>NC_064645.1:69915950-72415950 GCF_023864345.2 Schistocerca serialis cubense
ATACGATATTGCTGTGTGCGGCCATCCTCAGTATTTGCAGAACGTGCGGTAGAAGTAGCCGGCAGGTGGAGACCCGCCGGTGGTCCCGCAGTGGTGATAATTACTGGCGGGGCGCCAGCCCCAGTGTCGCCGAGGTGGACTCCTGTGCAGACACGCTGGCAGTCTGTTCCGCTTCTTCTTCAACGTCATCGGCCCAGGAAGCTGGCGACGTGGACATGTGACGGTCACGTACTTCCGGAACGGGTGTTGTGGATTCCGCAACATGAGTGGCAGGGGGACCGCCGTCATCATTCGTTGACAATGGCGAGGACACGTCCCTGGCTGGGAGAGTAGGCGTCACAGGAGGGGCGCCTGTTGCTGCCACATCGCGTGACTGGACGCAGTGTGGGAGATCACCGTCAGACATCAGGTCGACATCTCGTGGGGCCGTCTGAGAAAGGGCGTCATCGGAAGGAGTTCGTCGTCGTTTCCTGTGTTTGCGAGGCGACCGCTGTTTTCTGAAGTGGCCTTCTGAATCAGAATGTGGTCGCCCGTCATCTGACGCCGAACCCGTCTGGACAAAGGCAGAGGTCGGCACGACACCGAGGTCGACGTCCATGGTTCCAACAGGAACATCGGTTTCGGTCTCCAAACCGGACGGTCCTGAAGCGAGCACTGGAGGTGACGCCGTGCGTGTGTCCTCGGCGCGTAGCGCTGCGGCGGGTGGCGTTGACGATGCTGCGGGCGCAATCGAGATTGGTACGACGGGGTCCTGTGCAACCTTGGCGTAGGTGATGGGTAAGGACGTGACCGTCGAAGCCTGGGTCTCTTCACGTAATGGCGTCTGTATTAAACGGCGGTGTAAGCATTCGGAATGTACACGTCCCTCCTGGCCACATCCTGCGCACGTTCGTGGCTGTCCATCATACATGACGATGGCCCTCACACCGCCAATCAGCAGGTACGATGGGACATGTTTCGTCAGCTCAATTTTTATTTGCCTGACGCCATTTAATACGGGGTAGGTCGTAAATGTTTGCCACTTCTCCGCGACGTGACCCAAGACGGTGCCATATGGTTGGAAAGCGGCAATGACCACATCCTGTGGCACCTCGAACGGGAGTTCAAACGCCCGCAATGTCCGGAGACCGAATCCAGCATGGGCAACTGTCACACCACCCATATGTCCATCAGAGTGTTTAAATTTCAGTCCGGTGGCATGACGGTGAATTATGTCATTGCAAATTTCCTCCGTCGACATCTTGATGTAGACAACGCTTCCAGTGACGGAAAAATGTATGCCGATTACGTCCTGGGGGTTCAAACGTAGATCCTCACGTATGAACTGTTCGACTTCGAAAGCTCTGGGTCGTGGATGTTCGGCCTGAAACGTTACTTTGATCGTTGCACGGCGGTACGAGTGCGCCATGGTGTACGTTAGTACTGGACTCGATAGACACAAACACCGCGACGCGGAAGTAAACACCGCCAAGAGCGGAGCGTCACACGGCGCGCGGAGCAGCTCCGCACGCTAGCACGGCTGCGAGCCGACTGCCAGCTTAAATCCCCGATGGGCGAACTACTACATCTTTCTGACTGGCTGCATGGCTGGGTCGCAGAAGCAGAACATAATCTTGGTGGGCGTCGCCGTCTGATGGTCTACTGTCTGACTTCTCGGTCTTCCTGCGGTTCGAGTGGGCACGCGGGCATTTGAATTGTACAGCCGGTGGGCGATCTACGCTAGGCGCGCCACATCAGGTGGTTTCCCACGCTTGTTTAGGCGAAACATGAGCTGCTCCCTACTTTCTGTCTCAAAACTATGATACACCTAATGTTAAAATCGATCCAACACATGAAAAAGTTTACGGAATTCTTAGACAGGTGACCCACACGGCTTCCCTTCCTTAGATAACTACGACTTCGTCGACAGGAGGGACATCACACCACGAAGGTAAATAAAAATGGAACTTATCAAAACCTGATACAGTGGAGCCCTTAACTGGACAGGATTGTATTGGCGTAAGCTGTCGCCAGCACACTAGGCGGCAAAGAGACAGAGAGACGATCGATGGTAAGCACCGGAGCAAGTGGGACTATCAGGAATGCTAAGCTCCACAAAACATTGCCTCGCAGATGCTGACTTGTGACAAGGTGCATTAACATGTTAATACAAACGTCATCGCGGTCTAATTGTTCCTCTACTGTACGCATAAACAACAGTGTAAAACGTGGTCACATCCTTCCGCATTTACAGTTTTCTTAAGTAAAAAAGGATATCACACCCTAACTACGAAAAACACACACGTTCAATAACACCAACCCCTCCGTACCTCACTATTAGCACTGCTCATGACGACAGTTAATGTTCGGCTACAGCAATACATGTCACTCACAAGAAAAGAACTGCATGGGTCAGTAAATTTTTAATAGTTTGATTACGTGAAATCGAAACAGCCCAAAACGAACTTTACTCCTTATATCGTACTTTACGCGCACAAAGTTTTGCATGTGCTTTAGTATTGTAATATAGGTTTCCAGGAACCCTTTTGATGATAACGGAGGCATTATGAAACATATTTGTCCGTGCTATGTCTTTTTATAAACTCTGTGTTTGTGCTGCACTTGATGTTAAGTGCTTACATTACATGTATAAGTAGGTTAACTTTGAACCTCTGTATCTCGGAAATCGATAAAGACATTGAGAAATTTTCTACATTTTTAAAGATTCAAATCGTAGGAACATATAGTCAAAAGTAAAGTTATTTGCTGCGCACACCTGTCTTGGAATCCACCGTTCGCTGTTGGTATCCAAAAACCACGTTTTGGGAGTGTTCCTTGACACTGGTTGAAAATATTTTAAAAAGGTAAGATGAAACTTCTGTATAAACGCCTTGGGAATATTGAAATTAGAGCAAATTGCTGCGGTTACTTATTTTGATTTACTGTTGGGATGCCGAGAACAAGACAGAAAACATTTTCTTCGGGTTTTCTCAGGAACCGCATTTAAACTAAATGCTGCCTCCACAAGCCCCTTACGGGGCACTGTAGCCCACACTTAATGCAAAAAGACCAACCAATTTGTCTCCATTTGCCTCAGCAGGAGGAAGTGTGTAATATTCATTCTTTGAAGCTGTGCTGTACATTAGGTACAGTAAGATGATCTTTCTGTTGTGTAAACAAATGGTCCATAGCCCTAAGGATATACAAAACACTTGACTCTACCTTTCTATGCCAACAGAACCCGAGGTATGAGTCCCGGAAAACAGTTTTCGTCCTGGACGTTTTGGAATATATTAGTAGCGCACGCTGCCGCAAGCGTACCGATAATCACAGTTACTTGCACAACTAATAATAATAATAATATTAATAATAGTAGTAGTAGTAGTTGTAGTAGTAGGTAATGAAAATAATAATAATAATAATAGAAGACTTTTTAATCAACAGTGATGTTGACTTCATCATCGGGATTCGCTGCGAAAATCAAAATTCTCATATAGCCCTTCCGTAGCCGTGTTTAAGGTTGTAAAAACGCTAAGTGTAATGACACAGGAGTACATTTTAGAGTTACATTATTACGAGAGATCAGAACGTTTCACTAGGTTTATTTGTCGGATTTTTGAGCACGATCGTTCCAAATAAAAAAAAAAGATTCAAATGGCTCTGAGCACTATGGGAGTTAACATCTGAGTCCATCAGTGCCCTAGAACTTAGAACTACTTAAACTTAACTAGCCTAAGGACATCACACACATCCATTCCCGAGGCAGGATTGGAACCTGCGACCGTAGCGGTCGCGCAGTTCCAGACTGAAGCGCCTAGAACCGCTCAGCCACACGGGCCGGCTCCAAATAAACAAAACTCTATTGATGGCTGTGTTATGTTGTGGTATAGAAAGAAACTTACTTTGCTGTTAACGAGTGTTTCTGCTGCGTTGATCAGACTTAAGCGGACTAGTGTGAAAAATAAAGACATTAAATTACTGAATGGAACTTGTAGCAAACAGACGATGTTGTAGTCTCTATTCATATCTGTAAGTAGCTATCATAACTGTCCTTGGACAGGAGGGAAGTGGACGAAACAAATGATGGTCGCTGATGGGTTGCACACGAGCGTTTTACACCATATCCATTCGGGCCTAGTATGAATGATCAGGAAGAATAGTATCTCCGTAATCGAGAATTGACAGTGCTGTCATATTTCCAGCAATTCGTTTTTAAGCTCGAGAAAAAATATTTAAAGAAACTGTCGTGCAGGGCAGGTATCTATAACTTCTTGGAAACTAACAGTTGTGTGCTCAGTCATAGCCTTGGTGATGATTCAGAATTATCCCCAACTTCAATCAATAAAATCTTTCTTGGCTTATGACCGCAATGCCAATATGTAAAACTACCAACGTTGCGGTCACTATTGCAATAAAGACTTAAATATCGGTAGTTTTACATACTGACAATGCGGTCACAAACCAAGAAAAATTTTGTTGATTGTGACAATGGCCGCGGAAGATTACGTATTCCCAACTTCTTTGACCACGAAAAGAAATTATTATTTTTGTAGCGTTTAGGACTGACAAAGCGGTCACAAACCGAGACAAATTTTATTGATTGTGACAGTGGCCGCGTAAACCTACGTTTATATATCCCCAACTTCTTTGAAAACGAAAAAAAAAAAATATTATGTTTGTAGTGTTTAGGATTAGGACTGAAAATAATTTTCTGATGGTGGAGGGGGATTAAACTATTCTGTGAGATATTAAAATTATTTAGTTCTTGCTTAAGTTTCAAACCTATTTACAACGCCTGTATTACAGTCCTCGTCTATTCTGCGGAGAAACTCTTCTTTTCAGGACTGAAATCTACCCCCTATATTACGCAGTATCTACGTTGAGCAAGTGATTCAGGAGAAATATAAATATAGTTACCAAATTTCCGAGAGTAAAAATAAAATCTTTTAGTTTGGCCAGTCGGAGATACACATTTGAACGGAGTGTATTGTGTCTTGGAAAGGTAAACGTGTAGCGTTTATACCACATCCCTTCCCCCGTTCATTACATCTTTGTTTCTGTGTTTTAATGAGCAATATAGGAAGATTTTGCTACGGGAGGCTAGCAAGTAGCTAAGATCACAAGACGGAGTAATCGGACGATGCGCCAGATGGGAACACAACGTGAGAACTGCCTGACGAGCAAGAGCTTTAATGCACTTGAGCAGATAGAGATAGTTGGGATTCAACTACTATGCTGGACAAAAAGTAGCGTACGTCTTACTATTCAAATTTACAGTTTGGATTTTTAATTCCAGCTTCAATTGCGCTGATGACATTACTTGCACTGAGAACTTGTTAATAATAACTTTCATATCACTCAGTTCATCAGGAAATGCTAATTACAAATTCTAGTTGCTGCCCGTGCTTCTTGATGGAAAAGGGACCAGTCACAAGTAAGCCCTGAGAGGGCGGGCGCCTAGTTCCTAAGATAGCTCACTAATAGCCCACGACCTTTTTTCGGAGGAGGCAATACGTGATTCCGCGTGTAAAAAATGATCTCGTGTTAAGATGGAATAATTTGTTAGAGTTGTCCCGGACGGCGTTCTTGTGGCAGCTTCTGTTCATCTGGTGTGAATTCTAAGATCATGTGGAGATTTTTCAGTGTCTCTTGCGGTGCCCTAGAAATGATTATCATCCTGTGCCATGAATAATGATGGACAGGCTCTCAGAAGCTTTTCCTTGAAATTTGCTCCTGTATATAGAAATAAAAACCAGTGGCATACCAATACCCCGTAATTTCAGTTTTAATGGCACTGCATTCTTTCCCATTTGCCACTTCCTTACGCACTGTTTGCCAGCTGGTGTGGCCGACCGCTACTGTCGCAGGTTCGAATCCTGCCTCGGGCGTGGATGTGTGTGCTGTCCTTAGGTTAGTTAGGTTTAAGTAATTGTAAGTTCTAGTGGACTGATGACCTCAGATGTTAAATCCCATAGTGCTCAGAGCCATTTGAACCATTTTTACGCACTGTTTGCTGCATGCAACTGAAAGCCTAAGGCCAGCGGAGAAGAAATCATTTTGGACGATAGTTGCATCTTTACAAGACGAGAGTTAAGCAGGTCGCCTCCAGTTATGCTAGGTACAGTGGGCCCTAATTTACTGAGATCCACCGTGTTTGTTAATTCTGGCACCTCTTTTTCGTGCGACGTGTTATCTTCAGGAACCCACTGTGTAGCATTTGTGGGTAACAGTTTTTGTCTTTTGGGAATTATGCTTGACGTACATAAATACTTTGCACTTGACATTACTGATTGGAGGAAACGAACAATAGACGGCCGTTAATCTTTGTGTCATGAACTGTTTTGGGACAATAAACATGCGGAGTGGAAATCAAGAATGAATTTTTAAAGATAAAAACTAAATGAAGCAGGAGGAATTATGAACAGTGAATTTGAGTTTTGTGGCGGATAATCACATTGTGAATAGTGAATAGAAAGATTCACGTGTGACTATTTTGAACAGACTTGATATTATTTGTCACAAACGACGGATGTAAGTGTACAATGTTGGTTTTGAATGTGGATGTAAAGCGGATTTTATGAACTATGAATGGTTGGTTTTTACCACGATATTAAGCTCATGGCGACTTGTATTCCTCAAACCAATAAGCATAGTCTTTCCAAATAGCACAAATTTCAGGAAATATTTTCTTATGCTTTCTCAATAATTTTAGAAAAGCTTCTTTTTTGTGATAACCTGTTACTTGACCTATCCGTCCATAAACTACACCACTAATATCATTCTTTAACCAAATAAAGTTAAACTTTGTTTACGAATTTTACAGTTATTGCTTTCGTTTACGACGTCACAAACAGTATTAATTTCTCACATACCAATTTATTTATATACTCCTCATCCACGTTACATTCATTTGTCATTATTCCGTTACTTCTGCAACATTTAGAAGGTGATTGTTAAAAATACTTGTAACTTATGTGTTATCAGACACAATACTGGCATTCAACTAATATCCAATTTATCTTTTGTACCGATTGGTGGTCCTGCCTCCCTTTTCACAGTATGACATACGCATTTAATCTTATAATATGCATTATTAATATCTGTCACGTTATGCGTATTTCTGGAATTTTAATGACTTTTCTTACAATATTACTGCATTTTGGTAGAGTGCAAGTAATGCGTGGCCTCCTATATGTACACCGTCATCTATACTCCGCAAGCCAAATTCAAATGGCTCTGAGCACAATGGAACTTAACTGCTGAGGTCATCAGTCCCCTGGAACTTAGAACTACTTAATCCTAACTAACCTAGGGACATCACACACATCCATGCCCGAGGCAGGATTCGAACCTGCGACCGTAGCGGTCGTGCGGTTCCAGACTGTAGCGCCTAGAACCGCTCAGCCACTCTGGCCTGCTCTGCAAGCCACCTTACGGTGTGTGGCGGAGGGTAATTTGTGTACCAGAGTCATGTCCTCTATATCCTTTTCCAGTAGCGAATGGTTTGCGTAAAGGGCGATTGCTGGATAGTCTTTGTGTGAGCTCGAATTGGTCTGATTTTATCTTCGTGGTCTTTCGCGAGATATGCGTTGGAGGAAGTGTATATTGGTTGACCCTTCCAGGAACGCACGCGTCCGGAACTTAACAATTAACCGCAACGTGAATCTCTTTCACGCTTTCGCGGTTTCTAAACGAGCCTATAACGAAACGTTAATCCAAGAGTATGTATACGGAGGGATTTGAAGTGGAAGGAGCACATAAAATTGATATACATCTGTATCAGTACTTTGCAAGCCACCTGTCGGGGCGGGTACATCTGAAGATTTTTTGTCTGTTGAGAATGAGATGCCTTGTTCCCTTTGCTAGAGACTCTTCAATCACATAACCCAGATGGTCTGCTATTTTGAAAGCTCGTATTTCGTTCATTGTCCGGCAGTGCGGAACCGTGCCGAACGCCTTTCGGAAGTCAAGGAACACGGCATTTACCCAAGCGCCTGAATCTACTGCTTCCTGGTTTGGTGGACGAACTGAGCGAGCTGGGTTTAACTCGATTTTTGTTAACGGAATCCATGCTGGTTACTACACAGAAGGTTATTGGTCTCCAGAAATGTCATAACAAGCGAACATAAGGCACGTTCCTAAACTCTACAACAGATCGACGTCAGATATATAGGCCTGTAGTCGTCCTGAAAACGGGAGTGACCTGTGCCTTTTCCCTCTGTTTAGAAGGGATCCTAGACGGGCAATATTCGAGCATTGGTCGAACGATTGTTTTGTAAGCTATCTCCTTTGTTGATGGGCTGCAGTTCCTGAGAGGATTGCATCGAGTACAGATCCCAGACCGACGAGCATTATTCCATTATTGGTCGCACTAGTGTTTTTCAAAACATCACCTTTGTTGACGTAGAATATTTTCTGAGGATTCTTCCACCGAATCTCAGTCCAGCATCTATCTTACCATAGCTGTGAGCCCTTAAGGGCTCAGAATTTGTGTGCTGACACGGGCTTGGCGACCCTTGGGTTCCTGAGCTGGGGACTGGTATGCACCGCCAGTGCCCTGCCACCGTAAGCTCTGGGCATGATTCAGCGACCACCGTGCGGCCCGGCGGTCAACCGTTGTGTGTCACAGGGAACGTGGATCTTGGTTTAACCACACGGATGGAGATGATGGAATAAACCACTCTAAAATATCTTAAATCTCAATTTGTGCTGCTCGCTGATGAGATGCATGGCTGTTGAAGTGGAACAGTCGTTAGCTGGCAACTTCTGGGGAATTTGCTGCACCTCAGTTGTATAAGGCTTACTCATTCACGCGGGGGTGTTTTGAGAAAGAGCCCCCCCCCCCCCTTTTTATATCCATAAAGGTTTAGAAGGGCTGGCTGGTACCATAAAGTCCATTAAGCAGTTGCGCAATGGTTCCTTACTTGTTGAGACTAACTGAGCAAAGCAGGTGAAACTCGTTAAGAAGTCACTGAAATTGGGTTTGTACGACATCATTGTTGAGTTGCATAACTCTCTTAACTCCAGCAAAGGCGTGGTAACATGCCAGGATATTGTGGATATAGACCTTGCTAAACTCAAACAAGATTGGGCACCATAGGGGATCATAGACGTGGAACAAAGGACTCGCAAGAACAATGGAGAGATTAAGAAGACTGCCTCTTTTATTGTGATCTTCTATTTTCCAACGCTACCTGAACAAATCACGGCAGGTTTCCTCCGACTTAGGGTTTGGCTCCTATGTACCTAACCCTATGCGATGCTTCAGATGGCAGAGTTTTGGCCATACGATGCTGAATTGCAGAGGTGAAGCGACTTGTGGGAAGTGTGGAAAGACAGGCTATGAAGCTGGGACCGACTGTCCATCTCCAGTAGTCTGCCTTAACTGCTGTGGGAGCCATACAGTCTGGAGCCGAGCCTCTCCAGTTTTTGCAGAGGAACGCAAGATTCAGGAAATCAAAGTGACCAAGCTTATCCCCTATGCAGACCCTAAAAAGGACTATCAGGTGATGAAACCCACTCTTCTTATGCTTCGTTGGTGGAGAAACCTGTTACTAAGGTCGAAGCTTCGACTCAGACGACGTCCAGTGTTCCCTTATCCACCTCTGGCACCTGTAATTGCCCCTATATGTGCCAAAGTAAAGTGAAAGACATAGCGATCCAGACAGCTACGACGGAAGAGACAAGTCATGCTTCCACAGTGCACAGCCTGAAGGCACCCCACAAGCAGTGTGCACCTCAATGCCCAGTTTCTTCCAAGAAAAGTTGCTCTCACCACCCTCTTTGCCCCTCATCCTTGCTGGGAAAGGGAGCAGGGAAAGGATCCCAAAATTCGGGTCGAAAGCTGACCCAGCGCTATCAGATGTCATTCCGGCACGTTTGAGTAATGATGAGGGCATCATGGATTTTGATGCCTCATCACCAGACCCAGTCAGCCCTAAAACCCAACCTCGCTCAACAAGTGCCTCGCCACCCTGGCGCAAAGACAGGGGTAAATCAAGACCACATTGATGAAATAGGCTCCCATACTCCAATGGAATACAAATGGATACAGGACTCATCTAATGGAATTGAGACTCCTTGTACATGATGGACCATTGGGCCTCTGCCTTCAAGAGATTCATTTTAAAGAGACTGACACTCCTGTACTTGGAGGCTATCACCTTCATAGAAACAACGACCTTACAGGAGCGAGGGCAAAATGAGGGGTTGCAGTGTTCTTAAAGGACACTTTTTACTCCTCACTTCTTCCCTTAACAACAACACTACAGTCGGCTGATGTGGCGGGGCGATTCTAGGCCCATCAGTCTGGAACTGTGCGACCGCTACGTCGCAGGTTCGAATCCTGCCTCGGGCATTGATGTGTGTGATGTCCTTAGGTTAGTTGGGTTTAATTAGTTCTAAGTTCTAGGGGACTGATGACCTCTGCTGCTAAGTCCCATAGTACTCAGAGCCATTTGAACCTTTTCTTTTTAACAACACTACAAGCAGTGACTCATGTTGACATCAGAGTTTGCTCTGTTTACCTACCACCCCATGAGTCTCTTGATTGTGGGGTCCCCACCTTCTTGATAAACTACTCGATCCCTTTCTCATTTTGGAGAACTTCAATGCACACAGTGCTCTATGGGATTCTAACACCACATGCCCCAAGTGTCGTGTACTTGAGGATACGCATCACGCAAAAGATCTTATACTGCTGAACATGGGTCATGCCACACATTTTAACACCGCTACAGGTTCGTCTACCGCCATAGACCTCTCCTTCTGCTCGCCTGCTCTTGAGGACACTGCTTCATGGTAATGACCATTTCCCTATATGGATCCATCTGCATGACTGGGCAGATCCTGGAAGAAAGCCACCGAGATGGGTATTCAAGAAGGCTAACTGGATGCTTTACAGGCAGTTAACTATTTTCGAACAATTTGACAGCGTCCAGGACTGAGTGGATTACACTACAGCTGTGATTCACCATGCCACTGATTCATCCATCCCAAAGTCTGCGGAAGTTCCTAAGAGGCGACCCGCCCCTTGGTGGAATGATGAGTGCCGTTTCGCAATCAGGCACAGGAGGGCAACCATGTGCAGATTCAGTCGATGCCCTACAGATGCGATTCTTGCAAACTTTCGAATGGTGCATGCAAAGGCGAGGAGAATCATTCGACAGAGTAAGCAGAGGTCTTGACAGGAGTTCCTGACCTCCATCAATAAGTCCACATCCGCAAGTATGGGAAGCCATTAGGAGGATCTCAAGGCACAACTCTAGACCGCCTCTGGCAGCTGTACGAATACAGGGGTCTTTTCTAACATCGATGAGGGACGTAGCTCAGACAATAGTTGGATCATATAAAACCATTACGGCTGATTCCAGCCAGGATCTTACCTTCCGTCGATGTCGGGAGGTCCAGGAGAAGTCTGCTCTTGCTTTCATTCCACCAACATGGAAGAATATAATCATCCTTTCTCGCTGTGGGAGTTGGATTCCGCATTGTCAGTTGCTTGTGATACGATCCCTGAAACGACCTAATAACCCAAAGCATGTTGAAACAGCTGGACCGACAGTCGAGGGAAGTCCTCCTTCAGCTCTTCAATAAAATTTGGATAACTGGCGACTTTCCCAACTCGTGGAAAGAATCTATTTTAATCGCAAATTTAAAACCAGGAAAGGATCGGAAAGGCCCTGGTAGTTATCGTAGTATTAGCCTGACAAGCTGCGAAGGAAAGACGCTGGAGCGTACGGTCAATCGGTGCCTAGTGTTGGTTCTTGAAACCAGGACCCTACTCAGTCCCTCCCAGTGTGGTTTCAGGAGGTATCGCTCCACCCTCGTTAGCCTGACCCTGTTCGAAGCTGCAATACACCAAGCTTTCCTTCGTAAGCAACGCCTTATCGGTGTTTTCTTCGATCTGGAAAAGGCATACGATAGTGCCTGGAGGCATAATATTTTGTCGCAGCTCCGTCAATGGGGATTCCGTTGACGTCCACCAACCTTCACACAGTCTTTTCTTTCGGACAGATATTTCAGATACAGGGTTGTAAAGCCCTGTCTGACCGATTTAAGCAAGAGAGTGGTGTCCCTTAAGGGCGTGTTTTAAGTGTCACGGCTATCGCCATTACAGTCAGTAGTACTACAGCTACTGTGCGTCGTTCAGTACTATGTTCCTGGTTTGTGGACGACTTCTCCATATTTTGTGCATCCTCCAGCCTCGCCACGGCTACTGGGCAATTGGAGCTGACGATTAGGCGGTTGGAGAAAATGTCTTGCGCCACAGGTTTTAATTTCCCATTAGAGAAAACAGTTTTTGTTTGCTTTCATTTTTCCTACTGTCTGTCTAATTTGCCCGTTTTGAAACTGGGGGACATCATTCTCACTTTTAAGGAAAAGGTGAAGTATTTAGGTCTTATCTTTGATGAGAAGTTAACATGGTTGGCACACCTTAAAGAACTAAACTAAGATGTCTCAAAGCCTTAAACATCCTGAAATTTGTCAATCATAGGTCTTGGGGAGCTGACAGGGCACGTCTGCCCCAACTTTATAAGGCCTTTGTACGAGCCCGGCTTGAGTACGGATACCAGATTTATGGGTAAGAATGGCCTTCATAACTTAAAATGCAGGGTGCAGTTCACTCTGTCTACTGGGACCTATCGCACGAGCCCGGTTGTTAGTTTGTGTGCAGAGGCTGGTGAGCCCCCGCTGTCTATTCGACGTCTTCTTCTCGTGGTACATCAAGCACATGGAGCATCATCCGTTCCTACATCGCCAGCATCGAATTACGTTGTTCAGGTGCCACTGGAACGGCTGTTCGATCATCGGCCACAGACAACACAGCATTTGGGATTCGTGCAAGAGAGATTCCTGAATTATTACAGGTTGGTGGCATTGAGGTCCAAAGCCAGGGTTGGAGTAGGGCCTCTCCCTGTCTACTATCTGGGCCCAGATTGCTTTTAGAACTGACTGCTTACAATGAGCATTGTACCCCAGACTAAGTCTTTAAAGTTCAATTCAATGAAATTTTATGTAGCCACCCGAATTTTATTACCGTCTATGCAGATGGTTCTAGGCAGGGTCATTTTTTCGATTGTTCTGTCGTGTTCCTCGACACTGACCTCAGGATAGGCTCCCAGAGCAGTTATCAGTTTATTACGCGGAACTGTCTGCTATACTGAGGGCGATGGAACAGAGGAGAAGGCGTCGTGACAAGAAATTAATTATCTGCTCTGATTCTCGAAGTGCTCTTCTCGTTGTTGGTCAGGTGTACCCAGCAGATCGGATGGTGCAACAGGTACAGGACGCTTTCCTTCTCTTGCACAGGCAAAAGAAGGAAGTCATTTTTTGTTGGGTTCCAGAGCACATAGGCGTCCAGGGAAACGAACTCGCTGATGTTGCTGCTAAGGAGGCTTGGTCACCTCCTCCTCCTCCTGCCCGCTGTTCAGTCTCTCTGCGAGCTGTCACTTCATTTGTGTCCAGGAAGGCTATATTTTGGTGGGAGTCCCAGTGGCTGGAAGTGAGGAACCATAAACTACGTTCCATAAAGCCTTCAGTGCGACCATGGATCACCTCCTTCCGCTTTCGACGGTGTGAAGAAGTAGCCCTTACTCGGCTTAGAGTGGTACGTTGGCCATTGAAACATGGCTTCCGTTTAAGTCGGGAGGAGCCCCCAGTATGTCAGAGATGCGGGACACTGCTGCCAGTACGACATATTTAACTGAGCGTGTTTTAAGTGACGACCTGAGGGTTGAACTGGGTTTCCCACAGGATCTTCCCCCTATTTTTATTGATAACGAGGCGAGTGTTGTTCGTGTCTTAAAATTTTGCGTGGTGTCCGGAATTCTTCCCAAAATACTGGGTGTGAGATCCTAATGTGTCACAAAGTGGCTGGGACACGTATTATTTTTAAGTTGTCATGCAGCCACGGTTATTCGTCCCCTTTTTTAACAGCATCCTCACAGGTATTTTATCCATGATTTTACTTAGTAATCCTACTGTCTCTCGGTGGGGTTCTATTACGATCTTTTATGAACGTCACCTTCTGGCGGTTGCTTTATGTTTCCTGTGGTGGGATCAAACGTAGTTTTCCTATTTATTGACCTTGTTCCATAGATTGTAAAAATCTTCTTCGGTATAACATTAATGCAAGTGCGCTGATGACCTAGCTGTTTAGCGCCCTCCACCATAAATCATCGTCATCATCATCATAGCTATGATCACACAGTGTCTGGACTTAAGACCAGATCCCCCTAAGATTTTCTGTCGCGTCGGAAGACAGAATTTTACATTCGAATTCGTTGAACGCTTCATCTATGGCCTTTCTTACTCTAATTTTGTCTTCGTTTCGTCTTTTGTTTGTCTGTGAGGCTTTGTCTGCGTTCCACTATTTAGTGAAGTTCTTTGCTTTCGCAGTAGTTTTCTAATACGGTAGGCGAACCACAACGGGTCTTACCAATCCCCACTTCTTTGATCGCCACGTACCTGTCTAATGCGTATTGTGCAATGTTCTTGAATTTAGTCTAGTGACACTCAACATTTTCAGCGCTGCACATGAAATTTTCATTTTTATCTGTCAAGTAATATGAAATATATTTCATCTACATCTACATCTACATTTATACTCCGCAAGCCACCCAATGGTGTGTGGCGGAGGGCACTTTACGTGCCACTGTCATTACCTCCCTTTCCTGTTCCAGTCGCGTATGGTTCGCGGGAAGAACGACTATCTGAAAGCCTCCGTGCGCGCTCTAATCTCTCTAATTTTACATTCGTGATCTCCTCGGGAGGTATTAGTAGGGGGAAGCAATATATTCGATACCTCATCCAGAAACGCACCCTCTCGAAACCCGGCGAGCAAGCTACACCGCGATGCAGAGCGCCTCTCTTGCAGAGTCTGCCACTTGAGTTTATTAAACATCTCCGTAACGCTATCACGGTTACCAAATAACCCTGTGACGAAACGCGCCGCTCTTCTTTGGATCTTCTCTATCTCCTCCGTCAACCCGATCTGGTACGGATCCCACACTGATGAGCAATACTCAAGTATAGGTCGAACGAGTGTTTTATAAGCCACCTGCTTTGTGGATGGACTACATTTTCTAAGGACTCTCCCAATGAATCTCAACCTTGTACCCGCCTTACCAACAATTGATTTTATATGATCATTCCACTTCAAATCGTTCCGCACGCATACTCCCAGATATTTTACAGAAGTAACTGCTTTCAGTGTTTGTTCCGCTATCATATAATCATACAATAAAGGATCCTTCTTTCTATGTATTCGCAATACATTACATTTGTCTATGTTAAGGGTCAGTTGCCACTCCCTGCGCCAAGTGCCTATCCGCTGCAGATCTTCCTGCATTTCGCTATAATTTTCTAATGCTGCAACTTCTCTGTATACTACAGCATCATCCGCGAGAAGCCACATGGAACTTACGACACTATCTACTAAGTCATCTATATATATTGTGAAAAGCAAAGGTCCCATAACACTCCCCTGTGGCACGCCAGAGGTTACTTTAACGTCTGTAGACGTCTCTCCATTGATAACAACATGCTGTGTTCTGTTTGCTAAAAACTCTTCAATCCAGCCACACAGCTGGTCTGATATTCCGTAGGCTCTTACTTTTTTTATCAGGCAACAGTGCTGAACTGTATCGAACGCCTTCCAGAAGTCAAGAAAAATAGCATCTACCTGGGAGCCTGTATCTAATATTTTCTGGGTCTTGTCGTTCTTGCTAGGTAGAAAGGTCTTCCCGCCATTTTTCATGGTCCTAGGTACAGTGACGCTGTATTGGCGTTATGATCGCCGATTGCCTGTTCTAAGCTGAGTATATAAGTTCATGTCTATCTGTCGCCTGCAGGTCTAAGACACTAAATTCATGAGACATTTCTCTGAGTAACAGCACAACGGTAATTTTCGGATAAGGATCTTCGACCAATTTTACCCGGTATTCTGTCCCTGCTACCCGCCGTAATTACTTGAGGATCAAGCGTATAACTGGTAACTTGAGATCGTCATCTTAAACTGTAACACGAGATGAAAATTTTGGCGAAATATTCTCCAAGTCAACCCTCAAATGTTCCGCCATACTTCTGTTGATACAGGGAGTCTATAAGAGCATGCGATGATCTTCTTCTGGTCCTTATATAAATTTCCCTTTCCCTCTTACAGGATATTTTAATGTCTAGCTATGATTTACTTTCCTTTGGCGGTCAATCTGGATAAGTTTTTAGAAGAGCTGTTTTTGAATATTAGCACAAATTTACAGTAGAATACCCTGAATTTGAGATTAGAATCTCTTTCCATGTACACCTCACCCCGTACCACTTTTAACTACTGTGACTGATAAGCTTTACTGGCACTTGTTGAATACACGACAAATCTACGGGACGATATAATGTAGGACTGACGGAGCACTTGGACGGAGTACAAATCTAGGCAGGACAACCCGGCTCATGATTATTTGTCTCGCGAGAGAGAGAAGAAATGTTGAAATACCTTAAATGGCAGATAACAGGTGAAGGACACGGTACATCATGGGAGAACCACATCTGAAATTTCTGGAATTTATAGGTGCGTACTGCTAATATTCTGAAACATCAAGAGTGAGCCATGCTGCTGCTCGCGTTGGTGCTGTTTGTAGGTTTCCGCCCTCTGTCGGAGGCCAGACGATATCGTTTAGTTGGCATGGTTGCGGTTGTTTGTCTTCTTCTCGTGTTGTCTGGCGCCACTCGGTTTTGCAAGCGTTGCCTGTCCGCTAGTGGCAGCAGCGGTGGTTATCGATATGTAGCAACTGTTGCCCTATCTGTGGGGCGACGTCGTTGTCTTGTCGGGTCGTGTGAGTGTGGAGTTCGGTTGGTGACTCAGGAGGAGCCAGGTCCACGCAGTACAAGAACACGCCGGGACCGCTGGCGGCACACATGGACTGCCAGATGGAAGGGCTGTGGTCACGGGGGCGCACGACCTCGTCGTAAACCAGATCCAGCAAGCTTTAAGATGCGTGCATTTTCAATCCAAGTAGAGCGGAGTCAGTTACGCGTGCAGGCCCCGTAGTATGTATGTGATGTATGTCACGTCCATTTTGTTGCATCTGCATCCCGCTTAGTACTTGAAGATCCTATTGTGTAAAGATCACTTGACTCAGTGAGTAGACGGTGTGGTTACTCAACTGTGAATTAATAAAGAAGTGAAGAGATTTGTTTCATTCTGTCAACCATCGTCAGAGTTGTCACAGTGAGTTCAATGTGCGTTTCTGTGCCTAGTGAATTTGATGTCAGTCATTTGGTACTTGATTTTGGCTCGCATTGCGATTGTTTCCGCAATGACGTGTGGTTACATTTCGGTTTTGCCTCGCACGCAAATCGGGTGGGGTTTTAGTTACTGTTGGTTTGTCTGGTGTTCTGTACTGAGTCTTATTTTTTTCAGATTTTCGGGTTGGTAGTATCGGAAGAAAATCCGGTAGTGGTTCCTTTCTCGTTTCAGGTGCTCTAAACACAGTATTCCACATCTACACCTACATCTACATTTATACTTCACAAGCCACCCAACGGTGTGTGGCGGAGGGCACTTTACGTGCCCCTGTCATTACCTCCCTTTTCTGTTCCAGTCGCGTATGATTCGCGGGAAGGTATGAAAGCCTCCGTGCGCGTTCGAATCTCTTTAATTTTACATTCGTGATCTCCTCGGGAGGTATAAGTAGGGGGAAGCAATACATTCGATACCTCATCCAGAAACGCACCCTCTCGAAACCTGGCGAGCAAAATACACCGCGATGCAGAGCGCCTCTCTTGCAGAGTCTGCCACTTGAGTTTGCTGAACATCTCCGTAACGCTATCACGGTTATCAAATAACCCTGTGACGAAACGCGCCGCTATTCTTTGGATCTTCTCTATCTCTTCCGTCAACCCGATCTGGTATGGATCCCACACTGAAGATCAATACTCAATATAGGTCGAACGAGTGTTTTGTAAGCCACCTCCTTTGTTGATGGACTACATTTTCTAAGGACTCTCCCAATAAATTTCAACCTGGTACCCACCTTACCAAAAATTAATTTTATATGATAATTCCACTTCAAATCGTACCGCACGCATACTCCCAGATGTTTTACAGAAGTAACTGCTACCAGTGTTTGTTCCGCTATCATGTAATCATACAATAAACATTGAACTTCCGACACTGGGGACGTAGTGTAGACTGCCGCTTCCGGTTTGGCGTATTGTTCCATCGTTGCTTTTGGTTTATCGGACGTCAGGTAGCTTCAGCATGATTATCATTAGTCATTCGTTTAGACTGCCACTAGTCTGAGTTACCATCTTGTGAAGTGAATGCAACTCTTGGCTGCCTATGTCACCGCTCGCGAAAGTGTTTTTTGCCGACCTTCTGAGAGGTCGATTCCTGGAGCACCGTCTGTGGCCCATTGCCTCTTGTAAGACATGTGTGTTCTAAAAGGGCGTCCGATGGCTTCTGCTGTGTTTGTGGCGGCTTACCTTTGGTATTTCGATACCTTTAAGTTGAAAATTGCAGAGAGTTCGTAAATATTCTTAATTTATTGCCATTCGTAGCGTGTAAGGCCTTCAGCCGTGATCACAGTGTTTCTTTAACATTATATGTGTCTGTATTTTATGGTGATTTGCTAAACAGTAACGCACTGAAAACACTATTATTTACACAGCTGTTTATTCCTTCTTTAATAAAGTGTGGTTTATTTTTATTTATTGTTGTGTCTGGAATTCCTGTTTTAAAAATAAATGTGTGCAACTGTAAAAGGCAACCAATAGTAGCGGCCCCGTCCACAATCGTAACCGAATCCTGCGTTCCCTGGACTATCACATCTCAAAGAGATATATTCACGAATTTCTTGTGCAAGTTTGATTGTACACTATAACCCAAGAATCAATACTCTTTCGCCGCATGGCAGTGTTTACTATATGTGTCTTTGGAAACTACATATTTATCACATAGAGATCAAGTTGTTACAACGTCGCTTACCTTAATATATCCATACATATTATACACTAATGAGCCAAAACTTTATGAGCTACTGCTTAATAGCTAGTTAGGCCGCCTTTGGAACGAAATAAATCACTGATGCTGCGTGCCACGAATCTGACAGTTTCTCGGTAGGTTTGTCGAGGTGTGTGGCATTAGATGTCTAAGCACAGGTGATGTAATTAGCGTAAATAAAGGGCCGCTGATTCGCGTACGCCGTGATGGCTCCCGATAGGTACGCAGAGGGATTCCCTAGGATTTACATGAGGCAAATATGGTCGCCGAGGTATCAACGTGAGTTCACTATAATGCTGCTCAAATCGCTATAACACGGTTGTAGCTCCGAGACACAGACAATTACACTGCCGAAAGGTAACCCCGCCGTCGGGGAAGACATCAAGCATGAAGGAATGTACGTGGTTTGCGTGTCTTCGATTACTACAACAGATACCATGCAAGCTCAGGATACTGCATTCCATATCACAATACTTTTCGCACCAGCCTCTCCCCGTGCCGTGCTGCACGTTTAGAGCCGCCGTCCACCTCAATGACGGAGTTTGTGGTGATGACCTTCGCCCCACTGTAGCAAAAAGGTGATTAACCCGAAGAGCCGACACGTTGATATTGACCGACGGACGGATCGTGATGGTCCCGTGCCCACTGTAATCGTAACTGACGATGTCGTTGGGTCAACATGTGAACACGTAGGGGTGGTCTGTTGCGGAGCTCCACGTTCAACAATGTAGGATGAACGGTGTGCTCCGAAACACTTGTGGGTGCATCAGCATTGTGCTCTTTCGGCAGACATGGCACAGATCACCATCTATCCTACTTCGCAGAGCAGACAAGTCTCTGAACCCCAAGTTCTGTGAAGAGCGCCTAGTGGTAGTTTCACTGTCCTCTCCCACTTCCCGTAGAGGCTCACGACGGTATCACGTGACAAATATTCACCATTGGCAAGATACTCGTTTACAGACTCTGCGTAATAATAATCTGCCCTTTGTCAAAGTCGCTTATCTCAGTGGATTTCCCCATTTGGAGTCCTTGTCTTTGCTAGGACGATCTCCCTTCTGTGTCTGCTCCTCTTCCAAACGTTTGTTACTGCATCACGTGACCCCTGTGCAACCAAGTGGCATCCAACGGCGTCGTGGGCAGTGGTCATAACGTTTTGGCGTATCACTGGAAAACTATTCTCAGGACGGGAAACGGAATGGCGAATCTTGGTTTGTGGTCGTACTTTGATTTACACATACTTTATTTATTAACACAAGGTTCCTGCAGATCATTTCCCACAATCTTGACTACAAGCAGCAGTTACTTAGAGTAAGTTCTTATTAAAACAAAATAAGTATAAACACGAAATGCATGTAAAAACAGTTCAGAAACAACTAGCAAATACAGTATTGCCGTGGCTTTGCCGCACTAAACAAAAGCTTACAAATAACAGTACAGTTTCTATCAGAGTGGGGCAGTCACTTAATTGCATTTAAATACTACACGGCCCAAACAACACGTAAATCTCATGTCGTTAACCACAATTCATCAGAACATAGATATGTAACAGATGCAAGAAAGATTGCCATGAGACAAAACCCAGATTGCACTTAGATGCAGGGATATCTATATGTAACCAAAAAAACATTTGTTTAAACACCAGAAAATCACAAATTACAAAACGCGTCTTACCCGCCTTGGCGGAAGGAAAGATATACTAATATTTTGTATGGGGTGTTCGCCCAAAGCAATCCAGCCGTAGCAGGGTTACGTAAACGCAGCAGGACCTAGGCTGCGGGTTACACCTCAGTCCCCGCCAAGGCGTTGGCGCTTACATCAGCTTTTGACATACACAGGGCAATTGCACCTCTTTGATGTTTGCACACAGCACAACTCAGCGGCTCAAACAGCTTAACCACATTCCTTCAGGGACCTTTCCCTTGATAGAAATCACGAAACCTGGATCTCCGAGCTGCCCCAAAACACAGACTTGCCGACCAACACAATTGCGTGGTATATCACATTCCTTTCTCTGGAGACGTCCCAAGTCTCTCTATGTTTTCCTTTTGAAAACTAACGGCTTACTCTTGAAGTCCGCCAACCCGGAAGAAAGCCACAAGATATGCAAAGATCTCATATACCCTCCACAATCGATCGCAACAATATGACGAGCGTACTCGGTGCTGGCGCCAGTCCTCCACGGCTCAATGGGTATGCATGTTCCACATCTCCTCCTAAACCACTAGATCGATTTCAACCAATCTTGGTACACGTATCACTTACTGTCTTGAAAGAATCGTTGTGGGGGTAAGAACCACCTACCTATCAAAGGGGTGGGGATTGGTGTGAGAGGAAGTGTACCTCCCGACGCTCAGATCGCTGTGTTAAATCAGTATTGACGGATGAGAACCATTAGCGACCTGTGACCAACGTTTCACATAATTTTGAACCTTTACTAGACATTTCTTCACACAAACAAAAACTGATGAAAGGATTTCGCTGTTTAAGCAGTAAAACTGTCGTGTCAGGCATAACCTTTCAATTTACTACTTATCAACTTCTAACTCTATTTTTGTCACATTTTGAAGAGAGTACTAATACGTACCACTGAACGTGCTAGAAAAAGTATGTCGTTGTGCGACACACAGTTCAGGGGAAAAGACGTCTGATAGTAAAACTGCAGGGCACATTTCGCTAGTGATACAAAGGAAAAACGCGTAGAAAAATGTGTGGGTAAAGAGCTCCTTCTAAACTCCTGAGTCGATTTCATACAAACTTGGTCCTTATATTACTACCTGTGGAAGTAAGAACCAGCAACATACTTCAGGGGTGGGGGGAGAGCAAGCATGAGGAGGAAATGGACAGACAGAGAGGGGTATAGAGGAGAGGGATAAGGATAGGTGGTAGTAGGAGACGGTCAGGAGGGTAAGTGTGTGGACAGAGAAAGACAAGAGAAGAAGATGGTCAGAGAGAGGAGGGAGGGCGCTGCCCGATGGCGCATGCATACATCTTGTTGCAAGACGACCCACCGGAATGCAGTGTTTGTGGCGTCAAACTCACGCTGCACAAGTTTTCGTCGTCCTTTGAGTTGTATGCTGATAGCAGGGCAGCCTTTGTTCTACAGACAGACCTACTGTCTGTTTTAGGCGATGACGAAAGTATGCCACGAAGTTGTTGAACATTGTAATTTGACCGAGGTTTTAATGTGTATTTTAGTGGCTGAGGCTCATCCGTTTAATCCGCGATCAACCAGCCTTCTTACTGTTTTCTACTATATTATTAATTCCTTTAAAATGTGACGCCAGTATGACCTGATCCGCTGGAACTACTAGGTAACTATGTAACTGTGGCTTTCATTATATGGCCTTCGCTTTTCGGTTTAACAGGAATACTTTTTAGTCACCGGTACCACAATTTGTAATCCACCCACCCATCAATGCACAGAGAAAGGGAAAGGAGAGGAGATGGACGGAGAGAGGGAGGAGATGGAGCAGGAGTAGAAAATGAACAGAGAAAAGGACTAAGAGAAAATGGATAGAGAAAGGGAAGATGAGGAAATGGACACAGAGAGGGTAGAGGAGGAGACGGACAACAAAAGGTGGTGAGGAGGAGATAGACATATAGAAAAGGAGGAGCCGACGGATAGAGGGAGGGACAGTAGTAGATGAAAAAACTGGTGGAGAAGGACAGAGAGGGGGCCGGAGGAGATGAGCGTGGGGGACAGGCGGGGGGGGGGGGGGAGGGGACGGCACATGCAGATGGACAGAGGGAGGACGAGATGGAAAGAGAGAGTGCCTGAGGAGAAAGAGTAATAGGTAACTGGAATAAATACATACTCGATTAATGTCAGGTGTTCAGCTAGTTTACTGTGAAACGTACGAGGGTCACACCAAAAGAAATGCACACTATTTTTTTAAAAATCCATCCTCTATTCTACATGTTTGAAAGATTTACAGTGTGTAGATACATCCTTTAGAAACAATATTTTCATTTATCCACATAATTTCCATCCCACTGAACTGCCTCACGCCATCTCGGAACCAGAGCCTGTATGCCCGCACTGTAAAATTCTGGACCAACCTGCTGGAGCCACTGTTTGGCAGCGTGCGCAAGGGAGTCATTATCTTCAAACCTTGTTCCACGAAGAGAGCCTTTCATTTTCCCAAAGAGATGATAGACACATGGAGCCAGGTCAGGACTGTAAGGCGGGTGTTTCAGTGTTGTCCATCCGAGTTTTGTGATCCCTTCCACGGTTTTTTGATTGACATGTTGCCGTGCATTGTCGTGCAACAGCAAAAAATCCTACTCTTGTCGATGTGGTCGAACTGGACTCAGCCGAGCTTGAAGTGTCTTCAGTGTCGTCACATATGCATCAAAATTTATGGTGTTTCCACTTGGCATGATGTCCATAAGCGAGAGTCCTTCGGGATCGAGAAACACTGTAGTTGCCTCTTCGTCTCTGGTGAAAAATGATGGAGCCATGTTTCATCACCTGTCACAGTTCTTCCAAGAAATTCATCTCCACCATTCTCGTACTGTTCCAAAAGTTCGCTGCATACAGTTTTTCTTGTTTATGTGTGAGCCACTGTCAACATCCTGGGAACTCACCTGGCACAAACCTTTTTTAACGCCAACACTTTCAGTATTCTGCAAACACTTCCTTCCCATATCCCAACGTAGCGTGACAATTCGTTCACTGTGATGCGTCTGTGAGCAGTCACCAATTCATTAACTCTCTGCACATTGTCTGGAGTGTGTGCAGTACGAGGCCTGCCGCTGCGAGGACAATCCTCAATATTGCCGTGCCCGCTTTCATCACGCAACCTGCTTGCCCACCGACTAACTGTACTGCGATCGACAGCACCTTTTTCAACCTCTTGTGGCTGACTCCCACAGACTCGTTTTCACAGCACAGAAATTCTATGACATCACGTTGCTTCCGACGAACGTCAAGTGAAGGAGCCACCTTGGAGACAAGCTGTGACGGCGCCACTCACGGGAAGAGGCTGAACTAAGTTTGAAAACAAGCGGGAAGGATGTATCTACACACTGTAAGACTTTCATACATGCAGAATTAAAACTATATTTTTACAAATATTGTGTGCATTTCTTTTGGAGTGACCCTCGTAGCCACCGTCACACTTCTTAAATATAACACAGAGTACAGACATAAAAGTACCAGCTACAATAATACATTAATATGTAATTGTGACACAAAACCGCGGAGGAAGAATGCGACTATATACCAAACCTACGGGAGTGCTGCAAATTTGCTGTATCTGTCACTAACAAGGGGAAGCCGCCAATTGCGAAATCCAGATTCGATTCATACTGCGCATAATAAAAGCTCATGGCCAGAGGTGTAATGTGGCAAAGCACCAAGATGCACTTCTCAGTCGTTGTCGAGAAAATCGACAGTTAAAAGAAACCGTTGCAGTGAAATACTCTCTACGATTAATAGTTCTCTACAGCGTCATGGCGCAGCGGTAAGCGCTCTGGTTCGTAATCCGAAGGTCACCGGATCGAATCTCGCGCTATGCAACTTTTTTTTTTTTTTTTAGTATTTGTTTTTTATAATTCAAATATATATATATATATATATATATATATATATATATATATATATAATTCCCGGCAATCAGTTGCAACAATTATGAATATAATAAGTTGTTGAAAGTCGTTTGTCGTGGAAAAACTGGCGACTTCGAACATCATTATGTTTTCCGCAAACAAAGTTGTATTTCACAAATGTTATTAATTGTCTTCATAATGTTAACCACGCATAGTTAACGGAAGACGTAGAAACGATATTCCGAAACGAATACGTATAGCGTAAGTCAAACGTTCGAATTAGAATAGAGACCCCACGAACACAAATTTGCTGTGGCAGGTATGAAATATAAACTCCGTTACTCGCTCGTTACACTTGAATGACAGATGTTGAATGGGCCGAAACGAGCCGCCGCATAACAGCGTAGTTGCCTGCTAACTTCGAAAGAAGGTAGATGCGGTCCCTAGCGCAACTTATAACATTGTCCAAAATCAGTGCGGACGGGAAAGCTTTGGTACACCCTGTTAAAAAAACGGAAAAATGGAGGCGGTACAATTGGAGAGCGATCCACCTTCACCAACATGCATAAGCAATTCATTAATACTTTATATATATATATATATATATATATACCCCTCTCTGTCTGTCCATTTCCTCCTCATGCTTGCTCTCCCCCCACCCCTGAAGTATGTTGCTGGTTCTTACTTCCACAGGTAGTAATATATATATATATATATATATATATATATTTGAATTACAAAAAACTAATAATAAAAAAACTGCATGGCGCGAGATTCGATCCGGCGACCTTCGGACTACGATCCCGAGCTCTTACCGCTGCGCCACGACGCTGTAGAAATTTACTAATCGTTGAGAGTATTTCACCGCAACGGTTTCTTTTAACTGTCGATTTTCTCGACAACGGCTGAGAAGTGCATCTTGGTGCTTTGCCACATTACACCTCTGGCCATGAGCTTTTATTATGCGCAGTATGAATCGAATCTGAATTTCACAATTGGCGGCCTCCCCTTGTAAGTAACATGCCACCAGCTGCCACGGCAGCTTTGTTTTCACATAGTCTCTATGTATCTGATCACCGGCATGTTCATGACAATAAATTAATACTTTGCCGTTGGTCATTGTAAGATAAAATATGTGCAAATATTAAAATTCAGTTGTATTTCGCAGTGTTGCTAAGAGTCAGCCATTTCTCGCCGCCCCAAGGTAGTTGTGCGGTCGCTGCTTGCTGCGGTGACTGTTGAAGTGGTGCAGCCGCTGACGCGGTGGTCCGCATGTCTGTGTGTGTCGGCACAGACGGTTTACGCCAGATTTACAGGGCGACTCAGCGCAGAGCGGAATGCCTGCAGGACGGGGGGTGTGGGATATTATTGCCGCCATAAACAAGGGTAGTAACGTCTGCGGAAGATCAGGCCGCCGCAGCGGCGCATGCGCGGTGAGCATCGCTGATTCACGCCGCGCCGTAAAGCTCGTCCGCAGACCGGCGCGAGCTGTCCCCACCACTTGCCAGTCGTCCGCTCTAGCGGCAGGCATTGTTATTCCCTGGACAGGCCGGGCTTCTCTCGTACCACTTCTTCAGAAAACTTTGCCGCAATACCTACCACTGCTCTACGTCCAATAGGAAACGCTTCCCCCCCCCCCCCCCCCCCTCATGGATGTAGTGGTAAGTGGGCCCATTGGACAGCCCGTCAAAAACTGACACAGATCAAGCAGAAAATCGGGAAGAAGGTGTACTGACTATGAAGAATAAGCAAAATAGAAACAGTGAACGGTCCGAGTACAACAACTGTAATAATGTAGCTTGAAAGACTGAAGGAGTCGTGGTTAACTGGTCACGGTGTTGGACTACCAAGAGGCCGAGTCGTGTTTAAATCTCCCACGTGCCAATTATTTTTTTTTTTTTCTTCGCTGTTCGCTGCATTCAAATTGGTGTCTCTGTCGTGGTGTAACGTCCGTTTGCACTAGTGAGGTGTAGAGAAGGGACCTATAATGATAGTTGATTCTGCACAGCTACTGTATTAGCACCCGAAAGGAAGTGGCTTTTTCTAATGGGAACCGCAAACGATTGATGACAGGGCGAAAAGTCAACCGAATCACTCAACGGAGAACACGTCTGGTGTGTTTTACGCGGAATTAGCGACAGTGCGTTTGTCATTATGACAGGTACCTCTTACCGATACACCTAACTTGTACGCCTAGTAAGTGAGTGACGTATGCTTCCTTACCCGATTCAGGTGTTCGCATGAATTTGAATGTCATTACTTCAAAGGAAACGATAAAAATATAATAGTTTGTCGCATAAGCTGCAACAAATAAACGCAACAGTTTCACAGTCGCACAATATCTCTGTGCTCTGTCGAAACATACATTTTTAACGTTTTTGATATTGGTTTCCGATTTGGAAGTTTTCACTCTTGAATTCCTCTTTTGTAACATAGTTCACACCCGTTTATTTGCTGTTTCCATTTCTGTGAGACGTCTATGTGGTACCTCACCTGCTCTCACTGATCATCAGTTTTACTTGTGACGGTTACACATTCTATAACCACTGTATGGAACGATAACTGCCAAGACTACAGAAGGAGAACAAACATATCAATGGCCGGACAGGCAGTTCATAATCTTGTGAAAAAAAAAATAAAGTAAATGGCACGAGGGAGTTTTGAACAAGACTCTTCCGCTTTACAGTCCAACACCAGTGTCCGCTTAACCACGACGAGGCAGCCGTTCAGATTCGCTCAATGTTGCACTTCATATGCTGGGACCGTTCACTGTTTCTATTCTGCTCTTTTCTTCACAGTTCAATACACCTTCCTCCTGTTTCAATGCTTGATCTGTGTTCAGTTTCTGCCCGGCTATACTCTCATCCATCTTACCACTAAATCTGAGGTGGGTGCTATGAGGTGTTTCCCTTCAAAGTACACTATTGGCCATTAAAAATGCCACACCAAGAGGAAATGCAGATGATAAACGGGTATTCATTGGACAGATACATTATACTAGAACTTACATGTGATTACATTTTCACGCAATTTAGGTGCATAGATCCTGAGAAATCAGTACCCAGAACAACCACCTCTGGCCTTAATAACGGCCTTGATACGCCTGGGCATTGAGTCAAAGCTTGGATGGCGTGTACAGGTACAGCTGCTCATGCAGCTTCAACACATACCACAGTTCATGAAGGGTAGTGACTGGATATTGTGACGAGCCAGTTGCTCGGCCACCATCGACCCGACGTTGGTGACAGATCTGGAGAATGTGCTGGCCATGGCAGCAGTCGAGCATTTTCTGTATCCAGAAAGTCCCGTACAGGAACTGCAACCTGCGGTGGTGCATTATCCTGCTGAAATGCAGGATTTCGTAGGGATCGAACGAAGGGTAGAACCACGGGTCGTAACACATCTGAAATGTAACGTCCACTGTTCAAAGTGC
The DNA here is from genome assembly GCF_023864345.2 of Schistocerca serialis cubense. Taxonomy (NCBI): domain Eukaryota; kingdom Metazoa; phylum Arthropoda; class Insecta; order Orthoptera; family Acrididae; genus Schistocerca; species Schistocerca serialis. Next base: position 69,943,913 of record NC_064645.1, read on the forward strand.
CGTCAATGCGAACAAGAGGTGACCGAGACGTGTAACCAAAGGCACCCCATACCACCACGCCGGGTGATACGCCAGTATGGCGATGACCAATACACGTTTCCAATGTGCGTTCACCGCGATGTCGCCAAACACGGATACCACCATCATGATTCTGTAAACATAACCTGGATTCATCCGAAAAAATGACGTTTTGTCATTCGTGCACCCAGGTTCGTCGTTGAGTACACTATCGCAGGCGCTCCTGTCTGTGATGTAGCGTCAAGGATAACCGCAGCCATGGTCTCCGAGCCGATAGTCCATGCTGCTGCAAACGTCGTCGAACTGTTCGTGCAGTTGTTGTCTTGCAAATGTCCCCATCTGTTGACTCAGGGATCGAGACGTGGCTGCACGATCTGTTACAGCCATGCGGATAAGATGCCTGTAATCTCGACTGCTAGTGATACGAGGCCGTTGGGATCCAGCACGGCGATCCGTATTACCCTCCTGAACCCACCGATTCCATATTCTGATAACAGTCATTGGATCTCGACCAACGCGGTCAGCAATGTCGCGATACGATAAACCGCAATCACGATAGGCTACAATCCGACCTTTATCAAAGTCTGAAACGTGATGGTAAGCATTTCTCCTCCTTACACGAGGCATCACAACAACGTTTCACCAGTCAACGCCGGTCAACTGCTGTTTGTGTAGGAGAAATCGGTTGGAAGCTTTCCTCATGTCAGCACGTTGTAGGTGTCGCCACCGGTGCCAACCTTGTGTTAATGCTCTGAAAAGCTAATCATATCACATCATCTTCTTCCTGTCGTTAAATTCCGCGTCTGTAGCACGTCATCTTCGTGGTGTAGCAATTTTAATGCCCAGTAGTGTAGTTACAATTAATGTTCAATGTGACAGATTTCCAGTGCGGACCGTAATTATCGTAACGCAGCGAAACTTGGTAGATATACTAATTCGTTAATGCGGAACCAGTTTACGCTAGAAAATAATTAGTTTCAATTTTGGCCACCGTGTGCAATTGTGGAGCTGCGAATGCCAGAATGACGTATAAAGATGTCTCCACATGTGACAGATTAAGAACAGGGCATGGGCAGAGATGTCACACAAGTGGCATAATGTTGATTTTTGTTACTAACGGAACATGTTGTTCAATATAAGCTTCGGAAACGACGACGAGATGCTGCATCCGTAAAACGACGAAGTACCTGTGGAATCTGAGCAATGTGTTCCTGTATACTGGTTTTCAGATCAGATAGAGACAGAACGTGTCACTGGCGAACGCGTTCATCTAGACCTCACCAGAGCCAAATGTCAGGTGGATTCAGATCAGGTTAACTTCGAGGCCAGGCATCAGGGGAACATCTGGAGATAACTCGATCGTGGACGGTTGCATTAAGCAGAACTTTTGTTGGGTGAGCCGCATCTTGCATGAAATCAGTGGTTTGGTCACAGCTGTGCGCAACCGACGCAGGAATAACACGCAGTACAGGGAGATTTCGATAACGTGCAGACGCCACAGTGCACTTTACAAGTCCTCTAGGTGCATGCTCTTCAAAGAAGAGCGGATCGAGTATAATGGTGTTTGCGCATCTGCATCATACAGTCACATATAGTGAGTGTGGAAAACAAGGGTTTAATAGTTTCGCAAATTCAGCAGTTTATGTATTCACTGAACTGTATAGTGTAAAATGAGCCTCGTCTCTTTGCATAATTGCCCAGTCACATGTCATTAAGTTCGATTCGGCCCACAAACTGGTCAGCAAATTCGGAACTTTGCTGCGGCACAAGAAGTTTCAGTTGCTGTCCCGTCTGGATCTTGTACCAATATCAGCGTAAAATAGCCCTCACAACTTTTAGTATTGCTCACCCTGTACGGCGTGTTACAGCAACAGCAACGTCTTTAATAACTTCCACCGGAATCGGACGCCTTTGTCTTCTAGGTGCCACACCAAGCTGTCTCGTGTTTTCGACTTTCATATCATCTTCTTTATACCAATTAATGACATCGGAGCATTCCTCTGAACTTTAAATCATCGATACTCTCTCAGTGCGTTACTGTACTTACTGCCGTTAACATAAAACAGTTTCACTAACAGCGCACTGTCTGTCTGCTCGATAGCCATGCTGACTATGGTTTGTCAGATGGCTCTGTGGACGCCATACCAGATTGCAAAAAATTCATAGCGCTAGATTTGTACCTGTTGCCCACAGCTGGACTTGCTATTTTTGCACCGACAATCAATTCCTCGGGGCTCGAACACAGATTTCTCGCTTATCGCGAGCGGTCACCTTACCATTAGCCTATCCGGGCACGACTCACGGCCAGACGAAAACTTTCATATGTCGTCAATAATGTGTCTATATCCTCTAGCCGGCCGGAGTGACCGAGCGGTTCTAGGCGCTATAGTCCGGAACCGCGCTACCGCTACGGTCGCAGGTTCGAATCCTGCCTCGGGCATGGATGTGTGTGATGTCCTTAGTTAGTTTTAAATAGTTCTAAGTTCTAGGGGACTGATGACCACAGCAGTTAAGTCCCATAGTGCTCAGAGCCATTTTTTTAACATCCTATAAACGAACATGCACTATGTGTTTTCCTGTGCAGGCAGTTGCCCGGTGTCGGCAGATAAATACGGTATTGCAGTGCCTGTCTTATTCCGAATTAAGACGCAATGTTCAGGAACAGGGCTTACGGCGACTACAGCCGTCATTAAAAACGTGAAATTTATTCGCAGTTACGAATATGGCCAACCATCAGCTGTATAATCAAATGACGACAGTGAAAATTTATGCCAGAGTAACGAAGGAAGTGCAATATCGTTTGTATCCGGCGACACCGGGCAAGCGACTGTAAAGAACAATACTTCTCCTGTACAGGAGTATACATTATGCATGTACGAGTACAGGTCATAGATAGTTGATTGACGACATGTTGAAGTTTGGGTCTCGCCGCGAGTAGTGTTCGGACAGCCTAATGGTAAGACGACCCATATCCTTTGGATATGCAATCATGTCCAAAGGAACATTGCACCACAATTCTGAATAACGCAGGCCCTGCAATATCGTCTGACTTCTGGAGGCTCGCGCAGCCTACCTTGACTTTCCTTACCCAACACACACCTGCTCGGATCCCATTCCACACACTTTTATTTCCGGACGTGATTCATTACCCTGCAACGAAAATTAACTCTGTGAACTACGTAGATACGCGGCCATACAGTCAGCTACCTTCTTGGCACTGACGAGCATTCTAGTTGGAACGTCGAAGCCATGAGATGCTGATGTTTATTTTGCCGACATGATGATCTGAACGAACTACAAAGGGGATCCTCATAAAAATATCAAGAAGACACGTTCGAATGTCCCACCAACCGAAGGAGCGAACGAGTCCCGGAATTTCGCTACATAAAAAAAGCCCCTACACAACTCCTTTCAAGTAGAAGGAAACGGTCCAGAAGCAAAACCCTGGACCTCCAAATCTGACTTAGGCACAGTGCACCGCCACCATGCACGTTCGTCTTCTGAAAGGACCCATGATCCCACAAACGTCCTAAAGAGAAATGGTTCCAATGGCTCTGAGCACTATGCGATTTAACATCCAAGGTCATCAGTCCACTAGAACTTAGAACTACTTAAACTTAACTAAGGACAACACACACATCCATGCCAGAGGCAGGATTCGAACCTCCATGAGCGTTCGTCTTCTAATAGGACCCATGACCCCACAAACGTCCAAAAGAGAAACGGTTCCAATGGCTCTGAGCACTATGGGACTTAACATCGAAGGTCATCAGTCCCCTAGAACGTAGAACTACTTAAACCTAACTAACCTACGGACAACACACACATCCATGCCCGAGGCAGGATTCGAACCTGCAGCCGTAGCGGTTGCACGGTTCAGGACTGATGCGCCTAGAACCGCTCGGCCACAGAAGCTGGAGTCCAAAAGAAGATTGAAATGTTGTTTGATGTGTTTGGTGTCTGTGAGGGTATAACTTTTGATGTAGCCGTGTTGCCTCTCGATCGTTTCCCATCTGCTTTATCATCATCCTTAGTCGTTTTGATCATTGTTGAGTGTCGTGACCTCATTTTACGATTCAGTCTTACGTAGTTGAAACTTCAGACAGATGCCTCCATCCACAGCGATCTTCGGCCTTTCTTAATACGATGTGAAGAGGCAGGATGGTAATCTTCTTCGCTTGAACCAACCATCAGTTTTCTGCTCTCCTACGTTGACTTCTGCATCAGTTTTTTCTTGCACGATGGTCTTCTGTAAATTTATCCCCTTTCCTTCTGAAGATGTGCCCAAGGAACTAAAGGCATCTTTGGTTGACCCGAAAAGATAACCTTTTTGTGATTTTATGTTCTTCTAATATTGAAACATTTGTTCCTTTTTTGTGTCCACGGTACACGTAGCATCCTCCGCCAGCACCACATCTCGAAGGCATCAATGCGGCTCATATCACTACCTTCCACGGTCCAAGTCTCCCATCCGTATAAGAATACAGGAAACACCAATGCTTCTACCAAGCGCATCTTCGTTGTGTTGGATATTACCCGTTACTGCCGTATCCTAGTGAGTTTGAACATTGCGGCTCGGCCAAGAATGATTCGTCGTCTTATCTCTTTATCACACTTTCCTGTGCAATTGATCAGAGAGCCTAAATATACATAATCACTCACTATCTCCAAATTCCTTAAGCATCCTGTAGGTTGGTTTTGACTGATGCGTGGGCGATTTATAACCATTAGTTTGGTTGTTTTCATGTTTATCTGTAGCCAACGTTTAGACTAATATCTTTCACTCTTGAGAACAGTTTACCAATATCTTCCTCACTTCCTGCTATGAGTGTAGTATCATCTGTGAAGCATACATTGTTGGTTTTCCTGTCGCCAATTGAAATCCCACCGTCCAAGCCATCCAGCGCTCTCCTGATTACACACTTTGCATAGATATTGCAGAGCTGAGGTGACAGTATGCTTCCATCTGCTTAGCGGTATCAAATTCCGTCTCGGCTTGTTACCGACATGAGTACCATACCATTCCGCTGCTTACACTACATTGAGTCAATCCCACAATTAGTAGCAAAGCTCCTTTGAAAGAAAAGAGAGGAACATTAGTGACGCGTTGTGACGGAGTGGCGAAGAGCGAATGCGGTGTTGCTTTATTAATCCACTGCGCCAGATATTGTGTCGGCTACTGTGAGAGTCAGCGACGACACAAACAAAGAAGGAAAGATATTGCGATGGCTGATGGCCGGAGTCCAAACTGATCTGTATATAACACTTCCATATTACCGGAACTCGTTATTTCTAAACCGGAAAGAAACACAAATTTTCCTTAACAGTCTCTCTCTTAGATCTTGCACAATCGTTAATCTGTACGATCTTAAAGTCCGAATGACATCTTAGCACACACCTGTCGTAAGCGAAACGCCCAGCACAATCGTTAATCTGTACGATCTTAAAGTCCGAATGACATCTTAGCACACACCTGTCGTAAGCGAAACGCCCAGCTAGCGAGAAGCACGCCGGTTCGATTTTGAAAGGCTGTTGTGCAAACTTTGTCTCAGTCGCTCTGCAACGTCGTCATACAAACACAGCCGGCCTGGTCTGGAACCGAGTGACCGCTACGGTCGCAGGTTCGACTCCTGCCTCGGGCATGGATGTCTGTGATGTCCTTAGGTTAATTAGGTTTAATTAGTTCTAAGTTCTAGGCGACTGATGACCTCAGAAGTTAAGTCGCATAGTGCTCAGAGCCATTTGAACCATTTGAACCACAGCCGGCCTGAATACTTTCTATGGCTTACGATCACGCACTCATAAATGGCACAAAGGAAGGAATTTTATCACAATCGGTACGAAAATTACGTTGTACGGTAGTTACAGAATTCTGATTATCGAACTAAAACACATAGTAAGCATGTTAGGACCAGTGAAGACAGATACTTTTGCAGCAATTGTCACAAATTCGTGAGTCTGGTAATACGTACTAGCGTAAAACGTCACTCATATTTTACCAATTTTCCTACTAAATTACGGCAGTACTAGGTCTCTGAGTCTTACGAATGCTCTCCTTTCAATATAATTTTCCAAACAGTGACGCCCGAGTGTAAAAGTACTCTACCGTCAGCGTTCTTACAAAGAGTGGAAAATTGCAATGATTGATGAAGCAGCTAGGAGTTATCGAGCACGACAACACATTTGGTAGTATATGTTACTGAAAATTTACAACTTTGTCGTTTGTGACATAGCCAGGTTAGCTGCTATGCCTCACCGCATAAGGAATTCTTATTGGTTTTTTTAATAGACTGAATTTGACGGATAACGGAACTGGTATCAAACGAGCAGTTACAAGGTGTCAGCAGCTGCTAGGCCTTACCAGACTTAGGTGATTGAGGACAGTTGGTGATGAATGAGGCGCACTGGGGTCAGCGACCTGAAAAGTGGCGGCCCGCGTCAGTAAAGAGACCGAGGGGAGCCACAAGCCACTAAATGGGGAAGCGCTGTAAACCGCTCGAAATATGACACGACATAAATGATTTTAAATACAAAACGCATTGCCTCCGTCGTAAAATACGAATGGAAGTATGCCTTTTTCTGAATGTACCAACTCATGATTTTTAGAGTTAATTTGCAGCTAATGTTCAAAAGGGTAGTTAGGATGATTGCGACTGGCTACGAACAGATACGATGCCGGACGGTGTTTGCTGCAAACTAGTAACGTATACCGGAAGGATATTCAAGATGGACAGTTGGCGAGTTTGGACGTTTGTCTGTGTACAGTGTGATTTTCATTGTCAGAATAGTTGATTTTCCCGTACACTGCTCATATTAACCTAAAGCACTACAAAGTACCGCTAATTGACATCGTTTAAGCATGTTACGTACATATTTCAGTTTCTGGTGCATTTTAAATAGTAAAAGCGCATGGCATTTCGAAGTATCGAACTTAATTTGCAGTACCACTGAACCTCTACCACACTCTGGTATTCATTTCCTGCAGCTCTTCAATATTCAGCAGCCTGTGCTTTCCTCTGCAACCGGACAACGAGTTCCTAGGTGATCAATTGGAGTTACGTTAGTACTGGCCCTATAGCACCTGCAACATTCAGTACAATTGGTGTCAGTAACAGGTGACGCCCTCAGCGGACTACTTTGTAGCTGCAAATCGCTTGTGAGGAATATGAGACGAATACCATATGTTGCCATCTTCGTTGTTGATGACGTGGAAGACAGTGCGATCTGGGAAAAGCCAAAATTTTGAGCAGTTGACTCATTACAGTGTTGTGTATCCGAAAGTAATAGTAACGCATATGTGGGTTTGTTAAATTTTCCATAACTAATCGACGTCTATATGAAATATTTTCAGTAGCACAACTGTATCTAGACTAGGAAGTGGCAATAACGTCCTCTCACTAGAGCTGCCACAGCCATATCAATGGATGCTACAATTTATCACATAACTGCTTAACTATTTCTGTAACTGAAAACGGAAACAGAGAGTTTGATAACAAAATCTGAAATCGAAACTCAAATGCTTACTTTCCATCTCTCCTTCTGTTGAATAGTTGTGGCTCTTTATTATCGACTGATAGCGTAAGTAGTATAACAGCCAAAAGTGTCAGCTTTCGTATCGGTATCTTCAAGCACCATCAACATTTCATTACCAATTACCTCATGATTGTCATGCCAGCTTATTTCAGAATATTTGATAGTATACAAGATAGATGCTGAAATTGCACGTTGACAAACATTATACCAAGTGGTATTAACTACATTGATAGTGCGGGCTGCATACACTGCAGGACAATGAAACATCGTACCCTCGCAGAGTGAGCCGTGCTGACCGAGGCTTATGCGTCGCTTTAAAACTTGGCTGTTACTCTGTGTTTGGTTTCCCGCGGTTATTGCGGTTATGGTGTGGTTCTTCCTCTTTCTACGTGTGGCAGCAGCCAGTCGGTCGGTTGGAGTGGATCGGCAAGCAAGTTTCTGCTTGGCGCAGTCAGCCGGGCCCGCTGGAGGTCTCTATGCAATGTCGTAGTCTGTGACGGTTGTTCCGAGTGCTACGACGTTCGTGGTTCACTGACCCAGGACATGAAAGTTGAGTGGCGATTTTATTACCGAGGCCACGTCTGTTCACGTTGTCTCCTTCGTTGGCGGTTCGCTGTTGGCGGTATTCCTAGGAGCAACAGCGAGTGTTCGAGTTGGTGAAGATTTAGCCGCCGTATGGGGGAGTTAAATTTATTTGTCGGTTTGAAATTCAAGGGTACCAGAGGAATTTTCTGGCCGTTAGTGTTCCGGTTACCTGCCCTGGTTGCTGACGTAAATTTAGGCAGTGTCCTTTCCTCACCTGTTGTCACTGTCCAACATGGTGCGTAGTTTCTGACAGCTTAATGTATTGGTGGTTGTGGGTGGCTATGTCTGTAACGTTTTGGCTTTGGAATTCTCGTATATTGGTATACTGGTCGGTGGTCAGCAAGTCGTCTTGTGAGTGGGTCCCTGACTGTCTCTTGGTTGTGTTACTTGGCGGATTGAATATTGTTGCTCCGACTTCTTGTCTCACCTAAGCGAACGTTAAGATTTCAAGGGCAGACCGAGCCCCCTGGAAACTTCTGAGCGCCGTTGCCTATACTGCCTTTCTTGTAGGCGTTTAATTGTGTATCTTTTTAATGGCTCGTAGTCGATGGTTGGTATTTGTATGCTTTAATTATGATTTTAAAATCAAAGGCCTTCAGCAGTTTTAAAAGTAAGTTTTTCTAAATTGGGCAAGTCTTACATTGTCTGAAGATAAAGGTTGGACCTTCTGCCTGTTGAAAATTTACTGTATTGTTTTAAAGCATCGGTCTTCAGCCGTTTTAAATTTTAAGGATCCTACTTATCAAGTATTGCCTTTTGGAAGATAAAACTGTGGGCTTTCTGCATGTTGAAAATGTATTGTAGTTGTATTGTTTTTCAAAAGCGTGGACCCTCAGCCGCTTTAAGTTTTGAGGTTCTTACTTATCAAGTATTACATTCTTTCAAGATAAAGCTCTGGGCCTTCTGCCTGCTAAAAATTTATCGTAATTGTATTGTTCTAAAAATGATGTGCCCTTCAGCCGTTTTGGAGTAAGGTTTCTTCCTGCTCATAAAGCTTGGGCCTTCTGCCTATTGAAAGGTTATTGTAGTTCGATGTTTTAAATTTATCGACCTTCAGCCGCTTTTAAAAGCTTAATCCATCTGACTGACTAGTCAAGTTTTACATAGCTTGGCCTTCAATAATATTTAAGGTTAAAGCCTAGAGCCCTCTGCCTCAAAAAAAAATTACAGTAGCTGTATTTAATTCATGGGCCTTCAGACCTTTCAGAATTAAAGACTTTTCTGTCGATAGTCAAGTTTAGAGGTTACGCTGTAATATTTGGACAACTAAATAAAGTGTTATGTTTGGAGTGTAACTGACAGCCACCCATTCTGGCCCCCTTCCACAATTCCTACCACTTGTCCTGTCCTGCGGGCTTAGAAGGGCGTCTCAAGTTACTGAAATTGCACTTTGCACACATTATACGGTGTGGTAATAACTACATTGATGGTGCGGGCTGTATGTATTGCAGGACCATGAAACATCGTACACTCGCGGAGTATACTGAAAAAAAAAATGATAGTTTCACTTTCCACCACCTGGAGAAAATACGGGGCTGTAAGGAGTCCGAACGTGAAACCTTTCCTGTTATGACATCAGTATGGTGTTTGTCGCTTGACGACAACTTTTGAGTTTTTTTCTTTTATTTTTTGTGAAGTTACTGTTGCTGTAAAATATTAAGAAGGCTGAAGTTTTCCGTGCGAAGCTAAGTTGTTATTGAGAAGAAAGATCGTGCACTCCTCTTAAAGTTGTTTTATCAGAACGGCAGAAATAGCAGCGCTACTCTGCAGGAATATTATTGACAGAAACAGCTTAGTAGATCCCATGTCAATAAAGGGCCTAATGAATACGATCAAGAAATTTGAAGAAATAGGTGAATTAGATATTGCAGCAGGTAGAGGGAGGCAACCCCTTTCCATGGTGGTTGAAGTTGCCGTAGCTATAGCCGACCAAGTAGCACATGCCTCAAATTCTGGAGGAATTTATCGAGCTGTGTCATGGAAACTGTCTCTCTCTCGGTCAACAGTTCAAAAATATTGCAGCGCGTTTTCCACTGGCATACCAGATTCAGCATTTACACCAATTGAAGCCCCATAATAGTGACACTGCCCTTCGTCTTTTTGTACGCATGGGAATAGACAACAAGTGGCCGGGGAATAATCTTTCAGTGACGAAGGCACATTTTACTACGCACGGTACCCTGAATGCTCAGAACTGTCGCATTTGTGGTTCTCTTCTGCCACATATTGTGCCGGAACATCCACGGCACTCAACTTATGTGACTGTGTTTTGTGCTTTCACAGTCAGTTTCATTCCCGGTCCGTTTTTATTCGAGGAGGTGTCACCTCAAGGGCCTGTTGGGTGCACAGTGATATCTGAAAGTTACAATGATTTCTTTCTGCAACACGTTTTTTCAAATTTGTAACACGTGATTCCAGTGGTATCCACATTACTATCGTCATGCAAGATGGGGTGACATGACATATCCAAGTGACAGATTTGCCTCGAAAAATCTGCGTTAACGAACGCACCGTGTCTGACAAATTTCAACATGGGTGGCCTTCTGGATTCCCCGACCTAAATTCATATGACTTCTGAGTGTGGCGATATCTGAAAATATGTGTGTATCAGTGATGTATCCAGACTACTCCTGACCTGAAGGATAGCACATGACGAAATATCGCTCTGATACAATGGAAAGGCTGCAAGCAATTGTCGACTATGACGAGTAACAGATGTACCCTGTTGCTGAGTCGGGAGACCATACAAAAACCATGTTGTAAGTTGTGACCTTATCGTAATAAACGTGACAGATCCGCAATTACCATGTGTTTGCTCGTGTTTCTCGACTTTTCCTGAATCCACAACGCATCCTGACTCCTCTGAGCGCCATATTTTCACCTTAAGGCTAAAAACAGACCTTATTTTTCAGCATAGTCCGCGAGCGCACCGATTACTGAACATACGTGAGATGTTTCAGCGTCTTGCGATGTATACAGCCCGGACTGCAGCGGTTGGAACACTGTTACTTTAATTATAATAACCAAAACTTAGTTGTTTGTTTAGGTGTTTGTGGTCACTTGTTGGCATTTTACCTGTTGAAATTCATCAACAACTTAAATTAGAAAGAACACACAGAAAATGATGTGCGGAAGGCTAACCAGATTCTACGTTTTATTGGCAGGACACTTAGAAAATGTAACAGACCTACTAAGGAGACTTCCTACACTACACTTGTCCGTCCTCTTTTAGAATACCGCTGCGCGGTGTGGGATTTTTACCAGATAGGACTGACGGAGTACATCGAAAAAGTTCAAAGAAAGGCAGCACGTTTTTTATTATCGCGAAATATGAGAGAGAGAGTGTCTAAGGAATGGTACAGGATTTGGGCCGGAAATCATTAAAAGAAAGGTGTTTACCGTTGCGACGGAATCTTCTCACGAAATTCCAATCACCAACTTTCTCCTCCGAATGAGAAAATATTTTGCTGACACCGACTTACATAGGGCGGAACGATCACCACGATAAAATAAGGGAAATCAGAGCCCGTACGGAGAGATATAGGTGTTCATTCTTTCCGCGCGCTATGCGACACTGGAATAATAGAGAATTGTGGAGGTGTTTCTATGAACCCTCTGCGAGGGACTTAAATGTCATTTGCAGAGTATCCATGTAGATGTAGATGTAGATCTCAGGCCCTTCGGCCGAAATTTCTTTCGTGATTTTTCTGGCGTTTGCCCATCGGATGTCTTAGGCATTGTCAATGGTCCACCTTCAACTTGAAATATGGATTCGTTTAGCAGTGCAATGAATGCAGTCACTGAAGCAAAACAATCAAAATGAGAAACTAAACAAATGAAGTAAACTCACGTAAGAGAAAGAAACCATTGCTCCTAATAACGTGGAAAACGATATCCCTTACCATCATTTTCTGGCAGAAGAAGATCAGTTTGTCTTAAGTAGTTCAAACACTGGTGGCAATATGCATGCTGTCAGCTCGGCCCATCTCGCCGAAGGTTCGAGCCCCCCATCGGGCATGGGTCTGTGTGTTGTTCTTAGCACAAGTTAGTTTAAGTAGTGTATAAGTCTAGAGACGGATGACCTCCATAGTTTGGTCCCTTAGGAACTGACACACCTGTGAACATTTGAACATGCTGTCAGCAATGGATGCTGTGTATGCAATACCAAGAAGGAACCATATGACTTTGACATCGCTGTAACACAGAAAACGAAATTAGTATAGTTTTTAAGATGAGTTATAAAATTGAATTGTTGCCATTCTCAGTCTTCGTTCTATTAACATATGCATGTCGTAAACTTCATCATTTGTATTAACAGCCGTTGCTGTCGATAGATATGTCTGTCTTAATACCTAGATCTGGTGGAGTTCTCCGATGTGTTACATTTCCATTACATGGTAGGTCCTAACCGCCAAGTACTTGCCAGATACATACGTATACTAGCTCTCCTGCCTTTCTTCTTCAAACCAAGGAGCGTCTCTAACAGTCATCGGCATCAGAGTGACGCCTAATAATTACACTTTGGAAGGCACTGCTTTAAAATTAAACCTGGCCACAAGTTATCCGTGTCCACGTGGGAATAACGTTAAGTAATGTCAGTCCCACTCTCGTGTCGTGGCCACACAGAAAATTTAGAGGCAGAGGTTTTCTAATGTAATTTTCTTCTTAATTGCCTAAGGAAATGTGATATCATAAAACGTATAGCAGAGTCAAGACGAGAACTACTGACTTTAATCGCATGAGAATTAACCTTTACTCACTTTCGCGCTCTCCACAAAATTGTCGGACTTCGCCGCTACCACTTAAATTTCAAGCGTTCGACAACAGGTAGGTCAAACGTAATGTAAGCGGCCCCATTGCCGAGGTCCTCTCGAGAAAAACAGAACAGCTTGTCACAAGGACGGGTGAGAGTCAGCGGCAAAACGGCACGTCGTAAATAATTCCGAGGTGAAGCGGAGCAGTGGAGCAGCGGTGGCAGATGCAGATTTATTCATGTATTCGCAATGCGCCCTCCTCCCGGCGGCGGGGTTAGTCCAGCGGCAGGGCCGGCAACATTCCGCGGTCAAAATCTGTCCTCGAGCCCAATACGCTCTCTCTCTCTCTCTCTCTCTCTCTCTCTCTCTCTCTCTCTCTCTCTCACACACACACACACACACACACACACATACACACACATACGTGTTGCTGCACGACTCTTAAAGTAAAGTAGCACCTGACATTAGAGTGGTTCTACTTGTGCTCATCATTTTTCTACACGCGCCTCGGTTAACGAACTAGGATATCGCTGTCTTCACATTTTGATTCACTACCGGTATTATCTGTGCGTCTATCCTCCTGAAGAGTGTCAGTAGTTACGAGCGTGGAGCAAAAAATAAACACATCGGATAAAATCAGGAGAATAAACGGAATTACGCTTGGTCACCAATGTGATTTTCATTAACATCTCATCATTAGGCGTTTCGAGATATTCCCGTCGACAGATCTGTATAAACCGTATACGCTCTTATGTCGCCTCGTACTACGTTCGTCTCGCACTGACACAAGCTGCGCAATACAGCAAAAAGTAAACAACTTCGTCAGCAGGTGGCGTTCGTAACCGTATGCTTACGACGACTGTGTAAACTGTTACATGAAAAGGCTTATAAAAATTCAAATTTTAACTCACATTATATAAAACATTTATTTATAAAGCAATTTAAATTTTTGCTGCATAAAACAAGAAACAACTTTAATAGAATTGCGCCTGTTATATTCCAAGGCGCTAGATATTAACACAGGAGGTGGCAACATCAAAGGCAGTGTCACATGCCATAACTACATTATAAGTACACTACCGGAAAAAAAATACCACACCCTTTTAGAGCATTCCAATTCTAAAGTTCTAGAGTATCAGGTATCCATCCATGGTGAAACATTTTGTATCCCGCCTGGAAGGCGGCGCGTGGGTCTGCTCCCGAAAACTGAAGGGTAGGCCGAATGTAGCCAGCCAGGAGGAGCAGGTGAGGTAGGACTCTCGGCACTGCAGTGTGAGCTAAAATCACCTTTACTTAACTTTGCGTACAGATGAGCACGTAGGTGGGAAGCCGTACATCAAGTTCCTAAGTTACAAGTAGTGGTTAGCCCACTGTGAAATAGAAACAATGTTGCTAGGTCGTCTCCTCGGAATCAAATGGGCAGAATCTGCAGCGGCTTCAGTTATTGCGATCGCTTCTCAGTTGTGGTTATTGATAACTTGATACCAGTGTCTGAGTTTAATTTGTACATATCAGCAGTGAAGATGATCACTACTTGATCGAAAATCGATTCCGCCATCAATAAAACATCAATAATACGGCCAACGCTGACTTTCCTTTTAATTTAACATACATGGTCGTTGTGCACACAGGACTCAATGGAGTCACCAATCAATACGAGTTTAAATTGGATAATAGTTTGTAAGGGCATAGTTTTGGTAAAACGCAGACTTTTGTAGGGTGGGAGGTAAAGTTGGGCTGAATTCCGTACAGAAAAGAAATATAGTGGGGAGTTTACAGCCGGCAACACGCACTCTGTCGTTGTAAATCCAGCAGACATGAATGGGGAAATCTATAATCAAAATTTGTTACAGTTGCTACTAAAGGTGAATGAAACGTTTTCTAGACACAAGTAAAAAAGTTTATAATCGCAGGTAAATCTGCGAAAAATTGTCAAGCATAGGCAAAACAGAACAGAACACAAAAGCACAACGAAGTAAAGTTATCTGAAGTGCGAAACATTATCTCCCATCACACATTTATGTTGTTGTTCTTGTTGTTGTGATCCTCAACCCGAAGACTGGTCTGATGCAGTTCTCCACTCTATCCATCGCAAGCCTCAAGAGTTTCTTGCAAAATTACGTAAAACTGTACGGAGCGCAGTGGTGCCACAACTCACTTAACGACATGGCCAGCTACATACCACCGTTTTGAACAGGCAGATGCATTAAAACTGAACACTGGGATGTTAACAAAGAAAGTTGAAAATCTGTCGACAAACATGGCAAATTTGTCCACAAACACAGACAATGAATTTACTGCCACACCCATCGGTATTATTTGCCGACACAAAGGAATATCGGTCACTTAAAAATTGTAAAAAAAGTGAGACTGAATTCGGTCAATAACAGAAGACGTATCGAACGCAAACCAAAGGGTAATAATGACACTAATTACTCCAAGCGTTCCCACTCGCACTCACATTCGATGAAAACACCAGTTTGTGGTGTCTTTGTGACCTTCCCAGGAAACAATCCTTTACACTATGATATGATAGTGCGCCGCCCGTCATGAGCGCTAGAGAACATACCGGCTCTCAGCAAAGAACAATTCCGATTACAAGTATTTTCTCACAGTTCGTAAATTCAAAATTTCGCGAAAGTTATTGATAACATCCACCCTCAAGCCTGGTTGTATCATTTTTTGTTTTCAGTACCATCAAACTGGCCTTTAAGCCACAAAATGGAATTTATGTGGAAACAAGTGTTGATGGTGTTGAGACCAGCCACAAATTTATTATATGTTCCTTTATTCAAAAGGCACCATTTCCGGTTTCGAATCATTACAATTCATCGTCAGATGGCTTTCATGCTATCATTAGAATATGTGGCGCGTTTTTTTTTACTGATTAGTTGTCCTAAAATATAAATAATACATAATTATAAGCACGTAACACAGATGGTTACGTTACAGATTTGCACTGGAATGTGACTTACGTCAAATGTCGGTCTGGAGTGTTTGTTTTCATAGTTTTCGTCCAACAAACGATGTTCGTAGCTTCCACCACATTCTTATCATTGCACACATAAATTTGTAACATTGAGCACTTTAGATTTGTCACAGAATACATTTCCACCACATTCTTATCGTTGCACACACAAATTTGTATCATTGGGCACTTTAGATTTGTCACAGAATACATTCCTAACACGCATCACATGTTTTGATAGACAAAAAGTGTTTACAAGTACATGAGTGTCAACCATGCTATGACATATCATAACATTATAAAGGTGTCCCATGTCAGGAAAAGGATCATGTATCCACTTATGCAACTGAAACGAATTTTACACTAGTACAGAGAGACATTGATATTGTGAATTTTAGAGCGAATACTGTTACATTATAAAGAGTTCCATGTCAAAGATTTTTGAAATGTATGGATAAGACAATACATTATTTATTTACATTTAGTATCACGAAAATTGTAGTAACATATAGATTTGCTACTTGATCTGCAGATAGGTGTAGAAATATTACTTGCTATGGAGGGTGGAAAATAATTTTAGGAAATTTTTCAAAAAAGGTATGTTAGGTAATTCAGTTTGTTCATTAAGGATATACTCTGGATACTGTTTTTGTGTTTGTCTGTGTGTGTGTGTGTCTGTGTTTCCATTTCTCCTAATATATTCATAGTGGCTCCTTTTTCTGCTAGATGTAAAATTTTAAAGTTGTTCTCAATGTTTCTCACTGAATGGTTTCTCTAGCAATATGTGCTGCAAATCCAACTTTGTTCAAGTTGCTAAGCCTTAAAGCAACAATGTGTTCTTTGTATCTAACTTCAAAACTACTGCCTGTCTGTCCAATGTACAATTTTGGGCATGTATCACATTTGAGATTGTATATTCATGATTTATTGTAGGGAATCGTGGAGGTATTTACATCATGGACTACTTTTTGTCATAATTTATTATTTGTGGAGAAGCTGAGTGTGATGTTTTTCTTTTTAAATAAGTTTGCTATTTGGTGTGATAGTGGGCATATGTATGGGAGAGCTGCATATTTAGGTTTGGCTTCTGTGGAACACTGATTTGTTTTGGACTGCATGTTGTGTGGATTACTGTTAAGTGGATCTGTGGTTTTTGCTTGCATTTTGTTGTGGAGTTTCTCTATTGTCATCGTTTTATATCCATTATTATGAGCAACTCTTTTAATTACATAAATTTCATTTCGTTAATCTGTGTCACACATTGATACTTTTTTAATTAGGAGTTCATTGGCTCTGAAATATATCATTTTTGTTGGTGGGGGTGGCTAGATGAGTTGTCAATACTAACGTCTGTGGTTACTATTCCAAATCTTCAAGTCAAGAAAGTTAATGCTTTCATCGGTTTCATGTTCAACTGTGAATTTAGTATTTTTTTTTTATTTTGCTTAGATCTGCTGGTAATGTATCAATTTCATTGTTTGTACCATCAAAAATCTATGTCTAGAAACCGAGCCAGCCATGAGGATGTAGTCTGTAATCAGAGTTTGCCAAAGTGAAGTTTATTTTTACCACATTCTCCTGTCTGCGTACTGGTAGCAAGCTCCTCCGGATCGAGTAAAGTACAGTACGGTGATGACGAAAAAATTTGATCAATCCGACTTTTCAAGTCCAGTCAGATATTTTTAGGAGATGTTATGTAGGAACCAATATCTCACAAACTTGTACAAACCGTCTGACTGGATATGCTTTTGTTTAACAAAACTTCCTTCACATTTGCATCAAGAAATATTAGCGGAAAGACTCAAGGACGCAGGATCGCGTAATGTATAGTATAGTAATGATGAAACAATTCAATCCGTCTTTTCAAGTCCAGTCAGATATTTTTAGGAGGTGTTATGTAGGAACCAATATCTCACAAACCTATACGAACCGTCTGACTTGATACGCTTTTGCTTAACAAAACTGCCTTCACATTTGCACCAAGTAATATTAGCAGAAAGACGCAAGGACGACCTGGAAGCTTTACAAGGTTTTCTAGAAGAGCTGGAACTAGATGCTGACAAGTGTTCCACTAGGAAACATGACAACAGAAATCGTTACTCACGACACTCTTTTTCTTTTTACCAACACGGAAATGAGCAGTGCTCTCACAAATAATTACAGACGGCAAAACAGGCGTCGTCTACGTGATTCACACTGGCTAGATCGAGACAATTCTTGTAACAGAAGCCATTTGCGTAGTGACGATCACGATCGCGAAAGAACAGAAGCTATGAAAAAGTACACAGACACTAACACAGTAAACAGAACAGCTCCTGGGGCAAGTCGTATTCCAGCGGGCCCAATTCTAATAGCTCAAGCCCACAAAACACATCACAAAACAAAAACTGAGGAGATAGTTATTAAAATGGGCAACGTTATAAAAATAATAAGCAAAATAGATACAAACAGTTGGGTTCAAGAGAAAATAGGCAAAATAGAGCACTATGCTGATACAGAAAGGAGAAATCTTTGTGACATTTTGCATTCAGGCGGAATTGTTTTTACCCATTGTCCTGGTTCTGTAAAAGGTTTTCAGTTCAGATTTCACGTCAAAGGCCATGACAAATTTTTCTGTTATGCCAGATGTTATTCCGTTATATTACAGGGAGCCAGTGAAAGCTACAGCAAGGTGTCATAGAATCGACAATTGTTCACACAACAGCCCACTGCACACATTAGAGAGAAATGATTGATCGATTAGATTAATATTAGGTTCAAGGCTACTTAACACTATTACCTTAAGTCGACTAGAGAGAAAGCTTCTGGCAAATAGAATTACACCCAGAGTGTAGAAAATATGTGTTTTTCTGTTTTGGGGTGTTCTATTAGTTCTGTAGATTACTGTTTGCTCTCAAAATTTCTTTGTCATCTTCATCTGCAGTTTAAACTTCATCTCACCACAGTTCTTGAAGCGACACCTTACCTCATATGTCGATAAAAGTCTCATACCCAGAAAATCTTGGTAGTAACATAACTGTATCCATAATAGTTTACATAATATTTTAAAGAATCAAGAATCACTCTTAATCTGGAAGAATCAGAATTTGGCAAGACGAGAGCAAAGTTTCTAGGATGCATAATCTCATCTGAAGGCACAAGGCCTGATCCAAATATTGGAACAGTCAGAGCCAGTGTAGTGCCTACAATCAAAAGACAAGTTCATAGCTTTCTTGGAATAACTTCTACAATCACTTTTTTGATATAAAAATTCTTGCCACCCCAAAACTTCGTCTTCTTGTTGTTAAAAGCACAATATGTTACTGGGATGAACAGGTGTAAGTAGAGCTCCTAAGTTTAAGTGATGCATTTCTTAATGGTCAAATTTTTTGATATTTAGACGTGTCACACAATTTTTGTATGGCCAGAGATTCATCAAAAGTTGAGTTAGTTACTTATTTATTCCAGAAATTGGGAGAAAATGATATCATTATGCTTTTGCTGTAGGTATTCTAACAGTATCACAAAGAAATTATTAAGCAGAGATGGAAAACGTGAATGGGAATACTATTGATGAAAGCTGATCGATACATTAGAGTAGTTGTGAGAATTGGTTAAAGTATCAGAAAGTGGCTTCCTTGATTGTAAAGTGCATTCTATTCCCTTCCCTTTTACTTTGCATGAACCACGATATATTTATTTGTTTACCCTTTCTTTCTGATGACTTCGTTGCTCTTACACTGTGTGTGTTTGTTTTTCTTGTATGTATTTTTATTTCTATGTTTTCTACGTTTTACGCGTTACTGGTTAGTTCTGTGTAACCAAATATTTTCTGAGTGATTAGGTTGTATAAGATCTATTATTGTGTACTCACTAGATTTCTTGCACATTTTCATGGGTGTTTGTCACCATTACAAGACACTGATGTTTTCTCAATTGCCCCAAAAGCTAAACTTTACTTTTGTATCTTTCTTGGAACGTTGAATAATTATTTGTGTATGTCGAAGTTCTCTGAACACACTGATTGTGGTAATCCAGAAATATACAATATGTTTAGTACATAAACTTCATCTTACATTTTCATGCAATTCCCTTGTACCATTTCGCATATTTACTAGGAATAAGGTCAAATTTTTACTATGTATATGAAAGCTTGATATTCTTTTTGTTATCTCATGTAGATATTCGTAGGTCAGTTCTTAGAGAGACAATACTGTATGTGGAGCTTGTTGGAAGCAATGATTTGGAATACTTTATTACGGAGGTGAAAGCATGTTTGTATGGGTACATTCTTGACTATATTGACTGAGATGATTTTTGAAGGAACATTTCAATATAACCAGTTTTTTCTGACAAGCAAAGAAAAATTTAGTAGTACATCGATTATTTTTCTATAGCTACTGCACTTGCTGATTTCCATTTGCTTTCAAAGACTTCAGTACAGCAGACACAAAATAGCGTACTTTGCATGAGGTAAGATACTTTTCTTTCAGAGCAGATCTCACTTTGCATTCTTGTGAGCACACAGCATGTAGCCAAAATTTTAGGTGTTATACTAAGTAAGCAGATTAATTTACAGTGGACAGTGCAGGTTGGCAGTATTTTATTTTGTGGGTATTTGAAGTCACACATTGCACTTCATGTACGTAACATTCATAATGTACTTCAGCATTGAGTTTCAGTGAAGTTTTTTTACTGAGTACACAATTATTTTCATTTGGGATTTAATTAGATTCGTTGACATTATTTAAAACTCAGCATTTCATTAAGATTAAAGTTTTTGTTTCATGAGACTGTTCACAACCACAATAGAGGGCCAACGAACAGTCAGTATTGTTCAGCAGCTGAATGACACCTACACGAAGAGGAAGTTTTTTGAAATAGAATACTCAGTATTTTATATGTAGATAACTTTCGTAGGTAGCTAACAACTTGATGTGGCTAAGAGAGACATAGATAAGGTGCAAGAGGTGAAAGTACAGATATTTCTATTGATGACAGTTGACAGTGTACTGAAAAACTTCAGTACTTACTAAATTTCCTTTACTTAACGGCTTTGGTAAAAAATTTTGTGTCATCTGACTACCGGTTTCGGTCTATTATGAACATCTTCAGATCTTTTTTATAAAAAGATGTCCTGCTTTTACAAAACAGATCTGAAGATGGTCATTATAGACAGAAACCGTTAGTCTGATGACATATAATTTGTCACCATTGACGTTAAGTAAAGTAATTTTATTCTGTATTCGGGTCACTGTTCAATTCGCAACCATGTCGCAGTTTGTGAAATCAGTACTCAGGTCATTTTCAGACTAATAATTGTAGCAAATACAAGTCACATTTTTTAGGTTGGTTAACACTTACAAGTACGTGTGGCAAGATCAAGTCATTGATGCTTATTTTATCCTGGGCATCAGTCACTTGCTGAAGTGTGGACACGTGTGCATGAGACGATTAGTCTATACTGCTGGCCATTGCCCACCACTCGGCTCAGGTACGGTCATGCAGAAAATATCAGGTCGTAATTTGTATGACGTTTTTATGGGAAGACTGTTCGACGCAGAGGAAAAACAACCAACACGTTGTTATATGTACATATTGAAGTAGCTCATATAAAAGTCTCTACGCCTGTATCCCTTATATCCTATATAATCTTCAATTCTAAAGTACACTTAAACTGGTATGTACCTTACAATCCCAGTCGAGAAGTCGTTACTTGTCTTCATTGTCTGCTGAATACTGCCATATAAGTAATACTTGCAAATTTACTACGCCAAATTCATGGAACCTGTCAAACATAGATGATGTGTAAAATTGTAAAGTGCTATTTGCATCAGCTGTGTTCACAAATAATTCAGAATTTCTAGTACGTCAACATCCCCTGTACTCAGATAAGTCCGACTTGACTTCATTTACTATTGCCTCCCAGAAATGCCGGTGACAGCGGCGACATACATGCTGCCTAAGCGTTGTCGAGGAAGAAGGAAACACTCGACCCCCAAAAGATGTTCTTACTACCTACAGCAGATACGCATTATTTCCAAGAGGATTATGATGTAATATCGCAATAGACGAATCGTTAAGCAAATCATGTAATTTTTAAATAAAGCGATCACGTACGTTTTGGATGTACTTCAGAGGTTCATATGAACATGCAATACCTGATACTGATGGAATGAAAGAGAAAAAGGTGTTTTTATTTACATATTTAGTAAAATTTTTTAATACATAAAACGCATTGATGGAATAAATAAGTTTAACTTTATACGAATATCTGCGTAACTGACCGTGGCTATTAATGGTAGTATCGGTTCCATCTGGAACGATATTCGCTATCTGGAAAGGGCAGCAACCGAACTTAATGGCAGATTTAAATCACGGCTTGCTTAGCTGTATATTGTGTTTATGTCTTCCTCACATATAACGACCCAGCCTCGAGCACTTGTTCTTATTTATGGGCCTTTTACTTGCGCCTGATATATAGCCGTCTGCTCTATTTTAGAGGGCTATAAGGGAGGCTGCATCTAGCGGACCGCGTTCACGTCATTCATGCCGTAAACAGTACACAAATTTAAAGCGGGGCCCGTACCGAGGCAGCGGCCCGTTACTGTCATGGCGGAAATTGATACACCGTCAGACAAGCTTGCAGCGCTGAGAATTTCACTGGAATTATTCTTCTGCGTCGAATCTCTGGCATTCCCCAAGTCACTCAGTTTCGTTCGGTAGGTCTCGTACTTTACGATAATTGCCATTCGACGTGCCTTTCAGTGCTAATTACGGAAGGACAGACGGTATAAGTGTTCAGAATCCAGGTTTGCATGAAAACGAATGAAGTAGGGAGAAACTGTTTTAATAATTTGCCTAAAGGCTATAAGGAGAACTAAAACATTTTAGTTACAGGTAAGTATTTAACAACACCATCTGGAATGTGAAGGAGAAGCATTGAAATTCAAATGGCTCGAAGCACAATGAGACTTAACATCTGTGGTCAATCTGAGGTCATCAGTTCTCTAGAGTTAAACTTCTTAAACCTAACTATCCTAAGGACACCACACACATCCGTGCCTGAGTCAGGATTCGAACCTGTGACCGTAGCAGCATCGCGGCTACAAACTGAAGCGCCCAGCACCGCTCGGTCACAACGGCCGTTGGAGAAGCATTGAAATCGCACATACGCAGCAGTGCGGAGACACACAAGTGGATTTTTTCAAAAATGTTCAAATGTGTGTGAAATCTTATGGGACTTAACTGCTAAGGTCATCAGTCCCTAAACTTACACACTACTTAACGTAATTTATCCTAAGGACAAACACAGACACCCATGCCCGAGGAAGGACTCGAACCTCCGCCGGGACCAATCGTGGATTTTTTCCTCATTCACAAAAACCGGTATGTTGCAATAGGATGTTGCCCTACACATTCATACCACCTGTTGAAAAAAAAAAGTCAGAGTATTACAAGAGGTTTCATATCTCGACGGGAAAACTTGAGGAATAGACTCCTCAAATAACAAGCAGAAAAAAAGTCCAGTCAATATGGGCCCCTAAAATGCGTACCCTAAGAGCTACAGCACCTCTTCATAATAGATACTGTGAAGCAAATGTCGTGTACTGCAAGCTTTCTGCTTTCCATATTGTGACAGGTGGTAGCGTGGAGCAAAAAAGAAAAGAGTCCAGATAACATGGGTCGTAAAGTACATCCTTTGAGCGCTATGAGCACTTGCTCATCATCACTACTGTGGAATACATCTCTTCTACTGAACAGGTGCTCATAGCTCATAAAGTACGCATTTTTGAGCCTGTGTTTACCGGATATGTTTTTCCTTGTTTCGGTCCATACTACATCCTCCCAGAATATGGAAAGCAATAAGCTCGCAGTACACGAGATTTGCTTTAAAGTGTCGAAGATGAAGAGCCGCTCATAGCTCTTAACTGGACAGTATTTCTTCCTGTTATACCAGGAATCGAGTCCCGAAATTTTGCAGTCAAGCTTTGAAACAACGTGTATATTGCCCACAATTTACATGCGTTTACATCACAGCATACTTCGTCAAAATTTTAATGAGACGAAGAATGCAAATTATATGAGCAAAAGCGACCATTATTAACCTTCGCAAATTGAATTTAATTTCCTAGTGATGTCAGATTGTTTTTTAGTAAGACTAGCGACCCGCCTTGTTTTGCAAGGATGACCATAAATATATGCTGCCGGACGACATGTCTGGCGTAATTGGAAAACTGAAAGGTTTCACGGGAACTATTAGTAAAATACGTATCGAAGTTTCTACAGTAGTTCCTGAGACCAGCCTTCATGTACAGATAGGAAAACGATACGATGAGTTTTAAATTATGTATATGTGTACAAAAAAATGGCTCTGGGCACTATGGGACTTAACATCTATGGTCATCAGTCCCCTAGAACTTAGAACTACTTAAACCTAACTAACCTAAGGACAGCACACAACACCCGGTCATCACGAGGCAGAGAAAATCCCTGACCCCGCCGGGAATCGAACCCGGGAACCGCAGCGTGGGAAGCGAGAACGCTACCCCACGACCGCGAGCTGCGGACGGCCTTCACTTAAATTGCCGTTTAGTTAAATTCAGTGTTTGAAACACAGAAATTAGCAGTCGCCATACTCATGCAAATTAAGTAATATTAACGATCTGAAAACGTCGAAAAGAGTGTGCTGTTGTGCACAAGTCTGGTTTCTGCAATGATGGAGCTAAGAGGACTGTAATGACACTGCAGAAAAGAATTATGACACAAATACGCAAACTAGTGGGGAAGATGTAAAGCTACAGTGCACAAAACTGAGTATCACTTCTTCGAAACTCTGTAATTGTTTCTTATTGTGACGCATAAGTTTGAAATTGATCATAAACGTGCCCACAACCATCCTCTGTAACAATGCAAAATCGTGGCATCAAGATGTCACCATCGGGCTCGGAGACGCTTCAAACAGCAAGGTGTGCACACATGCGAACGAAAGGCGACAGATAAGAAATTCATGTGAGGTTTAACGTGGGTTAATAATGTCTCGTTTGCACCAGATTTTATTACAATTCTGCCCGACGTCATCTTGCACGTATCACAAGATGAGAAGGCCGTCACACTCTCTCTTACCCACGTTTCATCGCTTATTTGGCGCCTCTGAGATTGAGGTCAGAATCGCGACACCCAGCTTTTTAAATCACGTGGTTTTCCTCTGGGCGGCCGAGGAAAACATTTCAGACACCACCTCCACTCAGAACCGACAAGAAAACGTCGTAATGGGTAGCATAAAGAGCGTCATTGAAGCCACCCTTTCCTTAGGGCGCAGATTCCGTGACAAGTCACTATCGACAAGAAAAGTTCGCGCCACGAGGAGCAACATCGTGACATTCTTGACAACGTTACACTCTTTTGACACCTCCGGGAAGATTCAACCCCAATTTAAGGACACTGTGCTATAACGACACTGAACGTCAACTGACCACTTTAGAGTCTACTGCGACCGCAATTTTTGCTTTTGGTATTCAAGGTGGATCCACAAGCGAACGTTCAAAAACATTCGACGAAATTTTAACCTGACCCGAAGCAGCAAAGGCCCTCCTATTTCGCGCCCTGCTGTGGTGTGATCGCAGAGGGGTGCAACAATGACATGTGCGTGCATAAAACGGCAAAGGGTCCCTCCAAGACCACTCAGCTAAATGGCAGTCGAAAACTCTGACAGGTATATTTTTTAATGTGCTCAACAAAGGTACGTGGGCGACACAGAGAATGTTGCCAGAGAACGTCCCCTTCTCTCCAGGGATTCCCATTTGAGTTTCCGAAGCATCTCAGTATTAATCGCGTGTTGTTCGAACCTACCGGTAATAAATCTAGCAGCTCACCTTCGAACTGCTTCGATGTCTTCCTTCACTCCGACTTACAGCGGAATGGTCAGACTTGTCATTTAGAAACCTGTGTTGCTTTTTTTACCACTGTGAGTTAACATTGCAAGAAGTCTGTATGCAGAATTTTAGCTGCTGCCTTGACCTGGAAGTCTGTAAACAATTTTATGAAGTAAGACATTATTGTCGCATGGTTTCCGCGCTTATAACTGCCTCTTGTACAACCCTGACCTCTCTCGCTACGTTATACCAACACCATCTAGGGACGAGGTGGCGTTAGCTACGCGCCGCTCTCTTGCCACAGCAGTGAGAGAGCTGATTCCCCCAGTTAAACCGATCGTATGATAATTAAACATTCGTTGACAAATATGGCTGATATGTTCTCTACAACATTCTTTCCTAATAGCTATGAAAAATGACACAAATAAATATACGGGTGCACCAAGTACATACAAGCAAAGACGACATATGACAGACCTGCGAATCACAGACGTTGTTAGATGGCCGTGGACAAAACTGGACTGGTGTTAGGAATGAATAAGGCCTAGTATCAGCATATTTCGAGGAGTGCCACGCATATTTAATGAAATTCTGAAACCGTGGGGTGGAAAATTGATAATGTACTACTGATTGCAGCTTGAGAATATTGTCACGGTGATAGGAAATTGCAGTGATCTGCACACAATAGTTTTCTGTGTTATTTTTCTGTAAAATGCCTTCCACTGACGGAAAAATTCTGTGTCTAAAGGTTGAATTACGTTCGTCGTGCCGGGTGGGATCTGAAGTATCTCTACTTCTTTGTCAGGGTGGGCTCAAAATACAGCTTTTAATCAATCAGACCTTTTGTGACCTGACCTCGAATCTAGAAGGAGAAAAGATTTCTTCCCGCAGAACGGAAGAAAAGTATGACGCATGAAAGGTGTAACGTTTTCATTTCCCGTTTTTCCAGACTTCGATGCGCCTACCACAAGAGTGTTTGCGTAGAACATTGTTCTTTTGACGTGTGGTCCAAAACGTCCAGTTGGTTCTTGATGACACACATATAGTTTAGGCAGCAATGAACAATCCAGACTAATTATGGGCATTATAGTGTAGGAATGGGCGAGTGCAGTCGTGGACTGCGCAATCGCCTCAATATGTTTTTCCCTTTAGAATGACAGGTTCTTTTCGCACGCATTTCTTTTTGAAAACCTGACTGATCTGCATTTTACACGTACGATTCACTAAAACTAGCGATCTTATTTTTTGCATTCGTAAGAAAAGTTTCTATCATTTCGATTTGTGTCACTTCATTTTCCGACCTGTTTCTCGATACAAATTTTGTTATTTTTCTTGCCACAATTTTATGTGATCTTTTGAAGCAACGAATCCAACTTTGAGAAGCTGTAAATTCTTTAACGCCTATCGCATTGGCAATCTCTAACGCCCAATCACGCAAAGTTGTACCGCTGACACTAAATGACTGTTGTCTGGCATCGGTAAATAGCTCAAAAAGTCGCGCATTTATCTCCGTCGCAATTTCCAGTCGACTCTTACGTCGTCCAGGGACTTCCTTTTTCCATCTATACAATTCACGTTCAGAACGGACAAAGCGAAACTTATTTTGAACAGTACTGACACGTAGGCGTTTGTTACCACTTTCGTTCAACCAATACGTCACCTCTTTTCCTTTGTCTGATAATGTAATTGTAGTTGCTGGTGTTACTTTCGGAGATAATTGATTATGGTACGTGGCACTATCACTCGAAGAGTCTTCATGAGTGCAACTTTCGTCGGTGTCTTCGCCGTCTGTAGATCCACAGTCTGCAATATCGACTGTTTCAGTTGTTTCTAGCCAAATGTCTGCGCCAATTACATGCTCGTCTAGAAGTTTAACAATCATGTCGCACAACACATAGTCTTCACGCGTGTTATCTGTTGATTGCTTCTTTTAGCGTCTGTGGTATATCTCTATGGCAAGCAGCAAAACATTTACAGGGTTTGCCATAACCTGTGAGGCGAGATTGAATGTTCACCGTAAAGTGGCTTGCGGAGTATAGATGAACATGTGCAGAACATCTTTCACATCTCTAACCATATCAGTCTGCAACGTTACGCCCAGTTATTTAAACGACTTCACTGTGTCAAGCAGGACACTAGCAACACTGTATCCGAACAATACGTTTTTCTACATTTAGGGCTAGCTGCCATTCATAACAACAACTGGATATTTTGTCTAAGTGTTTTGTATCTTCCCACAGTCACTCAACTTTGGCACCTAAGCCTACAGCACCCCATCATCAGCAAACAACCGCAGATTGCTGCCCACCCTGTCCGCCAAATCATTTCCCTGGGGCACCCCTAACGATACCCTTGTGTCTATTGAACACTCGCCGTCGAGGAGGACATACTGTGTTCTACAACTTAAAAACTCTTCGAGCCACTCGTATATCTGTGAACTTATTCCATATGCCCGTGCCTTCGTTAAGAGCCTCCTATAGGGCACCGTGTGTCAAATGCTTTCCACAAATCTAGAAATATGGAATCAGCCTGTAGCCCTTCAGGCATAGTCTTCAGTATATCAGGCGAGAAAAGGGAAAGCTCAGTATTCAGTCTTTTGACATGTGGTCGAATTAATGCGACTGGACAGTGGAAATGATGGAGCGAAAAGAGACGTAATATTGGCAGGAGACTTTGACAGGGCACCGAAAGATCTAAGTCGAAACAAGGCCTCTGAGCAGAATACATGCTGTCGGAAATATTGTGAATCTTGGGAGATCCAATCATGACAAAACTGTCCTACCACCTACACAAGAATTTGAGACACGCGAAGAACTCCCGCACTTCAGTGTAACGATTCCAGTTACAAAAAGGCTGATTGATGTGAACATTTCCGATCCATCAGTCAGGGGTGCAAAGTACTCAGAAAAATTGTTTACAGAAGAATGGAAAAACTAGCAAGAGCTGACCTCGGGGAATATCAGATTTGGCTCAAGGGACATTAAAGAACACGTGAATGGCTGCTGATCGTACTGCTTGTCTGAGAATATAAGCTGGAGGATAACAAATGTACAGTTATAGCATTTACGTTTTAAAGATAGTAGCGCAGTTAAGATAAATTGGAAGATTATCTATATTCAGAAACCAAATTGCAGTTAAAATGTCGAACGACCTGAAAGGGGAGCAATAATGTGAAGGGAATAACAGTTATGAGACGTTCATGAGTTTACTGAGTCTGTAAATCGAGCTAGCAGTAAAACAATCGAAAGAAGAAATCAGATGGGGAATTAAAATTCAGGGTAGTTTGTCCACGGCATAGTAATGCTGACAGAGACGGCAAAGGACCCGAAAAGAACTGAAGGAAATGGATAGTGTGGTGTCACCGCCAGACACCACACTTGCTAGGTGGTAGTTTTAAATCGGCCGCGGTCCATTAGTACATGTCGGACCCGCGTGTCGCCACTGTGTGATCGCAGACCGAGCGCCACCACAAGGCAGGTCTCGAGATACGGGATAGCACTCGCCCCAGTTGTACGGGCGACGTAGCTAGCGATGCACACTGACGAAGCCTCGCTCATTTGCAGAGCAGATAGTTAGAATAGCCTTCAGCTAAGACAATGGCTACGACCTAGCAAGGCGCCATTAGTAACATTGCATGTATCTAAAGAGTCTCACTTGTATCGCCACAATCTCCAGATGTACCAAATGATGGATTAAAGTTAAGTATTCCAGAAGCTACGTACTTTTCTTTATAGCATTCATTACGTATCCTGTTTCAGACCTCACGCCATCCTGCTTTAGCTTAGCGCGTGCCTTTCGGCTTCCTCTCATTGTGTCTAGGCTGTCTTGTCTAGACACAACAGATAGTATATTGAATAATACGAATATCGCCAAATCTGATATAAGTGTAATAGAATGTTGTCAAATTCAGTCAGGCAATGTTGATGGAATTATACCCCAGGTCCCTTGTTTCGCTAAGGTTTTTCTCTGCTCTGCTAGTGAGAGTAGGTCAGAAAACGAGACCGTGAAAGTATTAGAGTAATTTTTCATTTTGAGCAGGAAAATAAGTTATGATGGACAAAGTAGGGAGGACATAAAATGCAGACTCGCAATTAGAAGAAAAGTGTTCCCGAAAAAGGAGAAATTTGTTAATATCGAAATAAAATTTTATATTGGGAAGTGTTTTCTGAAAGTGCTTGGAGAGTAGCCCAACGCGGAGGAGAAACGTGGACGGCGAGCGGGACAGACAACAAGAGAACAGAAGCCTGAGGACTGTGACGCCACAGAAGAGGGCTGAAGACTGCATGCGTAGATCGCGTAACCGATACCGAGATACTGAATCGAGTATGGGAGAAAAGCCCACATTTACCAATCCTACCGCGGGCGCCTTTTTTGTAGGAACTCATAAAAGATAACTTTCTTTCTATCGTATTAGAGTTGTGATCAACTGACTATATTTTTGATAATTTTAATTTTATGATTTAGGACGAAAAACTATGAACTAGATAATACATACAGGGGATAGGCAAAATAATGTGAACAATGCTAGTAATAGGATGGTTGGGTTTGACGGTAAACAAAGCGTTGTTAGGCACGTGTCGCAATGGACTGTGCGTGTTCAATACGGAGGCCAAGGTCAACGTGCAGTGAAAGACATAACACTGGTCCAAAGAGAGTAGGTTGTGGGGGCCCGATTAGTTGCAGCAGCAGCAACCAAGACAGCTAATTTATTGAATGTTTTAAGCGCAACTGTTTCAACAGTCATGACAGCCTACACAAAACATGGAAAGACATCGTGATACAGGGCGCAAATCAAAACTAAATGACAAAGATCGTAGTACGCTAACACGAACTGTGCCAAAACAACACAAAACTTCTTGTGGTAAGGTGCTATGGGACCAAACTGCTGAGGTAATCGTTCCGTAAACCTACGCACTACTTAACCTAACTTAAATTAACTTACGCTATGGACAACACACACACCCATGCCCGAGGGAGGACTCGAACCTCGACGCGCGGACCGTGACAAGGCGCCTAGACCGCGCGGCTACCCCACGCGGCCTACACAAAACCACGGCAGCTAAAGTGACTGCACAAGTCAGTAGTTACCTTCTAGACCCCGTATATATCGACAGTGTCCTCCGCGAATTCCACAAAGCGAATATTCATGGGCGAGCTGCTACACCGAAACCATTAGTGACGATAACCAGCGCAAAGAAGGGTAAAACATGATGTCAGACGCATAAATCCTGGACGACTGATCAGTGGAAACACGTCATATGGTCAGACGAGTCAACGTTTTCGTTATTTCCAACATCGGCCCGGGTTTACGTCTGGAGATCGGCAAAAGAAGCCTACAGTCCTGATTGCTTGATTGCAACAGTTAAGCATGGAGGTGGAAGTGTGATGGTGTGGGCAGCCATATCATGATATTCTGCTGGTCCCATCATTACTCTCAAAGGCCCTGATAAAGCCAGCGGTTATGCGAATATTTTAGGTGATAAAGTGCACCCCATGATTCAAATGTTGTTCCCCAAGAATGATTCCATATTTCAGGACGCTAACGCACCTATTCACCCAGCCAGCGCAGTACAATCGTGGTATGAGGAGCATGCAGCTGAACTGCAACGTCTTCCCTGGCCAGCACAGTCCCCTGGCTTGAATATTATCGAACCCCTGTGGGTGGTATTGGAGAGCAGACTTCGGAGCATATCTCCGCCTCCCTCGTCACTACAGCAGCTAGAAGAGGTTCTGGTCGAAGAGTCGCATAACATTCCACTGGAGACTATACAATCATTATATGCCAGTATTCCAACTATAACCACAGCTATATTACGGGCAAACGGGATCCAATCCATTATTAATTAACCATTCCAAAGTATGTACAGGTGTTCACGTTATTTTGACTATCCCCTGAATATCACCACAGCAGCTTTGTGAAGTATTAAAACTATGGTGGTAAATGGATTTCCCTCTTCCCTTTTGTGAGCTGTTATGTGTTGCCATTACACGTAAAAACATAATGAACAGTGTTTCCTGTTTTTCTATCTTTTCTTTTACTTTACGGAAAAAAATCTATATTAAAGTTTACTTACCACAAAGTGAAAACAGTCCTATAAACTTCACCACGCAATAACGTATATCGCACAAGGAACGCAATGTGTTCCAAAACTGTAACGATCCCACGATAAACCGAAACTGGTTGTTGCAACGATTTTCACACACCTTGTTCAATGTAGTACCACAAGATGTCGGGCTCAGACAGAGGTAGTCAGACATGTCCCTAAAAGCTACGGGATACCCCTAAGTTGGTGGTAAGTATGATTCCCAAGGACCAAAAATGTCATATTAATTCAATGGTAAGTGTATTTCCCAAGCCCATTCCATAAAATACTCTGGTGGTTGTTTGACGGCATATATACTTCCCACGTCCTGAATGCTATATTTCACAACAGAAAGTATAGCTGGTGCAGCGGACTTCCACTAGATGCCAGGAACGTACAGATCTGGTAACAGGAATTCCCTTAAACTCTCTACTGAAATACATTTTGTGGGAATTATATCCCCCACGGCCTACGAAAGGACTAAAAGAGGATTTTGCTGATAGAACGTATCTCGTGGTACCAAAGAATAGAAGATGTGGTAACGAAGAGAAGCATGGGCGTAAAGGTCTTGGAGGGAGACCAGGGCTTAACCATTGTTAACAGGCTCAATTGGATGTAAGATGAAGTATATGCTGTGAGATTAAAATGCTTGCACAGGAAAGACTGACACTTACGGCTGCTTTAGATGTCTTCTTACTCACCACCATAACGACAACCTCGTGTCAAAAATAGTGACAACTGCGTAATATGTGTGATGACAGATTGATTTACAGATCGAACCCACATAACTAAAAACAAAATGAATTTTTGAATTTACGTAGCGAAGTACAAGATCCGAGAAAATGATCATCCTTATAGCAATGTAATTTTAAAAAAATGGAATAACGAGTGTAGTATATGAAATGAAATAGGTCATTCACGGTGAAGAGCCATCGCGGAGACTATTAGGATAGTATCATTTATTTTTATATACGCCAGACAGTCCACGAGGGACTGAAAAGTAATATCAGACTTCAGAGTCGCTCGCTAAGAGATGCTTAAGATGGCAGCTAGTCTGGTACTATCAGGATCTCAGCAGAGTCCTCCCTACTCTTCTCATACTGAGATAAAGTACAAGAATCAGGACAGTAATAACCCGGAATATAGCTAGCCGATTATAATTTCCGTCTCATGATGATTCGAGGCAACATTGCGTTGTCACATGTTCAAGGACTTCAGAAAATGATTGAATTCAGTGTGTAGCTTCTTCATGACATGAAAGTATACTCTTCGCAATAGTAGAACCGATCGTAAAGTAGTCCACTGTGCAAATATTTATTCACCTGTCAAATCAGCTGTCGAGTGCAGGACTTGCATTCGATGTCAAAGTAGGTAGTATGGGCGAATATGTGACACGGTGCTCAAAGGATTTAACGAGGCGACACAGAGCGGTGTCACTTTGTCGCCATGAGTACTTGGTGCGACACTCAGATGTGACGAACTGGTAAGTGCTGGAGCCAAGTCAAGCTTTTGTGCATAGACTTCTATTACAGTATTTATTTGTGTTTAGCTTAGCACCAGCTGCTTCGATCACGTAGAATGTACGGTCTGCATCAGATATTTTTTTTTTATTTAATCGAATTTTTATGTTGTACAGAAACCGTAACATCTTCGGAACTTCTCACGCTAATATGACAATAGAGGCAGGGCCTTGACCAAAAAGAGATCCTGGTAGCTGGAGTTGGAGGTCAGTGTTAATTCTACTTTTTGAGTTCCTGTGGTGATATTTCCAAAACAACTTTCATTCCTTAACGCATATTTCTTTAGAAGTCAAATAACTATTTTCATAGATGTAGCATTAAATATGTTGCAATGTAATGAAACATTTTCATAAAAATATTCATCCCTTATTTAATCCCCTTATGCGTTGAGTTTACCAAGAAACACTGAAACATTGAACTCAAACACCGATTTTCATAAATGAAGCTATAGAAATGCTTTAGTAGTTCTTTAATAACGATTTATTCTCAAAATTATTTTCACTTAATATTTCTCCCCAATAGCGGATAAGTTTCCAGAAATGCTGAAGCACGTATTTATTTCGTGGAGGTATTTTCCTTGCATGTAACTAATTAAAGGCGGTTTGTTTACTGCCGTATGTCTCTGCTCCTTTTGTGAAGCGTCTTCGGTGGCATGTAATACATATAATAAATATATAATGAGATGGTTACACTATGTTACTATACTACATTTTATCATGTTTTCTTCTTGTCATTTTGGTTACAATCAACTTTTGCAGCACAAATTTCGTGATGTGAAATTATCGTTTGGAGTTACTTACGATTCCCAGCGCATAGTTCTGGAGACGTGTTCATTAGTCTCCATGCTCCAATTGGCCGACTTCCAGAGTTCTTTCACCCACATTTGATTCAACACATCTCATAATTCATTCGCACTTTACATTTTGCGTTCAACATGCGTGTGGTTTCGGTGTGCAGTGTTGCCAATTGTCGATGTGTGTTAACCTCTCATCTCTTGTTTGAGTCGTGTGTGTGGTTTTGTATTTTCACTGGTTTTGCGTGTGTCTGTGTGCATTTTATTGTCGTTCATTCTGACAGTGAGTTTTTTTAAAAATTTATATTTGTGTGTTTGTGTGTGTGTGTGTGTGTGTGTGTGTGTGTGTGTATGTGCGTGTGCGAGAGAGAAGGGGCATTAATTATTTATTCTAGTCATGTTTCGGAGCATTGTTTTTTGCTGTTTTTATGGCTGACCTAATAAGAGGGTTATTGCTTATACGAATGTGGTCACTGAGTTCTTTTTCACTGCAGTGGCTCTTTGTATGTGGAAGTTTTCTTGCAATGTCAAGAGCTTTTGGTTGTGGTTATTTACTCTAATAACTGTCGCGTCACGTTCCATGTGGGATAGTTCAGTTTTACCTGGTGTTAGGCAAAGGTAGAATGTTTCCAACTTCTTGTGTGTGCTTCATATCTAGGTTTCAAGTTCCTACCTGTGAACCCCAGATGGAAGGTACTCAGTAACCAAGTCCACATTAGCAATAACTCTCTGATCATGTTAGCCACAAAAATAACAACAAACAGAGGTACAAAACATAACTAGAATAAATAATTAACGAATCTACCTCTCCCTCATCTCTCTCTCTTCTCTCTTCTCTCTCTCTCACATACACGCCACACACACACACACACACACAAACACACACACACACACACACACACACACACACACACACACACACAAATTTACAAAAAAATCATACTCTCACAAAGAACGACACATTTACGCACAACAAAATGCCCACACACACAGGCGCACGCGCGCACACACACACACACACACACACACACACACACACACATGCAGAACATCACAACACAAACAAAAGACGAGAGGCCGACACAGTGCCATTGGCAAACACTACACACCGAAAACACACACATGTTGAACACAAAATGCAAAGTGCAAGTGATGTAAGCGGTGGGTTGAAGGACGCCGGAAATCGGCCAAATAAAGCATGGAGACTAATGTACATATCTACAGGACCACACACATGGGCTAAAAGCGTTGGAAATCGTGGCACCGAACAATAATTGTACGTAACGAAATTTTTGCTACAAAAGTTGATTCTAACCTAAAAATGAAGAGAAAACCATGACAAAATGTAACAGTAACCTATTGTAACTACCACATATTACATTTATTATATGTATAAAAGGAAATACATATTACATACCACTGAAGATACTTCACAAATAAAAGAAGGGAAAGACATATAGCAATAAACAATCTGCCTTCACTTAGTAGCATAGACAGAACATACCTCAACGAATTTTGAAGCAGCTGCAAGTAGCCTGATTATGTGTTTGTATGTTGGCAGCGTTTTGATCTGCATTAATATCGGTGACACCGCTGTGGGCCCTCTGTAAGAGACTCTGTGGCTGGTCGGACTCGCAGTCTGAAGTTAACAGTCAGCAGTGATGGAAGTTGGTGGTGAATAGCCAGCAGTGATGGAAGTTGGAAGTTTATAGTTGGCAGTGATGGATGTTAGAGGGCTGAAGTGTTAGCGTGTAGCGTACGGTCTGGACTTGTCCATCATGGAGATGCAATATTGTTGACGATTATATAATTTTTGGGTCTGGATGTCACATGATCAAGGTAAAATCTGCTAAATACATTGTTTGCTCTGCAAACAAAGTCTTTCCTTTGCTAAGCAAATGCCGATTAGTAGTTAGATCCTACAGTAGTTAGAATCTTTTTATTTAGCTCGCTGTATTGGTGCTTGCTGTATTGCAGTAGTTCGTGTAATGAAGATTTTCTATGACGTTAGTCACTTACGAAATGTATGGGTTATTGTTAGGATTTCTTCTAAGTCAGGGCCATTCTTTTGTGTTAAGTAATATACTGCGCTATCGTTCTAAATGGTGGGTCATAAATGACTAGGGGAAGTTTGCGTTGTGTTTGTCAGGGAAAATACCTTATCTATGAAATAAAGAAGTTTCAGAACTAAGGAACGACGGGAAGCAGGAAAAAAATGAATTATTTCTTTTTGAGAAACCAAACATCAATTTTCGTAGTTTTAGATTCAAAATTGCCTTAATAACAACATATTTTCAAAGCAGCGTTAATTCCGTATTTCACACACTTAGGAGTAGAATTTCGAAAAATCAGTTCGCAAACAACGCCTACAGTATAAGATCGACACCCTCTCCACAATTTCAAGTTTATATCCTTAATGGTTTGGGCTGGATGATGAGTAAGCCGGGACACTGCCTTTTATATGTAGAAGAAGAATGGTAATCAGCGCAGACTTTTTACAATTCACATTCCGTTCATTTCTGTAGCAGCTGCCACTGTAACTTGTGTTTCGCTTCATTGCGGCACTCATTTACGCTGTTGAAGGAATGCAGAATGATAGTCTACATGTATGACTAATTTCGTAGGATTGTTCTCTGACTGTCTTATTGTGAGGCAACACTGTGTATCAAATAAAAGTAATCAATGCAATTGAAACTGTTTAATAGTCTGTATGTGTACAATTCATGTATTCCAATAGAGGAAATGATCTCCGATCTCCATGGAAGGACTATCTGCATAAAAATGGCGATTTTCGTACTTTCGAGCAACGTTTTGCGGTTCTATTCAGCTGGGACAGTTCGGAGTTGAAATTCGAAGTTGGAATTGACACCGCAGGCCGGTGTGTCCGAGCGGTTCTAGGCGCTTCAGTCTGGAACCGCACGACCACTGCGGTCGCAAGTTCGAATCCTGCCTCGGGTATGGATGTGTGTGGTGTCCTTAGGTTAGTTAGGTTTAAGTAATTCTATGTTCTAGGGGACTGATGACCTTAGATGATAAGTCCCATTGTCCTCAGAGGCATTTTAAACATTTTTTTTGGAATTGACACCGAAAGACTGGAATGTTGGGACGGGTCCTTTGATACAGTCTAAGCAGATATCGTTCCCCATAGTTGTGCTATCAGTAGTTGTGCTCCATTCCTAATGCCATCACCGACAACACAAAGACAGACGGTGATTTCTCCACTTTCCCCAAATTGTATCAGTATGAAGCCCTTTGCTGAATGGCTGCATCACTGTGCGTTCCTAACGTTTTCTTTCACAATACATTTGTCGAATTTGTACTACTGGCGTTGAACCGCACAGTAAGAGACTCCATGAGGTCTATAATCGACGAGAGATGTTGAGCAATGCTAAAGGGATAGTACAGTTTGGTATTGGCTGTGGATCGGTAAATAAATGATTTGATTACATGAGACTGGATCTTTTGAATGAGATGTTCGGTACTTTGCATTGTAAGTGGCGCATCCACTGTCCGACAGTCCCGTTCTGTTGCAGGCCTATCTTTCTAACGATAGCTGTTTACCAAAATGGAAAACCTGTCTCGTATATGGAGTTATATCTGTGAGAAGGTCGCACGAATAATGTTCATGAGCGATCACATATCACGACCGGTCTATAAAACAACTAGTATAAAACCCTGAGACTTCTTCAGATAATAATCCAGAAATATGTCAACCATCTAGGCAGTTTAGCTGAACAACGTGACTCATTGTGGTAGAATATGTTCAACAATGGGGCACAGTTATGCTAAACTGAGCTATTATAGTTTTCAGTAAAACATTTTGCGGTACACTTAATAGTCCTTTGACTACGAAACAGTCAGAAGATGTTGGACATTTTTTACTTAATGCGTTTGAAAGACTATGACAGGTTAGCAATACAGAAACCTTGAGTGGAGAATAATATAAGAACAAGGGGGAGATGTGCACGAATAGGTGAAAAACCTCTGATTTGGTGGGGACGACTGCTGACGTTGCTCGTATAAAGAACTTAACCCATACTACTCCCTTTACATTTCCGGACAGGATTCGCTTCGTTTCCGATGTGTCTGTTAATTACTTTGTCAAAAGTTATAAGTAATGCTTACCATATAAGTCGGAAACGAAGTGAGTCACATGTATAGAAAAAAAATTTGTAGTTGGAAAACAGTAATAATTTTCCTGGTATGTGCACACAGCTTTAATTGCTTCAGTTCAACGTTCAGTAGTCAACGTAAGTGTAGAAGCGGATGACTCCGTAAAGGTAATATCATATCCTTGTATTTTCCCAGATAAGAAGGACGGCTTCAAAATTTAACTAAAAAAGTATGAAGCAGAACTCTTTTCCAACAAATTTATTGTTTATAATAACAGCTGATTTTTCTAAATATTTTGAACAAGTGGTTGGAAGGCCAATACGAGACGTACATAAAATATAAGACATTTAGTATCATGTTAGAAGAAATAAACAAGTATTTATTGTTGAAAAAATCGCGTTTAAAATTTCATAAGGCAGTTTTGTATCGTTATTGCTGTTTCCCAGAACTGAATCATGGGACACAAGGATACGTTTAAATGGCACAAACGAATTTTTATGAGGAGCTAATGGATTTAGCAGGACACAATATCACTATTACAGAAAAGTTCAGCGGTGCGACTGTGGACCTACATAGGCGGAAACCAGGAGTATTATAATACGAACAGATAATATATCCCAAAATACCACAAAGTATACAAACAATTTTATATTAAAGGCTAGAGGATAGCTGTCAGGCTAAAGAATATTTAGTGATCTAGATATCACAAAATATATAACTTACTACAGAAGATCAAAGCAAGAACTAGCAAAGATATTGTGTATTCGTCGATTAGCATAAAACTGTTAGCCGAAGAAGTGCATTTTGTATGGATTCCAAAATTATTGATATTTCTGCCTTCCGTACAGGATTTCCCATGTGCTATTTTTCCAACTGACAGTTTTTCGTATTCTCATGGACAGCACTATTCACCTCTGCTGTCGTTGTGATCAGTTTGTAGCTAAACGAAAAATACAGTTCCCATATGATGTGTAGGTAGAAACAGGGTTCATTACTGAATGCAGATATGATTATAACCAATCAAAGCGTATTAAGGAATTGCACTCTGGAAAGTAAATGAATTTACTTCTTACTCAACTGACCAAAGAGAAAGAGCAAGGTTTATGAATATGTATGGGGTTTTTTATGTCGTGAATGCCAAAGAATACGATTTCTCTCAGTGCCGTCCTAGTAAATATTAGTTATTACTCCCACGTCACTTCCAACAGGGAAGCTTTCAGAAACAGTGTGCCTTCTCAAGAATTAGTACTTGTTCTTCGTTTTAACCTAAATAATGGTTTACTGTTCCCATGTTCCGGTCAATGCTAACAGACCTCATTCTTCTTTCCATTATAAGAAATATAGTCGAACTGGCCTTGCCATCTGTTAACCTACCGAGGAAATGAACTTCATCCAACATTCAGTAGCTGAATTTATGTGGCCGTCCTACTTGCAGTAAATCAAGAGAATACTCGTGGAAGAGGAAGTCAGAAGAGGCTAACGATGAGAAGATAGGGTGTAAGAAAGCAGTTACCCCCGACATAAGCTCCACCTCGTTCCATTTACAAGGTATTTTATGGACTGTTGGACGCTGCAATACATACTCGGCATCGTTGTCGGAACTGTCAGCACTGCCCAAGGAGCAAATAATAACATTTACCGCTTTGTGTTGAAATTAAATTTTTGCAAGTGGAATTTTGCACGGACACTGGGAATTTAGCAACACGATCTGGTTAACGGCAGCTAATAAGCAAAAAGACTATACTACTTCCTTGGGAAAAATTGCGATGATTTAAAATGAATATACCTTGTCTTTTCGTGCTTTATTTGACGAGCTTACATGATTCACTATCAACATCTCAAGGAAAGTCACGTTCAGATCTGTACTTTAAGCGTCAAAGAAACTGCTGTAGGCATGCGTATTCAAATACGGAGTATGTAAACAGGCAGAATACGGAGCTACGGTCGGCAAAGCCTATATAACATAAGAAGTGTCTGGCGCATTGGTTAGATCGGTTACTGCTGCTGCAAAGGCAGGTTATCAAGATTTAAGTGAGTTTGAATGTGGTGTTTAAGTCAGCGCACGAACGATGGGGCACAGCATCTCCGAGGCAGCGACGAAGACGGGAATTTCCCGTACGACCATTTCAAGTGTGTATCTTGAATATCAGGAATCCGGTAAAACGTGAAATCGCCAACATCGCTGCGGCCGGAAAAAGATCCGGCAAGAACGGGACCAACGACGACTGAAGAGAGGGAAGTGCCACGCTTCCGAAATTTGCTGCATATTTCAATGCATGGCCGTCAAAAAGTGCCAGCGTGCGAACCATTCAACGAAACACCGTCTATATGGGCTTTCGGAGCCAAAGGCCCACTCGTGTAGCGACCCTTGATGATTGCACGACACGAAGCTTGACGCCTCGCCTGGGTCCGTCAACACCGATATTGGACTGTTGATGAGCAGTCGGACGAATGTACAGATATAGACACATCCTAATGAATCCATCGACCCTGCATGTCAGCAGGGTACTGTTCAAGTTGTTGGAGGCTCTATAATAGTGTGAGGCGTGTGTAGTTGGAGTGGTATTGAAACCCTAATACGTTTAGATACGACTCTGACAGGTGACGCGTACGTAAGCAACTGCATGCCCGTTGTGCATTCCGACAGACTTGGGCAATTCCAGCAGGACATTGCGACACTACAGACGTCCACAATTTCTACAGAGTGGCTCTAGGAACACTCTTATGCATTTAAACATTTCCGCTGGCCACCAAACTCGGCAGACATGAAAACTGTTGAGCATAAGTGAGATGCCTTGCAACGTGCTGTTCAGAAGGGATCTCCACCCTCTGCGCACTCTTACGGATTTATGGACAGCCCTGCAGGATTTTTGGTGTCAGTTCCCTCCAGTACTACTTCAGACATCAGTCGAATTCATGCACCGTCGTGTTGCGTCAGTTCTGCATGCTTCCTGGGGTTCTACAAGATATTAGATAGGTGTACCAGTTTCTCTGGTTCTTCAGATTATTTCGCTAGTTTGAACAAGACACATTGCCCTGTTAACCTCTGGACGGGCAGAAAGCGCGCACTACTTAACTGCAATGAGAAG
Source organism: Schistocerca serialis cubense (assembly GCF_023864345.2). NCBI lineage: Eukaryota > Metazoa > Arthropoda > Insecta > Orthoptera > Acrididae > Schistocerca > Schistocerca serialis. Next base: position 69,985,223 of record NC_064645.1, read on the forward strand.
CTGGTTCACTTGATTTCCATTACACGGTTACTGTACATAGTGGTTTCTCATGGTTGAATGAGTGCTAGAAAGATGTTTCCGATTAAGTAAACACACCCAATGACAATTACAACTATGCAGAAAAACTTTCCCCTCGCAAAACATGTTTTATGCACGCGTATTATGACATTTCTGTAAACCAAATACCCCCTTTGTAGAAATAGATATGATAATCAATCATGTGAAACGCCGCTCGCTTTGTTCGTATAAGCCTCACCGAAAGCAATAAATATTGTCTCCCATGTTGATGCCGTGTGCGTTGACTTCCGGAACGCATACCACACAGTCCTGCACTACTGCTTAGAAATCAAAATCGTCGCATATGGAATATGAGACAAGGTGTGTAACTGGAGAGTTTGTAGCAAGCACAACACAGCATGTTATTTTCAAAGGAGAGAAAGCTTCAGACAAAAAATAGGTCTGGATGCACCTCAGTGGAGTATTATTGGACAATTACTTTTCGTGGTATATGCGTTCATGACGTAATGTATAACGTTGAAAGTTTCATAAAGCTTTTCGCTGTTGATGATGTTGCGACCAAAGCTTTACGACTCTGGGAAACAGTACCAAAATGCAGAAAATCCTGCTAAGCATTGACGCTTGGTTCAGGGTTTTGACGTTAATACTCAACAGAAAGAAATATATTGTAGTGTGTAGAAATGTGAAGAACACCAGTCATTTTATGATGACATAATTGGACAACAATCTTTGGAAGCAGTCATGCGACTAAAATTTCTAGGAGTATGAAAGCGGAGTCATTCCAAGTGGAAAACCACAAAAACTAATTTCAGGTAAGCCAGATGCCAGACTGCGATTCATAGGAAAATTTTTCAGAAAGAGCTATCCTCTAACAACGAAAATATTGTTCAAAACACTTGTCTGACCAAGACTCGAATGTTACATGACAGCCTGGGCTCAGTACCTGATAGAACGTATGAAGGGAATAGAGAAGACATAAAGAAAAGCTGAGAGTTTCGTTACAGATTTATACAGCAAGGGTGAAAGCTTCACTGTTAAAATTCCCTGAGCGTACGTTCCTAGTTAGCCACTTGCTTCCTGCTACATACACTACTGGCCATTAAAATTGCTGCACCACGAAGATGACGTGCTACACACGCGAAATTCGACCGACAAGAATAAGATGCTGTGATATGCTAGTGATTAGCTTTGCAGAGCATTCACAAAAGGCTGATGCCGGTGGCGACACCTACAACGTGCAGACATGAGGAAAGTTTCCAACCGATTTCTCATACACAAACAGCAGACTGGCATTGCCTGGTGAAACGTTGTTGTGATACTTCGCGTAAGGAGGAGAAATGCGTACCATCACGTTTCGGACTTGCGGTTTATCGTATCGCAACATTGCTGCTCGCGTTATTCGAGATCCAATGACTGTTAGCAGAATATGGAATCGGTGGGATCAGGAGAGTAATACAGAAAGCCGTGCTGGATACCAACGGCCTCGTATCACTAGCAGTCGAGATGACAGGAATCTCATCCGCATGGCTGTAACGGATCGTGCAGCCACGCCTCGATCCCTGAGTCAACAGATGGGGACGTTTCCAAGACAACAACCATCTGCACGAACGGTTCGACGACGTTTGCAGCAGCATGGACTATTAGCTCAGAGACCATGGCTGCGGTTACACTTGACGCTGCACCACAGATAGGAGCGCCTGCGATGGTGTACTCAACGACGAACGTGGGTGCACGAATGGCATAACTTCATTTTTTCGGATGAATCCAGGTTCTGCTTACAGCATCATGATGATCACATCCGTGTTTGGCGACATCGCGGTTAACGCACATTGGAAGCGTGTATTCGTCATCGCCATAGTGGCGGATCACCCGGCATGATGGTATGGGGTGCCATTGGTTACACGTCTCGGTCACCTCTTGTTCGCATTGACGGCACTTTGAGCAGTGGACGTTACATTTCAGATGTGTTACGGCCTGTGGCTCTACCCTTCATTCGATTCCCGCGAAACCCTACATTTCAGCAGGATGATTCACGACCGCATGTTGCAAGTCCTGTACGGACCTTTCTGGATACAGAAAATGTTCGACTGCTGCCCTGGCCAGCACATTCTCCAGATGTCTCACCAACTGAAAACGTCTGGTCAATGGTGGCCGAGCAACTGGCTCGTCACAATACGCCAGTCACTACTCTTGATGAACTGTGGTATCGTGTTGAAGCTGCATGGGCAGCTGTACCTGTACACGCCATCCAAGCTCCGTATGACTCAATGGCCAGGCGTACCAAGGCCGCTATTACGGCGAGAGGTGGTTGTTCTGGGTACTGATTTCGCAGGAGCTATGCACCCAAACTGCGTGAAAATGTAACCACATGTCAGTTCTAGTATATTTGTCGAATGAATACCCATGTTATCATCTGAATTTCTTCTTGGTGTAGCATATTTAATGGCCAGTAGTGGCTACATCGCGAATGGAACATGAGAATAACATTAGGGAGTTTCTAAATTAGCAGTTAACCATTCGCGACTGCAACACAGGAAGAGAAAGTTGACAATAGTACACAAAGTACCTTCCCCTACATACCGTAAGGTGACTTGTGGAGTACAGGTGTAGATGAGGGTGGCAGAAATATTTATTAGTAATATATGTATGGAGTTAATATCAATAAAATCAATTTTTATTACGTCAATAAATTTCATCCATCAATGTAAGATTAGCACCAGTAACAACTGCGCAATTGTTTTGGATATTGTAGTCGTGTTTTTTCGGTCATGATCATTTAATGTGATACCATGTCTGTATAAATTGATTCTATTTTTACGGTATGCAACCAATGGACAGCAGACCAACGTTAACGAATTGCACTTAGGTGGTTATAGTCATGGGTTAGTGATGCCCACGTACACAGATGACGGTAGTGCATTGTTGGTGCTCTAATTTGTACTCAGTTGATTCGTGTGAAAAGATTTATGACGTGATTATGGCCGCACGACGAGAATTGACAGACATTGATCGCCGAATGGTAGTTGGAGCTAGAAGTATGGCACATTCCATTTCGGAAATCTTTAGGGAATATTCCAAGACACACAGTGTCAAAAATGTGCCGAGAATACCACGTTTCGGGCATTATGCCTCACCATGGGCAACGCAGTGCCCTACGGCCTTCACTTGAAGCCCGAGAGCAGCGGCGTTTGTGTAGAGCTGTTGTCGGTGCTAATAGACAATTATACTGCGTGAAATGACGGTAGAAGTCCACGAGGAGCATACGGCGAACGTATCCGTTATGTAAGGTGCCCCTTGTTTACATATTAGATCGCATTTTACTTTATTTCCAATTTCGATATTTCACATACATAATGTAAATGTATCCGTGCTTCAGTATGTAAGGGTAATGAGGGCGCGGTAGGTTCCCGCGCTGGATAGCAGATGTGGTCGGCCATCTAGCTCTTTCAGAGCCAGCGGGATGAGGTGCCGATGCAGAATTCGCTCGTGACGTCAGCAAAGAGATGCGTAGGGAAAGTACATTTATTCTGGCACGAATCAAGCAATTGTTACTAATAAATATTTGCTATCAAAACTTTCGTTTTGCCAATATGACATGGAGGAGCCTGCATTACAAATGTACTATATTTCAGATACTTATATTAATAACCAAATGAATAACTTCGAATAACCTTCGCAATACCGAAGATGTACCATGTTATACGAACTACGATGATTGTACGCTCAGCTTACAGACCGTACGCCGTAGTCTGCAGTCGTCGATAGGGTGTCTTTCGATCTAGTCATGCGGTGGACCATTCTCTCTTAACGTTAATAGTTATAAACAGTGTGAACATTATCATTTTACGCTCCATAATAGCATTCGTGTAAAAATTATTTTGACAAAACCTTTTTCCCGTTTCATTATGTGCAGCATAGACAGTAATACTGCACCGTCAGAATTCGGCGGCGCTGCTGTGCCTCTGCAAGGGGACGTAAAACTACGAGGGCATCTCCACGTAACAGGAAGGAGGACTTCCTACGCGGCAGCTCACTAAGGCCGACTTGATAAACATCGCTGACTGGAGATCAGTTTTGACATTAGTTGAGAAATTGAATTCTGTTCGACACTCCGCTCTAACTTATAACACTAAACACGGATCCACGAAAGGAGGTTCAGTGTTGGTCTAAGATAGCAAGAAACATGCTTCGGAACTCTGCAGAGATCGGCTATCGTCACGATTATCACACTTCTAACGTATACAGTTGTCGTACATCGTAGATAGCGATATTTACTAACGAAAGTGTCATGGTATGGAGATGCTATGGAGACGGAGGCAGCAAAAGTAGGCAGTAAAATAACCAATGTTCGAACTTCTCCCCACACAAAAAAGAGTTTTTGCTGGAAATCGTACTACAACAGAGTGAAAAAACTGATAAAGTAGCTATGACCAGCAAGGGAAAGGCGTTACTATTTTTTGTGTAAATACATGGTAAATAAATCCCACAATAATTGCAATTTCTCTCTTTTGGATTGATTTTCTATAGGTTCTGGACATTATTCGTAGAAATAGTTTCATCCCGAAGTTACATGCGATGTTTTTACACATTTTAATACGCTCTGATTAATTATAACGTCTGAGATTGCTTGTATGTTTAACGAAAACCATCAGTGAAGATTCCTAAATATATCTGCACTTTTGCCAGCAGGAGATATGATAGGGGTATGAATACAGTCCATAGCGCCTAAAATACTAGGGAAGCGTGACATTTGATAAAAACCGCGCTGCATTTTCGACATGTTATTTCTTCTGCAGGCATTTTGATGAATTATTTCTTCAGTCAGACAATGCAGTCCGATACCATGAGGACAACTCTTCAAGCCTTTACTTTTTAACTGTTTGAACAAATTGCCAACCATCATCTGAAAGCTTCCTGTAGCACAAAATATTAAAGTTAAATGTAGCACTCACACTGACGTCTGTGGTTGGTTTCTTTTCGTTGTTTCAACAGATTCGTACTCCCTCAACCTTAGTTCTAACAGCTGTGTACTATTTTTTTCATTATTAAATGATGTATCCCTTGATTTCGAGAATGGTTCGCCTTTTTAGTCCTCAGCAGACACAGCTACAAATTAAACGAAAGGAAACATAATACCGTAAATCACGTCTGGTAAGTTTCTAGGACACAGAATACTGCCCACCACAATGGCTCAGAACGCACGAGAGTTATGTGGTTTCAGAATGTAGCGTTGTCCTAATTATCTATATGGCCAACACAGCGGATAAAGTAGTACGGTATTGGAACAAAGCTGTACGAGGATAAAGTACCATTATCCAAGATGGCGGCGATGACGTCATCCAAGATGTCGGCGATGACGTCAATAAATACGGCGGATTTTCGCGCGATGTTTGTATTTTGGAGGGAAAGTGCCACGCCCCCCTCCCCCACCCCCAAAAAAATGGTGCAAAGTTCAAATTCTAGCAGGTTAATGCACCACACCCCAGTTATCTCTGCTAAGCAAAGAAAATGGCGGGAAAAATGTACCTGTCTTAATTATTTAGCCAATTTCAAGCAGGTGTGTTCTCCACTGGGTCTGGACTCCAACTGGGTTAGTTCATATCATCGGCATCAGAGGACGCCATCGTGACGTCAGGTGATGACGCAAATAGCGTTATTCACGATGATGGCACCCAGCGTGTCCACTGCGAGCCCAACTCTTATCATATGGAAAAAAATTCTTGAATTGACCTGCATCTGAAACTGAGTCCCTCCATACGAATGACCAAAACACAAGCTCAGAGTTATACAAATTATACGTGTAAATAACAACTTATTAAACATCTTACATATACTTTCTTAATTCTCCTTTATTCATCAGTACTCATGCAGTTTCCATAGCAGTTTAGTAACGCGACCGATAGTTCAAAAATTAATACACGTTGTATAGTTACTGCTAATAGAGCCGAGAGAGCACATTTGTAAGAGACATTTATTGGCTATTGTCAATACGAATATACATGTCACGACAAATATTTCGAATCTTCCTTTCTCTCTGCTACTGAGTGTCTATAAAAGCCTCGAAATTAATCACATAAACTGCGAGACGTCCCCATGAATTGTTACAAGATAAGGTATAATCTACACTCACTATGTACATATGTGGTAAGTCATTTAACCTAACGTTATTGACCTGAAAAACATTTTTCGAGCTTCAGCGGTGTGGGAGTGGCGTAGTTATATATTTACGCGTAGATAACTACCTTTTACTATTTCAGTTTCTATTTACGCAAAACAAAAGAGCTGTTTTGTAATGTCACTGCATTGTAAACTGACGATTACATTTAAACATGACTTTTATCCTTGAGTTTTCGCCAGTCAAAGTTGATCCTACTTCACCGCTACATAATCTGGGGCTAACGTTTATACAACACAGATTTCCGAGTTAACCTTCATCTGACGTCATTTTCTGTGTTAATGTGATGTCAAATGCTTTATGCAATCAGCCCTAAGTCACTTAAAGGACCGCTTGGCTTAATTATTTCAAAACTGGGTGGGAAAGCGTGGCCAGTTATACTGTACGACCATTATACCACCATCTACTGACTCAGCGGCTAAATTTCTCTACATCAAAAGTTGTATGCTCACAAATGAATTTTCAGGATATTAACACACGTGAAAAAAAAAAGCCAGAAACATTTTGAAAGATACTTGGCTTTGCATATCTGTGGCAAGTTTATTATAATTTTGTGAATAATTAGTCAGTGCCATCCCCACTCAGTCTCAAAGATGAGGATGAGTCAGTTAATTTCTGCACTTAGATTCCACTATATTCAACACTGAAAACGCTGCCTTACGTAGGTAAGTTGATCCAGAAAGAATAGAACACACAATGGAATCTCTATAATGCTAGGATAGGTTTTTACAGTGGCTAATTTCCAAAAGTTACCTTTACTGAATTCTGACATGAAACAAATCGACATTCTGAAATCGAATTATTTCTTCTCCAAGTTCAGTCGCATCACAGGAGAAGCGAGTACTCATTTTATATGAAATATCTTCCACAAACACTTTTTTCGGATGTTTGCTCTATCAGTCCTCAGGTAACAAGTGGCCCATCGGAACCATCCGACCGCCGTGTCATCCTCAGTTGTGGATGCGCATAGGAGGGGCGTGTGGCCAGCACACAGCTCTCTCGATCGATATGATAGTTTTCTTTGATCGGAGTCCCTACTCTATGGTCGAACAGCACCTCTATTGGCACCACGAGGCTGAGTGCACCCCGAAAAATGGAAACAGCGCATGGCGATCCTGGATGGCCAGCCACACCCGACAGCGTTTAACTTCGGTGATCCGACGGGAACCGGCGAATCCACTGCGGCAAGACCGTTTCCTGATGTATGAAAGCTAGAAAAGATTCCACAGTCTTGAAATCAGAAGATAGGTTTGCAGTCACTGTCTTCAGTACTGACTTGTTGGCCGTGTACTTCTCTGTAGTGTCTTGACCTAATGATGGATGTTGATCCGACAGTTCTAACTGCATTGAAGGAAAAGTGTGTCACATTTAATGTCTATGCTGCCACTGTGGTGTGTATCGTTGCGCTATTCTGACCGCGATTGTTTCGAAAATAAGTGATGAGGCAGTTACTTGACATGTCAGTACAAAAACAATAACATTTTCGATAACACAAAGTATTAATCTGATCACTACTTTCGTCGTACACATTATGGTTTCGAGAGTAGTAACCTCACCATGGAGAAGGAAACACTGTTGCTCGGCGTTGCCGTTAAAGGTAGATGGAGACGAAAGAGACGGATACAGTGTGGTCAAATTTATCACTTACAAAAATTGTGCGAAACACCCATTGTCTGCAAACTGGTACTTGACAAAAACAGCTCGCTTAGACAGATTTTGTACACAGATCTTGGCCGGCCGATGTGGCCGAGCGGTTCTAGGCGCTTCAGTCTGGAACCGTGCAACCGCAACGGTCGCAGGTTCGAATCCAGCCTGGGGCATGGATGTGTGTGATGTCGTTAGGTTAGTTAGGTTTAAGTATGTCTAAGTTCTAGGGGACTGCTGACCTCAAATAATAAGTCCCACAGTGTTCAGAGCTATTTGAACCATTTGACACAGGTTTAGAAAGATCGACTCATAAAGACAAAGGCGATCGAGCGGTCGAACACCCGTCTAGTATTTGGAAAGAGAGCACTTAGGGACTTGCAATAAAGATTGTACGTAATGTCAAACAAATGCGAAACTCAAGATTTTAAACATGGCTGCAACAGCAAATGTTGAAATTCTTCGCGATAAAGGATGACAGCCAGAAGAGCTGCAGGATAAAAATTTATTAAAATTCTTGACCACAGTTTCAGAAGTAAAAAATCTAAAATTACATCATGCAATGGAGATTAATAAAACAATTGTGCCAAAGGCGTCGTCGATAATTAAGACGTCTTCTCCATTTGTATAACCTGAATATGTGCACAGGGTCAATGCGAACAGTTTAGCACCAGTACTTCGCCTACGAACTCCTTTATCGCGAACTGCGAAACTTTTCTCGTTCACATCCCCCACACAATCATGAAAGAGAAAATGCTATTGCTTACTACATTTTCGCTGTTTATGCAGTCAGACTTGAGCATCACGCATAACGGTTTAGTTTATTACTTCTTTATTACTAACTCTTTTCACAACACGCTTTGCAGACCGTACTAGCATATAATACTGAGTGCCCCAACAAACGTAAATTGCAGCAGCAAGCATAATTCAGGAGATACAACATCATAAACGTATAAATGGGCGATAAACTAATTTTTTTTCTACATGGAGTGCAGTAAGCATGACATTTTAAATTATCACACCCTTGACATCTTCAGTATTCGGAACAGAGTTTGACCCCTAAATATACCTGCCACATACGTTGCGATGACACTAAGTCAGTCGTGGGATAGCGACATGCACATACACAGATGGCGGTATAAAAGGACAGTACATCGACGAAGCTGTCATTTGTGCTCAGGTGATTCATCTGAAAAGGTTTCCGATTTATTATTATGACCGTATGACGGGAATTAACAGCCTCTGAAATCGGATGGTACTTGGAGCTAGACGCATTGGACATTACATTTCGGAAATCGTTAGGATATTCAATACGCCAAGTTTCACAGTACCAAAAGTTGATGAGATCATCAGATTTCAAACACTACCTCTAACAACGGATAACGCACTGTCCGACAGCCTTCACTTAAGGACTGACTTGGCAGATAATCCTAAGAAATTTTAGTCTTATGTCAAAGCGGTAGGTGGATCAAAACAAAAATGTCGAGACACTCTGTGACCAAAATGGTTCTGCAACAGAGGATGACAGACTAAAGGTCGAAATACTAAATGTCATTTTCCAATGCTGTTTCAAAGAGGAAGACTGCAACTGTAGTTCCCTCTCTAGATTGTCGAACAGATGACAAAATGGTAGATATCGAAATAGACGACAGAGGGATAGAGAAACAATTAAAATCGCTCGAAAGAGGAAAGGCCGCTTGACCTGATGGGATACCAGTTCGATTTTACACACAGTACGCGAAGGAACTTGCCCCCCCCCCCCTTCTTGTAGCGGTGTACCGTAGGTCTCTAGAAGAGCTTAGCGTTCCAAAGGACTGGAAAAGGGCACAGGTCATCCCCTTTTTTAAGAAGGGGCGTCGAACAGATGTGCAGAACTATAGACCTATATCTGTAACGTCTATCAGTTGCAGAATTTTGGAACACGTATTATGTTCGAGTATAATGACTTTTCTGGAGACTTGAAATCTACTCTGTAGGAATCAGCATGGGTTTCGAAAAAGACGGTCGTGTGAAACGCAGCTCGCGCTATTCGTCCACGAGACTCAGAGGGCCATAGGCACCGGTTCACAGGTAGATGCCGTGCTTCTTGACTTCCGCAAGGCGTTCGATGCAGTTCCCCACAGTAGTTTAAAGAACAAAGTAAGAGCATAAGGACTATCTGACCAATTGTGTGATTGGATTGAAGAGTTGCTAGATAATAGAACGCAGCACGTCATTCTCAATGGAGAGAAGTCTTCAGAAGTAAGAGTGATGTCAGGTGTGCCGCAGGGGAGTGTCGTAGGACCGTTGCTATTCACAATATACATAAATGACGTTGTGGATAACATCGGAAGTTCACTGAGGCTTTTTGCGGATGATGCTGTGGTATATCGAGAGGTTGTAACAATGGAAAATTGTACTGATATGCAGGAGAATCTGCAACGAATTCACGCATGGTGCAGGGAATGGCAATTGAATCTCAATGTAGACAAGTGTAATGTCTTGCGAATACATAGAAAGAAAGAGCCTTTATCATTTAGCTACAATATAACAGCTCAGCAACTGGAAGCAGTTAATTCCATAAATTATCTGGGAGTAGGCATTAGGAGTGATTGAGAATGGAATGATCATATAAAGTTGATCGTCGGTAAAGCAGATGCCAGACTGAGATTCATTGGAAGAATCCTAAAGAAATGAAATCCGAAAACAAAGGAAGTAGGTTACAGTACACTTGTTCGCCCACTGCTTGACTATTGCTCACCAGTGCTGGATCCGTACCAGATAGGGTTGATAGAAGAGATAGAGAAGATCCAACGGAGAGCAGCGCGCTTCGGTACGGGATCATTTAGTAATCGCGAAAGCGTTACGGAGATGATAGATAAACTCCAGTGGAAGACTTTTCAAGAGAGACGCTCACTAGCTCGGTACGGGCTTTTGTTGAACTTTCGAGAACATACCTTCACGGAGGAGTGAAACAGTATATTGCTCTCTCCTACGTATATCTCGCGAAGAGACCATGAGGATAAAATCAGAGAGATTAGAGCCCACACAGATGCATGCCGACAACCTTTCTTTCCACGACCAATACGAGACTGGAGTAGAAGGGAGAACCGATAGAGGTACTCAAAGTACCCTCCGCCATGTGGATTCCGGAGTATGGATGTAGATGTAGATGTAGATGTAGAGAACAGTGGCGTTTGCGTAGAGTTGTCAGTGCTAACAGACAAACAATACTGCGTGAAAGAATCGCAGAAATCAATTTGGTACTTAAAAATTTGGCGTTAATGGGCTATACTAGCAGACGACCGACGGTAGTGCCTTTCCTAACACCACGACATCGCCCTCTTGGGCTTGTGACCGCATCGGATGGACTATAGACTACTGGAAAACCGTGGCCTGGTCAGGTGAGTCACTGTTTCAGTTCGTAAGGGCTGATGTTCGTGTTCGAATGTAGTGCAGACTCCACGAAGCCATGCACCCACGTTGTCAACCGGCCACTGTGCAAGATGGTGGTGGCTCCATAATGGTGTGGGCTACGCACACATGGAATTGACTGCGTCCTCTAATCAAACTGAACCGATTATTGCCTGGAAATGGTTATGTGCATCTCCTTGGAGAGCATTTACAGCCATTCATGGACATCATGTTCCCAAACAACGATGACATTTTTATGGATGACAATGCTCCATGTCAAAGCATCAAAAGTGTTCGCTACTGCCTTGAAGATTATTCTGGAGTGAATGATTTGGCCACCCATCGAACACTTATGGAACATAATCGAGAGGGCAGTTCGTGCACAAAATCCTGCGCCGGCAATGTTTTCAGAATTATGGACGGCCATAGAGGCAGCACGGCCCAGTATTTCTGCAGGGGACTTCCAGCGACTTGATGAGTCCACGTGACAGCTTCACTGCGCCGACCAAAAGGAGATCCAACACGGAGGTATACCATGACTTTGGTTACCTCAGTGGATGACGTTATAGATATTCATATCGGTGATAAACTTCTTTTTTGCTTAAAATAAAGCGCAAGTTATCCAGACCACATTCATCCAGTGTTTCACAATGAAAGCACTTAGCGACTTGTGATAAAATTCAAGCATAATTTCAAACCATTTCTGAACTTTTTCTCGCTTAAGTGATTAACGTCAAATACTTAACACATTAAGTCATTTGAAAAGTAGTCAGACGTTTGAACATATTTTATACGTGAGAAACTGTCTGAATACCTTGTAAGGGTGTCACAGGGTAGGCTGCGCTGAGAAATAGTTGTAAAAAGAAAATTTATACGTTGTGACATTTCCGAGTTATTTAGTATAGATTTTAGAATCTAGCCAATCAGGTGCTTAAGCGCGCAGATTCAAGCGGCCCACGAGACACGATGCTGTCAAATGTGTCCTTCGTTTGGTTTTTTTTTTTTTTTTGTAAAGTAAAAAAAAAAAACAGAACAAGATAGCTTTGAGCTGCTGGTAAAATAGTTCAGTTATAGACCCAAACTCAGTCGTCTAACCGTCATCCATGTTTTAACATGAATATTTACAATACCTTGTAGAGTTTTTATAGACTAACGTCCTAATTTATATTAAAGTCTTATGACAGTGTACTGTTCATCGTTTTATCATCTGACGATTACGATTTTATATTTCGCCGAACATGATGCTGCGAATACTTTTGTGAACCTGATGATGCTCGGACGGACGAAACTGTTTGTATAAATAAAGTATTTTAGCTGCAGCTGAAGGCGGCAACATGACTTTTTTCAATATATCACAGCTGTAGGGCACCACCTCCTGAAAAAAGAATGTACTTTTGATGGCAGTGAGGACCGAACCCGAGCCAAAGGCTGAGCAGCGTCGAGCGCCATCATCTGCACTATGAGAACAACTGACACTATATGTGTCTGGCGGGCCTCTTGAATTTGCCCTCGCAACTGCCTGATTGACTAACGTCAATGCAAATTAACTCGTAAACGGCACCACGTATCGAATTTTTATATCCTGTAACACCCTTACAAGTTCCACAGACTGTTTCTGACCACCGTGTGTGTACATGGGAGTTGGATTCTTTAAAGATCCTAACCGACATAGGTACGAAATGGATGTCGCATCTTTTTCATAGCATTCGTCTTCAAACCCAGCAGTAACTGCTGCTGCAAGTAAAAGCGGTTCCACCTAGACTAATTTCCGAGTGAACTATGCTAAACGGACTCCACACAGGCAGCATTTGGAGTCGTGTATCCCCGAAAAGGCCATTACTCTGACGAGTGTATGAAGTCACATGGCTTCAATAGGCCAATGAATACATGGTTTGAACAACATCTGGCTTGAGGCGTACAGCGTGGTCTGATGAACCGCGACCTTGCCTCGTTACCAGTGACGCAAATCGTCGAGTATAGGGGCTTCTCTTACAGTGTGTGGAGGGTGTAGCTCATGCCGAAGTTGCATCTCTGATGTTTTGGTGGTGTTTGTCGTACAATGACAAGGGTCCCCTCACTGTGATTCCCATGATTGTGAACCAATGTTTTTATCTCAGAATTATCAGTGATAAAGTGTTTCCCTATTTTCCACATGATGAATAAGCTGTCGACTTACACGACTTTCAGACCTACAGAATGGTTTCAGACAGCGATGACTTACCTGTGGTCCCTCTTTTTCGGCGAATTACGCCGTTATCAAAGCTGGAGGCGAAGTTACACGAAGTTAGTTTTGTGTTTCCAGGGAATACTCTATTTTTTATGTGGTTCGTCTCTTAGTCTGAAGAAGGAATTAAAATCAACTGATCATTTACATTTTCCAAATAAACCTTATTTGTCTTAATAACAGAAGTCCCACTTCAGTTTCTGCAACAAAGAGATCTTAGAAGACATGACACTCCATGTGTGTAAACCATCTTAGCGGTGCAGTTATTGAGACACCGATGGCGTGCTACTAGACACAGTTCGCTATCGTTGTATCGTTGTGGCGTCAAAATTCACGGAGAAACACAAGTTGTCATAAGGCACGTAGTTCTAATTTCACACACACACACACACACGCACGCACAGAGTCACAGAATACGCGGAATTCACTCTGGTGTCAGCAGAAGTACTGCATCTCATAAGACACACACACACACACACACACACACACACACACACACACACACACATATACCAGGGTGTCCCAGCTATCTTGTCACCCAAAATATCTCTGGAACAATAACAGCTATTGGAAAACGACTTTCACCGGTATCAGTGTAGGGCTGGGGCCCATGAATGTACATATTTGGAAACATTCTAAAACGAAAGCATATGTGTTTTTTTAACACAAACTTGTGTTTGTTTAAATGGACCTCCTATATATTTTCTTCAGCAATCCATAGCATGACAAAACACATACACAATGGCGTTGATTGCATCGCAATATTCCCATTACATGCCGAGATATTGAGACGCGAAGTTGACGCTTGAAACACCCGACATGCGCTGCTAGCGCACGTCCTGAGGCTCAGGCGTGAACCCCATGCTGTCCGTAATCGCGATGTGATTGACATGTGTAATCACACCTCCATACTTATCAAGAGGTACACTTACTTGAGGCTCAGGCGTGAACCCCATGCTGTCCGTAATCGCGATGTGATTGACATGTGTAATCACACCTCCATACTTATCAAGAGGTACACTTACTTGTCAATCACATTGCGATTACGGGCAGCATGGGGTTCACGCCTGAGCCTCAGGACGTGCGCTAGCAGCGCATGTCGGGTGTTTCAAGCGTCAAGTTCGCGTCACAATATCTCGGGATGAAATGGGAATATTGCGATGCAATCAACGCCATTGTGTATGTGTTTTGTCATGCTGTGGATTGCTGAAGAAAAAATATAGGAGGTCCATTTAAACAAACATAAGTTTGTGTTAAAAAACACATATGCTTTCGGTTTAGAATGTTTCCAAATATGTACATTCATGGGCCCCAGCCCTACATTGATACCGGTGAAAGTCGATTTCCAATAGCTGTTATTGTTCCAGAGATATTTTGGGTGGACAAGATAGCTGGGACACCCTGTATATATATATATATATATATATATATATATATATATTGTTATTGTTCCAGAGATATTTTGGGTGGACAAGATAGCTGGGTAGCTGGGACACCCTGTATATACATATATATATGTTCGCAACTCCAAAAGCAATTAGTGTATAGTATCGAAATATTAGGAAAACATTTGTCTATGTAATATATTTAAGTGATTAATACTGCAAAATCACAATTTAATGTAAATATGAGATTGGGCATTGCAAATGTGAAATAAGCTGTTTAACTGCCTGAATGTTGAATGCAAGCATGCAAACGTTCATGCATTGTGTCTTACAGGTGCCGGATGTCAGTTGTAGGATGGAGTTCCATGCCTGTCGCTCTCGGTCGATCAGTACAGGGACGGTTAATGCTGTTTGTGAATGACACTGGAATTGTCGTCCAATGATGCCGCATACGTGTTCGACTGGAGACAGTTCTGGTGATCGAGCAGGCCAAGGCAACATGTCGACACTCTCTAGATCAAGTTGTATCCTCTTGGTATACACCCCTTCGAATGCTATTCATGAATAGCAGGAGAACCGGTCGAATCACCAGACTGATGTAGAAATTTGCAGTCAGAGTGCGTGGGATAACCGCGAGAGAGCTCCTGCTGTCATACAAAACCTCACCCCAGTCCATAAATCCATGTGTAGGTCCAAAATGTCTAGTAAGCGGATAGGTTGATTTCAAGGCCTTAACTGGCCTCCTCCTAATCAACATTCAAGCATCATTGTTCATCGGCGAATAGAACACACCTTCACCCTGCCCTCCACTAAGATTTCGCTTGACACCACTGAAGTCGCAAATGGCCGTGTTTTCTGGTCAGTGGAACGCACGCTACAGAGCTTCTGGCTTGGAACTGTCCTTGATGTCACCGATTTGTAACAGTTCGTTGGGTCACAATGGTGTCAACTGCTTCTCAGACTGCTGGAGCACATCCAGTACGATTCGCCAGAATCATACACCGACAGGATGGTCATCCGTCTCGGTAGTGCCACGTGGCCGTCTGGGGCCCGGTCATCTTGCCATCGTACATTACACTGTTCACCACTGCCAAGTATTTCTACAATATCACGGAAGGAACACCCAGCTTTTCTTAGCCCTATTACACGACCTCGTTCAAACTCAGTGAGGTGTTTACAATGGCGTCTTTGTCACCCTGGAGGCATTATTGGATTCACGAAGTCCTATGTAATGATTGTTATAGTGTGTATTTAGAGAAAACTTGATTTGCATCCACATAGTGGCGTGGCGCTCTTAATGTCACTGTTATGGCGTGAAAGCTGAATAGATACCATCCCTCAGATGTAGAAACGCACGTACCAACTTTCGTTTACGTCGCTCAACTTCTTCCTGATGTTGCTATTTCTTTTCCGTCAGTTTCGCTATCATGTGACTTAATCAAGAGAGTACATTAACGGAGCAGAGACGACTGGGGGATCATTGTAACGTCGATAACTGCTATAAATGGGGAAATCACTGACTTCTTCACAAAGGGCAGATTTTTGTGGCCCGTTGACTAGGAACTAGTATCTTGCAAACGCAAAACTTCGGCTGTTCGTGTGCTACCGTCGTGAGAATGTATGGGAGATGGTTGATGGAGACAAGGTGTAAGTGACAAGATGTAGGACGTCCACATCTATTCCCAGACCTTGGAGACTGGGAGATTACCTGTTCTGTAAAGCAGTGTAGGCTGCGATATGTTGCAAATCTGACGTCAAGAGTGCAATACTGGTGAAGTTACAAGTGTTTCGGCTCGCACCATTTGGCTGACATCGATGAACGTGACTCTCCACAACAGAGGACCCGTGAAGGGTCCGATGATGATTCAACAGCATCGTCAATTACGATTTTAGTGGACACGGATCACCGAGAACTGACCGTGAATTATTGGGAAAATGTCGCTTGGTCGGATGAATTTCGTTTCTTGTACGCGATTGATGGCCGTGTCTTGATAATACGTCGTTCAGGCGAACGGCATTCCAGAAACATTCACACACTACGGGCACAGGCTGATAGGGAAAATAGTGTGGGGAGCTTTCACCTTGGACTACATAGGACTAGTGCGGTATATATCCACGCTAAATATTATAAATGAAAAGTAACTGTTACGCTTTCGCGACGAAACCGCTGAACCGATTTTGATAAAATTTGATTTGGAGGTAGCTTGAACGCTGAGGAAGAACATAGATTGCCTTAGAAAATATGTTGTGCAATATATTCATTGATTCGAAGATTAAAACGCGAAATGCGGAACAATAATTAGGCTTTGGAAAAGTTGTTTATTCTTCGACTTTATAACTTTATCATATTCTTGAAAATGCATTTACTCCTTGGTATTTTCTACCTAGTACGATTCAGCGTAATGAATACAATCCTTATACAATCCTCTACGTGTTTAATCCATACTTCATACCAATATCTGTAACAAGCCCGTCGTGTTTTAACCACCCAGCGTCTACCGTCTGCTACATTTTGTGAGACGAGCAACAACACGTATGAAGAGGTCGTGGTCATGTGATTAACGATGTTAACTGTCAGCCTTGCGGTGTGTCGTATGACTTCCGCAGATGTCTTTAAACGCATGCTTAAAGTTGTCAACCTTATGGTAACGAGTAAAAAATTTCAGTTTAACAAGAAATATCCGTGTTAAGCTGCACAGTCGCACAGAGTCTGTACAATATGCGAGATTCTCTTCTGAAAATCGGCGAAGATCGTATTCATACATACGCCAAGGATATAATTAAATTATACCCTGAGTTGTATGACATCGTTCACATTACATAAGAGTTGGCTGGCAAAATTTACCGTGTACTGCAAGCAAATATGGGAAATAACGAATGGCTGTGTGAAAGGGCAATTACGGCGCAGACTAATGAATATGCAGGACAGAAAAACGAAAAAAAAATTATGTCACAAGTAAAGGAGATTGCGTAAATCATCTCTGTTGATAATATTATAGACACTATAGAGATTTTTATCTCTTTGGAAATATCAGGAGCGATTTATTATAAACTGAGGTTACAGGCTGACGTTCCAGTCCTCTTAATGAGAAATCTTGACGCAACCAGGACGTGAAACGGCGCATGCTTACAAATTACACAGCTGAGCCAGAATATTGCTAGGGATACAAAAACTAGTAACTCACCTAAAGGACAAAGTGTGTTGATTCCACGAATCTCAATTATAGCGATGGATTTGCCTATTCAGTTTAAAAGATCGCAATTCCCGATAAAAATGCTTTTGGAATGACCATAAATAAAGCCCGAGGGCCCACACTACAAGTTACCTGTGTGCTTTTAGATCAGAAAAATGTGTTTTTCTCACGGACAACTCCATGTGCGATGCTCACGTGTATCCAACCCACAAAACCTGTACCTCCTGCACCATGACCTCCTTTCTGCATAATTGTTGTGGTGTGGAATTCATTTAGTTATTTCGCATAAGTCAGTGCCGATTGCTACGTGTGGTTTGAAATACGCGCGCAGGTGCCGGTCGCAACCTAGAGGAGTGACAATTTAACGTAGGAGTTTAAATTCTGATTATTGTTTTCGGAACGCCACGTACATTTAGAGCGCGAATAAATGCTTCTTAAATTTACATAGCGTGACGTAATCTCAGTACGCATGCAAAAAAGTTGTTTCTTATTAATATAATTGTTCCACTCTCTTTCAATGAATAACAACGTGACGTAACCTGCAACTAAGCTAGCAAAAATATAGAGCATGAAATGATTTCTTTTCCAAGCAAATTAATCTAATGTCACACACAACGAAAGAATGATACAAACACCTGCTATTGTTAACATAATTGCAAATAATTTCCCTAAATATATCTCTTAAAAGAAATGAGGTGACTTTTAATCCTTTGAATTAAGTGAAAATACTTTAAACCAGAGGTAAAGCCTCACCTAAGCCTTGCGGTATTAAAGATCTGGGTAAGTTTCGTAATACAAAATGTTAACTAACTTTAATACTGAAAACTGTAAAAATTCATAAAGAACCATTAAATTATTTTCTTTGCCCCTCCCGCCGGAGGTTCGAGCCCTCCCTCGGGCATGCGTTTGTGTGTGTGTGTGTGTGTGTGTGTGTGTGTGTGTGTGTGTGTGTGCGTCTTGCTCTTAGCATAAGTTAGTGGAAGTTAATTTAAGTAGTGTGTAAGTCTAAGGACCGATGACGGTCAGTAGTTTGGTCACTTGAGCATAAATTTCACGTGGAGGAAGAGGTATTTTTGTAAGGGTACATAAGATACTTTCATTTAACAACGTATTGTACCTTAAAGCTCATACAGACAGCTAGTTATACATACATCGATCCACAGGAGAGGGAGAACAAACAGGCGAAAATCAGAGAGCAAACGGGCGACGAGCAACATGCCTCTAGTGTATATATATTACACTTCAAGTTCCATGCTTTCATGGGACGTATTGAACTGTCGTATTTTTCTTTTTGTTTGCGATTAATGGAAAATATTTATAATATTTGCCACAAAATATTATCAGACTCGACAAAATTATTCACATTATTACAGGCATTACTTTCTTGTTTTGCATTACATTCATATCAGTTGAATAAATCGCGTCGCATACTAGATAGGCTTCCAGTAGATGCCCCAGTCCTTACAGAAGAAGACAAGACCAAAAACATCGTTTGTACAACTGCATTGAGGTCAGATCTTGAAATAAATAACTGATAAGAAACTTTTTCAATTTTTTGACTAAGATTCGACGTACGGCAAAAAAGGAAAAGATACACAATGGCCATCAACAGCCAGAGTCTGTAAATCCTTTCTGTATTATCTGAACATTTTTGTGGACCTTCTGCTTCCCTCCTTCCTGGTCTTCCCCTATAGCGGAGACGCCTTCCAGCAGGACGTCTGGCCGTATATGTTTTGGCTACCAAGTTCGCATATCTGAACCTAATAGAACACATCTGGGACGCTACTGGGTGCCAGTTCCACGCCTATAAACCACCGGCCTGTCATTTACGAACATTCCGTGACCTGCGAGTAGACTTCTGGTGCTGCTTACCTCCACAAAACTATCAACACACAATTAACTAAGTGCTCGTAACATTTTGGCGCCTAAGTGTGCACTCATTCACTGAAACTGCAGGCGCCAATCGAATCTCGCAGTCTGGTGGCACTCGTAGTGCAGAGACCTTAAAGAAACGGCTGTTATTCTCCATTCACATCACTGCCCGCAGTCGCTCTCTCTCCCACACTAAAGTGTCTGCGTTTATGCAGTCACGACAGGCTCTTGTTACGGTCTGTGAATTGCCGTGATATCGTGCCGATGGAGATGTATTGTAGCCAAAATGCGGCCTTAAGCACGTCTGCATCTGGCTCAGGGCTGCATTGTCTCCCTCTGCGTATGAATAATGTATGAACTTGACACGCGGCTCCGTGGAAAGGAGCACGTTCCGTGCGTCCGGAGATATTGCTTTTTCATCGTCAGTTAGAGAAGAGCGTGAAAGAGAATTTTTCGGAAAACGTCAAAATAAATCGAGCGAACCTACTTCGAAAGAGTACTGTAGTCTTTAACTTCATCTATCAGATATGAAGGTAATCGAAAAATTTTAAAATATGTAGGTAGGTACAATGAACTACCCGCACGTGACCTAGTATCGTTGGCAGATTTCAGTGTACCGCTGCATATCACAATCGACAACAAAGAGTATCCTATTCTAAGACTCTCTGTCGATCATTACGAGTGTCAACGTATTGGAAAGTGAGTCATTTCGCTACACGAATAATGCACTTTCAAACCTAGGAATTTGTGCATCGAATTTAATACTGCGCCTCATCTGCACAGGTCTTCTTGGTCACCTAAGTTGTACAATGCACATTTACCGGTTTTCGCCACTGCCATCTTCAGATATTTTACCAATAGAGGTGTTGTGTTCTGCCAACTCTTCTAATACCGGGTGCCTAGGGAACCTGCTTTCTCGGATCGAGACAAGAATTCAAGCAAATCGTATTCACGGAGTTCATTACGAAAGGAAATGATTGCAATACTTAACTTTGTGAGATACAGACGTGTCGCAAGCAAGGGGCGACAGACAAACGTAAGAAAGCTCTTCTGTATATTGTGACGGTACGTCACATAAATGGACATTTGGAGAAAGGGAAAGGAAGTTCTTGTTATGCGACGTGTGAATTATAAATTATTTCGAGACTGTGTACGTATGCGCGATGTATAACAAATAGTAAAAATAGAAAGTCTTCAACCCTTCAGCACAACAGCTCGAGAAATTTTAACACGGCAGGTCTTGTATTTAACGGATCAGAGGCAGAAACTAATCTAATAACGGAAATGTGGGATATTATTTTAGTGCCTCATGTAAATTTCACGTAACAGAACTTCAATGTTCTCGGATACTAGGCCGTCCACAGACTACACCAAATGCCAAAGTCGGTAAAGATCGCAAATGTTATCCTAAACGCTCTGTTTAATACATAACTTTAGGATACTGTCAACCACATCATTTCTGATCGAGGAGGGTATTTGCAACTAATATTTACCACTAACTCGTTTAAAGATTCGGTGTCAAATATCTTCATTTCACAAGCAGCATAATATTGCACAAAAACATTTAACTTACGTAGCAATAATTTTTTGAAGATGTGACATACTTCGTTATAGTTTACTCCAGTCGGAGTAACTTTCAAGCTTGCATTTCAGGCAAATTGCTTTCGTAGTTCAAATCCGTACGTTCATTATAAACACTTTTGTAAAGCATTTCCACCACAACAATGGTTCAAATGGCTCTCAGCACTATGAGACTTAACTTCTGAGGTCATCTGTCCTCTAGAACTTAGAACTACTTAAACCTAACTAACCTAAGGACATCACACACATCCACGCCCGAGGCAGGATTGGATACTGCGACCGTAGCGGTCGCGCGGTTCCAAACCGAAGTTCCTAGAACCACTCAGCCACACCGGCTGGAGAGAGAGAAAGACAGATATGAGGAGATGGAAAGAGAAAGCGAAGTGCAAATGGGCAGAGAAAAGTGTAGGAGGAGATGTACAGAGGAAAGGAAGAGGAGATGGACAGAGAGAGGCGGAGATGGGAAGAGAATGGGAAACGTAAGTGAACAGAAAGAGGAGTTGGAGGAGATAGACAGAGAAACTGAAGAGGAAGAGATGGAAAGAGAGTGGAGAGGAGAAAATGAACAGAAAGAAGGTACGGAGGTCACGCACTATTAGAACTGGAATGAACACATACTTGGCAACACCTCATACCCAGTTAGTATATAAAACGGAGCACGTTACGGCGAGGCACTCTAAATTACTGCGCGATACTTCTGTGTGAAACAAAAAACACTGTAATATATTACAGTTTCTGAAATTCGATCTGACATTCTGGAGACTATAAATCAGAGTTTTCAATTTTGTTGGGAACTTACAGGAAATAGAAGCAGCCAAATTGTGCAGATCGTAGTGTAGATTGACTATACAAAAGTTGTACTGATGCAAATTGCTTTTTTAGCTCGATGCACAGAATGAATCCCCGCAGTTTCGTTTGATTGAGATCTTATTAATTACAAATAACGACATGAAACTGATTGCATAATAACCAACATCATAATGATGTTGGCTTCCAAGCAACAAAGCTTATTATTGGTTATCTAATTCATTCGCTTTACAAAAGCTTTACTTAAATTGTTTTTCGTGCCACGATCGTTTCTGCATGTACAGTGTCCAATCAAGAGAATCCGGGCGCCACACTGTATTGTGGAAGTGATCACTAGATATCACGAGAGGAGGCCCTGGTGGTACGAAATGAGGCGCGGAGTACTGTTTTGCCAGTAGAGGAGCTGTAAACGGCAGAATGGGTCACTCAGGAGAGCTCACTGAGTCCTAACGTGTGCTAGTTATGAGATGTCTCCTGACAAACACATCTCTCAGAGACATACCAACCTTTCTATAGTTATCCGAATCTACTGTTGGTGATGCGACTGTGATGTGGAAATGCGGAGCAACAACAGTCGCTGAACGAAGACCAGCCAGACGTCATGCTTTGACGGACAGTGTTCATCAAGCATTCCTGATAGTGCTTGTAACATTTCGCACGATATCAGCGGAAGGAATCGCTCGTGTGTTGTTTAATGCTACCTGCAGTACAGCAGGCACAGGATTGTGCTCAGGGAGTTAAGACAAATGGTGGTCCATGATCGTGTACAGCCGCATAAGCCGCACATTTCTGTAGCCACTGATAAGAGACACTTGAGATCGTGTAAAGCGCAACGTCGTTGGACAGCGAATGACTGGAAAAGTCTGATTTGGAGTAACGAATCCTGTGGCAATCCGGTGGTAGCGCTTGGGTTTTGTGAGTGCCTTTAGAACTCTACCAGCCGACATGCCAAATGCGAGCAGTGAGTAGGCGGTGATTTCCGTAGCTAAGGTGTGACACGTTATTGCACGCCAAGGCGTAAGGCCATGAACACTTTCTACGGCATTGTGTACTGTCTACAGTATATAAACCGTTCGCAGACTGCGATAGTATCTCCGACACAATGCACTCACAAACAGCGTCTGTGCGTCAATTGTTTGTGGACAATAACGTTCCTGAAGTTCACTGAAGAGCCAAATAAACTGGTACACCTGCGTAATATCGTTTAGAGCCACCGCGGGTATGCAGAAGTGCCGCAACACAACATGGCGTGGACTCGATTAACGTCTGAAGTAGTGTTGGAGGGAACTGACACCATGAATCCTGCAGGGCTGTCTATAAATCTGGAAGAGTACGAGAGGGTCTCTCCTGAACATCATTTTGCAATACATCCTAGATATTCATGTCTGGGCAGTTTGGTGGCCAGCGGAAGTGCTTAAGCTCATAATAATGTTCCTGGAGCCACTCTGTAACAACTCTGGACGTGTGGCGTATGGCATTGTCCTGCTGGAATTGCCCAAGTCCGTCGGAATGCACAATGGACAAAATGTACACAGGTGACCATACAGGATGCTTACGTACTTGTCACCTGTCAGAGTCCTATCTAGAGGCATCAGGGGTCCCATATTACTCCAACTCCACACGCCCCACACCATTGCAGAGCCTCCATCAGCTTGAACAGTCTCCTGCTGACATGCAGGGTCCATGGATTTATGAGGTTGTCTCCATACCCGTACACGTCCACCTGTTCGATACAATTTGAAACGAGACTCGTCCGACCAGGCAACTTGTTTCCGATCATCACAATCCAATGTTGGTGTTGATGGGTCCAGACGAAGCGCAAAGCTTTGTGTAGTGCAGTCATGAAGGGTACACGAGTGGCTCTTCGGCTCCGAAAGCCCATATCGATGATGTTTCGTTGAATGGTTCGCACGCTGACAGTTGTCGATGGCCCAGCACTGAAATCTGCAGCAATTCACGGAAGGGCTATGCTTCTATCACGTTGAAAGATTCTTTCTAGTCATTGTTGGTCTCGTTCTTACAGGATTTTTTTCCGGTCGCAGCAGTGTCGGTGATTTGATATTTTACCGGATTCCTGATATTCCAATCTAACAACTGCGTCAGACATTTGTTGTCTTACACAGGCGTTGCCGACAGCAGAACCGTATTCTGGTTGTTTGTATATCTCTGTATTTCAATATGCATGACTAAACCAGTTTCTTTGGCGCTTCAGTGTAGAATGGTATCTCCAAGTCCTGATCTGAACTCATCGGAACTCCTTCGGGATGAATCAGAACGTCGACTTCCCTCCAGACCTCAACCTTCAACATCACTTTTGCAGTTTCGGCTCTTCATCGATAATGAGTTGTCGTTCCTCTACAGACATTTAGACACCACACTGAAAGTGTCCCAAGCAGAATTAAAGCTGCTGTAAAATCGAATAGTGGTTAGGAGACGTATAAAGTCCACAAATTTACATCCGGAAACATTTAATCACATACTGTGTAGTTCTAATATAAACTGCAGACAAACGCATGTCTAATACAGAAAGACTCAGAACTCACCAGTTTCGACCGTATGTAGTTACGACCACTTAACTCTACACCACAATTTTCACCCCCGTGAACATCCTTCTCAAAACACGTTGATTAACTGAACCATTACAGTACTGAAAGAGCACTTTAGCGAGCGGTCCAGTGTGTGCAGCCTAGCACATACTATTGTGACGTTCATTGCTATGCTGTTTGTAACTGTTACACCAGCGCTTTGAAATGGTGGGATAGAAAAACAGTTTCTTAGCAAATGCAATCTGCAGTTATAACCCACTTTTACGTAATTTTCGATATACCTGTTTTCAGTTCTTTCTTTGCCTGCACCAATCAAGAGAAGTGGGTCATCCTAAAAGAGACTTGATTGAAGATTAAATTCATGAGCTGCATTACATAATCGAAAACTTAATCGTGATATAGTTTTAAAGCTGAATACCCAGACAGAAGCGCAATATTTTCTATCAGTGCCGAACAATGGCCAGGTGGAAGTTTCCAACGCGTTAGCATCACAGCCCCCCGTCGTTACAGAATGCTTCATTAGTTGAGTAAATCTCATTATTAAATCCTATCAATTGTCTTCCACCTTTTGACTAATCTGGAGACTGTCCCTAATTTAACCCAGAGGTAACGCAAGAGAAAGAAGTTTCGATGGAGATGTTTTGAAAGAACTCTGTGCAAATGCAGTTTACTAGAACTATCAGAC
The DNA here is from genome assembly GCF_023864345.2 of Schistocerca serialis cubense. Lineage (NCBI taxonomy): Eukaryota > Metazoa > Arthropoda > Insecta > Orthoptera > Acrididae > Schistocerca > Schistocerca serialis. The sequence continues at coordinate 70,010,747 of NC_064645.1, forward strand.
AAAAGGAAACAAGAAAACGACAAATTCCTTTCGCGTATTAATGACCTTGCAGAAAATATTAGTAGTCACGTCTGACTTGTCGCAGATTACGTAGTTATCTATAATCATGTATTGGCTTAAAAATGCTGCAAAATGGTGAGTCGGATACTGATAAGGCACCAAAGTAGAGCAAAAATTGGCAACTCACTGTAATTATTCATAACTGTATAATTTTCCACTTTATGAAACTAAGAGAGGTGTAATCTTATGACCAAAATATCAACGAGTCACAAATGAAATCGGATTACTTAAAAAATATCTGAGCTAATTAGTTCGTAGGGACATGGAATAGAACGACCACATGCGAGTATTCGTTGATAAAACAGGTAGCGGACTCCGATTGATTGGTGAAATACCAATGACATGCAGTCATTCTGCAAAGAATAATGCGGCTCATCCTACAATATTGCTCAGTTGAGAAGGAACTCCAATCAATCAGGATAGACAGGGGTTACTGAAGGTACACAAATGAATGCAACAAGTGTGGTCCCATATTTGTTTGAGACACGGGAAAGTGTCATGCATAGTCTGAAGATATAGTACTGGAATGCGCTTGACGACAGCCTGAGAAAGCCTACGTACAATTTTTCAAGTATCACCTTTAAGTGATGGATCTACAAGTGTACCACAACTTCATACGTGTCGCTTTCGTACAGATCGTGATGACAAGCTTAGACTAACTACAACATGCATAGAGAGATTTAAACAATCATTCCTCCCTCTCTCCCGATATGAATAAAAAGGACAAGAAGCTCTAACAATTAGGTGGTACAATTCAGAGTACCTTGTAGCGTGCACTTGACGGAATAAATGTAGATATTCAGATAATTAGTTTTCATGAGTAGCAAGAGGAGGCATGAAAAGTCTGTTAAAACCATTTAAGGTCAAAACAGATAAAAATCGTTAAGTATAGAAAAGGCCGGCACAAAATAAAGAAGAATGAATGCAGCGACAAGGTAAGGGCTCGAAGACCGGAATAACAAAACATGCGACTCGAGATCCACAAATGTTGAACGAATATTTCATTTAGAGAGAATGTGTGTAAATGTTAAGCGTTTCTGCAATATCCGCTGGCACCGTCTTCATAACTAAAAACGACGACGTAAGCGAGTTTGCCAGCAGCTCCTTGGACAGCTGACGGCGCAGAAGGCGAGGTGGCGATTCGCCACACGTACGGCTTTTGTCGCCTCCTCATACACTCCGCACTGTGAGCTAGCAGGCTGCTTGCTCTGCACTCTGCAGAAGGCGATAAGGGGAGAGGGGCACGATGGTGGGGGAGGAGGAACAGTAGTCCATGTGAACGTCATCTCTGATATCGTCGCCCACGCGATAAACCTCCAACATCTTACTGCCTTCAGCCCTGAGTAGATGAAATTCGTCTGGTTGTCACCTGAGCTGATGGAGATTGCAACCTTTTTCGGGATATTACTGGGAGCATCTACAAGACTGACACAGAGCAGGTGCCGCGCGCAACCAACCTCCTCAGACAGTATCTAATCAGAGTTAGGACTCCCTTGAGACCTGCAGCGTACTTGGCTGGAGTTCTGACAAGAGAAATGCTTCCTGCTCGAACGGCTAAAATCTGAAAATACGTTTACACTGGTCATATAAATTGCCCCTGGCCGACAGTCTAACTCGTCAATGTTACCGAGCAACACCGAAATAAATTTGCGGCCAGTAGTGTTTACACGGGCCTCTGTATTTCCGCGAAATTGGCGACAGTGAGCTTGTGGAAATTGCGGCTTGTCCGCATTTGCTTTCTACCTGAAAAAAGCGCAAAAACGAGAAATTGGGCTATCTGTTTCCGTTGTTTTTTAAGGGAATTGTTTCCGAAACACTAGCTCGTGAATTGACGGTGGATATCTACCACTCACAGAATGATGAAACCCGTTCTCGAATATATCGTTTGAAAGCGATTTGTACGAGAATTGAAAAGACCAATACCATACAGTTTACTAGTTGCAATCAAACTGGCGATTCATACAGATGTTTTATTTCTGTTGCTTCAACGCGTAGGCCTACTTCCCGCCGACCTGCTTCTTGGCACCAGACGATTTTTTGGAGAACTGAAGAAATGCATTAAATTAGTATGAAATGAAATAAGATGTTCAGCATAGTTGTGCTATGATTTTGAATATCATCCACAACATCTAAGAACAGAATTATGGTACGTGAAAAGCAATGTATACAAAGACCGTCTGAAATATACGACGGGCACCAAAAATGAGCCGAACTAAATTTTTGGTGGTCAGAGCTTTTCTAGTAGAGCGTTTTGCCACTAGGAGCGCATACAACTACCATTCGAGAGACAGCAAGCAGAGTGCCGTCGTTGAAGTACATCAGGAGTACTTTCGGCAGACTTAATAGTGTATTGTGGGCTGTGGCTGGTTTTCGTAAGCGGTGTGCAGCAGTAAAATTTGTTTTTTTCTCGTAAAAAGTGTTACAGAGACACCTGAAATGTTATAAACGGCGTGAAAAGACGATGCGAAGGGGAGAACTCAAGTGTTGAAGTGGTTTTGCAATTTTAATGTGGTGCAATGTCAGTTGATGACAAATCTATTTCCAGTCGTACTTCCACAACCCGAAAATGTTGAATACATTTGTGCAATAGTTAACGACGATGGACCATTGAAGAAACTGTCGGGAGTGTCTCTAAGTTCGGTGCAGTGAACTGTAGCAAAAGGTTTGGGAATGAAGAACGTGATAGCCACATTCTTACCACGATTGCTGACTGCTGAACAAAGACAAGGTTGCGTGGTGAAAGTATGCTGCGCTTTGAAAGACGAGTCCCGAGAACATTCAAACTTTTTTCCTAAAATTATAGCATGTGACGAAATTTGGTGCTGTGCTTACGATTCCGAATCAGTGGAAGATCTGATGTTTGTCATGGCCGAAGGCAGATCCTCAGGTGATATCAAAGACTAAAACAATGCCAATTTTTTTTTTTTTTTTTTGGAACGGAGAGGAATTGTACAATTCGATTTTGTTCCACAGGTCAGCTAGTTAACCAGGCTCTGTAGTTAAAAGATTGGAAAAGATTGCGTAACAAAGTGCGGAGTAGGCGGTCTCATTTGTGTCGTTTGGGAGACTGGTTTTTCCATCACGACAATGTCCCTGCTCTCACAGCCCTGTCTGTACGATAATTCCTTACCAAAAATGGTATAACTTCCGTTGCTCGTCCCTCACACTCTCCCGACGTTGCCCCTTACAACATTTTTTATTTTCCCTAGAATAGAAGGAGATGTTAAGGGAAACAATTTTGCTGATATTACCGGGGTGAAGAGGAAACGACGATGGAGGCACTGTCAAGAGTAATAAAAGATTAAATAAAACAATGTTTGGAAATGTGGAATACAAAGCTAGACAAGTGTATTACTGCAAGTGCAGAGTACTTTGAAGCGGCTTGAAGGTCTGTTCATAAAATGTGAATAAGCTTAAAAAAGTAATAATTTTGGTTTCTTTTGGACAGCCCCTCGTATATAGGCAAGTTTACTGCTCATGAAAACTGAAACTCACGCCGTGAAGCTTCAAAAACCTTTAGAAGTTTCAAGAATCTATCTAATAAGATTATGTTTCGCTATTGCAGATCTTGTACCACGACAATAGCAACAAAATGTCCTTTTCTAGATTTCGATTTTTGTGTTTATTCATTTTTGTATTTCATAACGCTGGTTCTCTGTTTAAACATTAGATTTGTGGAATTCATGGTTGTCTCGTTTGCCAATTTCTACATTTCTGTACACGAACGTGGGCCATCTCTCCAACTAAAGCGAAATAATGTTGCTTCATAAATCAGGTTACGTGACTTTGGACTACCGTGCCGTCAGCTTGAGAAAGAGGAATCAAGGATGAGGGTCAGTGAGAGAAGAGAGAGATAAATAGGTAGATAGACAGAGAGAGAGAGAGAGAGAGAGAGAGAGAGAGAAGCATTTGCATGCAAGGACAGATAGAAATTGCCAGTCAGTGCGAATTATTCTCCACCCTTGGTTTACAACAGCGATAGCACCTCAGCAATACGTCGGCAACTACGTGCAACATCCTGATACACTGTATCAGCAGAGTCGTTCGACCATACCGCAATAAACCAGTGTATCGCAGCCACGATCAAACAGTGTTGACGGAAACACTATGGCGGCTCCACATTAGTACAGTGGAACCTGTGGAAATGAACCTTAATAAAATAATATGGATATACGGTGATGTACCCATTCTAAGAATTATCCGTAAAACTCTGCGTGTGTGCTAAATCAACGCTAGGAGGTTATCGCATCAAAGGCTATAGAAGCACAAGTTTCTGAAAAAATACCTTGTGAGAGAGAATTAGATCAGAAGATACAGAAGGTAATAAGCAACATATTATTTGCATAAAAGGTGAAATTTCCTCCAAAAAAACTAAGCACACGCAATTTTCATAGAGTCACATTTCACAAAGTTAAAGTTTTCAGTGTTTTCATACGTTCTTCCCTCATTCTTCATCGAAACACAACAGTGAATTTTTAACACAGGGGAACGGAACTGATAGAGGCAAAGATCTATATAATGTGATCACTGCTGGTTTTGATACCAGTCTGATGTAGCGCTTATACATTCTAATAATAACAAAAAAGACGACGCACATCGAAGGAATTATCCGAATGGGACGGAAATCACATGTACAGACAAACAAATGATTACAATCTGAGAAAATTTGGATGATTTATTCAAGAGAAAGAGCTTCGCAAACTGAGCGAGTCAGTAACGCGTTGCCGGCCGGAGTGGCCGTTCGGTTCTAGGCGCTACAGTGTGGAACCGAGCGACCGCTACGGTCGCAAGTTCGAATCCTGCCTCGGGCATGTATGTGTGTGATGTCCTTAGGTTAGTTAGATTTAATTAGTTCTAAGTTCTAGGCGACTGATGACCTCAGAAGTTAAGTCGCATAGTGCTCAGAGCCATTTGAACCAGTAACGCGTTTGTGCACCTCTGGCCCTTATGCAAGAGATTATTCGGTTTGGCACTGATTCAAAGAGCTGTTGGATGTCCCCCTGACGGATATCGTGCTAAATTCGGTCAAATGGTCAAAATACCGAGGTGGTTAGAGGGATCTCCCCACAATGCTGCAAACATTCTCAATTGGAGATAGACTCGTCGACCTTGCTGGCCAAGGTAGGATATGCCAAGCACGAAGACTAGAAGAAGAAATTCTAGCCGTGTGTTAAAAAGTAGGTCCGAGATGGCTTACTATGAAGGTTAATGAAACGGAATGTAGAATATCGTCGACGCACCGCTGTGCTGTAACGGTACAGTGGATGACAACCACAAGTGTCGTGTTATAAAATGAAGTGGTGCCCCAGATCGTCAGTTTTGGTGTCGGGCACAATTGAGGGCAGGGGGGGCACTCACAGGCCTGTATGCCACCACTGTCTGCGGCGCCTGTAGACACCCCTTTCATCTACATCTACATCTACATTTACACTCCGCAAGCCACCCAATGGTGTGTGGCGGAGGGCAGTTTACGTGCCACTGTCATTACCTCCCTTTTCTGTTCCAGTTGCGTATGGTTCGCGGGAAGAACGACTGTCTGAAAGCCTCCGTGCGCGCTCGAATCTCTCTAATTTTGCGTTCGTGATCTCCTCGGGAGGTATAAGTAGGGGGAAGGAATATATTCGATATCTCATCCACAAACGCACCCTCTCGAAACCTGGCGAGCAAGCTACACCGTGATACAGAGCGCCTCTCTTGCAGAGTCTGCCACTTGAGTTTGCTAAACATCTCCGTAACGCTATCACGGTTACCAAATAACGCTGTGACGAAACGCGCCGCTCTTCTTTGGATCTTCTCTATCTGCTCCATCAACCCGATCTGGTGCGGATCCCACACTGATGAGCGATACTCAAGTATAGGTCGAACGAGTGTTTTGTAAGCCACCTCCGTTGTTGATAGACTACATTTTCTAAGGACTCTCACAATTAATCTCTACCTGGTACCCTCCTTACCAACAATTAATTTTATATGATCATTCCACTTCAAATCGTTCCGCACGCATACTCCCAGATATTTTACAGAAGTAACTGCTACCAGTGTTTGTTCCGCTATCATATAATCATACAATAAAGGATCCTTCTTTCTATATATTTTCAATAAATTACATTTGTCTATGTTAAGGGTCAGTTGCCACTCCCTGCACCAATTGCCTATCCGCTGCAGATCTTCCTGCATTTCGCTGCAATTTTCTAATGCTGCAACTTTCCTGTATACTACAGCACCATCCACGAAATGCCCCATGGAACTTCCGACACTATCTACTAGGTCATTTACATATATTGTGAAAAGCAATGTTCCCATAACATTCCCCTGTGGCACGCCAGCGGTTACTTTAACGTCTGTAGACGTCTCTCCATTGATAACAACATGCTGTGTTCTGTTTGCTAGAAACTCTTCAATCCAGCCACACAGCTGGTCTGATATTCCGTAGGCTCTTACTTTGTTTATCAGGTGACAGTGCGGAACTGTATAGAACGCCTTCCGGAAGTCAAGGAAAATAGAATCTACCTGGGAGCCTGTATCTAATAGTTTCTGGGTCTCATGAACAAATAAAGCAAGTTGCGTCTCACACGATCGCTGTTTCCGGAATCCATGTTGATTCCTACAGAGTAGATTCTGGGTTTCCAAAAACGACATGATACTCGAGCAAACAACATGTTCTAAGATTCTACAACAGATCAACGTCAGAGATATAGGTCTATAGTTTTGCGCATCTGCTCGACGGCCCTTCTTGAAGACTGGGACTACCTGTGCTCTGTTCCCATCATTTGGAACCTTCCGTTCCTCTAGAGACTTGCGGTACACGGCTGTTAGAAGGGGCGCAAGTTCTTTCGCGTACTCTGTGTAGAATCGAATTGGTATCCCGTCAGGTCCTGTGGACTTTCCTCTGTTGAGTGATTCCAGTTGCTTTTCTATTCCTTGGACACTTATTTCGATGTCAGCCATTTTTTCGATTGTGCGAGGATTTAGAGAAGGAACTGCAGCGCGGTCTTCCTCTGTGAAACAGCTTTGGAAAAATGTGTTTAGTATTTCAGCTTTACGCGTGTCATCCTCTGTTTCAATGCCATCATCATCCCGGAGTGTGTGGATATGCTGTTTCGAGCCACTTACTGATTTAACGTAAGACCAGAACTTCCTAGGATTTTCTGTCAAGTCGGTACATAGAATTCCACTTTCGAATTCACTGAACGCTTCACGCATAGCCCCCCTTACGCTAACTTTGACATCGTCTAGCTTCTGTTTGTCTGAGAGGTTTTGGCTGCATTTAAACTTGGAGTGAAGTTCTCTTTGCTTTCGCAGTAGTTTCCTAACTTTGTTGTTGAACCATGGTGGGTTTTTCCCGTCCCTCACGGTTTTACTCGGCACGTACCTGTCTAAAACGCATTTTACGATTGCCTTGAACTTTTTCCATAAACACTCAACATTGTCAGTGTCGGAACAGAAATTTTTTTTTGATCTGTTAGGTAGTCTGAAATCTGCCTTCTATTACTCTTGCTAAACAGATAAACCTTCCTCCCTTTTTTATATTCCTATTAACTTCCATATTCAGGGATGCTGCAACGGCCTTATGATCACTGATTCCCTGTTCTGCACTTACAGGGTCGAAAAGTTCGGGTCAGTTTGTTATCAGCAGGTCCAAGATGTTATCTCCACGAGTCGGTTCCCTGTTTAATTGCTCGAGGTAATTTTCGGATAGTGCACTCAGTAAATGTCACCTGGGATATCACTACATGGAGAACAGAACTGTCTGTAGTGATACGCCCTGCTTCGAATTTACCCCCAAAGACCAGTGCAGACGTGTCTGGAGATGTCCCGGTTTGGTACAAACCTTACCGTCACCTACCATATGGCCTTACAACCAAGAGTGATGGTGCGGGGTGCCATTTCCCAGAACGACCCCTTATCATCCGCGGCAAACTTCAAGATCAGGGGTACATCTACGATATTAGACGCCTCGTTTTATTGTCAATCTGGACTTATATTTCAGCAAGATAATGCCATCCAGCACACTGAGAGAGTTCCCACAGCTTGTCTTCGTGCTCTCCAAACCCCACCTCGTCCAGGAGGACCGCCAGATCTCTGCCCAATTGGGAAAGTTTGGAGTGCTATGGAGACAGCCCTCAAACCAGCGCTGGATTTTGACGAACTAAGGAGCCTACTGGGCAGAGTCTGGCACGATATCTCTCAGGAGGGCACCCAAAAATTCTGTCAATCAATGCCGACCCGAATAACTGCTAGTATAATTGGCCTGAGGCGGGCCAACTCGCTGCTGAGTTTTTCAATTAGTGAAGCTCTTTCTCTTGAGTAAACCAACCGATTTTTCTGAATTTGTAATCATTTGTTTCCCTATACGCGTACGTAGCAACTACCGATTTCGGCCTCATTCGGATAATTCCTTCGTAGTGCATCGTTTACTTTTGTCTGTACACCGAAAATGAAGTAATGTGTCCAACATGCTGTCGTCATAAGCTGTGCGCACCATTCCATTCCGCTGTGATCTAATCTTTTCGTTTGTAATTACAAATTTTCACTTCGATGAAGAATAAGGTAAAAATGTACTGCAGTGCAACACCTTCTGGTTTGAGAACTGCTACTCTGTAATTATTGCATGTCTCAACACACCTATGCTGTTTCCAGGGAATGTTTAGCTTTTTGACAAGTGATACCTCATCTATGCGTTGTTGTACCCATTAGATTCGTTATCCTGAAAACAACTATTATGGCCAAATACATATATTAACGGCTAAATAACATTGATATGTGGTAGATGAGATATTCTCCCTATTATAAAACTAGCTTTGTTCGAATTTAGTCATATAAACACTGGTACTTCTTCTATGAGAGCTACAATTGATATCAAGGGTATTGTTGTTTCTTTGGCAATCAGAAGACGTGGAAGCATGGATCCTACAATGTATATGCCTTTTTAACTTTGAGATCATTTCTGTATGTAGTTTACAAACTTGCGCCGATGTTTACTTGATCCATAAATACAACTAAGAACTACTTTCTTAGGAAAACAGCAACTTTTATGTTTGTGTGATACACCGGGAAAGAGGAAAACATATAAAAATTAGTTACTGTGGAAATGTAATAGAAGGATGATCTCGCAGAAACCACAACCATTAACAAGAAAATTGAAGATAAGATTCAGTGTAAACGTAGTGCCTGTACTATACAAGACAAATAGGCAAATGACATAACGAATGTGCTCTTCATTGTCAAAAGCAGAAATTTATTGATAAATGTGTAACATCACGTAAACATTCCTGGGGTGCTGCCATCTTCAGTCTGACAGATTTGAACATGCTTATTTAGTAAAACTTGGTCTTCGTCTGCGATTCTTAACACCCATAGATCCATTATCATCACGACAATTCGTTCATGCTTCAGGATGTGTCCCGTCAACGGATTCCTTCTTTTTGTCAAGTTTGCCCTAAATTCTTTTTCCCGTTTCGTGTCACTGTCAGTGATTTTTCATTAGCTAACCAATTTACCCACCTAATCTTCAGCATTCATCTCTAGGATCACATTTCAGAAGGCTCAGTTCTCTCGTTGTCTTATTCTTATTTCTGCATTTACTAGGCCTTTGACAACGGCTCCAGCAGTCGGCAAGGAGTGTATAACTGTCTGAGGACGATCAGATGTTGGTCAAAACCGGTCACTGTTTTTTAAACTACAACATTTTACATGGTGTACACTTTTTATTATATTTTTATTACTAATTCTATCTTCCTACTCCTTTTTGTATGTTCATTTTGGTAATGAATGGGACTGTATTTCCGGAGAAGGTGGACAAGTTTACTCCTCGGTTTTATAATTATTTATTATTATTTTTCAGGTTATTGCCTCCTGCTCTGCGAAAGCCATAATTTTTGTTTACTCTGAAAATAATAGTAGATTATATAACTTAGCTGTTGTGAATAACATATGGGCACCTGTTCTGAGTCCGTTCTCACTATCGGTGATCACAATTTGGTCTCAAACAAAGAGTAATGTCATTGAATTAATGGCTTCATTGAACTTATAAGTAGAGACAGTTAATTTATTTATCCATGCCCTCCGCATGTTGTAAATTCCAAATTGGAATTGATCTTAGATTTTCCATTTACAGGCGATCTCTGATCTTTGGTACACTGCCTTTGCTACACATAGCGGTTTTCCTTTTGCTCATTATTTCTCAAAGATTGTTTACTTTATCGAACGCGTTCACACAGTCTTGTTGTTGTTGTTGTCTTCAAATGGTTCAAATGGCTCTGAGCACTATGGGACTTAACAGCTATGGTCATTAGTCCCCTAGAACTTAGAAGCACTTAAACCTAACTAACCTAAGGACACCACACAACACCCAGTCATCACGAGGCAGAGAAAATCCCTGACCCCGCCGAGAATCGAACCCGGGAACGCGGGCGCGGGAAGCGAGAACGCTACCGCACGACCACGAGCTGCGGACTGTCTTCAGTCCTGAGACTGGTTTGATGCAGCTCTCCATGCTACTATGTCCTGTGCAAGCTTCTTCATCTCCCAGTACTTACTGCAACCTACATCCTTTTGAATCTGCTTAGTGTACTCATCTCTTGGTCTCCCTCTACGATTTTTACCCTCCACGCTGCCCTCCAACGCTAAATATGTGATCCCTTGATGCCTCAGAACATGTCCTACCAACCGGTCCCTTCTTCTTGTCAAGTTGAGCCACAAACTCCTCTTCTCCCCAATTCTATTCAATACCTCCTCATTAGTTATGTGATCTACCCATCTAATCTTCAGAATTCTCACACAATCTATGAATGGTAAATGAGTGTCTCTGTTAAAGTATCTGTGCTTATGATGCTTTGTCTAATAGTGAACATATTGACTGTAATGATATATGCCACAGCTGTATTTCCGTACAAGGCTGTATTCCAGACAAAAGTCTCAGAAATTCTTTCTGAACTTAAATTTATACTCGGTGTTAATAATTTTTTTCGTCGTTGCAGGTAGTGAGTAATCTGAGGGACAGAATCAACCCTCTCTCATCCCTTCTCAACTTCAGCCAGTCATATCTTTCGACTCTTAAAATTGACGTCTGGTTTCTGTGAAAATTTTGGATAATCTTTTCCTCTTTGCGTTTTACTATACTACACTCAAAATTCTAAATTGTGTGTTACAATCAAACCTGAGGAAACAGTTTCTCTAAATCCGCACACGCTATAAATATGAGTTTCACGTTTCTCAACATATCGTCTGACAGATCGTAAAGTCAGTACGCCCTCACGTTTTCCTACACGTCTGCGAACCAAAATTAACTCGATCGCCTTCTACCAGTCCTCCCACTCTGATGTACATATTCTGCGACAGTTGGCTGCAACGAAACAGGTGTTTCTGTAATCAAGGTGTAACACCACTGAAGTGTGCAAGGCAAATAGTTTTACACTGAACTGAGTTTCACTAAGTATGGAAATGTTAAAATACATAATCGTCCTCTCTAGAATAATGTCCAAGCGTTTAGAGATTTGGAAAACAGTAAACGGAAGGAAGAATTAGTTTCGAAGTCCCGTAGAGGATAAAGGCATTAAGAGAAGGATAACTAGTGCGGAGTGGGGAAATCGACAGTGCTGTCCAAAGGAACAATACAGGCATTCTCCACAAGCGCTATGGGGAAATCACTATAAGAGTATATCCATACCACTGTCATTCACAAAATGAGACCAACGTATCGCCACTGCACCACCTCCGTCATCCAGAAGACTGAGGAAATGTCATTAGTTACAAGGATATATTAATAGACCTGATAATTTTTTTCTAAATCTGTGGTAGATATCGTTAGGCTGGGACAGCATGGCTCTAATACTGCTGTCGTAGAATATTTAATGTCGATTACTGGGTGTGACACGATTTTTTTTTACCACTTTGAAAGCAAACTGGGTTAAAGTTCGTGCCGACTGTACACTAGTAGAGAAAAGTATATCATTGAGAATGAAAGAATTAAAAGAGGATCTCGCAGTCACATAATGAGTAGTCGAATGATAGAAAGTAAGTAAATTATTATTTAAAAAGTAGTAGCCGTGACATTTAATTGTTATGCTGAAGGATAGGGTGCTCCATGTAGGGACAGACTTTTAGACTGGAAGAGTCGATTTTAACACGTTGTTTCTCTTGTACCGAAAAAAAAAAATGGTTCAAATGGCTCTGAGCACTATGGGACTTAACATCTGAGGTCATGAGTCCCCTAGAACTTAGAACTACTTAAACCTAACTAACCTAAGGGCATCACACACAGCCATGCCCGAGGCAGGATTCGAACCTGCGACCGTAGCGGTCGCTCGGTTCCATACTGAAGCGCCTAGAACCGCTCGGCCACACCGGCCGGATCTTGTACCGACATAGTTACGTTACCCATAGCTATATTACCCACAACAATTCGGAGTCCTCTAGCGGCAGAAGGCTGCAAATACGTAGACATGAAGAATAAAGATTCAGAACTCTCATAAAGTTTGTTTTATTTAAAAAGGCTTTAACAGTTTCCACATCTTAGGCTCTACCCCTGAAGTACATCTTTGTATAGCAACCGAATGAGTTCACCACGATTAGCGGGATTTGCATGTAGCACATGTACAAGGTGAGACTCAGAAGACAGTGAAAGAAGCAGATGACTGTTTATAAAACAAGCTGAAAATAATGACCCGTAACTCACATTCATAGAAGTTGATCACGGAAAACGGCTTCCACTGAAAATAGATTCGTTCTGAAAGGCGTTTTACAGCAGACAGTCATATAGACACGACCACAGTTAGGAGTCGTATAATGTGACTACTATTATGACACATAGTACCTCGGCGTGAAGCATGGAGTTGAAGACTAGTGCTACATAACAGTAAACTTTAACCACGAGCAGTGTGGAAATCGGTGTCTCGGTTTGCGCATTTTATTTCCGGAGAAAAATGTAGTGCTCTCTTCACGAGACATTGACAAGGTGGTAAGATGGAATTCTACTACAGTGAACAGACGGGATAGGTTTGTTGTTACGGTCTTTGCAAAAGCGAAAATATAGATTTCAAAAAGGCGTCGATGGGAATACACTCCAGAATGGAATAATGAATGTGACGAGTTGTAATATGCTAAGGTGGAAAGTAGTTATTCTGATATTTCCGAGGAGCTTCTGAAAAAAAAAGAAAAAAAACTGTGTGATGGACGCAGAAAAAGATGGACAATCACAACCGAAAACTAGAGTCTGCGAGAGTAGAGCAGACGAATATGGAGTGCATTGAAAAATATTGTGGGGATCAGTCCAACCAGGTACGTGGCGCTGGTAGTCAGAGTGTGCTAGAGCGCCGTCAGGGTTATTTCTCACTCTAGAGTCTAGAGCACCATGGGATGAAAAACATACATGCGGCATTAAACAGAATTAACTAGACTCCGTAAAGGATCGCAGCTTAAACCTAACTTCTGTGATGCTTTTACCAGCAAAGAACTATAAACTGCTTAGAATGACATCAAAACATGCAGATCGCAGGTGAGCCGTGGCGGCTCATATCGATAGTGCCACTCTGGTGGTTTATCCTTACTGAACGGGCAGGGCGGTAAGCAGCGCCCTCTGGGGCCTACGCGAGGAGTAAACGAGGCGAGGTCCTGTGTGTGTGTGCTCCGGAACGTCGTGGAAGACGGTTGTCGGGTTGACGCAGCGAGTGTGGGAACGGACCTATCGCATGGAGATACACAAGTTGCCGGCCGAAGTGGCCGTGCGGTTAAAGGCGCTGCAGTCTGGAACCGCAAGACCGCTACGGTCGCAGGTTCGAATCCTGCCTCGGGCATGGATGTTTGTGATGTCCTTAGGTTAGTTAGGTTTAACTAGTTCTAAGTTCTAGGGGACTAATGACCTCAGCAGTTGAGTCCCATAGTGCTCAGAGCCAAGATACACAAGTTGTCTCTGATCGGAAGGCGCCGTAGCAAGCAGCGGGAAGAGGGCGTCCTGTAATTTGTGTAAAGGAGTAACAATTTTTACACTGGATGTCCTAGTGGTTCCCGAGAGTTGCGGTGGCTGCTTTCTGAGAAGATAATTGGTAAGAGCTTGTGTCTACGCTCTTTTCCGTACGATGTTGCTGCCTGCCGTTATAAACGGGTGAAAATCAGGCGCTTGTATTGACTATGCGGGAACTGATGTAAAATTACGTTTGTGATTGAATCTCACTTGCACTGTGGCAATTTAGAGGCGAAAACTGTGGTGGTTTCATTAGGTCTGGTTCTTTGCTGTGCAACTAAGGGAGTCAGTTATTTGGGGTAACTGAGGGAGAACCATTATGATGGTGTAAGTGATACGTTCTCCACGTTTTGTCTATGGCTTTGCGAACAGAAATCGTGGGGGAGTACACGTGTGAGTAATTAGCTATTGTATTGATGAGTATGTTGTAAAGACTGTTCTCTGGTGTGTTAAATCACGCTCTGATTTGAAGCCAATCTAAGCAGAAGTTACCATTGCTACTGGCTTATTTGCTACTGTCCTTATGATTGGCGTTATTTGTCTTTTTATTGTGGGTGTGCTCACCTTTAAAACTATTCATAAGGGTTGTCTAGCAAGGAAATTGCTTAAGCTTTTACCATATGCTGGTCTGTTTGCCTATCACATTGGCTTTCTATGCAGTAACTGAAGGAATGTGTATAGTGGTTCAAGATTGTAGGCTGACTAGTATTTGAACTGGTGTTGAGCTTAAGGTCGAAATCAGAACCCCGCAAACCCGCACGCTGTGCGCGTGGTTAAATGTTCCGCTACTGGGAAGCCGGCTCTCTGTTCTTGGATTGTGTAAGGATACGTGATGCATCGCTGTAGTCTTTCGCGTGCTCAATTGCGTGGTGGTCGGTGCGGTCCTAGGGCTAGACTTACGATGTATGTTATGTTGAAAGGGAATTAACTGTACCAAACTTAAGAGAGCTTTTAGTTTGTTTTACGTCTGTACATGGAATGATGTTGATATTTTGTCGATTGCGGCAACAACTTCCTGTGTGGGGAGATCCTCTGAGGGACGTGTGTTGTACTGTTGCAGTGCAGTCCATCTGAAACGTGCTGCTTAAAACTTGGGACTGCAGCTCTCTGATCTTATATATTACTGTTTAATTTTAAATATCTTGGATGTAATATGGTTGTTGAGGGTTATGTAATTAATTTAATCGCTAGTTCCCTAAAGGTAGTATTTCGTTTCAAAATATGTGCTCGGTCAGAGCCTATTTAAATATGATTTTAACTCATCATTCAAATTTTCTAGTCTTGCTTTGTTAAAAGTATTTCAGTTAAATGATTGCTATTTGCTTGTTTAAATATTTGAGTGACTTAAAGGAAAAGAATATTATTTTGTAATTTGTACTGATTGTTCCTTTTGGGCAATACCTGACTAATGTGTTCAATAAATGTGTTTAGTCAATGGTGATGCACTGTTCTATTGCTAACCTACCCCTTCCACTCCACAGCATATTGAGCTTCTTTGTGTCGAAATTGTGTTCAGAAAACCCCTCTGACCTGACACCTCAACAGGGTTTTGAGGGAAAACACACTGAATACCTTGTTCAGAAACGCCGTACCAGGATTGATTCATACATTTTATGAGTATGAATTAAACAAAAAAGGTCTTTCGACTACAAAGAGAAATGCTATATTAAAACCAAACACGCTACGTGAGAAAGTAGTGTGCCGTCTCGAACGGGACAGCTGTTTTCCGCAGCTCCGGCAGTCGTGTTCCTGGGAGAGCGGCACTGGTGTCGCCAGAAGGCGAGTGCTGCGGGACAGAGGGTCCTTGAGGATTTGGAGAGTGGGCGTCAGTGAGGGGAGATGCCGAAGGGAGACCAAGGAGAGCAGTTTTACGGAATGCCAGGTCCAAGATATTCACCTAGTTGGCGTGTGCAGCGACACCGGACGGACTCGGTCAGCGAGGGCTCTGATGGCGCATGGATCACAACCGTTTGGAGCGGATGCGGTTTTCTCTGGTCGCCCACATGGCACTGCAGGGAGGCGAGGGGCGGCTTCAGCACATTGCTGAGTGATTTTGTGTTAGTGTTGGTATTCTGGCGCTCTTGTGTTCAAGTTAGGTTATAGTGATATATACTCAAGTGCATAAAGTGAAATCAATTGCAGTTTGCTTCATCTAGAAGCTATGAGCTTTGTGGCTATAGCAAGAGTAGCAGTGCAATGTGAATACTGTCGTGCTAATGTGAATTTCCATATACACTCCTGGAAATGGAAAAAAGAACACATTGACACCGGTGTGTCAGACCCACCATACTTGCTCCGGACACTGCGAGAGGGCTGTACAAGCAATGATCACACGCACGGCACAGCGGACACACCAGGAACCGCGGTGTTGGCCGTCGAATGGCGCTAGCTGCGCAGCATTTGTGCACCGCCGCCGTCAGTGTCAGCCAGTTTGCCGTGGCATACGGAGCTCCATCGCAGTCTTTAACACTGGTAGCATGCCGCGACAGCGTGGACGTGAACCGTATGTGCAGTTGACGGACTTTGAGCGAGGGCGTATAGTGGGCATGCGGGAGGCCGGGTGGACGTACCGCCGAATTGCTCAACACGTGGGGCGTGAGGTCTCCACAGTACATCGATGTTGTCGCCAGTGGTCGGCGGAAGGTGCACGTGCCCGTCGACCTGGGACCGGACCGCAGCGACGCACGGATGCACGCCAAGAACGTAGGATCCTACGCAGTGCCGTAGGGGACCGCTCCGCCACTTCCCAGCAAATTAGGGACACTGTTGCTCCTGGGGTATCGGCGAGGACCATTCGCAACCGTCTCCATGAAGCTGGGCTACGGTCCCGCACACCGTTAGGCCGTCTTCCGCTCACGCCCCAACATCGTGCAGCCCGCCTCCAGTGGTGTCGCGTCAGGCGTGAATGGAGGGACGAATGGAGACGTGTCGTCTTCAGCGATGAGAGTCGCTTCTGCCTTGGTGCCAATGATGGTCGTATGCGTGTTTGGCGCCGTGCAGGTGAGCGCCACAATCAGGACTGCATACGACCGAGGCACACAGGGCCAACACCCGGCATCATGGTGTGGGGAGCGATCTCCTACACTGGCCGTACACCACTGGTGATCGTCGAGGAGACACTGAATAGTGCACGGTACATCCAAACCGTCATCGAACCCATCGTTCTACCATTCCTAGACCGGCAAGGGAACTTGCTGTTCCAACAGGACAATGCACGTCCGCATGTATCCCGTGCCACCCAACGTGCTCTAGAAGGTGTAAGTCAACTACCCTGGCCAGCAAGATCTCCGGATCTGTCCCCCATTGAGCATGTTTGGGACTGGATGAAGCGTCGTCTCACGCGGTCTGCACGTCCAGCACGAACGCTGGTCCAACTGAGGCGCCAGGTGGAAATGGCATGGCAAGCCGTTCCACAGGACTACATCCAGCATCTCTACGATCGTCTCCATGGGAGAATAGCAGCCTGCATTGCTGCGAAAGGTGGATATACACTGTACTAGTGCCGACATTGTGCATGCTCTGTTGTCTGTGCCTATGTGCCTGTGGTTCTGTCAGTGTGATCATGTGATGTATCTGACTCCAGGAATGTGTCAATAAAGTTTCCCCTTCCTGGGACAATGAATTCACGGTGTTCTTATTTCAATTTCCAGGAGTGTATATAATAAAAGTGAATGTACCTACTCATATGTACGATGTGGTACAGTTCCCCCTACCACTGTGTCTTATGCAACCCGCAACGCCTGCAAATATCATGAGCATAATGTTCGTATTCTCTCTCGCTACCAAAAAATTATTAGTCCTATAGAAAAAAAATGAACGGGACGTTTCTCTAGGATACTTAACGTAGTTAAATTTTGTACTAGGATTCGTTTTTGCCAGAGGCCGTACTTTTCCAATCATTCAAGAAAAACGTACAAAAGTGACCTAAAAACGCATTTTTTCCTTAAAAAAAAAAGCGTGGAAGCCGTGACCTACAGCGAAAATGAGTTTCAGTACAAAATGTAACGGCATTAAATGTGCTACAAAAAGTCCTATTCATTTTTTTCCGTAGGACTAATAGTTTGTCCTTAGCGAGCGAGAGAATAGAAAAATTTTGCGAGCGGTATGTGAAGTCATTCTGCAAGACGTACACCCATGTAGTTGGGGCACCTGAATCACCTAAAGCAATGGACCGATTTCAACCACACTTGGTAACACATCATTTATTGGCTGGAAACAATTTCTGTCGGGGTAATAACCACTCACCTATCAAAGGGGTGGGGTTGGGGATGAAAAAGCAGTGTAACCCACAATGTGTGAACTCTCAACTTTCGTCATCCAGCATTTGAGAACGGGAGTGATGAGCAACAGACTTTAAATATACATTCAAACATTTACGAAAGCTTTTCTCCCTGACAGTCTCATCAAAATGATGAAGTTGATGGCATTCTACTTTTTCGCTGTCTTTAGGAGTTCAGGAGAGAATAAGTCAAAGACTGAGGTGTGTCAGAATCAGCCACATCGTTCAATACATTATTATTTATTATTTTTTTACTAGTAATTCTATTTGTAACACATTTCACAGACAGTATCCTCGCTTATCAATCAATTCTCCAACAAAAATATATCATTGTACAACATGTAGTTCAGATGATACGAAGTCAAATACTAAGATGGGTGAAAAACTACGACATAATATATGACTTTAAATTCATTACCCCTTTACTAATAACGCTATTGAGAAGACATATCGCAGACGGCAGCAACATGTACCTGCAGAATTATATCACTTACAGAATATAATTCAGGAGATGCGAGGCTATAAACATTCAGCAGCGAGAAACTGAAACTGCAGGACGAAGTTCACTAGATACAGAGGTCATACACATGTATAAATAGTTGTGAAATATGTTAAATGTATGTGAAATATATTTGAAATATGCGTACGCTGGCAAAGAGATGAGTAAAAAGTTCATCCTAAGCCCTTTGAAATATTTCAGTGGAAGTTGGTACACATTTTACCTATGATCTGGAAAGAAATATTGTGGAAGTATTAACCTCCTATTGTGGTGATAACATGGACAGAGAAGAGGAAAGGAGGAGATGGACAGATGGCGAAGGGAGAGGACGAAGGAGGAGATAGGCACAGAAAGGGGAGAAGAGAAGATGGACAGAGAGATGGGGAGGGCGAAAGGGACAGAGGGAGGGGAGAGGAGGAGATGGAGAGAGAAAGGAAAGAGGAGGAAATAGACAGGCGTAGGAAGCGACAGGCGGAGAGAGGGGCAGGAGGAAATGAACAGAATGGGGTAAGAGGAAATGGACAGTGAAAGTAAAAGGAAGGAATGGATAGTGAGGGTAGGAGATGGACACAGAGAGGGGGAGGAAGGTATGGACAGAGCTGGTGTGAAGGATTGGCTAGAGGTGGAGAGGGGGGAGAGGATGTGGACTAATGGATAACTGGAATTCACAAAACGCCCGGTTCTCAGCTAGTCATGTCATAAGGCTAGCCAGTTCATTACAGCACATCCAGTGCACATGGTCGTGCAAAAGTCAAATTTCAATTACAAACTTGTTCTATAATCTGTGGTGCATTCATGTGTATTGCAAACTGGTACATTGCGTTATTTGGATAAATTTCTTATATTTCCAACTAGTGTGCTGATCACGTAGATGTAAGCGTGGTAGTTGGGTAGTATTTAGGTTGTTGATGTCTTGGTGTTTGGGGGTAGCTAGTAATAGGCAAGAAGTAAGTTGTAGCGATTTAAGAAAAATGGTTCAAATGGCTCTGAGCACTATGGGACTTAACTTCTAAGGCTATCAGTCCTCCAGAACGTAGAACTACTTAAACCTACCTAACCTAAGGACATCACTCACATCCATGCCAGAGGCAGGATTAGAAACTGCGACCGCCGCGGTCACGCGGCTCCAGACTGTAGCGCCTAGAACCGCACGGCCACCCCAGCCGGCCAGCGATTAGTTTTCTGCTGTAGATAAGTCAATATTTTCTGGTATAACGAGTTACTATTGTAATAACTACTGGAGGCCGAAGGCCTTATTTTCTAAAGTATTATGACGTTATTCGGTTTGCACATATACACCTCGCAGAACTCCCATTTCGAGTCCTTCTCTACCTGACTCCCACATTACAACAGAAAGCTGCACAATCAGCAGCTCTTAAGCTACTGCTACAAGCTGTTGGGTCGACAGAAACTCAACAGAACTCTTTCAAAAATTGTATACATCACCCCTCCAGAGCAAACTGTCCTTACGCCAAATAGAAGCTGCACGGACTATGTGTTAAGCCGTACAACACTTCCAGAGGTGGAAATCCAAAAAGAGGAAAAAGACATTGTAGAACCGAATGCTTAACTGTTGCTTGAGTCACAGTCTGGAAGGTCGGCTTTCAGTACGAGAAGATTAAGGTAGTTCCATAGCACACAATATGGAGGTTAATCACTATCATGATATCAAACAGACAATTTCTTGTTGTACAACGTAACAATGTAAGTAGACTGAAAAACCTGGAGACTGGGCTACCGCAGGGGCGAGCAGACGACATAGCTTTACCTATACGATACAAAAACTATGAAGTCACCGATATCATTTTAGCAGAAAGCTATTCCACTGTCAAAGAATACTTTAAGAAAATGAGGCTCATACGAGATCATAATAATACTGAAGCTAGATGCTTTCACATATATATCAAACACGCAGATCGTCAGCTGAAAATCTCGTTAATAATCAATTGCTTGGACACAAAAAGCATCCAAAAATTTAGAGGTAATATTAGGCAGAGTCTCCTCCAAGATAAGGTCATGGAACAACGTTATCCATTAGCTCAATGGGGCTACGTGCGGAGCCTCGGTAAATTCATTACAAACTTCAGCACTAATGTAACCCTGGTGTGCTCTGAAGCCGAATATAGTGATCAAGTCTGGTCGATTAGCGCTCGCTCCAAAACGATAGACAATGAGGACCAATAGGTGCATCAGGTCTCCATAGTAATGTCTTCCAACTCTACGCCATGTAGCTACACCCCTTCTGTGCAGACAGAAGCACTCATGAAAGAGTATAATAAAATCGTGAATCTTGAACTGCCCATCCACCTGCGCATAGCTCGGATTACATGAAATGGACTACGATCTCGAAACCATACCCACCATGATGGTCTGCTCAAGATCTAGCTTGTGACAGCTTCAGCTCAGTGCCACAGTGCCAAACAGTGGACTTGTGGAATTGAAGCACCACTACTGTCTGCATAGTCTTCTAGATCTGAGACAAATGAACAGTACATTCTAAATTTTATTCGTATAATATTTTTCTTCCACGAGAGCACTTTTGCTCAGACGTTTTAGACTTTGTTGTAATTAGATGTAAGTGCATAATATCTGTACGTAATTTATGGAAGTAATCCTATAAAGTTTATATTATTTCAGTCCATGTCATTATATTTTTAGGTATTCCATGTAACTTTTTATTCTGATGAAGATTGCACTAGTGTAATCGAAACCGTGGCCAACTGACAAAATTACATGTAAGTGCATAATATCTGTACGTAATTTATGGAAGAAATCCTATAAAGTATATATTATTTCAGTCCATGTCATTATATTTTTAGGTATTCCATGTAACTTTTTATTCTGATGAAGATTGCACTAGTGTAATCGAAACCGTGGTCAACTGACAAAATTTTGTGCAACCGAAATGGCTGTGTATGCGTCCCGTAATTAAATAGCGTACGGTTGCTGGATCACAGCCAATCAGATATATAAATTTCAAAAATTTGGTTTATAGATCATTAATAAAGATGTCAGGCAATAGCAAGGACATAGCCAAAGGGAGGGGGGCGTCCAGGAGATCCTAACACCCCCTCACATGACTTGAATGAAATTACACATTACCTAGTTGCCATATAGTGAAACTGAAACATATTCCGATTTTCAATCATGTGACCAAAACAGGATATGCACTATGGAGTTCACAAGGCCATAGATTGATTTAAGCTATCGATACATAGATAGCACAATCGGCTTTCGCCCATCGACACTTACGCCAAGATCGACTACTGTACATTGTTGGCCCTACTTGAGCTCAGCTGTTGTTTGATAATTAGTTCAGTTGTAAATAATAGATTTCAGCTATCTGCTGTCATTTTTAAATGACTGTTCAATGAACTGTGGATGAAGGCCGACCAACAGGCATTACATTCAGTGACCAAAAACTGTAGTGCATTGAGAATTGCTAGTTTCTAGCTGAAATCAAGATATCTGCCAATAAAAATTTTAAAAGGACGACTAATAGCTGAAGTCTATTATTTAGAAGTCCATATAACAGTCCATGCGTGCAACAGCTTTCTGAATGGAAGGTAACCGGAATTAGTTCAGTTGTTACTTGGAACTGAATTTTCTGTACGTGCTGCCTCTTATTGCTTTTGTTCTTTGTGCTGTTGTGATAGTTTCTATGGATAAGTTTGTAACAGAAATTGAGAAAAACCGATTTTGATTCGTCCACTAATATTATTGTAAGTTAAAAACATGTATGTATGCATGCACTATTAAATAGCCTAATTATCCATCTACATCAGTGTAATGTTGGAACTGGAGTCGTTGTTTCGAGACTGGTAGAAATTAGGGGTAACAATATTTCAGGATTTCACGAGACAGCAGATCTGTAAACATCATTTCAAATGACATTGAATTAAAATCAGTACATAAAAATACACCTGGATTGGGATGCGTCACCCAAGAATCGCCTTGATCACCAAAAATATCGTACAAATGATGACTGTTGCATTCCTTTAAAACAATTTGCTCAACATTCAGTCCTTAGTAGGCCAAATGGCAAAGAATCGTGGAATTTGTTCAGACAGGGGTAGTGAATATTATGAAATTCCAGTTTCAGTACGGAACGATGGGGAAGAGATGTGGAGAGTGAAAGGAGTATAGTTCGTTCGTTTCCAAAAAAGCTTGAATACGTGCAAGCATACTGCGCCATGCATCCTCTATTTTTCGTCCAGAATCACGCTATTGTAATATTGCAATGACTGAAGCTTTTTAAATATTCTACGATTATCTGCAAACTGTATTGTTTTTAAATGCTGGGAACAATGATATAAAAATATGTTTCGTTACTTTTGTAATAGTGCTTATTTCATTTAGGAGATATTTACTTCTTTCTCGGGATAACAGTATTTAATTTTAATGTTGATTTGAACAGGATTCAGACAGTATGCATAGCACAGGGATTTTACATTGGAAGGCGGCTAGTGATCGTCAGTTTACACTATGTATCTCTGCACAACGGTGACTCTCTTGTGTAACAGTAATATTCCATGTCTTCAAGTTTTACTATGAGAACGATGCTCCATGTGAACTGTCTTATTCGTAATATCCTTGAAACAGTGAGTCCAACCGTCACAACTCTAATGCCTCTATGAACAGACGTCATACAAACGACAACGTATGCTGTACATCGTCGGGGAGTTTACTAGCATTATTATGGGTAAATACTAACTCATTTATGAGGCAGCGTAGATCAGAAGTGTAGTTGTAAGCAATACATGAACCAATGTTAAGTTTCCAAAACTGTAGCTCACAGTATTTGTTTGTTCCGTTTTGTTTTATAAATAAATAGACCGACCACCTCCTTAGCCGACTGGTCAACCCGAGAGATCGTCATGTGGAGGACCCAGGTTCGATTCGTGGTACTGCCCGTGATTTTGCCTTGGTGGGATGAATGGACCGGGATGCACTCAGCCTCGTGAAGGCAGTTGAAGAGCTACCTGTGCGCGAAGTCCCGATGCCTAGGTCGGAACAACGACGACGGCTGGGAATGCTGTGTGCTGACACCAAGGCCGTCCATTCCGCAACCGATGATAGGCTTCTGAGGACGACACGGCTGTCGGTGGACTATCGCGGGATTCCTTTTCGTTTGTAAAAAAATTTGGCTACCTTAGATTCACGTTCATTGCCGAAATACTCATTTAAAAGGCAGTTCTTGATCACTTACGGTAACTGAAGAACCATAATGAGATGAAAGGTACTTTAATGAAATTTGAGAGTGAATTGAGGAACTCGGTATGTTTTGATTT
Source organism: Schistocerca serialis cubense (assembly GCF_023864345.2). Lineage (NCBI taxonomy): Eukaryota > Metazoa > Arthropoda > Insecta > Orthoptera > Acrididae > Schistocerca > Schistocerca serialis. The sequence continues at coordinate 70,034,833 of NC_064645.1, forward strand.
GCTGAAGGAATTCTAAGTTGGTTTCATAAGATGTAATTTTAAATACAAGACTGTAATAGGAGAAAGTTTTTGTCAAAAGAGGTTTGAGCCCGTTAAACTTTATGAGTTATTCAACCCAACCTTAATATTCTTCTGCTCTGCGATACTGAATCTCATATTAGAAGACAGAGACGTGTTTTGTCAGAAAAGAGACAATATATTGTATTAGAATTTTAATTCGGCCATCAACTTTTATGCATTTCCAAAAACGCGCTTCAAAAGACAGATTAACACGCCTCAACATTCAAATATGTTTCAAATGGCTCTGAGCACCATGGGACTTAACATCTGAGGTCATCAGTCCCCTAGAACTTAGAACTACGTAAACCTAACTAATCTAAGGACATCACAAAATCCATGCCCGAGGCAGGATTCGAACCCGCGACCGTATCGGTCGCACGGTTCCAGACTGAAGCGCCTACAACCGCTCGGCCACTTCGGCCGGTTCAACATTTCTTTCTGATTCGTACACAGACATTCCTACTTTGTTGACATAGATTTTCTGGCGTGGTTGGCATTCATATACAAACTTTGTCCTTGATGTACCCCATAGGAAAATGTCTTAGACGTAAGATTCGGAGAGCGAGGAGGCCCATTGACCAGGCCTTCTACGTCCTATCCAACGACCAGGATAATTTATGTTTAGTATTTCTCGAGCTTTAGGTGAGTAAGCAGATGGGCAATCACCGTTTTGACAACACATGGCACCCCGCTACAGACGCCCTCAAGCAACGCTGCAAGTTCTTGGTGAAAAAATTTCCCTATTTCCGGTCATTCAATTTACCTTCAATAAAACATGATCCAGTGATACGCAATACCATAATTTCACTGTCTTTGGTGCTCAACTTCCCGTAACTATCGGATAAGTAATACACTCCTGGAAATTGAAATAAGAACACCGTGAATTCATTGTCCCAGGAAGGGGAAACTTTATTGACACATTCCTGGAGTCAGATACATCACATGATCACACTGACAGAACCACAGGCACATAGACACAGGCAACAGAGCATGCACAATGTCGGCACTAGTACAGTGTATATCCACCTTTCGCAGCAATGCAGGCTGCTATTCTCCCATGGAGACGATCGTAGAGATGCTGGATGTAGTCCCGTGGAACGGCTTGCCATGCCATTTCCACCTGGCGCCTCAGTTGGACCAGAGTTCGTGCTGGACGTGCAGACCGCGTGAGACGACGCTTCATCCAGTCCCAAACATGCTCAATGGGGGACAGATCCGGAGATCTTGCTGGCCAGGGTAGTTGACTTACACCTTCTAGAGCACGTTGGGTGGCACGGGATACATGCGGACGTGCATTGTCCTGTTGGAACAGCAAGTTCCCTTGCCGGTCTAGGAATGGTAGAACGATGGGTTCGATGACGGTTTGGATGTACCGTGCACTATTCAGTGTTCCCTCGACGATCACCAGTGGTGTACGGCCAGTGTAGGAGATCGCTCCCCACACCATGATGCCAGGTGTTGGCCCTGTGTGCCTCGGTCTTATGCAGTCCTGATTGTGGCGCTCAGCTGCACGGCGCCAAACACGCATACGACCATCATTGGCACCAAGGCAGAAGCGACTCTCATCGCTGAAGACGACACGTCTCCATTCGTCCCTCCATTCACGCCTGTCGCGACACCACTGGAGGCGGGCTGCACGATGTTGGGGCGTGAGCGGAAGACGGCCTAACGGTGTGCGGGACCGTAGCCCAGCTTCATGGAGACGGTTGCGAATGGTCCTCGTCGATACCCCAGGAGCAACAGTGTCCCTAATTTGCTGGGAGGTGGCGGTGCGGTCCCCTACGGCACTGCGTAGGATCCTACGGTCTTGGCGTGCATCCGTGCGTCGCTGCGATCCGGTCCCAGGTCGACGGGCACGTGCACCTTCCGCCGACCACTGGCGACAACATCGATGTACTGTGGAGACCTCACGCCTCACGTGTTGAGCAATTCGGCGGTACGTCCACCCGGCCTCCCGCATGCCCACTATACGCCCTCGCTCAAAGTCCGTCAACTGCACATACGGTTCACGTCCACGCTGTCGCGGCATGCTACCAGTGTTAAAGACTGCGATGGAGCTCCGTATGCCACGGCAAACTGGCTGACACTGACGGCGGCGGTGCACAAATGCTGCGCAGCTAGCGCCATTCGACGGCCAACACCGCGGTTCCTGGTGTGTCCGCTGTGCCGTGCGTGTGATCATTGCTTGTACAGCCCTCTCGCAGTGTCCGGAGCAAGTATGGTGGGTCTGACACACCGGTGTCAATGTGTTCTTTTTTCCATTTCCAGGAGTGTATATTCAGTTTTTATTAGAGCCCATTGGCAAAATCCAACACGCTTCTGGAAATCATCTCCATGATGAAGGGTTTCATGCAGGCTAATGTGATATGAATGGAAATTATTACGCTTGAGTATTCGAAGAACACTCTGAGAAATTTCCAAATCAGGTTTCAATTGACGGGAATTCCGTGAGGATTAGCGGGAACTGCAGCTATCACAGCGACTTCCGAATTTTTCCCAGTAACATTTCTTCTTCGATTATCAGAATGAGATTTTCACTCTGCAGCGGAATGAGCGCTAATGGGAAACTTCCTGGCAGATTAAAACTGTGTGGCGGACAGAGACCCGAACTCGTGACTTTGCCTTTCGCGGGCAAGTGCTCTACCAACTGAGCTACCCAAACGCGACTAACAAACCGTCGTCATAGCTTTAACTCCGCCAGTACCTCGTCTCCTACCTTCCAACTTTCGCAGAAGCTCTCCTGCGAACCTTGCGGGACTAGAATTCCTGGAAAAAAGGGCACTGAGGAGTCATGGCTTAGCCACAGCCTGGGGGATGTTTCGAGGATGAGATTTTTCACTCTGCAGTGCAGTGAGCGCTGATATGAAACAAAATTTTTATCTACCAGGAAGTTTCATATCAGCGCTCACTGCGCTGCAGAGTGAAAAATCTCATCCTCGAAACATCCCCCAGGCTGTGGGTAAGCCACGTCTCCGCTATATTGGTCTTCATGGAGTTCTAGTTCTGCATGGTTCGCAGGAGAGCTTCTGTGAATTTTGGAAGGTAGGAGACGAGATACTGGCAGAATCAAAGCTGCGAGGAAGGGGCATGAGTCGTGCATGGGTAAGTCAGACGATAGCAAGCACTGTAGCTCGGCATGTTCATTGGGAAGGTTAGCTGCCCTCTATAATAACAAAAAAAAAAAAAAAACTGAGTGAATAGATCAACCATGATCTTCAACGGGTGTCATGGGACGTCCGCCCCCAAACAAATGCAAAGAAAAATAACGAAGTAACTTAAATGGAAAAAGTAGACGGTAGAACACCTGACCGCGAAAGGCAAAGGTCCCGAGTTCGAGTCTCTGTCCGGCACAGAGTTTTAATTTTCCAGGAAGTTTCCTCTGTTATGTTTTCTTGATGCGACACCTCACGATTCAGAGAATACGTTCACAAAAATAGTTCAAATGGCTCTGAGCACTATGGGACATAATTTCTAAGGTCATCAGTCCCCTAGAACTTAGAACTACTTAAACCTAAGTAACCTAAGGGTATCACGCACATCCATGCCCGAAGCACGATTCAAACCTGCGGCCGTAGCGGTCGCGCGGTTCCAGAGTGTAGCGCCTAGAACCGCAAAGCCACTCCGGCCGGCAAGGTTCTACACAAACAATAAAATACAAAACAAAATAGTTCATGACACTAAACTAGCCAAACCCCATTTCAAAAACCTGGTATATATAAATTAATCTGCGACAGCTGCTCCTGCGATTACATAGGGAAAAGAGGAAGAAACTTTGCAATTCGATAAAGACAGCATACTGTCGAACTTCGTTTTAAAAATTTAAATAAACAAAGTTTTTCAGTCCACCCATCAGAAAACAGTCACTCAATTACAGACATCAAAATATTCCTATATATTCTATGCACTGCTGAGAATGGAATAAGAACGATTCTCCTGGAACAGTTAAGGATTTTCATCCACAACAAGCATCTTAAATGAACAAACGGACTTAGCAAAGGTATCCATTTTTCAAATAGTCTTTAAACCCAAAGAAACCACAACCTAAGAAAAAAGTTCTCTCTCTTTCTCTCTCTCTCTGCACTCTCTGTACGCTTACATACACACACATGTGGACACACACACACACACACACACACACACACACACACACACGCGCGCGCGCGCAACTTCACACAAAGGCTCAATATTTATTTCATAAGTAAAATAAAAATCAAGATACGTTCCTAGGACTCGTCGACCTGGAAAAGGCGTTCAACAATGTCAAATGGGACAAGATGTTAGAAACTCTGAGTAAACTAGGGGAAAGCTATAGGGAGAGATGTGTAATAGACGAGTACAAGAGCAAAGAGGGAATAATGAAAGTGGAAGACCAAAACCGAAGTGTTCAGTTAAAAATGGATGTAAGCCAGTGACATATTCTTTTACCCCTACTGTTCAATTTGTAGATCGAAGAAGCAGTGACGGAATTAAGAAAAAGTTTCGAGAGTGGGATTGAAATTCAAGGTGAAAGGATATCGATGACAAGATTTGCTAAAGTCATTGCTGTCCTCGGTGGAAGTGAAATTTGGGATCTGTTGAATGCTATGAACAATCTAATGAGTACAGTATATGGATTCGGAGTAAATCGAAGAAAGACGAAAGTAACGAGAAGTAGCAGAAATGAGAAGAGCGAGAGACTTAACATCAGGATCCATGGCCACGAAACAAGTAAAGTTAAGGTATTATGATACCTAAGCACCAAAATAACCCATGACATACAGAGCAATGAGGACAACAAAAGCAGATTGGCACTGACAAAAATGGATTTCCTGGCCAAGAGAAGTCTACTAACATTAAACATAGGTCTTTACTCGTAGAAGAAATTTGTTAAATGTACGTATGGAGCATAGCATTGTATGGTAGTGAAACACGGGCTGTGGGAAAATCAGGTCAGAAGAGAATCGAAGCATTTCAGATGTGGTGCTACAGAAGAAGGATGAAAATTAGGTGGACTGATATGGTCAGGTATGAGGAGGCTCCTGTGCAGAACCGGACAGGAAAGAAATATTCACGACATAACGGAATAACTTGCACGTTGCTAGATGGAGCTGTAGACGATAAATCTGTAGAGGAAGCCAGAAACTGGAATACATCTAGCAAATATTTGAGGACCAACGTTGCAAGTGATACTCTGATATGACGCATGAGAGAAACTCGTGGGGGACCGGGCCACACACACACAAAAAAAGTCAAGACATTTGACTTATTACAGTACACACACTAATGTTAAATGTTCGAGGAACATTCACCTGACTTGAGCGGGAAGAACTTCTAATTAATAGTCATACTCCTCACAATGGCTTGCGGAGTATATAACCAATGAAAAGTGACATTCATACCGTAAATATAATAGTCAACATTTTTACAAACTATAAACCTACAACTGTTCGATGTTTAAATTCTGAAATATGAGAACTGGACGAGTTTAGTAATAATGTGTACTGATAAATGTAATCAGAAGTGAGATTTATCGTTGCGTAAACCTAGGACAATGATTTAGAGACGATAAAAGTAGTTGCACCCCTAGTAAATCTGCCGCTGATACACATTGTTTAGTCTTAGTACCGACTTCTTATTCCAGTGATGCAGGTCACATTTCCCCTTGGAAACTCAGAATATACCACGTCATAAGTAACTAACGATCATGGAATTGAACAGCGTTAACTATACGATTATTACACAAATGTCTTTCCAAATTGGGGTTAAATAAAATGGTCAATACATACGTGTCTTAGAATACATTATATTCCGTTCACTAAGCAGTAGATTTTGAGTATTGGTTTGCTCACTTTCAGTAAGGTTGTAAGTGGTATAGAAAAATGATAGTCGTAGGCATGAAAACTGCTGCAGAAACATGGATTATTTTAGTACCTTTAGGGAAATGGATTCTCCGTCGTAAGTATTTTGTAGCAAGTTTCTTGTACGAGGTATCTTAGACTATCAGCTCTGTATTAAAGGGATTGATACTTGGTTGTCTCTCTGTACGGGACTTTATTAGTAATAACGAAGGAAGAGCTGTTGTCTGGGGCCGTGCGGGATTAGCCAAGCGGTCTCAGGCGCTGCAGTCGTGGACTGTGCGGCTGGTCCAGGTGGAGGTTCGAGTTTCTCCCTCGAGCATGGGTGTGTGTGTTTGTCCGTAGGATAATTTAGGTTAAGTAGTGTGTTAGCTTAGGGACTGATGACATTAGCAGTTAAGTCCCATAAGATTTCACACACACATTTATGAGTAAAAATTTCTCGGTGTACATGCCGCGTCAAATCACGATAAATCTCCGAGCTTTCGACCACTACCTCCATGGTCGTCGTCAGGGCTAAAACTGACTGTCGTGAACTAGCGAGGTTCCCACTTTTATATGCAAAAGACGGCTTCTTATTGGCTGGAATACGTCAGCGATATGGCGCGTAGCGAAGTGGTGCCCTCTACTTCCATAGATGTAGTTGCTATCCCGCGTTGCTTGCAGCGCCATCCCTTAAATCAGGAGGTAAAGTGCGAGAAGTTTTTCTCTGCGATTTTTCTTTATCCAGTGCACTCTTCCAAGTGTTGCTAAGTGCATAGCCGTTGTCTCTATTAAAGTTATTATCGCTAAGTCTAATTTCGACTGCTTCCCGGATCACAGAGTCCCAGTAATTCGATGTGTGAGCAATTACTCTGGTTTCTTCAAATAAAATCTTATGCTTGTTAAGCAGGCTATGTTCAGCCACCGCTGATTTTTCCAAATACCTATATTTCAGGTGGCGTTGGTGCTCGATGCAGCGGTCGGCAACGGTTTTCACAGACTGGCCCACGTAATTCTTGCAGCATTCGCAAGGAATAGTATAAATTCCCGGCACTCTTAAGCCGAGACTATCTTTGACTGGTCTCAACATTTCCTTAATTTTCCTAGGTGGTCGGAAAACTGGTTTTATGTTTTGTTAACTGGGATAAAGTGGCCATGCGAACACAGCTGACTGAAGACGACTGTGTCTAACTGAAAAAGCAGCGCTGTACACTTTTCACAGTGTTACTGAAAGGCTAGCGGAATGGAATGGATATATCTCTTTTCATGTGCAAGAGTTTCTGTGCAGCTCGTCGTTTACGGAATGTGATAGTGAAACATGTATATGCCCTTTGACAAGGGCGTTACCAATAGAAGACTTTTCGTGAAATATACTTGCCAAGCCAGCCGCTGTGGTCGAGCGGTTCTAGGCGCTTCAGTCTGGAACCGCGCTACTGCTACGGTCGCAGATTCGAATCCAGCCTCGTACATGGATATGTGTGATGTCCTTAAGTTAGTTAGGTTTAAGTAGTTCTTAGTGTAGGGGACTGATGACCTAAGATGCTAAGTCCCATAGTGCTTGGAGCCATTTGAACTCTGCCAATATAACGTTTACTATGGACTTTTAGTACTGTAGTTGGCGCTTAAGAAGATAAGTCGCTGGACGCCAGTTTGGAGACCTAATTAAGTGGTCCAGTTAACAGAAATGCAGGAAAAATTAATTCATGGAAAGCAGGATAAAGTCGTTTCGCGAACCCCGTCCCTCATAGGTTGACAGCTAGATTGTGTTCCATTGGCACGGGTCGCACACCTGTGAAGTTCCGCTGTTTCCAGAACGCACAATGCGGCCGCCTGTAGCTTTTGTTCGCGGCTCTCCATGGACTGTTGCGTGCTGCGCGCATACGGATAACGACGGGACGCGACACAAAGGGTTTTTCAGCAGCCCCTCATCAGAATATACACGCGGAAAAGCAGAATAAAAAAAAGTCACGGCGATCTCACGGGAATAAAATCGCTGGGACAAAACACGAATGAAAAAAAAAAAAAACACAATCTCTCGGTCCGCGGAGGTCAGGAACTGTCATCCTCGTGTGGCCAACGGATATCACATACGTTTCGGCGTGGTGAGACAGCATTTATCGGATACTAAGTGAATCTAATACGTCAAATAAAGAGCGAATGCGAGGTCAGTTTAGTTGAATTGATTTATTTGCATGTAGGGCCTACTATGGAATTTAATGGGAGCTTCTCCTTATGACTTGTAACGAGTGACATTTACAAAATGTGATCAGATAGGTACGCTTTATTAGTGAAGAATACAAAATGAAGTTGACGATATAAATAATTATCTTAATCTATCTATTTGTGTAGTAGTTTATTCTTGTGCAGACTGGTATGTATTTAACTCTTTGCCTCTTGCCCTACCAGCAACCTAACCATTGTGGTCATCGTGTGAGTAGGGTCTTCCGTCGGGTAGACCATTCGATGGTTGATACCACTTCGGCGACTTCCGCATCGATGGGGATGAAATGATTATGATTAGAACATCACAACACCCAATCCCTGAGTGGAGAAAATCTCCGACCGAGCCGGAAATCGATCCCGGGACCTTCGGATTGACATTCTGTCGCGCTGACCACTCAGCTACCCGGGGCGAACACCATTGCGGTGAATTTATTAAATAAAATACGTACCTATGTCTACATTTACATCTACATAGATACTCCGAAAGCTATCGTACGGTGCTTGGCGGAGGGTACCCTACATCAATACCAGCCAATTTATTTGTGTTCCACTCGCAAACAGAGCGAGGAAAGAACGACTATCTGCTTCCGTGAGAGCTCTAATTTCTTGTATCTTATCTTCGTTGTCCTTACGCGCATTGTATGTTGGTTTTCAATGTGACACAGTATATATACAATTTATTCTCGTAACAATAAAAAGAATATACACTGGGGAGCGAAAAAATCTGGTACATCTACCTAAAATGTTGTAGGGCCCCGCGAACACGCAGAAGTGCTGCAACACGACGTGGCATGGAATAGACTAATGTCTGAAATATATACTTATATGGATACGATTGTTCTTTTGGACATGTCCAAAAGAACAGACACCATATCCATTTAAGTATATAGTTCTGGCAATACCGGCCATGACCTTCCTCTTCTGTGCGGATGCACACATATTACCCGAACTCTTACGGGACTTGGTAAGAATGTCTTCCACGAATAATGAGTGTGCTGGGTAGGGACAGTACGAATGTTGTGTGTGGAAATATAAGGTGGGAATGTGGGTCTCGGGGGAAGCGTGCGCAAGATAGTCCCTGCAGTCGCACTATCCTCTGTGCCCTCGGTGGCTCAGATGGATAGAGCGTCTGCGGTGTAAGCAGGACATCCGGGGTTCGAGTCCCGGTCGGTGCACAAATTTTCACCTGTCCCCGTTGATATACACTCCTGGAAATTGAAATAAGAACACCGTGAATTCATTGTCCCACGAAGGGGAAACTTTATTGACACATTCCTGGGGTCAGATACATCACATGATCACACTGACAGAACCACAGGCACATAGACACAGGCAACAGAGCATGCACAATGTCGGCACTAGTACAGTGTATATCCACCTTTCGCAGCAATGCAGGCTGCTATTCTCCCATGGAGACGATCGTAGAGATGCTGGATGTAGTCCTGTGGAACGGCTTGCCATACCATTTCCACCTGGCGCCTCAGTTGGACCAGCGTTCGTGCTGGACGTGCAGACCGCGTGAGACGACGCTTCATCCAGTCCCAAACATGCTCAATGGGGGACAGATCCGGAGATCTTGCTGGCCAGGGTAGTTGACTTACACCTTCTAGAGCACGTTGGGTGGCACGGGATACATGCGGACGTGCATTGTCCTGATGGAACAGAAAGTTCCCTTGCCGGTCTAGGAATGGTAGAACGATGGGTTCGATGACGGTTTGGATGTACCGTGCACTATTCAGTGTCCCCTCGACGATCACCAGTGGTGTACGGCCAGTGTAGGAGATCGCTCCCCACACCATGATGCCGGGTGTTGGCCCTGTGTGCCTCGGTCGTATGCAGTCCTGATTGTGGCGCTCACCTGCACGGCGCCAAACACGCATACGACCATCATTGGCACCAAGGCAGAAGCGACTCTCATCGCTGAAGACGACACGTCTCCATTCGTCCCTCCATTCACGCCTGTCGCGACACCACTGGAGGCGGGCTGCACGATGTTGGGGCGTGAGCGGAAGACGGCCTAACGGTGTGCGGGACCGTAGCCCAGCTTCATGGAGACGGTTGCGAATGGTCCTCGCCGATACCCCAGGAGCAACAGTGTCCCTAATTTGCTGGGAAGTGGCGGTGCGGTCCCCTACGGCACTGCGTAGGATCCTACGGTCTTGGCGTGCATCCGTGCGTCGCTGCGGTCCGGTCCCAGGTCGACGGGCACGTGCACCTTCCGCCGACCACTGGCGACAACATCGATGTACTGTGGAGACCTCACGCCCCACGTGTTGAGCAATTCGGCGGTACGTCCACCCGGCCTCCCGCATGCCCACTATACGCCCTCGCTCAAAGTCCGTCAGCTGCACATACGGTTCACGTCCACGCTGTCGCGGCATGCTACCAGTGTTAAAGACTGCTATGGAGCTCCGTATGCCACGGCAAACTGGCTGACACTGACGGCGGCGGTGCACAAATGCTGCGCAGCTAGCGCCATTCGACGGCCAACACCGCGGTTCCTGGTGTGTCCGCTGTGCCGTGCGTGTGATCATTGCTTGTACAGCCCTCTCGCAGTGTCCGGAGCAAGTATGGTGGGTCTGACACACCGGTGTCAATGTGTTCTTTTTTCCATTTTCAGGAGTGTATATCAAAGTCCGTCAGCATCTGAAGGTATTAATATGTAATTCTAATAATGTCTGAAGTAGTGCTGGAGGGAAATGACACCGTGAATCCTACAGAGCTGTCCATAAATCCGTAAGAGTACGACGGCTCGTTGCAAGGCATCCCAGACATGGTCAATAATGATCATATCTGGAGATATGCTCAATTAATGATCATATCTGGAGAGTTGGGTGGCCAGTGGAAATGTTTAAACTCAGAAGAGCGTTCCTGGAGCCGTTCTGTAGCAATTCTGGACGTGTGCGGCGTCACATTGTCCTGCTCGAATTGCGCGAGTCCTTTGGAGTGCGCAATGGACATGAATAGATGCAGACGATCAGACAGGATGCTTACGTACGTGACACCTGTCAGAGTCGTATCTTGACATATCAAGACATATCACTCGAACAGCACTCGTTCCACCCCATTACAGAGGCTCCACCACTTCGAACGTCCACACCCTTTATACAATTTGAAACGTGAGTCGTCCGACCGGGTAACATCTTTCCAGTCATCAACAGTCCAAAGTCGGTCTTGACGGCCCAGGCGAGGCATAAATCTTTGTGTCGTGCGCTCATCAAGGGTACACGAGTGGGCCTTCGGCTCCGAAAGTGCCAGTCGATGGTGTTCGACGAATGGTTCGCACGCTGACACTTGTTGGTGGCCCAGAACTGAAATCTGAAGCAATTTGCGGAAGTGTTGCACTTCCGCCTCGTTGAACGACTCTCCTCAGTCGTCGTTGGTCCCGTTCTTGTATGATCTTTTTTCGGACGCAGTGATGTCGGAGATTTCGTTTTTACGCATTCCTGATATTCACGTTGCACTCTTGAAATCTCGGTAAGGGAAAATCCCCACTTCATTGCTGACTCAGGGCTGCTGTCTCTCATCGCTTGTGCGCCGATTATAACACCGCGTTCTGACTCACGGAAATCTTGGTAACCTGCCGTTGTAGCAGCAGTAACCGATCTAACAACTGCGCCAGGCACTTGTTGTCTTATATAGGCGCTGCCGAATGCAGCGCCGGATTCTACCTGTTTACATATCTCTGTTCAAAATGACTCTGAGCACTATAGGACTTAACATCTGAGGTCGTCAGTCCCCTAGAACTTAGAACTACTTAAACCTAACTAACCTAAGGACATCAACACATCCATGGCCGAGGCAGGATTCGAACCTGCGACCGTAGCGGTCGCGCGGTTCCAGACTGAAGCGCCTAGAACCGCTCGGCCACACCGGCGGGCACATATCTCTGTATTTGAATACTCATGCCTATACCACTTACTTTAACGCTTCACTGTATATACTATAATACTTATCCTGTGGTACAAAATTTTTCAAAGTGCAACACTGTCAAAGTTTTTTAAATTTATGAGAAATTAACAACATTTTATCACGATAATGGCATCCCACACAGGGCAAGAGTTTCTACGGCTTGTCTTCGTGCTTGACAACCATACTTAGGCCAGCAAGAACGCCGGATCTCTCGCAATTGAGAAAGTTCGGAGCATTATGGGCAGAGCCCTCCAACCACGTCGGCATTTTGACAATCTAAGGCGCCAGTAGGACAGGGATTGGTACGACATCCCTCAGGAGCATATCGAACGACCCTGTCAATCAGTGCGAAGTCGAATAACTGCTTGCAGAAGACCCATCTGTGGAGCAAAGCGTTATCGATTTGTCCTATTTGTGAAACTCTTTCTCTTGCCTAAATTATCCAAGTTTTGCAAAATTGAAATCATTTGTTTCCCAGTACATCATATCTGCTTAGAGCATATTGTACAACTTACGGTTGTCCGGAATTGTCCTATCCATGCAACTCAAAACAGCTTGCAACGTTTTCGACTCTTTCGGCCATGGTTACTTTATTGTCAACTGTAGCAGGCAGCTGACGTCTTTGGAACGTACTGATCGGTGTAAGCAACTAACAAATGCCGTTTTTCGCTCAGCGCCACAATTCGAGAGGCTCTTTCATTTAGTTCACGTGTCGTCAAAGGACCTATCTTGTATTTCTGTTGGCTATTGTGATGTTCTGTACACCCCTAAAGCTATACATTCGTTACTTATTATTTTTTGTTAAAATAAGGTGCTGCATAGAAATTTGCGTAAGGGCAATCTCACATCTCTCTAGCCATTAAGAAGTACTAATGAATATAGACTCACTATAACAAATGGAACATGATAAAAGTTACGAACAGCCGAAATCACTTCGAGTGTTGTTATGTTGTCACGAAAGATTCCCCACAAAAATAATCCGTTTTGGCCATGAGGATATACAATTCTTTATGGCATCTAGCTGAGTTCTATATTGGCACGTTACATTTGGTTCTAGTCTTGCTGATGGGCAGTAAAAATATAGTTTGTGTCACGAGTTATTGATCGATGCTGACTAATTACATATTAGGACGTTCTATCTATTGGTCATTAGTGTAAGAAAAGTATATTAATCACATGCATGAATTATTTAGCATGCGAACTTGGTGATCATCTGTAGATGCGAGCACACGACTTTGTGACGACTGTGATTTTGTTGTTTTCAGCAGTACCAACGGCGTGAGTCAAACAACTGCCATACCTACAATCCGTATTTTCATGCTGCGGTAAACTCTCGCCTCTATCATGGGGCCTATCGATGTCAAGGTTTATATGTCGACTTCCCACAAAAAAAATTTTGCGGTACATTGGTTTCGGAATATGCTCTCTCATGAATTTACCCTGCACCAAATGGACGTTGCACTATATTCGTTTGCCACAAACGACGAGATGGCTGTTGTTATCTCCTTTCCCTAGTTCACTTTACGTAACTACTACGTCCTTGTCAAAAAGGGCCGAGGAGCGGACAGAGGTTCAGGCATTCTGTTGTCCTTGGAGTGGGAAATTAACCCTGAATGAGGAAAAGTCATATGTGATCAAAGAGGCGGGGATGCAGAAGGCAATGGAAATCACTGCATTAAAGACGCACAATGTGTATCGATAGTACATATGGTCTGTAATTGAAAAAATGTCACGATGATCTCTCCACTGGATAAAGATTCCGGAATAGACTCCAATTCGGATATCCGGTAGGGGATTCTTATAGAGGAGGTGACCATGACAAAATTAATCAACGAAACGATAACGTTCTACGACTCGGGGCGTGGAATGTCAGAAGCTTGAACGTGGTAGGGAAACTAGAAAATCTGAAAAGGGAAATGCAAAAACTTAGTCTAGATATAGTAGTGGTCAGTGAAGTGAAACGGAAGGAAGACAACGATTTCTGGTGAACTGAGTATAGGGCAACATCAACAGCAGCAGAAAATGGTATAAAGGGAATAGTATTCGTTATGAATAGGAAGGTAGGGCAGAGAGTGTGTTACGGTGAACAGTTCAATGATAGGGTTATTCTTATCAGAATCGACAGCAAACCAACTCCGACAGCGATAGTTCATGTATACATGCCGACGTCGCAGGCTGAAGATGAAGAGATAGAGAAAGTATATGAGGATATTGAAAGGATAGTACAGTACGTAAAGGGAGACGAAAATATAATAGTCATGAGGACTTGAATGCAGTTGTAGGGGAAGTAGAAGGTAAAGAAGAATATGAGCTTGGGCAAGGAATGAGAGAAGAGACAAATTGAGTTCAGTAATAAATTTCAGCTGGTAATAGCGAATACTCTGTTGAAGAATCACAAGAGGAGCAGATATACTTGTAAAAGACGGGATGATACGGGAAGATTTCAGTTAGTTTATATCATGGTCAGTCTTCCGAAATCAGATACTGGATAGTAAGGCGTACCCAGGGGCATTCAGACTCATATCATAAGGTAATAGTGATGAAGAGCAGGCTGAAGTTCAAGAGACTGGTCAGGAAGAATCAATACACAAAGAAGTTGAATACAGAAGTGATAAGAGATTACATGACACTCTTGAATTTCTCTAAGGATATAGATACAGCAATAAGGAATAGCTCAGTAGCGAGTACAGTTTAAGAGGAATAGAAATGTCTAAAAAAGGCAATCACAGAATTTGGAAAGAAATACGTAAGTACAAAGATGGTAACTGCGAAGAAACCATGAGTAACAGAAGAAATACTTCAGTTGATCGATGAAAGAAGGATGTATAAAAATGTTTAGGGAAATTCAACGATACTGGGATACCCGAGGAATGAAATAAATAAGAAGTGCAGGGAAAATAAGACGAAATGGCTCCATGAAAAATGTGAAAAAAACGAAAACGAAGTGATTGTCAGAAGGACTGATTCAGCATATAGGAAAGTCAAAACAACTTTCAGTGACATGAAAGGCAAGGGTGGTAACATAAAGAGTTCAACGGGAATTCCACTATTAAATGCCGAGAAAAGAAAGGATAGGTGGAAAGAGTGTATTGAAGACATCTATGAGGGGGAGGATTTGTGTGATGTGATAGAGGAAGAAGCAGGAGTAGATTTACAAGAAATTGGGAATACAGTATTAGAACTAGATTTCAAGACAGCTTTGGAGGACTTGAGATCAAACAAGACAGAAAGGACAGATAACTTGTTCAGGATTTCTAAAATCATTAGGGTAAGTGGCAAGAAAACGACTACTCACGTTAGTGTGTAGAATGTGTGTCTGGCGACATACCATCTGACTTTCGGAAAAATATCATCCATCAACTCTGACGACTGAAAAAGCTGACAAATGCGAGAATTATAGCACAATCAGCTTAACGGTTCATGCAACTAAGAATAATATGCAGAAGAATGGAAAAGAAAATTGAGGATGTGCTAGATGACAATCAGACTGACTTTACAAAAGGCAAAAGCATCACAGAGGCATTTCTGACATTGTGGTTGATAATGGAAGCAAAAGTGAAGAAAAATCAAGAGAGATTCATAGGATTGGTCGGCCTGGAAAAAGCGTTCGATAGCGTGAAATGGTGCATGATGTTAGGAATTTTGAGAAAAATTGGGGTAAACTATAGTGAGAGACGGGTAATGTACAGTCTATACAAAATCTGAGAGGGAATAATAAGAGTGGACAAGCACTAAGAAAGCGTTCGGATTAAAAAGAGTGTAAGACAGGGGTGAAGTCTTTCCCTCCTTCTCTTTAGTCTCTACATCGAAGAAGCAATGATTTAAATGAAAGCTTCAGGAGTGGAATTAAAATTCAAAGTTGGAAGGATATCAATGATATGAGTGATATCGTGATTGAGAGTGAAGAAGAATTACATGTATGCTGAATGGAGTGAACACTCTAATGAATCGAAGAAAGACGGAAGTTATGACAAGTAGCAGAAATGAGAACAGGGAGAAACTTAAAATCATGATTGATGGCCACGAAATAGATGAATTTAAGGAGTTCTGGTGCCTAGGTAATAACGTAACCAACGACGAACGGAACAAGAAGGACATCAATATCAGCCTAGCACTGGATAAAAGGGCAATCCTGGCCAAGAGAAGCCTCTTCTACTATCAAACATAGCCCTTAATTTGTCTAATAAATTTCTGAGAATGTACGTCCTGAGCACGGCACTGTATGATAATGAAGCATGGACTGTGGGGCAACCGGAACAGAAGAGAATCGAAGCATTTGAGATGTGGTGCTATAGGAGAATTTTGAAAATTAAGTGGACTGGTAAGGTAAGGAATGAGGAGGTTCTGCGCGGAATCGGAGAGGAAAGGACTATGTGGAAAATAATTACAAGGAGAAGGGACAGGATAATAGGACATCTATTAAGACATCAGGGAATAACTTCCATGGTGCTAGAGAAAGCTGCAGAGGGCAAAAACTGTAGAGGAAGACAGAGAGTGGAAGTAAATCAAGCAGATACGTAATTGAGAAAGTGGGTTGCAAGTGCTACTCTGAGATGAAGAGGTTGGCACAGGAGAGAAATTCGTGGCGGGCTGCATCAAACTAGCAGAGAAGGCTGATGATTGAAAAAATGAAAATCTGGTTTATCAATATCACAGTATCTTTAGCTTTATCAGTTTCAGACAACCATCTGCTGGGAAACATGTATCGTCCTTAATCCCTTCGAAGACTTCGTTCACACTTTGCCCAGCCGTGTACGTCTTCCTCTGTGTTACAAACAGTGTCTCACTCCCTTGTTCCTTCCTTTCATTCACATCATTTACTCCCCGAGTGAAACTACCACCCATAACGTATACTATTTCAAGCGTCGGTATCATCTCTTTCACAGATATTTAGGTACTTCCTTCTCGGAGATCTGTGATATTACTGGGAAATCTCTTGCAAGATACGCTTCGTTAATGTTTAGAGAGTCAGTAGCACCACGCCTAACAACTTCGAAATTGCACTGTAATGGATGAAGACCACAGCTGTGAAATGACGTAGCACTTATCGAAGTACACAAGCGTAATTGCGAACTTCTTGTGGTTGCAAGTTTAGTTACGTCTTTACAGTTAGTAAGCGAATCCACACAATTAACTCTTGGCTTCTATAGCACAGACACTACATTTACTTCGGTGTTCCATAACAAGCCGAGTAGGTGATTTTGTACAAATTTGTATAATTACTGAGAAGTTAGAAACAGTTGAATGCAAATCAAGTAATTAATGACTGCCGTTTCCACTACAAATTGAAGTGCTGTTTACATTTTCAGTAGAATTCTTTATCAGCGGTTCTTTTTACAATTTTGTGATGCGTCTTTAACAACCTTTGGACATACAATGCTGTACTGCAGATGTACCTTCTGAGACATTTCTTCCTCAAATTAACGACTATGTTTGATACTATCAGACTGCTCTTGGCCAGGTATGCCCTTTTTGCAGTGCTAGTCTGCTCCGTCCGATATTGGTTATTTTGCTACCTAGGCAGTAGAATTCCTTAACTTCATATACTTCGTGACTATCAGGTCTGATGGTAAGTTCCTCACTGTTCTCATTTCTGCTACTTCTCGCTACTTTCGTCTTTCTTCGATTTACACTCAATCCATATTCTGTGCTCGTTAGATTCTTCATTTCATTGCAATATCACGTAATTCATCTTCACTCTCACTCAGGATATGAATGTCATCAGCGAATCGAAGCGCCGATATGCTTTCACCTTGAATATAATTCCACTCCTGAACCTTTCTTTTATTTCCGTCATTTCTTCTTCAACGTATAGATTGAACAGTTGGAGGAAAACATTTCATCCCTGTCAAATACCTGTTCAATCCAAACGCTTTGTTCTCGGTCGTCCACTCTTATTATTCCCTCTTGGCTCTTGTACATGCCGTATGTTACCCTCTCTGTCTACAGGTCACCCCTAGTTTTCTCAGAATGTCGAACATCTTTCACCATTTTATACTGTCGAGCGATTTTTAGAGGTCGACAGTTCTCATGAACGTGTCTGACTATTATTTAACGTTGCTTCCATTATCAACCGCCAAGTCGGAATTGCTGTGCGTACTTTGGGAGAAGCGTTAGGGTACTAAGTGGGCTGACTGAATCGACAGCCGTGCCAGTCTCTTTAACGATTTTACTGGCTGTGAACGATGATGAAATAAGGCGACAAAAGTTCACTAACGCTGTAGAAGTTTTATTTCGTTTGTGGTTGCGGACACCATTTAGGATGAATGAAATCAGTTGACATCAGTAACTTCGTGTTTTCTGTTTGCGAAATGCCGTTAGCTGATGCGATCGATTATAAATATTTGTAATGTGACGTGCTTCTCCTGATGGGTAAGAAATGGCAACACTGATTAGAAAGCCGATGGAATGAATACGCGGACGTTACGTTCTGAGAAATAAGAAATGCTAATGGATTCTTCATTTGTGTTGCCATATTGTCCGAAGTTGCTTTACCTTTCTTATGGGTAATTTCGTTCTGCCGCTGCAACCACAAAAAATGCGTCTTTTGTTCACCAGACGCGTTCGCTTTATTGAGGTAAAGAATCTTCCGTGGTCAGTAGTTAAGTTATTTACATTTTGATTTGCTTTAAGTTCGAAAACCAGTTCGTCAACAACATGTAGTTTTTACTTAGATTTCCGATTGATTTCTCGCCTTTAAATACGGTACAAACCATTCAACATTTGCAGATCATCTAAAACAAGAACGCCATAGACCAAGCAATATTGAAAAAGATATTAATACCATAAGAAACAGTAAAGACAGACACCCCGTCCCTTTCCTAGAAAATTTCCGCATACAAAAAACATTAACAAAAAATAAATATTTGCTCAATGACCAAATAAATATTGTAAACCAAACTCTTCGCAAAATGATGTTGTTGTGGTCTTCAGTCCAGAGACTGGTTTGAGCAGCTCTCCATGCTACTGTATCTTGCGCAAGCTTCTTCCTCTCCGAGTAACTCTGCAACCCACATCCTTTCGAATCTGCTCAGTGTATTCATCTCTTGGTCTTCCTCTAAGATTTTTACCCTCCACACTTTCCCCTGTACTAAATTGGTGATCCCTTGATGCCTCAAAACGTGTCCTACCGACCGATCCCTTCTTTTAGTCAGGCTGTGCCACAAATTCCTCATCTCCCCAATTCTGTTCAATATCCCCTCATTAGTTACGTGATCTACTCTCTTAATCTTCAGCATTCTTCTCTAGCACTACATTTCGAAAGCTTCTAACATCTTCTCGTCTAAACTACTTATCGTCCATGTTTCACTTCCACAAATGGCTACACTCCATACAAATAATTTCAGAAAATACTTACTGACAGTCAAATCTATACTCGACGATAAAAAATTTCTCTTCCTCAGAAACGCATTCCTTGCCACAGCCAGTCTAGATTTTATATCCTCTCTGTTTCGACTTTAATCAGTTATTTAGCTCCCGAGATAGCAAACCACATCTACTACTCCAAGTGTCTGATTTCTTAATCTAATTCCCTCAGCATCACCTGATTTATTTCGACTACACTCCATTCTCCTCGTTTTGCTTTTGTTGATGTTCATCTTATATCCTCCTTTCAAGACATTGTACATTCCGTTCAACTGCTCTTTGTGACGTCGGTTGGGATTCGTACCGACATACACAAAAAATTTACATATATATTTTATTTTACATATTTTTATTTTTAAATTTATCAGCATGATTCTTTCTCTCAAGGATATTGTCTTTTCTTATCACTTTTGCTTACGTGCATAAGTAAATATGAAACGGGTTCTTGAAGGGCCTCAGTTATTCGTGTACCACCTTTAAGATTTTGAACATGATGACTAAAATATAGTTGCCGTTAACTGAATTGAATGTAATTTTGTTAATTTCTATTTATTGATTGCAAAGCAAGGCTTGAGAGAATTTCGATTGTTGCCGTGGAGCGGCCAAGATAAAACTTACCGAACTCATGGAATGTGTATAGTTTAAAAATATGAACATTAACGTAAATTTATTATCTGTTGGAATTTAAAAAGGTTATTATAACGAAATCTCTCGCATTTACAGTTACTGTTAACACCGAAAAATAATTAATACTTCGGCGGGTAATGGCCGACCAGAGGCTGCATCGGAAGATGAGCTTCTCGAAGCGCAAATTACTGAAAAAATGCTTATTAAAAATAATTACCCACTGCGAGCATTTGAGGTGACAACTATTACAAAGAAATACATTTTGTAATGGTAATAACAAGTTTATTTTAGCAATAAATACGAATAACGTACATAAAATATGTGTAGCCACTCAGTGGCTGCCTTCCGTATAGCGAAACAAAACAGTGTGTCTATCACAAAATACGTCCTTCCTCCTCGGCCGTACAATCACGTCTATTTCGACCCTTTTTTATTTTCATAGACATTAAATAAAGATGCTATCAGCCGGCTGGTGTGGCCAAGCGGTTAAAGGCGATACGGTCGCAGGTTCGAATCCTGCCTCGCGCATGGATGTGTGTGATGTCCTTAGGTTAGTTAGGTTTAAGTGTAGTTCTAAGTTCTAGGGGACTGATGACCTTAGAAGTTAAGTCCCATAGTGCTCAGAGCCATTTGAACCATTTGAAAGATGCTATCGCTGCATATCAGTTGTTTCAAGAACATTAACTATATCTTTTACACTAATTATATTCATAAAATACGTAAACTACGATTTACAACCGCTAAAAATGTCAATATTTATGTGACGTACCGTCACATCTTCCAAGTCCTTTGCTGTCTCTGACAGAATTACAGTGTCGCCGGCAAACCTCAAGGTTTTTATTTCTTCTCCATGGATTTTAATTCCTTCTCCAAATTTGTGTTTCTCTTCCTTTACTACTTGCTCAATATACAGCTTGAATTACAAATAACTGATGAAATTACATGAAAAAGAAACCAGCATTTCCCATCCTTCACCATCTTCCACCCCTCCTCCTCCTGATTTCATTTCGCTTCTTGCTCCTCATTTTCTCCTCTGACTGGCACTCTTATCACACCACTATACACTTATGTCCACTCGTCATGGCTTCTCCCCCCCTCCCATCTCCCCAGCTGACGTCGCTGTGTCATACGTACATCTACATCTACATAATTACTCTGCAATTCACATTTAAGTACTTGGCAGAGGGTTCATCGAACCATAATCATACTCTCTCTCTACCATTCCACTCCCGAACCGCGCGCGGGAAAAGCGAACACCTAAACCATTCTGTTCGAGCTCTGATTTCTCTTATTTTATTTTGATGATCATTCCTACCTTTATGGGTTGGGCTCAACAAAATATATTCGCATTCGGAAGAGAAAGTTGGTGACTGAAATTTCAGAAAGAGATCTCGCCACGACGATAAACGTCTTTGCTTTAATGGCTTCCATCGCAAGTCGCGTATCATATCTGCCACACTCTCTCCCCTATTACCTGATAATACAAAACGAGCTGCCCTTTTCTGCACCCTTTCGATGTCCTCCGTCAATCCCACCTGGTAAGGATCCCACACCGCGCAGCAGTATTCTAACAGAGGACGAACGCGTGTAGTGTAAGCTGTCTCTTTAGTTGATTTGTTGCATCTTGTAAGTGTCCTGCCAATGAAACGCAACCTGTGGCTCGCCTTCCCCGCAATATTATCTATGTGGTTTTCCCAACTGAAGTTGTTCGTAATTTTAACACCCAGGTACTTAGTTGAATTGATAGCCTTGAGAATTGTACTATTTATCGAGTGATCGAATTCCAACGGATTTCTTTTGGAACTCATGTGGATCACCTCACACTTTTCGTTATTTAGCGTAAACTGCCATCTGCCATACTATACAGCAATCTTTATTATATCGCTTTGCAACTGATACTGGTCTTCGGATGACCTTACTAGACGGTAAATTACAGCATCATCTGCAAACAACCTAAGAGAACTGCTCAGATTGTCACCCAGGTCGTTTATATAGATCAGGAACAGCAGAGGTCCCAGGACGCTTCCCTGGGGAACACCTGATATCAATTCAATTGTACTCGATTTGCCGTCTATTACTACGAACTGCGACCTTCCTGACAGGAAATCACGAATCCAGTCGCACAACTGAGACGATACCCCATAGGCCCGCAGCTTGATTAGAAGTCGCTTGTGAGGAACGGTGTCAAAAGCTTTCCGGAAATCTAGAAATACGGAATCAACTTGAGATCCCCTGTCGATAGCGGCTATTAATTCGTGCGAATAAAGAGCTAGCTGCGTTGCACAAGAACGATGTTTTCTGAAACCATGCTGATTACGTATCAATAGACCGTTCCCTTCGAGGTGATGCATAATGTTGGAATACAATATATGCTCCAAAACCCTACTGCAAACCGACGTCAATGATATAGGTCTGTAGTTCGATGGATTACTCCTACTACCCGTCTTAAACACTGGTGCGACCTGCGCAATTTTCCAATCTGTAGGTACAGATCTATCTGTGAGCGAGCGGTTGTGTATGATTGCTAAGTAGGGAGCTATTGTATCGGCGTAATCTAAAAGGAACCTAATCGGTATATAACCTGGATCTGAAGACTTGCCCGTATCAGGCGATTTGAGATGCTTCGCAACCCCTAAGGTATCTACTTCTAAGAAACTCATACTAGCAGCAGTTCGTGTTTCAAATTCTAGAATATTCCATTCATCTTCTCTGGTGAAGGAATTTCGGAAAACTGCGTTCAATAACACCGCTTTAGGGGCACAGTCGTTGGTAACAGTATCATTGGCACTGCGCAGAGAAGGTATTGACTGCGTCTTCCCGCTTGTGTACTTTACATACGACCAGAATTTCTTCGGATTTTCCACCAAATTTCGAGACAATGTTTCGTTGAGGAGCCTATTAAAGGCATCTCGCATTGAAGTCCGTGCCAAATTTCGCGCGTCTGTAAATTTTAGCTAATCTTCGAGATTTCGCGTTCCTCTGAACTTCGCATGCTTTTTCCGTTGCCTCTGCAACAGCGTTTGGACCTCTTTTGTGTACTATGGGGGATCAGTTCCATCTCTTACCAATTTATCTCTTACGTATCGGCTATAACTTCTACTCAACTCCGTCCCAGTGCCAGTACCCAGCATATGTAAGACCAGTTGCAACACTTGTGGGCCAGCTTTTCTGATGAGAGGAATTAGTGGCTTTACGACACTCTTGCCAATGGAATCAGTGCGTGCACGGAGGTAAAGCGATTTTAAAATAGGATGGGTCCCCTCCACGCCCACACCAACGTGGTGACCAAACCAAAAGCTCTACTTTCACCCCCGTACGTGTAAGTTTTCGAATCGTGAGTCACAGGATGCGGGCTGTGATGTTATTCATGCGCCTGGGTATGATTACTCATAGACATGGTCCATCAGGAGACAGAAAGTGCACGAAAGCGATCGAAGGGTAGCGTTTTGTAAGAGCAGAGGGAAAAAAGTGCCAAGGCAAGTGCCAAGGAAAAAAAAAAAAAAAACCTCGGCGACAGTAGGACGGGTAGTAAAGGCAGTAGCGGCTTGCTAGCTGCGACAGTGCATGCAAGGTGTGGTTATGTTAGTGCGAGGTATCGGGCATCGTTACCTATGTCGTTGCGGAAGCTCGTTGTAGGGCTTGCTGCAGCTGCTGAGTCCCTCTAACAGTTCAAGGTCGTCATACATTAGTGGCCGATCGGTCATAGATCAGCTCACAGTGTAGGCGGTGTGTGTGTGACTGGTTTGCGTGCTGTTTTTCGGCGGGTCGAGCATCTGGGGTTACCAGTAGTAGCTGTTTTGCAGGGGCTCGCCAGTACTGTCGTGTTATCGTGCTATGGACCATAGAGGTTTAGTTTCTTGTTAATAGCGTCTTTGGTCTGTTATGCTTCCATGTATGGTTGATGTTGTATTTACCCAGACAAAGGATAAACGGGTTACGCGAGTGTCTCGTGTTATTGTACAGTCGCGTGGACAGTTCTCGGAGTATCAGCAAGATGGTATCTAGTCGATATTCGCGGTGAAGGTCCGCGGTGCGTGTGTAGCGCGGAACGTTGCTTATGATTCTGAGTACTTTGTCCTGTATGAGCTGCAGGCGGCGCAGCCGTGTGGGCGCAGCGTATCCCCAGACATTGGCTGCGTATGTCGTCAGAGGTCTGATAAATGTGGTGTACATGCACCTAGAGACCCTCCTATTCAGTGCGCTACGCCTATTAAGCATAGGGTAGAGTTGTTTGAGCCTCGCGTTTGGTTTCTTGGTCACGTGTTGAATGTGGTCCCCCGAGAGTAGTTTCCGGTCCAGCCTGACACCGAGGTATTTGATCTTCTCGCGGAAACGTATTGGGCGCGTATGTAGTGTTATTGGGTTGCAGTGCTAATGTCTGCGCAGTATTTTCGGTGTTCCACTGAACAGAACGGCTTCGCACTTGTCGACGTTTACTTTGACACCCCATTTCTCCAGCCAAGGCTCTGCCGCTGTGAGTGCAGTCTGTAGTCGTGAGTTAATGTTAGACGGCTTCCAATCTTGCGCAAGGATGGCAGTATCATCCGCGTAGATTGCCACCGTCGTGTTGTGTGTAGCTGGGAGGTCGTTAATGTAGAGGTTAAACAATAAGGGCCCTAGGATGCTTCCTTGGGGTACTCCTGCCTGGATACCATGTCGTGTCGATTGTTTGCCGTGCCCGTCGGTGTTGAAACTTCTGTCCGTGAGATATGAGTGTATGAGACGTAAGAGCCCGTCGGGGAACCCCGCGTCGCTGAGTTTCCATATGAGGCTGTTGTGCCATAGACGATCGAAGGCCTTTTAGATGTCCAGGAACACCGCCCAGTTGCTTTTTTTGTGTTGTACCCATGTGTTATGTATTCAAGGACATGGAGGAGTTGTTGTGTTGTAGAGTGGTGATTCCTGAAACCGAATTTCTCCAGTCTCAGGGTGTTGTTTGTGATGCAGTGCCTAGTGAGTCATTTTAGTATTACCTTCTCAACGGTCTTGCTGAGCGCGCTCAGCAGACTGAGGGTTCGGTAATTTTGTGGGAGGGAGTGGTCTTTCCCCGAATTCCTGAACATCAGGACCTTGGCCGTCTTGCAAAAGGCGGGGAAGTGTTGAAGTATGGCATTCGTGATATGTGTGAAGTATTCTATTGCTTTATCCGTGAACTCCTGGTTCAAATGGCTCTGAGCACTATGGGACTCAACTGCTGTGGTCATAAGTCCCCTAGAACTTAGAACTACTTAAACCTAACTAACCTAAGGACAGCACACAACACCCAGCCATCACGAGGCAGAGAAAATCCCTGACCCCGCCGGGAATCGAACCCGGGAACCCGGGCGTGGGAAGCGAGAACGCTACCGCACGACCACGAGATGCGGGCGTGAACTCCTGGAGGACACAGTGTTGAATGCCATCGTGACCAGGGGCCATCCTAGCGGTGGTATGCATGATGGCCCATTTGACTTCAGGTGTGCTAGCCTGTCGGATGACGTTGCGCGCTGGTTGGGCCAAAATGCCTGTGACTTCCTGGTCCGTAGCAAGTGTGAACGCTGGGTCTGAGGGATCCAGGTCCGGTGTGAATGACGCTGCGACTGTGATGGCTATCAGTTCCGCGTTTTCTTCCGCAAAATATCCTGGTCCGTCGGGCCCTTGTAGCGTGGGGGTATACAGTGTCTCCCTGATAAAGTGTCGGGCCATCTGCCACACGGCAGGTCGCTTGGTGTCCAGCCCTTCGAGTTTCTGGTTTCACTGTTATGTTTTATGTTGTGGACTGACAAGACAGCCAGTCCACAGTGACGGGTAACCGAAAGGCACGCGCTTAAACTCACGCAGGCTGGCGTGAGGTCTGAAACAGGATACGTAATGAATCCTATAAAGAAAAGTACGTAGCTGCTGGAATACTTAACTTTAATCCACAATTGGTGAACATTGGTCTTGTTACTGTACATGCTTCATTAGATACATGGCAAAGGATAAATGGCGCCTTGCTAGGTCGTAGCAATTGACTTCGCTGAAGGCTATGCTAACTACCGTCTCGGCAAATGAGAGCGTAATTCTCAGTGAACCTTTCCTAGCAAAGTCGGCTGTACAACTGGGGCGAGTGCTAGTCAGTCTCTCTAGACTTGCCGTGTGGCGGCGCTCGGTCTGCAATTACTGACAGTGGCCACACGCGGGTCCGTCGTATACTAGCGGACTGCGGCCGATTTAAAAGCTACCACCTAGCAAGTGTGGTGTCTGGCGGTGACACCACATTCCTCCCCCGCAAATCGGCGTACGGTTGTGTTATAAGGCTTCCGCCCGCCGTGGGGAGGACCCCATGTTGACGTATGCGACGAGGTGGGGAGCCTAACAACAGGCGAGACTGTGCCACCCGCACCCGGCCATTCGGTCCGAGGGGAGCTAGCGAACGCCTGAAAACTTGGTCCAGGGTGCACGTCAACATGCGGTGTATGCGCCCGTAGATAGTCAGGAGGGGCCGACGGGTCGACCTCCATCGAGTCGGAGCACCCGACCGGCGAAGGCGACAGATGGTCCGGAGCGGGCAAGAGTTCCAAGCCGGAGGACTGCTGGTCACGGGAAGCGATCGGCGGCGCGCGACCCAGGGAGGCACCCGGCGGTTGCAGCGAAGCGCCCACTGCGGGCGGCGCCGGCGGGAGAACAGGCGGCGGCGGCGGCGCGTCGCCATGAGGCAAAATGGAAGGCAGCATCGGTAACACCTGGGGATGAGGCGAGCCAGTAGATGGGTCCCCAGGGCGCTGACCGGACGGCACCGTCGCTGAAAGCAGACGGGGAGCGGCAGAACCCGTGCGACGACAGAGGCGCAGCTGATTGAGATGCCGACGCACCTCACCAGAGGCCCCCAAAACCAGATACATAGCGCGGCCGAGGCAGCGAAGAATGCGCCCTGCGAGCCAACGCCGTGAACCTCGATAGTTGCGATAGTATACAACGTCGCCAGGGCCAAAAGCAAGTGTCTGCCGCTGCACAGGAACCTTATGTGGCGGATGCAACAAAGACATCAAGGTTCAATGAGGACGACCGTGAAGCAACTCAGCCGGCGAGCGACCATCGCGGGGCTGAGAGCGATACGAGGACAAAAAGAGCAATAACGCGTCCTCCCGAGAATGCGAGACTTTTAACTTCAACATCTGTGACTTGAAAGTCCGGACCAATCGTTCAGCGGCACCGTTTGACTGAGGCGAAAACGGCGCGGATGTCAGATTTTGAATTCCATTGGCCTTGCAGAATGACTGAAATTCTGCGGACATGAATTGTGGGCCATTGTCGGAAACAATAGTCTGTGGAAGACCTTCAATGCAAAAGATAGCCGATAACGCTTGGATGGTGGCAGAGGACGTCGTGGAAGACATCCGGACAACAAAAGGAAAATTACTGAATGAATCCACCACAACCAACCATCTAGCATTCCAGAATGGACCAGCAAAATCGATGTGTAAGCGTTGCCAAGGGGAAGTGGCTTTAGGTCATGCAAAGAATTTCCGCGGCGGTGCGGATTGTTGTTCGGCGCACGCCATGCAAGAAGAGCACATATTCGTAAACGCAGCATCGATTCCGAACCAAGTACAGTGCTGACGAGCAAATTGTTTCGTTCGCACTATACCCCAATGTCCTTGGTGAAGAAGCCGTAAGACAGAGGACTGTAACGAACGTGGGACCACGACTCTGGACTGATCATTATCAGATCGCAACAACAAAACACCACGTCGAACAAAACGTCTCTCTTTGTGAGCAAAAAATCTGCGAACTAACGGATCCTCGATCCGTGACTTTGACAAGGGCCATTGCGTAGCAACAAAACGCAAAACGGTAGCAAGGACAGGGTCAGCAGCTGTGGCTGTAGCTACACGACGAAAATCAATCGGAAACGATTCGACCACGTCATCGGTTTCCGCATCGATGAACATGCAAGCAAGTTCAGAGGAATCGAATGCTCTATCTTCAGCAACAGGCAATCGGGACAACGCATCGGCGTTTCCGTGCTTAGCAGTGGACCGATACAAGATATCGTAGCGGTACACCGAGAGGAAAATAGACCAGCGAATGAATTTCTGCGCTGTACGTCGAGGGACAGGCTTGTGCGGATGAAAAAGTGATGTCAAATGTTTGTGGTCTGTGATGATAGTAAAGTGACGACCATATAAGAAATCGTGAAACTTTGTAACACCAAACACGAGAGCCAAAGCTTCTTTCTCGATCTGTGAATAATTTCTTTGCGCAGATGAGAGCAATTTGGACGCAAAGGCAATAGGGCGATCATGCGATCCATCTTTGTGCGCAAGCACAGCACCGATCCCGAAATCCGATGCATCTACCATCAACAAAAGGGGTTTCTGGGGATCGAATGGCGTAAGGCAAAGATTGGAAAGCAACGTCGATTTCAACTGGCTAAAGGCGCGTTCGCATTCCGTCGTCCAGACGAACGGAACACCTTTACGGCGTAAGCGATGAAGTGGTGCTGAAATGGAAGAAGCATGCGGGATATACCGCGTGTAATAGTTAATCTTTCCCAACACACTCTGTAGCTGCTTCAAATTTTGCGGCGAAAGCAAGTCCTGTACGGCACGGAGGTGCTCTGGACTGGGATGTATGCCTTGGGCATTGAGTACATGGCCCAGATATGGTAAGTCACGAGCAAAAGACACACACATTTGCCCTTCCGCAAGCGAAGACCATTTTGTCGCAAGACCTGAAATTACGTTCGGAGGTTGGCTAAACGTTCTTCTTCAGTCTTTCCGGAGATCACAATATCGTCCAGATAGCTTGCTGCAGTAGGGACCGACGCAGGAACGGTTTGTAAATATTGCTGGAACAATGCAGGGGCGGATGCACACCCGAATGGCAGTCTTTTGAATCGATACAAACCAAGATGCGTGTTAACCACCAATACGTGCTGGGATTCTTCATCCACCGGTATTTGCAAGTACGCATCTGCTAGGTCCAACTTAGAAAAATATTTACCCGGGCACAGTTTGTCAAAAAGATCTTCCGGGCGGGGTAAAGGAAAAGTTGCAATCACTAGTTGTGGATTCACTGTTGCCTTGAAGTCCACACAAAGTCTCAATTTTCCGGAAGGTTTTTGCAAAATTACTAGGGGTGATGCCCAGAGAGAAGCCTGCACACCTTCAATCACACCTTGTGATTCCAAGTCGTTTAATGTTTTTGCGACCTCATCACACAATGCGTGGGGAACATTGCGTGCTCTGAAAAATTTTGGTTGCACGTTTACTTTCAGTTCCCAATGTGCTTTATAGTTCTTAGCGCAACCAAGGCCTGGTGCAAAAATGTCTGCAAATTCTTCACATAGACGAGAAACACTGGCTGAAGGCACAGTCTGGTTCACCGATAGGACCTGATTTACGATAGACAAGTTAAACAACTGAAATAAATCTAAACCAAACAAGTTCACTGCAGAAGAAGAACGAAGTACGTAAAATGACACAAGTTTTGTTAGTCCCTTGTATGTTGCCAGAGGGCTACACTGTCCTCACATAGGGATAAGCTGTCCGGAATAACTATGTAACTTAACATTTGCGGCATGCAACGGAGGTGTGCCCCATTTTTTGTACGTGTCTCTATTGAGCAATGAAACTGCAGCTCCGTTATCGAGCTGGAATGGGATCACGTTGCCATTAATGTCCAAGTCGACAAAAAGTTTATTGTCCTGCTGACGACAAGAGCGACTGTTGTGTGCAACGTGAACAGACACTGGTACAGAATCACTCGCGATTTGACGTGATTTCCGTCGATGTCGACGCACACTTTTGGTGGGACGAACACAGTCACCGTTGGAGAGAGTGGCACTGGGCGGAGTGGAATTAACTACATGAATTTCCATGGGCGAAGGTTCACGAGCCTGAGTATTCTTGGTTCGATTCTGGCGCGAAGCAAAGGGCCTGGAATGGTTTTTAGTGTCCGATCTGAGCTTTTTCTGGCAAACACTGTGAACATGTCCTTTTTTATGACAGAAAAAGCAAATAGCTTGGCGTGACGGGCAATTCTCACGCGAATGTCTAGTAGCACACCGCGGGCATGACTTTAGTACTGCATTTGCATGCTGGCGAGGGACACGTGGCCACGCGGACGTGCGCGAGGGCTGTTTACAGTTCCGTGCAGCTCGCCCGGCGGGCCGGTTAATATGACACACAGCTGGCGAAGTTTCAAACGATTCCTGAGCAAAGTCAAGTGTGTCTTGCCTATCCAATATGTCTACCACTTGTTGAAGGGAGGGATTGACTAGTTTCAAAATTTGCTCCCGTATACGAACATCAGAAACGTTCTGTGCAATTGCATCACGCACCATAGTATCTGAATAAGGGAGTCCACATTCACACTCAAAAGCACAATCCCTTGTAAGACCTTGCAAAGTTGCAACCCACTCCCGATTAGTTTGACCGGCCGTACGTTTTGTATGAAAGAAAGTATACCTTTTTGCAACTACATTAACTGAGTCCTTGAAATAGGCATCTAAAGCAGACAAAATTTCGTCGTAGGACAGAGTTGCTACGTCGCGTCGGGGAAATAATTTCACTATCACACGGTACGTCTCCACCCCTACACACGTCAATAAATGAGGCTGCCGCTCGTTACCTTGAATTCTGTAGGCGGCGAGATGAAATCCGAATTGGCGTGACCACTCCGTCCAGCTTTCCAGGGCCGCATCGAAGCGTCTAGAAGGTGGTGCAACTCCATGTTGTGGCTGCGGTAGCGGTGGAGCGGCGGCTGCCGCATCGTGTTGCATTGCACGTTGACCCTGGACGAGCTGTCCAAGGGCATCCAATAACGCCTGCGTCTGCTGATTCTGCAAGCGATAAAATTCGGACAGTACATCTGGAGATTGTGGCGAAGCCATGACACAAGTAAATTAGAGCAATACGACCGTTAAATCGTCGTCGCCAATAATGTTGTGGACTGACAAGACAGCCAGTCCACAGTGACGGGTAACCGAAAGGCACGCGCTTAAACTCACGCAGGCTGGCGTGAGGTCTGAAACAGGATACGTAATGAATGCTATACAGAAAAGTACGTAGCTGCTGGAATACTTAACTTTAATCCACAATTGGTGAACATTGGTCTTGTTACTGTACATGCTTCATTAGATACATAGCAAAGGATAAATGGCGCCTTGCTAGGTCGTAGCAATTGACTTAGCTGAAGGATATGCTAACTATCGTCTCGGCAAATGAGAGCGTAATTCTCAGTGAACCTTTCCTAGCAAAGTTGGCTGTACAACTGGGGCGAGTGCTAGTCAGTCTCTCTAGACCTGCCGTGTGGCGGCGTTCGGTCTGCAATTACTGACAGTGGCGACACGCGGGTCCGTCGTATACTAGCGGACCGCGGCCGATTTAAATGCTACCACCTAGGAAGTGTGGTGTCTGGCGGTGACACCACATTTTAAATGTTTGTATTTTGCCCCGGATTATTCCCTGTAGCCTGTTCATGCGCTGTTTCAAGTGCTGGCACCAGGTACGCTGCCAGTGTCTCCTGAGGCGGTTCCTCATTGAGATAAGGCCCAGGATCTCCTGGGACAGGGCAGCACGGTGTTGTTGTAGTGTGCGGGTTGGTATGGTGTCGGCTATTGCGTCGTGGACGGCGCTGGTGTGGGTTTCGACGGCCTCATCAATTTGCGCTGTCTCGTTAATTGCGTGGGTGGGTGCGATGCGACTGTCAAGCGTTTCCTTGAACAAAGTCCTGTAGTTTAACATCCTGCGTTGATCCATCACATACCCTGCAAAATTTCCAAGTTTTTTTTTTCTTTGTTCCGGTAAGTGTTGTAGGGAATTATTCTTTGAAACGGGAGGACTATCAGAAATATAATTACATTCTTATAGGTAGTGTGTCTAAAATTTTCGGTGATGGTGTCATATGTGAACGGCAACTTGGCGCGTGTGTGCGTGCATGTGCATGGTTCTTGAGGAGAATTGATACCCGGCATGCACTGCATATGACTGGCTGTGTAAACAGACTGCAACCAGTTGAACGTAGTCAGTGTGAGAGGAAATGTCACAGTGCAATGGAGCAACGTGTAAACTACAAGTTCTGCTACAAATTCGGGAAGACTACAACAGGGACGCCCGGAATGTTTGTGCAGGTGTAAGGGAGGGAAGCCGTGAGCAGAAACTGTGTTTACGAGTAGTTGAAACGCTTCCGTGAAGGAAAGGAAACAACTGAGGATGAGCCACGTTCAGGTCGGCCATCGACAAACAGAACTCCAGAAAAGATCGAGAAAGTGCGACGAATGTTGGCACAAGATCGGCGACGGACTCTCAGATTGGTTGCGGAGGAATTGGGCATTAGCAAGGACATGGTGCAAGTCCGCGATGATTTGGGTAAGCGAGAGATCTGCTCCCGGTTTGTGCCGCACAAGCTCATAGACGACTAGAAAGCCAAACGAATGGAAACCTCAGGTGCTTTGATTTCCATGTTTAATCAGGACCCACCGCATCTGAACACCTTCGTCACAGGAGATGAGACTTGGTACTACCAGTTCGATGCGAAATCAAAACGGCAATCGATGTCGTGGTATACACCGTCTTCCCCGCGACAAAAAACAAAAAAAAGTCTGCAAAAATCCAAGGTAAAATCACTGTTGATTGCCTTCTTCAACAACAACGACATCATCCACAAGGAATTTGTTCCTTCAGATCAAACCAATGCTGCATTTTACCAGTCCGTATTGAACGGGTTGCTACAGCATACCCCGCGGTTTCGGCCAGAGTTGTACACAACTAGAAAGTGGACAAAGCCCATGCACAATGCGCAAACTGTGTGAGCCAGTTCATGCCGCAGAAGGTGTAACACCCCCCGTACTCCCCTGATCTGGCTCCTACGGACTTCTTCATATTTCCCCGCTGGATGGTGGCCAGGAAAGGTGAACGTCGTGCGGACGTAAATGCCGTCAAAGATCGTATGACAGCCGTTCTGCAATCGATTCCAAAGGAGGCCTTTCCTGATAGTTTCCAGAAGTTTTACGAACGTTGTCGAAAGTGTGCTGTAGCGGGTGGCGACTGTTTTGAAGGGCAATAAAGAACATACACTATTTGATCAAAAGTATCCGAACACCCACAAGGACGTACGTTTTTCATATTAGGCGCATTGTGCTGCCACCTACTGATACGTACTCCACATCAGCGACTTTAGTAGTCATTAGACATCGTGAGAGAGCTGAATGGCTCGCTCCGCGGAACTCACGGACTTCAAAAATGGTTCAAATGGCTCTGAGCACTATGGGACTTAACAGCTATGGTAATCAGTCCCCTAGAACTTAGAACTACTTAAACCTAACTAACCTGAGGACATCACACAACACCCATCACGAGGCAGAGAAAATCCCTGACCCCGCCGGGAATCGAACCCGGGAACCCGGGCGTGGGAAGCGAGAACGCTACCGCACGACCACGAGCTGCGGACTCACGGACTTCGAACGTGGTCTGCTGATTGGGTGTCTCTTGTGTAATACGTCTGCGCGCGAGATTTCCACACACCTTAACATCTGTAGGTCCACTGTTTCCGATGTTAAAGTGAAATAGCGAAGCGGAAACGTGAATGGACACGTATAGCACAAAAGCGTACAGGCCGGCCTCCGTCTGTGACTGACAGAGACCGTCGACAGTTGAAGTCGGTCGTAATGTGTATAAGGCAGACATCTATCCAGACCATTACACAAGAATTCCACACTGCATCAGGATCCACTGCATTTGCTATAACAGTTAGGCGGGAGGTGAGAGAACTTGGATTTAATGGTCGAGCGGCTGCTCATAAGCCACACATTACGTCGGTAAATGACAAACGACGCCGCGCTTGGACTAAGGAGCGTAAACATTGGAAGATTGAACAGGGGGAAAACGTTGTGTGGAGTGTTAAAAATACATCGGCTCAACCACTTGTTTATGGTGTAAAACGCTATGATTGACGAGTTTCGGAAGTCAAGCTTCCATCATCAGAATAATAAAAAGCAAAAGAACCTGTTAAAACTCGCTAAAATGGTGTTTTAACAGGTTCTATTACTTTTTGTTATTCTGATGATGGAAGCTAGACTTCCGAAACGCGTCAATCTTAGTGTTTTACGCTATAAACAAGTGGTTGAGCCGATATATTTTTTAACATTGACATTCACAACCACGACCTCTCATCCAGTATGGATAAAATCAAAGTTGTGTGGAGTGATGAATCACGGTACACAATGTGGTGATCCGTTGGCAGGGTGTGGGTATGGCGAATGCCCGGAGAACGTCTTCTGCCAGCGTGTGTAGTGCCAACAGTAAAATACGGAGGCGGTAGTGTTATGGTGTGGCCGTGTTTTTCATGGAGGGGTCTTGCACCCCTTACTGTTTTGCGTGGCACTATCACAGCTCAGGCCTATATTTATGTTTTAAGCAGCTTTTGCTTCCCACAGCTGAAGAGCAATTCGGGGACGGCGATCGCATCTTTCAACCCGATCAGACACCTGTTCGTAATGCATGGTCTGTGGTGGAGTGGTTACACGACAATAACATCGCTGTAATGAACTGGCCTGCACAGAGTCCTCACCTGAATCCTATAGAACACCTTTGGGATGTTTTGGAACGCCGACTTGGTGTCCGGCCTCACCGACAAGTCATCGATACCTCTCCTCAGTGCAGCATTCCCTGAAGAATGGTCTGCCATTCCCCAAGAAACCTTCCAGCACCTCAATGAATGTATGCCTGCGAGAATGGAAGCTGTCATAGAGGCTAAGCGTGGGACAATACCCTGTTAAATTCCAGCATTACCGATGGAGGGCGACACGAAATTGTGTCATTTTTAGCCAGGTGTCCGGATATTTTTGATCACATAGCGTACCTTTGTATCTTTTGCTTTGTGTGTTGCCTGATCGCATTCACCGATATTTTTAGACGTGCCACGTATGTGTTCATGGAGTGTGCGGTTCAACAAATATGGCCGCAAGAGGAACAAAGCACAAGTGACATTGGTAACAGCAAGCATAAAGCTGAAAACGTGTCTTCCTCGGAATGTCTTCAGGTAACGCGTTTCTTTGTATAGGTGGGCACAAAATTTGCACTGGAATTGCTAGCCACCATATCATATATCCCCGTTAAAGGGCAGATACATCACGCGATGTACCTGTCCCTGAAGTTTTTGTCCGGCGAGAGTCGTTAATTATCCATTCCGCCGCCGGCGCGCATTTGCATAACGCAGTCGCCGACGCTCGCAGCAGAGCGCCCCACTCACGCCAGATAGACTTGTCCGCCAACGGCCGACAGCAGCGCTCTGTCTACCTCTACCACCACCTCCACCTCCCTGCCTGCTTGAACTCACTGCTGAACTCACTCCGCTACCTCTTTTTTCTTCTTCTTTTTCACTCACCTTTGCTTTTCATTTTGACACAGTCCGTGTTTATAATCACAAGACTAAATTGTGTAACTTTAGGACGACTGTGGAAGGAAACTAACGGAGCAAGGCAGTAGATTCCTTCACTGAAACAGAGCAAGCCGGTCCACTGATAAGACAAGGACAGAACGTGTAGGCAGGAAGGAACGGGTCTGCGATCATATACCTGTCAACAGCGAGGCTGCGTGTCTTTCATTATACGGGGCTGTTAAAAAAGGTGTCATAAGTCCCTACAGGAACGGCGTCACGTCCCCCTCCAGTCATCCAAACGTCAAAAGTAGCAACTAATAATAAATGCACTATACGGTCGGTCTGCTGGCTAACAACCTTGGTTGTCCCTTCTGCACGTGTAATGGTGCGTGGTAGCTTGCTGAGGCATCGCTTTATGGTTACTCTAGTAAACAAACGTCATTTACTTCGAACGTTTTAATTTTTCATCAGGTTGTACCGAAGCGAAAGAAAATAGGAATTCTTAATTATACTCCGTCTAGTTTTCTTAATTTCCTTCAAAACAACAGTTCTTTTTCCTCTGCTATTTGTATTACAGCACCATTACCTGCGTTTCCAGTTGACTGACTGGTGACAAAGGCGATCTTTTATTTCCTACACTCATAAAAATCTTCTGGGGGGGGGGGGGAGGGGGGTTGGAAACTGTACATAGTTATTGATAATGACAAAAAGTGGTGTGAATTTGATGGCTGTATCCTGAAAACTCAGGTTAACTGCAAAAATGGCTCTGAGTACTATGGGACTTAACGTCTAAGGTCATCAGTCCCCTAGAACTTAGAACTACTTAAACCTAACTAACCTAAGGACATCACACACATCCATGCCCGAGGCAGGATTCGAACCTGTGACCGTTGCGGTCTCGCGGTTCCAGACTGTAGCGCCTTTAACCGCTTGGCCACCCCGGCCGGCGGTTAACTGCTATCATTCACTTATTATACGCACGTCACAAAGAAGGTGATTTGCTACATTTCCTTGTTCAATTTTGTTCTTCACAAACTTAAGACTCATCATTTATTGGGACGCCTCTCTTTGAATTTACTATCCAGAACAAGGATTTCCATGATTCTTTCAAGCGCTCAACACAAATTCTTTGGTCGTTCCCTGAAAAGGGAAGTTTCGAATTCTTTCTAAATCCTTTGCTAGTCTCAACTGCCGTTCCATAAACAGATTTTCCTTTCTTCTTTCTTCGTAGGCTGACTTAACTAACCAAACCAATATAAACTTAATTTTATACCGTTCGTGGTCATACTAGCTATAAATTACTCCATGTTTCTATTAAAGAAGCTCGTAATTTAGTATACTCCGTTAAACGGGATGTATTGCTAATTAAATCTATAACTGAAATTACAGTCCACTTTTCGATTAGACAGTCTGCACAAATTTCAGCGATGAAAGGCCGCCGCTGCTTGCGTTTATGATTAGTGTGGGCAGATACATGCTGTGATGTTAAGCTCAACAGTGATCAGACTTACAAGGAAGTTTTGCCAGTCGTCATACATGTGTACTGTCCATTACAATAATATTTTCATCTCTTGTGAATGTATGTTTTTTAAATATTATTGAAAGCACTGATGGTTTTACCTTGATTCAAATTTGTGCTCGTATCAAAGTACTGACATCTACTTCATCTAGTTGTGGTGTCATTTATAATGTGAACATAGCACTGATGTTAATAATACAGTAGTACAAGATATCAGATGGAATAATAAATTTCCCTTGGTGGTATGTGCATACAGGTAGCATTAGTTATTTTCATGGTAGCCAGGCCTGCATCTCTTCCCATCAAAAATTCAAGCGCATCAGCCATTAAGCGCCAGGACGATCGAACAGCGTTTCTGTTTCGCCAACTACTGTCCACAGAATTTACGAACAGGACTTTGATGTGAATATGGTTTGGTTTGGCGACGAAGCCCACTTTCATTTGGATGGGTTCGTCAGTAAACAAATATGGGGAATCTGTGGGACCGAGAATCCGCATTTCGCGATCGAGAAGTATCTTCACTCTCAACGGGTGACGGATGTCCAGTCATGCAATAAACGCGATATTTGTTGATGACACGGTGACTCCAGAGCGGTAAGTGAAGGTTTTGGAAGATGATTTCATCCCCATTATCCAAAGTGACCCTTATTTAGACAAGATGTGGTTCATGCAAGACGAAGCCCGACCTAATCGAAGCAGGAGGGTGTTTGATGTTCTGGAAGAGCACTTTGGGGACCACATTCTGGCTCTGTGGTACCCAGAGGCGACTGGCATGGGCCTCGATTGGCCACCATACTCTCCGGATCTGAACTAGTGCGACTTCTTTTTGTGGGTCTATATTAAAGACTAAGATGGACAGCAGTTACCTCAGAACCATTGCTGAGGTAAAACTAGCCATCGACAGCATCGATGTTTCGACACTTCAGCGGGTTATGCAGAAATTTGCTATTCGTCTACACCACATAATGATGGCTGGCGTATCGAACATGTCGTAAGCCAAAGCTGAATATCTGTAATGACGTTTATATGTTGAATGCACTTCGTAGTTTGTAACTAGTTTAGTATTTTTTCATATCGTTCAATAGCTGTCACCCCACGTAATAGCACACACAGCTGGTGCATTCAGTTTCCTATTGTTCTGTTGCACAATAATAAGCATTTTCCGTTTATTATATTTGGTGTCATTTACTTGTATGAACTGCTCAAAAACTGAACAAGTGGAAAATAAATGCACACTTCGAATTACCTAATAAGAATGGGATGAATGAGTTTTTTTAGTACAATAGGCTACATGAAAAAGAAAAACCTACAAAAATATTGTCAATGAATTATAATGAGTAAAGCAATTTGATCGAACTTGGTTTCACTGTTTGTATAATTATAATACATATAGTGTGGACATGAATATTTAAAAATACATCCATATATTGTTGGAACGTGAAGTAGGTTTTATTTTGTAAAAAAACTGTGTATGGGTAGCGTCTTTCACGAGTAATAAATGTCCTTGGTCCATGATCGGTACCAGCCATGCTGCAATTTAAGAAAAAATCACCAGTATTGGCTATCAAAATGGTATCACGATGACTTTTGTGTGAGTGGAAACAGTGAGTAAACATAGTACACCGTAACAGTAACTGCAGTACTTGTTGGATTATTTCGCCCTACTCGTTGACAAGTGACGGTTCATCATCTGTGGTTCTGTAGTGAATTCCAAAGACAGAGTTCAGTGGCCAAAAAAGCAGAAATATCCAAAAATGAAGAAAGTGTAATAAAGAAGAAGCTGACGGGTCAGGAACGCACTTATTAAGTCTCCAAAAAGTGTTCGTGCCAAACCTGTTAGAGATGATTGCGCGTATGCTCAGTCTACTTTATTTACTCCCTACAGTAAATATCTCCATCTGCTCCTCTTGACGGTTAAGGGTGTAGGTGACCTCATCTCCGTTCCCTCTGGCTGCAGATCCAAAAGACTGCAGTGGTTTTAAACGACAACAACTTCACGAAGGCTATAGTCTTTCTCAGAGTTCTGTAGAAGTTAAAAAATGCACAGGGCTCCATTTGGCAGGTCTTATCACTGCTGATAATGTGAAACAGTGAAGGTCGTGCAAAGTAGGGCGTGAAGAGCAAGCAAGTGATGGTTATGGCACCGACACACTCTCCAGTACCCCTTTGCGCACAATATTTCTTTCCATTACGATGTCCGAGTGACTACTAATGCTACTGCAACACAGATACATATTTCTAGAGAGACATTCATTGGTTTCCAAGCAATCTTTCGAGAATGACTGCACACAGTGCAACAGCAACTCATCTCAGACAACGGACATAGAAAGGGTATGAAAACAAGGATGGTAAGACACCAAGTGCAGTTCCTCAGCCACTCTGAGGCGTTTTTGAACATCACATGTCTTTAAGCCAGGGTCTTCTCGTTGCTCGTTCCGTAAGACTTTGTCCGAAACCTATCTGCTTGAATAACTGTTAAGAAATTGTACAAAGTTTTTCTGGAGGAATATCAGATTAATGTGGCCTACAAACTCTACTAGGAAATGTTCAGTACCTTAAATACATAATTTGCACTTGTTCTACCAGTGACACTTTAGAGGAGCAGATTTCTGCTGCTATTACCAGTGAGCAGTTCAGATTGTTTGTTCAAAAAGAAGTTCACTTGAGAAACGCGGAAGCTTTTTATGAACTGAAAAGACACTTCAAGGAGAAAGAATGCTCTACGGGAGTTAGTGATAGTTTTATCTTTCAGTTACATGCACGATCTTCCTTTACCTCAGCTAGCAAGTAATACTAGTATTGTAATATTCTAACAAGTAACGCAATACTTTTTGCGAGTCAGCTGTGGTATTACGCTTTTGGCGTTCACGACTTGCCCAATCATGTATCTGTAGTGTATGTATCATGTATCATGAAGGAGTTGCAAACAGGGGAAAGAGAGAAGAGAGGTCTTGATTGTTTCATTACTTGGAAAACAGCCAACAACTGGAGAGGATTAGTTTTGCATTCAGATGGAACCGCTGGTCGGAATAAAAATTTAGTGGTTATGTATTTTTCGCGTTTGTTAGTGCTCAGCCTGAAAGTGAATAACTTACCTCTTTTCCATGAGAGTTCAATCCTTGTTGCCCATAGATCAAGATTTCTCCTTCATTTCACGTAAGACACAGAATCACGTCACTGTAGTACCTCAAGAATGGATTTCCTCTTATCAGAGACATTCAACACCTTTCCACATCGGAACAGCAGACCAGTCAGTGACATTAAACATGGAATAAGAATTTGACCATTTCTTCAGACCATCTGAGAAAAATGCGTTATATTGAAATGGCTAAAGATGAATAAAATTGAGGTACCCTCCACCCGCATTTTTGGGTGGGACAGTTACACAGGAACTTCGCGTGCGGTTGAACTACAGAAACAGCTAACATACTCGACGTGAGTTACATTTCAAGCAGATTTACAACAATGTACTCGGCGAAGATGTCGAAAACTCAGGACCTCAACGGCCTTTTCCCTTTTTCGACGAGCCTCATCCAAAACTTTATCATTACATTGATTGCCCATTCAGATGAAGAAGATGTGCCGAACTTGGATTCGAGTGAATATGGAGAAAGTAATGAAGAGTGCAAGAGAAAGTTTATTGAATCATTTATATGTATCTTCAGTAGAACTTGGTCTTTTAGTTTGTGAAACGGTAATATTTTATGAGGTTTATAAACTGTAATTAGTGCAGCTATCGAGTCATTCCTTCAAACGTCAAGTTACCTTTTCTGGCAAAATCAGCCTAATTCAGTGAGAAATGTGCTTCGAAAAAATCATATTAGCTATGCTACAAGGTAACTCAGTACACTGTCACAGATATGTTCTAGACATTCTAAGAAGCAACATAAACTATATAATTGACGGCAAGACTATATACAATAATTTAGATCGTCATTTCACTCACATAAAGAAATGTAAATTTTTGCCGAGATTTTTTTTTGTTATGAAGTCACCATATATTATTATATTCAGGTTTCAGCGAACAGTAATTGTGTTTCGCTTCTGTAT
Organism: Schistocerca serialis cubense; assembly: GCF_023864345.2. Lineage (NCBI taxonomy): Eukaryota > Metazoa > Arthropoda > Insecta > Orthoptera > Acrididae > Schistocerca > Schistocerca serialis. Next base: position 70,075,750 of record NC_064645.1, read on the forward strand.
TGTTCAGTGGCTGATAATGATTTTGTAGACCGAAATTTGGTTCCATTATAAACAGAACGTAGCAGTTGTTTGTTTGGTTTACAAGGCGTCTTCCATCCAAAGACCTTCCGTTGTAGATCACAGCCCACGAAGAACTTTACAATAATACAATATCATAGTGTAATTTTCCCGAAGAGCTTCCTAAACTGTTTGAAAACTTTTCGGAAATGACATGATTCAACACGAAAGATCAACGAACAATACTGCCCAACTTCACTCAGGCACTACGACGATGGACTGACTCACAGTCCTCGAGATATTTTGTGTGTCCCACGTCGGATGCCATTCCAGTGGCAAGCGTTTATCAGTTTCTGCTTTAGTTGCTGCAGACTTTCCTACAACCCCACTTTCTTCCGTATCTCTTTCTTTAACAAGTATTATTTCCTTAGAACTGAGTTAGGTCATTTGGATAATGACTTAGCAGTACGAAAAGGACTTCCGGTGATGTTCTATATCCTTCCGCGTGCCGCAGAAGCGCTTTTCTTTGCATCCAAGAAAGAATATGGATTTTACTTTAAATCTGTTCGCCATGCAGTACCTCAAGTACTGGCAGTAACCGAGGCATTGCCTCAAGACCCGTTCTAACAGGTCCTGTAGCTGTTTCCACTCATACGAGCAATTTATATTCATTCTCATATTATTTACTTACGTGGATAATAAACTTACTGTGTAATTCAATACTGCGCAAATACATCGTTAAACAATTCAGAGGGAATAAATATAGTTTCTAAAAAACTTCTAAAACCACTTGATGATGATGATGATGATGATGATGATGATGATGATGATGATGTTTTGTTTGCAGGGCACTCAACTGCGGGGTTATCAGCGACTGTACCAATTCCCAACCTTTGCTCAATCCAAAATCGCCACTTTTATGAATGATGAGAAAATGATGAGGACAACACAAACACGCAGTCATTTCGAGGCAGGTGAAAATCCCTGACCCCGCCGGGAATCGAAACCGAAAACCCCGTGCTCGGGAAGCGAGAACGTGACCGGGAGACCACAAGCTGCAGACAAACCCACTTGAGAAAGTGACAGTCAAAACGTTATTGTTGCAGGTGTCTGGTCCTGCGAATCTGGTGATACACCATAGGACTAAGATTACCATCATTATCATCCTAAAGGAGCGAAGGCACGTAAGTGCGAGGACAGCCGCACAATCAGTTTAACAAAGTGCGACGACAGTAGCATAATCAGTTAAACAAGCCATGTGTCCAAGTTGCAGAGATGAACGAGAATGGAAAAGAAGGTTGATCTATTAGATGGCGATCAGTTTAGCTTGAGGGAAGCTAAAACAGTTAGAGAGGCCTTACTGCCGTTGAGTTTGGCAGTAGATGCAAAAGGTAAGAACATTGTGTATTGTTGCTGTAAGTCTCGCACCCAATATTAATCCATGCATTTTATGTAATGGACTGTGTAGTTTGACTACCGTATTACTCACAGCTACGCATACCACGTGATTTACACATAAAGACGGTAATGTATCCACGTCTGTTCTAGGGAATTATTCCTTTTGAGAAGACATAACATGTAGTGCAATTCTATGGAATTTTATAGTTTCACTCATTTAATTAGGATGTGGTGTTACGTCTGTAAATTCACTTGTGAATGAGTAATACTTGAAACTGGCCGTACTGAATAGAGTACTGTCTTAAAATATAGCCTCCTAGAACCATATCTTTCTTCAAACTCTCGTAGAATTTGTCGTCACAATCAAAGGTTTCGCTAACTAAAAATGGAACAAGATTCTCAGGAAAAGAGAAAAATCAATAACGAAAAAGAGGAAGAATAAGATGACCTGCTGAATGTGATGAACAATCTAATGAGCACCCTATATACACCGAGAGTAAAATAAAAGCAAAGGAATTAGTGCGAAAGTTAACATCGCAACTGGTGATCATGCAGTTGACGAAGTTGTGGAATGCTGCAACCTTGAAAAGGAAATAAAGATTGACGTATTGAGGATAGTACAAGGAGCAGAGTAGCGTAGCAAAAGAGAGCATTGCTCGCTCAAAGGTCTACGAGTCTCAAACATACGTTTCAATTTGAAAACGAAAATCTGAAAATTTGTTTGCCTAATAAGGAATTCGGAGGTCCTGAGGAGAATCGGTGGGGTAGAAATAGTTGGCAAACGTTGATTCGAAGAAGAGATGAATTTAGACTCCAGAAGTAATAGCGCATTAGATAGCGACAGCTTTCACATTGCATATTTGTTTATAGAATATCAATGAAAATGCTTTGTAAAAGATCTTTTGTTCAAGACGATAGGCCCAGACGTTGCGGTCACATGTTTGCAGCCGGGACTCTTAGTTTGGGTTGGATGGCTTTAGTATACTGTTTCATGCTTGAAGCAGTGATAAACCCTGTCGTGTTCTGTCGTCTGAAGCTGTTACTGACTTGAGTGGAGTATCTTAAAAACGTTCAAATGTGTGAGAAATCTTATGGGACTTACATGCTAAGGTCATCAGTCCCTAAGCTTACACACTACTTAACCTAAATTATCCTAAGGACAAACACACACACCCATGCGCGAGGGAGGACTCGAACCTCCGCCGGGACCAGTCGCACAGTCCATGACTGCAGCGCCTAAGACCGCTCGGCTAATCCAGCGCGGCGGAGTATCTAAACATATGCTCCAGAACTCTCAATCTATGTAGATGTCACAACACGAAATAAACAGATTATCAAAAGAGAAAAATTTTCTGCATGTCAGCAGACTGTTAGTGTGTAGGTGTCAGAATGGGAGTCATCTGTAACTCAAGGAAGAAAATAAAAAGTGGAGATTTGTCAACAGAGACTGTTTTAAAATGAAAACTGTAACTGAGGTACATGGAATTTCCATCCACTGTATGCAGGAGATATGCAGGAGAAACATCTCAAGATGCTACCACTGAAGACCATGTGAACAATGTGTTTCCGTTTCATTTGTAGTTAAGTTTTACTCCAGAAATTTATCTGCAGTGTGTATTTCATTTATGTCAATTTTTTCTCAATTAATAATATTCTCTTTTAATTTCCATTTTACTGTTATGAGTTTTGGAACTGAACTCATTACCAACTCAATAAGAACTGATTAAACGAAATGCAGCTTCTTTGGATTTCTCCCTATTTGGCCATTATAATTGTAAAAATCATCTAGTACTGGAGACGGGATGGAAGAAACAGAAACGCGGTTGCCTTTTTTATCTTTTTCTTAAAGCAGAGGAAAACTATTATTTATAAAAACATTTAGTATCGTAAGGAAGAAATAATTTATCAAGAGGTGCTTGTGGTCTCCGCTGCAGTGTGGTTCTGAAAGAATGTACACCAGTGGCAGTAGACAAGAAGTATTTCAAGTCTGTGGGAAAAATTTAATGACATGTTGGAAAGTGGACACTCTCAGTGAAGGAAAATGAAAAAAATAAACGACGGAAGGCAAGTAGTGAAAATAGCAGAAACTCCATCACTGCCTCATAAAGAATGTGTCTGAAGGAGAAATCTATATTCAGAAGGTCATAAATTTGTAGACCCTGTTCCTGAGAAGACTATACACTACATTACCTTTAAAAAATACGATAAAGTCAAAACAAAGAGGAACGTTCGGAGAGAGAGTGTTATCCTTCAGAAAGTTACTGACATTGTGCGAGATTTCAATGTTCCCTTACACACAACAAAAGGCTATATTGCGTGTTAAGAACTGTTGACTTTAGGTCATACAGCGAGTGAGTTCCTAAATCTCTCTCTCAGTTTAGCAGACTGCCTGCAATTCTGGAGGAAGCGCGCGGCAGCGTCCATTTTTATGCGCATCTCATACATACCGAAGTTACTCTGGATGCCTGAGAAAACAAGCGCAGTACTTTCACTTCAATGGAAACTCATCTTTCCACATTCTGACATTTCCATTCATTATAGGACGTAAAACGGAGCACTTCAACAGTGCTTAATGCGGCTGTGCTCTGTTACAGAGTCTACAGTTATTATGATGGCATGCAGAGGCAGTCCGGGTGCAACTCTTTAAGGAAACGTATTGCGTTTATACTCACGTACTGAGGCAGTACCAAACAAAGAAAAAGAACCAGATACTTTCTTCTCACAATTGGGAATGTCAATTGTAGAAGGGTAAGACTAAGGAGCAGTGTGATATGCGATATTCAAGCAAAATCACTGATGATGAAGGCAATTTTAAGGCATAGGTATGTTGGAATGATTCTCTGAGCTTGGAGAGAATCCGTAAGGGCATACAGACGCAAGTACGACAATTTGTAATTACTGTAACGTTTTGGATTCTTTAGAAGCAGGCAAGGCAATAGGTAACGCAGAAATTGCGAGACATGTTACCAGTGTCGTATCAAGTTGGTATGGCACATAGGAAAGTGGGAGAGAAGTAATGAAGGAACTTAAATTGGAATTCTTGGAAGAGAGACGACGTAGTTCCTGTCAGACAGTGTAGGTTTCACGTGGAGAATAAAGGAAACCATACAATGAAATGAAAGAGGAAGAGGTAGCTTCGAGGTACGATACAGTGAATGCAGCAGAGAACAGAAAAGGTAAAAGCTAAGCCCTAATAGAAACCCCTGGACAATACAGGAGGTACTGAATTTAACTGACAAGGACAAAACATAAAAATACTAGTGAAATGCAATATAGACGTCATGAAATAGACAGACGTCTAAAAATGAGATTCGCAGAACGTGTAAACTTCATGCAGCGTGGCGAGTGGCCGAGTCGGTACGACGGAGAAGCGTGCGCAGCTGCTGCGGCGTGTTTAGCCGTTGGAATGCAGATCCGCTGCCGACGGTGAGTGGGATTTCCTTGAGATCTGAAGGAGAGATTTCCTACGCGTCTGTTAGATTTTACTAAAAGTGAATGAACTGGAATCGTCGAATTGTTCCTTGGTGGGTTCTGTTCATGTTAATTGAATACCGGAGTGCACTGAAAACTATCTCGATTGTTTCAGTTACTAGTCACTGTATTTGGTCTTTCCGCCTGATATGTTAACGGCATTTAACCTACGCACAACAAATAGACTTGAATCCGTGCTTATAATGCGTAGGTAGAGGTCATACCAAGCAGTGCGTAAGTCTGTGCCTGGAGTTCAAGAGCGGGTCGAAATAATTTTCCCTATTTCCTTTTTGTATGTTATTATTTTATTTGTTTCTTCTAGAGAATTGGCTAATCAGATTTTAAGAGCCGTTACTGGGCAAGTGGTCAAGTAGGTTAGTTCTGCTTGGGTTTATTTTGCGCCGTGTATAATTAAAGGTTTATTTATACCCAGTTGGGCAGATATGTTTTGTGGATACGATGCGCCAGAATGTTGTCTGCCGCTGATGTGTTTATGTTTCAGATAAATGGCAGTGGTCGGCGCGAGCAAACTCCGATCGAGGTATCACGGTGGAAGGGCGAAATTCAAAGACCTGGATCGATGTCTATGGTTACGTTGTTAGTTCAAAATGGTTCAAAAGGCTGTGAGCGCTATGGGACCTAACATCTGAGGTCAACAGTCCCCTAGAACTTAGAACTACTTAAACCTAACTAACCTAAGGACATCACACACATCCATGCCCGAGGCAGGATTCGAACCTGCGACCGTAGCGGTCACGCGGTTCCAGACGGCAGCGCCTAGAACCGCTCTGCCAAACCGGCCGGCGCTGCGTTGTTACTATCCTGCAATTCCATCTTTCCGGTGAAGCGTTCGGTTTTCCGGAAGCTTAATTGCATCTCAAAGTTTAATACAGCTCTACATCACCTTCTGGTCCGTGAATCTCCTGTATTTGTTAGAACCTTTCGGTCTGCTCGCGTCCATCACTAATTTTCAACGTAAAATTGATACTGCCCCATTTTAAGACTGTTTAATATGCTATAATTATATTCTGGGGATGAAATGTATGTGAACCTCGTACCTGTAAGTAATACTAAAGAGAAGCCTAGTTGAATGTATTAATCAATACTTTTAATTTTCTAGAATCAGTCCATAGAAGATGTCTTAGTGGTTGGAAGTAGTTTTAGAATTTGATACGAGTTATGTGGAAGCCAGTTTCTATGTAAGTCATGAAGCATGTTTAAAATGTTTGTGTGATTGAGTTTCGTTAGTTAAATTTAATTAATGGTGGTTTTATGAACATTGTTCTAATTAGTGAATTTTGGTTGAGTAAAATTTGAAAGGTCTGGGTCTTTCGGAGTTAAATGCATTAATGTTTTAATCTGAGTCCTGCTGGTGGTTCGGTAGGGGAGGTGCCTTTTATTATAATCGTTGTTACTGTTAATTTCATTAAGGGCACGTGTTCGTAATAAAGCACAGTATGGCAACCACAAACTGGGTATGTGTTTAATTTCGATGTGTCGAAAGGAATAACACATCACTTCATAAACCGGATTCGCTAGAACAGCAACGGAAGGGTGTAGAAGTGAGGAGAAGAAAAGAGAGCACCTTTATGAATACCAATAGCTCCATAGCAAGACATTACAAAGGTATAAGGAATATATGCACTGCTGAGGAAAAAATTCATACACGCGGAAAAACGACGTCGATTTTGATCCGGTTACGGCTGGGGGGAGGGGGGGGGGTAGCGATTATGGTTTCATCTTCGTCCTCCAGCAGATAGTGTACTGACATAGTTATGAGAACACCGTCTGTCTATCCTTTAACAGGGACTGCTGAAGCCAGTAGAATCAGTGCGTTGCAGACGTGTGAATCAAGTAGGCAATCATGGCATGAAAACGCACTCATGCTTCCTACAACCAACTGAGAGATTTAGAAAACGGGTGAATTTGTGGCCTTCCGAAGGGAAGAACTGCAACACAATTTGGAAGCGCTGCGTCAGTTGTGTAACGAAGTTGTTATCTGTGGTCATGCGAACATTCTCACACCCATCGAAAAGGTTCTGGACTTCAACACAGCAATGACGCCAGCCAAGATCCTCATATTGTAATGGCAGCAGTGGCAGATTGTACAGCTTCCACAGCACAATAGCGAGGGCGAGCGAGCCCAGACGTGTCAACTGTTGTGAACCGGTTAATAGCAAGAGACTAGGGGCAAGCACACTTCTATCCCGTCTTCCACTTACGTCACAGCATCGACGTGCACTGCTCGACTGCTGCCGTCAGAGGATCACTCGGAAGATGGAATGGCACATCGTGGTCTTCAGCGACGGAAGCAGATTCCACCTGCACAAAAGTGAGTGTTGGTTTCGCGTACGACACAGACGAGGTGAGCGCGGTCTCGTAGAGTGCATTCGTCAAAGATACACTAGCTCCACCACAGGCCTAGGCTGCGACAAGCTACAACTTTCCTTCACCTTCGGTGTTTCTGGAGGGGACGCTGACCAGCACTCGACACGTGCAGAATATTGTTGAACCTTGTTAATTTGCCGTTCTTGCAACAAGAAGGTAATATGTTGTTCTATCAGGATAATTTTCATCCACATACACCCCGTGAAACTCAACGTGGTCTGCAAGACGTGCAACAACTTCCCTGGATCGACACGAACTCCGGACTTGTCTCCATTCGAGCATACAGGGTGGTCTATTGATAGTGACCGGGCCAAATATCTCAAGAAATAAGCAACAAACGAAAAATCTATAAAGAACGAAACTCGTCTAGCTTGAAGGGGAAAACCAGATGGCGCTTTGGTGGGCCCGGTATATGACGCTGCCATAGGTCAAACGGATATCAACTGCGTTTTTTAAATATTAACTCCCATTTTTATTACATATTCGGTTAGTACGTAAACAAATGTGAATGTTTTGGTAGGACCACTTTTTTCGCTTTGAGATAAATTGCGCTGTAATAGTCACAATGCATAAGTACGAGGTATCACGTAACATTCCTCTAGTGAGGACGGTATTTGCTTCGTGATACATTACCCGTGTTAAAATGGACCGTTTACCAATTGAGGAAAAGGTCGATATCGTGTTGATGTATGGCTACTGTGATCAAAATGCCCAACGGGCGTGTGCTATGTATGCTGCTCGACATCATCCAAGTGTCCGGACCGTTCGCCGGGTAGTTACGCTACTTAAGGAAACAGGAAGTGTTCAGCCACATGTGAAACGTCAACCACTACCTGCAACAAATGATGATGCCCAAATAGGTGTTTTAGCTGCTTCGCGGCTAATCCGCGCATCAGTAGCAGACAAACTGCGCGAGAATCGGGAATCTCAAAAACGTCGGTATTGAGAATGCCACATCAACATCTATTGCACCCGTACCTTATTTCTATGCACCAGGAACTGCATGCCGACGACTTTGAACGTCGTGTACAGTTCTGCCACTGGGCGCAAGAGAAATTACGGGACGATGACAGATTTTTTGCACACGTTCAATTTAGCGACGAAGCGTCATTCACCAACAGTGGTAACGTAAGCCGGCATAATATGCACTATTGGGAAACGGAAAATTCACGATGGCTGCGATAAGAGGAACATCAGCGACCTTGGTGGGTTAATGCATGGTGTGGCATTATGGGAGGAAAGATATTTGGCCACCATTTTATCGATGGCAATCTAAATGGTGCAATGTATGCTGATTTCCTACATAAATTTCTACCAATGTTACTACAAGATGTTTCACTGCATGACAAAATGACGATGTACTTCCAACATGATGGATGTCGGGCACATAGCTCGCGTGCGCTTGAAGCGGTATTGAATAGCATATTTCATGACAGGTGGATTGGTCGTCGAAGCACCATACCACAGTCAGCAAGTTCACCGGATCTGACGTCCCCAGATTTCTTTCTGTGAGGAAAGTTCCAGAATGAGATTTTCACTCTGCAGCGGAGTGTGCGCTGATATGAAACTTCTTGGCAGATAAAAACTGTTGAAAGGGTACAGTACCGCCCGACATTGAAAATAGGTACAACATTCTTCGTTATTCTTGTCAGAACAACATATTTTTTCTAATATTAACTCAATTTCAATTAATACAGTGAAGCCGGATACCAGTGAGGGAAAGAATGACATTTTATTTATTTAATTGATAACATGTACACTCCCACAAAAAAAATCCCTACATCCAGTATATAGGCCACGTCCTTCACTTAACGACCGAGAGCAGTGGCGTTTGGATAGCGTTGTCAGTGCTAACAGACAAGCAACAATTCTTGAAACAGCCGCAGGAGTCGATGTGGGACTTACGACGAACATATACGTTAGGACAGTGCGGCGAAATTTGCCGTTAATGAGCTATGGCGGCAGACGACCGACGCAAATGCGTTTGCTAACAGCAGGACATCGCCTGCAACGCCTGTCCTGAGCTCGTGACCACATCGGTTGCACCCTAGACGACTGGAAAACGGTGGCCTGGTCAGATGAGTCCCGATCTCAGTTGGTAAGAGTTGATGATTGGATTCGAGTGTGGCGCAGATGCCATGAAGCCGCATGGCAAACTTGACAACAAGGCACTGGTGGTGGGTACAGAATAGTGTAAGGTGCGTATGCATGGAATGAAGTGCGTCCTCTGGGTATTCGGTTAACTGAAGGCCATTTGCAGCCATTCTTGGGAGTCATGTTCCCAACAGCGATGGAATTCGTATGGATAGCAACGCGCCGTGTCATCGTGCCATAACTGCTCGCGATTTGTTTGTAGAGCGTTCAGGACAATTCGATTAAATGATTTGGTCAACCACATCAGCCGACAAGAATCCCATTCAAAGGACATAATGGAAAAGTCAGATCGTGCTCAAAACTCTGCACAAGCAACAATTTCACAATTATCGGTGGCTATAGACGCAGCGTGGTTCAATATTCGTGCGGGGCACGTATAATGACACGTTGAATCCATGCCACGTCCAGTTGCTGCCCTACAGCGGACAGAAGGGGGGTCCGATATTAAGAGGTATGAAACGACTTTTGTCATCATATGTGTGTATCAGTTCTCATCTTGTAATTACGTATTCTATGAATTCAGTACACATAGCTCCAGAGTTTAGTAAAAGCCAACTGCATCACGCAGCCCCCTTAAGTCCTATATCCTGCACCAGTGGAGTAGATTGTTGATTCCACTTGGTCGTGTGTGCCCGGTCAGATCGTTCAAACAGAGTGTTCATTATTCATTTATAAGGGACAGTCAAACTGAAACGAGACATATTGAAAAAAAGTAAGCAAACTGTTCATAATCTCGAAAGTAATCGCGAAAATTGCAAATACATTTATCCCCCTGCGACATGAGACGCTCAGTGCCTCCATGGAAAAATGTTTGCGACTGCCTACGGGACACAGGCACAAGCCCAAATGTTTTTCCTCGGGACCACAAATATATGGACATCACAGACGTCACATGAGGAGATGTCGGGTCAGTATAGAGCATGTCGAAACATCAGGCACGCTAGCTCCAGTAAAGTCATAGTGGTCTTTTACTTTGACTGCAAGCGCCCACTTTTCATTGACTTTCTGGAACACGGCGCTACAGCTAACACACAGTGGTAAGTGGAGACATTGCAAAGACTGAAGCTTTCAAGTCGAAACGGCATCGTACTGTTGCAGCGTAATGCCAGACCACACGTTATCTCGGCTGTAACGAATGTTGCAGAATTTTCGCTGGTAAGCCATTACATATCCTCCATCATTCCCTATTCCTCCCAAAGCGATTTCCATATTTTTGGAGCTCTGGAGAAACACATTCGAGGCCGTCGATTTGTTTCAGACGAAGAGGTGCCCGCATTTATACATGCATGTTTCCGCAGGCAATTTTTTTGATGAAGGCATTGAGCGCCTTGTCTCACTGTGGAATAAATGTAATGACACTTATGGCGATGAAATAATAAACAGCTCATTTAATTTCTTCCCTCAGCCTCGTTTTCATTTACCTGCCTCTTATAGCTACACACTTATCTGTTTATTTATCGTTTTTGGGAAAAATACAATCATCTCCCCACCTCGTAGATCTACGTAGGAATCCTACAAATTTTCTATTACATTAAGCTCGAACATGGTAGTAGCCTACAGCCGACGTTATTCTATCCCTAAGTTGAAAAAACAGTAAAAGAAATCAAGGAGAAGTTTGGAAAAGAAATTGAAATTCAGGGAGAATAAAAACTTTCACGTTAGGTGACAACACCGTAATTGTGCCAGAGACATGATGGCAGACGTTTGTCTTCGCGACGACGTATCCGTAGACACGAAACAACCATCGATCTTGTGCAACAACAAAGGTGAATCACCAGACTTGACGACAGGTTCCCTATGATCCTCTGTCCGTTCTCAGTGATTTTGTATGTACTGTAATAGCAGTTGACAATGACACTGGTTCAACATGTAATCGCCTGCTGTGAAGTAATGTGCTCAACAATGGACACTGAAGAGTGTGCTCCGAAACACTTGTGGTTGCACCAGCATCGTACTCTGTCACCAGACCTTCTAGAGATCGCCGCCGGTCCTGCTCTGCAGAGGTCGCCAACCTCCGTCCTCCACGTTCTGTTATGAGGCGTGGACGTACAGTACCCTATCGCCTACTAGCGTTTTCACCATCAATCAACCACTTTCCGTCGTGCTCGTCAGAACAGAACTCATGTGCGGCTTCGCCCTTTCTGAGATGCTCGGCAAAGGCGATCGGTCATAACACACTACATTTAGTCAATGTCCGTTTTGTTAGCATGTTTCCCCAGTGTCGGACCGTATCGTGGATAGAATGATTCGCAGTTCGTCTCTGCTCCTCTTGCGTAGCTTCCCCACTACGTCACGCCTCTGCAGCTCTTCCCGGCGCCATTCGCTGTACGGTGCGCGGTATTCGATATGACTTAGCTGATCAATGTAATTTCATTATGACTGAACAGAAAGCTGCAAGGCGTTTTACACTTGCCAGGACAATTTTTCACCAACTGGTACTGACTTTGGCCTCAGTTCACCTAAAAACGCTCATTAATCTGTGTATGAGATAGAGTTATTGCCTAGTGGCGCTAGCTAAAAGCTGTTCAGATTGGTAGCACCGTAATGTTCACAACCATGCAAACAGGGAGAGAATATAGCAATAGTGTACTCCGTAAGCAAGAAAAATTTCGATACTGCGCTGACGAAAACTGAGAAAAGATACAATGATTTTTTTCAGTCCTTCAGGTTTCCTACGTAGTCTCCTCTCCTCCGCGCCCCTACTCTCCCATCTCCAGCCCCCCCCCCCCCCCCCAACATGAATACATCGCACTGCACGTTCATACAAGCGTGTAAAACCATCGGAAAACTTTTTTCTTTTTTTTTTTTTTTTTTTGACGTTGCTCAACTCTCCACTTGTCGTTTTGTGGTATATTCCTACTGGCAACATCAAGTCTTATCCCCGTGATGATGTTTCCACAATCAATTTTCCACATTGTCCATTTCAATCAAGTCGCATGAGGCATCTACGAGTCGATGCTTTTGTTCGGGTGTCAAGTTACACGGGACAGTCTTGGCACACAGTTTTCTCTTCTTCAAAATATTCTGGGAAACATCTTGAACTGGTAATCGTACATGATTCAGTTACGGTAAAGAGCAAACTCCAGAAGGTTACCTTCAGCAATGAATTCCTAACCATTAAATTGGTTTCATATGTTAACAAATACCCTTATTCTGAGATATTTTTCTTATTATTGCCAATCTACATTTTACATCGTAATTCTCCTGGCACCAATTGTTTCGCTGCCCAAATAGCAAAATTGATACACCAATTTTAATGTCTCTTTCCCTATTCTAACCGTCAGTATCGCCTGCGTAATTCCACAACATTCCATTACCGTTGTTTCTCGGTTGTTCATGTTCATCTCATAACATTTTTTCAAGACACTACTCATTCCGATCAATTGCTCTTCCAAGACATTTACCGTATCTGACAGAATTACAATGACATCTATCACCATAAAAGATTTTATTTCTCCTCCCTCAACTCCAATCCCCTTCGCAAAAGTCCGCAGCTCGTGGTCGTGCGGTAGCGTTCTCGCTTCCCACGCCCGGGTTCCCGGGTTCTATTCCCGGCGGAGTCAGGAATTTTCTCTGCCTCGTGATGACTGGGTGTTGTGTGATGTCCTTAGGTTAGTTAGGTTTAATTAGTTCTAATTCCTAAGTCCCATAGTGCTCAGAGCCATTTCGAACCCTTCGCAAAATGTTCTTTTGTTTCCATTTTTGGTTGTTTTATGTACGGGGATAGGCTCCTACCCCGTCTCACTCTCTTCTCAGTTACTGCTTGCGTCCCAAGAACTTCACCTCTTATAACTTCAGTCTATTTCTCTGTGTAAGTTGTAAATGGTCATTCGTTTGCTATGCTTTGTCCTTGCTACCTTCATAATTTCAAAGATTGTATCCCAGTCAGCACTGTTAAAAGCCTTGTCGGATCTATAAACGGTACACACGTAGATCTGACTTTTATTGATCAATATTCCCAGATAATTCGTAGGGTCACTAGTGTATCGCGGTTTCTTACATTTCCCGGAACCCAAACTGATCTTCTCCTAACACGGCTACTACAAGTTCCTCCGCTGATTTGTAAATAATTCGTGTCTGTACTTTGGAACCAACGTATGTTAAAATCATGATTTGGTGATATCCACGCATGTCAGCACGTGCGTTCTTGGGAACTGAATTTATAACATTTTACTGGACGTTTATTGGCCATTCGCTCGTCTCATATATTTTGCACACAAGATGGAGTAGTTTTGCCCCTAGGATCACATTAATACTGAGGGAATGTTATCTATTCTAGGGACCATGTTTCGAATGAAGACTTTAGTGGTCAGTCAGAATTTTCTAACAGTATCATATCCCCCATGTAATTTACTTCCTCCTCCCCTTCTACAATTTTGTATGCAAGTTAATTTCCCTGCCAGAAACTTTATACGCTGCCTGAAAAAAATTAGTACACGATTCTAGAGATTTGGTTGGTTTGTTGATTCGGGTGTGTGGACCAAACAGCGAGGTCCTCACTCCCATTGAGTTATCGGATTAGGGAAGGATGGGGATGGAAGTCGGCCGTGCCCTTTCAAAGGAGCCATCCCGGCATTTGCCTGAAGAGATTTACGGAAATCATTGAGAACCTAAATCAAGATTGCCGGACGTCGGCTTGAACCGTCGTCTTCCCGAATGCGAGTCCAGTGTGCTAACCACTGTGCGACCTCTCTTCGTTTAATAAGTTTCCAATCCATTAAAGATTTATTGATGCAACAGTGCACATGGAAAACATTAAAATCATTACATTTACAAATCAACAGCACAAGTGGTTTTGAGATACCAGTTGCCGACCCACGCAGAAACATCCATATTGGATCGAGCAGTAGTCTCCGTGGGCGGCAAAGCAGGCGCTGATTCTGACATCCAGTCGATCTACAGATGGCGAATACTTTCTTCGGGTGCTTCACTCCACGCCTGGTCTATATCTTCACGTCGTTCTGTAGGAGTTGTTGAATAACAAGTCGCCCTTGTCACATGTCGTCTCATCATGTCCCATGTACAGGGTGGTCTATTGATCGTGCGTGACCGGGCCAAATATCTCACGAAATGAGCGTTAAATGAAAAAACTACAAACAACGAAACTTGTGTAGCTTGAAGGGGGAAACCCGATGGCGCTATGGTTGGTCCGCTAGATGGCGCTGCCTTAAGTCAAACGGATATCAATTCCTTTTTTTTAAATAGGAACCCCCATTTTTACCACATTTTCGTGTGGTACCCACAGAAATATGAATGTTTTAGTTGGACCACTTTTTTCGCTTTGTGATGGATGGCACTGTAATAGCCACAAACATATTGCTCACAATTTTAGACGAACAGTTGGCAACAGGTAGGTTTTTCAAATTAAAATACATAACGTAGGTATGCTTGAACATTTTATTTCGGTTGTTCCAATTAGGTACATGTGCCTTTGTGAACTTATCATTTCTGAAAACGCATGTTGTTACAGCGTGATTAGCTGTAAATACCACATTAATGCAATAATTGCTCAAAATGATCTCCGTCAATTTCAATGCATTTGGCAATACGTGTAACGACATTCCTCTCAACAGCGAGTAGTTCGCCTTCTGTATTGTTCGCACATGCATTGACAATGCGCTGACGCATGCTGTCAGGCGATGTCGGAGGATCACGATAGCAAATATCCTTCAACTTTGGAACTTCCTGGCAGATTAAAACTGTGTGCTGGACCGAGACACAAACTCGGGACCTTTGACTCGAGTCTCGCTCCGGCACACAGTGAGAGGCACCCACATGCCTTGCTCATACTGTGGCATCAAGCAGTCAGTCCTGCAAGATGAGTGGTCTGCCAAGCGAGTGGATTCATTCTTATTTATCGAGTAACATGAACTCTCGTACTCACAATTAAGTTACAAATTATCCTCCTGTATTAATATTACTCAACAAAAACGCACATCTGACTATCAGTAATTTACCGATTTCTGACTGTTCACTACGCACTGGCAATACCACATTTTCTTTCTTATTTAACGGCTTTCATCAACACGTGGCGATCGCACTGAATATGAATGGCGCACACATTATAAATTATGGGTATCGTGACAACATACTATTCGAAGGAAAAGGCCACCAATCTTTTCTTTTCACTATCGTATTTATTCCGATAAATTCTGTAACGTAAACACACAAATTCTATAACCTACAACAATAACACATGAGAAATTCCGCCCAGTGGGCATGGCTTTACATTGGTGATTCTCTGTCTTATGGTCTCGTAATTATTTAACGCTACAGTGCACTTTCTGGGGGATGGTGGATCTTTTTCTGATTGGCGAATGGCCAATAAACGTCCAGTAAAATGTTATAAATTCAGTTCCCAAGAACGCACGTGCTGACATGCGTGGATATCACCAAATCATGATTTTAACATACGTTGGTTCCAAAGTACAGACACGAATTATTTACAAATCAGCGGAGGAACTTGTAGTAGCCGTGTTAGGAGAAGATCAGTTTGGGTTCCGGGAAATGTAAGAAACCGCGATACCCTAGTGACCCTACGAATTATCTGGGAATATTGATCAATAAAAGTCAGATCTACGTGTGTACCGTTTATAGATCCGACAAGGCTTTTAACAGTGCTGACTGGGATACAATCTTTGAAATTATGAAGGTAGCAAGGACAAAGCATAGCAAACGAATGACCATTTACAACTTACACAGAGAAACAGACTGAAGTTATAAGAGGTGAAGTTCTTGGGACGCAAGCAGTAACTGAGAAGAGAGTGAGACGGGGTAGGAGCCTATCCCCGTACATAAAACAACCAAAAATGGAAACAAAAGAACATTTTGCGAAGGGTTCGAAATGGCTCTGAGCACTATGGGACTTAGGAATTAGAACTAATTAAACCTAACTAACCTAAGGACATCACACAACACCCAGTCATCACGAGGCAGAGAAAATTCCTGACTCCGCCGGGAATAGAACCCGGGAACCCGGGCGTGGGAAGCGAGAACGCTACCGCACGACCACGAGCTGCGGACTTTTGCGAAGGGGATTGGAGTTGAGGGAGGAGAAATAAAATCTTTTATGGTGATAGATGTCATTGTAATTCTGTCAGATACGGTAAATGTCTTGGAAGAGCAATTGATCGGAATGAGTAGTGTCTTGAAAAAATGTTATGAGATGAACATGAACAACCGAGAAACAACGGTAATGGAATGTTGTGGAATTACGCAGGCGATACTGACAGTTAGAATAGGGAAAGAGACATTAAAATTGGTGTATCAATTTTGCTATTTGGGCAGCGAAACAATTGGTGCCAGGAGAATTACGATGTAAAATGTAGATTGGCAATAATAAGAAAAATATCTCAGAATAAGGGTATTTGTTAACATATGAAACCAATTTAATGGTTAGGAATTCATTGCTGAAGGTAACCTTCTGGAGTTAGCTCTTTACCGTAACTGAATCATGTACGATTACCAGTTCAAGATGGTTCCCAGAATATTTTGAAGAAGAGAAAACTGTGTGCCAAGACTGTCCCGTGTAACTTGACACCCGAACAAAAGCATCGACTCGTAGATGCCTCATGCGACTTGATTGAAATGGACAATGTGGAAAATTGATTGTGGAAACATCATCACGGGGATAAGACTTGATGTTGCCAGTAGGAACATACCACAAAACGACAAGTGGAGAGTTGAGCAACGTCAAAAAAAAAAAAAAAAAAAAGAAAAAAGTTTTCCGATGGTTTTACACGCTTGTATGAACGTGCAGTGCGATGTACTCATGTTGGGGGGGGGGGGGGGGGGGCTGGAGATGGGAGAGTAGGGGCGCGGAGGAGAGGAGACTACGTAGGAAACCTGAAGGACTGAAAAAAATCATTGTATCTTTTCTCAGTTTTCGTCAGCGCAGTATCGAAATTTTTCTTGCTTACGGAGTACACTATTGCTATATTCTCTCCCTGTTTGCATGGTTGTGAACATTACGGTGCTACCAATCTGAACAGCTTTTAGCTAGCGCCACTAGGCAATAACTCTATCTCATACACAGATTAATGAGCGTTTTTAGGTGAACTGAGGCCAAAGTCAGTACCAGTTGGTGAAAAATTGTCCTGGCAAGTGTAAAACGCCTTGCAGCTTTCTGTTCAGTCATAATGAAATTACATTGATCAGCTAAGTCATATCGAATACCGCGCACCGTACAGCGAATGGCGCCGGGAAGAGCTGCAGAGGCGTGACGTAGTGGGGAAGCTACGCAAGAGGAGCAGAGACGAACTGCGAATCATTCTATCCACGTTACAGTCCGACACTGGGGAAACATGCTAACAAAACGGACATTGACGTAATGTAGACTGTTATGACCGATCGCCTTTGCCGAGCATCTCAGAAAGGGCGAAGCCGCACATGAATTCTGTTCTGACGAGCACGACGGAAAGTGGTTGATTGATGGTGAAAATGCTAGTAGGCGATAGGGTACTGTACGTCCACGCCTCATAACAAAACGTGGAGGACGGAGGCTGGCCACCTCTGCAGAGCAGGACCGGCAGCGATCTCTAGAAGGTCTGGTGACAGAGTACGATGCTGGTGCAACCACAAGTGTTTCGGAGCACACTCTTCAGTGTCCATTGTTGAGCACATTACTTCACAGCAGACGATTACATGTTGAACCAGTGTCATTGTCAACTGCTATTACAGTACATACAAAATCACTGAGAACGGACAGAGGATCATAGGGAACCTGTCGTCAAGTCTGGTGATTCACCTTTGTTGTTGCACAAGATCGATGGTTGTTTCGTGTCTACGGATACGTCGTCGCGAAGACAAACGTCTGCCATCATGTCTCTGGCACAATTACGGTGTTGTCACCTAACGTGAAAGTTTTTATTCTCCCAGAATTTCAATTTCTTTTCCAAACTTCTCCTTGGTTTCTTTTACTGTTTGTTCAACTTACAGATAGAATAACGGCGGCGGTAGATTACAACCATGTTCAAGCTGAATGTAATATAAAATTTGTAGAATTCCTACTAAGTTGTACGAGGTGGGGAGATGATTGTATTTTTCCCAAAAACAATAAATAAACAGATAAGTGTGTAGCTATAAGAGGCAGGTAAATGAAAACGAGGCTGAGGGAAGAAATTAAATGAGCTGTTTATTATTTCATCGCCATAAGTGTCATTACATTTATTCCACAGTGAGACAAGGCGCTCAATGCCTTCATCAAAAAAATTGCCTGCGGAAACATGCTTGTATAAATGCGGGCACCTCTTCGTCTGAAACAAATCGACGGCCTCGAATGTGTTTCTCCAGAGCTCCAAAAATATGGAAATCGCTTTGGGAGGAATAGGGAATGATGGAGGATATGTAATGGCTTACCAGCGAAAATTCTGCAACATTCGTTACAGCCGAGATAACGTGTGGTCTGGCATTACGCTGCAACAGTACGATGCCGTTTCGACTTGAAAGCTTCAGTCTTTGCAATGTCTCCACTTACCACTGTGTGTTAGCTGTAGCGCCGTGTTCCAGAAAGTCAATGAAAAGTGGGCGCTTGCAGTCAAAGTAAAAGACCACTATGACTTTACTGGAGCTAGCGTGCCTGATGTTTCGACATGCTCTATACTGACCCGACATCTCCTCATGTGACGTCTGTGATGTCCATATATTTGTGGTCCCGAGGAAAAACATTTGGGCTTGTGCCTGTGTCCCGTAGGCAGTCGCAAACATTTTTCCATGGAGGCACTGAGCGTCTCATGTCGCAGGGGGATAAATGTATTTGCAATTTTCGCGATTACTTTCGAGATTATGAACAGTTTGCTTACTTTTTTTCAATATGTCTCGTTTCAGTTTGACTGTCCCTTATAAATGAATAATGAACACTCTGTTTGAACGATCTGACCGGGCACACACGACCAAGTGGAATCAACAATCTACTCCACTGGTGCAGGATATAGGACTTAAGGGGGCTGCGTGATGCAGTTGGCTTTTACTAAACTCTGGAGCTATGTGTACTGAATTCATAGAATACGTAATTACAAGATGAGAACTGATACACACATATGATGACAAAAGTCGTTTCATACCTCTTAATATCGGACCCCCCTTCTGTCCGCTGTAGGGCAGCAACTGGACGTGGCATGGATTCAACGTGTCATTATACGTGCCCCGCACGAATATTGAACCACGCTGCGTCTATAGCCACCGATAATTGTGAAATTGTTGCTTGTGCAGAGTTTTGAGCACGATCTGACTTTTCCATTATGTCCTTTGAATGGGATTCTTGTCGGCTGATGTGGTTGACCAAATCATTTAATCGAATTGTCCTGAACGCTCTACAAACAAATCGCGAGCAGTTATGGCACGATGACACGGCGCGTTGCTATCCATACGAATTCCATCGCTGTTGGGAACATGACTCCCAAGAATGGCTGCAAATGGCCTTCAGTTAACCGAATACCCAGAGGACGCACTTCATTCCATGCATACGCACCTTACACTATTCTGTACCCACCACCAGTGCCTTGTTGTCAAGTTTGCCATGCGGCTTCATGGCATCTGCGCCACACTCGAATCCAATCATCAACTCTTACCAACTGAGATCGGGACTCATCTGACCAGGCCACCGTTTTCCAGTCGTCTAGGGTGCAACCGATGTGGTCACGAGCTCAGGACAGGCGTTGCAGGCGATGTCCTGCTGTTAGCAAACGCATTTGCGTCGGTCGTCTGCCGCCATAGCTCATTAACGGCAAATTTCGCCGCACTGTCCTAACGTATATGTTCGTCGTAAGTCCCACATCGACTCCTGCGGCTGTTTCAAGAATTGTTGCTTGTCTGTTAGCACTGACAACGCTACCCAAACGCAACTGCTCTCGGTCGTTAAGTGAAGGACGTCGCCCACTGGGTTGCCAGTGATGAGAGGTAATGCCTGAAACGTGATATTCTCGGCACGCTCTTGACACAGTGCGCCTCTAAATATTGCCGAACGATTTCCCTAATGCAATGCCCCATGCGTCTAGTTCCACAACTACCATTCCGCGTTCAAAGTCTGTTAATTCCCGTTCTGCGGCCACAATCAAATCGGAAAACCTTTCACATCAGTCACCTGAGTACGGATGACAGCCATACTATCGCCATTTGTATATGTGCATAACGCTATACCATGACTTTTGTCACGTCACCGTATTTTACTAAGGGTCGGCAGCACAGCCAGCTGTGTAATTCCGGCCGGCCGCGGTGGTCTCGTGGTTCTAGGCGCTCAGTCCGGAACCGCGAGACTGCTACGGTCGCAGGTTCGAATCCTGCCTCGGGCATGGATGTGTGTGATGTCCTTAGGATAGTAAGGTTTAAGTAGTTCTAAGTTCTAGGGGACTGATGACCACAGCTGTTAAGTCCCATAGTGCTTAGAGTCATTTGAACCATTTTTGTGTAATTCAGTGATTCTGTAAATTGTTTTTACGTTAGTGCAAAGCTGTGAAGCGGCGGCAAAAGTAGCCGGTAGCATTTTCTCCGTCCGGCACGGCGCACGCGCACTGGCGTCACGCTGGCGGGGCGGATGCTAATTTACGAGGCGCCCGTGGTTCACCAGACTACGTCCAGCAGCCTCGGCGCTGACTGATGACCGCAATTAGCACTTGGCTCGCGCCCCGGCAGCGGTTGGGCGCTTCTCTCTGCCGGCGGTATGACCCACCCAACGGCCAGTCGTCAAGGCGGACCCCTGGCTCGTGTCAGAGGCAGAGGTTACTCCGACCTACCCGTAGTATGTGAGAGGTGTGAAGTTCAACTTTCCCAACGTAGGCCTTCCAATACACCTCCTGAAACCGTACCTGTGTGTTTTATTGAAACGAATCGTAAGGCTCGGAAACAGATCTCGGTTCTGAGAACGTTACAGTCTGCTACATACAAATATCAGATGGTATCACAGTTTTAGCGCACCACTCTACTCAGGACGTTAATAATAATAACAAGAAATTCACTGTCTGACAAAAAAAGTGAAGCGGCCAGCAGACATGGTAAGAGTCAATGTAACTTCATACATGTACACACCACTGGTGCTCATGTAAATCAGCTGTCTGTGACAGTATAGGACGACCAGAGAATGCACTACGATACGGTCGGTAAGCCCGCTGACCAGAACAGGTGATTAGAATTGCGGAAAGGGCCAAATAAGGTTGGGGTCAGTTTCACGTAAAATTGTAATTTATTGTAATTTAATAACACATTTACAAACGAAGCGACACATAGCCGAACTTTTACAACTACGAGTTTCAAACTCCAAATCTTTCACGGCTGAAGGCCTCCAGACAAGAAATCTTAAAAATCAAGAAGGTAAATTTCAAGTGACTGAAAACACGCTGTTACAATTACAAAAAAATAATATATATATTATTATTGTTATTATTTTACAGCTAAGTTGAAAGCCTCAAGCCTAGGGTAGATAGACAAACGTAAACAAGATGCAACCCCAATGGCTGAACGCCCGCAACAAAATTTTCTAGATTTTAAAGTAATTACCATAACCTTTCAAAGGCAGAAGGCCGCAATGTTTAAGTTTGGAAGGCAATTTGAAGAATAAGGTTCCAATGAAGAAGGCCCTAAATTAAATTTCCAAAATTAAAAAAAAATAAAACCATAAGCCTTAAGTTTTAAGTAGCTGAAACCGGACTAAAAGAAAATACAACACAACGACAATAACCTTTCAGCAAATACCCACTTGCTGGAATTCAAACTTACTTACATGAAACTCAGAAAAACCACGTTTTTTTTATCATTGGCTATGATAGATTATAAGCAGACAATTAAACACCGATGAGAAAGTCAGTAAAGACAACAGCACTCAGAAGCCTCCAGGAGTCGGTCTGCCCTCGTTCACTTAGGTGAGACAGGTGGTGAGCCCAATTACACTTGATCCATTGGAACCCAACCAAGGGACAGCCACGGACCACCAATCGGTACATGAGAATTCAAACACAAAATGCCACGGGCGTGGTTATCTACAATCAAATATGTATATGTATTAAGCTGTCAAAACTACACACCGTCTTGGACATCGACAACAGGTGAGGAAAGGACACTGCCTGAAATTATGTTAGTGGAGATGGCAGGTAACCGAAACTCTAATGGCCACAAGGCAGAAAATTCCGCTGATGCACTTGAATTGTAGTCAACCAATATAGTTAATTCCACCGCATGGCGGCTAAATTTCAGCAATACAAACACTCTGTGTTGCTCCCAGGAAAACCTCCCCAACAACAAACTACCGAAACGAACCACAGAACGTGAATGGAAGTGGCCTGGGTACGTGAAATCACTACTCAACTTTGACGTCCTGAGTCAGTGAACCACGAAGCTCGTAGCGATCAGACAGCTCCACACATGCTTCGACACTGCGTAGGGACCGCCGGTGGACCCATCCGACTACACCACGTGGAGATATCCTCCCTGGTCCGCACCAACCGACCGACTCCTCTCAGAATGCCGACAACATCTAAAATAGTCGTCAGTGGAAATCGCACCAACTACACACAGAACCTGGCAAACAATTGCACGAAGACATGAACGATACCCAACACTAAATAAGCACTCACGAAGACAAATTGGGAGTTGATGCACTCTCTCTCTCTCTCTCTCTCTCTCTCTCTCTCTCTCTCTCTCTCTCACACACACACACACACACACAGCTGACTCATGAACAATCGGCGAGCCAAAACGCGTCGTCCGGTAGGACGACCGACCGACGATCCACCAAGACCGTGGCCCAGCTTAAGTGAGGCGTGGCGGCAATGGTCGGGCGAGCCATGTCGACGCAGACCTCACTGCTGCTCCAACACGTCTGCACTAGTGCCGCATTGCAACTCCCCCACTGGCAGGTCCGGACTGCGCTCCAGACGCATTCCAACTGACTGGCAGCCACAACTCGCGAAACGAACTGGCCTACGACAGACATTGACCAGGAAGTAACAGCAGTAGAGCAAAGATACTACAAGAGGAGACACATGGGTACGCGCTGCTAGCGCAGCTCACGGTCGCGCAAAGCAGCAACTCAGTGACACCAGTAATTTAAATGAACGTAGTGACGTGGAAGTAAGTTAAAAACAGGGTGTAAAATAAATGATGGCGGGAACACTAGCCACGCACGGCTCACACTAGTTTTGGTCCAGTTTAATAAAGTTACCAGGCCAGGTTGGTTGTGTTGGACAGCATGGGGACAGATGCACTCGTCGTCAAGATTCGAGTCGACAATGTGCGACCACCATATGCTGGGATTGCCGTACTGTCCAACAAGCACGTCATGACACCTTCACAGCTGCTCCTCCCAACCCAGAACCAGTAAGAATTCTTTGCCAACCCACTGCATTGGTGGAAGACCAACAGGAGCAGCAGTGGGAAGCTACTGACGCTTGCGTAGTCTACCTCTAAGAACACAGCACAAACAGTGGTGTCACGAGCAGAAAGCATGGACTTTCGGTAAATGGCATCACAAGTGTTCAGTGATGGTTCTAGTCCTGCGATACCTCAGGTGATCACCATCAATGCGCATAGCAGAGACCTGCGAAGAGCTCCCATACTTCCAATGTTTTCGAGAAGCCCAGTGTTGCTCCTCAAGGCGTCATAGTGTGCGGATTTGTTGGACCTCTGACACAGTAGTACGTAACGGATATTTGCGTCCTCGTGTATCACCTCTCATGTCACATTATCCTGGTGCCATTTTTCAAAAGGACAATGCTCGCCCACAAATGTCACGTGTCTCTGTGAATAATATTTCTGATGTTGAGATACTTCCGTAGCCAGCATGGTGGTTGTGGTAAGTTCCTATAGAACTACACTGCTGAGGTCATTGGTCCCTAGGTTTACACGCTACTTAACCTAACTTAAACTAACTTACTCTAAGGACAACACGCACAACCATGCTCGAGAGACGACTCGAATCTCCAACGGGGGGAGCCGCTCGAACCTTGGCTAGGCGCTCTATACCACGCGGCTACCACGCGCGGCGAGCCCAGCATGGTCGCTGTATCTGTTCGAAATGTGCGAGACGAGCTCGAACATCAGCTCTGTCCCAGTGGTCAATGGTATCAAGGGTCAGTCACGACAGTTGCGAGAATACTTACTTTAGGAAAAGATAAAACGTCTTTGTGACGACCACGCCAACGAAATCAGAGTATGCGTCCAGGTCACATAGGTGGGAGAGGGCGGGGGATTGCACAGGTGTATTGTGTTCATACGGCCACACTCCTCGTAAACATTTTTTGTCAGCCACTGCATGTTGAAAATGGTTCAAATGCCTCTGAGCACTATGGGACCCAACATCTGAGGTCATCAGTCCCCTAGAACTTAGAACTACTTAACGCTAACTAACCTAAAGGCATCACACACAACCATGCCCGAGGCAGGATTCGAACCTGCAACCTAAGCTGTCGCGCGGTTCCGGACTGAAGTGCCTCGAACAGCTCGGCCACTGCGGCCGGCGTATATTAAAAGATTTAATATAATAATGTAAATAATTATCACAATTTGCACAATTTGCAAAATATCGCAATTCAGAGAAATCACTTGCGATGCATGCTTCCGAGGTTTTTGACAACTACATGTGTCACACAGTCAGTTTAAAAACCGTAGGGCCGGCGTCAGTAGCCGAGCGGTTCTAGGCACTTCAGTCTGACACCGCGCGACGGTTACGGTCGCAGGTTCGAATCCTGATGCAACGTCTCTTGCAGCGGTCTCTCCGCGATATTTTCAGAAGTTTTATAAATTATATAACTCAGTACATATCTCGAAATATCTCTTCTCATCTTACCGATTCCTAAACTTTAATATACGATGATTATCAATGCAAAGTAGTTTCAAGCCCTATTGCCCTATTATTCCTTGGAGCGTCCATATACTCCATGGAATAGCTTCTCTGCTATCTGTTTTCTCTTATGAAAAGAATGACACAATGCTTTCCGACTAGCCGTGAAAGAAGGAGGATGTATATGTATGTATTGTTGAGCTAGTCGCCATCTTGATGAGATTCTGTATGAGAAGGAATTTAATACATGAACTAAACTAAAGTAAGTGTGTTCGCGTATTATTTAACTGATTATTATTGGCAGTGTCTGCTTACTACGCTGTGTTGCACGGGATCAGTGGGGAACGTCTGATTTACACTGGACGAACCTGCCGTTTTGTATGCTCAAGATATCCAGTTACTTCAAATAAATAGGCTAACACGGTCTTACCAGCAGATCTCCGGTCTTCCCCATGTGATCATCGAAAGTTAATAATTATTACAAATGTTTTCAGGAGATCGACTGACAATTTTCGTCGCACCGAGTCTTAGAAATTGCTTCACTGCCTTATGGAATTTAAGTTACGCTCAATTTAATCAGGATAGAACAGTATTGAACTGTGTGAATGTGATAAGCCTGCTTTGTGAATGAAAATTCCCTTAACATACGCACGTTTTTACTATCCTGATCAGTGAAGCTAAATCAGGCCGGTGTGAGAGAGGTTTAGATCCCACAAGAAAAACATTAAACTGCCTCGGGCATAGATGTGTGTGATGTCCTTAGGTTAGTTTGGCTTAAGTAGTTCTAAGTTCTAGGGGACTGATGACCTCAGATGTTAAGTCCCATAGTGCTCAGAGCCATTTGAACCATAAAAACTGTAACAGCAACAAATTCTAATAAGATCGTTGTCATAATTTACAGAATATGAAAGCCATTTGTGGGCTCACCACTGCCGGCATTTCACTCATCACTACGACTGTAACCAAATTTCTGAGACCACGGCTTTTCGAGCGTGTAAATGACGGGAATACAGTTTCTTTCAGTCGTGTCCAGCTACGTTTGAAACGTCTTCTTCTTTTTCTTTTTTTCTTCTTCTTCTTGTTATTTTTTTAGTATATTTCTACTGTAGTTTTCCAGTTCTCTGGAATAACGAAGCGCCGGGTCTGTTGCTGAGAGCAGATGTGGTCACCTTGTGAATGTGGGCCTTTACCTGCTTGGAATCAGCATCTACATCTATATACATATTCCACAAGTCACCGTACGGAGCGTTGTGGTGGGTTCCTCGTGCTACTACCAGAGCGAGGGAAGAACGACTATCTATATGACCCCGTACCAGACCTGGTTTCTCTTATCTTCGTGCTCCTAACGTTAAATATACGTTGGAGGCACTAGAATCGTACAGCATTCAGCTTCGAATGCCGGTTCTCTAAATTTTCTAACAGTGTTCCTAGAGAAGGTAATAGTCTTCCCTCCAGGCTTCTCCATTTGCGTTCCCGAAGTATCACCATAATAGTTACGTGTTTATCGAACCTACCGGTTACAAATCTACATTTAGAGCTAGCGGCCATTCATCACACCAAACTAAAAATAAGTCTATTTCTACAATAACTCATCGATCACACCTTCTATACGCTACAGCAGCATCAGCAAACAGCCGCAGAGTGCTGCTCGCCTTGGCTGTCTAATCATTTATGTATACACGGAATAGCAGCAGTCCTATACCGCTTCTCTGGGTCACTCCCGGTGATACCCTTGTCTCTGATGAACACTCACCGTAGAAGAAAACACAGTGGGCTCTATTACGTAAAAAACCTTCGAGCTACTCACGTATCTGGGAACATATTCCACCTTAGGTAGCAGTCTGCATTGTGCACCGAGTCAAACGCTTTTCGGAAGTCTAGGAGTATAGAAATTTCTGTTCCTCTTCATCCATGGTTGGCAAGATACCACGTGAGGAAAGGGTAAGCTGAGTTTCGCATAAGCCATGCTTTCTAAAACCGTGCTGATTCGTATCCAGAAGCTTTTCGGTCTCAAGGATGTTTATTATATTCAAACTGTGAATGGGTTCAGGATTCGGGCAGCAAATCATTTTTAAGGTCACATTTAAATATATCGGTATGTAATTTTGTAGGTCAGGGCGATATACCATCCATGTGGATAGATGGTCACTCAAGAAAATGAAAAGTATCCTGTATTTAACATAGCTTGTAATTCTCTCCGTTTTACGCCATGTTCGAGACACTTCAATTTTCCGGAAGTCAGCTGTGAAAATCGTAGACTGATATGTATAAAACCATAAATGCTGCTACTGAAATTACGTTGTTTACATTGGACGACTCATGAAGGGCGTGAACACTCCCCCCCCCCCCCCCTCCATAACTAAACAACCCCTACCACCGCCATCTCTCAGCGCTTAAAAATGTGAAAGTGAATCATGGAGCGTGGGAAATCTGAAACAGATTTCGAGCGTAGAGTTAGGGGGTATAGTGTGTATGTATGTGTGCGGGGGAGGGGGGGGGGGTTAAAGGGTCAACGGGGGTGTATACTTCTGGAAGATGTAAAAAGGATGCTTCTGTATATAGGAGGACTTTCTTCAGAGCATCAAAAAGGTTCAAATGACTCTAAGCACTATGGGACTTAACATCTGAGGTCACCAGTCCCCTAGACTTAGACACTACTTAAATATGTCTAACCTAAGGACAACACACACATCCATGCCCGAGGCAGGATTCGAACCCGCGACCATAGGAGGCGCTCGGAACCGGACTGAAGCGCCTAGAACCGCTCGGCCACAGCGGCCGGCCTTCAGGGCATCGTCAAATGAATATAAGACGCTGACAACAATGACAGATCAAATGATACAACTGCGGGAAATAACACCCATTTTGCTTGAGAGATTCGTAAAGGGCCAAAACTGAAGGGGAAGGCATAGATTGAAGTATGTCCGACAGAAAATGGGAATGGGACGTGACGCAGGAGAAGAAGTCTTGGAGCGTGACAGAAAACCGGACAGAAGAGAACAAGATGAACACTGTATGAAAGGTATGTGTTTGATGGGAGGGATCAGATGTTGAGGAATAGGATCTTGTATCCCTGTGGGCCATAATGAGAATCAAGAAGAGGCTTGTGAGGGTCAGATTAGCCACAAGCTTAACATTAGAGTTGGAAACCTCCTAGTGGAAAAAGTGAAGGAATTCTTCTACCTCGGAAGAGAAATAAAGTATAACGGTCGAAACAAGGAGGAAATAAGATACTGGACAACACAGGCATTCTTCCCTAAAAGAAGTGAAATGGTGTCAAATAATTGGAGAAGAAATATCTGTGAATGTACGTTTGGACCACAACGTGGAGTGGAAATGAAGCATAGATAGTGGGAAAACCGAAAATGAAGAGAATCGAAGCGTTTGAGATGCCGCGTTACAGAAGAACGGCGAAAATTTAGTGAACATAAAGCATGAGGGGATACTCAGTAGAATCATGGACGAAAAGAATAACTGTTCAACAACGAATGGAGGGTAGGAGAGGATTACAGGTCACATTTTCAGGTATCGGGGAGTAGCATCCAGGTAACAGAGGTATCAAGCGTAAGGAAAGATACATATAGGGACACGTACAACGCATAATTCAAGATACTGAGTGTGATCGCTGTTATGAAATGAATAGATTGGATCGGACGAACAAATCACTGTGGGATGCTTCTAATCAGTAGTAACACTGTTTTCA
Organism: Schistocerca serialis cubense; assembly: GCF_023864345.2. Classification (NCBI taxonomy): domain Eukaryota; kingdom Metazoa; phylum Arthropoda; class Insecta; order Orthoptera; family Acrididae; genus Schistocerca; species Schistocerca serialis. The sequence continues at coordinate 70,104,627 of NC_064645.1, forward strand.
TACATTTATTTAATCTAATAACCATCGAGAGCTATAGTTGGAAAACGTACTTATATAACTGCAATGCTGATGGGTTTGGCAGCAACTCATATCATCATTTACACGACAGGGATTTGTAACTTATTCGCCCATATTTTCATAGCATGACTGCTAGCCTGTTTGTGACTTGTTGGTCAAAAGTTTCAGCGCAAGGGAAACAAGACTCCCTGTAAATTTCACAATGAGTATTACTCAGAATTTCCATGGACGAACGCCGTATAATAGCGAGCAGCATAAGGTCTAGTTATGGAAAACAGACTTTATTTGCTTCATTGTAATTACTGCAATTAAGAGAAACTTCATCAACAAATTGAGGGGAAATTCCACGAGGATTATTGTTCGTATTTTCAAATCGAAACGAAGAATGGGCAATGGACAAATGGAGTATCAAGATGACCAGCGTGTCGTCAAAGTTCAAAATAAAAGAAATTTAGTTTTTTTTAAGTAATCAGGGTAGTACAAAAATACTTATTCTTTGATCTGAGGAATAGTTTAAATATTTCAAGGACAGATAGTACTAGCTATGTAAATGAAATGTCAAACAGTTCATCTCTTCCAGGCCTAATTACTTTGAGTTATATTGATGCGAAATTTGTCAAACATGCTTCCTTCGAATCAAGCACGACATTCCGTATATTTCTAGAACAGAAGATACTGGTAAAGCAAATCAGGTGTGAACAAGATCAAGCGTGCTGAGCAAAGCCTAGAAATTGAAAAAAAGTCCAAAAAGACATTGACGTGATGTTCTGTGAAATGATTTGCCTAACAGCAAGAAATGAAACAGATTAGAACGGAAATGAAACTGTCTAAAGCCAATGAGGTGCTTCAAACGTTTCAATAATTTATTGCATTTCTTACTGTTGGAGAAATTATAACAAAAACGATCTGACCGATTTTATTTTGGAACGTGTTTTTATTCTTATACTGTATTATATATTTTATTTTTTGACTTATTTGCCTTCTGACTGGTTTGATGAGACCCGCACAAATATGGGATTCATACACATTACTCTCTAAATTGAGTGTGCGGTGAGTGTTGTGAAATAGAAGTCCAGGTCAGTATTTCATCGCTATGCTACATATGCCACAGGTGTGCAGCAAGCGGCTGCACTCTTCTTGTAAGACTACTGCCAATCCTCCCTTTCTATTGGAAGTACACAGTCCATTGCTTGAACTATGAGCAGTTTTCCCGTCCACTTTGCAGAATAATGACTTTGGCAAAACGTCCTAACAAAATTGAAACTATCTTCGGAAAAAGAAAAAAACATTATGCACCTACAGATACCCAGCCCATCTTACATTATCCATGCTGGTTGTGGATGACGTAAGCTCGGTTCCCTGTCTTCAGGTATATCAGTTATTTACAGCGCAAATTTTGATTTTCACATCATGCTTGTTAGCATTTTGCTGTTTATAACTAAAATTACGATATATGCTACACATGTGCTCATGGAATTACATGGTCTGTACTCTGTGTCATATCTTTATAATACGTATGTAACATTTACGTAGTATTATCAAATAACTACGTTCAGGGACCATGGCTACAGCAGGTATACTGCATCTGACCCGTACCGGGTCGACACCGATCCAGCCTCCTTGCCTTGGAGACAGTGGATGTTTTTGTTCTCTGGCAGTGAACAGTAAGGCAATCAGACGGTACAGCATCAGGAATTTCCATCGACACCTTCTCTTCTCGCATTGCTCTTCGTGTTTGCCGGATCGTCTCAAAATACCTTCATGAGTGCCGGTGTAATTATTTTATCGTCTATAATATCTTTGTTGTACTCTAACTTTTTTTTCATCTCTAGTATAAAGGGTATTAGCATTCACTGAAGCGTTCCCATTAGTCATGATGAACGTACACTGTAGTAATTTCATACCACAAGTTATGAGGAATTATTTTTGTAAAAGACAGAAATAAAATAGATTATAGAAACATGTGACACACTTCATCTGCTGCACATGATTTCGAGAATCATTCAAAGACGCGTAAAACGTTTCTCTATTCTATTTCATTTCTTAATTGTAGACAAATATTTTGACAAAACATTCGACTGAACTTTTATTCACAAGGCGTGTTCGTCCTGACATCTCATTTTCTTCCCTATCGTATTCGGATATCAAAACCTTCTAAATTTAGTACTTTATTCGTAGGAAATAATTTTGTCAGTTAAATGACCCACAAGTCAAACTTTTTATCTGCAAAATAGATAGATATTGAAAGTGTAAATATTTCGATACATCACTTGACTTCCTATTGTCTGCTGTTGGCGACGTGTCCAAAATTTAAAACTTAATTCGAAAGAAGCCATTTTAAAAATCAAATGTCTCATCAGTGATGTTATTTGCATGCAAATTAGGTACACATTGAAGTGGTGGACTTTTTGATACCTCGTTTGGCTTCTTAACGTCTCCTGAGCTCGAAGTGTATCAAATTCACCGCTTTATTCGAAGGAAGTCTTTTGACATTAAAAAATCATACAGATGTAACTTTTTATGTGCACATAGCATCGCCTGGAAGAGCTAAATAATTTGCAAATTCATTTACATAGCTAGCAGAAGTTAAATGTGAATAATTCACGTTTTCCGAAAGTAAATAATTATCTTAATCACGCTGATTATTTTGATACAACTAAGTAGTTTTTTTGTGAATTTAGACCTCACCTTGGTAAACCTGACACCCTATTCATGCAGTTTTCACTCTTGGATTGGCTATGATCATTAGGAAAATAAATTCATTGTGTAATTTTCTTTGAAATAAGTAATTAAGTTTCTCGTAACTATTCTGATTAGTTGAAACTATTAAATATTTTATAACAAATCTAGATCGAACTGTGGTCAATTTGATACCACATTTGCCTGTCTCCCATTTTTTGTGTGGCTATGAAAATACTGACAAGAATTTTCTGTCAGTTCATTAATTAATGTTTTGTTAATAACCTTGATAACTTCCAAGCAAATAATCCCTTTTTTTTTGGAAAACCAGACTCTACTCTAGTCAATTAGGTACCATGTTTGTCTACTTCCCAATCTTCGTTTGGTTATGAAAATTCGGACAAAGACCCATTGCATAATTTATAGCTAGTCTTCTTTCGCCCCGCTGTAACCTCTGAGATGACTAGAAATAGGGAAATAAACGTAAGAAGAATGGAAAACAGAGGAATAAATGGAGAAAGGAAGCTAACACCATGTGGAGAGGAGTACGGTTTTGGTTTATTTTACACCGCAGTGGAAAAAGAGTATTAAATGTGACTAAACTTCACCGACAGAAGACACGTGCAAAGAACGTCTTACGTTGCTCTGCTGACCTCTCGCCCTTGTGTCATTTGCAACTGGTACGTCTCGAGGCAGTTACGCATGAGCGGACACTGTCTTTAAATTTCAATCCCTCACAAAAAAGCGCGAAGCGTAACAGCGAGGGACCAAACACAAACGCTTGTCCCCGAGCAATCTTCCACCTGAAAGCTACTTCGCCACTGGCTCCTCAGAAAATCTGCGCTAATTCCTTCGTAGCCGTTCATTTCACAGCATCCTGTCTCTCTTTCCACAGGCGAGTGTAATTACGTTGTTTTCGACTGAATGCATCTGCTCCAGCTTGGAGCTACGCAGTGAAAGAATACGGAACTACACGAGAAGACAGCTTAGTGTTCTGCATGTGAAGTCTCAATTTTCCTACTTTGTTCACACAGTTTTTGCGTCTAAGTACCAAGTTTAGCGCAAAGAAATGTCCAGGGTAACAGAAGATGTCTCACAAAGCTACTGCCGTAGTACCAGGAAATTCTGTCAAATAATGTGCTTCAACGTGACGTCATTCATTGGCGGAACGTACTCGCTTAGACATGACGACGGTTGTGAGCGTTAGTTAACGACGACAATCAAGTTCACTCGTTACCAACGTAAATAATGTAACATAAATAATTGTTCTGGCAAAGATTTTGATAGCAGAAGATCAAATACTGAGCTACATGGGAGACTGGAAATATCCGCCTCAGTTGTGGCTGTTTGATTATAAGCACGAACGCTTTCGGGAAAATTATATTCACATCTTCAGGTGTAAGCACACTGGCGCAAAGAAAATCACCCCACCAAAAACTAATTGATGTAGAGTAATGAATTTTTGGAAATACGTTTCTCTAGGTAACTTACTTAAGTGATTAACATTGCAAGAGGGTAAGACATGCCAATGTGAAATGTAGGTATGTTAATAACATGTGTAACCGCCACAATATTGAACTTACGCGTGCGAACCTCCTTGCATTGTGCTGTGCAAGTGCCGAAGTCAGGTTGGGGGATGGAATCCCATGCCTGTTGCGCTTGGTCTGTCACTCCAGTGACGGTTAATGATGTTTGTGGATGACACTGAAGTCGTCATCGATGATGTTCCATGTATGCTCGACTGGAGACACATCTGGTGATTGTGCGCGCCAACGAAAAATAGCGAAACTCTGAAGAACAGATTGGGTTACAATAGCGCTATGTGGACGAGCTCCCTACTTAGCGATCATATACAACCGCTCGCTCACAGATAGATCTGTACCTACAGATTGGAAAATTGCGCAGGTCGCACCAGTCTTTAAGAAGGGTAGTAGGAGTAATCCATCGAACTACAGACCTATCTCAATGACGTCGGTTTGCAGTAGGGTTTTGGAGCATATATTGTATTCAAACATTATGAATCACCTCGAAGGTAACGATCTATTGATACGTAATCAGCATGGTTTCAGAAAACATCATTCTTGTGCAACGCAGCTAGCCCTTTATTCGCACGAAGTAATGGCCGCTATCGACAGGGGATCTCAAGTTGATTCCGTATTTCTAGATTTCCGGAAAGCTTTTGACACCGTTCCTCACAAGCGACTTGTAATCAAGCTTCGGGCCTATGGGGTATCGTCTCAGTTGTGCGACTAGATTCGTGATATCCTGTCAGGAAGGTCGCAGTTCGTAGTAATAGACGGCAAATCATCGAGTAAAATTGAAGTGATATCAGTTGTTCCCCAGGGAAGCGTCCTGGGACCTCTGCTGTTCCTGATCTATATAAATGACCTGGGTGACAATGTGAGCAGATCTCTTAGGTTTTCTGCAGATGACGCTGTAATTTATCGTGTAGTAAGGTCATCCGAAGACCAGTATCAGTTGCAAAGCGATTTAGAAAAGATTGCTGTATGGTGTGGCAGTTGGCAGTTGACGCTAAATAACGAAAAGTGTGAGGTGATCCACATGAGTTCCAAAAGAAATCCGTTGGAATTCTATTACTCGATAAATAGTACAATTCTCAAGGCTGTCAACTCAACTAAGTACCTGGGTGTTAAAATTACGAACAACTTCAGTTGGAAAGACCACATAGATAATATTGTGGGAAGGCGAGCCAAAGGTTGCGTTTCATTGGCAGGACACTTAGAAGGTGCAACAAGTTCACTAAAGAGACAGCTTACACTACACTCGTTCGTCCTCTGTTAGAATATTGCTGCTCGGTGTGGGATCCTTACCAGGTGGGATTGACGGAGGACATCGAAAAGGTGCAAAAAAGGGCAGCTCGTTTTGTATTATCACGTAATAAGGGAGAAAGTGTGGCAGATATGATACGCGAGTTGGGATGGAAGTCATAAGAGCAAAGACGTTTTTTGTCGCGGCGAGATCTATTTCCGAAATTTCAGTCACCAACTTTCTCTTCCGAATGCGGAAATATTTTGTTGAGCCCAACCTACATAGGTAGGAATGATCATCAAAATAAAATAAGAGAAATTAGAGCTCGAACAGAAAGGTTTAGGTGTTCGTTTTTCCCGCGCGCTGTTCGGGAGTGGAATGGTAGAGAGATAGTATGATTGTGGTTCGATGAACCCTCTGCCAAGCACTTAAATGTGAATTTCAGAGTAATCACGTAGATGTAGACGAGCGTTATCCTGTTGGAAAACACCTCCTGGAATGCTGTTCATGAATGGCACCACAACAGGTCTAACCACAAGAATGACGTAGAAATTTTACGCCAGGGGGGGGGGGGGAGGCGTAGGACATCCACTACATCGCTTCTGCTGTCATACGAAATCTCAACCCAGGCCAAACTCCGAGTGTAGGACCAGTGTACGTAGAACGTGACAAATCGCGTGCAGCTTCTCAGCTGCCGCCTTGTAACCAACACACGGCCGTCACTGGCACCGAGGCAGAATCAGCTTCCATCAGAAAACGTAACAGAATTCCATCCTGCTCTCCAATGAACTCTCTCTTGACACAACTGAGGTCGCAACTGACGGTGGTTTCGTGGAATGCACACTATTGGGCATCTGGCTCCGAGCTGTCCTTAAAGCAATCGACTTGTATCTGTTCGTTGTTTTCCCCCCCTCAGTAGTGCCATGTGTTCTTCGACAGTCAGCTCTTCTTGTGACCCTACCTTCTCGTGACCACCGCTGCGATCAGTCATGTAGTTTGGCTACATTCATGCGAAATCTTTCTGCAGTATCGCAGAAGGAAGATCCAGCTTCTCGTTGCCTTATAGCACGACCTCTGTCAAACTCAGTGAGGTGTTCATAACGGCGTCTTTCTCGCCTTAAAGGCATTCTTGACTAACATCAACTCAAAGGTAACTAACATTCGCGACCGTTACAGCGTGTATTACACAAACCTGATTTGCAAGCTTGTAGTGGTGCTACTGGCGCCACTCTTACGCGACTGGCGTGAAATTTCAATAGAAATTACTTTTCAGACGTAGAAACATGCCTACGAACTTTCGTTTACGTTGCACCACTCCTTTGTCGTATTGCGATTTTTCACCCGTAAATATACGAGACTCATTCAATAATTAAGGAGACAAATTGGCCTGGGCAAAAAACTGTTAGTAATGCAAGTTTGTTACTTCTATGGCTTTAAGTTGGCATCATTGGGATAAGCCCTGATCAGCTGATGTATCAACAGGTTTTTTTTTTTATATAACTTCAAAAGCACATTTCAAGATGGCGAGTCACAATATACAAGCCCAACGCAATCTGACTGCTGTACATTGACAACATGACTTGCAATAATTAACACAAAAGAACTGCACTCAATTCAAGGAATCCTAACAATAATACAAATCCAAAAAATATGAAATTCAATATCAAACTACCTCCAGCTCTGTTAACCGCCTAAACTCATTTCAATCACGAATCCCTATAATGGTAACCCCAGTCTTTTTCATTAGTCACTCACCTCACAGAAAATATTCATAACACGAACTGCAGCAGTTACGGCAAGTAGCAACAACGGCCAGTTAAATAGAAAGATTCTAACTTCTATAAACTCCAACTACTAGGAGGCATATGGTTAGGAAAAAAAAATTGTTGAAGAGAAAACAATTTATTTAGAAGATTTTACTTTATTCGTGTGATATCCAGTTGTCAATAATTCCACTAACCAAACATTATCAACCACACAGCCATTATCATACCTTTCCTTTAATAAATTTCATCTCATCAACACAGAGTCCCCACTAAAAAAAACATGTCCATACACTTTTCTATCCACTCGCTAACTGCTAATCCGTTTAACCACAGAGTCTCTTGCCGAGGGCACAGAGCGCTGTCAGCGATATTAACACAGTCTACAGCGCTGCCAACATAAAAACAGGTTACTTACAAAGGGTTTTTAAACGTTAATATGAATCACCCTGTGTAGAGGAGATTACTAACAATAACCAGTTGTGGGAACTCCGATAGTCATCTGCCATTTGCCGAAAACTCGTAAATGGTATGCAAGGGAAGATAGCGATTATGCGACGCCAGTGATTCCCTTGGAGACGACGTTGGCGTATCGATGCACGCCATCTAGCGGAAGGCGATATCAGAGCTGCGACAGGGGGTAGATCGTAGTCCTGCTAGAGCGACGTGGTGATACCAATTTTTACGTTTCAGCACTAGGCGAATCCAAAGTTGCAACAGCAATATGTATTACAGAATACTGGCGTGCAAGTAAGACAACTATTGCAATGTTCGTGAGAGCCGCCAGATGACAGTGACCAAGTAACCAATAAGATGACAAGTAGAATAGGCGTACGTAATATCCAGTGCATGTGCATGTGCTAGTTCTGCAAGGTTCGCAGGAGAGCTTCTGTAAAGTTTGGAAGGTAGGAGACGAGATACTGGCAAAAGTAAAGCTGTGAGTACCGGGCGTGAGTCGTGCTTCGGTAGCTCAGATGGTAGAGCACTTGCCCGCGAAAGGCAAAGGTGCTGAGTTCGAGTCTCGGTCGGGCACACAGTTTTAATCTGCCAGGAAGTTTCATGGAAAAATAGGTTACATCACTGCACAAAATATCACGTATCCATCGAGATGGTCAAAATATAAGCAACCAAAATTTAAAAGATTCTGCAATGAAACAAAGCATAAGCAGTTACATTATGAAAGGTGCTGTGAATAAAGTTGTTTACAGCGATTAAAAATCCATAACATAGCAATAATTGCGAAATGAAAATTACTATTTGGGGAAATAAAATGAGAAATAAATCCGAACAGAAGGGAAATAGCGTTCATTAGTACACCTAGAGCATGATCATCGGATTACATCGAAGGAGGCATAGCGACAGTAATTGTCATAAAACAACAAAAGGTAGTCGCGAATAAAAGATAAAGAAACATAATCAGCCATGAGATTAAAACACAGTGGACGTAGTCGCTTACAATCACAGAGTCACTCGTTCTACATAGCTATAAAAATAAAGGGAAGAATAAAATATAAGTGGAACACTGTGTCAGAAAACGTCATGGGCCCATGGAAGTAGTGATAAATTTAAAACCCAAAGCATAAGCAGTTGAAATTAAACAGATAGTGTGAATATAATTGTTTACACTCATGGAAAATCCATAACATAGCAACAAACATTAGTTCAGAATTACTATTTGGAGAAACAAAAAGAAGAATAATAACGACCAGAAAAGAAATAACGTTCTTTAGTTAGTCAAAAGCAATGGCGTCGCGTAATCACTTTAAAGGCATACGATCGACGAGTCCCCAAAGACAGATATCGACGTTCCCACAACCGATTATTATTCTTTACCAGTTCTATATATATTTTTATTACATATTGACGAAATGCTGTTTGTAGCATGTATTTTTTATAATGTAATATACCTATTTCTTCGTTTGTTATTAGTTGGTATCCTTTTTCTGTATATATTTTATTTTAGCATCTGTTTCACATCCCGTATGCCTCATTGGCTATCGCTGACAGAATTCGGTATATAGTGGGTGAAGCATCGCCTAATTAAGCAAAAACTACGTTTCTCTCCTTAGAAGTTGACGTACGTGGAGTCACATCTGCTCCGGTCACCGCCATCGCCTACCAGCGTGGGTATAATTTTTCCTATTAGTTATTGTTATATGTCACACATTTTATATGTCAGTACTATTATGACATCCCTATAAATCCGCTGTGTATTTATATTTCAGTATAAAGGGTCCGATGATTGTCTCATTATGATCCAAACCGGTAGCCATTGTACATCAATATTTTATTGGAACCAAGATTGTTTTTAATCCATTTCTAAGCATTTTAGCCAGACCCATATTTTTCTCCACAAGAAATGTTCTCAAAAATTAACTCACTGAACGGTAAAAAAGTTTTTTAACTATCCATTAACTTGTTCTGTAGCAGATAATACCATTTTTTTTTAATGTATGCCTTTCGTGAGTTATCAGATATTTTCTTAAGTGCCTGGTCCACTAGTGAGCTTCTGATATGAAACTTGTAACACCTCCGATTTTTATCCCGACCTGATCTGATCGAATAGCAGTCCAATATTTATTATTAACATGACCGTGAACCTAATGGGGCTGGTAATCGGAGTTCACTGCTACGGAAGTTGTTACTTTCCAGTTTCCTGTTCAATACTATAATACTGAATGTCTGGTAATGAGGAACACCAATACAGTTTTACCAATTACGAACTTATATTCTTCTCAAAACACAAAAAGGAGACAGCCACTGCATTCGCCATACATATCTAATTACGGCTAATCTCAGCACAGGCTTTCTACATTTTCCTTTATCGTCACACGCTAATCCATCACTGCATCCAACAATGCAATCCAAGGTTAGGCCGGCGCGGTAGACTCGAAACCAAATATTGGCTCTAGTAACGTCACTGATCACTTTCGTAGTGATACTTCTTCACTTTCCCGGTATTAATCTATTACATAGGGGTCTAACCACGGCGATGGCGACACCCTTCTCCGTTAAAGCCCTGTATTTCAACAATGGGCTTCACACACATATACCCGCCAACCGCACTGGCGCATCTCGACACTGGCTCTCTCAACACGTCACAATCGATTGTTCGTCCTATCGACCTGTGCCGAGTGCAAAGTTATAGTAAAGGCCTATGGACCCCTTACAAACTGACAAGTGGTCATAGGCCACCGTCGGTGCCATTCTGACAGCGTCACATAAATCCTAATCCATTGCCTCTGTACCTTTCTTTCTGGCTGTTTATCTAGTTTAACGTCACAGATATGCACAGTGACACGAAAATGCAGCAGGGGATGACATTTACAGTGAGCACTCTTCGAAGAATGTTCTCCTGGCCAAAATTGACTGATATTTTAGTTCCTACTCATCCGTGAGGCGCGAAATCTTCGCAAGATAGTGTAATTTTTAACAGTACTTAAATTCCTTGCTGTTTTATTGCATGCAGTGTGGTGTCGTAGATCTATATCACGCTCGCCAGCGTCTCACAGTTGGCAAACGAAACGCGCCTTTCCGACGGCTGCTGGCACCGGTCGCGCGGTAACTTGGTGGATCCAATGATGCAGACCTGCTGAGCCACGCCTTCTGCAGCTGCGACTACAGACACCCTCTGCCGCCGCGATGTAGGGTGACCAACGGCAGCTACTCGGCCCAGTCTGTCACACTCTTCTACAGCTTGATCGCGCGTTAGCAGTGGGATCCTCACACTGCACGACACTGTTTAGACGTTTCTTGAAATAGCTGAACTTTCATTGGTGTTTGTTCTTTTCTAGAGTATTTTTGCCACATTGGGAGAAAGCTGCAAGTTGAGTACATTTTATGATTACTATATTTACGTGTTCACTAATGACTTCTGCTCCTATTGAACTTCCTACGACCACAACCATTGCACCACTCCGTACTACAGCTCTCCTTCCCGCTGTGCATGGAATAGTACGCAACATGAAGTGCGCAGGTAAAGTCACCTCCTATAAGCAGATTACATGGGATTTGACTGAGATTATAAATTATTTCGTCTTTGAAGAAGACAGCTTGTTCTGCTGCACAGCTTTACTTGGGTGACACCATAAAATGGTTCAAATGGCTCTGAGCACTACGGGACTTAACATCTGAGGTCATCAGTCCCCTAGAACTTAGAACTACTTAAACCTAATTAACCTAAGGACATCACTCACATCCATGCCCGAGGCAGGATTCGAACCTGCGACCGTAGTGGTCGCGCGGTTCCAGACTGATGCGCCTAGAGCCGCTCGGCCACAACGGCCGGCGACACCATAAATATTGTACCTGATTCCTCTGCTGTGTTCCAGTTCAGCACTCATCCGTACCTGGAAATGTGTGAAATTTGGCAGAAAACTTTGGCGGGGAACCTCCGCTAACGTAACTCCCACCTTCCCCGTTCCCCATTCCTAGCACCACTCCTATGATGTCATCCCTCTAAATGGTGGGAAAAGGTAAGATTTGCTAACCTAGCGTTTGGAAATGGGGTGGGGTGGGGTGGGAATGTCACTTTTGTGCTGGAGAGGAAGGCAGGATACTTTATTTTTTTAATCATTTCTTTTTAGCTGATCTGAGCTATAATCATTAACCTAACTCATATATGTGTGTATTTGCCTCGATGTGCTGGAACTGACTGAACTAGTTTGCACGACATCTGCCAGAGCGCTCTGTTAGCCTCCCTCCACCTCTCCCGCAATTCTTGTGACATCACCCACTAAGCACCACCACCCCACCTCTGGAAATGGTGGTTATTTCAAAACTGGCAATAATTTCTAATTTTGTGCTCACCTTGCTGTTAGGAAACCGTCTGACCTAGTTCACAATTACTCTACCAGAGAGGTCACAAAGGCCCTTCCCACTCATCCCATCTCCCACTTTCCCCTCCCCCATTTACCGTCTCCTCCTCCAGTAGCGACGAAGCTTCAGTCTGCACTGAGATACTGCATATGGTGAGTGAAAGACTTTAAATTATTGTCTATGCTATCTGTTCAGTGTGAGGAGGTGTTAGGATCAGATGAGGAAGTGTTCAACAGCTATATTACTTGTTATATCGAAAAGCCAAAGAAAGTGGTACATCTGCCTGATATCGTGTAGGGCCCCCATGAGCAGCCAACAGTGCCACAAGACGACGTGGCATAGACTCAACTAGTGTCTCAAGTAGTGTCAGAGGGAATTGACAGCATGAATCATGCAGGGCTGCCCATACATCCGTAAAAGTACAGGACGGTGGAGACCTCTTCTAAACAGCACACTGCAAGGCATCCCAGATATGGTCAATAATGTTCATGTCTGGGGAGTCTGGTGAGCAGTAGAAGTGTTCGAACTCTATCCCCGCAGCTACTCTGTAGAAATTCTGAACGTGAGGGGTGTCGCATTGTCCTTAAGGAATTGCCCAGTCTGTTGGAATCCACAGTGGACATGAATTGATGCAGGTGATCAGACAGGATGCTTACGTATGTGTCACCTGTCAGAGTCGTATCTAAGCGTACCAGAGGTCCCATAGCCCTCTGAATACACACACCCCACCCCACTACAGAGCCTTCACGAGCTTGAAAATTCCCCTGTGGAATTGAGATTGTCTCCATACCCGTACGCATCCATCTGCATATTACAATTTGAAACGAGACTCGTTCGACCAGACATGTTTCCTGTCATCAAAAGTCCAGTGTGGGTGTTGATGAGCCCAGGCGTGGGGTAAAGCTTTGCGTCATCAGTCATCAATGGTACGTGACTGGGCCTTCGGATCCAAAAGCCCATGTCGACAACATTTGTTGAATGGTTCGCGCGCTGACACCTTTAGATGACCTAACAGTGATTTCTGCAGCAAACTGTGGAAGGCTTGCACTTCTGTCACGTTGAACGATTCTTTGCAGTCGTCGTTGGTCCCGTTCATGCAGGATCTTTTTCTGGTTGCAACCCGATACAGATATGATGCTTTACCAGAGACCTGTTATACATAGTACACTCGTGACATGGTCGTACGGGAAAATCCAGACTTCATCACTACCTCGGAGAAGCTGTGTCCCATCGGTCGTGCCCCAGCTGTAACCCTACGTTCAGACTCACTTGAACCTCGATAAACTGCTATTGTTGCAGCAGTAAGCGATCTAACAACTGCACCAGATACTCGTTGTGTTATATAGGCACTGCCGCCCGCAGGGGCCTATTCTGCCTTTTCACATATCTCTTTATTTGAATATGCATGGTTACACCAGTTTCTTTGGTGCTTCAGTGTATCATGATTCTGAGAACAGCATCAACTGCTCTATGTATGATACTTGGAAAGCTGAGATATTGGATGACCATTAGAATAAGAATACATTTCATCAAATAATGAAGATGCAACCAGGTGATCCAAAAATACAATTCGCAACCCATGCTGGTAAGTGCTTGTGCTGGAGCTGTAGACCTTTTATGAAAAGTCTACTCAGTCTTCCAAAGTGCAACAGGCGAGAGGCTCGTCCACTCCATTTTAGTAACCTTGTTCAGAATATGCTCAATTAAGGACACACTGGTGATGAGCAGGGAGAATATTAATAAGCCTACAGCATATAAGAACAGGGTTCAGGACTGCATCCATAGCCCCCTAAACAAATATTGGAAAGGAAAGATAATGAATGAGTGTTAGAAGAATACTTTTCAGCAAATAATGATGAAGCATCATGAAAATGCGTTTTGCCGTTCATACAGATGGCTGGTTATGCTATAACTGCATACTTTCATTGAAATGCCCCATCAATGAGCCAAAGAGACAAATGTTTGTTTATCACCGACAATCCCAGACCGACTGAACTACTTCACAGAATTGACATAGACGTTGCTTCAATAGGGATTTCCTCCGATACCAGTTCGTCTCAGGGAACTAACAGGAATACAGCATTCCCCCTTCCCACCTGAAGATTGCCAGGAACAAGTAGGAATGCGGGAAAGCTACATCCGTTCACTTGATCCTGACGGCAGGAGTGACATAAGGCAGAAGTGGCAGTCCACCAGTCTCAATTAGTGGACTAATAGTAGCCATGAAACGACAACAGCAGGCTAAATATTCATCTGCCTCCATCTCGCAGAAGAAGCGGGGGAGTGAGTATTCATTGCAAGTCTTTGCTACTGTTACAGTGCTTAGCCATTTTTTGTTCAAGAACATGTATCTGTGTGTCGATGGGTGTTGGTTTTTCAACTTCTTTTCAGTGGGTTCCGGCATGTCCAGACCAGCAGCAACACCCACTGAGTTATCTGATCCTGAAACTTCCTGCCAGATTAAAACTGTGTGCCGGACCGAGACTCGAACTCGGGACTTTTCGCGGGCAAGTGCTGTACCATCTTAGTTACCGAAGCACGACTCACGACCCGTCCTCACAGCTTCAATTCTGCCAGTACCTCGTCTCCTATCTTCCAAACTTCACAGAAGCTCTTCTAACAACATTACCACAACAAAGGTCAAAAATTAATTATGACTGTAGTGTTGCTCACGCTGCTAAATATTGCATTTTCGGGCAACAACAAAGTTATATTATGTGGCAGCTGTCATTAGAGCACAGTTAATAAAGTCATTTCTTGAAATAGTGGATAAACTAGGCACTCATCTTTTCGTGTTTCCCACGCTGGTCTCGTTGTGAACTCATGGCTCAATCGTCGAAAATCTAGGTAGTGATGATTCCAAGCTCGGATGCAAACAGTCCTAGGTGTTATTCTGCGATATTCAGAAGTTTTATAGATGTTTTTCATAAACCATTCTTGAAGATTAAACTTTTACAAGTTAGGACAATGGGGATGTAAAAGTAATCAACACTCCGAATTTAAGTTACACTTCTTTTTTATTACTTTTGTTGCAATATCATGTAACTCGTTCAAAACATCACTTCACAATATAAAACATGCTTTAAAATATCTTCCTCACTCTTAAAGTTCACATTTCATAAACTGACTACAATTTGCGTCTTTTTAACAAGACGACCAAAGCTTGACTCTCTAATAATCGCTTACGCGCCCAAAAATCAGAGTTACAAGTACGTCAAAGATCATAGTGACAAAAGAAAGAATACACATAAGAATAATATCATTGCAATATATACATATCGATGTATCGAAGTACATCTACATTAATGAAATCAAATCTGAATGTTGTCAGAGAAATATGTTAATTATTTTACAGAAACACAGTAGAATATTGTTGGTATCGAGAGGTGGAGGTTAGGTGCCGTAATGGTTACGTAATTCAAGTACCATTAAACTCTTCTGTGAAACTTGCAGAACTAGCACTCCTGGAAGAAAGGATATTGTGGAGACATGACTTAGCCACAGCTTGGGTGATGTTTCCTGAATGAGATTTTCAGTCCGGAGCTGAATGTGCGCTGATATGAAACTTCCTGCCAAAAGTCCCTACTTTGAGTTTCGGTCCGGCACACAGTTTTCATCTGCCAGGAAGTTTCATATCAGTGCACACTCCGCTGCAGACTGAAAGTATCATTATGTTATCGCAAACTGCCGTAACCTCCGCCATGTCCAAACCAATGGCAACGTCAGCGAGCCGCTTGTTGGGACCTGCTGGGATCTCCAAATCATGGTATGCTGTAGGGAACCTGGCTCGCATGTTAGAGCAGGGCAACAATTTGCTGTTTCCCATACCACTCGTCAATTTGTGTAACGAAGACACCCAGGCAGGGCCTGAATCTCTGAAGAAGTGTGCTGGTGGTCCTACGCCACAAGGTGCAGGTCAGTACTGGTCTCCAACATACCCAACATCCCACAATATTCCAGTGTTACTGCCAGGACTGGGTGTAGATGTAGTGGACGAGGGACTGCCAGTTCCTCCCAGTGCCCTAGCACTACTGAAGTTGTAACGTAACAGACAGCGCCACAAAGAGCTTAAGTATTGGTATACCAGCATCTGTGGACAGTGATTGGCATGTTACACCAGGGATTAAAAATGCACTGGGAGATGTCAAAGTGTTATACGAGTATATAGAGTCAGAATGGGATGAACTGTACAGGGTGATTCAAAAAGAATACCACAACTTTAAAAATGTGTATTTAGTGAAAAACATAATATAACCTTCTGTTATACATCATTACAAAGAGTATTTAAAAAGGTTTTTTTTCACTCAAAAACAAGTTCAGAGATGTTCAATATGGCCCCCTCCAGACACTCGAGCAATATCAACCCGATACTCCAACTCGTTCCACACTCTCTGTAGCATATCAGGCGTAACAGTTTGGATAGCTGCTGTTATTTCTCGTTTCAAATCATCAATGGTGGCTGGGAGAGGTGGCAGAAACACCATATCCTTAACATACCCCCATAAGAAAAAATCGCAGGGGGTAAGATCAGGGCTTCTCGGAGGCCAGTGATGAAGTACTCTGTCACGGGCTGCCTGGCGGCCAATCCATTGCCTCGGGTAGTTGACGTTCAGGTAGTTGCAGACAGATAAGTGCCAATGTGGTGGCGCTCCATCCTGCTGAAATATGAATTGTTGTGCTTCTTGTTCGAGCTGAGGGAACAGCCAATTCTCTAACATCTCCAGATACTGTAGCCCAGTTACAGTAGCACCTTCGAAGAAAAGGGACCAAAAACTTTATTGGCTGAAATGGCACAGAAAACGTTCAACTTAGGCGAGTCACGTTCATACTGAGTTGTTTCCCGCGGATTCTGAGTGCCCCATGCTGAACAACTGTCGTCGCTTCACTTCTGCAGTACTCAATAACACAAAAAGCTTTCTGTTGAGCGGTCGCCATCTTAGCATCAACTGACGCTGACGCCTAGTCAACAGCGCCTCAAGTGAACAAATGTACAACTAAATGAAACTTTATAGCTCCCTTAATTCGCCGACAGATAGTGCTTAGCTCTGCCTTTTGTCGTTGCAGAGTTTTAAATTCCTAAAGTTGTGGTATTCTTTTTGAATCACCCTGTATAATGCAGAACGCTACGTCACTCAGTAGATGCCCACAGAGTATTATCAATTCCACTCTTCCCCGGAGATTTGCTATGCCAGCCTGTTGCTACTTGCAACATCACTATATGAAGACTCCGCACTTATTCTGGAATCGGGTGGTCATTACAAACTCGTTCCGTCTGTGGAGATGATATCCATTATGTTGCAAGACTGAACATGCGGTTGCCTCATGTTCAAAGTGTGTATAAGCTCTTCGTAATCTATTTCCATATGTATAGTGTGCATATACAAAATTTAAAACACTGTATCAACACAAGACCAAAAGAACAAGCTAAAGATATACCCATCAGTTTGAGGGAAATACACGCTGAATTATGTGCATATAAGAAACTGTTATTTGTTAAATACGGCCCTAGTGTGAAGAAAGAAATGAGGGATTTTGACGATGTACTGCATCCTATGTAGGATTCCTGAAGTGTAAGTAAATTAAGATATTATCAACCTTTTGTTTTTCTTTCATTATAATGTAGAAATTGTACCACAGCTGGTAAGTTGCTGACCAAGCTATAGTGGCTACATATATAGTTACAAGTGTTTTTTTTTTGGAAGCTCATTGCATGCCGATACCTGAAGTAGCCAGTATCATTGCAGAGTGGGTGAAGCGTAAGAATTATGTCCTAAGTGACTGGTATAGTGTGGAAGAAGAAGAAGAAGAAGAAGAAGAAGAAGAAGAAAAGCGATATTTCTAGGTCCATCAAGCTGCAGCAAGAGAGATGTTCTCATGTTGCTGTTAACACACCCAGACACAGCCCAATCTGAGCATTTATGTACAGTTTCAGGAACACTGTTTCAACGCAGGTACCAGTTGCTGCAAAAGATACTACAAGGTGTCGATGGTGAAACATACCGGACATTCAGTCAAAGCAGTGAAATCCCTCTACCAGAAAAAGTAAAATCAAACACCGTGTTCATATTTGATAACATTGCTACAAAAATCGGGATCAAATTATATGATATCTCTAATTTGATGGTCGTATTGATGATGATACATTTTGAGTCAGACATATTCCACAATCCCAAACAGTTGGTGAATGATAATGCAAACCTCATTAAAGTGTCCTAACAGGAGATTTTGAATTAAAAACACAATTTCCAAGTGCTTGTAGGAACTTATAGATCATTTAAGCAATATGTAAGAAGATGTGGAGATGTTTGGAATCACACACAGTACAGCTTGTTATGATAAAACACAAAAGCTGAATGACAGTAGGTAGGGGCATAACTTCTTGGAGTTTCCATATACATAGCTGTGAAAGAGGTGCATTCCTTAGTATACATCACACCATGGACTAGTGCATGCGCATACCAGGCACTCCACCCGAGAGAATGATTATACCTAGACCGAGAATTTGTCTATATACACACGGAAAATTTCAGCATCTGTAGCACAAAATTGAGGATCTGAAGACGCATACGAATTTTCTGAGGCTGATCAACAATGTAAATACTAGGGTTACCCAACTTCAAAAAAAATGTAAACGACATAACCGTAAAGGTTGATGTAACTGAAGAAAAGTATACGACTTAACAATAAAGATTGACAGAATTGATCGAAATGTATATAAAGTGCAACCCCTGAAGTGGGCTGGTTGGTATAATACAAGTTATCAACTAAGCATAAGACCATCACTGCATGGAAGGCCATTCGAGAGAAGTTATGACTGCTGAGGATAGGGCAATTGGATGGACAGCATACTCTATGAGAAACCCTTAAACCAGTTACAGAAACTTTCGATGAAGTCAGTGAAATTACACATTGATGGTAGTGATATTGCTGACTTCATTGACCGCCACATGATAGTAGGATGGACCAAATATTTGTTGCAAGTGATGAACCATATGTATTATGCATGTAATGTATAAGTCGAAAAGAAGAAACAATACAGACAGGTGATAGGGAATTTCAGAAACAACTGGTCTAATGAACCTCATTTTCCTAAAGCCCACAAAACTGTAAATTATTCATCCAAACATCTTTTGATGTATAGTAAAATAACGCAGATGACTGGTGTACTTAGGAAAGCAGTGCAAAATATAAAACGATTACAAAATCTACATTAGATTCTCGATAGAGCATTGATGATGGTATTGACATCCAGCATAAGAGTCAGCAATTCATTCCCGCAGTACATATACTACGATTATTCCAATGAGTTAATAGACAGTGTATGGCTGCTCATGAGCATCAGCTGCTGCCTCTAATACTGCTCATTCAAACAAGGTTGTTTCATTAATATCAAGCATAGAGAGAGAGGTATAATCGAATTAGAATGAAGGCAGTGTTTGGAGAATTGCACAAACCAGCACATAAAACATACCATTGTAGACATTTTATGATTAAGGATTTGACTCACTTTTGGCAGGTTGACCCTGTAGATATGAGGGAATATGCTCATGCCGATAATGGATTCAAATATATTGTAAAGGTCACTGGTACATACTCTAAATTCGCCTGGGCATTACCTTTCTAAAAAAAGAAAATGGTTCAAATGGCTCTGAGCACTATGGGACTTATCATCTGAGGTCATCAGTCCCCTTGAACTGAGAGCTACTTAAACCTAACTAACCTAAGGACATCTCACTCATCCATGCCCGAGGCAGGATTCGAACCTGCGACCGTAGCAGTCGCGCGGTTCAAAACACAAACAGGTAAGCACCTTCCATGGGTGTTTGAGTGTCTGTTGCAGATAGGGATGAATAGATGTCTGGACTGCCTTCAAACGAATCATGGTGGAGAGTTTTACAATAGACATGTCAAGAAAGTGATGCAGCAGTGTGGAATACTCGACCGCTCAACGTTCACCCACCTGGAGGCGAGTATCGTGGAACGTCTGAACAGAATAATAGGATGCCAAATGTGGACGCGTTTTAATCTTTTCTGCTCATGCAAATGGGTAAATACCCTCCCAGAAATAGCTGCACAGTATAATTGTGCCAAACATAACATAATGAAATTGAGGCCAATCGATGTTCGTGAAAATGGATTCACTGATACATTGTACTATCGTGTTAGAACACTGGATTAATGTAAAAAGAAGTTTAACATGGTTGATCTGCGACGTATCTTAAAGCACAAGACAGCATTTGGAAAGTCATACCTACTAACTTGGTCGAGTGATATAATTACAGTTTCCAAAGTGCAGAAAACAAATCCCACAACTTGCATCTTAAAGGACAAGAATGGTACTTAAGTTAGGGATGCTTTTACGCAGCGAATGTGCAAAAGAACTCAGCGCCACACGTGTTTCTCAAAGACGTTATGGGAATTGAGCATTAGTTAAATGGCTTGATTTTCGTACAACATAAAAGAGCTACATTGACGCTGACGATTTGCTGTATAATTAAATGCACAGAGCACAAACAGCATAGTAGCATAGCAAAATGGCTCTGAGCACTATAGGACTAAACATCTCAGGTCATCAGTCCCCGAGAACGTAGAACTACTTAAACCTAACTAGCCTAAGGACATCACCCACATCCATGCCCGAGGCAGGATTCGAACCTGCGACCGTTGCGGTTGCGCAGTTCCCAACTGAAGCGCCTAGAACCGCTTGGTCACAGTAGCATAACGCGCAGAATAGGAGACACATTGTAGGAGGCAGGGATATTATCGGCAAAACTGCAGTCGAGTTGCAAATTCCGAGGTATAACTACTGTGGCCCTGGTACAAAACTTAAAAATTATTTGGCTCGTGGTGATAAAGGGGTTTAGCTTCTTGACGAGGTGTTTTTGGAACACGGCATTAAATACGCAAAACCTAAAGATGTCCCAGGACGGCACGATGCAGATCGACTTTTAGCTGATAAAGCAAAGGCAATATTTTTTCATTCAAGAAAAGATACTGGAATATGGTAGCGCATTGCAGCGTTTCTCGTTGAGCATTTGTAGTTGATCCTACCATGCGCTATGGAATTAAATAGGACATGGGTGTAAATTGCGAGCAAGTTATGAACGCTGCACGCCGTACACCGAAGAAGGAGAAGGATAACTGGAAGGACAAGGAGAAGAAGAAGAAGAAGAAGACAACGAAGAGGAAGAAGAAGAAAACAACGAAGAAGCAGAAGAAGACAACATCGAAGAAGAAGAAGAAGGGGTGCTTGAAAGCTATATCCTGACATCGATGTATGCAACTAAAAGCGCCTTGAAGGACAAAAATTTGTTAAAGGAGCCCGAGTTCTGCCAATGCCCCATAGATTGGGTGGAAGTACCCCCTACCTAATTCCTGTTCTTGCTAGTCTCTTAGCGATGAGTTCTCTGGCTGTTGGTGCTGCGGCTATTGCCAGAACACCCAAGAACGCACAGAAATCACAGCAGCAGCTAGAGAGGCAAGGAGACGTATTGGCATAATGTGACAAATTTAAAAAAAGCCCCTTAGGCACCATACCGGATATGCTGCTTACAAATACAGATCTGTTCATGTTTGTTGGGGAAAAATGAGCATTCCAAGATTTCATGGCGTGTTTATGAGGGGATACATTACCGAAGGCTATGTGGAAGGCCAGGGAAATTGTAATTGTGAATTTAGAGGTTGTTAGAGGATCTGTAAACCACTGGTTGGCGTATGTTAAGAAAAATACAAATAACGTCTACAATTTCGACGCATTTCGAGACCTGAAACCACAAGAACAGTTACAACGACGCTTTACCAACAGAAGACGTGTGTTGCACAATTTTCATCGCTATCAAGAGTTTATTACTTACCTGTGCAGACATATATGAATCAAATTCCTCCTCACTTTTATGAAAACGGGCATGCAAGGAGGTGCATTAACCACCCACTTATCAGCTGATGTTCAGATGCAATTTCGAATACCTTGACCAGTATTACAAGCAAATTACTTCTCATCGATTGATTTAAACATTGGATAATGGAGTATTGCCTTGATTGGACTGAAGACGTACAACAGTATTCCGAATATCACGGAGGCTAACGATAAACTTCATTTGCAAAAAATAAACGAAAAGTAATTTTGGGAATAGAACCTGGTGCATACGAAATTGATGATTGAAATGAAATTTAGAAACAGTCTGGAAAAGGAAATGCCGTACTATAACATTATTTGTTTATGATGCATTTAAATTTTTATAGATTTTTGTTTTCAAATTTTCGCATATTGGTACTATATTTCCTGTAGAAGTAAAGTGTGCTACACTGGAGTCTGACGTTCTCTGCAGTGAATGGGAGTAATGTATGTAAAATACTAAGTAAATTGTTTATTACGTTCAATAATTTCAGGATGACATTTTGTATTATAAAATATATGTGGGTATAAATTGTTCTTGTTGATGTAAATTTGACACTTTAGGAAACGGTCATCCTAAGGAAGAATGTGAGAAGAAAGTGTTATATAAAAGCCAGTGTGCTTCTGTTTGAAGCGAAAGTGGCTCTGGGGAGTGAGAAAGGTGACAAGGGCGAAATGGCGCGCTACCTAGAGCAAGAGCGGGAAGTAAGTCACAGAGTCTGTAGGCAGCAGGGATTGAGGCAACACCTTTGCGGAGAAGGAGAAGCTTTGCCAGCAAATTTGCACAACATTTCCTCGGATGAAGACTGCATACTTGCGAGTTATTGGGCTGCTGTATGTAAAATTGAACGACGCCATGAAGGGAAACTGAGCCCATATAGTAAGATACTTGCAGTCCGTACTGTGGGTAGTGTAGGGGTCGTATTGTTAACCACACCCAAGGCTACAGCTACCAGATATGAATTTTTATACTATTTTTTTTTTGTCCATCGCGAACCATTAATTTAAACTGAGTTTTCGAAACAATTTTTGAACTTTAAAGAAACTGGTTCACCCTGTTATTTCATCCTAATCGTACACCTACATAGGGTCCCTTCCTGGCGTTTGATTAATCCGAGTATCCTGTTTTACAGACTTATGAAGCGCAAAGTTAATATACAGACGCATCATTTGAATTATTTTTGTGTTCTCTTAATTACTGCAAAGTGTTATAGTAAAAGTTTGCTAACGCCAAAAGCATTCAATCAGAATGTAGCCAAGCTGCTAGAATCTGTTAACTGACTGTACAGAATTAGTTCAAAGAATAATAGCTTTTGAAAAGAAATTCCAGTAAGAAAGAGTTTTTCTAGAAATGAAATGTTCAGTAGAAAAAGGGTGTGCTTTAGTAACTAAGTGTTTTAGTATTTAAGTTTGTGAAGCGCTTCTCTAAAGGTTCCCCCCTGCCCAAATTTCTTTAGTTTCTTTGAAGTTATCTACCGGTATTTTTCTCTTTTAAAACGTAATGTATAAAGGTGTAGTCCAACACTGTCTACGTGGAGTAATATTTATTTGAAGAAGCAACTTAAACAGTAGGAACAAAGAAGGCAAAATTCATACTTCTGCTTCTCCAATACTTCACTGTTTCATTACCTGGATAGGCTGGCGACCGTTAATATATATTTTAAACCACTAAATGACATAGGAACTGAGTTGTCCTAGTTTCAATGTAATACTATTCATACTGCATTTCTTTCTAACCTCTGGATAAGATCTTAGGAAAGAATTAAATAGTCCGATTTACTTATCCATTAGATATAACACACGGTCACATCCTGTAAAAAGGTAACTCTAATGATTAGCTTTCCCTATAAATAGGACTATCCTTCCAAAGTCTACTTTATTTGGAAACTAAATTGAATTGTAGTAAGAGGGTTATACGTGGCTCTTCCCAAGACAGGACTACATGTTCTGTTGGGGTATAGTGTATGTGGCAACACAGAGACCGTGTTTTCTGTTATTTCGGTAAAAGCATAATAAATTACAACAGTAGTGGTAGGGTTACACTATGTGCAAACATCAGTGCACCTAAATCTGAAATAAAGACAGTGAATGCAACGACTGACTTAACCAGAGAGGTTAAGTAGGACGACTACAGGGTTTCACAACAGGACAGGTTTTGAAGAAGGATTGTAATAAATTTTAGAAATCAGATCACTGGTAGGTAGATATAATTGCTGTCAGTACAATCCGTGTTGAGTGTAACATTGTAACAAACTTCTGTCTCAACAATACACTGAATCACACAGTTACGGATTGTTCCCTTCAGTTGGAACTGGGTATAAAATTACTGAGAACCCTACCAACGCTACATACCTCCCAATACGAGTCCTGACATTGGACTGTATGGAAAAGCATATTGTGGACATCAGCTTGTCAACTTTCGTGGAAAGTAAATCTAAAGTGGAATCACCAATGACCGAGAATGTTCAGAGACCAGTCGTGATCTTTAACCAGTCAGGACTTGCAGTGGACCCGCCTCCAATCTCTCGGTGAGAACAAAGACACCACCTTGCTGGGAAACCGGAAGCAGCAGTGGCGACGTTCAACTAGCATGCCATTGGTCAGAAAGCAACGATGTGTACAAAGCCGACATGTAATATAAATATGCACATTTACTTTGTAACCATTGTATATATATATATATATATATATATATATATATATATATTATATATATATATATACAAAGTATATGTGTATATTTATATTACATGTGCTGCCCAGAATTCCACTGCTCGGACTGCCCTATCATTGGCGACAACCAGATCGTCCACGGAAACAGGGTCTGATAGTTTCCTGCAATTGAGTAGGTGCTGGTGATCTTGAGGTTCACAGCACTCACAAAGTGTGTGTGTGTGTGTGTGTGTGTGTGTGTGTGTGTGTGTGTATGGTATATAATGTATAATATGTCCCATTGTGTACACATAAAAAAAAGCTTTATTGGATGAGCAGCGTTCGAAGCTTTTAGAAGTTCTTAGTGTGAGTATATTTCTACCATCATATTTCCATTAATGGGAGCTTTTTAAATACCCATTTCTCGAAGTGCAAGCATACAAATGTGAGCTATTAAAAGCTGAACTGGAGACGCCTAGATTCATCACACTTGCGTTCCATACCAACAGAAGAGGAAATATAGCAAATGATTCCATCAGATTTGATGACTATGTGTTAACTAATGCCTGAGTCTACCTGAACTCCAGGTTCTGCCCATATGATAATTTACAGCTGCAGCAGAATGAGAATGTATACAGTCTAGCATTTGACATGTATGCACAGTTCTATGCTTCTTACTGTGATAGGGAAGGATGTCTATTCAGCCCACGAAACTCAAGGAGCTAGCTGCAATAGATTGCTCAAAACAGAATGAGGTAATTAAATCAGGGCCCATAGAAGTGAGAATTGAATTTGAATCCTTGGCAAATTTCCCTGAACACTGCAGGGTACACTCTAGTATTACATGACCATGTGATTAACAATTTCCCAGTCAGTGGTGTTGTGCAACGAACTGTATGAATAAACAAGTGCTGTGCAATATCTGAAGCTTTTTACAATGGTATATCAAGGTGTCAACATGACTGCGGACTTCCAGAATTTCTGTGATGAAGAGCATGGGTAGTTCATATTTAAAGACGGTGCATTCGTAGTGTACACAGAAGATGCTAGTATATCAGAGACATTCTCACCATACAGTGCATCACTGGGGTCTTTCAAGTATGTGATATGTTTTAAAACATGGAAGAGTGTGAAGTGGATGGAGGAATTCAAAGTGGCTAACACATTTTTACAACGAAATTCATTGGGATGATACTGGTATAGCCTACAAAGATTTTGTGATATCGCTTTGGTTATTTGATCAATCGGGTACCCTCATCTACATCAAAGGTGAGGAGGTCACATGTATGCATCGAATCTTCAAGTTTGCTCCTATCCAAACCTGGAATTCTGCTCTCCATCGACTCAAGAAGGAGAAGTTGTGAGAAAATGGTGTCATTTCTGCTAATGAAAATGTAAAATAATTTTTAAGCAGATGAGAAATAAATGAATTTTTACCATATAATCTGTATGTACCATATTTTCTTTCACACTTTTCCAGTACGTAACTTTATCCATATACCACATCTGTGGATCCCCTCAAGCTTAAGAGATTTAATTTTAGACATGTTTGCTTCATGTCTTTGGAAGTGGACACAGTCACATGCTACATGCTTCCAAAGCGAAACATGTGCAGTATGATTCTCATAGTCCTATGTGACATAAGCTTCACCTCCTTAATAGGACTCATGTTCAAAATTAGTGTCACATGTCACATATCCTTTTTGTATTAAAATGGAGTAGGTGTTCTGTAAATAACTACAACAAAGAAGTAAGGTAACGAATTTTCTTGTTCATTCAATTCAAACAGATACAATTTGATTCTTGAGATACAGTTGATGGTCTTGAGATACAGTTCGTTTCTTTTAGAGGCTGACAAAGATGCATGTTAGTGTTCAGTGGTGCTATTTTGTTCCTTCTACACACTGGTTTCTGAGATACAGTTTATAGATAGAATTTGTTTCATGCGATACAATTTAGTTTTTTAGGAAACAGATCCATGTTTGATGTTTGCGAAACAATTACAGTCTCATTCTTTAAGAAAGCAGAAACTTTCATATTTTACAATGAGATAGTACAGTCATGAGAGAAACCTTTTTTTCCTTAATCTCATACAAAACTAATAAAACTAATAATGACCATAGCCTGCAGTCCAAGCAATTTTGAGCGACATGGCAGTCTTGGTATCCATGGACAATATGACAGTAGTAGTACTGGATGTATCTGAAATTTCTAAAATTTGTATGGGACTGGGAACAAATAATAGTATAACCCCAATCAGACTTGGATGGCTGGTAACAGGTGAAATACAAAAACTAGACATTTACATGTGTAATTGTACAAATTTTTATAATACATGCTGTCAGGAAGTTTATGAAAATCAAATATGTTGCAATTCATTTTTTCATAAACTTTTTCCTTATTTAGGAATTCTATCATTTTTCTCTATACACACGCCAAAACTATATACAAGGCACACATGGTGTGCAGGCAAAGTGTGAAACACATGGTACACACAAAAAAATGTGTTTACATGGTGTGGTGTGCATGAAAACACTATTTACATTACAGCACTCATGGTATGCCATCTACTATTACTTACAGCTTGATTAGCCAGTCATACTATTCCACACGCATTCATTCATCTTAGAGACACTGATTGACTCCCTAACGTTCTCTCCAGCGCTGTCAGGGAGTGAACAGTGTAAGTACAGGTGGTTTCAATCCCATCCTCACCTGCTTATCATCATGAGGTGACAGGTCAAGTTCAGATTGCAACACAATAAACAACTCATGCTCTCAAGGTTGTGGAGGAGCACAACGAACAACCCCATACAGACACCGTAACTAATCGTTAGCCATTAGGGACCTCGATGTACCCTGATATACAACTATAGCCCATTTCCGGGTACCACCTCCCAATGTCCAATATGCACCATTTTTGCTCCACAATCGACAATCCATTCACCTCGTCTTTCATTAGACTGGTAACCTTTTCGTTCTATTGAACTCTGTCCAAACGGGTCACAGAAGACCCTAATGGTAATGACCGACCTCTGTGTCATACTCAGCCTATAGGAATCACTGGATGATATGGAGAGGTGTGTGGGCAGCACATTGCTCACCCAGCTGTTGTCAGTTTTGGTGGCTGGAGCTTCTACTTCTCTATCAAGTAGCTCCTCAATTTGCCTCGTATCGTCTGAGACCACCCTGCTTGCCAACAGTGCTCAGCAGACCAGACAGTCAGCCATCCAAGTGCTAGTCAAGCCTGACAGTGCTCAAGTTCAGTGATCTGATGGGAACCAGTGTTACCACAGCAGCAAGGCTGTTGGCTCCATGGTACAATACCATCAGGATTAGTGGCCATAGGATTAGTGGCCATGTATGAGGACATGTCCAATTCATTGCTATGGAATCTAATTACTTCATGTGGATCCCAGTTCTTCAATATATGGTAATTTCGGACTAGTGTGATGAGTTTTCGTGAAGACATTATGGAAACAGTACATGTGGAATATTGATAGATGTAGTATGCACATCCCCACATAGATAGGTTTTGTGATGTCTGCTGCAACCTTTCCATCCCCACAGCAATGAAGTTCTTATTGAATATGGTGACCTGTTTGAAATTTGGTCTGGTGATGCATTGCCTTACGCCATAATGCCCTCGCCTTGCATATCTGACAAGAGTATCATGGTGATTTTATAAATTCTTCATTGTTTTGCTGAAAATTGCAATGTTGATTACTTTTTAAATATCTTTTTCAAAATCACACTTTGCAGAAGCCCTCTGTGTGGTATTTAAATCAGTAAACTCCTTCAACCAGAAACATGCCTAGCTCCAGCCAGAACCACCCCAAACCGAAGGGGTTGCTGGAGGTCAAGGCAGTGAATAACTTACCTCTGCCTATCTCCCAGCATTGTCATCTGCTTAGGAATGAAACCTGTGCCTCTCTTAACCAGTCGCTCTGAACATATTGGTAAACCAACGTGTGCATTATGCATACTAATGGGATATGTGGGGTCTGCCTCCATAACATACCCAACATCAATATCATCGGCATTTTCACTGTTTTAAAATATATCACCTAATCCATTGAGATCTTTGTGCATCCACTGAAACCAACCAATCAGCAGCAATTGTAGCATGCTGTGTCTGTATAAGTTATTCATGTACAGGTAGATGATAGACTCAATGTATGAGTTGTACATTTAGCCCACCTGTGGTTTATTTATCTTGGCATGCCTGTGGACACAATAGCTAAGTACATCATCGATCCCCCACTCAAGGAAAAAATGCATGTCCTAATCAGTCCACAGTCTAATAGTTTTTTTTTTAAATTTTCTTGAGAATTGTATTCCAAGATAACCCCAGCGCTCTGTAACGGAAGCCAAGATGGAGTTTGCATGTGCTCAGTCATATAGTCTGGAATTTTTCAAAAAGATCCATGAGCAAGATGCATGAGCAACTCCATGTCTGTGTCCATGTACAGCTTTGTATATTCGCCCAAAGCTGAGACAGTAAATTCCTGTCAGACATTCACAGGATGTTATGCTACTGTCCTGATTGTGCTCTGAGCACTTTATTATGCAGCAAATAGTCAGTGTCAACTGGGCTATTTTATGTTAGAAGAAAACCAAACCATTTAACTGGCGCTGTATGTCTTGATGTCTTATAACACATTGTATGAGAAACAAGTGTGGTTCTGAGTTCTTCTGCATTTTCTCTGTGTAAAAGAATCTTTCAATTTCAGTACCATTGCTGTCTCTTAAGATATAAATTCTGGGCTTTGTTCTACACGCTTTGGAAACCATAAACATCTGACTCGATCGGCTTCACAAAAGCTGTCTTGTGTTTTGAGATACATACCAAATCACCCACATTAAATCCCTTTTACATGGATCCAACATTTTAATACAGTACTTCGCTATAGCCATGAGTCCATTATCACAAACTTCATTTGGTATCATTTATATTTTGTTACCATGCAGTTATTTATGGGAGGATATCTGTCCACTTGTATGAGCTGCAAAGACTAAAACACATCCACATTTGTCCTCGTATTGTTCTGTTCACATGTTCCACAATACTCGCCACTCAGTGGGTAAATGTTGAGTAGGGGCCGCATCATGATCTTGAAATACCAATCGTAAGACTCACCTTGGTGATTGGTTTGAAGGTTATCCAGACATCGATTCGTCTCTGTCTGCAACAAACGTTCAAACACCCATACGAGTTCCCTCCTTGTTTTTATTCCAACAGGTAATGCCCAGAAGAAGTCAGAGTATGTGTCAATGACCGTTATTGTATGTTTGAATCCATTAATGGTATGTGCATATTCCCTCATATCTACGAGAATAACCTGCCAAAAGGCATCCAAACTTTTAATCATAACATTTCTAGCAGGGTGTTTTACATGCTGGTTTGTGAAGCTCTCAAACTACTGTCTGCGTTATTCTTCGATTACACCTCTCTCTCTGACCTCAGAAATCACTGAAACAACCTCATTCAAATGAATGGTATTACTTGCAGCAGCTGATGCCATGAGCAGCCTTAGTCGATAAATTAGCTGATTGGGATAATTATAGTGGACTGCTAACTCTTTTATGTTGGATGTTAATACCAACGCCAGTGCTATTTCGAGCATCTACGATAGGCTTTATGATGGTTTTCTATTTTTGACTGCATAGGTTTCCTGCTTTCCTCTGTACACCAGCCATAAGCAATGTTTCACCATACATCTCCATGTCTTTGGGAGAATAATCTTACAGTCTTTGCGGGATATAGGAAAACGTGGTTCGTTAGGTCAGAACTGCTCTGAAATTACCTATCACCTATCTGTTTTCTTTTTTCTTTTAAACTTATATGTTAAATGCCAAACATGTATGGTTTTTCATCACTGACACCAAATACGTTATTCACCTTATTATAATAGTGGAAGTTAATGAAATCAACAACATTTTCGTTAATGTGTAATTCCGCTAAGTTCATCGACGGTCCTGTAACTGGTTTAAAGGTTACGCCCAATGTATGGTCTCGAGCCACTTGCCCTAGCCTTAGCAGTCATAACTTCTCTCGAACTGCCTTCCATGCAGCAATGACCTTATGTTTAGTCAACATTTTGCTACACACTAGTGGGACCACTTCAAATGTTGCACCTTATATACATATCGCTCAATTCTGTTATTCTGTCAAGTACATTCATTACCATTCCATCAACCTCTACAATTACATATTCCACATTTTTTTTCAAGTGGTGTAACCCTAGCATCTAAATTGGTGATCAGCATCGGAAGGATCTTGGGATATGTCTCAAAGACGTCAATGTTATATCAGAGATACTGAAATTTTTCATCTTTGTGTAGACGAATTCTCTGTCTAGGTATGCCCATGCTCTGGGGTGAAGTGCGTGGCATGCACTTCAACTTGTCCATGGTGTGATATACACTAACGTATGCGCCGCTTTCATACCTATATATACAGAAACTCTGGAAGTTACGCCTATACCTACTGTCATTCAATTTTTGTGTTTTATCAATTACAAGAAATCCATATTGTGTTTGATTCAATGCATCTCCGTATGTTTTTACAGATTCCTTAAATGATATATCATTTTCTACATGCACTTGGTAATTGTGTTTTAAATTCAAATTGTTGTTTGGATGCAACTTTGTGGTTTGCATAATCCTTTACTAACTCTTTCAGGATTCTGGAATATTTCTGACTCAATGTATATAATCATCCATATGAACACCAAAACAGAAATAACGTAGAATTTGATCCTGGTTTCCTACAGCAACAACATCATATTTGAACATGGTGTCTGGTTTTACTTTTACTGGTAGGGGGATTTCACTGCTTTGGCTGAATGCTCTGTATGTTACACCCTTGACACCTTATATTACCTTTGCAGCCACTGGTACTTGGATTTAAACAGTGTTTTCGAAAATACACATACATGCTCAAATCAGACTCTACCTGGGTGTGTTAACAGTGACATGAGAACTTTTGTGCTGCTGCAATGTGATGGACCGAAATTATCGTTCACATATTGTCAATGATGAATATCACATTCTTCTTCTTCTTCTTCTTCTTCTGGTCTTCTTCCAGACAGGACCAGTCACTTACAACAAAGTTCTTACGCTTCACCCACACTGCCATGATACCGATGACATCAGGAACTGGCGTGCAGTGGGTTTATAAAACACCGTAATGAAATATTTAGCCACTATAACGCAGTACGCACCTCACCGACTGAGTTACAATGGCTACATTATAATAAGAAGATTATGAAGCAAGAAAAACAAAAGGGTTTTGACAATATATTTCATTTATAGTTGAGTGATTGACACAGTATGCAGTACATCAGCAAAATTCACTGGTTCTTTCTTCACACCTTTTATGCACAGAATTCAGAGTGTTTAAGTTTCAAATTGACGGTTATTCCTTTAGCTTGTTCTCTCCGTCTCACCGCGCGGGTAGTCGCGCGCTCTGAGGCACCTTACCACAGTCAGCGCGGCTCCCCCGCCGTTGGAGGCTCAAGCCCTCCCTCGGACATGGGTGTGTTTGTTGTCCTTAGTGTAAGTTAGTTTAAGTTATGTTAAGTAGTGTGTAAGCCTAGGGAACGATGACCTTAGCAGTTTGGTGCCATAGGAACTTACCACAAATTCCCAAAAATTCTTTTCGTCTCGTGTTTATAGTACATACTAAATCGTCAACATACGCACTATACATATGGAAGTAATTCACACTTTGAACATAATGCTACCAGCTGATCAGTCTTTCCAACATAATAGATAGCATCATGTGTAGACCAAACAAGTTTGTGACAGTAGAGTGCTGTAAATAAGTGGAGAGACCACCTTATCACAGCATGAGGGCAGTGCAGTCGTTCATTGATGTTATGGATAGCAACAGGCTGGCAAAGAAAATTTCTGGGAGAAAGCGGGATGGATGTTAGTTTGTGGTCATCTGCTGATTGATGTAGCGTTCTGCATTACACAGTTCATCTTATTCCGACTCCATAAACCACTTTAGCAATCTCAGTGCATTTTCAATCTCTAACACAACACGCCACTATCTGTACATTGACGCTTCTATATCAATATTTAAGCGCTCTGAGGCGCAGGCTGTTACATTATAATTTGAATAGTGTTAGGGCACTGGGAGAAACTGGCAGTCCCTCGTCCACTACATCTACACCCAGTCCTGGTGGTAACACTGGAATATTCTGCGATGTTGGGTATGCTGCACCAGTACTGACCTGCACCTTGTGGAGTAGGACCACGAGCATACTTCGGTGATTCAGACCTTGCCTGGGCGTCTTCGTTACACAGACTGACGAGCAATATGAATGACAGCAACTCGTGGTCCTGCCCCAACATGCTAGCCAGGTGCGCTAAAACAGCCCACATTGTTGTATTTCTCTTCAGCCCTGATGTCGATCTGGTCGCAACAAGCTGCTGGTTGCTACTGCTTCTGCGCCTGGTCTGGACACTGGGAAGGTTCTTGCAGGTTCCAACAAAGCAGTAGGTGTTGTTGCAAGTCTGGACATGCAGGAAGCACTGAACAAAGAAGTAGAAGGACCAATATACGTCCACAGACCAATGTATGGAGTTGAACAAAGAACGGCTATGTGTGGTAGCAGGTGAGTATCTACTCTTGCACTTCTTCAGTGACATGGAGGCAGATGAACATTGCAGCTGCTCTTGACGTTTAATGGTTACGACTACTCCACTGACTTAGACTGGTGAACTGTCGCATTTGCCTTGTATCACCCCTACCATCATGATCACGTGATCTGATGTAGCATTCCTGCATTCCTATTGGCTCCCATCACTCTGCAGGTAGGGAGGGGGAATGCGAAATGCTTCTTCTACCCATCACTAGGCAACACTATTATTTGCTGAAATGTATTCTTCCTGTGCTCATCCACTACCTTTCCTTTCTAGTCGTCATGCTGGGAACTATGACAACAGGTCTCAGCTGTGTACTTACAGGTAGTACACCAACTAAAATCCCCCCTGCCCATCACCATCATCTCCACAATTAAACACATTCTGAACAAGGTAACAACACTAGTGTGGATGAGCATCTCACCTCTTGCGCTTTGGGAGAATGACGGGACTTTTTATGAAAAGTCTACAGTCCAGCAGAAACATCTATCAGCATGAGTTGCGAAATGTAACTTCTGTCCATCTCTGATTTCCAAACAGCACGAAGGGAGGAATGGACGCAGTCCTCAGCTGCGTGATTGCAACTAATATAGCTGTTGAAATCTTCCTTCAGCGACACCAACGTCTTTTCCACTGAGCACATCACACACAATAAAGTAAATACTAATAATGTCTGTCCTATCTGGCAGCTTAGTGTACACTGCAGCTTTCCTACTAGTGGAGGAGGAGAGAGGTAGTGGACGTGTGGGAAGTGAGGGAGGGAAAGAGTGGGGAGGGCCAAGGGGAGGAGTGTGGATGGCCACAGCACCCTCTGATGGCCGTATTGTGAACTAGGTCAGTTGGTTTCCTGACCTCAAGGTGAACACACAAAATATGAAATTCCTGTTCTTTTTTAAGGTCCACCATTTCCAGGGGAGCGGTAGTTGAGAGGTTGAGTGATGTCACAGGAGTTGAAGTAGATGAAGTGGAGGTGGGGTGGGGGGAGGCGAACAGGGCACTCAGATGAAAGTCTGAGTTAGATTACTGGAGGTAGCCCAATTCAGCTATAAATAAATAAAACACCCTGCCTTCCTCTCCAGCACTGAATTACTGTTTCCCACCTTCCCAACAGTCAGGTTAGCACAATTGACCATTTCCTGCCATATCCAAGGGTGATGTCATAGGAGGGAGAGGTAGGGGGGAGATGGAAGGGGAAGTTAGGTTAGTGGAGGTAGCCCAATTGAGCTATTTCCTGCAAAAATTTCCAGCCATTTCCAGAGGTTGTACGGGTATGTGACGTCATAGAACCTTGGGGAAAACCCAGACGCCAATTTGAATAAATTATTTTTTCCCATATTAGCATTGTTCCATCAATCTCCATCACTTATGATTCCTATGGCAACCACTATGCGATGGTCTTTCTCAGCGAATCTGGTTGGACAGCATATGTACACTCGTCGACTGCTAACTAAACGGTAATCTTACATGGAAGCTTTATAGTCATCCTAGTTCATTACCGTGAAGGTTAGCAGTGCATGAACATTCAACAATTGTCACAAGCAGACGAGACGCAAACGTAGCTTATACAAAACTTGTCAACAACGCCAGAATCTTCAGGACCCAACACGTCCCCACACTACCACGTCGCAATCAAAACAACACTACTGCGTCATCGTATAAGATATTTACAATACAATATTAAACCAACGGCCGCGCGGGGTTTAGCCGAGCGGTCTGGGGCGCTGCAATCATGGACTGTGCGGCTGGTCCCGCCGGAGGTTCGAGTCCTCCCTCGGGCATCGGTGTGTGTGTTGGTTCTTACGATAATTTAGATTAAGTAGTGTGTAAGCTTAGGGAGATGAAGAAGCTTGCACAGGATAGAGTAGCATGGAGAGCTGCATCAAACCAGTCCCAGGACTGAAGACCACAACAACATCAACAACAAGCTTAGGGACTGATGACCTTTGCAGTTAAGTCTCATAAGATTTCACACACATTTGAATATTTTTGATTTAATAAACCAACGTTGCGGCGGCCCTTCTTAGGACAGTGACAAATTAACTCGAAATCCTGTGATTCAGTGAATCGGTTTTCCAGTGATACTACTAAACCATCGACGTCACATTATTGGATTTTATTGACTGTGATAGTGAGAACCTAGTGAATTAGTCATGACAACAAAGAATAGCAAAGAGCTGCACGGCAAATTCTGAGCCAACGAATATGACAATAAAACAGTGAGAAGGGTTACAAAGTTCTGTACAAAGACATATTCGGAAAATGAAACAAACGGACATCGCTTACCCGACGTTACGGTCGTCCGTGATCGAGCAGGCAAAGACCTAGCCGCAAACAAGTTTTTCAGGGTGGCATCATGATCCAGGATTTGGCAGGATACACCCAGTACGCAGATAACCCTGTCAACGCCGCAGGTGTCTACGAGATGCAGTGTGAGTGCAGTGACACCGGGTTAGGAAAACCGGAAAGCCTGTTAGCACCCGCAAAGCAAAGAGCTTGAGCGCTATGTTCAGTTGGGGCAGCACAGTACATCGACACTAGCTGAGTGGTTACGGACTAGGTATTGAGTTTCAGGAAGCCCGAGTACTTGAAAGACAGCGGTAGAGGCGCATATGAAAAATAAGAATGGCAAGTGAAATCGTGCAGCAGCCTAATGGTAGGAGGGGTATAAGCCCTCGGCAGCCTGGCATTCTCAGTACGACGGGTCGTTTGTGATCGCAGGCCAGCGGCCTCACCAAACAATGCAGAAAAGGGTTAAGCAAACAGCGTTTGCGCAAACTGGATGCGCAAACGGGCATCGCTTCTCCGCTGCAAACAGTGGAATAGCACGGCCGCCAGAAGCCTGTC
This sequence comes from Schistocerca serialis cubense, assembly GCF_023864345.2. Lineage (NCBI taxonomy): Eukaryota > Metazoa > Arthropoda > Insecta > Orthoptera > Acrididae > Schistocerca > Schistocerca serialis. The sequence goes on from NC_064645.1 coordinate 70,140,720, forward strand.
GCTGTTTTGTAGTGGGCTACCAATTGCCATCGAGGCGTGCAACCCACAAATAGTCTGCCTCGCACCATGTCTCTCTCTCTCTCTCTCTCTCTCTCTCTCCTAGCACCTACCACTGTACTTATGGGGCCAATAATATCTACAAAATGTCCGAACGGCAGTCTGGTGAAACCGTCAGGAAATCTTCTCTGTACGTCTTGTCAGCTGCTCTCAAATATTGAGAAAAAGATTTTTTAAATGTTTAGGAACAAAGCTGCTACTTATATATTATCTTACCAGTTTCAGTCTTTGGCCAGTTTCACCATCACATATTACAAGTAACAAAATTTGTTACGAGTGAATGCGTCGAACTTGATAATGTAGGTGACAGTAATATCAGGGTTGATATGGTAGCTGTTAATGTATTTTGTATTTAGCATATGTTTGGTATGCGCAGTTCTGTTTATCTCGTCACACTTAAATGTATTTGAGATACGCGTTAAAAGGCATAACAATAGTGATTTACACCTTACTGTATTATATTAATGTACTCGTATGTGCATAAACTATATTTGTTTGGTACCCTCACTATCCAAAATGATGTAATCTACGCGACAATGATATTTTATGTACAGTGGAGAATTCATTCACATTGGATTGACTGTATGTCATGCAGGCTTGTTTTCCATAGGTGTTAACGTAATTTGACACACGTCGATGCACAAAATTTTATTATAAGCTCATACATTCAGTTCACTTCGTGATTTTGTTAATATCGCTGACTATAAATTAAATAAAAATTTATATTCAACAGGAAATCATACAACTCTCTTGGCAAATGCCTTTCCGAGACTGATGTTTGAAATACTCATCTGTGATACAGACAAGAGGCAGATTGAGTCAATAATTAAATCACTGGAGACTAAGGACCTCACGGTTATGATGCAGTGTCTATCAGAATTTTAAAGTACTGTGCTGCACTTGTTAGCCCTGCATTTAGCCATATTTGTAATTTTTTCTTTAGGAATGGTAAGTTTCCTGAGCGATTAAAGTACTCAGTAGTAAAGCCGTTTCATAAAAAGGGAGAAAGGGATAATGTAGATAATTTGAGACCCACTTCTATGCCATCAGTGTTTGCTAAAGTTATTGAAAAGGCGGTGCATATCACGATAATTTGCTATCTAATGTACAGTTCGGCTTTAGAATTCGTTTAACAACTGAAAATGCTATGTTGTCTTTTCTCTGTGAGGTACTGGATGGGCTAAACAAAACGTTTAGAACCCTTGGCGTGTTTTTTGATTTAACTAAGGCATTTGATTGTGTTGATCACAAAATATTGCTCCAGAAGTTGGACCATTACGGAATACGGGGAGTAGCTCACAATTGGTTCACCTCTTACCTTAGCAACAGGCAGCAAAAGGTCATTATTCACAATGTTGATAACGGCTGTGATGTGGGATCTGAGTGGGGTAACTCTAAAATATTTCTGTTTGCTGATGACACTAGCTTGGTAGTAAAGGATGTTGTGTGCAACATTGGCTCGGTTTCAAATAGTGCAGAACATGACATCAGTTCATGGCTTGTAGAAAATAAACTAACGTTAAATCACAGTGAGACTCAGTTTTTACAGTTTCTAACACACAATGCAACAAAACCTGACGCTTTAATTTCACGGAATGGGCATATGATTAGTGAAACTGAACAGTCCAAATTTCTGGGTGTTCATATAGATGGTAAGCTGTCGTGGAAGGCCCACATTCAGGATCTTGTTCAAAGACTTAATAGCGCCATTTTTACTATTCGAACGGTATCAGAAGTGAGTGGTACTTCGACAGGAAAATTAGTCTACTTTGCTCATTTTCATTCACTTATGTCGTATGGTATTATATTTTGGGGTTACTCTTCCCATTCTAGAAGGATATTTTTGACTCAGAATCGGACGGATATGGAATAAGTGGTGTGAGTTCACGAACCTCTTGTCGAACTCTGTTCACGAGTTTGGGTATTTTGACATTGGCCTCTCAATATGTATATTCCTTATCGTCGTTTCTTGTTACCAATATTAGCTTATTCCCAAGAATAAGCAGCTTTCACTCGGTTAATACTCGGCAGAAACGAAACCTGCATTTGTATCGGACCTCTTTAACTCTAGTGCAAAAATGTGTGCGGTATACTGCTGCATCCATTTGCAATAAGCTGCCACTGTAATTCAAAACTCTGAGCAGTAATCCACGCGCTTTGAAATCGAAACTGAAGAGTTTCCTCATGGGTCACTCCTTCTATTCTGTCGAACAGTTCCTTGAAAAATTAAGCTGATTCTTATTGTATTGCTGAAAGCGTTTACTTAAACTTACGGACTGACTTTTTTCCTGGTCATGAACATTTATTATTATCTGTTATTACTTTTATGTCGTAATTTCATGTACTGACACGTTGCATGACCTTGGAGAGTTGCTCCACAATTTGGTCCTACGGAACTTGAGGTGTAAATAAATAAAATAGATATATCCTGTGTGAAACGCCGTGTTCCGTCACATCCCAGTTGTACAATAAATTTTCCTTTTCTTTTTCAGCACCACTTACTAGCAAAGACTTTATTGCATTATTGCAGATATGTTGGAGTGCAATTCATGTTCTGATTACGCTGGTAGGGAAATTTTCTGTGGTTTTTCTGTTGTGCAATTCTGTTCGTTCATTCAACATATGTTCTACATGCTTAGTCGTGTGAATGAAGATTTCTGTTACTTCTAAAATGTTTATTAGTTTTTCTTTTGAACAATGTATAGTAATTAGTTTCTCTAGATGTTTTCAGTAGAGCGTTCATTCTGTCTGAGGTGCTCTTAAAGCAGTCCTGAAACACGTCTAAGTGTGATGACATAAATAGAATCATCCTCAGCAAAGAAATTGTAAACACACGGTAACTAAGTAGTTACCATATGAACCACATTAGTACTGATGGCCTTGTTAACCACATTCGACGCATCCACTCAAAACAAATTTTGTTCTGTGTAATAGACAGATTGTGAAAATGGGCAAAGCCCGAAACTAGTCACGCGATAAATAAACAGCAGCTTTAGTATAAACTCTTAAAAAAACGTCTTTTCTCAGCTTTCGAAAAGCGATATACTGTAGCACCCTCTCCCCAGCTAATTAGTCTTTCGCTGAGGACGTGTACAGTATCTCAGTCGAAACGGTTTATTTCGGTATTGTAACTACAGCGTCGATAATGAACGTTCCAGTTTCAAAACGCTCCAGAAAGAGAACTACTGCTCAGAATGACGTCAAATTTGAACATCATGCATGGGTGAACGTCATTGAACGAAATCAAATATAATGAAAATTTGACCAATAGACGGGGCTGTAAGCGTCAAAATATGCATGCCAACAGACGCGCGGCACACTGCTCTTTCTCGCCGGCCGGAGTGGCGGAGAGGTTCTAGGCGCTACAGTCTGGAACCGCGTGACCGCTACGGTCGCAGGTTCGAATCCTGCCTCGGGCATGGATGTGTGTGATGACCTTAGTTTGGTTAGGTTTAGGTAGTTCTAAGTTCTAGGGGACTAATAACCTCAGAAGTTAAGTCTCATAGTGCTCAGAGCCATTTTTTGCTGTTCCTCATTTTGAGTCCGAAACGCCCAACATGGCTGTGTCCATGAAGGGTCGCGCGCTGCTGGTAATGCTCGTTTAAAAGAACGGTGGCTCTTCGCCAGTAGCCCTGCAGAAGTTCCGGACACTCAAAGATACGAAAAAAGGCACTGGTCCGATGTCTGCTAAGGATCTGGAAAGAAATGTTTACTTTCGAAAAGGTGCATTGTATTAAAGGGAGAAAAGCAGCTTATCCGACGTCTCTCGAAGATGTGGGCACACCATTACAGGAGAGGTCGAGCGGTGTGTGCAAATATGCAGCGCACGAGATATTACCCTGATGATGGACATGCTTGTAAATATCCCACATTGTTATCCATACAAAATCACCAATGTTCAGGAGTTGCTGCCCGCAGTGACAAACGTTCCCTCTGTAATATCTTGCTTGCATAGAAATCGACAATGAATAGTCGGGAAACTTTTTGTGTATAGGCGAAGCCCTTTCCAAGGACGTGTGAATACACAGAATTGCAGAATAGGGGCATCGGAAAATCCGCACGCACATCAGCCAGTACCACTTCATTCTGAAAAGGTGACTGTGTGGTGCGGGTTTACGGCATAGTTTATTATAGAGATGTATTTTTTCGGTGAGATGAGTCCTTCGAGTGCTTTTACCTCTACCGTCACGGGTAAACGCTATGACAGTATTTTGCGCACAACATCATTCCAACGCTTCAACAGCATGGATGTTTGGGTAGGATCATTTGTTTGCAAGACTGCGCTGCTTTGCATTTTGCACAGGCAGATGAGCGGCCGCTGTAGAGGCATTTCGGAAATGCTAACTATCATCTGTCATTTTCCCACAGCCTGGCCGTCCATATCAGCTGATCATGATCCATGAGACTTCTGGCTGTAGGGTTATATGAAGGAAGCTGCGTTCAGCGCTCCCATTACGAATGTATCAGACCGAAGGCATGCATTCTCAACGTGACTCCCGAAACACTCCGATTTTTTGATTTCAGCTTGTGGGAGAAAACTGTGGACAGAACATGTTCTGCGTCAGTATCACGACAATTATGAACAGATGTCGTTTAGCTTTTTATGCTGTTTTTGGTCCCCACGACAATTAAAAACCGATGTCGTTATGCTTTTTTTTGTGATTTTTGCCCCCAGGACCATAAGAAAACCAATGACATTTTCTTTCATGTGGGTTTCACCTCAGGACTATTAAAAATCGATTTTGCCCATTCGATGTGATACGACCCTATGTGGTGGTGGGGGTTACCTAACTAATGGTGCCACGAATGTTCACTTCCGAACTTGTGTAGTCATGCACTTTGAACATTACGGACAGTGTAATGTGCAACTCAAACCATAGTTGTCGTACTGCTATTCATCTCTCATTTGTAGCTGACCCCACGATACGATAAAACGGTTACAGCACGGTATTTAAATAAGTACGAGTGTCTGACTAAGATAGTTAGGGGCAACACACCACTCTCTACAATAACTCTCAAACAAGTGGACCTCATACATGCACAAATTATATAGAAATAATTTTAATATATGTCTAGGACATAGAATGACACGCCGAAGAAATAAAGGAAAATAGCCCCAATCATTAAGTCCCGACCAACATTTCGGCAATTTCTCTTTGGTTGAGACAGACAAATACTGCGACTTGTAAGACCCTCCAATTTATCGCAATTGTTGGTAAAATTATCATAAATTATTTTTTGTTCCATGACGTTTCCCCTTGAATTAACAATGCGCTGTTCAAATTTGACACCATTCTGAGTAGTGGTTCCCTTTCTGGAGCATTTTGAAACTGGAACGTTAATTACGAACTTGCTGTATTTTATAAAATGATGTGGCATTACATCTTGATAGATTTTAATGAGGTGATGTATTTTAGTCATTAGGTAGCCAGTCAAATGCAAATGTAAGCAGCTTAAAGTAAGGAAATGATGTTCGGTTCTACAGACACCAGCAATCTGCTGGCAGGATAGGCGCTGCCCCCGCAGGACTACTGTAACGGTGACGCAAGCTCCCGGCTCACAGTGTGGGGAACGTGGAGAGTGAGAGTCAGTTATTGCAGAGGCGGCATCGCTCCAGGGCTGCGAAATGGAAGGGAAAGAAACACACACACACGCCGCACTCCCCCTTTTTATCGGCGCAATATCGAACGGCAGCCGGCAGCCAAGCATCTAGCGCCACTGTGGAGGCTCCCTTGCCTCTGGCATTCGGTTCACGTCCGGGCAGGGGCCTTGTTTATACCGGCGCCAGATGCGGCGGCCGTGCGTGGGCGGCGGAGGCGGAACTCAGCACTGGCCAGGCCGCCCCCGGCCCCCGCGTTGCCAGAACAGTAAGGCGCCGTCCCGCCCCCAGCCCCTCGCGCTGCCTGCACAATAAGGCGCCGGCCAGCCCCCGGGCCCCGAGCCAGCGCCGCGCCGCGCCGCCGAAATTATACCTTCGAGCAGACACCGGAATTTTCCTCCCCCCTTTTTCCCCAGCGCTCCTTTGTTTCCTACGGTCTCTCGTCCGCACCAGTGGCCGCCGCCATTCGACTGGCCGCCCGCAGCTATTTTCTTAGATCGACTAGATGGAGGAGAGGAGGGCCAATCAAAGGGAACCCAAGCACAAAGGCGGCCGGCCGGCCGGCCTGCCTCGGCAGCGGGACTCATTCGGCGGCACCAAAACGTCGCTCTCACTCAGATCTGCAGCGTCGGAATGGGCTCCTTGCATGTAAATAAATTGTGTCCGGTGTCAGTGTTCGTTGTCGTGGATCGATGAGTGGGGCAGGGCTCTTCATGAACAACGCAGAATAATCGCCAGTACTATTGGGGCTCACGCTGGGATAAGAGCTTCACTGCCACGTGGGCAGAATGGTCTCTTCACCAACCCCTTGCCCCATCCCAGCCCTCTGGGTGACTTCATTATTCCAGTGGTAAACTGGACGACTACAATTTATAAAGGCACGGATGGATTCTAACAGGCAGACATCACCAAACGAAAAAGACGGTGAAAATCATACGAAACGTAAATTTGTACTCAAATGTGATGATGCTTGGCCAACAATGTTGGATTTAAGATACTTGAGTCAATCTTCTCATCAACAGAAAACAGTAGCGAACATTAGTCTCTCTTAACAGATGACTCCGTATTTAAATAAGTACGAGTATCTGACTAAGACAGTTAGGGGCAACGCACTACTCTCTACAATAACTCTCAAACAAGTGGACCACATACATGCACAAATTATATACAAATAATTTTAATATATGTCTAGGACACAGAATGACGTGCCAGAGAAATAAAGGAAAACAGCCCAATCACCAAGTGCCGACAAACATTTCGGAAATTTCTCTTTGGTTGAGTCAGATAAATACTGCGACTTGTAAGACCCTCCAATGTATTCGCAACTAGAGTCGCCCACTGTCCTGGTACCAGTTTGTACCGAAATTAGCTGAATGACTATAATGAGCCAGATCAAAAACAGCCCACTCTACTCCTTGTAATTGAGAATGAAAACTGCAAAAAAAATAAAATAAAATAAATTAAAAAAGATAAATAAAAAATAAAAGAAAAATAAGAAAAAGAGGAGAAACACGGACGTAGATTGTACGCCATGTTTGGCTGGTAGACCTCGTGGGCCTCCTAGTAGGTTGGCATAGCAGAACGAACCCCTTACGTGTAGTGTCTGAGATTTGTGCCTTATTGCAGGTGACTGTAAAGCATTCGGGGGACAGTGAGGTGCAATTCTTTAAATCTTGTCCAGTTATTATACGACGCGTGGCGTCTTGTGTTCCCACGTCTCGACGAGTTTCCTACACGTCATTTTCAAGCTATATATGCCTGAAGATTAGGAGTTGGAAACTCGTTGAAATGTGGCAACAACACAATGCTACGACTCGGGTAAAAACCCGAGAAGGTATATGAGGTCACTGAGAAAACCTGCACTCGCAAATCTGGTGTAATTTTTGTGTTGTAAGAAGATGATGAGAAAAAGGAGTGGATGAAACCCGGTGCCGTCACGGAGCCTCAGCAGTAGCACAGAAGGGGTCCTCATCTTACGGACGGATCAACATGAACAGAGTCTAATGCCTTCACTCCAAGAGTCACCCCAAGAGTCTTGGAATTCCAGCCAGGGCAGTGCCACAAAGTCTGGTGACCAAGAAATTTTGTTAACATCCAACATCAGCTGGCTGCCTTGCAGACGAACATCGCTGCTGCCCAGGCCTGCGTTTGCGAGCTTGCTACAGAAGAGGGTTGTTTCGAGGTGATGCTCGGGAAGTGATTAAGTCACACGCTAATGTGGCTACCTCAGTTATACTTTCCATAAAAGGTTGTTACAGCTGCAAAAAGTGGAAGAACGCAAATCGATCAAACGAGAACTTCTTTTAGTCCGACGGAAGTGCACACACGCGGAGCAGGAGGTACGTAGAAACTTATAGAACTTCCTGACTCTAGAGATTCAGTTATAAAAGAAAGACAATAAAAAGTTTATAAAAATGATTTTTGGGTCACGTAAAAAACATAGTTTCTTAGTACGGTATTCCATCAGAAATTCCTGCATGTGAGAAGTGAACAACTACATCAACGACTTCCACTGCCGTTTGTACAGCACTCTGGTCGACGACTGTAAAGTATTGTTTCGATATCTCGAAATTCCATAAATGCCAGGATTGTAGACTGATAATCCAAAAGAATTATGACTAACGCCCACCTCAAGGCTGAATGCCTCCTGGTGGTGTTGAGGGCATGTGACGCAGTAGGGAAAGAGCGGAAGAGAGACGAATGAGGACCCATTACAGTGAAGATGCCGGCCACAGACGCAGAAATCCACTACCACGAGCGGTTTTGACAAAGGACAGAATGTTACGGCCCTGAGGTTGGAAACGAGAATCTCTGAAACGGTGAAGCTGGTCTCCTGTTGGCGTACTAATGTCAAGGGCACATATAGAGAGTGGCTGAAGGATGATTAAATCAGGAGTAGGCCGCATGGTATTGGAGGGCAACGTCTTATCACAAAACCCAGAGATCTCCGGATCGCCCGCTGTGTAATCCATGATAGGCAGCGATCCGTGGCAGATCTGGCGACAGAGTAAAATTCTGGTTCAGGGACGTTCAGAGCACACCATTCACAGGCCATTACACGAGTAGAACAGTAGGCTCCACATCAGCCCCTACGTTTCCCTTTGTTGACCCATCGACATGGTCAGTTGCGATTGCGGTGGACACAGCATCGCTCAGTTGGCACCGTGGATAAATAGAAACGTATCGCCTGTCGAAGAATAGCGTTACTTGTTACACCAAGTCGATGGTTGAGCCCTTACATGCTGTCATCCAGGCGAATCACTGCACCACACCTCATATGCAGGCCGTTGAGGGTAGAATTTTGCTGTGAGAACAGCGAGCTGGACTTTCATATGATCCGTGGTTGTAATCGAAGGCATCACGGCAGGAGCCAGCTATGCAAATTTTATTATGCTTGAAGTCTCTCCCTACGGAGATGAGATTTTCCAGTAGAAGATCAGAAGCGTCCTACTGTGGTTTGAGGGACGTTACAGTGAACTCACATTGATATCTTGGCCAGCAAACACGCCCGACCAGTGTACATTCGAACACATATCAGGTGCCAGCTGCATGCTTGTAAACCATTTTCTCGAATCAAATGGTTCCAATGGTTCTGAGCAGTATGGGACTTAACATCTGAGGTTATCAGGACCCTATAACTTAGAACTACTTAAACAAACCCAAGGACATCACACACATCCATGCTCGAGGCAAGATTCGAATCTGCGACCGTAGCGGTCTCGCGGTTCCTGACTGAAGCGCCTACAGCCCCTCGGCCACACCGGCCGGCCCACTCTCTCGTAACTGGCGGGCATTGCTAGATTTGTGCATAGACGTCTGGTGCCACATACTCCTGTAACCATGTCAACGACTTGTAGAATCCATGCCAAGCAAAATCTTTGTTGTCCTGTGTTTGAAATGTGGAAAACTGCGCTATTAAACAGCTGGTCGTAACTGAGCCGCGCACGGCTAGTGTTCATGCCATTTATTGTTTGTCATCTTCTTTTACTGTACTGCCGCCTCGTTTTCTTATTCCTTTTCCTGGCGTCACTAACTTCCCTCCTTACTTTCCCGTGAGTGGCAGCAGCAGCGCATATCGATAAGCGCTCTGTCGTACCATATCTTGAGCGACCGATACTATTTCCGGGTCGTCGTGTGTCTGATTAGTCAGTTGGATCAGCAGTGCACTTGGGACGCAGCAGCAGTGAAGTCGAGGACGGAGCGCCGGTGAGTTGCCGACAGCCAGTGCTCGCCGACTGCTGGCGACACAAATGAACTGTCCGACGGAGGGTGATTGGAGCGGGACGACCATTGGTTGGTCGTTCGGTTGCTCCTCTCATTGGTCGACGTATATTTGGTCCTTTGTACCATTTCTGGGCCTGGAGGTGGTCGGTTGGCGTGGAGCAGCGAGGAAATTTCCGCTGTGCGTAGATTGTACGAGGCCGCTGGTGGCGTACACGTGATGTCAGAGTGTGTGGTGCTGTTCCCATTGCTACGAGGTCTGTGCCTCACCGATCCTGGACACGTAAGTTGAGTTCTGACTGAATCCACCAGCAAGTCACGACTGTTCACATTGTGTCGTTTGAATTTCGTAGTCGGCTATTGGGACATTCCCGCGATCAGCAACGTGTGTTTTCAAGTTGGCAAATTTTAGCCACCCTCTGGTGTTTAACTGTACTTGGTTACTTTGAATTGAAGTACACCAGCGGAATCTTCTGCCTTGTGGCCGTTAACGTTTCGGTTACCTGCCCTGGCCATTGACGTAAATTCCGGCAGTGTCCTTTACTCATCGGGTCACTGTCCAACACGTGTGAGTAGTTTTGACAGTTTATGCATTCTTAATTGTGGGCGGCTACGCATTTTACGTTTTGGCATTGGAGTTCCTTGTGTACTGGTCGGGTGAAAGCAAGTCGTCTTGTCGTGGGTCGGTTGACTGTCTCTTGGTTGGGTTGCCAGCTGATCGGATATGGTTGGGCCGACTACCTGTCTCCCCTCACCGAGTTAATATTTGAAGTGCAGACCGACCCTCAGAAACTTCTGAGAGCCGCTGGCTCTACTGCGTTTTCTTATTGGTGTTTGATTGTTTATTTTAATGGCTCATAGGCGATGATCTGAGTTTGTATGCTTTTAGTTCGGTTTTAAATAATGGGCCTTCAGCCGCTTTAAAATTGAAAGTTCCTTAATTGTTAAGTCTGGCATTGTTTTGGCCTTCACCCTCACTTAAAATACTATTTTGGATATAGCTTTGGGCCTTCTGCCTTTTGAAAATTCATTGTAGTTTTGTTTTTCAATCATGGGCCTTCAGATGTCTTAAAATTAAAATTCGTTACTTGTTAAATCTTAGACTGTTTGCGCCTTCTGCCTCATTTAAAATATTTTTTTCTGGATAATGCTTTGGGCCTTCGGGCTTTTGAAAATTTATTGCAGTTGTGTTTTTCAATCATGGGTCTGTATCTGTCTTAAAATTAAAATTCCTTACTTGTTAAATCTTAGATTGTTTGCCCTTCAGCCTCATTAAAAAAATTATTTAAGGATAAAGCCTTGGGCTTTCTGCCTTGTAAAAATTTACTGTAATTGTGTTTTGAATCATGAGCCTTCAGCCGTTTTAAAATTAAAATTCCTTGTTGTTAAGTCTTAGATTGTTCGGTCCTTCACCCTCCCTTTTTAAGAATTATTTAAGGATAAAGTTTTGGGCCTTCAGCCTTTTCTAAATTTATCGTAGTTGTGTATTTAATTCATGGGCCTTTAGCCATTTTAAAATTAAAATTCCTTACCTGTCAAGTCTTGGACCGTTTGGGCCTTGAGCCTCTCTGAAAAATTATTTAAGGGTAAAACCTTGCGATTTCTTCCTTTTGAAAATTTATTGTAATTGTGTTTTAAATTATGGGCATTCAGCCGTTTTAAAAATTAAAGAAGTTGTGCCCTTAAGCCATAAGATTGTGTGACATATTCAGTTGATGGTTAAGCTCGGAAATTGGCGCTGTAATCTTTGGGCAACTAAACAAAGTAATATCTGTTCGAGTGTAACTGACAGCAACTTATTTTGGCCCCTTTCCACAATTTAAACTACCTGACCTGTCCTGTGGGCTTAGTAGGGCGTCTCAGTAGCGTTTTTTCTCATTTGTGTAATAAGGTAATGATAGTTACTAAACTCTATGTTTAACATGATTGTGTATAACACCACCAAAATGAATATGATATTGTAGTTCCTGGGTTGTTCCTAAGTATGATGCAGAGCTCCTTCGGATATGCATGCATGTGGGCCTCGTTCAGTCCCATACGCATTATGGGGCAACGAGTGTAATCAGAAAGGCGAAAGCGTTATTGTTGGCCACCATTTAGCAGAAATTTTTTCTGGTCGTCTACCTGCTGATGCCGTTCCCTAACAATTCCTTCCTTGTGCCAATCTCTCTATCTGAGATTAGTACTTGTATCGTACATCCTCAATTAATTCCCTTGTGTAAGCCAGCCTCTGTCTTCCCTTGCAGTTTTTACCCTTTAATGCTAGTGTAGTGCCATGGAAGTTGTGCACTGATGTAACGCGCTTCTTCTCATCCTCTAGCTTGTCCATCTTCGCTGATCTGCGGAGGACTTCCATGTTCCTTATCTTACTAGTCCATTTAATTTTCAGGACTCATCTGCAGCACTACATCTCATACGCTACGATTTTTCTCTTTTCTGGCCTTCCCACAATCCATGATTAACTTCAATTAACCTGGGTATAGTCGATGTTTGATACTAACAGTCAGTTTTTAACCAAGAATTCTGTCTTTGCCATTTGCTAGTCTGCTTCTAATGTCGTCCTTGAATCTTACTTCACGTGTTCATTTGATTCCTAGGTAGCAGAACCTCTTATCTTCATGTAATTCGTGGTCACCAGTTTTTATTTTTTCGATAATCTCATTTCTGCTACTTGTCACTTCATTCTTTTCTCTTCGATGTACTCTGAATCCCAATTCTGTACTCATTGAACAACTCATTCACTTTACCACTCCCTGTAATCCTCCATCACTTTCACTGATGCTAGCAATGCCATCAGCGGAACTTATTATTGATATCATGTGGTCCTGCATTTTAATCCAGCTCTTTAACTTTGATTTTACATCCGTCATTGCCTTCTCGATGTACATATTGAAGGTCAGCGGCGAGAGACTGCTTCCATGCATTGCAATCTTTTTAATCCGAACATGACGTTCTTGGTCTTCCATTTTCATTTTCCGTAGATGTTTGTAAATATTTGGTATTACCCGCCTCCCTAAAGCATACTCTTAGTTCCACTACAATACATTATTGAATGAAGTCCTTCGTCAACAATTCGACATACAACAGTGCAGGAGAATATTATACAAGTACATACATTTCGATGATTCCAAAAATCTAGATGTTCAGTAAGTGGAAGCAATCGTGATTGTTAAACACTAAAAGCAGATGTTGACAGAGACCAAAATATTGCTTTCGTTGTACCGTCTGGGTTGGTCCCTTGTATTAGTTTACACACCTCTCCCGCCATGGTTCGGTTTTTGCTACCGTGAGAGTGACTAGCCACGAAGACGGAAGTGTGTAGCTATCTTCTCTATCCAAACTGTAATAACTGTTAAATATTTCGGACTTTCCTTATGTGAATATTACTTTTTGTGGATAGAACGCGTATACTCTTAAAATCTGTAACCTGGTCACATTTCACCGCGAATGTTGGCATAGATGACATTTCAAACCCGCGTCCGCCCATCCAGGTTTTCCGTGATTTCCCAAAATCGCTCCAGAAAGATGCCGGAATGGTCCCTTTGAAAGGGCACGGCCCCTTCCCCACCCTTGACACATATCTAGCTTGTGCTCCGTCTCTAATGACCTCGGTGCCGACGGGACGTTAAATCCAATCTTCCGTCCGGTCACATTCTTCTTGATGGGCAGCAATCGCCGATTTTAACTTTAGTCTCAAGCGTGTGCGGCTTTTATATCCTTTAAGGCTGTCTTTTACTGTCCTTTTACTTTCTCACAACCACACGTCACTTCAAATGACCCCGCAGTGTGGAAGCGGTCACACATTTCAGTTGTAGGTCGAAACATGTCTTGTCTCTTGTGTTCATTGAAAAACGTAGCCCTTAAACCATCTTACGAATAATTCTGCGTATTCGGTTCCTCTAGACACAAATGGTAATGAGCAGAACGTTCCTTGTTCATCTTGTTTGCATCACTATTCATACCGCTTTGTCTGAAGGCCATACTGATGGAAAGGTCATCGTAGCTGTCGGCTGTCAACGTATCCATAAGGAACTTCAAGTCCCATCGGTAGTTCTTGCTGTCGCTAACAGAGACTTCAGAGCAGCTTCCTTCAGGACTGGATGGTCGTGAGAACCGCTGTCTAAATACCTATTTGCGTTGGTAGGTTTCCTACAAACCATGTGTCCTAGAGTATACGATTACTCTCGGGATTTGTGTAGATCATCACATCTAAAAATGCGAGGCTGAGCTCACTCTCCACCTCCATGGTGAAGTTGATTTTCGGATGAAGGTATTGTATGTGTCGATACCGAGCCGTGTGGTCTCGATATTCAGGATAGTCTTTGTCTCATAACCCTTTCCACCAAGAGAGAAAATTGTTCAAACCCTTATCTGAAATATGCAAATTCCAGTGCACAATGACCTGTAGAATCAGGTAAGAAAACTGAAAAAATTCTCAGGATAATAGTTTTTTCAAAGCGTCACCAACATGGTCCTGTTAGTTAGGTTTTATCCCAGTCCTAATAATATGTATTGTGCCGTTCAAGTGTGATTTTATTTATTTTTCTTTCAAGAACTTCGAAGGCAATAGTATCAGAAATGTGATATAAACGTATATATGTTGCAAGTAAACTACTCTTACACAAATACACACACACACACATTAATTTTTAATCTGGAATAAACGATACAAATTTTTTTCCTTGTACATGCACAAATATTGGTCACACTTCATGCAAGGTGATTTGGTACTGTTTTTGCAGTGTTGATATCCGTAAGATCTTGGTGGATATACGTCATCCACTATGGGCAAATGGTCATAACCATCATAACGCTTGTCAACAGCTGGTTTTGCCGATGGAGTGTAAATTTTTATTTTTTTCTTCTAAAGGTGTTCATTTTCATGCTCGTCGTCATTTTCTGCATGATTTCTCTTTCTCTCTGCTGTCTGTATCAGTTCCTGTGCAATGGCCATCCCAAACTTGAGCAAATCCAGGATACACCTTTTAGGAACTTCGTTTTATCTGCAGTCTTCGCAGTATTCTGTTTATTGCAACCAGCCATTGACAGTGCTCAAGTCAAGAAAGTGAAATATTAATTTTAGAGTCCGTATCCGGGTTTTGAACCAAGTTCCATAACACTCCATCTGTTGATCACACATATCACTCTCTTCCATGTATTGGTTATAACTGTTTCCAACATATGGATTTCCACATACTCGTGCTCCTTTTTGCACCATATTTTTACTTTTGTAGGTAGTCCTATTTCTGCGAAAGTTGATGCTACAACCCTTTCCGATTGTCTTTCCATTCTACTACAACAGGGCACCATCACAACGGACATATTCATGGTACTCGCCCCTTCGAGCTTGGCCTACCCTCAGTTTCACATCTTCTAGGCCTGGTGATGGTGCCTGTGGCCTCAATTCCTATTTTCTGTATAGCCTCTACCAATGAAATTGTAGTAAAATATCGGCCAAAGTGCTCAACACTTCCTGTGGGCCATGTTAAAGTAAGTCGCAATACAAATGCATGACCTACACGCATACTTGGTCTCTTAGTGGAGTCGTATCACCTTGGTACATCTCAAAATCCATCGTCATCCCAGAGGAAGAGCAAATAAAGTTTCTTAGAGCAAGAGACCTCTGTTTGTACTTGACATGCTGTTTCAGTGAACGACGACCCAAGAAAGGAATGATTTGCTCATTTGTAGAGTGAAAGTTATGATTCTTTAGCAACTTTTGCCATTGACTTGTAACTGTGTCAATCACTTTCCACTACTTGTTCGCTTGAGCTCCCTCTAAACGTGACTCTGTATCGACAGAATGAACGTTTTGTCTGACTGATTGAAACCTGTCTCTAGACATGCACTACCTTGCAATTGATAGGGACAGACCTTCTTCCATTACATAGGTAACCTTCGGTAAGGGCTACAGCCCATTACTAAGTTCATCGAAAAAACATTTTTGTTCCATTACACAATTCATATTAATGTACATTGCATCTATGTCATAAAATTCGTCGCTGAAATAATCAGCCAAATACTGCTGTGACGTACGGACCATTGGCGGATTCTGAAATTTAGAAATAAATTCCCAAGATTAGTTTATTAAGGTTTAATCTAAATGAATTCATGCAGTCTATTATTTCGGGCATGCTCTGACAATCAATAATTAGTGACACTAATTCTTTGGAGTATGTGATTTGAATACAAACTTCTACTTTCGGAACAAAACCGCCCTGCCTGTAATTGGAACAGGTAATTTCTGTTGTACCTCCTGGTCTCCTTCCTTCCTGTTGCCATCGTCTTCACCGCCACAAGAATTAGAATCGTCAGTGTCATCCAGATATTTGCATGATGAGGTATTTGAATCATTGTCATTGTCGTCAATTGAGACATCACTTAAATCCAATCCTGCAAAATAAGTTGTATTACATTTTCATCTGTTAATTATAATATACAATAAGATATTTTATTTGTATACAAAAAGCAGAGAAGCACAATTTGTTTATGTATCTTAGTGCGAATATTTTCTGTGCTGTGTGCATATGAAAGTGATGTTCGCGTCAAAGTTTGGCATCATTAACACCGGAGAAGCACGATAGTGCTACTTCAACTACAGACATTTATGAAATCCAGCCGGCTCTTTATGCACTTGCTTAGACACCTTATATACGTTATGTGAAACAATGTCAGTCTAAATTAATACAGCATGGTCTTAAATTAATGAAATGGAGGAAAATAAATCCTATTTTTATTGCGGACGAATAGCTCTGTCTTGTTGTCGATGTTTGGTCGCATTATGAAACAAGACCGCTACCAAACGCAAGCCAGGAGCCGGCACAGTCCGGAGTCACGCAGAAATGTGATGTATCTGAGGCGTGACAAGTTTAAAACCAAACCGGCACGAACGGGTGGTCCAGGGTGGAAAGGGTTAACTTTGGACCTCAGGAGTGGCGCCCTCCTCACTAGCGACAAAAGTGCGATGTGGGGAGGCTTTGTGACCAGAAAGGTCGGTGAGGAACTGGAGTTCCTTTTCTGGAAGTGCGAAAGGCTCAAGGCTTTTGATGGTGCGGGGCCCAACGGTGAAGCCTGATGACGGTGGAGAGTCTGGTTCTGTTCCGCCAAGTGGTTTCTGTTAGCGGGCGGCTTAGCACAGTTTGTAGACGACGGCTACTTGTTCTTGATCGGTTCGACACTAGAGGAGGCGCCTCAGTCTCTTGACATCATACGGAGCGCTAGAACAGCCCCTTACTGCCCAAGCTAAGTGAATCGCCTTTGCCCCTCGCTTCTCCTCCTTCTCTTTCACATTCTGGTGGGTTTTGTGTTACCTTCGACCATGATCAGACTCATTGCAATAAGGTTATTTGCTGTAACTGTTTACTGAAGGCAGCTGTCTTACAGTCCACCCCCCCCCCCCCGTTTTTTTTTTTTTTTGAAAATAGGTGTTTGTTACTTAATAATTAATGGCAGCTGCATATGAGATATTATCCTAAATTAATTTAGTTAACTGTTTGTCATTGTCCACTTAGTAGTCACTCATCTTGCCTTGAAATCCTAGATCTTGCAGCTTAATAAGATTATTTTATATGTTTGTTGCTTATGAAAAGCTGTACTTGAAAATATTTTTATAATTAATGGAAGCAGTGTACGGGGAATTTAACCAAGCTTGTTCAGTGCATTAACTGGTTACTGATTAAAAGTGCATTTACTGTTTACTGACTAGAAAATCGGAAAAAAAGAAATTATACCAGGTTGCTTAATAAGGTAATTTGGTAAAGCTGTTTAGTGAAAGCTGCTGTCTTGCTTGTCTCCCTTTAAATAACTTTGTATGCTGCTTATAAAATCCTGTACTTCTGATTTCATTGTAATGAGAGGTCGTTTTTATAACCAATGGCAGCAGAATATGAGGAATTTTCCTGAACTTTAATGCAATAAGTTACCTGTAACTGTGCATTATATTAGCACCGACTTTAATTCCGTAAAACTGTTTATTGGGGTGTAAGGGGTGAGATGCCATCCTCACCTGCACGTGGTGCACCCTGCTGATAGCTGACGAGGCTCTGGCGACCGAGTGACTCCCAGAGTAAGGAGTCCCCTTCTTCCATGCCAACGGCCTCCTTGGTGGGCGGACGACTGGGTGGAGATTAGAGCATTAAGATAGCCTATCTTACCCCCTAAAGGCGGAAGATCCAATGATGGATGACGGCGTAGTACACCAAGGTTAGGTGGAACTCTTTGAGTCATGGTAAAGGTAACTCACTTAGGAGTAGGCTAATCTGATCACATACTGGGTGGCGCAGAGCCGTAGATGGCAGCCCAATCACTCAGCTCGGGCTCGGAAGGCCGATAACCTACCAGCCTTAAATTATGAGATCAAAGAAAAAGGCAAAAGAAATTACCGAACTGATCAAAATGTTGACGACAATGCAAAGATTAATGGAATACTTGGTTTGCAAATTGGAACTTGGAATATTAGATCAATCATGACAGTAGGAATGAAGCAATAGGACACAGTACCAGGCAACTACCAGTGCCCCGTAGCAGCTATACAAGAAACAAGAATCCCCCAAGGAATCATGATAGTCGGAGATCACTACACGTTATTCAACAGCAGTGAGGAACGGTCAGATCGGGCCTCTGGAGTGGGACTTGCTGTTCACAACAAGGTGTTCTCGGCGGTTAGTAAATGGATCCCAATAAATGATCACATCTGTGTGATGATGCTGAAGGCATCACCATACAAGATTTGCGTTGTTAACTGTCATGCACTGTCGGAGGACACAGATGATGAGATAAAGAATAACGTTTATGCTGATTTGGAGGACTACTGACAGATTACAGCGACATTCGATTTGCTTAATCCTGGGTGGTCTCAATGCACAAATTGGAAAAGAAAATGAATATCGTCCCACAATTGGGCCGAATACTTTTCACGAAGTGACCAACGACAACTGTGTTAGATTGAGAAATTTTGCTGACCTTAGAAGAATGATCATTAGTAGCACCTGCTTCCCACAGAAAGAGGTACATAAAGCCACATGGATATCAGAAAATAGTCAGACGGAAAAGTAGATTGATCATGCATTGGTGGGTGGAAGGCATTGTGGATGCATCGAGCAAGTACGAATGTACTGTGGTGCTGATATGAATTCAGACCACTTTTCAGTAGTTGTCAAGATCTGTCTAAAATTCT
The DNA here is from genome assembly GCF_023864345.2 of Schistocerca serialis cubense. Taxonomy (NCBI): domain Eukaryota; kingdom Metazoa; phylum Arthropoda; class Insecta; order Orthoptera; family Acrididae; genus Schistocerca; species Schistocerca serialis. The sequence continues at coordinate 70,159,772 of NC_064645.1, forward strand.
CTACAAAATGCCAAAGGAAAAGAGGAGGCATAGTTCGACATGAGCAGAACGAACTTTCAAACGAGCAAACAGACAGCGATACCAAGATAGAGTCACTGGCTCGCTTTTGTCCGCAGAGGCCTCGTATAATGTAGAAGGAATATGGACACAATTGAAGGAAATGGTTATCCAGAGTGCAAAGGAAGAACTGGGACGACAACCTAAACCCAAAAACAGATCATGGTTTGATGATGAATGCCGATCGGCTGTTAAAGACAGAATGGAGAAGAGATTAGAGTCCTCAAATCAGCCGTCAGAAGATACACAAGCAACATACTCAGAAGTGAGATGACTGACAGACAAGCTCTTAGAAGGAAGGAAAGAGAATATGAGAGGAAACTATTGGTGGCAGTTGAGGAATCGAAAAAATCACCGAACTCGTTCATTGATTTGGCAGGTTTTGGTCAAGGCAATTATAAACAGCAAACTTTAATCCTAACAGATGAAGAAGGAAATGTGGTTCCTCCTATGGAGCAAGCAGATCAGTTCCGAAAGCATTTCTGGAAATTGCTAAATGTAGAACCTCCAGAAGGAAGTATAGGACAGGAATGAAAGTTAAATACAGAGGAAGAGGAAGTACCTGAACCTTGAATGGAAGAGAAAAGAACATCTGCAGAGTCACTCAAAAACAATAAAACGCTATGTGGTTGTGTGGTATTAGTGCAGAACTGATTAGAAACATAGGGGAAGTTTTACTGGAGACGTTAAGAGATCTTATTGTCAAAATCTGGTCATCAGAGGAGATCCCAGTTGAATGGAAGAGAGCGACTGTATGCCAAATTTTTAAAAAAGGAGATGCCACAAAAGTGGGCAATTATCTAGGAATTTCGCTCTTTGAGATGGGTTATGTCTTAACCTCCATGTTACTTGGTCGCCTGAGACCTGCTCTACAAGAGATCTTAGGACCATATCAGCGCGGATTCATGGCAGGACGCTCAACCATGGATCACGTGTTTACGGCTACGATAGCTAATGGAAAAGTGCTATGAATTTGATAGAGAAATGCACCACGTATTTATAGATGTCTGACAGGCGTATGACAGCGTTAATCGGACGGTATCGTGAGGATAATGCAAGAGTGGGCATCACAATAGAATACATCAAAGTGATTGAAGCGTGTTATACAGACACAAGCTGCCAAGTATGGTTTGGAAACAAAATGTCAGATCCTTTCACTGTTCAACACGGTATGAGACAAATAGATCCTTTGTCCGCAGTGCTATTCAACATTGCATTGTCAAAGATACGACGTGAAATTGGTAAAGACAGGGAGATGTGTGTAATTGGAACTTGGCCTATGCCGATGGTGTAGTGATTATGAGAGACTCATTTAATCAGCTAGCGTTGACACCACTTGGTTCATGAAACAGGCAAGCAAAGTGGGATTAGTTGTCAACGACGAGAAAACCGAATATAAGATCATCACACGCCGGTAGGATTTCCCTACCACTATCAACATAGATGGACACAATTTTGAACGAGTGGAGAAATTTAAGCGCCCGGAATCGATACTATATAATAAACGCAAGGTTGAGAAAGAGATTCAACAGAGAATAATTAATGCTGATCGTGCCTTCTTTAGTCTCAATGACTTACTCAAGTCACACTTGGTCTCACAAAACAGTAAGATCAAACTTTACACACACTTGAAGAGCGCATTTGCGCATTAGAAAGGAAAATGCTCAGAAAGATCTACGAGCTTACATTCAACAGAGAAAATGGAAGATGGGAAATGAGGCAAAAAGAGGACTTTTACCAACGTTGGGGAAGAGATGGCGTTGGTAGGTCCATCAGAGAACGGCGACTCCAGTGGTTGGGACACATCTTAAGAGCTGGAGAACCTATCCCCAACCGAGTGTTCAATTCTTAGCTGATTGGAAGAGGTCCAAGAGGTCGTCCAAGAACTTGGTGGAAATATGGGGTGATGAGGACGTTCCAGAGGGTAGAACCAGCAGCATCCCTGGAAGATGTAACGGACAGAAGAAAGTGGAACAACATCTGCCGGAAGTACCTGGAACTGTGATCTGGACAAAGCCCCTTCGCGTGTCACTAATTGTGTTGTTGATCTTTGTATAGTGCGTTATTCCGGTTTGTAATATGTCTTTTGCTTTCTGTGATGCGCCTTTATGACATTTAATGTAGAATAAATGATGATGATTAAAACTGTTTGTTGGAGGCTGCTGTTTTAACTGCCACCCTTTAAATTTTATCCTTTGCTAATCAAGCTTAAGCGTGCTGGAATAAGTGTAGCTAAGAAACTTTTGGTAATAAGTCAACGGAAAAACAACCAAAGTTGTACGTCCAGAAACTAATCGAATGAATGAAAAGAATGAAATTTGCAGCTTTGGCTGGCTTTTCGTTGCACTAATATCCTTTGTTCTTTGCTGTTTGTAAAAATAAAAAAAAACTGTTCTTGTTTTCTGTGCAATGACATGTGTTTTGCTAATTAATAGCAGCAGTGCGTCGGAGGCTCAGCTAAATTCTCTGTGAACTTACCACCGTAGCTGACCATACAATCAGTGTTCGTTGTTTGTTGTAGTCTGTAGACTGGTATCTAGTTTATGATAATTAATTAAAATCGTGGCAACTGTCTAAATAGTACTTGCTTCGTATTGGTCTAAATAATTTTTTTTTGATCTAAACTTGTTGAACGGGGTATCAACCATGTGGGGACTCGAGTCCTTCCATTAAGGGACACCTGAACCTCCGCCCTCCAGGTTCACCTAGCAGATGCAGTGGGCGTGTCGTCGACATAGCGAAGCCAGCGAGGTGCATTTAGTTCCACATTATATCACGACTTCTCACCTGGTAGAATTATGTTTGTGGTCGAGTAATATTAAGTTGACTGGAAAATTTTATGGACAGAATGATAGCGTTGTTACAGGTTCAGCTTTGTAGCCCGTAGCAGCTGATATTTTTATGCAGAATTTCGAATAGAAGAGTTTGAAGAGGGATACGGTGTGGGCTCATATTTTAAATTCAAGCACAGTGTAGTCTGTTACTCAGTACAGACTGGCTTCCATAAACTGCTTATCTCTACAGCCTTGAATAATTAGCACAATACAGTACTTGTTAACGGGTTTGTAATTCACACTGCACAAATTACACAGTCATTCAGTTTATTTTTCTTTGCCCAGTCCGCTATCGATTCGCCATAATCTTCAGCCGATAACCGGACGATGTCGTAGGGAGAAATAAACGGGACTGGTTTTCCAGTTCCGGTATAGACGAGCCCGCTTTGAATTTACGCTGTCTGAACTTAGCGTCGGCTTCGCAAGCTCTCGTTCAAAAACAACTTACACACATATTGGACGCTACTATTTACATAGATAAGTGCAATTACAGAATAGTAACATTGATACTAATTAAATTTTTTTAAACAGAAAAGAGAGAACAAAAGAAAACTTTTACAAAAGTTCCTCATAATTGTAATATCACTTACGTCCTCATGTTACTCCTATTTAACTGGCGAATGATGTATATTTGCTATCTCTGTCTCAGCCGACATGTTTTCCTTAACTATTTGTTTACTCGCTACTATTATCACAACAGTATTCGTCGTCGCTTTCCATGTGTCATGCTAAATCAGATGTATCTCTAGAAATTATTTCACACATTGTTTTCCTTCCAAATACTATTTTATTATACACAAATTTCACGTACTGTTAACGTAATACGAATTGCTACTACTCTTTAGGTATCAGCTCCTTTGCCTTCTTTCCCGCAACGTAGTCCATGCTCTACTCCAAACTTATTTTTCACAGAGAGATACGTCGTCCTCGAGCACTTCAAAATGCACTGACGGCAGCTTTGGAGCACAATTCGCTAATCCGGAACTGCATGCTACCAACTCTGTTCCCCTTCCCTGACAACTAATGACGCAGTTATGTTATCGTCAGGCTTGCTTTAGAATTATTTGGCAGATAAACAACGTATCCCATTCATAGCACGAGGCAGGAATTAAAGGAATAATATAGAAGGAAGGAAGAGAAAAGTTGTTGTAGTAAGATTTTATTCTGGATAGCAAATCACAAAGGTCCACATTTATTATCCATATTAATGCTATTCAGCCCTATCTCGCTAGTATGCCTCAAGTTATTATGTCTACACTGGAAACCTCCAAGTAATATGAGATAAAGTGACTTAATACATATAAGCATCGCTTTGCAGTGGTCCTCCAGTATTCGGCGTCCTCTCGCAAAACTAATTCATGCTCAGCGGGAACCAGTAGCCAAGGCAAGGATTAATTTCAGTCATTTCAGAAAAATATAGAGGCGGTCGGAGCACGCCATGTGTCTGGGACGCTTTGCGTTTTTCCTTGTAGCGCTAACATAAACCGCATTTCTGCATTACCGGAAAAAAACTCGAGGAAAAAGTATTCATGAGTTCGAAATAAAAATGAATGAGTGAAGGGACGGTTCCTCTTCAAAACAGTATATTTCTGCAGACTCGCTAACGAACTTTTAAACAGCTGCCTCGGCGTAGCGCCGGCTAACGAGCGCACCGCACAACAGTCCGCAGCTGTTTCAGGCCGATCTCTGCCGGCGGCGGCGCTGCGATCGCCCATCGCTGCCGTCAGAGTTGTAATCTCTGGAACGGTGGCTCGAGTAATGACTACTTAAATTAAAAAAAAAAAAAGTATTCAAAATAATTTTAGCAAGGGCAACAAGACAGGGTTACGCAGGTAAATTGAAACTCTAAAAATCAGAGTTTAAATCTAAACTGCCACATAATGTGGTTGCTCACTTTTTGATTGCCAATACTACCATAAAAGTTGTAGAGATACATAATGAAAATAAAGATAATTTCGAAGTACGTAATTGTCACTGAATTCTAGCGACCAGCACTTTTGGTTACTATTCCAAACATCCCACTTTTATCAAAACCATTCTTTGAATTTCGAACGAAAATAAATTAATAACTGTATTCTGGTTTTGCTGCAATAGATATATTCTAAGGTAGAAGAATCAATAATGACATAACAGGAAGACATAAAAGAGAATGGAAACCTGTGTAAACTTATTAAAGATACATAAAATGTATCCATAAAACACATAGCCTTCAAAAATATTCTCTTATTGTCAACTTCGTTCAGAAACACATATATAGATATATGGTAATCTTCTGCTGTGATTACAAGTTGATGAAGGCATTGGTGGGTGGAAGAATGACTCTACAACATGCAGAATTTTTAATGTCCCAGAGGAGTACAGCAATGAGGAATATAAAATTAGACGTTTAGGGTGTTAGTGAAGTGGAATGCAAAAATGTCAAAGATATCTGCTCAGCTGATTACAGGGTTATGGCAAGACCATCATTTAATGTTAGGTTAATGAATGTTGAAGGAGGTAACAGGTTGAGTTACTGTGGACATCGAAGTGACAATTATTGTCTGAGAATCGCAACTAATACCAGCCACCATTATAGATCAACCTGTTGCAGTATCACATCGAAGTGACAATTATTGTCTGAGAATTGCAACTAATACCAGCCACCATTATACATCTACCTGTTGTAGTATCACCCTTTTCCTGTCACTCTTTCCCTTTTAGCACAAATGTGCATGCGTGACTGTGCAAGTGGTCTATATGGATCAAAGACTCATTGTGACTTCGAGAGATCGGGAGATTATCTCTGAGTCGCGAAAAAACTCTATGGCTATTACGTGGAATATTACATGTACTCTGAATTTGCTTTTTTCTGATTTAGCAGCTGCGGAGAGGAATCGGATAGTTGATCGCAGCTGAACTGTGATTATCGGCTTTGTTGAAGGCTGCCGTTCTGAGTACGATATGTAATTTGATTAATTATGGTTACATTTCACTTCATAGAAGTAGATGATTTATCCTTAAGTGTAGCTAAGAAGTTTATTATTTTTACATAAATTATAATTTATGTAAACAATAATAATTTCATGAAGGTAAAAAGTACGTTTAATTCTTTGGTTACTTTAACTTCTCCATTCTCTGTGGCTCGGAACATCATTTGGTGTGTCATAACTTGTAGGGAACTTTGTATCCTGGGAAATCAGCAAAGCCTGCCCCATGGTCGTTTGTACTCTATTTTGAGAGAATAATTTCTGGACTTTTATCGATATTAATACACAACTGGACATTGAATCCAATGCTAGAGAGTGAGTTCGTCGTAGCACCCAAGACGACTTCCCCACGGCGTATGACTGTGCCTCTGATTAGTATAAAATTTTCAGTGTCGACAATGGCCGGACATCTGCAGATCCATAGAAATTTAATTCCTGGTGCTAACTTCAACATCTAAAGGCAGTTAGTGTGTGATCACAAACTGTAACTGCCCTTCTACATATTACTAATCATTTTGCTTTATAGACTTGAGAACTGAAACAGGAATTAAATTAATACCTGGAAGTGTGGGATATATTTGTGATTGGGGAAGAAACGTCTCTCGTCTAGGAGTTTCCATTCATGAAACTAGATATTTCTGCTGCATAATAATTCAACTTTAATTTAATGGGGAGAGAAGTTAAACTGTTATCATCACGTACTGATGAAGGGCAAGTAGTGAGATAATATCAAAGAGAAGATAAAATATACGAGGAGCAATGGAAATATGGTGGTCGTATGCCAATGCACCACCATACCTAGGACGTGAACGGAAGGTGAATTTACTGTTGAATGAAATGAGAGCATAAAAATTCTTACAGGGTTCTAGAGTTCTATAGTGGATTTCATATGGTTTTGCTAAACTCTGTCTTCCAAAACCTCAAGAGAAGAAGATTTATCAGAAAAAGCCAAAAAACGCTTGAGAAAATTCGTTGGGGCTACGTCAAGGTTAGGTAAAGATTTAGAACTCAACTATTGAATCGAATAAAGTACACATATATATTTATAGAGATATGAAACTATTAACTGTAAACTATAAGCTGAATGGAGGTTACATGCAAACTTCAAGCTGAATGGACTGCAGACAGAGTAGAAGCATTGCGCAATAAAGTCGAGTACTGTAAGTGTAAAGATGTAGCCGTCACTTAAGCAAAAGTGCCGCAAGTTATTTTCTGAGAAATACAATTATTCTTAAAGTCAGAACGAAGCAAAATAATCAGCCTTCATCATATCGAACGACATTCTTGTATGCAAGAGGTTGTCAGCCGAATCTACATTCATTCCTGTCATTAACGAGGAAATTTAAATATAAAGTGAGCAAATAGTAAATACGAATCCAATGTTAGTCTCTGAGCACACTAGTTTTATGCACTTTGATTTGGTTAACGAACTAGGGGCATTCACTTTATAGAGGAATGGGTCCTCTTGGATAGTAGAATATCTCAAAAACAGCGACATCTGTCAAAACGTGTAACAGCAAGTCTTGGAAGATGAAGATGCAAGAATCCACGACACTCACACGTTTTTTCTGTACTTCGAGCTATGAAAACCGATAACTGAATGAGTCAACCTAAATGTATGACACTGAATCGTAATTTATCAGAGACCATATGGTCAGCTGTGAAGGAAACGTCTGGTCAGCAGCATAAGGTCGACGATATCAAGTCAGTTCACAGTAAAAATATTTCTGTTACCGATAAATCGGATATATGTACAGCATTTAACAATCATTTTCTGAGCATTACTGCTGAATTTAATAAAAATTTAGTTTGAACAGGAAATCATATAACTCTCTTGGCAAATGCCTTTCCGAGATTGATGTCTGAAATATTCCTCTGTGATACAAAGAAAAGGGAGATGCAGACAATAATTAAATCACTGAAGTCTAAGGACCCTCATGGTTATGATGAAGTGTTTAGCAGAATATGAATGTACTGTGTGCACATGTTAGCCCTCTATTTAGCCATACTTGTAATGTTTCTTTTAGGAATGGTCAGTTTCCTGAGCGATTAAACTACACAGTAGTAAAGCTGCTTTATAAAAAAAGAGAAAGGGATAATGTAGATAATTTTAGACCTATTTCTATGCCATCAGTGTTTGCAAGAGTTATAGAAAATGCTGTGTATGTAAGGATAATTGATCATTTTATATCATATGATTTGCTATCAAATGTACAGTTCAGCTTTAGAAGTCGTTTAACAACTGAAAATGCTATATTATCTTTTCTCTGGGAGGTACTAGATGGGCTAAACACAAATTTTTCGAACACTTGGCGTATTTTTTTGATTTAACTAAGGTATTTGTTTGTGTTGATCACAAAATATTGCTCCAGAAGTTGGACCATTACAGAAAACGGGGAGTGGCTCACAATTGGTTCACGTCTTACTTTATCAACAGGCAGCAAAAGGTCATTATTCACAATGTTGATAACGGCTGTGATGTGGGATCTGAGTGTGGTACTGTCAAGGGGGGAAGGGGGGGTGTCCCAGGGATCAGTGTTGGGGCCACTCCTGTTCCTTATTTATATAAATGATATGCCCTCTAGTATTACAGGCAACGCTAAAATATTTCTGTTTGCTGACGACACTAGCTTCGTAGTGAAGGATGTTGTGTGCAACATTGGCTTGGTTTCAATTAATGCAGTACATGACCTCAGTTCATGGATTGTAGAAAATAAACTAACGTTAAATCACAGTAAGACTCAGTTTTTACAGTTTCTAATACACAATTCAAAAAAAACCTGACGTTTTAATTTCACAGAAAAGGATTATGATTGGTGAAACTCAACAGTTCCAATTTATAGGTATTCAGATAGATAGTAAGCTGTCGTGGAAAGCCCACGTTCAGGATCTTGTTCAAAACTTAATACTGCCATTTTTACTGTTCGAATGGTATCAGAAGTGAGTGATACTCCGACACGCAAATTAGTCTACTTTGCTTATTTTCATTCGCTTATGTCGTATGGTATTATATTTTGGGGTAACTCTTCCCATTCTAGAAGGATAGTTTGGGCTCAGAACGGGCGGTTTGGGCAATAATTGGTGTGAGTTAGCAAACCTCTTGTAAACCTCTGTTCACGAGTCTGGGTATTTTCACATTGGCCTCTCAATATGTATACTCCTTATTGTCGTTTCTTGTTACCAATATTAGTTTATTCCCAAGAATAAGCAGCTTTCACTCGGTTAATACTCGGCAGAAATCAAACCTGCATGTGTATCGGACTTCCTTAATTCTTGTGCAAAAAGGTGTGCAGTATACTGCTGCATCCATTTTCAATAAGCTGCCACTAAATTCAAAAATCTTAGCAGTAATCCACGTGCTTTCAAATCGAAACTGCAGACTTTCCTCATCGGTCACTCTTTCTATTCTGCCGAGGAGTTCCTTGAAAAATTAAGCTGATTCTTATTTTATTGCTGATAGCGTTTACTTAAACTTATGAACTGACTTTTTTCAGTTTCATGAACATTTATTTTTATCTGTTTTTACTTTTATGTTGTAATTTCATGTACTGACACGTTCCATGACCTTGGAAATTTGCTCCTCAATTTCGTCCTATGGAACTTGATGTGTAAATAAACTAAATAATAAAAATATACGACACAGGAAAAATGGTTAATTTTGAGCGGCTAAGTTAAGACAGAGCTAGCCAGGATGCAAACTGATCTGCCTTCTATCTGTGCTCGTCCAGAATCTAGACACATCGACAAATGAGTTGGTTGGGCGTGTGAATTCGTGAATTTCCACCAAGTTTAAAGGCAAAGTGACAACTTCAGAACGGATGCTGCTTGTAAACTCAATAATTATAATGGATAAACAGTAACAATAGTAACAATAATAACAATAATAGTACGCGTAGTAGCAGTAGTAGTAGCGGTAGTAGTAGTAGTTCCATTGACAAATGTGTGGTCGTATAGTAATGACAGTCCAACTAAAATCGCGTTAAGTGACTTTGCTGTAACATCTTGCTTGAAAGGCACTAATAAAATAGAGAGATAGTTCTCAATATTAAGAATGAACAGTAGGAATCATATTTCGAGAAGAAATAGGATAATTCAGGAGACAGCGGCAGATAGTAGTTTAAATCTTTGCAAAACTATGGAAGCGAGAGGAAAAGAACAGGAATAGAAAAGGACATGAGAGACTATAATAGACAATGCGACAGAAGTATTGGTTGGCTGCTGGCCTGCTGGACAAGGTAGGCACTAGGGATGTGGTGAACGGATGTTGTGCCATCTGGATGTACAGAATTAAGAAGAATTAATTATTAGGAACTACACTACTTGATCAAAAGTATCCGGACACCCTAAAAATGTAGGTTTTTCATACTAGGTGCACTGTGCTGCCACCTAGTGCCAGGTACTCTATATCAGCGCCCTCAGTTGTCACTAGACAACGTGAGAGAACAGAATGGGGCGCTCCGCGGAACTCACGGATTTGAACATGGTCAGGTGGTTGGGTGTCACTTGTGTCATACATCTGTACACCAGATTTCCACACTCCTAAACATCCCCAGTGATAGGGAAGTGGGACGTGAAGGGACACGTACAGCACAAAAGCGTACAAGCTGACTTCATCTGTAGACTGACAGAGACCGTCGACAATTGAACAGGGTCATAATGTGTAATAGGCAGACATCTATCCAGACCATCACACAGGAATTCCAAACTGCATCAGGATCCACTGCAAGTACAATGACAGTTAGACGGGAGGTGAGAAAATTTCGATTTCATGGTCGAGCGTCTGCTGATAAGCCACACATCACGCTGGTAAATGCCTAACGACGCCTCGCTTGGTGTAAGGAGCGTAAACATTGGACGATTGGACAGTGGAGATATGTTGTGTGGAGTGACGAATCACGGAACGCAATGTGGCGGTCCGATGGCAGGGTGTGGGTGTGGTGAATGCCTGATGAACGTCATCTGCCAGCGTGTGTAGCGCCAACAGTAAAATTCGGAGGGGTTGGTACTATGATGTGGTCGTGTTTTTCATGGAGAGGGCTTGCATCCCTTGATGTTTTGCGTGTCACTATCACAGCACAGGCCTACATTGATGTTTCAAGCACCTTCTTGCTTCCCACTGATGGAAAGCAATTTGGCAATGGAGATTGCATCTTTCAACACGATCGAGCACCTGTTCATAACGCACGGCCTGTGGCGAAGTGGTTGCTCGACAATCAAATTCCTGTAATGGACTGGCCTCCATAGAGTCCTTACCTGAATCCTATAGAACACCTTTGGGATGTTTTGGAACCTCGACTTCGTGCCATGCGTCACCGACCGACATCGATACCTCTTCTCACTGCAGGTCTCCCAGAAAAATGGGCTGCTATTCCCCAAGAAAACTTCCAGGACCTCAGTGAACGTATGCCTGCGAAAATGGAAGCTGCCACAAGTCTGAGGGTGGGCGAACAGCATATTGAAGTCCTTCATTACCGATGGAGGGCGCCACGAACTTGTAAGTCATTTTCAGCCAGGTGTCCGGATAATTTTGATGACATAGTGTATCTCTGTACTCCTGCCGCCTGTAAATACCATACAGCTATATCAACTAGCTCGATATTATCTAAAAGGAATGACAATCTGCAAGTACTCTGGTAAACTGTTGCACTGTTCTACAAAGGAAACAGATCAACTGTTAATGCCGTTAATCCGCCAAAAACAGTAAACAAAGAATCCTTAAATTAATTTTTTCGTCCACTGGTGCATTGTGGGAGGCAGAACAGTACATAGGAACAGAAAATGATGGCCATCACAGAAGGTCGAGTCCAGCCAAATATTAGCTCAAGCATTCAAAAATCGCAAAAGACGAAAGAAAATTTAACTATCTGACCAGCTGAAACAGGAAATAGGTGCCTTTCTTAGCCAATGCATTCGTAAATTAAATAGTACTTCGAGGCGGCTCTTTATTTGGAATTTGTTTTCAGCTGAGGTAACTGCTAGCAGGTGCGTACGCCTATACACACAAAGTTTGCATGAGCACCAACGACATGTGCACCTACAATAAGCACGGCAACCGCTCCCTAGGTGCAATTAACAAGAAAATTCAGCCACTAACACACGCACGCACCAGTACGCGATTCATGCTCAAAACAGTCACAGAAAACACTCTGGCAATGCGCGATATAACCGGGATGAACGAGGCTTATCACACCTATTTGACAAATCGATGCCCTTTGATAGAGGAAGATACCCACCATGAGGATTTAAAGAGTTTTATAATGAGAAGAAATCAGATGGCTGCATGGCTAATGGTTGGAATTCAGATAGACGTCTGAACGACATCAGTGCACAGGCCAGGCCGCCGCTTGTGCCCCAGCTATCTGACTGCTGGACAGGAAAACACGTCTGCAACAGAAAACCCCCAACAACCTACTGTGCCTCCAGTAAGCCCATTCTCCTCACATGCCTTGTATGCCCTTATGCACCCGTGGTCTAGGTGTACATTCTTTGACTCATAATCCAAACTACTTCGGTTCTGAGTTAGAATGCCGCCGCTGTTTAAATTTTGATTAATAATCAGCATTGGCGGCCGAAGACTTCCGGCATAAGAAGTCACCCTCATTTTCCCAACAGCCTTGAAAAAGAGGGAGGAGGAGCGGACAGAGGTTCAGGCCGCTCTCTTGTCCCTAGGGGTGGGAAATTGCCCCTAAAGGTGGAAGAATCAGCAATGATCAACGGCATGAGGATGCAGAAGGCAATGGAAACCACTCCATTAAAGACACGTAACGTGCATCCACAGGACAGGAGGCCTGTGATTGAAGAAGTGTCATGATGATCTCTCCATTGGCATAAGATTCAGGAATAGTCCCCCATTCGGATATCTGGAAGTGGACTGTCAAAGGGGCGGTTACCTTGAGAAAAAGATTGATGAATCAACGAAAGGGTAAAGTTCTACGAGTCGGCGCGTGGAATGTCAGAAGCTTGAACGTGGTAGGGAAACTAGAAAATCTTGAAAGGGAAATGCAAAGATGCAAGATATAGCAGGGGTCAGTGAAGTGAGGTGGAAAGAAGACAGGGACCTCTGGTTAGATGAATGTAGGGTAATATCAACAGCAGTAGAAAATGGTACAACGAGAGTTTCCTCATGAACAGGATGGTAGGGCAGAGAGAGTGTCACTATGACCAGTTCAGTGACAGGGTTGATAAGAATCTACAGCAAACAACGAATACGTGCCGAAATCGCAAGCTGAAGATGAGGAGATAGAGAAAGCGTATGAGGATATTGAGAAATTAATACAGTATGTAGAGGGGGATGAAAATCTAATAGTCATGGGGGACTGGAATGCAGTTGCTTGGGAAGGAGTGGAAGGAAAGGTTACAGAAGCATATGGGCTTGGGACAAGGAATGAGAGAGCAGAAAGACTAATTGAGTACTGTAACAAGTTTCAGCTTGTAATTGCGAATACTCTCTTCAAGAATCACAAGAGGAGAAGGTATACTTGTAAAATGCTGGGTGATACGGGAAGATTTAAGTTATATTACATCATGGACAGACAGAGATTCCGAAATCAGATATTGGATTGTAAGGTGTACCCAGGAGCAGATACAGACTCAGATCACAATATAGTAGTGATGAAGAGTAGGCTGAAGTTTAAGAGATTAGTCTCAACACCAAAGAAATGGGATACGGAAGTACTAAGGAAATACGACATATGGATGAAGTTCTCTCACGTTACATATACAACAATAAGGTACAGCTGAAGAGGAATGGACATCTCTAAAAAGGGCCATCACAGAAGTTGGGAAGGAAAACGTAGGTATAAATAAGGTAACTGCGAAGAAACCTTGGGTAACACAAGAAATACTTCAGTTGATCGACAAAGGGATAAAGTACAAAAATGTTCCAGGAAACTCAGGAATACAAAAATAGAAGTTGCTGAATAATGAAATAAATAGGAAGTGCAATGAAGCTAAGACGAAATGACTGTATGAAAAATGTAAACAAATCGAAAGAGAAATGAATATCGGAAGGACAGTCTCAGCATACAGGATAGTCACAACAACCTTCGGTGATATTGAAAGCAAGGGTGATAACAATAAGAGTGCAACGGGAATTCCACTGTTAAATGCAGAGGAGAGAGCGGATAGGTGGAAAGAATACATTGAAAGTCTCTATGAGGAGGATGATTTGTCTGATGCGATGGAAGAAGAAACAAAAAAAAAAAAAAAAAAATGGTTCAAATGGCTCTGAGCGCTATGGGACTTAACTTCTGTGGTCATCAGTCCCCTATAACTTAGAACTACTTAAACCTAAATAACCTAAGGACATCACACACATCCATGCCCGAGGCAGGATTCGAACCTGCGACCGTTATTGGTCGCGCAGTTCCAGACTGTAGTGCGTAGAACCGCTCGGCCACTCCGGGCGGCGAAGAAGAAACAGGAGTCGATTTAGAAGAGATGGGGGATCCAGTATTAGAATCAGAATTTAAGAGAGCTTTCGAAGACTTAAGATCGAATAAGGCAGAAGGGATAGATAACATTCAACCAGAATTTCTAAAATTATTGGGGGACGTGGCAACAAAACGAATATTCACGTTGGAGCGTAGAACATCTGCTAAAGCTGGTTTCTCCGACCCCAGGTTCCCTACCTCAAATTGTTCAGTGGAGCATTCTCTATGTGCGGCTACATTTTTGCGCTCTCTTACGGAAACACCCTGTATATTACTACACAGCTACCCGGAACCCATTACCAATTACTGATTGCCTATCTAAGAGCTCCGAGGAGCAACGAAGATTTGGTTTTAAATATTTTCCGTCAATATTAATCGAATTTAAAAATGTAAAACGCTGTCATAATCTACTTGAGACGCCCTTCTAAACCCACAGGACAGGACAAGTAGTAGGAATTGTGGAAGGGGGCCAGAATGAGCGGCTGTCAGTTACTCTCCAAACATAACACTTCATTTAGTTGTCCAAATATTACAGCGTAACCTCTAAGCTTGACTATCGACAGAAAACGTCTTTAATTCTAAAACGGCTGAAGGCCCATGAATTAAATACAACTGCTATAAATATTTTTCTTGAGGAAGAAGGCTCTAGGCTTTAACCTTAAATAGAATTTAAGGCCAAGATATGTAAGACTTCACTAGTCAAATAGAGTAAGTTTTTTAAAAGCGGCTGAAGGTCGCTAAATTTAAAACAACGTAACTACAACAACCTTTTAATAGGAAGAAGGCCCAAGCTTTATAATCAGTAAGAAATCTTACTCCAAAACGGATGAAGGCCTCTGGTTGAAAAAAAAAAAAAAAAAAAAAAAGAAAACTGCAACCAATTTTCCACGGCAGAAGGCCCAAAGCTTTTAATCTTAAATAGTATTTAAGCACAAGATATGTAAAACTTGATAAGCAGGAACCCCAAATTTTAAAGCAACTAAAGGCTCATCATTTTAAGAACAAAACAACTACGATAAATTTTCAACAGGCAGAAGACTCACAGCTTTATCTTGAAAGAATATAATACCTGATAAGTAAGAAACTTAAAGCGGCTGAGGGCGCATGCTTTAAGGAAAACAATACAACTACAATAAATTTTAAACAGGGAGAAAGCCCACAGCTTTATCTTCCAAAACGTAATACTTGATAAGTAAGATCCTTAAAAATTAAAGCGGCTGATGGCCGATGCTTTAAAACAATACAATAAATTATCAACAGGCAGAAGGCTCAAGATTTATCATCAGACAGTGTAAGACTTGCCCAATTTAGAAAAACTTACTTTCAACACGGCTGAGGGCCTCTGATTTTGAAAACACAATTACAAGCATACAAATTCCAACCAACCGCTATAAGCCATTAAAAATTCACAATTAAACGCCAACAAGAAAGGCAGTATAGCAAACGGCGCTCAGAAGTTTCCAGGGGACTCGGTCTGTCCTTGAAATCTTAACGTTCGCTCAGGTTAGACAATAAGTCAGCACAACTATACTCGATCCGCCGGCAACACAGTCAAGAAACAGTCAGGGATCCACTGAGAAGATGACTTGCTAACCACCGACCAGTATACGAGGATTCCAAACCCTAAAGGTTTCAGACGCAGCCGCCCACAACCAAATACACATTAGTCTGTGAAAACTACACACGATGTTCGACAGCAACAACAGGTGAGGAAAGGACACTGCCTTAATTCACGTCAGCGACCAGGGCAGGTAACCGGAACACAAACAGCCACAAGGCAGAAAATTCCGCTGGTGCGCTTGAATTTGAAATCGACAAATATAGTTAATTCCACGACACAGCAGCTTAATCTTCATCAACTCGAACACTCCTTGTTGCTCCCAGGAATACCACCAGCACCGAACCTCCAGCTAATGGGACAACGTGAACAGACGTGGCTTCGGTAATTAAATCACCACTAAACTTCCATGTCCTGGGTCGGTGAGCTGCGAACATCATAGCCCCCACACAGTCCGGCACTGCATAGAGACCGCCAGCGGCCCTGGCCGACTGCTCAACGCAGAGACTTGCTTACTGATCCGCTCCAACCGACCGACTGGCTGCACACCGCCAAGCCAGAACTATAAGCACCGGACCAAAGATGGTATACAGTGCAAATATCGATGCACACAGCTGCTGCCAGCGGAAAGACCACGGCATAACAGCAATAACCATGGGAAATTGTGGTGTGCGTACTGTAATACCTTCGGTACACACACCATCAGATTATTTGACTTGTCGCTCTAACGAAGTAGGCGAGTGTCAGCAACATGTCTCGTGGTCCTATCGTGGCGTGTTTATCTTCTGTCGTTAGGTCAGACGATAGAAATGCCACTTGCACGCTTAGAGTAGCAGATTCACAGTGACCAACTTTAAACAGAATTTGATTAATTTTCACACACGTTTATTAAAATAATAAAAATCATAGACATTACGTAACTTGATTCTGGATGCTGTTTACAACCGACAATCTGAAGTTCCTTTGGTCTTGGTACGTTAATCTTATTCTCACATATCTCTGATACTTGACAAGTTGTCTATACATTTATCTTCATGGCTATGGACTGGAATATGATAATCTTATTAGGCGCAGACCGAAACTTCACTATAGACTGGTGCAGACTAATGCAGACTGACTAATCGGAGGTCTGTACACTCATTATAATACCTCGCGCGTTCATGTATCATTGTGCGAGAGTGATCCGCGAGGAGGAAAGGTTCCATGTTAGCAGCAATCCCATTGGCTGCGTTACATATTAATACGCGGATCGGCGGAAGCAGAATTTAGTCCGTCTCTAAGACAGCGCCATATTGTAATGCGGAGACGGACGAGCGCTGCGCCTGCGCTGTTGTGCTTAGCGGGGTGCGCTCTAGTGGGGAAGTTGTGTACGCGCTGACTACGCGGAACTATGTACACAACAGAAATCAAAGGCAAAGTAACTGCCAAGTTTTAAAGCAACGCATAAGCAAGGGGCAGCACATCTCACTACTCTTTAAGAGGAGTTATCTTTTGTTAAATGCTTAACACACTAAGAGAAGTATTACTATGTGCCTATTTGAGGCAGCGTAATTAATGAGCTCGGACTATATCATCCAGTATTTGAGGAATGACTTCTGACAAACTTTAGACATAATCTGAAACCTTTGCGAAATTTTGTATCGTTGACACCCCGCCAAAATATGATGAAATGAAAAATAGTTAGCCGGCCGCTGTGGGCGAGTGGTTTTAGGGGTTTCAGTCCTGAACCGCTATGCTGCTATGGTCGCAGATTCAAATCCTGCCACGGGCATGGATGTGTGTGATGTACTCAGGTTAGTTAGGTTTAAGTAGTTCTAAGTCTAGGGGACTGATGACCTCAAATGTTAAGTCCCATAGTGCTCATAGCCATTTGAACCGTTTGAAAAATTGTTATTGCTTACCATATTTTCGCTGTTCTTGCAGTTGAACTTCAGCGTGACTTTTTAATTTGTTACGTCATTATCACCAACACTATTCGTAAGACAGTTTGCAGACTGCGTCCACATATACCACTGAGACTACCCGCAAAGTTATATCACTGAAAGACGTATGGTTCGGGAGATATTACCTCGTAAGTATTAAATATGTGGAAAACTAATTTTTGCATTAAATTACGGGCAGGCACGACGTTTTAGCTTATTACTTCTCAAATCTACCACTATTGGCAAATATTTTGCAGAGACTATTCATACCACTGAATGTACCTGCAAACTTGTACGATACATAGCTACGTAGCTGAGGAGCTACGACGTCATAAACATTTAGATGAGTGAAAAACTTGCTTTTGCTTAAAATGGAGCGCATATCATCCAGACTATATTCATCCAGTGTTTTATAATGAGAGCTCTTTGTGACTTCCAATACAGTTCAAAAATAGTTTCAAATTTTTCCTAAGCGTGTTCTCGCATGCATGCTAAAAGTCAAATACTTAACACATTAAGGGGAACGACAGGGTGACGGACGAATAAATTGCCCAAATTCAGCATTGCTTTTTCTCCGTTCTGGAATGTAGTAGACAAATGAAGTTTTTACTGCAATGAATAAAGCATACATTGAAGTTTTTACTGTTATTTTTTTATCGAAAAATATTAATAGCTTCACTGTGTAATTTGGATTCTCCCGAGGCAGCTCTGAAAGAAGGTAGAG
Organism: Schistocerca serialis cubense; assembly: GCF_023864345.2. NCBI lineage: Eukaryota > Metazoa > Arthropoda > Insecta > Orthoptera > Acrididae > Schistocerca > Schistocerca serialis. Next base: position 70,178,265 of record NC_064645.1, read on the forward strand.
CAACTGTATTCACTGTAACTCCAGTTATGGTTATCTGAAACATGAAATTAACGTATCAGCCTTACCCTTACATACGTAAGTTTAGTTTTTCGTAGGAATTTGCAAAAAAATATTTTGTTTTGCGAAGTTATAGATATTTGAAAAAAAAGGCCATTTGTTGACCCATCGGTTTGGGCAGAAAAAAGCTCTGTATATCAACATAAAAAACGCCAACAATGAACTGAGAATTCAGTTTGCTTGAAGGGAGGCCTTAAATCATTAAAATCGGATGAGAATTGTAGCGTGGGCGATGACAACTATGCCGAAAAACATGGTTTTGAGAAAAACGGGTGTAAGGTTTGACAAATATTTATCATATGAAGGAAAGGGACAAGGCTCGAAACCTACGGGATATGATCGATACCTGGTCCATTATAACTATCGCCCCGGCTATCGGATGGCGGCTTTCAGCTACATTGACTTGATCAGCCCTCAGTTTCATCCTCAGAGCCCTTTTCGTCGCTAATCACATCGTCGCTGGCGCCTATGTCTTCACAGGATCGACGCATTTCATCGCTGATTTTGTTTTGAAATGCATTTTCCACGTGCTTAAATGTAAAAAATGCCAAACAAAACTGATTTTCACTTTGCGCAGATCAGTAAAAACACTTGTCAGTAAAAACACTTGTCTCTGAATGACGACTACTGACGCTAACTCAGCTACGAAACAGCTGATTGAGCGTTTACTAGGGGGCCAACATGAGAAAAGTGAAAGCCTCCTATGTGTTCATCTACGTCTACATCTATATGGATCCTTTGCAAATCAGGTTTAAGTGCCTGGCAGGGGTTCATCGAAGCACCTTCACAATTCTCTGTTATTCCAATCTCATATAGCGCGAGGAAAGAATGAACACCTGTATCTTTCCGTACGAGCTCTGATTTCCCTTATTTTATCGTGGTGATCCTTCCACCCTATGTAGGTCGGTGTCAACAAAATATTTTCGCATTCGGAGGAGAGAGTTGGTGATTGGAATTTCGTGAGAAGATTTCGTCGCAACGAAACACGCCTTTCTTTTAATGATTTCCAGCCCAAATCGTGTACCATTTCTGTGACACTCTCTCCCATATTTCGCCATAATACAAAACGTGCTTCCTTTCTTTGAACTTTTTCGATGTACTCCGTCAGTCCTACCTGGTGAGGATCTCACACTGCGCAGCAGTATTCTAAAGGAGGACGGACAAACGTAGTGTAGGCAGTCTTCTTAGTAGGTCTGTTACACTTTCTAAGCGTCCTGCCAATAAAACGCAGTTTTTGGTTAGCCTTCCCCACAACATTTTCTATGTGTTACTTCCAAATTAAGTTGTTCGCAGTTGTAATACCTAGGTATTTAGTTGAATTTACGGCTTTTAGATTAGACTGAGTTATCGTGTAACCCAATTTTAACGAGTTCCTTTTAGCACTCATGTGGATGACCTCACACTTTTCGTTATTTGGAGTCAAATGCCACTTTTGGCACCATTCAGATACTTTTTCTAAATCGTTTTGCAGTTTGTTTTGATCTTCTGATGACTTTATTAGTTGATAAACGACAGCGTCATTTGCAAAAAAACCGAAGGCGGCTGCCCAGATTGTCTCTCAAATCGTTTATATAGATAAGGAACAGACATTGATAAACATTTTCACCATTAGAATCAGCCCTAAATATATCAGGGATGCAACGAAGGGAGCGTAAGAGCGGAACCGGTTCTCAAATGCTGAGCCGTGGCGTGCACGTTCGACTTCAAACTTTCACAGACTCGTTACTCTTAGGAGTTGGCGCATAATATTTCGGGGAATAATTTTGCAATGTATATACATTCGAATTCCGTAACAAAAAAATTTCGAATTTTTTTCGACCGTCACCCTGTCGTTCCCCTTAGCTCATTTGTAAACTAATCAGACTTCTCAAGCTGATCTATATGTGGGAGACTGATTCTTTAAACAATCGGAAGTCTGGTAGTTGTTCAGAATGGAAGTGTGACAGCCGTGTAGCGACCGTCATGGATGAGTGGGGGACCGTTCTCTGGTGTGTCCAACCGAGGCTTGTGGGTTCGGTGGGCATAAGGTGTACTGGAATCCGACAAAGGCAAGGATGGTCGCAGCGGGATGGAGCACATGAAAACACTTTATTGTTCGTCGCGCTAGAGCAGATATGGGTACATGCCCTCCTAGATGCTGGGAGGTAGCGAATTTGAAACAGCGCTGAGTAGCGCCTGCGGGAGCTAGCTGAACGTCTGCGTATGGCACTGACGGAGATGTCTGGCCAAAGCCTCACTGGAATCCTTGGGCAGCCCGACGGCGTGGAATCTCGGAAACAGCGGCATGTTTTGCTGCCTGGCGGCGTTGGTGTAACCCGAAGCCGGTTTACAAACGTCGCATGGCACGCGCCCTTGGAACGGTAAGTTGATCACAGTGTCCCTAAATTCCTTGGTATCACAGTGCTCTGTCTGCATCCCAAAAAAGGAGACTTTTAGGAATTCGGCCGGTACTTTGATGGGTGACCATCCGGGACGCCATGAGATGTTGCCAATTTTCGGGGTGACCTCAGCCTCGTGCTGCCAACTGACGAGCTACTCGACCGAAAAGTAGCGGTTCCGGTCAAATAAAACCATCATAAACGAGCGGGAGAGCGGTGTGCTGACCACACGACCCACATATCCGCATCTTCAACTGAGGATGACGCGGCGGTCAAATGGTCATGATGGGCCACTTGTGGCCTGCAGCCTGCCGGAGCGGCCGAGCGGTTCTAGGCGCTACAGTCTGGAACCGCGCGACCGCTGCCTCGGGCATGGGTGTGTGTGATGTCCTTAGGTTAGTTAGGTTTAAGTACTTCTACGTTCTAGAGGACTGATGACCTCAGAAGTCCCATAGTGCTCAGAACCATATTTTTTTTTTTTTTTTTTTTTTTTGTAGCCTGCAGACGGATTGCTTCTTGGAATTCGATTAGAGAATTGATTACTGGTACGTTACGAAAAGTGAGACAGAAATATTTTACACTGATTTCGAACTATCATAATACTAGGAATACTAGGCATTCTTGACACAAACACATTGGCTGCGTATGTTCTCGCACTGTCAAGCATAAAATGACCCCGCGTCCTTTTAGTCATCTGACAGTTCTGCGAGAAAGATTGCATTATATGATTCAGATGCCTATCAGATGTAATGCCATGGTGAAAAAATATCGGGCCCAATATTCGTGTTACATTAATTGTAAAGCAGAGTCCTATTTTCGTGTCTTGCTGAGGTCCTCCCTCAGAACTCCAAGTTTTATTGTTCCGGTGAGTTCTCAGAACCTGAAAACGCAACCATGCGTCGACAAAAGGGAAACTGTTTCAGCGTCAATATCTCCATCATTTACAGGCTGCAATAACCGGTTACAGTGTAGTTTCTGCACGTCCATCCTAGTGCTCAAATGTGAGTGAATTCCTAAGGGACCAAACTGCTAAGGTCATGAGTTCCTTCCATCCTAGTGGCTGGAGGTCTGAGGGACCAGGACCGTTCACTATTGTAAGAAAATGAAACACCTCTAGCCGTCCTCATGACGTCATTTATTGTATGGCTACCAGTTTCGGCACTTCAGTGCACCATCTTCAGGCCTGTAGCCATAAACAGTAATGATAGCATTATCAACTTACCAGCCATGCAATACAAAGACAGATTACAAAGAGCATGAGAATCAAGGACACGACGCTACAAATGCATTGAGAATAATCATTTAATAGAACGAACAGCTACATCCATTGTCACACACTTAAAGTATACCACAACGAATTTCCACTCTATACGTTGTACAGATATACTATTTACTAAATGTCTTCATGAAATAAATATTCCAATGGAGTTTATTTTTATTTTTGTTGGCCAGTCGGACGATGTATTATCTGCACAACCCTAAAAGAACCTACTAAACGACAAAATAACTGTAGAAAATGATGATGTATTAAGTAGACTGCAACATCAGAAACAAGTAAAGCAAAGAAACATGATCTCTGTGACGTGCCAAAGTATTAAATGCTGAGTTGTAAACTGCTGAGGGGCACACATGCCACATATACATAAAATGAATGTCCAAGACGTGTCAGAGGACGAAATGTAGGATACCGCCTATGAACATAACATGTGTAGAACATTTGAAAAACCCCACAAGGAACTGTTCATGGTGAATAACATTCATGTGCGAATGCATCCATATATCGTATACTGCCATGAAACAATGACACGCAAGGACACTAACTAGCCCTCGAGAACGCAGTGCACCGTAAAGTATGAGTCAACAATAGCTACTTATGATGTACCAGAAACGCCTTCTGATTAGCAAACCACTCGAAAGGTACTATATGTATTAAACACAAGTGAACGCAACAAATGAAATGAAATCTAAAATTACATAAAAATTTATTCTTAAGAACAACTGTACTTTAACCTATATACACATTGGACTTTTCACTACATTAAAACCAGAAATCATTAATCCATGCGATCAAAATTTCAAAAGAAACATACCGGCCATACATATCGTCTAAAAGACAAGCCACAATAGTAATGGACTAGTGAGAAGGCCACGCAACATGCCAGTAATTAAATAACAAGTAGATGTAAGACTACAAACAAGTGACAGCAATCTGTAAGTTGACACTATAGTCGTCGCCCAGCGGTATCTGCACAGATTTCAGTTCGATTTGGCGCATAGCTCCGCAGTGAAACTGCTGCTAGATCTCTAGACCGAAGACCTAAATCATACAGCGGTGTCTTGGACTTCTTACCAATACCGTTCTCAAGTCGTCTACTTCGGGTAAAGTGGATACCCTGGTTTATGACAGTTCATGGAAACCTCCTTGGTTTTGTTTCTTTGTATTCAAACGTCGCCGAATCGATTACATGCGAATTAGTAAAAGCTGAAAGTTACAAGAGCAATCGACTCTAACATACTGACATTTTGAATTCTTCCCTGTCTTATAACAGATCCAGAACGCATTAAATATGATATGTGTTTCTTTGAGGATGACGACTATAGATTTTAACCTATTGGCTGACATTTGATTTCGAAATGCTCGCTAGAGAGTATAGCTCGTTGTATTACGTACATTAATAAGATATTTTTTACTGATTGCCCGTGTATTCTGGTAAAAAAATAAGGATACTGTTCAGATGCGTTTGAAACGGTTTCATGCTGCAGCACTTAAGACATTCAAGGTATGAATTAAGACCGCTACGTTCGCAGGTTCGAATCCTGCCTCGGGCATGGATGTGTGTGATGTCCTTAGGTCAGTTAGGTTTAATTAGTTATAAGTTCTAGGGGACTGATGACCTTAGAAGTTAAGTCCCATAGTGCTCAGAGCCATTTGAACCATTATGAATTAAGAAACGCCTTCAGTCACTACTTCTCGTGTTTTATTCAGTACACGATGCATTTCGGACCCTGTGGGTACATCTTCAGGTGTAATTCGTCTTAATGCATGGTTATTTTATCTCTTGAATGAGATTCCTGTCACGAAAAGGTTTGATGTTAGGTTGCGAATTTCTTGAGTCAAACGCGGGAAATATGTGAGAAATAGTGGAAAAGATGAACAGTGTAAACTTACCAAATAATCCAAGAAAAGCGTTTTTAACGTTTTAGCAGCAGCATACGTTTTGTTCTCCATCGTTTTCGTACATATCATTTCTTTCAATAGGCACATTGATATATACATTCGCGTGGCTGAAGGCGTTTTTAATTCATACCTTGAATGTGTTGAGTACAGCCACGTGTGAAGCTGCAAAATATGGATAAAAGTGAGTAAGAAACCTAAACTTAGTACTGTAACCTCACTGTGTATAAGCCCCTATAGTAAGAGTTCAATAGACCATCACGTATAAATAGAACACCGGTGCCATGCGATGAAACAGGTGAACACTTCTAGCTCGACTTGTCTCAAAGTGTCACTCCCCTTCAGTCTGATTCAACTTAGTAGTAGATGTTTCGCTGCTGTCTGAACATACCTATAGAATCGTCTTGTAGATAGCTTTCCTCCTATGCTGCTCTTCTGTATTTAAGGACAAGCTAGGTAGAGCAACATAACATTTCACGGTGAAAATGAATGAGTGCGTGGATGGATGTTGCCAATGGCTTGCCAGTCTCGCACACACTGGTGGACGTCACATCATGCGACGTAACCTTCACTATAGCGCCAAACTGGATTGGTCCCGCACACGAGGCAGTTGAGGGAACGGTAGAAGACAGAGCGTGTCAATCAGCCAGATGTTGCGGTGCACTGCGGTGGTGTTCTCCATTAAAACTTGGCCCTAAAACAATGTTTTGTGACTTGACCCGGGGAAGAATTATCGGGAAACTGGGAGACGACGAACTGTGAGACTATATTCTAGGAGTATAGTAATGATCGTAGCACTGTTTCAAGAACATGGGAGTGTTACGGTACACAGGTATTGTTACGCGAAGTAGAGGAGATGGTCGACCACGGTCCACTAGTAGCAGCAGATGACCTCTACATCTACATCTATATCGATAGTCTGCAAATCGTATTTAAGTGCCTGGCGGAGGGTTCATCGAACGAGCTTCACAATAACTGCCCATTATTCCAACCTCGAACAGCACGTGGAAGAAACGAACACGTATATCTTTCCGTGCGAGCTCTGATTTCCCTTGTTTTATTATGGTGATCGTTTCTACCTATGTAGGTCGATGTCAACAAAATATTTTCGCATTCGGAGGAGAAAGTTGGTGATTAAAATTTCGTGAGCAGATACCGCTGCAACGAAAAACGTCTTTGTTTTAACGGCGTCCATTCCAAACTCTGTATCATTACAGTGGCACTCTGTCTCCTATTTTGCGGTAATGCAAAACGTGCTGCCGTCATTTGAACTTTCTCATTATACTCCGTCAGTCCTATCTGGTAAGGTTCCCACACCGCACAGCAGTATTCTAAAAGAGCATAGACAAGCGTAGTGTAGGCAGTTTCTTTTGTAGATGTGTTATATATTCTAAGTGTCCTGCCAATAAAACGCAGTCTTCGGTTAGCCTTCCCCACTGCATTTTAAGTGCGTTCCTCCAAATTTAAGTTGTTCGTGATTGTAATTTCTAGGTATTTAGCTGAATTTATGGCCTTCATATTTGACTGCTTTCTCGTATAACCGAAGTTTAACTGGTTCGTTTTAGCACTCATGTGGATGACGTTACACATGTCTTCATTTATGATCAGTTGCCCATTTCTGCATCATACTGATATCTTTTTCTTATCTTCTGATGACTTTACTACTCGATAACTGACAGCGCCATCCGCAAAGAACCTAAGACGCCTGCTTAGATTGTCTCGTGTGTCGTTTATATAGATAAGGAACAACATACGGCCTTTACATTTACCTTGGGGAACGCCAGAGATCACCTCTGTTTTATTCGTTGACTTTCCGTTAGTTACTGCAAACTGTGAACACTCTGACAAAATCACGAAACAAGTCACATAACTGAGACGATATTCCATAAGCACTTAAACAGATTACAAGCCGTAAATGCTACATTGAGTAACGGGCAATATGCAGCGCACGTCAGACAGTGGGTACAGTTGCAGTCACATTTAACAAGACTGCAAACTACGCAATCTCACTTTCCACAGTAACACGGCGACTGGTTGAGGGTGGTTCCTCTGTCTGAAACGTCGCGCATGGACCGCTGGATGGAAGGGCTGTGGTCACGAGGGTGCACGACCTCGTCGTAAACCAGATCCTGCAGGCTTTGAGATGAGTGCATTTCAATTCAAGTAGAGAAACCTCCACCATTGTGGCGTCTCGCGATTCTCCAGTAACTTGGGTTCGTGTTTCTGCTCATAGTGTCGCCGAGGCGAAGAGCAGCGAGTTGAGTGCTTGGGGAAGACGGATCTGATTAGCTTTCCTTGACTGCTTATTGCTATTTACTGCGTTCAGCTTGATACAATTTGTTAAGTTCAACCTGCGGTATTTTTTCTGCCTGGTGGTAGCTAACGCCCCAGTTAGCTGCCCAGGGGGTTAGTGTATGTAACGGCAGCGTACGTTTGCTAGCTTCGCCGCTGCTGTCCAGTAAGGCATGTAGTTTTGACAGCTTTCTTGATTTTAGGCCGTTTGTGAATCTTCTACTCTCGTGGTAGTGATTCCTTTCTCGTTCCGGGTGCTCCAAGCACAGTATTCTGGGGGCGTAGTGCAGTCCGCTGGTTCCGGCTCTGGCGTGTTGTTCCATTCTTACATTTGGTTTACTGGACGTCAGGTAGCTTCAGCAAGATTATCATTAGTCATTCGTTGGACTGCCACTAGTCTGAGTTGCCATCTTGTGAAGTGAGTGCTGCTCTTGGCTGCCCATCTCATCGCTCGCGAAAGTGATTGTTGCCGAACCTTCTCAGAGGTCGATTCCTGGAGCACCGTCTGTGACTGGTCCTTGTGTTTTATTATTGTAATATTTATTACCATACCTTGTAATGCCTACATTAGAGGTTATGTATGTCTAGGTAATAGTTCCGGTCACCTTCTGGAATCAATCTAGCCGTTAAGGGTTGTGTTGCAGGCTTTACCATCATCTTATTTCACCCGTTTGGTGGTCAATTGCTTGTTTCTTTCAGTTAACCTTTGCTTGTATTTGCTGTTTTACAGCAGGCTTCTAAATTTTTTATGTAATTTCCGTTCCTGGCGTGTAAGGTCTTCAGCCGTAAATGTGGCTGTTTTCTTTGAAAAAAGTTTGGTATTTGTATTTTAGCAGTAAGCCTTGAAACCTTATTTACTGCCATTCCTGGGGTCTCATACCTTCTGCTGTGTATGTGGCCATTTACCTTTTAATATTTCAATACCTGCATGTTGTAAATTGCAGCGAGTTTTTAAACATTCTTAATTTATTGTCGTTCTTGGCGCGTAAAGACTTCAGTCGTGATCACAGTGGTTTTTTTTTAGTCATTATCTGTATCTGTATTTTATTGTGACTGATAAATTGTAACGCACTGAAAACACTATTATATAAGCAGTTGTTTATTCCTTCATCAATAACGTACGGCATTTTTTAAATTTATTGTTGAGTCTGGAATTACTGTTTTAAAAATAAATGTCTGTAACTGCAAAAGGAAACCAGTAGTGGCTTATTACGGCCCCGTGCACAATCGTAACCGAATTCTTCCTTCCCTTTACTACCAGGTCCCACTTTCCTCGGATGAAACCGGATTCAGCCAGAGTAATTATTTTTGGTTAGTGATTTTGGACATACCCTTAAATGCCGAGAGTAGTGAACATTATCGAACATGATTGTTCTAGTGGTCTAGGTGTTGTGGAGTATGGAGGAATGATGTTGCACGGATGTACTGACTTCCAAACCTTTGAACCGGACACTCTCCGATGAACGTCGTTGTTACTCTGTACTCTTTCCCCAAGTGCGTTTTTTCCTGGGTGCGGGGCTTTGCCCCTGACTTCCTTTAAATGGATGACAATGCGCGCTGCATCGAACAGAGCAGTTGGAAGAGCTCTTGGGACGAGATGAATTCGTCCAAAGGACTTACCCGTTCGTTCTCCCAACATAAATGGTATCGAGCATGCGTTAGCAAGATGTCCTGCAGCACGTCCACTTCCAGCAGTTGTCAACTGCTCTACTTAATTCCTTACCGGCTTTTTCGCCGCAAAGGAGCTCGTGGCAGAGCATACACTGCCTTCTGTGATGAGCTCCTTATAAAGGACCATTTACCGCGTTTAGTAATGTCCAGGGGATCAACATGCTTCTCGACTTCAGTGAAATCATTGAGTAAACATACCATATTTGTTCGTCCCATTGCGTACTTCTTTCAGTTGCCTTCTGTACTTTACAGTCGCAGTTCTTTCTATACGTCGTCCGAGTTGAGTTTCATCGAGCTATGGTATAGTGAAACATGCGAAAGATACTTTCATCTGTCTGAAATAATTTAAAATGTCGGCTGTTGGGGCTCGAAGGCGTCTTTGAAGATAGGAGTAATGGTTGTGTGTGATACGACGTGAAACTAAGAGCAAGTGAACCAGTGTGACTATCATTGTTAACTGGAACATAAATATTTGGTAAGGCATTCTGACTGTAATTCATAATGAACACTGATTCATAAATTCCAGTCGTATATGAAGGTGCAAAGCTCAACAAGAATTTAGTTTTCGTAGTACAAAGTAGCACTTCAGGCAAAAATTGACATAACACATTTGTGTTACATCCATGGTTCGCAATAAAATCGTATTAATTGAGTTGTAAGTTCAGTAATACTTTTAATAATTGCGCTTGCGACACTGTGCTTTAAAGACATAGGTAAATGTTTCAGGCTTCATATTATCCAGTGGATTTCAGATTCTAACTGCAAGAAAGTTCTGTGCTCATAATAAAATAACAGGCAATAAAAGTATGCTCTTTTATTTTCCGAAGCATATTCTTTTGTCTCACCTGTCAAGTAGGATGTTCGCTGGTATCGCCAGTTTTCAGCTGTTTCCACGATCACTGCACCACGGCAACAAAGCTGTTGCTATCTTCTCACTGGGGAACTAAACTAACAAGTTCCAGCATAAAATTTCCTTTGGTACTCCAGCGCGTCGTCTCTGGTTCAATGTGCACTGTAAAATTCTGGAACTCTTTCCAAATAAGATACTGGACAGGATTATGTCCGGCTGAAATATGTAGACGCGAATTTATACTAACAAAGTGGACGGCTGTGTAACTTTATATTCAGTGGCGTATCATCCCTTTTATTAGCATCCACTATCGAAAAATCTTTCGCTTTGTTAACTTCTAACTGGCTTGCTGATCAATGCACAAAGCAATAGCTGTCAGTCTCCACACAATCTGTAGAATGAGCAAAATTCACCGTCTCTCTTCTGTAAAAAGTAACACAGCCAGGAGAAATAACGAAATGTTTGTGTGTGTTCTTTGGTGAGATTGCTTCTGGTTTTATGCTACTCACTGTATTATTGGCTTTTGCCTCCCAACGTCTTCAGCGCTGGACAGTGAAAAATTTTGTCTCCAGCAAATTTTGGCTCTTGTTTTTCTTCTTTCTAGAATATCTTCAGCTCTTGTGATATCCTCCTCCGCGTAGCGTTTCAATATTGGTTTCCTTTTCAATATTTCGGTATGGTTTTACAACAAAGGCTAAGCATTATTCTCTAGAATGTTCTGAGTCCCTCTCGTAGGTTCACTTCAGTACTACGTTTTCTATTTCAGCTCTATGTCTCTGTCACCTTCATAAACTTCTTCACCTTAAAACTCAAGGAAACCAGTCCTACCTTCCACAAAATAATGGCTCTGAGCACTATGGAACTTAACGTCTATGGTCATCAGTCCCCTAGAACTTAGAACTACTTAAACCTAACTAACCTAAGGACAGCACACAACACCCAGCCATCACGAGGCATAGAAAATCCCTGACCCCGCGGGAATCAAACCCGGGAACCCGGGCGTGGGAAGCGAGAACGCTACCGCACGACCACGAGATGCGGGCACAAAATAATGGACTACCCATCATTTAACTGCGCATACGCACCCATCTGTCCACATACATCTGGTACCCAGCAAGAGCAAGATTGATTACTTCCTCTTGATGCTTCGAAGCTTACAATTTCTTTCATACGAGCGCTATTCGGAAAGTAAGGTCCGACAGCTCGCAAAATGGAAACGCCACTGAAAAACCCGATGAAGCTTTGCACAGATGTGTTGGACAGTGTCTCTATTATGCCTGTCGATCACGTAACGTCGTCGCTCTTTTCATATCTGAGCACACAGTGAATACACAAAGATGCCTGGCACAATAATGTCTCTCGCCAAATACTGGTACCCGCTGCGAGTTTGTGCGTCCCACATAACGTTAAGTATCACGCATTTGCTTTTCCCATGAGAATTCTCGACCGCACGCGGCAGGGGAAGTGAGGAACCCTCTGCAACGTTGTCGATGGGAAGTGTTTGATCACCTACCATGCAGCTCAGACTTGGCTCCCTCTCATGTTCTTCTCTGCTCACATGGACCACTGGCTATGAAGGCAACGTTCTGGAACAGACAACGAACTGCAGATGAGTGTAGAGAAGTGGCGGAAAGCACAGGCGGATGCCTTTTATGACAAGGGTGTTGGAAAATTGGTACAACGCTAGGACAAATGTGTCGGTGCGGCGACAATGTAGAGTAGTAACTATAAGGTGTAACAGTCGCAATCAAAATGTTTTGGTTCTGACTGTGGTTTCCATTCTGCAACCGATCGACCTTACTTTCCGAATAGCCCTTGTATATGAAACTTACTTAACCATAGCTTCAGACTACACAGATTTTGCATATAACTCACTGACTGAATTATATTACAAATCCATAAAACGTATTATATACATCCATTAGAACTACTGATGGCCTTGGGAGTGCCAGTCATGACAAAACTCTACCATCTGGTGAGCAAGATGTATGAGACAGGCGAAATACCCACAGACTTCAAGAAGAATATAATAATTCCAATCCCAAAGATAGCAGGTGTTGACAGATGTGAAAATTACCGAACTATCAGTTTAATAAGTCACAGCTGCAAAATACTAACGCGGATTCTTTACAGACCAATGGAAAAACTGGTAGAAGCGGACCTCGGGGAAGATCAGTTTGGATTCCGTAGAAATGTTGGAACACGTGAGGCAATACTAACCTTACTACTTATCTTAGAAGAAAGATTAAGAAAAGGCAAACCTACGTTTCTAGCATTTGTAGACTTAGAGAAAGCTTTTGACAACGTTAACTGGAATACTCTCTTTCAAATTCTGAAGTTGACAGCGGTAAAATACAGGGAGCGAAAGGCTATTTACAATTTGTACAGAAACCAGATGGCAGTTATAAGAGTCGAGGGGCATGAAAGGGAAGCAGTGGTTGGGAAAGGAGTGAGACGGGGTTGTAGTCTCTCCCCGATGTTATTCAATCTGTATAATAAGCAAGCAGTAAAGGAAACAAAAGAAAAATTCGGAGTAGGTATTAAAATTCATGGAGAAGAAGTAAAAACTTTGAGGTTCACCGATGACATTGTAATTCTGTCAGAGACAGCAAAGGACTTGGAAGAGCAGTTGAACGGAATGGACAGTGTCTTGAAAGGAGGATATAAGATGAACATCAACAAAAGCAAAACGAGGATAATGGAATGTAGTCAAATTAAATCGGGTGATGCTGAGGGGATTAGATTAGGAAATGAGACACTTAAAGTAGTAAAGGAGTTTTGCTATTTAGGGAGTAAAATAACTGATGATGGTCCAAGTAGAGAGGATATAAAATGTAGACTGGCAATGGCAAGGAAATCGTTTCTGAAGAAGAGAAATTTGTTAACATCGAGTATAGATTTAAGTGTCAGGAAGTCGTTTCTGAAAGTATTTGTATGGAGTGTAGCCATGTATGGAAGTGAAACATGGACGATAAGCAGTTTGGACAAGAAGAGAATAGAAGCTTTCGAAATGTGGTGCTACAGAAGAATGCTGAAGATAAGGTGGGTAGTGTAGTGTTGACAGATTGCCAACACTACGCACATTATTTAAGGGAGGCGGCCATTAAGCAAGCAGGCGGACTTGATGGTCTGAAACAGGGTACTTATGAATGCTATAAAGAAAAGTACGTAGCTGCTGGAATACTTAACTTTAATCCACCATTTGTATACAGCGTTCTTGATGAGACATGCTTTAGACTATAATTATCAATTGCTATGTAAGGCTAATGGCGCCTTGCCAGGTCGTAGCCATGGACTTAGCTGAAGGCTATTCTAACTATCTGCTCGGCTAATGAGCGATGCTTCCTCAGTCTAGTCGCTAGCAATGTCGTCCGTACAACTGGGGCGAGTCCTAGTCCGTATCTCTAGACCTGCCTTGTGGTGGCGCTCGGTCTGCGATCACACAGTGGCGACACGCGGGTCCGACATGAACTAATAGACCGCGGCCGATTTAAAGCTACCACCTAGCAAGTGTGGTGTCTGGCGGAGACACCACAGGTAGAACACGTAACTAATGAGGAGGTATTGAATAGGATTAGGGAGAAGAGAAATTTGTGGCACAACTTGACTAGAAGAAGGGATCGGTTGGTAGGACATGTTTTGAGGCATCAAGGGATCACAAATTTAGCATTGGAGGGCAGCGTGGAGGGTAAAAATCGTAGAGGGAGACCAAGAGATGAATACACTAAGTAGATTCAGAAGGATGTAGGTTGCAGTAGGTACTGGGAAATGAAGAAGCTTGCACAAGATAGAGTAGCATGGAGAGCTGCATCAAACCAGTCTCAGGACTGAAGACCACAACAACAACATTTTTTATTTGCAAAAGCCTATGAAATAAATAAAAAGAAATAAAAATTAAAACTAACTACAATTTTACTATAAATTCGAACTAAACATTAGATTAGTGTAAGGCTGTTGGGCGATTAGGGAAAAGGCTCAAAATGTGCCTGTTATATGTTAACATGTTAGTAAACTACAACTACGTTCTTTATGGTATTATATTAGTGTGTCAGCATATTATAACCAAGTTATAAGAAATTTACGAGGAAAGTGACGTAGACTTTCGTCAGAGAAGATTTTAGTGTCAGTGTAAATGACCACAAAAGCCTACAGACATACGAAAGTTGCATATATGCCAAACTAATCTGAACTAAATCTACGTTAATTTAATTAATTTGTCTTTTCTCATTCATTTATCATTATGCAATTCGAAATGTTTCGTATCATTTATATTCTAATATTACTATACCACATTGCTAAGAGATAAGCGATTGTAGCGAAAAGACATGCAGATGTTATTTCACATCTCACTCATTTTCTGCCGGTAGGCGGATGATATGGTCTCACTCTCTAATCATTATAGCCAATGCATGTTCTGTTGTTCCATTGAACTGTGCGGCGATCAGAGGTGGATTTGTGCGTCTCTTAAGAGCCATGAACCTTCAGCCACACTTTCTCCTCCTGCTAGTCCACTCCAATGCCTCACCGTCTGGCCACAGCTTCCGAATCACATTCTTGATGGCCTTCAGGAGCCCTTATTTATGCACTAAAATACAGAAACTGACATCAGAAATTTGGCTTGACTTGTGCTTAACACATTCAGCGGTGTCTTGGCTCTTAGAGATGCACAGAAAAACGTGAAACTGGTGTATGCGGAGATACATTCCCTTCGAATAACGGCAACATAAGCAGTAACATGGATTGTCTCCTTGTGTGATGTGTGAGACCGTGCCTTTCATTTAAACGCCTTGTGAAAATAAATAAGTTAGGCGTTCTGAGAAATATTGAAGTAGATTAAGAGAGAACAGTTAATTCGATTCCCTCGGATCGACTACTTGGTCACTACACAGAGAGTAGCTCACTTACGTTTGATGTTGATAGCACTTCGACGAAATGTTTTGTTGTTGTTTCTTGTGTCACTGAAATATTCCCCAGGAGACTAGATTTGAAGATGAAATAGTTTATTACTTTCCCACATCGCGGAATAAAATGTCACTTGACAAATTCTTAATATAAAATAGCCTTAAGGAGCCCAAATTTGTGCTCTAAAATATAGAAACTGATATCAGAAATTGGGCTTGACTTGTGCTTCACGCATTCTGCCGTGTCCTGGCTCCTAGAGATGCACAGAAAGAAACTGATATCAGAAATTGGGCTTGACTTGTGCTTAACGCATTCAGCCGTGTCCTGGCTCCTAGAGATGCACAGAAAAATGTGAAACTGGTGTATGCGGAGATACATTCCCTTCGAATAATTTAATCCTTTAACTGTGCATTTAGTCTGAGCGATTGTCTGCTGTATGGAAAATTTTTATATTATACATATATATTCGACTTAGCAATCTATCGTTATTACTGAGACAAATTTAAGACTCAAAATGTAGTAATGTTGTGTTGCAATAAATCATTGATTCTTGTTTTTATCTTTTCAGAGAAATGCTATTCTTTTTTGGAAAAAACTTGCTTTATTTGCAGAAAAAAATACAACTGTATTACATTAGCTAAATCTCAAAGTATGGAATCTTTCGAAACAAGAATTCAAAGAAAAAGGAGCATTACATTTTAAAGATACGTACTAGTGTCTGCGTTTGTCATTTTTTGCACATACAATACACCATCTCTGGGCGGTCTTCTTCTCTGATGTTCCTGGGATTACAAAGATAAAGTGGCGCCCGCTTAGGAGTAATGGTTTATCTCCATCAACCGACCCCCTTCCACGATGGCCGTCTCTTTACGGTCGGTGGTAAATCTCTAGCGTATCCTTGATGAGTTTCTGTTGAAAATCAGATACTGAAATACTTCTTCTCCTTTGAGTTTTGTAGAGCGAATGCGCATTCAGCACAGGCTAATCCATCAAATAAAAAAAAACTCTATTTTAGACCATTTTATAGTTTTTCGTACATATTTTTTGCTTCATATGTGCTTCTGTAAATTTTATCATTCACTATGATTTCGCTGTTATGAAGGTTTGAAAGCATCCTCACTTGCCACCCGTCCTGACGAAAACTCGATCTCATCTGTTTTAAGGTTTTTTGACTAAGTAGGCATGCCTTTTCGCTTTTTCCTTACAGTTCCAAAAGCGATAGTCACTCTGTCATTCAGACAAGAAAATAACGTCGGGATAGTGTACCACCTGTCAACAAACAATGTCTGAACTTTACCAAGGTACCGTTCTAGTGAAGTACGAAGAAGGCTTCCAGATATTTCAACATATACACCAAAGTCAGTTTCTTTTTTCAAGTACGGCGCTGCACCCGCATAAATAATAAAGAGAATACGTCCTGTTTTACAATCAGACAACAGGAAAAACTTTACGCCAAATCTATAGAGTCTGCATGGAATGTACTGTTTAAAGAATCTTTGTAGAAAACTGAACTTTCGTTAGTGCACATTTTTGTAAAAGAATGGAAAGCGTCTGGAAATGCATTTCGTAGATAATTCGCCTAATTTTACAGGCTTTGTCTTCTCCAGGGTTCTCATTGTTATCAACGAAGTGTAACATCCTCTAGCTATGTTATGCTCAAACACTGATCGTTGGTCCACTAACTGTTTGTTTCAGTTTTTCTAAATTGACCTATGAGAAAACTTGCAGCAAGGAGACAGTTAATTTCATCACTGTTTCTGTTTTTCCAGCGTCGCAGTCTTGATTTTTCACTGACTTTTTGCAAAGACACTCGTTATATAAGCTATACTGTTCAGCTCAATAGTTTACCATTTCTTGCCTTAAGAGAAGGTAATAGAACTCATATGACGTCATATGCATTATATGAACCACCTACACTCTCGATGTTTTCTACCGGAATGACTGTAATCGACGTTATACGCCTTGGGTTTCAAGTCGGAGTCTTTCCATTTAAACTGATCTATTGTGTCTTTTGTCAGACCTGTCTGGCATATTCTCTGGCTTCTCTTCGGAATCGGAGGAAGAGGCGACGGTAACAACAAAATCCGGACCTGCGTTTGCTGGTTCATTAACATTTTGAATAATAATGGCGACTCGTTCAGCTACAGGGTTGTCGACATGACTATTTCTCCAGTCTTAGTCGACTGGACTTGACGTGTGACATCTATGTCGACACTTTGATTTAGAAGACTCAGCAGCTCATCTTCTTTAAACGGAGGATAACTGTCATTTTATTCTGTAACACCGAAAATTGCTGAAACAAACTGAGTAATGTTACCACACAATGACCTCTAACAAAAGCCGGCTGCGGTGGTCGAGCAGTTCTACGCGCTACAGTGTGGAACCGCGTGACCGCTGCGGTCGCAGGTTCGAATCCTGCCTCGGGCATGGATGTGTGTGATGTCCTTAGGTTAGTTAGGTTTAATTAGTTCTAAGTTCTAGGCGACTGATGACCTCAGAAGTTAAGTCGCATAGTGCTCAGAGCCAAGCCGCTGCGGTCGCAGGTTCCAATCCTGCATCGGACATGGATGTGTGTGATGTCCTTAAGTTAGTTAGGTTTAAGTAGTTCTAAGTTCTAGGGGACTGATGACCTCAGAAGTTAAGTCCCATAGTGCTCAGAGCCATTTGAACCATTTGAACCTCTAAATAAAGTCAGGACTGAAAAAGTCGTTCGAGTAATTTCCAGTATTCCAACAATTAGACTGAGTAGTTGTGCACCAGTGATCTCTGACTCGCTGGCAGGGTTGAAGACATACGTATTTATACGATTGTAGCGTGGGACCGCTGTATATATTGTTCATAGAAATTCGTGTATGCACGTCTGGAGCATTTAAGCAGTTAGCGTATATACACGGTGAGTCGCGTAAGACGTAACACCCCCTTTATTCCGGGGGCGGTTGCACGTATCGGCATGCGGATTTCGGCAAATCATAGCCGACTATGGGGCACATACTTTGGTGTACGCACAATAATCACAACGTTTATATTGTCCGAAATAATGAGACAAGTACATGTTTTTTTAATGGGACGCAATACTTTTTTTACTATCATTCGAACGCTCTGGAAAAGACGCGTATAGTGATGTAACGCATGTGGCTATTGTGATTCAAATTTCGCTTAAAAGACGCTGGGAAATATTGTACGATTGAAGATCGAGGCGGTCGGAAGCGGCTGCAGACTGTAAACACGCCTCACGCGACCCACAGGCCGAGTTGCCGTGCTCTATGCAGCATGCACGGCCTACGCTACTTAGGTAAATCCTTATCAGCCCTCTTTTATATGTCTGTATATGTCTGGAACAGTGATAGGGTTAAATACAGGTACTGCAAAAACAGTAATAGATCGGTTTGATCAGTGTATTTACTTCATCGCCTGAATGGAAAACTTTGTCATAAACATAACAGGAGAGATCATAAATCATGAAAGATGGTCTCCAACGCATTGTTTTCTGACAATTTACCGAACCTCCGCTAGAGTCGCAGTCTGTGAAATACTACGTTACATTTCAACTATCATAGTGCCTTGTGCAGCGAGAAAACAGCAATTAATTAACTTTTGTAAACGGCAGTGTCTGTCATCCCATTAATAAGCTTTCTCCTGTAATCAGTAACTTGATGAAAACGACAGCAAATAATAGCACAGCTATCTGAAAAATCACTTCTTTAAAAATTGTGAACCGAGGAGCTTTGGGTTGCGCAATGAATTACGGACCTGTAAAGTGCAAATAACAGCCAGTGGATGAGGCGTATCTTTAATGCACTTCTTTAATGGGCTGTAAAACGGATATTGCACCGCATTCATGTCGCAATTGCGGTCGTATAGCGCCCATGTCAGAAGCTACTCTGTTATACTTCGAGTGGTTTCAGCAGTCAACATTGTGCAGTATCTAGTGAGAGCGCCAATGCTTCTTGCACATTTATCAACTGATTTTTTTCGTTATGAATTCAGGTTCGAGGAGTGAGCGTTCTGTTTCGATTGCAATTTGAGTAAGAAGATGTATAAAGAGAAAACTCTGTAGTCTTATATCTTTGACAATGATGGCCGAAGGATCGATGGCAGATATCATGCAATCGCAGGTTCAGCATCTCCACCAAAGGGGTGGTAACTACGACACGTCACTGCCGGCTGACACATCTCGTCCGCCTTCTAAACTACGTAAAAGTAATATATAAGGCACATAGAAGACGGAAGTTAGTTCTCTTGAGGCAATCACGTCCAAAAACGTAATCGCCGCCTACAAATGCCAACGTCTTCTTACCGCCACTGCCGCTTCACACAGAGTATGACTAAATACTGCTATGCTGGACTCTGCCCAATTATTTGTCTCACCCTCTTGTACTGTGGTCGGACTTTGTCAGCTTTGATCGACTGGTGTTCGTAGAATCTTAAATATTTCGTCTGGGTATCTGTGATGATGACGTCATAGAAGAATTAATAGTATTCGATATGGAAAAGCATCTTGCATTACACTCAGAACTGAAGTGAACTTTGGAGGACTTCAAAACTTTGTTGATAGTTCTCTTTTATTATCTTAATCGTTAATCATTTTTTAAATACTCTGATGTTTGAGACAGCAGTGCTGAAAACTTTGATTCTTAACTAACGGTAAAAATTTGTGGTCATTAACATTCAATGAAACTGGCTTTTATGGTGAAATTTTGAATGTAACATTAATCCTCTACAAATTGTTTAGCATTGTTGGTGAAGCCATGAACGTACTCAAAACCAGCATGAGAGTGCGCTGTATCACTCGCGGTTGAAGGCAGGAATTTAGTTACTTCGTGACAACTGGAGGTGGCAGACACAGGGTGGCAACCCAAATGCCCATGACAGGCACAATTCACAGATGTGGAGGTGCCATCGGAATTTTGTGCGAGGGTCCTACTACTGAATTATTTAAAAATTCTTAACGCCAACATTCAATGACTGTTACTAAACTTAGAGTTCTGGCCCCATTTTTGTCTTGAAATACTTATACGTTAGTCTGAGAGAATTTGGTAGTAGATTTCTTTCCTACATGGGAGTAATATCTGAAATATCAAAATCATCTAGACACTACCGCCAGCAATTGCCAAACTTATATCCACTGAGCAGTACTGAGTATTACGCAATAATACTGAACGTCTAAGAACAGTATTGACGCTTTGCGCGGTGTGTTTAAGGAGACTGCAGCGCTTTAAAAATATTGACACTGACTCAGTGATTTGAGAAGTATATTGTAGCTTGTAATGGAGATGTTGCGCGATGCATTGCAGTTCCTGCTGAGACTTAGTGGTTTGCTGACATGCAAACAACTGATATATCGACACCATATGAATATGAATATATCTGAAAAGACAGATGCAAGTAATCATCTGTTGATTTACATTTAGGGAAATAGTTTAATTACAAATTAAATACATTTTCAGTTCTTTGCTGTAGAAACATTCGAGATAAGTTTTTAAGCACAGGGAGGCAGCACAGCAACTGCGTATTTGTTCGTTTAAGAAGTATAAATTATTTACGTAATATTTGACTTTACTCGTGTTACTAATGATTAATTCACACGTTCGGACTCAAAGTATTAGCCTCCAAAACATACCGCAACCAGAGTACAATGCGATTTGTAGATCGTTTCTCTTAGGTCCCTAAATCTGTAATTATGTGTTTTAGCAAGGTAAAATTACGGGCGCCTGCCCTATTCAGATACATTTCTTAGTGAATAAGGAATTGCAATAATCAAACCTAAAATTTCAATTACTAAATAACTGTCTGTATAAAAGATTTCATAAGAAATCCATTGAACCATCTTTTACTTGTAATAGTGATTATGTACTTTACTATTAGACAGGCCTTCAGCCGTTAAATTGAATTTGAGTTATTACTACTGAGGCCTTCAGACGACAAATACGGTAGTTGGAATTTCTGGTCAATAAAGACTTTAGCCGTGAATGCAATTTGTCTTAAGAATTTTTAATTGGATATTGTCCCTTCACAGTAAAATTTTTCTTTAAAAACATTTTAGTATATCTTGGAGAAGTTTGTTTTTAAGAAATTTGTATCCAGGCCTTCAGCACTTAAATTGTTTTTGAGTTATTACTACTGCGGCCTTCAGCTGACAAATAATTTGAATCTCTGGCTAATAAGGCCTTCAGCCGTGAATGAAATTTGTCTTAAGAACTTTTTTTACGATATATTGTCTGTTAATAGTAAAATTTTTATGACTGTTTTTTCTTTGAAAAATATCTTATTATCCCTTGGAGAAGTTTAACTATCCAGGTCTTTAGCCGTCAAATTGTTTTGACTTATTACTATTTGGGCCTTCAGCCGACAATTTATTTGAAGTTCTGGTCTATAAGGCCTTCAGCCGTGAGTGCAACTCGCTCAAGAGTGCTTTTTATTAGACATTGTATCTTAATAATCAAATTTGATAATTGTTCCTCATTGTCAACCTCATTTCCAATTGGTTCCAAATAAAGTGTACGTGATTTAAAAAAGAAAAACAAAAAACTGAGCATCCACACCGAATCCTGTCATTCCCTAAGTCCTATATTTCACCCCCTGACCACAACTTTCTATAAATATTCAAAAGTGGGAGATACTTTCATTGTGCAACGGGAAGAAACACAGGTAAGAATGAATATATGAATGAATTTAAGGTCACGACTACTTCTCGCTGTTTCTTAACATGGTTCATAAGTCATCTTCCTTATAGTCAGACCGCGTGCAGTGAAGATGTAAACCTGACACTGAATGCCTAGCGTCTCTCCACTCAAGAACGAGAATGTCCATCACAATCTGGAGTCAACAACCAGCTTCAATGACTCGCCAACGCTACTTACCTTTCGTGCTATACAGTCATGTAATGAACTCAAAAAATTTCTGATGATAGCTGTTTGATTCCTCTTTCACTAATAATCCTCCTTAACGCACAGCTCACAGATATGTTCCTGTTCAGATCAAACACACATTCAAACATGACCATAGGAGCACGTATGTAATACATGAATTACAGGGAAGGAAAATAAATCGTAGATGTTTGACTAGAATTATTCTCGATTGTTTATGGTCAATTGAACAGCAGTAACAGATAGCAACTTTAAATTCTTTCTGTGACGGATTACATGAATTCAAGTCCACGATAAAAGAAACTGAACAGACGAAAAGCACTGTGTTTCGGAACAGAATGTCTTTGCAACAGGCTTGTGACTAAGAACTAGCGTAAGAGTGAACAGCTTGAAAGGTAGCACTTTAACAAAATCTTTCACAAAGCAAGTACAGGAATTATCCAAACAAAATCAGAAATAAACATAAATGTTGACGAAATATACATGGAACATAGGTGAAACATTATTTATAGGTGATTGAAAATTGTGATGAAAGTGTTTCTATTACAAGACAACCTCATTCACTTCATTTTATTGTCCTCAGGGGCTCAGTAATCGTTTGCTCAGTACGGGCTCGGCGACCCCGGGTGTTCCTGAGCTGGGGGCAGGTAAGCGCCGCCAGTCTCCTGTTACCGTTAGCTCTGGGCATGCTTCAACTACCACTGTATGGCACGTCAGTGGGACGTTGTGTGT
The DNA here is from genome assembly GCF_023864345.2 of Schistocerca serialis cubense. Lineage (NCBI taxonomy): Eukaryota > Metazoa > Arthropoda > Insecta > Orthoptera > Acrididae > Schistocerca > Schistocerca serialis. The sequence goes on from NC_064645.1 coordinate 70,201,188, forward strand.
CACAGGGAATGGGGATCTTGGCTTGACCACCAGGGTAGTGAGGATGGTAGAAAGCTCTATGAAAAAAAACTCAATCTCAAGGTGTGCTGCGCTCTAATCAGATGCCTGGCTGTTGAGGTGGAACAGTTGATAGCGGGCAACCTCTGGAGAACCTGCCGCACCTCCGTTGTATAAGGCTTACTCACGCAGGCGGGACTCTTTCTGAGTGGATCTTTGTTTCCCTAGCTGCTCGTGCGACCGAGATGGAATCCTCGAAATCATCTTATCCTCCTCCTAGCGGGAAGGGTGTACCGCCTGGGAGTATTCAAACCCAGTCATCCTGGTAACCTGCATCAGCTGAATGACAGTAACAGAGCTCAAGTAGTCGTAAATCAAAATGTGTTTTTGGTCATTACGAGGAAGAAGGGGATGCTTAAAAATGTGTCCAATGTGTCCCCCTTCTATATCCATAAAGGCTTGGAAGGACTTCTGGAAGCCTGAAGTCTATTAAGAGGCTGCAGAGCGGTTCCCTACTGGTCGTGACTAACATGGCAAAACAGGTCGAACTACTTACGAAGTCCGAAAAATTTGGTGAATATGATGTAACTGTTGAACTGCATAACTCTCTTAACTCTAGGAAGGGTGTGGTCACACGCCGTGACATTGTAGATATCGACATAGCCGAACTTAAACAGGAATGAGCATTACAGGGGATAGTAAACGTAGAGCAAAGGATGTGAACGAGTAATGGAGAAATTAAGAAGAGCACCACCTTCATTGTAACCTTTAATTCTCCAGCGTTGCCGGACCACATCATGGCAGGTTTCCTCCAACACAGGGGTTAGGCCTTATGTTCCTAATCCTATGCGGCGCTAAAAATGCTAGCGTTTTGACTAGGCAGCGCTAAGTTGCGGGGGTGAAGGGACCTGTGGGAAATGTGAAAAGGCAGACCATGAAGCTCCCATTGACTGTCCATTTCCAGCAGTCTGCGTTAACTGCTCTGGGAGCCACTCAGTTTGGAGCCGAGACTGCCCTGTTTTTGCAGAGGAACTAAAAGTCACCAAGCGGATCCCCTATGCTGAAGCTGAAAAGGAATGTAAAGCTGACAAAATCTCCCGTCTTTACTACCTCTTTTGCTTCCATCGCGCAGAAACCTGTTCCTAAGGTCGACGCCTCGACGCGAACACAGTCCAGTGTACAACCACCAACACTTGTACTTGCATGTGTACATATCAAGGCAAAACGAGTAGGGATAAAGCAATCAAAGCAGCCACCACAGTATGTGTGAAGAAGACACACAACAAGCAGAGTGCCGCTCAATGCCCCCTTCGAAGGAACAGGGTGCATGGAAAGGTTCATGATGTTCGGGTCAAAAGCTGTCTCGAGGCCATCAGATGTTATTCCCTTATGTCTGACCGATGGGGAGTACATCGTGTCAAATGGCTCTGAGCAGTATGCGACGTAACTTCTGACGTCATCAGTAGCCTAGAACTTAGAACTAATTAAACCTAACTAACCTAAGGACATCACACACATCCATGCCCGAGGCAGGATTCGAACCAGCGACCGTAGCGTTAGCCCGCTTCCAGACTGTAGCGCCTAGAACCTCACGGCCTCTCCGAACGGCAGTACATCGTGGATTTATGTACCTTGGATCCAGGCAGCCCCTCCATTCCCCCATGCTATACAAGTGCTTCACCTCCGCAGTGCAAAGATAGGGACAAATTGAAACCACATTGATGACATGGCTCCAGTCCTACAGTGGAACTTCAGGATGCATGTGGAGGAACTCCTTCTCTTATCTCAGGGTAGACCACTGTGCCTGTGTCCATCAATCGTACACCTCTAAGCTAATTCCACAAAAAGGACCACCTGAGTGGAGAGACAGCTAGAGGAGTAAGGACTACCATTCCTCACCTCTCTCACTTACAACGACTTTACAAGCAGTTGCTGTATCAGTGCACATGAGTCGTCCGTTGACAATACGTTCACTCTACTTGACCCCACATGATGCACTTGATAAAGAGGCCCTAACCAACCTTATTACACAGCTCCCCCATCCCTTCATCCTCTGTGGTGATTTTAATTCACACAGTATGCTTTGGAGCTCTGTAGCTACCTGCAATTGAGAGGCTTCTCTGTCATAATGCGCGTACATGCTAAAAACGGGACAGAGCACTCACTCCTGCACAGCAACAGGGACCTTCTCTGCCACTGATCTCTCGCTTTGCTCTCCATCTCTTGCTCACATTGCTCAATGGGAAGTGGTCGACGACCTGTATGGAAATGATCACGTCCCGATCTGGATTCACGTGCCAGATTGGGTGGAACCCGAAAGGAATCCGCCGCGATAGGTGCTTGGTGGAGCTGACTGGACACTTTATAACCAGTTGTCCCAGTTCTGACGTTGTGTGAAAGTCGATGCATGGGTGGATCATATTACCAAAAAGATCCACCTCGCCGCTCCTGCATCCATTCCACAGTCCACGGGACAAAAGTAGAGGCAACCAGTCCCTTGGTGGAGTGCCGAATGTCGCTCTTCAATCAGGACCAGGCATGCGGCTCTGTGTAGGTTCAAGTCTCAGCCAATTGCAGATAAACTTGCAGCCTCTTTGGAGATGAGGGCAAAGTGTTGCCGAATTATTCGAGAGAGCAAGAAGAGGTCATGGCAACAGTTCCTGAACACCATTAATCGTTCCACCAAAAGTTCTGTTGTGTGGGAGACCATCAACAGAATTTCTGGGAGACGAGGCAGGTGTCCCATAGCTGCAGTAATGGGGAACAGCACTTACCAAACCAATCCACGAGAAATTGGCTAGACTATGGTAGAATATTTTGGCGCAGTTACTGCATCAGCCAGTCAGGATCCAGTTTACCAGAGCCATAGAGTGGTTGCTGAGAGACGTTGTTTGGTCTTCCGATCCAACTCTGATGAAGATTACAACTGCCCATTTTCCATGTGGGAGCTGGATTCTGCATTGTCTGCGGCTCATGATACGTCCCCTGTTCACGACAAGATCCATTCAGCATGCTGCGGTATTTCACACGGCGAAACAAAGATATCCTCCTTGCAATTTTTAATGCCATTTGTGTGTCAAGTCATCTTCCCGACTCGTGGCGTCAGGAATTTTAATCCCTCTTTTAAAACCTGGGAAAGACCGTGCATGCCCAAGTTGTTACCGCAGTGTTGCCTTCACTAGCTGCATGGTCAACCGCCGCCTTGTCTGGATCTTAGAATCCAGGCAGCTCCTTAGTCGCTTTCAGTGTTGGTTCAGGAGGTATCGGTCCGACTATGATAACTCTGTACTCCTGGAGGAGGCTATGCAACGGCTTTCCTAAGTCAACATCACCTTCTACTTCTTAACATCTAGAAGGCCTAAAGCACCACCTGGAGGGATCTTATCCTGGAGCAGCTTCACGTATGGGGTTTTCGTGGTTGTCTTCGCATTTTATTTCAGTCCTCCAACTCACCACGATATTTCAGATATCGAGTCGGTGGCGTCCTTGAGCGAGTGAACGGTGTCCCTCAAGGCAGCGATTTAAGTATGATGATCTTTGCCATAGCTATTAACAGCATTACATCCATAGTAAAATGTCCTGTCCGGCGTTCTTTGTTAGTGGATGACTTCTCTGTGTTTTGTTCCTCTTCAAGCCTGGCAACGACAACATGTCAATTGCAACTAACTCGTCGACGTCTGGATGAATGACGCAGAAGAGGTGTTTAAGTTTTCCACCGAGAAGTCTGTGTGTGTTCTTTTTAACCGTTCTCGTTCCATTCCAAACTCTCCTGAATTGAGGATGAGGGACAGTGTCCTTACTTTTAAAGACACAGTGAGGTTTCTGGGTCTCATATTTGACTCTAAGCTTACATGGTTACCACATCTTAAGGACCTGAAAAAACGGTCACTTACGGCTTTAGCTATTTTAAAATGTCTTAGCCACAGCACATGTGGAGCAGACAGGACATGTCTGACCCGGTTTTACAGGGCATTTGTACGATCTCCGCTCGATTGTGGCTGCACAATGTATGGCTCTGTGAAGCCCTCTTATTTAAAGATGTTGGACGTGGTGCACCATGAAGGGATTCGGTTGCCCAGAGGAGCATTTTGAACAAGCCCCACACCAAGCCTCTGTGTATAGGCTGGTGAACCAACACTTCACGTCAGGTGACGACTCTTTACGGTGCACCAGTCGTATAAAACACTGACCACACCGCACCCACCCACCTACGATACCGCTGCTAAGCCTCCACTGGAAAGACTTTTTCGTAACCGGCAACGGGCAACGAGGCCCTGTGGAATTCGTGTACAGGATTGCTTTCTGGAGATGGGTGTGGCCTATCTTCATCTTTCACATCGCGTTGGGAGCAGATTTCCGCCTTGGCTTCTCCAGAAGCTCAAACTTATTTTGGACTTGACGAATTTTAAGAAATATCTTAGGTCAGATTTTACATTTCATATGCATCGAGGTTTCACAGTTGTGTACGCTGATGGCTCCAAGCAAGGGAATTCCCTTGGCTGCTCTGTCGTGTTCATGGACCACATCACCAGGATTCGCGTTCCTGACGAGTATACCGTTTTCTCAGCGGAGCTCCACGCGATCCTGAAGGCACTGGAGCAGATGCTCCATTTTCGGGGCAAACGGTTTCTCATTTGCTTCGAATCCCTTAGTAGCTTAGAATCGTTACAGAACCTGTACCCAGTTGAGAAGTTGGTCCGGATGATATATGACTAACTTTACTGGCTCTAACGGCAGGGCGAGGAGGTGTAATTCTGCTGGGTGCCAGGTCATGTAGGGATACGGGCAAATGAACAGACACTATAGGTCTGCCAAGGAGGTCTGCAGAGGACAGGATGTGGCACAGTGTCCTGTTCCCTTGCAGGCTGTCGTTCCTGTACTACATAGGAAGTGCATGCTTTTGCGGAATAAGGAATGGCTGGCGGTGACGGGAAATAAGCCGAGGTTGGTGGAGTAAACAACCCGGCCGTGGCGATCCTCCTGCCAGATGCTGAGGTGAGATGAAATGACACTCACGTGTCTTAGAACTGGGCACCGCCCTCTCACACATAGCTTTTTACTACGGCGAGAGGTTCCCCCATTTTGTGATGTTTGCGGTGTGCACATCTCTATCCGCCATATTTTAACGGAGTGCATTTTTTTTTTTCTTTGGTCATCAGTCTACTGACTGGTTTGATGCGGCCCGCCACGAATTCCTTTCCTGTGCTAACTTCTTCATCTCAGAGTAGCACCTGCAACCTACGTCCTCAATTATTTGCTTGACGTATTCCAATCTCTGTCTTCCTCTACATTTTTAGCCCTCTACAGCTCCCTCTAGTACCATGGAAGTCATTCCCTCATGTCTTAGCAGATGTCCTATCATCCTGTCCCTTCTCCTTATCAGTGTTTTCCACATATTCCTTTCCTCTCCGATTCTGCGTAGAACCTCCTCATTCCTTACCTTATCTGTCCACCTAATTTTCAACATTCGTCTATAGCACCACATCTCAAATGCTTCGATTCTCTTCTGTTCCGGTTTTCTCACAGTCCATGTTTCACTACCATACAATGCTGTACTCCAGACGTACATCCTCAGAAATTTCTTCCTCAAATTAAGGCCGGTATTTGATATTATTAGACTTCCCTTGGCCAGAAATGCCTTTTTTGCCATAGCGAGTCTGCTTTTGATGTCCTCCTTGCTCCGTCCGTCATTGGTTATTTTACTGCCTAGCTAGCAGAATTCCTTAACTTCATTGACTTCCTGACCATCAATCCTGATGTTAAGTTTCTCGCTGTTCTCATTTTTACTACTTCTCATTACCTTCGTCTTTCTCCGATTTACTCTCAAACCATACTGTGTAGTCATTAGACTGTTCATTCCGTTCAGCAGATCATTTAATTCTTCTTCAGTTTCACTCAGGATAGCAATGTCATCAGCGAATCGTATCATTGATATCCATTCACCTTGCATTTTAATTCCACTCCTGAACCTTTCTTTTATTTCCATCATTGCTTCCTCGATGTACAGATTGAAGAGTAGGGGCGAAAGGCTACAGCCTTGTCTTACACCCTTCTTAATAAGAGCACTTCGTTCTTGATCGTCCACTCTTATCGTTCCTTCTTGGTTGTTGTACATATTGTATATCACCCGTCTCTCCCTATAGCTTACGCCTACTTTTTTCAGAATCTCGAACAGCTTGCACCATTTTATATTGTCGAACGCATTTTCCAGGTCGACAAATCCTATGAAAGTGCCTTGGTTTTTCTTTAGCCTTACTTCCATTATTAGCCGTAAGGTCAGAATTGCCTCTCTCGTCCCTTTACTTTTCCTAAAGCCAAACTGATCGTCACCTAGCGCATTCTGAATTTTCTTTTCCAATCTTCTGTATATTATTCTTGTAAGTAGTTTCGATGCATGAGCTGTTAAGCTGATTGTGCGATAATTCTCGCACTTGTCAGCTCTTGCCGTCTTCGGAATTGTGTGGATGATGCTTTTCCGAAAGTCAGATGGTATATCGCCAGCCTCATATATTCTACACACCAACGTGAATAGTCGTTTGGTTGCCACTTCCCCCAATGATTTTAGAAATTCTGATGGAATGTTATCTATCCCTTCTGCCATATTTGGCCGCAAGTCCTCCAGAAATCTTTTAAATTCAGATTCTAATACTGGATCCCATATCTCTTCCAAATCGACTCCTGTTTCTTCTTCTATCACATCAGACAAATCTTCACCCTCATAGAGGCTTTCAGTGTATTCTTTCCACCTATCTGCTCTCTCCTCTGCATTTAACAGTGGAATTCCCGTTGCACTCTTAATGTTACCACCGTTGCTTTTAATGTCACCAAAGGTTGTTTTGACTTTCATGTATGCTGAGTTTGTCCTTCCGACAATCATATCTTTTTCGATGTCTTCACATTTTTCCTGCGGCCATTTCGCCTTAGCTTCCCTGCACTTCCTATTTATTTCATTCCTCAGCGACTTGTATTTCTGTATTCTTGATTTTCCCCGAACATGTTTGTACTTCCTCCTTTCATCAATCTACTGAAGTATTTCTTCTGTTACCGATGGTTTCTTCGCAGCTACCTTCTTTGTACCTATGTTTTCCTTCCCAACTTCTGTGATGGCCCTTTTTAGAGACGTCCATTCCTCTTCAACTGTACTGCCTACTGCGCTATTGCTTATTGCTGCATCGCGATGAAAGGCCAGAAGCAAATATTGGTGGGCATCTGCCCTCTATTTTAGCTGATGATGAGACGAGTGTGACTAAGGTTTTAAAGTTATGTGTCTGGACTCTGGACTAAACTTTTAGGATGGAGGTTTTATTGTATTGCAGAGTGGTTGGCTTTCCCTTTCTTTATTCTTGTGGTCAGCCAGTCACGTCCATCTGCTACACTGTTTTAGCTCCTTATATTACTTTCTTCCTGTGTCGTTATTGTTTTACTACTGACACAATACTTCGTTCCGTGTTTCTGTGCAGGTAAGCACATAGTTTTCCAACAGCACTATGTTTTACGTGCTGTTTTGTCTTCCTGCTTTGTGTATTTTACTGACACGCTTCTCAATCTGTTTTCGCGCGGGCGCTGAAGAGCTTGCTTTCGTGCACCCATACAAACACGTCCATGTCCATGTCCTTCATTTTATTCTCATCTAAGAAGTGGTGAGGTACCCAAGTTGAATATGTCTTCCATTGTATTGAGTGTAATATCCACTATACATAAACTGGAGAACTTGAGGTCGCTGGCATACACCGCGTATGAATGCAACGATCGGCTTGTGTCAGCCTTTCGACACTGCACATGTTGTCTTCTCTGGAGGACGTGCTAGCACCTCTGACCTACGATCATCTCAGCAGATCGTTTCTGCCGATACTAAGCTGCTGTCGCCAGAACCGCAATACTTCAACCTGCCGACCACGTAACTCTCAGTGTTTCCTTCTTGCAACTTTATTTCGAGGGGAGAAGGCAGTACTCGCACTTCCTGCTACTGATGTTTCTAATATTTCATCGTCTCTTATACCTAGACATAGAATTTACTTGTCAGACAATATTTACGCACATTTGTGAGAGCCCACATTACTCTTCAAGAACAAAACGCAATTTTAATGACAGTTTTAATTCGATGTTTCACTATAATGAAGTAACGATGAACTCTCCTAACACGACTTATTATTTTATTACGTTTAACGACATTACAACTAAAATGAGACTTATACAAGTTGCACAGCATATTTCGTAAAATAATGAATTTTTCACTGTTGTAATTACCTCTTCTCGTTCTCTCCATACTGACTGCCGATCAAACTGTGGGTCATGAATGGTGTTATAAGCGTGCAGCAATACATACGAAACATTAAATGTTAACTGCAAAAGTAATACAATATTTTTAATTATTGGCCATCGTGTTTCATTTTTCTTTGCTAAAAGTACTTCTTACGAAACATGAAATACAGTTAAACTGCACTCTTTGTGGAGCTCATACACCATTACTGTATTCTGAAAGCTATTGTAATTAATTTAAATGTCATTCGGAAATTGGAGAAAGGACAGTATCATTAATCAAGCTCTTAATTATGAAACGTACGTGTGAATAAATCGGACTGAAACACATCACGAGTTTTAGAGCTTAAATATTGATGCCCGTGTTTTACGTCTGCTTGATTTCGTTTTTACATAATTAAGTGCTCATTCTGTTTGTTGATCGTAACGCTCTACATGCAGTTTTAATTCACAATGCGCGTTGGTTATTCCGCCCACTACTTAAAATTACATAAAAAAAACAAGAGAAAATTTGTTATCCGAAGTAACACAACGTAATAAAAGCTCAGTATTACGACTATCGAGTAATGGTTAAAATCACTTAACTTTCATGGAACGAAGGGGAAAAGGGGAAATGCTTCCTTTTTAAAGTTGCTTCATTGTGAAACTCACTGTGTACGATACAACATCGTTTGTGGACAAGAATTGGATGAAACGTCGTTCCATACCACATTAAAGAGATTAAGGGAACCCACGGTATACGTAAATCTGGATAGCTGGAAGATGACTTAAGAGGTGTTACTCTCTAATTCGATTCCAGTATCTTCACAACCGTAACACCTTCAGGCCTTCTATCGATGAGACCAACTTCTTTCTCAGGCATCAAACGGTAAAAAGTACTGATTGGCAGCGGTTGAAATAGTAGGAGAAAAACTGTAACCTATTTTCTTGTATTCGGTGACGAAACAAAAACAATTACTTTACATCAAAACTATATTTGTGATATGTACATAAGCTGTTATTTCTCTGGGTATTCCCATAATATGGCGAAAGCTTTTAATTATAACTACACATCACCAAACTCACTTTCTACAGCACTCTGAAAAGATAATTACACATAGATACATTGGTGAGAAATTTGTAGAACGAGATAGTTGGTTTACAATGAGGACTCCGCATGCAAAAGCAGTAACAGTCCCAAATCTCCATGTATATTTTCTTTTGCCTTCACAGATACAAGGAAAAATACAGCCCTCCGAAAACAGCTGCTGTGAAAACTGGTTAAGTCACAATATTTGTGAACTTTTTAATACCTAATATGCAGTTTATGTACCTAATAAACAACCAAATCATTCCTCCGATGTCTCTGTATCGTGCAGCACTACAGAGCTTATGTTGGCTGGAAATTGTTTTGTGAGACATTAGAAGTGGCTGAACCAGTCACGAAACGTGTATAAGCCTTGTTATAACGACATGTATTAGACAAGGGGCGAATATTGACAACTATGAACTCGGACTGTGTTCAATCCTGTAATGTATTACCACCACAGTTGTTATTTAGTTACTCAGAGTAGAACGTGTGTGCTTGCTAGTTGTTGTGTTAATTAAGTACATTCTTTCGATTAAATGAGGAGGAGACTGACCTCATTCGATTATAAAGAAAATGTACACGAAAGTCAGAAATATTCCATTAGATAGGTAGTAATGTTTCTGTCAAGTTATACATCAAGATACCATAAATATTTGTATTCCGCATGAAATTTACATGTTATGGCACCCTTTATGTAGTATGCAATCAAAACAATTTATTGTTGACTGTTTACCTCTGTGGTTGGTCAAGAACCACTCCATCAGTTTACCCGTTGGTCGTTCCGACGCCATCCTAAAATACTATAGTGGAAACGTCGCAGACGCAGCTGCCGCATAGATAAAACGCGGGCCTTCGCTGAACTCTGTACTGGCGTGTATCTGGTGGTTTAAGTTACGTATCACGTAGTGTTTTGTTGCTTGCAGGACAAACGCTCTTTGGCTGTAATAAAAGTTACTACGTAAGAGGACACTACAGTCACACCGTTCTTACAGACATCTCCAATGATAATCAAAAATCTCCAGGTAATTACAGTCCCATCAGCATATTTCCACAGAATCTTAAGACTTACAGAGCATTGTTTGTGAACTACGGTCAATAACAATTAGACTTAAGCAAACCCTGTAGCATACCAGCGGTTTAATAAAAGAGACTGACGTCAAAAATCGAACCAATCAGGAGGCTGCAAATTCAATAAAATACTTAGAGATTACAATTATGAATAACATAACTTGGAACTATCAGCTGCATAATGTAGCGGGTAAACTAAACCACAGACTACGATATAAGGGCACAACACAGAAAATGTAACAGGTCTACTAAAGAGACTACCTAACCAAACAGATGAGAAGCTGAATCGCAGATAGGCATAACAAAAAGACTGTCAGAAAATGAGCCTTGGTCGGAAATAAAACTTACACATACACCCACCGACCCACACAGGCACACACACACACACACACACACACACACACACACACACACACACACACACAAACACACTCAGCAGATACAGATTGCGGTCATATGAGTTGTTTTTGCGTGAGTGTATGTTTATCTCCTACCAAGGCCTTGCTGGCTGAAAGCTCATTTCCTGACAGTTTTTTTGTGGAGCCTATCTGCGACTCAGCGAGACCCTATATACTGAGTAACAACTATCCTTTCCATACATTGTTACTTTCCATTCCGGATTTTCCATTGTTGAAAGAGACTGCGTAAACTACAATTTTATGTCCTCTTCTGGAATATAGTTTGCAGTGTGGTATCCACATTAGATAGAATCGAGGGAGGACATCGAAAAAGATCAAAGAAGGGCAGCTCGTTTTGTACTAAAGTGAAATAGGGAAGAGAAAGCCACTGATGTGACGCGTGAATTGGGGTGTCAGTCATAAAAACAAAGGCGCTTTGCCGGCCGAAGTGGCCGTACGGTTCTAGGCGCTGCAGTCTGGAACCGCGAGACCGCTACGGTCGCAGTTTCGAATACTGCCTCGGGCATGGATGTGTGTGATGTCCTTAGGTTAGTTAGGTTTAACTAGTTCTAAGTTCTAGGGGACTAATGACCTCAGACGTTGAGTCCCATAGTGCTCAGAGCCATTTTAAAGGCGGTAGGATGTTCTCATGAAGTTTCACTCACCAACTTTCTCCTCACAGTGTGACATATTTTGTTGGTGGCCAGCTACATCGGCAGGAATGATCATCACAAAAAAATTAGAGAAATTAGATCTCGCACAGAAAGATTTAGGTGTCCGTTTCTCCGGCTCGCTCTTCGAGAGTGAAGCGATAGAGAAGTACTTTAGTTACGGTTCGATGAACCCTGCACCAGGCACTTAATTGTGAAGTGCAGAGTAATCATGTAGATGTAGATGTAGATGAAGATGGCACCACAGACGTGAAGTTGCCGTTTTAGCACTGCTTCATTTGAGCTAGGCTTTTGATAGCGCTGATATCAATGTATTAGTCATTAATATGGTCCACCTCCAGAGCTGAGAAGTGAGAGAGGCTGACTACCAAGCGGAGGACATGGCTTCGATTCCCGGAACTGCCAGGAATATTTCGTTAGTTGGAAGACTCGTGTGAGGCCAACCGAGGAATTGCTCAGCCGATCAGTAGCGGTTCCAAGGTCAAGGAACCTGACAATGACAGGCAGAATGGGGTGGAGACCACGTGCCCCTCCATCTAGCACCTTGCGGTGCCATGGGCAGGGGACGACACGGCAGTCGGTCAGGACCAGTTCGCTCGTCTGAAGCCAGAAGGCTGAACTTTACCTTACCATATTTATTAATAGGTAACAGCTGAATTTCTCGAGCCCTTCAATACAGTAACTCGATGACTGTCTCAGAAACAAATGTCAACAAGTCGCCTATGAATCGTAGCAGTTATCTTGCAGACATGTACTCCCAAGGCTCCGGCAGATGTCAGTACTTTTCTCGTTTTATATAAGTGATATTTCATCTGTGCTTCTGTCTGGTAACTATCAGTTGTGTGCCAGGAACATTACTGCTGACGTAACACTTGGGAATGATGACCTTCGTTCAGTTTCGAATGGGCTCTAAGCATGCCTCTTAAACTTAACCCTAAGAAGTGACAGATCATCCTCATTCCACAACGACAGTTGAGTGGAGAACATTTTCGTGAAACAGTTCCTCTAAAATTTCTTGATGAGAGTGATTAACTTGTTACACCTTCAAGACGGTCGGCCATAGCCAGCCTTCTACTACAATTTTCATTTATATTCTTATTTCATTTTTCGATGATAACATTCACATTCTATGTGCCGCAGCCTTTTTGTGAAATTAGAAAAATTTCTCCAAAAATTTAAGTTTTTTAAAATGTGAAATTTAGGAGCGTTGCAGGAGAATGGTCTCGTCAGTACTGAATTTAATAGTCTTTCTTTTACATTCTTATTCTGCTACATACCAATAATCAGTATATGAAATCATTCTGATGTAGAAGCTATTGCAAATTAACACACATTTCCATTCTCAACACAAATAAAATTGTTAATGCATTAAATAACCTCACTTCACTCCCAAGTACCACTTGTTTCGTGGAAAACCATCTTCTTTTGTCTCAACGCACAAGGTGGTTCACACCTTACGATTTATGGCTTTCGTAAAGATCTTACGTTAGGGGTCTTAAATATATACAGCGTGTCTCAGGCCTTTTGTGTTGGTTGGCTCTGTATCTGAAGAACTAACATTATATTCCAAGTACCTTTCATAAACTACACTCCTGGAAATGGAAAAAAGAACACATTGACACCGGTGTGTCAGACCCACCATACTTGCTCCGGACACTGCGAGAGGGCTGTACAAGCAATGATCACACGCACGGCACAGCGGACACACCAGGAACCGCGGTGTTGGCCGTCGAATGGCGCTAGCTGCGCAGCATTTGTGCATCGCCGCCGTCAGTGTCAGCCAGTTTGCCGTGGCATACGGAGCTCCATCGCAGTCTTTAACACTGGTAGCATGCCGCGACAGCGTGGACGTGAACCGTATGTGCATTTGACGGACTTTGAGCGAGGGCGCATAGTGGGCATGCGGGAGGCCGGGTGGACGTACCGCCGAATTGCTCAACACGTGGGGCGTGAGGTCTCCACAGTACATCGATGTCGTCGCCAGTTGTCGGCGGAAGGTGCACGTGCCCGTCGACCAGGGACCGGACCGCAGCGACGCACGGATGCACGCCAGGACCGTAGGATCCTACGCAGTGCCGTAGGGGACCACACCGCCACTTCCCAGCAAATTAGGGACACTGTTGCTCCTGGGGTATCGGCGAGGACCATTCGCAACCGTCTCCATGAAGCTGGGCTACGGTCCCGCACACCGTTAGGCCGTCTTCCGCTCACGCCCCAACATCGTGCAGCCCGCCTCCAGTGGTGTCGCGACAGGCGTGAATGGAGGGACGAATGGAGACGTGTCGTCTTCAGCGATGAGAGTCGCTTCTGCCTTGGTGCCAATGATGGTCGTATGCGTGTTTGGCGCCGTGCAGGTGAGCGCCACAATCAGGACTGCATACGACCGAGGCACACAGGGCCAACACCCGGCATCATGGTGTGGGGAGCGATCTCCTACACTGGCCGTACACCACTGGTGATCGTCGAGGGGACACTGAATAGTGCACGGTACATCCAAACCGTCATCGAACCCATCGTTCTACCATTCCTAGACCGGCAAGGGAACTTGCTGTTCCAACAGGACAATGCACGTCCGCATGTATCCCGTGCCACCCAACGTGCTCTAGAAGGTGTAAGTCAACTACCCTGGCCAGCAAGATCTCCGGATCTGTCCCCCATTGAGCATGTTTGGGACTGGATGAAGCGTCGTCTCACGCGGTCTGCACGTCCAACACGAACGCTGGTCCAACAGAGGCGCCAGGTGGAAATGGCATGGCAAGCCGTTCCACAGGACTACATCCAGCATCCATCGTCTCCATGGGAGAATAGCAGCCTGCATTGCTGCGAAAGGTGGATATACACTGTACTAGTGCCGACATTGTGCATGCTCTATTGCCTGTGTCTATGTGCCTGTGGTTCTGTCAGTGTGATCACGTGATGTATCTGACCCCAGGAATGTGTCAATAAAGTTTCCCCTTCCTGGGACAATGAATTCACGGTGTTCTTATTTCAATTTCCAGGAGTGTATATAGCACTTAAATCAGTAGAATACGAAATACACTGGTGTGCTAAATTTAATGGTGGAAGTAAGTTTCCCATTATGTGTTACTGCCAAAAACATACACTATGTGATCGAAAGTATCCGGACACAACATAAACATACACTACGGTCGCAGGTTCGAATCCTGCCTCGGGCATGGATGTGCGTGTTGTCCCTAGGTTAGTTAGGTTTAAGTAGTTTTAAGTTCTAGGGGACTGATGACCTCAGAAGTTAAGTCCCATAGTGCTCAGAGCCGTTTGAACCATTTTTTTGTACTGCTCTACGTCTCCCGAATACAGTTCACACGCGCTAGGTGGGATTAGGTTTGGGGAACGGGCACACCAGTCTAATCGACGAATATCCTCTTCTTCGAAGGGCTTCTCCACTTGCACTGTTGCATACGGACGCGCACTGTCATTCATAAAAATTAGTTCAGGGCCAAATGCAGCTATTGAAAACACGCACCCGTGGAAGGAGTACAGTGCCACAAAAACGATTACCAGAGATTTGGAGCTCAGTAAACCCACGCAATATGATGCCTTCCCATATCGTAACACATGGACCACCAGATCGATCATGTTTGGCAACGTTACTAATTGCATTATTTGTTCCCACCTCATAGCATATTGGAGATTGGTGGCACATACCCCCTGAAACCTAGCAAGGACTTGTCTTATTTACCCGACACATGAAAGCTGTATTGTGTTTCAGAGATCGAGTAACTTGCCATTAAGAAAGTTATGTTAATGATTTCGCCGATAGTGTGATTCCCCCAGCCGACATTTAGCTGTTTTTCGTAGCGAACAATCGATTATGTTGATGCTCGACCATGCTGGAAGCAGAGGAATCTGAGCACGGCTATCGTTGTCCCTCAGTTCTCCAAGTGTGGTAAGTAAAATCGTGTCCTTCTCTCGATAAGAGCGGTGGAAGAAACACAGGTACTGCATGACACTCCACTCACGTTACACTACCCGTGAATGTGCTGACCATCCGCCTGCATTGGCAGGGAAATTCTCTTTAGAGAGTTGCTCCTGCTTGTAGAGGGCAGCAACATCAGCATCTTGTTGAAGGAAAAACTGGGGATAAGTTCCATCTTATCACAGAAAAACATAGACAAGTACCTCACAAAGAACCAGTATCTGCATCTTCGAGCTGTAGTGGGCGTTCCCACAGTTTAGTTTAGCACCATGGCCGTGTTTGAGGACTATAGACCCATAGACTAAGCTGATGTGCGGATGCTATCACGGGAAACTGTATGACAACTAACAACCTAAAACAGCGTTTTGAGATGTTTGTAGACTCTCTGTATGCTGTCTTACATTTTCTTCTTACTTACTCATTCTGTCATACTATGGGTGTTAAATTTTATTTGACGAAGAGATCTGTCTTCTTAAACCTGTGGAACTTCGCACCAGGATACGTCTTAAATTGATGTATACTCTGATTCGTCGTAAACAAACTATAGTATAACATTTCTAGAGGTGAGATGGCTGTATGGGCACGTACAGGAACCCAACAAATTAAAAAAATACATTTTAGAGAAATTATTTGATATTTTAGTCCATAAGCTTTTAGCTCACAGTAAACGATTCATCGAAATGATGAGGTTAAAAGAATTAAAAGAAATTTCGTTTGCCATTTCCGCTTTTACATCCTCTCTCTTTTATGGCGATTAATTTGAATTTTATAGCGGTATATAGCTATAGTTTATACGGAAAAGTATTAAAATTACCTCATTAAACTAAGAGGTCTACTTTGGTTTTACACTGTCATTCGCCAGTAATGATGGGTAGAGGTCATGCCGGTTCCATTACGTTCAAATTAATGCAGTTTCAAAGAATAATGATACAAGGCCAATCCAATAAAAAAAGAAAGTACTACCTGTCTGTTTTAATATGGAACACATAACACACCGAGTTTAATATCCGTTTCTTGCATGATGATGACAGTAGATATTTGTTACTTTTATTTATTTATTTTCTGACTTTGAATTTTGACCTGTTGTTTAATAGGTGCTGTAGCAAATAATGTTAGATCTGTTATCACAGAGTTTTAACTGCTTACAGTTGTGCTCTGGTCAACAAAGTGGGAACACTCTTCAACTATGTTATGCTGATGCATTAATAAGCTACAAGTACATTGTGTATAGTATTACGTTAGTGTGTTAGTGTTTGACAACTAATTTACATATAGGCCTGAACTACAAACTAGAGCTAAGACACTAATAACCGCAATTGTCATTATGTTGCGAGAAGGACGTCGACAAATTTTTTGTGTTGTCTCCAATTGGTGGTATTATAATTAATACGACAAACAAAATTATTTTTACGATAATACATTAATTTTTAAACAACTGCTTTTGTTATTTGAGTTTGGAGTTTTCTTCTGACAAAGGTGTCATTTCGGTCATGTCGCCATAGTTTCAGGAAGGAAGGTATCTGATCTACAATACAGAAAATGTCATTAGATTTACAAACCAAAGAGGCTCTTCTGAACTGCGACGTTACCTAACTTCTCGCGCCTTCGTACGTTGAAAGCGTATTCTGGGTAGGGTGCGAGTAGAGTTCAGATTAATCATTTAGCTGTCTGCTGAACTCAACATGTCAATGATGACAGGGATGAAACTGGACTGCGACGGTACGTGAAAGTTAATCTGTGTGCTACATTCTGACAGGTTACCACTTAAATAAATCCACTAGGAGTATATTCGAGTAATTACTATATTTAGAATTTAGGATTAACGTTTTGAACACGAAAGCGACTACAGTCTCATGTATTTTCCGTCATGTCTATACCGCTCATAATTGTCGAGTGGTAGTTGGACTGAAAAACAAACTAGACATTTGATTAAGACGCTCCGCCTTACTTCATCACATATGTGGTGATCTTAGCGCCGTGACCAGAGGGTGCTTTCATTAACCAACTACCTCTCTTCCCTCTGGCGATGTACGCATAACTTTCCCATTACCGCCAAGTCCGCAGCTCGTAGTCTAGTGGCTAGCGTTGCTGCCTCTGGATAACGGGGTCCCGGGTTCGATTCCCCGTCAGGTTGGGAATTTTCTGTGCCCGGGGACTTGTTGTTTGTATTGTCCCCATCATTTCATCATCACCATCATCGTTCGTAACAGTAACTAGATTGGATTGCGTAGAAAATGGACTGTGTAGAAATCTGGACTTTGTAAGGGCGCTAATGACCGCGCAGTTGAGCACCCCGCAAACCAAACATCAACATCATCAACATTACCGCCACGAGCAAGCCAGTCACTACGCAGCGTGTTTCACCTACGCAATTCCCCTCAAATATCTCTGGAACTATTTAAGATATCCTAATCGTTTTCATCTACATGGACTGTGTGAATGTCTTCACTAAACGTAGTAGTGTGTCTGTTCACAGCTACATTCCATACAGAGATATCGGTGTCAATAGGGCTGTATCAGATGCTATTGTAGCAATTTCTGCTACTAGTAGTGAACCTGTGAAAGAGACAAACTGAACGGCGTTTTATTCTTCGAAACATGATTACTAGATTCGAGTGATTACTATACTTAGAATTTAGGATTAATCTGTTTTGAACAAGAAAGCGACTGCTGTTTTATGTCTCTTCCGTCATGTCTGTACCGTTCACATTTGTCGAGTGGTAATTGGACTGAAAAACAAACTAGACATTTGATTTCTTTTCCGAAGAATATAGAAGGAACACGAAGAAGACAGTTGAGTTGTACTCATAAAGGTTTCCTCGACAGACAGTGTCGAACAAGAATGAAAATTCAGCGAACGGGCAAGTATTTTTTACCGAATGGGAAAGGGTATATTACGCAAGAGGTAAGGAGTATTCCTGGAATGAGGAGAGCGAACAAGAGAGATATTGCGGCAGCTGTAGCTCGTAATCCACATGTTAGCTGCCCAAGGTAAATCGCACTTAGAGCGCAAATAGCGTCCATAGCTTTCGTGTCACTTCACCAGCAGATTAAGCAGCGAGATTGAAGGTGACGCATGGAATAGGGTCACTGGTTTCTAATGTGACATCAGGATGTTAGATTGCTCCATTAAATAATTCTGTTCACTGATGAAGCTGACTTTACCAATAACGTAGAGCTCAACGTAAAAAAGATGAAGTACTTGGCGTCTCAGAACCCGTACCGGCTGAGGCGCATTGAACATCAGACGCAGTGGAGTATGAAAGTTTGTTGCTGAACTAAGCCCTCATCGAACGCATGAGAAATAGGTGATTTCTGTGATTTTTTTTCCCAAAATAAATAAAAAGGCAATACTAAATCTGATGATGCAGTTTTAGTTCTTACGTCTTTGTCTCCATGAAATGATTCTTGTCTCCATATCGGTTGCTCCCTGTAACCGCTGCACCGGGTGGAAGGACCACTTGCAGCCAGAACAATGGTTCAAATGGCTCTTAGCACTATGGGACTTAACATCTAAGGTCATCAGTCCCCTAGAACTTAGAACTACTTAAACCTAACTAACCTAAGGACATCACACACTTCCATGCCCGAGGCAGGATTCGAACCTGCGACCGTAGCAGCCTCGTGGTTCCGGACTGAAGCGCCTACAATCCCTTGACCACAACGGCCGGCGGAACATTGGTCATAGCTGGGAATTCCCCAAGCCCACTTATCACAGTTGTTAAAAAAAGTAAGTACATTTCAATATAATTTCTATCAAGATACATACGATAATTTGCAAAATATTGAGTTCTAACAATTGATGACGTGACGTGTTGAAACTTGCTTCACCCGCGAAATCGAGACAAAAGCTTGCACCGAAAATGGGCTTTTGAAGATATCGCAATACCACTATTTACGTTGATAGAGAATTCAGTTTAAAATACCGACATCAAATTACAATAAAATTAGTATTTACCATTCACAAGCTATGTTTCCCGCCAATTTGAAAATTACAGTTTAGATACTAACTCATTTAAAATTTTGTGTTAAAATGTTTTGTACTTAAACGTACTTCTACTCAGGGATCTTTGGACCTTACCGGAGTCTTCCTGATCCAAATCAAGTGGTCCTGCATCTTCTTCGTGATGCTCGTGGTCCTCTGGACCTCTTTTTGCACCTTCTGTCAACGGCTGCTCTCCTCGCTCAACAGGCTTTTCATCCGCTTTTGTGCAGAAGTTGTAACAGGCCGCCGAATCTCAAGTCCGACACGTTCATAACTTCCATATTGTCTCTTAGGCCATCGTCGAAACCACACGCTGCCACGATGCCCGCGATGTCGACTTTCTTTTCTTGCTGCGAATCGTTTTCTGAGGCACTTTCTAGCTTATCGACTTGTAGCTCTAATACACAGTTTGTAGCGAACCTGAGATGAGCACTACAATAAAAGGCATTCCAGAGATAATTGCAAGCAAAAACAAATACATTTGTTTTAGTTTTCAAGGAGGACTATGGTCTTAATGGAGACTACGTGGCAGGTCTTTGCTTCATTGAAGCTAGCTTAACGGCTAGGAGACACGCAAGATTTCTTACCGAAAGCTACCGACTCTCCAAGAGGAGGTAGCACATGAAAGTCGTAGATGAGTGTGGGACCAGCACTGTGAGTGTGCTGCTTATTACTTGGTTGTCACCAGGACATTACCCACACAGCTCTTTTCGTAATCACTCATCAGCTGGCCAGCATGCTCACTTCATTGACGACACTGGACTTTTTTTGTCCGTGGTAAACTCAAGGATGAAGCCAATGCGCAAGTTCTGACGAGAGAATTTAAAACATCGCACTGTTGCTGCATGTGCAATGAAGTCGAAGGAATCTCCTTAGCCGGTCCTGAAGTCCTTGTAGCAGCGCCTGCAAACATGTATTGCAGTTCACGTTAAACATTTAGAACCTCTGACGCAATTTTAAGGATGGTATTGTAAATAGGCTGTTTGGGTTTTGATGTTGGTAACGCCACGTAGCGCTCTGTATGAAAATCGCTGACTGTGCTGTGCGCAGTCTGTGGCTGGTTTGAATTGTTGGAATATTTGCGATTGCAGTGTTTGGAGGTTGGATGTGAACAGCGCGTAGCATTGCACAGTTGGAGGTGAGCCGCCAGCAGTGGTGGATCTGGGGAGAGAGATGGCAGAATTTTGAGAGCGGATGATCTGGAAGTGTGTCCATCAGAAAGAGTAAATTTGTAATACTGGATATCATGAACTGATATATATATATATATATATATATATATATATATATATATATATATATATGATGATTTTTTAACATTATTAAGGTAAATACATTGTTTGTTCTCCATCAAACCCTTTCATTTGCTAACTATGTATATCAGTAGTTAGTGCCTTCAGTAGTGAGAATCATTTATTTAGCTGGCAGTATTGGCGCTCGCTGTATTGTAGTAGTTCGAGTAATTAAGATTTTAGTGAGGTAAGTGATTCATGAAAGGTATAGGTTATTGTTAGTAAGGGCCATTCTTTTGTAGGGATTCTTGAAAATCAGATTGCGTTATGCTAAAAATATTGTGTGTCAGTTTAATGTTGATCTGAATAAGTGAAGAGAGAAATGTTTGAGTACGTTCAGTTTTGCTCAGCTGTTTGAAAATCAAATAACGTAGAGGTTTTCCAGCACTGCCATTTATAATTTTTTCTAAGGGGTCGTTTCATAGTATGATTATATACTTTTGTGATTTTCTTTTTATTGCTGTTTCCGATGAAAATTAGCAACGTCTTTGTGTCTCCTGAAATTAAATTCGTGACGCCAAGTTGTAGAAGTCTTGTTTTACGAAGCTCATACGTTTTATGGGCGCCTTTCCATAGGGGCTCCGGTAAAAGGAAGAGCAAATCTGTTTCCATCGTTAATTGGCGAATCATCAGTACATGCCACATCCCTTGCTTTCTACTTGGCAGGCCACATCTATCCAAGTGTGATAACTATCAGTTTTAAGTGAAACTCTTCTCCGCTATTCCGATATTTTTAGTAATATGACTTAGCCACGTCAAGCGGAACACCCCATCAGGCTTGCGTGACTGTGTCGTATAATGACAAGTACGTCGTGACTGTGTTGTATAATGACAAGTACGTCGTGACTGTTTCGTATAATAACAAATACGTCGTGACTGTTTCGTATAATAACAAATACGTCGTGACTGTTTCGTATAATAACAAGTACGTCCACAAAGGCAGCAAACGGCTCAAAGTTGAAAACAGTTAAATCCTAATTTCTAAGTATTGTAATTCTCCGAAACACCACCGAATTCACTGCTTCCAGGCCTACGATAACAGCGGCAGAAATTACCATGGTTCGAGTAGGAAAACTGAAATTATACCGATAACTCCGTAATAAATATACGTACGAAAAATGACCATAAACCATTTGCTGAGGCCATTTTCACAACTTATTTGTGTGAAAACAGATTTATGATAACGTAGAAGGTTCAGGATACACCTGAGGTAAGCTGCTTAGCTGAATCACCGCGTATTACACCGTGTAAGCTGCAGTCGATGACCTCAGTAGTCTGCATTACTTATCTGATTCTGCGTCTTCTCCTGTCACCAAATTGACTAGGTCTTCATACGTTTACGTGAGACTTTTTCACAAATTTCGGTACGCGACTATACAGACTGTTTATTTACTATTCAGCTGACTACTTGATTTTTAATGTTTTCCCACACCACAACCTTTTAATTGCTTCAGTTTTCCTTACCAGATTCCGAAGCAACCATACTTCGTATCTACGCTATGCATTCTCTGAATTAAATGCGATGAGATGGTAAGGTCCTTCACGAGTTGTCTCGTTCATCCACCATCTGAAAAACGACTCGAAAAATAACAAGCAAGATTCAATGTGCATTCCATCTGCGAAAAGCAAGAAACCATACAGATAACGAGGTAAAGTCTGTGCGACGTGGCATATATCCTTGGAGCGAGAAATTCAAAGAATTCAAAGAAATATGGGTTCTGAAACATTGAGGAGGCTGCTAACGAGCATCGCAGGCACCCACGGAATAACTGCAAACGTAACACATATCAGGCCGACAGTGGAGGTACATGAAAAGCTACACAGAAAGAAATGGAAACCTTCATCGGAAAGGAACAGTGATGCAGCAAGAATCAAAACGTTATGGTCCACTGTGAAGGGTAAAACATAGTCACACAAAGCGAAAACTTGACTTACTATGTAGACGAGGACGATAAAGTGATGGACAGTAAAATTGATGCTAATGATACACTGCTGGCCACACAATACGTAACACCCTGAAAGAAGCATCCCGAGGTGAAATTTGCAGCATGCTTATGCGGTGACGAGAAATACACATGATTAGCATTTCAGCGCAGGCGCAAATGACAGATGCCAATAGCGTCACCTGCAAGTGCAATATAAAGGGGAACAGAGAGCCGTGTCGACTGACTGGCGTTGTTCTTTCGTACGGTTATTTTGTGTAAGCAGCTACGGTATGCCTCGTAGAAGGCGCTGAGCGTTTATCGAGCACGTTTCGGAGATCGACGGAGGCAGAACCGTTTCCTATAGGGATTCCGGATTGTCCTTCAGAGAAATCGGTGACCGTGTCGGACGTGTAATCACTGGATGCAGGCGGGAACGACGGACCGACGGGTCGGATTGCACACGCCTTCTTGCACCACTGCAAGTGATAACAGGAATATTGTGCTCGTGGCAGTGATGGATCGCTCTGCAGCATTACGATCCATGCCACAACAAATTCGGACCGTTGCGCGACAAGTAGTGTCCGCTCGTACCATTCGACGTCGTTTGCAGCAGAGTGGACCGTCCTTAAGGCGTCCATTGCAGTGTTTACCACTGAGTCAACGCCTCATGCGTTCGAGCTGGTAATGCTGCGATGAACAACGGACGTGGGCAACCGTTTGGAACGACACTGCTTTTACGGACGAATCCCGATTCTGCCTGCACCACCACGGTCCTCAGATTACAGTCTGGAGACACCGTGGTGACACGCCGTTGAACTGTAGCCTTAGGCATGGCCATACTGGTCCTACACCCGGTATTACGGTTAGGGATGGTATTGGATCCCCTCCACCACCTCCATTGCCGGTACACTAAGCAACCAGCGTTAGTCTCTGACGTGTTGGAGCCTGTTGTTCTCCTATACATTCGGAGCCTGTCGACGGCCACGTAACAACAGGATAATGCGCGACCACACGAGGCACGCAATGTTAAAGACTTCGTCGCCCATCGCATTGCATTGCTGCCTTGGAATCCCTGTTCTCCCGATCTCTCGCCTACCGAAAACGTCTGGCTAATGACTGGCCCGGAATATACCACCAGCCACCCACTGCTATACCAGATGTACTTTGACAATATGTGGAAGCAACGTGGACTGCTGTATCCCAACAACACATCCAGAGCTTCTTTCATTCAATATCGAGGCGTATAGCAGCAGTTATATCCAGAAATGTCGGCAACATTCAGTACCAAATTCATCATCTTCCTCAGTTCACATGGTACTCTGTTTTCGATCATATGATCCTTGCACAACGTATTATCTCCCAAATACACTTGGCTGTGCTATATTTGGTCCTTATTGGTGGTGGATTTTGGATAGTTAGCAGTGTAGTAAGAACCAGTGAAGTTTCTGGAAAGGGCGAGGAAGAAAGTACAACAACGAATGGACATCAAGCATACCTATAGACATGGAAGATATAAATACGAACAAAACAAGTTGCACGTGAAACTTCGAGATACAGATTGGGATAGGAAAACAATCATATGGGGAAGGTTGGGCCCACAATTCTTGCATCATTTGTTCTTTGAATTATCACATATAATACACATGATAGCTCAAAAAAAAAATACATTAATCACCAAATATCTCTGAACATAAGTGGTTCTTTAATGCAAATAATCCTTTTTAAATTTTAACCACAATTCTTGCTACCCCAAGGAATCAGCGCGAGCAACAAATAAAAACAAAAACTAATCATAATGAAACCTCTCTTGAACGATCAGTGAGTAAATATAGCTCTTGCACAATCTTCTCAAATAGTCGTTGTTATTAAATTAAGACCCGGTAATTTAAAATAAACACTCAAGCATGGAAGTTCTGACGAATTTTCTTACATCGATAGAATGGATACAATGACATATTATGCTGAAACAATGAAAATGAGCTATAATTTAAAACGTAACATAAGGTGATGGCAATCTCAACGGGAATTCCCCAGAACATCAAGTACACACGCAAATATTTGAACAAGCAAAGCAACTACATCAAAATTGAATTACAACATGGGGCACATACAGCCCTTTGTGAGTAATATCCAAGCAAGAATCTCAGGAATTCAAGGAAGGCGAGCAGCCAAGGTGAACAGTTTCACTACAGCGATAGTGGACACGCCTCAAACACGACCGGGAGGCACGTGCAGGGGAACAATTGCAGCAGGTCCTCACTGCCGGCAGCCGCCGAAATGTCGGGCTCCCGCTTCTCAATGCTAAAGGGTGCTGATAACAGACAGCACATAGGTAAGCTATAGGCTACGGAAATACGAATTACATGAACAACGATAGCCACTTTCTTAAGAGATCACAGCTATAAGTCCAAAAAATCCATCATAAAATAAGGTACCAAATATCACGCCCAAAAAAAAATTGCCTAAAGGAAGTAGATCTTAAATCACTGGAAAGGGAGTATAAAAATACAATAGTTGACGTCTCGCCAAACGACTTATGTAAAATATACACTAATCTGTGTGTGCATTCCTAAGGGAGTAAACTGCTGAGGTTATGGGTCACTACAATTACCCACTACTTCAACTGACTTATGCTAAGAACAACACACACACCCTTGCCCGAGGGAGGACTCCTTCCTCTGGCGGCAAGGGGCTGCACAATCCGTGACATGGCGCCTCAAATGGCGCGGCCACACCGCGCAGCAAATATACACCAAAACTGCAAGGCCAGCTCCTTACTTGAACCAAACAGACGGAACAAATAAATGATTAAGCTTATCCCTCCAAGGGAATACTGACTAGGGATTACAAACAGTGCTATCTTGAATGAGTCCTCAAGCTTGACAACCATCTAGAACCTAGTCTTTTTTTCTTTCCTTTATTGCATTTCGATTTCCCCCCCCCCCCCCCCCCCCCCAGAGGGGGGTGGACTGGCAGCAGCGCAATATGCTTCTCTACAGCCTACAGAAAAGTTAAAATACGTAATGAGAATATAAACAAACAACAAAAAGCCATAAAATGTTGACATTATAAAAAAACTGTAAAATGGCGGAAAGTTGTGGAATGTAACATGTAAAAACATGCAGTGATGATGTGGATGAAGACACACAATAAGTAGACTGGCAGAGTTAAAAATACGGTGACAGTCTTGTTTCTGTTCCCACGAGATAAAAAATACAACTAGCGACAGTATGGTGGCTGTTCACAACACTGACAGCCGACACACAACACTGAACACTCACTGAAAACAGCACTATACAGGTGACACGGTGATGGATGGGCAGAGTGGAGGAACCGAATTGATAAGGGGTGAAGGGGGGGAAAGGAAAAGAAAAAATGGGGATCTGATGAAGGGGGGGACACAGAAAAGCGGGGGGAGGGGGGTGCGGCGGACGTGAGAAGGAGTGGGAAAGGCAGTGGAGCAGCGAGCGAAAAGGACTTGGGGGAGAGAATGGAGGCAGGGAGAGGGTAGGCAGGGAAAAAACGTGACGAAAGGGGGGGGGGAGAGGGCGCCCGAGATAAAGACAGAGGAAGAGAGGGGGAGGTGAGGATCAGAGTTGATAGAAGGGATAAACAGAGGAAGAGAGGCCGATGCCTGGTGGGATAGTCGACGGAAGCCCCCGTGGGAACGGTATAGAGGAAGAGTGTAGAGGTGAAGGGTAGGCGGGACACAACGGTGAAGGCGCGGCAGAGGGCGGGGGTTAGAGAGGAGAGGAATACACTTTATCTCCAATGCAGAGACAGTCATTAATTTACATCCAAAATATCCACCGAGGAAATAAATGCAACACGGTTGAGGCCAAGTTAACCACAATAAATTAAAATGTTTCAATGATCCGTCAGGTACCAATACCAGAGGCACAGATACACTATGTGATCAAGAGTATCTGTAGACCGCCAAAAACATACGTTTTTCATATTACGTGCATTGTGCTGCCACCTACTGCCAGGTACTCCATATCAGCGACCTCAGTAATCATTAGACATCGTGAGAGAGCAGAATGGGGCGCTCCGCAGAACTCAACGGACCTCAAACATGGTCAGGTGAGTGTGTGTTACTTGTGTGATACGTCTGTACGCGAGATTTACACACTCCTAAACATCTATAGGTCCACTGTTTCCGATGTGATAGTGAAGTGGAAACGCGAAGGGACATGTACAGGACAAAAGCGTACAGGCCGAACTCGTCTACAGACTGACAGAGGCCGCCGACCGTTGACGAGGGTCGTAATGTGTAGTAGGCAGACATCTGTCCACACCATCGCCGGAATTTAAAACTGCACCAGGATCCACTGAAGGTATTATGGCAGGCGGGAAGTGAGAAAACTTTGATTGTGTAGTCGAGAGGCTGCTCGCAAGCCACACATCATGCCGGTAATTGCCAAACGGCCCATCGCTTGGGGTAAGCAGCGGAAACAACGGACGATTGATAAGTGGAAAAACGTTGTGTGGAATAACGAATCACGGTTCACAATGTGGCGATCCGGCGGCACGGTGTGGGTGTGGCGAATGCCAGGTGAACATCAATTGTCACGGTATATAGTGCCAACAGTAAAATTCGGTGGCGGTGGTGCTATGGTGTGGTGTTTTTCATGGAGGGGGCTTGCTCTCGTTGTTTTGCATGGCACTATCACAGCACCGGCCTACATTGATGTTTAAGCACCTTCTTGCCTCCCACTGCTGAAGAGCAATTCGGGGATGTCGACTGCATCTTTCAAGACGATCAAGCACCTGTTTATAATGCACGGCCTGTGGCGGAGTGATTACACGACAATAACGTCCCGGGGCCAGCCCTGCTCATGGCATGGACTGGCCTGCACAGAGTCCAACCGGAAACCTATAGAGCGCCTTTGGGATGTTTTGTAACGCCGACGCCGTGCCAGGCCTCACCGACAGACATCGATACCTCTCCTCAGTGGAAGACTCCGTGAAGAATTCCTTAAGAAGCCTTCCAGCACCTGACTGAACGTATGGCTGCGTGAATGGAAGCTGCCATCAAGGCTAAGTGTGGGACAATACCATATTGGATTCCAGCATTACCGATCGAGGCCGCTACTAACCTGTAAGTCATTTTCTGCCAGGTGTCCGGATACTTTTGATCACATAGTGTATCAGAGCGTGAGCAATACTTACTCCAAAATTTTCCAGTAATGTTCCTTGCACACGAGGATACGATGAGGCCGTAGGAGGACACCATCAATACAGCAATATGATTTTCAAACAACTTACGGGTATTCATCCAGGTAATACTTTCAGCGACCGCCGATATTTCGGCGGGAGTGCACACCGCTATTTTCAAGGCAAACTGCAACGGACGGGCAAAGTACAGGCAAATTTAAAACCTCGGTTCTTAGACTGATGCAGGGAAGATAGCACACACTGAACACTAACGCAATCAAAGATGACCAGAGTCAGAGATATCGATAGTGAGACTACGAAATAACCGGTGATGTAACATTCATTCTATCCCTCTCTTTTTTGACAAGGTAGAGAGCAGGATTCCAAACAGAGTTTAAAGAAAACCCTCCATCTCTGTTTACAAGGTTGCTCGCTAATTTAATCTCAACTGCCTCCTTAATAGCACTATCCCAATAGCTGGACGTGCATGCCAATATCGCGGTGTTGTTGTGTAGCATTGGGTGACCAGTATCCAAGCAATGTTCGGCAACAGCAGATCTACTTGGCTGCTGTAATCGTGTTTATGCTCAGTACATCGGTCCTGCACTACGCAACGGAAGGACAAGACGATGTCGGAGAACTAACGGCTGAATGAACCGTTGCGAGCGAAAACCGAAACCTGATAAACTTCCTCCGCGCCCCTCCTGCCGATTGTCTACTGACAACCCGCTACCGGCCTATTTCAAACTCTCTCAGCCAGCGATCATCTACGAAAACGGCAAGCGGAGTTGGCGCCGCCTGTTGGGAAGCCAGTGAAAGAAGGCAACGGGAAGACAAAGATAATATGAACTGGAACCGCCGACGCTCAGAAAGTTTAAGGAATGCTAGATGCGACAGCATGCAACATGCTGTAGCTGCCGAGCATGAAGAAGATAATAACAATATAATGATCGTAGGGGAACCTACAGATGTCAATAGGAATTAAGATGCGTCAGTTAACAGTGGCGGATATGACGGGAGACATGTTAGAAAACTGCTGTCAGTCCTGCGGCTTGTTAACGAAGTGTGCGAAAATGCAACGAGACTAGCTAAATTGGAGAATATGAGTACGTTATCCACAGCAAGAAGGCACCTGTCACGGAGGAATGTCAACAAATTAACTACGAACATGGACGAACTAGAGACACTAAGCTATCTTCTCCTTAAGAGGAGGCAGAAGACATGCGATATAGATCATCCGTATAAGCTGTTAGTGGTAACACATTTCCAATTGGTGTATGATTACGGATTAAAATGGCCCCATAACTACGTGCCCATTATGTTCTCGTAGCATTCACATACAGTCAACTCACACCCTAACGGCAGATGAACATGATTAAAATCGGCCAGACTGGTTCTATGCGCAGCACCGTGATGATGGAAGAACGAGGCAAACTATTAGAAAAGATGGACTTACAAATAGTATGTATACGGGAACCATGTTACAGGAATTGGCCGTTATCCTACATGGCAGACACTAAACGGATGATAATATCAGAAAAATCTTCCAATGGCTACCATTAGGGTGCTCGATAAAAATATAGAAGTGACAAAAGTGCATAAGCCATGCGACGAACACGCTCTGACAACAGAAATAAATACTATCGTTGGAAAATTTACGTAAGTAAACAATATCTTGAACGTCGTTAGGAGACACAACCTCATGTAGAATAGCAAAAGCAGTAGCAGTACTAGGTCAACTCTACAGACATAGCCTGCCAGTGTGGCCGAGCGGTTCTTGGCACTTCAGTCTGTAACCGCGCGACCGCTACGGTGGCAGGTTCGAATCCTGCCTCGGGCATGGATGTGCGTGATGTCCTTAGGATAGTTTGGTTTAAGTAGTTCTAAGTTCTAGGGGACTGATGACCTCAGATGTTAAGTACCATTGTGCTCAGAGCCATTCGAACCATTTCTACAGAAACGTTTTCGTAATGGGTGCAAACACGACAACAACAATAACTGACGAGATAAGTTTCGCCCTTCAGGATGCTATAGGAGAACACGTTTCATGATTAGACCTCCCTATTCGACTACTTTCCAAAAGCGTTCACCTATAAATGCAGGTAACACCATAAAATCTGAAACTTTTTAACGGGCTTACAACTGACCATAATCTCATTTACTTCTTAACCACATACGCAGATAACGGCACAAGCTAACATTCAGGTCGAGCGAACATGTAATCTACGCAAAGCGTATTGGAATCTTTTAAAGGCAGAAATCAAGATACAACCACTGCAACGAAGCAGGTATGATGTTGACGCCAAACAAACGAATTGGTGAAAGCATTGAAGAATCTTTAAGGCGCAGAGCAAGGAAGGAGAGAAATTCTATGACATTCTTAGGTGAAACAGAACGACGAAGAAAGCTTAACTTCAATAGAGCAATAAAAGGAACTGTTATACAAAACTTGAGTAGACGAATGGGAGATGTACATCAAAGACATCAATATGACTGATATTTCGGTTTCGCATACGAACTTACAACGAACAAGATTCTATTGCCCACATTCGATGGCACAATGATGAAAAACAGCGAGACATGTGGCCGAGGGTTATAACGATGCAAGACACAGAGTCCTTCAGTATATCAAGTCTCTGTTACTAGAGCAGCACGTAAATAACTATATTCTGATTCATTTTTCCAGGAAGAAGTGAGGCTGCCAATAAAGAACTTAAAGAAGAAGAAGACACTTGGAACAGGTAGGTTTATGAAAGAAGTTTCGGATCAATTTGTAGAGCAGATTCTTCCAAATCTAACAGTGTTATTAAATGACTATCTTCCGCAGGAACGGAAGCGAAAATCCAGAAAAATCTCTCTTATAATTGTACTAAGGAAGATGGAATGCCAAGGCCCAAGAGAATCGAAATGTTACAGACCGAGGTAAATCGTGCAATGCAAGTTGTTGACACCTATGGCGACAGTTACATTACAGACACATCGTTTGATACAGCTTGGAAAATCGGTAACTTATGGTGAACTGCCCTATTCTGAAGACTGAAGGAAGTGTCTATCACAGACCACGAGATTACTGCACCAAGGGGCAGGTGAAATTTGATCGCCGCTGGATGGAAATCGTGAAAAACAACACCAAGGTATGCTTGCAGGGATCTGCTTGTGGTCCAGAGTTCTGAGAATTTGGGATAAAGACGTTGCTGAATCAGCTACAGAATATGACAAACACTAGACGCTGCATCCCCTGCGCAAGCAATGTCTTAATTATAGTATAAGCCATCACATGAGCTACACTAAAAGAAGAAGGTAGGAAAGTTCTTGAAATAGTAATTGGTGCACAAAAAATAAGTTAACGGTAGCGGGATATACAGTCCTGGAAATTGAAATAAGAACACCGTGAATTCATTGTCCCAGGAAGGGGAAACTTTATTGACACATTCCTGGGGTCAGATACATCACATGATCACACTGACAGAACCACAGGCACATAGACACAGGCAACAGAGCATGCACAATGTCGGCACTAGTACAGTGTATATCCACCTTTCGCAGCAATGCAGGCTGCTATTCTCCCATGGAGACGATCGTAGAGATGCTGGATGTAGTCCTGTGGAACGGCTTGCCATGCCATTTCCACCTGGCGCCTCAGTTGGACCAGCGTTCATGCTGGACGTGCAGACCGCGTGAGACGACGCTTCATCCAGTCCCAAACATGCTCAATGGGGGACAGATCCGGAGATCTTGCTGGCCAGGGTAGTTGACTTACACCTTCTAGAGCACGTTGGGTGGCACGGGGTACATGCGGACGTGCATTGTCCTGTTGGAACAGCAAGTTCCCTTGCCGGTCTAGGAATGGTAGAACGATGGGTTCGATGACGGTTTGGATGTACCGTGCACTATTCAGTGTCCCCTCGACGATCACCAGTGGTGTACGGCCAGTGTAGGAGATCGCTCCCCACACCATGATGCCGGGTGTTGGCCCTGTGTGCCTCGGTCGTACGCAGTCCTGATTGTGGCGCTCACCTGCACGGCGCCAAACACGAATACGACCATCATTGGCACCAAGGCAGAAGCGACTCTCATCGCTGAAGACGACACGTCTCCATTCGTCCCTCCATTCACGCCTGTCGCGACACCACTGGAGGCGGGCTGCACGATGTTGGGGCGTGAGCGGAAGACGGCCTAACAGTGTGCGGGACCGTAGCCCAGCTTCATGGAGACGGTTGCGAATGGTCCTCGCTGATACCCCAGGAGCAACAGTGTCCCTAATTTGCTGGGAAGTGGCGGTGCGGTCCCCTACGGCACTGCGTAGGATCCTACGGTCTTGGCGTGCATCCGTGCGTCGCTGCGGTCCGGTCCCAGGTCGACGGGCACGTGCACCTTCCGCCGACCACTGGCGACAACATCGATGTACTGTGGAGACCTCACGCCCCACGTGTTGAGCAATTCGGCGGTACGTCCACCCGGCCTCCCGCATGCCCACTATACGCCCTCGCTCAAAGTCCGTCAACTGCACATACGGTTCACGTCCACGCTGTCGCGGCATGCTAGCAGTGTTAAAGACTGCGATGGAGCTCCGTATGCCACGGCAAACTGGCTGACACTGACGGCGGCGGTGCACAAATGCTGCGCAGCTAGCGCCATTCGACGGCCAACACCGCGGTTCCTGATGTGTCCGCTGTGCCGTGCGTGTGATCATTGCTTGTACAGCCCTCTCGCAGTGTCCGGAGCAAGTATGGTGGGTCTGACACACCGGTGTCAATGTGTTCTTTTTTCCATTTCCAGGAGTGTAAATCAGTTTTTATATTACTAAAAGGAACGTTCTCAAGATCGAGGAACTCCACAAACAAAACAAATGACCAGCCTATGAAGAGAAAAGAAGTATGCAGCTACCTAAGTGCAAATGTCGAGGATAATCAAGACTTTCAAGCACACGTGGAAATCGTTTTGCAGAGAGGCATGCACCAGTCTATAACACAATCAGCAATGAACAGCTTTGGCACAAACTGGACTTTCTGACATACAAAATTTCAGCCTGCCCTTGGCAATCTTACCTGGCCTAGAAACAACGAAGACGAGACCATGTATCACAACAACGAGACGCATCGTGGCAGAACATCCACGTACAACATCTTTCCGGAAGCAGCCAGGACATGAGGCTAGGGGAGGACCAGGACAGGTTTTCTGAGATCCTGACAGGCATCACTCAAGCTCTTCACCGTGGGTGACACGGCGGCACAGCCCCCGTGAATCCTGAGCCCATGCCCGCTGGGGTCGAAGAAGTGAGGAAATCTAGTTTCGTTCTGATGGCAATTATTGCAGTGTAGTGTGCCGCTGTATAGTACAGAGTGGCCTAGAATCATATGTCACAAAATTTTTGACTTAGCAATGTAGCACAGTCAGCAGATGAGTAGCATGGTACAAAGCCGTGGACATCGTACTTGTGCAACCATAAGCTAAATGATATATCCAAAACCTTCGTAACAGTTGCAGATGTCTAAAAGATATAAAATGTAACTTGCGACGCGACCTGTTACAGCTTCAGCCAGAGACAACTCTCAGCGACCAACCCTAGTCCATGAAATTTCGCATTCCGCATAGTATATCCCTACTTATGTTAAATTTATATTCAGTATTGTTAATGCCATAATTGTAGTTAAAGACATACAACACCACACTCACTAGTGTTCACACACTGGTAATGACGTAGCCACAGGGCGTACGATACGTCATGGCATAAACGGAATGAAAATGCAGAAAAAGAGGTTCAATAAAAATAATAAAATGAAAATGCTTATAAAGATGAAACGTAAAATGATAATGAGAGCACATTATAAGCAGTTCCCGGTATTCTTCCAATGACCAGTCTGGAAATGAGGTCCTACAAACGAATGAGCTGAAACAAATCCGTGTCGGGATACTGGCTCATTTTGCAAGCAGTGGGAACGAGCAGTACAAGTTATTGCAGGTTGTCTTCCTACTGACGTTGACTGCTCATTTCTTCCTTCGTAGTTAATCATTGTCTGTTACGCTCTTGTCATACACTGGAACTTAAAAGTCTCTTCTATCAGCCATCATGTATGGATTATTTTGAGGCTGTACTCGGATTAGAACAAGATGAGTGATTCCTTGGAGTGTGGACAACATAAGCAGAAAGACTGACTTTTATTATTCAGAGCGGAACTCACATATGTGCTTAGACAGTGGATTCACACAAAGTTGACTAATAAATTACCACACTAAGCTTCTTTGAGAATATGAATTTTCAAGCTATCACAAAATGAGTGCATCAGGTTTGATGTAGAGGTAAACGGTAACCTTCCCTTGCAGTGATTCATTACAGAATCGAATATCACATATAAAGCAGCTTTAAACGCCTGATTACTTCACAGATGAGTTAGTGTGTTAAATAATTGATGTTCTGCACGTGAAACCTTTGTTGTTGAAGACATCAAAGAGTAATTACGTTGTTTCAATTAGTTTTGGCTGTTCTCCCATGGACCGATGCAAAAGTTTAGGAAATACTTGAAATTATGTTTGAAATTCGTTGGAAGTTTCCAAATGCTCTCATCGTCAAACAATGGATGAGTACTGTGTGGGTAATTTGCGCTATGTTTGAACAAATGCAATTTTCTGCCTTCATCCTGTTCCTTATGACGTTATACCGGGTGATCAAAAAGTCAGAATAAATTTGAAAACTTAACAAACTACGGAATACTGTAGCGAGAGAGGGACACACGTGCTTGGAATGACATGGGATTTTACTAGAACAAAAAAACAACAACAAAGTATTGCTAGGCGCGTGAAAGATCTCTTGCGCGCATCGTTGGGTGAAGATCGTGTACTCAGCCGCCACTTTCGTCACGCTTGGCCTCCCAGGTCCCCAGATCTCAGTCCGTGGGATTATAAGCTTTGGGGGTACCTGAAGTCGCAAGTGTATCGTGATCGACCGACATCTCTAGGGATGCTGAAAGACAACATCCGACGCCAATGCCTCACCATAACTCCGGACATGCTTTACAGTGCTGTTCACAACATTATTCCTCGACTACAGCCATTGTTGAGGAATGATGGTGGGCATATTGAGCATTTCCTGTAAAGAACATCATCTTTGCTTCGTCTTACTTTTTTATGCTAATGATTGCTATTCTGATCAGATGAAGCGCCATCTGTCGGACATTTTTAAAATTTTTGTATCTTTTTAGTTCCAATCAAACTCCATTTCATTCCAAGCATGTGTGTCAATTTGTACCTCTCTATCTACATTATTTCGTGATTTATTCAGTTTTCAAATTTATACTGACTTTTTGATCACCCGATATTTTCTCAGCTATGCATTACCTAATTGTATAATTTTGCAGGTCCATTCAGTGGTATATGCGTATATTGTCTGCAAATGATGTTGCGAATAGAGTTAGTAGTAATGATGAAGTAAATTAAAACGCCGCTCCTCTTCCTGAAATTTTACTTCATGAACAGCAAAAATATAGTAAGCGATAATTTTTTACTTTCAGTAGGTTACAAATCATGTGTAAAGAATGTTGGTAGTCGTTAAGTTCTCCCATTCGGAAATACTGGATGAGTTACACTGGGTAATTTGCGCGCATTGAGATACGCTACCTTGAGAGCATACAGAGTTTCTACCATTCATATTGTGTTAAACCTTTAATGAAGATCATACGGCTTAATAGCCTGATTATGACATAGTTTTAAACTTCTTAGTATGGTGAGTAGTCGTATGAAGTACAGAAAATGAAATTTTTGCCGGCCAGTGTGGCCGAGCGGTTCTAGGCGCTAAAGCCTGGAACCGCGCGACCGCTACCGTCGCAGGTTCGAATCCTGCCTCGGGCATGGGCGTGTGTGATGTCCTTAGGTTGGTTAGGTATAAGTAGTTCTAAGTTCTAGGGGACTGATGACCTCAGAAGTTGAGTCCCATAATGCTCAGAGCCATTAGATTTGAAATTTTTGTTGTCTCTGGAAAACGTAACATGGCAAACAGTAACTAGGGCGGTGCAGAATAGCCGTTTGGTAGTGTATACATGGGTCTGTGTTTGCAGCAGCTGTAGGTGACATACTCGCGGGGCAAACTAAAAGGTGCTGTTCATCGCAAATGTCTGCACATTTTATCCGCGCAACTGAAAAACGTTATACTTGCAGAAAGACGGATGCGGTTTACACGCCGTGGGTCACCACTTGTTTTTCTTCACGTCGTACAAAAATATGTAACCAAAGCCTTAAAATAATTGAGACACTGGTCAAAGCGTTCATTATGTTCCGCCTCCATGATCATTAATTCCTTTCGTTTAAACACTGTCCAGTCACATTAATGAGCCGCGCGGAGTGTTCGCGTGGTTTGAGGCGCCATGTCACGGATTGTGCGGCCCCTCCCGCCGGAGGTTCGAGTCCTCCCTCGGGCATGGGTGTGTGTGTGTGTGATGTTCTTAGTATAAGTTAGTTTAAGTAGTGTGTAAGTCTAGAGACCGATGACCTCAGCAGTTTCGTCCCTTAGGAGTTCATAGATCTGAACATTTTGATCATTCAAAAGCCGTTGCTGACGGCTGCAAGAGGTGCAAGTAAGAGAATTATGAGGTTTTAGAAGATACCGACACACACGCGGTGCTCTAACTTATGAGGCGTGCCGTGCAATAGCAATTTCACTCATCTCGGCCAGAAGTTGACACCAGTCAGATAGGCGGGTATCGGCGAGCTGGCGAACGGTCTGTCACTCTGAAATATGCTGTGGTACTGCGTGACAGCTGATGGCAGTCGGCTGTTTGGAACCGGAGTGGCAAGTTGGACTCGAAGCCCACCGTTACTGTGAGTCGCAGTGATAAGCAACGGTGTGGAGCAGGGGGTTTGTGTAGCACGCAGGGCGAGCCTGTTTTGGTTCATGTGGCAGGCCCTTGGAGTTTCCACAGTGAATGGTGTTCGATATAGACGAGTTGCACAGTCGGAACCGACTCGGCCATGTCTTCTGGAGGCAGTGTCAGTCACAGTGGGATGTGACTTATAACGTTGCGCCGCGTCGCTGACGCCCAGGCACTGGTGTTAAGGGCAACTTTGTTTTATATGAGCAGGGCCGACCCCACGAGTTATGTGTGATGGAGGATGGGTGATCACTAGTCAGCGTGACGTAGACACAGTGGAACAGGCAAGATGTTGGAATCCACCTGTGAAGGCAAACACGCTGTGTAGGAAGCTCAACAGAGTCAGAGGAGATGGTGTGGAGGCAGTAAGGCAGTGTGGCTGCGAACTTTCAACTATGGGTGTAGTCTACTGTTAATACAAGGCTTTATTTGGCTGGAGCTGCAGCTGTTATTTGCCTCCGATTATCCAGAGCATGGGGCAGCTAGGAATAAGCAAGCATTTGGACAAAAAAGATACATGTTACAACGAGTGAAAAGCTGTAGACAGAAGTGTGGGCTTTCATTTAGCTGTGCTGACGTTTGAGTCCGTTTGCTACTGGCCTGTAATTCGAGGAGCTGTGCATAGTGTGATGGTATTGTAGTTTGATGAAGGATAGTGAGGTCATGTGGAGCCTGTATACTCTAATGCGGTGAATGATCAAAGGATCCGTATTTCAGTTATATGCTTTAAGTGATGCAACTTGCTTTTCTACAGCGTCTTGGTAATCGTTGTTCCCTTGGTTACTGTGACTGTAGATATTTATGTTGTCCGCATTGTCTATTCATTTTTGCTTAAGGAGTTGGTCGTAGTGCGGCTTCCTTGTGTTGCCATTTTGACCATTATACGTTTCATAATGACTGACCCCTGATTTTGAGCTCGTATTTTGATTATACTGAACAATAATGTGTTGTACCTTGCCATAACCGTGGAATATATTCTGTTTAGTGTATGAATCTTGTATTTTAGCTGAAAATATGGCGACATACGCGACAATATTTAAGAGAAAACGTGATTTTTCGAGCATTTTTCAATCGAGTGTCAAATATGAGAAGTGACAGAAACCAAACCATAATGTGGAGTTAATTTCCCTTCCACAATTTTAATATATGTACTACTGTTCTCAACTAACACACAGATTGGTGTTCCTTTCCAATTTTCGTTTTGATTGCTGACATTAGCCTGATGGTCGTACGTATTAGCAAGACAAAAATTGTAAACGCAAGCTCTGTGATTTCATTTGGCAGCTGTTATTTTTTTATGCAAATAAATCTACATTTGATGCCGGTATCACGTGTTTAATTTATTTACTTTTGCGTCTTTACGCGTTTTGCCCGAATATGATATGTTGCCGGACCTCTGGACATACGTATTTCAGTTGATTGTTCATTGTTGCACAGTTTACATTGGAGACTTTCATCAGATGGTGGAACATCGCGCCCCCATTCGTTGTGAGAAAGTCTTCTTGACGTAATTCCTTGTCTTCGGCTTGTGTGAGACCATGCATCAGTGTAAGAAGTCCACGGTGATGAGTGTCGGGAAAAGAAGAGAGCCCAGTAGGTCAGTAGGTCAGTAAAGAGAACTTCTGAATGTCTCGGTATTAGTAAAGGAACAGTGAAGCGAATTTCGAGAGAATGGAGAGTAACTTATTGTCTTGTATCGCACGTTACAGAAGTTTGCATTGGATGAGTCTACACAAGGAGCTATCTAATGGAATGGTGACGACTTCGGCCTGGAGATGCATTTTCGGAGTAACAGCCCTACTGGAAAATGTTAAGTGGAGGACTTTCCTGATATGACTACAAGATCTCTTTAGCATACAAATCGGAAAATGAGCTTCAGATACAGAAAGTTGAACATGTTCTTATGTGACATAAGGCACTGGCGGTACACCTGAAATACTATTTATTACTCTAATGAGAGCTGGCGTGGTGCAAATCATTTCAGAAAGTTTGGAGGGCAGAAACAAAAAATTCCTTATGCATCGGAAATTGTGTACGACCATCACGGAACAGGTGTTAAAGAGTGGAGTGGTTCGAAAGGAGGAATCCAAACACCATCTGGTTGCGGATAAAGGGTTATAAAAGGCCATATCGAGATCGCTGAGAGGTACGTGCAAAATGTTGCCCTGTGTTTTACTGGACAAAAAGGAGGTGCGAGTTATCATTGTGAGATGAATGCCAGATTCTAAAAATAGTGGTTTTTTCTCGAAAAACTGCCGAAGTGGTCCGCAGCTGTTACAGATAAGGCTCTGCTTAACACGATGATAAATACCGCACCTTGAAATCCATCTATGGAACTGACAAAATATTCTATTATTGAATGGATATAAAGGAATAAAATAATTCAAATGGCTCTGAGCACTATGGGACCTAACATCTGTGGTCATCAGTCCCCTAGAACTTAGAACTACTTAAACCTAACTAACCTAAGGACATCACACACATCCATGCCCGAGGCAGGATTGGAACCTGCGACCATAGTGGTCACGCGGTTCCAGACTGAAGCGCCTAGAACCGCACGGGCACACCGGCCGGCTATAAAGGAATAGCGTAGGGATTTCGTCTAATGCCACATCATATGATAAAGCTACTAAATCTGGCTTACTGGTTGGTACATGTGCGACCCCACTACAAGTCACAACAATACTATTTCAAAAGCGACTTATGCTAAGTG
The DNA here is from genome assembly GCF_023864345.2 of Schistocerca serialis cubense. Taxonomy (NCBI): domain Eukaryota; kingdom Metazoa; phylum Arthropoda; class Insecta; order Orthoptera; family Acrididae; genus Schistocerca; species Schistocerca serialis. Next base: position 70,240,520 of record NC_064645.1, read on the forward strand.
GGCAAGGAAATTAAACTTACGCACCTACCTGTGGGGCACTTCGAATTCAAAGCAATTGAACATCTTTGGGTCCTTGCCAAGAACGCGGAATGAAATCAGGAATTTTAAGACAAATCAAAGTTTACAGTGGTGTCCCTCCACTCTGGAAGGTGTCTCAAAAGTGTCTGGAGGAATTGATTGAGTCATGTGCACAAATGCCTAGTCATATATGCGGAAACAGCCCGCTGTCTTGACACAGCAATAGAACAGTCGCAGATCCAAGCAGACGCAGCAATATGGTGGAACACATTACTTCACGTTTGTATAGTTTCTTGTTAATATTATTTGGCATGCGTGTCTAATGTCATAGCCAGTAATACTGCAGTGCTGACCAGTCTTCAACTGGTTACCTATTGAAGACTATCTCGAAACCGCACAAAAGTTAGCTTTGCTGTTGATAACTGCCGTATTCACTTCTGAGATATTAAATTTATATCTTCGGCAGGTTTAACGAAGCAATTTACAACAGACTGTTTGTACTCTTCAATGCAATGTAGTATTTTTTGTCATTTGCTCCTTTTTCTCCACGGTTAATATTTTACCATAAGTGCACACTTCCACAATTTCAGTATACACATACAGCTTATTTGAGTGATGTGCTGAACTTAAGGTTTTTCTTTTGTTCTAAAACTAACATTAGTTTCAAAACTTTGTTATTTCTTGTTTTCCAATGCCTCTGTCGTTATCGAGGCGCTGTTTTCGCTAGTCGTGCCCTTCCTACCGACACTGTAATTTTTAATTATACATTCAAGTGACTTTTCAATTGTCATTAAAATTCTGACTCAACTACTTTCCCATAATCTGTTGATTATCCCTTCTTACTTTCATTACTCGTGCAGTTTGGCATTCATTGTGTGCTTTCACCTGTGTCTTGCATTCAGTTAACGTAGTATTCTTAATTTCAACGTTGTGCCTCCAGATTTCCCGCATAATCCTTAGGTGTTATAAATTTCTCTTGCTTGGCGTTCTTCAACTATTAGAAACGAATTGCGAGATGTTTGGTGACGCCAAGAGTAAATAATGTTTTTCCGACATTAGTGATTTATAGTGTCTGTAAGCATTTCTCCAGCTCCCGTGGAAGATGCGTCTCATTCTACTACGTTTGTGAGCTGGACGACACATTTATGGCGAGTTTAGTCTCCACCGCAATGTTTAATTTCCTGTTTATTTCCTGCACTTTGGCTTCTAGTTTTCCTCATCACTGGGTGCATTGTACGAGAAACACAGAAACCGCACTAACGTATATTGGCAACCGATACTGGCGAGAGAGTTTTGGAATGCTGATAATCAGTTTTGAAAAACGTCCCCTATATCGCTGTAACCTCAACCATTTCTCTTTGATCTGAATCTGAGGACAGAGTAGCACTATAGTAATCCAGCCCCTTTCGAAAATCTGTCAGCCTTTTCACTAGCAATACGCGATAAAAAATACATGAAATGGGTGGATCTGTAGAAAAAGCTTTCTTTTATTTTTCTGCTTCTAATGTATCGGTCACTGAAAAATGATTCTTTGCATCTGTCATTGTTTTTATTACACATGAGCTTCAGTAACACATGTTGAAATAGAATTATTGCAGGATAGCGTTATTTGGTTATCGTGAAATTTAGGAAAAGTTTGGAGAGTAATTTTAAAACAAATGTATCCTCGTGGGAAGAGCTATTAAATGCCAACAGCTACAACGCACAGCTCCTACCTGGCATAATATTGCCTTCTTTTCTCTGCTAACACTGAGAGTTACATTTTGTTGCCGATTATAGATTATCCTCTTCTCAATTATCAAAATAGATGACTGTTAAAAGACTGATTTTCACATCGCAGGGATTCAGTCTTTCCGCACGTAGTGTTTGTGATACTTTTGATGAAACTGTCATGTTAATGAAATATATAGCAGTGCCTGTAGATTGAGTATCATAAAATTCCTGTCACATGAAGACATATTCATATCGTTATGATGAGAATAACCTTGCAGATTTCATACCAATTTCATCATTTTCATAAATAATGATGTAAGTAAATGTTAAATGCACTTATTAACCGAAACTGACATTGGATCGGCATCCTTGAAAATGGAGTGACAATGAAATTTTCTGTTTTCTCTTATCGTGCACTAATAGTTCCATTCCTGTGTAATCATTATCTCGAAATTCTTGGTAATTTCCCTTATGTCCTGATCTCTAACATATCTCTCCGTACAAAGTAAACTATTGCTGGCTGTACAATCATGTGTCACACTAATTTGGCTTATGATATTGATAAACCATAGAAATAACAAGATATTGCATAGTTACAACAGAAGTAGTAAACCACCTGAAGCTGAACTATGTCTTCGGCACATATCTATAATAAAAGAAAACCTGTGTGTGTGTGTGTGTGTGTGTGTGTGTGTGTGTGTGTCTTTGTGGGTGGTTGAGTTTGTTACGAAATTCCTTAAGTCCTTTTACGAAACACAGTGCTCAGGTTCTCCAACAATTTGGTATTCCCTAGAATCACACTGCGTAATATGTATCTCTTATACCACAAGGTGCCTGGGTGTGCCCTGAGATTCCTCGTTATTACCTAAGATTTAACACTGAAGACGGCCTACATGGAAATTTACTTTTTGACAAAAAATTAATGTCATCATTCGTAGATTTACCAGTCATATTTAGGACCAGCTAGGAGCACGGAACACACTCAGTGAGAAACAATGGTAGTTAAGCAGTTTCTGCACCACGTGTGACTTGCAGATCCTACGATGACTGAACATGACGTGTTCGTTATTACTTCGGGAAATTAGGTAAGGTGATACACTGTGTGAGATATCGCATGTAAACATATACAGTCTTGGTCCGCACTGAATTTCCACGCCAAAGCCAAAATGAATCGGCGCACTCCATCTCCGTTTTAACAACAGGGTGCACACTATTTGTTTTGGCTCTTCTAACGGCGCGCTACGGTGCAATCGAGAGGAACTTTAATGTGTACCAGAACTGTAGGCGTGTACCAGCAAACTAACAAAAAATTATTTAGTTATCTTCATTTATATAGGTCATAAAACTCTACTACCGTGTCAGTGTAAAATATACTGCTGGCAATATTTGCTTAATGACTTTTAAATCGAACCTATCGCACATCATTACTGCTCTGCTGAAGTTGTGGTCTACACACATAAGGAAACTGAATGACTGGGGTTACATGTGTCTTCATTCGATGAGAAGCCTTAAGTTTAAGCATTTACTATAGGAATAGAATACACTACTGGCCATTAAAATTGCTACAACACGAAGATGACGTGCTACAGGCGTGAAATTTAACCGACAGGAAGAAGATCCCGTGATACGCAAATGATTAGCTTTTCAGAGCATTCACACAAGTTTGGCGCCGGTGACGACACCTACAACGTGCTGACATGAGCAAAGTTTCCAACCGATTTCTCATACACAAACAGCAGTTGACCGGCGTTGCCTGGTGAAACGTTGTTGTGATGAGGGAAGATGAGAAATGCGTACCATCATGTTTCCGACTTTGATAACGGTCGGATTGTAGCCTACCGCGATTGCGGTTTATCGTATCGCGACATTGCTACTCGCGTTGGTCGAGATCCAATGACTCTTGGCAGAATATGGAATCGGTGGATTCAGGAGTGTAATACGGAACTCCATGCTGGATCCCAACGGCCTCGTATCACTAGCATTCGAGATGACAGGCATCTTATCTGCATGGCTGTAACGGATAGTGCACCCACGTCTCCATCCCTCAATCAACAGATGGGGACGTCTGTAAGACAACAACCATCTGCACGAACAGTTCGACGACGTTTGCTGCAGCGTGGACTATCAGCTCGGAGACCATGGCTGCGGTTACCCTTGACGCTGCATCACAGACAGGAGCGCCTGCGATGGTGTACTCAACGGCGAACCTAGTTGCACGAATGGCAAAACGCCATTATTTCGGATGAATCCATGTACTGTTTACAGCATCATGATGGTCGCATCCGTTTTTGGCGACATCGCGGTGCACGCACATTGGAAGCGGGTATTCGTCATCGCCATACTGGCGTATTACCTGGCGTGATGGTATGGGGTGCCATTGGTTACACGTCTCGGTCACCTCTTGTTCGCATTGACGGCACTTTGAACAGTGGACGTTACATTTCATATGCGTTACGACCCGTGGCTCTACCGTTCAGTCGATCCCTGCGAAACCCTACATTTCAGCAGAATAATGCACGACTGCATGTTGCAGGTCCAGTACGGGCCTTTCTGGGTACAGAAAATGTTCGACTGCTGCCCTGGCCACCACATTCTCCAGATCTCTCAACAATTTAAAACGTCTAGTCAATGGTGGACGTGCAACTGGCTCGTCACAATACGCCAGTTACTACTCTGGATGAATGTGGAATCGTGTTGAAGCTGCATGAGCAGCTGTACCTGAACACGACATCCAAGCTCTGTTTGACTCAATGCCCAGGCGTATCAAGGCCGTTATTACGGCCAGAGGTGGTTGTTCCGGGTACTGATTTCTCAGGATCTATGCACCCAAATTGCGCGAAAATGTAATCACATGTCAGTTTTAGTACAATATATTTGTCCAATGAATATCCGTTTATCATCTGCATATCTTCTTGGTGTAGCAATTTTAATGGCCAGTAGTGTAGAAATTCTTGCATCTTTATTTAACGAATACTGCCTCAGGGAGTGTCCCCACATCATCCTGTCTCCCTACATGTGGCCTGTCTGGTCCTCCATAACACTGAATTCATCTGCTCCAGCCAGTCGAGAAGTTCACAGGAGACATTCTACCGAGTATTATGCTGAAGTGAACCACCACCACTGCTTACGCTTGTGCATCTGCTTCCAGCTGCTCCAACACTGGTGTACATACCACAGCTGCCACAACCAATCATTCCCATATGCTATTTATAGTGAGATTTTCTCTGGGTGTACAGCTTCACAGGTAATGCTCACAGACTTCTGTAAATGTATAGGTTTTGACAGAAAGAAGTGGCATTGCAGATGCGCCTGTAAGCAGCAGAAGCTTGACACCCCATACATTTAATATTCTTTTAGATTTATATTTATGTTAGATAACTGTTTATAGTGCACAATCGGATTATTAATCGTTTCATTGGCTGATGCTGGATAGCAGCACATATTAACAGTTTCTGTTGTACTGCATGTCTGGGAGTAATCAGGGCTGAGCACTGACAGAATAGGTGAAGTGGATCATGTGTTTCTCAGAAGCCGCTATCAGCTAAAAAGTGGCTGGGAAGAGAATTGTTATATACTGCGGGGGTGGACACATACCGCCCTGAGAGAAAGAGAGCAGAGAATGGCCAGTTCACAATGCTGGAGGTGGTAGAACTCTCCCAGCATGGACAGAGTATGTTCGACGTAACTCTCTGGAGTGAAGCAGAAAAATTTCAGAACACTGTAGCTGGAGAAAGAGCGTCAGGGAAAGAAGAAGGTAAATTGACATCCTGTTAGTGTGAAGGATGGTGTGGGGTCACAAACGATGGTCGGCAGGTGATTTCCATGGAATATTCTCATAGCAAATGCTGGGGCACTCTTCCTACCGAAAAGTGGAGAAGCGATTTTTATTGGCAGAGTGCTAAGGATGTAGGAGTACTTCCCTCTGGGGTTAATCCCTACTAGGAACGATCAGAGATAGTTCCTTTCAGCAATCGAGCTAGATACTACATTGCTGAGACCCGCACTAGAGCATCTGGCGGATGTATTGTGACCAGTGTTGTCTTCTGCAAAGTGAGTGCGTGAAGTCATTTCTCCGTGACAGAGCTGTTATTCTGTTTACTCGAGTGACGATTCTTTAGCTCTCTGTGGAGTCTGGCATACACTGAAGTGCTATTTGAAGGAAGAATACTCGAGTAGAATTTCTGTTTCCGGCTACTGAGCAAACAGGTATCTTCACTCGTTTTCCGTCTTGTACTGAGGTAATTTCAGCTCTAGGAATTTTCAAACGGCATACTGCGTCCACTGTGTACACAGAGAATGGTAGGTATGCCACGTGCATGATTTGTACAGTGGCGAACGCCCCAGCGAGCAGACCATCGGTGCTGTAAACTGCTGTCCGCACTGTAACAGGTAAGAAGTGCACTCCGGTTGGGTAGACAGGGAAACACGTATGGTAAATATGTTGAGTTCAATTTGTTCGTCCACTGCGCGTTATCTGAAGGAGCCAGTCAGGGTGAAGGTCTGTGTTTCTCAGAATGTCAGCCAACGGTGTGTCCATATAATGATTGAAGGAATGTTCCAAATAAATATATGTCGCACCAATCTCGAAATTACATGCAGGACAGAATCCGATATTGTGTACTTCATATTTATACAGTTTTTTGCAGTTTACATGTTTTATGAGAATAAATAGTTCATGATACCTACATTGTGATGTATTGTAGCAGCGGCCCGACAAAAATGATTAGTTCGACGTACTGAATTGAAGAAAGACCACAATATGATATTTCATTTTATAGAAATCCCTAGGTGTAGGTCGTCAAAGGCAGGCCATCTTAATCATCTGTAGGCGTGGGAATTACAATGCAGAGACGACATTAGACAACCACACACAAACAGACCATATGTTATACTCTGACCCACATCATGAAGTATTCATGCATCCATTCCTGTAAAAAAATGTTTACAATAAAGAGGTAACTGCACATTATAAACGAATATATGTAAATGGACGTTTTAAGGAAGAAAGAAAATGAGAAATTCTACTTTAATAAAGGAGATTTATTTATAAGGCATTTTTTCCTTTCTTCAAACCAGTTGGATGTTTGCAAACCAGATGGATATGTATCATCTTTAACAGCTCATTCACTTTACACAAAGAAACAAGATAAAAAAACTGTATGTATAATATTTACGAAAATAATTTAACAGCATGTAAAAATGAAAAAATACAGGGTGTAGCAGAAAGACAGTTTAAATTTTTGAGAGATTGTATAGGGCGAACTTTTGCACGTTTTGATGCGTCATATCTAGCCGGATATGCGAAATAAAGCTTCTACAGCCACCACTGTGGTTTTTAAAACCCACACACTATCTATACATTGGTTATATGGTGAGATTCTGAGTGAAAATTTCGGCAGGAATCCTTTTAGTCACGTCACTAGACCAAACATATTACTATATCGTTTCAGTGATGCATGTTATTCGAAATTTCTGGAGAATGCCTCGCCTGGATATCTAAAGAGAACTCCCTTGCAACTGCGTAAGTCTGTATTTTAAGAATAAAGGTGCTCGAGCACCCGATGATCGTTGGGCCAGTGCATATTTCACAGACATCTTTAGACATATAGTGAGTCACCGTCCCTTGACCAAACATTTACTTGACGCTAATGAAGCCATAGATTCGATTAACAGTATTGGATTGCACTGTGATGTCACTAAACTTTTTCAGAAAACCGTATCATTGTGTTTCGTGGAAACTACTGAATGAATAGGAAGTGAAGTGTTCTATGAAGCCGGCCGCTGTGGTGGAGCGGTTCTAGGCACTTCAGTCTGGAACCGCGCGACCGCTGCGCTCGCAGGTTCGAATCCTGCCTCGGGCATGGTTGTGTGTGATGTCCTTAGGTTGAAGTAGTTCTCATTTCTAGGGGACTGATGACCTCAGAAGTTAAGTCCCATAGTGCTCAGAGCCATTAGAGCCATTTGTTCTATGAAAGCTTTATTTATTATTTCTGGATTTAGGTTCCTGATGTCAAAACGTTCAAAATTGCATCCTCTACAATCTCCCAAAGTTTTAAAACGATGTTCTGTTACATTCTGTATGCAAAATAAGTTTTACAAGATGATGTACTTATATATATATATATATTATTGAACTATACTTTTCAGTTGATGCTGATGCGCTTAAACAGTTTTCAACAGCTTTTAATAGTCGTAATACAGCCTACAATATTGTAGCACGTATTTGATGGCGTTAAACGGATGACACACTTTAACTGCAGTTCACCACGAATACTTCGAATTCGCCTGTGAGATATCACAAAAAAATAATCTAAATGCGATCCTCATTATTAAGGCCAGCAACAGTGAAATTTAACATGATGTACAGAAATGTGTGCAGTCTAGCTTCTACATATGGTGTGAAAACAATATAACCCACACATATTTTATGCACAGTATGCACTCTCAGATACACACACACACACACTCACACACACACACACACACACACACACACACACACACAACATGCTCTGGCGCATGCACCGACATACCCACTATGAACAGATGGACATTATCTTCCATATACACATACATATTTCATTGTATATACAGCACATACATATATGCATACATCCTATCACTCTAGTGAATAGTGTGTTCATAGTAGGAGTACATCACTGTCAACACTAATGACATGCTTATTATGACTCTATATCAGATTGGTATATGTCATACAGTATACATCTCACTGAATATTAACTTTGCTCACCATATGTGGAAGAGCACATTGAGCATCACCAACACCACCATGTAGTCACTTCTCAACCATGAATGTCGTTGAGGGCACATCCCACATAGCTGTAGCCTGTCTGTGCATGGTATCTGTATCTGTACTGTATACATACATTATTGAGCAGGAATGTACAAATTCTTCAGTTCGCGATCCATTTGCTTCATCAATCTGATAACCTTATTGTTAGCCAATCTTATGGCACAAAGATTATCAGTTGCATATCCAGATGTGTTAATGCATTACCTTATTACTTCATATTCACCACAAGCCTTCACACAACACATTACACTGTCTGTGTCCATGTGAAGTAAGTTTGAATTATCGTAAAGAGCTTTTGCAAACTCATAACAGAACTGGTACATCTGAAATTTATATAGGTCTAATATAGCCATACCAAGATAAACGGGTTTAGTGAACTCTATTGAAAACATTCCCACCTGAAAAGCAACGAATTCTTTATTGAAGATTACGGCACTATTAAAATATGACTTGACAATGTAATCTCATGGACCATAATATCCCTCCCAATGGGTGACTGAGTGAATTTCGCAATGATTTCTATAGTTTTCCAAACTTTGTGAAATTGCAGTTCAGAAGTTTAAAAAAACCTTTCTGATATGAACACATAACAAATGTCCAATTTTTGATGTATTACTTCAGCAGGGATGGTCTTTGAAGGAAACGGCTTTGTGGCTATATCCAGATGAAATCTCAGCAGGAGATATTGCTGAAAATTACCGTTGTGTATGAGTGTAGCTCCATCAGTGTCAAGAATTTGCGGTGGGAACAATTTATGGAACCAGATCTTCCTGACATAGCGGAAAATTGTTGTGAACATCATTCAAATTTTTAGGATACGTTACATCTATCTCTAAAGCACATCCCATTTCGAAATCTCCTACCACAGACTAGAAATTACACAATCCGACGATTTCCCCTCCAATAGGCAAATATAGTTGCATGGAATGCCCTCATTAGCTGTTTGAATCCATGATGGTAAATTAAATCGGCGGTTGTTTCATTGAATTGTTCCCTGATTCATAACTCATTTCCGCTTGCGTGTTTACGTGCATATTAAAAAAGTCACCCATGAATCGCTCACCCAAAATCAATAGAATGCCAACGCCAGTTAAGATTTCAGTTGTGGTATTGCATGCTATTGATACCACAGTTCGCCACTCCACATCTAGAAGTTGGCAGTAACCCATGTAAGTTCACCAACAATATGCGGCCTGCTGCGAGACACACTATCCTGTCCACGTACCATGTGCCGACGCAGATCCAACTTAGAGGACTCCGCGTCAAGCTCTGATCTAGTTTGTCTGTCAGGTGATCTCTGACTGCTTAACGAAATTATTACCATTCCTCTGGCTGACTCGGTGCGGCTCAATGACTTATAATGGATACTGATTTGGACTTGCAAGTAAAAAAACTTTATCAAACACTCCATATTGATCTTAATATTTTGCTCTCTGTCATAGAGCCCACGAGCTCCTTGACAAGCACCAGTTGGACGACAAAACATCTGGCGTTGAGGAAAAACTATATTTGGTTGCTATTCCGTTCTGTTTCTTGACTTAGACGCAACTGGCGACGATTTTTGTTGTTTATTTCTTGCACCACTGTGACTATTAGCCATACGTCCCAGTCGCATTACTTCAGTGTTTTCATGTGTGTTACAGAACATTGAGCATGCAACTGACTGTTCTTTTTCGCATTTCAGATGCTGATATTTTTATTTACTTCAATTAATGCTTTCTTGCAGCATAGCTTAGCTATTTAGCTCCATTTTAAAGTGCACTTTTTGTGTATTTGATTGTGGCAGTCCCTCGAAGGAACTTTCGGTAACCCAGATTGTTCAGTTTCAGGCGCAGCAGATGCCGCAGCTAACGGAAATGATGACCAGACTGCACACGGCGCAAGAAAACACAGTGGGACCACCCTTACCACAAATAGCAGCGCCACAACAAGAAGTGCCTGTTTCCGTACCGCCGTTCTGTGCATTTTATTCTCAACAAGAGGACTGGTTCGAGTAACTTGCACAGCTCAACTCACAATTCATGGGACAGCACGCTGTGTGTAGGGGCAGGCAAGAGTTGGAGTATCCATCTACCAATTAGTCTGCAAACTTTTTCTCACTATCTTTACCTGAAGGTGATCTTTGAGACGAACTAACTGCTGAACTAGTTAATATGGCAGCTGCACATTACAAATTCTTTCGTCTGCATGGGCAACCTAATCAGACACATAAGCAATGTTTGGACGACTTCCAAGGCTTACATGCCATTGCAAATTCAAGTGTAAGCGTGGACGTTACTATAGTGGTGCAACGATTAAGAGCGCCATTATTCAATATTTATCAGATCCTCACAAACGTGAATCGGTTCTTAAGTATACTGATCCTAGCTTGCAATGAGTTTTGGAATTATGGAACGTCAGGAGTCATATAATAGGGCAGATATAGATTTTGATTTCGGTCCCTTGTGTCCAGTCCAGAATAACAGTAAAGAGGTTGTGCCTTGTGTTCTCGCGCTGCAGCACCCTAAGTCTCAGCTAGGTCGCCACTGTAGAGAAAGCGAATGCGCTAGACAACGTGTTGACGAAGAGTCCTGCTCTCGGTGTCTCACACCACAGAGGCGGCAGGCATGCCCCTATCGTGGCGTTATGTGTTACCATTATGGCAAACACACTATCTTTCAAACTGTTTGCAGGAACACAAATGCTTCAAATGGCTCTGAGCACTAGTCATCAGTCCTCTAGAACTTAGAACTACTTTAAACCTAACTAACCAAAGGACATCACACACATACATGCCCGAGGCAGGGTTCGAACCGGTGACCGTACCAGTCACGCGGTTCCGGACTGAAGCGCCTAGAACTGCTCGGCCACCGCTGTCGGCTGCAGGAGCGCAAGTCGAAAGAGCACTCGGCACGTCCTCCAGGGTCTCGGGCAATGAATCTAAAAGCAAGCTTCTTAAAAGCCACAGAGTGATTTAAGTACTGATAAGGGCAAGTTAAGTGCGACAGCGAAGAAGTCGTCTCTGTCTTCATCCTGCGTCAGACTAATACTTTGTTCGTCACTATGCATACTGCTAAGCACAACGTACATATACAGTTTGATCGTGGTACATGCATGTATTCATACAAAAATAAGGAAGACGACAGAAAAGAAAAACATATATTTGAGGACTGTTCAGGTTTTAAATTAAAAAGATCAGTGACTGACAGCTTAGAGGATGATGTATATACAATTTAAAAGAACGCTGTTGGGATGAGGCGATGTTCCTCTATGAAAAACGCATTAGAGCACTGCACTTTCATTTGACCTGCAGTGGGTGAGAGGTGTCGTGGGAGGAGAGAATATGTTCCATGGAGGTTAAGGGCTGTATATAAGGAGACAGATGTGTGTTACTTGGAGAAACTATGGAGATGATATGTAGGAGGTGAAACAAATAGTGGGAATATAGACGGTGGGAAGGACAGAGAGTGAGAAGCAGTACTGGTGTGATACAAGTAGAAAGGGTATAGGTGGGTGGAAATGGGAAATGTGAGGAGATCTGATGTGGAATGGAATAGGTGGGGAAGTCTTAAAGTAGGAGGGATAAATATCAGGGCGGATCTCATTGTCTGGGATAGGGAGTTGGTTGAAGTTGGGCTGAGACAGGAAACGGAGCATGTGTAGGTGTAGGGACACAGAGTTTTGTTTACAAAGGCACGGGAGTATACCAAGGCTGGTGATCAGAGGCAAGACAGTGGGGTTACTGGAATCTAGTGTGTGGATAGTATAGGAGTTTCGGAGTAGTTCACTGATGGTGAGGAGCGGTAGGAATCTGATAAGATTGTGCAGGATCCATATAGGGGAACATATAAGGAAGCAGAAAGCAAGACGGAGTGCATGGCTTTCGAGAATCTAGAAGGACTTATAGAACTTTGATGGGGCGGATATCCATGCAACATTTTCATAGCAGAGGATGGGTCGGATCAGGATTTTCGAGATGTGGAGAATAGTGGAGTGGCGTAATCCAAAAGTTCAGCCTATTAGTACTCTCAGTAGTTTTAGTCTACTGTTGGCTTTCTGTTGGATGGTTAGTAGGTGAGGGTAAGTCAAAGATATTTTAATGTGTTACTTAAGTGGATAAGATGGTCAAAAATAGTGAGGCAGAAGCTATGGAAGCGGAAGGGGAGGGTGGTTCGTCCTATAATTATTTTCTGGGTTTTGAAGGGATTGATCTTGAGAGGCCATTGTTTACACTACGAGGCAAACCGGTTGAGGTGTATTCGGAGGGATCGTTGATATTTCTGGAGTGTAAGATAAGGGCCGAGAAAGTAGCGTCATCAGTATACTCAGGAGATGGACTGGTGGGGATGGCTTAGGCATATGCGTAATACTGGGTCATACTGTGGAAACTGGGTCATACTGTGACCATTGTGTACATTGGTTTCCTCCTTCTGTACCTGCCCCCCTTTCTTCACCCACTTAATTAGACGACCGAACATCCCCCCCACCACCCACAATCCTCCACTCCTTCTCTGTCATTTACTGCTGATTTATTACGTCCCCTTTCTTATGAGAGTCTGTAGAGCTATTGTGCAAAGGGGGTTTGATAGGGGGCTGTAGATAATATCATTGCCATTTCTCTAGTATTTGAATGACATGAACGCATAAGCGCCTTCGTACTGTCTGAAATTTCAAGCGCGCAGTGTCATCAGAGATGCTGTGTCGCCTGGAGGCTTGCTCGTACGATGCTAGGGAGGTGATGAGCACTGTTAATCGTGGGTTGAGGTCACGCGGCAGTCGACAGTGGTGTGTCGTGAGTAGTAGTATGGCATAGGCCGAGTGGTATCGTTACATTTATATTCTGAGAAAGTGGAACACGCTGATTTCCTGATTAATTATTTGAGATGAGGAAAGAGACTGAACTACTTTGAGGCGAATATTTTGTTACGATTATTTTGATGAGTAATAGAAGAGGATTTAATTTAAGGTAGTTTGATTTCATATTTTTTGCTTCATTGCGGAAGCTTGTAGTTACGCATTATTGATTCAGACATCGAGAGATTTGAGTGTAGGACAAGATAAACAGCCATGCATAACTTTCAATTTGAATTTTTGGGTAGGAGTAACTGTTGAATATTTAGTGTCAATTTTGCAAGTTGTATTTTTGAAAGGATCTCTTTTGATGTTAAAAGCTTCTTACATTTGTCCACTCGAGAACTGTAATTCTTTTTACATATTAATGTTTGTGAAGGGATTAAAGACATGATTTCTTAATATAGAACTTTTATAATCAGAAAACTATTCACATTTGACGATATAATTTACCCCAGTCATTGTCCGCATCCCAAGGGATTGTGGATCGTTTCTATGACGTATTTGCGGGCGGGAACTGATGCTGCATGACAGTACCCTGCTGGAGTGACGTTGCAGATAACTTCTATGACGTCAACTGGTCGGTGACGACCGGCTGTCAGCGAGATCCGTCAGTACTCCTCGTAATCCACGTATGCAGCGTCGATTAGTTGCCTCACACCTTGGTGGCTGTTCGTGTACTGTCACCAGTGCCAATATTACAGGATTCATGAAATAGTCGTAATATAGTACTAGTTTCTTAATAAAAGAGGAACCAATACGAAACAGATAAAACACATTCGTATGAGTGCGAATCAGCAAGACTCCTACTAATGAAACAAATTAAGCATAAAACAGATGCTGTGGCTCAATTGAAGGGAGCAGAGGTGAACTCTCGAGTGACAAATCTCATGTCAGTACCACTCCCTTTGATACTTCTTTAGTATTTCTCTTGTTGGTGTTCTGATTCCACTCAGTGAACAAGCAAATGGATTGAGTATTTGCCTATTTTGGTGTAATTCTGTTGATTCAGAACGTATATTCCAATGTAGCTGTATCCAATTTTCCTCCATAAATATCGTTCTTGCAGTGAAAATTTTACAAAATTCTAAAACTTAATCAGTTTCATTAGATTATGGGATTATCCTCCCTCTGCACGAGGAGAGTGTCATAATATTGGCCGTTCAGCAATGATCTGATCTGAGGCACACTTCTGGACAAGGAAAAAAATCCTAACCCTATACAAGTGCCTCGTGGGGTACCCGCTCGGTCTGAGTCGCCTTGCCACTGTTCGCGCGGCTCCCACCGTCTGAGGTTCGAGTCTTCCTTCGGGCATGGGTGTGTGTGTTGACCTTAGCGCAAGTTAGATTAATATAGACTAAGTGGTGTCAATGTCAGTGTCGTCGTAACTTCCGTCTGCTTCACACGTGCTGTGCAGTGATCTACGTTAATTCAAGTATTAACTGGATTTTTCTTGCTTGTCACTTCTTGTCCGTGTGTTTTTGCTTTTATGAAGCTTTGATTTTCGAGTACTAGTAATAGTGATCCATAGATTTCGTGTTTGTTTTGAATACATTCAGAGAGAGTCCCTTTAACCAGCTGTAGTGCCACTAGTGCTAGAGTTTCTTTTCAATACAGTCCAGAGGCAGGTAGTACTTATTTTCATTGTTTTCAACAAGAAGTGTCTAATAACCACTGTTCAGTCAGCTATCAGCCGCCTTTAGTGAATTAGCAGTCTAGTTAAAAGTTGATTAGCTCTCTAC
Organism: Schistocerca serialis cubense; assembly: GCF_023864345.2. Classification (NCBI taxonomy): domain Eukaryota; kingdom Metazoa; phylum Arthropoda; class Insecta; order Orthoptera; family Acrididae; genus Schistocerca; species Schistocerca serialis. The sequence continues at coordinate 70,255,637 of NC_064645.1, forward strand.
AGGAAGTAATTGATTTTTTTAGGATGGATGGGATGTGTGACTGCTGTGTACGGACGCAGGAGGAGCTGATCACTGTTCGCGAACAGCTGAACATGTTGATGGCCGCAGTCAGCCGTCTTCAGGCTGCTGTCTCGGAGTGTAACGGCAGTGGGGAGTCTGGTGCGTCGCATGGAGCACCCCAGGTGTTACGTGCTTCACCCACGGTCCCTGCTGTCGAGACATCTTCGTGGGTACCGGGCGCGGTTGGGTCACGCTCTCCCCAAAGGGAATGGCGGGTTCAGTGGCGTTCGCGTCGATGCGGAGGGTCAATGTGGAGGCTGGCCGTTTGGCGTCGCCAGCTCTGCCTGTTAGTGGACATGTGGCCGCTCCTTCAGCAAGGTCCGAGCAGGCACATGGGGGGAGGGGTTTATTAGTTATTGGGAGCTCCTACGTTAGGCGGGTGATGGAGCCCCTTAGGGAAATAGCGGAAAGGTCGAGGAAGAAGGCTAGTGTTCACGCTGTCTGCTTGCCGGGGGGTCTCAACCAAGATGTAGAGGAGGCCCTTCTGGCGGCGATAGAGAGCACTGGGTGCAGACGACTGCAAATTGTTGCTCATGTCGGCATCAATGACTCCCGCCGTCTGGGTTCAGAGGTCATCCTCAGTTCCTACAGGCGGTTGGCGGAGTTGGTGAAGGCGGAAAGCCTCGCTCGCGGGGTGGAATATGAGCTATCTATTTGTAGTATCGTCCCCAGTACCGATCGCGGTCCTCTGGTTTGGAGCCGGGTGAAGGCTAGAACCAGAGGCTCAGACGATTCTGCGGAGATCTGGGGTGCAAATTTCTCGACCTCCGCTATCGGGTGGAGAAATGTAGGGTCCCCCTGAATAGGTCAGGCGTGCACTACACGCAGGAAGCGTTACAAGGGTAGCGGAGTACGTGTGGAGTGCACATTGGGGTTTTTTAGGTTAGAGAATTCCCTCCCTAGGCCCGACAAGACGCCTCCTGAGACGCGACAAGGTAGCAGTAGGCAAAACGCAACAGGGAATAACAATATTAATGTGATAATACTAAACTTCAGGAGCGTCTATAGAAAGGTCCCAGAACTGCTCTCATTAATAAACGGTCACAATGCCCACATAGTACTAGGGACAGAAAGTTGGCTGATACCAGATGTAAACAGTAATGAAATTCTAAACTCAGATTGGAATGTATACTGCATAGACAGGCTGGACACTGAAGGGCGAGGCGTGTTTATAGCGATAAGAACTGCAATGGTATCGATAGAAAATGACGGAGATCCTAAATGTGAAATAATTTGGGTAAAGGTCACAGTTAAAGCAGGCTCAGACATGGTAATTGGATGTCTCTATAGGCCCCCCGGCTCAGCAGCTGTTGTGACAGAGCACCTGAAGGAAAATTTGGAAAATATTTCGGTAGATTTCCCAACTAGTTCTGGGTGGAGATTTTAATTTTCCTCATATAGACTTGGAGACTCAAACGTTTATAACGGGTGGCAGGGACAAAGAATCCAGTGAAATTTTTTAAGTGCATTCTCTGAAAACTACCTTGAGCAGTTAAACAGAGTACCAACTCGTGGCGATAACAAATTAGACCTTCTGGTGACAAACAGACCCGAAATATTTGAAAGTTAACGCAGAACAGGGAATCTGCGATCATAAAGCGGTTACCTCATCGGTGATTTAAGCCGTAAGTAGAAATATTAAAAAAAGTAGGATGATTTTTCTGTTTAGCAAAAGTGACAAAAAGCAGATTTCAGAGTACTTGACGGCTTAAACACAAAAGTTTTGTCTCAAGTACAGATAGTGTTGAGGATCAGTGGACAAAGTTCAAAACCATCGTACACTATGCATTAGATGGGTATGTGTCTAGCAAGATCGTAAGAGATGGAATAGAGGTACCGTGGTACAACAAACGAGTTAGAAAACTGCTGAAGAAGCAAAGGGAACTTCACAGCAAACATAAACATAGCCAAAGCCTCGCAGGCAAACAAAAATTACGCGAAGCGAAATGTAGTGTGAGGAGGGCTATGCGAGACGCATCCAATGAATTCGAAAGTAAAGTTCTATGTACTGACTTGGCAGAAAATCCGAAGAAATTTTGGTCTTATGCCAAAGCGGTAGGTGGATCAAAACAAAGTGTCCAGACACTCTGTGACCAAAATGGTACTGAAACAGAGAATGACAGACTAACGGCAGAAATACTAAATGTCTTTTTCGAAAGCTGTTTCACAGAGGAAGACTGCACTGTAGTTCCTTCTCCAGACTGTCGCATGATGACAAAATAGTAGATATTGAAATAGATGACCGAGGGATAGAAAAACAATTACAATCGCTCAAAAGAGGAAAGGCCACTGGACTTGATGGGAAACCAGTTCGATTTTACACAGAGTACGAGAAGGAACTTGCCTCCCTTCTTGCAGATGTGTACCGTTGGTCTCTAGAAGAGCGTAGCGTTCCAAAGGATTGGAAAAGGGCATAGGTCATTTCCGTGTTCAAGAAGGGACGTCGAACACATGTGCAGAACTATAGACCTATATCTCTAACATTGATCAGTTGCTAAATTTTGGAACACGTATTATGTTGGAGTATAATGGCTTTTCTTGAGACTAGAAATCTACTCTGTAGGAATCAGCATGGGTTTCGAAGAAGACGATCGTGTGAAACCCAACTAGCGCTATTCGTCCACGAGACTCAGAGGGCCATAGACACGGGTTCCCAGGTAGATGCCGTGTTTCTTGACTTCCGCAAGGCGTTCGATACAGTTCCCCACAGTCGTTTAATGAAGAAAGTAAGAGCATATGGACTATCAGACCAATTGTGTGATTGGATTGAAGAGTTCCTAGATAACAGAACGCTGCATGTCATTCTCAATGGAGAGAAGTCTTCCGAAGTGATTTCAGGTGTGCGGAGGGGAGTGTCGTAGGACCGTTGCTATTCACAATATACATAAATGACCTTGTGGATAACATCGGAAGTTCACTGAGGCTTTTTGCTGCATAAAGTATTTACAAATAACATTCTTTGAAGGATAGTGTCCGTTATGCTAGGCGCGGATGTAGTTCTCTGCACATGAAAAAAGGTTTAGTGATCAGCATATTCGTTTATGTTTCTACTGTAAATGCAATAACTGAACTTTTTGAGTGCCCATACTACTGATAATGTTTGTAGTTCAATGGCTGCATATTAACGGTTGCATGCAATGAGTGATCTACTCCTAAATCTAATCGTTTTTGCTTCATATTTACCTATTTCTTGATCAATCTGAGACACACAAGAGCCCAGACCTGCATATGAGCAGACTGTAGTGTCACAAAAATTTTTGCTCATATCAGGGTGACATACGATGAGGTGACAAAATTTATGAGGTACCGATATACACGTATACAGATGGCGGTAGTACTGTGTACACGAGGTATAAAAGGGCGGTGCACTCGCGGAGCAGTCATTTGTACGCAAGTGGTCACGACGAAAGGGTGTCTGTCGTGATTATAGCCACATGGGTGGAATTAACAAACTTTAATCTCGAAATTGCATTTGCAGCTAGACGCATGGTGTATTACATTTCAGAAATCGTTTGAGAACCCAATATTCCGAGATTAACAGTGTGCCGAGAGTAACAAATTTCAGGCGTTTGCTCTTACCACGGACAACGCAGTAGCCGACTGCCTTTACTTAACGGCTGAGGTCAGCGGTATTTGAGTAGAGTTGTCAGTGATAACAGACAAGCAACAGGAACGGATCCGTTAGGACAGTACGACGAAGTATGCCGTCAATGGGCCATGGCAGCAGTCGACCGAAGAGAGTGCCCTTTGCTAACAGCACGACATCGCCCGCAGCGCCCCTACTGTGCTCGTGACCATATCGCTTGGATCCTAGGCATCTGGAACACCCTGATCTGGTCATATGACTCCTGATTACAGTAGGTAAGAACTGAAGGTAGGGTTGGAGAGTGGCACAGACTCCACGAAGTCGCGAACCAAAGTTGTCAACAAAGGCACTGAGGAAGCTGGTAGTGGCTCTTTAATGGTGTTGGATGTGTTTACGTGGAATAGACTGGGTCCTCATCGTGTTCGACTGCTTGAAGACCATTTGCAGCCATTCATGGACTTGATGTAGCAAATCAACGGTGGAATTTTTATGAATGACAATATGCCATATCACTCGGCCACAATTATTAGCAGTTGTTTGAGGAACGTCGTGGACAGTTTAAGTGAATGATTTGGTCACTCAGCTCGCCTGACATGAGTGCCATCGAACATTTATGGGACATAGTCGAGTGGTCATTTTCCGCACTAGACGCTGCTATGGCAACACCTTCGCAATTATGGACGGCTATAGAGGCAGTAGGGCTCAATATGTCTACTGGGGACTACCTAAAAACTTGTTAGTCAATGCCACGTCGAGTTCCCGCACTACGCAGAGCGAAAGGTGGTCTGACAGATATTATGAGGTATCACTTGACTTTTTCACTCCAGCATAGGATATCCGAAATAATTAATGCTTCCTTGATTGCATTCAAATCATTTATAGATTACTATGTCTAGAGCGATAAGGTGCTTCTTTTAAGTAGGCAAGGTAATGCTGTGCTATTTAGTGACTGGTTGACAATGAAATGGTGGAAAAAAGAGCAGAGACCAAGAAATGTTTTGTTTCTTTGTATGTGGAAATGGGAGATCCTATTTAATCGGGATCTGGTTATATTCCTTGTGATGATATTGTGTGTCTTAAAAACTTAATCTTTTCTTCTCCAAATTTAGACTTTTGTAGGTTTGCCGTTACTCATGGCTCTGATAATATGTAGATGATCTTTCCTTAAATATTTTGCTATAAGAATGTCGTCACCGTATAGTGTTACACTTTCTAGCATTTCTGGAGCTAGTTCTGTGTCTAAAGCAGAGATGAACACTCCAAACCGGACATAAAGTTCGAAACGCAGGAAGCAACAAGGGCTGTATATTTTCTAGATTGTAGCTTGAGTTTTACTTGCCAGAAGGAATTCTTGAAATCCATAAAATATGTGACACCATGAAACTTTTGGAGACTTCCTGAAGGTTTTCAGGACTGGTAATTACTGTAGTGATTGTTTTATTTTTTGTTGGTGAATGCTGCTATTTGGCTTGGATGCAGCTGGAAATAAATTCTAATATACTGATACGAAGTGTTCATCATGTTTCATTCAAACTACTGTTTAATTTCACCCTTACTGCTACTCGCCTAGGCAAGGTGATCATGTATGTGTTGTGGCAAAATACGTCATGGGGGCAAATCTCCATATTGTAAATATAGGTTTTAAAGGTTTCGTGGCTGGCAATGCCCAGCATCCAGCCTGCTTGACCTAATAAATGGGCTGAGCGGGCTCTGCGCCTCGCAGGCGGCCAGCCATACGACCGCTGCAGCCAGGTTGTGTCAACTGCCGGCTAATCGCACACAGAACCAGTCTCCAGAAATATTCTATATAAAATCAGTATCACGCTGTACAATCACAGTGGTTGCTGTTTCCGGTAACCACGAAAGAGAACTTCAGAACTATTCCATACTTTCTGTTATAAGTTTATTCCGGGTTAACAAGAAGTTAGTATGCGCCAAAGAAACTGGTAAGGCATGTGTATTCAAATACAGATCTATGTAAGCAGGCAGAATACGGATCTACTATTGGCAACGCTTATATAAGATACCACGTGTCTGGTGCAGTTTTTGCATCGGTTGCTGCTGCTGCAGTAGCGGGTTATCAAGTTTTGAGTGAGGTTGAACGTGGTGTTTAGTTGGCGCACGAGCGATGGGACACAGCATCTCCGACGTAGAGATGGAGTGTGGATTTTCCCGTAGGACCATTTCACGAGTGCACCGTGAATATCATGAATCCGACAAAACATCAAAACAAAAATCAAAACACCGCTGCGGCCGGTAAAAGATCCTGAAAGAACAGGACCAACGAAGACTCAATCGTTCAAGTTGACAGAAGTGCAACCCTTTCACAAACTGCTGACGATTTCATTGCTGGGCCATTAACAAGTGTCCGCGTGCGAACCATTCAACAAAACGTTATACATATGGGCTTTCGAAGCCAAAGGCCCACTCGTGTACCCTTGATGACTGCACGACACAAAGCTTTGTGTCTCGGCTTGGCTCCTCAATACCGACATTCGACTGGAATCAAATTGCCCCTGTTCGGACGTCTCGCTTCAGATTCGATCGATCGGATGGACGTGTACGGGTATGGAGATAACCTCATGAATCCATGGACTGTGCAATTCAGCAGAGGATTGTTGAAGCTGGTGGAGACTCTGTAATCGTGTGGAGTGTGTGCTGTTGGAGTGATACTCGATCCCTCATATGTCTAGATACGACTCTGACAGGTGATAAGTAAGTAACCATCCTGTTTGATCAGTTCGATCCATTCATCCATTCACGTAAATTGTGCATTCCGACGGACTTGGGCCATTCCAGCAGGATGCCACACATCCAGAATTGCTGCAGAATGGCTCTCTTCTGCGTTTAAACACTTCCACTGGCCACTAAACTCCCCAGACATGTACGTTCTGCTCAGAAGAGATCAACACCCCCTCGTACTCTTACGAATTTATGTACAACCCTCGAGATTCATGGTGTCAGTTCCCTCCATCACTACTTCAGGCGTTAGTCGAATTCATGCCACGTCGTGCTGCTGAACTTCTGCGGAGGGGAGGGGGGGGCTACACGATATTAGGCAGGTGTACCAGTTTCGTCCGGCGTATATTTCGAGCAGTAAATGGGCATTAAAGATTGGGAATGTGGCAACAGTATAATGATATGTAGAGTAACTAGCATGCAGGATGTAGAGGGTTTGATTCTGGGTCATGGTTCATTTCTTTTTATTTCCCAACAGTAGTCTGCGTGGTACGATATCTGGCATTTCCAGTTAAGTATTACGAACGCAGAAACGGAAATACAATCGTTTTTCTTGGTCTGCTCTGAAGAAACATCTTGCACGTCGTGGAAGCGAATTCTTTCGTGCCGCTGGATCTACTAGATTAAATACGTGTTCGTGGAGTGAACACAGGAAACAGTTTTGGAATCTAGTAGATGCAAAGGTGCGAAATAATTCGCCTTCACGACGTGAAAAAGGCTTCTTTAGAAGCAGATCAATGAAAACGATTGTACTTGCAGTTTTGCGTTTGTAGTACGTACCTGAAAATATTTTTTTTTGTGAAGAAGACCCACTGTAATCTCTCTATGACGATTAAAACACCTTATATCGTACCACGCCAATTATTTTTAGTAAATTAAAACAAATATGCCTCGACTCAAGATCGAACCCGCGACGTCCTGCATGCTAACACAAAACGCTACCCAGTGCACCAATTGCACAGCGCTGCTGCATTTTGTGACAAAGGTAGTTACCGTACATGTGATTACACTGTTGCCCGATTCCCTATCTTTAACGTCCATCCACTGTCCGAAATATTTTGAGGATGAAATTTTGCGACAGACGTTTTTGTATAGCCAATACTTGAGGAATCGTGCTGCGAAGTCCGAGTGTGCGAATTTTTCTTAACCTATTAAAGTCATATTAGTATCGTACCAAAACGTTTCATGATAAAAAATTTAAACTGAATAATTCCTATGGAAGATGCTCGCAACTTCGATCATCTTCTGCTCCGACGGGCAGCGAGTGTTGCTGAGAAGCTCCAAGTATTTCGCTACACTATTCGCCTTTTGCAGTATCTGATACGTCAGTTCTGTAGGATAATTCTTATCCTTTCGCATTATACATGATTGTGTCATATGTGCTGTTGTGTACTACTTCGTACAGAATGGGTTGGCTCAAATGGCTCTGAGCACTATGGGACTTCACTGCTGAGGTCATCAGTCCCTTAGAACTAAGAACTACTTAAACCTAACTTACCTAAGGACATCACACACATCCATGCCCGAGGCAGGATTCGAACCTGCGAACGTAGCGGTCGCGCGGTTCCGGACTGTAGCGCCTAGAACCGCTCGGCCACTTCGGCCGGCACAGAATGCGAAGGGGAGGTACGCTACAGAGTGGAGCAGCAGCCGTCGTCGCAGGGAAGTAGGACAGGAGTAGAAATGATTAGCGAACAAGTAAATACAGTAAACAGAATATTTACTTAACTGGTAGCTTTCTACATATGTTTGAAGACTCTTTAGAAATTAACATGCAGCAATAAAGTCCAGCTAATATAATAGCAACAAGAACATTGCAGGCGGAGGCTCTCGTAACTAGCGCGTGAGTGATTGTGACAGGGCTGTGACTAGGCTGTGTCTCGATGCGATTCTGCTGCGACTGGGCAGCGACTCGTTGCAAATAGGAATGGGTGGTGTGGCCGCCGCTGACTATGCGATGTGGCGGCGACACAGGGCCCTCAATGTACACAGCCGCTGAGCTGAATGCGTGGCTGAGCGGGCATGCCCGACGGCGTGCTCTGGATCTAACAGGACAGCTGGCCATTACTAACCCTGGTACACCAGTGGGGTGGTATCAATAAGTGGTACCACATGTACCTTGTAGAATTTGAAATCGATTTACAGTTATTGCCCACGTGGTTCATATTCTGTTGTGTGTGGCCACAACGGTTCCCCATAAACTGTTTTGCTGCGCCATCCATGATTTCTGTCAACTGATGTGTCAGTTCTGTAGGATAATTCATGCTCTTTGACATTATACGTGTTTGCATCGTATACTTTGTACATTAGGAAAGCAATTCACAGATACTTGGCCATGCGTGCCATTTTCTGTTCCATGCGGCTGCACCAGCTGCTGAGAAAGTAGAACTATTTTGGTACGCTGTTCGCCTTTTGAAACATCTGATATGTCATTTCATTAGATTAATTCATGACCTTTGGGTTACATATATTTGTGACATTGGTCCTGTGTATGTTAGGAAACCAAATTCTATCCGCTCAATCAATTCGTAAGCAGGAAGAAATCAGGAGCAGGTGAAAGCTGTAGCACTTAACAGCATTACAGAGAAGATCACTTAACGGCGGTGTTGGCAGGATTGTTGAAATGTGGACACAGCGACTCATCATTCTGTTGTGTGTGCCTACTTGTTACTGTGCCCAGCGATCAGGCCTGCCTGCCAGCTGGACATAAATGAATGCCTTTAGCCCTCTGGTCGTTCTACTTGCTGGCTGTACATGTAAGCCTGCCGTGCATACATGTATGCCAATAGACGTCAAAGGATTAATAACATCTTTTTTGAGTGGAAATAATTGTAAATAATATAACAATGTATCGTATAGCTTACCCTGCTGTTCTTTTGCAAGTGCACAAGATTCAGTAACTTTCTCGTCTAGAAGTTCCTTTAAATCGGTTATCTCGTTATAGGTTGGGGATTGGATAACGTTATGGCCGCTACGATTCCCTGATAACTGTATTCTATAATTCTGGCAGTATTAGGCATGCCTTAACGTTACTGTATCCAGAGTTATTTCAATCCTTACGCCATTGCCCATTAAGAAACACTTTCCTAGACAGAAATACACTCCAGGAAATTGAAATAAGAACACCGTGAATTCATTGTCCCAGGAAGGGGAAACTTTATTGTCACATTCCTGGGGTCAGATACATCACATGATCAAAGTGACAGAACCACAGGCACATAGACACAGGCAACAGAGCATGCACAATGTCGGCACTAGTACAGTGTATATCCACCTTTCGCAGCAATGCAGGCTGCTATTCTCCCATGGAGACGATCGTAGAGATGCTGGATGTAGTCCTGTGGATCGGCTTGCCATGCCATTTCCACCTGGCGCCTCAGTTGGACCAGCGTTCGTGCTGGACGTGCAGACCGCGTGAGACGACGCTTCATCCAGTCCCACACATGCTCAATGGGGGACAGATCCGGAGATCTTGCTGGCCAGGGTAGTTGACTTACACCTTCTAGAGCACGTTGGGTGGCACGGGATACATGCGGACGTGCATTGTGCTGTTGGAACAGCAAGTTCCCTTGCCGGTCTAGGAATGGTAGAACGATGGGTTCGATGACGGTTTGGATGTACCGTGCACTATTCAGTGTCCCCTCGACGATCACCAGTGGTGTACGGCCAGTGTAGGAGATCGCTCCCCACACCACGATGCCGGGTGTTGGCCCTGTGTGCCTCGGTCGTATGCAGTCCTGATTGTGGCGCGCACCTGCACGGCGCCAAACGCGCATACGACCATCATTGGCACCAAGGCAGAAGCGACTCTCATCGCTGAAGACGACACGTCTCCATTCGTCCCTCCATTCACGCCTGTCGCGACACCACTGGAGGCGGGCTGCACGATGTTGGGGCGTGAGCGGAAGACGGCCTAACGGTGTGCGGGACTGTAGCCCAGCTTCATGGAGACGGTTGCGAATGGTCCTCGCCGATACCCCAGGAGCAACAGTGTCCCTAATTTGCTGGGAAGTGGCGGTGCGGTCCCCTACGGCACTGCGTAGGATCCTACGGTCTTGGCGTGCATCCGTGCGTCGCTGTGGTCCGGTCCCAGGTCGACGGGCACGTGCACCTTCCGCCGACCACTGGCGACAACATCGATGTACTGTGGAGACCTCACGCCCCACGTGTTGAGCAATTCGGCGGTACGTCCACCCGGCCTCCCGCATGCCCTCTATACGCCCTCGCTCAAAGTCCGTCAACTGCACATACGGTTCACGTCCACGCTGTCGCGGCATGCTGCCAGTGTTAAAGACTGCGATGGAGCTCCGTATGCCACGGCAAACTGGCTGACACTGACGGCGGCGGTGCACAAATGCTGCGCAGCTAGCGCCATTCGACGGCCAACACCGCGGTTCCTGGTGTGTCCGCTGTGCCGTGCGTGTGATCATTGCTTGTACAGCCCTCTCGCAGTGTCCGGAGCAAGTATGGTGGGTCTGACACACCGGTGTCAATGTGTTCTTTTTTCCATTTCCAGGAGTGTACTTAATTCTGTCAGAAAATCAACGCCTATAAGGTAACTAGTCAATAAATAACCAATCATAGGAATGGGCATGTCATCACTCCATTTTCCAATTTCTCACAAAAACCGGCATTCTCACTCCGTGTAAGTTAACGCCTACTGTCCTGAAGATCCTGCTCTTGTCGATAGGAAGATATGGAATGGGGCCTAGTTGTGTTATTATTTCATACACATTATCTAACACAGTGCACATCGTTGCCCTCATGTACAAAAGAACTGTGGTTGGGATGGCACCAACAATGCAGTGGCCGGAATTAATTTGTTCAGGGGACCATGGCGCCTTGTATTCTATTCCATCAACTCGTCGCAAACATCTACATCATTATTGTTCCATAATAAGTGTACGGGATTCGTCGGATTACTATTCCTTATAGTTCTCTTTTCCTTACTAGTTTGTTACCGGCTGTTGCCACTGCCATGATTCCTGGTCATCGTAAGCGAATATGATGACACCACTTGTAGTTTGTCTATTTCACTGCTATGCCTTATTTGCCACTTCTGCTATATTTACATATGGATTTATGTCCTCCAATCGCACTGAATTACATGGTTTTGTCGATTACTGTGGGTATTACTGGAGTTATTGATTAAGGCAGGCTGGTTACCAAGTCAGTTAATGTTATTGTGTCGAATATACCACTACCAATCACATTTCAGTTGTTCAGTGATATTATTATTATTATGACAGCAGTTACCGTTATTATGGTTCAGGCGGTTATTATTATTCCTATCCAGTGATCTTGTCCGTTGTTATTATGGTACTCTGGAAGGTATCTACAAGCGATTTTTTGTTTTAGATTAGGCGAATTTGGTCCATAGTTTGGAGGATCCTAATTCGTTTTCAGCGGTGGATTAGCTGGTGCCATATAGTTTACAGAGTTTTCGCGCTGCAGACTGTTAGCTATACTGCTGCTACTGCGTCGCGTGAGCTGGCTGGCTATTGTTAAAATTGTTTCCCCATATGTTCTCCTGGATCAATCGTGACGAATTGAGTGCGAACTTAAATTGCTCGAGATCTGTTACTGATATTTGAATTAACGTGTGTCGTAATTCTATAGGTTGTTCAGCATTTAGAATTCTTATTATACAGCTCTTGGAGACTGCATCCTCCCAGCAATATGTCCTTTCCAAGTACTGCAAGCTACCCTGGCGTGGACTCGAAAAAAATATGACACAAAAACTCATTTTCATAACGTTTCTTGAACAGATCTTGACCAAAATTTAGGAAAGAAGGAGCAAAACAGAACAATTGTCCGCAATTTCCGTAGCCCACAAATATGCCTTATGCTGTATGTATCCTAAGATGTAGTTGATATTTTAATGGTCACTTCATGTTTTTGGTGCTACCGTTTTAAATGACATGGGAGAATAACTACAGCATGGAAGGTTCTTTTCTCAAGTATAAATATCTACAACTGACGATGCTTCAGTAAGCTCTTGTCTGATAATGAGGATGACCAATTTGGTACTGCCCTCAGATTAAATAACGCCTGATTAGTAGAAGTATATGTACCGAAAATGTTTTCGTTGCCATAGTTTCGTGCTGTTTTCGCAGGACTTCAATTTCGTTCCTAGGGTGGAATAGTTGGTGAAGAATGCATCACAACTTCTTATACTTGTTTCAGTTTATAAGGTGGCAGGTTAAGTGAATGTCAGTTTCGCACCTTACATGACAGGTTTTATACATCGTACCAGGAAGGAGAATATGTCACCTGACATAATTCGACGACAATGAGCAGATTTCCCTATTAAAATGTACAGTACGCAATGTAAAGGGATGATAATCGACGGTATTAACACACGGAACCTAAATACTGCATGCCAATGAGCAAGAGGTGAAACAAGCTGCTCCAGGAAACGTTTCATTTGGGGGCAGATGTGAGCGGCGACGTCACGGGCTGAGTACAACGGAAAGCTCTTAAAGCGATTTGCGGCACGGGACAACGAACGGGCCAGGTGACTCATCCTGGAGGGTAAGTAGCGCGCCACCGGAGTGGTGTGGAAAGAACATTTAAAAAACAGCGTTGGGGAATTTCCAGATGGATAAGAACAAACTGGTCATGCAGTAGATTACGTGAACTGCTCATGGTATGCTCATGATGTACACATGTAACTTTTAGGCATCTGGAGTCGGCACAAAACGTCCGATTGACTGACAGGAACTAGGAAGCAGTAAAGTACCGAAATTTCGACGCAGTTTGATGGTAGGACCTTTGGGATTGGCAGAGACAGTTTCCACAAAATAAAAGGAACTGTCCTATTGGTCGGACATATGCCGGAGGCGTATTTCACGCAGCCTGCCAGCTTTGTCATCGGTTAAGAAAAATAATTACATTAGTATTCCCATTCAGCATCAATATTTGTTCTCAATTCTGATCGCTACTTCTGTTCTTTCTATGTCTTAATATTGAAGAAATCCCAGTGGTAAATTCTCAACTTGGATCCAATGCAGCTACAGTCCTTTTTCAACAAACTCGATATGAAATAAATTTTATTGAAGTTTGTCGACTCAGGAATATCGGCATTAAATGAAGTGTTAAAACGATATCTCGTTAATAAGTAAAATTATTTCTCGTTTCTTGTATTATATGTCAGAATGTGCATACTTTGCAACCACAATGAAGTGTGAAATAAAACATTCCAGCATATAAATTGTCTGCGTTACTTATTCAAATGCAGACAGCTTGCATATTGGGTTTACCATGCAATCATATGGGATAAACAACACTATATTACGACAACAACTCGATAGTCATACCACGTCTGTAAGCTCTACGGACATTCAATTAAATGCTTTGACTTCTAAATTGTCTTCATAATTTACTAAAATAAGCACAGCTTGCAGCCTTATCATAATATGTCAGTCCTACATAAAAATTCTAACAAAAGAAAGTTGTATTACATGTATGATATCCTAGAGTGTGTCAACGGGCAATGGGCCTTCAAATTTAATATCTCCATTATTTATTAAAATGCACACAGCTCGCTTATTTATACTAGTTAAATGAACTGTAGGTTAGTAGATGATATTACACTGCTATTGAAGATCAGCTAGCTAACATCCATCTAGTGCTGCAATACCGTTTAAGACACTGTAACTCCTAAGGTCTAATTACTACTGCCTCATGCCTAACACCTAACGTACAATACCTAACATGTAACGCATAACACTTCGTTCCTTCCACTTATAAAACTATTATAGTATGTTTTCAGTGCGATAAAAGGATTGTTATCTAACAGGGTGTTAGATACGTAATCTTCAACAGTATCATATCACCATAATGAGACAGTGCGTGTCTGCAGTGGGTGTCAGCATTTAGAGGGGAAATCTGTAGTGCCTCTGTAATATATTACAATGTTGTTACCTAGCGGCGTTATGCATTGCATGTCAGACACTATGCGTTAGACATTACCATACCAAAATCAACTATATAGCTTATTAAGATACACACAACTTACTTATTGGCAACATTAAATTCATTTACAGAACCACTGCAGATCTGACTCAGAGCTTCTGGTGATAAAATACTATTTCAGATCCAGTAGGGGATATCCATTCATTGTTAGAATACTGTTTGAGATCCAGTAACACCTAATGTCTAGTGGCTAGTGACTAATTCATAAAGCCAAACCCCTAACCCTAATGCCTACCGAGCGAAGCGGGGCAGTGTTTAGCACACTGAACTGCTGTTTTATGTCTGAAAGCTGTAATTAGGATCTGCAGTATTGCTCTAGACGTGTTCAGTGTTGTCAGTAAGCAAGTTGTGTGTAGATTAATAAGTTATACGGACGAAACCTAATGCCGAGCACAAAGCTCCTCCAGGCAAAAACAATATATCTCTGAGGGAATATAACTTTTCCGTCTAATAATTGACACCCACTGCACAGTCGGCTGCAACAATAAGATATAATATACTGGCTAACACTTCAGTTATCTAACATCTCTTTCCCTCATTCAGAAATAACGCTATTCCAGTTTAATGTGCGGATTCAACGAAGCGTTATTAGGCATAAAGTTTTAGGAAATAAGCGTTTGGCATTAGGCATTACCCATTAGACATTAGACCTTTGGCGTTGAGTATTAGACGTAAAGCGTTAGGAGTTGCTGGGTCTTATATAGTAACACCAGATGGATATCAGTCACAGCATCGTAAACAGCATTGTAATGTCGCCTACTAACCTACAATTTACT
This sequence comes from Schistocerca serialis cubense, assembly GCF_023864345.2. NCBI lineage: Eukaryota > Metazoa > Arthropoda > Insecta > Orthoptera > Acrididae > Schistocerca > Schistocerca serialis. The sequence continues at coordinate 70,270,775 of NC_064645.1, forward strand.
TAAGTGGAGCCACTAAGGGAATTTCGTGCATTGTAATAAGTAAAACAGACGAATTAGATGTGGGAATATGTACTTTGAATGTAATAAATCTTAAATATAATACAGTTTTATTTTAGTCCATTAAATTTCGGGCATGCAGCGGCGCAAATAAAATTTCCTCCACTGATATTTCGGCCGCGTATCGTCCGGCCATCCTCAGAATGAGTCACAAGACTGACGACAAGATGCCAAGCGCTGCCTTATATGCTCCACCGCGGCGGTACCGCGCATGCGGGTCGCAGACGCTGGTCGGTGGCAGAGAAATACGCTTAAACATGCGCCGCCTGTGGCGAAGGCGTACAGACAGTCGATTCGCTTGTCGATGTGTGATCGGCGGCGTTGACACCATGACGACTTATCTGCAGTTTAATCACCCAAGGATCCGGATTCCATGCTTTGTCCAAATTAAAATCATTATCTCTGTTTATTAATTACTAGCTAATGTAATCTATATAGCTTCCTTGAAGACAAATTCCCAAAAGGAAGAGGAGGATGTTAAAATCTTCACATCACTGTAATTCATGTGATGCCCTGTATCAATACAATGTTCGGCCAAATCTGACTTGTCTGGCTGTAATAAGCATGTGTATCTTCGATGCTCCACACATCTCTCATGAACGGTGCGTGTTGTTTGACCTATGTACGACTTCTCACAATTTCCGTAAGGAATCTGATACACACCCGCTTTACGAAGCTGTAAATCATCCTTCACAGAGCCGAGTAAACCTGCAATCTTCGTGGGGGGCCGAAAGATCACCTTAAAGCAGTGTTTCTCAAGAATATGACCAACCTTCGAGGAAAGAGCACCCACATAGGGAAAAAACGCAATAGATCTGAAGGAATTACTATCTTCTTCCCCATCACATACCTGCATTCTAGGTTTTGTATTGAATTCTCTACGAAATTGTTGCGCACAAAATCCAGTTTTATTTTGACCGAAGCTGCATGATGATCTAGTATATTACGACAAGCATAAAAGGTGCGTGCATTTTACTAAGCTATACAGATTGTGCAACCGTGGTCTAGGTTTAGTAACTTTGGTTAGCGATCAAGCATTCTCTGTCCCGGGTTCAAAAGGTTTGAATTTTGAATAAAAACCATCAGCACTGGAGGCCGAAGATTCCATAAATAAGAAGTCACCATTATTCAGCCAACGGCCTTGTCGAGAGCGCGGAGGAGAGGAGGTTCAGCGCACTCTTTTGCCCTTGGGGTGGGAAAGTGCCCCTGAAAGTGGAAGAATCGGCTATGATCAACGGAATGAGAATTCAGCAGCAATGGAAACCTCTGCATTAAAGATACATAACGTGTATCAATAGGACTTGTAGTCAGTAGCTGAAAAGTGTTATGATGATCTCTCTATTGGCAAAAGATTCAGGATTAGTCCTCCATTCGGGTCTCCAGGAGAGGAAAGCCAAAGGAGAGAGGACGATAAGAAAAAGACTGAATAACCAACGAAAGGATAACGTTTATGACTCGGAGCTTGGATGTCAGAAGCATGAACTTGGTAGGGAACCGAGTACATCTACAAAGGGAGATACTAAGGCTCAGTATAGGTACAGTTGAGGTCAGCGAATGAAATGGAAAGAACACAATGATTTTTGGTCAGATGAGCTTACAGTAATATCAATGGGAGTGGGATTCGTTGTGAATAGGAAGGTAGGGCAAGAGTGAGTTAATGTAAACAATTAAGTGATACGGTTGTTCTCGTCAGAATCGACAGCAAGTCAACACCGACAACAGCAGTTCAGATATACATGTCGACGCCGCAAGCTGAAAACGAAGAGACAGTGTAAATATATGAGGATATTGAAGGAAAGTTCAGTACGAAAAGAGAGACGAAAATCTAATAGTCATGGGGCATTGGAATGAGGTTGTATGGGAAGGAGTAGAAGAAAGGATTATGGGAGAATACGGGCTTGGTAGCAGGGGTAAAAGGGGAAAAAGACTGAGTGCTGTAGTAAATTTCATTAGTAATACCGAATACTCCGTTCAAGAATGACAAGGGGAGGAAGTATACTTAGAAAAGGCTAGGAGATTCAATTAAATTACATCATAGTCAGGCAGAGGTTCTGAAATCGGATGCTGGACTGTAAGGTGTTCCCAGGCGCCAATATAGATTCAAATCACAATTTAGTACTGACGAAAAGCAGGCTGAAGTGTAAGAGATTGGTCATGATGGAATAAATGCACAAAAAAAGTGCGATACGCATGTAGTAATGAAGCATGAGATAATCTTGAAGTTCACTGAGGCGACAGATACTGCGATAAGGGACAGCTCTGTAGTTAATCTAGTTGAAGAGGAACGGACATCTCGAAAAAGGCCAATCACAACAAAATCAAATGGTTCAAATGGCTCTGAGCACTATGGGACTCAACTGCTGTGGTCATAAGTCCCCTAGAACTTAGAACTACTTAAACCCAACTAACCTAAGGACATCACACACATCCATGCCCGAGGCAGGATTCGAACCTGCGACCGTAGCGCCAATCACAACAGTTGGAAATAAAACACAGGTACAAAGAATACAACTGCGAAATAGCAGTGAGTAACAGAAGAAATACTCCTACTGATCGATTGAAGAACAAAGTACAGAAGTGTTCAGCGAAATTCAGCAATACAAAACTACAGGTCACTTGGGAATGAAATAAATAAGAAGTGCAGGTAGGAGTTTGGAAATTTGTGATAAGTTCTACTGGACCAAACTGCTGAGGTCATCGGTACCTAGGCTTACACACTACTTAATCTAACTTAAACTAACTTACGCTAAGGACAACAAACACACCCATGCCCGAGGGAGGACGCGAACCGTGGCAAGGCGCCACAGTGGACACGGCTACCACGCGTGGCGAAAGTGCAGGAAACCTAGGACGAAATAGCTGCATGAAAAATGTAAAAAATAGAAAAAGAGTGATTTTCGGAAGGACTGACTCAGCAAATACACAGAAAAATCAGGAAAAACTTCGCTGAAATTAAAAGAAAAGGCGATAGACATTGAAGGCTTCTACGACTGTGAAGAATTATCCGATTACGTGATAGAAGAAGAAACAGAATGCGCTGCAGAAGAGATAGGAGATTCAGTATTAGAATCAGAATTTGAAGAGTTATGAAAGACTTAAGATCAATAAGGTGGAGTGGATAGATAACTTTCTATCAGAATTTCTAAAATCATTGGGGCAAATGGCACAAAAAAGACTATTCACCTTGGTGTGTCGAATTTGTGAGTCTGGCTATATACCATCTGATCTTTAGAGGAACATCATCCACTCAATTCCGAAGATTGCAACAGCTAAAAAGTTCGAGAATTGTCACACAATCAGCTTCATAGATCGTGCTTTCCAGTTGATGACAAGAAAAATATACAGAAGAGTACAAAAGAACATTGAGGTTAGGTTACGTGACCATCAGTTTGGCTTTGTAAAAGGTAAAGGCACCAGAGAAGCATTTCTGATGTTGCGATTGGTAATGGTAGCAAGACTGAAGAATAGTTAAGAAGCGATTATGGGATTTGTAGACCTGGAAAAAGCGTTCGACAACGTGAAATGGTGCAATATGTTCGAAATTCTGAGAAAAGTAGGTGTAAGTAATAGGGAAACATGGGTAATATGCAATATGTACAAGAGCCAAGAGTGAACGATAAGAGTGGATGACAATGTACGAGTGCACGGATTAAGAAGGATATAGGAAAGAGATACAGTCCTTCGCCCCTACTGTTGAGTCTATACGTCGAAGAACCAATGACGGAAATAAAGGAGAGGTTCGAAAGTGGAACTAGAATTCATGGTGAAAGGGTTTCAATGTAAAATTCGGTGATGCATTGTTATCTTCAGTGAAAGTGGAGAATAATTGCAGGATCTGATGAATGGAATGAATTGTCTAATGGATACGCATTATGGGTTAGAGTAACAAGAAGTAGCAGAAATGAGAACAGCTAGGAACTTGACATCGGGACTGACGACCACGAAGTGAATGAACTGAAGGTATTCTGCAATCTACGCAGCGAAATAACGCATGGTGCACGGGGCAAGGAGTGCATCAATAGTTGATTAGTGCTGGCAAAATGCGCATTTCTGGCCAAGACAAGTCTGCTAGTATCAAACATAGGCCTTAATTTGAAGAACAAATTTCTGAGCTCTTACGTTTGGAGCACAGAATTGTATGGTAGTGTAACATAGACTGTGCGGAAACCGAAACTGAAGAGAATAGAAGCGTTTGTAACGTGGTGCTACAGAAAAATGTTGAAAATTAGGTGGACTGATAAGCTAAAGAATGAGGGTTATCCGCAGTATCGGCGAGGAAAGGAATGTATGGAAAACACTGACAAGATGATGGGACAGATGATAGGACGTCTGTTACGATACCACGGTATAACTTCCATGACATTAGAAGGCGCAATGGAGGAAAAAATAATGTAGAGGAAGACAGATGTTGAAACATACCTAGCAAATAATAATTGCAGACGTAGGTGGTAAGTGCTAGTAAGAGATGGAAAGGTTGGCGCAGGAGAGGAATTTGTGGCGGGCGTATCAAAATTTTCAGAACACTGATGATTCAAAAAAATCTGTAGTGCCACTTTTAGAATCCATGAAGAAAATTTAAATGCTGGATTATTCAGTTTGAAGCTTCATTGTGTTACCAAAGTGTGCTAAACTTTTTCATATAATACGATAAATGATAAATACATTTATTCATTTTCTAGATATCGTCTTCGTCATCGTCCTTGGTGTGGTCACATCTCTGTCTTACCGTCTTTGTTCACCTAGCGAATGTGCACAAGCAATGAATTTCAATCTACTGTTTACGTGATAAATCGTAAAACACCTTCTTCCTTACTAAAATCAAAGAGACAAAAACACATTCGTCCTTCCTCCCCAACAGGCGTTTGCTTAATTGTTAAGGCTTTCGTGGCCACTTGTTGACAAACTGCCTATTAGCTTCTGTCTCGGGTTCTTCGGCCGACGTTCATCTAATGATTTTTCTGACGTTTCGCCAGAACGAGTGGCTGGCATTGTCAAAGCTTCAACCTCCATTGCCGGTGGTGAACTGGAGGCGAGCTCGCGGCCGCAGACTACATGTACCTGGCGCGCCAACATCCGAGGGCTTCTCCGCGGTCATTTCCGGTGCGGTTCTCCTCTTGCTACCTGCGACGGTCGTTCGCTGCAACACGGGAAGCCAGGATCCGTTTACCTTAAGGCTTTCCTCTTTCTTGTTGAAACAGTTCGCGTGTTTTTGGATTTCTACAGCTTCTCTGAAAAAGCGCGTGTGATAGTGCTTCTCTACAGCCAGAACTTCCGTGTCGGCGAATTTTATTACGTGGTCGGTCTCATTCAGTGCGTGCTCTGCCACGGCCGATTTCTCCACCTGCCCCAACCTGCAATGTCGCTTATGCTCTTTGATCCTGGTGTTAATTGATCGTCCAGCCATTCCGACATAAACTTTTCCGCGTGTGCATGGTATACGGTATATTCCCGACATTGCAAGTGGGTCTCTTTTCTCCTTCGCCGATCTAAGACACTCTTTGATCTTCCTTGTCGGTTTGAAAATCGTCTTTACGCCGTGTTTGCGCAGTATACGGCCAATTCTGTCCGTCACTCTGGGAATGTATGGCAGAAAGGCCGTACCCGACATTTCTTTTTCTGGTTCCTTACGTCGGCGAGTGTTTGGCTCTGTTACACTTCTAATGTAATTTGTGGAGTACCCATTGCTCCTCAGAACAGTTTCCAGGTGTTGCATTTCTCGTTTGAGGTGATGAGACTCACATATTCGTCCTGCTCTCGTTACGAGCGTACTAATCATGACTCTTTTCTGGCTCGGGTAGTGGTTTGACAGTTTGTGCAGGTATCGGCCCGTGTGTGTCGGTTTTCGATACACGCTGTGTCCCAGGTTTTCGCCGTCCCTTGTGACCAGCACATCTAGAAATGGCAGTTTCTGGTCCTTTTCTACTTCCATGGTAAATGTTATGTTGGCATGGAGGCTGTTCAAGTGTCTCAGGAATTCACCGAGCTGTTCTTCACCATGGCTCCACACCACGAAAGTATTATCGACGTACCTGTACCACACCTTAGGTTAGCAAGTCGCCGAGTCCAGTGCCTGTGCTTCGAATTGTTCCATGAAGAAGTTGGCCGCCACTGGACTACCCATGGCGACGCCTTCCAGCTGTTCGTAGAAATCGCCATTCCACGTGAAATAGCTCGTGGTGAGACATGCATGGAAGAGCTCTTTGGTGGCTTGCGGGAACATGGAACCGATGTGCTCCAGAGCGTCACTGAATGGCAATTTCGTAAATAACGAAACAACATCAAAACTGACCAGGATGTCGTTTGGCGCAAGTTTCCGTTTCTTCAGCTTCTCAATGAAATGTCCTGAGTCCTTAACCTATGTGTCGGTCCTCCCCACGTGTGGCTGGAGCAGAGAGGCCAAGTGTTTCGCCAGTTTATACGTTGGTGAGCCAGGAGCGCTAACGATCGGTCTCAGTGGAACGTTGTTCTTATGGATCTTGGGTAATCCATACAGCCGAGGTGGTAGGGCTTGTGTGTTGCGCAGGTTTCTCTGTATGTCCGCCGGCAGAGAAGACGCCTTGATTAATCGATTCGTATTCCGAGTGATACGCTGCGTCGGATCTGCGCTTAGTTTTCGGTACGTCGTCGGATCTAATAGGTCTCGGATCTTTTGCTCATAATCTTCGGTCTTCATTACGACGGTCGCATTCCCCTTATCGGGAGGCAGTACCAATATACTCTTGTCGGCGTTGAGATTCTTAATGGCTTGTACCTCTTCTTTCTTCGGGTTGCAAGCTGGTGGTTTTGCTCGGCGCAGTATCCTGGCTGTTTCAGTGCCTATTTCCTCTGCCCTTTCACAAGGAAGGGTCCGAATGGCTGCTTCGGTGTTCGCAATGATGTCCTCCATAGGTATAGTTCTCGGGATGATAGCAAAATTCCCTCCTTTTTGAAGAACAGACACTTCCTCTTCGGTCAATTGTCGTTCAGTGAGGTTGACCACTGTGTGTGACATGTCGGGAATCGCCGTGTCGGTCTGCTTCCGGCATCTTTCAAACTTTTTCTTTTGCCGCTCGGTGCAGGGCTCGAGTTCGTTCTGCATGCTCCTGTGAGTGATGCTGTCGATGTTGTCCCAGTCGTCTCGATGCATTCTGCTACTTAGTTGGTAGAAAATGTCCAGAAGTTCCTGATCCGTTCTTGCCAAGTCTCTCCGTGTTGTATGTATTCGCTCACGAAGAAAAGCTCGTTCCAATCTGTCGTAGATACGATGTGCTTGGGCGGTGGTGAATAGGCGCTAGCATCTCAAGAACTTCGGTGTAGCACATTCATCTTGCAACCTGAAGAAAGCAGAGGTACAAGTCATTAAGAATCTCAACGCCGACAAGAGTATATTGGTACTGCCTGCCGATAAGGGGAGTGCGACCGTCGTAATGAAGACCGCAGATTATGAGCAAAAGATCCGAGACCTATTAGATCCGACGACGTACCGAAAACTAAGCGCAGATCCGACGCAGCGTATCACTCGGAATACGAATCGATTAATCAAGGCGTCTTCTCTGCCGGCGGACATACAGAGAAACCTGCGCAACACACAAGCCCTACCACCTCGGCTGTATGGATTACCCAAGATCCATAAGAACAACGTTCCACTGAGACCGATCGTTAGCGCTCCTGGCTCACCAACGTATAAACTGGCGAAACGCTTGGCCTCTCTGCTCCAGCAACACGTGGGGAAGACCGACACACACGTTAAGGACTCAGGACATTTCATTGAGAAGCTGAAGAAACGGAAACTTGAGCCAAACGACATCCTGGTCAATTTTGATGTTGTTTCGTTATTTACGAAAGTGCCACTCAGTGACGCTCTGGAGCACATCGGTTCCACGTTCCCGCAAGACATCAAAGAGCTCTTCCATGCATGTCTCACCACGAGCTATTTCACGTGGAATGGCGATTTCTACGAACAGCTGGAAGGCGTCGCCATGGGTAGTCCTCTCAGTCCAGTGGTGGCCAACTTCTTCATGGAACAATTCGAAGCACAGGCACTGGACTCGGCGACTTGCTAACCTAAGGTGTGGTACAGGTACGTCGATGATACTTTCGTGGTGTGGAGCCATGGTGAAGAACAGCTAGGTGAATTCCTGAGACACTTGAACAGCCTCCATGCCAACATAACATTTACCATGGAAGTAGAAAAGCACAAGAAACTGCCATTTCTAGATGTGCTGGTCACAAGGGACGGCGAAAACCTGGGACACAGCGTGTATCGAAAACCGACACACACGGACCGATACCTGCACAAACTGTCAAACCACCACCCGAGCCAGAAAAGAGGCATGATTAGTACGCTCGTAACGAGAGCGGTACGAATATGTGAGCCTCAACACCTCAAACGAGAAATGCAACACCTGGAAACTGTTCTGAGGAGCAATGGGTACTCCACAAATTACATTAGAAGTGTAACAGAGCCGAACACTTGGCGAAGTAAGGAACCAGAAAAAAAAATGTCGGGTACGGCCTTTCTGCCATACATTCCAAGAGTGACGGACAGAATCGGCCGTAAACTGCGCAAACACGGCGTAAAGACAATTTTCAAACCGACAAGGAAGGTCAAAGTGTGTCTTAGATCGGCGAAGGAGAAAAGAGACCCACTTGCAATCTCGGGAATACACCGTATACCATGTACATGCGGAAAAGTTTATGTCGGAATGACTGGACGATCAATTAGCACCAGGATTAAAGAGCATAAGCGACATTGCAGGTTGGGGCAGGTGGAGAAATCGGCCGTGGCAGAGCACGCACTGAATGAGACCGACCACGTAATAAAATTCGACCAACGGAAGTTCTGGCTGTAGAGAAGCACTATCACACGCGCTTGGTTAGAGAAGCACTAGAATATGCCATCAAGGAGCAGTAAATGGAAACATTATGGACAAACATAGCCAAACATGCCCTTTGAGCCCTAGTTCCTGGTTCCAGGGACCGATGACCGTTGCTGTCTGGTCCCTTATACCCACAAACCAACCATCGTGATTCCACAAGTCAAGGCAAATAAAAGTTTATAAGTTCCATAATTGGCTTTACGTATAGTTATGAGTGATTCCTCAGCCATCTACATCGAACACACGATCGACATGATCTTCATCGTGAATGTGCTCTTATCTTTATTCATCTCTGAAATGTATATATCTCTGATTGGAGACGAAAATAAAGCTGTAAACATTACACGTCAGTTAATGCACGGTGCATAATATGCTACCGACACCAGGGAACCTGTGACTGTGATAGTATGGCAGTGGAGTGGGAGTCCAGCTGCCAGACGAAAATCGACGTGTGCTTGCAGCACGCCCTCGAGTCGAGGTAAGAGCGGAGACAGCATATAGCAGAATACTCAGTAGTCACACAGCCTCGGCACGACAATTGAGTTGTACGCTTTACTGTTCTCGCAAACGTATATTAAGTAAACTCTGAAAGTATTGTGAGCTTCATTCACAGTCTGGATAGTGACGATTTAAACAAAGTCGTGTAATGATAAAATATTTAACCGCGAGCAGCGCTTTCTATTGTTTGTTTGTATTGCTATAATCTTTGAATTTTCCATGGTAGCACCAATCCGCGATAGCGCAATCTATGGACACTTTCTTGTACTATATTCTCTGATTGTTCGCATGCGAAATCAAATCAAGGTTTGATGTGGAAACGGATACAGATATACGTTTGAGCAATTTCAATAAGAAACGAATCATTGAAAGAAAGCTATTAATGCTGTTCAGTACGGCAACTGATGAGGGAGGTAAAGACAAAGATACGGATTATCTGAACTTTCAAAAGCGACTGAAAGAGGTGTTAGACCGTTCGAGAGCCCGAGATGACACAATTCAGGATCTGCTTTCTAACACGGTTATATAAATAACTGCGAGGAATAAGTCGACATCGCTAACATGGCAGTTTTGAATAGAACATGAACGATAGCAGATACTACGTACATCCTAATCGGTTGCAAACGTGATACTTACACCAACTTCAATCGCGGCACCAGCAGCTGTAGTTTTGACACACACCGTTAAACTCCCAGCCATCATCTTAAATCTACTTTCATGAGAAATATTAATTTATTTCTCAACCTGAACAGCCTAGGGCCATCAGGCCCAGTCATGCATCGGACCAAAGTTTCACATATGAGGCACATTTTTGCGTCACATATTCCAAAAAACCGAAGTTTTAATATGATAAATAGTATTAAAATGGTTATAGTATCAATACCCACGCCTCACAACCACATCAGCCTATCAGTCAATCGGACGTAAATGGCACTCGCTGTCGCTCCGTTATCCCGACATTCATGAAATGTTACCCATGTTTATACACCAGATTACCCTTGTCGTAATAACAGGTCATTCTATAAACTGTCAGGCCTTCTCATGTTACCCGCGATTTCGATTTTCCCTTTTTAATTTTTGCAGCTCATATATTGCCGATTACATCACTTTTTTTCTTTCCTGTGTCGATCTGTTTTTCTCTGCTACACCAAGCAAACATGTAGTAAATGGAGCAGTGTTTCTATAGCCTTCACTTTAAGAATAGATTATTTTCGTTCTGATGTACAATGAAAGAATACTGTTTCAATTGTATTGAACTGCTATTTGAATTTTCAACTGTAAGATACAATTAGGTTTTATGTCGTGCGGAATAACTAATGCTGGCAGGGTAAGCTAACTGAATGGTTACTAATTTTAAAATGTTGCAACAGTGCAAAATTTGATATTTTAACTTGTTTGATTTGTTCCTTATAGGAATCACCCGTATAATCCACATGTGTCTGTAGTGTACACAGCATGAAAGCCTACATTAATATATAGAAAGGCAATTAAAGAGGAGTACTCAAATGACTGGAAGTTATAAGCATGTTAATTCAGCATGTAAAAGGAGGCTATATCATTGTGTGGTCACTCGATTCACTGCACATCGACTTACATCTGGAGTTTAAAAATTAAATGTGATTAAAATACTTACGTACGTACCTACCAGTGCATGACATCTGGAATGGAATTTTCAATAAATTAGCATCATATGTATGGCACACTCACACACGATACATAGTGAAGGGAAAAAACCGTGACACCGGAGAGTAATTAAAGCAGAGAACTGAAAGTTCTCGGGATTTCATTTGCCAGATAACATGTAAGTGATTAACAATGCAAAACAACAAGTTAATGCAAAGCCACTGCAAAAGTGAAACGCTGGGACATTAATACACCGGTGTATCTTCCAGAATGTTGAATATAAGCATGAAAACGTACCTGCAGCGTGTTTTACAGGTGCTGGTTGTTGCTTTGCGATGTTGCGATCCATGTCTGCTGCACTTGATTCGTAAACATAGGTACGGTTAACGCTGTTTGCGGATGACGCTGGAGTTGCCGTCCAATGATGACCCGTATGTGCTCGATTGGAGACAAATCTGTTGATCGAGCAGGCCAAGATGAAGCATCGACACTCCTTAGAGAGTGTTGTGTTGAAACAGCGATATGCGAGCGAACGTTATCCTGTTGGAAAGCGTCTTTTCAATGCGCTCATCAATGGCAGCACAACAGGCCGAATTACCAGATTGGCTTACAAATTTGCAGTAATGGTGCGTGGGATAACCAAGATAGTGGTCCTGCTGTCGTTCGAAATCACACTCCAGATAATAACTCCAGGTGTAGATCCAGTCTGTCTAGAACGCAGACAGGTCGGTTGCACCGTGACAGATCCAGCTTTCATCAGGAAACACACCTGACCTCCATCCTGCCCTCCAATGAGCTCCCCTTTAACGCAACTGAAGTCGCAGATGGCGGTCGTTAGGGGTCAGTGAATTGCACGACACCGGCTGAATGGCTCAGAGGTGTCTTTGAAAGAAACGATAAGTAACAGTTTGTTGTGTCACTGTGGTGCCAGCTGCTGCTGAAATTGCTGCTGCAGATGTAGTACAGGTCGCCTGAGCCATAAGCCGAATGTGATTGTCTTCCCTCCCGATAACGCCACGCGGCCATTCAGCACCCGGTCTTCTCGTGACCGCCACAGCCAGCTATCATGTGCAGTGGCTACATCCTTCCAAGTGCTTCTGAGTATCACCATTGAACATCCAGCTTCTCGTAGCCGTTTTTCACACCCTCGTTCAAACACGATGATGTTATAACAATGGCACCTATGTCAAACTGAAGGCATTCTTGTTAAACTTCGAGTCACCACGTCCAACCTTAAAGGTAACTAACGCTCATGACCGTTAGAGCACGTATTTAAAGCACTAATATGGACGACGACCTCACATACCGAAAGGTTTACCAGCAGGTAAAACTGATTTGCATCCTTATAGTGGCGTTACTAGCGCCGCTCCTACGCGACTGGCGCGAAATTTAGAATAAAAATCATCTTTCAGGTGTAGAAACACACCTACTAACTTTTGTTTATGTCGCAAATTCCTTCTTGGTGTTGTGATTTATCCCGTTATGTTTTAACTTGAGAAAAGTATCTTGGAAGCGACTCATCACACGAAAAAAGTGTTATAGGTTAAAAGATTGTGTTAGTAAAGTTGACATCTATCTCTGCTGCGATTGGCCACCACCCAACCACACTTCCTGCGTGGCGGAGTCAACTTCGTATTTTCAAATGGGAAACCCCATTTTTTAGCACATTTGGATTGTACTGCAAAAAATACGTACGGTTTACCGAAGGGATTGTTTCCCATTCGTGGTGGATGGCGCCGTAATCGATAAATATCATTTGTGCCTATTTTTGCAATTAGAAACCGATGCATTTGATTATACATTTCGTTTACGATGTAAATGTAAACCTGTATGTTCTGTTGGCTGATGCTTATGTTCAGTGTTACTTAAGAGTTGCATATGTCATCGTACAGCACAAATAATGTGGTTAGGCCTTGACATTTCTGGCAGATAAGCTACTTGTATGGCAAGGAATTTTTTTGTCCCTATAGGGTTGCATTTTGTGAGTCCACATACTATCGTAGTGCTTGATTTGGGAGACAGCCTAAACACCACCACTGTTGTTGTTGTTGTTGTGGTCTTCAGTCCTGAGACTGGTTTGATACAGCTCTCCATGCTACTCTATCCTGTGCAAGCTTCTTCATCTTCCAGTACTTACTGCAGCCTACATCCTTCTGAATCTGCTTGGTGTATTCATCTCTTGGTCTCCCTCTACGATTTTTACAGTCCACGGTGCCCTCCAATACTAAATTGGTGATCCCTCGATGTCTCAGAAAATGTCCTACCAACAGATCCCTTCATCTAGTCAAGTTGTGCCACAAACTCCTCTTCTCCCCAATTCTATTCAATACCTCCTCATTAGTTATGAGATCTACCCATCTAGTCTTCAGCATTCATCTGTAGCACCACATTTTGAAAGCTTCAATTCTCTTCTTGTCTAAACTATTTATCGTCCACGTTTCACTTCCATACATGACTACACTCCATACAAATACTTTCAGAAACGACTTCCTGACATTTAACACTAGGTGACTGATACCGGTGTGTGTTTCCATCCAATCCCCCTTAACTCTCGCGCTGGCAGCCGTGCGGCTGTCGATGGAATACGAACCACAACCACTGTAATAACGTAAAATGCATGCCGATGGTAAGCGGCAAGGAGATTCACCGAAATCAAGCATCCCGATGGGAACGGAGGATTATTACATCCACGTCGTTGTTCGGCGATCATGCATACTTAGCTGCGAAGCAGATGTTGATACGGATTACCGTAATGAACTGTACAAACAAACTTAGAACCCAATAATAAATATCTAAGATAAATAGGAACCGTTAGAACACAAAGGTTTACATTTACACCGTAAATTAAACGTATGACTAAATGCATCGGTTCGCAATAGCAAAAACGGCACACTTGAAAACTGTCGATTACAACGCCGTCTACCACGGATGAGAAACAATGACTTCAAAAAACAGGAAGTACTTTTTGGTTTAGAATCCGAACAGGAAATTAAAAGGGGGGAGGGTGTTCCCATTTGAAGACATAAACTATATTCCTCACATAAACGAGAGGTGGTTAGGAGTGGCATGTCTTAGCACAGACAAATGTCCCCTTTACTAATATTAACTTTTCTCCTAGAACTTCTTTCCGTACGATGCGTCGTTTTCGAAATGTTTACTTGTCTCAAATTAAAATAATCACCCTGTATATATTCATGGTGTTGGGAAGTAGCCGTTACAACTTCTAGGGGTGGTAGAGGGGAGTGAGTACATACTTGTATTTTGAATGGGAACCAATTTCCGGAAACGTACCGTTTCCCTGATGCAGCCGTTTAAAAGCATGTTTGCTAGGTAGGTATGCAACAGGGTACTTACGTCGGGTGGACTAAAGTCATTTGACGTGTCATACCTCTTTGACGTGGTCGAGCCTCATTCACATGTCTCTGAGTGTAAGAGCAACATGCTGGAGTACACGTTCGCAGAATAGTAATGGAAGAGCTGCCCTACGACTTCATCACGATTTTTTGCAGGACTTTTGACTCTATCGCATACCATTTTACCCACAATTACACAACGGAGTCGAGAAATGGTACCGTCTCTGTTAGTAGGCGTGACGGTGGTGTTGCAAAACAAGTGATTCGCTGGGTCACTTCTTAACAGTTACTTTTAAAAGTCTTCGCATTACCAATATGTTTTCAAATGGTTGTAGCACGGAAACGGTACGTTTCCAGACAAGGGTTATGGATGAAAATATTATCTACCAACTCTCCTGTACTATGAGCACTGGAATTCCGTAACGTGAATTTTCGAACACCTTATATATATATACAATCAAACGGAAATGACGACGTTGGGCGACTAGTCCAGAGAACTCGTAGTCACTTGGGGTAGTGTTCTCAGATCACTGCTAAATGCACTGCTTAAAGAGGTTTTCTATAATTTGCTCCTCTGCTACGACATCGCAGTCGGAGATAAACGGAGACATCACTTCTTGAAGGTATAACTAAATATCCCTTGACCCGTCCTAATATTGGGACATATTTAATATGGTATTTGGAAACCTTCAACCTTGTTCCTGAACCAGGTGAGCATTGTTGGCCGGATGTTCGTTGCAGTGTTGATGTCACATGGAATTCGAAAGAACTGATACTTTCTGAATTAACCGGGGTGGCATGCGTAACTTCAGACTGTTGGTTGGTAGATCTTGCAGATATTGTACATGGGAGAGCAAGCTTACGTTATCTGCTTTCTTGCTTAGATTTTCTGTTATCAATGTAAGTTGCAACAGATAATTGGTGCATTCTAATCGATCTAAGTAGAGGCTCATGAAATTATGGGGTAGTTGGTAACCAAAGGAAACTGGAAGTAACAGCTGGGAAAGCTAATATGAGACATTTATTTCATTTAGTCCTTAAACGAACAAAGACTGACATATCTATCGAGAGAGGATCAAGTGATTACTTACTTTTAGAATAATTTAACCATCTAGCACAATTAAATTTACTCCTACCAAATAAACAGTTTCGGCCGACATCGACCATCCTCAGATCATAAAATAGAGCCAGTGGTTCTATCCCACCACTGCGTAAGCCATGTTGTCAGTGGTGGGGCTGAAGAACCTATTGTATTTTATGATCTGAGAGTGGCGAATGTCACCCTAAACAACAATTTTTCTGTTTATTTGTTAGAAAACTATGTGATTGTTTCAGATAATTAAATTATTATAACTTTAGACACAAGTATAACATGCAAGGTAGACTTGTTACTGTTGTGGTCCTCAGTCTGAAGACCGGTCTTATGCAGCTCTCCAAGGTGCTTTACCCTGTGCAGTGCTCTTTATCTCCGAATAACCAATGAAAACTACATCCATCTGAATCTGCTTACAGTATTCATTTCTTGGTCACCCTCTACAATTTTTATCCTCCACGATTTCCTCCACTACTAAACTGGCGATCTCTTGACGTCACAGAATGTGTCCTTCTATTAGTCAGGTTGTGCCGCAAATTTCTTTTCTCCCCAATTCTGTTCAGTGTTTCCTCATTAGTTACGTCATCTACCCATGTAATATTCAGCATTCTTCTGTAGCACCAAACTTCAATAACTTTTATTGTCATCTTGTCTAAACTGTTTATCATCCATGTTTCACTTCCATACATAGTTACACTCCATACAAATAATTTCATAAAATACTCCTGATACTTGTATCTGTATTCGAAATTCACAAATATCTCTTCCTTTGAAACTATTTTCTTGCCATTGCCAGTATGCATTTTGTATCCTCTCTACTGCGGCCATCATTAGTTATTTTGGTGCCCAAATAGCAAAACACATCTATTACATTAAGTGTCTCGTTTCCTAACCTAATTCCCTCAGCATCATCTGATTTAGTTCGAGTTCATTCCATTATCCTCGTTTTGCTTCTCTTGATGTTCTTCTTATATAAAGACACTGTCCATTCCATTCAAGTGCTCTTCCAAGTCATTTGCTGTCTCTGACAGAGTTCCAGTGTCATAGGATAACCTAAAAGTTTTTATTTCTTATTTCTGATCTTTAATTCCTAGTGAAAACATTTCTTTGGTTTCCTTCACCGTTTGTTCATTGTAAAGATTGAATATAATCGAGAGTAGGCTACAAACCACTCCACTCCATTATCAGTCACTGTTTCCTTTTCATGCCCATCAACTCTTATAACAGTTGTCTGGTTTCTGTACAATTGGTAAATAGCCTTTGGCTTCATGTATTTTACCCTGCCACCTTCAGAATCTCAAACACAGTATTCCAATCAACGTTGCCAAAAGCATTCTCTAAGCCTGAAAACGCTATTAACATAGGTTTGCCTTCCCTTACCCTGTCTTCTGAGAGGAGCCACTGATCCAGTATTGCTTCCTGTGTTCTTACATATTTCAGAAATCCAAATTTGTTCTCCCCGAGGTCGGCTTCTAGCAGTTTTTCCATCCTTCTATAACGAATTCATGTTTGTATTTTGCAACTATAACTTAATAAATTGATAGTTCGGTAATATTCAAATCTGTTAGCTCCTGTTTTCTTTGAAATTGGAATTATTATACTCTTCTTGAAGTCTGAGGGTACTTCACCTGTCTCATATATTTTGCACAGCAGATGGGGGTGTTCCGTCATGGCTGTTCTCCCAAGGTTATTAGTTGTTCTGACAGAATGTCGTGTACCCTTGAGGCCTTGTCTCCACTCAGGACTTTCAGTGGTCTCTCATATTCCTTTCTCCCATCTCATCTTCATCTAAGTACTCTTAAGCAATACTGCCTTCAAGTTCTTCTCCCTTGTACGGATCCTCTGTATACTCCTTCCTCATTTCAGCCTTCTCTTCTTTGCTTAGGACCAGTTCTGAGTCAGAGCTCTTGATGTTTATACAACTGCTTCTCTTTTCTCCAAAGGACCCTTTAATATTCCTGTAGGAGGTATCTACCTTTGCTATAGTGAAATACGCTTCTGAAACCTTACATTTACCGTTTAGCCATTTCTGCAGAACAATCTTGGACTTCTTATCAACCCCATTTTTCAGAGATTTTTATTGGGTAAGACCTACTACATTTACTGCATTTTTATATTTTCTCCTTTCATCAATTAAGTTCTACACTGAAGCGCCAAAGAAACTGGTATAGGCATGCGTACTCAGAGATATGTAAACTGCAGACAAACCTGTATAAAAACAAAAAGAGTCTGGCGCAGTTGTTAGATCGATTAGTGCTGTTACAATGATGGGTTACCAAGATTTAAGGGAGTTTGAACGTAGCGTTATAGTCGACGCACGTGCGATGGGACACAGCACCTCCGAGGTAGCGAAGAAGTGGAGACTATCCCATACGGCCATTTCACGAGTATACCGTGAATATCAGGAATACGGTACAAAATCAGATCTCCGACATCGCCGCAGCCGCGGAAAGATCCTACAAGAACGGGACCCACAACGACTGAAGAGAATCGTTCAACATGACAGAAGTGCAATCCTTCCGCAAATTGCTGGAGATTTCAATGCTGCGCCATCAACAAGTGTCAGTGTGCGAACCATTCAACGAAACATCATCGATATGGGATTTCAGGAGCCAAAGGCCACTCGTGTATCCGTATGACTGCACGACAGAAAGCTTTACGCCTCGCCTGGGCCCATCAACACCAACATTGGACTGTAGATGACTCGGAACATGTTTCAAATTGTATCGAGCGGATGGACGTGTACGACTATGGAAACAACCTCATGAATCGATGGAACCTGTTTGGGCTACTGTTCAAGCTGGTGGAGGATTTGTAATGGTGTGGACGTGTGCAGCTGGAGTGATACGGAACCCGTGATAGGTCTAGATACGACTCTGTCAGGTGACACGTACGTAATCATCCTGTCTGATCACCTGCGTTAATTCATGTTCATTGTGTATTTCGACGGACTTGGGAAATTCCAGCAGTGCAATGTGACGCAGCACACGCCTACAATTGCTACAGAGTGTCTGCATAAACATTCTTCTGAGTTGAATCACTTCCGTTGGCCACCAGACTCGCCAGACATGAACGCTATTAAGCATAGCTTGGACGCCCTGCAACGTGCTGTTCAGAAGAGATTTCCACGCTCTCGTCTTCTCACTGATTTATGGACATCCCTGCAGGATTGATGGTGTCATTTCCCTCCAGCACTACTTCAGACTTCAGTCGAGTCCATGTCACGTCGTGTTTCTGAACCTCTGCGTGCTCGCGGGGGCCCTATACGATATTAGGAAGACGTACCAGTTTCTTTGGCTCTTTCACCTTATCCAGATCCCAACTCCTTAATGTCCTAGATTTTTGCAATTTCTTAAAATTTAATTAACAGTTAATAACAAGTAAATTGCGGTCAGAGTCCATACCTGCCCCTGGAAATATGTTGAAATTTAATATCTAATTCCTAAACCTCTGTATTGCTATTGTATAATAAATCTGAAACCTCCTGGTGTCTCTAGGTCTCTTAACGATTCTCAAACCAGGTCTTGGTGGTAAATGAATTGTGCTATGCGCAAAATTCTACCAGGCGGCTTCATCTTGCGTTACTTTTCCCCAGTCCACATTAACCTACAGTTTTTCGTTCTCTTCCTTTTCCTGCTATCGAATTCCAATGACAAAATTTTCGTCTCCCTAATCTGTCTGAATAATTTCTTTTATCTCATCGTATTTTTCTGCGATTTCTTCACCATCTGCGGAGCTAGTTGGCATATAAACTTGTACTACTGTGGTGGGTGGTGGCTTCGCGTCCATCTTGGTATCTTGGTTTCAATAATGCGTTCACTCCTGTATTCACAGTTGCCTACCAGCATTCCTATTTTCTTATTCATAATTAAACCTACTCCTGCTAGCCCCCCGCTTGATTTTATATCTATAACGATGTATTCAGTTGTCCGAAAGTCTTGTTCCACTTGCCAATAATCTTCACTTATTCTCACAATGTCTGACTGTAGCCGCTCCATTTGCCCTTTAAGGTTTTCTAACCCACCTCCTCCTACTACGAGATCTAACATACCACACTCCGATTCGTAGAACGCCAGGTTTGTGTTTCCTTATGACGTCAGCCTCTTGAGTAGTCCTCTCCTGGGTATCTGAATACTGAACTATTTTATTTACTGAATTTCCAAGCCGGCCCGAGTGGCCGAGCGGTTCTAGGTGCCACAGACTGGAACCGCGTGACCGCTGCGGTCGCAGGTTCGAATCCTGCCTCGGGGATGGATGTGTGTGATGTCCTTAGGTTAGTTAGGTTTAAGTAATTCTAAGTTCTAGGGGACTGATGACCTGAGATGTTAAGTCCCATAGTGCTCAGAGCCATTTGAACCAACCATTTGAATTTCCAACCAAAGGGGATGCTATCATCATTAAACAATACAGTAAAGCTCCGTAGCCTCGGGAAAAATTACGTATCTAGTTTCCCCTAGCTTTCAGCCTTTAGCAGTATCAGCACAGCAAAGTCGCTTTGGTTGATATTAGAAAGAGAGAGCCATCAGTCATCCAGATTGTACACTTATAAACTAAAAATCTACAAAACCCATCAAGAGAATTACAAAACAGACTAGCAATGGGAATATTAAGAGGTAACAGCATACATTATTCATGCGGTTGCAGGTTCGAATCCTGCCTCGTGCGTGGATGTGTGTGATGTCCTTAGGTTAGTTAGGTTTAAGTAGTTCTAAGTTCTAGGGGACTGATGACCTCAGACGTTAAGTCCCAGAGTCATTTGAACCATTTTGTTATTCTTACAAGTTGACTTCAGTTGCTTGCATCCGAGAGGGGCTACGTAAACATTATACAAGGACGAATGATGGAAGACTGGAAGACTGAACGATATCTTACAAAACTATGCCAGAATGAAAAATGCTATCATAGTACATAAAAGGCAAGGAAGGCCTCGGCAGACTTAAGGATGTAAGAGAAGGGAACTAGCTGTTCTACTTCTCTGGCACATTCAGAGATAATTAAATTAAAATATCTTGATATACTCGCAATTTTTTACTTGTTAGTATTAGTATACATGCAATGTTATGCAATGTGTCATGTCAAGTTAAGTAACATCGTACAAGATGTCATATAACATGAAACACGTCATCATGTCTACCAGAATGGCATTTGTCTTGTCGTGCGGTTTGATACAACTGGTCATTGAAGTTTAGGATGCATTCATCCCCACTTGGGGATACATACTACATACTCGTACAAGCAAACACGTATCTTGGATACTTCCTATTGCAGATACATCCCACTCCTTAGAAGCACATAAGTTTGTTCTCACGTCCCTTACCATACACGTAACAGGTGGTTGGCTTGGGGAGAAATTGTCCCTTCGAGGAAAAAAAATCAACTATCCCACCAAAAAGAATAAAGAATGAAATGTTTTTTCATCCCAACAGTTGCATATCCAGCCCCAGAAATTTTGTCCCTGTAGAAAGACTTTCTCAGAAATTACATGTCTGCTCTTCAGGCGTATGGTACTATCTATTGTTTAGTACGGCTGGCGAATATTCTGAACTTTGACACAGGATGAGGAACTGTTGCAAGATCAGGTGTACCAACACCTGGCAGCTCAGATAGCTCACTGCCCTGGGGATGTAGTGTTAACTCGAAAACGAGTGAATATATCAAGACGTTTCCATTAAGTATCTTTGAAGCTGGCAGATAAGTTTCCTTCTTCTGCATCCTTAACTCTGCCCAGGAGGTACTCACCTTTTTTGTGCTGCAATAAGAGCATTTTTCATTAATGTGTCCCAACTTTTACTGTATCACAGTTCTGGCATTAAACCGCCACAGCTTGCCAACCGATGTGTATTTTTGTGACTCGAACGACAACCGACCCGGTATAGGTTTTTTTTTCTGCCATGTTCTTTGAGTTTGGCACCGTTAGTCTTTCTCCTCTACGATTACCAACCAGGGATGGTTGAACTTGTCCAGTATCGCATGCTGTGTCCTCACAGAACACAAGCATGACCACCACTCCAATGTCACATGCTTGTACGACGGATTTTGCTTTTAGTTTTTCATACGCTTTTATTTTTTACTACTTTGTTTTATAATTTGTATTTTCTAATTCTGTATTTTTTTTCTTCTTAATTTTTTGTTTTGTAGTTACACATCTTATTCGTATACGCATGAGGCTGTCCACGCATTGTAAACATAAATGCTCAACACAGTATACAAAATAACAGCAAAACAAAAATATGTTACAAACAAAACGTTAAATACTGTTCGAAGTTTTTGATAATATTTATATAAATAGTTTATACTGCCTAGATAAACTTACGATACAACCATAATGTATAGATAAACTTAGGATGCGACGAAAGTTGTAGAATTTCAGTACAAAAAATGACGTGTGCAGATGGTTCATGTGAAGTAGGAGCTTCGAAGCTTAGGAAAATGTGCAAATCTCTCCACGCCCACATACTACTGTTAAAAAGGGTTACTTGACAAAGGCTTTCTGGACGGCAAATGGGTTTCGCCTATTTCAACAGTAGCAAGAGACGTTACATCATTTTACTTCTTAAAAGTAGCTGCAAAGTAGCCAACAAGAGCCAAGTGTCCAAACACGCTATGAAACAGTTCACAGATGAAGTTACAGTCGACCACTATAAAATGTCAAACTATCTTCATAATGTATCATGACATGCAGGTAACCACGCCAAATGACAGGCTGACCAAAATATTCCCAACTTATTGGGAATCATACAGATCTGTGGTCAAATGGAACCTGCTTGTCAGCTAAGCGTATGTGCTGTTTCAAAATTTAGAAAATTTCCGAATGATGGTGCAAATGAAATGTTTCATCTCAATCACAACAAGGAAAAAGTGACTCTATAATGAATCACACGAACGCTGAAAGTTTCGAGCAACAAATGATAAATTACCGATAAACATACATGTTGCTGTTATCTCTTATCTTAGAATTCTTGTCATTGTTTTTTGAACAAAGCAATAACATCTACATCTACATCTACATTGATTCTCTGTAAATCACACTTAAATGCCTAGCAGAGGGTGCATCTAACCGCCTCCACAATAATTCTCTGTTATTCCAATCTAGAACAGGGCGTGGAGAAAATGAACACATATCCCTTTCCGTGTGAGCTCTGGTTTCCCTTATTTTATTATGATGACCGTTTCTCCGTATATAGGTCGACATCAACAGAATATTTTTCAATTCGTAGCAGAAAGTTGATGATTGAAATTCCGTGAGAAGATTCTGCCGCATCGAAGAACGCCTTTCTTTTAATGATGTACACCCTAAATTCTTTATCATGGCAGTGACACTCTCTTCCCTAATTCGCAATGATACAAAACGTATTGCGCTTCTTTGAACTTTCTCAGTCTACTCCGTTAATCCTATCTGGTAAGGATCCGAGACCGCGAAGCACTACTCTGAAAGAGGACGGACAAGTGTAGTGTAGGCAGTCTCTTTCGTAGATCGGTTACATTTTCTAAGCGTTCTGCCAATAAAAGGCAGTCTTTCCTTTGCATTCCGCACAAAATATTGTATGTGTCATTTCGAATTTAAGTTGTTCGTAATTGTAATGAAAAGGTATTTACTTGAATTTAAGGCCTTTAGAATAGACACTGATTTATCGTATAACAGAAGTTTCATGGAAACCTTTCAGCACTAGCGTAGGTCTCACACGTTTCATTATTTAGGGTCAATTTCAAGTTTTCGACCTTGAAGATATCTTTTCCGAATCGCTTTGCAATTAGTTTTGATCTTCTAATGATTTTACTAGTCGATAAACGACAGCGTCATTTGCAAACAACCTCAGTCAGCTGTTCAGATTGCCTCCTAAATCGTTTTCATAGATAAGGAATCCAGTCACATAACTGAGACGATTTTCCATGAGCACGCAATTACACTACAAGCCGCTTGTGTGGTACAGTGTCAAAAGTTCTTTGGAAATCTAGAAATACGAAATAAATTTGAAATCCCTTGTGAATAGCATTCAACACTTCGCGTGTTTAAGGAGCTACTGTGTTTCACAAGAATGTTTTCTACATCCTTATTGACTTCGTGTCAACAAACCATTCTCTTCGAGGTAATTAATAATATTCGAACACAGCATGTGCTCCAAAATTCTGCTGCATATCGACGTTAATGGTACGCGCCTGTAATTTAATTGTTACCTTTCTTGAATATCGGTGTGACTTGTGCAAGTTTCCAGTCTTTGGGTGCGGATCTTTCGTCGAACGAGCGGCTGTATATGATTGTTAAGTATGGAGCTATTGCATCAGCACACTCCGAATGGAACATAATTGGTATAAAGTCTGTACTCGGTGACTTGCTTTTACTTAATGATTTATGTTGCTTCATATTCCGAGGAAAAACGGTTCAAATGGCTCTAAGCACTACGGGAGTTAACGTCTGAGGTCATCAGTCCCCTAGAATTATAATGACTGAGTGGTGTTTAGGCAGGAGAGTCAACAGCAACACACAGCCGGTAACGCTGTACTTGTACCGCGCAATAGCGGCAGCACAGGCGTCCAGCCTAAGCTGAACAGCCTGAAGGCAGGTAGATGAGTTCTTCATCGACGAAAGACAGGTCCGCCCCCACCATCCCCAGTTAGCCATAGTTGTGGTCGGCAGGAATGCGGATCGCGGATCATATATCAGTAGTCCCTTGTGAGGCCGGACGGCTTTAGATTTGCAACAGTGGACTCCAAGTTGCCGGAACCTTGTAGACGGTAGTTGAATTCACCAGAGCATCAAAATGGTTCAAATGGCTCTGAGCACTATGGGACGTAACGTCTGAGGGCATCAGTCCCCTAGACTTAGAACTACTTAAACCTAACTAACCTAAGGACATCACAAGCATCCATGCCCGAGGCAGGATTCGAACCTGCGACCGTAGCGGTCGCGTGGTTCCAGACTGTAGCACCTAGAACAGCTCGGCCACCCCGCCCGGCTCACCAGAGCATCCTATAAATTTGAGTTGAAGTGAAACTGTCACCCCTCCCCCCACCTCGCGCACACTGGTGACTGAGATTGAATGTCCTCTCTTTTCTAAGCATGTAAGCGCTCTCGGCTGCTTTAGTGTTTAATTTCAGGGTTTCAGAGTGTTCCTTTATGTGAACTCTGCATCCCTAAAGGTATTTTTATGACACCTGTAAGTGAAGTTACTACATGTAGCCTCGTTACTGTAGCACTTTCTGTCTGTTCCACACTGTTGTCGAAATGCTGAATCGGTTGTTCTCTGATTCCCAGTCGCATAGTCTGACGAAATGTGCTCGTAGCTAGTTTGTACTTTTGGCCTCCAACGTTGACATTCAGTTACTACTCCGTTACGAAGCAGGCAGCAGTTGCGACCCATTTAGCTGTCTCTGTCGGTTCGTAACAAAATATTATCCCTGCACTACTTACTATTCCACTGTGCAACATATCTCAAAACGGTTAAATTCTTCTTAAAGGCCTAAAAGGGGGCTAAATTGGACTTACACAGAAAACGTAGTGAGTAAGAATATTTGTTTCTGCAAAAAATGATTTTTAAATAGAATTTCTGATCCAATACTACAGAAAAATTACGTGATTTTGCACGTTTTAAGAAAAGACGTGATTACAGTTTATACTCTGTCCTGAAATCATGAGATTCGTGTGGGACAAAATCGCTTGCTTTATAATTCGATAAAGTGTCAGAACGCTGATCAATCGGTCATACCTGCGTCTACTTATTTTTGCAATTCGGAAAGTTTGAGAAGTACAGCCCACACTGAGATCGATATTGTGTATGACGCGTTGTCGCCGCGTGAATACAACCACACGCTCGTTTCGTCGGAACGCACCCTTTTAGCTTTAATTTAAATGCCATTCGACAATAGGGAAGTACATCTAAGAAACAAGTGGGCAACACATGGGTCTATTTATCTTTATATGTACGACTTATGTGGCGTGGTGTGTTGACTTGCATTGAGTAGATCATTTAGGTGTAACGTTGTCATCATCAAAAATTGGTCTTACCCAACTTTGTATTGGGGAAGTCTAAAATGTCATAACAGATGGCCGAATAATAATTTTTCGAACCCTGCCAAAAAGAAATATCTAAACACAGGTAATTTTTATCATTCACTTTATTTTACGGTTTTCTTGCTGGTCTGCTTCCCTGAGATTTGTAAATCGAATTTGTAATGGGCGAGCGGAAGGCGTATATGCAACAGGAAGGTGTAGCGCGACTCCGATGCGGGTATATAAGCACCAGCATCTACGTGTGCTGTTAGTGTGGCATTCGTATATATACTATGTGCGTACGATAAAAAAGGAAACATGAACTACGGCGACATTGTTATCAAGTGCTCCAAACAGGACCAACATGCTGCTACTGTTTTCTTGGGTGCCGAAGGATAAACGCCGATAGACATCCATCGGAGAGTGAAGAATGTATGGGGGCTAGCATATCAGTCTGAAAGCACCGTTGTGTAATGGTTCGCCACGTTTCGTGGTGGTCACGATACCGCACAAGGTGTCGGTCGATCTGGGAGACCACCCGCATCCACGAAGGAAAACCACAAGTGGAAGGTTCATGATGCGATTGGGACGGACCGGAACATAATAATTCGTGTGCTAGCAAAGGATGTCGGCATTAGCTTCTCCAGCGTGCAAAACATTATTCAGCAGCAGTTAGGCTACCATAAGATCTACAGCCAGTGTATACCGAGGGTAGAATCCCCAACAAAAAGCAAACCGAATGGCTGTTTGTCTGAAGCACCTCGCGAGACTGAATGTTGAAGGCAACCTGTTTCTTGAGCGCATTGTTTCAGGCGGCAAAATCTGGTGCCACCACTGATAATTGGAATCTAAAGCATTGCGATACATTTTTATCATTCAGTGTCCCTTCGTCCCAAGAAATTCAAGACTCACCAATACGTTCAACCTGTTATTTGATTACCAGAGGCTAATGCTTATTGATTTTAAGGAGCATGGTGTCTCACTGGACAACAATAATGCGCAACGCTGGAGGAATTATGCCGTATAAGTAAGGCGAAATGTTCGTGAAAACTGCTGTAAAGGGAGCTACTACTTCATGAAAACGCACGCCCCACACATCGAAAATGTCGTACTGTACAAGTTACGCCAACTTAAGTGGGAGACACCCGAACATCCGGCCTATAGTCCTGATCTCATACAACTTAATTATCATGCCATCGGTCTCTTAAAATAAGACCTTGACAAATCAGCGATACCTGTCGAAGGATGTGTATCAGGTAGTTACGGACTTCGTCAATCAGCAGGACTTATTGTTTTAGCTAACAGTTGTCTTCAACCTGGTGCGTCAGTGAGATGATATCCTCAATGCTCTCCGCGATTTTTCCTGATCAGCATAGCGATTCTGGACTGTACGGCCTTTCAGCCGAAACTTTCTGATCGTCCTTTATAAAATTATATGAATGACAGGCATATGTGATTGAGCTTCAGTTAACATTTTATGTGATTACGGTCTTATTTTTCTAGTTACTGTCATCTTCTTAGTAATCGTTTGTTTAGGTACTCCGTTCTAAAAAGCCACATTTTCTTCAACACGAGGTTTCTACAGCTCACATTACGCGCTCCACTAGTAAGTAGGTCAAACACAGACTGAACCATTAAAGTCGCCTTTGGCATATATTAAAGTTGACAGCTTTCATCTAGATTTGTGTGAGGATTTAATGTTATCTAATCTGCCATGGGTCGTTCAAAGGAACACAAAATTTTAATACCTTCTTGCAATATACCAGAAAAGTCGACACTTCAAAAATTATTTGTAAGAAATGTATGAAAAGGCTATTTCTGGTATTAAAACAGACATTTGTGACCACTGCATTTGGCTTTCAGTCGACGAGAATACAGATGTCTATGGCAGAACTTTCTCAGCCTGCAAAAATTTACTGAGAGACCGTAGAAAAACTTGGACATTACACAGCTTAGAAGTGTGGTTCATTGTGTACTGCAGTTCCAAAATGTAATATGATTGTAGCGTTAGGCCACGGACTGTGGTCATACTCAGGTACGCATTACAAGTCTGTGTTTTTGTGTGACTGACATATGACAGGATTATTTGCGTAAAACGCGTCCTATTACTATATTATCAAAAGAGAAAGTTGTAGCACCGGTAAATATCTCAACTACTTGTGAATTTTTCCGAGTTTCGCTCATTTGCCAAAAAGAACTAGAATGAATCTGTCAAAAATATAATGACGGTTTCTAATTTAATATTGGAGTCCATTACACTTTCCATTGAAGGACTCCAAAAACGCCAAAATCAGTTTTACAAAAACCCAATAATGTGGGCGCTAGTCATCACCAATATTCGATGCTTAGCATCGGTCCCAGGGCAGGCTCACAACAAAAAATGGCTCTGAGCACTGTGGGACTCAACTGCTGAGGTCATTAGTCCCCTAGAACTTAGAACTAGTTAAACCTAACTAACCTAAGGACATCACAAACATCCATGCCCGAGGCAGGATTCGAACCTGCGACCGTAGCGGTCTTGCGGTTCCAGACTGCAGCGCCTTTAACCGCACGGCCACTTCGGCCGGCAGGCTCACAACAATGAAAAAATCGCACGACGTGACTCTGTCGTTGCTTAGTAATTGTCTGCTTTGAGAGCTCAAGCTATTCGGGTGTGTCTCGGAGTTATTTGAGAGGAATACAGTGATTTAAAAGTTTGCAGCCGATCTTTGCAAGTAGAAGTTAAATAAGACTTTGAAAGAAGGTTAACTGTTGAAGCAAAGCAGACTTGTGACGAAGAACAATGGAGGTAAGCAACCAATCCATATTCAGCCATCATAACAGGTCCACACTGAAATCTGATATTGTAGGCAACATCTTCAAAAGCTGCAACTGCTGAATGCTGTGTGTCCTAATCCGAGTATGACACAGCGTGAATCCGAGCAACACCAAAACCACTTCCAAGGTTTTTACGGGTGTTTCCTCAATATTTTGGCGTGGGAGCCTCCTGTGAATCGTGCATCAGTCTGCTTCGACAGATATGCTCCGCAAAACCGCTTCACGGTATGTGGCAGAGAGTGCTTCAGCACTCCTACCCTCCCCCTTGTATTCGCACGTGGTACAGGGAAGGTCTCATGTAAACAAGCCACCGTAACGACTCCAATTGTTCTGATTTCCCAGTCGTTAACATTTCGTGAGAAAATGTTGCCCATCTTTCTTCGACGTGTGTGCTCTTGAAATTTCTACAGTAACATCTTCGTAATGTACAACATCATGTGGCGTCTGCGGCTGGAGTATGTATTTTGAGCGTACCGTAACGCTCATGCGCCTACTCAACAATTCTCCGACGAAACGTGCCGACCTTAGTTGAATCTTCTCAGTCACTTATATTAGTCGAACTAGACAAAGGCTCCAGAGTGATTAGGAATTCTTAAAAATCGGTCGAACAAAATTTTTGTAAGCCACTTATCTCGTGAATGAATTACATTTCACCAAGTCTCTTCCAGTGAATCCCAACTTGTTATCAGCTTTTACTACAATCAGTTTTATGTATATCCCTTTAGCCCACTCCTGACAGTTAATCCTAGGTATTTTACCGAAATTGCTGTTTACATGGATTTTTCCAAAACAGCGTTATCGAACTGTAATGGATTTCATCTCCTCATTATGCGTAGTGTGTTACAATTATTTAGTTTTTAAGGTCCTGCTTTTCTGTACTACTATTCGACTCTCCCCAGATATTTCGGCATTCCGCTCACAGTCTTCTGACGTTGCAGCCCTCCTACAGCTAGCAGACTCGTCTGAGTGTAGCCTTAGTGGGCTTCTGACGTTAACCATCTCTGTTTGTAGAAGACCCGTTTGCAGATTTTCTTTTCCTCCAAAACGTCGTAATGCGTAAGCGTAAGATACATTCCACAATTCTACAACAGCTTGACGTCATTTATACTGGCCTGCAATTATGTGCATGTGCCCGACGACCCTTCTCAATCGCTTGATGCGAGTAATCTATGTAGAATGCCGCACTGTCTCACGCATCAACAATGTGTTTCCTCTGATGAACGATTTGAGTTGATTTCCTATTTCGTGGCCGCTTGTTTCAAAACTAGCTCCTCGGCATTTGTGCGATGATTCGAAGGAGCAATAATTGTAAAGCTTCGTGGTGAAACATTTTCGGAAAGTCAAATACTGCAGTACGGCCTTCTCTTTATCGCCTTCTATTTCTGGGCCAGTATGGCTAACTCAGCGACTGATTAGAAGATTTAGATTATTTACGGTAAATTGCGATGAACTAACACATCTTCAGTTTAGTAACACTTACGGTGGTCTCAACATGAGCCTCTTGAGTTTCACCAAACAAGGCGAGTAACGGATTGCTTTTAGCTAATTCAAGTGAAACTAGTTTCACCAGTTCACAGTGTTCATGCAGTAATCGAGTATGCAGCAGCTAAATTTTAACTCCATCTGAGGTGTGTGCATATTCTTCCAAACAGTAGTAAACATACGTCCGAAGGAAACAGGTCTGCTTCCCGCGCCAGGGTTCCCGGGTTCGATTCCCGGTGGGGTCAGGGATTTTCTCTGCCTCGTGATGACTGGGTGTTGTGTGATGTCCTTATGTTAGTTAGGTTTAAGTAGTTCTAACTTCTAGGGGACTGATGACCATAGATGTTAAGTCCTATAGTGCTCAGAGCCATTTGAACCATTTGAAACACGTCTGTTAAATGGTTCATCCGTAACCTTCCGACCCATTGCCATCTTAGATAAATTCTTCGCCATATATGCTAAGCAAACAGATCGCCTTATATCCATTGTCAATAAAATTAAATTATTTTGAGAATCAGGAGAGATCGATTTCGATTTGTTTTGAGTTTGTAGCGTGAATGTAAATCTGCAATGGAAAATAAGCATCCCAATTAAATAACGTGTTTTGTCAGTACGTACGAACCTATTTGACTGATTATCATTAAGTCCTTTTCGTTCAGTAGACAAAAAGATGGAAGTGAGTTAAAATACGTGCTGAGACGCATCTGATAAGAACTCTGGGAATAAATAATTAAAAAATATCCCAGATACTGAATCACTTTCAATATTGCCTCTAATTATCAGAATTTGTTGTTCCACTTCTTAGAACCATACATTATGGGGTACGGAACTGAAGTGTTTCATAGGACAGCGTTCATACTAAATGTCATTATCAGCTAAGCATTAACATTACCATTGAAGTTTCTGGAATCTTTTTATAGAAGTTTACATGTTCAGTAAAGTATGTATTATATAAGTTATCTTAGGCATTAGAAGGTAAAGACACTGGACCAAGCATGTCGCCACCGGATGTACGAATTAATCTCCCTCCCTTCCGCAGCATTTTGCATCTAAATACGAGATGTAAGACGACAATTTAGATTTTAAAAACTTGTTTGCATGTTCCTGAAACTACGATCGAAGTATTCTTATTCGGATACAACGATATACCAGTCACAGGAAAGGTATACCATGAATATAATTAGTTAAATGTTCTTAAGTCTGATGCGCATGTTAATCACAAGATGTAAGCGGCAAAGTCACCGAATTTTCTGATACTGCTGCGGCTGCGCATTGAGCTATGTTGTAACACTGATAACTATTTACAGTAAACGCAACTATGAATTAGTTTGCGAATCTGAAGTGTCTGATTATGATATATTTACTATTGAATTATGTACTGAAATTAATGACTAATGCAATGAAAGAAAATGTTTAGCTTTGTTGGTCGTTGGAATCGTACGTTACTTAAGAGAGAGCCCAGAAACAGGGATGGATATGGATGCTAACCGTGGCCGATTCACTCTATGGCGCACTGCTTCTCTCTTTACTCTTCATCTCTAAACAAAATAATGAAAGATTTTAGTAAGATCCAGGAAGGAAGGAAGATGGTGCAAAGTTGATTACTAGGACGAAGACTACCGACTACGAATCCAAAAATTTACCAAATGATTTCTAGAGCTGTGTTGGAACTTCAACCTATGCTGTGAAGCTCCATATTAACAGGCATGGAAACTTTGTTTTGACGTCTCATCGACTTTCGAATTGCGCAAAGATGTCCCATTAAATGGATCATAAACTTTTCAGGTGAACCTATCCCGGTTTTTAAGTGACTAAAGGAAATGAATTAAATTTCAAGTGAGATCGCTGGCTGACGGTGTGAGTAGCTGTAGACGTATGAAACTCCAGCGCGTTAACCGCTCCGCCAACAGTACAATATGGTTACAACTTTAAAAGACAAATCATTTTGTGTGTTGGTATTTGCATCAGGTCAACCCATTGTTCACGTCCAACGTGCATCTCGCCGCCGATACAGCTAGAAGCCACCTCTGCACATGCAGATTTATTAGTGGTATACAAAATCCTTGAAAGTTGATTGATTACCCACAGGGAAGGGCATTGGTCGGCTACGCACATGTGATGATAACGTCGAGCATATCCGAGACGCGTTCACACTGAGTCCTCGCAAGTCCACAAGAAGGCCAGGAGAGGAATGTAAAGTTCCTCAAGCAACGGTGTGGGTGTTCTGAAACGACGTCTCCATATGAAGCCTTACAAGTTGCAGTTGCTGCCGAAATTGCGTCCCGTCGACGGATAGAGAAGATACGAACTTAACATTTCATTTCTCCAGAGTATGACAGAAGACACTCTTCCCGAACGACTCAGCCTCTCAGAGGAATCGATGTTTCATCTATCTGATAAAGTAAACTTCCGTAGTGTAACAACTTGGGGATTACAAAATTCTATCGTCGACTTCGGACACCGAAAATGAACGTGTTTTATTCCGTTTCTGTATGGAATGTTTATACACCTTTCCGCAATGCGGAGGAAACTGTGACGGGAATGTCATACCTGAACATGTCACAAAATTGGTTGTTTCCTCAATTTCACGGTGATTCGAATGGCCGTATTTTTATGCATGACTGTGCCCGTAACACTTTCACCTTAAGGTATAGAATTCGTTTAAGAACACCATCCCATAACGCAGGACTGGAGGAGGGGAACAACAAGATCTTAATCATTCCTTTTGGCCTCACGGGTCCCCAGACTTCACACATTGACATTTATTTCTCTGGGAGTGCATAAAAGAAAGAGTTTTCGTCCCAGCTATGGCAGCTACTCTTCAACAGCTGATGATTCGTTGAAGCTGCCACCTTAATAGACAGGAACCTGTTGATTCGTATGTGGAATGAAATGGACTACCGTTTCGACGTTTCTGCAGCCACGCATGGTGCACATGCTGAGTGTGTGGTGTAGTGTCTGTGCGAAGGTAAAACTTTCAACCTCCCTCTATCCAGTGACATGCGTGAAGTGTTTTGTCTTTCATAGTTTGCCTGTAATAAACAAGTGATATCTGCTGTTTCATTATGAATCGACCTGTATGTTCATCTGTCAAATGCGCGTTAATCAGGGCGGAGTAGGCAAAGTGTAGTGAGAAGAAGGCTTCAGGAGGACAGGCAACACGCACACTGGGCCTTTATTTTGTTGCAATTTTAGTATTACTATAATTATTTTGCTTGGAGCCGGCCGCTGTGGCCGAGCTGTTCTAGGCGCTTCAGTCGGGTGCCGCGCTACCGCTACGATCGCAGGTTAGAATCCTGCCTCGGAGATGGATGTATGTGATGTCCTTAGGTTAGTGAGGTTTAAGTAGTTCTAGTTCTAGGGGACTGATGACCTCAGATGTTAAATCCCGTAGTGCTTAGAGCGATTTGAACCATTTTTTTGGCTTGGATTTATTTATTCGTCCTACAGACAGCTTGGTAGACATGTAAACTCATACATGCAGAGAAAACAGGGTGTAAATAGTGCGTGCAATGGCTTTAAATTATTTAAATATTTCACATAGGTTCAGTGCATATAGATAAGGAATTTTCACATATCAAATATAGACAGAATATAAATCACCTTTGTTGATCCTCCTCGATCCAGAGCTTAGATTTTGTGAGTAAAAATAATGGTGGTCAGTTAGTTCTTCTGGGACCGAACAAGACTCGAACACCAAATTACAAAATAAGGAAAAAGAAATCTTGTGAGTGAACCTGGTGATAGCATATAGACTCCATCATAAATCAACCTCGTTTTTTATCCTAATAATTACATATTCCCACGGATTACTTTCATAGATTTTATTTATTGAACTGAAAACTCAAAAAATGAATATATCTGTGTATGTACCACTATATGTTTGTTACTTATTATATCTGAAGAAACTATCACTAAATTAAAACCATTCCAGGGCCTTCAGAAACTAAGTTACACATTATTATGCCAGTCCAAGTCACTTTTTTTAAAAAGCTGCACTAAACTTCCAACTGACACAAATACGTGAGACTATTTTGCATTATAATCATCAAAACTTTGTAAACGAACCCTCGGAACGTTTTACCAGTCGCTGAGTTCCCCGACTACCGAAATCAGACCCTCGGACACGGAGCCATTCCAGAACAGTTACGTAAATTGCTTCGACGTAGCAAAATCTTTGATCTCCATGAATCACTTCCTCGACTGCCTTCACACTGTCGCCTGTGGTCGACTTGGAAGTCGATGGCCCTCCTTCCCGATCAGCATCGCCCAGCTCTCTGCAGCCTTGCTCAAACTGTCGGCACCACTTCCTTGTGGTTGGACACAATATTGCCTTTGGCCCACATCCCACCAGAATTCACGGTTAGTCTGTGGGCAAATTAGACGTTTTGCCCGCTAGAATCGTACTGTCCCCCGTAATTCAACTTTGGAGTTGGTCGTCAGTTGCTGGGCCCATTCACTCTCACTCTGCACCACGGTGAACTGTGACTGCAGGACACCCAGAGCGTGTACTGTCCTCTAGTAACGCCCCACTCTTCTTGCACAATGATCTTAGCGTAAGACGATGTGTGCCTTTTGTAGTTACTTCTGCTGTTACTTATGGCGTTGCAAAATGTTAATTTTTTCTCTGCAACAAAAACATATTTTGCATTTATCATATTACACAAATGTGGAACCCTTTCAACTGAGCAATGCATACAAGAATCGACTTCTACGGATTTATTCAACATTCAATATGTAGCAGACACAGTTCTTGCAATTTCTTTTGTGTAACATAGTAACTGATTCTGTAACATTTTACGAGTTACTAACAAGGAGCGAATTGTTTAGTTTCACCTGTGTGCTTTGGAAGTTTAGTTTTTGAATCTCTGCGTGTTAATTTATTTTATTAGACAAAGTTTTTGCAGCGTGTTAATTTATTTTATTAGACACAGTTTTTGCATTTACGTCAGTGTCTATAACAGAGTTTCGTAGCTCATCTTTTGGTCAATAGCCGAGTGCACAAGGAAGAAATCAGCGTCCGGTCAACTAGCCAGGTTTGAACGTCTTAACAACAAGGCGCAGCAGAACGAGGACGCTCGAACGGTCGTCAACCTGAACGAGAAGGGATTCGACGCAACCACATTTAAAGTGCTCAGCAAGGGTCTTAATTTCTCAGTTACCCCCATAAATGTTCCTGCGGCTGCCTTCGTTAGTGGAATATAGCAGGGGGCCCTGAAATTTACTGCCAATGATGCTGAACAAGTGCGAGGGGAGATGTGCAGAGCGCTCAAGAAACATCTCTGGTGATGGGATGTTTTCCCTTAAACAACTCACGGAAGTTGATAGCGTTGTGGTGTTACCAGCAGATAAAGGGAAAAGCTACTGTCGTTCAACAGGAAGCAGATTATGATAGTATGGTGCGACAACTTCTCGACGAAACGGTGTAAAGACCAGTGGACAGCGACATCATGAGACAAGGTGGATAAGAAGATCGGGTCCCTTCTAAAGGAAATCGGTCTTCCAGAAAAGATCGTTAAGCAGCTAAGAGCAAAAGAACCAGTGACGCCAAGACCTTATGGTCTGCCTAAAGTGCCAAACGAAGGCGTTCCTCTACGTCCAGTAGTCAGCAAAACGGGCGAAGCCACCTGCCTCACTACTCAACACCTTCAGAAGATGCTCTCACCATATGTGGGAAAGTGTGTCCGTCATATCCGTAACTCAGAGGATTTCCTATGACGCCTGAGTTAGCTACAGGTCAAGGTATATGACATCACAGTCAGTTTCGACGTGGTGTCCCTGTTGACACGCGTACCACTGAATGATTCACTTGATCTGATAGGGAAAAGTTCGGCGGTGCTCTCCTGGACGTGTTCAGGCACATATTTACCTCGACGTACCTCCTATATGGGGATCAATTCTACGTGCATATGGGAGCGGTGGTAATGGGCAGCCTTCCCTCACCGATGGTGGCCAATCTCCTTATGGAGAGATTTGCAGAGGAGGCACTTATATCGGCCACAGATCCACTGCAATGATTTTTATGGTACGTGGAAGACACCTTTGTTATATGGCATCACGGGAGGGAAAATCTCGATGCTTTCTTGGACCTCCTAAACTCACGCCATCCTAACATTAAATTTATCATGGAACTGGAGATGGATAGACTATCCCATTCCTAGGTGTACTAGTCAAGAGGAAGGCAGATGGCATCTTCAGTCACAGTGCGCACCCCAAAGACACTCCGACTTGTCCGACTTGTAGCTGCACGCCAGCAGTTGCCACTACCCCTTAATCGAAAAATAGTGTACTCAGAACTGGTTGAACTGACACGAACAATTTGGCGGCGGAGATAGAACACTTGCAATCTGTGTTCTACAAAATCGGATACTATTCTAGATATGTATAAAAGGCACTGCGCTCTGTTTCCCCATCAGCGGTTCCTGAAGAGGTACAAGACGATAAGAAGAAAGTTGGATATTTGCCGTATGTCGGGCAGATATCTGCAAAAATCTGTAGAATTCTCCTCAAACGTAACATCAAGAGCGTGTTCCATCCAGCCACCAAGCTCAAGGCTCTGCTACGGAGTGTGAAGGTTTACCTGGATCTGCGGAAACCAGGCTTTTACCATACACATTTTGAATGTGGGATGGAATACATCGGCCAGACGACTTATAGCGTTGACATAGGTGCAAAGTACACTAAAGGCACACCAGACTGAGACAGGCAACCAAGTCAGTGATTGTCCAGCATCGTTTAAAATTCCATCATTATATGAACTATAACTATGCCAAGATTCTAACACACACATGGAGATGTTGGAGTAGCGTTATCAAAGAATGTATTGAGATTAAGGTCACGGAGAGTATTATTAACCGCGACACCAGTTTCCAGTAGAGCTCTGCCTCGAATTCGGGACTCGATCTTCTAAAGTCGTAACGGGGCCAACATGAAGACCCCATGGGACACAAATATGAAGACGGAATTAGAGAAAACTGCCCGGTGCATGCAGCAAAGGACGCTCATGAAATGGTACCTTAGACAACAGATCAATACCTGAGGGCGCTTTACCGGGCCTCGAGCGGCTGTTTGAGCAACAGTGACCTGAAAATAACACTTCAGCCGTTCCTGGTGTGCACGGAAATCGGAGGGAACGCCTGACACGGCACGCCACGGTAACAGAACGTCCTAGATCAGAGGTGGGGTTAAATGAGGATAACCGGAAGACAAAATGTCTAGCACGCCTTGGACGTCTTTCAGAACTGCAACAGCGAGACTGACAACGGGTACTGACCGCAGCGTTCGGAACTGCCGCGGCTAGAGGAAAGCACTACCGTCGCTGCTGTTGGTCAATGCACAACACATACAGAGCGCATGACGCGACGCAGATCGCAGACGGAGCGCCTAGCACAACATGGGCATAAATACCGGACTCGTTCCACTCTGGAATCAGTATCAGGCAGCACGTGAAGAAGACTGATAGTTACGCAGTTGAAATGTCGGTACAAGTAAGCGGTGAACAACCGCAGAAACCCGATGGTCTTGATTTCTTTTCTCTGCACATAATGACTCTGCAGATGATTTTATTATTCTAATTCTAAAAACAAGTCTAACGTGTGTGGTAGACTGCATCCTGGTTCATATGAGCCGTCAATAAAGTGACTGAATCCATCAAGCGTGAAAGAAACGTCGGAAGCAGACTGAAGTTTACGCAGACAATTTTAATAGCAGTGTGTTCCCAACTTGCAAGAGCACCACGCGACCCCATCGATTAAAGCAGCATGTGGACTTGCCTAGACGTTCGTCCAGGCAGCTCCTAAATTTCGCAGCAAGAGTTAGAAAGCAGAAACTGCATATTTCAATCAGGTTTAGGCCAAGACCTGATTTGCACCCACACTAAAAAACCCCGGAAAAGTTCTATGTAGCCCAGCGACAGCTCAGCTCAGAGAGAACTGTGTGAGCTCTGCCATTGATCGACACGTGCTCACATCTCTGGCCATTTCATTGCTTATACGAACTCACGGTAAGAAATGAGTCCCAATAAAAGCAACTTTTCAGCAGTATTCGGTTTTACTAGATGGGTTTCTACACACTTCCAGATTAATGTTTCTTCCGTCATTTACAGCATTACTTACCACCTGCCGCCTTTTTGGTAAGTTCCACACAGACATGTCTGACCGCCTGTTGGACGTATGATGTCTGTCTAAAAGGAAAGACACGAAGCACGTAGTGAATTTCCGATGCGCTAGCCATACCTCTCACAGTTATTCTCATATTCAGATGTCGTACACGAAGCTCATTCGAACATATTAAATTGCACACTCTTCTTTCATTAGAGACGAGCTGAGAACCATGTTTAGAACATTAAATTTGCGTTACGCTTTCTTTTCTCTCTCCTGCTCTGCATTTTCTTAAATGTCTTTTTCGAACAGTTTTGTCTTAGAAATCTTGCCAACTTTCAGTTTGGATGGATTACGTGGGAGAGGTGTATGGTGTACAAGCTGATAACATCAGATTGAATTTAGAAGATGAAGGAGAAGAAAATGAAGAAAAACAAAGTCCTAACGTATTGAAATGTGTATTGGAGTAAGTAAATCAGTAGCTCCGGGAAAGGAAAACATTGGGCTATAGCAAAATACCGTCTGAGACACTGAAAATCTTCGGTGAAAATTGATAGCCAGATTGACTGTGGTAGTAAACAGAATTTATGGCGTCGGAATCTAGTATCAAGATTTACTTAAGACTTTTCTACTACCTTTACCTAAAAAGTACTACACAAAAGAATGCCTAGACTATAAGACAATTAGTTTTATCCATCCAGTTACAAAGGCTACAACGACAGTCATCCTACAGAGAATCGAAAGAAGAATTGAGGAAAATAATGGGGAAAACCAGGTTAGGTTCAAAAAGGGTAAAAAAGCAAGAGGTGCTATATGTTGTGTGAGGATGATAAGAGAAAGAATGACAGAAATAAGCAAGGTGATGTATACTTGCTTTGTCGACTGGAAGAAGGCTTTCGATATTGTCAGCTGGAGTACACTGCTGATATTTTTAAAAGACGTGGAAGGTGGAAGGATGTAAGGTTAATATAGGAGACGTGTACAGAGCAAAAGATGATAGTGTAGGCAGTCTGGTGTCGGAATAGATGTGCACTGAAAGAGTTGTCAGGCAAAGATGGTCACTGTCACCGAAGCTATTTAACATACGTGGAGAAAAACAGTTAGGTAGGGCCATAGAGGATACAAAAGGCATTATCATTAGAAAAGAAAGGAGAATGACTATAAAATAAGCGGATGCGCCAGCAGTGCTGGAGGAATGAAAGGAGACGCTACAGAAATTGTTGAAGAGTATTGCAGGAAGGAGCAACGAGTGTAGGATGAAGATAAATACTGGAAAGGCAAAGCGCTGAGAACAGGCATGAAGGAAGCTCCAGTAAACGTATTCCCAGAGAGAAAAAAGAGAGAACAAGTAAGAGTCTTTCTACACGTGAAAGTTTTCTTTCATGAAACTGAAGTTATACGGACAAATAAAGGAAGTAGAACATCTATAGGAAAGAGAGCGTTTGTAAAGGTGAAGCAGTTAGTAACATCTAGAGGAATTCCAACGGAGTTGAGGAGAGGATTTGCTCAATTTTGTGTCTGGATTGTAGTGTATACAGCAGTGAGTCACGGATGGTTAAAAAGAAAGAAAAAATATTATAAAGTTTCGAAATGTAGCTATGGAGAAAAATTCTAAAACCGACTTTACAATGAGGAAGTTATGAAGAAAATAGGTGATGAAAGAAAATTTATCGAAGGAATTGGAAAAGAACGCATAGGATTTTTTTTTGCAACAAGGAATTACATAGGGAAAAGTGGAAGGAATTAGAGGAACAGGTTGGAAGAGAACAGGAACGACAGATAACATTTGAAGACGACGGACGTAGAAACAGATGATGCTCAGAACACTACAGATTTGAAACGTGTACCATCTCAGGTACTCTAAAGAAGTCGAATAAGAAGTAGAACACTAGGTTGCTGCACAAGAAGCCTGATCCAGACTCCAATCGAATTCGCGCGTCAAAGTAACGACCTTGGGCTGGTACACCGATTAGCCTGACTGTGTGTTGTAGGTGGTTTCCACGCTCGTTTAGGCGAGTGATATGCTGGTCCCCAAATTCCGAATCACATCACATGACACATAAGCTGTTCAAATACGATAACATTCAGAACAAAGTTTACGCGATTCACAGACAGATGGTGCACATTGCTTTCCTCCCGTATGTTGCCGTGACAACTGTGGCATCAGGAAGAGCATTCGTCCACAGAGTTATATAATAAAAAAATAATTACAATGTCGTCGAATATTGGACTCCGTAATAGATGGCAATAAATGCTGGGGAAATGAAAGAAAGAAAGAAGCTGTTGAGTTGCTCTTATAAGCTTACTCTCTGCACGCACCCACAGAACATCAGTCTTCTTTTCCTAATTTAGTCCGTAATTATTTCTGCATAATTGTATACTTTTGTATTACATGTTACTTTAAAAGTTTTTCCTTTCTGTAACACTCTTTCTTTCATTTTCCCTCATTTCCTTATTTTCCTTTATTGATCCTTAGCTCAGTGTTTCTGTTGCATATCGGCGTTACGGCCAACGCAGTCTTTTGTAATGCTGAATTTTTGAACTTTTGCTTTCTAGACAATTTCTTTATGTACGAGCTTTGTTAAGTAGGTTGCTAAGTCCACCTTCGTTAATCGTATTCTGGTTGCTTCCTTTTCTCTTCCATTGGTCCGAAATCAAAATTTGCTCTGTTCTTCATGCACCCATACTTCATGATTAATTTTGATGATGCAATAGTGAAGTTTATCATTGCATTTCTCAAAGAGATTTGTAGACGTTCATGCTGCTGATTTAATTACTCTTACTTATTTTAATGTTACCTCTGCGTTCGTGGAGGTATGTATGGTCTATGCAACTAAAGGAAGGCAGTTTGTTTATTGCCTGTTTGTTTATTTCCCTCCAATTATTTGAGAAGCATCATCAGTGGCAGGAAATATATGTTTCTTTTTATATATACGATAAACGTATTATATGATGGATATAATGTGTGGCTATATTAAATTTGTCGTGTTTTTCTCTTGCATTTTGGGTTAGAAATAACTTATGTAGCACAAGTTCGGCATTGTGAATCTATCGCTCGGTGTTACGATTTCCAGCGCAGTTAACACATGTGTGTGGTTCTGGAGATGTATTTGTTAGTTTTCGTAATCCGGCTGGCCGATTTCTGCCGTCCCTTCATCGACATTTGTCATATCGTACGTTTCACTTTCAATTTCCATTTGGTGATCAACACATATGCGGTTTTTGGTGTGTAGTGTGGGAAACTGTCGTTGTGTGTTTTTCTGTCTTTTGTTTGTGTTGTGTTTCATGTTTTCATTTGTTTTGTGTGTGTGTGTGTGTGTGTGTGTGTGTGTGTGTGTGTGTGTGTTTATGTGTGTGTGTGTGTGTGTGTGTGTGTGTGTGTGTGTGTGTAAGTCTATCCTGCTCTGCGTAAATGTAATATTTTTAAATAAATATGAGGTTACGTGTGTGTGTATTTTACTGCGTGTACAGGAATTTTTTTATAATAAATACGTGTGTGTGTGTGTGTGTGTGTCTAAATGTATTATTAATATTTTTAATAAATATGAGTTCATGTTTCTGAATGTGTGTGTGTGTGTGTGTGTAGGGGGGGGGGGGAGGAGGGGAGATTTGGGGAAGGATATTCATTAATTATTTATCGTGGTTACATTTCGGTTTGTTATTATTTTGGTGGCTAGCATGATCAGAGAGTTATGGTTTATATGGATCTAGTCGTTGAATACCTTCTCTTCCATTGCAATGGCTTATTGTATGTGATAGTTTTCTTGCAATGTCAGGAGCTTTCTGTTGTGATTATTGATTCCGATAACTGTCATGTCACAGTCCAAGTTGTGAAAATGTACTATTATTATTCTTAATAAATATGAGTTCATTTTTCTGTATGTGTGTGTGTGTGGGGGGGGGGGGGGAGGTGAGGCAAGACTATTCATTACTTATTTATCCTGGTTACATTTCTGTTTGTTATTGTTTTGGTGGCTAGTGTGATCAGAGAGTTATGGTTTATATGTATTTGGTCGCTTAGTACCTTCTCTTCCATTGGAATGGCTCATTGTATGTAATAGTTTTCTTGCAAATTCAGGAGCTTTCTGTTGTGGGTATTCAGTCTGATAACTGATTGATGTCCATGTTTTATAAGGTGTTTAGCGGAGCTAGAACGGCTATTTTCATGTTTCCAACTTCTTATATGTTCTTTATATCTATCTTTGAAGTTCCTGCTTGTCATCGCCAGATATACTGATTTACATTCTTGGCACTCTAGCTGGTATATACCTGATCCTTGTTATTTATTTGGTGTGTCTGATGTTTGTAAATGTTATTGGAGTGTGTTTCTTGTTCTGTAAGCTCTTTGTAATCCCTGTTTCTTTAATATATTTCCAATCTTTTGTGTTGCTTTTGTGATTGTATGTAAGGCTGTACCATGTTTTTTGTTATTCATGTCATGAGTGTTATTGTTTTGTGTCTCCGTGTGTGATGTAGTGTCTGTGGCTTTATATGCTCTCTGCATGTTTAGATTTCTCTTTAGTTGTGTTTTATTTTTTTGATTGCGTTATTGTACTATATGAGTGCTATAATCATTGTTTGTGGCTATGGGTTGTACTGTGTGTAATTCTTTTTCATAGTTTTCTTTGCTGAGTGTTATGTTATTTAGTCTGTGTAACATGTGTCGTAGGGCAGCTAATTTTTGATTTAGCGAGTGGTGGGATGAAGCAGGTATAATAACGTATGTGGCTGTTGGCCTTCTGAAGACGTCAAGTGTGTGTTTATAATTCTCTCTCTTTAATGTTGTATCGAAATACATCTAAAGCAATAGTCCTTTGCTATTACGCCTTGGTTGGCGATTGTTGATTCAGATGGTATTTTTTGGCTGGTAGAACTTTGAAACTGATTCTTCAAAACTGTTGAATAAGCACATAATATTAATTTTAGTTTTTATTATTTTATGCCAATTGTCTGCTGCTTGAGTTTATGCGGACGCCACTTACCTCTCTCTTTCTAAATCTACATCCACATCTACATCTATACTCCGCAAGCCACCAGTCGGTGTGTGGCGGAGGGTACCTTGAGTGCCTCTATCGGTTCTCCCTTTTATTCCAGTCTCGTATTGTTCATGGCATAGCAAGGGAGCAATATACTGCTTGACTCCTCGGTGAAGGTATGTTCTCGAAGCTTCAATAAAAGCCCGTTCCGCTCCTTCTCTACATTGTCGCACAGATGACGAAATGGTAGTTATCGAAATAGACGACAGAGCGATAGAGAAACAATTAAAATAGCTCAAAAGAGGAGAGGCCGCTGGACCTGATGGGATACCAGTTCGATTTTACACAGAGTACGCGAAGGAACTTGCCCCCCTTCTTGCAGCGGTGTACCGTAGGTAGGTCTCTAGAAGAGAGTAGCGTTCCTAAGGATTGGAAAACGGCACAGGTCATCCCCGTTTTCAAGAAGGGACGTCTAACAGATGTGCAGAACTATAGACCTATATCTCTAACGTCGATCAGTTGTAGAATTTTGGAACAGGTATTATGTTCGAGTATAATGACCCTTCTAGAAACTAGAAATCTACTCTGTAGGAATCAGCATGGGTTTCGAAAAAGACGGTCGTGTGAAACCCAGCTCGCCCTATTCGTCCACAAGACTCAGAGGGCCATAGACACGGGTTCCCAGGTAGATGCCGTGTTTCTTGACTTCCGCAATGCATTCGATACAGTTCCCCACAGCCGTTTAATGAACAAAGTAAGAGCATATGGTCTATTAGAGCAATTGTGTGATTGGATTGAAGAGTTCCTAGATAACAGAACGCAGCATGTCATTCTCAATGGAGAGAAGTCTTCCGAAGTAAGAGTGATTTCAGGTGTGCCGCAACGGAGTGTCGTAGGACCGTTGCTATTCACAATATATATAAATTACCTTGTGGATGACATCGGAAGTTCACTGACGCATTTTGCGGATGATGCTGTGGTATATCGAGAGATTTTAACAATGGAAAGTTGTACTGAAATGAAGGAGGATCTGCAGCGAATTGACGCATGGTGCAGGGAAACCCAATTGAATCTCAATGTAGGCAAGTGGAATGTGCTGCGAATACATAGAAAGAAAGGTCCCATATCATTTAGCTACAATATAGCAGGTCAGCAACTGGAAGCAGTTAATTCTATAAATGGTCTGGGAGTCGCATTAGGAGTGATTTAAAATGGAATGATCATATAGAGTTGATCGTCGGTAAAGCAGATGCCAGACTGAGATTCATTGGAAGAATCCTAAGGAAATGCAATCGGAAAACAAAGGAAGTAGGTTACAGTACGGTTGTTCGACCACTGCTTGAATACTGCTCAGCAGTGTGGGATCCATACCAGATAGGGTTGTTAGAAAAGATAGAGAAGATTCAACGGAGAGCAGCGCGCTTCGTTATAGGATCATTTAGTAATCGCGGTAGCGTTACGGAGATGATAGATAAACTCCAGTGGAAGACTTTACAGGAGAGACGCTCGGTAGCTCGGTACGGGCTTTTGTTGAAGTTCCGAGAACATACCTTCACCGAGGAGTCAATCAGTATA
Source organism: Schistocerca serialis cubense (assembly GCF_023864345.2). Classification (NCBI taxonomy): domain Eukaryota; kingdom Metazoa; phylum Arthropoda; class Insecta; order Orthoptera; family Acrididae; genus Schistocerca; species Schistocerca serialis. The sequence goes on from NC_064645.1 coordinate 70,315,194, forward strand.
TTGCTCCCTCCTACGTATATCTCGCGAAGAGACCACGAGGATAAAATCAGAGAGATTAGAGCCCACACAGAGGCATACCGACAATCCTTCTTTCCACGAACAGTAGGAGACTTGAATAGAAGGGAGAATCGATAGAGGTACTCAAGGTACCCTCCGCCACACACCGTCAGGTGGCTTGTGGAGTATGGATGTAGATGTAGATGTAGATGTAGATGTAGAGGTAACTGAATGCGGGGCAGGCGTACAGGTTAAAACATTGCGGCAGACAAATAAGATGGATGTTTTCATTTTGATATCGGAAAGACCCAATCCTCCAAGCTTTCGAGGCCTGACCAGTACTTCATACCGGACTCGAAAGATATGGTGGCGCCACAGGATGAGCCAGACAGCTGTTTCAATCTGCGGGCCATCATCGCGGGAAGCGGGAAGACCTGCGCAAGTTAATATACTTTACAGAAGATATAGGTTTCTAAAACCGGTACCTTGTGAAGGAGGCTAAGGGAACGGCGTTCATGTTCAACGACCGCCCCATGAACACGACTCGCTACCTCACTCCAATTTAGTGTCGCCATTTTGATTGGATTGTGATCCACTAAGATCCCTAAGGTCTTATGGCGATTGAAGACCGTCGCCTAAGAAATGATGACATGATCGAAGCCTCTCAACGGTAGGAATGTGCATTTACGATCATTAATGCGAGCACCAGCAAGACGACAAAAGGAATTCAAGGTGCCCGTAAGCCTCGGTATGTCCTTGACATGTCGTTCTAAAACCATGACGTCATCGGCGAATGCACGGACCGAAAAAACTTCCTCCAATATAGTCGAGCCACGTAACTGCATGGCGAGGCGGCGAAGTAAGGGCTCTAAGAACGAGATGGGGTAAAGCCCATCTGATCGATATCCGGGGGGGGGGGGGCGGGGGGGGTAAGTTGACCTTTCACAACCACTGAGATAATGATACCGGTAAAATCGTGACACTTAGTCTGTTGTCTTTTGGCTTAATTTTCCATAAATCTTACTTCCATTATCAATCACTATGTCAGAACTGCTTTCTCGTGTCCATCTTCATCAAAGCCAAATCCAGAAGCAGATCGAGAACATTCTTTCACATTCTTCTGTGTATTATCCTTATCACCAAAGTCGATCCATGAGCTGTTAAGCTAATTGTGCGACAGACCTGCATCATACTAGAGTAGCATTTGTTTCACGCACGTAAGTACTTCAGTCGTGGGTAATAGGTGGAACATTGCGGACCGCTTGGCTGCTTGCTTCCGTTGTGCCATAACCAGAGCCAGGTTTGCGTGGTCGTTCAACTTTAAACTGTCCGAACTTAAGCTCCAGAGCTTCGAAGATTGTGACTGATTCCAGTGACGGATAACCAATCACGTGATTAAAGCACCTTGTAATTTTTCACCAATTTGACCGCATTCATTATGTATATTCTTTGTGGTCAGCCTTTGCGACATACGATCATCACCTACACTACCTGTGGATAAAAACAGGTCTTCGAAAGCAAGTGTCATATATTCCAAACTGACGCAGTATTGTCCTAATCAGCAAGGAACTTTCCCATAGTCACACACAGAGCTAGACGCTATAAGTAGGGCGGCATGTGATTTGCACGGATCATGATATCCTTCTCTGTAAAGCACACACTCTTTCAAATACACCTGCCGCTGTTCGGATTGCGTTACATGCGCTGGTCACACGCTCCTGTTGTGTCCGCACTTTGTCAATGGACTGGATGGGCACACACCAATGACTTTTAAGTGCCTCCACAGCCAGAAATCCGGCACATTCGTCTCCGGTGAATGATGGGGACATGATACCGGACCTACTCGGCGAGGATATCGCCTAAAAGCGATGCGGTATGGTGCCCCGTTGTACACAGTTCCGCAATAGGACTGGTAATCGGTAATACAAAACACTTGTTAACCTGTTTGGTTAAGTGTCTGGCTCAATGATCTGTTACCTGCAACTGCTGCGCATTAACTGATGCTGAAGCAATCATGTCGCCACAATGGCACGTTTGCACCAAAAATGCCATCAGCCATCGCGACCGTACGGCAGTAATTTGCTGTGCCATCACATGAGAATGCCGCCTTACATGTAAATAGAACGGAGGCTGTGAACTGGGGAAGTTCAACGATCCATATCTCAGCAGGTTCTTGTTCCCGAACATTTCATTATTTTCTTCTTTCAGTTTTGAATAATACTAAATTCTGCAAGAATATCTGAAACTTTTTAAAATAGCATGCATTAGTTAATGGCTACATAGTGTGATTAATCCCTATGGTATAAGATTACAGGATGAGTCACCTTCCGAAATATCTGCTAAGTCGGTCAAGATATCTGTCTGTAGAAGACTCTTTTACAGATTTTCTTTCTGCTGAAACGTCCAAATGAGTGAGCATAAAACTTGTTCCGAAGATCGACAACAGACAGACGTCGTCAGTAACGCCGTATTATCATGTGAATCTGCCCGGCGTCTTCTCCTGAAAACTGGATTGACCTACGCTTCTTTTCCAATCGCTTGGTACCGTCAGTTGCTCCAAGTACCTAGTTGCTCCAGTGACCTATAATAAACTGGTAACTGAAGGGGTGCAACTTCTTTGAATGACCTCTGTAGAATGGCCCAGCTTCTCATCCGGCCTTGATGCGTTTCCTCTGGCTAGGGATTTCAGTCGATTTCCTATATCCTGAATATTTGTCTCAAAACTAACACTTCAATGTTTGTGCAATGACTGAAAGCAATATCCGAACTACAATCTGTTGTGATTTTCGGAAAATCGAATTCAGCAATATGGTCTTCCCTTATCGTCTAGCATTTCTCTGCCAGTATGGCCTACGAAGTGACTGATAGATAATTCCGATAATTTAAGTGGATTTGCAATGAACTGATTCATCTTCAGTGGAGTACAACTTGCAGTAGTCTCAGATTGTGCTCGTTGAGTCCCACCAAACTGCCAATACGAGCAACGTATACCGTTTTTGGTGGTTCATATGAAACTGTCTCCACAAGTCCACAGTGCAGACACGGTAAACGAGAATGCAAGTTGCTAAATTTTAACTCCATCTCATGTGTGTACACGTTCCTGCAAACCGCATTAAACATACGTCCGAAGCAAATAAGTAAGTTAAATATCTCATCCGGAATTCTTCCACCTACCGCCATCGTAGATAAGTTATTGATTCACCTTGTGACCTTGTGTGTATTCAAACAGATCGCCTTATGTCCAATGTCAAGCTTTTTTTTTTGGGGGGGGGGGGGAGGGGGGGAATCAGAACTGACCGAATTATGTCCAGTGATTATGGAATCGTTTGCAACGTAAATGTAAAACTACAATAGGAAAACGAGCAGCCAAATTAAGTAAACCGTTTTCTCTGGATGTAAGAACCAACTTGCCTTATTACCGTAAGAAGATGGAAGTCAATGCAAACACGCTGTCAGATGCATGTGAGGAGAATGCTAAGAATAAGTAAATATAAAACACAGATAATCTATCATCATCACTATTCCCTAACAGTATCAGTAGTTTTTTTCCGCTACCTATGACCATTCGTAGTGGGAGTAAGAAGTGAAATATTCCATACTAAGAAGGTTCATACAAACTGTGATTCTCGGCTTGGCATTATCATTAACGTGAGGTATTTCGGACGTGTTATAGTGGTTTACAGGTTCAGTAAAATAAGTCACATATGTTTTTTTAGGCGTTTTAAGTCAAGACCTTGCACCATGTGTGGCCGAACTACATCGTCGTCTGCTCTATGTGATGATCCTCCCCCCTTTCATAGCATTTTGTTGCTAATACCCAAACCTCGAGGTGTCCAACACTCAGATAAACACCAATCGTTGTGTATTGATAGAGTATCAACCTGCTATTCTCAGTGGTATTAATGTTAAAAAGAATAAATACAAAAAAATAAAAAATAGAGAAAAGGAAAATAAACAAACTATGCTCATTGAACCTCTACCCAACGCCCCCTACGCTTTCTTTGGTTCCTGGTGTGTGGGAACGGGATATGGTGGCCAGGTCTCGGATTGCGACCCCTGCTCGCTTTGCCCCTTCCCTCACTTTGGGAGCAGGGATGATAAAAAAAAAAGAGGAAGGAAGTTGGTAGTGCTTGAGATCGTCGAAACTTAAAGTCCCGGTTGGAACATCACTGATAACATTTTTTGTATACATGAGACAGTTGCATGGTTAATTGGGAGAACATTCTCCTGACATGTAAAGGGTCTTTTCGGAGTATGCAGCAATATTTTTTGGCAGTCTGCTTTCGCTTCGTTAGTTGATAGTAGTAGCAAACCTACAGAGTACATTTGTATAAACAGGTGTGTTCTTCTCTATACAAATGAATGTTACAGATTTGCTACTTTCAACCAACGAAGCGAAAGCAGACAGCAACAATAACATTACTACAAATTCCGAAGCGTCCTTTTATATGTCAGGAATATGTCCTCCCTTATAACAATGTTCACGCGTAAAATGTATTTCGAACTCGGGACGTTTAGGACGACGAGCTAACGCCTTACCCACTAACCTACCAGAGCTCTCTGAGATCTTTCATCACCTATAGGCTTCTCCTATACTCCACATTGTGCTGGTGTACTTTTAATTACGTTCATGCATGTTCTACTGGGTGACAGTACCCAGCACAAACTAAACTGGTGTTTTGGTTGATACTCTATTGACACACAACGTTTGGTACCGATCTGAGTGTCTGATATCTGGAGGCTTGGGTGTAAGTATGAGAAATAACGACATAATTTAGATTTTCTAACTTTTATTTGCATGCTACCGAGTCCACAATCTTTAGTGTTCTAATTTGGATGCCGTGAAATGTCAACAACAAGAAAGGCGCGACTGAAATATAATTATGTAAACGTGCTTAAATGTGACGTGCATATAAATTACAAGATCTACGACTACACAAAAAGAGCTGAAAGACCGCAGAATTTCCTCATTCTGCGACGGGAGCAAATTGTGAACTGGTGTAACACGGATAAGGACATACAGTAAAAATACTAGAAGTTATTTTTTGAATCTCAAATAGTTGATCACGATGCATCCATAATTGAAATGTTCACTGATAGAAACTGATTTGGGTTACTGCTGCTAGGGTACGTCTAGTACCTCAGGGAGACAACATGAACTCAGGAAAGTTGAATGGATATCAATGATAACTTCGGCCCGTTTTACCCTATGAGGCATTACCTGTATTCTTCACTTTTCAATTCTAAATAAAATAGTGAATGTTTTTAGTAGGCTGAATGAAGGAATTAAGATGCTGCAAACTTGATTACTCTATATCCAAGCCATAGATTAAGGATCCAAGAAGCTGCCAAATGATTAAAACAATTTCTAGAGCCGCGCTCAAGTATCATCATACTTTGTGACTTACTAGAAAAGTAAAAACGAAAATTTACTTTTGACGTCTCGTCGACGTTCGGATTGGACAAAGGTGTACCTTTAAACGGATCATAGCCTTTTCAGGTGACCCATTCCGGCACCTGCTTGAAGCGGACTGAGAAAATGAATCAAATTCAGGCGAGAACATTGAATGAGAATCTCAGCAGCTCGAGATGTATGAAACTCCAGCCGTTAACCATTTCACCAACACGGCCTTCTCCTCTTTCTCGACCATAACTCAAAGAATACATTGTATCTCATTAATACATCAGCTGGTGGTGGGGAGGGAGTGAGGGGGGAGGGAGGAATGGCAGAGTAAGTAAAGTATGGAGTAATATGAAGGAGGCATAGATAGGACAGCCAACATACACACACACACACACACACACACACACACACACACACACACACACACACAGCCTTTATTTTGTTGCAGTTTTATTTTTGTTATTATTACTATATTATTTGGCCTTAGTTTACTGAGCCATACTGCAAACTGCTTGTTACAAATGTCATCTCATATACACTACTGGCCATTAAAATTGCTACACCACGAAGATGACGTGCTACAGATGCTAAATTTAATCGACAGGAAGAAGATGCTGTGATATGCAAATGATTACCTTTTCAGAGCATTCACACAAGTTTGGCGCCGGTGGTGACACCTACAACGGGCTGACATGAGGAAAGTTTCCACCCGATTTCTCATACACAAACAGCAGTTGACCGGCGTTGCCTAGTGAAACGTTGTTGTGATGCCTCGTGTAAGGAGGAGAAATGCGTACCATCACGTTTCCGACTTTGATAAAGCCCATCGCGATTGCGGTTTATCGTATCGCAACATTGCTGCTCGCGTTGGTCGAGATCCAATAACTGTTAGCATAATGTGGATCGGTGGGTTCAGGAGGGTAATACGGAACGCCGTGCTGGATCCCAACGGCCACTTATCACTAGCAGTCGAGATGACAAGCATCCTATCCGCATGGATGTAACGGATCGTGCAGCCACGTCTCGATCCCTGAGTCAACTGATGGGGACGTTTGCAAGACAACAACCATCTGCACGAACAGTTCGACGACGTTTGCAGCAGCATGGACTATCAGCTCGGAGACCATGGCTGCGGTTACCCTTGACGGTGCATCACAAACAGGAGCGCGTCCGATGCTGTACTCAACGGCGAACCTGGGTGCACGATTGGCAAAACGTCATTTTTTCGGATGAATCCAGGTTCTGTTTACAGCATCATGATGATCGCATCCGTGTTTGGCGAAATCGCGGTGAACGCACATTGGAAGCGTGTATTCATCATCGTCATACTGGCGTACAACCCGGCGTGATGGTATGGGGTGCCATTGGTTACACGTCTCGGTCACCTCTTGCTCGCATTGACGGCACATTGAATAGTGGACGTTACATTTCAGTTGTGTTACGACTTGTGGATCTACCCTTCATTCGATCCCTGCGAAACCCTACATTTGAGCAGGATAATGCACGACCGCATGTTGCAGTTTCTGTACGAACTTTCTGGATACAGAAAATGATCGACTGCTGCCCTGCCCAGCACATTCTCTAGATCTCTCACCAATTGAAAACGTCTGGTTAATGGTGGCCGAGCAACTGGCTCGTCACAATACGCCAGTCGCTATTCTTGATGAACTATAGTATCGTGTTGAAGCTGCATGGGCAGCTGTACCTGTACACGCCATCTAAGCTCTGTTTGACTCAATGCCCAGGCGTATCACAGCCGTTATTACGGCCACGGGTGGTTGTTCTGGGTACTGATTTCTCCGGATCTATGCACCCAAATTGCGTGAAAATGTAATCATATGTCAGTTTTAGTATAATATATTTGTCCAATGAATACCCGTTTATCATCTGCATTTCTTCTTGGTGTAGCAATTTTAATGGCCAATAGTGTATGTGGAGAAGACATAGTATGAATAATGTGAACGATGGTTTAAAATTAATTTGCTGTTTCATATATGTTCAATACTTAGAGCTAAGGAATCTTCAAGTATCAAATGTAGTCACAAAACAAGAAGTAGTATTCAAGAGGGTTTAACAAGGGTATTCACTTACAAATAACAAACCATATTTTAACACACTATTATTTCGTGTAAAGCAAATAAGGGCTTTCTTGAATGACACCTTAGGTCTGCTGTCGCATTATAAAATCAATTTTATTCAATATTTCGGCGATCCAGCTGATCCCCATAATAACAGAAAGCTGCTGCTGTGTCTTGTTGAAAATTGATGCCAAGGTTGCAGATCCTCGTAATACACACGCTTCTGAGGAGACTTTCGATACTATTACTCCGGGAAAGGCTAAAATTTCAAACAGGCGCTTTATTTATCCTCCTCGGTTCTGAGCTTGGGTTTTTCGAATGGAAATTTTCTATTGGTTTCAATGAAATGTTCTGGGACCGAATAAGACTGAAATACAAAATTTTAAAAAATTCTTGTGTATCATAAAAGTATTAGAGTAAGCACACTCACATATGCTAAATCGCTCATCAAACTCGTTTTTCATCCTAATAATGACAAATTTTCACTGATTATCTTTAGAGATTTAATTTGTAATCTAACAATGTAAGTTCCGCCAAATGTTAGTAAATTATTATGTAATAAAGTACTATCATAAAATTGTTCACTCCAGTTCCTTCAGAAAGTACGTTGCACGTTGTTATGTCACATTTTATTGACTGCTGCATTGAACTTGAAATTGTAAATATCTTCATCGTCGGAAAATAAGTGATTGTTTTGAATCAGTTTCTCGATACCTTTACATTGTCGTCTATGGTAGACGTCCAATTCGATGGTCTCTATTAGCGATCAGCATGACCCTCATCTCACCGGCTTTGGTCAAACTGTTGGCAAAATTTCATTGTTGCTGAACGCGGTATTGAATGCGGTCCATACAGCGTCAGCATTCACGGTTAATCTGTGTGTCAGGCGTTATGCCCACAGTGATCGTTCTGTCCTATTTAAACTGAAGAACTGTGTCTGGAGGACACCCAGAGCATGTACTGTCTTCTGACAACGCGTCACACTTGTTGCTCAAGCATGGGGCGACATGTGTCACTTTTCCAAGTCCGTATGTATATGCTCCTTTATAGTGTTTCTTCTTTTTGGTATCTCTCTCTCTCTCTCTGTTTCTCTCTCCGTCCTAACAGGCCATGAAGGCACACGGTGCCGACCGACTACTGTGTCATCCTTAGCCTACAGGCGTCACTGGATGCGGATATGGAGGGGTATGTGGTCAGCAAACTGCTCTCCCGGTCATATGTCAGTTTACAAGACCGGAACCGCTACTTCTCAAACAAGTAGCTCTTCAGTTTGCCTTACAAGGGATGAGTGGAAACCCCGCTTCTCAAAAGGGCTGGGCAGACCGCATTGTGGCCCGTCAAAGTGCTAGCCCAGCCCGACAGCGCTTGACTTCGGTGATCTGACAGGAATCGGTGTTATTACTGCGGCAGGTGAACTGTTATGGAACTAAAAAAATTACCTTCCTTCTCTTTCTCTGGAACTAAACGTATTTTGCATTTAGTGCACTATACAAATGTGATTTGGAGAACATCATTACACCAGAGGTCATAGCTCTCCAGTATGCAGATGATTTGTGCCTTTTTTCTACACTTAAAGGCCAAATCTCTGTGCCTGACTTAAGACAGGCATAGCAATCAGAATCAACTTTTACAAGTTTTATTCAACATCTCAGGTAGATGCACTGTATGAAACATCCTTACTGTTCCATTGGCATAGGCTTTGGTGTTCTGGTGCGCTTCCTCATTGGAAACGCGTAATCTTCGTCATCATATTCCGCCTTCTCTTCTTCGCTCTCTTCTACGTCTAGTATTCTCTGCTGTGAATGTGCCGAATTGGGACTTAGCGCTACACCTATAAAAAGCATCGCTGTGTTGTTTCGAGGAAATAAAAGATCTCTTTCTCTATAGCGCAGGGTATAGTAATATTGTGAAACGTTTTCTATAGTCAAACTAGTCCAAAAGTACAGAAATTACCTATATTTTTCAAAACCATGCTAACGCTGGGATAAACATGTTTCATGAGTCAACCTACTTTGAGCTTGCAGAAACGAAAGTACGTGATGAACAGAAAGGAAGTGGAGTGAAGTACAAGCCACAATCGAGGACAGCGAATTTACTTACTTTCTGAGCTAGAAGAAAATAAAATTAGTATGTAGCGTTTACCCATCAGAAGGAGTGGGGAGGATATTTGAGGATCCCTATGATATAACAAAACATGAGCACTTGTTGGAATGGGGAACATCAAATTCACAAGGTTTTGCGCTAATCAGTTTTGATGTGTTTCCAAGTACTTGTAGGTAAACAGATAGTTATTTGGGTCTCCTTTTTTCCTGTGTGTTCTGCCACTCGCAGAAACGGAGATCCCTGACATCTACCAAATGTAAGTGGTTAGGATGAACTTATGGTTCATACGAATGAGTACCAAGATAGTTTTCAGCTTCCTGGCCGTCTGAAATTCTCGAAGACACGTGATCCTTCTAGTTACTGGCTGGATCGTAGTGTCGCATTGACTTTACGGCCAGTTTCCGCACCCACAGCTGGAAATCGGAGAATGGTAGAATGACGTTCATCACACATCCTGAACCATTGGAATTCTTCGCCAGATTTTCGACTATGTCTTCTAAACCAGTCATACATCATGTGGGGGCCATAGCTATGAGATTCTCATACCTTTTCGTTTATTTCTCAATGCTTCTCGCAATATTTCAAATACCTAAATATTCATCTTACTATTACATTTTATTTTGAATAGCGTAGAACACACTTTTCGAGTTCGAGACTACTGCAGGTTCTGGAGCCTCACATAAAAACCTAATGTGAGAACCTCTCGAATCGCTGCCGCTTCTACAGTAAAATATGAACAACGTGGTGGCAGACGAAGTTCTTAGGAATACTTCAGCTGCGGGAGAAGTAATACGCATCTTTCTGCTGAAGTCTCTCGGGATTAAAAGCAATCAATATAAAAGTGAACAATGTGCGTCACTAAAGTTTAAAGTAGGGAATGAAACTGGAAATCATTGTGCCAAAGCAATTTTTCATCTTACTGTAAATAGTGAATACCGAGATTTTACATCTGATACGGGACAGGATATCTGAGTTGGTCTATGGATGTATCTGTTTGAACCCAACTGTAGATACTGTGCACTGGGCCTGATGCTTTCACTAGCACAGGGCAAACACTCCTCATTTTCGATGTGGACCTTGTGTGTGGAAGACACCATCATTTTTTCACAGGAGCATTAATCTGTATTGGGCTGCTGCGCTACTTGGCTATTAAAATATCTCTCCAAGTACTGACGTCGAACACGCAGCAGAGTTTCAACAACTTCTCCTGGTAAGACATTGTTGTAACTTGATCGCATTTCTCCAAGGCCCACAAGCCTGCACCCGAACTGTACTAAGTCAAGCTGATTAACGTATGGTACAACGATCATTCTAATCGATGATGCAGAGAACGAAGACAATGTTAGAGTCTGCAGACTGTCACGTTCCAGCTACAGGTCTCATCGCGTTAATGCTGTTTCTTTTTGTGGTTACATAGTGGGCTAAGAGAACTATAGAGAATTTCATAGTCAAACTGTTAGGTCACTGGCAGTCATACAGTCATTTTACGGGTAAATGGCTCTTCCTCACAGTAGGCATATTATTTGGTCCTTGGTGTTGCAAAAGCCACAAATCATCTGCATACTGGAGAGATTTAACCTCTGGTGTAATTATGTTCTTGATATCTCGTGTGTATATTAAAAACAGAATAGTGCACTGATCTGAGCGTTTACGGAGTCCTCTTGAGTTTGTATGAGTAATTTGTTTTTAATTCTTACACACATGGTACTGCGCTTTGGAAAGATTTGAACACAAAACAAAGTAAGTCTCTCAAGAGCTGTTTTAATAAACGCCGACAAGCCGAATACGGGATGGGTATGTAGGAAGTTGGATTCCATGCACCGATTTACATTAGGGAACTGGAACCATTATTTGAACTGTTAAGGGAGGTAGCACTTTCGAATTCAGATGTCGATAAAGTTAGTAGAAAAGTCGTGAAGGGACTGTTTGTCACGAGAGACAGCAGAGGACAGTGAACATAATCCATTCCAAGGACTGAATTCGTCGAGGAGTTCCGTATTTAATTTATCTCTTTCATCTCAGACGAGAATCTTAGGAAATGATCATTGCGATGACTGCTGGGTGGAATTTATCCAGTTGAGAGATTTTCACAATTTTTAAAACATGTTAGTTTGAGCATTTATCTCGCACTTGCACCGGTAATTTTCCACAGATGAGAAGATGTTACCCATCTTATGTTCGAGTCGACGTTCGGTAGTCTCTGGTGAGTATTCCGTATTCCGCCGTACCACGGAGTTCGTAACATGTAACTAAGGGATATGTCGCTTCTTACACTAGAAATCTGTTGCATTTAATACACTGAAGAATGTGTAGTAAGATACTTAAACTGAGCCGGTTTCTGGTATACTTACTTCAGCAACTGTATTCTTACTTTTTGGAAGAGTGCCAGTTTTTGTTATTTGTGTTCCAATGACGTTTAGGAAAGAATTCTACGTCTCTTGCTGTCGCTTCCAAAGTGCAAGTAACAGGAAAAGTTACCTGATCATGATATTTGATGCAATATCGACCGAGCACAAATATTCACTTTTCGTGGCAACCATTACGTGAGCCACTATAGTGGGAAAGAGACTCCAGGATAGAACGGCCGTAGTTGAGAACTATGTGGTGACTGTCTTCCATTACGTTAGGTGAGCTCTGTCCTGGGTCTCCTGTACACGAATATCCCTAAATAGAGGTGTGAGCGCTGAAATAACTCTGCTCTGGTAAGGAAATGTACCTCAGTTGTTAATATGATACTCCAGATATTATCCCTGATGACTGCTGGGTGGAATTTATCCAGTTGAGAGATTTTCACAATTTTTAAAACATGTTAGTTTGAGCATTTATCTCGCACTTGCACCGGTAATTTTCCACAGATGAGAAGATGTTACCCATCTTATGTTCTAGTCGACGTTCGTGGACGTCCTGAACACTGACACTGTGCTACGGCTTGGTAATATGGAATTCCTGTACGCCTGGGATAAAAGAAGCAGGAGATATTGTTTGAGCCTCCATTGTGTCTCATAACTCCTCACTTGATGTAACATAAAACTAATTCGAAAGCATCTGCGTACCCGCACTGTTCGATGTTGCACTTCACCACAGTCCCATTGAACTTGAAGCGTTGATCGAAGCATATAATTCATTATTTCTCAACGTTTGGAAAAAATACATCTATTAACGCAGATTTTACAGTTTCAAGAGGTTATCGCGACAAACTGAGGCAAGGGTCAAAATCTTGTCGGAGACAGTCTGTAACGCTACGCTACTGCGTACGATACTTATTAAAACCTGTACTATGGTAAGTTGACGGGCTTCACCTTCTGAGAAAGGATTTTTGTATAGAAATTGACCGCGTGTACCTGAATGGAGGCAGATCAGACTTTCACCCACTCAGTAACAACAATGATACGTCAAGCAAGCCTGAAGTGCAACTACACGTTATGACGGACAAGAAACAACACAGCAGATGCTACCAATTTGTTAATAAAACGGTCACCAGCCTAATTAGGCATTAACTGAGTTTCTGCCCTGTAAAAGTTGCTGTACTTTCATAAAAAACAACACGTAATAACACTGCATAATGTGGTAACTTTTAGAACCAGAAAGTTTACTGAACTAATAATTTCACTTCCTGTACTAATACGAACAAGCCATAAATGCACAGCAATAAACTATAATGTTTACTACAAACTTCGTACTGTCCATTGATATGATTAAAATCGGGCATAGGTTACCCTAGAAATAGCCCTTTCGAAACACACATACAATGTTAATTTTGATAAAGGTAAAACACTAATAAATTTTGGTTTTATATTGACTTTAGCTTTGCTGGTCAAATCAGTTCAGTACACTTCAGAATTTAAATGAATAGAAAAGGAAAAGTTGGGGGGGAGGGGGGGGGGACCCTGAAACTGTTATGATCACTTTACTGAAATTTTAATTATTAAGATCATGAAGCGCTCAAGATTTCCAATATACGATTTACTACTCTTTTTGTCTTATTTCCTGCTCATTTAATTACCATTTTATCTGCCTCAAATAATTAAACTCCATTACTAAACCAATTTCAACATTATCTTCCAACTTTGCCAGACCTATATATTTATTAACAACAAAGTTCTTTAAACATCATTCTAATATAGATAGGTCTGCAGGTAAGTATTATTAACATAAACTTTAAATCTTCATTTCGGGACACTCGGATTGCACCACATGTGGAAAGGACCCTGTCTAGGTTGATGATGAGGATAATTAAATGATAGGACAGTTCTGGTAAAAGTTAAGTTGCTATTGAACAGTCAGGAACAAAAGTAACACCTGTTCACACGATTACAGTACTAATAGTTTCAACCTGTTCCTGTCAATGCGGCGGTCGGCGGGCGGCGAGATGGCGAGGCGCAAAGCGCACATACAATCACAGCTGTGGCTCTTGATGTATCGGCACTTTGCATCTTCTTAGCGTCGCAATACTTTTCCATTTAGTGCCTATGGAATATAGCCATGCTGTATAGTCGTCGGAAACGGCACATCCGAGGCTCAATGAAATCACGTTTTCCAGGAGAGCCTCCTCGATCCAGAGCGCGTTTCTCAGACCGATGCCCAACTCCGACTACTACTGCTGAGTCCGTTATGCCGTGCCGCGCCTGTGTGCATTTTCCCGCGCTCGCCTGCCATCCACCTTTTACCGCTCCCCTACAGACAGGGTATTCACCAAAGGTTTTGCATTCTACATATCCTAATACATTGCCTACGTATGGACCAGGCGCACAATTACAACTTTAACATCTTACAACAGTTTCAACATTTCTTACATTTCCATTTTGTTATAATATTGCTTGCAATTTGACATAAATATTAATATTCACATCGAAAATTGTTTACAGTTTCTTTAACATAATGACATGGAAAAGAAAAAAGAAATGAAATCAGAACATCGCTTACACTAATTTATCTAAAATCAGAAGAAAAAATTATTATATGTACATTTGTTGTTGTTACAAGTCCAAAAAAAAAAAAAAAAAAAAAATCTCAACTTTCTGATTGCTATGTAGTCCACGTTTCAGACGGCTTCATCGATGTCTTAATGTGTGGGCACTAGTTTACACGTATAGTGATTTTGTTTTGGGTTCTCAGGTGCTACGCAGAATTTTCTGCTGTCCGTGTCTTCCCTGCAGGAAGAAAACGAAGAAAGCGAAGAAAACGAAGACAGCAACACCTTATGTAGAGCGCTACACAAGTAGGAAAGAGTGGAAGAAAGACCTTGATGCTGGAATAATGGATCTGAACATGGTGAGCAACTCCAAGACGTATCAAAAACGGCACAGCGATGTTAAAGCATTACTGAAATTAGTAACAATGCTTACTCTTGTAGCAAAATCTGTTCTTCTAATTTCCCAGTTTTTTTCAATATTCCTACTATTTGTTTAGTTTTCTGGTATACAATAAATCTTAAATTAGATCTTACAAATATACACAAATTTTTGTTGTCTACTTATAATTCTGGAGAACTGTTGTTAGATTTTATTTGATATCTTTACGTTCTCAACGGTGGTATAAATTCGACGAGATGGCTGCAATTATCACATTGAATTTCCAGGTACAGTTCTTTATTGTATGTACTTCAAAGTTTATAATTGTTGTATCATTTTATGTTCATCTGAACACTTAAGGAGACGCTCTCCTTTATTGCCTGTGGTTCACTCTCCAAATCTCTTTGCCCTCAGCCATCCACAATCACTTCCTATTAAGAAGTTCAAATCCCACCTTAAGATAATATTACGTGTTTATGAAGCAACTATATTTTCATAGCTAATGAACATATATTTATGTAATAAGCATAGTATTATATAGTCGCAATACTTGTTTTACAACAGGACAAATACTAACAACTAAATAAATCCGTATAAATAAAATAATGGACGTGTTATAAATAACTGCAAACCATTTAGTGTCTGTTCGCTTTCAACATTAATTTCTGGAGCAGTATTATCATAAACATAGGTTTTAAACGGAATTCGTTCACTTCGTTTGCATTAGAACTCTCCTTGCGTTTATTAATAGGGAAAATTTGACTGAAAGCATTGGCACTAACGAATACTTGTTTGTTTTTCCATTTGATAACTCTGCTACATTATTCGATGGAGAAGTACTGCCTTTGTGGCATCAAAGCGGGGGTTCTGGAACTATAAACATACAAGATCAATTGCCAATGAAACTTAGATATCAAAATACTGGAAACCATTTAGGTCATTGGAAGATATACTGTAACGGTAGATCAAGTATGTTTACTTAGGGAGGTACCTAAACGAAACAATTGCCCTACAATAATGGGGAGTAATAATAAGGGTGTGAATCATTAAAGAAGAAAGATATAGTAACTTAAGAGCAACTATACAATTTCAGAAACTATTACACCGTGCGATGAATCTGACTTATTATGTGTGGCAAAATTTATTCCATGTAATAATTTATCAGGAGACACAATTTATGTTATTAACAAGGTATTTCACTAATTAACTTAAATCAGCAGATGATTTAGGGTGGTATTATTAGCATTATTTTATAATTTCGTTTCCACGTTTAATTTTTATATTTGTATACAAAACTTACTATGTACATAGAGTTCACATCTATGCATAAACATGTATTGCTGTAATTACTAAGCAAAAGATCATCATAGAAGTTATACACACCCTGGGCCACAGATACTCAATTATGGTTATGGAAAATGAGTCTCTTGACGGGTTTCCTTTTTCTTCATGAGCTAATCTTTTTATATCAATATATTTACCACATAGCGTCTGCAAAATCTGCCTAATATCTTTTAAACTTTGCACTTACACAAAAGGTTTGGTTTCAAGTGGCCGTTAACTATTTTAGGATTTCTTAGCAGCAGTCCCATTAACCTGTGTCCAACCCCGTTGAGCACGTTCCATTAAAGGCTTACCTCACCTTTTCACTCTTGTACCTCTCATTTCCTACTTTATTTGATTTATTATTTTATAACCGCTCCCTATAACACTATGTAACACATTCTTCAGAATTTACACTTACCGACTGAGTATGTGGCCAAAAATCCATTCAAGTGTGGTAAGTCTAATCTCTAGAGTATTCTTATGTGTTAGTTATATACAATACTACTTGAGTCAGTAATGGCAAAAACAAAACATCCGCAGTTTATGGAGTACGGGCGCTTCAGAGAGAGAAGGGAGCCAGAATATCCGTCCATCTTCGAGATCTTTCCCTGTCAGCCGACTCCAGGACCTGCCCCTCGAATCAAGAAAGAAGAGAATACTAAGGACGACACTGGGAAGGACGGCCGTGCAGAGGTGAGCGAACATCAGTACTACCGGGTTTGCATCGCAGAATCAGTCACTCTCCCAGACTGTTCTCTCATTTTTACACGTGCGCCTAAGTAAGGAACGCACTTTGTTGTAATCCATTAATATAAAATAGCAGTGGCTACAATATCCTAAAGTAAATGTGACATAAAACGGAATGCTATTGCTGTGGAAAGTAAACTTCCGTTGTAAAATTACAACGATACGGATTATACCACTCGTATGAAACGTGAGGTAAAAACGCATGTTAACAGTCGATTCAGTCTTACATGGTTTCCCATGTGCATTCGACATGCGATCTAAAGTGTCCAGTACACGATGTACGATCATACGGAGTGTTAGTTTAATAACAGTTCATGAAACTAAGTGCTGCTATGAACTGCAGTGGGCATATGCTGTCGGTAATGAGGGGCACAAATCCGACTTCAGCTTCTATTCAGTGGCTGCACGAGAAATACACACGACATCAATGCCACATAATATGGTTTACAGTTCCAGTGCTTGTGGCCTCCATCAATGTGACATGCAGAATAAAGTTTTGAAACATGAAGAATAGTTAATGAGAATATAAGTAACCAGACCAAATCACACGAAGATATAACAAAGAATAGTATAGTGTGGGGGCCTCTTAAACAAAATTTAACGATGGTGTCGTAATCTCTTCGTGTAGTCTTCCAGAATGTGAATTTGTGATAGACTAGGCAGCGTCATAGAACTTTACACGTACATTCACATGACGATCAGAGGATCAAGTGAGAGAAATTAAGGTAACAGAGTATTATAAATACAAATGTGGGTTCACACCAGCAAATTTTCTTGTTTACAATTGCCTGCGTACTTTACTATGTTCTTGCTGTGCGTACACTTCTGCTCTACTGTCGCATTTATGAACAAAGATGCATCACAAACGTTATTTACAAAACGGATCACAGACAATGTCTTTCTTTTTCGAGCCAGACATCTATTGTCTCAGCTTTCTTCACATGGTGCGTACTACACAGTGCGCGGACAACAATCCGGTTTTTGTACACTTTGCACACCTTCACATTCTTCCTCTTTCAGGTGCGGGGTTCATTATTCCTAGATGCCTTATCATTATTCGTGTCAACCAACCTTTATTCTGTTAAGTGTACCCCATCAAAACATTCTGTACCCATTTCATTCGTGTGCCTCTTAGTTCCCTATCTCTATTTGATATGTTATTACTTGACAAACGCCTACAGGAACACATTTCACATTCGTTATTAGACACAATTATGGTCTGCTCACTTAATATATCAAGTCAGTTGTCTAAAGTTTCCTTCTATTACACATATGGCAACCTTGGTAAATAAGCGATAGTAAAATCAAACCATCTGCAGGGCCATGCTGTTGGTCGCGTTAAGAAGAGGAAGGCAGCCGAAGAAATACCACCGTCTGATGACCGCGAGCGTAGACACACCGAGCAGCGTCGCCGTCGCCGCAAGAGACGTCAGAATAAACTGGTCGCTGCGCCGCAGGAGGGCCCTTCTGGGGTAAGTCAGCGTCATTACTGCCACGAAGAGCAAGCAGGGAGAGACGGACAGACAGGTTGAGACCTAAGAAACAACATCTACTTCTTAAACTGCACGCACGGTCGAATCAGACACTCTGACAGACCATGTCTATCGGCAATTTCTGATGCTCCAGACATGCCTCCTCCACTATAAATTCAGGAAGTACAATTTAAGGGCTTCACTTTATTACAATCAAATGATAGATTCGTTATAAGATAATAACGTAAATCTTGGGTCGTACGAATAATTATTATTGTGAGACGGATGGTCCGATGTAAAATGTCCACGGGTTACGATTACAACACTTGTGTGAAACACAGCAGCTTCAAACAGCTTCATGTGCACAAATTATAGATCAGCAGCTGTGCGAGTCACAACTGGCCAGTCACTACTGCCAGTCTGAGACACATCCGTCCATCAATATCGCAGATTTGAAAGTAATGGTGTAAGACTAGCGAACGGCATCCAGTGTCGACGAATTCATTATAGATGTAGTTCGAAGTGTGGAATGTCGGGGAATTAAACCGCTTGACTCATTTTAAACGCATGTATGCCGATAACCTTTTTATGTGATTTATGCAAACGCCAAGAACCGCAATCCGATTGTTGAACGTGAATTTAACTGAGCACATACCGATTTCGCGTAGTGCGCCTTAAGCAACTCGACCCATCACCTGGTTAAAGTTTCTTGTGGAAATACCTTCTTTGTTCAGTTTGCCTCTTACAGAGACATGAAATATCGCCTATTTATCAGACTGGAGAGCTGAACTGCTCCATTGGTTGGCTCAGCAAAGGGTGAGCTTAAGTACCTCTAGCTCCAATTTGATTGCGTCTTTAGCTACTTGCTAGCAAGTAAAGAGAAAGTTAGCTACACGGTAACTATAAATCGTAGTATCATACAGTCGTCAAGCCAGTCCCAAAATGTGCACAAATACTGGCACCAGGACCTATCACATCAAAGAGAAAACTGCCATGTACGTAAAGATAAGGGTTCAAGTTATTTTAGCCCAGACTGTTAACGGAACTCAACATTACAGTAGGATACACTAGTACGAAACCACAAGCTGAATATCGATGTCGCCCCATATACCATCAGTGGCACTTATGAGACAGTAGGGAACCAATAAAGCACTCGGAATCAATTACAACAATTCGGCGATTTATACCTGCAAGAAAGTGATGACTCATCTAACGTACATGGTAGAAGCGAAGTGACTACCTTAACATAGCAGAAAACTTGGTAAGAATATGTGGAAGTTAGCACTTCGGATACATTCCAACTGTATTAATGAAATCCTCAGTGACTGATACAAATGGCATACCGAGAACAACTTAAGTTTCCTAAAACAGACCTGACACATGTAGAGCATCAGTGCAATCTTTTCTGGTTTATATAATTCCATCAACAACTGTTCACGTGATGAGATAAGCGTGAGTTTCCAACTACTTAACTTAGCCAGACTATTTGTGTGAAATAGTAGTAATACCAGTCGGTAGATCACACACGATGTCAATGGCACAACTCGCAAAAATGTGTTACTGCCTCCCACTGGAGCGAATCAGACATGGCCCAGGAGCATTGGTGCAGTTTCTGATGGGATTACTCGGAAGATGAAACCAGATGTCATCTCATCTGAACGTCCACTTCATCTGCAATCAGCATAATAACTGAAGTTTTAGCACGTAAAGATACTAATTAAAGGCATGGACAGTGTACTTCAGATATAAAGCGCTCTAATATGGCAGGTGTCAACTAACAAAGTTGTGCGGTGTTAATAACGATACAGCTGATACAGGGGCTCTGATGCTATACAGGAACAGCGCAAAATAAGGAGTAACGTTTTATCAGGCCAACTGACAATATAGGTAATTAATAACTCCACGTGATTCACTTTTAATTCAAAGTATTACTTTTCTTTGGCGCAAGATTCTGAATAATAATGTAAAAATAAATTACGTTTTCGTTAGGAAGCTGCCTTTGTGAAGTAACGACGAAGCCATCCACATTCCTATGTGGATGTCAGAAGTATCTGTACCGGGTGACCTTACCGATTGACAAATCGCTTTCTATAGGATCACAGGAGTTTAGTTAAATGTATTTATTTAACAAATTGCGGTCCTACTGGCGTTATAAAGATATAAATAAGGGGTATATGATACTACTGAGTGAAACAGTGGTCACTATAGGGCTGCATATACACTCCTGGAAATGGAAAAAAGAACACATTGACACCGGTGTGTCAGACCCACCATACTTGCTCCGGACACTGCGAGAGGGCTGTACAAGCAATGATCACACGCACGGCACAGCGGACACACCAGGAACCGCGGTGTTGGCCGTCGAATGGCGCTAGCTGCGCAGCATTTGTGCACCGCCGCCGTCAGTGTCAGCCAGTTTGCCGTGGCATACGGAGCTCCATCGTAGTCTTTAACACTGGTAGCATGCCGCGACAGCGTGGACGTAAACCGTATGGGCAGTTGACGGACTTTGAGCGAGGGCGTATAGTGGGCATGCGGGAGGCCGGGTGGACGTACCGCCGAATTGCTCAACACGTGGGGCGTGAGGTCACCACAGTACATCGATGTTGTCGCCAGTGGTCGGCGGAAGGTGCACGTGCCCGTCGACCTGGGACCGGACCGCAGCGACGCACGGATGCACACCAAGACCGTAGGATCCTACGCAGTGCCGTAGGGGACCGCACCGCCACTTCCCAGCAAATTAGGGACACTGTTGCTCCTGGGGTATCGGCGAGAACCATTCGCAACCGTCTCCATGAAGCTGGGCTACGGTCCCGCACACCGTTAGGCCGTCTTCCGCTCACGCCCCAACATCGTGCAGCCCGCCTCCAGTGGTGTCGCGACAGGCGTGAATGGAGGGACGAATGGAGACGTGTCGTCTTCAGCGATGAGAGTCGCTTCTGCCTTGGTGCCAATGATGGTCGTATGCGTGATTGGCGCCGTGCAGGTGAGCACCACAATCAGGACTGCATACGACCGAGGCACACAGGGCCAACACCCGGCATCATGGTGTGGGGAGCGATCTCCTACACTGGCCGTACACCACTGGTGGTCGTCGAGGGGACACTGAATAGTGCACGGCACATCCAAACCGTCATCGAACCCATCGTTCTACCATTCCTAGACCGGCAAGGGAACTTGCTGTTCCAACAGGACAATGCACGTCCGCATGTATCCCGTGCCACCCAACGTGCTCTAGAAGGTGTAAGTCAACTACCCTGGCCAGCAAGATCTCCGGATCTGTCCCCCATTGAGCATGTTTGGGGCTGGATGAAGCGTCGTCTCACGCGGTCTGCACGTCCAGCACGAACGCTGGTCCAACTGAGGCGCCAGGTGGAAATGGCATGGCAAGCCGTTCCACAGGACTACATCCAGCATCTCTACGATCGTCTCCATGGGAGAATAGCAGCCCGCATTGCTGCGAAAGGTGGATATACACTGTACTAGTGCCGACATTGTGCATGCTCTGTTGCCTGTGTCTATGTGCCTGTGGTTCTGTCAGTGTGATCATGTGATGTATCTGACCCCAGGAATGTGTCAATAAAGTTTCCCCTTCCTGGGACAATGAATTCACGGTGTTCTTATTTCAATTTCCAGGAGTGTATTACACTTCGCTACAAACGTCATGTTAAACATAAGCGCACACGAACAGAAAACTATTATGGTCATTAAGTATTAACTTACTTTATGCTGTAACATGCCTTGGCAAAGATTGGTTGATTAGTTTGGGGAAACAACCATGTTCGCAAAAGTTGCACAGTGGTTCCCGAATATTAATCATATATGAAAGAAGTACAGAAATACCCCTGCCTGTACCCGTTGTCTTGACTCAGTACATGTTGTGTTCGACATTGCCAGTAAACTCAACTGAACGGTGGAAGTCGTAATGTCAGTCGGAAATCTTTACGTACACCCTGGACGCCGCTGTCGCTCACCGTACTTAGCGTTACCTGTTGCCGCGGGCGGCTGCCGTAGTGGCTGCAGCACTCTGTCGTCTGACCTGTACTGAAGACTGCTCTCCCTGAGAGCCGAAACTCTATGTGCCCCTCTCAACTGATGTGTCCGCTGGCGAGTCTCTGATGGAAGTTTGCTCTACGGAGCGCTCCCAATAAGGACCAGAAATTTTATTTACTTTCCGGAGTGTGCGGAGTTTCGGATAATCAATGAATGTTACTCTCCTGAGTACCAGCCAGCAGATCCCTTGTAACAGTGCAAAAATCCCCCTTCCCTGTTTAGTTTAACATAATAAACCAGTCATAGGTTCATTGTGCTGGAGCTGAGAAGCAGGCAACATTTGACTCCCACCATCAGCTCTATATCACGTTCAGCCAATCTGGCCTTGTCCATGTAGACAAATGCGAGTTCTATTCTTCCACTTCAAAATTTAATTGCATTATCCTATGTCAGTGCTCGCATGTTTCTTAGCAGAGTCAACAAAATTTCAGTTAGCTTCGCAGCAGCCTGTCATCTCAGGGAGCCGCGCTGTTAAGCACATAAGATCCAGATGGTCTCCAATCTTACCTTTTCACCGTTGTGGTACTAGGAGTTCCGAGAACATGAAAACATGACCTGTAGCTGCTAACTCGCGACGTGCCGCCTCTGCGCCAGTGGACACGCCAGGGTAAAACGTACACATCAGCTTTCCATCGCTTAGGATGCAGACACGGACAGTGCCTCTGCTGTGGAGCTCAGGCCACATACTCTATCCTGTGGCCTGACACCGACACACGCTCCCTTCTTCTGGTGGCTAGTGTTCTACATGCATTCAGTAGGATTCCCCGCAACTCATTTAAACAATCGCCCAGATTCAGGAAATAATATAGAAATCAAGCGGTGGATACAAAAATCACTGACGTCGCTTTCAACAAAAACTATTATTTCTTGCTGGGAACTGATTTTGATTCGTTGGGTTAGTGGAGTTAACGGAGATTGACTATGGGACCAGACAGGGCTTACAAAAACGCTTGCACAACACCCTGGTTTGAGATACGTGCTTACTTTGCTGTGTATTTGGCATACATAAGTTTCTGTTGTACTGTGGTAGGTAGTAAAGAAAAATCCTGCACGAACGTTGCCTACAAAGCAGGCCACGAAAAATGTCTCATGTGGTTAGATCTATCACTTAACAGGCTGGTTTCATTCTTCTGTGTGAGCTAAACTCATTATGTCGAATGGTTCAAATGGCTCTGAGCACTATGGGACTTATCATCTGAGGTCATCAGTCCCCTAGAACTTAGAACTACATAAACCAAACTAACCTAAGGACATCACATCGTCCACGCCCGAGGAAGGATTCGAACCTGTGACCGTAGTGGGCGCACGGTTCCAGACTGAAGCGCCTACAACAGCTCGTCCACGGCGGCCAGCTCTTTATGTCTTCTCGCACATTATGCACTGTTCTGTAGTAAACTGTTTCTTATATTCCAATCTAGGGACATCGTCTCACCTTTTCCTATCAAGTGCCTGCGCAACTATTCATGGATGAGATAGAAATATTCATGTCAACCTCCCACTAATCATCGACCTTCCATTCATTTATCACACAGTTCTCTACCTTATTTAATATCTTAGTTTTAAACTGACATCTTCTTATAGCCTAAATTTAGGGGCTACTAATTTAATATATAATCTGTTTAAGAATGCTAAATGAAGCATCTAAAGCTTTATCTATTACTGATATATGCCATCCTAGCTTCATAAGTAACTGTAACATCAAACCACCCACAGGTCCACGTTATTGGGCGCTTCAAAGTAAATAAGGTCGTTGAAGATAATCCACCGCGTAAGGATCAAGACAGCGTCGTAACTTCAGAAAAGGATATTTGCCCCAAGGAAGGAGATATAATACTGTTCGATGCGCCGCAGGAGGGCCCCGCTGAGGTAAGTCAGCATCATTACTGATATTAGAGCAAGTGTGAGGATATGGTCTGACAGTGTGAGAGCGATGAGTAAACAGTTACATCCCTGATTGTACACAATGCGGAATTAGCCACTCAGGCAGATACATCAGTCGAAAAAATCTCATGATTTGCACATATCTCCATGACTGTAAAACCCAATTGACCCTCAAGTTAACGTTAAGTATTAACAGACAGATTCACGATATTGGAATCTAATAATGCCAGCAATCGTTGATTCGAAGTCCCTAATGTAAATATAAAGCACTACTCAGGGAATGTAAGATTCCATTGTAAAACTGTCACGGGTTCGGGAATATCACTGGTGTTACAGATGGCAGTCTGTAACGATTTCGTATCCACTAACTGTAGAACTCTGCCATGACTGGTC
Organism: Schistocerca serialis cubense; assembly: GCF_023864345.2. NCBI lineage: Eukaryota > Metazoa > Arthropoda > Insecta > Orthoptera > Acrididae > Schistocerca > Schistocerca serialis. The sequence goes on from NC_064645.1 coordinate 70,339,939, forward strand.
TCAGCAGTCGGAGAGACATCCGTTTATCAGTACTGCACGTACCAAGTAACAGTGTAAGACCAGCAGCTGAATTTCAGTTTGCAACAAAGTCGTAATCGACTTAGTGCAACTTATGGTATTTTCTGTGGAATACCATTTATGATTGGCTTGTCTCTTACAGAGATGTAAGACTTCGGAAAATATCCCACTGAATCACAGCTGAAAAATTATACGGTTGCTAGTCAGGGTAAGAACGTCTGGCTACAGTCCGATTGCTGCCGTTGTCATTTGCTATCAAGTATAGCGGAAGTTCTTTAGATGCTGCTGTGTAATGAAAATCTCGACCACAGTAGCATATACTGGTCTGGTCGGTCACACTTTAAGCAGTCACATCAGTGCAAAGAAATATCACAATAAAAAGCAAAACTTCCTTTGTACATATACACAAATAAGTACAATTAGGCAAACCTCTTAGTGGAGCAGAGACTTCTGCGTGCTACGCATTTGTCAGTGGATGTGAAACCAGCTGCTGGGAATAATTGACGCCATGAATACCGCCAAAGAACATGTGAAACTGTTCTCTTTCGCAGGCATATGTTCAATCAGGTGCCGGAATGTTACTTGGGGAACGGCAGCCCAATCTTAACGGAGTGTTGCACTGAGGAGAGGTATCGATTTCGTTGGGTAAGGGCTAACACGAAGTCGGCTCTCCAAGACATCCCAAAGGTGTCCAATTGGATTAAGGCAGGACTCTGGGGAGGCTAGTCCATTACAGGGATGTTATTGTCGTGTAACCACACCGCGATAGGCAGTGCATTATGAACAGTTGCTTGATCGTGTTGAAAGATTCAGTCGCCATCCTCGAATTGCTCTTCAACAGTGGGAAGCAAGAAGGTGCTTAAAACATCAATGTAGCCCTGTGCTGTGATAGTGTCACGCAAAACAACAAGCAGTGCAAGCCCTCTCCGTGAGAAAAACGACCACACCCTAACACCACCGCCTCCGAATTTTACGCTGGCAGATGACATTTACCGAGCATTCGCCAAACCCACAACGTGCCATCGGATGGCCACATTGTGTACCACGATTTGTCACTCCACTGAACGCTTTTCCACTGTTAAATCGTCCAATGTTTACTCCCCTTACACCAAGATAGGCGTAGTTTGGCATTTACCGGTGCGATCTGTGGCTTATGAGCAGCCGCTCGACCATGAAATCCAAGTTATCTCACCTCCCTCCTGTCATAGTAGTGACAGTGGATCCTGATGCAGTTTGGAATTCTTGTGTGGTGGTGAGAATAGTGTCTGCCTGTTACTCATTACGACCCTCTTCAACTGTTGGTGGTCTCTGTCAAACAGACGAGGCCAGCCCGTATCCTTTTGTGCTGTACGTGTCCCTTCTCGTTTCCACTTCCTTGTCACACCGGAAACAGTGGACCTAGGAATGTTTAGGAGTGTGGAAACGTCTCGTACAGACGAATGACACAAGTGACACACAATCACCTGACCACGTTCGAAGTCTGTGAGTTTTGCGGAGAGCCCCATTCTATTCTCTCGGGATGTCTATTGAATACTGAGGTCGCTGGGGTGAAGTGCCCGGCAGTAGGTGGCCTCACAATGCACCTAATATGGAAAACGTTTTTTGTTGTTTTTGGGGGTGTCGGGATACTTTTGATCACACAGGGTCCCCTCACAGGAAGAACACGCCAATTACTCAATCATGTACCCATTTTCGAACATTTAAAGCCTTTTGCCATTAGTTGTTCAACTTTCAAAACTTATCATGATCTCCTTCTTCTTCTTTGGTCTTTAACTATCAGGTTGGCTATCAGCCGCTTGCCAAGCATTTCTGTCTCCGGCAGTTGGTGGAATTTGTGTCGTCCATGATACGGTTGATGTATAGTAGACTATGTTTGTCTCTTGTGTACTTCCTTTCTGCTGTCCTTTCAGCAACACTTTTAATGACACCATAATTTCTCAGCATATGGCTGACACCTGTGGCATCCAATAAGCTTTATGAGACATAGCTGCACGTTATCTACCCTGTATGCACCAGTTCGTTTAATACGTTCTTTTCACAGAAAATCTTGAGCCTTCAGCGACAGAACCACAAGCCGAAGGCTGTCATTTTTCTTTCCGCCTCCTCGTATGTCAGTATTTCATATCTCTACAGCGGCACACTCCACACAAAATCTTTATGCGGTCTTTCCTCAGGTATTGGGCTATGAAACGAAATGAGTAAGGTTCCTGCTCTTGTTGAAAGCAGCTGTTGCCTGGTTTATCTGGCTTGCAGCATCCTTGCTTTCTCAGACTGAGGGTCATTTCACTCCATAGGGAGCAAAAGGATTCCACGGTCTCCAGTCCCTCTTTGTTAAGTGAGCACTGGGCAACGGTATTTTATCTACTCATCAAGATTTTTGTCTTAACTTTATTAATTTGCATGTTGGGAAGATATGGGGTTGACTTTCATCTTCATCTCGCTTCTGTAGTTCCGCACATTCACTTAACACTGTAGTATCATCAGAAAATCTCAACATGTCTGTTATCTTACCTTCAATTTTAATTCCTTCTACAAGTCATAGTGAGTCCCTAAATTCATCTAGAGTCCTCCGAATGTATCCGCCGAATAAGATAGCAGAAAGTGAACAGCCCGGTCGTACACGTTATTTAACAGTGGCTTGCTCTTGATGTTATCCGCTTCTTATCACTCCCATCTTTTCTCTGTAAAATTACTGCAGTACTCCTTTGTTCTGATACATTCTGCCATTCACACTCTCATCATCTCAGAAATCTGTCGCTAGACTACACCGTCTAATTCTTTCTATTTGTCGACGTAGGTAATATACAGTGTCCTGGGAGGTACGATCAGTATTCAGAGATGCGACAGGAACCATCATTCGAAGCAAAAGGGACTAGTAAACATAAACTCTAAGACCCGTAGCTTAAGATCTGCAAGCACTTGTTTTGTGGAAGGGATGTGTTTCACAACAGTGAAGCTGCACTAGTGCCCAAAGGTCTGATGGTGAGCACTTTACAGCCCATATTTACAGGAAATTTTTTTCGTGATTTGGGCCATACTTACGCCCCTCAAAATATAGAAGGCCAAGACGAGATTTCGTATCAATATCGAAGATGAAGTGCTCATAGCTGCATTTTAGAGTCCATATTTAGTAGATGGTTAAGCTTCGGATGATCGCTCCTGCCATACAGTTGAATACTGACCATTCCTCCTACGACACACTGCTGCATTCTTGGCTCTTGCTTAGTCTTGTCTCAAGTCCATATTTAGTAGATGGTTAAGCTTCGGATGATCGCTCCTGCCATACAGTTGAATACTGACCATTCCTCCTACGACACACTGCTGCATTCTTGGCTCTTGCTTAGTCTTGTCTCAAGTATTAGCTGTAATCCGAGTATTGCTTCTCGTGTGCCTAAACCACCTCTAAAGCCAACTTGATCTTCCGTATTTTGTACACCTATGCTTACTTCAGTCCGCGTTATAATGATAGAGTCAAGATCTGGGTGGCACGTGTTATCAAACTAAGGGTGCTGCATTGTTCACTTTTGTCTGCAGATTCTTTTTTTTTTTGTGTTGGTGCTGTAACTATTCTTCGAAGTCTGTTCGGTGTTCCCTGGTTTCGTGTGAAATTTGTATGAAATGGAACTGTTCTTAATTCAGATGTTGTCTAGCAGCTTTGACGAGTTCTGCTGGTTTATAGCCATACGTAATTCTTGCCTACTTTCCGTGCTGCTTGCTGAATTGCTAGGTTAAAAACGTATCTCACTCCCGTCTCAGCTACTGTATTCCTGCGAGATCCTGAGACCTTTATAATTGCACTTTGTTTTATGCACAAGTATGGAATAACATCACTTCCTGTATTTTATCCCTGTGACCCTCAGAAATTGAATTCCTAACGATTTACTTTTGCCTTGCAGCAGTCTGTCTTCAGAGTCCTGAGGTCGGAAATGACTTACTCGTTCGCATACCTCCGCGCAACCTAAATTCGTCACCACAGAAATTCTCTGCTACCGATGTCTTCATTAATTCGTATTAGAATTTTCAGACCATTCCGCTAACTTTGAAACTTGTTAACATTTGGTCTGTCTGGGAATGTTAATATTACATGTTTTAGAAAGTATGAGTGTATTTTGCCCGCTTTTCTTTTCATATCCCTACCAGTGATCTTAACAATTTTGAAACACTGTAGTGTACGCCAAGAGTCTTTTTTCGAATTGGGTCTTTTACTGCTGCGTCTAACTCTTTTTAGTGTACCATATTTCACTTATAATCTTCATCCATTCCCTTTTTTAAGTTGGCTTACTTTGTAGGACCCATTCTGACGTTAAACCCAGCTTTCAGATCTCCGTCCTTTCGTTCGTAATGGCTTGCCAGGTAAGCGTTTGATATTTATACATCTGAATCTCTCTCCTCTAACGGGTTCCACAGTTTTCCCATATATGGCATCAAACTTGCCGATTGTTACACAAGCTTCTATTGTTTCGCATTTCTTCTGCATCCAGGCTTGTTTTCCCGTTTTCGGCTTACTGCAAAACTTATTTGTACGTGTGTATCTTCCCGTTTGAGGCTTCATTTCCTGTTTTTCTTTTTAAATTTTCTTCTTTAAACAGTTAAAAGCTGCATGTGGTGAATTAGACAAGAATTCTATTGGAAATAATATATTTGCCTCTTTACTTCATGAGTTCAAGTTTTTCATTCGTCTTCTAATGCAATGCTTCCCCTTTGTCACTAGGTCTTAGACATACCTCAGACCATTTTTCCAGATTTCAATCTTTCTGCAGCATCTTCAGTTTCAATTAGGCCGTTATATCCAACAAATTATGGCTATAGTCCAAACTGCTACTGGAAAGGACAACGTGTTTAAAATCTGGTTTCAAAATCTCTATCTTGTTAATACACAATTTCAGCGGCTTTGAAACCATAGGGAATAATAGCAAATGGGGAATTATGCGTCATTTGCGAATCCCCAAACTGCGTAACGCTTGCAACTGACACAGTTCTTCGTCGGGTGGTAGTGTCACTTTCCGAGTCTATACTAGCACTACACAAGGCGAAAAGAGCGACATACGTAAAATTTATATCCCGCACTTCAGTTGACGCATACTGGCCAACTGAAGAATATGATACCAATGCTAACGAAAACGAAGATATCGACGCACCTTAATGCGTATCCCATACTGCAATTAACCTACACAGATAGACTGAATTTCGAGATACAACTCATATATGTCAACTGAGGTGTTCAACGCTAGCACTACGTTTATCCTTTTTTTATTATTTTTTACTGCGACACTAGGACTCAAACAAGCGACGGGTTGTATCCCGTTCTTCAGTAGACCCGAAACACTTAAGTTCCAGATATGCTGCTAGTATGAGGATCACAGCGATACATTATTGTGCAGTTGGTGATAATGGAAGACCCTCTTTTTCATACCATACACTAAGTAATCAGCTTCTGATGCCTACGCCGTAATAATATTCCAATATCCTACTTGCTAAATGTTAAACATTACCACTACTATTGAAATTTTGAATTTCAATTGAATCTGACATACGATCTATGGAAACCTCTTGTTCGCCGTAATGTCTGAAAACTCTTAACCATTATTATTTCATACTGTAAGCTCTAGTGTATAATGTTCTTCCTAGTTTAACCAAGCACCTAGCACCTAACACTATGTTTGTGTTCTAGGTGGACGCTGCCCAGGTGGATCAAGAGGAGGGGAGAGCAGCTAATTGTCTCGTGGATGCTGCCGAGATGGAACAAGCCCATCGCTATTTACAGGAGAAGACAGTTGAGGGTCGCACGGGTGCTGCCAAGGTGGTTGAAGTGTGTGGAGAGATTGAGGAAGGGGCAGATGAGAGTCTCAAGGATGATGCTGAGATTGACAAAGACTGTGGAGATGAGGAGGAAGGTGCAGCTAAGAGTCTCATGAATGCTGCCGACATGGATGAAGCGAGTCAAGATTTAGAAGAGGAGGCAGCTGAAAGTCTCATGGATGCTGCCAAGATGGGCGAAACATGTGGAGAGATTGATGAAGGGCCACATGATGGTGTTGTGGATGCTGGTGAGATAGACACAGTATGTGGAAATGAGGATGAAGGGGCAGCTGAGTGTCTCATGGATGCTGCTGGAATCGAACAAACCCATCAAAATTTACAGGAGAAGATAGTTGAGAGTCACATGGGTGCTACCAAGATGGGCGAAATATGTGGAGAGATTGAGGAAGGGGCAGATGAGTGTCTCGAGGATGAAGCTGAGACTGATAAAGCATGTGGAGATGAGGAGGAAGGTGCAGCTAAGGGTCTCATGAATGCTGCCGACATGGAAGAAGCGAGTCAAGATTTAGAAGCGGAGGCAGCTGAAAGTCTCATGGACGCTGCCAAGATGGGCAGAACATGTGGAGAGATTGATGAAGGGGCAGATGATGGTGTTCTGGATGCTGCTGACATTGACACAGTATGTGGAGATGAGGATGAAGGGGCAGCTGAGTGTCTCATGATTGCTGCCAGGATGGAACAAGCCCATCAAGATTTACAGGAGAAGATAGTTGAGAGTCGCATGGGTGCCACCAAGATGGGCGAAACATGTGGAGAGATTGAGGAAGGGGCAGATGAGAGTCTCGAGGATGATGCTGAGATTGACAAAGGATGTGGAAATGAGGAGGAAGGAGCGGCTAAGGGTCTCGTGAATGCTGCCGAGATGGAGAAAGCTCATCAAGATTTAGAGGAAGGCGCAGCCGAGAGTCTGATGGGTGCTGCCAAGATGGAGGAAGTTCGTGTAGATGTTGAGGAGGGAGCAGCTAAGAGTCTTTGTAGCCAACCCTCGGGTGCCGCTTGCACCCACTGAAAAAATGTTCGTTTGTTCCTAAAGTTCTTCTTTGTGTTCAGATTTTGTTCTATGTGTTTTTCGTTTCGTTTTTGTTCTATGTTTCGTTTTTTGCTGCGTTCATTTAATGTTGTTTGTGTTTATTCATTTTTCAATTTTTATTTACAATTCTTGGTTTATTTAAAGTAAAAAATAAATTTTACGTATTTCACCAACTGTTCTCTTATTTTTTAGTGTACATCTGGAACAATAATAGTTGCCGAATTGAATGTACGTTTCATTTTCAGTTTATTCTATAGGTTACTCTCTCCCTGTCGTTACAATTAAATCAACAATATACTAAACCCGGGGCTCAATCTAAGGCATTTATGCAGCTCATTTCAGTATCACTGAAAGGTCTCTGATATATACACGATAATAGTCATCAGTAAACGCTAGACTCACTTCTGTATTGCAAACATCACATAATGCCGATTTACATAGTATGATTTTATAGTAGTTAGGGAGGGATATGTAACCAGAGGTAATATCGTGGGCCCCATGTCTGTAATGACTCTGGGTAAGGTCACGGCCTACACAACTGCCCGCACTTATGACCTATCTATGTGAGTGTATTTCATGGCTGCAACACGTGTGGGAGTGCGTTGGATGAAAAATGATGAAAGAATATTGCAGACATTACTGTAATCTGTTCTCCCCTATGTAGCTAACTTCTTTGTAGTAGAAGCGTACATCCTTATATCTGAGAGTTGACAGATTTGAGATATTTTGTTTGTGATCCTCCCAGCTTCTCTACTGAGTTTCTTTGTAGCTTGATTAAAAATACTGTCATGGCGTGCCGGAATACATAAACTGTAGTCAAGCTACCATAGTCTCATTTTTTTCTGGTATGATTGTGCGCTAATCAGAGATGCGCAATAAATTGGATTGTTTCAGTTTTGCTCTCGTTTTAACTCGGGAAACTATCTTGAGAGGAGTGCTGTGGGGAGAAGTCAAATTCGAGCACGTATCCTTCTCTGACCAGCTTCTCATCTGCGCAGCACGGTAATATGATCCCCTCTAAGGAGAAATGTATCGTATGTCACTCAGCTTAATTATGCCACTCATTCCTATCCTCGATGAGTATTTTGCACTACGTGTTCATCAGTAGTATGTAAAAGGACCCAGTTATTTACGGTTAATATGCTAGGAAGGTACGTGCAGCCGGCCGAAGTGGCCGTGCGGCTGAAGGCGCTGCAGTCTGGAACCGCAAGACCGCTGCGGTCGCAGGTTCGAATCCTGCCTCGGGCATGGATGTTTGTGATGTCCTTAGGTTAGTTAGGTTTAACTAGTTCTAAGTTATAGGTGACTAATGACCTCTGCAGTTGAGTCCCATAGTGCTCAGAGCCATTTTTTTTTTTTTTTGAAAATACGTGCGTGAGCAACAGATTCTTTCCGTATGCTACAACAAGGTGTATTATTTGAAAGCAAGTGTGTCGTGGGAAAACAAAGCATACAACTTTGTAAGTACATACAGTAGGTCCAGGGCGTGATGTACCAACTAAGTATGCTAAATGGTCTCATTATTATTGAATTTAGTGCAATGGATATGGAAGGGAAGTGTCCTCAGTAACTAAATCGTCGGGTTTATAGCTGGTCCGTTCTACAGCCACTTAAAAGTATAAAGAAATCAACTATGGCACCATACGGCTACCAGAAATTGTGGGCAATCAGGACGGAGACCGATTATTTACAAACGGTACACAGAGTGTGCACACCTACCCACTGATTGAAGAAGTTAAACAAGTAGCCGTAATAACAAAAAGAAGGTGGGCACATCGGTGTAGCAGCGTAACAGAATTCACAACATCGCACAGGCCAAGAAAGAAGAAACCTCATCGTCTATGTAGTTTTCACCACGTGTGAGCGTAGTAGACATCGTCCATGCATCGACTACAACGCACACAAAAAGATTTATATCAAATTCTCATTAACACACATACAGTCTGATCTGAAAGCTATGCACAAGGAGCGGATGCACATTGTTCAAATGGTTCAAATGGCTCTGAGCACTATGGGACTTAACATCTCAGGTCATCAGTCCCCTAGAACTAAGAACTACTTAAACCTAACTAACCTAAGGACATCACACTCATCCATGCCCGAGGCAGGATTCGAACCTGCGACCGTAGCGGTCGCGCGGATCCAGACTGAAGCGCCTAGAACCTCTAGGCCACCAACGACCGGCATGCACATTGTCTGTACAGTCATGCGCACATGGCTTATTTAAAACGATGGTATACACATTACGCACCATTTAATAGATCTTGATTCCGATAAAATTCACACAGTAATATCATTTCTCGGTGTACGTTTGCAGATGCATTCTGCCTTAAAAGAGAGCCATTGATGAGTGATGAGAGCTCATTTTCTGTGTAGCCATGACCACGTGGTACATGGAACCGTGGCATACAGATTACTGACCGTGATATCATTCTTCATTGGAAGAACGTTCACACGATAATATTTTTATACAGTACACACGAAAATACCTTATTCAGTATGAAATGTCCGACTTGAAGTGAAAGCTAATTGTAGGTGTGGCCATCAACGACAGTCCATGGAAGGCAATGACTAATACGTTTCACACAAAGAAATCATCAGTTGATCCTATACAAATTGTTGGAAAAATAAGAAAGGAGCACCTATTATTATATAATGATAACATCAGCAGTCCTAAAGCTAAAGGCAAAAGGCTGATGATTCAACGATTGCTCTCCCTATTGAATTTACCAGAAATATAAAAATTAATGTGCATTATAACACTTCGCTACTATTAACAGACATACAAAAATGTGATTAATCAGTTACCTTTGTAAATAACTCATTCTTGTACGTTAGACAGCAACCTGAAGGTGACGCTCTGACGGAGCGATCGTTCACTTAAAAGTCGAAGATACGATGACCATCGTGGCATACTGATGAGGTAGCATCGCTTTCTGTTCCATGGTAGAATAAATTGAATCATTCCCGTGACCAACCACGGCACAACACATTTCAGACTACTGTATATTTCCGTCATACCTATTTTGTTTGCATTCTTTCCCAGAAACACATTTAGTTAACGACTTGACATTACACATGCATTTATGGATGCATCAGTAAACATCAATGCTCTTGACTCACTCCGCGCTATCTACATGGTAATAAAATGCGGACACACAATGGAAAAATGGGTTATGTGCACTAATTAATAAATAAACCTATTATCCACAATCTTCCTCAAGAGGCTACCGATACACTGGATAGGTAAAGTTATTAAATATATAGTAGTACTGATACAATTAAAAACGAAGAAGCACTTGTATAATGCAAGTAATACCAAAATCCGTAGTAATGTAACGGTACATAAGGTAGCCTGTCAGCATTAATGTAATATTGTACCTATCAACTTACGCAGACCTCAAATGATTGGGTTAATTAATGTTTTGATTAAATGAACATCCTCCTTCCATGATCATGACCGAATGGTGATTTTTATTCACTGTATACAAACTCACTGTTACCGAGATACAGAATTCCGTCGGGGTTCGATATGTATCGAGATATTATGGATCTGCTAGATGTTAATTATTCATTGAGTATACCAACTGTGCTGTTCTCACCTAGCTAGTCGTTTAAAATTAGAGTGAGGTTGCCTGCGTACGCCTAACCTGCACTCTTCATCATTAGAAATGTTAGAGGTTTAAGGGTCAAGTGTGCACCATTCCTTCCTCTGAAGATGGTTGGTAGAGACTCCGAATGTGACAGGTGGGGGTCATGTCCCTGCCTAAGCCGAGACTATTTCTGTCATTTCGTAATGTCTCATCGTTCCAGTCTCACGCAAGTAATTTACCAGCCATGAAAACTGAGACAGCCAGTCAGACTACAGTATTAAACTTGCCTTTAAAACGAAACTGCCAATCGCTCTCCTTGTTCTCTGTACATTAAACTGGCCAACAGTTCTCCAAATTAAGTATTATCTTACCTAAATTGAAAGTATTTTTTAATAGACTGTGTTAAGATATTGGTAATATTGGCGTATCTTACATTACTTCAGTGTCTAAAATATATTTATTATCTATCGAAATGAATATTACACCATAGATGATTATTGGTTATTGCATACATCTCCTAACTGTCTGTGGTAATTAACAAATTACGAAAGGATATTGGCATAGCTATTTTAGATCTACCTGAGGCAATGAAGTCTCTGTACAAAGATCGAGTGTTCATCACCTGACTTATTGTTAAGCACTTTTATAGAGGGGGAGGGGATGGAAGTTTTCACTTAAATGTAATCGATGTAACTGAACGCTAGTACTGTTTGTATTACTTTAGAACTTCAACATACATGTGGACACGTGTTTAACCATCAATGTTATATCTTTATGTTACTTAAGTACAGGCGCTACAATAAGAATGATACTTTGTGACGAGATATCTAATGCCGTGTATCACTTGCACTATACATTATCTTAATAAGAAAAAGGGCGGTTTATCATGTTCCCAATACAATATGCAAACACCCAACATGTCCAAAGAATAAGATCATGTAGCTCTCATCTGAGACCTGAAACCCTAAACGCGTATTCTCAGATTAACTGAAACAGTAATAATACAGCTACATCTATAACTGTAATATAACACGTGATGTACTAAAATAAATTGCCAAGATCGCAACTCATAGCTCTTGTTAGCTATACAAGAGACTGTGGGCAAAAATGAAGTTGATCAAGCATCATTTTAGGGGAGAAGATTACCGTCTCATGAGGAGATCTTCAATGCACTTTATCTGTAAAGAAAATGACGATGTACGTTACGGATAAATAAAATTTTTATCGTGAACATATGACTGGAGCGGCTTTGCAAGGCACAATGGATGGTAAGATTCGATATTTCCACGTGTATTTGTCTGTATTATTCTTCACAGTACTTTTGGCGCGTATGTTGGTATCAGTGGTATAACATGCATATTTATCAACGATTTCATGCCAACTTTTGTGGCACAGATTAAAGAAAGCAAGAGTTATATGTATTATTTTTCAAAATACGTAGAACTGTTTCCTGATACATGGTCTGACTCAGAGCTTAAATTGCTCTTGTCAGTGGGAATATGTTGATGTTTCTATGCAAGTAAACGTTTCACTCCCACAGCCAAATCGTGTGCATTACTTGCCATAACTTATCAACTGAAACCAATATCAAAGTCAATTAAATGTGTTTGTAAGCCCCAAACAAAGCAATCAACTGTATCTCCCAATGGACAATTATAATAATTTGCCTCACTATTACTACGATTCAGCAAATCTGTAATGGGTTACCCCATGATACAGCAAAACTATAAGAGATTGCCCCTTACATCGCCTTATGTACAGCAAAGTTGTTACAAAGTACTCCAAAATTTATGTCATTACAGCAAAGTTGTAAGATGTAACCACAAAATCTGCTCAGCCACAGCAAAATTGTAACAAAATTATGCTATATTACAACAAAGTTGTAACAAATTGCCCAACATATAAGAAAATACCTTATACTTCACCGTGTTACAATAAATCGTTACAAGTTACCACAAATTGTTACTAGCTGCTCTGCAAATAAACATGTTCACCTAAATTATAATATCTTGTGGCATACTTCGATGTGCTACTCGAAAACTATCGTAAAATACCCTACACATCCCCATGTTGCATTAAATTGTCAGAAGCTTTTACTATTTACTGTACCATGAAGTCAACATCATTTACGATAGGTTTCTTTAAATTGGCGGTGTATTGTGTGAGAAATGTCTTGTAGTCTCCACTGTGCGATGACATATGTCAGCATTATCAGCAAAGGATGGCAAATGTTTTGTACTGCAAGATAGTGTTGACTCCCCATCTTGGGGTCACTATAACGTTTGGATGACCTTGTTATTGAGATAAGACAAAGACCAGTTTTGACAAATGAAGAGTTCTGAAGTGGGAATAACGTTGTTTAGTTCAGTGCAAAAATCAAAAAAGTCTTGTACACTAGTGCACTCTAACAGTAACTTAGATCAGTAGTTGTGTAATGTGTGTTTATGATGCTATGGAACAATTTTCTTAATACTTCGACAAATAATTCAAACACTCGTTGATTCCTTGAATACATGGTACAAAGACCGAACTAAGATCGTTCGTTAACATGTAACCAATATTATCAGTGCCAAATGCAAGTCATGCATATGCCACAGCTTCCAGATGGTATCCGGCTTGATTACCCCTTCTCAGTATGTCTTGAGACACTGCTGTCCCACCTACATACGCGCAGTTCCCTGCCAGCCGGCCGGCCGGAGTGGCTACAGAGGTGCTACAGTCTAGAACCGCGCGACCGCTACCGTCGCAGGTTCGAATCCTGCCTCGGGCATGGATGTGTGTGATGTCCTTAGGTTAGTTGGGGTTAAGTAGTTCTAAGTCCTAGGGGACTGATGACCTCAGAAGTTAAGTCCCATAGTGCTCGGAGCCATTTGAACCATTTGAACCCTGCCAGCCCAGCAGTCAGCAGGTTTACTTCTGGGGACTGTGACGGAGAGTGCCGTGATTACTCACCAGGCCAGCCTGTCGTCTCTGGAGGGCCGCATTCTGCCTCTGTCTCTGTATCGTGTACTTGTTCACGTTTATTATTTCTAAGAACTGTGAAGTGGCAGATTCATTGGTTTCAATCACTTCTGAAATTATACCATTTATGAAACCAATATGGTTAGTGATGACTAAAGCTTGGGAGTTCGTTTGGCAGTGGAGGGAGGAATCAAACAGGGGGACTGCATCAGTGTAATGCCTAGGTATTTAATTGAGGTGACTCACTCAAGCGCCACTCTATCACTGCTGTACATATTCGGTATTAAATTATATTTTTCTACGTTTACAGCAAGATATCATTCATTGAAAAAAATCTGAAATATTGTCTACGTCACCTTGTATCCTCCTAAAGTCACTCACCTATGACACCCTCCTGTATACCACATTGCCCGCATCTCGTGGTCGTGCGGTAGCGTTCTCGCTTCCCACGCCCGGGTTCCCGGGTTCGATTCCCGGCGGGGTCGGGGATTTTCTCTGCCTCGTGATGGCTGGGTGTTGTGTGCTGTCCTTAGGTTAGTTAGGTTTAAGTAGTTCTAAGTTCTAGGGGACTTATGACCACAGCAGTTGAGTCCCATAGTGCTCAGAGCCATTTGAACCATTTTGTATACCACATCATCAGAAAACAGCCACACACAGCTTCTATCCAAGACTTCCAGACCGTCTACAAGTAAATGTATAGAGGACATGAGCGTTTCTATCACACTTGACTGGAGGATTAGTGATGATAGACTTGTCGCTGATGGGCACTGACCGTTGTCGAGAACGCGATGGGTTTCTTACTTAAGAAGTCTTCGAGTCACTACTGCGCATACTCATACCTTCATTAACAGCCTTCAGTTGACACCATTTCACGCATACTCCGAAATACTCTGAATATGGAGACTGCATGTTGTCCTTCACCCACAGAACGTAAGACCTCATGCGGGAAAAAAAATGGTTCAGATGGCTCTGAGCACTATGGGACTCAACTGCTAAGGTCATTAGTCCCCTAGAACTTAGAACTAGTTAAACCTAACTAACCTAAGGACATCACAAACATCCATGCCCGAGGCAGGATTCGAACTTGCGACCGTAGCGGTCTTGCGGTTCTAGACTGCAGCGCCTTTAACCGCACGAGCACTTCGGCCGGCTCATGCGGGAAGAGGCCTCGTTTCGCATTAGCGAAGCTTCCGAAATGAGCTTATTTGTGGACAGAAGCTTTTCCGTTTCAAGGAAATTTACATTCCAACTCAGAATTTGTTCAAGAATTCTGCGTAAAACCTATGTCAGAGATCCTGGTGTGTAATTTTGTGGGTGAGTCCTTCTGGCCCTCTTGCATACAGGAGGCACTTGTCTTTTCTTGTGGGCTTTCGGGGCCCTGCGCTGGGCGAGCGATATGCTATAAAAGAGAGCAAAGTAAGAGACTAATATCACAGAGAACTGTCCGTAAAACTAAATTGAACTTCCGTCTGGAACTGCCGACTTACTTTTTGTTTAATTTTCTTTGTTCAATACGCCAAGGATGCCTGTTTCTTGCCTGAGGGAAGTTAGTACCACGGTCGAACCACAGTATGTTTGTACCATTCTCATTGCTCAATGATTTCTTAAATGCCTATTTGATTTAGTATTCAGAAGTTCCTCTGAAGTAGATGGATGAGACTGTGGTTGTAGCGGTGGTGGAAGAGGAGTTACAAAAAGAAGAAGAAGAGTGGAAAACACAAATGAACACGTTGTTTAATGAAACAAATTTGATTCCCGTAGTAAACGGCAGAAGAATTTAATCGCTGGGACATGAATCAAGGAAAAGAAAAAAAGTGGCGAAGGAAGAGCAAGAAGGGAACTTTGGAAGTAGACCAAAACTGAGGTGGGTCGATGATCAAAGATGACCTGGAGACCATGGCAGCGGAGATGTACATGGCCAGCGAAAGACAGCAGTCCAAGACGCTGAGGACTGAGGCAATGGAATGACTTTGCTCTGTGCTACAGAAGGAGTAAAATAAAGAACAACATGAAACCTAGTCGTTCTGTCTTATATGTGCACATTTTACTGCCGCAGAACTTTTAATATACCATCATATATTGATTGTAAGACACATAGGTGTCAGCTAATCGATGAAGTACGCTGAATATTTATTTGCACTTCATGATAGATGGTAGCGGGAGAAGTACTCGGAATAATTTTAACCATAAGAAACAATCTAAAATTAGCACTATACGTATTTTAACGCAGCACCAATGCGCTGTCGCTTTGTTCTGACTTTGATACTTGACATGTTGCTAGGGAATGATGAATCTTTATGTGAGAGTAAGTGGTGACATATCTTTGCTACATGGAGCTTTCGAAAAGTCCGTATGTGGCAGGCAAACCGCACTTGCTACCCACGTCTTCGACATCTGTGCAAACGTCGCCCTTGCCACACGGTGTTCTTACCAAAGGAGCAGTGAGGGCAGAGTTAGTTAAAAATAATTCATTATGTACACTCAAAGAAGAAAGAGTTATCAGCAGCAAGGAAATAGATTGTAGCTGAAACTGTGCACTGGAAAAACTTTGGGAACGAAGGGAAGAAAGAAGAAATTCAAAATCGACATTGCCATACGAACCTCAAGGAATGAAGGACACGGGGTGGACAGCTAAGAGTTGGCAGCAAAAAAGAAGGAGAAGGAGAAAACAATATGTGGTAAGTTACACTCTCGAACGATGATGGATTCGAGAAGCGTAAATCTAATTGTTTTGTTTATTCCTCCAAGAGGTATCCCACTAATTTCGTCAAGAACAAACAACAGTCTCGTTAGGAGTGTTGTTCGGTCTTTCGCCAGGTACGCACGTTCGCATAGTAACGATAAAGGTGAAAATTTCAGGAACCTCTGTCAGGAGCTTTTATCCGTAGCTGCACAGCAAGCGAAGTCTGGCAGATTCCAAACAGCTTCCTTAATCCGTCACCAATTACACGTAATAGTTCTAAGGCCACTGCAAAATCAGAGTAGAGAGCCAACAGGAAAAAGTTGGTGACCAAAACATCTGATTTGCAAGTGGATTTGTGGCCCGATAGATATACTAATGGTGAGTGTGTTAGCATATGACAGACATGCAGACATGTTTGGCGAGGATGCTAAATCTGATCTCACAATTAAGACGGAAATTTGTCACGGTTAGGGAGTCATGAAACTTGTTGTTGTTGTGGTCTTCAGTCCTGAGACTGGTTTCATGGAGCTCTCCATGCTACTCTATCCTGTGCAAGCTTCTTCATCTCCCAGTACCTACTGCAACCTACATCCTTCTGAATCTGCTTAGTGTATTCATCTCTTGGTCTCCCTCTACGATTTTTACCCTCCACGCTGCCCTCCAATGCTAAATTTGTGATTCCTTTATGCCTCAAAACATGTCCTACAAACCGGTCCCTTCTTTTAGTCAAATTGCGCCACAAACTTCTCTTCTCCCCAATCATATTCAATACCTCCTCATTAGTTACGTGATGTACCCACCTTATCTTCAGCATTCTTCTTTAGCACCACATTTCGAAAGCTTCTATTCTCATCTTGTCCAAACTGGTTATCGTCCATGTTTCACTTCCATACATGGCTACACTCCATACAAATACTTTCAGAAACGACTTCCTGACACTTATATCTAAACTCGATGTTAACAAATTTCTCTTCTTCAGAAACGATTTCCTTGCCATTGCCAGTCTACATTTTATATCCTCTCTACTTCGACCATCATCAGTTATTTTACTCCCTAAATAGCAAAACTCCTTTACTACTTTAAGTGTCTCATTTCCTAATCTAATCCCCTCAGCATCACCCGATTTAATTTGACTACATTCCATTATCCTCGTTTTGCTTTTATTGATGTTCATCTTATATCCTCCTTTCAAGACACTGTCCATTCCGTTCAACTGCTCTTACAAGGCATAACTCTTATGAGTGAAATTTTTAAGGTACCGTTTTGATAGACATAGTTGTCAACCAAAAGACCTTGCTTCCGTTGTTACAGCAATTTCCCTGTACAGCAGATCGCATTGCAACTGTGTTTGCGACAAGCATTAACGGAAGGGAAGTTTCTTAAAGAATATACACCGTGGATATTTAAATTAATAACAACTTCTACTTGTATCATTAGTTACATTAAAAATCTGGATGGAGTTAGACCCTCATGACAGATTTCCGCAGAGCTACTGGTGTTGATATCAAGAAGTCGGATGCAAATGCCGTTGGTGACATTACTACGACATTTAAAAAACTTAGCAAAATGCGTCTGTTCGAACGCTGAAACACAGAGAATCCTTCCGCCTCAACAATCCTCTCGAAGTTTCAGGATGTTACTTACGTGATTCAAAACAACTCTACATGCGACACATCACTTTGATTTAGTGAGATACTATGATAAGCATGGTTATTGGTCTGTTGCAGAAATCTCAAAGACAGAACCACAGGAACTACATATACAATTCTCGGGAGGTTCCTGATTTCTTAATAATATCATTTACTGCTCCCAAGAAAGTAAGGCCGTATTTTATAGGAATAGTTTACTGTGAAAATATGGTTTCACCGCAGTTTGTTGAAATAGTGGACAGTCCGTTAAGATAGTTTCCTATTCACTTGCTATTGTCCCTGTCGGAGCTAGTAATCCCTGGACCAACCGTACGAAAAGATAGAAATTTCAAGCGTCTACGCTGATTGTCAAAGAGAATACATCACTAATATGTCCAGGACGTTAATCGCCTGCTGACTGAGCATAACTGCGATATGGTAGGATTTGTAATGTAAAAAATGTAATTTGCCGGCATATTTTTTATAAATGTTCTCACCCCACCCAGAACCAATAATAATAATAGTAAAGATACATAATCCATTATTAATTTGTTTATTCCGACAGCAGGTAAGTGATTTAGCAACTAAATTTTTCCCTTAAGAGAACACTAATATTCCTTTAATAGTGCAACAAGCGAAATAATGTTTATACATCAAGAAATTTTCATTACAAATCGTAGTTATTATATTTCTCCAAAATACTGCTCACAAATATCAAGCGAAGTTCCGACCACCTGAACACTGTAATAAACACCTCAACGTCATAATAAAGCTAATAATACCAATACAATTTTTTACACTCTGTATTTTTTTAGCTCTTCTTTATGTTACTCTGGTATAAACGTAAAGCGTCAAAGGGTTATTACGCTACGGTTTTTTTAAAATAAAATGTAGTATGAGTTCACATGACAACAGTATTTTCTTTTACGACAGTT
Source organism: Schistocerca serialis cubense (assembly GCF_023864345.2). Taxonomy (NCBI): domain Eukaryota; kingdom Metazoa; phylum Arthropoda; class Insecta; order Orthoptera; family Acrididae; genus Schistocerca; species Schistocerca serialis. The sequence continues at coordinate 70,358,607 of NC_064645.1, forward strand.
TTTAAAACTTCTTTGGCATTTATTTATGGTTGATTATAATTTTCTTCTATATGGTACGTCTTAAAACATTCTCCCGGGTGAAGTCCAGGTTTCCCTTTGCGTGGTTAGCTGTAGGATATAACTTCTCTTCTTCCTCCTTTCTTCTAGTATTAGCTTTGTGGGCTTCTTTTAAATTTTGCATTATAAAAGGCATCTTCCCATTTAATCTCCCCCTAGTGTCAGAAGGTGATGGTTTCCCTCCTTTCTTGGAGTTTTTATTTCTCGCGTGGCTGACTAGCAGTCTGATTAGGTTGTTTCTGTAGTTGTTCTCCACATTCCTTTTTGTCTGTTGCACAAATTACGTAACTGTTGACTACTTCAGCTTCAATGTGCCAGAAGAGTAACTATTGCCACTACTTCTATGACAGCTGTGCAATAAGGTAGCAGTCACAGAACTGATCAGCCCTGTCCACTCCTTCCACAAACTTCGTTTATTCCAAAGTAACAGAGGGTTTCAGGGACGGAATAGGCTCTTCCTTCCTATAGCCAGTCTTGGAATGAAAGACATTCTTCTCAGTCTGATCGCGCAGAAAATTCGTATTCAATAAGTTTCGTGTTCTTAAAATCGCATGCGAATTCCTGCCTAAAAGTCATATCTGTAACTGTTACATGAAATTTTACTGTAAACAGTTCTCGAGCAAGTTGAGGGCTCGTGTATAACCTGTCAGTAAAGACGGGATAGCCTGAACCGCTTATGCGAGCTAGCAACTGCTGTGCCAAATGAACCACTATTCGTATTGAAAGAGGCATATCAGGAAGAATTAGAATCTCTGTAGTTGTTATCCCATTTTATTCAATGTGAGAAAAAACAGAACCATTTTCTGGATCACACAAACAGAAGACTCGTAAATCCCACTTCGTAGGCTTTCTTGGAGTGTAGAACGTGAGTTGAATTCTTCCTTTGAATACTTCTGTAATTTCATCTACAGTCATAGTTTTGGTACATAAATTTATTTGCATATACTGTCAATATTTTCATTAACGGTCTTCACCTTCCTCCCTTTCGTACCATGACACTTCTCAGCTGTGACAGGTGGGACTAAATGCAGCATTTAACTTATTGGAAAGAAAAAACGTCGACAAGAGAAAACATCCTTGAAAAGTGGGAAGAGTGGAGTTCATTCTAGACGGTCTTTCAAAATAGTCAACTAAGTGTCATCAAATATAGGGTCATGTTCAGTATTACACCAAAAACCGTCTTCAGTTCTTCTAATGAAGCGCTGTTTCGAAATGTGACATGAAGTGTTTTGCAAGTGGACTGACTTTCCGTATATTTCATTTTGCATACATATTTTATCATTCATATGTTTACTAATACGACTGTCAGTGAAGAAGAACTGGATCTATTAAAGTTCGGGTTTGGGTCGAATACCATGGGGTATGGTAAAATATTGTTGCATAACAGAAGAAGGGAAATTCATGTGATCAGTCTCGCCATCGAGAGGGAATTTCCAGATTTTTGCTACAGGTTGTATCTTTCATCATTTCCCACTCCATCAATAGATTCTGATTTACTAAATCTTATATCACAGTCCATGGTGGAAGTTTCTTCCTATTCACTTGCATAACTAAATTGTTCTTCGTCCCTAAATGCCTTCGTGAAGCCACCTGGTAATATTATCGTAACTTACACATTTTCTACCGGCCATTATCGTAGGAGAACGTACTAATGCAACACGCTTTGAATTGTCAGAAACGGGTCGGATCTCTTATAACTTTATACTTCGAAGTAAATGTACTGTTTCGTAAAGGCAATGTACTGCATGCAGTGTGTGGTAAGGTTCTTCATGTTGAATACATTACCGATAAGAAGATGAATCGTCAGTCGAGTTTAGCATGAAAAAGTAGTTAAATTATCAGTGTAAACATCTAAATCCCTTATCTCATTCCGTATGGTATCGCCCAAGCTCAATTTGTGCAGAATAATGTGGGTTTCTTGCGTGAAAAGTATACATTTTGATATAAATTTCCGGAATCCTGGAACACACTCGCTCACTCAAACTCACATTATTAATGAGAGTAGCTTGAACTATGTCCTCCAAGAAAGTCTGTGATTAAAACAGAGAGACTACACCTACACAAACCACTCGGGAAACGCCATTACAATCCCACAAGGCCACTGAAAGTAACAAGTACGTGATTCAGCTCTAAAACCGGCAATAGACACATTCCTCTTCTACCTCACATACGTTAAGTGAAATATACAGCATTTTTTGTCGAAGGAGAGGATGAAATTCTTGAATGTACGTATAATATGATAACATGAAAAAGTAATGTACACTGCTGTAATCATCTTCCATCCAAATATCTATTGGTAATGTAAGAGCTCCAATTGTACTCTGATGAGCCAAAGGAACTAGTACACCTGCTTAATATCCTTTAGGATCCCCCTAGAGCATGCAGAAGTGCCGCAACACGACGTGTCATGGACTGGACTAATATCTGAAGCAGTGTTGGAGGGAACTGACTTCTACAGGGTGGTCCCGAATTCATGGTACAAACTTTAATGGTAGGTACAGGACATTGTAACAAGGATTTATTGTATAGGAATGTATAGTCGCAGGTGACGCGGTGAGGCGTAAACAGGGGAAAGAGAAATGGAGTGATCGGTTGGTGTCACTGCCGGTAGAGGGCAGTAGATGAACATGATGTATCGCAGTAGGGACAAGCGCCATTCACAATTGTGCTGCCGTAGACGATGGGTGACTTTACGTATGCAGAAAAAGCAGACATGCATTACATGTACGGCCGTGCAAATGGTAACGCCAGAGCTGCGTTACGAATGTATCGCGCGGAGTATCCTAATCGACGAATGCCGGATCATAGAATTTTTCAACGGTTACATCGTCAACTTTGTGAAACAGGTACGTTCGACGTCAACAGACATGACGCTGGTCGATTAAGAGCTGTACGCACTCCAAGACTGGAAGAACGCATCTTGAACATAGTGGCTGATAGACCCGAGTCAAGCACAAGAACTGTTGCGCGTGACGTACATGTGAGTCATCAGACTGTATGCAGAGTGTTAAATGAAAATCGCTTACACCCCTTCCATTTTCAAAAAGTACAAGCATTGAATCCGGCAGATTATCCTCTTCGCGTGAACTTCTGCCAGTGGTTGTTGCAGCAATGTGCGTTGCAGCCGGATTTCGTAGGTCATGTGCTATTTACAGATGAAGCGACATTTTCACGCGAGGGTGTCTTTAATGCGCACAATTCCCATGTGTGGGCAACAGATAATCCACATGCAACGCGTCCACATGCGTATCAACAACGTTTCGGTATTAATGTGTGGGCTGGTATTGTGAACGACTTTTTGATTGGGCCATACTTACTACCCACGCGACTCTGTGGCGAAAGCTATCTTATTTTTCTGCAAGAAGTGTTACCAGAACTGCTGCAAGATGTTCCGCTCGCCATTCGTAACCGCATGTGGTTTCAGCACGATGGAGCGCCAGCACACTTCAGCACTGCTGTACGGAATTACCTGAATGCCACGTTTGGTGCTAGATGGATTGGGCGTGGTGGACCAGTCCCTTGGCCACCCCGATCTCCTGATTTCTCTTGCCTCGATTACTTTTTATGGGGACATCTTAAGAGTCTTGTTTATGAGACTCCAGTTGACTCAGATGAGGATCTCGTTGCTCGCATATCTGTAGCTGCTGCAGGTGTGCGTGAAATACCAGGCATCTTTGAACGTGTACGCCAATCGCTGCACCGACGCTGTCAAGCATGTATCGCTCATGGTGGACGCAATTTTGAACACTTACTGTAAACATGACACTTGTCAACAACGATTTCAATAAAATCTTTCGTTTTCCTTTCGGCCGTTATTTCCCCTGTTTACGCCTCACCGCGTCACCTGGGACTATACATTCCTATACAATATATCCTTGTTACAATGTCCTGCACCTACCATTAAAGTTTGTACCATGAATTCGGGACCACCCTGTAGAATCCATAAATCCGTTAGAGTACAAGGGAGATCTCTTCGGAACAACACTCTGCAAGGCATCCCCGATTGGTCAATAGTGTTCACGTCTTGGGAGTATGGTGGCCAGCGGAAGTGTTTCAACTTAGAAGACTGTTCCTGGAGCCACTCTATGGCAATTCTGGACCTGTACGGTGTCGTGTCACCCTGCTGGAATTCCTTCGGAGTGCACAATGGACATGAATGGATGCAGGAGATCAGGCAGGATGGTTACACACATGTCACCTGTCAGAGTCGTATCTAGACGTAACAGTGGTCCCACATACTCCAGCTGCACACGCCCCACTCCATTACAGAGCCTCCACCAGCTCGAATAGTCCCCTGTTGACATGCAAGGTCCATACCCGTACACATCCATCCGTTCACTACAATTTGAAACGAGACTCGTCTGACCAGGCAACATATTTCCAGTCATCAACCGTCCAATGTCGGTGTTGACAGGCCCAGGTGGGGGGTAAAACTTTGTGTCGGATAGTCGTCAAGGGTGCACGAGTGGGCCTTCGGCTGCGAAATGCCGTATCGATGATGTTACTTTGAATGGTTCGTACACTGACCCTTGTTGATGGCTGAACATCGAAATCTGCAGCAATTTGCAGAATGGTTGCACTTCTACCATGATGAACGATTCTCTTCAGTCGTTGTCGGTCGCTTTATTGGAGGACATTTTTCCTGCCGCAGCGATGTAGTAAATTTGATGGTTTACTGGATTCCTCATACTCACGGCACAATCGTGAAATGGTCGTACAGGAAAATACCCACTTCATCGCTACCTCGGAGATGCTTTGCCCCCTCGGTCATGCGCCGACTCTATCACTACGTTCAAAAACTCACGTAAATCTTGATAACCTGCCATTGTAGCAGCAGTAACCTTTCTAAAAATTGCGCCAGGCACTTATTGCCTCATATAGGTGTTGTTGACCACAGCGCCGTATTCTCCTATTTACATACCTCTTTATATGAATACACATGCGTATACCAGTTTCTTTGGCGTTTCATTGTATTACTCATAGACACACAGTTCGATTCCTCCGTGTGTTGTGATTTTTAACTACTAATACTAGTCTAACCTCACACACAATATCTAACTCCTTCGCATCAAATAAACTGCAGTAGCCTCACCCAAACTTTATTCATTTTGGAACCTGCGTGTCAGCAAGGACAATCTCCATAGAAAATCTATCCTCTCTCCACATACGGCTCAGCTCAAAAAAATCTAACAAATCTGGAACACCTGAAACAATCGAATGTAAAACAGGAACGGTGATTTCACATTCAAACAAACAAGATAACATAGGGAAAATGGCAAATGATTCAGAAGGATCGAAAGCCATCTGGTATACTAAAGATGTAAGTCTGCATACGTGATGTTGTAAAGAGGCTGCTACAGTGGTTGTATCTGATAATCGATACTTGTTAGGGCAGACCTATATAAGCAATGTCAAAGATAAAAGTCGTGATCTGTAAGGTGGCAGCTTGAATGAATAACAAATCTGCACCTTACATAACATTTTATACGTCGTAACAAGTAGATGAATATGTCACTACTTCGACGATAATGGGCAGATTTGCCTATCAAAATAGCATGTAATGCTAAGGGGTGACACTCAATTCAACACTATTAACACACCAAATCCAAATCCTGGATCTCAATGAGCGAAAGGTAAAATAAGCTGCTGGAAGAAACGTTTTAGTTTTGGGGCAAACGCGAGTTGCCCGTCACGTCCCGCATACAGTGGAAGGCTTCTGAAACGGGTTGGTGAACCATGGCGAGAGGGGCAACGAACCCGCCGGGCGATACATCAAGAGGAGCAGGTAGCGGAGCAGCGCTGCTTGCTATGGAGAAAATCTTTAGAAAACTGCATTGGGGAATTTCCAGATGGGTACAAACAGACCAGCAACGCAGTTGATGATGTGAAATGCCTGTGGTACACTCGTGATGTACGTGTGTAACTTTTAGGCCTCAGGAGCGGGCACAAAATATCCGATTGGCTGAAATAAATTCGGAAGGAGTAAAAAGGGGTGATATTTTGACTGAGTTTAAACGCAGACCCTCTGCATTTGGCAGAGGTAGTTTCCAAAACATGAAAGGAACGCTCTCATTGGTCTGAAGAAGACTTGACGTGAAGCACGAAAGGACACAGTCGGAGGGACAGATTGCTACAAAAGACCCAAGACCGAAAACTTGGGGGATCTCCTCTGAACCAGCATGAAATGTAGGACAGGGTACATCACACTCCGTACGACACCAAAAGAGTAAGTTTGTGTGAACACTGCATTCACTTTGGCTGACATTCACCTACAAATTAACTGAAGAGTCGTTGAGCTCCGACAGCGGAAGAACGAAAGAGCCACATACTTAATTGTTCTTGCAAGAACTGTGACAGTGGTGAAGCATGCACACTGCTCCATCTATGCACGTGTATGTTGCCATATTTTCCAGACTAGGGATGAGTGCATGTTTTCTTGCCTAAGAAGAAACATAGTACAGTTTCAGCAGATAAAATGATAATGATTTTGATTAGCATTTTATAGAATTTTCAGAGGGCGAGAGCAGCCATACAGCCAACAGCATGTCACAGCTTAAGGTAAATGCCGCTGTCAGAGATGTAAACTTGTTGGTTCACCAATGTGTGTCCACTGTGAACTCGAGTAACCCTGACTATTCTATAGATCATCTTGTCATAAAATCTAACCATCTTCTGCAGACTTGATTGTTATCCTAAAACGTATCGAACTTAGAAACGGAATATGGCGATTTGTCGTAATATTGTATAAGTAATAAAAACCTTGTAGAGAACCTTTTTATTTAAATTTGATGTTGTGGTGTTCAGTGTTATTTTTGCTAAAGGAGACATAATGTGTTTTACTTAAAACTGTCCCGAAATTGTAATTTCACAATCTATGTAAACTCATGTGCTTCTTTAATGACAAAATAGGAGTAAATCATTTTTATAGCTAAACACCAATGTGATCTGTCATAGAAAAAGGGTTTACTACTAAGCCCAGTGACTGATTCTAGTGATGCTAACGCACTCACAGGGTGTTTTGCTGTTGTCAGATGAATGTGAAAAGGAGTGGTGTGCCAGATAATGGCGACTCTGCCACGATGGCAATTGGTCTGCCATGATGGAAATTAGACAAATTAGAAAGTGTAATTAAAATTGGGTAAAAACATTATTTTAGAAAAACAGAAAGTGATAAGGTTACACAACGTATGTGCCTGCATAGTGGTCTGATTTCTGTAAATGTGTCATCCACAAAGTAGAAAAGATATATTAACGAGTTAAAAAAAATGAAACTTTTTGTGTTTAGGGTAAACGTAGCTTGTGTATAACCTTTCTGGTGCGTGTGAAGGTATTCATGGCGTCGTTGTGTTGATCTGAATCCCGAAAACCGTGAATGGTGTTGATAATGATGTGTTAATGTCATATGAGACTTTCTGTGATATTTTGGAGACGTTTAAAATCATATTAATTCATGTTGACTAGAGCTCAGGTTCGCGAAAATCGTGAAATACAGAGGTTAGTTAGACGTTCTGACGTGGCGGACAGACGTAGATCATAGCATATAGGTTTAACTGTAGATCTTGATAGGACTGAAAATGATGTACAACAAAATGCATCGAATGCAAGTCACAAAACAGTGGCATGTGACAATGCAGAGAAAATGGTGGCAGTCTAGTGATCGGTATCTCAGGATGCGACCGGACAAAACCGAAAAGATGACGGAACTAGTGGTTCAGAAGCAAAATCAAAGGATGCGCAACTTTGGTACGTGGAATCAAATGTTGTAATTCTGAAACAATCGGGAGAGTTTCCTACGGAAAGAATGTGTGTAAGTGCGTCAGCACTATGCACAGAAGCTTGTGAGACGGCACATGAAAGACACGAACGGACAAAATTTGCACCAAATGTAGACAGATGTCAAAGACGAAGAGTCTGATAGTGTGTTCGCAATGTTGAAGCAATGCAAAATTATTGTCAAGCAAACAATTAAAACGATGTGAGCAGGGTTAGCAGACTTAAAAACAGAAACGGCGAGTTAGAAAGCGAAACGGCGAATTTCAAAACAGAAACAAATGTAGGGTTAGAGGCCACAAATGCAGCTTTAAATGATCTCAATTTTTAAAACAATGCTGGGTTCGAGAAAGTCCTCAAAGATCAGCAAAAGATGGGAAAGGAAGTTAATGAACAATTTATTGAAATCCGGAAGGAGGCGAGAGACTTGCGCAAACTAATTCAATTCCTCATGGCCGATCATAAAAAAATGCGTACTGACTTTGACCTGGTGCAGGTTGCAGTGTCTAATGTCAAACAAAGAGTTGATAGTTTAGCACGTAAGGCGTCTGGTAAGATGCAACAAATCGTGGAAGAACCCAACGTCAGAAGACGCGAGACACTTTAAAAGATACGATATACGCGTCGTAAACATCTTTTCGAACAATAAGCAGCAGTATTAACAGCTTCGTACAGAGCTGAAGCTGTATATTGAGAACCGTAAAGATAGCAGAAGTGTAGCGATGGTATTGATAGTATCATCTGACATAGTGGTGGAAAAAAATCCAGAGGTAACCAAGTCCGTTATGCAATCTTCCGTGTCAGTTGCGGAAATACAAAAAAATCATGAGATTCCACCTGAATGTCCACAAGATGTTGCGTATTGCATCAGAAAAATATTCAAGGATCATTATTTGACAGTCAGAAAATTCCAACATTACAAGGAAAACGGGAATGGCTTACACCCCCGAACGTTTATACATCAATACCAAATTGTTTTACCAGAATATTAGCCACTTGGACATAAACCTGATTTCATTTGTAGTCATATGGAAGGCGCAAGAGCGGAAACGATGCAAAGAGTCGCTGCAAACTGTCAGTCGTATGAACAATTTCAGTCTGCATTCTTAGAGCGATAGCGGTCCGTGGAAACTCAAAATAGGATACAATATGAATTGTTACAGAAGACGTCAATCGAAAATTCGGCAGAAAATAAGCCAGTTAGATTTTTCGAAGAAGTGATGAAAAGGAATCAGTGAATAGAAATCCATGCAGTGATGGGGAAGTGATACGTTTGTGCACAATGAAGTTACCCTTGCTTTATCAGCAATTGTTTGTTGGCAGAGCTTGAGATAATATACGGCCATTTAAAGGGATGTTAAGAGAACTCGAGTTCTTCTTTAGTGAAGATGACGCTAAGGAGCAACGTATAGTGTTAGAAACCAACGGTAGGAGGGATAATAGCAACCGACTGGCCTTTAATAATGCTTACAATGGTAATAGTAATGTTGGAAAAGGTAATCGTTTTGGGAAGAATAGTAATCGCCCGTGGGATAATAATAGCTATTGCATGGCAACTCACATATGTCAAACATTAATTATGGTTTTGGTGAGCATCAGAATTACAATAAAGGCTTTTGTTCCAGAAATTATGGTGGTAAATGTAATTTGCGATATGATCACCATGCGAACGAAGCAGGGAGATTTAGATTTTCACTCCAAAACCCAAGATTATTTGGGCAGAACTAGAATGCCTAGATTGCAAATAGGTTGTGAGAATCAATCTTCAGCAGCACAACACATTTGAGATGAACCTGTACAGGAAGTTGAGCTGAGGTCGCCAAACCTGGGTAAAAGACAGAGTTGACGAGATGAACGGCTTGAAGACCAGTCACAAGAGATTCAGTCGCCAAATGAAATTAATTTTGTAGTTAAATATGTAAGCAGACTTAGCTTTGATCAACAAGTAGGTTTAGGGGGAGATCAGATACAAATCCTAGCATGCTGGGAGACAATTGATGGGGAATCATACGAAGATGAGGAACAAGAATTGTCAACAAAAACTGATGATGATCAGATTGTGGAGGATGTAGTTCACTTATATGAAATAGAGAGAGAAATGTTATGTGAAGAGGATAACGCACCACTGGCAATACCAGTATTGATACACAAATCAGATGATGTATATAGGACAGGTACGTATCCAGAAAATAATTAAATTCTTAACATTATCCAGAGTACAACATCAACATCTAGTAAAATTGGCACTGAGCAACATGAAAGCTGTGGCGTTAAATAGAAAGAGCCGAGTGGACAAAACGGCAACCTCACGAATATTTTCACTAGGACAAGAAGTACTTGCAAAAACCCACCATCTCTCTAGCAAGAAAAAACATTAAAATCATAAATTCTTTTCGGTATATAAAGGGCCTTTGGAAGTAAGCAAAGTGGTTCATAATAATGCAGTTGACCTGATTAACTCCAAAACAGGAAAATCATCGGGATTGCACCATGTGAGTTACTTGAATTTGTAGAAAGGGTAAAACACCAAATAGTAACTCCACAAGAAAAATTAGATGTATCAGACATCCAGATTCCAATAAGAGCAAATCCTAGAAGTCAAAAATCAAGAAAGCTAAAAAAAGGCATACAAGTACAAATTTTTAATTTGTGCTTAAGTGAACTGGTTTGTGCATCAGCATGTGTCCATAGAGAACTCGTGCCACCTTGAGTAACCTATTGCTCATCTTGCCACAAAAAACAAAGATCCTCTGTAGACTTGACTGCCATCCTAAATAGTACCAAACTTAGAACTGGAATTGAGTGATTTGTTGTGTAAGTAAGAAATCTGTATTAGAGAATCTTCTGTTCAAATTTGATATTGTTTGTTCAGTGTTCTTTCTGCTAAACAGGATGTAATGCGTTATATTGACAACTGCCCTCAAATTGTCAAGTCACAGTCTATGCAAACTTGTGTGCTTTTTTAACAACAAAACAGGAATAAACCATTTTTATGGCTAAACACCAGTGTGCTGTGGCCTAGAATCATGATCCACTCCTAACGCCAGTCACTGATTCTACTGACGCTAGCGCACTCGCAGGTGTTTATTCTGATATCTGACAATCGTGCAAAGGTGTGTATGGTCAGGTTTCTACTACAATGGATATGAGTTGGCTAGTAATGAAACTGCTGAGTGAACAGGAATTTTCATTACCTCTTCCTTTGTAAACTGACAGATTTTGATTGTGTTGTGGAAGACACCAGCAGAGAATATAACAAATTGTCTCTTCACAATCCAAAACATTTGCAAAATGGACAAAAAGTGTTATATGAAAATATTAACAATAGGAACTATTGACACTTGATAAAATAAGTGGGGTAATCTCATGTCATTACCTCTAGGCATATTTAACACAAATTCCGGTTGTTTCCATAATTTTAATTTGATGATCATAATATACATCATAATAAGCAAGACTTGTATAGTTGTAAATTGTAACGAAGTAAGTTCCAGCAAAATAGTATGTAATAGATTACTGTTCACCAGTAGGAAGGCAGTTTTCATGCTACACAAGCTACGTTTGTCGATCCAGAGGTCAGGAATTTTCCGTTAACCCTGCTGACAGCTGCTTGACGTTAGTGTCAGGTACCTTAGTCTGATTCAGCTGTGTATTTGGTCTCAGTCAGTGTGGCTCCAATGGAACGGCCATGAGACATGACACCCCTAGAGCTGCCAGTCGAGTGCCCATTGGTTTCTCCCTGTACCTCAAACATCTGTCAGCCATATGGTATAGAAAGTCTTCATCAAAATTATACATGCACAAAAATTATTTCAGTTGTTCTCCTGAATTCAACACTCCTAATAATATGTTGAAACATTTATGTATCAAAAGAAAAACTAACTGTGTGTGTGTGTGTGTGTGTGTGTGTGTGTGTGTGTGTGTGTGTGTGTGTGTGTGTACAATACTGGGCAGATGAGACACCCAGTGTTTTTCAACAATGAAGAAGGCGAGCAAGACTCATTTCTGTACTGCCATCGAGTGTTGGTTAACCCAGATAGGGCGATTGCTACCTTTAGACATAGGGAGCCATGGAGATTTGCAAACCTACGAGCAGGTAATTAACTACACCACCTTAGATGCCAAGAAATCATCAACCATAGGTATGTTCGTTAGAGACGTTTCCTGGCAGGAATAGACAGCTGTACATCTAGGACATATATAAGATAACTAACATCATGCATAATGTTACACAATAGCCAAAGCCCTTCAAATAAGAGCAGAGTAATGGACATGTCCCATGGGCACACAACATTTGTTAGAATCAGTTAAACACACGTTGTCACAAATAAGTAATGCATTGAGAGAAGAACTTCATGAAAGGTGTGTAGTCTTATCTGCCTGGGAAAGCAGATGTTACCCAAACAGTAATGAAACTCCTGTAAATTAACATCAGTTGTGAGAAGAAATGAATGAGCTAGCCATTCAGTCACTAGGAATGTGCAAACAAATAATGTCAAAATCAAGTGCGTCCAGTTGACTTACATTAGAAGGAATGGCATGTATATCTGCATCTGTAGTCCAAAGGGCACTATGAAGAGTATGGCGGAGGGTACGTTTTAATATACTGGGAGCATAAGTATGCTGGTTCTGGAGCAGAGACCACGTTTTTTTTAAAATTTCTCGATTTAAAAGCAAGATTTTAGTTCTGTTGTTTCCCACATTTAAAAACTTCTCGATATGAAACAAGATTATAATTTTGTCATTTTACACATTTAAAAATATGCATATGTGTTAAGATAAAATTCATTTAATTAAAAACCAAATTTATTCAAATGAAATTTAACATTCCAAAATTTATATTTAAAATACCAAAATTCTAAAATTAATGCAAAGTCAAGAACACGATTCGAATGATCATTCTTTGCCATTTACCGCAATAATGAAATTTTAATCCAACATTTTATTCTAATTCATCATCATCTTCTGAACATATAATCCCATTATGAACTGGATGAGTAAATTTATATTTGATACCCAATAGTAATATAACATTTTTCTCATATTTAAGTATCAAAATTCGTGCTTTCGAAATTTGTATGGTAAATAGTGCTTTTTGACCTCTGATAAATTGATGAACAATTCTGCGTAGCCCTTACTATAACTGTTAAGTTCGTTTATTAGACTCTACTTAAAAGAGAAATAATTTATATATTCATATGTTTCGAAAAAAAATTGTGTTTGATACTGAAAATTATAAAAATTTGAAATTTTCTAGTTTCTTATTCAATTATACAACTAAAAATTTTTTTGTTTAAAATTCTTTGTTGAGAATCATAACTTTCATTCCTTTTACTAAATATTATTACAGATACAGTTCTATCATTAATAATATATTTATCAAAAAATGCATCTAAATTCATTTTAGTTTCATGAGAATTTCAGACATTAATTCTTCTAGTCAGACTTATGACATAGACTGGATAATTTGAGTAAAATTGAATAAAATCAATATTTAAATGTCTCATGCTTTTAAAATCAGTATAAGCAATGTAAGCTTTCAAATATATTTCATAATTCGTGAAGTAAAACATCATCTCTTCAATTTTTTACATAAATATTTTGTACTTTGACATTATCGAATAAAGAAAAACGATTGAACTTACAATTTTTTCGATTAGTTTGGAAAAAATCGAAAATAAAATAAAGCACATCATGTTGAGCAGAATTATAATTATTAGTAATATGTAGTTCAAATTTCTTCCTTTTAATCTAGCCAGTTCAGTTGTTCGTAGTTCAAAAAATTTGAATTTTAGGGTTTTTCAGTCTTTCTTGTTCAACTTCAGGTGAATATTCTGATTCATATTTAACAAGAGGAACATATATTTCCATTCTTTCTGCTACAATGTTGCCATCTTTTGTAAGTGTGCTATTATCATTATTACTAGTTCTTTGAAGAATAGATCTTGCTGACCTTCTGAACTCCAAGTTGAAATTACTGTCAAATTTCCTTCCCAAATTGTTCCTCTAAAATCCCTCAAAAATCCACTACATAATTGTAATGGATGTAGTGTATTATTTTGTTTGCTTTTAATTCTATTATTATTAAGAATTTGCTCTTCCACAGCTATTTCATTTGATAAAGCTGAAGTTAATTGAGTAAGATTTCATGAAGAAATAAATAAACATGCTATTCTAGATACAATATTGTCTCTTTTTTAATTGTGAAAACATTGAACAATTTCAACACATGAGTATAAATTAGTTTAATGTCTGATTACCATTGTATACTGTCAAATTCATTCCATTTGTATGAATAACATCAAATGTCATATAAAGTTGTGATTTATTAGGATAAATACAACCATCAGCAACATTAATTCTAATTTCTAGTTCTTTCATAGGAAAAATTAAATGATTATTTGTTTTATCATTAACAGGAAATAAATAAAAGAGATGTCTAAATTATTTTCTTGATTACTACATAAAACTTTAAGAATTGATTTTTAAAATTACTGTTCCACAAGTACCATTGAAATCAAACAAATTCTCACTTTCATCAGGTATATGAGTTATTAAATTTTTATAGAAACAAAAGTTAGAATATTTATAGAATCGTAATATTCATCAATTGCTTGACTTCCATACTCAGCATTTGAGTCAAACAAAGAAATAATATTAGTTTATCTATGACATGATTAATATGTTTGACAAATACTCCATCAGCCAGATTTAAATTAATATTTATTAATTCGAATGGAATAAATTTCGGAACATTATTAGTAATTGCTTTTTCATTAGCTTAAATAATATGATAATTAAATCCTAAAATTCCACACATACCATCTTTTCGCATAAATAACTTATTACCACTTTCCATAACAGCTCTATTTAAAATTTTATCGTCTTTAATGTGTACATTAGGTTTTTTCGATTGAATATCTTTTTAAATTTTTCCAACAATATTAACCACCAGGAAATTCTATCGATCCTTCGTTAGTATAAATTTATTTTCGCTGTAATTTTTGAAGTGAACTAAGTGGAATATATATGGAATAGTGAAACATTTGTATAAGTTTCTTTGATTAGAGCAGTTTATCTTCTTTCAGAACATATGAATTATAACTTAATTGAAACTACCTAATCATGTATAGATTAATAATAGTGTAAGTAATTGATGGTTTGAGAAAAAGTAAGAATTCCTGAAAAAATTGAATGCTAAAGTTGATAAACAGTTGCCAGATTCTATTCTATATTCAATAATAGGACCAAGTCATTGTTGAAAACCACCATTAATGACTGATAATTATATTCTAGCTCCAGGATGTGTGAATGAGAAGAAATAAATCATTTGAATGTTTATTCTGAATATTAAATCAATCTAAATTTAAAAAAATTATGAAAATACGTGTAAACAATTTAAGACTTAGTTAATTTATGGAGAGACGTTAAAAAGGTTCAAAGATGATGATGTTAAAGCTTTATAAGATTTTGAAGGTAATTCTGTTGTCGGTTTTGATGACTTCATTTGTGAAAATCAAGATGTAGTTAGAGCACATTTTACTAAATTTACACCTCAAGCAATTGATTGTTATTAATTACCTCAAACATATTCAAAAATACCAAAACAATTGGTTAGAAATAATCTTAACTTTTCAAATATTTTCAGGTGATATGTTACAAATTTGGATCATATTGATCATGAATTTTTTGGAGGTATTTAAAATTTGACTATTTTAAAGAATTTTTAGTAAATGTTACAGTAAAGAATAATTTGGTTTATAATAATAGACATGACACGAAAATTAATATTGTTCAACACTGAGAAAAGAGCAAGAATTTAGTAAACACTAAATATCAAACATAAAAACGTTAAATACAAAAATATTGAGCATTAATGCTGAACATTATGCTGAATGTACAAAAATCAATGAAAATAAAAATAATTATCCCATTTTATTGTCACCTAGAGTTTTCAAAGTACTATACGGAAGTGGTTAAAAAACCTAAATGACATAGAAAAGTAAAAAAACAATCAAAACAACAGAAAAACCAATAACACAGCATGAAAAATTTAAAAGAGAAGCTCAAAAAGTTTTTGATGCAGTTCAACAAGCTAAACAAATAAATGAAAGTCTAGGCTATAATGTGTCAAAAGCAACTGAAGAAAACAGAGTAGTTGATCAAAAAGGTTCCTAATCTAGAAAAATTTCATGATAACCCAACAATTAAACAATGTGGTAGGTATAAAAGAGATTGTACAAATAAGTGAATCAGAAATTAATGATTTACTGAATAAAGAAAAACAACAAATCAGAAATAGATAAAAATCAAAACACAAAAATATTAAAAAATAGGTAAATGTGAAAGAATGTTTTAATTTAACAATCATACTGAAAGTACTGTTTTTGGATTAAGACCCGTTGGTACTTTTAAGTTAATTGATAAATATCAAGTTGATTCGATCATGATAAAATAAAATTTGGTTTAAAAATATTAATGAACATATGGAGTAATAAATCTTTGAACTAAAAAACAAATTACTATATTTGAGTTTCGTAAAGAATTTTTTCCTCTCAATTTACGAAGTTATGCTGGAAATTTTTTTTTTACATATTATATATTCTGATAATAATTCAAATAAAATTAAAGCAACTATGGGAAATATATATAATGATGTGATGAAATCATTTGATAAAGATTCTTTTCTGATTTTCAGATAAAAATCTCAGTGGATCATTTCAAAATTTTGTGAAGGTTTAGTTGAAAAATACTTAGAAAAACCAATTGAATACATGTGAATGAATGACATTCATCAATTACTTGATAGGTTAACAGTTACCAATGGAGACATATTAATTGGAAATAAAAATTATTTCAATGAAGAATTTGGAATGACGAAATGTGTACTACTACATTTATTGATTTTGTAATTAACATTACAAAGGAAAAATCGATATTTTTTAGAATTTTGGTATTCTACCACATATATTTTGGTTAATGCATACAGAAAAGGATTAGTTAATGGCACAATCAATAATTTTCCTTTTGAAAAGGATGTACATAGTTATAAATGGGCTGACCCTGTGACCATAGTAAATGAATGTATTTGGTCATTCAAGAACTCATAAATTAGATGAATTGCACAAACGACATGACATCATGTATTGTGATTGTAAAGTAGCATCTAGATGTAGATTCATAAAGAACTTCAGTTACCTGCAAAGAAAAGACTGTATCTCTCAGATGCTTCAGTTGATGACAAACTATGTGCAACTGCAGTTAGAGGAATAATATATGGAAAAATAATATTGGCATTAGGATTAAATGTTGGAAAAATGGATGGGGTTTATAAAAAAAACATTCGTCTTTTTATCTACATAAATGAAAAATATTAGTATTGAATGTACTAGATTTCCAATTGGAAAATAAAACAAAAATCAGTGAAAGTTAAAGTGAACAATGAAGAATTAAACTGTATTC
This sequence comes from Schistocerca serialis cubense, assembly GCF_023864345.2. Classification (NCBI taxonomy): domain Eukaryota; kingdom Metazoa; phylum Arthropoda; class Insecta; order Orthoptera; family Acrididae; genus Schistocerca; species Schistocerca serialis. The sequence goes on from NC_064645.1 coordinate 70,375,896, forward strand.
ATCGATTATTAATTGAAGCAGATTATAAGGAAAAGATATAAAAATTTGTGGAAATTTGATTACTAAATTAGTTATTCCAGTTGTCAAAAAATTATCTAACATTTAAAGTTTCAAAAGAGATAAAATACAGAATTGGCTTTTTACTATCAGTATTAGCTGATTAGGAGGATGCAACTACTGGTACACTCGCTGGTCGATCTGCAGCAATTGCAAATGCAGCTATAAGCAATAAAAATAATTTACACAGAATTAGAAGAACCAAAATACATGTTTCACCAATGGGAAAGAAAGAAAGTGGATGTATAGAAGTTTTAAGGAATTATTATAAAATTTAATAATCCTTTATGTAATTTTTTAACACTGACAGATCTGTTAAACAATCACAAGTGAATTATTATCATGTTGTTTTAATGACTAATGAATTCATTGATAAGACTAAAAATTCAGAATGTGGAATAGCAAATTTAGAAACATCTGAATATGTTGGTATTTATTTGACTTGTAATTGTAAGATTCAAGATATGAAATCTGTTTTCGAGTCATTTGATTGTAATATACTAAAACAACAAGTAAATGATTTAGGAGAAAATGATTTATATTAAACATCAAAAGGATATACAATTTGGTGTAGTAATATCTGGCCATTTCTATATACATGTTTTCAAAATATTATATATGAATTATAAGTTTAGTTGTATATTAAATTCAATAATTGGACATTTTTCAAAATTAATTATTTTCAATCATTAAAACCAAAAATTAATAATGAATGAATTTTAAAATATGTAGACTTTCAACAAAAATTAAAGAATTAAAAAAAAAATTAAAAATAATGTATCAACTCTAGACCCAAATTATTCATGAAGATTGGCATCAGAATTAGTAAAAATAAAACCACCATTACAGTCATTACAAACAAAATTTAAACATTTCAATCCTCACTAGAATCAAAAATAAGTTATGCGGTGAAACAGTTTTAGAACAAATAGAATGCCATTTTTAAATCAATAAACGTTACATTAGTTTTAAACGTAAATGAATTGTAACAACAGAAAAAAATGATTTTTACTTTGGCATATATGATTTAGGACAAGCTGATTTATGGATCCAGAAAAATTAAGAGGAATTTCAAAAATAAAATGCTTTTAAATAATTATATGACTAAAATGTATTTTAATCAACTTAACAAACTAATCTAACAAATTACTTACCAAAATGGAAATAGTAAATGCTTTTCCAGATTATTTCTCAAAATAGATTTAAGCCCATATTTTACTAAGCTAATTAATCTTAAAGACAAGTATGTGATAAATCAATTATTGAATTTGCTTTCATGACTGGAGGTGAACAAAAAATGCAGTTTCAGTTAATATGATTTTATTTTAAAACGTTGTTTTTGGTAAAAACGTAGACAGAGATTTACCAAGTAGTAATTTTGATCTTTCTATGAATGTTTTTGACCAACTTTACAAAGTAACTCCTGACGTCCAGTGAATAAAAATAGTATGGAAACAAATTTTCTAGGAGTAAGATTATAAGATTTGGTTAAAAATGTTCCATTTGATCTAACGTTATTATATTTTGTGACATAATTTAATTTTTATTGTACATAAATGGCAATTCATAATAACATCTAATTCTTGGAAAGTAAAAAGTTCCATGAAACACCTGATTCGCATAGAGTAACAACCAAAAATGAAAACAAAGAATTGAAGGTCTTTTGGAAAATAAAACAGTTAATTCCTTAAAAAATTTGTAGGTAATGGATAATGTATCATACAGCTGAGACAGTGTCTTCCACCACCACCAGTGGCATGCACCAGCCCCACACATTACTACCCCATAAAAGCAAGATACCTCCACCTTGCTGCCCTCACTGGACAGTGTGTCTAAGGCTCTCAGCTTGACCGGATTGCCTCCAAACACATGTCTGAGGAGTGTCTGGTTGAGGGAATGTACGACACTCATCAGTAAAGAGAACGTGATGCCAATTTTGGGTAGTCGACTCGGCATATTGTTGTGCCCACCTGTATTGCGCAGCATGGTGTCCTGGTTGGAAAGATGGACCTCCCCATTGGCATCGGGAGTGAAGTAGTGCATCATGCAGCCTATTGCGCACCATTTGAGTCTTAACACAACGTCCTGCGGCTGCACAAGAAACGTTATTCAACATGGTGGCGTTGCTGTCAGGGTTCCTCTGAGCCACAATCGGTAGGGTGCAGTCATCCACTGCAGTAGTAGCCCCTGGCGGCCTGAGCGAGGTATATCATCGACAGTTCCTGTCTGTCTGTACCTCCTCCAAGTCAGAAGACATTGCTTTGATTCACTGCGAGATGCCTGGACACTTCCCTTGTTAAGAGCCCTTCCTGGCACAAAGTAAACATGTGGACGAAACCGAACCGCAGAATTGACCGTATGAGCAAGGTTGAACTACAGACAAGACAAGAGGTGTACCTGCTTCCTGGTGGAATGACTGGAACTGATTGGCTGTCGGAACCCCTCCGACTAATAGGCGCATGCATTGTTGTTTACATCTTTGGGTGGGGTTCAGTGACATCTTACAACATTCAAACGGACTGTGTCTGTGATACAGTATCCACAGCCAACGTCTATCCTCAGCAGTTCTGGGAACTGGGGTGATGCAAAACTTCTTTTTATGTGTGTGCTTTGAGATTAACATATTGTTGATGGCAACAGTTAAGTCTATTAGTAATCGCCTTGATAGCTCTTCGCATATTCGTTAGCTTTATATTAACTTCTTTTATTTTCTCATTGAGAAATACAACGTGGTTCATCTGAAATTGTGGATGAGATTATCTCGAAACATACACAGTGTGCAAAATAGTGGGTAAGACAAGTTTGTAAGCTCAAAGGGGGACATCAAACGGCACTGCAAGCATCCATTGAAGAAAGTAATTTACTCCTTAGAGAACCTTGACTCACTATAATCGTACAGAGATTGTTGATATGATGTTAATTTTCGGTGCATGCCATACACTGGAGATGTACAAATGTAATGGTATTGTTTCCCAAACAGACGAAATATGAACCATAACATTATCCCAAATTGCACTCGATGAGCTCGAAGTGAATACATGCACCATCCACCTCATCATCTCGAATACAATGAAAATGAACCTCCTACCCTTACTGTTCTCACCTGTGTTCAACTTGATCACGGAATTAGTAGTTGTGCGATTCAGAGACAAACTGGAATCCCGAAATCAACTGTTTTGAGGATTCTGAAGCCACATAAATATCATGCGTATGATACATATCACACTGACACAGGCATTAGCGCCAAAAGATATGCAAATTAGCTTGAATTTCTGCCAATGGCCCTTGGAAATGATAAGAGGTGACAATGACGTTTTAGATATATTATTTTCACCGATGAAGCCACATTAAAAAACAAAGCGGAATAATATCGTCATGATTGTCATTATTGGTCCCCTGTCAATCCACGCTGGCGCAGGCCGTTGACAATCGACACAAATGGTCGTTAATGGTCTGGAGTGAAATTTTAAATGGTTACTTGATTGGGCCATGTTTTTTTGACCGAAATCTTTCTGGGTAATCTTATTTACAACTTCTCCACGATGATTTGTTGGAGCTAATGGAAGATGTTGATTTTGGAACTAGGCAACGAATGTGGTTCCAACAGGACGGAAGAGCTCCCCATTATGCTAAAAATGTGTGGAACGTTTTATATTTCCGGTACTCTGGGCTGTGGATAGGATGTGGCGGACCAATTCAGTGGTCTCCACATTCACCAGACCTAACATCTCCTGATTTTTTTCTTGTGGGGTTATTTAAAAAATATTATTTATGGAAGACAGCCCACAAACCGAAACGATATGGAGCAACGCATTTGAAGAGCATGTGCAGCCATACCACCGGATGTGCTGCTCACAGCTGTGGACAACTTTTGCAGGCAATTGACTTTATCCATTGAACCAAAAGGAGATAATTTTGAACAATTTCTTTGTGGATAATTACATTAATTAAGCACACCAAATTGTGATAGGCAAGGGGACTCACACTAATGATGCACCCCAACATATGAGAGGCAAGGGAACTCTCACTACTGAAGCACCCCAACATGTGAGAGATAAGGGGACTCACATAAATGAACCACCCCAGGGGAACATCATTCTACTACATCCATGTCGTTGTTCCTGGGTAACACTAAAAGTAGGATACAATACATTTTGCACAAAAATTGATTAATTTGGCGAAACGAAGGAATTGTTGCACATTTTTTATTGATTTGATGCGTCTTTCTCAGATAATTCCAAAAAATCAGATTTCTTCCCCAACTTTACTTTTTTCTCGATTTCAGCAACATCTGTCAATGTTTCGGGCAAAACTTGATTACTTTCTTATGGATAACCGGAATCTGCAATAAAAATGGTTGTTTCCATTTAAGATTTAAATGTTGCCCCTGGCCCCACCCAAGGGGGCGGGGGCTGTAGGTCACATGTAGTATCACTTAATGGCCCCCTTGGAGCTTTCGAACTAGTCTTACACACTATTTTTACGCATAACTTCAGGTATAAGTATGGTTTTATACAATCTCCTGCATCCCAATGTAACAGAATAGTTACCACTATGACTGAACGAAATAACACCACAAGGATCTTGTAGAAAGTGACAGGTAGTGCAGTGATGCCGCTCTAAACCAGAAGTATGAGATGATTGGATCATTATTTCCTGCCAACACACAAACTTTGATTATAAAACTTCAGTTTGAGAGAAAATTAATTTTGCTCTAACGCTGTTAACACATCCTGAGGGAATGTGTATATATTTTTCCAAACCCCCTGTTTCAGTCAAAATATCAGCTATTGCAGGAAATTTTGTGCAGCGCAGTGGAAGGAATGTACCAAACGGTCAGCAAACGCAGTGGTATTCCACAGCCTAAAGAAATGAAATTCCACAGCCTGAAGAAATGAAACCAAGCAGCATATTAACATTTGATGACATCATCTGCATCTACATGTACATGGATACTCTGCAAATCACATTTAAGTGCCTGGCAGAGGGTTCATCGAACCACCATCAAAATTGTTTATTATTCCAATCTCGTAAAGCACATGGGAAGATGGAACACAAATATCTTTCCGTGTAAGCACTGACTTCCATTACTTTATCGTGGAGACCGCTTCTCCCTATGTAGGTTGGTGTCAACAATACATTCTCGAATTCACAGGTTGGTAATTGAAATTTTGTGAGAAGAGTCCATTGCAATGAAAAACACCTTTATTCTAATGACGTCCAGCCCAAGACCTGTATCATTTCAGTGACTCTGTTCTATATTTCACGATAATACAAAACGTGCTGCCCTCCTTTGAACTTTTTCGATGTACTCTGACAGTCCTGGTTAGGATTACACTCTGTCCAGCAGTATTCTAAAAGAAGATGGAGAAGCGAACTGTAGGAAGTCTCCTTAGTGGATCTGTTACAGTTTCTAAGTATCCTGCCAATAAAACGCAGTCTTTGGTTAGCCATCCCCCACAACATTTTCTACATGTTTCTTCAAATTTTAGTTGTTTATAATCATAATTCCTAGATGTTTAGTTGAATTTATGGCCTTTATATTTTGCTGATTTATCGCGTAACCGAATTTTAACGAATTCCTTTTAGCATTCATGTGGATGACATCACACGTTTCGTTATTTAGGGTCAACTGCCAATTTTCGCACCATTCGCATATCTTTTCTAAACCGTTTTGCAATTTGTTTTGATCTTTTGATCACTTTGTTAGCCAATAAACGACAGCATCATCTGCGAATAATCTAAGATGGCTGCTCAGATTGCCTCCCAGATCGTTTACAGATGAGTAACTGCAAAGGGCCTATAACACTACCTTATGGAAAGCCTCTGAGAGGTCACAGTAACATAACTGAGATGATATTCTGTAAGCACGCAATTTCACTAATAGCCACTTGTATGGTACAGTGTCAAAAGCCTTCTGGAAATCCAGATATATGGAATAGAACTGAAATCCCTTGTCAAAACCACTCAATACTTATGCAAATTAAGAGCTAGTTATGTTTCACAATAACAAGGTTTCCTAAACCCATGTTGATTGCATGTCAACAAACCGTTCTCTCTGAGGTAATTCATAATGTTTGAACACAAAATATGTTCCACAATCCTGCTGCATATCGATGTTAATGATATTGGCCTATAGTTAAGTGGGTTACTCCTACTACCTGTGCAACTTTCCTGTCTTTGGGTATGAATCGTTCATCGAGCGAACACTTGTGTTTGATTGTTAAGTATGGAGCTACTGCATCAGCATACTCTGAAAGTAACAGAATTGGTATACCGACTGGACCAGCGACTTGCTTTTATTTAGTGATTTAAGTTGCTTTACAAGTGCAAGGATATTTACTTTTATGTTATTTATGTTGGCAGATGTTCTTGTTTCGAATTCTAGAATATTTGCTTCACCTTCTTTTGTGATGGCGTTTCGGAAGGATATAATTAGTAACTCCGCTTTGGCAGCACTGTCTTCTATAGTATCTCCATTGCAATCACGCAGAGAAGACTTCACATACGACCAGAATCTCTTTGAATTTTCTGCCAGGTTTCGAGACAAACTTTCTTTGTGGAAACTGTTATAAGCATCTCACACTGAAGTCAGCACAAAATTTCGAGCTTGTGAAAAACATCGCCAGTCTTGGGGATTTTGCGTCTGTTTAAATTAGGCATGTTTGTTTTGTTTATTTTGTAACAGTGTTCTGACCCGTTTTGTGTACCAAGGTGGATCAGCTTCGACGTTTGTTAATCGATTTGGTATAAATCTCTCAATTGCTGCCGATACTATATCTTTTAATTGAAGCCACATCTGGTCTGCACTTATATTATTAATTTGGAAGGAGTGGAGATTGTCTCTGGAAGACGTAAGGGGAATTTTTTGTGCTTTTTTAACAGGTATATTTTTCTTTTATTTCTGGTGGATCTGTGAATTTCAGTATTCAATGTCCCTATGACAACCCTGTATTCACTAATCCCAGTAACGGTTTTTATGCTCGCTATTAATTCAGGATTATTTGTTGCTAAAAATTCAAGTGTGATTTCACATGCATTTACTATTTGCATGGGCCCATAAACAAACTGTTCGACGTAATTTTAATAGAACACATTCAGAACAGTTTAAGAAGATGAATTTAAATCAGCACTAACAAATTCATGATAAGTATGATTAAAATTTGTATCATGTTAGCTGAAAATATTTGAAAAGTTAAGATTATTCCTAATTGTTTTGTTGTTTTTGAAAAAGTTTCACGTAAGTAAAAACAATCTATTCCTTTAGGTTTACCCTTAGTAAAATATGCTCTAACTATATTTTGATTTTATGAATGAAGTCATCAAAAAAGACAACTGAATAAATTTAAATTCATACAAAGCAATAATTACATAAATACATTCAATAAAAAAGTTTTTCACCTCTCTTCATGAATTAACTTAATCTTAAATTCACACATCTTTTCATAAACTTTATAAATTGAAATTGATCAAATATTTACAATAAACATACAAATAATTTATTTTTTCTCATTTATACATCCTGGCACTAGAATGTAATTATCAATCATTAATGTTGTTTTTCCTCAATGAGTTGGTCCTATTATTGAAAATCGAACAGAATCTGGCAACACTTTATCATGTTTATAATTCAATTTTTTAGGAACTCTTACTTTTTCTCAACTAATCGATTATTTACAATATTTTTTAATATAATTGATAATGTACTTTATATTCAAGTAGAATTCATATGTTCTGAAGAAAGATTAACTGCTCTAAGCAAAGAGATTTGTAAAAGGTTTCACTAGTTTTTTATATTCAACTTAGTTACCTCCAAAAATTAGAAAAAAAATTATACTAACGTAGGATCGATACAATTTCCTTGTGGTTGATATGGTTGGAAAAATTAAAAAAATATATTTAATCGATAAAACCGAAAGCACTCATTAAAGAATATAAAATGTTAAATAGAGCTGTTATTGAAAGTGGTTTTAAATTATTTATGTATAAAGACTGTATAGGTAAACTTTTAGGATTAATTATCGAATTATTGCAACTAATTTAAAAACAATTGCTAATAATGTTCCTAAAATTATTCCATTGCAGTTAATGAATATTAATTTAAATCTAGCTGATGGAATGTTAGTCACACATAATGATCATTTCATAGAGAAACTAATATTATTTCTTTGTTTAATCCAAGTGCTGAGTTTGGAGGTAAAACAATTTATGATCCAAATGATTCTATAAATATTCTAAATTTTGTTTCTATCCAAAATTTTATAATTCTTTTAACCGATGAAAGTGACAATTTTTTTGTTTTCTATGGTACTTGTGTGACAGTAATTTTTAATATCTGTTACTAAATTTTTTATGTAATAAATCATGATAAAGTTTAGACATCTGTTTTACTTATTTCCTGTTATTGAGAAAACAAATAATAATTTAATTCTTCCTGTCAAGGAAATAGGTATTAGTATTAATGTTGCTGATGGTTGGATTCATCCTAATAAATCACAACTTTATATGACGTTTGATGTTATTCACACAAATACAATGAATCTGTCAGTAAACGATAGTCAGGCAGAAATTAAACTAATGTACAAAATGTGTTAAAATTGTTCAATGTTATTACAATTAAAAAAGAGACAACATTGTATCTAGAATAGAGTATCCATTTCTTTCTTCATCAAATCTCATTCCATTAACTTCATCTTTATCAAATGAAATGCTATGGAAGGATATTTCTTACAAATAATATAATTAATAACAAACAAAATAATGTACTTCACAAATTACAATTATATAGTGGATTTTTGCGGCATTTTAAATAAAAATTTTGGGAAGGAGATTTTACAGTAATTTTTACTTGGAGTTTGGAAGATAAAGAAGATTCCATTCTTCGATGGAATAGTAATAATGATAATAGCACAATTCCAAAAGATGGCAACATTGTTGCAAAAAGATTGGAAAAAAGTGTTCCTGTTGTTAAATATGAACCAAAACATTTGCCTGAAGTTGAAAAAGAGAACTGAAAAACCCAAAAATTCAAATTTTTTTTGAATACAACCAACTGAATTTGCTAGATTCAGTGGGAAAAATTTCAACTACATATAACTAATTACTATAATTCTGCTCAATTTTATATGTTTTACTTTATTTTCGATGTTTTCCAAACTAATTGAAAAGATAATGAGATAAATCGTTGTTCCTTATTCGGAAATGTTAAAGTACATCATATTTACATCAAAAATTGAAGAGATGATATTTTTCCTCATGAATAATGAAATATTTTTGTAAGCATGCATTGCTTATCCAGATTTTAAAAGCATGGGCCTATTAAATAACGATTTACATGATAATTCATTCAGTTTTATTAAACATTGTCCTGTCCATGTCATAAATATAACTAGAAGAATGAATGTTTTAACTACTCAGGAAACTCCAATGTAATTGGATGCATTTTTGAATAAATATATACCTAACGATGGAACTGTATAATGAAATAAGTTATGTTAAAAAATATTAGTTACGATTCTCAACAAAGTGTTTTAATCAAAAATTTTTAGTTGCATAAATAATTAAGAAAATAGAAAATTTTTAAAATTTATAAAATTTTCAGTATCATAGATATAAATTTTATTTTCAAAAATCTGAATATTTAAATTTTTTCTCTTGTAAGTAAAAGCATAGCAAAAGAGTATGAATCACTTTCCTAATTGTCTAATAAAGAACTTAACAGTTATAGTTAGGGTTATGCAGAAGAGTTCATAAAGTTATCAGAGCTAAAAAAGGACTAAACCATTCAAAACTACAAAAGATCAAATTTCGAAAACTTAATATGGGAAAAATGTTTCATTAATTTTACGTGTCATATATAAATTTACTCTTCCAGTTCGTCATGGAATTATCTTTTTAGAAGATGATGATCGATTAGAAAAAATTGTTGAATTGAAATTTAATTATAGAGGTAAAATGCAAAAAAAGAGCATTCGAATCATGTTACTAAGTTTGCATTAATTTTAGAATTTTGGTATTTTAAATATAAATTTTTGAATGTTAAGTTTCATTTGGATAAATTTGTTTTTTAATTAAATGAATTTTATCTTAACACATATACATATTTTTAAATGTGTAAAACGACAAAATTATAATCTTGTTTCATATCAAAAAGTTTTTAAATCTGGGAAACAACAGAACTAAAATCTTGCCTTTAAATTGAGAAATTTTAAAAAAAATGTGGTCTCTGCTCCATAACCAGCATACCTATGCTACCAGTATATTAAAACGTACCCTCCGCCATACACTTCATAGTGCCTTTTGGACCACAGATGTAGATATTCATGCCGTTTCTTCCAATGTAAGTCAACTGGACGCACTACATTTTGACATAATTTGTTTGCGCATCACTAGTGACTGAATGTCTAGCTCATTCATTTCTTCTCACAACTGATGTTAATTTACAGGAGTTTCATTACTGATTGGGTAACATCAGCATTCCCAGGCAGAAAAGACTACACACCTTTCATGAAGTTCTTCTCTCAATGCATTACTTATTTGTGACAACGTGTGTTTAACTGATCCTTACAAATTTTGTGTACCTATGGAACATGTCCATTACTCTGCTCTTATTTGAAGGGCTTTGTCTATTGTGTAACATTATGCATGACGTTAGTTATCTTATACATGCCATAGACGTATAGCTGGCTATTTCTACCTGGAAATGTCTCTAACAAACATACCTATGGTTGATGATTTCTTGGCATCTAAGATTGTGTAGTTAATTACCTGCTTGTAGGTTTGCAAATCTCCATGGCTCCCTATATCTGATGGTAGCAATCGCCCCATGTGGGTTAATCAAAGCCCTCTTGTGCCAACCTTCCTGTGGCTGGACAGAGATGAGTCTTGCTCGCCTTCTTCATTGTTGTAAAGCACTGGGTGTCTCATCTGCCAGTATTTTAAACACCGACTGTTAGTTTTTCTTTGGTGCGTAAATGTTTCAACATATTATTTCGAGTGTTGAACTCAGGAGAACAACTGAAAGTAATTTTTGTGTGTGTACAATTTTGATGGAGACTTTCTGTACCATATGGCTCTAAAATTTTTGAGGTGCATAGAGAAACCGATGGGCACTCGATTGGCAAATCTAGGGGTGTCAGGCGTCATGGACGTTGCATTGGAGCCACACTGACTGAGACCAAGTGCACAGCTGAATCAGACTAAGGCAACTGACACTGACGACAAGCAGCTGTCTGCAGTGTTAACAGAAATTTCCTGAGCTGTGGATCGATATCTATATTTACGCAAGAAAAGTGCCTTCTTACTGGTGAACAGGAACCAGTGCATGATCCTATAGTGTTACTTGCAGCCAGACCAATAGGATGGACTTTATTCATGCCAAGCGATTACTCTGGTTGGTGGATGGATGTCTATGAGGTCTAAACTTGTGTGCTATGGAGCTTCACTATATTCATCTAAGAAACTTCTTCTCTACTATATACTAGGAAGCATTAAACTGCTCTCCACACTCTTCTCAGTTAATCACTTGTGACTAAAGTAGTCTGACCTTCACTATCTGAGAACACAAGGTTATGACTATCAGTTGTAGTTTCAGGGTATTCGATCACAATTTCTCCGTCCCCATTCTTTCTACTGATCAATTCAAAATTGCCTAAGAAAAAATTCCCTTGCTTTCTCTCTATTTTAAAAGGTATTCAAAAACCTTGTTTAGAATGTTTTGTTTTTAATATCCTTTTCAGGCTGACTTAAGCACTATACATATTTGTATGCCCTTGGTATTGTAATATGTCAATGTTTTTCCACTACAAATCAAATTATTGCAACTTAAAGACTTCATATTTTTATATATTATGTAATCTATTACATGCTATTTTCTGGAACTTACTTCATTACACTTTACAACTGTACAAGTCTTGCATATTACGAAGTACATTAGGATTGTCAAACGTAATTTATGGAAATATGACCTGAATTTGTGTAAGATATGCCTAGAGATAATGACATGAGATTACCCAACTTAATTTATCAAGTGTCAATAGTTCCTTTTGTTAATGTTTTCATTTAACACTTTTTGTCCGTTTTGCAAATGTTTTGGAATGTGAAGCGACAATTTGTAATATTCGCTGCTGGTGTCTTCCACAACACAATAAAAATCTTTTCAATTTACAAAGGAAAGTTTCCTATTCACCTGGCAGTTTCAATTCTACCAACAAATATCCATTGTAGTAGATCTATGACCCTATACTCGTTTGCACGTTTGTCAGACATCAGCAAAAACACCCTGTGAGTGTACTAGCGTCAGTAGAATCAGTGACTGGGGTTAGGAGTGGACCCTTATTCTATTCCTCAGCACATTGGTGTTTAGCCATAAAAATGGTTTATTCCTATTTTGTTGTTAAAAAAGTACACAAGTTTACAAAGACTGTGAAATGAAAATTTGAGGGCAGTTGTCAATATAACGCATTACATCCTGTTTAGCGGAAATAACACACAACAAAACAATATCAAATTTAAATACTACATTCTATACTAGATTTATTTTATTTATACACAGTGATTTCGGCCAATATTACAACAAATCAACAGTTCTGAGTTTGGTACTAATTAGGATGGCAGTCAAGTCTACAGAGGATCTTTGGTTTTGTAGCAAGATGAGCAGTAGATTACTCAAGGTTGCACGAGTTCACTGTGAGCACATGCTGGCGAACAAACCAGTTCACTTAAGTACAAATTAAAAATTTGTATTTGTATGCATTTTTTTAGCTTCCCTGATCTTTGACTTCTAGGATTTGCTCTTACTGTAATCTGGATGTTTGATACATCTAATTTTTCTTGTGGAGTTTCTATTTGCTGTTTTACCCTTTCTAGAATTTCAAGTGACTCACATGGTGCAATCCCGATGATTTACTTGTTTTGGGATTAATCAGTTCGATTGCGTTATCATGAACCACTTTACTTGCATGCTAGGATTTGTATCTGATCTCCCCCTAAACCTACTTGTTGATCAAAGCTAAGTCTGCTTACATATTTAAGTACATAATTAATTTCATTTGGCGACTGAATCTCTTGTGACTGGTCTTCAAGCCATTCATCTCATCAACTCTGTCTTTTACCAGGGTTTGGCGACCTCAGCTCAACTTCCTGTACAGGTTCATCTCAAATGTGTTGTGCTGCTGAAGATCGATTCTCACAACCTATTTGCATTCTAGGCATTCTAGTTCTGCCCGAATAATCTTGGGTTTTGGGGTGAAAAACTAAATCTCCCTGCTTCGCTCGCATGGTGATCTCATCACAAATTACATTTACCACTATAATTTCTGGAACAAAAGCCATTATTGTAATCCTGAGGTTCACCAAAACCATAATTAATGTTTGACATCTGTGAGTTGCCATACCATAGCTATTATTATCCCATGGGCGATTACTATTCTTCCCAAAATGATTACCTTTTCCAACATTACTATTACCATTGTAAGCATTATTAAAGGCCAGTCTGTTGCTATTATCCCTCCTACCATTGGTTTCCAACACTATACATTGTCCCTTAGCGTCATCTTCACTAAAGATGAACTCGAGTTCTCTTAACATCCCTTTAAATGGCTGTAAATTATCTCCAGCTCTGCCAACCAACGATTGCTGATAATGCAAGGGTAACTTCATTGTGCACATACGCATCACTTGCCCATCACTGCATGGATTGTCTATACACTGATTCCTTTTCATCATTTCTTGAAAAATCTAACTTTTTTTTTCTCCCGGGTTTTCAAATGACATCTTCTGTAACAATTCATATTGCATCCTATTTTGAGTTTCCGCAGACTGGTACCGCTCTAAGAATATAGACTTAAATTTTACAATGGCTGTCAGTTTTCAGCGACTCTGAGCATCGTTTTCACTATTGCGCTTTACATATGACCACAAATGAAATCAAGTTTATGTCGAAGTAGCCAATGTTCTGGTAAAACGGTTTGGAATTCATGTATAAACGTGCGGGGGTGTAAGCCATTCCCGTTTTCCTTGAAATGTTGGAATTTTCGACTGTCAAAAAATCATCCTAGAATATTTTTCTGATGTACTACGCAACATCTTGTGGAAAAACAGGTGGAATCTCACGACATTTTTGTATTTCCGCAACTGACAAGGAAGATTGCATAACGGACTTGGTTACCTCTGGATTTTTTCCACCACTATGTCAAATGATACTACGAATACCATCGCTGCAATTCTGATATCTTTACGGTTCTCAATATACAGCTTCAGCTCTGTATGAAGCTGTTAATACTGCTGCATATTGTTCCAGAGGATGTTTACAATGCGTATATCGTGTCTTTTAAAGCGTCTCGCGTTTTCTGACACTGAGTTCTTCCAGGATTTGTTGCACCTTACCAGACGCCTTACGTGCTAAACTATGAACTCTTTGTTTGATATTAGACACTGCAACATGCACCAGGTCAAAGTCAGTACGCATCTTTTTATGATCGGCCATGAGCAATTGAATTAGTTCGTGCAAGTCTCTCGCCTCCTTCCGGATTTCAATAAATTGTTCAATGACTTCCTTTCTCATCTTTTGCTGATCTTTGAAGACTTTTTCGAACCAGCATTGTTTTAAAAATTGAGATCATTTAAAGCAGCATTTGTGGCCTCTATCCCTAAATTTGTTTCAATTTTTAAATTCGCCGTTTCAATTTTTAAACTTGTGCTTTCGGTTTTTAAGTCTGCTAACCCTGCTCTCATCGTTTCACTTGTTTGCTTGACAACACTTTTGCATTGCTTTAACATTGCGAACACACTATCAGAGTCTTCGTCTATGATATCTGTCTACATTTGGTGCAAATTTTGCCTTTCGCGTCTTTCTTGTGACGGCTCACAGACTTCTGTGCATAGTGCTGATGTACTTACACATATTGTTTCCGCAGGATACTGTCAAGTTTGCTTCAGAGTTAGAAAATTTGATTCAACGTACCAAAGTTGCGAATCCTTTGATTTTGCTTCTGAACCACTAGATCCGTCATCTGTTCGGTATTGTGCAGTCGCAAACTGAGATACCGATACTAGACAGAATCCACATCCTCTGCATTGTCACTTGGCTCGGTTTTGTGACTTGCATTCGATACATTATGTTATACTTCATTTTCTGTCCTATCAAGATCTTCAATTTACACTATAATCGATGATCTACATCTGTCCCCCATGTCACACCGTCTAACTAACCTCTACTTCCACGATTTTCGCGAACCTGAGCTCTAGTCAACATGAATTTATAAGACTTGACACGTCTCCAAAATATCACAGAAAGTCTCTTATGCCATTAACACATCATTATCAACGCCATTCACAGTTTTCAAGATTCAGACCAACACAACGACGCCACGAATAACTTCACATGCACCAGAAAAGACATACACAAGCTACGTTTATCTGGAACACAAAGATTTTCCTTTTTTTAAACTCCTTATCATAAATTTATCTACTTTGTGGATCACACATTTACATTAATCTGACCACTATACACTCACATACATTGAGTAATCTTATCGCTTTCTGTATTTCTGAAATAACGTTGTTACCCCTATTTTAATTACACTTTCTAATTTGACTAATTTCCTTCGTGGCAGTCTGACTGCCATCGTAGCAGGGTCGCCATTATCTGGCACGTCACTCCTTTTCACATTCATCTGACATCAGCAGAAACACCCTGTGAGTTCGTTAGTATCACTAGAATCAGTCACTAGGGTTAGTAGTAGACCCTTTTTCTATGACAGATCACATTGGTGTTTAGCTATAAAATTGATTTACTCCTATTTTCGTGTTACAGATACACATGATTTTACATAGATTGTTGCATGACAATTTCAGGACAGTTTTAAGTAAAACACATTGTCTTCTTTAGCAAAAATAACACTGAACACAAAAACTACAAATTTAAATAGAAGGATCTCAACAAGACTTTTATTACTGATATAGTATCACGACTAATCATCCGATTCTTTTTCCATGTTCGATACCTTTTAGGATGACAATCAAGTCTGCGGAGGATAGTTAGATTTTGTGACAAGATGAGCTATAGATTACTCAGGGTTGCTCGAGTTCACAGTGGACACACATTGGCGAAACAACAAGTTTACATCTCTGAGAGCGGCATTTACCTGAAGCTGTGACATGCTGTTGGCTGTATGGCTGCTCTCGCCCTCAGAAAATTCTATAAAATGCTAATCAAAATCATTATCATTTTATCTGCTGAAACTGTCCTATGTTTCTTCTTAGGCAAGAAAACATGCACTCATCCCTAGTCTGGAAAATATGGCAATATACACGTGCATAGATGGAGCAGTGTGCATGCTTCACCACTGTCACAGTTCTTGCAAGAACAATTAACTATGTGGCTCTTTCGTTTCTCCGCTGTTGGAGCTCAATGATTCTTCAGTTAATTTGTAGCTGAATGTCAGCCGAAGTGAATGCAGTGTTCACACAAACTTACTCTTTTGGCTTCGTACGGAGTGTGATGTACCCCGTCCTACCTTTGATGCTGGTTCAGAGGAGATCCCTCAAATTTTCGGTCTTGGGTCTTTTGTAGCTATCTGTCCCTCCGACTGTGTCCTTTCGTGCTTCACGTCACGTCTTCTTCAGACCAATGAGAGCGCTCCTTTCATGTTTTGGAAACTACCTCTGCCAAATGCAGAGGGTCTGCGTTTAAACTCAGTCAAAATATCACCCCTTTTTACTCCTTCCGAGTTTATTTCAGCCTTTCGGACATTTTGTGCCCACTCCTGAGGCCTAAAAGCTACACACGTACATCACGAGTGTACCACAGGCATTTCACATCATAAACTGCGTTGCTGGTCTGTTTGTACCCATCTGGAAATTACCCAACACAGTTTCTAAAGATTTTCTCCATAGCAAGCAGCGCTGCTCCGCTACCTGCTCCTCTTGATGTATCGCCCGGCGGGCTCGTTGTCCCTCTCGCCATGGGTCATCAACACGTTTCAGAAGCCATCCACTGTATGCGGGACGTGACGGCGCAACTAGCGTTTGCTCCAAAACTAAAACGTTTCTTCCAGCAGCTTTTTTTTACCTTTTGCTCATTGACATCCAGGATTTGGATTTGGTGTGTTAATAGCGTTGAATTGAGTGTCACCCCTGTGCATTACATGCTATTTTGATAGGCAAATCTGCTCATTATCGCCGAAGTAGTGACATATTCATCTACTTGTTACGACGTATAAAATCTCATGTAAGGTGCAGAATTGTTATTCATTCAAGCTGCCACCTTACAGATCACGACTTTTATCTTTGACATTGCTTATATAGGTCTGCCCTAACAAGTATCGATTATCAGATACAGCCACTGTAGCAGCCTCTTTACTACATCGCGGATGCAGACTTACATCTTTAATATACCAGATGGCTTTCGATCCGTGTGAATCATTTGCCGTTTTGCCTATGTTATCGTGTTTGTTTGAATGTGAAATCACCGTTCCAGTTTTACATTAGATTGTTTCAGGTGTTCCAGATTTGTTAGATTTTTTTGAGCTGAGCCGTATGTGGACAGAGGATAGCTTTTCTATGGAGATTGTCCTTGCTGACACGCAGGTTCCAAAATGACTGAAGTTTGGGTGAGGCTACTGCAGTTTATTTGATGCGAAGGAGTTAGATATAGTGTGTGAGGTTAGACTAGCATTAGTAGTTAAAAATCACAACACACGGAGGAATCGAACTGTGTGTCTATGAGTAATACAATGAAACGCCAAAGAAACTGGTATACGCATGTGTATTCATATAAAGAGGTATGTAAATAGGAGAATACGGTGCTGTGGTCAACAACACCTATATGAGACAATAAGTGTCTGGCGCTTTTTTTTAGAAGGGCTACTGCTGCTACAATGGCAGGTTATCAAGATTTACGTGAGTTTTTGAACGTAGTGATAGAGTCGGCGCATGACCGAGGGGGCAAAGCATCTCTGAGGTAGCGTTGAAGTGGGTATTTTCCTGTACGACCATTTCACGATTGTACCGTGAGTATGAGGAGTCCAGTAAAGCATCAAATCCCCTACGTCGCTGCGGCTGGGAAAAGCTCCTCCAACAATGGGACCAACAACGGCTGAAGAGAATCCTTCAACATGGCCGAAGTGCAACCCTTTTCCAAGTTCCTGCAGATTTCGATATCCGGCCATCAACAAGGGTCAGTGCACGAACCATTCAAAGTAACATCATCGATACGGCATTACGTAGCCGAAGGCCCACTCGTGCACCCTTGACGACTATCCGACACAAAGTTTTACCCCGCACCTGGGCCTGTCAACACCGACATTGGACGGTTGATGACTGGAAATATGTTGCCTGGTCGGACGAGTCTCGTTTCAAATTGTAGTGAACGGATGGATGTGTACGGGTGTGGACCTTGCATGTCAACAGGGGACTGTTCAAGCTGGTGGAGGCTCTGTAATGGTGTGTGGCGTGTGCAGCTGGAGCATGTGGGACCACTGTTACGTCTAGATACGACTCTGACAGGTGACATGTGTGTAACCATACTGCCTGACCTCCTGCAACCATTCATGTCCATTGAGCACTCCGAAGGAATTCCAGCGGGGTAACACGACACCGTACAGGTCCAGAATTGACATAGAGTGGCTCCATGAACAGTCTTCCTAGTTGAAACACTTCCGCTGGCCACCATACTCCCAAGACGTGAACACTATTGACCAATACTGGATGCCTTGTAGAGTGTTGTTCCGAAGAGATCTCACCTCCCTCGTACTCTAACGGATTTATGGATTCTAGGTGTCAGTTCCCTCCAACACTGCTTCAGATATTAGTCCAGTCCAAGACACGTCGTGTTGCGGCACTTCTGCATGCTCTAGGGGGATCCTAAAGGATATTAAGCAGGTGTACTAGTTCCTTTGGCTCATCAGAGTATAATGGGAGCTCTTACATTACCAATAGATATTTGGATGGAAGATGATTACAGCAATGTACATTACTTTTTCATGTTATCATATTATACGTACATTCAAGAATTTCTTTCTCTCCCTCGCCAAAAAATGCTGCATATTTCACTTAATGTATGTGAGGTAGAAGAGGAATGTTTCTATTGCCGGTTTTAGAGCTGAATTATGTACTTGTTACTTTCAGTAGCCTTGTGGGATTGTAATGCCGTTTCCTGAGTGGTTTATGTAGGTATAGCCTCTCTGTTTTAATCACGGACTCGGAGTACATAGTTTAAGCTATTCTCAGTAAAATTATGAATTTAAGTAAGCGAGTGTGTTGCAGGACTGCTGAAAATTATATCACAATGTATACTTTTCGCGCAAGAAACCCACATTAGTCTGCCACCAATTAAGCGTGGGCGATACCATACGGGATGAGAGAAGGGATTTAGATGTTTACACTGATAATTTAACTACTTTTTCATACTAAACTCGACTGACGATTCATCTTCTTATCGGTAATGTATTCAACATGAAGAACCTTACCACACACTGCATGCAGTACATTGCCTTTACGAAACAGTACATTTACTCGAAGTATAAAGTTATAAGAGATCCGACCCATTTCTGACAATTCAAAGCGTGTTGCATTCGTACGTTCTCCTACGATAATGGCCGGTAGAAAATGTGTAAGTTACGATAATATTGCCAGGTGGCTTTACGAAGGCATTTAGTGACGAAGAACAATTTAGTGATGCAAGTGAATAGGAAGAAACTTCCACCATGGACTGTGATATAAGATTTAGTGAATCAGAATCTATTGATGGAGTGGGAAGTGATGAAAGATACAACCTGTAGCAAAAATCTGGAAATTCTCTCTGGATGGCGAGACTGATCACATGAATTTCCCTTCTTCTGTTATGCAACAATATTTTACCATACCTCATCGTATTCGACCCAAACCCGAACTTGAATAGATCCAGTTCTTCTTCACTGACAGTCGTATTAGTGAACATATGAATGATAAAATATGTATGCAAAATGAAATATACGGAAAGTCAGTCCACTTGCAAAACACTTCATGTCACATTTCGAAACAACGCTTCATTAGAAGAACTGAAGACGTGTTTTGGTGTAATACTGAACATGACCCTATATTTGATGACACTTAGTTGACTATTTTGAAAGACCGACTAGAATGAACTCCACTCTTCCCACTTTTCAAGGATGTTTTCTCTTGTCGACGTTTTTTCTTTCCAATAAGTTGGATGCTGCATTTAGTCCCACCTGTCACAGCTCAGATGTGTCATGGTACGAAAGGGAGGAAGGTGAAGGCCGTTAATGAAAATATTGACAGTATATGCAAATAAATTTATGTACCAAAACTATGACTATAGATGAAATTACAGAAGTATTCAAAGGAAGAATTCAACTCACGTTCTACACTCCAAGAAAGCCTACGAAGTGGGATTTACGAGTTTTCTGTATGTGTGATCCAGAAAATGGTTCTGTTTTTTCTCACATTGAATATAATGGGATAACAACTACAGAGATTCTAATTCATCCAGATATGCCTCTTTCAATACGAATAGTGGTTCATTTGGCACAGCAGTTGCTAGCTCGCATAAGCGGTTCAGGTTATCCCGTCTTTACTGACAGGTTATACACGAGCCCTTAACTTGCTCGAGAACTGTTTAAAATAAAATTTCATGCAACAGTTACAGATATGACTTTTAGGCAGGATTTCGCATGCGATTTTAAGAACACGAAACTTATTGAATACGAATTTTCTGCGCGATCAGACTGAGAAGAATGTCTTTCATTCCAAGACTGGCTATAGGAAGAAAGAGCCCATTCCGTCCCTGAAACCCTCTGTTAATTTGGAATAAACGAAGTTTGTGGAAGGAGTGGACAGGGCTGATCAGTTCTGTGACTGCTACCTTATTGCACAGCTGTCATAGAAGTAGTGGCAGTAGTTATTCTTCTGGCACATTGAAGCTGAAGTAGTCAACAGTTACGTAATTTGTGCAAAAGACAAAAAGAAATGTGGAGAACAACTACAGAAACAACCTAATCAGACAGCTAGACAGCCACGCGAGAAATAAAAACTCCAAGAAAGGAGGGAGACCATCACCTTTTGACACTAGGGGGAGACTAAATGGGAAGATGCCTTTTATAATGCAAAATTTAAAAGAAGCCCACAAAGCTAATACTAGAAGAAAGGAGGAAGAAGAGAAGTTATTTCCTACAGCTAACCACGCAAAGGGAAACCTGGACTTCACCCGGGAGAATGCTTTAAGACGTACCATATAGAAGAAAATTATAAACAAACATAAATAAATGCCAAAGAAGTTTTAAAAACTATCGTAAAAGAAAATACTGTTGTCATGTGAACTCATACTACATTTTATTTTAAAAAAACCGTAGCGTAATAACCCTGTGACGCTTTACGTTCATACCAGAGTAACATAAAGAAGAGCTAAAAAAATGCAGAGTGTAAAAAATTGTATTGGTAATATTAGCTTTATTATGACGTTGAGGTGTTTATTACAGTGTTCAGGTGGTCGGAACTTCGCTTGAAATTTGTGAGCAGTATTTTGGAGAAATATAATAACGACGATTTCTAATGAAAATTTCTTAATGTTTAAACATTATTTCGCTTGTTGCACTATTAAAGGAATATTAGTGTTCTCTTAAGGGAAAAATTTTGTTGCTAAATCACTTACCAGCTGCCGGAACAAACAAATTAATAATGGATTATGTATCTTTACTATTATTATTATTATTATTGGTTCTGGGTGGGGTGAGGACATTTATAAAAAATATGCCTGCAAATTACATTTATTACATTACAAATCTTACCATATCGTAGTTATGCTCAGTCAGCAGGCGATTAACGTCCTGGACAGATTAGTGATGTATTCTCGTTGACAATCAGCGTAGACGCTTGAAATTTTTATTTTTCCGTACGGTTGGTCCAGGGATTACTAGTTCCGACAGGGACAATAGCAAGTGCCTAGGAAACTATCTGAACGGACTGTCCACTATTTCAACAAACTGCGGTGAAACCATATTTTCACAGTAAACTATTCCTATAAAATACGGCCTTACTTTCTTGGGAGCAGTAAATGATATTATTAAGAAATCAGGAACCTGCCGAGAATTATATATGTAGCTCCTGTGGTTCTGTCTTTGAGATTTCTGCAACAGACCAATAACCATGCATATCATAGTATCTCACTAAATCAAAGTGATGTGTCACATGTAGAGTTGTTTTGAATCACGTAAGTAACATCCTGAAACTTCGAGAGGATTGTTGAGGCGGAAGGATTCTCTGTGTTTCAGCGTTCGAACAGATGCATTTTGCTAAGTTTTTTAAATGTCGTAGTAATGTCACCAACGGCATTTGCATCCGACTTCTTGATATCAACACCAGTAGGTCTGCGGAATTCTGTCATGAGCGTCTAACTCCTTCCAGATTTTTAATGTAACTAATGATAGAAGTAGAAGTTGTTATCAATTTTAAATATCCACGGTGTATATTCTTTAACAAACTTCCCTTCGGTTAATGCTTGTCGCAAACACAGTTGCATAGCGATCTGCTGTACAGGGAAATTGCTGTAACAACGAAAGCAAGGTCTTTTGGTTGACAATTATGTCTATCACAACGGTACCTTAAAAATTTCACTCATAAGTTTCATGCCTTGGAAGAGCAGTTGAACGGAATGGACAGTGTCTTGAAAGGAGGATATAAGATGAACATCAACAAAAGCAAAACGACGATAATGGAATGTAGTCAAATTAAATCGGGTGATGCTGAGGGATTAGATTAGGAAATGAGACACTTAAAGTAGTAAAGGAGTTTTGCTATTTAGGGAGTAAAATAACTGATGATGGTCGAAGTAGAGAGAATATAAAATGTAGACTGGCAATGGCAAGGAAATCGTTTCTGAAGAAGAGAAATTTGTTAACATCGAGTTTAGATTTAAGTGTCAGGAAGTCGTTTCTGAAATTATTTGTATGGAGTGTAGCCATGTATGGAAGTGAAACATGGACGATAATCAGTTTGGACAAGAAGAGAATAGAAGCTTTCGAAATGTGGTGCTACAGAAGAATGCTGAAGATAAGGTGGGTAGATCACGTAACTAATGAGGAGGTATTGAATAGGATTGGGGAGAAGAGAAGTTTGTGGCACAATTTGACTAGAAGAAGGGATCGGTTTGTAGGACATGTTTTGAGGCATCAAGGGATCACAAATTTAGCATTGGAGGGCAGCGTGGAGGGTAAAAATCGTAGAGGGAGACCAAGAGATGAATACACTAAGCAGATTCAGAAGGATGTAGGTTGCAGTAGGTACTGGGAGATGAAGAAGCTTGCGCAGGATAGAGTAGCATGGAGAGCTGCATCAAACCAGTCTCAGGACTGAACACCACAACAACAACAAGTTTCATGATTCCCTAACCGAGACAAATTTCCGTCTTAATTGTGAGATCAGATTTAGCATCCTCGCCAAACATGTCTGCATGTCTGTCGTATGCTAACACACTCACCATTAGTATATCTATCGGGCCACAAATCCACTTGCAAATCAGATGTTTTGGTCACCAACTTTTTTCTGTTGGCTCTCTACTCTGATTTTGCAGTGGCCTTAGAACTATTACGTGTAATTGGTGACGGATTAAGGAAGCTGTTTGGAATCTGCCAGACTTCGCTTGCTGTGCAGGTACGGTTAAAAGCTCCTGACAGAGGTTCCTGAAATTTTCACCTTTATCGTTACTATGCGAACGTGTGTACCTGGCGAAAGCCCGAACGCCACTCCTAACGAGACTGTTGTTTGTTCTTGACGAAATTAGTGGGATGTCTCTTGAAGAAATAAACAAGGCAATATGAGTTACGCTTCTCATATTCATCATCGTTCGAGAGTGTAGACTTACTTCATATTGTTTTTCCTTCTCCTCCTTCTTTAATGCCAACTCTTAGCTGTCCACCCCATGTCCTTGTTTCTTTGAGGTTCGTATCGCGTTTTTGAATGTCTTCTTTCTTTCATTCGTTCCCAAAGTTTTTCCAGTGCACAGTTTCAGCTACAATCTATTTCCTTGCTGCTGATAACTCTTTCTTCTTTGAAAGTACATAACGAATTATTTTTAACTAACTCTGCCCTCACTGCTCCTTTGGTAAGAACACTCTGTGGCAAGGGCGACGTTTGCACAGATGACGAAGACGTGGGTAGCAAGTGCGGTTTGCCTCCCACATACGGAGTTTTCGAAAGCTCCATGTATCAAAGATATGTCACCACATACTCTCACATAAAGATTCATCATTCCCTAGCAACATGTCAAGTATCAAAGTCAGAACAAAGCGACAGCGCATTGGTGCTGCGTTAATATACGTACAGTGCTAATTTTAGATTGTTTCTTATGGTTAAAATTATTCCGAGTACTTCTCCCGCTACTATCTATCATGAAGTGCAAATAAATATTCAGCATACTTCATCGATTAGCTGACACCTATGTGTCTTACAATCAATATATGATGGTATATTAAAAGTTTTGCGGCAGTAAAATGTGCACATATAAGACAGAACGACTAGGTTTCATGTCGTTCTTTATTTTACTCCTTCTGTAGCACAGAGCAATGTCAGCCCATTGCCTCAGTCCTCAGCGTCTTGGACTGCTGTCTTTCGCTGGCCATGTACATCTCCGTTGCCATGGTCTCCAGGTCATCTTTGATCATCGACCCACCTCAGTTTTGGTCTACTTCCAAAGTTCCCTTCTTGCTCTTCCTTCGCCATTTTTTTTCTTTTCCTTGATTCATGTTCCAGCGATTAAATTCTTCTGCCGTTTACTACGGGAATCAAATTTGTTTCATTAAACAACGTGTTCATTTATGTTTTCCACTCTTCTTCTTCTTTTTGTAACTCCTCTTCCACCTCCGCTACAACCACAGTCTCATGCATCTACTTCAGAGGAACTTCTGAATACTAAATCAAATAGGCATTTAAGAAATCATTGAGCAATGAGAATGGTACAAACATACTGTGGTTCGACCGTGGTACTAACTTCCCTCTGGCAAGAAACAGGCATCCTTGGCGTATTGAACAAAGAAAATAAAACAAAAAGTAAGTCTGCAGTTCCAGACGGAAGTCCAATTTAGCTTTACGGACAGTTCTCTGTGATATTAGTCTCTTACTTTGCTCTCTTTTATAGCGTATCGCTCGCCCAGCGCAGGGCCCCGAACGACTACAAGAAAAGACAAGTGCATCCTGTATGCAAGAGGGCTAGAAGGACTCACCCACAAAATTACACACCAGGATCTCTGACATAGGTTTTATGCAGAATTCTTGAACAAATTCTGAGTCGGAATGTAAATTTCCTTGAAACGGAAAAGCTTCTGTCCACAAATAAGCTCATTTCGGAAGCTTCGCTAATGCGAAACGAGGCCTTTTCCCGCATGAGCCGGCCGAGGTGTCCGTGGGGTTAAAGGCGCTGCAGTCTGGAACCGCAAGACCGCTACAGTCGCAGGTTCGAATCCTGCCTCGGGCATGGATGTTTGTGATGTCCTTAGGTTAGTTAGGTTTAACTAGTTCTAAGTTCTAGAGGACTAATGACCTTAGCAGTTGAGTCCCATAGTGCTCAGAGCCATCTGAACCATTTTTTTTCCCGCATGAGGTCTTACGTTCTGTGGGTGAAGGACAACATGCAGTCTCCATATTCAGAGTATTTCGGAGTATGTGTGAAATGGTGTCAACTGAAGGCTGTTAATGAAGGTATGAGTATGCGGAGTAGTGACTCGAAGACTTCTTAAGTAAGAAACCCATCGCGTTCTCGACAACGGTCAGTGTCCATCAGCGACAAGTCTATCATCACTAATCCTCCAGTCAAGTGTGATAGAAACGCTCATGTCCTCTATACATTTACTTGTAGACGGTCTGGAAGTCTTGGATAGAAGCTGTGTGTGGCTGTTTTCTGATGATGTGGTATACAGGAGGGTGTCATAAGTGAGTGACTTTAGGAGGATACAAGGTGACGTAGACAATATTTCAAATTATTTTCAATGAATGATATCTTGCTGTAAACGTAGAAAAATATAATTTAATACCGAATATGTACAGCAGTGATAGAGTGGCGCTTGAGTGAGTCACCTCAATTAAATACCTAGGCATTACACTGATGCAGTCCCCCTGTTTGATTCCTCCCTCCTCTGCAAAACGAACTCCCAAGCTTTAGTCATCACTAACCATATTGGTTTCATAAATGGTATATTTTCAGATGTGATTGAAACCAATGAATCTGCCACTTCACAGTTCTTAGAAATAATAAACGTGAACAAGTACACGATACAGAGACAGAGGCAGAATGCGGCCCTCCAGAGACGACAGGCTGGCCTGGTGAGTAATCACGGCACTCTCCGTCACAGTCCCCAGAAGTAAACCTGCTGACTGCTGGGCTGGCAGGGTTCAAATGGTTCAAATGGCTTCCAGCACTTAACTTCTGAGGTCATCAGTCCCCTAGAACTTAGAACTACTTAACCCTAATTAACCTAAGGACATCACACACATCCATGCCCGAGGTAGGATTCGAACCTGCGACGGTAGCGGTCGCGCGGTTCTAGACTGTAGCGCCTATAACCGCTCGGCCACTCCGGCCGGCCGGCTGGCAGGGAACTGCGCGTATGTAGGTCAGACAGCAGTGTCTCAAGCCATACTGAGAAGGGGTAACCAAGCCGGGTAGCATCTGGAAGCTGTGGCATATGCATGACTTGCATTTGGCACTGATAATATTGGTTGCATGTTAACGAACGATCTTAGTTCGGTCTTTGTACCATGTATTCAAGAAATCAACGTGTGTTTGTATTATTTGTCGAAGTATTAAGAAAATTGTTCCATAGCATCATAAACACACATTACACAAGTACTGATATAAGTTACTGTTAGAGTGCACTAGTGTACAAGATTTTTTTTTTAATTTTTGCACTAAACTAAACAACGTTATTCCCACTTCAGAACTCTTCATTTGTCAAAACTGCTCTTTGTCTCATCTCAATAACAAGGTCATCCAAACGCTATAGTGACCCCAAGATGGGGAGTCAACACTATCTTGCTGTACAAAACATTTGCCATCCTTTGCTGATAATGCTGACATATGTTATCGCACAGTGGAGACTACAAGACATTTATCACACAATACACCGCTATTTTAAAGAAACCTATCGTAAATGACGTTGACTTCATGGTACAGTAAATAGTAAAAGCTTCTGACAATTTAGTGCAACATGGGGATGTGTAGGGTATTTTACGATAGTTTTCGAGTAGCACATCGAAGTATGCCACAAGATATTATAATTTAGGTGGAACATGTTTATTTGTAGAGCAGTTAGTAACAATTTGTGGTAACTTGCAACGATTTATTATAACACGGTGAAGTATAAGCTATTTTCTTGTATAGTGGGCAATTTGTTACAACTTTGTTGTAATATAGCATAATTTTGTTACAAGTTTGCTGTGGCAGAGCGGATTTTGTGGTTACATCTTACAACTTTGCTGTAATGACATAAATTTTGGAGTACTTTGTAACAACTTTGCTGTACATAAGGCGATGTAAGGGGCAATTTCTTACAGTTTTGCTGTATCATGGGGTAACCCATTACAGATTTGCTGAATCGTAATAATAGATGAAGCAAATTATTATAATTGTCCATTGGGAGATACAGTTGATTCCTTTGTTTGGGGCTTACAAACACATTTAGTTGACTTTGAAATTGGTTTCAGTTGATAAGTTATGGCAAGTAATGCACACGATTTGGCTGTGGGAGTGAAACGTTTACTTGCATGGAAACATCAACATATTCCCACTGACAAGAGCAATTTAAGCTCTGAGTCAGACCATGTATCAGGAAACAGTTCTACGTATTATGAAAAATAATATATACAACTCTTGCTTTCTTTAATCAGTGCCACAAAAGTTGGCATGAAATCGTTGATAAATATGCATGTTATACCACTGATACCAACATACGCGTCAAAAGTTCTGTGAAAAATAATACAGACAAATACACGTGGAAATATCGAATCTTACCATCAATTGTGCCTTGCAAAGCCGCTCCAGTCATATGTTCACGACAAAAATTATATTTATCCGTAACGTACATCATCATTTTCTTTCATAATTTCGTTTCTTTACACGTAATAATAGTGCAGTGCAAAGTTACAGTTTTGTACTACACAAATACGTAGTTTTAGAGATAAAGTGCATTGAAGATCTTCTCATGAGACGGTAATCTTCTCCCCTAAAATGATGCTTGATCAACTTGATTTTTGCCCACAGTCTCTTGTATAGCTAACAAGACCTATGAGTTGCGATCTTGGCAATTTATTTTAGTACATCACGTGTTATATCACAGTCATAGATGTAGATGTATTACTATTGTTTCAGTTAATCTGAGAACACGCGTTTAGGGTTTGCGGCCTCAGATGAGAGCTACATGATCTTATTCTTTGGACATGTTGGGTGTTTGCATATTGTATTGGGAACATGATGAAACGTCCTTTGTATCTTAAGATAATGTATAGTGCTAGTGATTCACGGCATTAGATATCTCGTCACAAAGTATCATTCCTATTGTAGCGCCTGTACTTAAGTAACATAAAAATATAACATTGATGGTTAAACACGTGACCACATGTATGTTGAAGTTCTAAAGTAATACAAACAGTACTAGCGTTCAGTTACATCGATTACATTTAAGTGAAAACTTCCATCCCCTCCCCCTCTATAAAAGTGCTTAACAATAAGTCAGGTGATGAACACTCGATCTTTGTACAGAGACTTCATTGCCTCAGGTAGATCTAAGATAGCTATGCCAACATCCTTTCGTAATTTGTTAATTACCACAGACAGTTAGGAGATGTATGCAATAACCAGTTTTCATATTTAATCATCTATAGTGTAATATTCATTTCGATAGATGATAAATATATTTTAGACACTGAAGTAATGTAAGATACACCAATATTACCAATATCTTAACAAAGTCTATTAAAAAATACTTTCAATTTAGGTAAGATAATACTTAATTTGGAGAACTGTTGGCCAGTTTAATGTACAGAGAACAAGGAGAGCGATTGGCAGTTTCGTTTTAAAGGCAAGTTTAATACTGTAGTGTTACTGGCTGTCTCAGTTTTCATGGCTGGTAAATTACTTGCGTGAGACTGGAACGATGAGACATTACGAAATGACAGAAATAGGCTCGGCTTAGGCAGGGACATGACACCCACCTGTCGCATTCGGAGTCTCTACCTACCTTAAACCTCTAACATTTCTAATGATGAAGAGTGCAGTTTAGGCGTACGCAGGCAACCTCACTCTAATTTTAAACGACTAGCAAGGTGACAACAGCACAGTTGGTATGCTCAATGAATAATTAACATCTAGCAGATCCCTAATATCTCGATACATATCGAACTCCCACGCAATTCTGTATCTCGGTAACAGTGAGTTTGTTTACAGTGAATAAAAATCACCATTCGGTCATGATCATGGAAGGAGGATGTTCATTTAATCAAAACATTAATTAACCCAATCATTTGAGGTCTGTATAAGTTGATAGGTACAATATTACATTAATGCTGACAGGCTACCTTATGTACCGTTACATTACTACGGATTTTGGTATTACTTACATTATACGAGTGCTTCTTCGTTTTTAATTGTATCAGTACAACTATATACTTAATAACTTTACCTATCCAGTGTATCGGTAGCTTCTTGAGGAAGATTGTGGATAATAGGTTTATTTATTAATTAGTGCACATACCCCATTTTTCCATTATATGTCTGCATTTTATTACCATGTAGATAGCGCGGTGTGAGTCAAGAGCATGGATATTTGCTGATGCATCCATAAATGCATGTGTAATGTCAAGTCGTTAACTAATGTGTTTCTGGGAAAGAATGCAAACAAAATAGGTATGACGGAAATATACAGTAGTCTGAAATGTGTTGTGCCATGGTTGGTCACGGGAATAATTCAGTTTATTCTACCATGGAACAGAAAGCGATGCTACCTCATCAGTATGCCACGATGGTCATCGTATCTTCGACTTTTAAGTGAACGATCGCTCCGTCAGAGCGTCAGCTTCAGGTTGCTGTCTAACGTACAAGAATGAGTTATTTACAAACGTAACTGATTAATCACTTTTTTGTATGTCTGTTAATAGTAGCGAAGTGTTATAATGCACATTAATTTTTATATTTCTGGTAAATTCAATAGGGAGAGCAATCGTTGAATCATCAGCCTTTAGCCTTTAGCTCTAGGACTGATGATGTTATCATTATTTAATAACAGGTGCTCCTTTCTTATTTTTCCAACAATTTGTATAGGATCAACTGATGATTTCTTTGTGTGAAACTAATCAGTCATTGCCTTCCATGGACTGTCGTTGATGGCCACACCTACAATTAGCTTTCACTTGAAGTCGGACGTTTCATTCCGAATTAGGTATTTTCGTGTGTACTGTATAAAAATATTATCGTGTGAACGTTCTTCCAATGAAGAACGATATCACGGTCAGTAATCTGTATGCCACGGTTCCATGTACCACGTGGTCATGGCTACACAGAAAATGAGCTCTCATCACTCATCAATGGCTCTCTTTTAAGGCAGAATGCGTCTGCAAACGTACACCGAGAAAAGATATTACTGTGTGAATTTTATCGGAATCAAGATCTATTAAATGGTGCGTAATGTGTATACCATTGTTTTAAAAAAACCCATGTGCGCATGACTGTACAGACAATGTACATGCCGGCCGTTGGTGGCCGAGAGGTTCTAGGCCCTTCAGTCTGGAACCGCGCGACCGCTACGGTCGCAGGTTCGAATCCTGCCTCGGGCATGGATGCGTGTGATGTCCTTAGGTTAGTTAGGTTTAAGTAGTTCTTAGTTCTAGGGGACTGATGACCTGAGATGTTAAGTCCCATAGTGCTCAGAGCCATTTGAACCATTTGAACAATGTGCATCCGTTCCTTGTGCATAGTTTTCAGATCAGACTGTGTGTGTGTTAATGTGAATTTGATATAAATCTTTTGTGTGCGCTGTAGTCGATGCGTGGACGATGTCAACTACGCTCACACGTGGTCAAAACTACATAGACGATGAGGTTTCTTCTTTCTTGGCCTGTGCGATGTTGCGAATTCTGTTACGCTGATACACGGATGTACCCACCTTCTTTTTGTTATTACGGCTACTTGTTTAACTTCTTCAATCAGTGGGTAGGTGTGCACACTCTGTGTACCGTTTGTAAATATTCAGTCTCCGTCCTGATTGCCCTCAATTTCTGGTAGCCGTATGGTGCCATAGTTGATTTCTTCATACTTTTAAGTGACTGTATAACGGACCAGCTATAAACACGACGAATTAGTTACTGAGGACACTTCCCTTCCATATCCATTCCACTAAATTAAATAATAATGAGACCATTTAACATACTTAGTTGGTACATCACGCCCTGCACCTACTGTATGTACTTACAAAGTTGTATGCTTTGTTTTCCCACGACACACTTGCTTTCAAATAATACACCTTGTTGTAGCATACGGAAAGAATCTCTGTTGCTCACGCACGTACTTTCCTAGCATATTAACCGTAAATAACTGGGTCCTTTTACATACTACTGATGAACACGTAGTGCAAAATACTCATCGAGGATAGGAATGAGTGGCATAATTAAGCTGAGTGACATACGATACATTTCTCCTTAGAGCGGATCATATTGCCGTGCTGCGCAGATGAGAAGCTGGTCAGAGAAGGATACGTGCTCGAATTTGACTTCTCCCCACAGCACCACTCCTACTCTATTTCTCCTCTTTAGGGAGTTTCCCGAGTTAAAACGAGAGCAAAACTGAAACAACCCAATTTATTGCGCATCTTTGATTAGCGCACAATCATACCAGAAAAAAATGAGACTATGGTAGCTTGACTACAGTTTATGTATTCCGGCACGCCATGACAGTATTTTTAATCAAGCTATATAGAAACTCAGTGGAGAAGCAGGGAGGATCACAAACAAAATATCTCAAATCTGTCAACTCTCAGATATAAGGATGTACGCTTCTACTACAAAGAAGTTAGCTACATAGGGGAGAACAGATTACAGTAATGTCTGCAATATTCTTTCATCATTTTTCATCCAACGCACTCCCACACGTGTTGCAGCCATGAAATACACTCACATAGATAGGTCATAAGTGCGGGCAGTTGTGTAGGCCGTGACCTTACCCAGAGTCATTACAGACATGGGGCCCACGATATTACGGCTGGTTACATAACCCGCTCTAACAACTATAAAATCATACTATGTAAATCGGCATTATCTGATGTTTGCAATACAGAAGTGAGTCTAGCACTTACTGATGACTATTATCGTGTATATATCAGAGACCTTTCAGTGATACTGAAATGAGCTGCATAAATGCCTTAGATTGAGCCCCGGTTTTAGTATATTGTTGATTTAATTGTAACGACAGGGAGAGAGTAACCTATAAACTGAAAATGAAACATACATTCAATTCGGCAACTATTATTGTTGCAGATGTACACTAAAAAATAAGAGAACAGTTGGTGAAATACGTAAAATTTATTTTTTACTTTAAGTAAACCAAGGATTGTAAAGGAAAATTGAAAAATGAATAAACACAAACAACATTAAATGAACGCAGCAAAAAACGAAACACAGAACAAAAACGAAACGAAAAACACATAGAACAAAATCTGAACACAAAGAAGAACTTTAGGAACAAGCGAACATTTTTTCAGTGGGTGCAAGCGGCACCCGAGGGTTGGCTACAAAGACTCTTAGCTGCTCCCTCCTCAACATCTACACGAACTTCCTCCATCTTGGCAGCACCCATCAGACTCTCGGCTGCGTCTTCCTCTAAATCTTGATGAGCTTTTTCCTTCTCGGCAGCATTCACGAGACCCTTAGCCGCACCTTCCTCCTCATCTCCACATGCTTTGTCAATCTCAGCATCATCCTCGAGTCTCTCATCTGCCCCTCCCTCAATCTCTCCACATGTTTCACCCATCTTGGTAGCACCCATGCGACTCTCAACTATCTTCTCCTGTAAATCTTGATGGGCTTGTCCCATCCTGGCAGCAATCATGAGACACTCAGCTGCCCCTTCATCCTCATCTCCACATACCGTGTCAATCTCAGCAGCATCCACAACACCATCATCTGCCCATTCATCAACCTCTCCACATGTTTCACCCATCTTGGCAGCGTCCATGAGACTTTCAGCTGCCTTCTCTTTTAAATCTTGACTCGCTTCTTCCATGTCGGCAGCATTCATGAGACCCTTAGCTGCACATTCCTCCTCATCTCCACATGCTTTATCAATCTCAGCTTCATCCTCGAGACACTCATCTGCCCCTTGCTCAATCTCTCCACATGTTTCGCCCGTCTTGGTAGCACCCATGCGACTCTCAACTATCTTCTCCTGTAAATTTTGATGGGCTTGTTCGATCCCAGCAGCATCCATGAGACACTCAGCTGCCCCTCCATCCTCATTTCCACATACTGTGTCTATCTCACCAGCATCCACAACACCATCATCTGCCCCTTCATCAACCTCTCCACATGTTTCGCCCATCTTGGCAGCGTCCATGAGACTTTCAGCTGCCTCCTCTTCTAAATCTTGACTCGCTTCTTCCATGTCGGCAGCATTCACGAGACCCTTAGCTGCACCTTCCTCATCATCTCCACATGCTTTATCAATCTCAGCTTCATCCTCGAGACACTCATCTGCCCCTTCCTCAATCTCTCCACACACTTCAACCACCTTGGCAGCACCCATGCGACCCTCAACTGTCTTCTCCTGTAAATAGCGATGGGCTTGATCCATCTCGGCAGCATCCACGAGACAATTAGCTACTCTCCCCTCCTCTTGATCCACCTGGGCAGCGTCCACCTAGGATACCAACATAGTGTTAGGTGCTTGGTTAAACTAGGAAGAACATTATACACTAGAGCTTACAGTATGAAATAATAATGGTTAAGAGTTTTCAGACATTACGGCGAACAAGAGGTTTCCGTAGATCGTATGTCAGATTCAATTGAAATTCAAAATTTCAATAGTAGTGGTAATGTTTAACATTTAGCAAGTAAGATATTGGAATATTATTACGGCGTAGGCATTAGAAGCTGATGACTTAGTGTATGGTATGAAAAAGAGGGTCTTCCATTATCACCAACTGCACAATAATGTATCGCTGTGATCCACATACTAGCAGCATATCTGGAACTTAAGTGTTTCGGGTCTACTGAAGAACGGGATACAACCCGTCGGCTCTGACAAATGACGTCAGAAGTTGCCAGAGATTATTTACTACACGGATTCAACAGCTGAGACAAGTGTTTGTAAACTAAGGAACGCAGGAGAGAAAAACAGGTGGTAGACATATATAACGTTTAGTAATATTTCGTCATAATGTTAGGGATATCGCTTGTTTGAGTCCTAGTGCCGCAGTAAAAAATAATTAAAAAAAGGATAAACGTAGTGCTAGCGTAGAACACCTCAGTTGACATATATGAGTTGTATCTCGAAATTCAGTCTATCTGTGTAGGTTAATTGCAGTATGGGATACGAATTAACGTGCGTCGATATCTTCGTTTTCGTTAGCATTGGTATCATATTCTTCAGTTGGCCTGTATCCGTCAATTGAAGTACGGGATATAAATTTTACGTATGTCGCTCTTTTCGCCTTGTGTAGTGCTAGTATAGACTCGGAAAGTGACACTACCACCCGACGAAGAACTGTGTCAGTTACAAGCGTTACGCAGTTTGGGGATTCGCAAATGACGCATAATTCCCCATTTGCTCTTATTCCCTATGGTTTCAAAGCCGCTGAAATTGTGTATTAACAAGATAGAGATTTTGAAACCAGATTTTAAACACGTTGTCCTTTCCAGTAGCAGTTTGGACTATAGCCATAATTTGTTGGATATAACGGCCTAATTGAAACTGAAGATGCTGCAGAAAGATTGAAATCTGGAAAAACGGTCTGAGGTATGTCTAAGACCTAGTGACAAAGGGGAAGCATTGCAGTAGAAGACGAATGAAAAACTTGAACACATGAAGTAAAGAAGGCAGTTGAGAATAAAATAGGCAAACATATTATTTCCAATAGAATTCTTGTCTAATTCACCACATGCAGCTTTTAACTGTTTAAAGAAGAAAATTTAAAAAGAAAAACAGGAAATGAAGCCTCAAACGGGAATATACACACGTACAAATAAGTTTTGCAGTAAGCCGAAAACGGGGAAACAAGGCTGGATGCAGAAGAAATGCGAAACAATAAAAGCTTGTGTAACAATCGGTGCTCAGTCCGGAACCGCGCGACTGCTACGGTCGCAGGTTCGAATCCTGCCTCGGGCATGGATGTATGTGATGTCCTTAGGTGAGTTAGGTTTAACTAGTTCTAAGTTCTAGGGGACTAATGACCTCAGAAGTTGAGTCCCATAGTGCAAAGAGCCATTTGAACCATTTGAGCCAACAATCGGCAAGTTTGATGCCATATATGGGAAAACTGTGGAAACCGTTAGAGGAGAGAGATTCAGATGTATAAATATCAAACGCTTACCTGGCAAGCCATTACGAACGAAAGGACGGAGATCTGAAAGCTGGGTTTAACGTCAGAATGGGTCCTACAAAGTAAGCCAACTTAAAAAAGGGAATGGATGAAGATTATAAGTGAAATATGGTACACTAAAAAGAGTTTGACACAGCAGTAAAAGACCCAATTCGAAAAAAGACTCTTGGCGTACACTACAGTGTTTCAAATTTGTTAAGATCACTGGTAGGGATATGAAAAAAGAAAGCGGGCAAAATACACTCATACTTTCTAAAACATGTAGTATTAGCATTCCCAGACAGACCAAATGTTAACAAGTTTCAAAGTTAACGGAATGGTCACGAAAATTCTAATACGAATTAATGAAGACATCGGTAGCAGAGAATTTCTGTGGTGACGAATTTAGGTTGCTCGGAGGTATGGGAACGAGTAAGTCATTTCCGACCTCATGACTCTGAAGACAGACTGCTGCAAGGCAAAAGTAAATCGGTAGGAATTCAATTTCTGAGGGTCACAGGGATAAAATACAGGGAGTGATGTTATTCCATACTTGTGCATAAAACAAAGTGCAATTATAAAGGTCTCAGGATCTCGCAGGAATACAGTAGCTGAGACGGGAGTGAGATACGTTTTTAACCTAGCAATTCAGCAAGCAGCACGAAAAGTAGGCAAAAATTACGTATGGTTATAAACCAGCAGAACTCGTCAAAGCTGCTAGACAACATCTGAAATAAGAACAGTTCCATTTCATACAAATTTCACACGAAACCAGGGAACACCGAACAGACTTCGAAGAATAGTTACAGCACCAACACAAAAAAAAAAAGAATCTGCAGACAAAAGTGAACAATGCAGCACCCTCAGTTTGATAACACACGCCACCCAGATCTTGACTCTATCATTATAACGCGGACTGAAGAAAGCATAGGTGTACAGAATACGGAAGATCAAGTTGGCTTTAGAGGAGCTTTAGGCACACGAGAAGCAATACTCGGATTACGGCTAATACTTGAGACAAGACTAAGCAAGAGCCAAGAATGCAGCAGTGTGTCGTAGGAGGAATGGTCAGTATTCAAGTGTATGGCAGGAGCGATCATCCGAAGCTTAACCATCTACTACATATGGACTCTAAAATGCAGCTATGAGCACTTCATCTTCGATTTTGATACGAAATCTCGTGTTGGCCTTCTATATTTTGAGGGGCGTAAGTATGGCCCAAATCACGAAAAAAATTTCCTGTAAATATGGGCTGTAAAGTGCTCACCATCAGACCTTTGGGCACTAGTGCAGCTTCACTGTTGTGAAACACATCCCTTCCACAAAACAAGAAACCTTACTCATTTCGTTTCATAGCCCAATACCTGAGGAAAGACCGCATAAAGATTTTGTGTGGAGTGTGCCGCTGTAGAGATGTGAAATACTGACATACGAGTAGGCGGAAAGAAAAATGACAGCCTTCGGCATGTGGTTCTGTCGCTGAAGGCTCAAGATTTTCTGTGAAAAGAACGTATTAAACGAACTGGTGCATACAGGGTAGATAACGTGCAGCTATGTCTCATAAAGCTTATTGAATGCCACAGGTGTCAGCCATATGCTGAGAAATTATGGTGTCATTAAAAGTGTTGCTGAAAGGACAGCAGAAAGGAAGTACACAAGAGACAAACATAGTCTACTATACATCAACCGTATCATGGACGACACAAATTCCACCAACTGCCGGAGACAGAAATGCTTGGCAAGCGGCTGATAGCCAACCTGATAGTTAAAGACCAAAGAAGAAGAAGGAGATCATGATAAGTTTTGAAAGTTGAACAACTAATGGCAAAAGGCTTTAAATGTTCGAAAATGGGTACATGATTGAGTAATTGGCGTGTTCTTCACGTGAGGGGACACTGTGTGATCAAAAGTATCCCGACACCCTCAAAAACAACAAAAAACGTTTTCCATATTAGGTGCATTGTGAAGCCACCTACTGCCGGGCACTTCACCTCAGCGACCTCAGTATTCATTAGACATCGCGAGAGAGTAGAATGGGGCTCTCCGCAAAACTCACAGACTTCGAACGTGGTCAGGTGATTGTATGTGACTTGTGTCATTCGTCTGTACGAGACGTTTCTACACTCCTAAACATTCCTAGGTCCACTGTTTCCAGTGTGTCAAGGAAGTGGAAACGAGAAGGGACACGTACAGCACAAAAGGATACAGGCTGGCCTCGTCAGTTTGACAGACCACCGACAGTTGAAGAGGATCGTACTGAGTAACAGGAAGACACTATCCTCACCACCACACAAGAATTTCAAACTGCATCAGGATCCACTGTCAGTACTATGACAGGAGGGATGTGAGATAACTTGGATTTCATGGTCGAGCAGCTGCTCATAAGCCACAGATCACACCGGTAAATGCCAAACTACGCCTCTCTTGGAGTAAGGAGAGTAAACATTGGACGATTTAACAGTGGAAAAGCTTTTAGTGGAGTGACAAATCGCGATACACAATGTGGCCATCCGATGGCAGGTTGTGGGTTTGGCGAATGCTCGGTAAATGTCATGTGCCAGCGTAAAATTTGGAGGCGGTGGTGTTAGGATGTGGTCGTTTTTCTCACGGAGAGGGCTTGCACTCCTTTTTGTTTTGCGTAGCACTATCACAGCACAGGGCTACATTGATGTTTTAAGCACCTTCTTGCTTCCCACTGTTGAAGAGCAATTCGAGGATGGCGACTGAATCTTTCAACACGATCAAGCAACTGTTCATAATGCACTGCCTATCGCGGTGTGGTTAAACGACAATAACATCCCTGTAACGGACTAGCCTCCACAGAGTCCTGACCTGAATCCAATAGAAACCTTTGGGATGTTTTGGAACGCCGACTTCGTATCAGCCCTCACCCAACGAAATCGATACCTCTCCTCAGTGCAACACTCCGTTAAGATTGGGCTGCCATTCCCCAAGTAACATTCCGGCACCTGATTGAACATATACCTGCGAAAGAGAACAGTTTCACATGTTCTTTGGCGGTATTCATGGCGTCAGTTATTCCCAGCAGCTGGTTTCACATCCACTGACAAATGCGTAGCACGCAGAAGTCTCTGCTCCTCTAAGAGGATTGCCTAATTGTACTTATTTGTGTATATGTACAAAGGAAGTTTTGCTTTTTATTGTGATATTTCTTTGCACTGATGTGACTGCTTAAAGTGTGACCGACCAGACCAGTATATGCTACTGTGGTCGAGATTTTCAGTACACAGCAGCATCTAAAGAACTTCCGCTATACTTGATAGCAAATGACAACGGCAGCAATCGGACTGTAGCCAGACGTTCTTACCCTGACTAGCAACCGTATAATTTTCCAGCTGTGATTCAGTGGGATATTTTCCGAAGTCTTACATCTCTGTAAGAGACAAGCCAATCATAAATGGTATTCCACAGAAAATACCATAAGTTGCACTAAGTCGATTACGACTTTGTTGCAAACTGAAATTCAGCTGCTGATCTTACACTGTTACTTGGTACGTGCAGTACTGATAAACGGATGTCTTTCCGACTGCTGAGACCAGTCATGGCAGAGTTCTACAGTTAGTTGATACGAAATCGTTACAGACTGCCATCTGTAACACCAGTAATATTTCCGAACCCGTGACAGTTTTACAATGGAATCTTACATTCCCTGAGAAGTGCTTTATATTTACATTAGGGACTTCGAATCAACGATTGCTGGCATTATTAGACTCCAATATCGTGAATCTGTCTGTTAATACTTAACGTTAACTTGAGGATCAATTGGGTTTTACAGTCATGGAGATATGTGCAAATCATGAGATTTTTTCGACTGATGTATCTGCCTGAGTGGCTAATTCCGCATTGTGTACAATCAGGGATGTAGCTGTTTACTCATCGCTCTCACACTGTCAGACCATATCCTCACACTTGTTCTAATGTCAGTAATGATGCTGACTTACCTCAGCGGGGCCCTCCTGCGGCGCATCGAGCAGTATTATATCTCCTTCCTTGGGGCAAATATCCCTTTCTGAAGTTACGTCGCTGTCTTGATCCTTACGCGGTGGATTATCTTCAACGACCTTATTTACTTTGAAGCGCCCAATAACGTGGACCTGTGGGTGGTTTGATGTTACAGTTACTTATGAAGCTAGGATGGCATATATCAGTAATATATAAAGCTATAGATGCTTCACTTAGCATTCTTAAACAGATTATATATTAAATTAGCAGCCTCTAAATTTAGGCTATAAGAAGATGTCAGTTTAAAACTAAGATATTAAATAAGGTAGAGAACTGTGGGATACAAGAATGAAAGGTCGATGATTAGTGGGAGGTTGACATGAATATTTCTATCTCATCCATGAATAGTTGCGCAGGCACTTGATAGGAAAAGCTGAGACGGCGTCCCTAGATTGGAATATAAGAGGCAGTTTACTACAGAACAGTGCATATTTTGCGAGAAGAGATAAAGAGCTGGCCGCCGTGGACGAGCTGTTGTAGGCGCTTCAGTCGGGAACCGTGCGCCCACTACGGTCACAGGTTCGAATCCTTCCTCGGGCGTGGACGATGTGATGTCCTTAGGTTAGTTAGGTTTAGGTAGTTCTAAGTTCTAGGGGACTGATGACCTCAGATGATAAGTCCCATAGTGCTCAGAGCCATTTGAACCATTCGACATAATGAGTTTAGCTCACACAGAAGAATGAAACCAGCCTGTTAAGTGATAGATCTAACCACATGAGAAATTTTTCGTGGCCTGTTTTGTAGGTAACGTTCGTGCAGGATTTTTCTTTACTACTTACCACAGTACAACAGAAACTTATGTATGCCAAATACACAGCAAAGTAAGCATGTATCTCAAACCAGGGTGTAGTGCAAACGTTTTCGTAAGCCCTGTCTGGTCCCATAGTCAACCTCCGTTAACTCCACTAACCCTACGAATCAAAATCAATTCCCAGCAAGAAATAATAGTTTTTGTTGATAGCGACGTCAGCGATTTTTGTATGTACCGCTTGATTTCTATATTATTTCCTGAATCTGGGCGATTGTTTAAATAAGTTGCGGGGAATCCTACTGACTGCATGTAGAACACTAGCCACCAGAAGAAGGGAGCGTGTGTCGGTGTCAGGCCACTGGATAGAGTATGTGGCGTGAGCTCCACGGCAGAGGCACTGTCCGTGTCTGCATCCTAAGCGATGGAAAGCTGATGTGTACGTTTTACCTTGGCGTGTCCACTGGCGCAGAGGCGGCACGTCGCGAGTTAGCAGCTACAGGTCATGTTCCCATGTTCTCGGAACTCCTAGTACCACAACGGTGAAAAGGTAAGATTGGAGACCATCTGGGTCTTATGTGCTTAACAGCGCGGCTCCCTGAGATGACAGGCTGCTGAGAAGCTAACTGAAATTTTGTTGACTCTGCTAAGAAACAAGCGAGCACTGACATAGCATAATGCAAATAAATTTTGGAGTGGAGGAATAGAACTCACTTTTGTCTACATGGACAAGGCCAGATTGGCCGAAGGTGATATAGAATTGATGGTGGGAGTCAAATGTTGCCTGCTTCTCAGCTCCAGCACAAAGAACCTATGACTGGTTTATTATGTTAAACTAAACAGGGAAGGGGATTTTTGCAGTGTTACAAGGGATTTGCTGGCTGGTACTCAGGAGAGTAACATTCATTGATTACCCGAAACTCCGCACACTGCGGAAAGTAAATAAAATTTCTGATCCTTATTGGGAGCGCTCCGTAGAGCAAACTTCCATCAGAGACTCGCCAGCGGACACATCAGTTGAGAGAGGCACATAGAGTTTCGGCTCTCAGGGAGAGCAGTCTTCAGTACAGGTCAGACGACAGAGTGCTGCAGCCACTACGGCAGCCGCCCGCGGCAACAGGTAACGCTAAGTACGGTGAGCGACAGCGGCGTCCAGGGTGTACGTAAAGATTTCCGACTGACATTACGACTTCCACCGTTCGATTGAGTTTACTGGCAATGTCGAACACAACATGTACTGAGCCTAGACAATGGGTACAGGCAGGGGTATTTCTGTACTTCTTTCATATATGATTAATATTCGGGAAGCACTGTGCAATTTTTGTGAACATGGTTGTTTCCCCAAACTAATCAACCAATCTTTGCCAAGGCATGGCTAATTTAGTTACAGTATAAAGTAAGTTAATACTTAATGAACATAATAGTTTTCTGTTCGTGTGCGCTTATGTTTAACATGACGTCTGTAGCGAAGTGTAATACACTCCTGGAAATGGAAAAAAGAACACATTGACACAGGTGTGTCAGACCCACCATACTTGCTCCGGACACTGCGAGAGGGCTGTACAAGCAATGATCACACGCACAGCACAGCGGACACACCAGGAACCGTGGTGTTGGCCGTCGAATGGCGCTAGCTGCGCAGCATTTGTGCACCGCCGCCGTCAGTGTCAGCCAGTTTGCCGTGGCATACGGAGCTCCATCGCACTCTTTAACACTGGTAGCATGCCGCGACAGCGTGGACGGGAACCGTATGTGCAGTTGACGGACTTTGAGCGAGGGCGTATAGTGGGCATGCGGGAGGCCGGGTGGACGTACCGCCGAATTGCTCAACACGTGGGGCGTGAGGTCTCCACGGTACATCGATGTTGTCGCCAGTGGTCGGCGGAAGGTGCAGTGCCCGTCGACCTGGGACCGGACCGCAGCGACGCACGGATGCACGCCAAGACCGTAGGATCCTACGCAGTGCCGTAGGGGACCGCACCGCCACTTCCCAGCAAATTAGGGACACTGTTGCTCCTGGGGTATCGGCGAGGACCATTCGCAACCGTCTCCATGAAGCTGGGCTACGGTCCCGCACGCCGTTAGGCCGTCTTCCGCTCACGCCCCAACATCGTGCAGCCCGCCTCCAGTGGTGTCGCGACAGGCGTGAATGGAGGGACGAATGGAGACGTGTCGTCTTCAGCGATGAGAGTCGCTTCTGCCTTGGTGCCAATGATGGTCGTATGCGTGTTTGGCGCCGTGCAGGTGAGCGCCACAATCAGGACTGCATACGACCGAGGCACACAGGGCCAACACCCGGCATCATGGTGTGGGGAGCGATCTCCTACACTGGCCGTACACCACTGGTGATCGTCGAGGGGACACTGAATAGTGCACGGTACATCCAAATCGTCATCGAACCCATCGTTCTACCATTCCTAGACCGGCAAGGGAACTTGCTGTTCCAACAGGACAATGCACGTCCGCACGTATCCCGTGCCACCCAACGTGCTCTAGAAGGTGTAAGTCAACTACCCTGGCCAGCAAGATCTCCGGATCTGTCCCCCATTGAGCATGTTTGGGACTGGATGAAGCGTCGTCTTACGCGGTCTGCACGTCCAGCACGAACGCTGGTCCAACTGAGGCGCCAGGTGGAAATGGCATGGCAAGCCGTTCCACAGGACTACATCCAGCATCTCTACGATCGCTTCCATGGGAGAATAGCAGCCTGCATTGCTGCGAAAGGTGGATATACACTGTACTAGTGCCGACATTGTGCATGCTATGTTGTCTGTGTCTATGTGCCTGTGTTTCTGTCAGTGTGATCATGTGATGTATCTGACCCCAGGAATGTGTCA
Organism: Schistocerca serialis cubense; assembly: GCF_023864345.2. Classification (NCBI taxonomy): domain Eukaryota; kingdom Metazoa; phylum Arthropoda; class Insecta; order Orthoptera; family Acrididae; genus Schistocerca; species Schistocerca serialis. The sequence continues at coordinate 70,419,107 of NC_064645.1, forward strand.
ATAAAGTTTCCCCTTCCTGGGACAATGAATTCACGGTGTTCTTATTTCAATTTCCAGGAGTGTATATGCAGCCCTATAGTGACCACTGTTTCACTCAGTAGTATCATATACCCCTTATTTATATCCTTATAACGCCACTAGAACCACTATTTATTAAATAAATACATTTAACTAAACTCCTGTGATCCTATAGAAAGCGATTTGTTAATCGGTAACGTCACCCGGTACAGATACCTCTGACTTCCACATAGGTATGTGGATGGCTTCGTCGTAACTTCACAAAGGCAGCTTCCTAACGAAAACGTAATTTATTTTTACATTATTATTCAGAATCTTGCGCCAAAGATAAGTAATACTTTGAATTAAAAGTGAATCACGTGGAGTTATTAATTACCTATATTGTCAGTTGGCCTGATAAAACGTTACTCCTTATTTTGCGCTGTTCCTGTATAGCATCAGAGCCCCTATATCAGCTGTATCGTTATTAACACCGCACAATTTTATTAGTTCACACCTGCCATATTAGAGCGCTTTATATCTGAAGTAGACTTTCCATGCCTTTAATTAGTATCTTTACGTGCTAAAACGTCAGTTATTATGCTGATTGCAGATGAAGTGGACGTTCAGATGAGATGACATCTGGTTTTATCTTCAGAGTAATCCCATCAGAAACTGCACCAAGGCTCCTGGGCCATGTCTGATTCGCTCCAGTGGGAGGCAGTAACACATTTTTGCGAGCTGTGCCATTGACATCGTGTGTGATCTACCGACTGCTATTACCACTATTTCACACAAATAGTCTGGCTAAGTTGTTGGGAACTCACGCTTATCTCATCACGTGAACAGTTGTTGATGGAATTATATAAACCAGAAAAGATTGCACTGATGCTCTTCATGTGTCAGGTCTGTTTTAGGAAACTTAAGTTGTTCTCGGTATGCCATTTGTATCAGTCACTGAGGATTTCATTAATACAGTTGCAATGTATCCGAAGTCTTAACTTCCACATATTCTTACCAAGTTTTCTGCTATGTTAAGGTAGTCACTTCGCTTCTACCATGTTCGTTAGATGAGTCATCACTTTCTTGTAGGTATAAATCGCCGAATTGTTGTAATTGATTCCGAGTGCTTTATTGGTTCCCTACTGTCTCATAAGTGCCACTGATGGTATATGGGGCGACATCGATATTCGGCTTGTGGTTTCGTACTAGTGTATCCTACTGTAATGTTGAGTTCCGTTAACAGTCTGGGCTAAAATAACTTGTACCCTTATCTTTACGTACATGGCAGTTTTCTCTTTGATGTGATAGGTCCTGGTGCCAGTATTTGTGCTCATTTTGGGACTGGCTTGACGACCGTAGGATACTACGATTTATAGTTACCGTGTAGCTAACTTTCTCTTTCCTTGCTAGCAAATAGCTAAAGACGCAATCAAATTGGAGCTAGAGGTACTTAAGCTCACCCTTTGCTGAGCCAACCAATGGAGCAGTTCAGCTCTCCAGTCTGATAAATAGGCGATATTTCATGTCTGTGTAAGAGGCAAGCTGAACAAAGAAGGTATTTCCACAAGAAACTTTAACCAGGTGATGGGTCGAGTTGCTTAAGGCGCACTACGCGCAATCAGTATGTGCTCAGTTAAATTCACGTCGAACAATCGGATTGCGGTTCTTGGCGTTTGCATAAATCACATAAAAAGGTTATCGGCATACATGCGTTTAAAATGAGTCAAACGGTTTGATTCCCCGACATTCCACACTTCGAACTACATCTATAATGAATTCCTCGACATTGGATGCCGTTCGCTAGTCTTACACCATTACTTTCAAATCTGCGATATTGATGGACGGATGTGTCTCCGACTGGCAGTAGTGACTGGCCAGTTGTGACTCGCACAGCTGCTGATCTATAATTTGTGCACATGAAGCTGTTTGAAGCTGCTGTGTTCCACACAAGTGTTGTAATCGTAACCCGTGGACATTTTACAACGGGCCATCCGTCTCACAATAATAATTATTCGTACGACCCAAGATTTACGTTATTATCTTGTAGCGAATCTATCATTTGATTGTAATAAAGTGAAGCTCTTAAATTGTCCTTCCTGAATTTATAGTGGAGGAGTCATGTCTGGAGCATCAGAAATTGCCGATAGACATGGTCTGTCAGAGTGTCTGATTCGACCGTGCGTGCAGTTTAAGAAGTAGATGTTGTTTCTTAGGTCTCAACCTGTCTGTCCGTCTCTCCCTCCTTGCTCATCGTGGCAGTAATGACGCTTACTTACCCCAGAAGGGCCCTCCTGCGGCGCAGCGACCAGTTTATTCTGACGTCTCTTGCGGCGACGGCGACGCTGCTCGGTGTGTCTACGCTCGCGGTCATCAGACGGTAGTATTTCTTCGGCTGCCTTCCTCTTCTTAACGCGACCAACAGCATGGCCCTGTAGATGGTTTGATTTTACTATCACTTATTTAGCAAGGTTGCCATATGTAAAATAGAAGGAATCTTTAGACAACTGACTTGATATACTAAGTAAGCAGAGCATAATTGTGTCTAATAACGAATCTGAAATGTGTTCCTGTAGGCGTTTGTCAAGTAATAACATATCAAATAGAGATAGGGAACTGAGAGGCACACGATTGAAATGGATAGAGAATGTTTTAATGGGGTACACTTAACAGAATAAAGGTTGGTTGACACGAATAATGATAAGGCATCTAGGAATAATGAACCCCGCACCTGAAAGAGGAAGAATTTGAAGGTGTGCAAAGTGTACAAAAACCAGATTGTTGTCCGCGCACTGTGTAGTACACACCATATGAAGAAAGCTGAGACAAGTCAATAGGTGTCTGGCTCGAAAAAGAAAGACATTGTCTGTGATCCGTTTTGTAAATAACGTTTGTGATGCATCTTTGTTCATAAATGCGACAGTAGAGCAGAAGTGTACGTACAGCAAGAACATAGTAAAGTACGCAGGCAATTGTAAACAAGAAAATTTGCTGGTGTGAACCCACATTTGTATTTATAATACTCTGTTACCTTAATTTCTCTCACTTGATCCTCTGATCGTCACGTGAATATACGTGTAAAGTTCCATGACGCTGCCTAGTCTATCACAAATTCACATTCTGGAAGACTACAGAATGTTTTAATGGGGTACACTTAACAGAATAAAGGTTGGTTGACACGAATAATGATAAGGCATCTAGGAATAATGAACCCCGCACCTGAAAGGGGAAGAATGTGAAAGTGTGCAAAGTGTACAAAAACCAGATTGTTGTCCGCGTACTGTGTAGTACGCACCATATGAAGAAAGCTGAGACAAGTCAATAGATGTCTGGCTCGAAGAAGAAAGACATTGTCTTTGATCCGTTTTGTAAATAACGTTTGTGATGCATCTTTGTTCATAAATGCCACAGTAGAGCAGAAGTGTACGTACAGCAAGAGCATAGTAATATACGCAGGCAATTGTAAACAAGAAAATTTGCTGGTGTGAACCTACATTCGTATTTAGAATACTCTGTTACCTTAATTTCTCTCACTTGATCCTCTGATCGTCACGTGAATATACGTGTAAAGTTCTATGACGCTGCCTAGCCTATCACAAATTCACATTCTGGAAGACTACACGAAGAGATTACGACACCATCGTTAAATTTTGTTTAAGAGCCCCCCACACTATACAATTCTTTGTTATATCTTCGTGTGATTTGGTCTGGTTACTTATATTCTCATTAACTATTCTTCATGTTTCAAAACTTTATTCTGCATGTCGCATAGATGGAGGCCACAGGCACTGGAACTGTAAACCATATTATGTCGCACTGGTATCGTGTCTGTTTCTCCTGCAGCTACTGAATAGAAGCTGAAGTCGGATTTGTGCCCCTCATTACCGACAGCATATGCCCACTGCAGTTCATAGCAGCACTTAGTTTCATGAACTGTTATTAAACTAACACTCCGTATGATCGTACATCGTGTACTGGACACTTTAGATAGCATGTCGAATGCACATGGGAAACCATGTAAGACTGAATCGACTGTTAACATGCGTTTTTACCTCAATTTTCAAACGAGTGGTATAATCCGTATCGTTGTAATTTTACAACGGAAGTTTACTTTCCACAGCAATAGCATTCCGTTTTATGTCACATTTACTTTAGGATATTGTAACCACTGCTATTTTATATTAATGGATTACAACAAAGTGCGTTCCTTACTTAGGCCCACGTGTAAAAATGAGAGAACTGTCTGGGAGAGTGACTGATTCTGCGAAGCAAACCCGGTAGTACTGATGTTCGCTCACCTCTGCACGGCCGTCCTTCCCAGTGTCGTCCTTATTATTCTCTTCTTTCTTGATTCGAGGGGCAGGTCCTGGCGTCGGCTGACAGGGAAAGATCTCGAAGATGGACGGATATTCTGGCTCCCTTCTCTCTCTGAAGCGCCCGTACTCCATAAACTGTGGATGTTTTGTTTTTGCCATTACTGACTCAAGTAGTATTGTATATAACTAACACATAAGAATACTCTAGAGATTAGACTTACCACACTTGAATGGATTTTTGGCCACATACTCAGTCGGTAAGTATAAATTCTGAAGAATGTGTTACATAGTGTTATAGGGAGCGGTTATAAAATAATAAATCAAATAAAGTAGGAAATGAGAGGTACAAGAGTGAAAAGGTGAGGTAAGCATTTAATGGAACGTGCTCAACGGGGTTGGACACAGGTTAATGGGACTGCTGCTAAGAAATCCTAAAATAGTTAACGGCCACTTGAAACCAAACCTTTTGTGTAAGTGCAAAGTTTAAAAGATATTAGGCAGATTTTGCAGACGCATTGTGGTAAATATATTGATATAAAAAGATTAGCTCATGAAGAAAAAGGAAACCCGTCAAGAGACTCATTTTCCATAACCATAATTGAGTATCTGTGGCCCAGGGTGTGTATAACGTCTATGATGATATTTTGCTTAGTAATTACAGCAGTACATGTTTATGCATAGATGTGAACTCTATGTACATAGTAAGTTTTGTATACAAATATAAAAATTAAACGTGGAAACGAAAATTGAAAATAATGCTAATAATACCACCCTAAGTCATCTTCTGAATTAAATTAATTAGTGAAATACCTTGTTAATAACATAAATTGTGTCTCCTGATAAATTATTACATGGAATAAATTTTGCCACATATAATAAGTCAGATTCATCGCACTGTGTAATAGTTTCTGAAATTGTATAGTTGCTCTAAAGTTACTATATCTTTCTTCTTTAATGATTCACACCCTTATTATTACTCCCCATTATTGTAGGGCAATTGTTTCGTTTAGGTACCTCCCTAAGTAAAAATACTTGATCTACCGTTACAGTATATCTTCCAATGACCTAAATGGTTTCCAGTATTTTGATATCTAAGTTTCATTGGCAATTGTTCATGTATGTTTATAGTTCCAGAACCCCCGCTTTGATGCCACAAAGGCAGTACTTCTCCATCGAATAATGTAGCAGAGTTATAAAATGGAAAAACAAGCAAGTATTCGGTAGTGCCAATGCTTTCAGTCAAATTTTCCCTATTAATAAACGCAAGGAGAGTTCTAATTCAAACGAAGTGAACGAATTCCGTTTATAAACTATGTTTATGATAATATTGCTGCAGAAATTAATAATGAAAGCGAACAGACACTAAATGGTTTGCAGTTGTTCATAACACGTGCATTATTTTATTTATACGGATTTAATTAGTTGTTAGTATTTGTCCTGTTGTAAAACAAATATGTCGACTATATAATACTACGCTTATTACTTAAACATACGTTCATTAGCTATGAAAATATAGTTGCTTCATAAACACGTAATATTATCTTAAGGTGGGATTTGAACTCCTTAATAGGAAGTGATTGTGGATGGCTGAGGGCAAAGAGATATGGAGAGTGAACCACAGGCAATAAAGGAGAGCGTCTCCTTAAGTGTTCAGATGAACATAAAACGATACAACAATTATAATCTTTGAAGTACATACAATAAAGAACTGTACCTGGAAATTCAATGTGATAATTGCAGCCATCTCGTCGAATTTATACCACCGTTGAGAACGTAAAGATATCAAATAAAGTCTAACAACAGTTCTCCAGAATTATAAGTAGACAACAAAAATTTGTGTATGTTTGTAAGATCTAATTTAAGATTTATTGTATACCAGAAAACTAAACAAATAGTAGGAATATTGAAAAAAACTGGGAATTTAAAGGAACAGATTTTGCTACAAGAGTAAGCATTGTTACTAATTTCAGTAATGCTTTAACATCGCTGTGCCGTTTTTGATACGTCTTGGAGTTGCTCACCATGTTCAGATCCATTATTCCAGCATCAAGGTCTTTCTTCCACTCTTTCCTACTTGTGTAGCGCTCTACATAATGTGTTGTTGTCTTCGTTTTCTTCGCTTTCTTCGTTTTCTTCCTGCAGGGAAGACACGGACAGCAGAAAATTCTGCGTAGCACCTGAGAACCCAAAACAAAATCGCTAAACGCGTAAACTAGTGACCACACATTAAGACATCGATGAAGCCGTCTGAAACGTGGACTACATAGCAATCAGAAAGTTGAGATTTTTTTTTGGACTTGTAACAACAACAAATGTACATATAATAATTTTTTCTTCTGATTTTCGATAAATTAGTGTAAGCGATGTTCTGATTTCATTTCTTTTTTCTTTTCCATGTCATTATGTTAAAGAAACTGTAAACAATTTTCGATGTGAATATTAATATTTATGTCAAATTGCAAGCAATACTATAACAAAATGGAAATGTAAGAAATGTTGAAACTGTTGTAAGATGTTAAAGTTGTAATTGTGCGCCTGGTCCATACGTAGGCAATGCATTAGGATATGTAGAATGCAAAACCTTTGGTGAATACCCTGTCTGTAGGGGAGCGGTAAATGGTGGATGGCAGGCGAGCGCGGGAAAATGCACGCGGGCGCGGCACGGCATAACGGACTCAGCAGTAGTAGTCGGAGTTGGGCATCGGTCTGAGAAACACGCTCTGGATCGAGGAGGCTCTCCTGGAAAACGTGATTTCATTGAGCCTCGGATGTGCCGTTTCCGACGACTATACAGCATGGCTATATTCCATAGGCACTAAATGGAAAAGTATTGCGACGCTAAGATGATACAAAGTGCCGATACATCAAGAGCCACAGCTGTGATTGTATGTGTGCTTTGCGCCTCGCCATCTCGTTGCCCGCCAACCGCCGCATCGACACGAACAGTTTGAAACTTTTAGTACTGTATTCGTGTGGACCAGTGTTACTTTTGTTCCTGACTGTTCAATAACAACTTAACTTTTATCAGAATTGTCCTATCATTTAATTATCCTCATCATTAACCGAGACAGGGTCCTTTAAACATGTGGTGCAATCCGAGTGTCCCGAAATGAAGATTTAAAGTTTATGTTAATAATACTTACCTGCAGACCTATCAATGTTAGAATGATGTTTAAAGAACTTTGTTGTTAATGTATATATAGGTCTGGCAAAGTTGGAAGATAATGATGAAATTGGTTTAGCAATGAAGTTTAATTATTTGAGGCAGATAAAATGGTAATTAAATGAGCAGGAAATAAGACAAAAAGAGTAGTAAATCATATATTGGAAATCTTGAGCGCTTCATGATCTCAATAATTAAAATTTCAGTACAGTGATCATAACAGTTTCAGGGTCCCCCCCCCTCTCCCCCCCCACCTTTTTCATTTCTATTCATTTAAATTCTGAAGTGTACTGAACTGATTTGACCAGCAAAGCTAAAGTCAATATAAAACCAAAATTTATTAGTGTTTTACCTTTTTCAAAATTGACATTGTATGTGTGTTTAGAAAGTGCTGTTTCTAGGGTAACCTATGCCCGATTTTAATCAGATCAATGGACAGTACGAAGTTTGTAGTAAACATTGTAGTGTATTGCTGTGTATCTATGGCTTGTTCATATTAGTACAGGAAGTGAAATTATTAGTTCAGTAAACTTTCTGGTTCTAAAAGTTACCATATTATGCAGTGTTATTACGTGTTGTTTTTTACGAAAGTACAGCAACTTTTACAGGGCAGAAACTCAGTTAATGCCTAATTAGGCTGGCGACCGTTTTATTAACAAATTGGTAGCATCTGCTGTGTTGTTTCTTGTCCGTCATAACGTGTAGTTGCACTTCAGGCTTGCTTGACGTATCATTGTTGTTACTGAGTGGGTGAAAGTCTGATTTGCCTCCATTCAGGTACACGCGGTCAATTTCTATACAAAAATCCTTTTTCATAAGGTGAAGCCCGTCAACTTACCATAGTACAGGCTTTAATAAGTATCGTACGCAGTAGCGTAGCGTTACAGACTGTCTCCGACAAGAGTTTGACCCTTGCCTCAGTTTGTCGGAATAACCTCTTGAAACTGTAAAATCTGCGTTAATAGACGTATTTTTTCCAAACGTTGAGAAAAAATGAATTATATGTTTCGATCAATGCTTCAAGTTCAGTGGGTCTGTGGTGAAGTGCAACATCGAACAGTGCGGGTATGCAGATGTTTTCGAATTAGTTTTATGCTACATCAAGTGAGGAGTTATGAGACACAATGGAGGCTCAAACAATATCTCCTGCTTCTTTTATCCCAGGCGAACAGGAATTCCATATTACCAAGCCGTAGCACAGTGTCAGTGTTCAGGACGTCCACGAACGTCGACTAGAACATAAGATGGGTAACATCTTCTCATCTGTGGAAAATTACCGGTGCAATTGCGAGATAAATGCTCAAACTAACATGTTTTAAAAATTGTGACAATCTCTCAACTGGATAAATTCCACCCATCAGTCATCAGAGATAATATCTGGAGTGTCATATTAACAACTGAGGTACATTTCCTTACCAGAGCAGAGTTATTTCAGCGCTCTCACCTCTATTTAGGGACATTCGTGTACAAGAGACCCAGGACAGAGCTCACCTAATGTAATGGAAGACAGTCACCACATAGTCCTCAACTACGGCCGTTCTATCCTGGAGTCTCTTTCCCACTATAGTGGCTCACGTAATGGTTGCCACGAAAAGTGAATTTTTGTGCTCGGTCGATGCTGCATCAAATATCATGATCAGGTAACTTTTCCTGTTACTTGCACTTTGGAAGCGACAACAAGAGACGTAGAATTCTTTCCTAAAAGTCATTGGAACACAAATAACAAAAACTGGCACTCTTTCAAAAAGTAAGAATACAGTTGCTGAAGTAAGTATACCAGAAACCGGCTCAGTTTAAGTATCTTACTACACATTCTTCAGTGTATTAAATGTAACAGATTTCTAGTATAACAAGCGACATATCCCTTAGTTACATGTTACGAACTCCGTGGTACGGCGGAATACGGAATACTCACCAGAGACTACCGAACGTCGACTGGAACATAAGATGGGTAACATCTTCTCATCTGTGGAAAATTACCGGTGCAAGTGCGAGATAAATGCTCAAACTAACATGTTTTAAAAATTGTTAAAATCTCTCAACTGGATAAATTTTGTGACTACATTTGATACGTGAAGATTCCTTAGCTCTAAGTATTGAACATATATGAAACAGCAAATTAATTTGAAACCATTGTTCACATTATTTATACTATGTCTTCTCCACATACACTATTGGCCATTAAAATTGCTACACCAAGAAGAAATGCAGATGATAAACGGGTATTCATTGGACAAATATATTATACTAAAACTGACATATGATTACATTTTCACACAATTTGGGTGCATAGATCCTGAGAAATCAGCTCTGGCCGTAATAACGGCTGTGATACGCCTGGGCATTGAGTCAAACAGAGCTTAGATGGCGTGTACAGGTACAGCTGCCCATGCAGCTTCAACACGATACCATAGTTCATCAAGAGTAGTGACGCGTATTGTGACGAGCCAGTTGCTCGGCCACCATTAACCAGAAGTTTTCAATTGGTGAGTGATCTGGAGAATGTGCTGGGCAGGCCAGCAGTCGATCATTTTCTGTATCCAGAAAGATCGTACAGAAACTGCAACATGCGGTCGTGCATTATCCTGCTCAAATGTAGGGTTTCGCAGGGATCGAATGAAGGGTAGAGCCACAAGTCGTAACACATCTGAAATGTTACATCCACTGTTCAAAGTGCCGTCAATGCGAGCTAGAGGTGACCGAGACGTGTAACCAATGGCACCCCATACCATCACGCCGGGTTGTACGCCAGTATGACGATGACGAATACACGCTTCCAATGTGCGTTCACCGCGATTTCGCCAAACACGGATGCGATCATCATGATGCTGTAAACAGAACCTGGATTCGTCCGAAAAAGTGACGTTTTGCCATTCGTGCATCCAGGTTCGCCGTTGAGTACAGCATTCTGTCTGTGATGCACCGTCAAGGGTAACCGCAGCCATGGTCTCCGAGCTGATAGTCCATGCTGCTGCAAACGTCGTCGAACTGTTCGTGCAGATGGTTGTTGTCTTGCATACGTCCCCATCTGTTGACTCAGGGATCGAGACGTGGCTGCACGATCCGTTACATCCATGCGGATAGGATGCTTGTCATCTCGACTGCTAGTGATAAGGGGCCGTTGGGATCCAGCACGGCGTTCCGTATTACCCTCCTGAACGCACCGATTCCACATTATGCTAACAGTCATTGGATCTCGACCAACGCGAGCAGCAATGTTGCGATACGATAAACCGCAATCGCGATGGGCTACAATCCGACCTTTATCAAAGTCGGAAACGTGATGGTACGCATTTCTCCTCCTTACACGAGGCATCACAACAACGTTTCACTAGGCAACGCCGGTCAACTGCTGTTTGTGTATGAGAAATCGGGTGGAAACTTTCCTCATGTCAGCACGTTGTAGGTGTCACCACCGGCGCCAAACTTGTGTGAATGCTCTGAAAAGCTAATCATTTGCATATCACAGAATCTACTTCCTGTCGATTAAATTTGGCATCTGTAGCACGTCATCTTCGTGGTGTAGCAATTTTAATGGCCAGTAGTGTATATGAGTTGACATTTGTACCAAGCAGTTTGCAGTATGGCTCAGTAAAATAAGGCCAAATAATATAGTAATAATAACAAAAATAAAACTGCAACAAAATAAAGGCTGTGTGTGTGTGTGTGTGTGTATGTTGGCTGTCCTATCTATGCCTCCTTCATATTACTCCATACTTTGCTTTCTCTGCCATTCCTCCCTCCCCCCTCACCCCCCCCCCCCCCCCTGCACCAGCTGATGTCTTAATGAGATACAATGTATTCTTTGAGTTATGGTCGAGAAAGAGGAGAAGGCCGTGTTGGTGAAATGGTTAACGGGCTGGAGTTTCATACATCTCGAGCTGCTGAGATCCTCATTCAATGTTCTCGCCTGAATTTGATTCATTTTCTCAGTCCACTTCAAGCAGGTGCCGGAATGGGTCACCTGAAAAGGCTATGATCAGTTAATTGGTACACCTTTGTCCAATCCGAACGTCGACGAGACGTCAAAAGCAAATTTTCGTTTTTACTTTTCTAGTAAGTCACAAAGGATGATGAAACTTGAGCGCGGCTCTAGAAATTGTTTTAATCATTTGGCAGCTTTTTGGATCCTTAATCTATAGCTTGGATATAGAGTAATCAAGTTTGCATCATCTTAATTCCTTCATTCAGCCTACTAAAAGCACTCACTATTTTATTTAGAATTGAAAAGTGAAGAATACAGGTAGTGCCTCATAGGGTAAAACGGGCCGAAGTTATCATTGATATCCATTCAACTTTCCTGAGTTCATGTTGTCTCCCTGAGGTACTAGACGTACCCTAGCAGCAGTAACCCAAATCAGTTTCTATCAGTGAATAATTCAATTATGAATGCATCGTGATCAACTATTTGAGATTCAAAAAATAACTTCTAGTTTTTTTACTGTATGTCCTTATCCGTGTTACACCAGTTCACAATTTGCTCCCGTCGCAGAATGAGGAAATTCTGCGGTCTTTCAGCTCTTTTTGTGTAGTCGTAGATCTTGTAATTTATGTGCACGTCACATTTAAGCACGTTTACATAATTATATTTCAGTCGCGCCCTTCTTGTTGTTGATATTTCACGGCATCCAAATTAGAACACTAAAGATTGTGGACTCGGTAGCATGCAAATAAAAGTTAGAAAATCTAAATTGTGTCGTTATTTCTCGTACCTACACCCAAGCCTCCAGATATCAGACACTCAGATCGGTACCAAACGTTGTGTGTTAATAGAGTATCAACCAAAACACCAATTTAGTTTGTGCTGGGTACTGTCACCCAGTAGAACATCATCCCTGCTCCCAAAGTGAGGGGAGGGGGCAAAGTGAGCAGGGGTCGCAACCCGAGACCTGGCCACCATATCCCGTTCCCACACACCAGGAACCAAAGAAAGCGTAGGGGGCGTTGGGTAGATGTGCAATGAACATAGTTTGTTTATTTTCCTTTTCTCTATTTTTTATTTTTATGTATTTATTCTTTTTAACATTAATACCACTGAGAATAGCAGGTTGATACTCTATCGATACACTACGATTGGTGTTTATCAGAGTGTTGGACACCTGGAGGTTTGGGTATTAGTAACAAAATGCTATGAAAGGGGGGAGGATCATCACATAGAGCAGACGACGATGTAGTTCGGCCACACATGGTGCAAGGTCTTGACTTAAAAAGCCTAAAAAAACATATGTGACTTATTTTACTGAACCTGTAAACAACTATAACACGTCCGAAATACCTCACGTTAATGATAATGCCAAGCCGAGAATCACAGTTTGTATGAACCTTCTTACTATGGAATATTTCACTTCTAACTCCCACTACGAATGGTCACAGGTAGTGGAAAAAAACTACTGATACTGTTAGGGAATAGTGATAATGATAGATTATCTGTGTTTTTTATTTACTTATTCTTAGCATTCTCCTCACATGCATGTGACAGCGTATTTGCATTGACCTCCACCTTCTTGTGGACTGAACCCAATCACTTACGGTAATAAGGCAAGTTGGTTCTTACATCCAGAGAAAACGGTTTACTTAATTTGGCTGTTCGTTTTCCTATTGTAGTTTTACATTTACGTTGCAAACGATTCCATAATCACTGGACATAATTCGGTCAGTTCTGATTTCCCCCCCCCCCCCCCCCCAAAAAAAAAACTTGACATTGGACATAAGGCGATCTGTTTGAATACACACAAGGTCACAAGGTGAATAAATGACTTATCTACGATGGTGGTAGGTGGAAGAATTCCGGATGAGATATTTAACTTACTTATTTGCTTCGGACGTATGTTTAATGCTGTTTGCAGGAACGTGTACACACATGAGATGGAGTTAAAATTTAGCAACTCGCATTCTCGATTACCGTGTCTGCACTGTGGACTTGTGGAGACAGTTTCATATGAACCACCAAAAACGGTATACGTTGCACGTATTGGCAGTTTGGTGGGACTCAACGAGCACATTCTGAGACTACTGCAAGTTGTACTCCACTGAAGATGAATCAGTTCATTGCAAATCCACTTAAATTATCGGAATTATCCATCAGTCACTTCGTAGGCCATACTGGCAGAGAAATGCTAGACGATAAGGGAAGACCATATTGCTGAATTCGATTTTCCGAAAATCACAACAGATTGTAGTTCGGATGCTGCTTTCAGTCATTGCACAAACATTGAAATGTTAGTTTTGAGACAAATATTCAGGATATAGGAAATCGACTGAAATCCCTAGCCAGAGGAAACGCATCAAGGCCGGATGAGAAGCTGGGCCATTCTACAGAGGTCACTCAAAGAAGTTGCACCCCTTCAGTTACCAGTTTATTATAGGTCACTGGAGCAACTAGGTAGCTGGAGCAACTGACGGTACCAAGCAATTGGAAAAGAAGCGTAGGTCAATCCAGTTTTCAGGAGAAGACGCCGGGCAGATTCACATGATAATACGGCGTTACTGACGACGTCTGTCTGTTGTCGATCTTCGGAACAAGTTTTATGCTCACTCATTTGGACGTTTCAGCAGAAAGAAAATCTGTAAAAGAGTCTTCTACAGTCAGATATCTTGACCGACTTAGCAGATATTTCGGAAGGTGACTCATCCTGTAATCTTATAACATAGGGATTATTCATACTATATAGCCATTAACTGATGCATGCTATTTTAAAAAGTTTCAGATATTCTTGCACAATTTAGTATTATTCAAAACTGAAAGAAGAAAATAATGAAATGGTCGGAAACAAGAACCTGTTCAGATATGGATCGTTGAACTTCCCCAGTTCACAGCCTCCGTTCTATTTACAAGTAAGGCGGCATTCTCATGTGATGGCACAGTAAATTACTGCGGTACGGTCGCGATAGCTGATGACATTTTTGGTGCAAAAGTGCCATTGTGGCGACATGATTGCTTCAGCATCGGTTAATGCGCAGCAGTTGCAGGTAACAGATCATTGAGCCAGACACTTAGCCAAACAGGTTAACAAGTGTTTTGTATTACCGATTACCAGTCCTATTGCAGAACTGTGTACAACGGGGCACCATACCGCATCGGTTTTAGGCGATCCTCGCCGAGTAGGTCCGGTATCATGTCCCCATCATTCAACGGAGACGAATGTGTCGGATTTCTGGCTGTGGAGGCACTTAAAAGTCATTGGTGTGTGCCCATCCAGTCCATTTACAAAGTGCGGACATAACAGGAGCGTGTGACCAGCGCATGTAACGCAATCCGAACAGCGGCAGGTGTATTTGAAAGAGTGTGTGCTTTACAGAGAAGGATATCATGATCCGTGCAAATCACATGCCGCCCTACTTAAAGCGTCTAGCTCTGTGTGTGACTATGGGAAAGTTCCTTGCTGATTAGGACAATACTGCGTCAGTTTGGAATATATGACACTTGCTTTCGAAGACCTGTTTTTATCCACAGGTAGTGTAAGTGATGATCGTATGTCGCAAAGGCTGACCACAAGGAATATACATAATGAATGCTGTCAAATTGGTGAAAAATTACAAGGTGCTTTAATCACGTGATTGGTTATCCGTCACTGGAATCGTCACAATCTTCGAGGCTCTGGAGCTTAAGTTCGGACAGTTTAAAGTTGAACGACCACACAAACCTGGCTCTGGTTATGGCACAACGGTAGCAAGCAGCCAAGCATTCCGCAATGTTCCACCTATTACGCACGTCTGAAGTACTTACGTGCGTGAAACAAATGCTACTCTAGTATGATGCAGGTCTGTCGCACAATTAGCTTAACAGCTCATGCATCCACTTTGGTGATAAGAATAATACACAGAAGAATGTGAAAGAAAGTTCTCGATCTGCTTCTGGATTTGGCTTTGATGAAGATGGACACGAGAAAGCAGTTCTGACATAGTGATTGATAATGGAAGTAAGATTTATGGAAAATTAAGCCAAAAGACAACAGACTAAGTGTCACCATTTTACTGGTATCATTATCTCAGTGGTTGTGAAAGGTCAACTTACCCCCCCCCCCCCACCGGATATCGATCAGACGGGCTTTACCCCAGGGAAGTCCCTTATCCATGTCCGTTTTTGTCTCGTTCTTAGAGCCCTTACTTCGCCGCCTCGCCATGCAGTTACGTGGCTCGACTATATTGGAGGAAGTTTTTTCGGTCCGTGTATACGCCGATGACGTCATGGTTTTAGAACGACATGTCAAGGACATACCGAGGCTTACGGGCACCTTGAATTCCTCTTGTCGTCTTGCTGGTGCTCGCATTAATGATCGTAAATGCACATTCCTACCGTTGAGAGGCTTCGATCATGTCGTCATTTCTTAGGCGACGGTCTTCAATCGCCATAAGACCTTAGGGATCTTAGTGGATCACAATCCATTCAAAATGGCGACACTAAATTGGAGTGAGGTAGCGAGTCGTGTTCATGGGGCGGTCGTTGAACATGAACGCCGTTCCCTTAGCCTCCTTCACAAGGGACGGGTTTTAGAAACCTGTATCTTCTGTAAAGTATATTAACTTGCGCAGGTCTTCCCGCTTCCCGCGATGATGGCCTGCAGATTGAAACAGCTGTCTGGCTCATCCTGTGGCGCCACCATATCTTTCGAGTCCGGTATGAAGTACTGGTCAGGCATCGAAAGCTTGGAGGATTGGGTCTTTCCGATATCAAAATGAAAACATCCATCTTATTTGTCTGCCGCAATGTTTTAACCTGTACGCCTGCTCTGCATTCAGTTACCTCTACATCTACATCTACATCTACATCCATACTCCGCAAGCCACCTGACGATGTGTGGTATAGGGTACCTTGAGTACCTCTATCGGTTCTCCCTTCTCTTCCAGTCTCGTATTGTTCGTGGAAAGAAGGATTGTCGGTATGCCTCTCTGTCGGCTCTAATCTCTCTGATTTTATCCTCGTGGCCTCTTCGCGAGATATACGTAGGAGGGAGCAATATACTGATTGACTCCTCGGTGAAGGTATGTTCTCGGAACTTCAACAAAAGCCCGTACCGAGCTACCGAGAGTCTCTCCTGCAGAGTCTTCCACTGGAGTTTATCTATCATCTCCGTAACGCTTTCGCTATTACTAAATGATCCTATAACGAAGCGCGCTGCTCTCCGTTGGATCTTCTCTATCTCTTCTATCAACCCTGTCTGGTACGGATCCCACACTGCTGAGCAGTATTCAAGCAGTGGTCGAACAACCGTACTGTAACCTACTTCCTTTATTTTCCGATTGCATTTCCTTAGGATTCTTCCAATGAATCTCAGTCTGACATCTGCTTTACCGATCAACTTTATGTGATCAGTATTCGCATTCTGTTGTATAGTACTTTTTAGGTAAAGGTAGTAGAAAACTCTTAAGTAAATCTTGATACTAGATTCCGACGCCATAAATTCTGTTTACTACCACAGTCAATCTGGCTATCAATTTTCACCGAAGAATTTCAGTGTCTCAGACGGTATTTTGCTATAGCCCAATGATTTCCTTTCCCGGAGCTACTGATTTACTTTCTCCAATACACATTTCAATACGTTAGGACTTTGTTTTTCTTCAAATTCTTCTCCTTCATCTTCTAAATTCAATCTGATGTTATCAGCTTGTACACCATACACCTCTCCCACGTAATCCATCCAAACTGAAAGTTGGCAAGATTTCTAAGACAAAACTGTTCGAAAAAGACATTTAAGAAAATGCAGAGCAGGAGAGAGAAAAGAAAGCGTAACGCAAATTTAATGTTCTAAACATGGTTCTCAGCGCGTCTCTAATGAAAGAAGAGTGTGAAATTTAATGTGTTCGAATGAGCTTCGTGTACGACATCTGAATATGAGAATAAATGTGAGAGGTATGGCTAGAGCATCGGAAATTCACTACGTGCTTCGTGTCTTTCCTTTTAGACAGACATCATACGTCCAACAGGCGGTCAGACATGTCTGTGTGGAACTTACCAAAAAGGCGGCAGGTGGTAAGTAATGCTGTAAATGACGGAAGAAACATTAATCTGGAAGTGTGTAGAAACCCATCTAGTAAAACCGAATACTGCTGAAAAGTTGCTTTTATTGGGACTCATTTCTTACCGTGAGTTCGTATAAGCAATGAAATGGCCAGAGATGTGAGCACGTGTCGATCAGTGGCAGAGCTCACACAGTTCTCTCTGAGCTAAGCTGTGGCTGGGCTACATAGAACTTTTCCGGGGTTTTTTAGTGTGGGTGCAAATCAGGTCTTGGCCTAAACGTGATTGAAATATGCAGTTTCTGCTTTCTAACTCTTGCTGTGAAATTTAGGAGCTGCCTGGACGAACGTCTAGGCAAGTCCACATGTTGCTTTAATCGATGGGGTCGCATGGTGCTCTTGCAAGTTGGGAACACACTGCTATTAAAATTGTCTGCGTAAACTTCAGTCTGCTTCCGACGTTTCTTTCACGCGTGATGGATTCAGTCACTTTATTGACGGCTCATATGAACCAGGATGCAGTCTACCACACACGTTAGACTTGTTTTTAGAATTAGAATAATAAAATCATCTGCAGAGTCATATTTATATCGAACAAAATAACCTGTTTCGGCTGACATTTGCAATCCTCAGGTCATAAGATAGAGTGCGGGATTACGTCTCACCACTGGCAACATGGTTTCCACAATCGTGGAAGGGAAGCACAGCCACTGTAGGCCGATCTCGGCGGAAACCGGTTACTTCGTTAGGAATAAATGCGATTGTGCCAGATAATTAAATTACTCTAAAAGTAATCAGTAACTGTAGTCCCTTCTAAATACAAATGGCGGTCTTCCCGTTGTTTGTAAACTGTTACGGGTCAAATAAAGAGAAACTAAAACTGCCCTCTACCCAGTGTGAATAGCTTCCCCAGCGGTTTCATTCCCGTTTCATTCGCTCACCAGCTATCACATGTTTCCGTAACCCTATTGCTTCAATTACGTATTAGCTATCCTACCTTACATTGCTCCGACATATTTAAGGAGGAAAGCAGCTGAAGTACACTTGCTCTCCCATGTTCGATGCCCTACAAGATCCATCAACTACCCGTATGAAATGACGTGAACCACACTAGGCTGATTCAGAAGGTATCCGTTTCTTCGACGTGACATCCGTGTGGCGCTAACGCAGGAACTAACGAACGTACACTAAACAACGCTCAGCTACTTCAAGACCCAAGGAAAAAAGTTGATGATTTACACTACCGTGCCAAATTTGATCGAAGATGAATGGCAATAGGACGGGTTAATGGATATGTGGTTACGCTTTGACGAAGTGCGGTTTCCTCTAAACTGTTGGTGCCTAGTACGGAGAAAAGGAGGAAAATTAGAATCGTAGTTCAGGAATGAGCACTTGCGGTATTCGATGGCGATCTGATGACTCGGAACCAGGTGACTCTGAGTGTTCTGAGCTGGTTGTCAAGTTTGGACATTTGCATTTTACTGTAGAAACTTTTCGGTACATGGAAACAGACACACACAAACAAACACGTACACACACTTATGCTTGTGCATATATATGTGCGTGTGTGTGTGTGTGTGTGTGTGTGTGTGTGTGTGTGTGTGTGTGTGGGTGTGTGTGGGTGTGTGGGTGTAGGAGTGTGTGTGTGCTATCCATTTGACAGTAATTTAATGAAACTTTCTGTCCTGAATTCATTCATTAGGTGCTGTGAAGCTAAATAATTTAATCACCTTAATATTAAGTTCTCAGTGCAATTAGACGAGCAGCGCAGCCAGTGACCACATGCAGTACATTTCCTTGGTACAGAATGAAATAATCTGTCCTTGTGTGTCAAATTAATCCATATATTTAAAAAAAGGGATCTACATCTACATCTACATCTACATCCATACTCCGCAAGCCACCTGACGATGTGTGGTGGAGGGCACCTTGAGTACCTCTATCGGTTCTCCCTTCTCTTCCAGTCTCGTATTGTTCGTGGAAAGAAAGATTGTCGGTATGCCTCTGTGTGGGCTCTAATCTCTCTGATTTTATCCTCGTGGTCTCTTCGCGAGATATACGTAGGAGGGAGCAATATACTGCTTGACTCCTCGGTGAAGGTATGTTCTCGAAACTTCAACAAAAGCCCGTACCGAGCTACCGAGCGTCTCTTCTGCAGAGTCTTCCACTGGAGTTTATCTATCATCTCCGTAACACTTTCGCGATTACTAAATGATGCTGTAACGAAGCGCGCTGCTCTCCGTTGGATCTTCTCTATCTCTTCTATCAACCCTATCTGGTACGGATCCCACACTGCTGAGCAGTATTCAAGCAGTGGTCGAACAAGCGTACTGTAACCTACTTCCTTTGTTTTCCGATTGCATTTCCTTAGGATTCTTCCAATTAATCTCAGTCTGGCATCTGCTTTACCGACGATCGACTTCGTATAATCATTCCATTTTAAATCACTCCTAATGCGCACTCCCAGATAATTTATGGAACTAACTGCTTCCAGTTGCTGACCTGCTATATTGTAGCTAAATGATAAGGGATCTTTCTTTCTATGTATTCGCAACACATTACACTTGCCTACATTGAGATTCAATTGCCTTTCCCTGCACCATGCGTCAATTCGCTGCAGATCCTCCTTCATTTCGGTACAATTCTCCATTGTTAAAACCTCTCGAGATACACCACAGCGTCATCCGCAAAAAGCGTCAGTGAACTTCCGATGTCATCCACAAGGTCATTTATGTATATTGTGAATCGCAATGGTCCTACGACACTCCCCTGCGTCACACCTGAAATCACTCTTACTTCGGAAGACTTCTCTCCATTGAGAATGACATGCTGCGTTCTGTTATCTGGGAACTCTTCAATCCAGTCACACAATTGTTCTGATAGTCCATATGCTCTTACTTTGTTCATCAAGCGACTGTGGGGAACTGTATCGAACGCCTTGCGGAGTCAAGAAACACGGCATCTACCTGTGAACCCGTGTCTATGGCCCTCTGAGTCTCGTGGACGAATAGCACGAGCCGGGTTTCACACGATGGTCTTTTTCGAAACCCATGCTGATCCCTACAGATAACTGTACCGTTGCCAATATTCCCCATCTGCTATTAAACCACTGGATCGATTTGAATCAAACTTCGCACTGTCTGGAAAGAAGCGCTGTGGTGTGTAGGAACCAGCCACCAATCATAGTGGTGGGGGTGCTGGAGAAAAAGTAGCATAGCCCATGACTGACAAATATCTGGAATTTATTCATTCAACATTTAAGAGTGAGGGCCCTTAATCTTTTGGAACAAACTCTATACGTAATTTCGGTGCTTATCCCTTAATACATTTTCATGTAGTGCAGTGAAACAGCTGCATCAGAAATCACATTTTAATTTATGGCTATTTTTGATAGAAACTCTGTTCGTGACACATATCGCATACAGTATTCACATACACCACCGACTGCACTTGCAAAATATACCACTGTACGGCACATAGTTCTGGAAATATGACGTCATATACACTTACATGCGTAAAAAGCTGCTTCAGTATGCGTGACGTTTTAATTTATTGCTACTCCAGAACCAACTCTACTGCCAACACACTTTGCGGACAGTATGCACAAATACCGTTTAATGTACCTGGAACATTACATCTTAGTACGGCACATTGTTCAGAAGGTAAGACGTCAAAATATAGAACTTCGCGAAAAGGAGACTGCGGGGTGAAATTCACTAGGGGTACAAGTCACATACGGGTACCAATTTGTATGAAATATGTTGAATATATTTGAAATGTATGTGACACATGCCTACACAGCAGAAGCTGCAAGTAAAAATTGCTCCTAAATCCAATGTCAACCAAACTTGGTACACATGTTACTAACGTATTTTGAGACGGAGAAACAGTGAGGGTAAGTAGTAGCTGGACACGGTTAAAGGACGAGAATGACAGACAAACGGGGAGAATGAGAGTAAGGGCGTAGGAGAGGGGTGAAAAGAAAAGCAGGAGGAAACGGATGGAGTGAGGGGGTGAATAATGTGGACAGTAGCGGAGATGGTTGCAGGAGAAAGTGGAAACAGAAGGAGAGGACGAGTGGACTAATAGAACACTAGAATATATACATACCCAGGCAATTGGAGGTACTCAGTTTGTATGATTAAAATTCGCTATCACTTGCGTATCTTGTTTTGTTTGATTTTCAATATATTAATAGTAGACTGCATGCTAAACAGACTACAGACACATATGCGCTGCACATGTGATTCCTAAAAGGAATAATATTCACTGATGCAACACTGTTATTTTCCAGGTAAGTAACCTTTCAGTTGGCCTATCCTGCTAACATTAATCATATCACGTAACATAATATCTAATGCTGTCTTACAGTTGGCTTACCATTCCCGGATATTTTAACTAGCAGTTCAATACAAGTGAATAATAATCTCAATGTGTATACTAGAAGAAAAATGATATTTATAAAAAAGGAAGCTCCATTCACTACATGTCTGCCTCATACTGCATAGGAGCGATCAAAGCTGGATGGACTGCTTGTATGAATATGGGAGGTAGAATGTCGCGGGTAAAATGGGAAGACCTCACAGTTCATAAATTTAGCTATAACAACAAAGAGGATTTGGTACCTATAAGTGGTTGACATGTAAAGGATGCTGGAACATTGGAGAGACAGGGAGTACAAGTTACTTTCCGGTAGCTTACAGGTTGAGTGCGTTGTGAGACGTGGACAGCACGGTCTAAGAAGTTCCGGAGGAAATCGCTACTGCAGACCCGTGAAACTAAACAGTGGCTTCTGGCAGCCACGCGTTGCCAGGTAATGCCACACGCTAGGAACACATCGCTTCTGCTATTCGTTTGACTCACCCCACAGCTCACTAATTTAGAAAACTTGTGCGTCTTCTGTGTAGCCAGCTAGAAAACTGAGTCGACACGAGTAATGTCTCAATATCGTACATTCATAGGCATTCTTTGGAACAGGGAATTTAATACTTTGCTCCAGACGATCCATTAATGGTTTCTAAACTGAAGAAAACAGGCTGTAACGCTTTCTACGTAACTGGAGACACGGATTCATTGTACCTAGCTCATCTGATGAAATCATGGCTAGTAACGTAACCTAGCTGGTCATCAGAATTCAACAGAAAGATGATGAACATATATCGAGACCTTACTAATTGTGCATACACGAAAATAGCAGAGAGAATGAATGATTAATTAATTGTAAGTCAGCATTATCCAAGAAAGGAACGAAGAGGACTGTTTTGTCTTCTTTGTCGCCTTTCTGGACTCACATTTGGGATAACAAGTGTTCACACACTCGTCCGACCACCCACGTTATGCTCTTCTGTTTGATACCTTACATCGACTGAGGTCAATGCGTGGCGGGGTCCACTGAAGAGGTTCACGGTTCACTTCGTTAAGCAACATTGTGCAATTCGTGCTTGTTATGTTTCTCCGAAGATATCGTCATCTCCTCGACGTTTTAACGCGGTCTTTAATTTTTCAATGAGTAAATGTTGCAGAAATAGTGGTTCATGTATAAGTATACTATGAGACAAGTGTATTACGAGAAAAGCGAAATTAAATTCCCATTGGTATGCGTTCGTCTGACATAAGAAGATACGGTCTTAAGAACACATAACACGAATGATAAAGCAACACTTTCAGTCTAGCGGTTACAGAGTTTAGAGATCCCTTTGTAATTCCTGCTTTAGTGTATCCCTTTAATAGTAAATCAACCATCCAGAAAAGGTGCACTTCTGGCCCTTAAAATCGTAGCACTACGAAGTTTAACCAGTAACGAAGCTGAACTCATTGCGCGTATATGCAAGAGTAGCAAGAATACGCGTTTAAATTCTCATGTAATCTGGGGGTATACAGAGTGTGAAGTACACAGAACTGACTCCTCACTCAGCGATATTAATTTTAATTCGGTTGTCCATCGGAAAGAACTGAGCCCAGAGGGGAGATAGGGACACATCATCCAGAGTTGCTTCAACTCACTACCACAGTCCACCCATTGTAGTGACTGGCAAGTGCTAGCGTGCTAGCCTTTCGACAACGCACTACCAGACGTTTTCAACCTAGAGAACGCGTTGGCCAAGGCAACAAACTAACACTCTCAATCGCATGTATTAACTGAGAGGACACCACATGTCATATCTACTGCTGTATTTTCGTCTCCTTTCAAAGCTATAAGTATTACAGAGATAAATCGCAAATAGAGAATTTATTTAATCCTCAACAGCCTCACTACCTGGTCAGTATCAAGTGGGATGACCCGTTGCACCGGCCGACTAATATTTCTTCCTTCTGGGGTATGAAGCATTAAGGTCCTCACTGTTACATCTCTCCCTGGCCTTCTATCGATAATGCCGGTTCTCTCCATCAAGTGCCTCACCTTATGTCTTCCTGCAAGGGTACAATCCATTCGACATTTCACAGTTTTCGGATTAGATCGCTGGACTTCATGCAAGTTTCAGAGGTCGAGCAGGTATGCTTCCTTTCATATCTTCATCAAGTCATTTTGCCGTCTTCCTCGTTGCTTGCCCTCTCTTTCAAGCTCTTTCTGTATACTTTGTTCATGGCCTATGGGTATTATAGCCAACCATTCTCCAGTAATGAAACAGCTTAGTGTAAGTACTGCCGAGCCTCCCTCAGCGACTGGTCGCGACTTGATTGCGGACTCTATCTGCAACAATAAAGTCCTAAGTGTTGCTTCATATACCAGTGATTTTTCTAAACTTTTCTCGGCGAGCGCTCCATTGTTCCAAGCATACGCTCCCACCAACCACCCACCAAGCCGCAAGTGGTGAAATAAGCTTCTAAGTAAAACCTTGCTGAGGGATGCGCTGGTTGGTCTTTGTGTTCTCTATGTCATGAGTGAGGTCTTCTAGATCTTTATTTGCTGCTCAAAAGTTTTCACATCATCGGAATAAATAGTATATAATTTGATGGTGGATGGCGAAGAAACTAATAATCCGGGACAATATCCAAACTTGTAAACCATAACAGTGGAACCAAAAACTCGAAGGGCTGGACACCACGCAACCTGGCGTGTGGCAGTTTGCCCGTCACTTCACCAGGGAGAAACTGTACACACCCACGCTACAAGGGCCCGACGGACCGGCATATCCTGCGGAAGAAAAAGTAGAACTTATGGTCCTCACACTTGCAGTGTCATTCACACCGAATCTGGACGCCTCAGACCCAGCGTTCGCACTTGCGACCGACCAGGAGGTTACAAGCATCTTGGCCCAACCATCGCGCAACGATATACGACAGGCTATCACTGCTGAATTCAAATGGGCCATCACGCATACCATAGCTAGGAAGGCCCCTGGTCGAGATGGCATTCAAAACCATGTCCTCCAGGAGTTCACGGATAAAGCAGCAGAATACCTCACACACATCACGAATGCAATACTTAAACACCAACACTTCCCCGCCTTTTGGAAGACGGCCATGGCTCTCATGTTCAGGAAGCTGGAGAAAGACCACTCCCTCCCACAAAATTACCTACCCATCAGTCCGGTAAGCGCGCTCAGCAAGATAGTTGAGATGGTAATACTAAAACGACTCACTAGGCACTGCATTACAAACGATACCCTGAGGCTGGAGCAAGTCGGCTTCGGGAATTACCACTCGACAACACAGCAATTGCTCTGCGTCGTTGAATACATAACACACGGATACAATACAAACAAAACAACTGGGGCAGTGTTCCTGGACATCGAAAAGGCCTTAGACCGTCTGTGGCACAACGGCCTCACACGCAAACTCAGCGACGGAGGGCTCCCCGACGGGCTCCTACATCTCTTACACTTACATCTCACGGATAGGAGTTTCAACACCGACGTGCAAGTCGAACAATCAACACGACATGGTATCCAGGCTGGAGTACCCCAAAGAGGCTACCTGGAGCCCATACTGTCTAACCTCTATATTAATGACCTTCCAGCTACATGCAACACGATGGTGGCAATCCACGCGGATGACACTGCCATCCTCGAGCAACATTGGAAAACCTCTAACATAAACTCACGACTACAGACTGCACTCAGAGAGGCAGAGCCTTGGTTGGTAAAATGGGGTGTTAGAGTGAACGTACGCAAGTGCGAATCCGTTCTGTTCACTAGAAGACCGTAGAAGGCACTGAATAGGAGGGTGTTCATGTCCCTGTACATCCCACTTATTAGACCTTTGATGACGTATGCTGCTCGCGTTTGGGGATACGCTCCACCGACACGCCTCCGCCGTCTGCAGCTCATACAAAATAAAGTACTCAGAATCAGAATTAGTGCACCGCGTTACACACGCGCCGCGCATGTTCACCGGGAGTATCGGCTAGATACCCTCTTGCAGGTATTGCAAAAACTCTCCACACGACTTTACAGAAACACGAGACACTCGCGTAACCCGTTTATGCTTTCTATGGGGAACTACGACCACGACCATAGATGGAAACATAATAGACCAAAGACACTATTAGCAAAGAACTAAACTTCTGTGGTCAATAGCCCGCTAACACAACAGTACTCGCGAGTCCCTGCAACACAGCTATTACTGGCAACCCCAGATGTCCCACCCGCTGCAAAAGAGGCAATTACAGGGAGGCCGTACTGTACACAACACGCAAACCAGTCACACACACACACACCCTACACTGTGAGCTGATCTATGACCGATTGCCCACTAGTGAATGACGACCTCAGACTGTTACGGGGACGCAGCCGCTGCAGCAGACCCTACTACGAGCACCCGCAACGACAAAGGTAACGATGCACGATATCTCGAACTAACATAACCTCACCTTGCATGCACTGTCACAGCTAGCAAGCCGCTACTGCCCTTACTACCAGTCCTACTGTGGCAGAGGCTTTTTTTCTCTTGGCACTTGCCTTGTCACTTTTTTCCCTCTGCCCTTACAAACCGATACCCTTCTATCGCTTTAGTCCACTTTCTGTCTCCTGATGGACCATTTCAATGAGTAATCCTGCCCACAGCCCGGATCGTGTGACTCCTGATTGGAAAGCTAACATGTTATACGGAGGTGACTGTAGAACTTTTGGTTTGGTCACCTCGTCGGTGTGGGCGTGGAGGGGCCCCATCCTATGGAAAAGAAGGTTGAGAAACTAACTGAAAGGGAAAGAAATATTGATGTCAGCTGCATCCGGGAATTTATGCGGAATCAGCGACGGCGAGTGAAAATGCGCGCCGGTCAGGTATTCGAAACGGGGATCTCCTGCTTGCTAGGCAGTTACGTCAACAACTGCGGTACGCCGACCCGTTAGTTACCGCAGACGCAGTGACTGTCTTCGCGCTTCTCCCAGCAGTACCACATTCCCGTCTGGCGCCACCTAACTGCAGTCCCCGGCCAGATCCTTCATATTGGCGACTTTGAGATTCCCGGAGGAAGTCGAACGTATTTCTGCATCCGCGCTGAAGCAAGTACTGACAGATGCGAACATTACCGAACTATCGGTTTAATTCCATGTGGTTGCAAAATGCTAACGCGAATTCTTTACAGAAGAATGGAAACGCTTGTAGAATCCAACCTCTGGGATGCTCAGTTTTGATCCCTTAGAAAGGTATAACGGGCAACCCAATACTGACCCCACGAGCTCTCTCAGAAGATAGATTAAGGGAAGACAAAGCTACGTTTATAATATTTGTGGAGGTAGGATAAAGTTACAGAAAAGCTGACTGGAACACTCTTTTTGAAAATTTCAAGGTAACAGGAGTAAAATAAAGGGAGTGAAAGGGTATTGACAACTTCTACAAAAGGCAAGACGGCGGTTATAAGAGTCGAGGGGCGGGAATGGGAAGCAGTGGTTAAGAAGGCAGTGAGACAGAGTTGTAGCTTATCCACGATGTTATTCAGTCTGTACAGTGGAGTAGGAAATTATGTGCAGAGAAAAGAAATCAAGACCATCGGGTTTCTGCCGGTTGTTCACCGCTTACTTGCACCGACATTTCAACTGCGTAACTATCAGTCTTCTTCACGTGCTGCCTGATACTGATTCCAGAGTGGAACGAGTCCGGTATTTATGCTCATGTTGTGCTAGGCGCTCCGTCTGCGATCTGCGTCGCGTCATGCGCTCTGTATGTGTTGTGCATTGACCAATAGCAGCGACGGCAGTGCTTTCCTCTAGCCGCGGCAGTTCCGAACGCTGTGGTCAGTACCCGTTGTCAGTCTCGCTGTTGCAGTTTTGGAAGACGTCCAAGGCGTGCTAGACATTTTATCTTCCGGTTATCCTCATTGAAGCCCACCTGTGGTCTAGGACGTTCTGTTACCGTGGCGTGCCGTGTCAGGCGTTCTCTCCGATTTCCGTGCACACCAGGAACTGCTGAAGTGTTATTTTCAGGTCACTGTTGCTCAAACAGCCGCTCGAGGCCCGGTAAAGCGCCCTCAGGTATTGATCTGTAATCTAAGGTACCATTTCATGAGCGTCGTTTGCTGCATGCACCGGGCAGTTTTCACTAATTCCGTCTTCATATTTGTGTCCCATGGGGTCTTCATGCTGGCCCCGTTACGACTTTAGAAGATAAGAGTCCCGAATTCGAGGCAGAGCTCTACTGGAAACTGGTGTCGCGGTTAATAATACTCTCCGTGACCTTAACCTCAATACATTCTTTGATAACGCTACTCCAACATCTCCATGTGTGTGTTAGAATCTTGGCATCGTTATAGTTCATATAATGATTGAATTTTAAACAATGCTGGACAATCACTGACTTTGTTGCCTGTCTCAGTCTGGTGTGCCTTTAGTGTTCTTTGCACCTATGTCAACGCTATAAGTCGTCTGGCCGATGTATTCCATCCCACATTCAAAATGTGTATGGTAAAAGCCTGGTTTCCGCAGATCCAGGTAAACCGTCACACTCCGTAGCAGAGCCTTGAGCTTGGTGGCTGGATGGAGCACGCTCTTGATGTTACGTTTGAGGAGAATTCTACAGATTTTTGCAGATATCGGCCCGACATACGGCAAATATCCAACTTTCTTCATATCGTCTTGTACCTCTTCAGGAACCTCTGATGGGGAAACAGAGCGCAGTGCCTTTTATACATATCTAGAATAGTATCCGATTTTTTGTAGAACACAGATTGCAAGTGTTCTATCTCCGCCGCCAAATTGTTCGTGTCAGTTCAACCAGTTCTGAGTACACTATTTTTCGATTAAGGGGTAGTGGCAACTGCTGGCGTGCAGCTACAAGTCGGACAAGTCGGAGTGTCTTTGGGGTGCGCACTGTGACTGAATATACCATTTGCCTTCCTCTTGACTAGTACACCTAGGAATGGGATAGTCTATCCATCTCCAGTTCCATGATAAATTTAATGTTAGGATGGCGTGAGTTTAGGAGGTCCAAGAAAGCATCGAGATTTTCCCTCCCGTGATGCCATATAACAAAGGTGTCTTCAACGTACCATAAAAATCATTGCAGTTGATCTGTGGCCGATGTAAGTGCCTCCTCTGCAAATCTCTCCATAAGGAGATTGGCCACCATCGGTGAGGGTAGGCTGCCCATTACCACCGCTCCCATATGCACGTAGAACTGATCCCCATATAGGAGGTACGACGAGGTAAATATGTGCCTGAACACGTCCAGGAGAGCACCGCCGAACTTTTCTTTATCAGATCAAGTGAATCATTCAGTGGTACGCGGGTCAACAGGGACACCACGTCGAAACTGACTGTCATGTCATATACCTTGACCTGTAGCTAACTCAGGCGTCATAGGAAATCCTCTGAGTTACGAATATGACGGACACACTTTCCCACATATGGTGAGAGCATCTTCTGAAGGTGTTGTGTAGTGAGGCAGGTGGCTGCGCCCGTTTTGCTGACTACTGGACGTAGAGGAACGCCTTCGTTTGGCACTTTAGGCAGACCATAAGGTCTTGGCGTCACTGGTTCTTTTGCTCTTAGCTGCTTAACGATCTTTTCTGGAAGACCGATTTCCTTTAGAAGGGACCCGATCTCCTTATCCACCTTGTCTCATGATGTCGCTGTCCACTGGTCTTTATACCGTTTCGTCGAGAAGTTGTCGCACCATAGTGTCATAATTTGCTTCCTGTAGATCGACAGTAGCTTTTCCCTTTGTCTGCTGGTAACACCACAACGCTATCATCTTCCATGAGTTGTTTAAGGGAAAACATCCCATCACCAGATATGTTTCTTGAGCGCTCTGCACATCTCCCCTCGCACTTGTTCAGCATCATTGGCAGTAAATTTCAGGGCCCCCTGCTATATTCCACTAACGAAGGCAGCCGCAGGAACATTTATGGGAGTAACTGAGAAATTAAGACCCTTGCTGAGCACTTTAAATGTGGTTGCGTCGAATCCCTTCTCGTTCAGGTTGACGACCGTTCGAGCGTCCTCGTTCTGCTGCGCCTTGTTGTTAAGACGTTCAAACCTGGCTAGTTGACCGGACGCTGATTTCTTCCTTGTGCACTCGGCTAGTGACCAAAAGATGAGCTACGGAACTCTGTTATAGACACTGACGTAAATGCAAAAAACTGTGTCTAATAAAATAGATTAACACGTTGCAAAAACTGTGTCTAATAAAATAAATTAACACGCAGAGATTCAAAAACTAAACTTCCAAAGCACACAGGTGAAACTAAACAATTCGCTCCTTGTTAGTAACTCGTAAAATGTTACAGAATCAGTTACTATGTTACGCAAAAGAAATTGCAAGAACTGTGTCTGCTACATATTGAATGTTGAATAAATCCGTAGAAGTCTATTCTTATATGCATTGCCCAGTTGAAAGGGTTCCACATTTGTGTAATATGATAAATGCAAAATATGTTTTTGTTGCAGAGAAAAAATTAACATTTTTGCAACGCCATAAGTAACAGCAGAAGGAACTACAAAAGGCACACATCGTCTTACGCTAAGATCATTGTGCAAGAAGAGTGGGGCATTACTGGAGGACAGTACACGCTCTGGGTGTCCTGCAGTCACAGTTCACCGTGGTGCAGATAACAGGTACCTCACACTGTGAGAGTGAATGGGCCCAGCAACTGACGACCAACTCCAAAGTTGAATTACGGGGGACAGTACGATTCTAGCGGGCAAAACGTCTAATTTGCCCACAGGCTAACCGTGAATTGTGGTGGGATGTGGGCCAAAGGCAATATTGTGTCCAACCACAGGGAAGTGGTGCCGACAGTTTGAGCAAGGCCGCAGAGAGCTGGGCGATGCTGATCGGGATGGAGGGCCATCGACTTCCAAGTCGACCACAGGCGACAGTGTGAAGGCAGTCGAGGAAGTGATTCATGGAGTTCAAAGATTTTGCTACGTCGAAGCAATTTACGTAACTGTTCTGGAATGGCTCCGTGTTCGAGGGTCTGATTTCGGTAGTCGGGGAACTCAGTGACTGGTAAAACGTTCCGAGGGTTCGTTTACACAGTTTTGATGATTATAATGCAAAATAGTCTCACGTATTTGTGTCAGTTGGAAGTTTAGTGCAGCTTTTTAAAAAAAGTGACTTGGCCTGGCATAATAATGTGTAACTTAGTTTCTGAAGGCCCTGGAATGGTTTTAATTTAGTGATAGTTTTTTCAGATATAATAAGTAACAAACATTTAGTGGTACATACACAGATATATTCATTTTTTGAGTTTTCAGTTCAATAAATAAAATCTATGAAAGTAATCCGTGGGAATATGTAATTATTAGGATAAAAAACGAGGTTGATTTATGATGGAGTCTATATGCTATCACCAGGTTCACTCACAAGATTTCTTTTTCCTTATTTTGTAATTTGGTGTTCGAGTCTTGTTTGGTCCCAGAAGAACTAACTGACCACTATTATTTTTACTCACAAAATCTAAGCTCTGGATCGAGGAGGATCAACAAAGGTGATTTATATTCTGTCTATATTTGATATGTGAAAATTCCTTATCTATATGCACTGAACCTATGTGAAATAGTTAAATAATTTAAAGCCATTGTACGCACTACTTACACCCTGTTTTCTCTGCATGTATGAGTTTATATGTCTACCAAGCTGCCTGTAGGACGAATAAATAAATCCAAGCCAAAAAAATGGTTCAAATCGCTCTGAGCACTAAGGGAATTAACATCTGAGGTCATCAGTCCCCTAGAACTTGAACTACTTAAACCTAACTAACCTAAGGACATCACACACATCCATCTCCGAGGCAGGATTCTAACCTGCGATCGTAGCGGTAGCGCAGCACCCGACTGAAGCGCCTAGAACAGCTCGGCCACAGCGGCCGGCTCCAAGCAAAATAATTATAGTAATACTAAAAGTGCAACAAAATAAAGGCTCAGTGTGTGTGTTGCCTGTCCTCCTGAAGCCTTCTTCTCATTACACTTTGCCTACTCCGCCCTGATTAACGCCCATTTGACAGATGAACATACAGGTCGATTCATAATGAAACAGCAGATATCACTTGTTTATTACAGGCAAACTATGAAAGACAAAACACTTCACGCATGTCACTGGATAGAGGGAGGTTGAAAGTTTTACCTTCGCACAGACACTACACCACACACTCAGCATGTGCACCATGCGTTGCTCCAGAAACGTCGAAACGGTAGTCCATTTCATTCCACATACGAATCAACAGGTCCCTGTCTATCAAGGTGGCAGCTTCAACGAATCATCAGCTGTTGAAGAGTAGCTGCCATAGCTGGGACGAAAACTCTTTCTTATATGCACTCCCAGGGAAATAAATGTGAATGAGTGAAGTCTGGGGACCCGGGAGGCCAAAAGGAATGAATAAGATCTTGTTGTTCCCCTCCTCCAGTCCAGCGTTATGGGATGGTGTTCTTAAAAGAATTCTATACGTTAAGGTGAAAGTGTTGCGGGCACAGTCATGCATAAAAATACGGTCATTCGAATCACCGTGAAATTGAGGAAACAACCAATTTTGCGACATGTTCAGGTATGACATTCCCGTCACAGTTTCCTCCGCATTACGGAAAGGTCTATAAACACTCCATACAGAAACGGAACAACACACGTTCATTTTCGGTGTCCGAAGACGACGATAGAATTTTGTAATCCCCAAGTTGTTACACTACGCAAATTAACTTTATCAGATAGATGAAACATCGATTCCTCTGAGAAGCTGAGTCGTTCGGGAAGAGTGTCCTCTGTCATACTCTGGAGAAATGAAATGTTAAATTCGTATCTTCTCTATCCGTCGACGGGACGCAATTTCGGCAGCAACTGCAACTTGTAAGGCTTCATATGGAGACGTCGTTTCAGAACACCCACACCGTTGCTTGAGGAACTTTACATTCCTCTCCTGGCCTTCTTGTGGACTTGCGAGGACTCAGTGTGAACGCGTCTCGGATATGATCGACGTTATCATCACATGTGCGTAGCCGACCAATGCCCTTCCCTGTGGGTATGCAGTCAACTTTCAAGGATTTTGTATACCACTAATAAATCTACATGTGGAGAGGTGGCTTCTTGCTGTATCGGCGGCGAGATGCACGTTGGACGTGAACAATGGGTTGACCTGATGCAAATACCAACACACAAAATGATTTGTCTTTTAAAGTTGTAACCATATTGTACTGTTGGCGGAGCGGTTAACGCGCTGGAGTTTCATACGTCTAAAGCTACTCAGACCGTCAGCCAGCGATCTCACTTGAAATTTAATTCATTTCCTTTAGTCACTTAAAAACCGGGATAGGTTCACCTGAAAACTTTATGATCCATTTAATAGGACATCTTTGCGCAATTCGAAAGTCGATGAGACGTCAAAACCAAGTTTCCATGCCTGTTAATATGGAGCTTCACAGCATAGGTTGAAGTTCCAACACAGCTCTAGAAATCAGGTGGTAAATTTTTGGATTCGTAGTCGGTAGTTTTCGTCCTAGTAATCAACTTTGCACCATCGTCCTTCCTTCATGGAGCTTACTAAGATCTTTCATTATTTTGTTTAGACATGAAGAGTAAAGAGAGAAGCAGTGCGTCATAGAGTGAATCGGCCACGGTTAGCATCCATATCCATCCCTGTTTCTGGGCTGTCTCTTAAGTAATGTACGATTCCAACGACCAACAAAGCTAAACATTTTCTTTCATTGCATTAGTCATTAATTTCAGTACATAATTCAATAGTAAATATATCATAATCAGACACTTCAGATTCGCAAACTAATTCATAGTTGCGTTTACTGTAAATAGTTATCAGTGTTACAACATAGCTCAATGCGCAGCCGCAGCAGTGTCAGAAAATTAGGTGACTTTGCCGCTTACATCTTGTGATTAACATGCGCATCAGACTTAAGAACATTTAACTAATTATATTCATGGTATACCTTTCCTGTGACTGATATATCGTTGTATCAGAATAAGAATACTTCGATCGTAGTTTCAGGAACATGCAAACAAGTTTTTAAAATCTAAATTGTCGTGTTATATCTCGTATTTAGATGCAAAATGCTGCGGAAGGGAGGGAGATTAATTCGTACATCCGGTGGTGACATGCATGGTCCAGTGTCTTTACCTTCTAATGCCTAAGATAACTTATATAATACATACTTTACTGAACATGTAAACTTCTATAAAAAGTTTCCAGAAACTTCAATGGTAATGTTAATGCTTAGCTGATAATGACATTTAGTATGAACGCTGTCCTATGAAGCACTTCAATTCCATACCCCATAATGTATGGTTCTAAGTAGTGGAACAACAAATTCTGATAATTAGATGCAATATTGAAAGTGATTCAGTATCTGGGATATTTTTTAATTATTTATTCCTAGAATTCTTGCCCGCAGCTCGTGGTCGTGCGGTAGCGTTCTCGCTTCCCGCGCCCGGGTTCCCGGATTCGATTCCCGGCGGGGTCAGGGATTTTCTCTGCCTCGTGATGGCTGGGTGTTGTGTAATGTCCTTAGGTTAGTTAGGTTTAAGTAGTTCTAAGTTCTAGGGGACTGATGACCATAGATGTTTAGTCCCATAGTGCTCAGAGCCATTTGAACCAACCTAGAATCTTTATCAGATGCGTCTAAGCACGTATTTTAACTCACTTCCATGTTTTTGTCTACTGAACGAAAAGGACTTAATGATAATGAGACAAATAGGTTCGTACGTACTGACAAAACACGTTATTTAGTTGGGATGCTTATTTTCCATTGCAGATTTACATTCACGCTACTAACTCAAAACAAATCCAAATCGATCTCTCCTGATTCTGAAAATAATTTAATTTTATTGAAAATGGATATAAGGCGATCTGTTTGCTTAGCATATATGGCGAACAATTTATCTAAGATGGCAATGGGTCGGAAGGTTACGGATGAACCATTTAACAGACGTGTTTCAAATGGTTCAAATGGCTCTGAGCACTATAGGACTTAACACCTATGGTCATCAGTCCCCTAGAAGTTAGAACTACTTAAACCTAACTAGCCTAAGGACATCACACAACACCCAGTCATCACGAGGCAGAGAAAATCCCTGACCCCACCGGGAATCGAACCCGGGAGCCCTGGTGCGGGAAGCAGACCTGTTTCCTTCGGACGTATGTTTACTACTGTTTGGAAGAATATGCACACACCTCAGATGGAGTTAAAATATAGCTGCTGCATACTCGATTACTGAATGAACACTGTGAACTGGTGAAACTAGTTTCACTTGAATTAGCTAAAGGCAATCCGTTACTCGCCTTGTTTGGTGAAACTCAGGAGGCTCATGCTGAGACCACCGTAAGTGTTACTAAACTGAAGATGTGTTAGTTCATCGCAATTTACCTTAAATAATCTAAGTCTTCTAATCAGTCGCTGAGTTAGCCATACTGGCCCAGAAATAGAAGGCGATAAAGAGTAGGCCGTACTGCAGTATTTGTCTTTCCGAAAATGTTTCGCCACGAAGCTTTACAATTATTGCTCCTTCGAATCATCGCACAAATGCCGAGGAGCTAGTTTTGAAACAAGCGGCCACGAAATAGGAAATCAACTCAAATCGTTCATCAGAGGAAACACATTGTTGATGCGTGAGACAGTGCGGCATTCTACATAGATTACTCGCATCAAGCGATTGAGAAGGGTCGTCGGGCACATGCACATAATTGTAGGCCAGTATAAATGACGTCAGTCTGTTGTAGAATTGTGGAATGTATTTTACGCTTACGCATTACGACGTTTTGGGGAAAAGAAAATCTGCAAACGGGTCTTCTACAAACAGAGATGGTTAACGTCAGAAGCCCACTAAGGCTACACTCAGACGAGTCTGCTAGCTGTAGGAGGGCTGCAACGTCAGAAGACTGTGAGCGGAATGCCGAAATATCTGGGGAGAGTCGAATAGTAGTACAGAAAAGCAAGACCTTAAAAACTAAATAATTGTAACACACTACGCATAATGAGGAGATGAAATCCATTACAGTTCGATAACGCTGTTTTGGAAAAATCCATGGAAACAGCAATTTCGGTAAAATACCTAGGATTAACAGTCAGGAGTGGGCTAAAGGGAAATACACAAAACTGATTGTAGTAAAAGCAGATACCAAGTTGGGATTCACTGGAAGAGACTTGGTGAAATGTAATTCATTCACGTGATAAGTGGCTTACAAAAATTTTGTTCGACCGATTTTTAAGAATTCCTAATCACTCTGGAGCCTTTGTCTAGTTCGACTAATATAAGTGACTGAGAAGATTCAACTAAGGTCGGTACGTTTCGTCGGAGAATTGTTGAGTAGGCGCGTGAGCGTTACGGTGCGCTCAAAATACATACTCCAGCCGCAGACGCCACATGAAGTTGTACATTACGAAGATGATACTGTAGAAATTTCAAGAGCACACACGTCGAAGAAAGATGGGCAACATATTCTCACGAAATGTTAACGACTGGGAAATCAGAACAATTGGAGTCGTTACGGTGGCTTGTTTACATGAGACCTTCCCTGTACCACGTGCGAATACAAGAGGGAGGGCAGGAGTGCTGAAGCACTCTCTGCCACACACCGTGAAGTGGTTTTGCGGAGCATATCTGTCGAAGAAGACTGATGCACGATTCACAGGAGGCTCCCACGCCAAAATACTGAGGAAATACCCGTAAAAACCTTGGAAGTGGTTTTGGTGTTGCTCGGATTCACGCTGTGTCATACTCGGATTAGGACACACAGCATTCAGCGGTAGCAGCTTTTGAAGATGTTGCCTACAATATCAGATTTCAGTGTGGACCTGTTATGATGGCTGAATATGGATTGGTTGCTTACCTCCATTGTTCTTCGTCACAAGTCTGCTTTGCTTCAACAGTTAACCTTCTCTCAAAGTCTTATTTAACTTCTACTTGCAAAGATCGGCTGCAAACTTTTAAATCACTGTATTCCTCTCAAATAACTCCGAGACACACCCGAATAGCTTGAGCTCTCAAAGCAGACAATTACTAAGCAACGATAGAGTCAGATCGTGCGATTTTTTCATTGTTGTGAGGCTGCCCTGGGACCGATGCTAAGCAGCGAATATTGGTGATGACTAGCGCCCACATTATTTGGTTTTTGTAAAACTGATTTTGGCGTTTTTGGAGTCCTTCAATGGAAAGTGTAATGGACTCCAATATTAAATTAGAAACCGTCATTATATTTTTGACAGATTCATTCTAGTTCTTTTTGGCAAATGAGCGAAACTCGGAAAAATTCACAAGTAGTTGAGATATTTACCGGTGCTACAACTTTCTCTTTTGATAATATAGTAATAGGACGCGTTTTACGGAAATAATCCTGTCATATGTCAGTCACACAAAAACACAGACTTGTAATGCGTACCTGAGTATGACCACAGTCCGTGGCCTAACGCTACAATCATATTACATTTTGGAACTGCAGTACACAATGAACCACACTTCTAAGCTGTGTAATGTCCAAGTTTTTCTACGGTCTCTCAGTAAATTTTTGCAGGCTGAGAAAGTTCTGCCATAGACGTCTGTATTCTCGTCGACTGAAAGCCAAATGCAGTGGTCACAAATGTCTGTTTTAATACCAGAAATAGCCTTTTCATACATTTCTTACAAATAATTTTTGAAGTGTCGACTTTTCTGGTATATTGCAAGAAGGTATCAAAATTTTGTGTTCCTTTGAACGACCCATGGCAGATTAGATAACATTAAATCCTCACACAAATCTAGATGAAAGCTGTCAACTTTAATATATGCCAAAGGCGACTTTAATGGTTCAGTCTGTGTTTGACCTACTTACTAGTGGAACGCGTAATGTGAGCTGTAGAAACCTCGTGTTGAAGAAAATGTGGCTTTTTAGAACGGATTACCTAAACAAACGATTACTAAGAAGATGACTGTAACTAGAAAAATAAGACCGTAATCACATAAAATGTTAATTGAAGCTCAATCACATATGACTGTCATTCATATAATTTTATAAAGGACGATCAGAAAGTTTCGGCTGAAAGGCCGTACAGTCCAGAATCGCTATGTTGATCAGGAAAAATCGCGGAGAGCATTGAGGATATCATCTCACTGACGCACCAGGTTGAAGACAACTGTTAGCTAAAACAATAAGTCCTGCTGATTGACGAAGTCCGTACCTACCTGATACACATCCTTCGGCAGGTATCGCTGATTTGTCAAGGTCTTATTTTAAGAGACCGATGGCATGATAATTAAGTTGTATGAGATCAGGACTATAGGCCGGATGTTCGAGTGTCTCCCACTTAAGTTGGCGTAACTTGTACAGTACGACATTTTCGATGTGTGGGGCGTGCGTTATCATGAAGTAGTAGCTCCCTTTACAGCAGTTTTCACGAACATTTCGCCTTACTTATACGGCATAATTCCTCCAGCGTTGCGCATTATTGTTGTCCAGTGAGACACCATGCTCCTTAAAATCAATAAGCATTAGCCTCTGGTAATCAAATAACAGGTTGAACATATTGGTGACTCTTGAATTTCTTGGGACGAAGGGACACTGAATGATAAAAATGTATCGTCAATGCTTTAGATTCCAATTATCAGTGGTGGCACCAGATTTT
Source organism: Schistocerca serialis cubense (assembly GCF_023864345.2). Lineage (NCBI taxonomy): Eukaryota > Metazoa > Arthropoda > Insecta > Orthoptera > Acrididae > Schistocerca > Schistocerca serialis. The sequence continues at coordinate 70,457,515 of NC_064645.1, forward strand.
GCCGCCTGAAACAATGCGCTCAAGAAACAGGTTGCCTTCAACATTCAGTCTCGTGAGGTGCTTCAGACAAACAGCCATCCGGTTTGCTTTTTGTTGGGGATTCTACCCTTGGTATACACTGGCTGTAGATCTTATGGTAGCCTAACTGCTGCTGAATAATGTTTTGCACGCTGGAGAAGCTAATGCCGACATCCTTTGCTAGCACACGAATTATTATGTTCCGGTCCGTCCCAATCGCATCATGAACCTTCCACTTGTGGTGTTCCTTCGTGGATGCGGGTGGTCTCCCAGATCGAGCGACACCTTGTGCGGTATCGTGACCACCACGAAACTTGGCGAACCATTACACAACGGTGCTTTCAGACTGATATGCTAGCCCCCATACATTCTTCACACTCCGATGGATGTCTATCGGCGTTTATCCTTCGGCACCCAAGAAAACAGTAGCAGTATGTTGGTCCTGTTTGGAGCACTTGATAACAATGTTTCCTTTTTTATCATACGCACATAGTATATATACGAATGCCACACTAACAGCACACGTAGATGCTGGTGCTTATATACCCGCATCGGAGTCGCGCTACACCTTCCTGTTGCATATACGCCTTCCGGTCGCCCATTATAAATTCGATTTACAAATCTCAGGGAAGCAGACCAGCAAGAAAACCGTAAAATAAAGTGAATGATAAAAATTACCTGTGTTTAGATATTTCTTTTTGGCAGGGTTCGAAAAATTATTATTCGGCCATCTGTTATGACATTTTAGACTTCCCCAATACAAAGTTGGGTAAGACCAATTTTTGATGATGACAACGTTACACCTAAATGATCTACTCAGTGCAAGTCAACACACCACGCCACATAAGTTCGTACATATAAAGATAAATAGACACATGTGTTGCCCACTTGTTTCTTAGATGTACTTCCCTATTGTCGAATGGCATTTAAATTAAAGCTAAAAGGGTGCGTTCCGACGAAACGAGCGTGTGGTTGTATTCACGCGGCGACAACGCGTCATACACAATATCGATCTGAGTGTGGGCTGTACTTCTCAAACTTTCCGAATTGCAAAAATAAGTAAACGCAGGTATGACCGATTGATCAGCGTTCTGACACTTTATCGAATTATAAAGCAAGCGATTTTGTCCCACACGAATCTCATGATTTCAGGACAGAGTATAAAGTGTAATCACGTCTTTTCTTAAAACGTGCAAAATCACGTAATTTTTCTGTAGTATTAGATCAGAAATTCTATTTAAAAATCATTTTTTGCAGAAACAAATATTCTTACTCACTACGTTTTCTGTGTAAGTCCAATTTAGCTCCCTTTTAGGCCTTTAAGAAGAATTTAACCGTTTTGAGGTACGTTGCACAGTGGAATAGTAAGTAGTGCAGGGATAATATTTTGTTACGAACCGACAGAGACAGCTAAATGGTCGCAACTGCTACCTGCTTCGTAACGGAGTAGTAACTGAATGTCAACGTTGGAGGCCAAAAGTACAAACAAGCTACGAGCACATTTCATCAGACTATGCGACTGGGAATCCGAGAACAACCGATTCAGCATTTCGACAAGAGTGTGGAACAGACAGAAAGTGCTACAGTAACGAGGCTACATGTAGTAACTTCACTTAGAGGTGTCATAAAAATACCTTTAGGGATGCCAAGTTCACATAAAGGAACACTCTGAAACCCTGAAATTAAACACTAAAGCAGCCGAGAGCGCTTACATACTTAGAAAGGAGTGGACATTCAATCTCAGTCACCAGTGTGCGCGAGGTGGGGGGAGGGGTGACAGTTTCACTTCAACTCAAGTTTATAGGATGCTCTGGTGAGCCGGGCGGGGTGGCCGAGCTGTTCTAGGTGCTACAGTCTGGAACCACGCGACCGCTACGGTCGCAGGTTCGAATACTGCCTCGGGCATGGATGCTTGTGATGTCCTTAGGTTAGTTAGGTTTAAGTAGTTCAAAGTCTAAGGGACTGATGCCCTCAGACGTAAAGTCCCATAGTGCTCAGAGCCATTTGAACCATTTTGATGCTCTAGTGAATTCAACTACCGTCTACAAGGTTCCGGCAACTTGGAGTCCACTGTTGCAAATATAAAGCCTTCCGGCCTCACAGGGGACTACTGATATATGATCCGCGATCCGCATTCCTGCCGACCACAACTATGGCTAACTGGGGATGGTGGGGGCGGACCCGTCTTTCGTCGATGGAGAACTCATCTACCTGTCTTCAGGCTGTTCAGCTTAGGCTGGGCGCCTGTGCTGCCGCTATTGCGCGGTACAAGTACAGCGTTACCGGCTGTGTGTTGCTGTTGACTCTCCTGCCTAAACACCACTCAGTCATTATAATTCTAGAGGACTGATGACCTCAGACGTTAACTCCCGTAGTGCTTAGAGCCATTTGAATCGTTTTTCCTCGGAATATGAAGCAACATAAATCATTAAGTAAAAGCAAGTCACCGAGTACAGAGTTTATACCAATTATGTTCCATTCGGAGTGTGCTGATGCAATAGCTTCATACTTAACAATCATATACAGCCGCTCGTTCGACGAAAGATCCGCACCCAAAGACTGGAAACTTGCACAAGTGACACCGATATTCAAGAAAGGTAACAATTAAATTACAGGCGCGTACCATTAACGTCGATATGCAGCAGAATTTTGGAGCACATGCTGTGTTCGATTATTATTAATTACCTCGAAGAGAATGGTTTGTTGACACGATGTCAATAAGGATTTAGAAAACATTCTTGTGAAACACAGTAGCTTCTTACACACGCGAAGTGTTGAATGCTATTCACAAGGGATTTCAAATTTATTTCGTATTTCTAGATTTCCAAAGAACTTTTGACACTGTACCACACAAGCGGCTTGTAGTGTAATTACGTGCTCATGGAAACTCGTCTCAGTTATGTGACTGGATTCCTTATCTATGAAAACGATTTAGGAGGCAATCTGAACAGCTGACTGAATTTGTTTGCAAATGACGCTGTCGTTTATCGACTAGTAAAATCATTGGAAGATCAAAACTAATTGCAAAGCGATTCGGAAAAGATATCTGTAAGGTCGAAAACTTGAAATTGACCCTAAATAATGAAACGTGTGAGGTCACCTACGCTAGTGCTGAAAGGTTTCACGGAATTTCAATCATCAACTTTCTGCTCCGAATTGAAAAATATTCTGTTGATATCGACCTATATACGGAGAAACGGTCATCATAATAAAATAAGGGAAACCAGAGCTCACACGGAAAGGGATATGTGTTCATTTTCTCCACGCCCTGTTCTAGATTGGAATAACAGAGAATTATTGTGGAGGCGGTTAGATGCACCCTCTGCTAGGCATTTAAGTGTGATTTACAGAGAATCAATGTAGATGTAGATGTAGATGTTATTGCTTTGTTCAAAAAACAATGACAAGAATTCTAAGATAAGAGATAACAGCAACATGTATGTTTATCGGTAACTTATCATTTGTTGCTCGAAACTTTCAGCGTTCGTGTGATTCATTATAGAGTCACTTTTTCCTTGTTGTGATTGAGATGAAACATTTAATTTGCACCATCATTCGGAAATTTTCTAAATTTTTAAACAACACATACGCTTAGCTGACAAGCAGGTTCCATTTGACCACAGATCTGTATGATTCCCAATAAGTTGGGAATATTTTGGTCAGCCTGCCATTGGGCGTGGTTACCTGCATGTCATGATACATTATGAAGACAGTTTGACATTTTATAGTGGTCGACTGTAACTTCATCTGTGAACTGTTTCATAGCGTGTTTGGACACTTGGCTCTTGTTGGCTACTTTGCAGCTACTTTTAAGAAGCAAAAGAAGCAATTCTTCGAAGCTACTGTTCGTGCAAGACGGAGAACGTTCAAGTCATACTGCGGAGGTCTTCGATTTCTCTCGGGAGATGTCCAGGGGTCAGATCATTGTTCTCGACGCCATGGCATTAACTGTGTTTGGTTTAAAATGTCGCCGTTACAGTGCCGATCTCACCCCGGGTGATTATTTCATATGATATTATCAGAAGGACAGAGCCTTCAAAGATGCGCTCCCAACAGTCCATGATGTTGGTACTGCTGTTTCCAGAGAAATTTGAGCATTCTAAAGTAATGATAATCAGAAAGTCATCACGGAATTCAGTTCAAGGATCTATACATTCATTGCTGCAGAAGGGAAACACTTTGAAATACTTCAGTATTTAATTTCAGGTTGCCTGCAATAGCACAAATATGAGGGCAAGACTCTGTAGCCGCATATTACGTCGCAATAGACAAAAACTTTGTAACACTTATTTTGCGCCAACCTGTAAGTAGAAGCCGTGTAGTCGTATAAGACATGTGATGCTGTGGAGTTGCTGGAAATTGTGGAACTGTATGACAGGGGAGTTAGACGCGTCGTTCCAGAGCGAGAGAGAGAGAGAGAGAGAGAGAGAGAGAGATGGGGGGCGGGGAGAGAGAGACAGAGAGAGCGAGAGGCGGCGATAGCGACGGCGCCGTTGTCGAAGACCACTGCCGGAAACAATTTTGAAAGGCGCAACCTGGGGGAGAATACAGTGTTATAGCAGGAGCGGCCGAGGCCTGGACGAGACGTCGGTCAGCTGTGGAGGCGGGCGGCGGGGCTGTCTGAGGCGACAGCGTAGTGAGCACGCACGCGCAACAAGATGCGGAATTCACAGACTGTCTCACAAGGGTAACGTAGCTACTCTTCATCACAGCTTTCGTCAAGATGCCATTCCTGGGAAGTCCAAGACTTCTGAGAATGTTTCAGTTATAAGTAAAACATCGGACAACAAGTGAGAAATGAAATATTTTTTGTGTGATATAATTACAAATTAACAATTTTCTGATTTTTTTCCTTTACTTATACTGTAAAACCTCGCTGCTTTCCAAATTTCACGATTCCAGGTGGAGGGGAAGTCTCCTACAGGTGTTGATGAGTGAGTTTCCGAGTATCAAAATATATGACATGCAGTGTGGCAATTACTTAGCTGAATAAAAAAAAAGTAAAATTATTACAAACTACAGAAAGCACACTCTTCATTCAACATGTAAACGTCACTACAGATAGTCGGATGTAGGTTATGACGCGTTCCATATGCCTGCAATCCTTGGCGATCATGTGGCGCAGAGGAATAACGAAATTCTGCAAGATACTGTGAAGTGTCGGAAAATCGATGATGTCGGTGGCCTCCTGAACGACTGTTTTCAGATCAGCAATGGTTTTTCGGCTATTGGTGTACACCTTGTTTCCAATATAGTCCCACAAAAAGGAGTCGAAGTGTTCAGATCCGGAAAATAAGGCGATCAATCGAGGCCCATGACAGTGGCTTCTTGGTACCCAGTAGCCAGAATGCGGTGCCAAAAGTACTCCTGCAGGACATCAAACACTCTCCTGCTTGATAGGGTCGAGTTACATCTCCTATGAATCACATCTTCATGAAATCAAGGTCACTTTCAATGACAGGGATGAAATTATTTTCCAAAACCTTTACGTACAATTCGGTAGTCACCGTGCCATGAAGGAATATCGCACCGATTATTCCGTGACTGGGCATTACTCAACACACAGTAACCCGATGAGGGTGAAGAGACTTGTCGTACACGAAATGCGGATTCTCAGTCCCCCCCCCCCAAATGTGCCAATTTTGCTTATTGACGTATCCATCCAAATAAAAGTGGGCTTCGTTGCTAACACAAAGCGTGCATGCGTGTACTAATTCCCATCAGCCTGCGGCCAACCGTGCGGTTTGGACCTCCTAACTCAAACCGTTGAGAAGCTATGACGATTTTATTCCACATAGTTCAGTAAGTGTCACCCTGTAAATGGCTGTATCTTTCGACTTCATTCATCTAGAAATATCCATTCTTTTTGCATCGCTAAGAGACCGTAAACTTTAGTAGGTGGCGAAAGGCACAAAAGTTTCAACTTGAGACGTCTATATGATCCTGAGATAAACGGTTTTTAACAGTCAGATAGGCAGACAGACGAAAAAACGGACATTAAAGTGGCCGTAAAAGGTTTCCGTTCTTGCCGACTGAGGTACGGAACCTGCGGGAAATGAATCGTTTATAATAGCGTTGTTTCCAGGCAGCATTTGGCACAGCGGAAGGTGTACATAACGCTAATTCGAGGGTCGTGGGCTAGATTTCCTGGACGGAAGCTTATTTTTCTTTTCGTTTGCACTTTGAATTTTTACGTTACACAAAGAGTCACCGTCCTCTTATTCACATTTCCCTCGATCGTCGTCTTCTTCAGAGCAAGTCAGCTCCCCATCGCACATATACGCAGACGCCGATAAAACTTCCGCTTCTCTCTCTTGTGTTTTACTTCCAGTCTGAATCTATTCTTCAGTTATTACCACAATAAATTCTGAAGTGATAAGGTCATTTTCGACTGAGTCATGTAAAATATAATCCAGTGTCGCTTTCAGTCGTTGCTTCTACACTTGGTTGTGGATACTATCATTCTGTGGCTTCTGATCTTCTTCTAGCGATGTTCCAGGGACATCAATATTTTCACTTGTACTATCAGAAAACTTCGGTTGACTCGAAATTTTTCACAATCCTTTTACTTTGTTCTCACAGTATTCTCCTAAGATTCACATTACTTGGTCAACAGTTAGCAAGTGAATGAGTTCTGTAGCCGTAACTAGCGTTCACCCCAAAGGCCGATGGTCAGAATTTACCTGCTGCATGAGCTATTTTTTGCCTGCAGCTGCCAAGGGCTGCTCGAAGATCAAATTGACATCGAGGGAATACTATCCGTTCTTGGAAAAAATAGCAAAAAAAGACACATAGGAACTACAGTTTTCCAAAGGCACAATAAAAAAGGGGTAGCGTTACCGATTAGTAATAAAAACGTCTTCGGTCCCAGCTTCGAACCCAGCCATTGTTAAAATTTTGAATAAAAATCATCAGCTAAGGCAACTGAACACTTGTGGCGTAAGAAGTCACGATCATTCTGCCAACGGACTTACGAAAGAGGGCCATGGAGCTTTTCAGAACAAGATTCCACATTTGTTCAGGAAATATGAGCCACAGTATAACTACGTTTAATCCCTGTCGTTCTTTCTTAATGAAAACTTGTTTTACCGAACTCGTGAATAGCCATTCCGACAAATCCATTAGCCATACCAACGAATACCGTCGTTTTAATTTCTCTGTCGACAGCATTAGTAAAAATCCCTAGTTCAGCTATCCGATAAAACATCGATGTAAAGTAAACACTTTTTCATGCTGCGGACGACAGGAGTTGGCTGAAATAATTAAATATGTTGCTGTTAGCTAGCGGTAAAAGTCTGTGTCCAACCTAGATCCCCATCTGAAGGATTTGCAAGTCTAAGAGATTAATTGACTCTTCAGTTTCATGCTCTACGGTGAGCTGAATTTTTTCTTGCGTACTATTAAATGTATATTCCAATTCTTGGATTTTATCAGCATTCCTGGTTAGGGAAGGCTCATAAAATCCAAAACTTAGCACATGTACTTAATACAATTAATTATGTGTTTCCTTTCAGTTTGATGCTTAAGCTCGCTTCCCTTATGTTTACCATTTTAATCATAGGCACTTCTTTTTTATGCATTTAATTAGTAGTCGCCTTGAGTACACTTTTATGTACATGAAGTCAATTCCTTTATGGCTACTTTTCATCTTATAAATATAATTTTGTCTTATTTTCTTCGCATGCTGCTATGTAGCCTATTGGTACATATTACCAAATTGCTTCTTTTAAAATTTTAATATTAATGTGTATACCGTTCCAGTGTTTTCTTCATTATTGTTATCTATAGATAGAGATTCTCAATGTAGATTTTGGAATTTTCATTATGAATCTTAGTTACGGTATGAAAACTGTTTGTAATGGTCATCTGCTAGTATTTTGGCTACTTAACTGTATGTGGCGCTGTCTAGTCTTCAACAGTATACATTCCCGACGTCACTGAAGTTCTTTGTGAAATGCATCATCTGAAACAAAATATTGGAAGTATTACATAACATTTTCTTTATAAGTAATTTCGTATCAACGTGTGTTTATATAATATAACCAAGGAATTAATCATACGTAGTTTCTAGAGGTATGTTTTTCCTTAAGCACAAACCCAGAAAAACGCAGAAGTAATTCGTTTGTTGATCTCAGTTGCTTAATGTCACCTACAAAGGCACTGGAAAGACTGCCGAACTTCGGTCTGAGTACCATGATTGGTTTAAAACACAACAGAGCCTCGAATTAATTTATTCTGCTTATACGAGGTGCGGCTAGAAAAAAACCGGACTGATGCTGGAAAAAACATTTATTTACAATTATTTACAATTTCATGTTATCTCCTTCAATGTACTCTCCTCCTCGGTCTCTACACCGCTCCATACGAATTTTCCACTGTTCATAGCAATGCTGCAGATCATTTTCGGTAAGTCCATACATTACTTCCGTCGCTTTTTCTTTTACTGCTTCAACAGTCTCAAATCTAGTTCCTTTCAAAGCTGACTTGACTTTAGGGAAAAGAAAAAAGTCAAAGGGTGCCAAATCAGGTGAGTAGGGTGGATGATCTAAGATGGGAATGTTGTGTTTTGCCAAAAACGTCTTCACTGACAACGCACTGTGAGCTGGGGCATTGTCTTGGTGAAGGATCCATGACTTTTTTCTTCACAAATCGCTCCGTTTTCTCCGTACTCGCTCACGTAGGGTAGCCAGGACGCTAATGTAGTAATGCTGATTCACTGTTTGTCCCTCTGGTACCCAATCAATGTGCACAATCCCTTTGATGTAAAAAAAAAAACAATCATCATTGCCTTGAATTTCGATTTTGACATTCGTGCTTTTTTTTGTCGTGGAGAACCAGGAGTTTTCCAATGCATCGATTGGCGTTTAGTTTCGGGATCGTAAGTAAAAAACCACGATTCATCGCAAGTAATAACATTTTGTAAGAAGGTGGGATCACTTTCAATGTTTTCCAGGATGTCAGAACAAATCATTCTTCGGCGTTCCTTCTGTTCAATTGTGAGACACTTTGGAACCATTTTTGAACACACTTTGTTCATGTTGAAACTTTCATGAAGGATCTGCCTAACACTTTCCTTGTCAACTCCTGTTAACTCAGACACTGCTCTGATTGTTAAACGGCGATCTTGTCGAACAAGCTTACCGATTTTTTCAATGTTTGCATCAGTTTTTGCTGACAATGGTCTGCCAGTGCGAGTGTCATCACTGGTGTCTTCGCGGCCATCTTTAAATCGTTTAAACCACTCAAACACTTGTGTTCGCGATAAACAATCATCGCCGTACACTTGTTGTAACATTACAAACGTTTGACTTGCAGATTTTCCCAGTTTGAAACAAAATTTGATGTTAACACGCTGTTCTTTCTGTACACTCAACATTTTCCGACGCACAGACAAAACGTCAACTACTTAAAACAGACGCCACGGGCAGACTGAGTGCAGGAGGCAGATGAAACTCGAGCAGTACGCGGAGCGAGAGTCACGTGACAGGCCACGCGACTTTCAGCCTTATTGCATTCGTTTTATTGTTTCACCAGTACTAGTCCGGTTTTTTTCTAGCCACACCTCGTATGATGCTTGCTCAGTGTCACAATGTGCTGTCCAAGTCCAAAGTGGCTGCACAAAGACTTCTGTAGTGCAAAAAAAGTGCCACGTTTACTTCATGTATCGTAATGCTTTTTACCACATATATATATACTCGTCAAATTAGTGCCAAGAAGATGACTGTCTACTCTAAATACTCCAATGCTCTTTCCATACATAACAACAGTTGACTTCAGAAGTTAAGGCTAAGGACTCGATATCCCAGAAGTAATGTGAACAAGCTTATAACTGCAGAATATAAAGGTTAGCTAAAGTGCTACTTAATCAAACAAACACACAACAAAATAGTGCGATTTACTGGAAGAATGTAATTAATTAGACCGACTGTTGACGTAATAACGTTGTAACACAACCTCAAATTTCATATTTCCTCACCTAAATTGTTCTCAACCACCATTTTAGTAGTGATTAAGATAATGCATTACCTTATGCACTACAAAAAATAATCGATGGCACTGAATGATAGTTAATAATTTATTGCAAATCACTCATGACTACTTGAAGATCATGTACAATAACTACTTTCAATAAAGTTTGCGATATGTATTAATCAGGAATATGGTATGACGGCTATCTAAAATGTTTAAATACTGTATTTTCTACAATCAATTTTAAATAAAACCATCATCTATTAAAAAATAAGCAATATGAAGACACACACGCAACGCTGCCAAAAGGGAAATCAAATAATCAAACACCTGATAAACTGCCTTTTGGCTTCTGTCTCGGGTTCTTCGGCCGACGTTCATCTAATGATTTTTCTGACGTTTCGCCAGCACGAATGGCTGGCATTGTCAAAGCTTCACCCTCCATTGCCGGTGGTGAACTGGAGGCGAGCTCGCGGCCGCAGACTAAATGTACCTGGCGCGCCAAAATCCGAGGGCTTCTCCGCGGTCATTTCCGGTGCGGTTCTCCTCTTGCTACCTGCGACGGTCGTTCGCTGCAGTACGGGAAGCCAGGATCCGTTTACCTTAAGGCTTTCCTCTTTCTTGTTGAAACTGTTCGCGTGTTTTTGGATTTCTACAGCTTCTCTGAACAAGCGCGTGTGATAGTGCTTCTCTACAGCCAGAACTTCCGTGTCGGCGAATTTTATTACGTGGTCGGTCTCATTCAGTGCGTGCTCTGCCACGGCCGATTTCTCCACCTGCCCCAACCTGCAATGTCGCTTATGCTCTTTGATCCTGGTGTTAATTGATCGTCCAGTCATTCCGACATAAAGTTTTCCGCATGTGCATGGTATACGGTATATTCCCGACATTGCAAGTGGGTCTCTTTTCTCCTTCGCCGATCTAAGACACTCTTTGATCTTCCTTGTCGGTTTGAAAATCGTCTTTACGCCGTGTTTGCGCAGTATACGGCCGATTCTGTCCGTCACTATGGGAATGTATGGCAGAAAGGCCGTACCCGACATTTCTTTTTCTGGTTCCTTACTTCGCCGAGTGTTTGGCTCTGTTACACTTCTAATGTAATTTGTGGAGTACCCATTGCTCCTCACAACATTTTCCAGGTGTTGCATTTCTCGTTTGAGGTGTTGAGGCTCACATATTCGTCCTGCTCTCGTTACGAGCGTACTAATCATGCCTCTTTTCTGGCTCGGGTGGTGGTTTGACAGTTTGTGCAGGTATCGGTCCGTGTGTGTCGGTTTTCGATACACGCTGTGTCCCAGGTTTTCGCCGTCCCTTGTGACCAGCACATCTAGAAATGGCAGTTTCTTGTCCTTTTATACTTCCATGGTAAATGTTATGTTGGCATGGAGGCTGTTCAAGTGTCTCAGGAATTCACCAAGCTGTTCTTCATCATGGCTCCACACCACGAAAGTATCATCGACGTATCTGTACCACACCTTAGGTTTGCAAGTCGCCGAGTCCAGTGCCTGTGCTTCGAATTGTTCCATGAAGAAGTTGGCCACCACTGGACTGAGAGGACTACCCATGGCGACGCCTTCCAGCTGTTCGTAGAAATCGCCATTATACGTGAAATGGCTCGTGGTGAGACATGCGTGGAAGAGCTTTTTGATGTCTTGCGGGAACATGGAACCGATGTGCTCCAGAGCTTCACTGAGTGGCACTTTCGTAAATAACGAAACAACATCAAAACTGACCAGGATGTCGTTCGGCACAAGTTTCAGTTTCATCAGCTTCTCAATGAAATGTCCTGAGTCCTTAACGTGTGTGTCGGTCTTCCCCACGTGTGGCTGGAGCAGAGAGGCCAAGTGTTTCGCCAGTTTATACGTTGGTGAGACAGGAGCGCTAACGATCGGTCTCAGTGGAACGTTGTTCTTATGGATATTGGGTAATCCATACAGCCGAGGTGGTAGGGCTTCTGTGTTGCGCAGGTTTCTCTGTATGTCCGCCGGCAGAGAAGACGCCTTGATTAATCGATTCGTATTCCGAGTGATACGCTGCGTCGGATCTGCGCTTAGTTTTCGGTACGTCGTCGGATCTAATAGGTCTCGGATCTTTTGCTCATAATCTTCGGTCTTCATTACGACGGTCGCATTCCCCTTATTGGCAGGCAGTACCAATATACTCTTGTCGGCGTTGAGATTCTTAATGGCTTGTACCTCTTCTTTCTTCAGGTTGCAAGATGAATGTGCTACACCGAAGTTCTTGAGATGCAAGCGCCTATTCACCACCGCCCAAGCACATCGTATCTACGACAGAATGGAACGAGCTTTTCTTCGTGAGCGAATACATACAACACGGAGAGACTTGGCAAGAACGGATCAGGAACTTCTGGACATTTTCTACCAACTAAGTAGCAGAATGCATCGAGACGACTGGGACAACATCGACAGCATCACTCAGAGGAGCATGCAGAACGAACTCGAGCGCTGCACCGAGCGGCAAAAGAAAAAGTTTGAAAGATGGCGGAAGCAGACCGACACGGCGAATCCCGACATGTCACAGACAGTGGTCAACCTCACTGAACGACAATAGACCGAAGAGGAAGTGTCTGTTCTTCAAAAAGGAGAGAATTTCGCTATCATCCCGAGAACTATACCTATGGAGGACATCATTGCCAACACCGAAGCAGCCATTCGGACCCTTCCTTGTGAAAGGGCAGAGGAAATACGCACTGAAACAGCCAGGATACTGCGCCGAGCAAAACCACCAGCTTGCCCTCCATATCCGCATCCAGTGATGCCTGTGGGCTGAGGATGACACGGCGGCCCGTCGGTACCGTTGGGTCATTTAAGGCCGATTTGGACGGAGTTCAGTTTTTCTTACGGATATAGTGTCCATGTTTATCACTTGCAGTGTAACATCGTCATGTCAAAGTGCTGCCCGTTAATACTTCTGTCCTCTCATCAATGTTTTAATAACGTTAGTTTGTCGGTTCCGTTAATTCAAATTGTAATAGTGACGTAAGGTTTTAGAGAGGAATCAGTAAAGTGGATGTTAATTACTTACTACAAGCGAGTGTACGGCCACAAAAATCTACGACTCCAATCGCTGCTCACGGTCAATAGTAGGCGAATATGCATCGACATCGGATAAGCAGGTGCAGCAGCAAGTCGTATACTCCTAGCTCACTCATTTGTTACATAGTTTAATTCTTAATTTCTTTGCGTGTTTTTGGTACTTGCATTGTTTAATTCATAAATTTCGGGCGTATTATAGTATTTGAGAGTTGTAGCATCGCGTTTTAGTACCTGAATAGCATAAATTCGCGTAGTCGTTTGTCTTCTGTTTTTGTTTTGAACGGCCAGTGTCGGTTGGTCACAGTCAGTGTGCTCCCTGCCGTCGTTGGATAAGCAGCTGCAGCAGCAAGTCGTATACTCCTAGCTCACTCATTTGTTACATAGTTTTTCTTAATTTCTTTGCGTGTTTTTGGTACTTGCATTGTTTAATTCATAAATTTCGGGCGTATTATAGTATTTGAGAGTTGTAGCATCGCGTTTTAGTACCTGAATAGTGTAAAATCGCGTAGTCTCCTTCCGCCGCCGAGCAGTGTGTCAGCAGTGCGCAAGTAGCAGCATTACTGCATTTACTAGGCAATCTTGTAGTTTAATAACCGTTTAAATTTTGTATCGATTTGTTTGCGCTCTCTGTAGATTAGTTCAGACGTTCTTTGCACAACAGTTTTTAGCATGGATAGGGACTGCAACTGCTGTGTTCGGATGCAGGCTGAGTTGGCATCCCTTCGCTCCCAGCTTCAGGCAGTGTTGGCTTCGGTCACACAGCTTGAGGCTGTTGCCAATGGGCATCACTGTGGGGTTCCGGATAGGGGTTTGTCGGGGACGGCCAGCTCGTCCCACGCATCCCCCGATCGGACTACGACTGTGGTTGTCCGGGATACTGCCCGCATTGAGGCTGATCCCTCACCTGTGGTAGAGTGGGAGGTCGCCTCAAGGTGTGGCAGGGGGCGAAAGACATTCCGGAGGGCTGAACGGAAGGCCTCTCCAGTTTGTCTGACGAACCGGTTTCAGGCTCTGTCTCAGGCTGATACTGATCTTCGGCCTGACATGGCTGCTTGTCCTGATTCAGAGGTTGCCCCTCAGTCTGCAAGATCCGGGCGGTCGCAGAGGGTGGGCTTACTGGTAGTTGGGAGCTCCAACGTCAGGCGCGTAATGGGGCCCCTTAGGGATATGGCAGCAAGAGAGGGGAAGAAAACCAATGTGCACTCCGTGTGCATACCGGGGGGAGTCATTCCAGATGTGGAAAGGGTCTTTCCGGATGCCATGAAGGGTACAGGGTGCACCCATCTGCAGGTGGTCGCTCATGTCGGCACCAATGATGTGTGTCGCTATGGATCTGAGGAAATCCTCTCTGGCTTCCGGCGGCTATCTGATTTGGTGAAGACTGCCAGTCTTGCTAGCGGGATGAAAGCAGTGCTCACCATCTGCAGCATCGTCGACAGGACTGACTGCGGACCTTTGGTACAGAGCCGAGTGGAGGGTCTGAATCAGAGGCTGAGACGGTTCTGCGACCGTGTGGGCTGCAGATTCCTCGACTTGCGCCATAGGGTGGTGGGGTTTCGGGATCCGCTGGATAGGTCAGTAGTCCACTACACCAACAAGCGGCTACACGGGTAGCAGGGGTTGTGTGGCGTGGGCTGGGCGGTTTTTAGGTTAGATGGCCTTGGGCAAGTACAAAAAGGGCAACAGCCTCAACGGGTGCAGGGCAAAGTCAGAACATGCGGGGACCAAACAGCAATCGGTATTGTAATTGTAAACTGTCGAAGCTGCATTGGTAAAGTACCGGAACTTCAAGCGCTGATAGAAAGCACCGAAGCCGAAATCGTTATAGGTACAGAAAGCTGGTTGAACCCAGAGATAAATTCTGTCGAAATTTTTACAAAGGTACAGACGGTGTTTAGAAAGGATAGATTGCATGCAACCGGTGGTGGAGTGTTCGTCGCTGTTGGTAGTAGTTTATCCTGTAGCGAAATTGAAGTGGATAGTTCCTGTGAATTATTATGGGTGGAGGTTACACTCAACAACCGAGCTATTTTAATAATTGGCTCCTTTTACCGACATCCCGACTCAGCAGCATTAGTGGCAGAACAACTGAGAGAAAATTTGGAATTCATTTCACATAAATTTTCTCAGCATGTTATAGTCTTAGGTGGAGATTTCAATTTACCAGATATAGACTGGGACACTCAGATGATTAGGACGGGTGGTAGGGACAGAGCATCGAGTGACACTATACTGAGTGCACTATCCGAAAATTACCTCCAGCAATTAAACAGAGAACCGACTCGTGGAGATAACATTTTGGACCTACTGATAACAAACAGACCCGAACTTTTCGACTCTGTATGTACAGACCAGGGAATCAGTGATCATAAGGCCGTTGCAGCATCCCTGAACATGGAAGTTAGTAGGAATATAAAAAAAGGGAGGAAGGTTTTTCTGTTTAGCAAGAGTAATAGAAGGCAGATTTCAGACTACCTAACAGATCAAAACGAAAATTTCTGTTCCGACACTGACAATGTTGAGTGTTTACGGAAAAAGTTCAAGGCAATAGTGAAATGCGTTTTAGACAGGTACGTGCCGACTAGAACTATGAGGGACGGGAAAAACCCACCGTGGTACAACAACAAAGTTAGGAAACTACTGCGAAAGCAAAGAGAGCTTCACTCCAAGTTTAAACGCAGCCAAAACCTCTCAGACAAACAGAAGCTAAACGATGTCAAAGTTAGCGTAAGGAGAGCTATGCGTGAAGCGTTCAATGAATTCGAAAGTAAAATTCTATGTACCGACTTGACAGAAAATCCTAGGAAGTTCTGGTCTTACGTTAAATCAGTAAGTGGCTCGAAACAGCATATCCAGACACTCCGGGATGATGATGGCATTGAAACAGAGGATGACACGCGTAAAGCTGAAATACTAAACACCTTTTTACAAAGCTGTTTCACAGAGGAAGACTGCACTGCAATTCCTTCTCTAAATCCTCGCACAAACGAAAAAATGGCTGACATCGAAATAAGTGTCCAGGGAATAGAAAAGCAACTGGAATCACTCAACAGAGGAAAGTCCACTGGACCTGACGGGATACCAATTCGATTCTACACAGAGTACGCGAAAGAACTTGCCCCCCTTCTAACAGCCGTGTACCGCAAGTCTCTAGAGGAACGGAAGGTTCCAAATGATTGGACAAGAGCACAGGTAGTCCCAGTCTTCAAGAAGGGTCGTCGAGCAGATGCGCAAAACTATAGACCTACATCTCTGACGTCGATCTGTTGTAGAATTTTAGAACATGTTTTTTGCTCGAGTATCATGTCGTTTTTGGAAACCCAGAATCTACTATGTAGGAATCAACATGGATTCCGGAAACAGCGATCGTGTGAGACCCAACTCGCTTTATTTGTTCATGAGACCCAGAAAATATTAGATTCAGGCTCCCAGGTAGATGCTATTTTTCTTGACTTCCGGAAGGCGTTCGATACAGTTCCGCACTGTCGTCTGATAAACAAAGTAAGAGACTACGGAATATCAGACTATCTGTGTGGCTGGATTGAAGAGTTTTTAGCAAACACAACACAGCATGTTGTTATCAATGGAGAGACGTCTACAGACGTTAAAGTAACCTCTGGCGTGCCACAGGGGAGTGTTATAGGACCATTGCTTTTCACAATATATATAAATGACCTAGTAGATAGTGTCGGAAGTCCCTTGCGGCTTTTCGCGGATGATGCTGTAGTATACAGTGAAGTTGCAGCATTAGAAAATTGTAGCGAAATGCAGGAAGATCTGCAGCGGATAGGCACTTGGTGCAGGGAGTGGCAACTGACCCTTAACATAGACAAATGTAATGTATTGCGAATACATAGAAAGAAGGATTCTTTATTGTATGATTATTTGATAGCGGAACAAACACTGGAAGCAGTTACCTCTGTAAAATATCTGGGAGTATGCGTGCGGAACGATTTGAAGTGGAACGATCATATAAAATTAATTGTTGGTAAGGCGGGTACCAGGTTGACATTCATTGGGAGAGTCCTTAGAAAATGTAGTCCGTCAACAAAGGAGGTAGCTTACAAAACACACGTTCGACCTATACTTGAGTATTGCTCATCAGTGTGGGATCCGTACCAGATCGGGTTGACGGAGGAGATAGAGAAGATCCAAAGAAGAGCGGCGCGTTTCGTCACAGGGTTATTTGGTAACCGTGATAGCGTTACGGAGATGTTTAGCAAACTCAAGTGGCAGACTCTGCAATAGACGCGCTCTGCATCGCGGTGTAGCTTGCTCGCCAGGTTTCGAGAGGGTGCGTTTCTGGATGAGGTATCGAATATATTGCTTCCCCCTACTTATACCTCCCGAGGAGATCACGAATGTAAAATTAGAGAGATTAGAGCGCGCACGGAGGCTTTCAGACAGTCGTTCTTCCCGCGAACCATACGCGACTGGAACAGGAAAGGGAGGTAATGACAGTGGCACGTAGAGTGCCCTCCGCCACTCACCGTTGGGTGGCTTGCGGAGTATAAATGTAGATGTAGATGTAGAATAAACCTGGGTGGGGCATCGGAGGTTGTAGGGCGGTTATAGAGTAGTCTGCCCCAAGGGGCGCTGGAGCCACCCCGGCTTTCTGGGCTGTTTAGAATTTCATTATTTTAACATTACTGCTGCATATTCATTCCATGAACCAGTTAGATACAACGACCACGTAACAAAACTTTCAACAATCCGTCGATAGTGAAAAGAAACACAGACAGTTAGCGCATGGAAACAATTACAATTTTTACACAACATATATAGCCTCTATCTAACTATGATGCATGCACAGTCGCCAGTGTAAGTTAAGAAGTACCTGGGAAGACGGAAGGAAGATAAAGAAAGTGAACTATATAGGCTGTAATTACTTCAGCCTCGTCAGAGGTCAACCACTTAATTGTCTGGACAAGCTTCATTCCGCAAAGCATGTTATTCACAAAGAATGCTGCTACTGATCATTTTAGTTTACCTGAGATTCATTGTGCTATGAAAGAATAAGTTAAAGACGTGGACTAGTAATTTTGAAAAGGATATGCATAACGTGTTAGATCAATCACGTTATGCTGCATGGTTAATTAAATTCCGAACTTCATTTCTGAGAGACTGCAAGTTCACTGATGCATAATAACAATAATAACAGAAGATGGTCTGGTAAATTAGAGGAAACGGCGGACAAGACACACGTCTGAAATTCTGAGTCTGCTTTCACGTAAGAGCTGTAAGTCAAAAGCTGATAAGTACACTGCATTAATATAAAAGGATATAATCTGGCCTTGAAACAAATAGATCAGATAAACGTTCAAAGAATTCGGTATGTTATTAGTTAATAAGAGACTGATCTATTGATGTTTATACAATGGTAGCTGGAACGAAAGAGATAGCGCGTAACACCATGGCTTCTCCTCGCTGCTCACAGACGATCTTATTACAGTGAGATACAGAACGCTAGCGGACTCTTTGGCCTTCTTTCTTATGACGAGCATTCTTACCTTCAAATATAAAAGACAGAAAAAGAAAATTAGATATAAGGGTCTTATAGACCAGACCATAGAGAACTGCTGTAGTCTCTGCGTCGAACCAAACGGGCCACTGACTAACAGTTAGGGTATACTTATAGAAAAAAAGTGTGTTTCCATTCAAATTTATTTACATAACCATTACAATACAAAAGATTTCATTGTGTGATATTTTCTGAATCTTTTCAGGGTGGACTGTTTCCATCATCGTTTCACTTGAACTCTTTACATTTCTGTCATCTACAAAATGATTGTCACTCTCGTTTTTACTTACACATTCCTCTTAAAACTCTACAGTCTTATCCTCAGAAATGAGTGATAGTAAAGAAGTAGCCATTTCACGTCCAATAACTTGAACGTTCTAATTACGCCATTTCTCTCAACATAACCGCTACAGTTCGCCACCGAGTTAGCACAGACTTCCATAGATGGCAGTACTATACAGCACTGATGCCTAGTATTGTCAAATGGAAAAATATAGTATAGTGGAAAATTATAGTCTGTGGAAAATTAAATTCAGAATGTTGAGCTCTACCCACCGTATGAGTTGAAAGAGTTAATAATTGCCCACAAGTATACGAACCAACAACATTTTATTAGTTACCCATCCTCCTGCATTTTAATCACAAGAGCGTTGTCTGAGAAAAATCGCATCAACTTTGTTTGCAAGGTATTCAAGTTCAGAGTTCAGCCATCTCGCTGGATCTTCCCCAATATAGGAATGAAAATGAGTACGACTCGAGTTGTACCTACAAAAATTTGATACTCTGGCATTCTGTGCCAGTCTGTTAAGACTTCTATGTAAGGCAGCAGGGCAACCTCGCAGCTTTCCACAGGAGCGACAAGACACTCAAAGTCGGCAGTACAGCAAGGTGTTCACTCCTAGTGGAGCTTATCTTTAAACGTTAAGAATTTATCGTCTCAATAGGCATCGTTACATGTATCAGAATCTGTGAAGAGCATTGTGGTACATGCTGTTAATCGTTTTCTCGTTTGAAATGTGTTGAGACATTTTGGGCAATAATGCAGTGCATAACTGTGTTTTGAGAAATGGCATAAAAGAAGATGGAACATGTTTTTCATCCAACAATAGTGTGGTTTCTAATCCTGGGAGATTAACAACAATTCTGCACGTGTCACATACCAACTTATGAATTTGGAAAATTCCTTCAGGCCATACACGTGAATATAAATACCTGTATCCAATGTCCTGAAGGCTCATGGCAAATTTACGACAATAGTACTTGCAATAATTGCCTTTACTCAGCATATTAATAAACACACTGTTTCCTAGATATGTCCTCTGTATTGGACCAAAAATTCCCTAATACGGAACACTGGTAAATCATAACTCGTTATCCCTTGGACCCTTGCGGCATGGTATGTCCTTTCGCAACTCATAACCAGTAACAGCTTGCTGACCCCTAAAGGGCCCTAGTTCACGATCACCTTGCTGTTGCTGTATGAGGTCGCCAAACAGCACAGGAATGTCAGTAAGCAGGGCATTCACAGAAACACTTCCTGCATAGTCCCCATTTCTCCTGATTCTCGTGGGTGTGGAACCACGATACTCTGGAGTCAAAAATATGGACAAGAAACCTCACTGAGTGTTTAGAATGTAAAAATTTGTCACTAATATGCAATTTAGTTAACTAGAAATACTACGAGAACGATTAAAATGAACACGTACACTTATAGGCAGTAAACTGAAAACCCGGCTTTTGCAGCCCACGCCTCTAACCGTTGCAATGTGAGCTGCAACTGACCGGTAGATGTTGCAACACATGAGGAGGAACAGAAAACAGCAAAATAGTCCAGAAATGAGAAGCACTGTACACGACTTCCTATGCACCATACTGTTTATGGCTACGGCAAAGAGTGACCTGAGTCACAGTTAAAAGCTCCGAGGCAAATGCTCTGCAGCGTGCATTCGTGCATTCCATTTAACTATCTTGCGACTTCAGTGGCATCAAGTGAGAGCTCATCGGAGAGCAGGATGGAGGTCTGTCGTGTTTTCTGATGAAAGCTGGTTCTGCCTCGGTGTGTTTGTCAGGACGAGACCATCTGAGAGACAGCAACCAGCCAACCTGTCTGCGTGCTAGACACATCGGAACTACACCTGGAGTTATGGCCTGGAGTCCAATTTCTTCTTACGGTAGGAGCACTCTCGTGGTTATCCCATTCACACTCTCTGCAAATTTGAATGTTGGTGTGACCTGGTGATCTGACCTGGTGTAGTGTCATTCATTAACAGCATTCCAGGGTTGGTTTTTTTTTCCAACAGGTTAACACTCACCCACATTCAGCTGTTGTAACCCAAAATGGTATACAGGTTATCGACATGTTGCCTTGGCCACCTGGCCGCTGAACAAATTGCTAAAGTATTCATCCACATTTTGCTAATGGAATTCAAAATCAAAGGCTTCACATGATATTATTTTCCTATGCAAGCGGTTAGTATGGGTGACGGTACATTCTGAACCCACCAAGTGTGTGGCGAAGACAAAGCCCATCTTTAATCTTATCTTATCAAAAAATTTAATTTACTGAAAATGATATGAAACATGAATTTTACATGTAAATACGTGTATATAGCACACTCGCAATCGTGAAATTAAGAATGGTTCACGTACACCTGGTGTGCTTTGTCTATACAGCTCTATGCGACAAAAATTGTACCTAAATTTCGTCACCCTTGAGGAATTGTTTTACCTAATGAAAAATCTTCACACGGCTTTCTTAAATTATCTCAGCCTAGATACTAACACACGATAATATATCAACTTACTTCTAACACCAGCAGTTACATTATTTTATAATTACGTCCAGCATTGATGGACCATTAGTCAGAAACAAAGAATCATAACATTCCCAGATTTATCTGCTTAAAAATGCATCAAAATTCGAAAATCTCCCCCGATCTGTTTGTCGAAGTGCTATCC
The DNA here is from genome assembly GCF_023864345.2 of Schistocerca serialis cubense. NCBI lineage: Eukaryota > Metazoa > Arthropoda > Insecta > Orthoptera > Acrididae > Schistocerca > Schistocerca serialis. Next base: position 70,479,037 of record NC_064645.1, read on the forward strand.
TGAAAACAGGAAACACTATTTCTAACTACAGGTTTAGTTATTACGCATTCACATCAATCTACAGAAAAATATTCCGAGCACAGAAAGAAGTCAAGCGTTCGGACTATCCACTACTATGAAATAGCTGCCCTCTTTGGTTTACTTTATAAGGGCAAGAGGCTGGTCAAAGGTTAACAATAACTACACCTGCACTGTCTATGGTTCCCTGCACATGTCTCTCTGTACACGACACGCACACACACACACACACACACACTGTAAAATATCTGTGTCACTTGCGTTTATTGACATGGATAGAAAAATAATTTCCTATACGCCTTGAATTAGTGGATGATTTTCTGAAGAGTAGTTAGTTGCAGCGCACCAAAGGATTTTACGTGAGCGAGAGAGGTACGAACTGGTTATTTCCTAGCGCCACATTTCATTATTATCGTTAGTCTTCCGACCTGGACAAGACAATACCTGTCTTGCTTTAGGAGGCAAGAGGCATCAGAGAGGCTTCTCTGATGAGCTGATGTGGAGAAAACTATTATTCCTTTTATGTCTTGACCGTGACATTGGAAAGTTAAAGAATGGAAGCTCTTGAAAACGGTGAGCTTAATTTTCACGTAGCGCGCAAACGGCCATTTCGACACAGTCGCAGCCACTGAGGAATTAATCCGTTTTCACGTACCTCCTTTCACAACTAAACCCATCGCCTTCTCTACAGTAAAAGGTGCCGTAAGACAATAACAATTTTGTATCCCGATCTCTTCACTTGAATGGTTATTATAAATTAATGAACGGACGGACTCCCATCTGCACAACCTCTGTTCAGCTCTATAAACGTGAAGATAACAATATGTGACCAAACAAGATCAACTTCAACATACCTGCTACTTTTCTACAGAGATCATAATATGCCATCTGACACCGATTTACTTACAGGAACTCTAGACTGCCCCTGGGGCGAGGTCTGTGCAGTACACACTTACACGGCTGAGCCCAATGATTCATTTCACAAAATGTTTCTTACACACTGTCTTTCACTTGTGCCATAGTGTTCTCAGATGTTTTAAAATCTTAGCATTCATTTCGGTCCCTTTTGCGTTGATGTGCAGCGACCTCGTATGTGACTCTTTCGTGTACCAGTTTCTGTAGTAATCTTTTAACTATAGTTGCGCGTACAATACCATCTTTACACATACAAAATCGTTCTAACTTATCTAATTACATGACATAACTTATCTCTCATCAAATTAGCTTTCATACAAGAATATTTTTCTCTTTGTGCTTATTCTGTACAGCCGTTTTGCAATACTACAATGAAACAAATGTTTTCAGTAAAACAGTTACAGTTCCTCGTACCTGAAACGGAAACAGGAAAAAAATACAATATTCCTACTTAGGTATATGTTCTCTTCGCTTGACTTATTGGATGTTAAAGTCGCACGAATGGGTTAGCTAATTGGACTGCCCTTTGATCCATCCGTGAAAAGGCCTTCAAAGCGTCAATTTTTGGTACCAACGACTCCCCATACGATGCTTTTCAGGTATGTCCACCTCTTTCCCAAAGATAGTTCCATGACACAAATATTCTAAGGGAAATTGTGATATATTACGTACATATACACATAAAAATGCTATTTTCTCCTTTATTACATCTACATTTCGCTGTCGGCATTTTTAGCTCTGGAGTGTCTCGAGATTTCTTCTTTTATTTTACCTCATGATCTTTTAGTGAGAATACATTTATTCCTTTCTCCTTAAATTCCCTCGATATGCACTTGAATAAATGTCTTTGTGAAGTTCGTTTCCTCTTATGAAATTCAAATGGGCCCTATGTCCGTTGGGCGGCATGAACGCTCTCACCTACATCAGGGCATACGGAACGATGAGTAGGGTGCCACAGCGTGGCAACTGGTCTTCTTATCCACCAAGTTGAGCGGTGCGGCTTCCTTTATAACAATACGTGTGTTACGAGCGAGGGTTGCCGAATGCATTCTCCAAGCGTGGTTATATGTGCGCCGGGCTCCACCACACCCACAGAAGAGTAGCAAGGTTCTTGAAGAGGACGAGAGTTTTTTCTTTACTACTAGACCCTGGTAAGTAGTGTGGTGTCACCGCCAGACACCACACTTGCTAGGTGGTAGCTTTAAATCGGCCGCGGTACATTTAGTACATGTCGGACCCGCGTGTCGCCACTGTGTGATCGCAGACCGAGCGCCACCACAAGGCAGGTCTCGAGATACGGACTAGCTCTCGCCCCAGTTGTACGACGACTTTGCTAGCGACTACACTGACGAAGCCCTTCTCTCATTTGCCTAGAGACAGTTAGAATAGCCTTCAGCTAAGTCAATGGCTACGACCTAGCAAGGCGTCATTAACCATTTTAAGATAGAGTCTCACTTGTATCATCAAGGAATGCTGTATACTAATGATGGATTAAAAGTTCAGTATTATAGCAGCTACGTACTTTTCTTGCTACCATTCATTACGTATCCTGTTTCAGACCTCTCTCTAGCCTACGTGAGATTAACGCGTGCCTTTCGGCTACTTCAGTGTGGCGTAGCTGTCTTGTTACGCCACAACAAGTAGCACAGCTTAATGTTTATTTACATGCGCCAAGTTGCCTTTTACTGTTCACCGCTGGAAGTCTGGAACAACTCGTCCACATCCGGGAACAATACTTCTTTAAACCACAGTTTTAACTTCACTATATTTGCATTACTCGGATGTAGTCATTCAGTTTATAGCAACTTTTTTAACTTAACTTCGTAACAATTTGCCTTCATACTGCCGTCGTTCATGAGCACAATGATGATTGCGGGTATCACCAGCAACATACGCATTTATTTACAATTTTTTTATTTACAGTACAATTGTTTGAGTTATTGCTCCCTTTCAATATGATTCAGTGTCTAAGCAAAACCGGATTACATGAGACTACCTTATGCTTCCAGCAAACCGAAACGCGAATCGTATGTAAACACGGGTCGTCTGGAAAGCACTCCTTGTGAAGTTACAGTACTCATTTTCCTCTCTGTAAATGTTTTGCTTTATTGTTTGGTTATTTTTGCATCAAAATTTCGGAGCGTCGTCAAACGCTCAGAAGCATGCCAAATTTGAGATGTGGATTACTATTTTTACTGCTGATCTGCTGTGGAGAGGGTTAGGAAGAATTTCATTTCCACGATACCGAGAGCAGAACTTCGCGGTAACTACCAATTTGTAGTTTCCAATCTTCATACAAACACTAATAATAATAAAAATTTACACAATAGACAAAACTAGAATAAAAAGTATTATTTAACTTTTCTTTCTTTATTATTTCTTAGTGATATATTCACATACAGAGATTTAAATTTGAGTGTGCACGCCGCTGTTATTCTCCTACTAGATCCACCGTATCTCTTGCTCTCTGCTAATGACAAACCTACCCTAGCCCAATTTACTTTTTGTATACCAGCACATTTGCCACATAAGTGTACTAAAATCTGTTTTACTGAAGTGCTATATAAAAATTAGAATAGCAGCAGTACACTTGTGTTCTGATTTTGTTCTTCACTCTTCTGTTCCGAGTCAAATCCTTACTTTATTCCGCCTTTAAGCACTGCCTCTGCTGTTAGTTTTCTTTACGTTGTCCTGCTGGAAGTACGAGGAGCTAGACCTTCCCCACAAAAAAAAAAAAAAAAAAAAAAAAAAAAAAAAAAAAAAAAAAAAAACCAACAGAAACAACCGGAGTAACATGGCCGTGGGCCCAGTACGCATTTTTGCTGCTAGGCGAGTATAGCGCAACTCATTGCCACTTCAGTGCCGCCTGTATTGTAGTCGTGGCTTGTTCTGTTTTTTATGGCTGCCCGGTCGTGGCAACCATCATTTGTATATGGAGTAGGACGTCACCAGGTTGTGACTAAAATCTGGTGGCAGGAAAACGATTAGTGACAAACAAGCGACAGCTAGTATAAAACAGTTACTTAGCTTTATTGACAGCAAAGAGTGTACCGGGGATAGAGTTCCAATTAGTGTCCAAAGAATATTCCTGATTCGTGGCCTAAGTCGTTATACGATACTGAATCACACAGCGAGCTAGCTAACAACGAACGGCAGCACTGACGACTGCAACGAGCTGTCTGCCAGACCCCCTGACTCGGGGCCAGCGCTCCTGTTACATCGTGTAGCCAGAGGGCGCTGTAGGCCCCAGCCCGGCAATGGCGCGACGTCTTCGGTCGGCGGCGACGCCATGCGCCCCCGGCGGTCGCGACGGGAAGCTGTGGCAGGCGATGCGACGGCAGGGCGCGCGCGCTATTCGGTTGGGTCCGCGGATACAACACTGTTCATCTGCAGTAGTTGATTTTGCTAGCGCTGTTATTATTGTTACGTTTTTTTATGATGGCAAGTTTAAGTGAGCAACGTGCAGCTGTGAGAATTTGTTTTCTATTCGGTAAAAATGCTGTTGAAGCTGTTTTTATGTTGAAAATAACTTACCAAGGTGTTGCTAAGGCAAAATCGCAAATGTACAAGTGGTTCACGCGATTTTAAAACGGTGACATGTCGATTGATGATCAGCCTCATTCTGGACGTCCGTCAACTGATCGAACCGACGAAAATATTGAAACAATTCGAAATCTTGTGCTCACAGACGTTGACTGACCATCGATCAACTGCAAGAGACTGGTGGTTTATCTTGGAGCTCAGTTCAGCGAATTTTAACGGAAGATTTGGGAAAGAAAAGAGTTACCGCCAAGTTTGTTCCTCGGGTTCTGGCTGACAGTTAAAAGGAACATCAAGTTGAAAAATGTCGTGCTTTGAAACAATAACTTGAGACTGTTCCAGATTTTCCGTCGGAGGTTAGTATTAGTGAAGAGTCATGGTGCTATGGTTACGACGCAGAAATAGGGCAACAGTCTACCCCATGGAGGACATCATCGACACCTGGTCCAAAAAAAAAAAAAAAAAAAAAAAAAAAAATTGTCAAGTGAATTCAAACATCAAAACATTGCTGATTTGCATGTTTGATGCCAAGGACGTAGTTCATTCATTGCTCCCCCCAGGTCACACTATCAATCAAAACTTTTATTTTGAAGTTCTAAGAAGATTGCGCAAGAGTGTTCGTCGAAACAGAGCCGATTTGTGGCAGACAGGAGACTGTTTCTTCCACCACGACAACGCACCTCCACACACAGCTATCTCTGTTACACAGTTTTCGGTTAAAAACGGCATGGCTCCACTGCCCAGCGCACCTTACTCCCTTATCCTGGCTCCTTGTGACTATGTCTTGTTTCCACGCATAAAAAGCGCCATTTGACGACACCAGTTTGACAATATTGAAGAGGGCAAGAAAAAAACGAGGGAGGAACTGTCAGTCATTTCTAAAGATGACTACAAAAAATGTATGGATCGGTGGAAGCACCGATGGAGCAAATGTATTAGATGTAACGGAGAATATTTTGAAGGGGATAAGGCTGTTTTGTAAACAGTTTGAAAGTACATAGATTTCGGTACCCCCTGGTACGTCTTCAGGTCTAGATGTGCCTACAAATCTTTAATCGTCCTGCTCTCTGAGTATGCGAGTAAATAGATTCCATCATGCGGAAACTGCACAAGGCGAGAAGGAAAGGTATACATCAGTTCCGATTAATTATTCTTCTTTTGTTACAATGGTGGTTTACAGTGGGTCTTTAGCAATACACTTTCCTCAACAAAGAATTGATTAACCAAACGCAGCTGCTTGTAATTGTGATTCGTTCGCACTTTTGCACTTTCTGTTAAAGATATTAATACTTGCCTTACATTTCCTTCAAGGGATACTTCCCCCCTAGGCATATGTGAATAGGTGTTAATCCACTCGTTCTTTTCCTTGTTTTTGTGTATTAGATATGATGATGTGTATGGTGTATTGTATAACGGAATGTTGTCAATGATTTGCTCAGCTTAAAAGGTTAGTCTTCACATGAAGAGGGCTCCCACTCCCATGGTCAACAAAGGAGGGCGTAATGTGATTAATTTAGTTCGACATACATGTAGCCACCGAATGTATATTATCGGTGAACTCGCTTATATTCATCGCTGGGTTTGAATTTCCTCATTGCAACTCCCTGTTGGGATTAAGGGTCGGATTCTATGGCTGGTAAATGTTTCTCCCCTGATTAAATTGAGGAAGATTTTCGTGGTGCTATTGCTGCTGTGGATTCAAACTCCTATTCGTGCTGTTCTGAAGGTGATTATTAGGCGGTGAGCCCCACTGACTTCTACTGTTCAGATCATTGCAGTTGCCGTCACCGTGAACCTGTCATCATACCCCTACGTCTCCTTTTGTGTTTCGGAGAGCTGCCGCTGGCCAGGCCGATCACTAACTTTGACACAGCCTGCTGTGTGTCAACAAACGCAGGAAGCGCGTCAGGTGCTCACCCGTAATTGATTTAACTGAAGGAGGGGGTGGACAAAGGAACGAAAGTGGAAGGTATGATTGATCTCAGGTGCAGCAGAAGTTTGAGGCGCACCAATCACGACCAGCGAAAATGTGTGCACTAGGCTGGGATTCGAACCTGGGATCTTCAGCTTATAATGCAGTTGTGTTAATCACTGCGCCAGCCAGAACAGAGTGCTCAGTGGGCCTGTGGCATGCCTCACGATCCGACCAACCCACACTGCCACCGAGCGCCACCTATCGGCAGTTCCTGTCCATTTCCTACATGCTCGATACAATGAGAATCCCACAGGAGGTGGTACCTACTTGTGATCCGTAGCCCACCTAGGCGAATCAGTTACATGAATGTACGGTATCTGTTCTTTCGGACATCTCAGAAAGAACAGACACCACGCATTCATATAATATAGCCCCTTTGTGCTGCAGCCAGGGTGCGGTGGGGGAGGGGGGTGGGGTGTAGCTTGTTTTCCGACCCCACAATTACGATACCAATTCTGGTTATAGCTCTCATATCTTCGTTTATAGAGTCAGTTGGATCGAGGACAGACAAAAGGTATTCCAAGTTAGTTTCTGAGACTTTCACCAGTTTTCCTCTAGCGTGAAATGGAAGTTTTCCTTTCAAAATGTGCAGAAAATCACTAAGAGCCATAGCTTCATCCCAGAAACGAGTCTTATTTTTGTACCTCTCGAAATATTTTCTTACCGTTCCCTGCCTGATGTTGCTTGGCTCTGGACTTAATACTTGTTATCCTAAAACAATGGAAAGTCCAGCATGGAATGCAACAATATTACAGAAGGAAAGTTGCTACTCACGATATAGTGGAGATGCTGAGTCGCGATAGGCACAACAAAAAATTGTTTGAATATTGTTGTTGTGCCTACAGGGACTCAGCATCTCCACTATATGGTGAGTAGCAACTTTCCTTCTGTAATATTGTTACTCGTTTTCTTAATTTTTCTTGCACACAGCGCTACCAATATTTCGCCAGAAATGCATTCTCAAATTATACTAATGTGTCATACCTCTCTGCCGTCTCGGATGCCCAAAGTGCGGCCTTACCTTGTACAAAACCAAATGTATACTGAATCTTTTGTTGTTCAGGCCAACCTGTAGGCCACATGCTTCTAAAGGCTTTTGCGAAAATAGATGGATGAACGGATTTCTTTTCTGGGATGAACACCTGGGATTGTCCATTTTTATATTTTTCTAGTGTACCTGACGAAAGTGTGGTGTCTGCCCCCCTGCCCACATTTCGTGGAACAGCGTTTTCCGGTACTATGTTTGTGCTAGCTAGTGTTGCCTCTGCACATACGTTTGCATGAGAATCTGGAGTACGACATTCATCATTACTATAACCTCTATAGCTACTAACTTTCCTTGCTTGCTCCTTAATGTTATCCATTCTTCTTCTAATTCCTCGATTTGTGTTCCTACTTGTATTTGCACATGATGCTTCCACTTAGGTAGATCCTGTGTAAGTGCATTTTGTATTTGACCTAACTCAATTTTTATCCTTAATGCTGACGTATTCTGCACTGTGTACACATCGGTAATCTTTTGTTAGATAGCCTTCTGTAGCTCTTTCTCGAAACTAAATGAAGTCTCTGTCTCACATAAAAACACATCAGCTTGTTTTTCATGTTTTGTTGCTATGTTCTCTACTTGTCTGACTACCTGCTGAACTGTGGATTGTAGTGTTGTGTATTCTAACAAGGAAGTTGCAATAGTGGGGGAGGGTGGGGCAGAGATGTGGTCCAGAGGGTCGGGAACCCCCGTCACCTGAATGAAATTACATTAACATAGTTGACGTGTTGTGAAACTGAAAGCTACAAGTCTTGTGACAGCCAGAGCGAGCGCACCAGCAGCAGCGAGTACTGTTTGTATAAAGCGTTTATTTTGCATTTTGTTTACGACCTTCCACTAAGGAAGGGATTCTATTTGTGTTTATCTGCTCTGCATAGTAACTAACAGTTCTTGATAAAACTTTACGTAGTTTTCGTGTTAGATTTCTTAGTGTTTTCTTGATCGTTTAGAACAGAAAGCGCCCTAAAACCGTCTTTTGTTTGTTTCGCGGCCGTTAGCCACTAGTCACTTGAATCAGCAGTTGTCTTGTGACAGCCAGAGCGAGAGCACCAGCAGCAGCGAGTACTGTTTGTATAAAGCGTTTTTGTACTTATTTGCTGCGCTTAGCTTTTAAATAGTTTTTCTGGGAAAACCTAGCGTAGTTTTCGCGTCTCGTATTTCAGTGAGTGTTTCTTGATTATCAGAGTAGCTCATCAGAAGATTATCTTGGGAATTTGTCACCGTATAGAGTAGGGTAAACATAGTCATGTGTAGGGACTGTGGTTGTTGTGAGCGGACGCAAGGAGAATTGGCCACTCTTCGGGGGCAGGTGGAGGCTTTGTCTGTTAGGCTCATCGAGCTCGAGGCGCAGGCGTCGGCTCGTAGTGGCGTTGGGGCAACTGTGGTGAGACCTATGCCTACTTCGGTGGCCCTGGAATCACATGGAACCCCTGATGTCGCTGCGTCTTCCGGCAGTGAGCATCTTACCGGTCAGCCATCACTCCAGGGTGAATGGCGGACAGTGGTGGGCTCGCGCGTGCCTGGCCGAAAGGCGAAGGTGGAATCTGGCCGCGTGGCAGCTGCCTTACCCCTTTCCAACAGGTACGGGGTGCTTCCTAGTGGTGATGACATCGTTTCCGAGCCACCACAGGATGCCTCGCCTGTTGGGCCAGTGGCCGATTCTCCGGCAAGGTCCCGACAGTCACAGAGGGCGGGCCTATTAGTTATAGGGAGCTCCAACGTTAGGCGGGTTATGGAGCCCCTCAGGAAAATAGCGGGTAGGTCGGGGAAGAATGCCAGTGTGCACTCGGTGTCCTTGCCGGGGGGTCTCGTCCGTAATGTGGAGGAGGCCCTTCCGGCAGCTATTGAACGCACTGGGTGTGACCGGCTGCAGATAGTAGCACATGTTGGAACGAATGACGCCTGCCGCTTGGGTTCTGAGGCCATCCTTGGTTCCTTTCGGCGGCTGGCTGATTTGGTGAAGACAACCAGCATCGCACGCGGAGTGCAAGCTGAGCTTAATATCTGCAGCATAGTGCCCAGAGTCGATCGCGGTCCTCTGGTTTGGAGCCGTGTGGAGGGTCTAAACCAGAGGCTCAGACGACTCTGCGACTATAATGGTTGCAAATTCATCGACCTCCGTTATTGGGTGGAGAACTGTAGGGCCCCCCTAGACAGGTCAGGCGTGCACTACACACCGGAAGCAGCTACTAGGGTAGCAGAGTACGTGTGGCGTGCACACGGGGGTTTTTTAGGTTAGAGGGACCCCCCCTTGGGCGAAACGATAAAATACCTGACGGCTTACCAGAGAGGACATTATCATCGTTGATAAAGAACGTCCGTCCTCAGAGACCAAAAACAGGAAAAGTTAACGTAATATTGGTAAACTGCAGGAGTATCCAGGGCAAGGTTCCTGAATTAGTATCTCTTATTGAAGGAAATAGTGCGCATATAGTATTAGGAACGGAAAGTTGGTTAAAACCGGAAGTGAACAGTAACGAAATCCTAGACACAGAATGGAATATATACCGCAAGGATAGGATAAACGCCAATGGTGGAGGAGTATTTATAGCAGTAAAGAATTCAATAATATCCAGTGAAATTATTAGCGAATGCGAATGTGAAATAATCTGGGTTAAGTTAAGTATCAAAGGTGGGTCAGATATGATAGTCGGATGCTTCTATAGACCACCTGCATCAGCAACCGTAGTAGTTGAGCGCCTCAGAGAGAACCTGCAGAACGTCGTGAAGAAGTTTCGTGATCATACTATTGTAATAGGGGGAGACTTCAATCTACCAGGTATAGAATGGGATAGTCACACAATCAGAACTGGAGCCAGGGACAGAGACTCTTGTGACATTATCCTGACTGCCTTGTCCGAGAATTACTTCGAGCAGATAGTTAGAGAACCAACTCGTGAAGCTAACGTTTTAGACCTCATAGCAACAAATAGACCGGAACTTTTCGACTCCGTGAATGTAGAAGAGGGTATCAGTGATCATAAGTCAGTGGTTGCATCAATGACTACAAGTGTAATAAGAAATGCCAAGAAAGGAAGGAAAATATATTTGCTTAACAAGAGTGATAGGGCACAAATCGCAGAATATCTGAGTGACCACCATCAAACGTTCATTTCTGAGGAAGAGGATGTGGAACAAAAATGGAAAAAATTCAGAAACATCGTCCAGTACGCCTTAGATAAGTTCGTACCGACTAAGGTCCAAAGCGAGGGGAAAGATCCACCGTGGTATAACAATCATGTACGAAAGGTACTACGGAAAGAAAGAAAGCTTCATCATAGGTTTAAGAGTAGTCGAATCGTAGCTGATAAGGAAAAGCTGAACGAAGCGAAAAAGAGCGTAAAGAGAGCAATGAGAGAAGCATTCAACGAATTCGAACATAAAACATTGGCAAACAATCTAAACAAGAACCCTAAAAAGTTTTGGTCATATGTAAAATCGGTAAGCGGATCTAAATCCCCTATTCAGTCACTCGTTGACCACGATGGCACCGAAACAGAGGACGACCGAAGAAAGGCAGAAATACTGAATTCAGTGTCCCGAAACTGTTTCACTGCGGAAAATCGTAACACGGTCCTTGACTTCAGCCGTCGCACGGACGCCAAAATGGAGAATATTGAAATAAACGATATCGGAATTGAAAAACAACTGCTATCACTTAGTAGCGGAAAAGCATCCGGACCAGACGAGATACCCTTAAGATTCTACAGTGATTATGCTAAAGAACTTGCCCCCTTTCTATCAGCAATTTATCGTAGATCGCTGGAAGAACGTAAAGTACCTAGCGACTGGAAGAAAGCGCAGGTCGTTCCCATTTTCAAGAAGGGTCATAAATCAGATGCGAATAATTATAGGCCTATTTCGCTTACGTCAATCAGTTGTAGAATAATGGAACATGTTTTGTGTTCTCGTATTATGACGTTCTTAGATAATACAAATATCCTTCATCATAACCAACATGGATTCCGCAAACAGAGATCATGTGAAACTCAGCTCGCCCTATTTGCCCAAGAAATTCACAGTGCCGTAGACACTGGCGAGCAGATTGATGCCGTATTCCTGGACTTCAGGAAGGCATTTGATACGGTTCCGCACTTACGTTTAGTGAAAAAAATACGAGCTTACGGAATATCGGACCAGGTTTGTGATTGGATTCAGGATTTCCTGGAAGAAAGAACATAACATGTCATTCTTAACGGTTCAAAATCTGCAGATGTGGAGGTAATTTCGGGAGTACCGCAGGGAAGCGTGATAGGACCTTTATTGTTTACAATATACATAAATGACTTAGTTGACAACATCGGTAGCTCCGTGAGGCTATTTGCAGATGACACGGTTGTCTACAAGAAAGTAGCAACATCAGAAGACTCGTACGTACTCCACGAGGACCGGCAGAGGATTAATGCATGGTGCGACAGCTGGCAGCTTTCCCTAAACGTAGATAAATGTAATATAATGCGCATACATAGGGGCAGAAATCCATTCCAGTACGATTATGCCATAGGTGGTAAATCATTGGAAGCGGTAACGACCGTAAAATACTTAGGAGTTACTATCCGGAGCGATCTGAAGTGGAGTGATCACATAAAACAAATAGTGGGAAAAGCAGGCGCCAGGTTGAGATTCATAGGAAGAATTCTAAGAAAATGTGACTCATCGACGAAAGAAGTAGCTTACAAAACGCTTGTTCGTCCGATTCTTGAGTATTGCTCATCAGTGTGGGACCCTTATCAGGTTGTATTAATAGAAGAGATAGACATGATCCAGCGAAAAGCAGCGCGATTCGTCATGGGGACATTTAGTCAGCGCGAGAGCGTTACGGAGATGCTGAACAAGCTCCAGTGGCGGACACTTCAAGAAAGGCGTTACGCAATACGGAGAGGTTTATTATCGAAATTACGAGAGAGCACATTCCGGGAAGAGATGGGCAACATATTACTACCGCCCACATATATCTCGCGTAATGATCACAACGAAAAGATCCGAGAAATTAGAGCAAATACGGAGACTTACAAGCAGTCGTTCTTCCCACGCACAATTCGTGAATGGAACAGGGAAGGGGGGATCAGATAGTGGTACAATAAGTACCCTCCGCCACACACCGTAAGGTGGCTCGCGGAGTATAGATGTAGATGTAGATGTAGATGTAGAGGATAAAAAATTTTCCGTTTTAGGGCGATACTTCGGCGTATATTCAACGTAGGACGACTGCGATGTGGGTAGAAAGGCACTGACATGTTGTCTAACAGTGCGCCAACTTCATGGTAACGCACGTCCCCATATCGCAAATGTTGCAACGCAGAAGTAAAGTGGGAAGCATTGGAGCACCCGTCCTATAGTCCTGATGTCTTCCCATGCGAGTCCTGTCGTGGAGGATCTGCAGCACGCGGTTACGGACTTCTTGACGTAACACGACACGGTGTTTGAGCAAACTGGCATCTTTAAACTGGTGCGTCAGTGGGCTGATTGCCTCAGTGCCCACCGCTATTCTGCGTGATTGGCATACCGATTCCGGACTGTAAGTCGTTAGGATGGAAACTTTTTGATCGCCCTTGTTTTCTGCTGTTCAATCATACGACGAGAAATGAATATGCAATATCGTTAGTCAACAAGGTCGTCGACAGTTATAAACTATCAATCAAACTATCATTTATCACCTATCTGTCTTTTTTTTTTAAAAAAAAAGATCGTTACTCTTCAATACATGATACATAATCAACCCACCACCTAACACATTAGTGGGTCCTACTTGATACTAAAACAATTATTACTACTGCAGCTTTTGTTCTATGAATGTTAGTTCTATTACTCTTCAACTATGGGAACTACTGCTATATCCTAAGGATACCAATATTTAATTATGTCTGCTACTTATGCTAGCCTACCTGCAGTGTAACAGGTGTGCCAACATGTACAAACCCACATTAGTGGGCCATCCTCACCATGCTAATCCCGATGCCCCTGGCACCGGGCTGGCTCAGTAGTACTGCAGTAGTACTCTGACGTTGTTATCCTGGCTTATCCTACATCTAACCTTATACTAAGTGCTATGTCAAGTTCGGTGAGTGTCAGAATTGGGTAAAAGAGGTGCACCCTCCCCCTAATCCCAGACGTGGCTGATCCCAGCCGTTAAGCGGCTGGCGAAGTCCACGCCTCGGAGGAACAAGACAGGTGCACGGATCTAGTCAGGTGATCAGATATGATCTGTTAGTTATTGTTCCGTAAAAATTCCTTTATGACTTTGTGTGATGTTTCATTAGCTGGCTTGTTCAGGATTTGCAAGTGGTCCTCTTGCCTGAGCAGATGATACGTGTCATGGTTAGGTAACTGTTGTCGTAATTGTGCCACTACGTCGCCGAAGAGGTGGCACTCATACACCACATTTTGAGGGGTACCTGGTGCGGTCCCAGTCACACAGTGGTGTAACCCGTTTCCCAAACCGTCATACATATGCCGGGTAGGGTTCCTGTCCAGTAAGGAAGAGCAGCAGTCCTCTTGATAGCTTGAAGTGTTTTAACTGTAATCGCTTCCTGATGTTCTGCGACCTGTGCCTTCATTATCCCACTGTTCCTCTCTCTCCCTTGTACATTGTTGGCCTTACTTGAGTTCAGTTGTTGTTTTGTTAATTCGTTCAGTTCTTACTTGTAGTCGAATGCAATGTAAGTGCCGCCGTTTATCGTTTTCGTGCAGTCTGTTGTTCTGATAGTTTCTAATTAGCTTGCAAAAGGAAAATGACTGGAAACCGATTTTGGTTTGTCCACTAGCATTAAGAAAAGCTATAAATATGTAAGCACTACCATAATAGCCTAATTACCGACCTATAGCAGTTTAATATTAACACTGTAGTCGTTACTTTGAGACAGGTGGAACTAGGAGATTGCAATGTTCCAGTATTTTACAACGCAGTGGAGTGGTAAAAATCATGGCAAATAACATTAAATTAAAATCAGTGTATACAAATACACTTGGATTTCCTTGTGTCACCCAAAACTCACGCTGATCAACAAAAATGTCGCCCAGACTGCAATAGTTGCATTACTTTAAAAAAGAACTGTTCAAAATTCTGTTATTAGTAGCTCAAATGGCAAATATTGCCCAGCCTGGCGAGCTGAGCAGTATTAACCGGTTTAGAAACGGAACGCTGGGGAGAGGTTAGTGGAGAGCGGAAGGGGTACATGATGAAATCACTTTCTATACTTTGTTGGTTTCTAAAATATTTTTTCAGCAGACTGTTTCAACTGGTCAGAGCCGGCTGCACCATGCATGTAGCCGCCCCCCCCCCCCCCCCCACTACCTTTCCGACCAAAATCTGTTTACCCTTTTGTAATCTTATAATTATATCTTAAAATATGTTTTCATTGATGGAATATCAGCAGACAAAACATGCATTGTTAAACGGAAAACATGGAGTATTAGAATTCCATCTTTTGTAGCGATGCATTTTATTGTGTTTGAAAATAATGCACGAATAGTTTTCCAAATTATCAAAAACAGGGTAGCCCTGCACCTTGAAGCGCTGAGCTAGCGATACCTGGGTTCAGGAGGCGAGATGGTCAGAATCTACGTGTTGGCAACCTTGAAAATTGTTTCCAGTTGTTTTCCATTTTCAATTTAGGCAACCGCCAAGGCTGGAACCCTATTACAGGCCACAGCCAGTTAATTCTGAATTTCTTTCTTTCCTGACAGATGCCAGTTCCCTTCAAGATGCAGCCTCTCTGCTTAAATGAAAAGAGCTGCATGGAAAGCGAGCCTAACATGTGATTCCAGGCACTGAAAGCCATATTTACTTGGGACTGATTGAATGAATGTCAATTTCGCGCCCTACACGAGAGATTTTCTATGTCGTAACAAGTAGATGAGTACGTTACCTGACATACCTTGGCAATAATGATCGGATTTGTCTGTTAAAATGTACAGTATGTAATGCAAAGGTATGACACTCGATTCAACACTATTGACACACTGAACTAAAAATCCTGCATGCCAATGAGCAAACGGTGAAAGAAGCTGCTGGAGGAAACATTTTAGTTTGGGGGCAGATGTGGGTTGGGCCATCACGGCTGAGTACAACGGAACGCTTTTAAAAAAGGAGTTGGCGATCTGTGGCTAAAGGGACAATGAACACGCCGGGTGATACATTGAAGAGAGCAGGTAGTGCGCCAGCTCTGCTTACTATGGAGAAATTCTTTAGAAAAGTGCATTGGGGAATTTCCAGATGGATACAAACAGACCAGCGACGCAGTTGATCACGTGAAATACCTGTGGTGCGCTCGTGATGTATGTGTGTAATTTTTAGGCGTCAGGAGCGGGCACAAAATGTCCGATTGGCTGGAATAAACTTGGAAGGAGTAGAAAGGGGCGAAATTTCGATGCAGTTTGAAGGTAGGCCCTTTGCGATTAGTACAGGTAGTTTCCACAAGATGAAAGGAACGCTCCCATTGGTTTGAAAAAGCCGTGACGTGAAACACAGAAGGACGCAGGTGAGGGGCAGTTTGCTACGAAAGAGACAAGCCCAAAAGTTTCGTCAACTCTTCTCTGAATCGGCATCAAGGGTAGAACAGGGTGCTTCATGCTCTGTACAACGCCAAAGGAGGGATTTTGTGTGAACAATGCATTCACTTCGGCTGACATTCAGCTAGAAATTAGCTGAAGAGTCATTGAGCTCCAACAGTGGAGAAACGAAACAGCCACGTAGTTAATTGTTCTTGAAAGAACTGAGAGAGCATTGTAGTATACATGCTGCTCCATCTACACATGTGTATATCCCCATATTTCGACACTACGAGGAGGAGGAGCATATTGGTGTTTAACGTCCCGTCGACAACGAGGTCATTAGAGACGGAGAACAAGCTCGGGTTAGTGAGCGATGGGGCAGGAAGTCGGCCGTGCCCTTTCAAAGGAACCATCCCGGCATTTGCCTGGAGTGATCTAGGGAAATCACGGGAAAGCTAAATTAGGATGGTCGGACGTGGTATTGAACCGTCGTCCTCCCGAATGCGAGTCCAGTGTGCTGACCACTGCGCCACCTCGCTCGATTTCGACACTAGGGATGAGTGCACAAGAAAGATAGGACAGTTTCTGCTGATAAAATCAGTAAGGAAATCGGATTTCGATTACCTTTTTTTATAGGATTTTCACAGCGCGAGAGGAGCCCTGCAGCTGACAGCTCATTGCAGCTAATGTAAATGCCACTAGCAAGGTGTAAAGTTGTTGTTTCACCAGGTTGTGGCCACTGTGAACTCGAGGAACCCTGAGTAATCTTTTGCTCATCTTGTCACAAAAACAAACCATCCTCTGTAAACTTGATTGTCATCCTAAATAGTATTGAACCTGGAACCGAAATCGGATGGTTTGTTGTAATATTGGCCAACTTCAACTTCTATAGAACCTTCTATTCAAATTTGATATTGTTGTGTTCAGTGTAATTCGCTAAACAGGACGTAATGTGTTATCCTGACAACTGTCCTATCGTTGTCATGCCACAACCTATGTAATTTAGTGTACTTTTTTGACAATAATTCTGAAATTAAATTGTGTTACGGATAGACGTAAATATGCTATGTCCTAGAATAAGGATCCATTCCTAACCCCAGAAGTCACTTTGTACTGTATATCTGCATATAAATACGGCTCACTTGGAGCACGGGAATTTATCATGTCTTCAAGTTTTACTCCAAGAACGAAGTTCTGTTGTGGAATGTCTTATATGTAACAGCCTTGGAACAGTGAATCTAGCCGTCACAACTCTAGCATATAAAATATAAATAAACGTCACATAAACGACAACATTTGTTGTAAATATCCTTTGGGAGTCATCAGTCTTCTGACTGGTTTCATACAGCCGACAACGCATTCCTCTGCTGTGCTTTCTTCATCTCACATTAGCTCTTGAATCGCACGTCCTCAGTTATTTGCTGGATGTATTAAAAATCTCGGTCTCCCTTTACAGTTTTTACTCTCTGCGGCTCCCTCTAGTACTGTGAAAGCTATTCCATGATAACAGATGTCCTGCCATCCCTTCCCCTCTTGTTGTCAGTGTTTTGCATAGGGGGAGTGTTTCTCCAGAGTGACATATCTCCATGAAATACGAAACTTGGGGAAATGGTAAGATGTGATAGTGGCCATTATTGTCGCTGGAACTATATAACATTTTTTTACGTAACTCAATTGTGTAACTGTAAATAAATATGCAAAAGTAAAAAAAATAAAATAAAAAATTCATAATGTAATCATTTCAAGGAAATGCACAACTTGTATTGGAGTTGAGTCACTTTTGAAAAAAAGGTCTTGATAAAAGAAGGTAAAGGATTCAATCCTGGTTTTCGTCATGTTCCTGACACTGTGAATGTCAAAATAATAATATGCTGGATAAAAACAAAAATTTTAATAGATATATATTTTGAAACTACCTGGCAGATTAAAACAGTGTGACGGACCGAGACACGAACTCGGGACCTTTGACTTTCGCGGGCAAATGCTCTACCAACTGAGCTACCCAAGCATGGCTCACGACCTGTCCTCACAGCTTCAATTCTGCCAGTACGTCTTCGTTTCATTCTGATATATACTTTAGTTAATACAGTATAGCGAAGCAAAAAAGTACTGAAATGCCAGGCTAACATTTAAACCCGTTACTGACGAGACTGTTTCATTTCTATCACTTTATTAATACATGGAAGAATAAGAGAGTGAATGACATTATTCATTATTACATTTAACACCTTGGAGTAACATATCATTGCAGGATGCCCGTCGTGTACTGCAACTTTTTCAAGATGACGCTTTACGTCCTCGGATGCTTTCCTTCTTCAAAGTATTAGCTAATACAGCTTGCTTAGGAACAAGACAAGACCACTTACTGCCACATTTTAATAGCCCATGTTTGCACCCCGCTAGTAGGTTGGAATAATGCTCTTCAAAAAATGGCTCTGAGCACTATGGGACTTAACATCTATGGTCATAAGTCCCCTAGAACTTAGAACTACTTAAACCTAACTAACCTAAGGACAGCACACAACACCCAGCCATCACGAGGCAGAGAAAATCCCTGACCCCGCCGGGAATCGAACCCGGGAACCCGGGCGTGGGAAGCGAGAACGCTACCGCACGACCACGAGATGCGGGCTAATGCTCTTCACAAGTGACGGATCTTGAGTTGACACTTAAGGGCTTCATTTCAGATCTTTTAAAATCTAATTTTGACTTAATACACAAATTATCTGCATTTTTCCAGTCGAAAATTTCATAATCGGTGCCAAGAATATGAACTTTACCAGTTCTGTTAAAACCCTAATCCTCAGGAACAAGAAGCAATTCAGTCTTCCTTATCATCTCCTCCACTCTTCCAAATACCCTTTCAGCTGGGAAATAGCTGTGTCCGCGAATTGGATAAGTTATGTGGAAGGTAACATGATAGAAGCCTGAAAGCTCACTAAGAACCGATAGCAAAACATAGTTCTTATTTTGCACACTACAGCCACCACAGAATACGTTAATTTCGCGAATATGTGCCTTATTTCTACAAAGCCTTTCGAGGTGATACTGATGAACTATAATATATCACATTCACACCAGACGTAAAAGTGGACATCATCATCAGCCTGCTTTCAGTTAGCATAATAACGCTGAACACTGCCCAAGCAATACTGCCACACCTGGCGTGAATAAAATGCCTAGTCTGACAATGTACGTGGCAGTGGTTGGGTCTGAACCATGTAAAAAATAAAACGCAATGCTGTCAGAAAGTGGATCATTCATTAGGCGGTGGAACTGTTTTACTCTTTCCTTGCACCAAGAGGTCACGCTCAATTTCCTTCACTTCATCATCAACATCACTTCATCATCATCTCACTTCATCATCAACATAATTTTTGAGTTTTTCATAGCGCTGTTCGGAAAAGCTGCAAGCGTCACTTCTAGGAGTGCCAAATCCTAGGTTGAAGTCAGTAGCAAAAATCTTATATTAAAAGTGATAGTAGCAGCTTTTGGCTTTCTCGTTGTCAGCATAGGCCTTACGGAACATTCTGCCAATTGTTCTAATTGATAGCTCCGATGGAAGATAGCTTCCTACGTGGAGTCAGAAAATATAACAAAATAACGTAAAAACAGCACAAAATTAGAATTATTTTACATATAGAGTTTCGTACAGTTGAAGTTGCTTTATACATAATATACCAGGCGTAGAGGAAATAGTAATGTAAAATTTAATGTCGCATTTAAGCGGGACCCATTCTAATTGTAAGAAATTTACAATTAAATTAGGTATGTAGGCCTAAAATTGCGTTTTTACTGAATTTGGTTACTCCGGATATTCGAAATATTAATATTACAATGCTTACCCTATACCTGCCGTAATATCCCTCGATGCAATTGAAGCTCTAAATGTGCTGTCGTATTAGCTCTCTAATTAGTTCTTTGACTAAGCCATTTGCCACCTCGCCTCTCGCCTCTTTAGTGGCGAGTCTCCATATCACTGTCAACAGCTGACATCTTTCCGCCTGTGGTACTTTTGTCATGGCTGTGTCTTATTCGGACGACACAGCAGTTATATTACATTACACCCCCTTCGCATGTACCTGGCTGATGAAAGAATACAAAAGGCACGAAGTGCTTACCCACGAGACGGCATTCAGTGTAGTACAACAAACTGAGAAACTTCAGCATATTTTTGTTTTCTAAGCTTGAAACGTCCCCTTAGAAAAATTATACATGACTGTGCTTAAACTGACACACAATATTTTTAACGCAACACAATCTGACTTTCAATAATCCCTACAAAAGAATGGCCCTGACTAACATTAACCTATACCTTTTACAAATCACTTACCCCACAAAAATCTTCGTTACTCGAACTACTGCAATACAACGAGCGGCACTACGGCCAGCTAAATAAAAGATTCTAACTACTGAAGGCACTAACTACTGATAGGCATAGTTAGCAAATGAAAGATTTTGATAGAGAACAAACAATGTATTTACCTTAATTGTGGTCAAAAGTCAGTATATATATATATATATATATATATATATATATATATATATATATATATATATATATATTACTGTCTCTGATGGACACACGTCCCGGTCATCCGCTCTCAAAACTCCGCCATCTCTCTCCCTACATCCACCACTGCTGGCGGCGCACCTCCAACTGCGCAACGCTACGCCCTGTTAACAGCCAACTGCCCAACACTACAATAGCGACTATCGCAAAAATGCAAACGAGCCACAGACTGTACACAGCACAGCCAGTGATTTTCATTCAGAGCGCTACGTGGCGGTGGCGTTATCAATATAAGAACCTAAACAGCATACTTACAAGCTCTAATGTGAGAAATATAATGTAATTGTATGGAAACGTATCTACATGAAATATTACAGTTCCAAGATGCTCAGAACGTTATCGAAACAATTTAAAAACTAAATTACACCCTATAATGATGCGCCACTAAAGTAGATTAGATAAGACAAGATACACTCTGAAGATACATTGAAATTACAAGAACAGAACTATGCGAGTAACTTGATCCTCCCTCGTTTCCATGTATGAAAATTACAGTGCAGTGGAAAGCAATGGCAACATAAAATTTGTTACACAGGATTTATGAAGAGCTGATATATAATACATCAAATACATCACATAAGAGAAGGCAATCTAAAAATGAACGAAGTGAAGCTGAATACAAAAGTGCTAGTGCAGTAGATTCTCCCATGTTATCACACAAAAATGTTGTATGCACCATACGTATTGTAAAATCTAGGTATACACCTTTCCGTACAAAATTTTTGTACAGTAAACCTACACCAAATGTGGAAAGGTAACTTCGGATGATTTTAAAATTCTGACACCTTCTCAGGCAAAATGTAACGATTTTCTGTAACGAATTACTTAGTCATGGCACATTTGTGCCACTTCATATTAATCCTACGCTTCATTTTTGTATATTTTGCAGCCTTTGCAGTACCACGTGATAGTGACCCAAAGGCCGAAATTGCTATACTGAAATGAAATATATAATATTCTGCAGGCAGCTGTGTACATAGTCCCTTTAAGAAATGCGACATTTAGATACGAATTCGTCACAATAATGCACTTGACACGAATTTTGCTAACAATTTGTATATCCACTCCACGAACTGCTAACGCATCAAATTTATTCTGCTCGTTCTGCAGAATTTGATGCTTTGAGTAATCCCTTAGAAATTTCTTGCGTATATGCTGTTACCTCCGAATAAAAGTGGTGAACTATTATTTATTATGCGTTCTTCTCCTACCATATGTCACATAATGAGTTCCAAGTGCTTCTTCAAAATTTAAATTTTCAGTTCTGAATCTTTAGATTTCGGCATAGTCTTATGTAGTGTATTCCTCATAAGTGCACCATCAAATCTGAAATAGAGAAAATTTGTCCATTGAAGCAGATCGAAGTTTGTAAGTAGTCTGTTTATTAGCATAGAAGGTACGTGTTTTTTTATGAGCAAACCAAGCTCTTTCCTGTATGGTTCTAAACTTTGTCCTTTCCGAATAGGTACAGTCTTCATGAACCTCTTGTCTTTTCACTTCATCAAGGTAATGCTGTTCGTATCCCTCAGTCTTCACTATTCTGGCGATAGCTGCAGTGCTACAGGCTGAAGAGTCAATCGCTGAAAGTTTTATGAAAACTTGAATTATGAAGGAAGTTGTTCCACCTGAAGAGCTAGGCAGTGGTAGGTAGCATTTCATGCCCTTTTAAGCACTATAACAACCAAGAGTAAATGCAGATGATAAACGGGTATTCATTGGGCAAATATATTACACTAGAACTGACATGTGATTACATTTTCACGAAATTTGGGTGCATAGATCCTGAGAAATCAGTACCCAGGGATCGAATGAAGGGTAGAGCCACGGGTCGTAATATATCTTAGATTTAACGTCCACTGTTCAAAGAGCCCTCAATGCGAACAAGAGGTGAACGAGACGTGTAACCAATGGCACCCCGTACCATCACGCCGGGTGACACGCCAGTTGCCGATGACGAATACACGCTTCCAATGTGAGTTCACCGCGATGTCGCCAAACATGGATGCGATCATCATGATGCTGTAGACAGAACCTGGATACATCCGAAAAAATGACGTTTTGCTATTCGTGCACCCAGGTTCGTCATTGAGTACACCATCGCAGGCGCTCCTGTCTGTGATGCAGCGTCAGGGGTAACCGCTGCCATGGGCTCCGAGCTGATAGTCCATGCTGCTGCAAACGTCGTCGAACTGTTCGTGCAGATGGTTGTTGTCTTGCAAACGTCCCAATCTGTTGACTCAGGGATCGAGACGTGGCTGCACGATCCGTTAAAGCCTTGCGTATAAGATGCCTATCATCTCGACTGCTAGTGATACGAGGCCGTTGGGATCCAGCACGGCGTTCCGTACCACCATCCTGAACCCACCGATTCCATATTCTGCTAACAGTCATTGGATCTCGACCATCGCGAGCAGCAATGTCGCGAAACGATAAACCGCAAACGCGATAGGCTACAATCTGACCTTTATCAAAGTCGGAAACGTGATGGTACGCATTTCTCCACCTTACACGAGGCATCACAACAACGTTTCACCAGGCAACGCCGGTCAACTGTTGTTTGTGTATGAGATATCGGTTGGAAACTTTCTTCATGTCAGCACGTTGTACGTGTCGCCACTGGTGACAATTTTGTGGGAATGCTCTGAAAGCTAATCATTTGCATATCACAACATCGTCCTGTCGGTTAAATTACGCGTCTGTAGCACGCCATCTTCGTGGTGTAGCTATTTTAAAGGCCAGTAGTGTATATTTCTAATTTCGGTGCGTATGAGTATTATGTCTGTAAAGGACGGTAAATAAGGGCTTCGACTGTGGGTAAATACCAGGGAAACAGTTCTAGCGTCTGCTTCTGTTTACTTTGCCATTACGCGTTTTGATGATTGACACCGTCATCTTCAGTTGTAGAGTTGTTTGTTTACATAGAAGGTGTTCGCAAAAAGTACAAATGTCCTTCTACCGTATCAGACTAAAGGAGGTGTGGCGAATTTTACAAAATATAAGAACTATTTATCTAGAAAAGGCACTTTTGTAGTTGAAAAACATGCATTTCTCGGTCGTAAAAATTCTCATGTATGTCCTCTCCAATGTACAATAAGTTTGCACTGTCACTTCCAAGATTTTTTACATGTTCCAGATAAGTTTGTTTACTTTGAATACAAAAATAAAGTAATAAAACGTTTCTACGTAAGTAGGGTTTCTTTATGTGAATGGGCTGCACCAGAATATGCACAATCCAGCTGTTATACTAAGTAGTTATGTATAAACAAGAAAGCTTTTCTTGCATTTGTTAAAAATATGAATCAGCTGTAGCACTGGAAACCAAAGAAGTCAGACAACAACACTAAAATTTCTGTAGCGAAGAAAGAAATCGCAAGTGAAAGAGATAGAAACACCACCCCCATTAAAGAAAATGGACCACTCCAGACATTAAATATTAAACTGAAACACCCTAAAGCAGTTCTCACAAAGGTAGAAAAAGGAAACTCATGAGTTATTTTATATGAAAATGAATACTTCCAGAGAATCTTGAAGTTCTTTGAAGAAAATAGTACCATACAGCTAGACATAGGCTCTACCAACAAACCCAACCTGAGCATAAGGCCTTCCTCATAAATATTTACTTCCTGCTTACTGACGGAGAAAATGACCAGTGTATGTTCTTGAATCCAACAACACCACACCTAGGATCACACAAAAGCTGGCCCCATAACACCGATCTCAAACATCACAAACTACCATGGGCAAAATATTCTACAGAAACTCAGCAAGAAAGAAACTACTAAATGAAAAAAGTCTCTCATCTGCGAATGATCTGAAAGATACACAGTACTAACAAATGGCAAATGATTTCTCTAGATGAAACAAATCTGTATACTAACATACCCACTAATAATGCTTTAGCTGTCACCAAACAAAACATTTTTTTTACAAGAAGCCCTCCTTGGCAGAAATCACAAAATCATTAACCTTGTAGAACTTGTACTAATATAGAATTACTTCTCTTTCAAAGTAAAAAAACCTACAAACAAACAAAAGGGTTAGCTTTGGGTGCCAGTGTGTTAGACCCTAGAGCACAAATATTCCCTAGCCACCCAAAGCACAAGCTTTTCGCAAAAAAGCAAACACGCATCCAAAAAGTTCAGTTCTTCAGTTCTAAAAAATATATGTAGACGATGCATTTCTGATAATTAGTGGGGAAAACAAAGGTGATGTCCAAGACATCCTCCAAACGATCAACAAAGTACACAAGAATATTATAGTCACCTGTCAGCAGGCAAGAAATAATAGTATTAACTTCTTTGACTTAACCAACTACAAACAAGATAACAAATATGTCTTCCTAATTTACAGGAATCCAACCACAATAGGCATATAAACATATTTCCTTATGCCACTCCAACATGCACAAACTAGCAGTACACCGTTCAATCATTCAAGGGCTCTAACAAACTCACTGAGTGATGAGAACCTCCGGAATGAAATAAAAATCATAAAGCAAGTAGCTGAAGGTGATGGGTATAAACCAACACTAATAGACAATTCAGTATAGAAAATTGAACAAAATAACCACCAATAACGAGGAAAAGTACACCAACAACATGCATCCCCATCCTTAATAACTTCTTCCAAAAAATTGCTAATAACTTCAAGTGATTACATTCTAGAAAACAATAAAATTTGCCTGTGGCATCCTCATAACCTTAAAAGCAGTCAAGATTAATTTTTATCCTCTGTCATATATACAATCATATATAGTAAATGCCCAGCTCAATACGTAGGTCAAACCGGCTGTAACTTTCACAATATATTCAAAGTAAACATCGACGCCTTCCCATACAACGCACCACACTATTCTGCAATAGCTTCCCACATAAAAGATAAACGACATTCCTTTGACAATGGAGAAAGCTACCTTGAGATGATGTATACACTTAACAACGGACACAGACTGTCTCCATATCAAGAACTAGATATCTATAGCCACAGAAAGAAACTTGGGGAACATCTTCTCCACGACAATATTGTAACGGTCTGAACCATCCTTTTCGAAATCTTTGACAAAGTATTTAAAGCATTCTCATGATTTACAGTTTCAATGCACAGCCATTAATGTAAACACTCCCATTTATCTCTCAGTAAGTTCAACTTACGATATATATGCATGATCTGCTGTAATGTTATTATCCATAAGAAGTTAATTTAATAATTGAATTCTGCACATGTTTTTCTTCTAGCGCAACCTTATTCATATTTTTTTTTACAGCAAGAGGAAAATTTATTTATGCAAATAAATACTTCATCTTTTCTTTTATATCTAGCGCTGGAGCCTACTCATATTTTTAAAAAATACAAGATAATCGCCTCCGTGTGTATATAACTACCTTATATCATAACTGGATTGTATACACGTCAATATTCTGGTGCAGAACGTTAAAAAAAAGTGCTTATCTAGAACCTATTTAATCTTTATCAAATTATCCAGTGTAAAAAAGCATATCTGTAACAGGAACAACATCTTTGAAGTGACTGTGTAAACGTAATGTATAGTGGAGGGAACACATATCAGGCAGCTCTATCGTCTCTGAAAGTAAAATTCACGTTCAGATATTCACGTTTTACAACTTCAAAAGCGCCTTTTCTACATAGACAGTTCTTAAAATTAGCAAAAGACGCAACGTATCCTACGATGAAAAGACGTATGTACTCTTCACCCAGCTATGTAAACAATTTTTCGCTCGCAGATGGTGGCCTGAGCCACCGAATTATTTGTATTTCGGTGCATGCTTTCAGGAAACAAGGTAGGTTGTGGTGCTGACGCTGGAGGCTGAATCGCAGTGCTGTTCTACAACACTGTTAGATTCAGTGTTTGACATTTTGTTTATGACTACAGCCAATTGTGAGAACATTCCTATAGTACAGCAAATGACTACGTAGCGCTACTAGCGAGTGAGATACCAGTACGACTGCTTGCATTTACTTAAACTCAATTTATTTAATTTGTGCCCACCGCAAACCGTTGCATTCATAAAACTAGTGTTAACTTCTTAGGTAACTTGCGGTAACTTATCATCACGCAGTGTTCCTAAAACTTATTCCGGCATCAAAACTTTATATATGAGGGAGCTTAGATTTTAGTTAAGGACACGTTGAGATTTACTTTCACGTGTAATCCACACGCCAGCCGAAGTGGCCGCGCGGTTAAAGGCGCTGCAGTCTGGAACCGCAAGACCGCTACGGTCGCAGGTTCGAATCCTGCCTCGGGCATGGATGTTTGTGATGTCTTAGGTTAGTTAGGTTTAACTAGTTCTAAGTTCTAGGGGACTAATGATCTCAGCAGTTGAGTCCCATAGTGCCCAGAGCCATTTGAACCATTTTTTTTGTAATCCAAACTTTCTGCATAACATATCGATTTATAGGTTTTCTTAACAGTAAGTAATCTATTTTACGTATATTTAGTTTTCACAGTACACCGTAGCTTGGTCAACATTGGTTCCCACAGCGCTTTGTCCTCCCCTCGTCAGCTTGTCTTCGCTTACCGATAGTAAGAGGCCGCTGCACGACGCTGTTGAGCTGTTGGATACTCTATGTAATCGTTACTGACTAACGAATTTACAACGAAATCCTACTGTCTAATGAATATACAACGAAACTCGTAGTAGTGTTACGTTACTCCCTCTGCCTTTCTGTGTCTGTATGTGCGGTTCGACCAAGTGTATAGTGTCCGCGTAGATCCAGTCCCTTATTGACGGCAGGCTAAGTCGGTACTGGTACTTGATACCGAACACCTTTTGTCGCTAGCCATATTTTAGTTTTTCCTTGTACGCAACTAATGTCCAGCCCGGGTGGAGTCGGCAGTATTCGTAAGCCTCCAATTCCTCACTCATTACCCAAACTGTAGATCTCGTCACGGTGACTTCTGCGGAAACGGTATGTCTCCCTCAATTAATTGGAAATTAACTTTTGATCATAGCTGAATAAAGAGGTCAGCTTTATTTTGTAACGACCATGTACTAGCGATAATGTACGCTGAAGCGCAAAGAAACTGGTATAGGCATGCGTATTCAAATACAGAGATATGCAAACAGGCAGAATACAGCGCTGCGGTCGGCAATGCCTATTTGAGACAAGTGTTTGGCGCAGTTGTTTGATCGGTTACTACTGCTAGAATGGTATGCTATCAAGATTTAAGTGAGTTTGGACGTGGTGCTATAGTCGGTGCACGAGCAATTGGACACAAGATCCGCAAGTAGCGATGAAATGGAGATTTTCCCGTACAACCATTTCATAAGTGTACCGTAAGTATTAGGAATCCGGCAAAACATCATATCTCCTACATCGTTCCGAGCGGAAAAAGTCCTGCAAAAACGGGACCAACGACGACTGAAGAGAATCGTTGAACGTGGCAGAAAAAAGTGGTTCAAATGGCTCTGAGGACTATGGAACTTAACGTCTGAGGTCATCACTCTCCTAGAACTTAGAACTACTTAAACCTAACTAATCTAAGGACATCACACACATCCATGCCCGAGGCAGGATTTGAACCTGCGACCGTAGTGGTCACGCTGTTCCAGACTGATGCGCCTAGAACCGTTTGGCCACACCGGCCGGCACGTGACAGAAGTGCAGCCCTTCCGCATAATGCTGATTTCACTGCTAGGCCATCAACAAGTGTCAGTATACGAATCATTCCACGAAACATCATCGACATAGTCTTTCGGAGCCGAAAGTCTACTCATGTATCCTTGATGACTGCACGATACAAAGCTTTACGCCTCGCCAGGGCCCGTGAACACCGACATTGGACTGTTGGTTACTGGAAACATGTTGCCTGGTCTTTTTTTTCAATCCGTGCTCAGCTTAAGGCCTATGAAACCGTTTCTTTGCGAAAATACACAGCTGGCCAGAATCCTACGAACGAAATATTTTCAAATGAAACATTTAGTACTCCCACGCTCGATTCTAATGTGTAACTCAAATGTGTGACCGGTTCCCATTCGCTCACCGAAATTAAGCACTGTCGCGCTCGGCGCGTACTTGGATGGATGACCATTCAACCGTGCCGAGTGCTGTAGGTAGTAAGGCAAGCAAAGGAATTGTAAACAGTCTCTAACGACCTTCGCCTTCGACGGGACGTAAAGCCCTAACTTTACTTCCTTTTTCTAATATCTGAAAACACAAGAACTCTATGTCAGATTAACGAAATAAGTACTTTTTAGGATTTTGATGCCGAAATAGGCAAAATTAGGCGTCAACGTCGACATACACAATTTTAGGTCCTATAGAACTAACGGTATCAGTTTAGTTAGTCGTGAAACGCATAAGTACCAACTTACATGCAAATTGGAGCTTAGGAAAAAAATGGGTTCTAACCTGAAGATCCGTGATCTATATTTTACATATGAATAATAAAACACCTATAAAGAGTATTAGGTCGCTCTCCCTCTCGCTGCTAGTGCCTCACAATCTGAAAGCAGGTGCACGCTGCCAGTGGTCCTGGCGTGGCCAAACGCTGCGGAGACTTCCTCGCTTCGCATTCGGGAGGACGACAGTTCAATCCCGCGTCCGGCCATCCTGATTTAGGTTTTCCGTGATTTCCCTAAATCGCTCCAGGCAAATGCCGGGATGGTTCCTCTGAAAGGGCACGGCCGACTTCCTTCCCTGTCCTTCCCTAATCCGATGAGACCGATGACCTCGCTGTTTGGTCTCTTTCCCCAAAACCAACCAACCAACTAACTTCCTCGCTGCTCCGTCCCAACCGACTGACCACCACACACACCACCACCACCCGGAAATACTAGCGGACACAGAAAAGATAGTACGACAGTTCTAGTATCGATAAGCGCTGCTGCTGCCACTCAAGGAGGCAAGCCAGCAACTTCGTTATGCCAGGCAACATATTTTTTTTAAAAATAAAACGTCTTTAAGCATGACCCATCCAGTCTTTTATCTTTGTATCCAATGTAGACAAGCATATATATGTAACATGGACAACATCCTTGAAGTGACAGTTCAAAATGGTTCAAATGGCTCTGAGCACTATGGGACTTAACTACTGAGGTCATCAGTCCCCTAGAACTTAGAACTACTTAAACCTAACTAACCTAAGGACATCACACACATCCATGCCCGAGGCAGGATTCGAACCTGCGACCGTAGCAGTCACGCGGTTCCAAACTGACGCGCTTAGAACCGCACGGCCACACCGGCCGGCTGAAGTGACAGTTCAAACGCAATTTACAGTGGGGATGACATACATCACGCAGCAGTACACAGTCTTTTTACGGCTCTACCGTCCCTGGAAGTAAAACTCACATCCAAATATTCACGTTCTTCAATTTCAAAAACGCCTTTTCTATATAAACAGTTCTTGTAATTAGCGGAAGGCCCAACGGAACCGACGAGGAAATGACATCTGTACTCTTAACACTGCATAGATTCAGTCTTTGATATATTGTGTATGATTGCAACCAAGGGAGAGAACATTCCTACAGCACAGCAAATGGGTTCAAATCATGGAGCTACTAAGTGAGATACCCTACGATTGCTTGCATTCACTTAAGCTCAATTTATTTTCTTCGTGTTCACCGCGAACCGTTGCATTCATAAAACTCGTGTTAACTTCTCTGGTAACTTGCGGTAAACTATCATCTTCCCCAGCCAGACAGCGATTCTAAAATTGATCCCTCCATAAAAACTTTATATATGAGAGAGCATAGTTTCCAGATCACGAAACATTTGAATTCTCTTTCACGTGTACTCCAGACTTTGTGCACAACAGTTCGACTTATAGTTACTAGATGTTGTTAATAATTAACAACCGCTTTAACGTATATTAGTGTGGTCAACATTGATTCCAACACCACTTTGCCCTCCATTTCGTCCTCTTGTCTTCAGTAATGGGTAGTCAGATGCCGCAGCACCATGCCGTTGAGTTACTGTGTAATGAATATACAACGAAACTCGGAATACTGTTACGTTACTGGCTCTAATTTTCATTACCTGTATGTTTTCTTCCCCGTACGTATATTGGGCGGTTCTATCCAAGCCAATAGTGTTCGCATAGCTCCAGTTCCTTTTTGACGACAGACTACGTCGGTACTGGTACGTCATACCTAACACGTATTGTCGCTAGCCATGTTTTAGTTTTTTCCTGCACCTTGTTAATGTTCGGCAGTATATGTAAGCCTTCAATTCCTCCCTCCGTACACAAACTATACATTGCGTCAGTGACTTCTGTGGAAACGGTATGCCTCCCTCAATTAATTTTCCCCGCGAAAGTGTTCAGTTCAACTTTGAAATTAACTTTTGATCGTAGCTGAATGGAGAGGTTAGCTGTATTTTGTAACGACCATGTATTGACTATAATGTACACTGAAGCGCTGTGAATCTGTTATGGGCATGCGTATTCAAATAAAGGGATATGTAAACTGGCAGAATACGAGGCTGGGGTCGGCAACGCCTATGTAAGATAGCAAGTGTCTGGTGCAGTTGTTACATCGGTTACTGCTGCTACAATGACAGGTTTTTACGATTTAAGTGAGTTTGAACGTGGTGTTACAGTCTGCGCACGAGCGATGGGATGCTGAAGCGATGAAATGGGGATTTTTCCCGTACTGTCATTTCACAAGTGTACCATGAATATCAGCAATCTGGTAGAACATCAAATCTCAGACATCACTGTGACCGGAAAAAAATCCTGCAAGGACTGGACCAACGACGACTGAAGAGAACCATTAAACATGAGCGAAGTGCAACCCTTCGTCATATTGCTGCAGATTTCAGTGGAAACGGAAATGAGGGTTTGGCGTCATTGCCGGGGAGGCACCTTAGGCGGCAGGTCCGCCAGCTTTGGCGTCGGCCTTAATACATTCGACGCCACACTGGGCGATCTGCGGGCGGGAAGGCGATGAAATGACGATGGAGACAACACAACACCCAGTCCCTGAGAGGAGAACAACGCCCGACCCAGCCGAGAATCGAACCTGGGCCCCTGAGGATGGTAGTCCGTCACGCTTACCACTCAGCTATCGAGGCGGACGCAGATTTCAGTCCCGGGACATCAACAAGTGTCGGCGTGTGAGCCATTCAACGAAATTTCATCTATATTGGCTTTCGGAGCCGAAGGCCAACTCATGTACCCTTGATGACCGCACGGTACAGAGCTTTACGGTTCGCCTGGGCCTGTCTACACCGACAGTGGACTGTTGATTACTGGAAACATGTTGCATGGTCGGGCGAGTCTCGTTTCGAATTGTATCGAGCGTATGGTCGTGTTCGGGTATGGAGACAAACTCATGAATCAATGCCAGAATGAGATTTTCACTCTGCAGCGGAGTGTGCGCTGATATGAAACTTCCTGGCAGATTAAAACTGTGTGCCCGACCGAGATTCCAACTCGGGACCTTTGCCTTTCGCGGGCATGTGCTCTACCAACTGAGCTACCGAATCACGACTCACGCCCTTTCGCAGGAGAGCTTCTGTTAAGTTTGGAAGGTAGGAGACGAGGTACTGGCAGAAGTAAAGCTGTGAGTACCGGGCGTGAGTCGTGCTTCGGTAGCTCAGTTGGTAGAGCACTTGCCCGCGAAAGGCAAAGGTCCCGAGTTCGAATCTCGGTCGGGCACACAGTTTTAATCTGCCAGGAAGTTTCATGAATCAATGAACCGTGCATGTCAGCAGGGGATTGTTCAAGCTGGTAGAGTCTATGTAATGGTGTAGGGCGTATACAGCAGGAGTGATATGGGACCCCTGATACGTCTAGATACGACTGTGACAGGTGACACGTACGTAAGCATTGTGTCCGAACACCTGAATCCATTCATGTTGATTGTGGATTCCGACGGACTTGGGCAATTCCAGCAGCACGGTGCGTCACCTCACAGGCCCAGAATTGCTACAGAGTGGCTCCAGAAACGCTCTCCTTGGTTTAAACACTCCCGCTGGACACCAGGCATGATCATTATTAAGAATATTTGGGATGCCTAGCAACGCGCTGTTCAGAAGAGTTTTCCACCCCCTCGTACTCTTACTGATTTATGGACAGTCCTCCAGGATTTATGGTTGGTCCGAGCACGGGGCTCGCCACCCGAACCACACCCCACTGTTAAGCACTAATGAAGGACTGCGTCCCTTACTTCGATTGCACGTAATTAATTAAGGTCAATCCAACACATTTATTTCAAATAACATAAATGAAGTTACATTTGCATCTGTCTGACATTAAACAGGAATTTAAAAAAAAAGACAATTCCAATATCTGCTGATTTAGTGCGTGAAGCGTGAGTTATGCCAATAACCAGATAAACTAAACCAATTCTCCGTAATTCAAAAGAAAGAGACAAACGAAATTGAAGCAATACACCCCACTGACAAATATCCAAAAACCCTTACAATACTACTCAAAAGAATACACTGAAGTCGGGAGCAGTCATTCACCCGACAGAACACTTCAAAATGAGTTCAATAACACAGCTGCGTGCCCCAGAAAACTGCAAGACATTAAATACACTTCATTTGACGAATAACAAATACTCCTTAACATTACGCCACTCCTGTTTGAACTGCAGTGTCCCAAAGAAACAGGCGCTTATTCTGAAAGAACAATTTTTTTTATATGTTTAAATTACAGCATTAAGGAATTCCAAAGGATGTACAATCGAACCCCCCCTCCCCCCCTTTCAGTTGAGGCACAAATCTTTCCCCTTTCTAGGCGGAAGCTCAGCCAGAAATACAGAATGCCAAAAAAACATAGTTTTGCTGTGAAATGTTACAGGACACCCGGAAGCAGTTCCAGACAAGGGGTCGGCACCCACAAATAACACAGGCTAAGAGTCAGGCTGGGCGCACATCCTACGAGAACCCCCTTGTTCACACTATGCTCACCACAAACTGTAGACATTCCGGCCGAACATCCACTTAAGGTGGCTGCCAGAAGGACGAAGCAACCCACAGGCCCACGCCTTCCTTCTCACACAGTCACCTCAATTTGTACAAACATCTAGGCCAACACCAACTCCGGACTCCCCTCTCACTGCGAGGCTTGGCACAGTTTATATCAAATGTCTTCCAGGCAACCAGTAACCGCCGCAGGAGTTTCACGATTAGCAAACAGGCGCAACAGACATCACACGTGTGCTTACGCCCTAGCCACAACTCCGCCAGTCTCACCGGCCGCCCCAAACCGACTCCTCTCGCCGTCCCGCGAGCCCCAGCCGAAAACACAAAGATGCTCATGCCCGGGGAGGCGCCAAATATAATAAGCCGATCGCTGATGATCGACCAGCGTTCTGGTTCAATGGTGTCAGTTCCCTGGAGCACTCCTCCAGACGTTAGCCGAGTCGATGCCACATCGTGTTGCGGCGCTTCTGCATACTCGCGAGGGCCCAACACGATATTAAGCAGGTGCACCAATTTCTTTTGGTTTTCATTGTAGTACACTCTGCCTTTCTGTGGTGAATCACTATGTAGTGCAACAATCAAGTTCATTCAGAGGAGACCGAGGAAATGAAAGAACGCGGGATTTGTATCAACTATCATACAATGAGAAGATAGTTCACAAGAAATTGTGACGAAAACAATTGTACGTAATGACATACAATACCTAAAGAAACGATTAATCAATACTTTCTCTTATGTGCCTCGACAATACTGAAGTTTACAGTACAAAATAGTGACCGCACATTATTTTTCGTGCGCTACTATCAGACCACACTACTGTTATTCCTTAATAACGTATTCAGTGCACCAGTGGCGTCAACAGATTTTTTTTTTCGAAACTAATGAGTGCTGTGCAATGAAGATACTGTTTAATAACGAAGATGTCACAGTGCTATGGTGGCTTTCAAACCCGCCTGACGAGCCAAATAATATTTTTCGTACTGAACCACTCGCCGTTTGCAAGTGGAAAATATCGTTCTCGTATATATTGTTGGACTTCATGACCTGCATCTCCGCGCTGTTTACGTCTTCCCCGCGGCGTATAAAAACCGCGTGAAATATTGCGCTACAAGGGGAACCGCCTCCTCACAACACCTTCAATATCGCCGCGGTGGGCCAACGACAAAGCGCCGCGGCGCGCCCTCGGCCCCGGCGCGGTGTGTGGAGCGGAGAGGCTGCGTCGGCAGGTTCGCGGCTGGTGGCTTGTGCGCGTGCGCGCCGCCCGGCGCGGCTAGTTTACTGTGCTCCGACGCCGCTATTGGCAAAATATTTTCCCGCCGACGTATGCGCCTGGCGCCGCCGAGGCAGCCCTCTCGCCAGATCGGCCTCGCTTTTCACGCCCAACGAGAGTGCCCCGGCCAATATTTATTTCACTTTCTTACTATTATTATTCGCCTCATCCATATACTCGCTCCCTCGTTCCTCTGCTTCTCCTGCGCCGCGCCATGCCCACGCCCCGCTCGCCGCAAACACGCGCACTAGCTCCCAGCCTGCTCCACCCTATATATATATATGTGTTTTTTTCCCTCCCTTAGCAGTGCCTTCGTATACCGAAGCGCCGTAATGTTGGATGGAATGCACGTCATCCGTAGTGGCCTGCAGACTACGCGGGAAGGTATTTGGCAAGAGAGATTGCCCTGTCTTGGGAACGTACTGCTGTGCCAGATGTCGTGAACAAAGTGCTTTTCCTTCGCTCATTTAAAGTACGGACATTTTTGGAATAAGCCCTCGGCAATTCAAAAACAGATATTTTAGGAAGCAATAAACTGTCTAAGATACGGCGATAAAGTCAAAGCTGTTTATGTGCTGAAAAAAAAGTACCAGACAGCCCATGTTCTCACGCCCTGTTCCTTAACTGAAGTGATGACTGGGTGTTGTGTGATGTTCTTAGGTTAGTTAGGTTTCAGTAGCTCTAAGTTCTAGGGGACTGATGACCATAGATGTTAAGTCCCATAGTGCTCAGAGCCATTTGAACCATTTGAACCTTAACTGAATGCGTAGTTTTTATGAGTTGATTTATCTTTGTTAAAATTGTGATCTGTTTCTCATTTTATATCAGCAAAAAGAATACTGTAAAGGTTCACTGAACGTAATCACCACACACGTTTCCATAAAGTGAGGTTCAGCAGCCGCAAAGTACTTTATAAAATGCATTTTAACCGTCAGCTGTTTATTTGTCCCCTTAATGTTCTACCAGTTTCGGCTATTAACCATACTCCGGGATATAGGGCTCAAGAGATTAGTTAAAAGCGTCATTTGAAGCTGAACAGAATCGAAATTAACTTCTGAAATTGTACAACTGTCTGACATAATTTGTCTTAGAATATTAACAGTCATATCTCATTCAAATAGGCAGACATCACAAGAAAAACCAGACGAACAATTACTGGAAGAATCCCTCAGCAGTGAAGTTATATCCTTGATTTCCAGGAGACAAGTAAACGGACGACTGTTAAAATGCGTATTATAAATCACCACACGCTTTACTCATTTCATCCATTTGCTGATTTCTGCATTATTTGGCTTGTTGCGAGAAGCAGGGGACTTAAACTCTTTAATAAAGAAGGATACAGGCATACACGACCTTTTAACCTCACATTGTCTGCTCTGTTTGAAAAACCACTTAAAAGTTTCATCTGACTGAGTAATTGGATGAAAGTTAAGTCTGCAGGCCTCACATAATTGTTGAATATTGTAGTTACAAGTGCCAAAATTTTGCCAGACTTATGTTTTATTACAACTGAAGTTTCATTCACTCAGATTTCAGGCAAATATTTTAAACGGTTTTATTTCTTCATTGTTACTTCGCTTTCCCACGTTGGTGGAGTCCGTTTGGCAGTGGTGAGAACCGCTCTGCAGTTAAGTGTTTTGGAAGTCTAACGTAAGTTTGAAAGCAGGTGAAATGAACTTAGTTCTTAGAAAGCTACTTTCGTGAAATATTTTACAGTCGTAAATGGGACGTTACCGAATACTTAAAGCGTGTTCACAGTTAATCATGTTGATGCTTCTAAGGTGATACTCTTGCTGCATGTAATTAATCATGTTTGTAGTAACCACAACCAACAGCGCGAACGCCTTGGGCTGCGGATCGGAGCCGCCAGGCGGGGAAGCCGGAGCACGCACCGCCGGGTAAACACAGGACGAGTCGGACGACAGACCAACGACAACCGACCACGACCGACTATGAGGGACACAACAAGGAAGAGATAAACAACGGAGGCTTGTGGAAACCACAACACCAAACACCAAACGTAAATCCACTCAGAACCAGAGCCAGGCAAATGTCAACAACGAGCAACGATCAGAACGCAGTACCGCCGAGATAGATACGAAATCCAGAGCGAGTACCAGACTGGCTGGACTAGGGCAGAGCGGGTCCCCATATACGAAACCGGAGGGAGCGGATATTGGCCGCTGTTTGCACGTGGCTTAGCGGTGGCGCCCTCGCTGCGCGAGAGCCGCTGCGCGGAATAGCCGCCGCGGAGGCGGAGCCCTCTATGGGCTGACCACGTCCATTTGTTCTGCCGCGTGTTCGACTTCCGCGGCGGAAGGTACTAGATCCCTCCCCCTCGAAATCGGTGCTTAGGGGCGGAAATGCCCCGGACGATGCCGAGGCGGGCGGAACGAGGTTGTGGGACGTCTGGAGGGACCACTGGGGGAGGGGAGGGCAGACTGTCTGCGGCATCCATTAAGGTGTCACCAGAGGGCAGGGGGTCAGTGGGCGTCTCTATACACCGGCAAGGCAGAAGGGGTGTCTGCAGAGCCGGCAAGGAGATGGAGGTTGAAGAGAAGGGCTCCACCTCGAGGGACGTGTCCGCACCAGGAAGAAGGGAAGGCGGTGGGGGAGGAATCAAGGCAGGGGCCCGAGGGCGGAGTTGGTAATGGTGGCGACGCTCGACCCCTCTGTGTGTCTGTACGGTCGTCACTCGCCGCCCATGAGCCGCTGTCACCGTAGCGGGCGTCCTTGCAGGTGTGCTGCCATAGGAGAGGGCCCACACGCCCATGTCCGGGGCGTAGCGCCGGGAGGGGCGAGAGTAGGGCCCAGAAGGGGACGGTGTCAGCGGGTGGAGGAGGGTCCGAGGTTGTCGTCCGTGAAGGAGCTCCGCAGGACTATTACCGGCCACCGGTGTAGTGCGGTAGGTGCTTAGATGCAAGGTGAGGGCCGAGGTGGTGGCCGACGGCTCTACTGATTTCATCAGCTGCTGTTTGAAAGTGCGGACCAGGCATTCCGCCGGGACATTGGATGAAGGATGGAATGGGGGACAGCGAATGTGTTTGATACCGTTAGCGGAGCAGAAGGTCTGGAACGAGGACCCCGTGAATTGGGGCCCGTTCTGGAACGAGGACCCCGTGAATTGGGGCCCGTTATTTGTAACCAACGTCTGAGGAAGGCCTTCAATGGCCAACACCTGGGACACGGCGGTGAGGGTGGCGTCAGTGGTGGTGGACACCATGCGAACCACATATGAGTATTTGGAATAGGCATCAACGATGAGGAGCCACATGGAGCCTAAGAAGGGGCCTGCAAAATCGAGATGGATCCTGTCCCCGGGTTGGCTGGGTTTTGGCCAGGGCGCGAAAGATTGTGAAGGACTAGCCTGACGACGCACACACACTGTGCAACCACGGACCAGGTGCTCAATGTCTCCATCGATCCCTGGCCAATAGACATGTCATCGAGCCAACGCCTTCATGCGAGACATCCCCCAGTGTCAGCGGTGTAATAAGTGCAGGACACGGTGGCGTAAGTCCGGAGGGATAATCACCCGATGGGCGTCCGAGGCCGTGGACAACAGGAGGACGTCCTCCATCACCGAAAGTCTGTGTGAGACGTGACGCCACGGGCTGAAGCCAGTTTTCAAACGTCGGGTAAGGTAGGGAGGCCAACCATGGGTCACATAGCGGAGGACTTGCCGCAGAATGGGGTCCCTGCGCGTGGAAGCGGGCAGAGTCGATGTGGAAGCACAGGACTTCCTGCTGGTCGAACGCTGGATCGGGTCCTGCTGGGAGACGTGACAAGGCATCTGCATTAGTGTGTTGACTGGTGGGCTTATAGCGGATGGTGTAAGTGTAATTACGCAAGAACAACGCCCAGCGCTGAAGACGCTGAGCCGTCCATTCTGGGAGGTGCGAATGGGGCCCGAAAAGCGACACTAAGGGCCTGTGATACGTGAGGAGGGTGAACTGCGCCCCAAACAGGTAAATGTGAAATTTCTGAACTGCAAAAATAATGGCAAGAGCCTCCTTTTCGATCTGAGAGTAATTCCTTTGCGCAGGAGTTAACGTCTTGGATGCATATGACACAGGTTGATCCGACCCATCCCCATTCCTGTGTGCCAGGACTGCCCCAATCGCGTACGCTGAGGCATCGGCCGCCACCACCAAGGGACGATCCGGAGAGGAAGGCGTCAGGCAAGGGGCAGATTTCAGCATCGTTATCAGGCGGGTGAAAGTCTGATCGCAGGCAGAAGTCCACGTGTAAGGTACCCCTTTGCGACGCAAGCGATTTAGGGGATGTCCATCGTGGGCGGCTTGGGGCAAGAACTTTAAGTAATGATTGACTTTCCCCAAAAATACCTGGAGTTCGTATAAGTTTTGTGGACGGGGAAGGGCATCGATGGCTGCGACATTGCGGTCCGAAGGGCGAATGCCATCTTTACTGAGCCAATATCCCAAGTATTCCATTTCCGGTTGAAAAAAAAAACTGCACTTCTCCAGTCGACAACGTAAACCCACCGCCTGTAGGGCGTGAAATAAGGTAGTGAGGTTGCCCGGATGTTCCTGGCGCGTGCGCCCTGTGACTAAGATATCATCGAGGTAATTGACACAAGCCGGTATTGGTTGCGTAAGTTGCTCGAGATACCGCTGGAAAATCGCAGGGGCAGAGGAAATGCCAAACGGAAGACGCTTGTATTTATGGAGACCGAAAGGCGTATTGGTGACGACGATGGCCTGCAACTCCTCATTCAACGGCAATTGGTGATAGGCTTCTGCCAGATCAATCTTAGAAAAGTATTCGCCACCTGCCAGTTTAGCGAGAAGGTCTTCCTGTTGAGGAATGGGATAAGTTTCGACCAAAGACTGAGGGTTGACCGTAGCCCCAAAATCCCCACAAAGACGAGGCGATCCATTGGGTTTCTTGATGACCACTAAGGGCGTTGCCCAGGCACTGGATTCCACTTGCTCGATAACCCCCGCAGCCGGGAGCCGATCGAGTTCCTACTTGACGGCCGCACTCAAAGCTACCGGAATAGGCTGGGACTGACAAAAGCGAGGCCGTGCGTTCGGCAGTAAAGTGATGTGTGCCTGGAAATCAGAAGCGCAGCCCAGGTCTGCCGAAAACAGGGAGGAAAAGGACGCGCACAGATCGTCTAGGTCCTGAAATGGAACCGTAGTTGAAACGAACTGCACTTCGTCTTGAATGGAAAAGCCAAACCGTGTAAACGCATCTAGTCCGAAAATGTCCGAAGCTGACGGGTGGTCCACCACAAATAGGGAACGTTTTTGTAGATGGCCATAACAGAAAACTGCCCACGGAGAGGGATGGAACCGTCGCCGTAGCCGACCAACCTCCGAGAGGGTGAGGACAATTCTGGATACCCGAGACGTGCATACGTCGTCAGATTGACCAAAGAAACTGTGGCCTCCGTATCGACCTGGAAACGGACGTCCTCGTTAAAGATGCGTGGGATGAGGAATAACTTTTGAGCCAATGTGTCGGTCCGAGGGGTGACTGCGTGCAAAGCATGGACGGCCTCCTGTTGGCCCGCAGGGGCGGGACGGGGGCTGGTCGAGCGGCTACGACAGACAGATCTAAGGTGGCCCTCTTTCTCACAGAGCGAACAGGTCTTCCAGCGATGGGGACAGTCAGCTCGAGTGGGGGCACGACGGGAGGGGGCCACGCGGCCGACGTCGAGGGGTGACCGGCGGTTCGGACGCCATAGAGACGTCAGACAGCAAGGAATCGCGACGGCGGTGCCCTCTAGAGACTGCGCCCCGTCGACGGCGATAAGGAGTGAAGCGGGAAGTGGACTGCCACCTGGGGCCGCACCATGAGACGTTCGTTCGCCGCTTGAGCAATATCGAAGGAATGGGCAATACGCAGAACGTCTTCCAACGAGGGGTTGTCCAACCTTAGTGCCACAGTGCGGACCTCTGGATCGGGCGCCAGTTGAACGTCCATATCCCGAATTAACGAATCTGCATATGACGCCTTGCACTGCTGATTGGTGCACGTGAAGTTGAATTTGCGGCTAAGGCCTTGCAAATCCGTCACCCAGGAACGGTAGGACTGACCCGGCTGCTTGTGGTATTGATCGAATTCCAAGCGAGACGCAACCACGTGGTATCGCTGGGAATAATAGTTAGTGAGCAACACACAGATCTCGTGAAAGGAGAGAGCCACGGGGTCGGCCCACGGTGCCAACTTGCAGACCATGAAAAACGTGTCCGGTGAGGCCCAAGGCAAGAACAACGACCGCTGCAGAGAGTCATCCGACACCTGAAAGGCCGTGAAATGTTGCTTCAGACGATGCAGGTACGTTTCCCAATCCTCTTTTGCGTCGTTGAACGGTGGGAACGACAGGCGGACGTGGGAACGTATCTGAAAGCGGGGCACCTGGGGAAAGAGGTGAGATGGAATCCCGCTTATTGACCCTGTCCGAGAGCAACTGTAGTGAGGTCTGTAAGACCTATAACTGCTGCTGGTGCTGTCGCATGAGCTGCTACTGTTGCTCTAAGAGAGTGAGAAATTTCTCTTCCATACTCCTATGTTACGTTTACCTCGTCGCCAAATGTGGTAACCACAACCAACAGCGCGAACGCCTTGGGCTGCGGATCGGAGCCGCCATGCGGGGAAGCCGCCGGCGGTGGAGCACGCACCACCGGCTAAACACAGGACGAGTCGGAAGGCAGACCAACGACAACTGACAACAACCGACCACGACCGACTATGAGCGACAAAACAAGGAAGAGATAAACAACGGAGGCTTGTGGAAACCACAACACCAAACGTAAATCCACTCGGAACCAGAGCCAAGCAAATGTCAACAACGAGCAACGATCAGAACGCAGTACCGCCGAGATAGATACGAAATCCAGAGCGAGTACCAGACTGGCTGGACTAGGGCAGAGCGGGTCCCTGTATACGAAACTGGAGGGAGCGGCTATTGGCCGCTGTCTGCACGTGGCTTAGCAGAATATCCGCCGCGGAGGCGGAGCCCTCTCTGCGCTGACCACGTCCATTTGTTCTGCCGCGTGTTCGACTTCCGCGGCATAAGGTACTGGAATGTTCATGTGGCAGGTGATGTGGAGGGAATGGGAACGGGACCCTGTTTAACTTCAGAAAGGAGTTCGCAGTTATTCAGTGAGGAGCACAGATGGGAAAGAGAAAGAAGGGTGGGGGGAGGTAGTGTGGTGTTGTGTATAAGAGGAATCCACTTAACTGCAGAAAGCAGCCATTACATAGTGAGCAGTATAAATGAAGGTCAAAGAGGGATAGAGTTCTGGTGGAGTGATGTTGCTCGTGGCTGGAACTAAATGTATATCTCAGGACGCGTTCCATTGTAGGTGCATGGCGTGCTGGTTCAAGATCTGGTCAAAAAGTATTGATAAGACAGTACGGTGCTTGGAAGGGAAGATACTGCTTTAGAGGTGCAGCACGGTACCTGGATTGGTGGTTAGTGATGAGGATACTGGATGCTAGCTCTAAGCTAGCAGTGGCCTGGGGTAGATTGCCAAGAATCCAAGTTCACAGCCGTCAAATACCTGTGATCTGAAAAGCTCCGTATGGAGGGGATGCAGTTGCGAATGTGACGGGCAAATATTGTTCCAAAATCCTTGAAAAAGCAAGAGAAAGCACAAATGTTTCAGCATGAAGTTGGCACGAGGCCAAAGCAATGTCCTGATGATTGGTGAGTCATACGCATAAAGAAATATTTCTGAAGCGACAGAATAGTTTTGGCTAAATAAAATATTTTTAGAAAACGCAACAGTTCTCTCTGTGGATGGCGAGATGGTGTAACAGTCTCTGAGCAGAAAGGACAGAATATCGCTGTTATTCTCTGGGGGCTTGCAACAATAAAAGTAGCATCACCAGTTCTTATATATGTTTTCATTTCACTAATATCTGATTTTTTTCGTAACTTGTTATTACGAGTATTAGCCGTGCACAGATGGATAAAAATATATAGAAGGTAGTGAGGAATTACAACAGGCGCTGTACGCTTATGATATCTAACGGTAACAGTGCTGCCGCCAGAATTAGTTTTGAAATTTACTGTTTGAAATATGAGTTGCGGATTGTTATATGAATTTTGTAAAACTGCTTCCATCATAGTAATTGTCATGGAAATTACGTAAAAACAATTGTACAGAGTCGTGACTTTAGTTTTAAGACACAATCCGTCCCCTAGGAAGGGCTTTGGCGGCAGATTTACCGCCCTTTA
Source organism: Schistocerca serialis cubense (assembly GCF_023864345.2). Lineage (NCBI taxonomy): Eukaryota > Metazoa > Arthropoda > Insecta > Orthoptera > Acrididae > Schistocerca > Schistocerca serialis. The sequence goes on from NC_064645.1 coordinate 70,521,975, forward strand.
GCTCACTGGAAAGACAGTCACGAGTTACGTGAGTAGTGGTGAACACGTATATACGTTGTGGTGGACAAAATCGAGTGTACTTGTAATAAAAGCGTTGAATGGATGAGATAAAGTTGCTACCATTAATTCTGCTGTGTTTTCAGTAGCTCTTATCAAAGAAAGAAAAGGTGGCTATATGGCCTTGTGTATAGTTTGAAGTGGTCGTATGCTGGCTTACAGCATGGATTACGTTGCAGCAAGATCTATTGTGCTAGCCAAATATGACGACAGGGAGTACTACGACATCTAATCATCTACAGTTAAAAGCTGCAAATTCGTCGTAGTGTAGCAACTCTCGTTAGAGGCAATAGCAGTGCTCACCACCTGTGAAAAGACTAAAGTATATTTTTTTATTGGTGCAGTTCACTGCATCAGTGCATAATAGTTTTCATTCTAGGACGCCAGACTGTAAAAGTCGTGATCTTCTTTCACTTTTTGTAAAGATATGTGAGCTTGTGATAAATATAACGTATTCTAAATTTCTGTTACTGGCATCGTTGAATAAAACGTCGTAGTGTTACCAAAGTATTATACCACCTATGATATTATAAGTAGTACTACAAACTGAAAGCAATGTTGCAGAAGAAGACACCAAAAGGTACTGTGTAATTCTTCTTACCTACATCAGAAAATTACTACTTCAGTGTACAAGATTTCATAAATTTATTTGCTTGCGGTGAAATTAGCTTCCCGTATGAAAGTGGAACCACATCACTGCAGACTTGTTTCAGATAAAGTGTGATACTTTTTATAAAAATTACGAAGCACAGGGTAATCAGATATTGTAGAGAAATCCGAAAATAATGACTACTAGGTACACTACTAATAAAAGCATCAATACATCTTCAATGCTTAACAGGTTATGTTCACTCATTATTTCACAGTACAGTTAATTAGAACATGTTTACAATAGAGATGTTTTGTGAAAATGAGAGCATTCTTTTCCCCGCGGTACTGATGAACCTGTAGTTTAGCCCCTTTATACGCAAAACCAACCTTTTTACCGCTAATTAACTCAGTATACGTGTATGGAGTCCATGTTAATCATTTGCAGTGTAACATCGTCATCTCAAAGTGCTGCTCATTAATATTCGTGTCCTCCTATTCAGTGCTTTTAATAATGTTAGTTTGTCGGTTCCTTTAGTTAAAATTGTAATTGTGTGTTAACATACTATCTTTGCATCAGTAAGAGAATGTTAATTACTTATTACATGCAAGTGTCCGCCCACAAAAATTGACACGACAGGCTTTAAACACGCTACCGGCGGCCAACTAACAGCTGTGACGTATACAAAGTTGCTTTCTCACACTCCTCCAATTCACTATGTAACTGCGAAATAGCCACAGAAAACGAAATAATATCGCATAGCGATATGTGACAGTATCGGCACAGTCTTTAATATTAAACGTTATCACTAAGGGATCTTTAAATCGCTAGCATGGTACACAGCTCTCGCATTCTAGAGAGGTCACCTCTTCTGCAGCATAGTAAAAGTGTATCTCTACGGTGTAGTTCGAATGTGGGCGTCCGATAACGAGTCAGGTAACTGGATAGTTGATGTTTCAGTTCGCTTGGCCATTGTAGAGGCAGTCTTTCGCCGATATTGGGTCCGGTTGTAAGCTGCTTCTTCGCATGGAAGCCACTTGCGGATAACAAGGTTCTCTTTCATTAGCTCAGAAGCTTCTGTTTTGTGTTTTATTGAAATGGGCACTTCTAAGCTATCAAAAGTAGGAATTTATCTTGAGAGCGTTGCTTAGTAGCGTGCTTTGGTGTAATATGGCATTAAAGGATTTTTTAGCTCTCATGACGTATCATTTTTTGACAAATCGTAGATATATTGTTCCATTCGATGCTTTGTTCATTGAACAAATATGTATATCGGTCTCCCACTAAGTCGTCCATGTACACTCCTGGAAATTGAAATAAGAACACGGTGAATTCATTGTCCCAGGAAGGGGAAACTTTATTGACACATTCCTGGGGTCAGATACATCACATGATCACACTGACAGAACCACAGGCACATAGACACAGGCAACAGAGCATGCACAATGTCGGCACTAGTACAGTGTATATCCACCTTTCGCAGCAATGCAGGCTGCTATTCTCCCATGGAGACGATCGTAGAGATGCTGGATGTAGTCCTGTGGAACGGCTTGCCATGCCATTTCCCCCTGGCGCCTCAGTTGGACCAGCGTTCGTGCTGGACGTGCAGACCGCGTGAGACGACGCTTCATCCAGTCCCAAACATGCTCAATGGGGGACAGATCCGGAGATCTTGCTGGCAGGGATAGTTGACTTACACCTTCTAGAGCACGTTGGGTGGCACAGGATACATGCGGACGTGCATTGTCCTGTTGGAACAACAAGTTCCCTTGCCGGTCTAGGAATGGTAGAACGATGGGTTCGATGACGGTTTGGATGTACCGTGCACTATTCAGTGTCCCCTCGACGATCACCAGTGGTGTACGGCCAGCGTAGGAGATCGCTCCCCACACCATGATGCCGGGTGTTGGCCCTGTGTGCATCGGTCGTATGCAGTCCTGATTGTGGCGCTCACCTGCACGGTGCCAAACACGCATACGACCATCATTGGCACCAAGGCAGAAGCGACTCTCATCGCTGAAGACGACACGTCTCCATTCGTCCCTCCATTCACGCCTGTCGCGACACCACTGGAGGCGGGCTGCACGATGTTGGGGCGTGAGCGGAAGACGGCCTAACGGTGCGCGGGACCGTAGCCCAGCTTCATGGAGACGGTTGCGAATGGTCCTCGCCGATACCCCAGGAGCAACAGTGTCCCTAATTTGCTGGGAAGTGGCGGTGCGGTCCCCTACGGCACTGCGTAGGATCCTACGGTCTTGGCGTGCATCCGTGCGTCGCTGTGGTCCGGTCCCGGGTCGACGGGCACGTGCACCTTCCGCCGACCACTGGCGACAACATCGATGTACTGTGGAGACCTCACGCCCCACGTGTTGAGCAATTCGGCGGTACGTCCACCCGGCCTCCCGCATGCCCACTATACGCCCTCGCTCAAAGTCCGTCAACTGCACATACGGTTCACGTCCACGCTGTCGCGGCATGCTATCAGTGTTAAAGACTGCGATGGAGCTCCGTATGCCACGGCAAACTGGCTGACACTGACGGCGGCGGTGCACAAATGCTGCGCAGCTAGCGCCATTCGACGGCCAACACCGCGGTTCCTGGTGTGTCCGCTGTGCCGTGCGTGTGATCATTGCTTGTACAGCCCTCTCGCAGTGTCCGGAGCAAGTATGGTGGGTCTGACACACCGGTGTCAATGTGTTCTTTTTTCCATTTCCAGGAGTGTATATATGTAACCGATCACGTTACTTTCACACTTACTGAATAATGTCGCGAACATTTGAGTATATATCTAGTTATTTTGCTCTGCTTTTGATGACCCTTGGTACTATCATCGCAGGTGTTCCTTTTTGAAGCGGTAAGGAGCTGGGTGGGGAGTTTAAGGTAGTGGGGTTACAAAATTATGTACACTTGAACAATAGTTTACTATCAAAACAGATCAACTCTTTAGAAAATGCATAGTGTAATATTTGGAGCACTGGCGATTAGTGAACAATGCAGTTAAAGCCAAGCCACGCCAATATACCGGTACCGCTCTTGATGCAGGAATACAAGATGAAAATTTAAAAATCGTAAGGAAAAAAAGATATAAACAAAGATACCCGGACGTTGGCAGGTCAAAAAAATTACCAAAATAATATGAAGTACTAAGCAGTACCAGGAAGACTTTCCAATTGCATTACGGCATTCCTCGTTAACAGACAACTATAAAATATCAAGAATATAAACTGGCGAAACCAGATACTACGTGTGGTGTCACCGCCAGACACCACACTTGCTAGGTGGTAGCCTTTAAATCGGCCGCGGTCCGCTAGTATACGTCGGACCCGCGTGTCGCCACTGTCAGTGATTGCAGACCGAGCGCCACCACACGGCAGGTCTAGAGAGACTTCCTAGCACTAGCCGCAGTTGTACAGTCGACTTTGCTAGCGATGGTTCACTGACAAATTACGCTCTCATTTGCCGAGACGATAGTTAGCATAGCCTTCAGCTACGTCATTTGCTACGACCTAGCAAGGCGCCATTATCAATTGCTATTTATCTTGTGATGCATGTACCGTCAGACCGATGTTCACCAATTATGGATTAAAGTTAAGTATTCCAGCAGCTATGTACCTTTTTTACTAGACCCAACTCCTTTAACTGTTCCAGACCTCACGCCAGCCTGCGTGAGCTTAAACGCGTGCCTTTCGGCTACCCGTCACAGTGGATTGGCTGTCTTGCCAGTCCACAACACTATGCTTAGCCACTGCACAAACGGCTTAATGAGCAATGATAAATCCCTACAACACTGAAGCCAAAATATGTTAAAGTACTTAAATTCTACATTCATATTTTACCAAGGAATACGAAGTGTGAGTCTCAGCAATAAGGACCAGTTTACGGCAAACACTACTGAAGCTCAAATGAATGGAATCTCACTGCCAAGAAATTTAATAGCATGTAAGACACACACAGCACGATTACGAGCGATGCTGGGTTCTGTGAAAGACAACCTAGGTCTAACAATACCGGAGTGGATAGAATTCAGTGCCAGTGTGGGAAATCATACATTGGCCAGACTGTCACACTGCTAAAGTTGGATGAATGTAGACGTCGCAACAAATTTCGTCAGCCAGAAAAGTCTGCTCTTGCTGAACACTGTATTGACAGGTTACATAGCGTGAACTACGGAAAGACAAAGGTCCTTTCACCTGCCTCCAACGTACTGGGAGTCCAACTTTAAAGGAGCTGTCGAAATGCGTATAAGTAACAACTTCAGTAAGAGGGACACAGGATTTCAACTTAGCAAGACATGCGAACCAGCATTGGCGACAATAAGTCATCGACGGCCGCAGGTGAAGAAATGCTGTGAGGTGCCACAGATGGGGAATCGAATTCAGGACACTTAAAATGGACCCTGACACACTGTTGGCGTACTCACTATGGTGCGATTTGCGGCTGCGCTTTCCAGCATCAGTCATGTGAAGACCATGGACTGATCCTCCAGAAGGGGCACTGTGGACGTCTCACAAGAAACCCCTTAAGTGTAAGATCGCCTGCTCAGTATTTAGTAAAGCTCATTTGAAATCATTGTGTTAGCAACTATGATAGGAAAAATACTAGCTGCTAATGACTCACCATGCACATCAGGAGGGCGTGTCCGGGAGATGCAGATGTCAATCTTCTATCGGAGGTATGTATTAAACTTCGCAAAATGGACATCGTCGGTATTCAAGAAATGTTCAAAAGAAACCTTTAACTTGCACCATGAACACGAAATGAAAAATGACCCGCGTCAGTGATCAGAAACGTTCGCACCATCAGTACCGAAGGCAAAATCCTTGCGAGTTACGAACCTTGCAGGACGTTCAGATAGGTATCAGCTCTTAAAGAGTGGATACATAATCATCTTGGTGTAACGGAGTGATGAGAACTGTTGGAATGTGATGGCATGCAACCGAAAGCTAAACAGTCTGTCGTGGAGCTTATCGTGTAACTGGCTACCCTTTAAGATGTAGATGCGACAGTGCGGTAATATGTTTTTATAGGCATGGAAGAAAGAAACATCGAGACGCAGAATTTGTCCAGTGGTTCCCAAGTCGTATGAACTGCAATTTCACACACTTTTCAGGAGCGGTACTAGGAGTACGGTTTTACACATAGACACATCAAGCAAAAGCAAATTATTTTGACCAGCTATTGGCCAAAATCAGAGCTCATACCATAGTTGTTCTCTCAAACAATTATTTTCCCATTATTACTTCCCGTGACGTAAATATTTCCTACTGGCCTTGCAAAATCACGAACACGAGAAAGAATCATATGGGGCAGTGCAATTTCAATGTCTCGCTACATAAAAATTATCTCTCCAGCCAGTTTACCATCCATAATTGTATACAAATGCTTTAAGGGAATAATGTTAATGGATCTTGCTGCAACTCTCTTGGTACCTCTAATTTCCAGGATGCAAATATTCTTCAAATCCTAACTGGTCGGAGCTGAAAACAAATTCCTTACTGAACGATGGGATAAGTTTGTTTATCTCATCTACAAATTCCACAGTTTTCAGTGTATTCTCAGGTTGATGCTTTGTTTGAAATTTGATTATCTTACGTCTTTCTTTTCTGTAACTTTGTTCGAAGCTATGCAACCACCCGCTACTTGCCTTGAAATCATTGTAATCTATGTAGCGCGTAATTTGATGTCCGTAACCTCGTAAGTCACTAACATGCACATCCTGTAAATTGTTTCGAACATCCTTGAAATGCGCCGACATCATATTTTGTAACAAGTGTCCATTGTCGTCCCTTGATTATCCGAAGTTTTTCCTATGCATATACGGTCACATTGCTGCGGAATTATTCGAAATCTGTTCACAATTACTTCTTTTTTTACTATTCTGCGGATTATCTTTCATGTACGTAATTACGTTTAGTACCGTCTCCTTGGACAACGATCGTTGTTTATTACGTTTCACTGGAGAGAGAATTAGTAGCTCGCTGTCCGACTAGGATAATGATCTACAGGGTTCGACGTCTCTTTCATTATCCATTACACCTTTTAAGCACATATCGTAATCAATGTACTAAATGGTTCAACTGGCTCTAAGCACTAGGGGACTTAACGTCTGAGGTCATCAGTCCCCTAGAGTAAGAACTACTTAAATCTAACTAACCTAAGGACATCACACACATCCATGCCCGAGGCAGCATTCGAACCTGCGACCGTAGCAGCAGCGCAGTTTTGGACTGAAGCGCCTAGAACCGCTCGGTCACAGCGGCCGGCCATCATCGTACTCCACATGTACATTGTCTGCACAGTCTATCGTATATGGCACCACACATTCCAGTGACTCATCTTGCAGAAACGCCTAATATTTCATCTGCCTCTTCTTTCTCACTCTTTGAAGTTCCTGGGTTTCCCGTCTATTGAAATGTCCCCTTCGGCAACCACTGTTGCAGATATAATGCAATGTTCGCTTTGTTTATCGTTGCCATTGCTCTGCTTTGTATCAAGACCACAAGCGCAGGGGTACTGTTGCGAGTTGTCGATGAAGCTGTTCACCTACGATCCCTAGCCTCATGCTGCGCTGACCAATGGATATGTTCAGTCCCGCCCCCTGTTACCAGTAACAGCCAATATGTGGTCTGAAGGCAGACAATATGTGAGGTGTCGAATGCCGTGAACACTATTGGCCTTTTGCGACCTCGCATTCAAGGGGTTCCTTGAAATTCTCTATGTTCCATCTGTGATGACATCATAGCCTCACCACTCGGCGTTTGCGCTCTTGCAGAGAGCCGCCTCATATATTGACGAGCAGCTGCAGCAGTATTTCAGTAAGCACCTGAAGACGACGAGCAGCTGTCTCGTTGAAACACTGTGCTGCTTTCACAACGTTGTCCCATGCAACGCCCGCGAACACTGATGCAATTATTACGTCGGAAAAGTTTCAAACAGCACAAGTATTTTACAGTTGTCTTTATAGAAGCATTTGATAGAAAGTGTGGGCTTCCAGAAACAAACAACCAAGCCACGTTACCCAGTAACATGAGGAAAAGGTAACAAAAATCAAATTTTAATTCACGTTTGCCATAAAGAGCTAATATCTGTCTAGAAAATCGACGTAACGAAGACCGGTATAAGGATAAAAACGAGCACCATTTCTCACAACAGAAAATCGGAGGAACGACCACAGATACCTGCTATATCCGAAAGCAACAAAGCTGCAGCTGGCCACACTGGGCCTGCACCAATTTTGCGTGGGAATTTAATTGAATTTATAGCAATTTCTTTGCAAGTAGTGTTCACCCACATGTGCCCTCCATTAGTTGTGTTTTAAAATAACACCAGCCAGATTACCTTTCCGTGTGATCTTACTTGCATTGAAAGTTTGATTAAGTGAATACGACCCAGGCTATAACAATTTTGTGCGAGAATTTTATTGATTTTTCTGTGATTTCTTCGTAAGTGATTTACACACACATATCACCACTATTTGCGGTGTGATAGATTTACGTAGCTCAAACGAATTACGTTAAGGCAGTTTCTTTCTATTGAGGTCTCGATTAAGTGAGTATCAGTGAAGCCACCCCGCTTCATGTAGGAATTTCATGTTTTAGTGTGCTTTCTTTGTAAGTGTTGTATTTCCATGCATTCCCATCATTTGTGTTCAGTTATCTGCTACGGATTAATCGTGATAGCTGTAATACATCATCTGAAGCTTATGAAATATAATAAATTCATGTAGTTTTGTTACTCTTCAGTTCCTCCCCTGTCTCCTCGCTCTCGCCGGGCCCCCTCCCCCCTTCCCCCTCAGTATGGCAATAACAGACATGCATCCATCCAGCCATGGATTAATTGTGTACCGCCTTTGTGTACTGCTGCTGGTTAACTGGAAGAACATTCTGTATGATTTAACGTCAACTCATAAAGAAAATTTATTCTTTTCCGAGTTGTCGCTTTGCATCTGGGTTATTAGAGGCCGTTAGTAGTGGAACAGGTAGATGATACTTGTTTTGTCAGTGTCCAACAGGTGCTTAGAGGTCACAACGTTGCTTGCTCCCTCATGGCATTACGTAGTCCTGGGTGCTCTGCCCAGTGGCACACTAATAGCTTTCGAATATTTATGACGTTGCATGCTTGTGGTACTGACGAATCTAATTACAAGATCCCGTCCTGACCCAGTTGATAATGCTGGTGTGATAACGTCCCTTATTCAAAGGAAATTAAAATTAATTTCATAGAAGCCATTACCACTGTTTCTTTTGACCTGAACATTCAGCCTAATTGCAAATAAATGATTATTTATTTGAGCTGTTTATTTTCTAAAAAATGTGAATGTTATACAGGAACTCCTCTCTCACTTCCATTCCACATTAAATATTAATACTGAGAGAATAATTGACACCAATAGTACATGCTGTTTTAACAAAGAAATCAAGAGTGTAGGAATACCAAAGAATTAATTAATAATTATAAAAAATGGTTCAAATGGCTCGGAGCACTGTGGGACTTAACATCTGAGGTCATCAGTCCCCTAGAACTTAGAACCACTTAAATCTAACTAACCTAAGGACATCACACACATCCATGCCCGAGGCAGGATTAATTATAACAGGACCAGATACATTTACCATGTGCTTTTAAGTGGTGTTCATTGGTAGATTCCCGTTTCGCGGTATCCACTGTGTTCCTAATTAATTTTAGTATCAGTTTGGCTAGGTTTACATTGACCTACGAACCAGATGGATTATCACGTACTTTCCTTAAAGTAACCCTGAGTCGAGGTATTGACCACAGAATATAAAGCTCAGCATGACACGGAGCACGTCTGTCACTCGATAGTAATGTAACCTAAACACGAAGGGCGTTCAATAAGTAACGCAACACTTTTTTCTCTGAAACCAGCTTGGTTTTATCCAGGATTCCACCACCATTTTATTCCCCACTCTCCTGCCTTGTGATAACCTTACACTACCCCTCTTGGATGGTCTGTATACCTGCATGGCACCACTCTATCGGTCGAAGTCGGAGCACACGTCTTGCTGCATCAATAACCCCCTCCCCCCCCCCCCCCCATTATCCACGAACTGCTTCACCTGGAGTGCACTCTTCAGATGGAAGTCGGAAGGTGCGAGATCTGGGCTGTAGTGTGGATGAGGAGTAACTGTCCAATGAAGCTTTGTGAGATCTCCTTGCCAGCCGCGGTGGTCTCGCGGTTCTAGGTGCGCAGTCCGGAACCGTGCGACTGCTACGGTCGCAGGTTCGAATCCTGCCTCGGTCATGGATGTGTGTGATGTCCTCAGGTTAGTTAGGTTTAAGTAGATCTAAGTTCTAGGGGACTGATGACCACAGCAGTTGAGTCCCATAGTGCTCAGAGCCATTTTTTTGAACCTCTCCTTGTCTCTTGGGTGCTCAGGCCTTGCTTTTTCATGGAGAAGGTGACGTTTGTATTTTTGTGGCGACCACCACACTGAAGTCGTTTCGTTGCTTTCCTGTCGCTAGCACGCTACAGTTCAGAGTTGATCGTTCCACCATGAGGGGTAACGTCACACATAATTACCCCTTCAGAGTCCCACAAGACCGTCGCCATGACGTAACTGGTTAGGACGCGGCTTTTCTTCGGAGGAGAGGCGATGCAACGTTACACTATGGAATGCCACTTTGTTTCCGATTCGAAGAGATGAACCTATGTTCCATCGGCCGTGACGGTGGTCCACGAAAGATATTCACGATCGTCCTCGTAACGCGTGAGCAATTCGGCACAGATGTTTTTCTATTAGGTGGCGAGGAACGCAGCAGCACACGCCTTTGTGTACCCCAACGTCTGGACGACTGGGTTGACACTACAGAGAAAGCCGTCCAGTTGAGAATCGAGGTGTTTGACTGAGATGCGTCATCACCTCGAATGAGAGTGTCCGGTGCCGATAATATTCCACAGGCCAGACCGCTGTCTCTCAGCTATGTTCGGCCCAACAGAGCGGTCACACATCCTAGGCAAAACTGGACCTCCAACTCCCCACTCTGTTTTCTGCAAGTCGTCCCCCTTTGTTTGACTGGCACGCCCCTATATCACTGTCCGCCGCTACTCACACACACTTTTGAGGGCAGGCATCCTCCGGTACGGCAGTAACAGGGGCAGAGACTCATACAGGTCAAGTACAATAGTTTACTGAGAGACAAGGATGTCACGCGGAGACGGCGAAAATCTCACCAGTTTAAGCTGTACCCGGCCGGAGTGGCAACGTATGAGAGGATTCCCCAGCATCGTGGTTTCAAGTGGCGACTTTCAGCTGGTTAATTTACCGGTGGATCAGGAAGCTTACTGGAGACATGATTTGGATCACCTTGTACCGTACCAAAACCCGTGGTAACACCTTGAAATTAACCTTCTGTTCTCTTTGCTTTGTGCCCAGATGTTCTTCAAGTAGCATGTGTCGCCTGAGCGTATCGAGGTCGGACGCCAGCCTTCGTTATACCAGGTGGCCGGCTTCTACTGTCCAAGCCTGACATAATTTGTTGCAGATTCCCAATTATTCTTAATGACCTTAGGATCATTATCTATAGTAAGAATGCCATTGATTGTGCACGCTTTGGAATCTGGCGAGTTAATACGGAATGTAAGTTTGGAGGAGTTGATCCTATGAGTCCGACACACGGCCGTGTTGAATGCGAAAGTAAGCCAGTCAATGGACTCATCCGACGTAGTCGGTGACTTCCCATGATCATGACAGACTTGAGAAATCGGTTCACATGCTCTACGAATTTTTGTGAGTAGTATGGGGTGGTGGTTGCATAGCACTTGTGAAAAAGAATGTTTTAACTTCAGGGAGTAGGGAAACTGGTTGCTCTGTCGCAGACAAGAATATTCAGGATCACAAAGATGGAGAAAACAGGATAAAGATGCTTAATAGTTGTACTCGTAGTACCTGTCTTACTCAGCAATAGCCAAATATAATGGTAGGAGGTGTCAATCATCATCAGCTTTTACAAATTACCTTGTTCAGTATGGGGTAGGAGAGCTACAAATTTGATGAACACATCGTGCATAAGGTGCTCTGCCCTCTCAGAAATAAGGATCCCCATCTCGAGATTGTGGCTGGGTTTCACTTTCAAGCGTTCCTCACACTGCACCACTGACTTACAGACATCGTCATTTAATGTAGGCGTACTGAGGTTCACTTTACCCATCACATTGGTCCTGTACACGGTGAAGAAAGAATGCTGCACTTGAAGGTTGGCATGTAGTAAAACAAAAGTTTATCTAGTAGAATCAAATCAGGTGCATTTTGAAAACACAGGTATGAAAACGAGGAGCTTACTGAGTGGACTGCTGGACATCAAACCCACATCCACCGTGGAGCTATGGTTCGAGTCTTCGCCAGGTTCCTTTTCCGTTTTTTGGACGTCCATTCCCTACTTCTCGTCGTTTATAAGCAGGACATCATTTCGCCACATGACCATACCTTAGCTCGTGGCAGTGGGACACATTAAACTGCGTGCATGTCCGCACAGTGCACAACCATAGCTGGTCCTGTCAGGTCAATGTAGGGAGGCTTTCCGCCGGAGTACACAAACGAAGTATAAATCAACATGCTTATGGCGCTGGGTGCACCCTACAAACAAGCTGCTGCGGATGCTGCGAGTTCGTATGCTGCACGGCAGCGGTAAGGGCGCCATCCCAACGTGAACGTATTTCCAGTTGTGATTGTGGACCAGCGCCTTCGGGTGATCGGTGATCGTCTTTCACAAGTAATGGACAGAGGTCGTCCAAAGACTAGACGTAGTCTACAATCGGAGGACGCGATTCTTGAAGCCGTTCACCAGTCACCTCGGCGGAGTACCTGTGATGCTGCAGGGCAGGCTGGTTGCTAAAGTGTTGCCCAATGAAGAACAGTATCCACATTCTTCCACATTAACTCAACATCGGCGGCCAGAAGACCGCAGATGACGAGTACGCTTTCGTCAATGGCTGTTGCACCATGTGGACGGTAATGAACGTCATATGAATAAAGTGATATGGAGTGACGAATGCGGCCTGTCTCGTGAAGGTGTTTTCAACAACCACAGTAGGCATTATTGGTCAGAATACAAAACACATGTCACTAGTGAACGTGACTTTCAGGCAAGCTTTGGCACAAAACCTGTGGGCTTTTTGGCCCTTACCTGTTGCTGGGCAAGTTGAATACGCCACTGTATCGTACGTTTCTTTGCAATACTTTGCCTGACGCGTTAGAAAACGTTCCACTTGCTGTTTGGCGACAGCTATGATTTCAGCATGGTGGTGCACAGCCACAAATTGGAATGAACCTGTATAACTATTTAACTGAAGCGTTACCGGGGAAATGGTTTGGTCGTGGAGATCCAATGTTCTGGCCATCACTTTTCGCGGACCTAAATCCACAGAATTTTTTGTTTACAGGTAAATTTAAAGGAACAGGTTTTTCGTGCTCCAATCACGGATGTACACGACCTAATAGCTATGGTGCATGCTGGTTCGGCAATGGTCGATGCAGATGTGTTGCCTATTGTCCAATATGGTCAAGCGAGTGGTGAATTATTTGCAGATGCAAGGTGGTCGCTTTGAACGTTGCTTGTACGTGTACGTACTGGCTCTCTGAAGATAAGTCTGAACGTCAGACAAACAGAACAGAATTATTGTGCGTAGCATAACGTAAAATCTACAGTAGCCTGCGTTTTGTGTATTTTGTACCTCACTAGATAGAGACGATGTTACTGTATCCCCTATTATTTTATATTGTGTTTATTTGTGTCGTGGGCAAAAGGAAGGGATCGTTTGCTTCTGTAGGAAGATCATGTTATGTCTCAATGTTCGAATAAGAAAGAAATACATAAGATACCCTCGCATTGTGGAGGTATGTATTGATTACAATTTGATGCTTTAACTCCCTCGTCATTGCTTGGTCCTACTGAGCTAGTGGGACAGCTCTGGCATACCAAAGAGTTCAAGCTACCCGTTGTTGGAGACGCTGCAAGCAGTTACAGCGTTTCCAGAGCCTCTTTTTCTAAACCTCGTTTCTGTTAAACCTACTGGCAGAACAAGGTTCTTCTAGATACACTTTTGTCCTGAACTGGGATGAGGAATCGCGTGCCGACCACCAAGTGTGGCTTTTTTTCTCCTACGTGTGTGTAGTTACTTTCTTTTCTAATTTTTACCCGCTATCTTATACAACACAACTAAACTTACATATAAAATATTCATATTAGCTATTGTGGAAGTACGATGCTCAGAGAAATCAAAGCGAATGTAAAATCAGAGAATCAGAGAACGGATACAATAGAAGGACTGTTAAGTATAGAGCGAAATAATTGTGTTTCCTGAAGTGGTTGGTGGCGGTATGTAATTACTGTAAAGGTCAGCAAGAACTGATTTGGTGTGGAATGTGAAGCCAGTTGAGTGTAGAGAACTGAGTTATTTGGAGTGATGTGATATTGGTTTATTGGGCTGATTAATTGTTGGATGTACAAGAGAGGTACAAAATGTTGTAGTAAAGCACACTAATAAGTAAGAAAGTGTCGCCGGAAGAAACTGGCGACCCTCAATATAGTAAGCATTAATTCGCTGACGTTATCTGTTCTGTTTTCGAATACAGCACACGTTGGTGAAAATACCTCCGTGCGTATCGCTACAATATGCTGCCTACTGTAGAGAGTGCTGTGACTCTTGCGTTTTACGGCTTTGAATTGGAATTTAACTAAATATCTAACATGTATAAACGAAAATTGTGCCCTTGCAGCTTAACACTTTCTTTCTGCTGACACATTCAGTTATTGCCGTGGAATACAGTTGGAAATAAAAGCAGATAGATGAAGGAAAGCGCTGCAGTAAATATGGCTAATGACGTACTTTGGGTGTGTACGTGGTTAGATTCGTGAGAGTTACGAAAAGCTACAGTACAAAACACAAAGAATTAATCATCGATGATGAAGGTGGTGTAAAGCGCAGACTGTCTAAGGTCGTGTTTTATGATGTACTAAACTTATTCAGAGAAAGAATGTTACGATAGATGGAAATAAAGAGTATAACACCTTACAGACCTGAGGCAGGTTCATGCAAAGCGGTGAGACTTATTAATGAGAAACGGAACCAATATTAAGTTTAATCTAAAACGAGTGGAATGGGATGAGCCGTACGTACAAAGTGGTTCTAATGCCAAATTCAGTTTATTCCATAATAAATTGGTGTTAATATTTGAAAGTTGCTTCCTAAAAAATCATCCAGAAGACCAGCTAATATACAAACAAGCCGTGGATGAAGAGCGGAATCAAAATGCCGTGAAAGAGGAATGGAGAAAATTATGTGAAAAGTAGAGTAAGTGAAGATCTGAAATTGTATGCATACTACAAAAAATATTGTAGAAGGAGAGTCACTAAAATGTCCAGAAGTCATGAGGGTTGATGGAATTGGAAATATAGTTCTGAAAAGTTGTTCAAACTTAATAAGTAATGTGATATAAGCAGTGCTTAGTGATAAAAGCAAAGCATCACTGCCACAGGAAACTCTTTTGAGACAGGATAAAATATACAATTGTTAAATCAGTTCATAAGAAGGGCGACAAGATATAACTTAAAAAATTATCGTCCAGTTTACATAATGACTCTTTTTTTTTCAAAATATTAAAGAAAGTGATGTTTTCAAAAGTGGTCGCACGCTCAAGTGAAAACAGTTTACTCAGCCACTCATTGCTTGGATTCCAGTAGAGTCACTCAACTGAAAATGTTATTTATACTTTCACTCATCAAATACTACAAGCCTTAAACAGTAATATATCGCCTGCTGGTATTTTTGTGACCTTCCCAAGGCGTTTGATACAGTAGATCCTGTTACTCTCCTCGAAAAACTCAAGGTTTTTGGGATTGTTGGTTTTACGCACAGCTTATGTGAATCATACTTAACAAACAGAATGCAGAAGGTGTGCTAAATAATTCAGACAGTTTCAGAAAGGGAGAAAACTTTAGTGAGTAAGGAAAAAAAATACGTTTGTTCAGTATATATGTGAATGACCTTCCACCTAACATTCAACAAGGCAAATTGGTACCTTTAGTAGACGATATAAGTGTTATGGGTACTTTTAGCTGACGATATTAGTGTTATGTTAAATACCACTAGAGAGAAGCAACAGAAGAGTTGGTAAGTGATATCGTTCAATGATTATGAGGTGGTTCCCTGAAAATGGACTCTCCCTTAAATTCTGAAAGAACACATTCACTTTTGTACAACCAATAGTTATACCAACAACTGATCTAGCACTTGAGCAGGAATCAGTAAATAGGGTAGAGTGCTCCTAAATTTTTGCTTGTGCACGTTAACGAAAACTTAAACTGGAAGAAGCATATTACTCGTCTTGTGAAACAATAAAGTTCAGCCACTTCTGCTCTTCGTGTAATTGCTAATCCTGGAAACATACGTACCAAACTGCTGACATATTTGGCATATTTTCACTCAATAATATATTGCGGAATGTCTTTGTGAGGTAACTCATCACGTAGAAGGAGCTGAGAATTTTAACTGCTCTGTTACAATACATATAATCGCTGTAGAAATTCGGCATAAATAATCCATCACAATTGGGGAAGAACAATGATGTCCACACTTGATACACTAGAGGGAAAAATGATCTTTATTACCCATTACTAAAGCTGACAGTGGCCTAGAAAGGAGTTCAGTGTGCAGGAAGAAAAATTTCTGATCATTTGCCCTATAGCATAATAGATCTGACAGGTAGCAAAGCACGTATTAAATCTAACTTAAAATCAGTTCTTCTGTACAACTAATTGTATTCCATTGAAGAATTTCTGCTTAAAAAGCCAGTAACAAAAGAGTATTGTAGCAGAAATAGGACTAAAATAATAATGTGTTCATTGATACTAAGTCTATTCATGTATACACAGTCTGTAAACTGACTCGTTTCTCATCATTCCGATAAATGAATCGTTCAAACGATCTATGAAACATCTAACTAACTAGTACAGAATACGCATTGAGATTTGCCCAAAACAAGACTACAGTAATGAGGACAAGCAGAAATTAGAGTAACATCAAATTTAGTGATTTCGAAGTAGTTGAAATGAAAGAATTCTGCTAGCTTGGAAGAAAATTACTAACTACTTAACTAACAAATTGGAAGATCCTTTACTTACAGTGCCTGTCAATAAAAACGAAGCACCAATAAGGGGAAGAGTAAACTACATGTACTATACAGGTTGAGTTGGTATGTGAAGGTGTTTCAGTTATTATAAAATAGAGTGGAATTTACGTATTGTTGCGGCCACATGTAGTAAGCGTTGCTTCACGCAGTGGAGAATGGCGAAACAGAGGCAACCGGCGACCGAGGCGTTGCAAAGTAAGCGCGGCACAGATAGCCTTGCTGACAGTTGCAGTCTACCAACCGGCTGACGCAAGGTCGCATGCAGACCAAGCGCCGAGTGAAGCCTGGAGAGTGCTGAGTAAGGGAAGTGAGGCCAGCACGCTAAGTTATGCTGCAATATACTATGGGAGTAATACCAAAAAGCTACCACCGAGGGTAAAAAAAGTCCTCCTGCCGGATATAAATAGCGGAGCGCAGGCAGCAACAGACAGACGCCATTAGGAAGCAGTTCGGATCTGAGGACGGACGTGGTCCGTGTCCGAATGTCAAATCTTCGTAGGTGACATTTCGGAAATCTGTTCCAGCTCGCAGGAGTCATCCGTTGGCCACCAGATGTCAACACCTCCTCTGTGGGCCGGCCTGAGCTCGGTCGGCACCATAGCTGACTAACTGCAGCGAGAAATTCCAGCAGGCCCAGCCGCAGCGCGGTCTTGGTCACACGCTCCGCCGGGAACTGACGCCCGTACTTCATGGCAAACCGGCCCCACGGCGCCTGGTCCGTCCATGACGGGAGCTCGCGGACATCGCACCTGACGGCTTCCCAGCCGCCGGTGCAGCAGTCGTCGGCAGCTGATCTCACGGCAGCGCGGCTCCGTGGGAGTGCCGTACTGAGGGCCGAGCGGTAACGAGATGATCTCAACCACAGGGCATCCTGGCTTCAACGGAACACTGGTGGCCTGAGGCTCCCGAGTGCGATCAGCGGCGCGCGTTGCGCGCATTGTCGGAGAATCTACACAGCGGCAGCCAGGTGGAGGGATCCGCAGGGCTGGGCAGCAAAGACGAGAGATAAATTGTAAATAAGGTTCAATAAATAATTGTAAAATTTCACGCCGTCTCAGTCTTTGGCACAGCCTCTGTGTCTGCTGCTAACAAGTACTGCAGCAGTCGTAACAAGTGGCCATCTGTCGTAACAATAGCTTGGCGATATAAGCCCAAATGTCAAAACGACGTAGCGTCCCCTTCTGGACCGAGTACATGCACTGATTGAATGCGAACGGTATCATAGAGCAGCTGAATCCTCTTCTGAGGCAAGATGGTAAAAAACTCGTCCTAGATGTACTGAATAATGCAACCGCGCTGGGTAGCCGTGCGGTCTAGGGCGCCTTGTCACGGTTCGCGCGGCTGCCCCCGTTGGAGGTTCGAATCCTCCCTCAGGCATGCGGGTGTGTGTTGTCGTTAGGGTAAGTTCGTTTAAGTTGGATTAAGTAGTGTGTAAGCCTAGGGACGGATGACCTCAGCAGTTTGGTCCCATAGTCCTTACCACAGGTTTCCACAAAATTTACTGAACACTGCATTAGGATGGCGTTGACGTAAGAGCGAGTCCCACACATATCTTGATGGTGAGAGATCTGAGTATCTTGCTAGCCACTGGATTACCTAGCATCACACCGTTCATAGATGTGTGGACGAGCATTGTCATGTTGAAAATTAGCATATCAGTACCATTGCGTGAGAGTGCCGTCGTGACATCAGAGCTCCATCAATCACTACAAGCCGAGACCTGAAATAATTGCCGATGGCTCCCTGTACCACATCGTTAGGGATTACAATGCAGTGTCTCTGCAAGATTTAGGAAGAATTGGATCTCTTCCCAGGTCGCTATACGCACCGACGATGCTCATCCGTGGCACTGCAGAACAGCAGTTTATCGCTGAAGCCAATGCGACTCCATTCATCATCAGTCCTCTGCTTCCGGTCACGGCACCGTTGCAAATGCTGCCGTTTGTCTTGAGGCGTTAATGATAGCCTACACATGTGGCTGCTATTGGGTAGTCCAGGTGCGGCTAGTCTCCGAACACTCATGTAGTACGACACAGAATGTTGTAGAATGTTCTGGGATGGCAGGCGCAGGTGTGAGGCACTACGACGTTAAAGTTGCCTTGCATTTGCATTGCGCGAAATACGCCGATCTTACCCTGATGTGGTCGACTTGATGTGTGTGTCTCACTTTACGATTTCAGGCAGTCCAACATCGACACATCTGAATACCTCACAGATCATGAGACATCGTGCGACTAGACCAGCGGACCCAAACGCAGGTCTAAGATCAGGGCCTCTTTCAAGCTTTGTAAGGTGCCTGATAACGATATTTCACAATGGTACGCGATATCTACATACAAAATTCGCAAGCCACCGTACGATGTGTGTCGGAGGGTACCCTGAACCACTTCAAGTCGATACCTTTCGTGTTCTACTAGCAGGAAGAGCAAGGAAAAGAGACTATCTATAATTTCTCCATATGTGAAATATATATCGGCGGCAGTAGAATCGTTCTGAGGCCAGCTTCAGATGGCGGTTCTCTAAACTCTCTCTATAGTGTTCCTCGCAAAGCCAACGGCCTTGCCGTAGTGGTAACACCGGTTCACCTCAGATCACAGAAATTAAGCGCTGTCGGGCTGGCCTAACACTTCGATGGGTGATTATCCGGTCTGCCGAGCGCTGCTGGCAAGCGGGGTGCACTCAGCCCTTGTGAGGCAAACTGAGGGGCTACTTGATTGAGAAATCGCGGCTCCGGTCTCGAGAACTGATATACGGCCGGGAGAGCGGTGTGCTGACCACAACATACCCCTCCATATCCGCATCCAGTGAGTCCTGTGGCCTGATGAAGACACTGCGACCGGTCGGTACCGATGGGCCTTCTGAGGTCTGTTCGGACGGAGAGTTCCCCGAAAAGAACGTCGCCTTCTCTCCAGAGACTCTCAAGGATCTCAGTAACACTAGCGCGTTGTCCGAATTTATCAGTAACATATCTAGTAGTGAAACTTCCTGGCACATTAAAACTGTGTGCCCGGCCGAGGCTCGAACTCGGGACCTTTGCCTTTCGCGGGCAAGTGCTCTACCATCTGAGATACCAAAGCACGACTCACGCCCGGTACTCACAGCTTTACTTCTTCCAGTATCTCGTCTCCTACCTTCCAAACTTTACAGAAGCTCTCCTGCGAAACTTGCAGAACTAGCACTCCTGAAAGAAAGGATATTGCGGAGACATGGCTTAGCCACAGCCTGGGGGATGTTTCCAGAATGAGATTTTCACTCTGCAGCGGAGTGTGCGCTGATATGAAACTTCCTGGCAGATTAAAACTGTGTGCCCAACCGAGACTCGAACTCGGGACCTTTGCCTTTCGCGGGAAAGTGCTCTACCATCTCAGCTACCGAAGCACGACTCACGCCCGGTACTCACAGCTTGGAAGCTTGGAAGTTTGGAAGGTAGGAGACAAGATACTGGCAGAAGTAAAGCTGTGAGTACCGGGCGTGAGTCGTGCTTTGGTAGCTCAGATGGTAGAGCACTTGCCCGCGAAAGGCAAAGGTCCCGAGTTCGAGTCTCGGTCGGACACACAGTTTTAATCTGCCAGGAAGTTTCATATCAGCGCACACTCCACTGCAGAGTGAATATATCATATCTAGTAGTCTTCCTCTGAATCGCTTTGATGTCTTCCTGAATGTGACCTTATTTGGGTCCCAAACACTTAAGCCGTGCTCAAGAACAGTTCGCACCAGCGTCCTATATGCGGTCTCCTTTACAGATGGATCACAGTTTTCTAAAATCCTGCCAATAAACCGAAGTTGACCATTCTCTTTCCCTATCACAATCCTCAAACGCTCGTTCCAGTTCATGTCAATTTTCAGCGTTATATCCTGATATTACAGCGACGTGACTGTGTCAAGTCGGACGCCACTAATGCTGTATCAGAACATTACAAGTTTGTTTTTTCTACTCATCTACTTCAATTTACATTTTTACACATTTAGAGCTAGCTGCCATTCAACACACCAACCGGAAATTTTGTCTAAGTCGCCTTGTGTCTTCCTACATTCACTCAACTGCGGCTCCTTCCCGTACACCGCAGCATCATTAACAAACAACCGCAGATATCTACCTGCACCGTCTGCCGTATCATATATGTATATAGAGAAAAGTAGCAGTGCTATCACTCTTCTGTGGGGCACTCCTGACGGTACCCTTGTCTCTGATGAAGACTCGCCGTCGCTGACAACATACTGATGTTACTCAAGAAGTCTTCGAGCCACTCACTCAACGCCTTTTGCAGTCATCACTCAACATCTAATGCAGCTCGCGCCCCTTATAAACAGCAAGTTGACCTGCTAACATTAGTAAAGACGAAAACGAGTAATACACTCTGGTGGCTGTCCTACCTCTTACGGAGAATTGGAACACTAATAATTTACGTACCTGTAGATTGTTTGTTGATGTACGACGTTCCACTGAGATCCGACTATGTATTTTGGGTACGTCACTTTTTTGTCCGGCAGTGAATTGACAGTAGGAGCACAATTTCAGTAGCAGTAAAGCAGAAGAGTACAAGGCATTTACACTGAGGAGACAAAGGTCATTGGATAGTGATATCCACATATACATGATTCCGCATTATTTAACATTTGACGATGCTACTATGGCTGAAGTAAATTCGGACTTCGTTTTTATGAAACATACCTGATGATGGTCATTAAAGACCGAAACCGGTAATCTGTAAACAAAACGTTTGTGACCATACACATAGACTAAGGGAAACTTATTTCATATACAAATAGCGGTAGTACATAGGCAGCTAGCTCTAATTGTGGAAAAATGTAAATTAAAGTAGATAAGTAGAAAAAAACAAATTTGTAATGTTCTGATACAGCATTAGTGGCGTCCGACTTGACACAGTCACGTCGCTGTAATATCAGGATATAACGTTGAAAATTGACATGAACTGGAACGAGCGTATGAGGATTGTGATAGGGAAAGCGAATGGTCGTCTTCGGTTTATTAGCAGGATTTTAGAAAAGCGTGATTCGGCTGTAAAGTAGACCGCATATAGGACGCTGGTGCGAACTGTAGACGAAGTATAAAGGGGCAGTGCTCGGCAGAGCTATCATTTATACTCACGTAATTCATGTGGAAAGGTTTCCGACGTGATTATTATCGCACGGCGGGATTTAACAGACTTTCAACATGCAATAGTAGTGGGATCTAGACACATGGGACATTCCATTTCGGAAATCATTAGGGAATTCAATTCTGCGAGATCCACAGTGCCATGAGTCTGCCAAGATGATCGAATCTCAGACGTCACCTCTCACCACAACGCAGTGGCCGACGGCCTTCACTTAACGACCGAGAGCCGCAGCATGTGTGTAGAGTTGTTAGCGCCAACAGACAAGCAACACTACAGGAAATAACCGCAGAAATCAAAGTGGGAAGTACGACAAACTTATCCGTTTGGATAGCGCGGCGAAATTTGGTGTTAATGGGCTACGGCAGCAGACGACCAACCCGAGTGCCTCTGCTAACAGGACAACACCGAGTACAGCGACTCTCCTGGATTCGTGACCAAATTTGTTGGACCCTAGACTACTGGAAAACCATGTTCTGTTCAGATGGGTCCTGACTCCAGTTAGTAAAGGCTAATGGCAGTGTTGTCCGCCCCGATAGCTGAGTGGTCAGCGTGACGGATTGCCTTCCTACGGACCCGGGTTCGATTCCCGGCTGGGTCGAAGATTTTCTCCGCTCAGGGACTACTTGGTGTTGTGTTGTCTTCATCATCATTTCATCCCCATCCGGCGGGCTGGTCGCCCAATGTGGCGTCGAATGCAATAAGACCTGCACCAAGGCTACCGGACCTGCCCCGCAAGGGGCCTCCCGGCCAATGACGCCAAACGCTCATTTCCATTTCCATGACTGTGCTCGAATGTGGTGCAGATCCCACGAAGCCATGGACCCAGCTTGTCAGCAAGGGACTGTAGAAGCTGGTGGTGGCTCCATAATGGTGTGGGCGGTGTTTACATGGAATGGAGTGCTTCGCCTGGTTCATCTGAACCGACCAGTGACTAGAAATGGTTTCTTTCGGATACCTGGAGACCATTTGCAACCATTCATGGACCTGACGTCGCCAAACATCGATGGAATTTTTATGAATGACAATTAACCATGTCACTGGGCCAAAATTGTTCACGATTTGTTTGAAGAACATACTTGATACTGCAATATTACATGAGTATGTCCTATATAGTCGGATCTACTTTGCGTCACGTGAGTACAGAGGAGTTAAACCAGTAGTGACCCCTGACGTCATATCAGCTTGAGATATTTTTTTATACATGTCATTCATTTCTAAATTTTACTGATTACTACAGAGTAAATAATTCAATTATGTACAACATTTAATAGGTTATGAGTTTTAATGAAATAGAATAAATATGTTTTCACATAGCAAATAACCTTGTTGCATTGTGCATGATATGTTTTCTCTTTGTAAGATAAAGAAACTTCCGTGTTGCTCGAGTGAGCGATCAAGTAGTTGTCGAGTGCGTATCTGCTGTAAATTTCACGAATGGGCATAGAATTGTTGATTTACAACCCGCAGTTGATTTAAAAATTATTCTAGGGAAGCACCGCCCGACTTTGGGGCAAACAAATCACGCGAATTCTCAGATATCGGCGCGGAGTTCCAGATACGCTGCTGGATATTGGGCATTATCGTCACGTGTGTAATTTCAATAACATTAACCGCAATTTACGGACATTCGCTTGATAATAACTATCAAAGACTTAACTGAGCGGCGTAGTAATCGTCTTGATGCTTAAAGCAAGCGAGAAGCGATTCACTGTCGGGAGACGACAAATGTTAATCATGGCATAGTTGAAACGTCCCCTTTGAACTATTTATATATACGACTGTGCTTAAACTGACACACAATATTTTGTTAGCGCAACGCAATCTGACTTTCAAAATTCCCTACAAAAGAATGGCCCTGGCTAACATTAAACTATACCTTTCACAAATCACTTACCTCACAAAAATCTTCGCTGCTCAAGCTACTGCAATACAGCGAGCGCCACTACTGCCAGCTAAATAAAAGATTCAAACTATGGAAGGCACTAACTACTGATAGGGATAGTTAGCAAATGAAAGATATTAATAGAGAACAAACAATGTATTTACCTTGATATCATCATATATAAATATAGCAGTTCATGACAAATTACAAATCTCCGCCATCTCTCTCCCCACATCCACCACTGCTGGCGGCTCACCTCCAACTGCGCAACGCTACGCGTTGTTCACAGCCAGCTGCCTAACACTACAATGGCGAGTATTACAACAATGCAAAGCAGACACAGACTGCCCACAGCACAGCCAGTGATTGTCATACAGAGGTGGCGTTACCAATAAAAAACCTAAACAGCCTACTTACATAGAGAAAACATAAACAGCCTACTTACATAGAGAAAACATAAACAGCCTACTTACATAGCCCCCATGCTCCCCACAAAAAATTTTACAAATTTTTTTTTGGGCAGTGGCCAATAATGATTTGATAAAATTTTTCATAATTACAATAACAAAGAAATCAAATGCACACACTTATTGATACAATGTTGGTCAAAAGCTAAAAATTTCTCACAGTCCATAAAGACAGTCCTCATCATTCGTCATAACAGTAATTACAGGTTTTTTTTTCACAAAGTCTCATTAGTAAAAGAAATTGTACACAGAAGTAGTGGCTTTCCATGCAGTCTTGAAGAAGTAGTGTTGTCCTTCCAACGGAAAGACAGTGCTGACTCTTGACATGCATACAGGTAATGGGCCACAACAGAGCAAACCCACAGCAGAGTCATTCGAAGTTTGGAAGAATATTGGTAGGTAGGTCATCACAGAGCAGACCCACTGTAGTCCTGGTAGAGATTGTGGTATTGGTGGGCCACCAGAGGTGCAGACCCACTGCAGTCCTTGTAGAGATAATGGTAATGGTGGGCCATCAAAGATGCAGACCCACTGTAGTCCTTGTAGAGATAATGGTAATGATGGGCCATCAAAGATGCAGACCCACTGTAGTCCTTGTAGAGATGGCCAGCAGCCATCTGTTGTGACTGTGCTGGTGCACAATCACCACTGAAGAGTCTTGCGGACAATATAGCAAGTCCATAAACCACCACTTGTGCACTCACAAAGTTTTTGAAATTGTTCTTAGAACCAGCAATGCTGTTATCCAGTCCCTTGCTGAATTAGTAACACACGTGCAAACACTCACAGTCCCAACTTCTCACATATTGTCCATATACTATGACCAACAGAAACGTGTGCAGTGAAATGTAACTAACAAGTTAATAATATCATGAACTGGTGACAATTACAAATTTATAACATAAGAATACAATAACAAAGGTACAAAATATATCATTAAAGAACATAACAATACAGAGAACATTTGTAGTACAAGCTTTACAAAAGAATCGAAATAACATATACATCAGTGGAATTATGACATGAGTACATACATAAAAGATCACAATAACTTTTGAAACATCAACTTCACACATGAGCATTAAACAGAATAAATAATGTGTAAGCATATTTGTAAGGTAAATAACATATTATGAATGCCAATTATATTTGAGGATAACAGTATTCCTCATCATAGTGAATGTAGCTTAATATTAATAGAAGAAAAAATTCTATGAAACAGTACACAGAGACAGGAAGAAAACAAATACACAAGGGTACACAAACATATAGTGGGATAACACCAATAGGAAAGGACAGGGTTCGTTTTCAGTGTAACATTTGGTACTGCAGTCCAACCCAAAACTTCATATATCTTTCCTCTTATTTCATCCTTTGTTTCCACCAAAAAAATTCTATCTAAGCATGCTTTCTGTATTTATATGTTCACACATTTCTTACCTCAACATTTATTTCCAAGAAAATCCTACCTAAACCTGTTTTCTCAATGCATTTCTTCCAATTCATCGCATCTCATTCTCTTAGAGGCTACCCCCTCTTAAGCTAACTTAAATCTACTGAGCTCAGATGCTAAACTAAGGGACGAGGCAATGCAGCATCACATAACAAATCAACACAAACAGCAATGCAAAAAAATGCAAATTGGCAAAGCTAGCAGCATAAATGAGCAAAAGTCAAATTCAATAACACTATGCCTGGCAAACAGCAGCAACTTATACCTAAACGTGACATAGCGCAAGCAGAAAAAATATTACACTAAACAACAATGCAGATAAGGGAAATGTATATTCACATCTTAATGTCTATGTAATTAAAGTGGTGCACCACAACAACTTATTGTAAAAAAAATATTACCATCTAATTGAAAAGAAAATTATGTTTTACTGTTACTAGTTCCTTCTTATTGTTCTTTCCTTTCCAAGTGCTCCTTTTTTAAAGAATGTGGATCATAAAATAATTATTTAATAGATCTGTTGACAGAAAGTGTTCACATTAGCAAATGCATTTCATTTTATAAAAGCAATGCTGCAACACAGCTGGAAACCAGATATCAAATGAAATAAGCAACTATGAAAAGCAAAGCATAAAAATATCATTCAGTAGTCATGTGACATTTCATAAGTTAGTAGAAATTCTCTCAACTCTCATAGAAAGACGATTGTCATAATCAGGTGTGCAGATGTAAAAATATTTCTTGTCATTTTAGTAGGCATTTCGGTAAATATCATAAATTACGAGCTCCACAGTATGCTTTCAACAAGGAAATGGCAGTAGCGCGGACAATGGCCTTCCCTTTCTTTTTTTTTTCTACCTGTGCTTCTGATGAGGCACTCACTAATGACTTGTTCTCCCGGCGTCTGACACAGCTGCGTGCCCACGACGCATTACGTGCAGGTGGTCACTTAACTTTCTTACGGAAATATTTACGACGACAGCAGTTTTCGCTACAGTGACAGTCTCATATATACAAAATTTCACAGGTCGAGAATTTACGTTGCAAATATGTAGAAACAAAATCCTATGAATATAACAGTGTCCAAACAAATTTTCAGTGGCATTGTGATACATTCACACATGATTCACACATGTACACACATTTCATAATTCTAAAGTATGATTCTTGGTTTCCAACATCCTTTTCCATAAGTCAGAGTCCCTAATCACTATTCATTACTCCTTACCTTATTACACATATACGTATCCATCGACACTCGTCAATATTTCGTCATTATAAATATGAAGCATAATCAAATAACTCATATAGCCTCAGCCTATTAATCATAAACATACCTCAGCAGCATAATACACATCGTCGTCGTAAAAATAACATCATAACACCTCAGTCAAATCTCAAAATCGTCGTAGCTTTCTGCAATAATTAAAAAAAATTCTCTGCTCATGTCAAAAGTGTCATCTGCCTCAAAAGTACTTTAAAAATCATGAATCCATACCAAATACATCATTCAAAGCTCTCATAGTATCACAATGATTCCAAAAAAAATATGAACAGATCACACAGTACAGACAAAATACAATTTCATAAGTGTGAAGTTATCCAACTGTGTAATTACGTAAACATCTGTCACTGATATAGTAAAATAAATGTTTGTCTCTCTCAGTTAAATGATCAGATAGCTGTGTAATTTGTGTGTTAGAGAAATATGGTACCGATGTGTAAAGTTGTATAAGCAAATACCATATTAGCTAGGGTTCCTTGTGGTTGCCACACACATGGTACACAAAGTAAGCGTGTACCCCCCTGAGGATAAATGTAATTATACCCTCAGGTGTTACAAATTACAGCAATGGAATGAAATGTATCACGGAAAACTTTCTTTGTAATTAAAAAATCTTTAAAAATAAATGTTTCAAGTACAAAATTAATCACTCAAATACGTGTACTGTAGCGCTAAATGTGCGTCTTGTTGCAACATAATCTGTGTGGAAGTGTCGTAGTTATCGTCCTCCGAAAGCTAAATTCTGCAGAAGCCAATGTACTTACCTCATGATAAACAAAAGTGAAATGCTTTGCGTATAGATATCATACTTATTACGCTTATTGCCGTGATGAAGAAAGTACTGTGCTGTAACGTATTGTTGTGCTACAGAAAAGGCTGTCTCCTTGTAGCTATACCATAAAAGTTACTACTAAAACATGTTTTACTTTCCAGAATAATACAGAAAAACTGTGCAGATATAAAACAGAAACACCGCAAAATCAACATTGTAAATTTTCACTCATTAGCAGCGTCGTGATAAAAATCGTGTAGCTGTCACATAAACTAACCACTGTGTCGTCTGGTATCTCACAGAAAGTACTTTAAACCCAGAATGTATTTTCAAGTAAACCGAAATGTTGCATTAGAATCTCATTAGCAGTACTGGTAAATGTTCTAAGTATGTAAGCCTTATAGTCGTTCCATAATCATGCAACGAACAAGCAAGAATGTACACACACAATAACACTGTGACGTCTGTTCACTCTAACAATGCATTTGTCATTTCTGTTTAAATAAGTTCTCTTGGTTCTTGATTGGATATTTAACTTCAAACATTGTTGTATGTTAACAGATTCTAAGTCTGACAAAGCATACTAGAAATGTGAAGTGAAAAGTTTTATGGCAAAGACAAAGTTAAAAAGCAGATTATCTTTCAATAAACGGTTTTACATGTGAAATGTGGTGTAAACCTTTACTCTTCCTAGTACTCAGAGTTCGAACTTGAATGCAATTGTCAGGCGGTATACGTCGGTAAAGAATACTGGAGTTTTTCTCAAGGTTAGCGTCTATGTTATTTTTCTCTGAGCCACCTGGCGCACGCGGCTGCCTGCTGTGCGAGTCATTGTCTGTCTCTTTGTTGCCGCGCGTCGTTACTGGGATTAGGAGGCCTAACTTCCACAAATTCGCCCTGCCGAGAGGGCCCAGCTCTGTTTAAAGCTCGCCAGTTCTGATGGAATTCAGGTCTGTCGTTTTGTCGGTAGTTTACACAGTTTCTTTCGTGTCGGTCACGTGGTGGAGAATTTCTCCCTGAATCGTAACTCTGCGCCGAACTGTTGCGTCTGAAGTTATTCTGCCTCCCTTGATAATACTTGTTTTGGTTCCCATATTGTCTGTTTCTCTGATTGTCTCTGTGATAGTCATTACTACGGAAATGCGATCTTTCTCTGTAACTATTATTACTCTGCCAACGGTTGTCGTACGGGTGGTGTCTATTTTGGTCACGATTTGCGTTGTAAGAATAGCCTTGTCGCGTCCAGTTATCGTTTCTGTCGTCACGGAATTGTGACGGATGTGACCTGTAGTGATTGTTTTCCTGTTTTCGCATCCCGCGACTGTCTGTGTCAATTTCTAATTCTTGTAACAGTCCCTGAAAAGCTTCAATGTCGTCTTTGCAACGTCCTGCTAAAATAATATGTCGTAATTGTTTAGGCAGTTTGATTAAGCAAATGCGGATGAGTTCTGAGGGGCTGTATGGGTTTGACAGGTATTGATTCTTGTGCAACATGTCTTCAAAATATTTCACAAGACTGGAAAATTCAGATTGTTCGAAGTGTTTCATCATTATGATGTTATGTTTTACACGGTCTTGTGTAGCTTGAGACCAATACGCTGAGAGGAAGGCATGATAAAAATCTCCTTCACTCTGACAATCGTGAATGACCGATCGCATTCTTACACCTGGTTCATTCTCTAAGTAGCCACACATAAATTCTAACCTGTGCTGCAATGACCAGTTGGGAGGGAAACAATGAGAGAATTGATGGAGCCACGCTTGTGAATGAATGTCGTTGGCAGAATTCATAAACGTTTTGAATTTACGTGTAGTAATGAACAGCTTATAGTCAAAATCATCGTGTCGGCGAGTAGCATCTCGGTCATAGTTACGTCGTGTCGGCGGTTCCATCTCAAAATTCCGTGTACCTTGCCAATTTCTTTCATAATTACCGAAATGCCCTGTGTTATTATTTTGTGTTTGTTCCGTATTTCTATGTCCCTCTTCCCGTATTGGAGCGCGAGTGTCCTCTGAAATACGTAATTCTTGTATTACCTGTGTCAGCTGATCTTGTACTTCCCGGATTTCTCTTTGGTGTTGTGTATTAATTTGATTCTGATTTTGTTTGAATTTTCTTATTTGTTCATACTCTTCTGTGTCAGTGAAGGCTACGGGTCTTGTGTCATTCAGATCATCATCTACCTTTGTAGATAAGTTAGTGACCTGATCCGAAAGTTCGGCTACTTTCTCCGATAGTGTACTTATTTCCTCCATGTGTCTTTCTGAACCAATTTTCAGGGTATCTACTGTGTCCTTTAAGTTTTCCTGAGTTCTTGCAAATTGCGTAACCGAATCGGTAGATGCAACTGAGTCAATTTTAGCTTGCAAGGTCTCATGATTTTCATGAACAATAGTCTGCAGTTCTTTTATGGCTGCTTCGTGATTCTGTAATACATTTTCATGACGCGAAAAAATAGGTTGGAAATGCTCACAAATTTGTGTTTTTACGTCATTACAGACCTTTTGACATTTCGATTCGATGTTATGTAACTCAGTGGTTAAATCTTCACGTGTTTGTTCAAGTGTAGTGTCTAACTTTTTGAGATTTTGTTCCACTGTGTCTAACTTTTTGAGATTTTGTTCCACTGTGTCTAACTGTTGCTGTGTTTGTCTCTGGTGTTGTTCCACTGTGTCTAACTTTTCAAGCTTTTGTACCATTTGTTGCATTAATTGTAATAACAATGCACTGGTGTCTGAAACATGTTCCTCAGTGCTTTTCGGCAGTGAAGTTGCACCGGCAACATTCACATTTTGACAAGTGGAAAATGTGTCTTGACTCATTTGAGAAAACGGTGAGAACCCAAAACCTGAGTCTACAGTATTTGCAAAATTGTGTCCTGTCATTCCCGATTCCTGAGGCAAGCTGTTGCCGACCGATCGATCGATAATGCGTCCCTCTTCACTAATTGTTTCACTGTCCACGCCATTGTTTGCCGCCCGCTCCATTTCCCTATGCACAGTTACCAAATTACTACTTTGAATGTCTGTTAATTCATTACTCTGCGGCGCTATCACACTGCTTTCGTCTTCACTGTCATTTCTCAGTTTACTTTGGAGCCTAGTATTACGTTTGTCACACGCCATTATTGTCACAATATTTCACACGACAACACAGAAAAGCACAATTTGAAGAGCAAAAATAAGAGAACACATTAACATAGCACTGAAAATAATATCTAGTTACTTGCAGCTGCGAAATACTTGGTGCAAATCTACGTGCATGCCACAACTGTTTTACTGTACAACAATGAAAGACTGAAACTACAAAGGAGATTTTCTCTACAATTATGCGCTAGCAATAAACAAAAGCTACACTAATTACACAAACTACAAGAAAAATCAGAAGATTCCAGTGAGGTATCCTGTCAGGGTCGCCATATGAAACGTCCCCTTTGAACTATTTATATATACGACTGTGCTTAAACTGACACACAATATTTTGTTAGCGCAACGCAATCTGACTTTCAAACTTCCCTACAAAAGAATGGCCCTGGCTAACATTAAACTATACCTTTCACAAATCACTTACCTCACAAAAATCTTCGCTGCTAAAGCTACTGCAATACAGCGAGCGCCACTACTGCCAGCTAAATAAAAGATTCAAACTATGGAAGGCACTAACTACTGATAGGGATAGTTAGCAAATGAAAGATATTAATAGAGAACAAACAATGTATTTACCTTGATATCATCATATATAAATATAGCAGTTCATGACAAATTACAAATCTCCGCCATCTCTCTCCCCACATCCACCACTGCTGGTGGCTCACCTCCAACTGCGCAACGCTACGCGTTGTTCACAGCCAGCTGCCTAACACTACAATGGCGAGTATTACAACAATGCAAAGCAGACACAGACTGCCCACAGCACAGCCAGTGATTGTCATACAGAGGTGGCGTTACCAATAAAAAACCTAAACAGCCTACTTACATAGAGAAAACATAAACAGCCTACTTACATAGAGAAAACATAAACAGCCTACTTACATAGTCAGCTTTTTGATACGTTGCTTTCTAACTCATAAAAGGACAGTACGTTGTCCTCGATGGTGTATGTTCATCGGAGGTGAGGGTATCATTTGGAGTGCCCCAGGGAAATGCGGTATGTCCGCTCTTGTTTTCTATCTACATAAATTATCTTTTGGGTAGGGTGGATAGCAATGTGCGGCTGTTTGCTGATGATGCTGTGCTGTACGGGAAGGTGTCGTCGTTGAGTGACTGTAGGAGGATACAAGATGACTTGGACAGGACTTGTCATTGGTATAAATAATGGCAGCTAACTCTAAATATAGATAAATGTAAATTAATGCAGATGAATAGGAAAAAGAATCCCGTAATGTTTGAATACTCCATTACTAGCGTAGCGCTTGACACAGTCACGTCGATTAAATATTTGGGAGTAACATAGCAGAGCGATATGAACTGGGACAAGCATGTAATGGCAGTTGTGGGGAAGGCGGATAATCGTCTTCGGTTCATTGGTAGAATTTTGGGAAGATGCGGTTCATCTGTAAAAGAGACCGCTTACAAAACACTAATACGACCCTTTCCTTAGTACTGCTCGAGCGTTTGGGATCCCTATCAGGTCGGATTGAGGGAGGACATAGAAGCAATTCAGAGGCGGGCTGCTAGATTTGTTACTGGTAGGTTTGATCATCACGCGAGTGTTAGGGAAATGCTTCAGGAACTCGGGTGGGAGTCTCTGGAGGAAAGGAGGCGTTCTTTTCGTGAATCGCTACTGAGGAAATTTAGAGAACCAGCATTTTAGGCTGACTGCAGTGCAATTTTACTGCCACTAACTTATATTTCGCGGAAAGACCACAAAGATAAGATAAGAGAGATTGGGGCTGTACAGAGGCATATAGGCAGTCGTTCTGTTTGGATGTTGAACATGGAGAGAAGATGCTAGTTGTGGTACGAGGTACCCTCCGCCACGCACGGTATGGGAGATTGAGGAGTATGTATGTAGATGATAGAATTATTGAAACAATCTTTTAAGTATTAATGACCACTACACACCCATCAGAAACTAATTACTCTAACTGCGAGTGGTTGGCTCTGAGCACTATGGGACTTAACATCTGTGGTCATCAGTCCCCTAGAACTTAGAACTACTTAAACCTAACTGACCTAAGGACATCACACACACCCATGCCCAAGGCAGGATTCGAACCTGCGACCGTAGCAGTCGCGCGGTTCCGGACTGAGCGCCTAGAACCGCTACACCACCGCGGCCGGCAACTGTGAGTGACTTCTGGATTGGATGAGCTTTTTTTTTTTATTTCAGCTAATTGGTATTAATAAACTTCTTTCGAGGTTGAAACTTCATCAATGGTTTCGCGCTGATTCAGTTTAGTAGAACGATGGATAGTACTAGCTACGTTACTATTTATAGTTTTAAAAGAAAAGAGAGCACATACCTGCTTTTGTTTTAAGAAATTTCATACTTCAGTCGTCAGTGTTCTCAAACCAGAGGCACGAGTGATGCTCCCTCACAGCACGACGATATCTTGTACCACCACACACATATGCTCCCTTCTCACTTCATTTCGGCATTGAAAACTGTGAAATATAGCCGCGGTACGAAGAAGGAAGAAAGAAGAGGAAAGGTCAGCGAAAGACACGGAACAAAGACAGAAGGGGAGGTCACAATAGTTCTAGTGGATTGCATGGTCACCCAGAAAATCCGACATGAAATCAGTGGAACATTTATAGTACATAATCACGAGGTCAGGTAGTGCTCAAGCATCCTGCTCTAGCTACACTTTGGCAACTATAGACAGCTATAGAGACAGCATGGTTCAGTACTTTTGCAGGGGACATCCAATGACGAGTCTGTACCATATCTAGTTGCTGCACTACACCGGCAAATAGGAGGTACGGTACGATATTACGAGATATCGCATGACTCTTGTCCCCTTGGTGCATAAACAGATACGGGTTATCAAGGATCATCTGTGTACGACCCAGAAACAGACTTGAACCTCCACAGTGAGCAGACGAACGTGCCTCTGTCGTGCTCCCTGCCACCAGGTCGGAGGCAGGACTTCCCCTGCAGCGGCAGCAGCAGCAGACCCTGACAGACGCCGTGTGTGCGGCGGCGGTCCCCGGCGGAGAGGCGTGTTTGCCGGATGCAGATGTACGGCCGTGTTAGGCGCCCACAACACGCCATGTAAATGGCCCCGCGGCGCCGCGCCGCAGCCGATATTAATAGCCGTAAGCCGGCGGCCCCGGGGCCGGCAGCCGCCGCCGCCGCCTCCGCACGCTGTTATCCTTTCGCCAACAGGCGCGATCGCCCAACAAATCACGCGTTATGTCCGCTTCTCTGTCTGCGGCGACCTCGTTAACAAAGCCTGACCCGAGGTCGCGTAGGCAGTCACTCACACGCCATCGCTTAACGGGAAGCGATAGCAAAGTGACAGGCGATTGCTGTGGTACAGTTGAGGAGCTCACTTTCTGTTGGGTTATGGACTGCCTGCCTACAACATTGTTCTCACACAGGGTGTAACAAAAATATACAGCACAAACTTCTAATCCACATTCCTCACACGTAGACGAAGATATAATACACTACTGGCCAATAAAATTGCTACACCAGGAAAAAATTCAGATGATAAACGGGTATTTATTGGGCAAATATATTATACTTGAACTGACATGTGATTACATTTTCACGCAATTTGCGTGCATAGATCCTGAGAAATTTGTACCCAGAACAACCACCTCTGGTGGCAATAACGGCCTTGATAAGCCTGGGCATTGAGTCAAACAGAGCTTGGATGGCGTGTACAGGTACAGCTGCCCATGCAGCTTCAACACGATACCACAGTTAATCAAGAGTAGTGACTGGCGTATTGTGACGAGCCAGTTGCTCGGCCACCATTGACCAGACGTTTTCAATTGGTGAGAGATCTGGAGAATGTGCTAGCCAGGGCAGCAGTCGAACATTTTCTGTACCCAGAAAGGCCCGTACTGGACCTGCAACATGCGGTCGTGCACTATCCTGCTGAAATGTTGGGTTTCGCAGGGATCGAATGAAGGATAGAGCCACGGGTCGTAACACATCTGAAATGTAACATCCACTGTTCAAAGTGGCGTCAATGCGAAGAAGAGGTTACCGAGACGTGTAACCAATGGCACCCCATACCATCACGCCGGCTGATACTCCAGTATGGCGATGACGAATACACGCTTCAGATGTGCGTTCAGCGCGATGTCGCCAAACACGGATGCGACCATCATGATGCTATAAGCAGAACCTGGATTCATCCGAAAAAATGACGGTTTGCCATTCGTGCACGCTGGTTCGTCGTTGAGTACACCATCGCAGGCGCTCCTGTCTGTGATTCAGCATCAATGGTAACCGCAGCCATGGTCTCCGAGCTGATATTCCATGCTGCTACAAACGTCGTCAAACTGTTCGTTGTTGTCTTGCAAATGTCCCCATCTGTTGACACAGAGATCGAGACGTGGCTGCACGATCCGTTACAGCCATGTGGATAAGATGCTGTCATCTCGGCTGCTAGTGATACGAGGCCGTTGGGATCCTGCACGGCGTTCCGTATTACCCACCTGAACCCACCGATTCCATATCCTGCCAACAGTCATTGGATCTCGACCAACGCGAACAGCAATGTTGCGGTACGATAAACCTCAATTGCGATAGGCTACAATCCGACCTTTATCAAAGTGGGATACGTGATGGTAAGAATTCTCCCCTTTACACGAGGCTTCACAACAACGTTTCACCAGGCAACGCCAGTCAACTGCTGTTTGTGTATGAGAAATCGGTTGGAAACTTTCCTCATGTCAGCACGTTGTAGGTATCGCCACCGGCGCCAACCTTGTGTGAATGCTCTGAAAAGCTAATCATTTGCATAACACAGCGTCTTCTTCTTGTTGGTTAAATTTCGCGTCTGTAGCACGTTATCTTCGTGGTGTAGTAATTTTGATGACCAGTAGTGTATATTTTATGAACGTAGGTGAAGAAACGCTTTGTTTCCGTGTCTCAACTCATTTTCTCCAAATCATTAAGCATTGAAAACACACAAGAAGAGAACGGTAGAATCGTCGGGTATATGCACTCTTGGTGACATCTGTTTACATTGTACAACGCCAGTGTTTGTTGTACATGTCACTGGTGCCACGTGTCGTACGTCATTGCTTGTTTATAGGTAACATAAACTTCGCCAGTGATCTGTGCGACCGTTACAAGCACTCGAGTTACTACGTAGAGTTAATCACAGACTTGGCTCGTGCAATACCAGTTTTCACAAATCCACAGAGATGAGAGTTGGCCATTTGATGTATGGGTTAGCCGACGCCAAAGTTTGTATCAGGAGAGATTTCCAGGACGAAGGGGCCCCGGCAAGGATACGTTTGAAGCCATTGATCGTCGTCTTAATGAACATGGGGCATTTAAGCCTCGCGAACGGTGGAGGCCTAGAAGGACGAGAACACCGCAAAGAGAGGCGGCAATTCTGAAAATGGTTCAAATGGCTCTGAGCACAATGGGACTTAACTTTTGAGGTCCCCTAGAACTTAGAACTACTTAAACCTAACTAACCTAAGAACATTACACAAATCCATGCCCGAGGCAGGATTCGAACATGCGATCGTAGCGGTCGCGCGGTTCCAGACTGTATCGCCTAGAACCGCTCAGCCACCCCTGCTGGCGCAATTCTACATACAGTTGACGATGATCCGTGTGTCACTACAAGACATGTATCTACAACACTGATGGTCGACCAAGTGACTATCTGGAGAGTGTTACACGAGGACCAGATGTAACCATGCCATTTGCAGCGTCTGGAGGCACTATCAGCAGCTTATTTTCTTGCAAGGGTACTCTTCTGTGAATGGCTTATTCAGCAACGGTCAAATGTAATTTTAGTGCAACGGTGCTTTTCACAGATGAGGAGTCGTTTCAACGAGGTCAGATCGTAAATTTTCACGGTCGGATTGTATGGGCAGACGTCAATCCCACACAGTTTTTAAAACAAATCATCAAGTTTTTCTATTAATGTTTGGGCTTGCATTGTTGGTGACTGTTTAGAAGGGTATCATTTTCTTCCACCCAGACTCAACGGACAAAGTTATCAAAATTTCATAGAGAATGTTCTACCTCATATTTTAGCACAAGTGCCTTTAGCTCTTCAACAAAACATGTGCTTCATACACGATGGAGCACCTCTTCATTTTAGTGTTAGTGTCCTCGGATTCTTAATAAAAGAATCGGTGATAATGGATAGGTAGATGCCCCAACTGACTGGCCTCCAGTTTCTCCGGACCTAAACGCACTGGACTTCTATTTGTGTGGGTCTTTGAAAGCTCCTTTGTATGGAAGTCCATTACAATAATTTCCGAGTCTCCGTGGCTGTGTTATAGTAGGCTGCAGATCGATACGCAATAGTCCAGGATACATCAGTGCATCCGAAATTCTCGACGACGGTGCATTGATGCTTGTATGAGTGTCCACGGTTGGTATGTTGAACATCTCCTTTGAGAAACAGTTGCGTTTGCGCTGGTGTGTTCTGTATGAGTATGTTTCCCAAGACTGATGAGTTGCAGAAAATGCGTTGTAACATGGAAACAAAGACTTTTCAGATACAGGTTCATTTAACAAAATTTCATGGTCTACATGTGAGAAACGTGTCCTGCAATTTGTGCCATATATTTTTATCACACTCCGTATACAGGATTTGAACGTCAGTGCCCGTATTTCAGTTTCCTTGAGCACTACAACGCAATATTACAGTATACTGAAAACTTTGCCAAGCGCAGCAGTATCGTATTTCAACTTTTGCGGTGTGGGTGGTATCGGTGTATGATACCACACTTTGTGTGTTAGGGTCACTTGCCTCTCTGTGTTCCCATCACGAATGTATCGCGGGATGAACGATCACTAGTAAGCTTTCGTGTGAGTTCGGATGTGTCTAATTTTGCCTTCCATGGTCTTCGCGCGAGATACACCTGGGAAGAAGCATGATGTAGGTTGTCTCATCTAGAAACGTCCGCTCCCGCAATTTTAGTAGCAAACCACACCATGATGAGTGTCTCTCTCGCACATTCCGCCACTGGAGTTGGCTGGACATCGGCATGATGCATTCGTGTTTACTAAAAGAACCGTAACGAAACACCATGAGCTTCTTCGAACCATCTTTATTTCCTCTATCAATCCTATCTTGTATGAATGCAAAACGAACGGCCAATATTCACGCTTCGGGCTTTTGTAAGCTACCACTCTTGGAGGCAGACCATGAATAAATATCTCTGCCCGATTACATGGAATCCTGATAGAAACGCTTAGTTCCTGAACATCATACATAAGTCAGTAGCAGTTCTTAACAACACTCTCGCGTTCGTTTAACAACTGGCTCATTTGCGGATCCGTATATATAACCACTTTTGCTTCTGTTATTATCGTATACTTTCACCCAATGTCAGTTTCACTTCTAATTACGACGCAACCTGAAAACAATCTTTGCTGTTGGGCGCTTCTGTCGCCATTATCATCTTCGCCCCCGAGGTGGCCGCTTTTGTCCCTTTGGTCTTAAGCTAACGCTGTGTACTAATCCTAGTACGGCATGCAGTACTGCACCGGATGGACTACAGGTCAGGGCCATTCTCTTGACCAGACTTCCCGTTTGAGTTGCCTCAGCTGGACACCGGACACCCGACAAGCAATACTGATACGATTCCCCGAGACGCAAGGCCACCAGCAGTTACTGTTTTACGACTCGCAGGTGGAAAGAGGAGAAACGCGGCTCACACCTGACGCCACTATTATCATGTAGAAAATGGAGTCAGATCACGCAGCTTGATACGTAGAACATTGTTTTACTTGGCTCACACCAGACGCCACAGTTATCATTTAGATAATGGAATCAGATCCCGCAGTTTGAGACGCTTTGTAAGTGTCGGACGCCGTCAAAGGTCGATATATTTGGCTCACACCTGACGCCACAAGTATCATGTAGTAAATGGAGTCAGATCACGCAGTTTGACACGTAGAATGTTGTCTTATTTGGCTCACACCAGACGCCACAGTTATCATCTAGAAAATGGAATCAGATCCCGCAGTTTGAGACGCTTTGTAAGTGTCGGACGCCGTCAAACGCCAGACCCACAGAAACCTATGTTCACAATATATAAGAATTCTTGCCGCAAAAAGACGTGGAGAGAGAGAAGCACTTTCTCCACACTAGATAGGAGGAAGCGAGTTACTGGGTAGCCGGCTGACGAAAAAATCAACGGAGGGGACCAACATTTTTAAGGAATCTTTTTACCCGTCGGGACTCGGAATATCGTAAGCCCAGCCAATCTGAACAGAGAAAAGAAGGAAAAATACAGAAATACGAATTTTCCTTTTAAGAACCAATCGGTATTGAGTCAAGGAATTTTAAGGTACTCTTGAATTAACCAAGAAGAATGTTCGTAATGATGTTCATTTAATTCACTGAAACCATAATCTGAAATCATGACGGGCAAATATTATCAAAAGCTTACTCTTAGGATAATCCGTTCCTCCATAGTACCCAGCCGCCTATAAAGGGACAAGAGAGTATAACACGAGCTTTTCAGAGAACAGCTGATCCAGTACACTGAAAACAAAAATATCTAAAATTCTGCATACCATAAAGTCCAAAGCCCGTATCCCGCCGCCCCCCCCCCCCCTCCCCCGGACTTAAAATTAGTGAACTGTGAACTGCCAGAAGTGGCTCTGTCGTAAAATAACCAACAATAAACTTATTTCATATTATTAAAACATCTGTTAAAGAATGCTTACAGCTACATACATAAGAAACGAATATAACACACTGTGATTTACTCAGCGTATCTTTAATTGACGAGGCGGTGCGTCGGGTAGAATTCCATAACCGTGTCTTTGAATGAGAACATTTCTAAACATGTCATGAATCCAACTAATAAAGAACCAGTAGTCCTTCCCTTATAATACTCAGACTTTCGTCCCTCCAGTTTCTTGTATTCAACAGATCAGATCGAAGATTCATGTAGAAGAACTCATACGACGCCTCCTTACTACACGACTACTATAATGACTTGCAATGTCATGTCAGAGCTTCAGAAACCGCGAAACCGCCTGTCACTCCCCAACCGGACACTGTTCTACAAACATACGACAGTGGGATGCTCCTCAAAACAACTCCCGTCAGCTGCTAGCCACAACCAAAAGTACCCGTACTAGCGCCAATTCTCCTTCATACTTCTTATCTAAAATCCACATATCGCATGATTTTAACAGTTATCGTTTCTGTAACGTGAGGAAACGCGGTGGCGCTCAACGGCTTACGACAGCAAAACATCACGACTGCACTTAGGTCATTGAAAAATTTCCCCAGTCCACCGTTACTCACCACAGCGCGGGAAACGAGCTTTCTTCTGTTGTCACTGGACGGCTCCGCCCCTGAGGAAACAGACGTTTAACACTAATCGATAGCAAACACCCAGTCGATTCTCAGAATCGTGCCAACAGGGACAGTACAAATTCTTTCTGTTTTCGGCATTCGACTATCCGACTTCCTTGTCTCTAGTAGCCTTCACCTTCAGACTTCATTGGCCTACGACGCCGCCAGGAGAGGAGATAAGCTGAGGAACTTCGAAAGATTTTGGGCTGACTCGAAATTAACCAGAGGCGCGGACCCTGCTTACGCTGCCAAGGACTGATTCTGCATCCGCTTCAACCCCCATCTACAGAGGGATATTGTGGTATCGAGCAGCGACAGCGAGATGATCAGTAAAGGCAGTAAGTCGTTTCTATAGAATTTCAGTGACCTCAGGCTTCACTCTCAAGGCTAGCTTTCAGATTATAGTGACGAATTTACTTCCGACTTCTACCACAGATATAAAGCACTCCCTTCTCTAGTACTGTATGCCTCTTATACATCGCGTGAATCACGGTACAATCCTGCGACATACGTTGTTTCATTTTTATGTGCGGTTGTTAGAGACCCTTCGGTCACATGGGCCAAGCTTTTACTGTGTATCTATTATTGCTCGTCAGATAATTTATAAGTCACTTTAGGGAAATAAACCGAAATAATAATGAATTCTTGTTTCATTTAGTTGTCGTTGAATTCCTAATTCACTATTTTTAAGTTTTAATTAATACATGTTAGAGAACAGGGCCAATTAGCTATACAGCCCAATGTCCCTCAACAGTCGTCTAGCAGTGTAAATATATGAAACTACAAGTCATTGCTGTCAAAACATACGGGCATATATATTACATTTTTTGATACTTAAAACCTCACTCAACAAAACATATAGATGAACTGTCCATATAGTTGCCCGCCCGATTGCTCTGTAGTAATACGCATCCCTGGAAACCTAGATGTCGCAGGATCGGATTTTTGTCGGACCACGGATGTTTTAGTTCAGGTTTTAACCTAGCCTCCAGCTTCCATTGATGTGAGGAGTCGCGAGAACCAATATGTGGTCCCGATTTCCCGTTAAACTCCTCCTCCCTCCATCCATTTCCTCCCTGCTGTCCATCTCCTCATCCCCCTCTATCTCCTCCCCTCTGTCCTTCCACCTGGACCTGATCGTCGTCTTCTCCACTCCCTCCCTCTGCCCATCACATCCCCTCATCCCTCCACCCAGCTTCTCCTGTCTACTCTCTCTCTGTCCATCTTCTTTGCTCCCTCTCTGTATCCACATCATCGTCCTCCATCTCAATATTCATCTCCTCTTCCCACCTGTCCCTGCACTGCCATGATCATCAACACATACACCACCTTCAATGCATGCTGATCCTATAGGAAATCCAATTGCTCAGGCATTTCTATGCATATCTCACAGCAAGGAAAATCTATTTTTTAACTATGATCCCGAACCCTAAGGGTGACAGGTGTACCAAGTTTGGATGAAATCCAGCAAGTGGTTTAGGACAGATGGAACATACATATTTACTGTGAATTTTTGCAGTATATATAGTTTATAGATTTAGCAGCCCGCAATGCTTGGGTAATCGATTCAGAGATCACATACATCAAAATAACAAGACGAGATTTTCTCCTCTAGCTCACAGGAGAACTTGGCAAAGAAACCAGGTTTACAGCTGTAACATTTCACTTCGAAAAATCAGGCTTAAGTGGAAGACACAGCCTCTGTCAGGTGCAAAAATGTTACAAATAAGGGAACGGTTCATATAAATGTGAATCATGTGACAAATCAGTTTGGAAAATATGGGTTGTTACTGTTTTCAATGACCTGTAGACATCTAAAAGGAACACGTTCAGCTAGACTCTAACGTCCTTCAGATAATGCGTACATAAGTGTCGACGTATATTAGACTATTGCAGCATATTTACTGTTTACTAAATGTTCTTATTTGCCTGTAGAAAATATGATTTTGTTCTGAAAACTTTTCGACTTGGTTGTAACTCTATAAAAATAAGAGATATCACTAACATTTTTCAGGTATGTGGATATTTAATCTAGTTTGAACGTAAAACGAAGAAAGTATTCAATTTTTATTTTATTACATGAAAATATTTTAAGATAAATTGTAAGATCTATCTTGAGTGCACTGAGAGTTTAGAACTGAAACAAGACAACAGAGCATTAGAATGACAAATTGGTACAGAAAAGCACGTTCCAAAATAAAAAGTCCAATAACAAGCTATAAAAGTATTGATTAGAAATGATACGTTAAATTTTTCGTCGTGTTCTGTTACACTACTGGCTACGGTTAACGCGTTTATCCCCGAGGTTTAGCAGTGCATTGGATTATGGGTGGCTGTTACTGCTAAGGGCTACCCACAGGGTGGCTGGAGGCCTTGCGCTGTAGACCTGGCCGTAATAGGGGCCTGCAGTTGGCCGCGCCAGCGTGCATTGCTAATGTTATCGGGGCTTTATTGGCCCCTTGTTGGGGCACGACAAACAGTCACGCCCCCGCACGCAATATAGCGGGCGACTTCAAAGCATTCCGCCGCTCATTACGACTGGCTGCGCGCCGGCCGCTGCGCTAGCGGCTTTTGTCTTGCATCCGCCCCACCACCCCTTCCCCAGAACCTTCACTGCCCAGGTAAGCGCTTTCCCCCGGTCGGAAGCAAACTTGTCCGGCCCTCATCTCAGGCCTTCCTAGCAGGTTTGCTCAGTGCCTACGCCGGACCGATCGAGGACACATTGTTACCCTCTCTTATTGGAAAAGCTGTACATAGGGAACCTTCCCATCACTATATGTTGTTGCTTCAAGACATGGGAAACACCTTAACCTGTCCTGCAGGTGCTGTTGTATGTGGACAGCTTCTCTGGATGAAGTGTGAGAGAAAATCCTGTCAGATTGTACCTGGCAAGGAACATAGAATAAAAAAGGTATGCCAGATTGGCTTAGTGCGCTCTCATTGGTCAGCGACTTGTTACGTCACCCGGCAGCCAGACGGCAGCAGTCTCCGTTTGTAGAATATGAGAGATTGCAAAATAATTGTTTTCACGTCTCTTCTCTTCTCATATAACTTAAAGTTTCGCACTCACAGGGTTGAACACACTTCATGTTAATATTATGTACAAGGTTTCTGAAAGAAATGCGTTAAATATTAGTAGCAATGATGATACATCGCCACGCAAAACTAGTGGCCGATGTTCGCATCCGCATTCATGCTCGTGTTTTAGGCATCTGACTATGGTAAATGTTTTACAATTGGGTACTGCCTATTTTACACATGTTTTTGTAAATAAAAAGATAGTAATCTTCGATCTTACATTACAAAGCTGATGCAGTAGCTACGTCGAAGATGCTGAAGGCGACGCTGACCAGAGCCGATTCTTCCTTGCCGAATTCCGTTTCATTGCATCAATTTTGGCGCTTTTGTTGAAATGTCTAATCCATATAAAAAAGGTCTTGTTCTAACATATAATTGAAATCTATTTTGCTATTAAGTTCGGAAAATTTCGCACTTATATGATCTGCTAAGGTTGCCATCACTCTATTACAATGAGAAATATTTGATCCATGAAAAGCAGCAAATATAATTTCTAATTCACGTATTTTAGCAAACAGTAGAGGGAGATATGAGGCCCCCTTTTGAAATAATAGTAATCCAATCTTGCTTCAGACTTAATTCTGTATCAACAACACACTGCCCTGCTGTATTTCCCAAAGAACTGTCAACGTTTTTGCACTTGAATGCTATATATCCTGGTAGATATTTTAAGGCATCATCATTCACGTCTTCACTGGTACACACTGAATCACTGAGCTCGAAATCTAAGAGCAAGTTTTCGTCATCTGTAGCGACGTCAAATGATTTATCCGCTACTCTTATACATAAATCACTCGAGAGAAAACGTGCAAAATCTTCCTCAGTTTCATCAGCTGGTGTCGGATAGTTTTCAGAACTAGAATTCTCATTTCTGTCCTCTGAAGTCGAAGCACCAGAAGACAAAGGTATTTCACTTGCACTTCCAGTCAGTATCAATAAACGAATTCTGTTTTTCTCCTCGAAAGGTGTGGGATTGTTGTAGAAGACACCAAGGCCACGGATTCTGGAAAAGAAATTTTCCAGACAATCTTGATTAAGTCCGGCTGTCAATATATAAGTATCTCCGGAATTTTTCATATCATTGTAAAGT
The DNA here is from genome assembly GCF_023864345.2 of Schistocerca serialis cubense. Taxonomy (NCBI): domain Eukaryota; kingdom Metazoa; phylum Arthropoda; class Insecta; order Orthoptera; family Acrididae; genus Schistocerca; species Schistocerca serialis. The sequence goes on from NC_064645.1 coordinate 70,566,389, forward strand.
CCAAAAAGTGAATTTATTGATATAATGAATCCCTTCTGAAACGGGAGAAGACTGTTTCTTTTTCCTACTCGCATATTAGAACACATTTCAAGAAATCTTTTTAGAGAGTTTTCCTGACTTCTGATATTAAACCCGTAACCACTTCTAAGGGGAGCTTTCTCATATTGAGGGTATCTCGAATTCAGCACATCGAAAACATCGTTCACGAGCTCAATGAAGCTTCCTTCGGGATCTTTATGCAGATCATATCTCACAGCTTGGGCAGTGCGACGTGAAAACATCTGTGCAGCCCTTCGAACATTCTGACGATCACGTCCACTAACGTTAAGATGAACCTCCGACATGTGGTGATTGATCGAAAGATCGCCTTTATGATGTCGAAGAAGATCTTCTATAACCATTTTTGTAATCACAGTACCATCAGGCAAAGTGATTCCGTCATCAAGAAAATGATTTCTTCATAACTTAAGCAAATGTGGAACATCAAAAATAACCCAGACTTCTCTGCTCTGATCAACAGGGTTTGAAAAGAATGTCTTGGATGTAGACACATCAAGTTGCTTCCACACATTCATATTTTTTGGTCCCATGTCACATGTAACAGCTACGATACGGATTCCTGTTGTTTCAACTTCTTTTATGACATTCTGCAACAAATCACTAGACATTGCAACATCAAACTATTTTGAAAACAAGCTGCGAACCATTACGACTTGGACATTGTTGTGTGGTCCGAGTACTACATCGTCGGACGAATCGTAAGTCACACGACCGTCAATGCTCATCTCGTCGAAGCTTAGGACACCAATTGGCTCTAACGATGCGAACATTTCTGACCTATCTTTAATTAACTCCAAAACTAGTTTCAAAATACCTGGTTGGCACTTGAACTGTTTCGTCCATGTCTGGAATGTTGACCTACAGGGAAAAAGATAATTCTTCGTCCTCAGGTAGGCATATGCTTTAGGAGACAAAGCTCTCAATGTGAGAGCATTTGCAATGTCCTCTGAGCACCACTTAACTTGCTTCCTCTTCTTTAACAGACAACGAATTTGTCGTGGTGTGAAACACTGAGAAAGTGTACTTCTCACATCCGAGCATACACATTTGTGCTTCTTAGTGTGAGACACATTACGTTAATAGATGTAGCTTGCTTTATAACTTCTTTCATGGACTTAATTCTTTGTTCCAGTCGAACATTTTTAATCTTCAAACTAACCAATTCTTTCTTCAGTGCTTGAATTTCCTGGTCTTTAAGTGCAATTAGCGGATCAGTAAAAACGTCTGTGTTGCTGGATTAGTCCAACTTACTTTTCTTGGGAGATAAAGTTTTCAACATTGAGAGAGCCCCCCTTTTTTTTTTTTTTTTTTTTTTTTTTTTTTTTTTTTTTTTTTTTTTTTTAGTGTAGCAGCGACGTTCTCTCTCTGTTAGAACGCTACCGGTAACATTCGTGGTGCTAGGCCCTGGAACTTCAGATATATTTCCGTGCCAGTTTGGTATTTTTAGAGACGGAACAGCATTATCCTGTAGCAGTTTCCATGTAGGTAGACCTAACAATTCATTCTGTAAGTATCGTTTGTAATCGCTTTCACAAAAATGTTCAGAACAATCTCTTGCATTATTAACATTAATTTTGTCCTCTCGTTTACAGTGAGCAATCCACTTACGCTGTAGTTCAACATTTTTTGGAAAGCGATGATAAATTATTTATGTACACTATTACCGCATTCAGCAACTGCACAATACGGCGTATTTGTAGACGTAATTCCAAGAACGAAGCTACAAGACTCACGAAACAATTCCTTTCCAACTGAACACTCTGCAAGACAAGAATTACACACAAACTAACGTGTAACACGAACTCACATGCACGCCTTCGATAGAAACACTGAGCGACACCGTTGTGAACAAACTGCAGTAGCTGCCAGGTGACGTCACAGCTCGAGATTCATCATGGCGGAGAAAGGAGTGGGAGGTCGCATTTGCACTCCCGTGGTACCTGGTGTTTCCAAGTGAAAACTTGCTACTACCTGTCAGTGCATAGCAGTTGCGACTGCTGTAACAATGCCTAGAAAATACTTAGATCTCGCACAAAATTATGACCCACAAATGAACAGCAAAGTGATCCGGGTAGTGTTAATGAAATATTTAGTGGAAAGCACACATTCATATCAAATGATCCTTGTCATGCGCTAGAGTAATTCAGAATTATAACCATGACGTTGTGCCATTCTAACACGTCTACAAGTGTAGGTGTGTCTTCTCTTCCAGAGAAAACGTGCGCAACGCACAAGAAAACTGCACCTTGTATTCCTTAACATGAAGCGTGAATCAAAAAGGAGCCGACTCTTTATGTTTTCAGGATTGCGACACGAGTGTCACGATTGTTTGCAGCTCAAAACTAACAGATTATGGATGAAAATTGCATGCAAAGGAGAGAATATTCTATCTGTTGAAAGCAGTTACACTTTTAATTCTGCTGAATGCAGGTATTTTCGAGTAAGAAGTTCTCGAATTAGTTACTAAATGGTAAAGGGATAAAGGAGTTTATGTCGATGGAATATAAAAATCATGAGACTAGACGTGATCTAATGAGGAAACTAATTTGGAGAAATAGGATATTAACTTTAATTATTATTGAATAACTCAGAATGGAGATTTACGAACAGCAGATACAGGTGTCCTGGAAAGAAGCCTTGGAAATGTAATGCCACATACTACAGTTGTTTGCATTTTAAAACTTTTTGTCGGATGATTCACTGAAAGCAGTTATCCTGCAATCAATTTTATGTTGTTTCTAGAAAATGCTTCCGTTTTTATCTATCATGTCAGATATTACACAAAATACGAAGCAATGTTTTTTACGATTGTAACGTCTGAGCCCACAAATATGTTGTTTAAAAATTCTCTGCCCTACTTCATTTTGTGAAAACCTTGTGTAAAAATATGAAGTCAATAGTGTTCCATTAAATATTAGACTTTCTCTTCTTTTTCTTGAAGATCCTTGATGACCGTCCCTCTTCAACAACCAACAGTAGTCGGCCATAACAGTTGCGTTACAGTGCCTCTGGTACCTCCTCTTCATCTCCTTAATATCTTGGTGGAAACGTTCATCCTGCTCTTCACTACATCATCCCAAATTTTCCGGAAAGTAGTCGATACGTGAGTGCAGAAAGCGGATTTTCACATTCATATTATAACTCATCTTCTTGAAGTCTTGCAACATTTCTTCAATAACGGTGTTGTTCTTGCGATCTTTGTTATTCCCTAAAGACGCCTCAGTAACTGATCGGAAGGCGACACATGCGTGTTTCTCTCTCTTCTTCATTGTCGTATTAGAACTTTAGTCCAACGTCTTTATCTGAGAATCAACAAAAATTCTAGCTTTCTGATGAACAGAAATTTCTTGGGAAGGTCTTGAGGCGGGGTCTATCCTGTGGTAGAGCCTTTCATCAAGGCCCATTTTATTCATAGTTCTGGAACCAAGACCTTTTTTTTCTTAGGTTCTACTAGTACAAGCAGATCGTTCAGGATATTTTCATTTTCAGAAACAAAATTTCTCCTCTGACCAAACTCACACACTCCAATTTCTTTGCCTTCGCCGACTGCTCCTTTCGTATAGAAAGCAAGGCATTTTTGTGAACGCCACTTGTTGTTTTAATAGTATTCCGATAACTTTAAAGACACCACTGATAATCCATTTGTGTTCCTCATACCGGATACTTATTAAGAGCGTCTTCACGTTCTCATACGTCTCTTTCATTTGAACTCGACTCAAACAGTAATGGATCCACGCACGTTCCAGTTACACAGTAACACGTCGTTCAATCTCCGCAGAGTAGGATCATATTCAGTGTCATAGAAGTGCATTAACTCGTTTATGTTACTATAGTAAACAAAGGACTCGTTCCTCGAGAATAAAGGAACTAGATCTTTCTGTCTATGTCTACCATTGGCAATGTGTTCCTGGTGCCAAAAGATTCTTTCTTTGGGAACCTAATAGTTCAGCAGATTCCTTAGACAAATTAAAATTTTGTACGAGATAATTAAGTTCACTCAGAGAGACCAGTAGTGGAGTGAAGTCATATTCAGGCTTGTAGACAACTGCACTAACTTCTTTTTCGTCAACATATTCTGCCACGTTCTCTAAAACAGCAGGAGGAAGAAGAGCAATCGGATCTTCTCCATGTGCAAGCGGCCGAATGACTGACTCAGTGCTGGGATACAAATTTGATCTTATTTTACGAATTACACTCCTCAACAAGAACTAAACAAACGTAACATTTCATTTTCTGAAAGCTTGCCCGTAGCGAGTGACAGAATAAGAAAATATGGCGCATGGTTTTCGTAGGCCAAATGGAGCATCGCGGATTAAGTAAAACGAGAGCGGCAGTGGCAGCTGAATAAAATAAATTTTATGCTATACGTCTGTGACCTTCATTTTTTGAAAGGCATCAATGGCCTGCAATACGAATGTATTTATGTAATTTATGTATAAACTATTTTGTTTCGCTTAACACATATACAATGAGATTAGAAACACTTCTGCCTCTTTCGGATTTACTGCAAGCCGATAACAGGTCAAATTTCCACTTGCAAAGTTGATATATGCTGTTGTGCTTGTGTTTTACTTCTTTATCGTGTTTTAGAGCAGTTTTCTGCTTTTTGTAATTCCAATTTTCATCAGTACAGCTCTAAGATATGAATACTTGTTTACATAACTTTTCGTATTTAAATGGTGTTACCAATCAATGAATTTTATTGCCAAATACCGTATATACACATACATATGAATATATTTCAAGCCTCTTATATTACCTTTCAAATACTGAAAGCGATAAAATCGCATTATGCAGTTGTATGAATACGAGTCAAACGTGAATGTTACCAAATAACATAATGCTTTAGTACTGCACGTTAACTACCTATTCGCAAATTTTAATACGTGACTCTTCCGATCTGCTGTCGCTCATGGACAAATTATTCTGCTGTCAGAGCTGTCCCACAATCCTTATCCTGGTGTGGTGCCTATTTTTTTTTATTTTTGTAGCAGATAAATTGTCTCCACCCTCTCGCACACCTACAGCGGCGAATACCGTTCTGTATGACCCACAAATCAGACAACAAGCAATGTGGGTTCAAAGCCACAACCTATTTTTACAGTGTAATGCATCGTATGCTGTCGACAGGTGATATCAAATTGACTCCATATTTCTAAATATTCAGCAGGCTTTCGATGACATTCTCACAGGAAACCTATAATCAGATTGTGTACCTATGGGGTATCGTCTCAGTAATATGTTTGAATTCGAGATTTTCTGGAAGAAAGGTGACACGGGAAGTCATCTAGTGAAACAGATGTGATCCCTGTAGTGTGTTGTAGGCCCTCTGCTGTTGTTAATGTGCGTAAAGGATGTAGGAGACATTTCGAAGAGCCTACTCAGATTGTTTGAAGCAGATGCTCACGTATACCATCGAGGAAAGTCATCAGGAGATCACACAGGTATCGTTAGATGATTTAGACTAGGTATCTGAATGGTGCGAAATGTGGCAGTTAAATCCTAAACCCTAAAAAAGGCTGAGATACTCTACGTGATTACGCCCAAAATTCAGTTACATGATAAATAACACATATTTACAAGTCGTACAACTATCTATAATTCGTAGATTCAAACGAATACCTAGGGATGACAGATACAAACAACGTATGTTGGAGTCACCACACGGGAAATTTTGTTGAGAAACCGAACCAGTGACTTCGTTTCATGGTCAAAACACAGATGATATCTACAAAAGACATTGCCTTTACTACGATTGCCTATCCTCTAGCAGAGTATCACTGCAAAGTGGGCGATCCTTGACTGTTCCGACTGATGGAGGACATTGAGAAAGTTCAAAGAAGGACATCTTGTTTTGTGTCATCGCGAAATATGGGAGTAATTGCCACGGATACGATGAAAGAATCCGTAAAACAAAGACGTTCTTCGTTGCGACGATATCTTTTCGCGAAATTTCAATCATTAACTCTCTCCTCTCAATGACAATATATGTTGCTGAATCCCACTTACATTGAGAGGAATCACTATCATAATGATATAACAGGAATCGGATCTCGCTCAGTAAGATTTAGGTATTCGGTTTTCCAACGTACCACTCGATACTGGAACGGTCGAGAAACTGATTGAGAGAGTTCAACGAAATTTAGGTGAAATGCGTAATGTCTGCAACATGTGGAGACGATCCTCCGGCACAGATTCTTCTAGCCACCTTCACGTTAATACTTGCGAAATTGCTGCCGCTGCTCGCTCTTTTCAACGGACTGTCACTGAGCAGGGTAGCGCAGAGTTAGCGCCTTGGACTCTCATTTGGGAGGACGACGGTTGAAATCCACGTCCGGCCATCCTGATTTAGATTTTCCATGATTTCCCTAAGTCTTTTAGGGCAAATGCTGGGATGGTTCCTTCGGAAGGGCACGTCCGTATCCTCCTCTATCATTCCATAATCCGAGCTTATGTTTCGTCTCTAATGATCTCCTTATCTTGTTGTCGAAGGGTCGTTAAAACCTAACCTCCTCCTCAACCGACTGTCGTGGTGTACGGTTTGTTGTAATCAGGGCACACAGTTCTTCTCCTAGCTTTGACGTGTTAGGGAGGTGAGGGGCATGAAAGTGTGGTCTTCTTGGTTTTGTGGCCGTTACTGGCGTAGTTACGCCGAGCTCAGGTATTTAAGACACTGTCGGCATATGCGGGTTGTACCCAGTTGTCTCAACGGTTACGCTGATCGAGCGCATGAGGTTCTGTTGCAAAAAAAAAAAAAAAAAAAAGGTTCAGGTAGGTCTGAGCACTATGGGATTTAACATCTGAGGTCATCAGTCCCCTAGAACTTAGAACTACTTAAACCTAACTAACCTAAGAACATCACAAACATCCATGCGCGAGGCAGGATTCGAATCTGCGACCGTAGCAATCGCGCGGTTCCTGACTGAAGCGCCTAGAACCGCTCGGTCACTGTGGCCGGCCTTCTGTTGCAAATAACTGTTCCGGCGTAAAGTCAAGCACCGGTACGCCGGTCGGGACCGAGGGCTGAGGAGATGACGTCAACCAATTGCACGCTGCCGGCCCCTCTCTAGGACGACAACCTGACGGCAATGCCCGCGTCACGAAGATAACGTAAGCGGGACACCGCCGAGCCGCGGCCCAGTTGAAGAGTAGCCACTTCCACAGCGGCATCTAGAATAGACATTTGTGTAGAATCGTCCTAGGAACTGTATCACTTCTTTTGTACTACGAATTGTATATACCGAAGAGATTGCTGATGTAGCATGTCGCCCTTTCCCTGCGACATATCATTTTAAACTTCTCAAAGTTAAGTATTGTCACAGACTCTCTGTAAATAAAATTCATTAACACGATTTGCTTGAATTGTCGTCTAGCGATACGGAAAGCAGGTTTCCCAGGCACCCCATATTTGACGGATAGGTAGGATACAACAGTAACTGCGCAGCACCGAGCGTCTTGTGTGATGAAAGCGCGCCTTATTCGTTCCAGGATCAATCGTCTTCAATTGGTACAGTCCCAAAATGACGCCTAATACGTAGCGCACGAAGTTTTTGTATGACAGAATTCAGTTGAAGCTACCGTCCCTGTTCAAAAGCGATTTAGACGTTCTCTGAACACCAGAGGCATACACGCTTCCTCCAAGATAGCATATCCGCTATCACAGAACACAATTCTACTTGTAATTGGATAAAATACAATGAAACCATAAGTGTAGTCTATACGTCAAAGTTTTGGAGCTCCATCATTATGAATGAGTCGAAATAATACTGTCGGAGACCCTTATCAATCGGAAAGATGACTTCCAGCTGGATTCTGTATGGAATTCTGTCATAGAAAAAATTCTTGCTCTGCGTAGTACCTGTCGTCTTGCTATTTTACCATTTACAGATGATCCATATTGATGAGATGAGCTTTCGCCATTGGGGCATAGCGCACTAACTTGAAGGAGAACCATACGCTTTCTGGCAGGACATGCAGAGTGACAATTGGGCACATCACGCATGTGCTGACGAGATCTTAAATAAGAGAGCTCAGTGTCGTTATTTTAAACATAGTTGCGTAACAGCAACGGTTCCACGTAATTAGATTAAAAACAGCCGACCCGTTGCAAAGGATAAAGTAGTCTTTACCTAGGTTTCGATAAGTTTAAACCTATCTTCTTCAGAAGTCGGCGGTATTATATTAACATGGAGTGATACGTCACTGCCATTTTTACAAACATCTCCATAGCTCCATTAGTCAAAATCAATTATAGCCCTAAGAGTAGGGTTTGTCGGATAAATAAAATTAAGTACATGGAAGTTGGAGAGCGCTCTCCAACTTCCATGTACTTAATTTTATTTATCTGACAAACCCTACTCTTAGGGCTATAATTGATTTTGACTAATGGAGCTATGGAGATGTTTGTAAAAATGGCAGTGACGTATCACTCCATGTTAATATAATACTGCCGACTTCTAAAGAAGATAGGTTTAAACTTATCGAAACCTAGGTAAAGACTACTTTATCCTTTGCAACGGGTCGGCTGTTTTTATTCTAATTAGAGCTCAGTGTATTTTTTCCAGTATTCAGCTGAAGGTGGCCAGAAAACTGTGCACCGAAATTCTGCGGCAGTAAGTTACAGACGTCAGGAAGTTCACCCAAAATTTCATGGAACAATTTCTACGGCGGGATACATTTATTATACATTGACTTAAAGATGTTATATGAACTCTCTGCCAAACATTTAAGTGTGTATTACATAGCAGTCATGTACAGTCTGTCTGTAGATGTGTGTCTCACTGTGATTCATAACAATAAAACAGTACGTCTGATTAACGTTAATCAAACTGGTCCTTTGGCTAGTTTCCGTGTATAATTTAAGGATGTCACCACGAGTGTTTCAATGTATTTCGGATAGTTCTCTGTACATCAAACATGCGACGAAGTGACAAAGCGGGATCAAAAAATTAAGGGACGATGACATTGTGTTACTCTGGTTAGAAGGCTGGACATGGACAGGCACGTCATCGCAGAATTAAACACTCTTCGGTTTTGCATGCCTTGTTTTGCGACACTCTAACCTGGGTTTGAGTCCTGATCTTGGCAACAGTTTTAATTTACTGTCCTCTGATGGAATTCCAAAAATGTGTGTGAAACCTTATGGGACTTATGTGCTAAGGTCATCAGTCCCTAAGCGTACATACTACTTAACCTAAATTATCCTAAGTACAAACACACACACCCATGTCCGATGGAGGACTCAAACCTCCGCCGGGATCATCCGCACAGTCCATAACTGCAGCACCTGAGACCGCTCGGCCAATCCCGCGTGGCTCTGATGCAATTAGTTACATATGTTAAATAAGTGGGAGAAAGCGTACACAGTGTTTTAGAGCTTTCCAACCACACGAAACTAATCGCAGGAAAGGTACATCCTGGACTCAGAATCAGTGGAAGAAGTTTATTTCACAAGGAGAAGATGGCTTAAAATGTTTTGGGTATTGCTCGCCAGTTTTGCAACATTACAAGACAGGATTCATCGAGGAAATGAAGAAGATTGAAAGAAGAGCACAGCGTTCCGTCACAAGTAAGCTTAGTGAGCACAAAAGCATCACGAACGGTCTCATCCCTCTCCAGTGGGAGACACTACAGCAGAGGCGTTGTGCAGAATTTCGTGATTTACAATAAAAACCCCGAGATCATTTACTAAAAGAGACAACCTATATATTTCTGAATGTTTATCCTTGTCGGATTTCGGCTTTTCACTTACTTAAAAAAATGGAACACCAGCGGTTGTCGTTTAGATGTTATTTTGCTATATGGCAACCAGTTTCGGAGACGAAATAAGTCATCTTCAGCCCTTAGCTGATGTTGACGAGGTGTATACGATCAGAGTTGACCCCATCAGCATCAACTGAGTCCTGAAGATCGTGTAGTGAATCACCGACACTGCTTGCCGTATAATTTTTTATCGTATAACCTTTGTATTTGTTCCTAATACGTATATATCGCTAAAATACCGTAAAGGTGAAAGTAGGTACCATCGATGTTACACGGAAGCTTACCGGCAATCGTTCTTTCCGCACTTCTTTAGCTACCGGACATCCCGCGGGATAAGTCACAGTGCTACACTAAATACCCTCTGCCATTTACCGTAAGATGGTTTACGTGACATAGATATACGGGGCTGTTATAATTAAACTTTAGTTACTTTCCTCGCCCATTCTCCGGAGGATCTCCTCATTCCTTATCAATTCAACCCGATTTTTGATACTCGTCTGTAGCATCACATCTCAAATGCTTCCATTACCTTTTTCCGGTTTGCCCACAGTCCATGTTTAACTACGATACAATGCTTCGTCCCAAACGTACGTTCTCAGAAATCTCTTGCTCATATTAAGGCCTATGTTTGGTATCAGTAGACTTCTCTTGGCCAGGAAGGCCATTTTTGCTAGTGTCAGTCTACCTTTTACGTCCTCCTTGCTCCGTGCGTGATTAGTTATTTTGTCGTCTTGGTCGTGAAATGACGGTCATAGGGACAGGTCACAAGAGTCAGGGGACTGGTTTGTGGAGTGAGAGGGTCAGCCCAGCAACACCTACATCATTCACAGTTTGGACGATCACAGTTTATTTCTAGAAGTTCGACCAGTGCCTGCATGGACGCAACTAAGCAAATTTCTTCGTGTGTCAAATAGTAGAATCAAATGCTGATTGCACAGTATACAATTTCTAGTTAAGGAAAATGTGTCACAGCACTCAGTAAAGCAGATGTTCGTAAGAATATCAGTAAACTTTAGATTTATGAAAATATGCGCAAGTGCTTAGTAAACTATCCGTCAACAACAGTTTATCTTCCAATAGCAATGTGAACGAAATTTGCAATTTTATAAAAAATGCGCATCAGGCGATTACTAAACTATCTCTTCATACCAATTTGCCTTTTCCAAACAATTTGAATAATATTTGCAATAACAGAAAAATTCGCGCCTGGCGGGTACCAAACTCTATCAATAACCTTCCAATTAACAGTTCTAATTAAGAAACATGCGCCACCATTCTCACTAAATCTTTAACTGATAGCAGCTCAGGTTACAAGATATTTAACATAAAAGCGCGCCACAGCATACAAAAAATGATTAACTAAATATCAACAGGTCAGTGCGAAGTACGCTCTGAACTTAAATGCTAACAGCCATCAGAAAAAAAGTGAGATGTGTTTAGTAAACTAAGATACTTACTTTAAAGTTATTACTGTTTTGCAGCTCCTGACTCGAACCGTCAGCAGACCGACACGAGTTGGCTCGGCCTTTTCTAACACCGGCATCTCTGTCGGTCGGTCGGTTGGTCCGTCGGTCTTTCGGTCGCTAAGAGAGCGTCACCAGATTCGTGGCCGATCAGGGCAGTGGGAACCTGCCCTCGGCTCTCGCCCAGTAACTGGGAGTATAATACAGGCACGTGGATGAACAAGCCTACAACGGACTAAAATTCTAAATCAAGAAATTGTTAAGCACAAGGATGAAGACTTGTAAATGAGCAACAAATCGATTCCACTTAAGAGAAATGAGAGTTAAGTTCCTTCATTGGTCCACACCAAGAGTGTCTATACACATTAACAGTAGCTTCGAATCTAAGCTACAAGAAACTGGAAACTCAGCCACAAATCAGGCAAATAATGTTGTTCCCTCAACACCAACAGTGGCCACCAAACTAAAGGTAGAATGTTAGGCTGATAAGGCCACAGCAATCTGTCTAATAGTCATGACCATATAACATTTGAGTCGAGAGCTTCCAATGTCCATGAATTTTTCAGAAACGAGAAAACTGTCACTCATTTATTATTTGAATTTTACCAAAATTTTTTATTTATGAAAAATTTCGTTCATATTTTGGATTTATATTTATACTTTCCATAAATCACAGTACAATATTTTTATTTAAAATAAATATTTCTCTTTGAATTAAGGGAGTTTTGGAACTGTAATCTGGACGTAACACTTTCTGGAAAAGTTTTGGTATTTACTGAAGGTTACAAATGGAAAATAACAGATGTTGTTGTTTTGGTCTTCAGTTCTGAGACTGGTTTCATGGAGCTCTCCATGCTACTCTATCCTGAGCAAGTTTCTTCATCTCCAGTACCTACTGCAACCTACTTCCTTCTGAATCTGTTTAGTGTATTCATCTCTTGGTCTCCCTCTACGATTTTTACCCTCCACACTGCCCTCCAGTACTAAGCTGGTGATCCCTTGATGCCTCAGAACATGCCCTACCAACCGATCCCTTCTTCTAGTCAAGTTGTACCACAAACTCCTACCCAATTCTATTCAATACCTCCTCATTAGTTATGTGATCTACCCATCTAATCCACAGCTTCCTTCTGTTGCACCACATTTCGAAAGCTTCTATTCCCTTCTTGTCCAAACTAGTTATCGTCCATGTTTCACTTCCATACATGGCTACGCTCCATACAAATACTTTCAGAAACGACATCCTCACACTTAAATCTATACTTGATGTTAACAAATTTCTCTTCTTCAGAAACGCTTTCCTTGCCATTGCCAGTCTATATTTTATATCCTCTCTACTTCGACCATCATCAGTTATTTTGCTCCCTAAATAGCAAAACTCCTTCACTACTTTAAGTGTCTCATTTCCCAATCTAATTCCCTTAGCATCACCCGACTTAATTTGACTACATTCCATTATCCTCGTTTTGCTTTTGTTGATGTTCATCTTATAACCTCCTTTCAAGACACTGTCCATTCCGTTCAACTGCTCTTCCAAGTCCTTTGCTGTCTCTGACAGAATTACAACCTCAAAGTTTTTATTTCTTCTCCATGGATTTTAATACCTACTCCGAAATTTTCTTTTGTTTCGTTACTGCTTGCTCAATATACAGATTGAGTAACATCGGGTATAGGCTACAAACCTGACTCACTCCCTTCGCAACCACTGCTTCTCTTTCATGTCCCTCGACTCTAGTAACTGCCATCTGGCTTTTGTACAAATAGGAAATAGCCTTTCGCTCCCTGTATTTTACCCCTGCTAACTGTAGAATTTGAAAGAGAGTATTCCAGTCAACATTGTCAGAAGCTTTCTCTAAGTCTACAAATGCTATAAACGTTGGTTTGCGTTTCCTTAATCTAGCTTCTAAGATAAGTCGTAGGGTCAGTATTGCCTCACGTGTTCCATATTTCTACGGAATCCAAACTGATCTTCCCCGAGGTCGGTTTCTACCAGTTTTTCCATTCGGTTGTAAAGAATTCGCGTTAGTATTTTGCACCCGTGACTTATTAAACCGATAGTTCTGTAATTTTCACATCTGTCAGCACCTGCTTTCTTTGGGATTTGAATTATTATATTCTTCTTGAAGTCTGAGGGTATTTCACCTGTCTCATACATCTTGCTCACCAGATGGTAGAGTTTTGTCAGGACTGGCTCTCCCAAGGCCATCAGTAGTTCTAATGGAATGTCGTCTACTCCCGGGGCCTTGTTTCGACTCAAGTCTTTCAGTGCTCTGTCAAATTCTTCACGCAGTATCGTATCTCCCATTTCATCTTCATCTAGATCCTCTTCCATTTCCATAACATTGTATTCAAGTACATCGCTCTTGTTTAGACCCTCTATATACTCCTTCCACCTTTCTGCTTTCCCTTCTTTGCTTAGAACTGGGTTTCCAACTGAGCTCTTGATATTCATACAAATGGTTCTCTTTTCTCCAAAGGTCTCTTAATTTTCCTGTAGGCAGTATCTATCTCACCCCTAGTGAGATAAGCCTCTATATCCTTACATTTGTCCTCTAGCCATCCCTGCTGAGCCATTTAACACTTCCTGTTGATCTCATTTTTGAGACGTTTGTATTCCTTTTTGCCTTCTTCATTTACTACATTTTTATATTTCCCCCTTTCATCAATTAAATTCAATGTTTCTTCTGATACCCAAGAATTTTTGCTAGCCCTCGTCTATTTACCAACTAGATCCTCTGCTGCCTTCACTACTTCAACTCGCAAAGCTACCCATTTTTCTTCTACTGTATTTTTTTCCCCCATTCCTGTCAGTTGTTTCCTTAACCTCTCCACGAAACTCTGTACAACCTCTGGTTTAGTTAGTTTATCCAGGTCCCATCTCCCTAAATTCCCACCTTTTTGCAGTTTCTTTAGTTTTCATCCACAGTTCATAACCAATAGATTGTGGTCAGAGTCCACATCTGTCCCTGGAAATGTCTTACAATTAAAATCCCGGTTCCTTAATCTGTATATTACCATTATATAACCTATCTGAAAACCGTCAGTATCTCCAGGCTTGTTCCATGTATACAACCTTCTTTTATGATTCTTGAACCAAGTGTTAGCTATGATTAAGTTGTGCTCTGTGCAAAATTCTATCAGGTGGCTCCCTCTTTCATTTTTTTCCCTCAATCCATATTCTCCCACTATGTTTCCTTCTCTCCCTTTCCCTACTCTTGAATTCCCGTCACCCATGACTATTAAATTTTCGTCTCCCTTCACTATCTGAATGATTTCTTTTATTTCATCATACATTTCATCAATTTCTTCGTCATCTGCAGAGCTAGTTAGCATATAAACTTGTACAACTGTAACAGACGTGGGCTTCGTGTCTATCTTGGCCCCAATAATGCGTTCACTATGCTGTTTGTAGTAGCTTACCCACACTCCTATTTTTTTTATTCATTATTAAACCGACTCCTGCACTACCCCTAATTGATTTTGTATTTATAACTCTGTATTCGCCTGACCAAAAGTCTTGTTCCTACCGCCATCGAACTTCACTAATTCCTACTATATCTAACTTTAACCTATCCATTTCTCTTTTTAAATTTTTTAACCTACCTGCTCGATTAAGGGATCTCACATTCCACGCTCCGATCCGTAGAACGCCAGCTTTCTTTCTCCTGATAACGACGTCCTCCAGAGTAGTCCCCGCTCGGAGTTCTGAGTCTGTTACTATTTTACCTCCGGAATATTTTACGCAAGAGGACGCCATCGTAATTTAACCATACAGTAAAGCTGCATGCTCTCGGGAAAAATTTCGGCTGTAGTTTCCCCTTGCTTTCAGCTGTTTGCAGTACCAGCACAGCAAGGCCGTTTTGGTTAGTGTTACAAGGCCAGATCAGTCAATCATCCAGACTGTTGCCCCTGCAACTACTGAAAAGGCGGCTGCCCTTCTTCAGGAACCACACGTTTGTCTGGCCTCTCAACAGATACCCCTCCGTTGTGGTTGCATCTACGGTACGGCCATCTGTATCTCTGAGGCATGCCAGCCTCCCCACCAACGGTAAGGTCCATGGTTCTTAGGGGGGGGGGGAACAGATATTTAATAATATTTATTCTAGTTACAAAATTAATACTGACTACTAAGAAGAATGACATAAAACAATATTGTAATACCGCAGCCCCTTTCGCAAAGTTGTCGCGAGCGGCCGTGGAGGAGGAACGGGCCGAACTCCCTGGGGCGAGCCCTCGGGTGCAGTCATTCTGCAAGCACACAGCGGGAAGTCGGGCCGACGTCATCGCCTCGCCCACGAAGGCACACGATGCGAAGGGCCCGTCTGAGAAGCGTGCCAACAGCTGATAGAGAGCTGCAGCCATTAGGACGGAAAGCCAAGAATGTACGCGCGAAAGGATCTGAGCTCTTCTGGCTTTGCGGCAGTCTTTTTACCTGCCTTAGAGAACAGGGATGTGCCGACAATTCCAGCACCCCACGGGTACAGGGAGCAGCGTGCAAAAAGCGCGGGGAATCGGCGCAGGGAGGAGTGTGAAAGAAGCCAGCATTCTTAAGAAGATGTTTTCCCCCACAGTGAGGACATTCTTTCTAAATGACGGAAGCCGGCAGATTGTAAGATGGAGCCCAAACATGAATCTGTCCAGGGCTCACGCAGAGAGAGCGGTTATAATGAAGTGTTGTGTAGCTGCTCTCCCAACAGCCACGGAATGCCAGAAAACATCTTAAGGATGTGAAATCGTAAGAAAGATGCCAATTCAAGAGTCACACGCCAGCCCACGCCAGCACGGAGAGGGGTGGCAATGTAAGGGTGATCAGTCATTGGGCTTCATTTAAAATTTCGTCCACCAACGACAACGCCGAAGGGAATAATGTGTCGAAGAGGGATTTAGCTGAGAGATGGATGAGAAGCGAAGAGGAGAGTCGTGGAGACACCGCGGAAGCGAGAGGACATGGCCGCTCTTCCACCCATTGCCAACATCCGCCTTCCGATGCCGTGATAGCACAGCTTCGGCCACGCAACCGACGACGGGCAGACAATGCAGAGATGGTACCTGGGACCCGCCGCAAAGCCGCGATTGCCGATGAGGGCAGCCAACCCGCGCAGCACAGCTCCCAGGCGACGCGCCGCACCGACGCAGCTCCTGCCGCCGACAGCAGTGTACGACGAACGATAACAAGAATGGGGAGACGATTCGTGCCCTCCTCCTTCCCCTTAATAACTGAGTCCTGTCCACGCCCCGCCAAATCGGCCCTGAGACTTATAATTTGGTATAGTTTTGTGTAAAAAGCACGAAAATAAATACATTTCTTTCATGTTTTGAACATATAAAAATACAGGTATCCTTTGTGTTTGATTTCATTTAATTTCTCGAATTCACTACAGTTTTGGCACCCTGCATGGTGCGACCGGTATCTCATGTCACAAAATAATTTCACTAGTTCAGTACATTTATGGCTCCCAGTATGGGACCATGGTATGTGACGTCACAAAATAATTTCTGGAGTTCACTACAGTATGTACCAATTAATATTTTTCGAACAACTGCCATCGAATTTATATTACAATAGCACATCATTAGAAGATCACTACTTTTTACATCAAATGCTGATCTGTTTTTCAGCCTGATAAGGTTGGTCTCTGATATCAGATTCTGCAATCAGTTCAGCTTCGCACTGCTGTTTGAAGATATTCTTGTAGAATAAAATTTCATTAATATCCATCCAAGCTGGTCCATAGTGATTCTGTAAAAGCACTGTTACCACTGTTACATCTTTGATTTTTTCTGATTTTGCCATAAGACTTTTACGCGTCTCTGCTAGTTTTACTCCCTTCCAGGATGTACCATTCTTGCAAATAATTTCACCTTATAAGATAACGGTGTTATAGCTTTGGTCCCCCTGATTAGTAACAGTGCTCCAATCTCTCTTTTTAATTAACAGCCTTTTAAAAGGCTTGAACTCAAAGTGTCAAGCAGAGGGAGGTTTCATGGCAACTTTAAGGTATGCCTTCCCCTCCGCAACTTTATAACTGAATTAAGTTTTAAGATATACTCAAAATATTCAGTAATTTCATAAAAATGACTACAGTTAAAGACAATGGTTTTTGAACGTAATTCCTCCTCAATCCAGCCAAATATGCGATTCGGAGGATCATTTGAATGGCTGTCATCTGGAAAAGTAAGGTAGAAATGTTTGACGTTATGTGGACACTTTTGAGCAAACCAAATACGTAACACCGATCGTAATTTGATTTTCATTTTGTCCTCCATAACCGTCGGCTAGTAATTTCAGCGTGTGGATATTTGTAGATTTGTACTGCACAGCCCATGCAAAGTTGATGATGCAATCTGTCACGGGCCTTTTAAGAATTTCCTTTCTAACCATGTTTAGGAAAACACCTTGCCATTATTCTGGGAACCATGAGACGGTCCCTAAGGCGCTGAAGTCATGGACAGTGCTGCTGGTCCGCTGGTCCCGGCGGAGGTTCTTGGGTCATTCCTTTCGACAATCATTTCTTTTCTTCCGATTTCTGCCCATTTTTCATGCAGCCATTTAGCCTTAGCTTCCCTTCAGTTCCTATTTATTTCATTCTGTGTGACTTGTATTTCTGTATTTCTGAATTTGCCTGAACGCTTTTGTATTTCCTTCTTTCGTCTATCAACTGAAGTATATCTTCTGTTACCCATGATTTTTCACAGTTACCTTTTTTGTGCCTATGTTTTTCTTTTCTAATTCTGTGATCTCCTTTTTAGAGACATCCATTTCTTTTCAACTAAACTGCCTACGGAACCATTCCTTATCTCAGCATCAGTAGCCAAAGAATACTTCCCCTTCTTCCCTTCCTACCTTTGTATCCTACTTCTTTACATATTGTTTCTTCCTGACTAGTCTCTTAAACTTCAGCCAACTCTTCCTCACTACTAAATTAAAGTGCGTCTTAAAATCTAGTATCTGACTTGGGAATCTCAGCCTAGCCATGGTGTAACAAAACTGATATCTTCCCGTGTCTCCAGCCCTTCCCATATATACCCCTAACCCCCCCACCCCACTCTCTCTTGTGATTCTTGAAAATTCACTGTTACGAGCGGAAATGGGTGCAAACGCAATTATAATTTCTCCTTTCTCATTACTAGTACAGACCAATATTCTCCCACAGCCCATTCTTCTACTCCTTTCTCTATAGCCACCAATCTCGATCACTATTAGATTTTAATTCCCCTTTATGTACTGCATTATCCATTTATTAGCCTTATATGCTTTCTATATGTCTTCATCTCCAGCTTGCGACGTCGGCTTGTGTAAGTGAACTATCATTGACGGTGTTGGTTTGCTATCGATTCTAATCAAAACAACCCTTTTACTGAACTGTTCACTATAATACACTCTCTGCCCTACATTCCTGCTCATAACGAATTCTATTCCCCTTATTCCATTTTCAGCTACTGTTGATATTACCCTATAATCATCTGAACAGAGATCCTTGTCTTCTTTCTATTTCACTACACTGACCCCACTATATCTGGACTGAGCCTCAGCATTTACCTTTTCAGATCTTTTTGAGTCCCTAACACATTAAAACTTGTGATATTTCAGGCCCCGACTCGTAGAACGTTATCCTTTCGTTAGTTATTCAGTCTTTTTCCAATGGTCACCTCCGCATTGCAGTCCTCTCCCGGAGATCTGAATGAGGGACTAATCCAGAATCTTTTTTCAGTGGAGAGATAGTCATGACACTTTTCAATTGCAGGCCACATGTTCCGTGAATGTGTTTTAATGCAGTGGTTTCCACTGGCTTCTGTATCCCTACGCTGTTGACCTTTGCTGATTCCTCCGCCTTTAGGAGCAGTTTCCCACCCCTAGGACGAGAGAGTGCCCTGAACTTCGTTTGCTCCTCACAGCTCTTCGAGGTGGCTAAACGTGGGTTTCTTATTCAAAATGTATGTGGTGGCAGGGTTCAAACCCGGGCCTTCGGCCGTTTTGGTTTCTAACCAAAGACGCAACCCCTACATTACGAATACGCAACTTAACGGTACTAATGTTCAAGTTGTGCTCTGTAGGATTTGCGTTGGTAGTAGTATCGGTATGGCATGCTACCGTTACGTTTCTTTTTATTAGTCCTTTCGTAATGGGATATGACCTGGATCTGACAATGAGGCATCGGACTGTGGAACGATAATTCTCGCTTGCTGGATAACTACGTTTACCAAAACGCACTTCGTTAAACGATTGCGCTCGCAAGCTACCTCGCAAAGAGTACAATTAATTAGAATTTTATCTGAGTAGACCAGGAAATGGTAATTCGGCTGTTAACTGTTTTGTCACTTTCTGATTGCTATAACCGACATAAACCACAAAATCACTTTAACGTCTCTGTACTTATGAGAAGCAAGCAACCATAAAAACGAGAAACCACTCCAAAATGCAATATTCTATATGTAATTAATATTCAAAAGTTAAATATCTAGTTAACCCGCATTGAGCTGAAAGCTAAGGCCGCACTGCGGTTCCTGATGCTTCAATTAGAAGTTTCATATATATTTACTTCTTATATATTACCATATGCAAAAGTTAGGAAAAATTCACTTTATCGTAATTGAAATTGTTAACTTGAATTTCGTTACACGCAGAAAATGGAATGTTTTCTCTGACTGTAATTGCTGCAGGGCCTGTGCTGTTTAATGAGGAAACTGGCACATTACCTTCAGAAGTCAGCTTCTTGGCGTAGTTCACAGCTAAATAGTATCTTTGCTGTTATGAACTGAATTTCTATAAACACGATTCTACAGCATTTCTGGATATTAGAACTTATTACTTTCAAATGGGATGAGTTTCATTTAGAAACTGCAGGATATTGGAAATAACTTCTGTCATAGGAAACATACATTTGGAAATCACTCACGATTTACGTAATGAAACATGCAACGCGTAATTAAGTTACTGAACCAATACATGTTCAAAAATCAATCCATTAGTTACTTAACTTGTACTAACGTCTCCTTTCCAACGTGATCACTAGTTTTCACAACACACAACATATTTAAATGTCCAGTTGCTTCACTGAGCACTGGCTTATCCTCCATCGTTAATGCTAGTATACTACACACTGCTCTATCCTCTAATGATCTGGGTTCAGAAAGCAGCTTACAGTAAATACAAGCTGCTGGTACCATTTTACGAACTGGCAGTTTATATAGACAGTACACAATTCGACGTCCGTTTCAGCACTGAAACGTTGTCTACTATTTACTTTCAGAGACTGAGCCAAATTACTCCTGTCCGGCAACATACAGCCTTTATACGAGGGTCACTCCAAAAGAAATGCAGACTATTTTTGTAAAAATACAGTTTTCATTCTGCATGTGTGAACGTTTTACAGTGTGTAGATACATCTTTCCCGCTTGTTTTAAAACTTAGTTCAAAATGTTCCCGTCAGTGGCGCCGTCACAGCATGTCTTCAAGATGGCTGCTACACTTGACGTTAGTCGGAACCAACGTGCTGTCATAGAATTCCTGTGCTGTGAAAACGAGACAGTGGAAAACATCCACAAGAGGCTGAAAAAGGTGTACGGAGATGCAGCTGTCGATCGCAGTACAGTTAGTCGGTGGGCAAGCAGGTTACGTGAAGGTAGCGGGTACGGCAATATTGAGGATTGTCCTCGCAGCGGCAGGCCTCGTACTGCACACACTCCACACAATATGCAGAGAGTTAACGAACTGGTGACTACTGACAGACGCATCACAGTGAACGAATTGTCACGCTAGTTGGGATAGGGAAGGAGGTGTTTGCAGTATACTGAAAGTTTTGCCGTTAAAAAAGATTTGTGCCAGGTGGGTTCCCAGGATGTTGACAATGGTATGACAATGGTGGAGATGAATTTCTTAGAAGAATTGTGACAGGTGATGAAACATAACTACATCATTTTTCACCAGAGACGAAGAGGCAATCAGTGGAGTGGCATCATGCAAATTCACCCAAAGAAAAAAAAAAAAAATCGAAACAACACCTTCTGATGGAAAAGTTATGGCTACGGTGTTTTTCGATTCCGAAGGACTCTTGCTTGTGGATATCATGCCAAGTGGAACCACCATAAATTCTGGTGCATACGTGACGACACTGAAGAAACTTCAAGCTCGACTGAGTCGTGTTCGACCATATCGGCAAAAGCAGGATGTTTTGCTGTTGCACGACAATGCACGGCCACATATCAGTTAAAAAACCATGTAACCGATCACAAAACTCGGATAGACGACACTGAAACACCCGCCTTACAGTCTTGACCTGGCTCCATGTGACTATCATCCCTTTGGGAAAATGAAAGACTCTCTTCGTGGAACAAGGTTTGAAGATGATGACTCCCTTGTGCACGCTGCCAACCAGTAGCTCCAACAGGTTGGTCCAGAATTTTACCGTGCGGGTATATAGGCGCTGGTTCCACGATGGCGTAAGGCAGTTGCGAGGGATGGAAATTATGTGGAGAAATGAAAATACGGTTCCTAAAGGATGTATCTACACTCTGCAAAAGTTGCAAACATGTAGAATAAAAGATGGATTAAAAAAATAGTGTGAATTTCTTTTGGTGTGACCCTTGTATATCCGCATGCTCCACAAGTAGAATTCTTGACAGAGATTTTGAAGGCACAAGAAAATATGCTCGCTCGCGTTCGCCAAAGCGACGTCATAAGAAAGCCTAAGAAGTATTAAAAAATGGTGTGGTCGCAAAGCGTACTTTTCCCCGCGGTGCCTCCCATAACCGACATCAAAGCTGATTATTTATAGCCATTCCTCTCACGTTAAATACATAATGGTTTTTATAATATTGTTTAGTAGTTTATTTTACATATGATACAATATAAGTATCAAACATTTCGATAAGTAACACATTATATAAAACACAGCGAACAATATATTTAACCACTTCGAATCTTCCTCGCAGGTGACATCTTGTCACGCCACATTACACTTATTTGATTCACGCTACTACCCCCATACGTCTTAGGTTTACGCATAACACATCGCTACCTTGATATTTGGTTTCAGACTTACGGTCTGCTCTAAATAGACACGTTGCCAGGTCATGAAACGAAAACTGACTCTGTTGAAGAGAGGGTGACAGTCATACGTGTATTGTTACAAGTGCTATAAGTTTCCGTTGTGTGCTCACAGTGTGGAAGAGGTTATGACCATCATGTGTGTCCCTTGCGTCATGACTCGCCGTTAGGTGATCGTACTATTACGGCGATGTGTAGTCCTGAAACACAAGCAGCAGTGCGCGCTACACTTGCCAACAGTCAACGTAGGTCTAAACAAGATTAAGAGGGTTTACTCGTAAAGCTGTTTTATCAAAAAAATAGTAATAGTGCTGCTGGTCTTCTCCGCTATAGCCGCATCAAAGAAATATGTTGAGGTCTCTTTCCGCACAATGGCTGCGCTCCAAACCTATATTCTCTGGAACTTCTTCCTCAAACTATGACCCATGTTTGATACTAGTATAGTTCTCTTGTCCAGGAACCCCCCTTTTTTTAAAGTGCTAGTCTAGTTTTCTGTCGTTCTTGCTCCGTCCATCATAGGTTATTTTGCTATCCAGGTAGCGGAATTCGTTAACTTCATCCACTTCGTGACCACTAATCCTGATGTTAATTTCTCGCAGTTCTCATTTCTACTACTTCTCATTACCTTCGCCGTTCTTCGATTTACTCTCAATCCATAGTCTATAATCATTAGGCTGTTCATTACGTTCAGCAGATCTTGTAATTCGTCTTCACTTTCACTCAGGATAGCAATGTTATCAGCTGATCTTATCACTGATTTCATTCCACCTTGAATTTTTAATTCCACTTGTGAACCATTCTTTTATTTCCTTAATTCCTTCTTGGACGGGCAGATTGAACAGTACGTGCGAAAGACGACATCCCTGTCTTACATCCTTTTTAATCTGAGCACTCCTCTCTTGGTCTTTCACTCATATTGCTCTCTCTTGGTTCTTGTACATACTGTGTATTACCCGACTTTAACTATAGCTTACCCCTATTTTTCTCATAATTTGGAATGTATTGCCCCATTGTACACTGTCGGACGCTTTTTCCAGGTATACAAATCCTGTCGACATGTCTTGGTTTTTCTTGTCTTGCTTCAATTATTATCCGCCTCCCTGGTGCGTTTACAGCCAATCCAGTCATTGTCTACCATATCTTCAGTTTTCATTTCCATTCTAGTGTACATTAATCTTGTCAGAAGTTTTCGCAATAGTCGGCCCTATCAATCTTTGGAATCGTGCGAATGATGATCTTCCGAAAGTCTGGCAGTATATCGCCAGTCTCATACATTCTACACACCAAGGTGAATAGTTGTTCTGTTGCCTTTTCCGCCAATGTTTTTAGAAATTATGAGGGAATATTGTCAATTCCCTCTGGCTGATTTAATCTTAAGTATTCGAAAGTTGTTTCGAATTCTGATCCTAATTGCGTATCCCCTATACCTTGTGTGCCGGCTCCTGTTTCTTCTTCTATCTCGTCATCAGACAAGACCTCCTCCTTACAGTGGACTTCCATCAATCCGCCCTCCACTCTACATTTAACAGTCGAATTACCATTGCACTCTTAATGTTACCAACCCTGCTTTAATTTCAGCAAAGCTTTATTTCACTTTTCTATATGCCGAGTCAGTCTTCCGACAATAGTTGCTTTTCCGGCTTCTTCAAATTTTTCATGCAGCTAGTTCACCTTAGCTTCCCTGCACTCACTGTTTATTTCATTCCTAAGAGACCTGAATTTCTATATTTCTGAATTTCCCTGAACAAATTTGTACTTTTCTCTTTCGCTGATTAGTTTTTCTTCTGTTACTCAAGGTTTCTGAGGAGTTCCATTACATTTGTCTACACAGCGCTTAAAAAAAATTCCATAACATCCAGGTGGAAGTCGAACATGGATAATAAACAGTTTAGACAGGAAGAGAACAGAAGCTTTTCAAATGTGGTACTGCAGAAGAATGCTGAAAATTAGGTGGGTAGATACCATAACTATTGAGGAGTTACTGTATAGAATTGAGAGAAAAGTAATTTGTTGGTCAACCAAACTAGCAGAAGGGAAGGTTGATAAGACACATTCTGAGACATAAAGGGACCACCGAACCACCGGTTTAGTACTGGAGAGTAGTATGGATGGTGAATGTCGTACAGACATACCAGGAGATGAATACAGCAAGCAGATTCTAGAGGGATATATGTTGCAGCAGTTATTTGGAGACAAAGAGGCTTGCGCAGGATAGAGTAGCATGGAGAGCTGCACCAAACCGTACTCTGAACTGAAGGCCAAAACAAAAATAACAACCTTCCAACAGGAGGCAGCACTGCTCAAAATTAGAAGGAAAATTCATAAATGATGTGCTCGGGAACCAAGATCGGTTGGGAATGAGAAAGAGATTGGCCCATATCTCAAGTTGCGTTACGTAGGAGCAGATAGTATTTGTAATGCTACATTTGAATGCTAAGCATCCTGACACACCGTTCAGCCCTTCTTCTCCATGAATCACGCACTCCTTGAAAAACACCTCCCTCAATACGTCAATTACGTTGCTCACAACGCCATGTAATGTCTGTGCATTGTCGGGAGTTCGGTATTCACCAGAGTCTTTAATTGTGTAGGTAGCCAGATTTCCAACGGATTAAGATCCGGTGAACAGAGAGGCCATGTTACCGGATTTTTCCACCAATTCATCACCAATGAAGTGTTCTGGTGTGGTGCTGTCGCACGACGCGTATAAAATGGAGTTGTATCCCGTCGTGTGTTAACTACAGTCCTTCAATAGGGGCAACATTCTCCAAAAGCGACCCTAATTCATCGCACAGGACCTATCTATCTGTTTGATAAATTGTATAGCCCTACAGGTCTGTCGCTGACAATTCCTGTACATACAGCCGTACTAAATCGATATTGATACCTCCAAGATTGCTCGATAAAACGCATCTGCCCACAAGTGCGTATTGTGGTACGATGACATTTCTTGTCAATCCAGTCACATCCGTAAATCATATGCAGACTGTGAACTGCGTTCTTCAACGGTCAATACATCAACAGATGTTGCTGTCCAGACATATTATTGTCGAAACTTATTGTAATGAACAGTACTACCTCTAGCAGGAATATGTGCCATTTATCTTTAAACACCCTGTATCTTTTAACGAGATAATACTGTGGCACTGCTGTTCACATTGTGTTTCAAACGATGCATTTCGTCACAGTTGTTCAAAGACCACTGAACTACTTCATCACGTAGAAACACAGCTAAGGCACACTAATTTATTGAGAGCTGTAGCACAATTACCGGGACTACGAAACGTCACCTTCCTTGTACCTATGTTTGTCTGTCCAACTTGTGTCATAATCTTTTTTAGAGATGACGACACATTTCAACTGAATTACTTTCGTGATCTTCATTATCTAAATATGGTAGTTATTTGACAGTGTTCAGATGAGTCTCAGTCTTGGTTCTGCTTATCCTACAACTTGTTTTATTTCATCATTCCACTCTAGATCTCTCTGGGATGGTCAGTTTTAGTAGTTTCACTATTTTAAGGTCTCCAGTGATTTATCGATAAGAGGGTAATCGAATGTTAATGTGTATCTTCCAATCATTATATAGAAACGTAACATTTAGTGACGTTCGGCGTACACTACCTGTCTCCTACAAGGAGGTCTTTCTGTGTTTTGCTACAGTCTTCCAACGCTTAAGCCTTCTGTGGTGTCACCGCCAGACACCACACTTGCTAGGTGGTAGCCTTTAAATCGGCCGCGGTCCATTAGTATACGCCGGGCCCGCGTGTCGCCACTGTCAGTGATTGCAAACCGAGCGCCGCCACACGGCAGGTCTAGAGAGACGTACTGGCACTCGCCCCAGTTGTACAGCCGACTTTGCTAGCGATGCAACACTGACGAGGCCTCGTTTATTTGCAGAGAAGATAGTTAGAATAGCCTTCAGCTAAGTCAATGGCTACGACCTAGCAAGGCGCCATAGCAATTGATAGTTATCGTATGACGCATGTCTCATCAAGAACTATGTATACAAATGATGGATTAAAGTTAAGTATTCCAGCAGCTACGTACTTTTCTTTATAGCATTCATTCCGTATCCTGTTTCAGACCTCACGCCATCCTGCGTGAGCTTATAGCGTGCATTTCGGCCTTCTCTAGCAATATAACACCTTCCTATAGACAAGAGCACCGTCAGCGAGCATCTCAAGCCACACGAATGATTTCCTCTGTCGAACCAGGCTACACCACATGTCTTGCAGTCGTCTCACTTAAATTGATGGAAGTCAGTTAATTCATAGTGGTTCTTATAGATAATTGTCTACAGCTGTTAAATGATTTGGGAAAAGTATATTTGTCCCACCAGCTGTACAATTTTTGTACTGTTTTCGATTGTTACAATCACGTTCAAGGAAAAAAAAAACGACAGTTCATCAGTGGGACAACCATATGTTTCGGTCATACATGAAATATACAAGGATAAAACTTATATAATCGTGATAACAGGCTGTCTTATAACAGTCCCTGTTAACATGTTGTTCCTCGGCACAATTACAGTAGCGTACATTTGGTGAAAATGTCACACTTAATAATTAAGTGCTCCAGTTTTTCCACTGTCCGTGGTTCACCAGCATACAATGCTGTGGTCCAGACGCACGTTCTCAGAAATTTCTTCCTGAAATTGAGGCCAGTGTTTGATCGCAACAGACTTCACTAGGAGTACCCTCCTTGCGTGTCCTCCTAGCTTCGCCTGTTATTTTTTTATTTATTGTTCCGTGGGACCACATTTAGGAGAAGTCTCCATGGTCATGGAACGAGTCAATACATGAAATTATAACACGATTGTAGAAACAGATAAAATGAAATATAAGAAACATATTCAGGCGACAAGTCGTTAGTTTAAATAAAGAAAATCAAGAATGTAACACTGGAATTTGATTAATTTTTTATCTCTTCCAGGAGCTCCTCGACAGAATAGAAGGAGTGAGCCATGAGGAAACTCTTCAGTTTAGACTTAAAAGTGTTTGGGCTACTGCTAAGATTTTTGAGTTCTTGTGGTAGCTTATTGAAAATGGATGCAGCAGATTACTGCACTCCTTTCTGCACAAGAGTCAAGGAACTGCATTCCACATGCAGATTTGATTTCTGCCTAGTATTAACTGAGTGAAAGCTGCTAACTCTTGGGAATAAGCTAATATTGCTAACAACAAACGACATTAAAGAAAATACATACTGTGAGGGCACTGTCAAAATTCCCAGACTATTGAATTGGGGTCGACAAGAGGTTTTCGAACTTACACCATACATAGCCCGTTTTTGAACCAAAAATACCCTTTTTGAATCAGAAGAATTACCCCAAAAAATAATACCATATGACATAAGCGTATGAAAATATGCAAAGTATACTACTTTTCGTGTTGAAATGTCACTTATTTCAGATACTGTTCTAATGGTAAATAAAGCGGCATTTAGTTTCTGAACAAGATCCTGAACATGGGCTTTCCACAACAGCTTACTATCTATCCATACGCCTAGGAACTTGAACTGTTCCGTCTCGCTTATAACATGCCCATTCTGTCTGATTAAAATGTCAGTTCTTGTTGAATTGTGGGTTAGAAACTGTAAAAACAGAGTCTTACTGTGATTTAGCATCAAATTATTTTCCACAAGCCACGAACTTATATCATGAACTACATTACTTGATACTGTTTCAATATTACACACAAGATCCTTCACTACCAAGCTGGTGTCATCAGCAAACGGAAATATTTTTGAATCACCTGTAATACTAGAAGGCATATCATTTACATAAATAAGGAACAGCAGTGGCCCCAGCACCGACCATTGGGGAACGCCCCATTTAACAGTGCCCCATTGGGACTGAACATCATTACCACTCTCAGTATTGCGGAGGATTACCTTCTGCTTTCTGTTCTTAAAGTAGGAGGCGAACCAATTGTAAGCTACTCCCCTTACTCCATAATGCTCCAACTTCTGCAGTAATATTTTGTGGTCAACACAGTCAACACCTAACGTTCGCAACCTTTTATTTAATCCGTCCAAAACCTCACAGAGAAAAGAGACTATAGCATTTTCAGTTGTTAAGCCATTTCTAAAACCAAACTGTACATTGGACAGCAAATTATGTGAATTTAAATGCTGCAGTAACCTTTTATATACAACCCTCTCGATAACTTTAGCAAACACCGATGGCATAGAAATAGGTCTATAATTGTCAACATTATCCCCGTCTCC
Organism: Schistocerca serialis cubense; assembly: GCF_023864345.2. Lineage (NCBI taxonomy): Eukaryota > Metazoa > Arthropoda > Insecta > Orthoptera > Acrididae > Schistocerca > Schistocerca serialis. The sequence continues at coordinate 70,594,952 of NC_064645.1, forward strand.
CTTTTTATAAAGTGGCTTCACTACCGAGTACTTTAATCGGTCAGGAAATCGACCACTCCTAAAGGAAAAGTTACAGATATGGCTAAGTACTGAGCTAACATACGTGGAACAATACTTGAGTATTCTGCTAGATACCCCGTCATATCCATGAGAGTTCTTTGTCTTTAGTGATTTAATTATTAACTCAATCTCCCTCTTGTCAGTATCATGGAGGAGCATTTCAGGTAACAGTCTCGGAACACTTTTTTCTAAGAGCGCTATATGATTCCCTGTTGGGACTAGGTTTCTATTTAGTTCACCTGCTATATTCAGAAAGTGATTATTAAGTACTGTACATAAATGCGACTTATTAGTAACACGGACATCCCCACTACGCACTGATTCTATATTCTCGACCTGTCTCTGCAGACCAGCCACTTCCTTTACGACTGACCATATGGTTTTAATTTTATCCTGAGACTTAGCTATTCTATCTGCATACCACATACTTTTTGCCTTCCTAATAACTTTTTTAAGCACCTTACAATACTGTTTGTAATGGGCTGCTGCATTTAGATTTTGACTGTTTCTAACGTTTTGATATAATTGCCTGTCTTGAGCTCTTTTGCTTCCAAGTTAGCAGAATTCCTGAACTTCGTCTACTTCATGATCACCAGTTTTGGCCTTAAGTTGTATGACTTTAGCATTGTTCAAAAGTAAATTCCAGTATACGTAAAACGGTAATTAGTCTTAATTTCGTCGTTAACTATAGTGAAAGAGACTGATATTTAATTCAAATGTTTTTCAAAGTAAAGACTACTCACGTTAGAATGTTGCTGACACACGTGGAATACTCACATAACGCAATGCTAGACACTTAAAAGTTATGAAAACATTAACTTCAGAATGTAAGGGTATAGGTCACTGCTGAATGTAGATCCAGCTTACAACGAAAAAAAAAAAAAAGTCGTTATATTGTTGCGGTTAAAGATATAATCAATTATTTGGCTATGTAGGCTCGTATAGCACGTTACGGTGTATTATAAACTCGTTCTAACTGAAAAGTACAAAAGAACAAACAGAAATTGCATTTCTTTGTCGAAATTATGTTGACATTGCTATACAAAACTGTCTTGAAGCAGCTGCTATCACTTACGGCGAACATGCAGAAACGTAAGATCGAGGTGTAACGTATAGGTGAGCTACCAGCATGGATGATTTCAATACTGTGCGCAGAAGAACAGAAGAAATTCGTGGCAGAGACGGCGAGAAGGGAGGTACTAATATCTTACTTGCCGTACACTCTGTTGAAGTTTTAACTAGCTCTCTTGTCATGGGTTTGAGCAGTTTTGGTCATTGTGTGTAGTGGTAACTGTCGCGTTAGCTACTATATGAGTCAGCACGGACACAAGCAAGGAAAGCGAAAAGAAGCGATGGCCAGTGACAGGAATCCAAATTGGTCAGTGCATTAAACTTTAAGATTAATTGAACATTTAATTTATAAAAAGAAAGTAAACTTATTTTAATGTATATATGACGGTAGTATCTGTTCCCGAAAGAACAGTTACCGTTGATGACCTTGCAGCTTTGCTCGAATGAAATGATAGTTAATTTGACACCCTAGTTACAAACAGGCGTTGATATACTGTTTGCAGCTAGGGTGTCCATTTAATTATCATTTCATTCTAGCAAAGCTGCATGGTCATCAACGGTAACTGTTCTTTCGGGAACAGATAGTACCGTCATATATAGTTAAAATATGGCTTCCCGGCCATGACCTTCTTGTGCGAACGCACACGCTATGCCCGAATTCGTACGGGACTTTGTAGATTAATTTGCCATGAGTAATGAGCATGATGGGAAAACATCTATTAGCCGCACTACGAATGTAGTGGTGTGGGCATGTTGGGAATGTGGGTCTCACGGGGAGCGTGCGAGGGATAAGTCCCTGCAGACGCACTGTCCTCTGTGCCCTCGGTGGCTCAGATGGATAGAGCATGTGCCATGTAAGCAGCAGATCCCGGGTTCGAGTCCTGGTAGGGGCACACATTTTCAACATGTTCCCAACTAAGTATATCGACGCCTGTTTGCAGCTAGGGTGTCCATTTAATTTAATGTACCTATGCCTCCTGTGAAATTACATTGGCACACTATTACTACTTGGCCGGCCACTGTGGCAGAGCGGTTCTAGGCGCTTCAGTCTGGAACCGCGCTACCTCTACGGTCGGAAGTTCGAATCCTGTCTCAGGCATGGATGTGTGTGATGTCCTTAGGTTAGTTAGGTTTAACTAGTTCTAAGTTCTAGGTGACTGATGACCTCAGATGTCAAGTCCCATGGTGTTCAGAGCCATTTGAACCATTTGAACTATTAGTACTTGAAGCGCATAGACTACGAATCGTCAGTAGTGATTCTTCCGAACTCTGAGACTGAACTACGGCTGCGCCCCGTCATCCGTCCTGAGCTCCAAGCGGAATGTCGGTCAGAGAACCCCGGAAAGGTGCCCACCCCCTTCTCCAGACGGTCCGACGAGAAACGCAGAGGCCGGTGACGACGGCGACGGAAACGTTGCCGGATCCATGGTGGGTGCCGGGAAGTTGAGCTTCTACGGCGGCGACGAAGATGGGTCGATGTCCGTCGGTTCCGCAGGCGGTGCAGAAGAGGCCTCCGGGGCGGCCACGCTAGCCACAAGATCCGGGTAGGATCCAAACCCGGGGACAGAAAATCTGTGGAGGAATCTCGAAATCGACAAGCACGCACCCCAGCAGGACCTTGAATTAAATATACGGAAGCGCCCAAATTTCGAAGAATCGTTACTCTCTTCCAGCGCTTGACGAGACCAAAAACTCTGAAAAGAGAAGAATCATTAGCTACAGAGTGGTACTTCTTAGTCCTTAACTTACGAAGCGTGGTGTCTCAGACCGCGCGAAAATTTTCGTACCCTGTGTCCAAGGCCAGTTATGGTGGAATGCTTCCGTGTTCATCCTACACTCCTTAAATTAGCAAGCCTACGATGTTTTGTTGTCAGTTGCGTTATCGCTTTCTGTGTTCATTGTTGACACGTGTTATTGATACGGGGAGAGTCCTAGATCGCGCCTTGTGAACTACATACCCATTTCCTCAGTATGGTACCGTACAGCTGAAAATGTGTTGGCACGATTGTGTCATTTTTAACTTTCCCGAATCTGATGAAATTGTTAGTCGATCTATGGAGGACGGTGTCAGTAATATAGATAAAGAAATAAAAGAAAAAGACGACGATTTTATGTCAGCCACTGATCGCAGTTCTGCTATCGAACAAGACTATCATTCAGAGGAGGAACTTCAGGAAAGCTGTAATGGGGATCTGTGTTTTTTTTTCAGTGAAATACTTAAAGTGTGTGTTAAAATCGAATGTGTTCTGAGGGGTGATAAGAAAAATGTAGTTCCGAGCAATAAATGTCAATGTGGGAGACTTTCTTTTTCTGACTGTCGGGTGGAATTTTTATGCCCAAATTTAAATCCAAGAAATTCATTTTATTTGGAAATTATTTGCTACCGAGAGCGTATAATTTTTGTGAATGTATAATTCAGTACTCTAACACTCAGTTTATTTGTACTATTTAATAGATCCACACAAAATTATGTGCTTTTGTGTGATAAATAGTAAAATGCTGTAGGCTTTGTTTAGTTCAATACAATAAACTAGAAGAATTTAAACAACGCTTAATTAATTGTAAAAATAAATGTTATATAGCATAAATTAAAAATTTCAAATAGTTTTTTCCTTTAACCTCTGTTTAAACATAGGGGTCCCAGAGACTCCACCCCGTGGTATACGTTACAGAAAAGTCACCTCGCGAATTGAGGGATAGCGTGGGAGGCGCCGTCTGCTGTGGTGTGTATAGCAACTGGAGCAGTGTGGGATGGTGCCGGCCATTCAGAAGCTCCGCCGGTGACGGACTCTAACGCAGCTGGGGGTTGTTCGTTGCGAGGAAGAGCAGCATCTCTTGCCGGAGTGCCTTCAAATAGTAACCAGAACGTCCTCGGTCCCGGGTTCTAAACCCTCCACCACTTAAATTTTGATTAATAATCAGCATTGGCAACCGAAGACTTCCGGCATAAGAAGTCACCCTCATTCAGCCAACGGCCTTCTCAAAGAGGGCGGAGGATCGGACAGAGAGGATCAGGGCACTCGGTTGTCCTAGGGATGGGAAACCACCCGTAAAGGCGGAAAAAATCAACAATGATAAACGACATGAGTATGCAGAAGGCAATGGAAACCACTCCATTAAAGACGCATCACGTGTATCCACCGGACATGTGGCCTGTAACTGAAAATGTGGCATCATGGACTCTCCATTGGCAAAAGATTCCGGAATAGCATCACATTCGAATCTCTGGAAGGGGACTGCCAAAGAGGAGGCGGCAATGTGAAAAAGATTGAATAACCAAAAAGGGATAGCATTTTACGAGTCGGGGCGTGGGAAGTCAGCAGCTTGAACGTGGTAGGGAAGCTAGAAAACGTGAAAAGGGAAATGTAAAGCCCCAGTATACAGGGTGTTACAAAAAGGTACGGCCAAACTTTCAGGAAACATTCCTCTCACACAAATAAAGAAAAGATGTTACGTGGACATGTGTCCATGTTAGAGCTCAATTCAGTTTCGTCAGTATGTAATGTACTTCCTCGATTCACCGCCAGTTGGCCCAATAGAAGGAAGGTAATGATGACTTCGGTGCTTGTGTTGACATGCGACTCATTGCTCTACAGTACTAGCATCAAGCACGCCAGTACGTAGCATCATCACGAAAGTGGCTTTGCAGTGAGGGCAATGTTTACAAATGCGGAGTTGGCAGATGCCCATTTGATGTATGGATTAGTACGGGGCAATAGCCGTGGCGCGGTACGTTTGTATCGAGACAGATTTCCAGAACGAAGGTGTCCCGACAGGAAGACGTTCGAAGCCATTGATCGGCGTCTTAGGGAGCACGGAACATTCCAGCCTATGACTCGCGACTGGGGAAGACCTAGAACGACGAGGACACCTGCAATGGACCAGGCAATTCTTCGTGCAGTTGACGATAACCCTAATGTCAGCGTCAGAGAAGTTGCTGCTCTACAAGGTAACATTGACCACGTCGCTGTATGGAGAGTGCTACGGGAGAACCAGTTGTTTCCGTACCATGTACAGCGTGTGCAGGCACTATCAGCAGCTGATTGGCCTCCACGGGTACACTTCTGCGAATGGTTCATTCAACAATGTGTCAATCCTTATTTTAGTGCAAATGTTCTCCTTACGGATGAGGCTTCATTCCAACGTGATCAAATTTTAAATTTTCACAATCAACACGTGTGGACTTACGAGAATCCGCACGCAATTGTGCAATCATGTCATCAACACAGATTTTCTGTGAACGTTTGGGCAGGCATTGTTGGTGATGTCTTGATTGGGCCCCATGTTCTTCCACCTACGCTCAATGGAGCACCTAATCATGATTTCATACGGGATACTCTACCTGTGCTGCTAGAGCATGTGCCTTTACAAGTACGACACAACATGTCGTTCATGCACGATGGAGCTCCTGCACATTTCAGTCGAAGTGTTCGTACGCTTCTCAACAGCAGATTCGGTGACCGATGGATTGGTAGAGGCCGACCAATTCCATGGCCTCCACGCTCTCCTGACCTCAACCCTTTTGACTTTCATTTATGGGGGTATTTGAAAGCTCTTGTCTACGCAACCCCGGTACCAAACGTAGATACTCTTCGTGCTCGTATTGTGGACGGCTGTGATAGAATACGCCATTCTCCAGGGCTGCATCAGCACATCAGGGATTCCATGCGACGGAGGGTGGATGCATGTATCCTCGCTAACGGAGGACATTTGGAACATTTCCAGTAACAAAGCGTTTGAAGTCACTCTGGTACGTTCTGTTACTGTATGTTTCCATTCCATGATTAATATGATTTGAAGAGAAGTAATAAAATGATCTGTAACATGGAAAGTAATCGTTTCCGGACACATGTCCACATAACATATTTTCTTTCTTTGTGTGTGAGGAATGTTTCCTGAAAGTTTGGTTCAAAAACGGTTCAAATGGCTCTGAGCACTATGGGACTTAACATCTGTGGTCATCAGTCCCCTAGAACTTAGAACTACTTAAACCTAACTAACCTAAGGACAGCACACACATCCATGCCCGAGGCAGGATTCGAATCTGCGACCGTAGCAGTCGCACGGTTCCAGACTGCGCGCCTAGAACCGCGAGACCACCGCGGCCGGCTGAAAGTTTGGCCGTACCTTTTTGTAACACTCTGTAGATATAGTAGGGGTAAGTAAAGTAACATGGAAAGAAGAGAGGGATTTCGCGTCATATGAGTATACGGTAATTTCAGCAGAAGAAGCAAATGGTATGACGGGAATAGGATTCGGTATGAATATGAAGGTAGGGCAGAGAATATGTCACTGTGAACAGTTCATTGATAGGGTTGTTCTTATCAGAATCGACAGCAAACCAACACCGACAACGGTAGTTCAGGTATACATGTCGATGTCACAAGCTGAAGATGAAAAGATAGAGAAAGTATATGAAGACATTGCAGGTGTAATACAGTACGTCAAAGGGAGATGAAAATCTAATACTGGCTGGCTCTGAGCACTATGAGACTTAACTTCTGAGGTCATCGGTCGCCTAGAACTTAGAACTAATTAAACCTAACTAACCTAAGGACATCACACACATCCATGCCCGAGGCAGGATTCGAACCTGCGACCGAAAATCTAATAGTCATGGGGGGGACTGGAATGCAGTTTTAGGGGAAAGAGTAGAAGAAAATAGCACAGAATAATATGGGCTTGGGAAAAAGAATGAGAGAGGAGGAAGACTAATCGAGTTCCTAATCAATTTGACCTAGTAGTAACGAATACTGTGTTCAAGACTCACAAGATGGGGAGGATACTTGTGAAAGGCAGGGTGATACGGGAAGATTTCATTTAGATTACCTCATGGTCAGACAGAGATTCCGAAATTAGATACTGGATTTTATGGCATACCCAAGAGCAGATATACGCTCAGATCACTGCAGTATTGATGAAGAGTCAGGACGATTCAAGGCCCAAAGTAGGGGGGCACGGAAGTACCTAGGAATGAAGTTCTCTATGGCTATAGATACAATAATAAGGAGTAGGTCAGTAGGCAGTGCAGTTAGGGAGGAATGGACATCTCCAAAAGGGCCACCACAGAAGTTGGAAAGAAAAATGTAGGTACAAAGAACGTAACTGCGAAGAAACCATGGTTAACAGAAGAAGTTCATCGACGAAAGAAGGAAGTACGAAAATGTTCCGTGAATTTCATGGATACAGAACTGCAAGTCACTGAGGAATGAAATAAATAGTAAGAGCAGGTAAGCTAAGACCAAATGGCTGTATAAAAAATGTGAAGGAAACGAAAAAGAAATGATCGTCAGAAGGACTGACTCAGCATGTGGGAAAGCCAACACAAACTTCGGTGAAAACAGAAGGAAGGGTGGTAACATTAAGTGTACAACGGGAATTCCACAGTTCAATGCAGTAGAGCGTGCACCAGCGCTTCCTCCCGTGCACTAGAGGCATGTAGTTTGAACGTACAGACAAAACGTTCATCTTCCCCGTTCGACTTAGGAGGAATCGGAACTGGTAAGGTGATCGATACCATTCGCTGTATAAAACTATTGAAAGTTCACAGCCGTACACTGTGGTCCATTATCTACAGCCAATACTTCAGGCAAACATTCGAAGCAAAAAATAGATGACAAAGGCTGAATGGTACTGCACGACGTAGTGTAGTTCATGGGTACTGAAAACCAATATTTGCTAAAAGAGCCGACGAGTGTTCCAAAAGGGATAGCAAAGTCAATATGCACTCGTCGCCATGGCGATCGAGACTAAGGCCACGCTGGAAACGTTTGCGGCAGGGCCGATAGATTATCACCACTAGCGCAACACTGCGACGTCCTCTGTTCAATGTGGGCGTCCATGCCCGGCCAATTTCAGTGCCGCCGCGCTAACTGATTTGTACGTACAATTCGCCAATGACCCTGCTGAAGCAACCGCAATACGTGAAGGCTTTAGGATTAAGCACACGTGTCTGCCCACAGTCAGTTCGCAACAAAATCACACCACGCTGGACGGAGAGGCTATGCCGAATAGCAAAATATCGGCGTACGAAAGAATTGTGAATACTTTTCACTGAACGTGGCCGTGCAGTACGTATGTAGTGCAACAAAAGGTTCAAGTCATAGTCGGCTTCTGTAACTTGTGCAATTTTATTACAGTTCAGTGGAAAAGTCAGTAAAACTCCAGTGTACCACGCATCGATCTGACCACAGGATGCAGCAGCAAGAGCGGATTCAGAATTCGGACCAAATAGAAGGAGAGGAAGGTCATCGAAATTTGCATGCTTCGACGTGGGCCGGTACAATATTTCGTACTGATCCTGTGACAATAACAAAACCCAATGTTTCAGCTTCTGAGACGTGCGTGGCGTAACAGGTGTGGACAGTTGAAACGAAGGTTGACGAGGCTTATGGTCCGTCACTGAGTAAAACTTCCGACCAAACCGATAATCGTGAAACTTTGTGACGCCATAGATAATTGCTCGTGTTTCATTCTTCATTTGTGAAAAGTTACATTGAATCTTGGCCAGTAACTTGGAAGCGAAAGCAGTCGGTCTGTGATGTGCGAGAGCACAGCTCCGATTCTGTACAAAGAACCGCCTGCTGGCAAAACTACAGGCTTTGTGGGATCGAGATGAACAAGGCATCGGTCACTCTCCAAGGCATTTTTAAGTTCCTGGAATGCGTTCTGACATTCTTTGGTCCAAACAAAAGACAGGTTTTGCGGCGCAAACGATGCAACGGAGCCGCGATCTGGGCTGAGATGGGTATAAGCCGTATATAATCTGTCATTTACCCGAGAACCGACAGCAATTCCGTCACGTTCCGCGGAGCAGGGAGGTCCCGAATGACCAGCAAATGGGAGTGATGGGGACGGACACCCTTGCTAATAAGGACATGGCCGAAGTACTGAATTTCACTCTGGAAAAGGCACATTTGTACAGACGAAACTTCAAACATGAAGATGAAAGGACTTGAAAAAGAGTACGAAGGTTACTTACATGTTTCTCCAGTTTATTTACTTTTTATTTTACTTACTCGTCAAGTTATGTAGGACCAAATCGAGGAGCAAATCTTCAAGGTCATGGAATGTGTCAATACATGAAATTACAGCACAAAAGTAATAACAGATAAAAATAAGATGTTTATGAGCCCGAAAAAGGTCAGGCCATAAATTAAAGTAAACGCAATCAACAATACAAAAAAATGAGTTTATTTTTTCAAGGAACTCCTCAGCATAATAGAATGAGCAACCCATGAGGAAACTCTTCAGTGTCGATTTGAAACCGCGTGGCTTGTTGCTAAGATTTCTGAATTCTAGTGATTGCTTATTGGAAATAATTGCAGCAGTACACTGCACACATTTTTGCACAAAAGTTATGGAAGTCCGACCCAAATGCATCGTGGATTTCTGCCGAGTATTAACTGAGTGAAAGCTGCTTATTCTTGGGAATAAGCTAATATTGTTAACAAGAAATGACAGTAAGGAATATACATATTGAGAGGCTAATGTCAAAGTACCAGGACTCGTGAACAGTGGTCGACAAGAGGTTCGTCAACTTACACCACTTATAGCCAGAACCGCCCATTCCTGAGCCACAAATATCATTTTAGAATGGGAAGAGCTACCCCAAAATGTAATACCATACGACATAAGCAAATAAAAATAAGATAAGTAAAGTAATTTTCGTTTAAAACGATCACTCACTTCAGATACCGTTCGAATAGTAAAATGGCAGCATTAAGTCTTTGAACAAGATCCTGAACATAGGCTTTCCGAGACAGTTTACAATCTATCTGAACACCTAGAAATTTGAGCTGTTCAGTTTCACTAATCATATGCCCATTCTGTAAATTAAAGCTTCAGGTTTTGTTGAATTGTGTGTTATAAATTGTAAAAACTGTGTCTTACTGTGATTTAGCGTTAGTTTATTTTCTACAAGCCATGAACTTACGTTATGAACTGCACTATTTGAAACCGAATCAGAGTTGTACACAACATCCTTTATTACCAAGCTAGTGTCACCAGCAAACAGAAATATTTTAGAGTTGCCCATAATACTATAGGACATATCACTTATATAAATAAGCAACAGGAGTGGCCCCAACACTGATACCTGGGGCACCCCCCCCCCCTCCCACTTGATCGTACCCCACTCAGACCCCACATCACAGCCATTCTCGACATTGTGAATAATGACCTTTTGATGTCTGTTGCTAAAGTGAGAGGTGAACAAGTTGTGAGCTACTCGCCGTGTTCTGTGATGGTCCTACTTCTGGAGCAATATTTTGTGATCAACACAATCAAATGCCTTAGTTACTTCAAAAAATATGCGTAGCGTTCGAAATCTTTTGTTTAGCCCATCCAGCACCTCACAGGGAAAAGAGAGTATAACATTTTCAGTTAAACGACTTCTACAGCCGAACTGTATATTTGATAGCAAATCGTGCGATATAAAATGATCAATTATCCTTAAATACACAGCCTTTTCAATAACTGCAGCAAACACTGATGGCATAGAAATGGGTATAAAATTTTCAGCATTATCCCTTTCTCCCTTTTTTAAGTGACTTTACTGCTCAGTACTTTAATCATTCAGGAAACTGACCATAACTTAAGGAAAAATTACAAATATGGCTAAAGACAGGACTAACATGTGCAGTAAAGTGCTTTAATATTCTGCTAGGCACTCCATCACATCCATGAGAGTTCTTAGTCTTCAGTAATTTAATTATTGACTCAGTATCCCCGTTGTCTGTATCGCAGATGAGTATTTCAGACATAAACCTCAGAAAGGTATTTGCCAAGAGAGTTATATGACTCCCTGTAAAAACTAAATTTTTATTTAATTCACCAGCAATGCTCAGAAAATGATTGATAAATACTGTACACATATATCACTTATCAGTAACAGAAATATTTTTACTACAGACAGACTTTATATCGCCGACCTTGTGCTACTGACCAGACACTTCCTTCACAACTGACTATATGGTTTTAATTTTATCCCGGTGAATTAGCTACTCTGTTTGCATACAACATACTCTTTGCCTTCCTAATGACATTTTAAGCACCTTACAGTATTGTCTGTAATGGGCTACTGTAGCTTGATTGTGACTACTAACATTTTGATATAATTCCCGCTTTGTTCTACATGATATCCCTATCCCACTATTCAGCCACCCAGGCTGCCTTTTACTGCTAGTACACTGTTTAGAACTTCTAATGGAAAGCACCTCTCAAACAGCATGAGAAATGTGTTAAGGAAAGCATTATATTTGGCATCTATGTTATCGGCAGGCACTATATACATCCTAACCCTCTTGTTCCTTCATGAAGTATTAAAAACTCTGTATTGCTGTTGGTTTAACTTTCCTACATAGTTTGTAATTATATGTGACGTCTGTTGGACTATAAAAGTCTTTTAGTGGTAAAATTTGTGCATCGTTCACACTTTTATTAGCAGAATGCCCATCTAGTAATGAAAAATGAAAAAAAATATAGTCTATGGCATTGCTACTATTCCCTTGCGCCCTAGTTGAAAAAAAACGGCCTGCATGAGATCATATGAATTTAGGAGAACTACCAACACCCTTTTTCTTGCACTGTCATATACGTCCTTACACCACGACATCGTCCAAGTAATTTGAATAGGTGGTAAGGCCACGCGAGTTTAAGCGGTCCTCAAACACTTCAGTATTGTTGTCAATACAACTATCGCCTGAGAGCGGGTATTATCCTACTGCCAATACTAAAAACATTGACGAAGAATACTGACGCCGGCCAAGGTACCTCCAGCATTACCCATGCGTGTTGAATATGTGGACAAGTCTTATTGGTTGAATAATTCGCCTTTGAAATGTTCACCCTTTTACGGTTTGGCTTCTTTATAGTACATCCGATATATGTTAGTTCGAGTGGCGTAGAATATTAAAATTCTTAACTGAACAAAGGAATGATGATTTACTGAATCTAGTATTACAGTTATAGCCAATGCGTATGCTATCAGTCACGATAGGTATTTTTAGATATTTAAAAGCCAGCTGCTATTGATATTGGTAGATATTAACTCGCTAAATTTCAAATACTCGAATGTGCTGCCTGTGGTCAAAAATCTCGATGTTAGTAATGGTGATTTATGCTGTTTTAGCGACAAACTGTTGCCTTTATAGGCGTTTATATTTCCATAATGACATTTCCAGATGCGTAGCAACCCATCTTCAGATATTTATATTTATTTGCGAGCCGTGAACGTTATTTCCTTACTAACGGCCTTGCAGAATTTTGCAATGGAAATTTTTAAAACAGCTCTTTTAAAACATCGTAAGTAAAGAAACAACGTACACGATGCGTGAATAAATATAAACATCTTAACATGGGGTGAACGTAACATGAATGCACACTGAAAAACGCGCCTTTTGAGGCGTAATTTGCTGGCGTGGCTTGTCGGGGAAGAAGTGACACGATATCGGTGCCTTACCCCGTCAAACATTAACATCAAGGAGGTTATAGTTTGGGCTTGATGTGCTGTGCTTTGCGCGTGAAGTCCCGGCGTACTTTGGAGCAAGTAAGTAATCAAGCCCGCAGGCACCAACAGTTGCCCTTACCTGGTGTAATGTATACACTGTGGATTTCGTTTGTTCCTCGAGCTAAAAAAAAAGAAGAAGATATGGGGATCATTTTTATCACACATACTGAACTAATTGCATTCGATCCTGGATTTTTCACCGAGCGAGATGGCGCAGTTGTTAGCACACTGGACTTGCTTTCTGGAGGACATTTGTCCAATCCCGCGTCCGGCAGTACTGATTAGGTTTTCCGTGATTTCCCTAAATCGCTTCAGACAAATGCCGGGACGTTTCCTTCGAAAGGGCACGGTCGATTTCCTGCCCCATCTTTCCCTAATCTGATGTGACTGATGACCTCGCAGTTTGGTGTCCTCCCCCAAATCGACCATCCTGGATTTTCCGTTGTTTGATACACCACTAAAACACACCATTACAAAGTGAGTAACACAACAAAACTATATGGAAGGAAAATATTCTCAGTGTTGTATAATTTGTAATATCTTGACAATGGAAGGAGAGCCCAATTAATCGTGTGAATGTCTAGTGATTAGCAGCCTGCCACTCATATATTTTATATGCAAAGTATGCAAAGTAAAATTAGTAGTATAACAACTTTGAGTACTGTGTAACAATTAGCTTAGTGATGGAGCTTGCGGCCAGGCTGAGTTGTTGCGCTGGAGCCAGCACATGCATGAGGCGCATCACTTAACATCCTCTTAGAGCCACCTAACCCATTTGGAAGGACGCAGAAAGACCACAAAAGCGGTTGACAATTGATGTGGAAGAAGGCATAAAAAGTGTTCGTTACAGGATAGGAGCTGAAGTGAAGAGACAGATAGAGGAAACTTATTGAAGAGGCTGGGGCCACGACAAGATTTATAAGATGATGGTGATGAAGATGAAGAGCTGTAATCAAACAGTTGTTAAATATTAATCGGGTAGTCTGTTGACGGTGACGTGTACAAACTTTAGATGATTCTTAAACTTTGGTTTGCGTTTGTCGGTTGTGGCTCCCAGCTGCAGTGGCTGTAGTCTGCAGAGGCAGCTCGGTGGAATGGGGACCACTGACGTCATCAGTGGCTTTGAGCGCTACCTGCTTCTGCTACTATGGCTACGGCCGTTGTCACGAGTCTAGACCTCGACTGCTGCCCTCACAGGCTACGTTGCTATTGACACCGCATTTACCACAAACCTCTACCTGCCAGTCCTTGCTTATTTCTGCCAAGTGTTCCATTAAACGGAAATTACAAAGGCTGGTTTGCTATCAGTCAGCATGGCCTTCGGTACACGCCGAACTCTCTAATTTTTTTCCGACAACCAAAGAAAACAACTTTAAGGAAAATTTTTTACATGTTACATTCTGTGAGATAGGTGACCTAGATCACCTTTGTGTTATACACGATGGCACTTGATTACTGAGTGGGAAGGAAATCGAATAATAAAGCCTGGTATACTGATGAGCGAATTCGATGAAGTTGCGTTCAATCCGGAGACTGGGTTTTGAAACTCTGCCATGCTACTGAAGCCGGGCACATCTCTTCGGATCTGCATAACTGAGTAAGATGCATGCTACAACGAAACTAATACTATTTCTTTCTCTTCCTATCCGTGCAACCATTTGTTCTTCTGAACAGCTTCCAGATTAAGTCACTGTATTCGCAGCTAAGATAACTGGGTCATGTAATTTCTGTCATAGGTCACACTCACCTCACATCGCTAGGGTGCATTCCTCCCCGAAAACGTTTGTGGACGACAAAGTACTACCACATGGGACAATGCAGTCGGAGGAGCTTTTGAAACAAGTGGGTACTCGGCGGATGAACTGCCCTGCCCGTCCCCCGACTCAACTCCCATCGCGCACGTGTGGGATGCGTTGGTGAGACGTTCTGCAGCACATCAACATGCACCAGTGACGACACAGCGGTTCTCAACCTCTCTGGCATTTATTTATTTATTCTTGTTAGAAGCATTTACGATGTGTTCCGAGACTGTTACCTGAAATGCTCCTCCATGATACTGACAAGAGGGAGATTGAGTTAATAATTAAATCACTAAAGACAAAGAACTCTCATGGATATGACGGGGTATCTAGCAGAATACTCAAGTATTGTTCTATGTATGTTAGCCCAGTACTTTGCCATATCTGTAACTTTTCCTTTAGGAGTGGTCAGTTTCCTGACCGATTAAAGAACTCGGTAGTGAAGCCACTTTATAAAAAGGGAGACAGGGATAATCGTTACAATTTTAGACCTATTTCTATGCCATCGATGTTTGCTAAAGTTATCGAGAAGGTTGTATATACAAGGTTACTGGAGCATTTAAATTCACATAATTTGCTGTCCAATGTACAGTTTGGTTTTAGAAATGGTTTAACAACTGAAAATGCTATATTCTCCTTTCTCTGTGAGGTTTTGGACGGATTAAATAAAAGGTTGCCAAGGCCAGGTGTTTTCTTTGATTTAACGAAGGCTTTTGGGTGTGTTGACCACATAATATTACTGCAAAAGTTCTACCATTATGGAGTAAGGGGAGTAGCTTACAGTTGGCTCTCCTGTTACTTTAAGAACAGAAAGCAGAAGGTAATTCTGCGCAATCTTGAGGGTGGTAGTGATGTTCAGTCCCAATGGGGCACTGTTAAGTGGGGCATTCCCCAAGGGTCCGTGCTGGAGCCATTGCTGTTTCTTATTTATATAAATGATATGCCTTCTAGTATTACAGGTGATTCAAAAATATTTCTGTTTGCTGATGACACCAGCTTGGTAGTGAAGGATCGTGTGTGTAACATTGAAACAGTATCAAGTAATGTAGATCAAGAAATAAGTTCGTGGCTTGTGGAAAATAATTTGTTGCTAAATCACAGTAAGGCTCAGGTTTTACAGTTTCTAACTCACAATTCAACAAGAACCGATATTTTGATCAGACAGAATGGGCATATCATAAGTGAGACGGAACAGTTCAAGTTCCTACGCGTTCGGATAGATAGTAAGCTGTTGTGGAAAGCCCATGTTCAGGATCTTGTTCAGAAACTAAATGCCGCTTTATTTACCATTAGAACAGTATATGAAATAAGTGACAGTTCAACACGAAAAGTAGTCTACTTCGAACATTTTCATACGCTTATGTCGTATGGTATTATCTTTTGAGGTAATTCTTCTGATTCAAAAAGGGTATTTTTGGCTCAAAAACGGGCTGTTCGAGCTATACGTGGTGTAAGTTCGAGGAGCTCTTATCAACCCCTATTCAATAGTCTGGGAATTCTGTCATTGCCTTCACAGTATTTACTTTCTTTAATGTCGTTTGTTGTTAGCAATATTAGCTTATTCCTAGGAGTTAGCAGTTTTCACTCAGTTAATACTAGGCAGAAATCAAATCTGCATGTAGAATTCACTTCCCAGACTCTTGTGCAGAAAGGAGTGCAGTATTCTGCTGCATGAATTTTTAATAAGCTACCACAAGAACTAAAAAATCTTAGCCCAAACTCTTTTGAGTCTAAACTGAAGAGTTTCCTCATAGCTCACTCTTTCTATTCTGTCGAGGAGCTCCTAGAAGAGCTAAAACAGTAAGCATATTCCAGTGTTACATTGTTGATTTTCTTTACTTAAACTTACGACTTGTCGCCTGAATATGTTTCTTATATTTCATTTTATCTGTTTCTACTATCGTGTTATAAAACCATGTATTAACTCTTTCCATGACCATGGAGGCTTCTCCTTAATTTGGTCCCACTGAACAATAAATAAATAAAAAAATATAAATAAATAAAATGTATAAAATAATGTACAATACTTACATGTCATGTGTATATATATTTAGAAGACAATTATTTAAACTTTTGCTACTCAGAAGTTAGCGACCTCTATTGCATTTGGCGTTACATGTAGCAGGTCTTCTGTTGTGCATGTTTCTGAACATTCGCTACACTGCAGCAGGTGGATGGTCGTCTGCGTTGCTGCACACTCACAGAGTGGCTGCTCCTCTAGGGAACCCCATTTAGTCAAATTGCTCTTACATTTCGTGACACTCGAGCGTAGTCTGTTGAGGGATCTCCATGTACTCCAATTCTCTGTATAGCCGGGTGGTAGTCTTTTGCTTGATGTAATCCATCCCACAGTACCGGTAAGCCTTGCACGCCATAGTTCGATTCGGCATTGCTGTGGTGCCCCAACTAGTGCCTCGGTAGATCTAAGGGAGCTCTTTCTGGATTTTAGTTGGGGGTTTGCTGGTTGTTAACCATATAGGGGGTGAGCTTCAGAAGTTTCTGATTTTTCTTATCACTTTTTTGCTGCTACCTCTCGGTGGATGTCGCGGACTGCGATTCTCGCGGCGCTGTACAGTTTATTCTGAGGAGTAGACTTGAGAAACCCGGTGATGATACGAGAAGTACCATTAAGAACAATATCTTCTGTTTTGGCATTGCAATAATTGTGCCATACTGGGCTTGCGTATTCTCTGGCAGAGTAACGCAATACAAGGAAAGAGGTTCTCAGAGTGTTCGCGTGTGCTCCCCATGTTGTGCCTGTTAGCTTTCTGATGATATTGTTCCTGGCTGCCACTTTATGCTTGTATTTAGGCAGTGCCTCTTATATGTTAATGCACGGTCAAGAGTGACCCCTGGGTATCTGGGAACCGTACAGTGTTCTAGTGATGTTTCTTCCCAGGTGATTTTAAGGGCTACTGACTGCCGGTTTTTAAGATGGAAAGCGCAAGTCAGTGTTTTTCCAGGATTTGGTCTCAACTGGTTTTCCATGTAGTATGCGTAGATGGAGCTCTGTGTACCTTCAGGTAGTGTTTCATCATTTATGTAGATGTTGAACAAAGTTGGATCAAGCACACTCCCCTGGGTTCATCCGTTTTTCAGTGATCTCCATCTGCTTCTCTTGCCTGGAACTCAACAAAAGCCGGATGGAGTGGCCGAGCGATTCTAGGCGCTACAGTGTGGAACCGCGCGACTGCTACGGTCGCAGGTTCGAATTCTGCCTCGGGCATGGATGTGTATGATGTCCTTAGGTTAGTTAGGTTTAAGTAGTTCTAAGTTCTAGGGGACTGATGACCTCAGAAGTTAAGTCCCATAGTGCTCACAGCTATTTGAACCCTCTTGAACTCAACAAAAAAAATCTATTTGCAAGGAGATTCCTTATGAGACAGGTTAGCTGGTAGTCTCTAGTGGCATTGTACAAAGAAGTCTTCTATGATTAACTGTGTCATAAGCCGCTGTTAGATCTGTAAATATAGCTCCAGTGATCTCTTCCCTTTCAAAGCTTACGAGTTCAAACCTCTCTGGAGGAAAAGTGGAACACCCTTCAACAAGAACTCCTTACTAACCCTGTGGCCAGCCTCGGAGCCCGTTGTAGAGGTACGCATTATTGACCGTGTGCATCACAGACCCCTTTAAAAACGATGTCCCGCCTTTTGTAACGTCCAGGAAAACATCATAAATCGCGGAGAATTCGTCGTAATGATTATTTTTGACAAAAAGTGCACTTTCAGTTCGTCTCACATTATGTTTCTTTCAGGTACCTTCGGTACTATACTGTAGCACTTCTTTCTACATATTGTCCTAGTTTCACCGAAGTATTTAGCAGTGGCATATCATAAGTAATTTGCTTTCGTTCTTAAGTTTTGTGCGCATTGGTTTGACTGTAGCATCAGCAGTGTACAAATTAAGTTTGCCGGACACAGTGTCGACAGATGATGAGGTGTGTTAAATAGATGTACTTTCATTTTACTAAATATAATTATCGATCTGCAAATGGTATGAAGAAACTAGTTTTCCCGTTATACCACATACTTATGTGGATTACTGGATGAAACTGAGAAACAATTGTGCGTCACTAGACGAGTGATGAACGATCGGGTTAACAGGAACCATAGTGTTGTGACTGTTATCGGTGTACATAACAGAGGTGGATAAAACCTGAATGCATTTTAGATCTTCAGTGTGAAGCTTGTCATAAATTGGATATGATCAGCCTACATGTTATGTTAAAAAATTAAAACAAATAATTTAGATTTAGAGTGCATACTGTTAGCTGGGATGTAAGTAACAGCAGAGAATGCATGATAAAACTGAAACTTCCTCTCTGGTTGAAACTGTACTCCGGGCTGGGAACGTAACATGTTTCCTTTACCTTTTGTGCGACAATGTTCTACCACCTGAGGTATCTAAGAACAACACATCACCCGTCCTCACAGTTTCACTTTCGCTACTACGACTTCTCATACTCTCAAAACTTTTTCCAGAACAGCCATTCCTGCTAGATCGTCATCACATATGACGCAGCAGCGTGTATTGTCCGTGATAGGAGCAGCTGTCAAGCCGACGGACAGGTCAATACGTTACGACATACCAGCTGCGTCATCTGGAAAAATTTCCATTCCCCGAGGACAAAGAGCGCTGTCTATCCAAAACACCACTTTACCTGATTCGTTTGCCCGCACACATTCATTAAAATTAACAGTGTGTATTTTTCTGATAATGACTAAAATTTCGTTCCAGTGATGTAGTGCCCATAACAGAACATAACTTTAGGTATGAAACCACTATTAGTGTGTTGCTGGGCCTGTAAGAATGGGTATCAGCAGCCTTTTTGCTCGCCTAGCGTCTTTGAAGCCGTAGAGGGGTCTGAGACAGGGATGGCAAAAATAAAAATAGAGCTCTATGTACCTGTACATACCTCACAGTGGCTTAAGCAGTACACATGTTGATAAACATATCAAGCAAATTAGGGTAACAAATGTTGAATGATAGTTACAACACTGAAGTATATGCTGGGAAAAAATTTTAATTTAGTTTTGTGTACATTGGTTGCGACACTTTTTGTAGCCTGATTTGAGGAAGGTTTGGTCGACTGTGGAGTAATAGAAGACATTGTTTTTCCAACAGCTAGTTAAGTAAACGAAGTCTTGAATATTATATGTTAACTACAATTTCTCGCTAATTTTGTATTATATTGTAGTCAGTCAAATTTCTCAGATAACAACATAAAGAAGGAAACCATAGTCTAAAAGGAATCTACATAGCCTTACAAGTTTTTCGTGTCGAAATTCTTCACAATATGGGTCTAATTAATACATACAATGTGTATTTCTTAGCACCTGTACGACCTTTAAAACACAATACTTTCTCTGAACGATTAGAGAAAGGAACAATAAATCACCCAACCTCAGTTCTTTCAGGAATCCAAATCCATGTAAAAAACAGTTCCAAACGTCTGATTAATTCGAAAATGAGTTAGTGTGTTACATATTTTAAGCATGTAAAGAGGAGGAGGGCGAATAGTGTTTAGCGTTCAGTCGACAATGACTTCATTAGAGACGTAACACAAGCTCCGATTATGGAAGGATGAAATAGGAAAGCGACCGTGTCCTTTAGAGGGAACCATCCCGGTATTTGCCTTAAACGATTTAGGAAGATCACGGAAAACATCAGTCAAGATGGCCAGAGGTAGATTCGAACCATCGTTCTCACGAATTGAGTCCAGTGTGCTAATCACTGCGGTACTCCGCTCAGTTTAAGCACGTAAGGGGAAGAAGTTTAGAAAAGGTTTCAAATTATGTTCTCATCATCGATGGATGAGTGTAGTCTGGTTGTCCTGCACACTGTTTTAGGAAAAAAATAGCTCTTCAGGCATGTCAATGTGTATAATCTTCAGTTACTTGAATTATGAGGCGAATAACAATATTACACTTATGCAAGTACAGTCAAGTGTGATTGTGGACCCTGAATACAAAAGATTTTGCAAATAGAGGTAGCAATAAGGAAGTTAAATTAAAACATTATTCCTGACGATTAATTTTTATTACGTGAACAGTGACAATGTAGTAAGCGATTAATTTTTCTCCTTTCATCATTTTGTTTGGAGTCAATGAGAAACCATTTCGTAAATGTTTTAAATTACGTGAAAAGTTGGTAGGAACTTGCTTAGTGCTCCCATTCTGAAATACTGGATGGAAATATTTTGGGTCGTTTTTGCTATGTGTGGTGCATGGTGTATAGAACCGAAGACCTAGAAACGTTGGAGAGGCTTCGTCTCGCCGTAGCCCTCGGTGGTTCACGACCCCACAACATGCTACAGCAGTCCACCCACCCCACCACCGCCGCACACCGAACCCAGGGTTATTGTGCGGTTCGCACCCGCCCCCCTCCCCCCTCCCCCAACAACGGAAACGTCTCATCCAGACGAGTGTAACCTAAAATGTTTGCGTGGTAGGGTAATTACGGTGCACTCGTACATGGAGACAGTGTTTGCGCAGCAATCGCCGGCATAGTATAACTGAACCGGAATAAGGGGAACCAGCCCGCATTCGCCGAGTCAGATGGAAAACCGCCTTAAAAACCATCCACAGGCTGGCCGACACATTGGACCTCGACACCAATACGCCTGAAGGGGAGGGGGGGGGGGAGGTACGTGCCGGGCACAGGCGCGCCTTCCTGTCAGGAAGAAGCGCGTTAGACAGCGCGGCTAGCCGGGTGAGCTTGTGTCATGTGACTTACACATTTGTATGCGCCTACGTCAACACATAGTTTTTATTTGTAATTGCATGGCATATTAAATATCAAGTTTTCGTTGCCCCTGGAAGTTGGTAGGAGAGTGGACGAGCACCTTGTACCATGCAGCCGATTAACCTTTTTGTTATATAGACTGCCACTTTTTCCTTTTCTTTTTCTCTCCTGCTTGAACACAATACTTGCGTGTGGTTGCTGTTCCTATGTCATTATCTAGGTGAATAGCTATCTTGCTCCTGAGACTCGTAAATTAAATTCTTGGTGCCAAGAATTATAATTCCAAATACGCAGACTGTAAAATATAAGTAAGCTACAAGAGAGGCGTTTTGCGTCATCGAGAACTTTGCTGTGTAAATTCAGAAAGCGTATGAGTCAGGAAACACACTTCTTCCAGAATACGTCTTCTTTAACGACCAGAGAGGAAAACAGAGAAATTAGAATTTCTTAACAGTCGTTTCTACCACATACAATCCGCGAATGGAACAGGGGAGAAGGGAGAGAGAATGGTGCCAGCAGTAGCCTCCGCCACACAACGTACTGTTACTTGTGGGGTGTAGATATAGATGTAGAGGTACCCTGTCAAGTGTTTCTGAGACAATGTACTGCGCAATACTAATTACATACCTCAAACTGCAGAATTCAAAATTAGTAATACAATAACCAAACAACTACAAGACACTGCAGCGTTGACTCTGAAGCTTACGGTGGGTGGAAAACATACCGAGAAGGTCGATATGTCGCGTTACCTCCGTAGATACATTAACGCACGTAAATAGTCTTGGGAAACATTCGATGCAGTACCAACAAGAAACAAGACACCTTGCACAAATGAAATCAGTCACAACAACAGTTTCCAAATCGTAGGTAACTCGAGAATAATAGGTAACGTTTTAAAAAGAAACGTTTATTGTACAATAATAATAATGTCGTATGGCGTAACGGCTTGGAGCAAATCTTTCGACAGGATGTCAGTTCAGCGCCTTGCGTGAACCTGAACCAAATACACCCGGTGTTCTCAGGCGGTCACCCATCCAAGTACTAACCGGGCCCTCACGTTACTTGACTCAGGTAATCTGGCGAGAACTGGTGTATCAGTCGTGACAAGGTCGTTGATACTTCTTATTGCGTAAGAAACGATGCAAGTAATGTTTCCTACATAATCTCTGTGTGATTTCCCTAAATCGCTTCAGGCAAATGCCGGGATAGCTCCTTTGAAAAGGACACGGCCGATTTCCTTCCCCATCCTTCCCTCACCCGAGCTTGCGCTCCGTCTCTAATGACCTCGTTGTCGACGGGACGTTAAACACTAACCACCACCACCATAATCTCCGTCAACTTCTACTCACTTCGTCGGCCTCTTGACAAACCTCCTATCTCTAAGTACAGTCTTCGCAGCACCATGCACATTAACTTTCACACTGCCAGTACAACCTCGTCATCTCATGACAATTTGGATTCACTTAAGTGCCCCTTCAGAAAACTGATAAGGTTAAAATCACTCCGGTCTATATGAGAACCGTGTGAGGGTCTTCCAGCAGCTCAAGAACAAGACTGTGAGTTCACCGGATTGTTTTCCCGGAAGAGAATTATTATGAAGGAAAATCATGTCTTTCTTTAAGGTTCCCTCTCCTCTTCGTTTTGCTTTTAAGTTTTAGATCTCGCAATACCTCACAGTAGATGTCCCTACTACGACGTAGAATTATTGTTTGGAGCTTTTGACGCACGCCTAATAATTAGATTAAACTATGGTAAATACTAGCTTTCTGAATCATAGTGGCTATAGAGTACAGGGAAGTCATGAGAACGAAAAGTCCAGCTGTTGGAATAGTCAACTTTTAAAATTTTTCTTAGTACAAGTACTTTTATTCCACAAATATGAGCATTGGACGATTTTGTGTAGAGTATTTTTATTTTGATCCAAATAATCCAGTAGAATAAATGCGTGTCGGAGGAGTTCCCAATAAGGTATATTTGCAAGGACCCATTCATTTCTGGTATTTGCCTCCTAGTAAAGGAAAATCTCGCAAAAAACATAAAAACATTTCTCGGAACGTAAGGATGTGACGTATTTCAATTTATTTTTGTATAATTATGCTCATTATACCTGTGAAAATTTAAAGTATGCGTATGTGTGTATCATTTTACATTTAAGAAAAAAACCAAAGTAGGTAGTATCGTTCGGCAAGAAAATTCATTACACCGAGATTGAGCTGTGAATATAGGTTCGGTGGAGTTAGTGTGGGCTAGTTCCCTACTCACTCGTGTGATGGGTATGGATAATCATAGACAGCAATAAGGGACAATATGTGAGGTATCTGAAAATTTACTACAGTGGAATTCTATAAACTACTAGCTGATATATTTCAAATGATCTCCTGTTCTCTTGTTTTGGCATACCAAAAACAAATGCTTTTTCTGCTTGCTACTTCCATACATCATATAGTTCAAATATTATCGTCTGAACAGGGCAATAGTTACCCAAAATCGATATAATACGAGCCCATTTATAAAGAGAGAAAAGGTGGATGTTAAAATAGTACTTCCGCCTGCTGGTATATTTCTATGCTTCTATTATTTATTTAAACTGAACGTCTGATGACGAGCTGTTAGAAATCCGAGACCGAACATAAACGAGCTTGTGTGACCTAAGGCCAAAATACATAACAAAAAATTAAATATATAAAAATTGTATGTGCACACATTGGGGAATGTGTTTGTTCCTCACCTGTTTGTGACGTACGGGAAGAATATCATACAACATTTCAAAAAAGAGGTGGAAAGTTTTGTGAGATGGTTTGTCTGAGAGCATGAAATAAAAATGGTAAGAGACACACATGACGTGCCTTTGAGTGGTGCTCTAAATCACGTACAGTAGCTGAGGTGCTCAAATGTTAGTAACATAAGTAGACTACTGAGTGAAATTCCGGTGGACAAATATCCTCTAGGATTCTTTAAAATTCTAGTATCGTACTTTAAATATAAAGCTTCAAAATTCTCAGTCAGCTCTTAATATGCTGCGCATTATTTCTAGCATCATTCAGACACACGTCAAATCTACGTTATTTTTTGCTTTTGGACAAATTTTTTCACAAAACATTTGGGTGGTTCTTTTAAATTTCTTTTTGATATTTAATTTCGTTACGGAAGCTTGGAATATAATGTATTTACATAACTATTGGCAATGTATTGTCATGAAGAGTGTGTACATCAAGGAAAAGCAGAGGGGTTTTGATTTGACATTTTCTGACACTTCATGTTCATAGTTACCAGCAGGTGCTCGTGATCTATTTTGGTTTTCCTTTCTTTTAATTACCCTGATTATCTTCACGCAATTAATTCTATTTTTTTCAGAACTAGAGCCCATACTGTTCAGTAGCGACTCCATTTGTCTATACCCCATTCTTTGTTTGGCTATAAAAACTAGAATTTTCTTATACTAGACTTCACGCTACCCATTTAGGTATCTCATTTGTCCATTCTTCACACCTCATTTGGCTAAGAAAATACGGCACTTCCTTTACCTCAGGCCATTTCTTACATTTTTCTTACTTAACGTAATTACTTTTATTCATTTAAACCTTTTGTCGGAACTAGTCCTCAAACTGGTGGAGTTGATACCCCTGTTGTTAATACCTCATTTGCGTAAGGAAACTGTGAAACATGTTTCTCCTCCAATCACAAATAAAGATTATCTTAATTACCCGTATTACTTCCAAGCAAGTAGATGCCTTTCTGCAAAAGTAAATTTCACGCTGATTTGATACCTTACAAGTCTTTGTTTGACTATGGGAATTCCGGCAAGAATCCACTAATTTTCCCTCAAACGACTGACTTTCAAGCAACTAAATACGCTTTTGCGAAGCAAAATCTGTCACTGTTCTAATCGATACCCCACTTGTCCATTTCCCACTCTTCATTTGGCTATTAAAATTCGGACAAAATTCCATTGTGCAATTTCTAGGGATTCTTGTTTTCCCTACGCTTAAACATTCGTGCAGAAAGGAAAAGAAGGGCGAACGCTAAAATACTTGTTAATCCTCTGTACGATTAATTTGTCGGGACAGCCGGAATATCCACCACATTGCGCACGCTGCAACACCTGCGAGTTCCCACAGAGTTTCAGACCGAAATGGCAAAATTGATAAATACAGGAACTAGCAGTTCTTCTTTTAAGGGAGCACACGTACTTTTTGTCTAACTATGAGAGCCATGTGGAACTTCTGTTCTCTTGTTCGAATAGTCTCCTAAATGGAGGTAGCGGGAGTCTTTGGGGGGGGGGGGGGGGGACGTTCACTGCTGGGATAGTGACATACCTTGATGACGACTGGTGAGATTAATTGATAGAATCTAGTTACGCCAGAAAGCTGCTAAATATAGCGTACTCACGCACACACACACACACACACACACACACGCACACACACACACACAAACGCACATGATAAAGGGCAAAGATATATTTTCAACTTATGAAAGTCTCCGAACAGGTGACACTCAACCAACTGTAACAGTTATCACCCCTATCAGCTCTAACATTAAACATTCGAAAGGTTCGTATGGAACCTTCGTAAGCAATCTTCAAATTGCAGACTTTATTTCATCGAAAGACTGTTTTGCTTCTGAAGGCTTAATGCAAGTTCAAACTACCTGTGCCTGTCGTTTGGTGTTAATTCAAATCCAGTAGTCCCATAACCAGTTGGTTCTATGTCGTTAACAGTTCTATCACTCATGCTCGTTGCTTATTTACACATCTATGTCATCAATAAGTTTTCATACGTCAACATATGGACTACAAAACAAGTTTCTCAATTTAGGCGTGTATATTCGGTAAAAATGTTCAACATTCTTTTTATCTTTGTACGTCTTAGTAAATTCACGTAGAAACTGATTTTATGCTCCACTGTAAAGTACAAAAGTAATGAATCTATCCTATAATTACTGTTGATACTTTGTTTCTTCATCATACTTCCGGTGGAATACTTTTTAAGTATTTTCGTTTCTCTGATTTCAGCGTACCGCCTGCTTCCATATGGAGACAAACTTTAAACGGCCCGGGAATAAGTTAATAGACAACCTTCCCAAATAGTTTAAATATGAATCATAATTTGACTGTAGTAATGCTATAATGCAATGGACAGTTGGAGAAGAAACAGCACAAATTAACAATGAACTCCCAGAATCGGCTGAAGAGCTTTTGTATTTGGTGCAGGTGAAGGCAATGACTGGATACAAAATGGAAGAAACTGAAGCGTGTCAGGGTGACCTGGATTTCAATATATAGTTTCCAGTAAGTCTGAAACTGGGTGTTTACAGTAAATATTGTTCAGCATATGATAATGAGACATCGACTTCCATAATAAATCAGTGAAAAGCTCAAGGTTTCTCAGCGTGAGACAAAGGTATAGATGTTTGCTATTACTTGCACTGGCAAGCAAACTAATAAACGGACTAATAGACGGTGTTAAAGGAAAACGCAAAAATTTAATAGCAATGACAGTTAATGGTAGCAGGACATGTAGCCAGGAGACCGGATGGTGAATGAATCTATGATCTAGTTCACTAGATTCCTCTAGAGAAGAAAATACGGAGGCCACTGTTTAATGTGAAACTTGTAGACTATATTAGGGAACACAAAATAGCATCAAGGTTTCGTATATAGAAAGAAAAGGTGAGAAACTGTCTTACCGCACAGTGGAAATCAAATGACAGATTATGTTTATGAAGATGGTGATAACAACGACAGATACTTCGATGAGCCAAAACATTACGGTTTCCTGATTAACAACTCGCTGGTCCACTTGTTGAACTCAATACAGCAGCTTTTCTCTCGGTAATTGGTTTCAGCGAGTATGTGACGTGACATGTCAATTTACAGGTCAAAAGAAATCCTGAAAACTAAAAACTTGTGGTTCGTGGTCACAAAGTTCGCATCTCAGATGGATTGTGTTCCATCAGACTCTGATCAGGGGGACTTGCTGGCAAAAATCATTAAGGTGAGTTCACTACCAGGCTCATTAAAGGTCTCTAGCAGGGTTGTCTCATAGTAACATGAAGAATGCCATCGCCCTAAGGCAAGATCTCAAGCATGGAGGGATGCAGGTAGTCCGCAATATCTTCCATGTGGTCCACAGCCGTCTTTGTTCCTTAGATTGCTGCCACAGGTTCCATGGAACCTCACTGGGATGTCCCACATAGCATAATACGACCTCCGACGACTTGCGTCCACGTTTCCAACACTATGGCACATGCATCACGGCATCTCATCACATTTGTATGAACTTGCATACTATGATTTTACGTACTATAGCAGTCATTGAAACCGCAGACATAATCAAAAATAATTTGAAATTGCAGTGCTCAGTGAGCTCTTACAAAATACTCCTGCTTCCAATTATTTTTCTTGTAATGGTAGACTCTACCAGCAAAATGACGGACTGTCAATGGGTAATTCGTCAGCAGGTACAATAGCAGACGTATGCTATGTGATCAAAAGTATCCGGACACCTGACTGAAATTTACTTACAAGTTCGGGGCTCCCTCTATCGGTAATGCTGGAATTCAGTGTGGCGTTGGCCCACACTTAGCCTTGGTGACAGCTTCCAATCTCGCAGGCATACGTTCAATCAAGCGCTGGAAGGTTTCTTGAGGAATGCTGGAAGGTTTCTTCAAGAATGGCAGCCCATTTTTTACGGAGTGCTGCACAGGGAGAAGTGTCGATGTTGGTCGGTGAGGCCTGGCACGAAGTCGGCGTTCCAAAACATCCCCACGGTGTTCTACAGGGCTCAGGTCAGGACTCTGCTCAGGCCAGTCCATTACCGGAATGTTGTTGTCGTGTAACCAATCCGCCACATGCCATGCATTATGAGCAGGTGATCGATCGTGTTAAAAGATGCAATCGCCATCCCCGAATTGTTCTTCAGCAGTGGGAAATAAGGTGCTTAAAACATCAGAGTTGGCCTGTGCTGTGATACTGCCACGCAAAACAACAAGGGTTGCAAGCCCCCTCCATGAAAAACACAACCATAACATCACTGCCTCCGAATTTTACTGTTGGCACTACTCACGCTGGCAGATGACGTTCACTGGGTATTCGCCATACCCACATCCTGCCATTGCTTTGTTTACCGTGATTCGTCACTCCACACAACGTTTTTCCACTGTTCAAACGTCCAATGGTTACACTCCTTACACCAAGCGAGGAGTCGTTTGGCACTTACCGGCGTGATGCGTGGCTTATGAACAGCCGCTCGACCATAAAATCCAAGTTTTCTCACCTCCCACCTAACTGACATAGTAGTTGCAGTGCATCCTGATGCTGTTCGGAATTCCTGTATGATGGTCTGGATAGATATCTGCCTATTACACACTATGACCCTCTTCAACTGTCGGCGATCTCTGTCGGTCAGCCGGTCGTTGTGGCCGAGCGATTCTAGACGCTTCGGTCTGGAACCGTGCGATCGCTACGGCCGCAGGTTCGTATCCTGCCTCCGGCATGGATGTGTGTGATGTCCTTAGGCTACCTAGGTTCAAGTAATTCTAAGTTCTAGGGGACTGATGACCTGATATGTTACGTCCCATAGTGCTCAGAACCAATTGAACCATCTATCGGTCAACTGACGAGTTCGGCCTGTACGCTTTTGTGCTGTACGTGTCCCTTCACGTTTCCACTTCACTATCACATCGGAAACAGTGGACCCAGGGATGTTTAGGAGTGTGGAGAAATTGCGTACAGCCGTATAACACAAGTGACACCCAATCACCTGACCGTGTTGGAAGTCCGTGAGTTCTCCGAAGCGCCCCATTCTGCTGTCTCAAAATGATTACTGAGGTAGCTGATATGAAGAACCTGGCAGTAAGTGACAGCACAATGCACCTAATATGAAAAACTTATGATTTTGAGGGTGTCTGTTTTTATCACATAGTAATTTATAAATTACATTGCATTTAGAACTTTCTCAAAGAGAAACCAGAAGTTACTAAAAATATCGTTTACTGTAAGAGATGTGTCAAAGACAAGTTGTTGCTTTATACAGGTTCAAAAGAAAAATTTTACAATTTAGTTACAGTTCTACTGATATGATGAACGGATACCATGATCAACGCTACTTCTTGCCATTGGGAAAAATATAAAAGAGCTTTCTCTGCTTCATTGGCCCACATGGTATTAAACTATCTACTAGCAACATACTAAATTCAAAGTATAAATTGCCATTTTGAAACTAATATCTAGTGCTAACGATTTATATTAAATCAGGTTGACAATATATTTAATAAGTTAATGCAAATATCCTCAGACGCTCCTGGCATCACTACTTCGAAATTATTCAGTAAAATCCATACAGCTATCCTGTCTAAGAGAATAAGCAGGCTATTCAAAAATATAGGTCGTAATTTTCTTACTCGCTTGAAAGAGAAGACAACTGGTTTAGTCTGTACCAAATCATCGTTAGATTACTGTTTAAAATATAGTAAACATTCAGAAGGTCTTATTCAAGAAAATTTAAAAATTATGCACAACTTTCTCAAAAGGATTTGTAAATGCTTCTTCATTTTAATCCGTAACTGTCATAAAAATCATCAGCCTACTACTGCGGTGCGGTGGGTGGAATTAAATGTTATTATTTAAATGTTCCTATTATTTATGCTGTTGTTTTGCCAATCTCAACACTGGCTCTCTAACTACAATTTTGGCAACCAGAAAGTGATTATCAAAACGTGAAGCCTGTAATTAGAATTCCTAGTGCCCACTTCATCTGAGAAATACACTTATAGCTACAGCTTATAGCTCTGAGGAATTAGGAGATTGTCTGGGATTCATAATCAAAAACGATCGTGGGAAAAACGTTCACTGTATTCTGAAAGTCACAGATCAAAAAAGAGAATCCCCACAATCTGACTAACAGAGCAGTTCAGAGTCTAATGCGCTGATGCAACTATAACTGTCCAAATTAAATGTTTAAGTGAATGCTCGCCATAATTTGATGATTAGGTTCACCAAACGCCACGCTAAATAATGGTAGAATGTCTGTCCCGCGACGGCACGTGAAAATACGACATACGGAAACTGAAGATAGATAATTAAAGTCTTCCCAGAATTAACACTTCACTCGAAAATGATTTCATGGTTACACGTATCCCGAGTAACTTAATACGGCATCCGAGGCTGTTTATAGCAATGATACCGACGCGACGCGACTACCGACACAGATAGTGTGCTATTCAGCGTCTGGAGAGAACTGGGGCTTTCCTTCCTCGCGCAGCGTTCTTACAGGGTATTTCAAAAATGACCGGTATATTTGAAACGGCAATAAAAACTAAACGAGCAGTGATAGAAATTCACCGTTTGAAGCAATAAGCTTGGGGCAACAGTACATTATCAGGCGGACAAACTTTCGAAATTACAGTAGTTACAATTTTCAACAACATATGGCCCTGCAAGTGATGTGAAAGATATAGAAGACAACGCCAGCGCAGTCTGTGGGTGCGCCATTCTGTACGTCGTCTTTCTGCTGTAAGCGTGTGCTGTTCACAACGTGCAAGTGTGCTGTAGACAGCATGGTTTATTCCTTAGAACAGAGGATTTTTCTGGTGTTGGGATTCCACCGCATAGAACACAGTGTTGTTGCAACAAGACGAAGTTTTCAACGGAGGTTTAATGTAACCAAAGGACCGAAAAGCGATACAATAAAGGATCTGTTTGAAAAATTTCAACTGACTGGGAACGTGACGGATGAACGTGCTGGAAAGGTAGGGCGACTGCGTACGGCAAGCACAGAGGGCAACACGCAGCTAGTGCAGCAGGTGATCCAACAGCGGCCTCGGGTTTCCGTTCGCCGTGTTGCAGCTGCGGTAAAAATGACGCCAACGTCCACGTATCGTCTCATGCGCCAGAGTTTACACCTCTATCCATACAAAATTCAAACGCGGCAACCCCTCAGCGCCGCTACCATTGCTGCACGAGAGACATTCGCTAACGATATAGTGCACAGGATTGATGATGGCGATATGCATGTGGGCAGCATTTGGTTTACTGATGAAGCTTATTTTTACCTGGACGGCTTCGTCAATAAACAGAACTGGCGCATACGGGGAACTGAAAAGCCCCATGTTGCAGTCCCATCGGCCCTGCATCCTCAAAAAGTACTGGTCTGGGCCGCCATTTCTTCCAAAGGAATCATTGGCCCATTTTTCAGATCCGAAACGATTACTGCATCACGCTATCTGGACATTCTTCGTGAATTTGTGGCGGTACAAACTGCCTTAGACGACACTGTGAACACCTCGTGGTTTATGCAAGATGGTGCCCGGCCACATTGCACGGCCGACGTCTTTAATTTCCTGAATGAATATTTCGATGATCGTGTGATTGCTTTGGGCTATCCGAAACATACAGGAGGCGGCGTGGATTGGCCTCCCTATTCGCCAGACATGAACCCCTGTGACTTCTTTCTGTGGGGACACTTGAAAGACCAGGTGTACCGCCAGAATTCAGAAACAATTGAACAGCTGAAGCAGTACATCTCATCTGCATGTGAAGCCATTCCGCCAGACACGTTGTCAAAGGTTTCGGGTAATTTCATTCAGAGACTACGCCATATTATTGCTACGCATGGTGGATATGTGGAAAATATCGTACTATAGAGTTTCCCAGACCGCAGCGCCATCTGTTGTTGAAAATTGTAACTACTGTAATTTCGAAAGTTTGTCTGTCTGAAAATGTACTGTTGTCCCAAGCATATTGCAACAAACGGTGTATGTCTATCGCTGCTCGTTTAGTTTTTATTGCCGTTTCAAATATACCGGTCATTTTTGAAACACCCTGTATATATAAAGCCGCGGTGCGTACGGCTAAGGGAACGCCTGATCAAATCGGCTCTCCCGACTAGCCGCTGGGCTAGCACCACATTAAGTTATTGAATAAATCATATCTTCTTTTGCTGATGGCAAATGAAGCTCTCAATTAAAATGTACAGTCAGCACACAGGTAAGTAATCATAATAAAAGTTTGACGTGGCTAAGTAAAATATTTTGGGCGAGAGAATTAGTTTAATTACACTATATGCAGTAGATAAGCTTGAACTTGCCCTTTGGAGATACGCTATCGCTATATTTTTATAGTTATTCAAATGAAACTTCTCACATCTTTATGGTTACAGCGCATCTCAATTCTACTTAAATATAAACATCCTAGCCTTACTTATTAGCCTACTAAATCTATCTTGCTTCCTTAATTTTTAAGACAAAAACAAGAAAATTATGAATTTCAACTAAAATTTCAATTTGTGAGATCCAAAGTACTGTTTCTATTAAATTATTATGGAAAAGGAATCTAAATATAAATTTTTAAGTCTCTAGCTCTTTTCTGTTGCGCCAATGAGTTTTACAGAAAAATGTCCAAATTTTGAAAATGTTTAAAGTTATCGAACTGATATTTAACACATATTAATTTAGAATTACTCCTGACATGCTAGATCAGTTTCAGGTTATTCACTTGATTTTTAAAGTATTGCACAACATTTACGATGTCAGAGCTAGTTACAGCGGACTGGCTGGCACACAATGGAAAACTGATGTGAAATTACTACGGCGTGAGTAGGCTGCTTCCCTACATCACCCTCTACTTAAATTTATAGTTTTTGAATGTTAATGAACGAAAAAAAATTAATTACAAAAAGGGAAGCAAGAGTACAGCTTAATTCCCTCTGAAAAATTAAAATTTAAATGTAAACATATAGAAATATTAAAAGAAAACTGATTACCTACTTCAATTATTTAAATTGCGGGTAAGTTCACTGCCTCTTAAGCAATATTATCCCTCAAAATTTAAGCAAAATCAATGAAACACTTTGGCATACATATTGCCTTAGACACACAACCACATAAAATTATGTAAAATTATGAAAATATTAAATCCATTAAATACATTTTTACATACACAAATTCAAGGAAAATAACACAGTTATTCATGATACATAAACAGATGATTATATCTTAGCAGTCTTTTCTAATCCTGAAAGAAAATTTCACAAATCATTTTTACACACATATTTGTATCCGCTTTGGCTGGCGTTCTACACTTCCATTCACAAGGGTAGAGGAGGGGAAGTTGCTATGGTGTGCGTCCTTCACGTTCACTCTAAATTACATGGGGAAAGGGGAGGGGTGACTGTGAGTTGTGTCCGAGTCACTCCACACTTTCACACAGCTACCAGGCTGCCATTATCTGGTTTGTCCTGTAGAACAAACAAAAAGAGTGCCTCAGACTCTGTTCTCTTAATATCTAAGGGTGGGTCACAATGAAATGGGCATCTATACATTTTATCCTTCAATATTTTGCTGGAACAAAGTTAACAGAACCTTTTTAATTTTACTCTCACGGTTACTTGACTGTCATAAAATCGGTAAAGAGATGGCTCAAAACGCAGTGAGTCATGTACTAGAGAAAATTTATGCTCAAGGCATACAATCATGAATCCTATTTAATTTCAATTTTCTATTTCTGGGCCGGAACACTGAACCAATGCTCGGTACATTCGTGATACATTTGTATTTTATTCACTTAGCTGACTCATCTTTGATTACCTTATTCTTAGAGATAATATGAGTATATTTGATTAGTAGTTGTTTTCTCAGCTTCTTTGTACATGTGAGTAACTTTTGGTAATAACACAGTTCTGAGTGTTCAAAACACACTACGTTTAGTTGACTACTAAATCCACATATTGGTCCTCTGCTGCTGTGTCAATTCCACATCTGCAATTATGTACTTACTTCATCGAAGTGTATTTATGCTGAGCTATAAATAATGTTTCACGTCTGTCATTATGTTACTTATTTACCATGCTGGTGTATGAACTTAAGTAATACTCACTCTATTAAAATTTAAAGCATAGGAGAGCACATTTATTTCATATCTATAGTGTATTGCAGCTGATCAGTTTGCTCACGTGGCAATCCATTTCCACTCGATCGGACGCTGAAACCACAGGTAGTCTCTATCGACCTACCACTAAAGTGCATCAAGTAATTATGGCCAAGCGTAATGCTAAATTCCTTAAACCTATAGGACACCATGAGCTACTCTGTCTCATCTAACATAAGGGTATCTATGGTCGCTTTCACGCCTCCAACTTATAACCTCAATACGTGTAGGTGTGTCCTGTCACACACTACATCAAATTAATGGCCAGCTCCAACCTTATAAATACTTCAGGGACGTGTCCCTCACGTGTCAACCACAAACACTGTTCAATTCAATTACACTGCTATTCCTTGCTACACAAGGTGAGTTCATTCTTACAAGTTATCTGCATATTTTCCATAACACTAAGCACTCTCTCTTACTATTAATTAGTTAGCTCTAATGCATACAATAGGTTTTACTGCCACTTCAGATCCTGCTTGAACACGAATTTGTACATCTTTTTAAATATCATTTTGGGACCATTTCCAATAAAACAACAACTTTGTACCTACAATATTACCAGGGTTCTATACATACTTGTTACTCAAATACATTGTATCTTAATTACATCATACTTCTCTGTTGTTTATGTCACTGTTAGGTTTGTCACACTAGGTTTTTTTTCACTAATCGGTGGATAGAATGGTTACAGAACCCACGGCTTGATAGCCATGACGGAAAATTTTTGTATTGCAGAGAAGGAGTCGAAACTTTGGTGGATGGGAAAGATGAAGAACGAGTGAGACCTGAAATGGGAAAGAAGATCTCACACAGCTGGGACTGCACAGCTGCCATACTGTGTAGAGGTCACAGAACAACCTCCTCCTTACAGCATTCATTCATAACTTTTAACCACGCCACGTTGATGTGAAAATACCTTATGATGCCTTTTTAAAACCTGTCTCAGTTCTTCCTTCTGATTAGCTGAAATTTTATCGATTTCCTGCAATTTAGCTTCTATTTTGTCCAAAATATTTGCTTCTTCTTCTTCTGTGTTTAGCTTTCTGTTACTAAGAGTAACACTTTCGTCCCAATATCTCCTATTTTTCAGAACTCGTATAGGCAGCTCCCAAGTTTCATCATTAGTTACTACATGTTTATCACTAACAGGTACTGTAATTACTCCGGTTATCGGCAAGACCATTTTTAATTGGCGTCTTTCAAAGTCAACAACACTCTGATATTTTGACGAGAAATCGATGCCAATTAAAACCTCAATACTGAGATTGTTTACAATTAAACATGGATGATCAATTAAATTACCATTAATGTTAAAAGGCAGCAAAACTTCTTACTTTACCGTTTTTGACACCTTGCCAGTAGCACCAATTATTCTTAGTCCTGATACCCTCATTACTGTAAGCTTGTCTTTACCAGGTAATGCATCAAAGAAGGACTGAGATATCGCACTCACCTCACTTCCACTGTCTAAGAGACAACGTACATTGATACCCAACATATTCACTATTATTATAGGGTGGCTTATTCTAGGTTGTACAAGTGGTTCCTCAAACTCATCCAATAGTTCCTTTTTGATTTGTCTCCATCTAAGGTGATCGACATCTGTCTTCATTACATTTAGGTCAAAGTGTGTAGGGGTTTCCTGAATTACATTTTCAGCTGCCTTTTCCAGTCAATCTATTAATTTCAAATCAAAACACCGCACGACTTCATTACATTTAGTTTGCTGAACATGACCCAAATTACTGTAATCTGAGCGATTCTGCGCCTTCAGACCGGGCATAACACTAGTTACAGCTAAACCACTTTTACTATTATCGTCGGGTTCTTACTCAAGTGACAACAGGTCACAGCTACTGGGTTCATCGACCCCCAACAGTCTACCCTCTACATTATCACTTACCTCCTGTCCTAAATCTATTAGTACAGTATCAACATCCTGCACAGGCACTTTAGATAAGAGCACATCATCCTCATCGTAAATATAAGCATGAATTTCATCTGCTTCTTCACCTGACAATTCAGTATTTTGTAGCTCTTCCCTACCATTACACTGCTGCGCCTTCTCTTTCTCTTCCCACTTAGAAAGCGTCTCTAACACGGTATCTATTAAATACTGTGAGTGATCTAATATTTCTGCTGTATTCTTAGATGCTACCGATCCTTCATCCACATGTTCAGTCTGAGTATTCTGATCTGTCTTACCAATTCCCGTAACTACTGGCTTAGGAAAAGTAACGGGAACTAGTTTTCCTGCCTCTGCCCACTACTGTTTCCTTTATTTATATTATAGTTAACTGGCACAGCATTGCTTTCCATACTGTTGTTTATCTGCATAATTTTGTTTGGAACAAAATTATTATCATTTGGATGCCATTGTTGGTTCCGATAATTATTTCTCCAATTCCTACCTCTCTTAGGATGGCGAACACCTACTGTTCTGATGTTTACGTTCCATTCTGCTCGTTCTTAAAATTACTACTATTGTTATTAGCATTTCTTTTATTACGTGCTTGCTCCTCATTGGCAGCAACACGTTCTACACGTAACAGATACTCAATGAAACGATCCAGATTGTCTCTAGGGGCAGATATAATTCTAGTTTGCCAATACCATGGCAGTTTGGCTTCAAGACCTAGTATAATCATTTCAGGTTTCAGCTTTTCGGCCAAATGTGACAAACGTGAAATCAATGACATAGCAAACTCTTTAATAGATTCCTTGCCTCCATTGAAGCGTTTTCTACTCCAAAATTCTCTCAACACTTCATTTTGCTTATGGCTAGACCAATACTCATTAATGAAAGCTGTTTTAAACTCTGCTAATGTTTTACACTTCAACATAACATCAGCTGACCAACGCATGGCGTCACCTGCTAAATGGCTTCTAATAAATGAGATTTTCTCTCGTTCAGACCAAGTTGGTGGAATCACATCTTCAAAATCGTTCCAGAAATCTAGCGGGTGGATATTTTTATCTGGATCGAACCGCAGGAACTGCCGACACCCGATAAAAGCGGCGTTTGCAGCTACAACTTGTTCCATACTACCATTACCAGAAGTTATTGAAGCTACTTTACTCTCAATGTTAGCAATGTTAGTACTGATATTTTCTACTCTCATTTCAACATTATCTACTCTTCGCACAATATGAGTAGTATCAGTTTTGATTGTGTCTACTTCTGCTTGACATACGTTTATTTTTATATTAACATCTTTAAACCTATCTGAGCACAGTTCAGATTCCGCCTCGATCTTTTCTGTTAACTGGTGCTCCAGCTTCACATCTTCCATTTGGAAGTCTTTGCGAACCTCAACAACTTCGGATTATACTGTTTTATACATTTCAGAAAATTGTTGAGTAACCTTTTTCTTAATATCCTCATGGTTGTAATCAATTTTATAATTCAAACTGTCCAGATCCTCTTTTAACTTACTGCAACCAGCCTTGAAGGTATCGTCCATTACCTCCAATCGTTTATTAAAATAGATTGGCTGGCCTCAATCTCATACTTTAATTCAGCATTACTGCTTTTGACCTGTTCACTTATTTCAGACTTTAATTCAGCTATCATTCTAGCATTACTGGCAGCTATTGTTTGTAATATTACATTTAAATCAATAGCCCCAGTCTCTTTGGGTTGCTCACTAGCTGGCTTTTTATCACACTCAGGTGACGAAAAACTAGCTCCAACACCAGAATCATCAAAACTAAATGAAACTTCTGATTGATCAGTCATACCTAACTTCTCCTGTTTAAACTCTAACATCTCTGATGACTGTTTCGTTTTTAACTCATCAGATAAACTATCATCCAATAAATTAACAATTTCTGCATTCTGCTTTACTACAGGGGTCTCTATTATTGAATCATTGCCCCTTCCCACACTACTGCCAGAAGACAGTACTTCTATTTCACTTTAATATTACTATTTTCATGCATATTTACACATGAACCGTTGTCTGAATTTACAGTTCCTTCAACAGACATAGGTTCTGATTTAAGTTTAAGCTAGGTTTATTCTGGCAGTTCCATTTCCGACAGTCTTTTAGTGCAGGTTAGTAAAATTTTTAACAGCTTTTCACTTAACTTAGTTTCTTCTGCACAACGTATGGCGTTGCCGGCGCGGCGTACCGGGATTGCTGATGCGACGCAGCGCGCTGAACTGCAGACGGCACTCCGACGGCTGTGGTGTGTTTGCGTGGCCTGAAACTGCAGGCGCAGCTCCGGCTACTCCGGCGGACGACTGCGGTGCGGCGAAACTGGCTTCTCGCGAAGATGGCAGCGCCGCTAGACTCAGTGCCAGTTCGGTCAACCCAGATGCGTTGTTAATCCACTTACGTCGTCCACATGCACACGTAACACTTTCACTGTTCTATTACTCAGTTGCGCATCGCATTTCACTCCCGAATCCGAATATTTAAAAATCACTTTCAATTTATTCAGTTTCTTTTTTTTTCTTTCCCAGCTGATGCACCATATGTGGGGTGGCGGGTGGAAAATTTACTGTTGTACAAATGTTTGAATGTTGAAACACTTCCCGGCTGATGCACGATATGTGGTGCGGCGGGTGGAATTAAATGTTATTTAAATGTTCCTATTATTTATGCTGTTGTTTTGCCGTTCTCAACACTGGCTCTCTAACTACAATTTTTGCAACCAGAAAGTGATTATCAAAATGTGAAGCCTGTAATTAGAATTCCTAGTGCCCACTTCATCTGAGAAATACACTTATAGCTACAGCTTATAGCCCTGAGGAATTGGGAGATTGTCTGGAATTCATAATCAAAAACGATCGTGGAAAAAACGTTCACTGTATTCTGAAAGTCACAGATGAAAAAAAAGAATCCACACAATCTGACTAACAGAGCAGTTCAGAGTCTAATGCGCTGGTGCAACTATAACTGCCTAAATTAAATGTTTAAGTGAATGCTCGCCATAATTTGATGATTATGTTCACCAAACGCCACGCTAAATAATGGTAGAATGTCTGTCCCGCGACGGCACGTGAAAATACGACATACGGAAACTGAAGATAGATAATTAAAGTCTTCCCAGAATTAACACTTCACTCGAAAATGATTTCATGGTTACACGTATCCCGAGTAACTTAATACGGCATCCGAGGCTGTTTATAGCAATGATACCGACGCGACACGACTCCCAACACAGATGGTGTGCTATTCAGCGTCTGGAGAGAACTGGGGCCTTCCTTCCTCGCGCAGCGTTCTTATATATAAAGCCGCGGTGCGGACGGCTAAGGGAACGCCTGATCAATTCGGCTCTTCCGACTAGCCGCTGGGCTAGTAATGCACCACATTAAGTTATTGAATAAATCATAGCTTCTTTTGCTGATGGCAAATGAAGCTCTCAATTTAAATGTGCATTCAGCACACAGGCAAGTAATCATAATAAAAGTTTGACGTGGCTAAGTTAAATATTTTGGGCGAGAGAATTAATTTAATTACACCACACGCAGTAAACGAGCTTGAACTTGCCCTTTGGAAATACGCTATCGCTATAGTTTTATAGTTATTAAAATGAAACTTCACACATCTTTATGGTTATAGCGGATATACATTCTACTTAAATATAAACATCCTTGTCTTATTTATTAGCCTACTTAATCTATCTTGCTTCCTTAATTTTTAAGACAAAAACCAGAAAATCATGAATTTCAACTAAAATCTCAATTTGTGAGATCCAAAGTACTGTTTCTATTAAATTATTATGGAAATGGAATCTAATTATAAATTTTTAAGTCTCTAGCTCTTTTCTGTTGCACCAATGAGTTTTATAGAAAAATGTCCTAATTTTGAAAATGTTAAAGTTATCGAACTGATATTCAACACATATTAATTTAGTATTACTCCTGACATGCTAGAACCGTTTCAGGTTATTCACTTGATTTTTAAAGTATTGCGCAACATTTATGACATCAGAGCTAGTTACAGCGGACTGGCTGGCACACAATGGAAACACTGATGTGAATTTGCTACGGCGTTAGTAGGCTGCTTCCCTACACTACCCTACTAACGAGCAGCTTTGTTTTAGGAGAAGCATTTTTTTACCTTTCTGACGATTTGCTATAATGCATACCTACTCTTTGGCTTGTATTTTTATTCCGAAATATATTTTCTTCAATTGTAATGAACTTTACATGCTCCCACTCGTATTTTAAAATATACATTTCTTTTCTGCCCAGACTTTTGTACGACATACATCAACCATTGAAGATGCTAATAATGTCATTGTACCTCTCGTAACATAAGTTCATTTGGCTGCAACAGTAAATATATTCCTTTCTCCAACTAACTTACAGTGTAATATCTTTGTATCATTTTAAGTGCCACCAGTCTGACATGTGCTCAGATACTTATGGTGCACTTATACAACTTTACCATCCAGTCTTAGGTTTTATATTTTCAAAGCTAGGTTACTATTCGCTATTCATCAATCCCTTCTCTGGTGCGCCCTATTCCTCGCCACTGACGCTGCATATTGCGAAATTAACGCTAACGTCTTCAAAGCAACATCTGGCGTTTCTACGCTTATCTTAGATTTCACAAATTAGTTTGGACTCTCCCGTGATGATCGTAGATGACTGTTTCTCGTTTTCGCAGCAAATTCTATCGGTTGTTCATGCACGTTTGTAATTATTTTCTGCAAATATAGAGGATTTACTATTAAGGTTAATTTACATATATGTTATATTTCATAGCATACTTTATGTATATTTAGTTTGATTCAGATCCGATGTGTTACCCTTGTATGTTACGCCCCGTTGGTTTCCAACGAAGTCATGCAGCAACCGCCAGGCATGGAGAGGTGGGAACTTCCCGGTTCCCATTTATAAAGCGTAGCATTTACACGTCACTTATCAGTCGCCGGAGGTGTCTTCCGAACACTGTCAGTGCTTCGCCTGGAGTCTCTGCTCAAGACTGGTATAAAAGTCTTTCTATTTCATTGTTATCATGTATCAATATTTTGTTACATAGATAAATTGCTTCATTTTGGTACCTGTTATCCTGCAAGGAGAATTACTTTGGCATCACATAGATGTGGTCTTTTGATGATCTAGTTATGGTCGAAACCTGTTAACACTGATATGTGATTTTTAATTTTTAACAAAAAAAATTGGGATTAAGACATTACTGTTTCAAAACATGACCATCCACCAATCGCCAGATGAAGCACGATCCATCGGACCAGACGACATGTTCACAATGATCTATTGATGCATCTCAATTATCCTGTACCCACTGCCATTGCACCTGCCTGAACAAGTATTATACTGTGCTGTCATAAAAAATAAACCCCACCCGAACAGGCCATGAAGACCAAAAGGTACCAAGAAGCCGCCGTGTCATCCTCAGGCCAGAGGGTTACTGGATGCGGATGTGGAGGGGCACGTGGTCAGCACACTGCTCTCCCAGCCGTACGTCAGTTTCTGTGACCGGAGCCGTTAGCCATATTCTGAGTCAAGTAGCTCCTCAGTTTACCTCACAAGGGCTGATTGCAACCTGCTTACCAGCAGCGCTCGGTAGACCGGATGGTCCCCCATCCATGTGCTAGCCCAGCCTGACAGCGCTTCACTTTGGTGATCTGACGGGAACGGGTGTCACCTCTGCGTCAAGGCCGTTGGCCACTCTGCAGTCATACCTGTCACAAATCGCCGCCCGTCCCCCTTTACAGAGTGGGAAAATCTTCTAGTCCCATGTTATTTCATGCAAAGATGGGCAGAAGTCTCTAGTTATAGTGTAAAAGGGCTCAAGTAGATGGATTAAACTGTATCGATATAATTTAACTACATTATTGATGATTAATCACTGGAATAAATACGAAATATCTCAAAACGGAGGGTATCAGTTGTGGTGTCATTTAATGTGGATGATCGCATTAATGTACGTACAAAAAAGGGAAGTGCTAGAAAGTTATTATAAGATTTGATGGTAAGCAAAAGAATAGACAGAAAACTCTCGACCTGCCGACAGTTATAACCTGGGACTGATGGGCAAATATTAATTGGAGATGAAAGTATAATGCGTCAATCGTAAAACACTCAATTTTTCGTGCAAAAGCGCAATATAGATGCTCACTGATGTAATTGAACAGGAAGGACATTAGGCTTGAAAGCTTCTAAGCTTTTGTCAATGCACATTCGTAAAAATTTAAAAGACTGTATTACACGTTCCCATGTGTTTCCGCCTTGCCTTTCATGAAGATACAGTTAGAAAAATACAGGACTGCATGGAAGCACAGCAGTTCATTCCCTCTGTTAACCGCACGCGAGTCACCGGAGTAAAACGGCAACAGGGGACGACTACCGTGCACCATATGGTAGATGCGGATGAGAAGCTACCGTGCTCATGAAGACCAAACTACTGTCAAGCAGTGAACTGCTGAGAAGCAACCATCCCGTATGCTAAGACAGAGTACGAACTGCTGCTATACAAGAGGACATGCCGCAGTAGTGGAGCATGGAGTTGCAGACGGCACAGGGGTGAGGGTCCGCGTGTGTCGCTGCGCTGCCGGTCTTCCCAGAAGGCGGGAGTTCCCGCCGAGCTGCGGCTGTCAGCGGCGCCCTGCTGGTGGCTGGGGGAAACTTGGCCCTCACTGCAGCGTCCGCCAAGTTGCGGGGCGCAACTACTGCAGTTACCGCCTGTCCGACTCAGCAAACACCAAGAATGGCGCTCAAGTGGAAGGCAAATGTCTGCTTGCAACTCAGCCAGGGGATGCAGGTGGTGTTCTGACAATCGCACAAGAACGCGCAAGAATATGCGCGATGCTTGAGCATCAAGGTTTTAAGGTCTATTTTCTTTTCTCATATCCATACCTATGCAAAACCAAGGCAGTTTCATCTTGATAAAGCATTCGACAAAATGATGCCAGATGTTAGAAATCCTCAGGTAAATATGTTGGCACTCACCCACAATAGGTCATTAGTAGTATGTTGATGGCAGTTCTAGCACACTTTCGATATCAAATTGATATGCAAATTAATTAAATTGTGACAGCTGATTGGTATATGAGGGTCATCCTCCCTCCCTCACATGGACACATTGCACACAAATTAGAGAAACTGGGCTACGAGTCATTTAGATTGATTAGAAATCAATTGAACGGAAGTGCCACCTTCTTGGATCCTTATATCATAAAAGGGGACATGAAACCCTCAAATGATCAGTCTTCTATGGTAGTCGAGAGTGTCAACATGGTCTGCTGTGCTAAACATCCCTCAGATATTTGGGAGGAGACGGGACCAACAGACAAATGCTTTGGTTTGTGGTTACTGCAGCAGAAACTAGATAATATGGCTACTGATATTGGCAACCTAAATCACACTGACTGGGTATACTACTTAGCGAGAAGAATGTAAATGTGCTTACACCTATTACAGAAACATTTAGTGAAAATATTTTGGTGGTTAGAATCTGTGATCAAGTGGCCTGTCAGAAACAATTAGAAAGAGGATGGTCTGTAATGTTAAAGAAACAGATGTTCGTTCCATATAATTACACACAACCAAATGTTCAAATGTGTGTGAAATCTTATGGGACTTAACTGTTAAGGTCATCAGTCCCTCAGCTTACACACGACTTAACCTAAAGTATCCTAAGGAATAACACACACACCCATTCCCACCAGGATCAGCCGCACAGTCTATGACTGCTGCGCCTTAGCCTGCTCAGCTAATCCTGTGCGGCAATTATACACATAAAAAAAAAGATTTACATCAACTCAGTTCCGAGAGTTCCTGAACAGGAACAGAAAACTGGAATAGAGATCAATATAAACTTAATTTCCCCCCTTTTTATTGATCATGAAAACCATATTGTATGTTGTACCATCATACAGTGAGACCTTCAGAGGTGATGGTCCAGATTGCTGTACACACCAGTACCTCTAATACCCAATATCACTTCCTCTTGCATTTATGCACACCTGTATTCCTTGTGGCACACTATCCACAAGTTCATCAAGGTGTTGTTGGTCCAGATTGTCCCATTCCTCAACAGCGATTCGGCTTAGATCCTTCAGAGTGGTTGGTGGGTCACGTCATCA
The DNA here is from genome assembly GCF_023864345.2 of Schistocerca serialis cubense. Classification (NCBI taxonomy): domain Eukaryota; kingdom Metazoa; phylum Arthropoda; class Insecta; order Orthoptera; family Acrididae; genus Schistocerca; species Schistocerca serialis. The sequence goes on from NC_064645.1 coordinate 70,639,128, forward strand.
TAAACAGCCCTTTTCAATCTATCCCAGTCATGTTTGGTGGGGTTGATGTCTGTAGAAGGAAGTCATTCACAAGATGTGCATGATGGGGACTCGAACTGTCGTTCATTAAGAGGAGTGCCTCGCCAATATGCTGCCGATGTGGTTGCACTATCAGTCTTAAGATGGCATTCATGTATTGTATAGCAGTTACGGCGCCCTCCACGACCACCATTAGTGTATGCCGTCCTCTCATAATGCCACCCAAAATCAGTAGGGAGCCTCCAACGTAAAGCAGTTGCTGGGCAGTGGGTCTAATGCGTTCACCCTGACCGGGTTGCCACCAAACATATCCCCAGCGAAAATACAAACAGTATTTACAATGTGCTCCACTTTACTCTCTGCCACTTGCGTCCACATGGCGTCAATTAACAGATAACTTCGAGAACAGCTGTTGTATTGTGTAAAATAGCGTTCTGCTGTTTTGTATACTGGGGTAGTAAGAATACCCGAAAACTGACCGGTGTACAAGAAGTCTTCCACCTATTTCCGATCGAGAAAAGCTGATCAGCTATGCTGTGTCTGCATACAGTATTAAATATATGACTATAAACTATAAGGAGACTATCAATTCTGATTCCAATAAGGACAATGTTAGTATTGTAAAAAGTGTTGTAGGAGAAACTTATTTGATCAGTCTGGAACATTGTTCTCCACAATATCGTGCATGGAGATATTACAGAATCATGATTGGTTGACACAGACAATGTTATACCATAAGTCCTAAGAAAACGTACCAACTTGTCAAATAGACTTGAACAATTCCCCATTAAAGAAATTACACCTTTAAGCACAGCTGGCATGTTTTCCCCCTGGAAATGGAGGATTTTGAAGTAACGGAAAGAAAACTGAAGTGGGGGAAATGGGTGGTTGGATGATCTTGTAAAGTAGTTGAAACTAGGTAGTTTAAAGTGTAGCAACACTTTTTCTCAACTATATGAGTAGCGAAGGCCCACAGGAGGTGGGTGGAAAGGAAGTGGAGTGAGGAGGACACCTCGGTCTGTGTGTGTCTGTGTATGTTGGTCCACCCCAACACGTAGTAACCACTTGAGACAGAGAAAGGGAGAGAGGGACTGGGAGAGACATAGGCAGGAACTGAGTCTGGTACTAAATTTTGAAGGGATGCCGCTATCTGATGCTTCGTTTGCGCAGGATTAGCACTGTCTAGAAGCTGCAGCAGTCCCTGACTGGTGGCATACATGTGTTGGTGCGATCGATCTGATATTCAGCGACGTGTCAGGGGCGTTTTTTCGTCAGATATGTTTATCGCGAACTGTCACAGTGCAATTAAATGCAGTGAGTGTTTTAAAACAGAGTTCCTTGCATGAGTGGAATGAAAAAGTGCTGCAGTTGTTTAAATATTCCATACTATCTTGCCACACAGAAATTGTTTTATATAAACAGTATTCCATTCTCTGCAGTCAATTTTCTGACAAGTTCCTTAATTAAATAAATTAGCTATATTCCATACCTTGTCTTGTATCTCATAAAGAGTTTAAATAAATAATATTCCACACATTAATTTGTCTACCAGAAACTAACAATATTCCATACACTCCAATTGATTTCCTGCCAAATAACCAACCATTCAGTATTTCCAGAAGGGGACAGTACCTACCAAGAAAAACTGTCCAACGCCAAATGTTATCGATTTAAGTAATTAATTCATAAAACTGATACAATAGGAGGGGTGTATTCGAAATTCTCAGGCCTGGAAGTGTGCTTGTATTGGCAAGGGGAATGGGGGAGGTTTGTTAGTTTCCAGAGAGGGAGTGATGAAGAGGGTGGGGTCTCAGATGATGCATTATCCACAGGGAGTCATAAATCAATTAACAGAACAATAGGTTAAGGGGTGAAGTAGGGATTACATCAAAAACCACTTAGCAGAGCAATAGGTTGAGTTTATAAATTAGTCAGGTGTCAAAGTTTAATTAACTTGCACATCAGTTTGATATCAAAAGTGTGCCAGAACCACCATTACTCTACCACTACAGAACCCCATCTGAAGAGGCCCAACCGCAATGCCATCTTCAGCCCACAGGCATGTGATCAGCACACCGCTCTCCTGGTCATTTGCCAGTTTACGAGACCATAGCCACTACTTGTCAATCAACCAGGTCCTCATTTTGCCTCACAAGAGGTGAGTGCACCGAGCTTGCCAACAGACCTTGGCAGACTTGATGCTCACTCATCCAAGTGCAAACCCAGATGGACAGCACTGAACTTCAGTGATCTGATGGGAACCAGTGGTTCCATGGCGGCACAGATATTGGCCTACAACTATATAGTAGTAGGGAAAAGTGAATTCTGGGGCGATTTCTTAGTGTGGGTTGCACACATTCAGGGGCAAGCATGCACTCTGAGACAAACTTGATTGACATACAAACTTAACCTATTGTTCAACTAAGTGATTTATGACCCTTTGAGGGTTGATTCATGACCACTTGGGTTATGTCATCCTTCTGAGTAAAACCTGGCCCTCCCTCTTCCCCGCTTAGTCCCTTACCCTTCTTGAAAATCCCCAAACACTCTCCCCTCTCCCTCACCGACACAATTACATGGTTGAAATCAAAGTCATTGGCTAATTAATCAAATCGATAAATTAATTATTCCCTCCCCCCTCTGGGAAATCCTCCAGTACTCTTATCCCATCCTCCACTCCCTCTTTCTTCCCATACATGCATACTGGTGGGAAAAGGACTCTGTGCTGGAGAGGAAAGATCTCATGATACTATATTGAAGTCAGTGTCAAATTATAGCAGAGGCTATACTGTTTATTTATGAAATTCGGTTGCCATATAGTTATGAAAAGGGGGTCGCTATGCTTTCAACTACCTAGATTCAACAACTTTTCAATGTTAAATGGGTTGTGAATGATGGTTACTGTACGTTTGGCTAAATATTTTCTTATCTGTTCAACATTGGAAAGAAGTTGAAACTAGGTAGCTGAAAGTTTAGCGACCCATTTTTGTACCTATATGAGTGCTATAATGGACTGGTTTCCCAGATTTAGCTACACTCTACTTCCATCTCAGAAAACTGGTCCATTATAGCATTCATATAGCTATCACAAAGGGGTAAATATGCTTTCAACTACGTAGTGTCAACTCTTTTCATTTAGGTAGCTATGATTTCAATTATGAACTTTCATCTACTTTCTAAGGCCATCCAACCACCCACTTCCCCCATCAGAAATACATGCACGTAGTTCATTGTATAGAAAATGTTTTAGGATTTTTGGTAGTTTAGCGAATAAGGCAGGTAAATATTGTCGTACAAAACCTCTGTTAACTTTTGCACACAGTAAATAATTCTGTCTTTATTTTAGTTAGATGTAGTTTTAATAATGTCCGATTTAATTTTTACCTTACAACATAATTCCAAATCTGGATCATCTGTTTCTTTCTACAGCCAGTAATTTAACAGATACAGAGACGGTGTATTCTCGAATTTTAATACATATGTAATTTTCTGGCCGCAAAATGTTTAATTTATGGCTTTAACTATTAGCTGTGTTCCTTCCCGCAGTTCTTCTATAATTCCTCCATGACACTATTGTTAGAGCGTTTTGCATCTTCCTGTGAGTAAATTGGCAACCCTTCTGTTCCAAATTCTTGCGGGATTTCTGTACAGAACCTTAAGTATACAACTTTTGCAAACGAATGTCCATTAAATGTGGTTATTCCACCAGTTTTAGACTCGGCAAATGGTTGTTCTGTTGGTAGGTTGACAATATCCAGCTCGCAACACTTACAGGGAATATAACCATCCTTTTTAAGCCGATCCAAATGAGAATAGAGCTTAAAAAAGACATTTCTCATGTAACACTTATCTACTAAACATTCTAATTCTGTTTGACACCTTGGTTCTTTTTCTTAGAACTCGTACTGTAACACTGTCTGTGTCATCCAGTCATAATTCTACAATATCTATTCTGGCGGTACTGTGAAGAACAATATTCTAGACCGAGAAAACTAAGTTTTTCCTGCTTTAACGTAAGACTTTTTATTAATATTTATATAGACTTTATTGAAGTCAGTGTTTTGAATCACCACGTATTTTGTAGGTAGACAATTGAAACTGCATGCATACTGAGCATAGCTGATGAGCTTTTCTCGATTTTCAGTATCTGAGTGACTTACTTGCACACCTGACAATTTTCAAGCATTCATGTTACCCATTACACAAACTGCTGAACGTTATTAAACACAACGGGTATTCTGTAAATTATGTGTTAATCGACGCCGCATGGAAGCAGTTGGCACAGTGCAAAGTGGAGCAAATTGTAAAGACATTTTCTTGCACAGGGGGAATACACAATTTATTCTGTATTTTTTAGTGCAGCCTCCAGCGTGATAATGCCATGCTGCTTAGTCATGAAGATCTAAAAGTTCTCATAGTCGGATGGCATAAAATCCATAATGTGGTTACCAATATGTCTCGTCACTCCCGGACTTCTGCTCTGATATATAAATTTGTTATCTATATTTACTCTTCAGCTGGAGCTTAATCACGTTAGGCAGTCTATTCCAAATGTCTTATTGTTATCCACAGACGCATTGCTGTTTTCCTGGCGATCTCCTTCCATGCAGAGGTCGTGGTTTTATATTAAGTAATCGCAAATCACCATTTTGTTAAAGATTCTGGCCAAGTCTTGTGTTATGTCCAAATTCAATAGATAATAGTCGTCCATACATATTTGTTTCAATATTAAACGGAATTCTACCATTAGGACATCCATAAAATACATTGCAACGTCCGTCAGTGTCACTTTATATTGGACCAGATTGGGTAATCGGGTTCACTCAGGGAGTTGACGGAAGGTTGTGTCAAATGTTGCAAATTGCTCTGAGCAGCAAGTGACTTAACATCTGAAGTCATCAGTGCCCTAGAACTTAGAACTACTTAAACCTAACTAACCTAAGGACATCACACACATCCATGCGCGAGGCAGTATTCGAACCTGTGACCGTAGCGGTCGCGCGGTTCCAGACTGAAGCGCCTAGAACCGCTAGGCCACCCGGGCCGGAGATGTTGTGTCGTACTAGTAATAAAAGGATGATCTTTAAAGTATACCAGGTAGAAAAAGTACTGAAAACATATTCTATTTGCAATAATTGTTGAAGTGTAATAGTTAAAATTTATTTTAAAAATATATTCTAACCACACAGATCACAAAAACGTTTGCATCAACTCGGTTCCGAAAGTACCTGAACCTGTACAGCAAACTGGAATAGAGAAAGACATAAACATATATTCCACCCTTTTTATTGCTCATAAAAACCACACATTGCATTTTGTACCAGCATACAGTGAGACCTTCGGAGGTGGTAGTCCAGATTGCTGTACACACCAGTACCACTAACACCAAGTAGCACGTCCTTTTGCATTGACGCATGCCAGTATTCGTCGTTGCATACTATCCACAAGTTCATTAAGGCATGTTGGTCCAGATTGTCCCACTCCTCAACAGCGACTCGGCGTAGATGCCTCAGAGTGTTGGTGGGTCCCGTCATCCATAAACAGCTTCTTCAATCAATTCCACACATGTTCGATAGGGTTCATGTTTGGAGAACATGCTGGTCACTCTAGTCGATCGATGTCGTTATTTCGAAGGAAGTCATTCATAAGTCGTGCGCGATGGGGGAGCGAATTGTCGTCCATGAAGACGAATGCCTCGCCAATATGCTGCCGATATGGTTGCACTATCGGTCGGAGGATGGCATTCACGTATGGTACAGCCGCTACGCCGCCTTCCATAACCACCGGCGGCGTACGTCGACCCCACATAATGCCACCCCAAAACAGCAGGGAACCTCCACTTTGCTGCACTTGCCGGACAGTGTGTCTAAGGTGTTCGGCCTGACTGGAATGCTTCCGACCACGTCTCCGACGATTGTCTGGTTGAAGGCATATGCGACAGTCATCGCTGAAGAGAGCATGATGCCAGTCCTGAGCGGTGCAGTGGTCATGTTGTTGGACCCATCTGTACCTCTCTGCATGGTGTAGTGGTTGCAGAGATGGACCTCGCCATGGAAGTTTGCAGTGCCACTGCGCATCACGCAGTCTACTGCACACAGTTTGAGTCGTAATACGACGTCCTGTGGATGCACGAAAAGCATTGTTCAACAAGGGGGCGTTGCTGTCAGGGTTTCTCCTAGCCATAATCAGGAGGCAGCGGACATCCACTGCAGTAGTAGCCCTTGGGTGACCTGAGCGAGGCATGTCATCGACAGTTCCTCTCTCTCTGTATCGTCTCCAAGTCCAAACAGCATCTCTTTGGCTCACTCCGAGACACCTGGACACTTCTCTTGTTGAGAGCCCCTCCTGGCATGAAGTAACAATGCGGACGCGATCAAACCGCTGTATTGACCGTCAAAGCATGGTTGAACTACAGACAACACGAGCCGTGTACCTCCTTCCTGGTGGAATGCCTAGAACTGATAGGCTGTCGGACCCCTCCGTCTATTAGGCGCTGCTCATGCATGTTTGTTTACATCTTTGAGTGGAGCTAATGACATCTCTGAACTTTGAACGGCACTGTATCTGTGATATCCAAAGTCAACGTCTATCTTCAGCAGTTCTGAGAACCGGGGTGACTCAAAACCTGTTTTATGTGTGTATTTACAGTACGTATTTATACATAACACTTCTTATTTTGTTATTCGGGGTATATATGTACAAATTTTTCGAATTCACTACTCGAGAGCAAACTATGTGTAGTTGACCTTGATAGATGCACGAGTGTTTGAGGTTGATGTCACAATATTTTAAAGTTTTTCCTTGAACTTTATTAATTGTAAAACAGTAGGATAATTTGACTGTAAATGGTGTTGTTTTGATTTGGAATGACAGTTCAATAGAGGTCGTTGGTATTCGTGGGATAAATAGTGTGTGTCATTTGCACTTTCCAGTTATAAGTTGGGCTTAGATGATGCTATTCGATAGCTGTTTGGCGCTCATTCTTGTTCCATTGCATGATTTTGGTGATCTGAAATTTCTGAGCAGTATGATCGGATATCCAATTTGAAGTTGAAGGCAATGTAATGACATTCCTGATACTCGAAAGAGTTTAGAAATTCTGTAGGGAAGTTCACACTTTCTTCAGCGGTTTACATGGTGTCGATCGATTTATATATTCTCTCTTAAATGGGAATTTTCGTTTGAATATTAAAGTTGATGTCGTCGACAATATTATTTTTAGCTGCCGGAATTGCCCTTTCAAACAGCTAGTCTGATTGGTATAGTTGTGAACAATGTTTGGAAAAATTTGATCGATGAGTTCGTTTTCAGCAGTAGCTTTGTTACAGATATCACTGTTGAATTTAATGGGGGCCGTCCTGTAGTCAGTAGGATAAGTACCTTCGCCTATTTGTAAAAGTTGTTGAGCAAAATGTGCTGTTGTTTCGTCTTTCGGTTGTTCGGTAGCTCATATTTCATGTTAGTCGCAGTATTTGTATGTGTGGCCAGAGATATTTTTTTACCATGCATCGATCTCGTCTGATGGTGCTGACTTGGGGATAACTGGAAGTGTTTGTCGAAAATCTCTTGAAAGTTTGGGTAGAGCGCCTCCCATCACTTCATAGTTTCCTCTTAAGTCTTGCAATGTTCTGTCCCTGTTTCCAGAGATATTTTATGTGCCATTGTGCGTTCGTCACAGATAGTAATTTTAGCTTGCTTTACAAGTTCACCCCATCCAGATTGAGATTTTACTTACCGGGAATTTTTCTTCGTCTATATTCAGCGGTAGTTGTATGACGAAATGAGCAGTTCCTCCTTCTACTACAAGTGTGGCTGGAAGTGTGGTGTGTTGTTTACTACGTACTTGGACCAGCATTAGATTCATTAGAAACGTTTCCCCCATGCCATCTACGGCATCAAGTAAACAATTCCGCCTGTGTTTCTGTCGACCTGGTCCATGATAACGTTGTAAATTAACTTCTGAAGCTCATCAAGGGGTGATTTATTGTGAGCAACGTATGGAAGTACTTTAGTGATGCCGTAGCTTTTTTTATTTGTTATTTGGAAGTTTAGCGCAATTATAGTATCTTTTCGTAGTGTTTCCATCACAGACTGTACTAAGGTCTGTTTGTTTATTGCTAAACATTTTTCTTGTAGCCGAATGAGTGTTTCATTGAAAATGTAGTCGTTGAATTCAATTGTCAGTTTAGGATGACCTTGTGTCGGATTTGGTACGGTATGTCATCACTCATACTCTCCTTGAAGGAGTACAATAGTTGCTTCGGATTCGTTGGGTCACATGTTATGAGGAATAAGTCTCTCATTGGATCAGCTGAGGCTGTGATAGATGCTTCTTGTAGTGTTGGTTCACAATGGTTGTTGTTTTCAGTAATCCTAAGCGTTAACATGCTTCTCAGTACGTCTTGAGATCTCGTGTTGCTTCATCCGTAGACAGAAGCATTCGGCATTGTTCAAATGTACGGTGTATACTCGGCCTAGTGCGCCAGTTTTCATGATTCCTAGATGATCTTCTACAGAAATTCCTTGTTTTCGTCGTTTAGAGGTTTTTCTTGTTGTGTTACATGTATAATATACAGGGACATCGACATATAGTAGTGTTTTCGCGAATGGATCCGCTTAGCACAGTTGGTAACATGATGTTAATGTAGTGTTATGAGACGGCTCGATTGGAGTTTTTCTGGCTGTGTCTTTGGTGATGTAAACTTTCTATCAATTCTCCAGATGTCTTGCTAGATGATGCACAATCGATTCGCGCTGGTCTACGGGAAAACCGAAAACCTGCCCGCGGCTTCATTACTGTAAATGTATCTTTCCATTTGGTATATGAAGATCTCGTCGTTTATGTGTTGTTGTTCACTTTCTTTGGCTGTTAGAAATACTGTCATGTCGTTGTCTTTCTTCAGATACTTACAGACCCATTTTATGGATTTCAATGAACTGTAGTATTCTACGTTTACGTGTGCGTGGAACATTTTGGAAAGTAGTGTGTTATATTGTTATATGGTGCTACCGTATTCGTATTTTTGCTGTGAAGCTAACGCTTTTGGGTGAGTGTCTTCTGTATTTGGGATAGCCATTAACTCTGATTTGTGTGTCGACCAAGTATAGTTTTTTTTTTATATTTTCCATCAGTTTTACATGATGAATTGGGGTTTAATAGCCCTCATGGTCCGTGAATCATGTTTTTCACAACGACGTCATACAACTGCTTGGCGACTCCATAAGTGCTGTGTGCACAACTACCATTAGAAGGAAGGTCAGCTTTGGCCGTAATTTTGATGATTTAAGGCTCGTTGGCACTGGTGTCTAGTTATTAGCAGTAACAGAAGCTATGAAACAACCACAATGTTATTTTGATCGTTTCAGAGCTTCTGTCAGTGATAATAACTAGATACCAGTGCCTACGAGCTTTAATTTGTACGCTAAAGCACTGAAGATGATCATTATGTGACCGAAAATCGATTTTGATGTTAATAAATAATCAAAATTACGACCAATGCTGAATTTCCTTCTAATTTCATACAATAGCGCATCTTGTGGGTTGGGAAATTAAGCTTCGATGATTTTGATATCCTTGGGATGAATTCTGTCGTGTGAGTAGGCCAGTACTCGTTTTTTCCATCAGTTGTTTACATCCAGCACCTAAAGGTTCCAAAGATGTAGTATTTTGTGATGACTTCGATAAACCTCATTTGTTTTTGTCGGAAAAATCGGGCTATTATGTCGTATCGATGCATGGGGGCCAGTCCTCATCTTAGTCGTTCTTTGATTTCCCGCCCAGACGAGTTTCGGGTGAATGTTATGAAGAAGTCACGTCGTCCATGATTTCTTACGTAGGTCATGGGATATTGAGTGTATTCTCGCATGTGTCTCACACTTCCTGTGTATTATGAGGGTAAGATTACCATTGTTCCAATGTATTCAGTGTTTCCATCATTCGTAATTGAGTCTCGAAGCTAGATGTATTCTTCCGTGTTAAGTTTCTTCAGATTCAGACTTATGTAAAGCATCTGCTCCACTTCTACTTTAGCATAGCTATCTACCAGGAATTGTTGAAATAAACGGCGAGTGTTGAGAATGTATGTTTCATTTTCTCTGCTCATTGAGCAGTAAGCATACAACTTCTTGGAAATGAATTTTGGTTTCTGCGCTTGTTTCAGGTTGGATTACTTTCATTACTTTCACATTTAAAGGATATCCGTCCTCTCCGTGCTCTCTCAGCTTATACACGTCTACAGAGCTGCAAATTCAATGTTTACCGTTTTCTGTGTTTCCCACATAGTATATTAAATTTCGTGCGTGTTTCTCTGTTTAAGAAGGTTAATCTCGCGTTTTTGTAATTGTCAATTCAGTCAGTCTGTAGCGCAATAGTTGCTCACGTAACAGCCAGCTACGTAGCTCATTAACGTTTCAACATATGTTGGTGACACGTCGGGAGGATAGCAAATCGCATATGTAGAATTGTTTTCCTTTACAGTTCACTTCTTCAGTTAGTCTGGCTAGGATGGCTCGGATATGTTCACGCCGTGTGTGGTAGCAGGAGGAACTAGCCGCAGTTCGCGAACAGCTGAATGTGCTATTGGCAGCAGTCAGTCAGTCGCCTCCAGGCTGCTGCCTTGGGTCGTAGCGGTGGCGCGTCACATGGTATACCTCAGGTCTTACTTGTTTTCCTCAGGGGCTCTGCTTCCAAGGCGCCTCCTCGTGAGGAATCGTTAGCACTAGGATTTCACCCGGAACAAGTCCCGCCCACTCACCCCTCTGGAGCTAGTCCCGCCCATTTCCCGGTCTTTGTTCAGCGCCTGGGGATCGTTTCAGTTGACCCACGTGATTTAGCGCGTTCGGCTGCACTTGGAGTGAATGTGAAATTAATAACTTGGTGGGTCTTAAATTTTGCCAGGCGGTTAAAAGATACATTACAAAAAAACGTACACAATTGGCCTCAGCTGTGACAGGTACTTCCACAGCAAACATAAGAGAAAACAATTTAACACTGAATTCTTTAAATATGAGATCTCAGTATTCAGATGAATAGCCTATGAAGAAACATACTTCTATGTGAGAAAAAGCACCCAAAGCTAAAACAGCAAACACCTACCCTCAAAGAATAATTTGCTTGGAGAAAGAGGAACTACAGTATACTTGACACTTAAGTTTCAGAACTCAGACAGTATATGTGAAACAAGCACCAGAGTTCACTATACCTCTCAAGGGCTTCAAAATTACTCTATTCTTGCTGGATCGATCCAAGCTGTTTTTGCGTGTTAATCACTGGATAGTTTTGCTGAAAAGTTGTAGGGGTGGAAGAAGAACTAGCACAGCATGAAGGACGTTTTACAGCCTTGAAAAGCTGCAGCATTTATATCCTCCATAACTGCTCTGTGACAAACATACACATCATCATTATCGTTTTTAAGAAAAATGGTATGAATGACATTTACGAAATTAATAAATTTTTTGGTTAAAAACAGACAGGGCAAAGAATAACGACAGATTATTTTCCTGAGACGTTTGCAACAGCATATAGGACACTAATCACGCAGAAGCAGCCACAATTCCTTACAACCTCTTTTATAACGCTTAGGTATGGGATTGGAAGAATTTACAAATTAAAATCCACCCACTACCCACGCGAATATTAACGAAATATGTCATATAAGCAAATATCTTACTGCTTCCATTAGGCATTTCTACTTTATTGCATTCTTATATTGTTTAATTTTCGTAAGCTACTATGAGGGCCCACATAAACAAAACGACTTTGACTTATTTCTATACAACGTTGATTTTAGACAACAGAGTTATTCGACTGCATCCGTGGCTTTACTACCGACATGATAGATACAAGACCATTGTTTTCGCATTGTATGTTTGATCTGCTGTTTCCCTCAAATAAACGTATTATAATAAGTGAATTAGTTAATGAAAATTTGTCCTTTTTGTCCTTAAATTACATCATATTATTATTTGTTTTCTGTTGCTGACGATGCTTTCGACTCTCTATAAATATTTTTACTTCTTTAATAATACACATTCATATTATATTACTATCCAGAAAAACTTAAATTTCGTATCATTAGTGAATTTCATCACAGTCTAACATCGACTGTGACGATAACAACTTTTATGTACCTTCTTCCAGTTTGCGGAAGTGGCGGTTCAAATGGCTCTGAGTACTATGGGACTTAACATCTATGGTCATCAGTCCCCTAGAACTTAGAACTACTTAAAACTAACTAACCTAAGGACATCACACAACACCCAGTCACCACGAGGCAGAGAAAATCCCTGACCCCGCCGGGAATCGAACCCGGGAACCCGGTAGTGGGAAGCGAGAACGCTACCGCACGACCACGAGCTGCGGACGAAGTGGCAGGCAGGGAGGAGGGGTGGAGGGTGAATGGGCGGGACTTGTTCTGGGTGAAATCCTAGCGCTAAGGGCACGTCTCCTAGCGTACCTGACGCGGTGGATCTGCCCTCACAGCAGGCTGAACGCCGGGTGGTAAGGCGTCCACGTCGCTCGAGACGGAGGGCCAAGGAGGGGACTGGTCGCCGTGCCTCGCCCGTTTATACTGTGAGTGGATAGGTGGCCGCTCCTTCATCAGGTTCCGAGAAGGCACACGGGGGGAGGGGTTTACTAGTTGTTGGGAGAACCCATGTTAGGGGCGTTACGAAGCCTCTTTAGGCAGACAGCGTTCAAGGCTGGAAAGACAGTCCATGTGCGCTAGTTATGTCGATGGGGTGTCTCACCCGAGATGTGGAGGGGGCTTTACCTGTGACTATGGAGCGTGCCAGGTGGTCATTTGTATGTTCCGGCTCACGTCTGCACCAGCGACGCCTGTCGCTTGGGTTCTGAGGCGATCCTCAGGTCGTACAGGCGGCTTGCCGAAGCGGTGAAGACTGCTGTCCTCGCGCGCTCGGTGTAAGCAGAGCTGGATATTTGCAGCATAGTTGCCCGAGTTGATTGGGGTCCTTGTGACGGTCATGGCAGCAGATTTGTAGACCTGCGTTATCGTGTGAGTTTTTGTAGGATTCCCCTTGACAGATCAGAGGTGCACAACCCAAAGGAAACAGCTACTCGGGTAGCGGAGTACTTGGGAGTGCACATGAGGATTTTCTAGGTTAGGGAGTAATTTGAGGTGCTCTAATAAGCACTCGCCAGTCTATATGCAGCAAGGGGAGTCAAACGGCGTTCGGAATAAAGACACTTTATCAGCAAACTGTAGAAGTTTTCGTAATAAAGCTCCCGAATTTACTGGGGCTGAGAGCTGGCAGAAACCAGTGATGGAAAGCTCTGAGATATTTAGCGAGTCGTGGAAAGTATATCGGCAAGATAGATTAGACGCAATAGGAGTGGGAGTGTTCATTGCAGTTCACAAAAATATTGTCTTTATTGAGGTCGAAGTTGAGTATGACATTGAAGTCATATGGTCGCGTGTAACAGATATAGATGAAACCAAGTTAATTGCTGGGTGTTTGTACTGGCCACCCGATTCAGCTGTGACAGTTACGGAGTCAATCAAAGAAAGTCTATGGTCAACAGAGCGTAAATATCCTGATAATGTAACACTACTAGGACGCTACTTCAACCTGCCAAGTATAAACGGGGATGTCTATGGATTGACTGCTGGGGGTACAGATTGACAGTCATGAAAAATACTTTTAAACACGTTTTCTGAAAACTGTCTGGAACAGCTAGCTTGGCAGCCCACATCCAGAGGGAATATCTTGTATCTGCAAACAGGCCGGACCTTATCGACAATGTCAGTATAGAAAAGGAGATTAGCGATCAGGATGTCATTACAGCAACTATGATTACGAAAGTTAATAAATCAGTCAAGAAGACTAGGACAGTGTTTCAGCTAAATTGAGCAGATAAGCAGTTATTAACATCTCACTTAGACAGTAATTGGCACCCTTAGAAAATGGCTCTGAGCACTATGGGACTTAACATCTTAGGTCATCAGTCCCCTAGAACTTAGAACTACTTAAACCTAACTAACCTAAGGACATCACACACATCCATGCCCGAGGCAGGATTCGAACCTGCGTCCGTAGCAGTTCCGCGGTTCCGGACTGAAGCGCCTAGAACCCACGGCCACCGCGGCCGGCGCATCGCTTAGATCCAGTAGGATGGATGTAGAGGAGTTATGGGCAAAGTTTAAGCAGATTGTAAATCGTGGTCTGGAGAGTTATGTGTCTAGTAAGTGGATAAAGGGTGAAAAAGACCCACCACGGTTTAAAATCGAAATTCGGCGAACGCTGAGGAAACAGAGGCTGTTGAACTCTCTGTTCAAAGTTGAACCCATAAATCTCAACAAGCGAAAATTAGTATAGATTTGAGCGTCTGTAATAAGCTCAATGCGCCAAGCATACAACAGCTACCACCGTCACACCTTAGAAAAAGATTTGGCAGAGAACCCGAGAAAATTTTGGTCGTATGTAAAATCTCTAAGCGGATCTACGGCTTCCATTCAGTCCCTTGTTGACCAATACGGTGTACTAGTTCAAGATAGGAAACGAAAACCTGAAGTCTTCACACAGGAGGATGGTACAAACAGACCGTCATTTGACCGTAGGACAGATTCCCGTATGGAAACAATTGAATGACTTGAAAGCAAATAAATCACACGGTCCGCATGGAATCCCTGTTCGATGTGGTGGTGGTGTGTTGGGGCTTTTGGGCGCTCAACATCGAGGTCATCAGCGCCCTGACACACATTTAAAAGAAACGAATGTGGACAGACCTAAGAAAACTAAAGCACACACTCAAACAAAGCAGGAAAAGAAGGAAAATGCTACCTAAGAAAGTAAAACCTAAGGAAAGGGGAAACATAGCAACAAGAATGCCACTGAAATTGTCACTGGCGGGCTACTTACATAGAATATGGGCGAGCTTGTCACACAGTGAGCAAATTAAAATCCTCTCCCTAAAATCTTTATAAAAACATGTGACATGGCACAGAACTTTAAAACTTTAACCACATTCGTCCGAGTGTTGCCTTTTACAAAGAGTACTCTATGACATTTGCCCCTTACCTAGGTAGAATTCATCGTGAATCAACCGGCCGGCGCAAAGTCCCAAGCGATTGGAAGAAAACTATATAACGGTGGTAAAAGAAAGGATCCCCGAAATTATGCACCAATATCATTAACTTCCGTTTGTTGCAGAATCCTTGAACATATTCTCAATTCGAATATAATAAACTTGCTTGAGAGTGAGGAGCTTTTGTCCTCAAGTCAGCATGGTTTTAGAAAGCGTCGCCCCTGCGAAACTGACCTTGCTCTTTTCTCACATGATAAACTGCGAACTATGGATGAAGGGCAACAGACAGATTCCGTGTTTCTAGGTTTCCTGAAAGCATTTGACACGATGCCCCACTGCAGGCTGTTCACCAAGGTTCGAGCATACTGAATAAGTTCACTGACATGCGAGTGGCTCCAATAATAGAACCTAGTATGTTGTCCTCAACGCCGAGTGTTCATCAGAGACAAGGGTGTTGTCAGGAGTGTCCCAGGAAACTGTGACAGGGCCGCTGCTGTTCTATATATGCATAAATGATTTTGCTGACAGTGTAGGCAACAATCTGCAGTGGTTTTCTGATGATGCCGTGGTATACGGTAAGGTGACGATGTTGAGTGACTGTAGGAAGATACAAGACGACATATCAAGTTTTTCCAGTATGACGAATGCATCTAGCCCTAAATGTGGAAAAATTTAAGTCGATGCGGATGAGTAGGAAAGTCAAACCTGTGATGTTCGGATACACTATTACTAGTAGCATGCTTGACACTGTCAAGTAGTTTAAATATCTGGGCGTAACGTTACGAAGCGAAGTGAGGTGCAACGAGCATGCAAGAACTGTGGTAGGGAAGGCAAGTAGTCGACTTCCTTTTATTGATAGAATTTTAGGAAAGAGTGGTTCACCTGTAAATGAGGGCGCATATAGAACGATGGTGCGACCTATTCTTGAGTATTGCTCAAGTGTTCTGGATACTTACCAGGTCGCAATGAAGGAAGACATCGAAGCAATTCAGAGTCCGGCTGCTACTTTTGTTACCGGTAATTTCAAACAACACATACGTGTTACGAAGGTGCTTCGGTAACTCAAATGGGAATCCCTGGCGCGCAGGCGTCGTTCTTTTCGAGAAACACTACTGGGAAACTTTAGAGAACCGTCATTGGAAACTGACTGCCGAACGATTCTACTGCCGCCAACATCCATTGCGAGTAAGGAGCATGAACATAAGATGCGAGAAACTAGGGCTTATACGGACAGTCGTTTTTCCCTCACTCTGTTTGCGAGTTGGACAGGGAAGGAAGTGACTAGTGATGGTACAGGGAACCCTCCGCCACGCTCCGCACGGTGGTTTGCGAAGTATCTAGTAGATTTAGATGTAGAGGTAGATATTAGATGTGAACGGCGCGTCTCTGCAATGTATTGAAGTCCTTCTCCTCTTTGTTGTACAATTATGAAACGGCTTGTATTTTGTTTGTCCATGATTATGACGACAACTTCGTCTGTCTCAAGTGCATTCAATCGAATTTCGTGTTTTCCAAGTGGCCTTTTGTCGGCTCCAATTATAACTTGATAGTCATCAGAAATCATAGGTCTAGTGCTGTTTCAATATTTGAATCAGTTGATTGTATTCGTGTAAGAGGAAGTATTGTTTGAATTGAAGAGCCGACCGAAGTGGCCGTGTGGTTAAAGGCGCTGCAGTCTGGAATCGCAAGACCGCTACAGTCGCAGGTTCGAATCCTGCCTCGGGCATGGATGTTTGTGATGTCCTTAGGTAAATTAGGTTTAACTAGTTCTAAGTTCTAGGGGACTAATGACCTCAGCAGTTGAGTCCCATAGTGCTCAGAGCCATTTGAACCATTCGTGTGAGATCCTCTGCACTTCTTAGATTACTTTGCGTCGCAATCCACTAATATCTGTGCAACGTTGATCAATTGCTGTTTCTTCATTTCCGATGAAATATACTTGTAGAAATTTATGGTCTTCGTAGGGCAGTGCTAGTAACGATCCTATGTTGTGATAGGTTTGTCCCTGTACAGAAAGAAAGCAATAATCGGTTTCATCTCAGTTAATGTTGATCTAAGTGACAACGAAAGAAGTCATTCGAAAGCAGGCGTTGTACGCTTTTATATTTTGGAGAAAGTGTTTTCATTCTGGAGTTTCCACTGTCATGTAATGTAAAAATTCCTGCGGAGGTGCTTCTGGTTGTGGTAATCGAATTCTTCCATTCGTGCAACATAGTCCTGGGATTTCTTTCCAAAATTTTTTCTAATTGCATTTTAATAGCCAGATGTTACTAATTTTTTTCCAACTACGACGTGTTTGTGTTTGTTATATTCTTTCGTCGGGTCGTACCGGAACGCTTAATTTCTTAGGTTGTGCTGTTTACTTGACCTCGACCCGGCTTCTCGTAGGGTGACATTTTCATGTCTGGCATGAGCTCGCAGTCTTTTATTATAACATTGTGTCGCAATTGCTGATTCTTCAGTCAGCTCATTTCGTTGATCTTCACTTTCTCTGCTTCTCACGGTGCTCATTCTCGTTCGCTGGGAACTTGAACGTGCCTTTGTCTGTTTCGTTTTTTCGCTTTTATTTTAGTTTTCGCTGTTTTATTTTTTTGTTTCCGCAATTTTGCTTCGGAACTGGCATCCTCCTTTATGTTTGGGCATTGTGCAAAATGTAGATCAAATCCACTTTTTATTAACAATACATTAAGTACATTTTACACACTTTATTTCCGATTTCTGTAGAGTGACCGTATAGCTTTGACTACTCACATGTCATAGTTTTTGTTCGCTCACTGCACTAGTTTTTCGGTTCCGCCCTTCGTAACCCACAACAAACTGACGTTCGATGCCACGACGGGTCTTTACCAAAGGGTAGCTCCACCATAGGTCAATGCCAGAACATACCAACATGGCTTCGAATAGTCCCCAACGTTCAAGAACATTCCACAACATTTGAGAGTCTACTCGAATGTTCCGCAATGATCTGGTGTGTTCCAGGATGTTACATACGTTTTGAAATAGAAGCTACTCTACTGGCCAGTAAAATTGCTGCACCAAGAAGAAATGCAGCTGATAAACGGGTATTCATTGGACAAATATAATACACTAAAACTTACATGTCAATACGTTTTCATGCAATTTGGGTGCATAGATCCTGAGAAATCAGTACCCATATCAAGCACCTCTGGCCGTAATAACGGCCTTGATGCGCCTGGGCATTGAGTCAAACAGAGTTTGGAAGGCGTGTACAGGTACTACTGCCCATGCAGCTTCAACACGATACCACAGTGACTGGCGTATTGTGACGAGCCAGTTGCTCGGCCACCGTTGACCAGACGTTTTCAGTTGATGAGAGGTCTGCAGGATATACTGGCCAGGGCAGCAGTCGAACATTTCCTGTATCCAGAAAGGCCCGTACACGACCTGCAACACGCGGTCGTGCATTTTTATGCTGAAATGTAGGGTTTGGCAGGTATCGAATAAGGGTAGAGCCATGGGTCGTAACACATCTGAAATGTAACATCCACTGTTCAAAGTGCCGTCAATGCGAACAAGAGGTGACCGAGACGTGTAACCAATGGCACCGCATACCATCACGCTGGGTGATACGCCAGTACGGCAATGACGAATACTCGCCTCCAATGTGCGTTCACCGCGATGTTGACAAACACGTATGCGATCCTGTAAACAGAACCTTGATTCATCCGAAAAAATGACGTTTGGCCATTCGTGCACCCAGGTTCGTCGTTGAGTACACCAGCGCAGGCGCTCCTGTCTGTGATGTAGCGTCAAGGGTAACCGCAGCCGTGGTCTCCGAGCTGATAGTCTATGCTGCTGCAAACGTCGTCGAACTGTTCGTGCAGATGGTTGTTGTCTTGCAAACGTCCCCATCTGTTGATTCAAGGATCGGGACGTGGCTGCATGATCCGTTACAGTCATGCGGATAATATGCCTTCCATCTCGACTGCTAGTTGGGACCCAGCACGGCGTTCCGTATTACCCTCATGAACCCACCGATTCCATATTCTGCTAACAGTCATTGGGATCTCGACCAACGCGAGAAGCAATGTCGCGATACGATAAACAAAAATCGCGATAGGCTACAATCTGACCTTTATCCAAGTCGGAAACGTGATGGTAAGCATTTCTCCTCCTTACACGAGACATCCCAACAACGTTTCACTAGGCAATGCCGGTCACCTGCTGTTTGTGTATGAGAAATCGGTTGTAAACTTTTCTCACATCAGCACGTTGTAGGTGTCGCCACCGGCGCTAACCTTATGTGAATGCTCTGGAAAGCTAATCATTTGCATATCACAGCATCTTCTTCGTGTCGGTTAAATTTCGCGTCTGTAGCACGTCATCTTCGTGGTGTAGCAATTTTAATTTTAGAGTGACATCAGTTACTATTTCCTAAATAGATAAAATTGTTGAGACATTAAAGGAACTGAGGTGGAAGCTTCTGTTTCTAGGCACAAGATACTCCACGACCGGCGAAGTACGGCTTAACTTGCGACGTAACGTGCTCTTTCGCACATCGACGGCGGTTCTGCAACATAAGTTGTCCACCTACCTCGATACTGCTACAGATCTGCACACGTAACTCCTGACTGCAGCTACTTACGAGATCTCATAAAAGCAGTGTTGAAGAAACTGAGATTTCATAACTACACGTCGGAGACCGCTATAAGTACATAAACCTGAAAATAGTCTTATGAACTCTAAAGAATAAATTGGAAATCGATTGCTGTTCAAATTTCTAAGTTCAAAGGTCCTCTTAAACTTGAATTAGGATTTTTTTATTGCTATTGAGCAAGATCATCAGCCCACATGTGTTCAAATCATTAATGTTCCTCTTCACAGTCCTCGTCACACTCAAACCGCCAGAACTTTTCCTGTCCAATTCCGAAATCATTTACGAGAGTAACACAGTCAATAAACTGCTAGCCGGCCGAAGTGGCCGAGCGGTTAAAGGCGCTACAGTCTGGAACCGCACGACCGCTACGGTCGCAGGTTCGAATCCTGCCTAGGGCATGGATGTGTGTGATGTCCTTAGGTTAGTTAGGTTTAAGTAGTTCTCAGTTCTAGGGGACTTAATGACCACAGCAGTTGAGTCCCATAGTGCTCAGAGCCATTTGAATAAACTGCTATTTAATTTTGCACTCGGCATTCAGTGGTTGTCTTAAAAATAAAGTTTTTGTTCGCATAAATACTCAGTAAAAAAAAATTAACTTAGTACCACCACGTTTTTAGTTCAAAGTTTACACACGCAATTTTCTCTAGAACAAAATATCTCTCTACTCTTAAAATTTCACAGATAGTTAATGGTAAACAGCAGCTACCTTTATCACTGTACCGAAATGTGGAAGTCACAATATCACTTCATTTTACACATAATGCGTTCGGACACTTTCAGCATGACCGGCTCCTTCGAAAGCTAGCCCACCACTTCCTTCTTCTCTCTCTGCCTCTACAAGCACCACTATCTCATGCGTTAGGTGGCCAACCGTCTCACTTCTTATTGGCTGTACAGAATTACTGCCAATCAGAACTGACTTTCAAGGAGCTGCTCGCGAGAAGTCTAGCAAGAACCGACCACTGCTCTCAGCTCATTGACGTCATTAAAATAAGCAACTCAAAACTCTCTTGTTAAACAAATAAAATGAAATAAACTTTAAGCTGTAATTTACGTCTGTAATTTTGCTATATAGTCGCGAGCGTTCTGGCTGTCTCTTACATATTCAAACATGATTAGGCATCCGTCATCCACTAGTAGGGGAACCACTGGTGGATTCGTTCCCACGATACAAATCTGGAACACTTGCAAGCTCCTATAGAGAATTACAAATTGAAAATTTAATATTGGGAGGTGTACCACATACATTCACATAAGTACTCTCTTTTACACTCACCCTAACACAGAACATAAATATTTACTTGAAATTCTTAAAGTTATTACTACAGGAAAGTTACGAAAGGTTTTCTAAAATGAGAACTTTCCAAATATGAATCTAAACACTGAAGGTGTTATCATATCTTTTCAAATATTCACACTTGGTGAACTATATATATATATATATATATATATATATATATATATATATATATATATATATATAATTGCTGGATAATTATGTTCTTTACTGACTATTCTTTTTTTTGTAACTTCCAAATTATGACAGTTATTGACTTCAGATTTTGACAGATTGTTCCTTTATACAACAGAAGGCTACGTACCAAATATGAAGTTCCGCAGGCTATTTCTAGACCAGTTAGTAATTTTTATAGTTCCAGAGAATGTAACTACTCTGTAAGCGCCTGTCCGCTACTTCCACACGCTGCAGTCACGCCATATGGTCATGACTCACGTCTGCCGGACACAGCTCGCCCGTTGCAGATCGTATAAGATTCTGAATGCTTACACTGGAGCCCACATAGATTCATACAACAAAGCTTTAATAGACAAATTGGCGATCGCGCACTAGCTGCGACGTCTCAAACTGTCGACATGCTAGACGAATAACTCTAAAAATATATAACATATTAGTTAGCATAAAATTATGCATCTAAGAATTAAAAATAAATTCCAGATAGCTTCAATATATTATACAGCACTTGAATGTGTAAAAGCGAAATATTTACATGTGCTGCAACTCAGGGAGTTGACGGAAGGTTGTGTCAAATGTTGCAAATTGCTCTGAGCAGCAAGTGACGTAACATCTGAAGTCATCAGTCCCCTAGAACTTAGAACTACTTAAACCTAACTAACCTAAGGACATCACACACATCCATGCGCGAGGCAGTATTCGAACCTGTGACCGTAGCGGTCGCGCGGTTCCAGACTGAAGCGCCTAGAACCGCTCGGCCACCCCGGCCGGCGAAGTTGTGTCGTACTAGTAACAAAAGGATGATCTTTAAAGTATACCAGGTACAAAAAATACTGAAAACATATTCTATTTGCAATAATTGTTGAAGTGTAATAGTTAAAATTTATTTTAAAAATATATTCTAACTACACAGATCACAAAAATGTTTGCATCAACTCGGTTCCGAAAGTACCTGAACCTGTACAGCAAACTGGAATAGAGATAGACATAAACATATATTCCACCCTTTTTATTGCTCATAAAAACCACACATTGCATTTTGTACCAGCATACAGTGAGACCTTCGGAGGTGGTAGTCCAGATTGCTGTACACACCAGTACCACTAACACCATGTAGCACGTCCTTTTGCATTGACGCATGCCAGTATTCGTCGTTGCATACTATCCACAATTTCATTAAGGCATGTTGGTCCAGATTGTCCCACTCCTCAACGGCGACTCGGCGTAGATGCCTCAGAGTGTTGGTGGGTCCCGTCATCCATAAACAGCTTCTTCAATCAATTCCACACATGTTCGATAGGGTTCATGTTTGGAGAACATGCTGGTCACTCTAGTCGATCGATGTCGTTATTTCGAAGGAAGTCATTCATAAGTCGTGCGCGATGGGGGAGCGAATTGTCGTCCATGAAGACGAATGCCTCGCCAATATGCTGCCGATATGGTTGCACTATCGGTCGGAGGATGGCATTCACGTATGGTACAGCCGCTACGCCGCCTTCCATAACCACCGGCGGCGTACGTCGACCCCACATAATGCCACCCCAAAACAGCAGGGAACCTCCACTTTGCTGCACTTGCCGGACAGTGTGTCTAAGGTGTTCGGCCTGACTGGAATGCTTCCGACCACGTCTCCGACGATTGTCTGGTTGAAGGCATATGCGACAGTCATCGCTGAAGAGAGCATGATGCCAGTCCTGAGCGGTGCAGTGGTCATGTTGTTGGACCCATCTGTACCTCTCTGCATGGTGTAGTGGTTGCAGAGATGGACCTCGCCATGGAAGTTTGCAGTGCCACTGCGCATCACGCAGTCTACTGCACACAGTTTGAGTCGTAATACGACGTCCTGTGGATGCACGAAAAGCATTGTTCAACAAGGGGGCGTTGCTGTCAGGGTTTCTCCTAGCCATAATCGGGAGGCAACGGACATCCACTGCAGTAGTAGCCCTTGGGTGACCTGAGCGAGGCATGTCATCGACAGTTCCTCTCTCTCTGTATCGTCTCCAAGTCCAAACAGCATCGCTTTGGCTCACTCCGAGACACCTGGACACTTCTCTTGTTGAGAGCCCCTCCTGGCATGAAGTAACAATGCGGACGCGATCAAACCGCTGTATTGACCGTCAAAGCATGGTTGAACTACAGACAACACGAGCCGTGTACCTCCTTCCTGGTGGAATGCCTAGAACTGATAGGCTGTCGGACCCCTCCGTCTATTAGGCGCTGCTCATGCATGTTTGTTTACATCTTTGAGTGGAGCTAATGACATCTCTGAACTTTGAACGGCACTGTATCTGTGATATCCAAAGTCAACGTCTATCTTCAGCAGTTCTGAGAACCGGGGTGACTCAAAACCTGTTTTATGTGTGTATTTACAGTACGTATTTATACATAACACTTCTTATTTTGTTATTCGGGGTATATATGTACAAATTTTTCGAATTCACTACTCGAGAGCAAACTATGTGTAGTTGACCTTGATAGATGCACTAGTGTTTGAGGTTGATGTCACAATATTTTAAAGTTTTTCCTTGAACTTTATTAATTGTAAAACAGTAGGATAATTTGACTGTAAATGGTGTTGTTTTGATTTGGAATGACAGTTCAATAGAGGTCATTGGTATTCGTGGGATAAATAGTGTGTGTCATTTGCACTTTCCAGTTATAAGTTGGGCTTAGATGATGCTATTCGATAGCTGTTTGGCGCTCATTCTTGTTCCATTGCATGATTTTGGTGATCTGAAATTTCTGAGCAGTATGATCGGATATCCAATTTGAAGTTGAAGGCAATGTAATGACATTCCTGATACTCGAAAGAGTTTAGAAATTCTGTAGGGAAGTTCACACTTTCTTCAGCGGTTTACATGGTGTCGATCGATTTATATATTCTCTCTTAAATGGGAATTTTCGTTTGAATATTAAAGTTGATGTCGTCGACAATATTATTTTTAGCTGCCGGAATTGCCCTTTCAAACAGCTAGTCTGATTGGTATAGTTGTGAACAATGTTTGGAAAAATTTGATAGATGAGTTCGTTTTCAGCAGTAGCTTTGTTACAGATATCATTGTTGAATTTAATGGGGGCCGTCCTGTAGTCAGTAGGATAAGTACCTTCGCCTATTTGTAAAAGTTTTTGAGCAAAATGTGCTGTTGTTTCGTCTTTCGGTTGCTCGGTAGCTCATATTTCATGTTAGTCGCAGTATTTGTATGTGTGGCCAGAGATATTTTTTTACCATGCATCGATCTCGTCTGATGGTGCTGACTTGGGGATAACTGGAAGTGTTTGTCGAAAATCTCTTGAAAGTTTGGGTAGAGCGCCTCCCATCACTTCATAGTTTCCTCTTAAGTCTTGCAATGTTCTGTCCCTGTTTCCAGAGATATTTTATGTGCCATTGTGCGTTCGTCACAGATGGTAATTTTAGCTTGCTTTAGAAGTTCACCCCATCCAGATTGAGATTTTACTTACCGGGAATTTTTCTTCGTCTATATTCAGCGGTAGTTGTATGACGAAATGAGCAGTTCCTCCTTCTACTACAAGTGTGGCTGGAAGTGTGGTGTGTTGTTTACTACGTACTTGGACCAGCATTAGATTCATTAGAAACGTTTCCCCCATGCCATCTACGGCATCAAGTAAACAATTCCGCCTGTGTTTCTGTCGACCTGGTCCATGATAACGTTGTAAATTAACTTCTGAAGCTCATCAAGGGGTGATTTATTGTGAGCAACGTATGGAAGTACTTTAGTGATGCCGTAGGTTTTTTTATTTGTTATTTGGAAGTTTAGCGCAATTATAGTATCTTTTCGTAGTGCTTCCATCACAGACTGTACTAAGGTCTGTTTGTTTATTGCTAAACATTTTTCTTGTAGCCGAATGAGTGTTTCATTGAAAATGTAGTCGTTGAATTCAATTGTCAGTTTAGGATGACCTTGTGTCGGATTTGGTACGGTATGTCATCACTCATACTCTCCTTGAAGGAGTACAATAGTTGCTTCGGATTCGTTGGGTCACATGTTATGAGGAATAAGTCTCTCATTTGTTCAGCTGAGGCTGTGATAGATGCTTCTTGTAGTGTTGGTTCACAGTGGTTGTTGTTTTCAGTAATCCTAAGCGTTAACATGCTTCTCAGTACGTCTTGAGATCTCGTGTTGCTTCATCCGTAGACAGAAGCATTCGGCATTGTTCAAATGTACGGTGTATACTCGGCCTAGTGCGCCAGTTTTCATGATTCCTAGATGATCTTCTACAGAAATTCCTTGTTTTCGTCGTTTAGAGGTTTTTCTTGTTGTGTTACATGTATAATATACAGGGACATCGACATATAGTAGTGTTTTCGCGAATGGATCCGCTTAGCACAGTTGGTAACATGATGTTAATGTAGTGTTATGAGACGGCTCGATTGGAGTTTTTCTGGCTGTGTCTTTGGTGATGTAAACTTTCTATCAATTCTCCAGATGTCTTGCTAGATGATGCACAGTCGGTTCGCGCTGGTCTACGGGAAAACCGAAAACCTGCCCGCTCTTCATTACTGTAAATGTATCTTTCCATTTGGTATATGTAGATCTCGTCGTTTATGTGTTGTTGTTCACTTTCTTTGGCTGTTCGAAATACTGTCATGTCGTTGTCTTTCTTCAGATACTTACAGACCCATTTTATGGATTTCAATGAACTGTAGTATTCTACGTTTACGTGTGCGTGGAACATTTTGGAAAGTGGTGTGTTATATTGTTGTATGGTGCTACCGTATTCGTATTTTTGCTGTGAAGCTAACGCTTTTGGGTGAGTGTCTTCTGTATTTGGGATAGCCATTAACTCTGATTTGTGTGTCGACCAAGTATAGTTTTTTTTTTTTTTTATATTTTCCATCAGTTTTACATGATGAATTGGGGTTTAATAGCCCTCATGGTCCGTGAATCATGTTTTTCACAACGACGTCATACAACTGCTTGGCGACTCCATAAGTGCTGTGTGCACAACTACCATTAGAAGGAAGGTCAGCTTTGGCCGTAATTTTGATGATTTAAGGCTCGTTGGCACTGGTGTCTAGTTATTAGCAGTAACAGAAGCTATGAAACAACCACAATGTTATTTTGATCGTTTCAGAGCTTCTGTCAGTGATAATAACTAGATACCAGTGCCTACGAGCTTTAATTTGTACGCTAAAGCACTATAGATGATCATTATGTGACCGAAAATCGATTTTGATGTTAATAAATAATCAAAATTACGACCAATGCTGAATTTCCTTCTAATTTCATACAATAGCGCATCTTGTGGGTTGGGAAATTAAGCTTCGATGATTTTGATATCCTTGGGATGAATTCTGTCGTGTGAGTAGGCCAGTACTCGTTTTTTCCATCAGTTGTTTACATCCAGCACCTAAAGGTTCCAAAGATGTAGTATTTTGTGATGACTTCGATAAACCTCATTTGTTTTTGTCGGAAAAATCGGGCTATTATGTCGTATCCATGCATGGGGGCCAGTCCTCATCTTAGTCGTTCTTTGATTTCCCGCCCAGACGAGTTTCGGGTGAATGTTATGAAGAAGTCACGTCGTCCATGATTTCTTACGTAGGTCATGGGATATTGAGTGTATTCTCGCATGTGTCTCACACTTCCTGTGTATTATGAGGGTAAGATTACCATTGTTCCAATGTATTCAGTGTTTCCATCATTCGTAATTGAGTCTCGAAGCTAGATGTATTCTTCCGTGTTAAGTTTCTTCAGATTCAGACTTATGTAAAGCATCTGTTCCACTTCTATTTTAGTATAGCTAACTACCAGGAATTGTTGAAATAAACGGCGAGTGTTGAGAATGTATGTTTCATTTTCTCTGCTCATTGAGCAGTAAGCATACAACTTCTTGGAAATGAATTTTGGTTTCTGCGCTTGTTTCAGGTTGGATTACTTTCATTACTTTCACATTTAAAGGATATCCGTCCTCTCCGTGCTCTCTCAGCTTATACACGTCTACAGAGCTGCAAATTCAATGTTTACCGTTTTCTGTGTTTCCCACGTAGTATATTAAATTTCGTGCGTGTTTCTCTGTTTAAGAAGGTTAATCTCGCGTTTTTGTAATTGTCAATTCAGTCAGTCTGTAGCGCAATAGTTGCTCACGTAACAGCCAGCTACGTAGCTCATTAACGTTTCAACATATGTTGGTGACACTTCGGGAGGATAGCAAATCGCATATGTAGAATTGTTTTCCTTTACAGTTCACTTCTTCAGTTAGTCTGGCTAGGATGGCTCGGATGGCTAGGATATGTTCACGCCATGTGTGGTAGCAGGAGGAACTAGCCGCAGTTCGCGAACAGCTGAATGTGCTATTGGCAGCAGTCAGTCCCCTCCAGGCTGCTGCCTCGGGGTGTAGCGGTGGCGCGTCGCATGGTATACCTCAGGTCTTACTTGTTTTCCTCAGGGGCTCTGCTTCCAAGGCGCCTCCTCGTGAGGAATCGTTAGCGCTAGGATTTCACCCGGAACAAGTCCCGCCCACTCACCCCTCTGGAGCTAGTCCCGCCCATTTCCCGGTCTTTGTTCAGCGCCTGGGGATCGTTTCAGTTGACCCACGTGATTTAGCGCGTTCGGCTGCACTTGGAGTGAATGTGAAATTAATAACTTGGTGGGTCTTAAATTTTGCCAGGCGGTTAAAAGATACATTACAAAAAAACGTACACAATTGGCCTCAGCTGTGACAGGTACTTCCACAGCAAACATAAGAGAAAACAATTTAACACTGAATTCTTTAAATATGAGATCTCAGTATTCAGATGAATAGCCTATGAAGAAACATACTTCTATGTGAGAAAAAGCACCCAAAGCTGAAACAGCAAACACCTACCCTCAAAGAATAATTTGCTTGGAGAAAGAGGAACTACAGTATACTTGACACTTAAGTTTCAGAACTCAGACAGTATATGTGAAACAAGCACCAGAGTTCACTATACCTCTCAAGGGCTTCAAAATTACTTTATTCTTGCTGGATCGATCCAAGCTGTTTTTGCGTGTTAATCACTGGATAGTTTTGCTGAAAAGTTGTAGGGGTGGAAGAAGAACTAGCACAGCATGAAGGACGTTTTACAGCCTTGAAAAGCTGCAGCATTTATATCCTCCATAACTGCTCTGTGACAAACATACACATCATCATTATCGTTTTTAAGAAAAATGGTATGAATGACATTTACAAAATTAATAAATTTTTTGGTTAAAAACAGACAGGGCAAAGAATAACGACAGATTATTTTCCTGAGACGTTTGCAACAGCATATAGGACACTAATCACGCAGAAGCAGCCACAATTCCTTACAACCTCTTTTATAACGCTTAGGTATGGGATTGGAAGAATTTACAAATTAAAATCCACCCACTACCCACGCGAATATTAACGAAATATGTCATATAAGCAAATATCTTACTGCTTCCATTAGGCATTTCTACTTTATTGCATTCTTATATTGTTTAATTTTCGTAAGCTACTATGAGGGCCCACATAAACAAAACGACTTTGACTTATTTCTATACAACGTTGATTTTAGACAACAGAGTTATTCGACTGCATCCGTGGCTTTACTACCGACATGATAGATACAAGACCATTGTTTTCGCATTGTATGTTTGATCTGCTGTTTCCCTCAAATAAACGTATTATAATAAGTGAATTAGTTAATGAAAATTTGTCCTTTTTGTCCTTAAATTACATCATATTATTATTTGTTTTCTGTTGCTGACGATGCTTTCGACTCTCTATAAATATTTTTACTTCTTTAATAATACACATTCATATTATATTACTATCCAGAAAAACTTAAATTTCGTATCATTAGTGAATTTCATCACAGTCTAACATCGACTGTGACGATAACAACTTTTATGTACCTTCTTCCAGTTTGCGGAAGTGGCGGTTCAAATGGCTCTGAGTACTATGGGACTTAACATCTATGGTCATCAGTCCCCTAGAACTTAGAACTACTTAAAACTAACTAACCTAAGGACATCACACAACACCCAGTCACCACGAGGCAGAGAAAATCCCTGACCCCGCCGGGAATCGAACCCGGGAACCCGGTAGTGGGAAGCGAGAACGCTACCGCACGACCACGAGCTGCGGACGAAGTGGCAGGCAGGGAGGAGGGGTGGAGGGTGAATGGGCGGGACTTGTTCTGGGTGAAATCCTAGCGCTAAGGGCACGTCTCCTAGCGTACCCGACGCGGTGGATCTGCCCTCACAGCAGGCTGAACGCCGGGTGGTAAGGCGTCCACGTCGCTCGAGACGGAGGGCCAAGGAGGGGACTGGTCGCCGTGCCTCGCCCGTTTATACTGTGAGTGGATAGGTGGCCGCTCCTTCATCAGGTTCCGAGAAGGCACACGGGGGGAGGGGTTTACTAGTTGTTGGGAGAACCCATGTTAGGGGCGTTACGAAGCCTCTTTAGGCAGACAGCGTTCAAGGTTGGAAAGACAGTCCATGTGCGCTAGTTATGTCGATGGGGTGTCTCACCCGAGATGTGGAGGGGGCTTTGCCTGTGACTATGGAGCGTGCAAGGTGGTCATTTGTATGTTCCGGCTCACGTCTGCACCAGCGACGCCTGTCGCTTGGGTTCTGAGGCGATCCTCAGGTCGTACAGGCGGCTTGCCGAAGCGGTGAAGACTGCTGTCCTCGCGCGCTCGGTGTAAGCAGAGCTGGATATTTGCAGCATAGTTGCCCGAGTTGATTGGGGTCCTTGTGACGGTCATGGCAGCAGATTTGTAGACCTGCGTTATCGTGTGGGGTTTTGTAGGATTCCCCTTGACAGATCAGAGGTGCACAACCCAAAGGAAACAGCTACTCGGGTAGCGGAGTACTTGGGAGTGCACATGAGGATTTTCTAGGTTAGGGAGTAATTTGAGGTGCTCTAATAAGCACTCGCCAGTCTATATGCAGCAAGGGGAGTCAAACGGCGTTCGGAATAAAGACACTTTATCAGCAAACTGTAGAAGTTTTCGTAATAAAGCTCCCTAATTTACTGGGGCTGAGAGCTGGCAGAAACCAGTGATGGAAAACTCTGAGATATTTAGCGAGTCGTGGAAAGTATATCGGCAAGATAGATTAGACGCAATAGGAGTGGGAGTGTTCATTGCAGTTCACAAAAATATTGTCTTTATTGAGGTCGAAGTTGAGTATGACATTGAAGTCATATGGTCGCGTGTAACAGATATAGATGAAACCAAGTTAATTGCTGGGTGTTTGTACTGGCCACCCGATTCAGCTGTGACAGTTACGGAGTCAATCAAAGAAAGTCTATGGTCAACAGAGCGTAAATATCCTGATAATGTAACACTACTAGGACGCTACTTCAACCTGCCAAGTATAAACGGAGATGTCTATGGATTGACTGCTGGGGGTACAGATTGACATTCATGAAAAATACTTTTAAACACGTTTTCTGAAAACTGACTGGAACAGCTAGCTTGGCAGCCCACATCCAGAGGGAATATCTTGTATCTGCAAACAGGCCGGACCTTATCGACAATGTCAGTATAGAAAAGGAGATTAGCGATCAGGATGTCATTACAGCAACTATGATTACGAAAGTTAATAAATCAGTCAAGAAGACTAGGACAGTGTTTCAGCTAAATTGAGCAGATAAGCAGTTATTAACATCTCACTTAGACAGTAATTGGCACCCTTAGAAAATGGCTCTGAGCACTATGGGACTTAACATCTTAGGTCATCAGTCCCCTAGAACTTAGAACTACTTAAACCTAACTAACCTAAGGACATCACACACATCCATGCCCGAGGCAGGATTCGAACCTGCGTCCGTAGCAGTTCCGCGGTTCCGGACTGAAGCGCCTAGAACCCACGGCCACCGCGGCCGGCGCATCGCTTAGATCCAGTAGGATGGATGTAGAGGAGTTATGGGCAAAGTTTAAGCAGATTGTAAATCGTGGTCTGGAGAGTTATGTGTCTAGTAAGTGGATAAAGGGTGAAAAAGACCCACCACGGTTTAAAATCGAAATTCGGCGAACGCTGAGGAAACAGAGGCTGTTGAACTCTCTGTTCAAAGTTGAACCCATAAATCTCAACAAGCGAAAATTAGTATAGATTTGAGCGTCTGTAATAAGCTCAATGCGCCAAGCATACAACAGCTACCACCGTCACACCTTAGAAAAAGATTTGGCAGAGAACCCGAGAAAATTTTGGTCGTATGTAAAATCTCTAAGCGGATCTACGGCTTCCATTCAGTACCTTGTTGACCAATACGGTGTACTAGTTCAAGATAGGAAACGAAAACCTGAAGTCTTCACACAGGAGGATGGTACAAACAGACCGTCATTTGACCGTAGGACAGATTCCCGTATGGACGACATAGTAATAAGCATCCCTGGCGTAGAGAAACAATTGAATGACTTGAAAGCAAATAAATCACACGGTCCGCATGGAATCCCTGTTCGATGTGGTGGTGGTGTGTTGGGGCTTTTGGGCGCTCAACATCGAGGTCATCAGCGCCCTGACACACATTTAAAAGAAACAAATGTGGACAGACCTAAGAAAACTAAAGCACACACTCAAACAAAGCAGGAAAAGAAGGAAAATGCTACCTAAGAAAGTAAAACCTAAGGAAAGGGGAAACATAGCAACAAGAATGCCACTGAAATTGTCACTGGCGGGCTACTTACATAGAATATGGGCGAGCTTGTCACACAGTGAGCAAATTAAAATCCTCTCCCTAAAATCTTTATAAAAACATGTGACATGGCACAGAACTTTAAAACTTTAACCACATTCGTCCGAGTGTTGCCTTTTACAAAGAGTACTCTATGACATTTGCCCCTTACCTAGGTAGAATTTATCGTGAATCAACCGGCCGGCGCAAAGTCCCAAGCGATTGGAAGAAAACTATATAACGGTGGTAAATGAAAGGATCCCCGAAATTATGCACCAATATCATTAACTTCCGTTTGTTGCAGAATCCTTGAACATATTCTCAATTCGAATATAATAAACTTGCTTGAGAGTGAGGAGCTTTTGTCCTCAAGTCAGCATGGTTTTAGAAAGCGTCGCCCCTGCGAAACTGACCTTGCTCTTTTCTCACATGATAAACTGCGAACTATGGATGAAGGGCAACAGACAGATTCCGTGTTTCTAGGTTTCCTGAAAGCATTTGACACGATGCCCCACTGCAGGCTGTTCACCAAGGTTCGAGCATACTGAATAAGTTCACTGACATGCGAGTGGCTCCAATAATAGAACCTAGTATGTTGTCCTCAACGCCGAGTGTTCATCAGAGACAAGGGTGTTGTCAGGAGTGTCCCAGGAAACTGTGACAGGGCCGCTGCTGTTCTATATATGCATAAATGATTTTGCTGACAGTGTAGGCAACAATCTGCAGTGGTTTTCTGATGATGCCGTGGTATACGGTAAGGTGACGATGTTGAGTGACTGTAGGAAGATACAAGACGACATATCAAGTTTTTCCAGTATGACGAATGCATCTAGCCCTAAATGTGGAAAAATTTAAGTCGATGCGGATGAGTAGGAAAGTCAAACCTGTGATGTTCGGATACACTATTACTAGTAGCATGCTTGACACTGTCAAGTAGTTTAAATATCTGGGCGTAACGTTACGAAGCGAAGTGAGGTGCAACGAGCATGCAAGAACTGTGGTAGGGAAGGCAAGTAGTCGACTTCCTTTTATTGATAGAATTTTAGGAAAGAGTGGTTCACCTGTAAATGAGGGCGCATATAGAACGATGGTGCGACCTATTCTTGAGTATTGCTCAAGTGTTCTGGATACTTACCAGGTCGCAATGAAGGAAGACATCGAAGCAATTCAGAGTCCGGCTGCTACTTTTGTTACCGGTAATTTCAAACAACACATACGTGTTACGAAGGTGCTTCGGTAACTCAAATGGGAATCCCTGGCGCGCAGGCGTCGTTCTTTTCGAGAAACACTACTGGGAAACTTTAGAGAACCGTCATTGGAAACTGACTGCCGAACGATTCTACTGCCGCCAACATCCATTGCGAGTAAGGAGCATGAACATAAGATGCGAGAAACTAGGGCTTATACGGACAGTCGTTTTTCCCTCACTCTGTTTGCGAGTTGGACAGGGAAGGAAGTGACTAGTGATGGTACAGGGAACCCTCCGCCACGCTCCGCACGGTGGTTTGCGAAGTATCTAGTAGATTTAGATGTAGAGGTAGATATTAGATGTGAACGGCGCGTCTCTGCAATGTATTGAAGTCCTTCTCCTCTTTGTTGTACAATTATGAAACGGCTTGTATTTTGTTTGTCCATGATTATGACGACAACTTCGTCTGTCTCAAGTGCATTCAATCGAATTTCGTGTTTTCCAAGTGGCCTTTTGTCGGCTCCAATTATAACTTGATAGTCATCAGAAATCATAGGTCTAGTGCTGTTTCAATATTTGAATCAGTTGATTGTATTCGTGTAAGAGGAAGTATTGTTTGAATTGAAGAGCCGGCCGAAGTGGCCGTGTGGTTAAAGGCGCTGCAGTCTGGAATCGCAAGACCGCTACAGTCGCAGGTTCGAATCCTGCCTCGGGCATGGATGTTTGTGATGTCCTTAGGTAAATTAGGTTTAACTAGTTCTAAGTTCTAGGGGACTAATGACCTCAGCAGTTGAGTCCCATAGTGCTCAGAGCCATTTGAACCATTCGTGTGAGATCCTCTGCACTTCTTAGATTACTTTGCGTCGCAATCCACTAATATCTGTGCAACGTTGATCAATTGCTGTTTCTTCATTTCCGATGAAATATACTTGTAGAAATTTATGGTCTTCGTAGGGCAGTGCTAGTAACGATCCTATGTTGTGATAGGTTTGTCCCTGTACAGAAAGAAAGCAATAATCGGTTTCATCTCAGTTAATGTTGATCTAAGTGACAACGAAAGAAGTCATTCGAAAGCAGGCGTTGTACGCTTTTATATTTTGGAGAAAGTGTTTTCATTCTGGAGTTTCCACTGTCATGTAATGTAAAAATTCCTGCGGAGGTGCTTCTGGTTGTGGTAATCGAATTCTTCCATTCGTGCAACATAGTCCTGGGATTTCTTTCCAAAATTTTTTCTAATTGCATTTTAATAGCCAGATGTTACTAATTTTTTTCCAACTACGACGTGTTTGTGTTTGTTATATTCTTTCGTCGGGTCGTACCGGAACGCTTAATTTCTTAGGTTGTGCTGTTTACTTGACCTCGACCCGGCTTCTCGTAGGGTGACATTTTCATGTCTGGCATGAGCTCGCAGTCTTTTATTATAACATTGTGCCGCAATTGCTGATTCTTCAGTCAGCTCATTTCGTTGATCTTCACTTTCTCTGCTTCTCACGGTGCTCATTCTCGTTCGCTGGGAACTTGAACGTGCCTTTGTCTGTTTCGTTTTTTCGCTTTTATTTTAGTTTTCGCTGTTTTATTTTTTTGTTTCCGCAATTTTGCTTCGGAACTGGCATCCTCCTTTATGTTTGGGCATTGTGCAAAATGTAGATCAAATCCACTTTTTGTTAACAATACATTAAGTACATTTTACACACTTTATTTCCGATTTCTGTAGAGTGACCGTATAGCTTTGACTACTCACATGTCATAGTTTTTGTTCGCTCACTGCACTAGTTTTTCGGTTCCGCCCTTCGTAACCCACAACAAACTGACGTTCGATGCCACGACGGGTCTTTACCAAAGGGTAGCTCCGCCATAGGTCAATGCCAGAACATACCAACATGGCTTCGAATAGTCCCCAACGTTCAAGAACATTCCACAACATTTGAGAGTCTACTCGAATGTTCCGCAATGATCTGGTGTGTTCCAGGATGTTACATACGTTTTGAAATAGAAGCTACTCTACTGGCCAGTAAAATTGCTGCACCAAGAAGAAATGCAGATGATAAACGGGTATTCATTGGACAAATATAATACACTAAAACTTACATGTCAATACGTTTTCATGCAATTTGGGTGCATAGATCCTGAGAAATCAGTACCCATATCAAGCACCTCTGGCCGTAATAACGGCCTTGATGCGCCTGGGCATTGAGTCAAACAGAGTTTGGAAGGCGTGTACAGGTACTACTGCCCATGCAGCTTCAACACGATACCACAGTGCATCAAGAGTAGTGACTGGCGTATTGTGACGAGCCAGTTGCTCGGCCACCGTTGACCAGACGTTTTCAGTTGATGAGAGGTCTGCAGGATATACTGGCCAGGGCAGCAGTCGAACATTTCCTGTATCCAGAAAGGCCCGTACACGACCTGCAACACGCGGTCGTGCATTTTTATGCTGAAATGTAGGGTTTGGCAGGTATCGAATAAGGGTAGAGCCATGGGTCGTAACACATCTGAAATGTAACATCCACTGTTCAAAGTGCCGTCAATGCGAACAAGAGGTGACCGAGACGTGTAACCAATGGCACCGCATACCATCACGCTGGGTGATACGCCAGTACGGCAATGACGAATACTCGCCTCCAATGTGCGTTCACCGCGATGTTGACAAACACGTATGCGATCCTGTAAACAGAACCTTGATTCATCCGAAAAAATGACGTTTGGCCATTCGTGCACCCAGGTTCGTCGTTGAGTACACCAGCGCAGGCGCTCCTGTCTGTGATGTAGCGTCAAGGGTAACCGCAGCCGTGGTCTCCGAGCTGATAGTCTATGCTGCTGCAAACGTCGTCGAACTGTTCGTGCAGATGGTTGTTGTCTTGCAAACGTCCCCATCTGTTGATTCAAGGATCGGGACGTGGCTGCATGATCCGTTACAGCCATGCGGATAATATGCCTTCCATCTCGACTGCTAGTTGGGACCCAGCACGGCGTTCCGTATTACCCTCATGAACCCACCGATTCCATATTCTGCTAACAGTCATTGGGATCTCGACCAACGCGAGAAGCAATGTCGCGATACGATAAACAAAAATCGCGATAGGCTACAATCTGACCTTTATCCAAGTCGGAAACGTGATGGTAAGCATTTCTCCTCCTTACACGAGACATCCCAACAACGTTTCACTAGGCAATGCCGGTCACCTGCTGTTTGTGTATGAGAAATCGGTTGTAAACTTTTCTCACATCAGCACGTTGTAGGTGTCGCCACCGGCGCTAACCTTATGTGAATGCTCTGGAAAGCTAATCATTTGCATATCACAGCATCTTCTTCGTGTCGGTTAAATTTCGCGTCTGTAGCACGTCATCTTCGTGGTGTAGCAATTTTAATTTTAGAGTGACATCAGTTACCATTTCCTAAATAGATAAAATTGTTGAGACATTAAAGGAACTGAGGTGGAAGCTTCTGTTTCTAGGCACAAGATACTCCACGACCGGCGAAGTACGGCTTAACTTGCGACGTAACGTGCTCTTTCGCACATCGACGGCGGTTCTGCAACATAAGTTGTCCACCTACCTCGATACTGCTACAGATCTGCACACGTAACTCCTGACTGCAGCTACTTACGAGATCTCATAAAAGCAGTGTTGAAGAAACTGAGATTTCATAACTACACGTCGGAGACCGCTATAAGTACATAAACCTGAAAATAGTCTTATGAACTCTAAAGAATAAATTGGAAATCGATTGCTGTTCAAATTTCTAAGTTCAAAGGTCCTCTTAAACTTGAATTAGGATTTTTTTATTGCTATTGAGCAAGATCATCAGCCCACATGTGTTCAAATCATTAATGTTCCTCTTCACAGTCCTCGTCACACTCAAACCGCCAGAACTTTTCCTGTCCAATTCCGAAATCATTTACGAGAGTAACACAGTCAATAAACTGCTAGCCGGCCGAAGTGGCCGAGCGGTTAAAGGCGCTACAGTCTGGAACCGCACGACCGCTACGGTCGCAGGTTCGAATCCTGCCTAGGGCATGGATGTGTGTGATGTCCTTAGGTTAGTTAGGTTTAAGTAGTTCTCAGTTCTAGGGGACTTAATGACCACAGCAGTTGAGTCCCATAGTGCTCAGAGCCATTTGAATAAACTGCTATTTAATTTTGCACTCGGCATTCAGTGGTTGTCTTAAAAATAAAGTTTTTGTTCGCATAAATACTCAGTAAAAAAAAATTAACTTAGTACCACCACGTTTTTAGTTCAAAGTTTACACACGCAATTTTCTCTAGAACAAAATATCTCTCTACTCTTAAAATTTCACAGATAGTTAATGGTAAACAGCAGCTACCTTTATCACTGTACCGAAATGTGGAAGTCACAATATCACTTCATTTTACACATAATGCGTTCGGACACTTTCAGCATGACCGGCTCCTTCGAAAGCTAGCCCACCACTTCCTTCTTCTCTCTCTGCCTCTACAAGCACCACTATCTCATGCGTTAGGTGGCAAACCGTCTCACTTCTTATTGGCTGTACAGAATTACTGCCAATCAGAACTGACTTTCAGGGAGCTGCTCGCGAGAAGTCTAGCAAGAACCGACCACTGCTCTCAGCTCATTGACGTCATTAAAATAAGCAACTCAAAACTCTCTTGTTAAACAAATAAAATGAAATAAACTTTAAGCTGTAATTTACGTCTGTAATTTTGCTATATAGTCGCGAGCGTTCTGGCTGTCTCTTACATATTCAAACATGATTAGGCATCCGTCATCCACTAGTAGGGGAACCACTGTTGGATTCGTTCCCACGATACAAATCTGGAACACTTGCAAGCTCCTATAGAGAATTACAAATTGAAAATTTAATATTGGGAGGTGTACCACATACATTCACATAAGTACTCTCTTTTACACTCACCCTAACACAGAACATAAATATTTACTTGAAATTCTTAAAGTTATTACTACAGGAAAGTTACGAAAGGTTTTCTAAAATGAGAACTTTCCAAATATGAATCTAAACACATAAAATTGCTGGATAATTATGTTCTTTACTGACTATTCTTTTTTTTGTAACTTCCAAATTATGACAGTTATTGACTTCAGATTTTGACAGATTGTTCCTTTATACAACAGAAGGCTACGTACCAAATATGAAGTTCCGCCGGCTATTTCTAGACCAGTTAGTAATTTTTATAGTTCCAGAGAATGTAACTACTCTGTAAGCGCCTGTCCGCTACTTCCACACGCTGCAGTCACGCCATATGGTCATGACTCACGTCTGCCGGACACAGCTCGCCCGTTGCAGATCGTATAAGATTCTGAATGCTTACACTGGAGCTCACATAGATTCATACAACAAAGCTTTAATAGACAAATTGGCGATCGCGCACTAGCTGCGACGTCTCAAACTGTCGACATGCTAGAAGAATAACTCTAAAAATATATAACATATTAGTTAGCATAAAATAATGCATCTAAGAATTAAAAATAAATTCCAGATAGCTTCAATATATTATACAGCACTTGAATGTGTAAAAGCGAAATATTTACATGTGCTGCGCTAAACACAACTTGAAGTCCAAAATCAATGACAACTGCGCCAAAATTGTGGAAATTCCTAATGGCGCTCTCTAGTGCGCTCTGTTCCATGTTATTCTACATTCAGTCACCAGACTGATCCACCGACCGAAAATCGTATTGTGATCCTGGGTAGAGTATCCTCAAGGTACAACAGTCTCCCGTACTGTTGGCCTTTATAATTACTAGACGGCTGTTTTGAGGAAGATGCATCTCGACTTTGATTTTTATTGGGCCATGTTTTAATTAAAAAGAGAAATGAAAACTGTAGACGAAATTACTGCTCTTTTAATTAACGCTTCAATCACTACGTTTGCGGCAGAAACAACCGAAGTTTCCAAACGAGTCAAAGACTTGCGAATTACTGCTACGTGCTTTCTGCGAATTTCCACTAAAAGATAGGGTGAAAAATTAGCGGTCCTCTAAAACCCGAGAACTGCACCCGTTTTGGGAATTAAGTTTGGATAGGCACGACTCTCTTACATCTTCCTACAACGAATAGAACTGGGTTAACAAGTTGTGTTAACCAACCTTTCAGAGTGTGTATTATATTGCAATTGACTGGTTGCTATGGGTAAGAGGATTAAAATTTTATCTTCTATCTAGAATTAGAACTCCTATCCTAGTGCAGTGCTCTTTCAGTTAAGTAGCGTTTTGTGAATTCCTGCCGGCCGATGTGGCCGAGCGGTTCTAGGCACTTCAGTCTGGAACCGCGCGACCGCTACGGTCGCAGTTTCGAATCCTGCCTCGGACATGGATGTGTGTGATGTCCTTAGGTTAGTTAGGTTTAAGTAGTTCTAAGTTCTAGAGGACTGATGACCTCAGGTGTTAAGTCCCATAGTGCTCAGAGCCATTTGTGAATGCCAGTTCTTTAGTTCCTGTCGTGTAGGATTATTCGCTTGGATGTAGGTGGAAAGGGGGGTTGATTCGTTTCTCAATTACATGAAATACAAAATCGGCCAGGATAGATACTGAATGATTCCATTCTCAGCTACGTATCTTGGTGGTTAGCTTACTCTACACTAACAGTACCGTCCCAGTTATTTATAAAATGTCGTAGTCGAGACGCTGGGCTTGTGTCAGGAGTTCAAATTCCCGTTCAACAATCCAGCTATTTGTTTCCCCTTCCCTCGTTGCAATAAGGGAACAAATACACTGTTAGAATGTTAGGTGCGCTGCTGCGGCCATTGTCAGGGCGTGTTGCGTTACCACTTGAGTGTACTGTAGACAATCGAAAATACTCAACGTGATCAAGACATCGGAACAGTTTTCCTCTGTCGACAATACATTTCACTCAATTCAACATTCTTTATTCTTTGTTACATATCTTCAAGTTCAGCTGCTTACCCTCCTCAAGAATCTCATCTCTGCAACATGTACTTTCCTGTCATGTTTCTTTCTGTTTGTCTCAGTGGCGATGAGTATGTCCACATCATGAAAAATAACATGATGCGGTGTGTGAGGATGCGCTATCCCAGTAGAGTGGTACAGTTCCAGCAGGAACAGAATTCGAATCGTTCGAGGATGATTTTTCGGAATAGACTGAAGTCGAACTGATGGACTGAGCGGCAGAAGTAAAAGCACTACAAACACATACCCTACAAAAACTTGAAATTCAACAACTTTAAAATCAAAGAGTCTCGACAATATCGAGCACAGTAATGCACTTTATGTTACTGCACTACGCCACAGATGGTATGAGGACGAAATTGTGATACTTCTCGGTAGAGCTGAGCTTACGTCAGACAGAATCTAACTTTCTCACATTAGCGATCTTTTCCATTAGAGGTACCTTTCCTCCATATTCAAAATCATTTTCGGTAATGACAGTATTAAGCTGCTAAACTGAGAACATTGCCAAATCAGAACATAAGCTTTTTCCCAAATTAAATTCTAATTTGTCTATAGTTTGATACCGGCAGACCACACAAATTATTGAGCTCCAGTTCCGTCGAAAATTAATGAGAAACGAAACATAATTTCATGAAATGTATTCGCAGTTGCGGATATGGACTACCACAAGCTGTATAATGGAATGACGACAGTGAAAATTTGTGCTGGTCCGGGACTAAACCTCGGATTTCCTGCTTATCCCGAGTGGTCGCCTTACCATTTGGCTATCCGAACACGGCTCTTGGCGGGACCCAAACTTCCATATGTCGTCAACCATGTGTCTGCAATCTGTAAAAACGGGTTCAAATGGCTCAGAGCACTATGGGACTTAACTTCTGAGGTCATCAGTCCCCTATAACTTAGAACTAATTAAACATAACTAACCTAAGGACATCACACACATCCATGCCCGAGGCAGGATTCGAACCTGTGACCGTAGCGGTCTGGTTGTTCCAGACTGTAGCGCCTAGAACCGCTCGGCCACCACGGCCAGCTGCAACATGTACTCATACATCCATTATGTATATTATACCGTGATGTCCGTTGTGTCGTTGTATTGTAAGGCGCCTCGTATACCGTTTGTATATGTATACGTGTATCTCGTAATTTTCTTTTCTTCTTTCCCTAGTTGATATCAGATCATGAGAAATGTTTATGTTTGTGTTTACCTATTTTTTGTCGACAACACACAACTACACGGCCACGGTATCACCTGATTCCGGAAAAGCTAGCTTAATATACTAAAAAGATAGTGGGTTTCGATACAGCGAAGTGTGATACTATTCTTCAGTTAACCTTTGAGACTTTAAGAGTCAGCTACTCTTAATCAGGCCCAAAACTCGATTTGTAACGAGAGCACTTACGATCAGTTTTTCACAATATTAATAATACGTAAGGCTCTACACCACTATAAGAAAATATCACTGTTCATGAAACAACAAAATATGTGAATAGACTACTTTATATTTTTCCTTTTTATTTAATCAAATGCTTTCAAATGTTTATTTCGCGCCCACAAGTCATTCACGCTTTGATGTAGAGTGTAAACGTGTGCATGAAAAATAGTACACTGTTTCTGCTGACAACCACGTATGAGCTTTTGGGTTGCTAGGCTACTTCGATCAACAAGATTTGTATTGTATTTTGAAATTGATGTTTCTATCCAAATTACGACCTCCACAATGGCCCATCAAATATTCTACCCTTTCGCGATAATTAAGAATGCGCGTAAAAGGTATTTTCGCGAGTTTAAAGCAAACCATCGGCGGCGCGAAAGCAGTCTTGATACCGTGACACACTCGCGACGTTTACTAGCCTGTCACGAAATTGACCTGCACACATCTACAACCAATTTCACGGTTATAATTCGCCCTACACGACTGTGTGCAATTCAGCTTCATCTAATCATTTATTTCTGCAATTTTAATCACTGATCCAGACACTGACCGTCCACAAACGCACAATGAACACTCTTTTTTTTCTTTTTTTCTAAGAGTAAACGAATGACGTCAAGTCATCTACATAGTTATTAAAATATTATTCCAAATGATGTCAAACATTTATCGTCATAACATTTTAACGGTAATCAGAAAAAAATATTATTTACTATCGGAAAGTAACACATAATAGATCGCAAATCTCACTAACTAAATGACAGCTTTGCATAGTTTCGCTACTTAATCATGCAAAACTATATAAAGAAATCCCCCAAATCTCAATATCTCCATACCAACTGACAGATACAAATAAGATATTCAAGACCTCACAGATCAATCCCGAATTGTAATGTTATACGGCCCTGTAATGTTATAATATTACCACACAGGGGATACGTGTATTACTTGAAAGTACCTCGCCCTTTGTCGACTGATAAATACGATACTGCATGCAAGCATGTCCGTAGAACATGAATCGTAATTCGGAATAACACAGGCATTGCAATTCGCATCGTAAGCATGATTTCAGATGGAAAACCACATCCTACAAATGTCTTTACAATTCGAACGTCGTGCAATTTCGTACCTGCTCATCTCCTTATACACGTCGAACAAGATTTTGATAAATATTGTTTCACCAAATTTATACTTCTTCAGACCTATTACGCTAAATAGCTGAACTTACGTT
The DNA here is from genome assembly GCF_023864345.2 of Schistocerca serialis cubense. Lineage (NCBI taxonomy): Eukaryota > Metazoa > Arthropoda > Insecta > Orthoptera > Acrididae > Schistocerca > Schistocerca serialis. The sequence goes on from NC_064645.1 coordinate 70,681,673, forward strand.
TCCCAGTACATCTGGAAGTTTACTTCGCGACCAAACTTTATGAGGCGGTCGATAAATATTTATTCTCTCTTACTCAATTTCATCTTAATGGGTTTTGCTGCTGCATATGCTTCCCCGTTCTCTCTGCTACTTCTACGAATAGTTTTCTGCTTACAGATGAAGCTTTCTCTTTGGTAACTTAATGTGGACCCGACTGTCTTCGTAACTCAGAGTAACAGGGAATTTTAGTTTTTGCTAGGAAAAGGTGAAAACGAATGCTGTTGAGCTTGGCGCTTCCATTTGTGTCAGTTATTTGAAGAATACAGTATATCATTACCAGTTGTATTCATGCTACAGAACTGAATAATTATTCGATTAGTTACTTTCTCTTACATTTGAAATGTGTGCTTTCTTAAATGATAAACTTTTGCTAGACGTCTACTTAAACCTAAATGACTTACTACTCGAAATAACAACTTTGTCTCATTCCTATAAAACCGATGTCCTTAAATTAACAGGGATGAACTTTATTTAAAATATTGTGAGATTGTGAAGTATATTTTGTTAGTTCGTGCTACAATAGTTCTATTCAAGACTACAAGTAATATGCACCAGTGTTGTACTCATCAAGACGATGCCACGGTACCGCTGAAGGACCGTTGGGACCCATTTCGACGGCAACTTAAAATACTGTTCAGCTGGGGAAACTGATCTCTGACCCCGCTTGTGGTGATCAGGCACGCTGACAGTGAACTTTCAAAACAGAACGCAGAGACCTTCCTCGCTCGTACCGTCGGCAGCTCGTGGTCTATGGGCTAGCGTTGCTGCCTCAGGATCACGAGGTGCCGGGTTCAATTCCCGGCCGGGTGGAAGGTATTTCCATGTGGGGACTGGGTGTTTGTGTTGTCCTCATCATTTCATCATCATCATCATTTGTGAGAGTGAGTAGATTGGATTGTGAAAAGAAAATGGACTGTGCAAGAATTGGGACTTTGTACGGGAGCTGACGACCGCGCAGTTGAGCTCCCCACATACCAAACATCATCGCTCGTACCGCCTCCAGTGCTGCCACTCAAATCACTACATACTTCCCGATCGTTGTCGCCATCCTGAGCTTCTGTATTTGTCTCTTTCAGCATACCTGGATTATGATTTCATTCACATATTTCTGTATATTTTTCGTCTTTCCCTATACCTTACTCCTGTTGTTGGCAGAATTTCGAAAATCTTGCACAACTTGACATTACCGATTGATTTTTCCAGGTCGACAAATCCTACCAATAAGGCTTCATTTATCTTTAGTCGTGCTTCCATTACGCAACGTCAGAACTGTCTCTTCGGTGCCTTTACCGTTCCTAAAGCCAACTGAGCGTCATCTAACACATCCTGAATTTTTCTTTCCATTCTTTTGCATATTATTCTTGTCATAAATTTGGAGTCATGAGCTGTAAAGCTCATTGTGCGATAATTCTCACACTTTCCGGTTCTTTCTATCTTCGGAATTGTGTGGATGAAGTTTTTCCTAGAGTCACATAGTATCTCGTCAAACTCATACATTTCACAAACCAATTATTTCCTTACCCCCAATGGTTTTAGAAATTCCGATGGAATGTCATTTATCTCTTCTGCCTTGTCTGGTCTTAAGTCTCCCAAAGCTCTTTTGCATTCTGATTCTAATACTGATCTCCCATCTCTTCTATATCGACTCCAGTTTCTTCTTGTATTACTTTATCAGACAACTCTTGATCTTCAATGAGGCCTTCAGTGTACTCTTTTCACCTACCCTCTCTCTCATCTGCATTTAACAGTGTATTCCTCATTGTACTCTCAATGTCACCATCCTCGTTTTTAATTTAACCCAAGGTTGTTTTGACCTTTCTATATGCTGAGTCAGTCATTCCAATAATCATTTCCTTTTAGCTTTCTTCCTATTTCTCATTCAGCCATTTCGCTTGAACTTCCTTGCATTTCCTATTTATTTCATTCCTAAGTAACTTCTATTTCCGTATTCCCGAATTTCAGTGAACGTTTTTGTAATTCCTTCTTTCAGCGGTCAGCTAAAGTATATCTTCTGTTATCCATGATTTCTTCGGAGTTACCTTCTTCATACCTATGTTTTTGTTTCAAACTTCTGTGACTGCTGTTTTTATAGATGACCATTTCTCTTCAACTGGACTGCCTACCGATATATTCCGTATCACATTATCTATAACCTCAGAGAGCTTCAACTGTATCTCTTCATTCCTTAGTACTTCCGTATCCCACTTCTTTGCGCTGTGATTCGTTCTGATTAGTATCTTAAACTTCAGCCTACCTGTCATCACTACTAAATTGTGATTTGAGCCTGTTGAAATGGCTCTAAGCACTATGCGACTTAACGTCTGAGGTCATCAGTCCTCTAGACTTAGAAACTACTTGAACCTAACTAACCTAAGGACATCGCACACATCCATGCCCGAGGCAGGATTAGAACCTGCGACCGTAGCAGTAGCGCGGTTCCGGACTGAAGCCCCTTGAACCGCTCGGCCACAACGGCCGGCGATCTGAGTCTGTATCACCCTTACAATCCAGTATGTGATTAAATCTTCCTGTATCTTCCGGCATTTTCCATGTATACCTCCTCCTCCTGTGATTCTTGAACAGAGTTTTCGCTGTCACTAACTGAAATTCATTGCAGTGCTCAATTAGTCTTTCTCCTCTTTCCTGCTACCAAGCCCAATTCTCCTCTAAACCTTTGTTAAACTTCTTCCCCTACAACCATATCCCAATCCCCCATGACTATTGCGTACTCATTTCCTTTTATGTACTGAATTACTCCTTCAGTATCATCATGTACTTCTTCTATGTCTTCATATTCAGCTTGCGACGATGGCATGAACATGTGAACTATCGTGGTCGGTGTTGGTTTACTGTCGATTCTGATGAGAACTTCACCACTGAACTGTTTCACAGTAGCTCACTCTCTGCCCCACCTACCTATTCGTAACGAATCCCACTCCCTTTACACCATTTTCTGTTGCTTCTTACCGTTACGGCTAGAAATGTGTTCGGTAATCTGGAGCAAAATCCCACGATTGATTCATCCAGAACGTAGGTTTCCTGAAACCTCTCCTTGAGGCTAAGCGTCAGGCCATTGTCATCTGGCATAAAAACCTGTGCAATTCTACACGCAGAGAGCTAAGCAAAGCCAAGGCAGCTGTTCAACGCACCGTCTGTAACTGCATCAATTCTTATTGGGAGCAACTTCACACTGGCATACAGGAGTGTTTCAGTGCTGGAGACATGCTGTTGGTGTGTACTCGGGCCTCAAAAGGGCCATTGGACCCATTTCAACGAAGAGCGTACCATTCGAGTTAATAGATGGAAGTGTCATCACAGATCGTAATCGTCCGGTGCACCGTTGGACAGAACATTATTCCAGCCTCTACTCACATCCCGTCAACATTAGTCCGAACGCAATGAATGAAATTCCTCAGATGACACCTTACCATGACTTGGATGCCACGCCTACTATGGAGGTGCTTGAAAGAGCAATTGCACAGTTCAAATATGGGAATTGCCCTGGCTAAGACATCATCTCTACAGAAACTGTAAAACTTAAGTCAGTTTTTCCGCTGCTTTTCAACCTCTTACTGAAATGTTGGGCTGTGGGTACTGTGCCGCAAGACATGTGCGATGCCAAAATTGTTACTTTATACAAAGGTAAAGGCGATCGCGGCGATGGCAACTACCATCGTGGAATCTCACTTCTGAGTATACGTGGAAAAACATTTCCCCGTGTGGTGTTGGGCAGACTTCAGAAGCTTGCCGAGCGTATATAAGCTGCGGAACAATGTGGGTTTCGTCCAGAATGATCTACAGTTGATATGATCTTCATGCTTCAGAAAATTCAGGAAAAGTGCCACTAGCAGAAAACCCCTCTGTTAATTGCCTTTCTCGACCTAAACAAGATTTTCGACATAGTCAACACAGGAGGACTGTATGTAGTACTTTTGAAGGTAGGGTGTCCTCCAAAGTTCTTGAAGATGATCAAAGCTTTTCACGAAGATATGGAAGGTGCTGTGGTTTTCGAAGAAATCACACCTGACCCGTTTTCTGTGAAAAATAGGGTTGGTCAAGGGTACGTATTGGCTCTCACTCTGTTCAATATTATTTTTTCAGCACTGCTCAAAGTTGATTTTGGTGAAACTAACCTGGGCGTTCATCTGTATACCAGAGCAGATGGGAAGCTCTACATTTCTCTACTCAGGTCTAAGCGCTTCCGAGAAGACTTGCTTGTAAATAACGTTTTATTTGCTGAAGATGCTGCATTTGGAGCGCATAATCAAGACGATCTGCAAGAGCTTGTGGATAAATTCTCTACTGCATGCAAGCACTTCTCCGTGTCTATAAACGTACAGAAGATGGTTGTCATGACACAAGGATACACAGATCCGGCTGTAATCAAACTGGACGGCTCTGTCTTTAAGGTAGTCGATAAATTTTGCTATTTTGGTTTAATAATGACAGAAGATCTCTCCCTGGATAACGGGATAAATGCAAGCATAGGAAAGGCTACCACCACTTTCGGAAAGTTCCGCACACGAGCATGGGACAACAAACATCTTACACTGTCGGCAAAAATACTTGTGTATCAATCATGTGTGCTGAGTACTCTCCTATATGGAGCTGAGACTTCGACATCGTACGCCAAACAGGAACGAAAGATCAACGCCTCCACCTGCTACTCTTACGGAGCATCTTGGGAATATCATGGAAGGATCATATGACCAATGATGCGGTTCTTAAAACTGCAAAACTACAGAGTATCACTGCCACGCTGAAGCAACATCGCTTGCGGTGGTTAGGACATCTGCATCGTATGGACCACTCCCGTCTGCCCCGGCGCACATTACTCAGTGAAATAGCAGGAGCGAAGAGACGTCGTGGAACACCTTCACTACGCTTTAAGAATTGCGTCAAGCGTGATCTGTGCGCATTTAATATTGACTGGGACAAGTTGGACCAACTCACTGACGGTGGCAACAAATGGAGGAAACTGACTTCATATGGAAGCACGATGCACGACTAAGTATGGCTCAAAATCTTAGCTGCTAAACGATCGCGCAGACATGAGCTTATGACTAACCCTCCTGCTGGAGCGACTCATACCTGCCTCGATTGTGGGTGCCAAGTCGGCTCTCGCATCAGACTTCTGAGCCACCAGGGGAAATGTCTCCAAGATGCCACTTGAATTTTCCGACAGAAAGCACCAGGCCATTATATGTATATACATCTGACCAGACAACATTGTCTTCTTTCCTCTTCACTTATGCCCACTACATCTATATGGAGCCTTAGTATTTCCAACCATACAGTACCTGTATTTTTCCATCCCGAGAAAACTTGAAGCTGTTTTGGATGCCAACGGCTTTTACACACCGTATCAGACATGGTAACGTATTGTAAATTTGGCGTTTCCGTATTTTCGTCGGCACCCCGCAGATAGACTTAGAAGACCAGTCACAAACTTTGTGGTGCCGGAGCAGGTATATACTAAATGCTTGTATACAAGACGACGACCACGGCGACGGCAACGACATGACAGGAGGTTTGACAAAAAATAACAACTCTAACCCAGGTTTCATTTTCTAAATAATAAAACCCAAATGTCCATCGCAGGCTGCCAAATTCTTTGCACATGACAGCCTTCCATTGAATCATATATTAGGCTGGTCGATAAGATCGTATCGTTTTTGTTTTCCATGTTGGTATTCCAATTCGTATGGGTTTATATATCTACTTCCACGTTTTATTTGTAGTTCACCGTTCTATCTGAGTTTACGTATTCTCATTTGGAGGCAGTGATTGGAGCTGTGGACGCTACTAAATGGATTGGAAAGTGGAGAAACTGGAACATTTCCAACGTATTCTTAAGTAGAGGAGTGACTGCCATAATGGGATAATGCTATTGGATGGAGCACGGCAAGAAAATGGTTTACTCGTTTTGATGAGGACTGCTTTGACATTATTATCTCGCCACACAAAGGAAAACTTTGGAGGTTTCATGAAAATCATTTAAAAACATTCATCCACAATGATGTACGTCAGCGCACCCGGAAACTGGAAAATGTAACTAACTAAGATATTTCCGCCACTGTGCGACAATTGCATGGATTTGGAAAGGCTCAAAAGTCGTATGTAAGGACACTTCAAGCTATAAACCAAAACCACAAAAGTCAGTGGATGGCCATATGTGGATCTCTGCTTGCTCGTCATCGGTCGGCTGGTAAACAACACCCACTATTCCTATCCTTTATCGTTACAAGTGAAGAGAAATGGTATCTTTATGCTACAAAAGGAAAAGAAAGGTGTTGTGACTTGGCAAGACAGCCAAGCCACTTTAAGGTGAAGCCGATAGGCACGCGCTTAAGTTCACGCAGGCTGGCGTGAGGTCTGGAACAGTTAAAGGAGGGGAGACTAGTAAAAAAAGGTACGTGGCTTCTGGAATACTTAACTTTAATCCATAATTGGTGAACATCGGTCTGACGGTACATGCATCACAAGATTAATAGCAAATGATAATGGCGCCTTGCTAGGTTGTAGCAAATGACGTAGCTGAAGGCTATGCTAACTATCGTCTCGGCAAATGAGAACGTAATTTGTCAGTGAACCATCGCTAGCAAAGTCGGCTGTACAACTGGGGCGAGTGCTAGGAAGTCTCTCTAGACTTGCCGTGTGGCGGCGCTCGGTCTGCAATCACTGATAGTGGCGACACGCGAGTCCGACGTATACTAACGGACCGCGGCCGATTTAAAGGCTACCACTTAGCAAGTTTGGTGTCTGGCGGTGACACCACATTCCTCCCCCGCAAATCGGCGGACGGTTGTGGTATAAGGCTTCCGCCCTCCGTGGAGAAGACCCCATGTTGGCGTATGCGACGGTGTGGGGAGCCTAACAACAGGCGAGGCTGTGCCACCCGCACCCTGCCATTCGGCCCGAGGGGAGCTAGGAAACGCCTGAAAACCTAGTCCAGGGTGCACGCCAACATGCGGTGTATGCGCCCGTAGAGAGACAGGAGGGGCCGAAGGGTCGACCTCCATCGAGCAGGGGCACCCGACGGGCGAAGACGACAGATGGTCCGGAGCGGGCAAGAAGTCCATGGCGGAGGACAACTGGTCACGGGAAGCGATCGGCGTCGTGTGACCCAGGGAGGCGCCCGGCGGTGGCAGCGACGCGTCCACTGCGGGCGTCGCCGGCGGGAGAACAGGCGGCGGCGGCGGCGGCGCGTCGCCATGGGGCAGAATGGAAGGCAGCGTCGGTAACACCTGGGGCTGAGGCGAGCCAGTAGATGAGTCCCCAGGGCGCTGACCGGACGGCACCGTCGCTGAAAGCAGACGGGGAGCGGCAGATCCCGTGCGACGACAGAGGCGCAGCTGATTGCGATGCCGACGCACCTCACCAGGGGCCCCCAAAACCAGATACATAGCGCGGCCGAGGCAGCGAAGAATGCGCCCTTCGAGCCAACGCCATGAACTTCGATAGTTGCGATAATAGACAACGTCGCCTGGAGCAAAAGCAGGTGTCTGCCGCTGCACAGGAACCTGATGCGGCGGATGTAGCAAAGACATCAAGGTTCGATGAGGGCGACCGTGAAGCAACTCAGCCGGCGAACGACCATCTCGAGGCTGAGAGCGATACGAGAACAAAAAGAGCAATAACGCGTCCTCCCGGGAATGCGACTCTTTCAACTTCAACATCTGTGACTTGAAAGTCCTGACCAAACGTTCAGCGGCACCGTTTGACTGTGGCGAAAACGGCGCGGACGTCAGATGTTGAATACCATTGGCCTTGCAGAATGACTGAAATTCTGCGGACATTAATTGCGGGCCATTCTCGGAAACAGTAGTCTGTGGGAGACCTTCAATGCAAAAGATAGCAGATAACGCTTGGATGGTGGCAGAAGACGTCGTGGAAGACATCCTGACAACAAAAGGAAAATTACTGAATGAATCGACAACAACCAACCATCGAGCATTCCAGAATGGACCAGCAAAATCGATATGTAAGCGTTGCCAAGGGGAAGAGGCTTTTGGCCATGCAAAGAGTTTCCGCAGTGGTGCGGATTGTTGTTCGGCAAACGCCATGCAAGAAGAGCACATATTCGTAATCGCAGCATCGATTCCGAACCAAGTACAGTGCTGACGAGCAAGTTGTTTCGTTCGCACTATACCCCAATGTCCGTGGTGGAGAAGCCGTAAGACAGAGGACTGGAACGAACGTGGGACCACGACCCTGGACTGATCATTATCAGAACGCAACAGCAAAACACCACGTCGTACAAAAAGTCTCTCCTTGTGAGCAAAAAATCATTGCGTAGCAACAAAACGCAGAACGGTAGCAAGGACAGGGTCGGCAGCTGTGGCTTTAGCTACACGACGAAAATCAATCGGGAACGATGCGACCATGTCATCGGTTTCCGCGTCAATGAACATGCAAGCAAGTTCGGAGGAATCGAATGCTCTATCCTCAGCAACAGGCAAACGGGACAACGCATCGGCGTTTCCGTGCTTAGCAGTGGACCGGTACAAGATATCGTAGCGGTACTGCGAGAGGAAAATAGACCAGCGAATGAATTTCTGCACTGTACGTGGAGGTACAGGCTTGGTCGGATGAAAAAGCGATGTCAAAGGTTTGTGGTCTCTGATGATGGTAAAGTGACGACCATACAAGAAATCATGAAACTTAGTAACACCAATTACGAGAGCCAAAGCTTCTTTCTCGATCTGTGAATAATTTCTTTGCGCAGACGAGAGCGATTTGGACGCAAAGGCAATAGGGCGATCGTGCGATCCATCTTTGTGCGAAAGCACAGCACCGATCCCGAAATCCGATGCATCCACCATCAACAAAAGGGGCTTCCGGGGATCGAATGGCGTAAGACAAGTATTGGAAAGCAACGCCGATTTCAACAGGCGAAAGGCGTGTTCGCATTCCGTCGTCCAGACGAACGGAACACCTTTACGGCGTAAACGATGAAGCGGAGCTGAAATGGAATAGGCGTGGCGCACATATTTGTGGTAATAATTTAGTTTTCCCAGCACACTCTGTAGCTGCTTCAAATTCTGTGGCGAAGGCAAGTCTTGTATGGCACGGAGGTGCTCTGGACTGTGATGTATGCCTTGGGCATTAAGTACATGTCCCAGATTTGGCAAGTCACGAGCAAAAAACACACATTTGTCCTTCTGCAAGCGAAGACTATTTCGTCGCAAGACCTGAAATAATGTTCTGAGATTGTCTAAATGTTCTTCTTCCGTCTTTCCGGAGATCACAATATCGTCCAGATAGTTTGCTGCAGTAGGGACAGACGCACAAACAGTTTGTAGATATTGCTGAAACAATGCAGGGGCGGATGCGCACCCGAATGGCAATCGTCTGAATCGGTACAAACCAAGATGCCTGTTAACCACCAAAACGCGTTGGGATTCTCCGTCCACCGGTATTTGCAAGTACGCATCTGCGAGATCCGACTTCGACAAATATTTACCCGGGCACAGTTTGTCAAAAAGGTCTTCCGGGCGGGGTAAAGGAAAAGTTGCAGTCACTAGTTGTGGATTCACTGTCGCCTTAAAGTCCACACAAATTCTCAATTTTCCGGCAAAATTATAAGGGTGATGCCCAGAGAGAAACCTGCACACGTTCAATTACACCTTGTGATTCCAAATCGTTTAATGTTCTTGCGACCTCATCACGCAAGGCGTGGGGAACATTGCGCGCTCGGAAAAATTTTGGTTTCACGCTTACTTTCAGTTCCAAATATGCTTCATAGTTCTTAGCGCAACCGAGGCCCGGTGCAAATATGTCTGCAAATTCTTCACATAGACGAGAAACACTGTCTGAAGACACAGTATGGTTCACTGATAGGACCTGATTGACTATAGACAAGTTAAACAACTGAAACAAATCGAAACCAAACAAGTTCACTGCAGAAGAAGAACGAAGGACGTACAATGACACAAGTTTTGTTTGTCCCTTGTATGTTGCAAGAAGGCGGCACTGTCCTAACACAGGGATTGCTTGTCCTGAATAACTACTTAACTGAACACTTGCGGCACGCAATGGAGGTGTGCCCAGCTGTTTGTACGTGTCATGATTGATCAAGGAAACTGCAGCTCCGGTATCGAGGTGGAATGGTATCACGTTGCCATTAATGTCCAAGTCTACAAAAAGTATATTGCCCTGCTGACGACAAGAGCGACTGTCTCGTGCAACGTGAACTGACACTGGTACAGAATCACTTGCGACTTGATGGGATTTCCGGCGATGTCGACGCACACTATTCGTGGGACGAACACAGTCACTGTTAGAGAGAGTGGCACTGGGCGGAGTGCAATGAACAACATGAATTTCCATGGGCGACGGTTCACGAGCCTGAATATTCTTGGTTCGAGTCTGATTCCGGCGCGAAGCAAAGGGCCTGGAATGGTTGTGAGTGTCTGATTGGAGCTTTTTCTGGCAAACACTCTGAACATGTCCTCGTTTATTACAGATAAAGCAAATAGCTTTTTCATGATAGGCAGTTCTCACGCGAATGTCTAGTAGCACACCGCGGGCATGATTTTTGCACTGCATTTGCTTGCTGCCATGGCACACGTGGCGGGGAGCTTGGCGCCAGCTGCGTGGATGGGCGCGAGGGCTGTTTACTGTTCCGTGTAGCTCGCCCGGTGGGCCGGTTTACCTGAGACACGGGTGGCGAAGTTGAAAATGGTTCCTGAGCAAAGTCAAGTGTATCCTGCCGATCTAATATGTCTACCGCTTGTTGAAGGGAGGGATTGACTAGTTTCAAAATCTGTTCCCATATACGAACATCAGAAACGTTCTGTGCAATAGCATCACGTACCATAGCATCTGAATAAGGGAGTCCACATTCACACTCAAAAGCACAATCCCTAGTAAGGCCTTGCAAGGTTGCAACCCACTCCCTATTGGTCTGACCTGCAGTGCGTTTTGTACGAAAGAAGGTATACCTTTTTGCAACTACATTGACTGATTCTTTGAAATAAGCATCTAATGCAGACAAAACTTCGTCGTAGGACATAGTTGGTACGTCGCATCGGGGAAATAATTTCACTATCACATGGTACGTCTGGACGCCTACGGCGGAAAGGAGAAAAGGCTGCCACTCATTACCTTGAATTCTATAGGCTGCGAGATGGAATCCAAATTGGCGTGACCACTCCGTCCAGCTTTCCAGTGCAGCATCAAAATGACGAAAAGGTGATGCAACGGCGTGTTGTGGCTGCGGTAGCGGTGGAGCGGCGGCTGCCGCATCGTTTTGCATTGCACGTTGACCCTGCACGAGCTGTCCAAGGGCATCCAGTAAGGCCTGCGCCTGCCGATTCTGTAAGCGATAAAATTCGGACAGTACATCTGGAGATGGTGGCGAAGCCATGACACAAGTAAATCAGGCAATATCAATATGCAAAATCCCTGTCGTCAATTGTTGTGGATTGGCCAGACAGCCAAACCACTATGAGGTGAAGCCGAATGGCACGCGTTTAAGCTCATGCAGGCTGGCATGAGGTCTGGAACAGTTAAAGGAGGTGAGACTAGTAAATAAAGGTACGTGGCTTCTGGAATACTTAACTTTAATCCATAATTGGTGAACATCGGTGTGACGGTACATGCATCACAAGATTAATAGCAAATGATAATGGCGCCTTGCTAGGTCTTAGCAAATGACGTAGCTGAAGGCTATGCTAACTACCGTCTTGGCAAATGAGAACGTAATTTGTCAGTGAACCATCGCTAGCAAAGTTGGCTGTACAACTGGGGCGAGTGCTAGGGAGTCTCTCTAGACCAGACCTGCCGTGTGGCGGCACTCGGTCTGCAATCACTGATAGTGGCGACACGCGGGTCCGACGTATACTAACGGATCGCGGCCGATTTAAAGGCTACCACCTAGCAAGTGTGGTGTCTGGCGGTGACACCACACAGTCAACAACTGAGACGTCCCGCAGACGCAATCTAAGAACAACGGCTAGGAAGACGGCGTGAACTAATGTTACTCCACGATAATGCCCACCCGCATTCTGCTAGATTGACGAAGAACACTACACATGAGTTGAGCTGCGCCCTCAGATTTTCACCTTTTCCGCTCTGTATCTAACGACCTTCAAGTTATCTGAAAATGCGTTCCGAACATCACTCCATGTGTTCTCTCCTCAAAACCAAGTGATTTCTAGGGAGCGGACTCGAAAAGTTACCCATGGGTCTGGCAGTTTCGTGTAAACAGTGAAGGGCAGAATATTATTGACGACTTAAGTCTCTGGTTTGTGTATCTGTCGTGTTTATTAAACCTATGGAAAAAGGCTACGAACATATGCACCAACGCAGTATTAGATTAAATCGCTATCCATTCTGAAATGCTGTAATGTCGGTGATCCGTGTGACATACATTTAAAAAAAATTTTTGTGCTACGTGGAAACTGGCCTGCACAGAGTCCTGACTTGAATCCTATCGAACACATTTGGGATGTTTGGGAACGCCGACTTCGTGCCAGGCCTCACCGACCGACATCGATACCTCTCCTCTGTGCAGCACTCTGTGAAGAATAGGCTGTCATTCCCCAAGATACCTTCAAGCCCCTGATTGAACGTATGCCTGTGAGAGTGGAAACTGCCATCAAGGCTAAGAGTGAGCCAACACCATACTGGATTCCAGCATTACCGATAGAGGGCGAAACGAACTTGTAAGTCGTTTTCAGCCAGTTGTCCGGATACTTTTGATCACACAGTGTATGATCCTTCACAGTGCATCCGATGTGCAAGGCTTATATATGTAGATTTTTGAGGTATGTGTGCGCGAACAATTCTCTGTTCCCACGTACCAGTAACCTTTTTTTCAATAGGACACACATGTCAGTGAGGCAGCTGTATCTGGAAATGACCACAGGCAGAAACTGGCCAGTGTTGTAAGGTAACACGTGACGGAATGAACGTCTATCATGTACGAAGAATTTGGCATGTAGTAATTCCATGGAAATATGTTGATGGCCGTGTCTGGCATCAACATCTCAAATAACCTTTGGTGAATACGCCTAATGGCAATTGCACATGCGACTGTACGTTTTTCTTGTATGAGCTTTCCTAAGCATATTTTATCTGATGATGACTACTCGAAACGCGTCATACAACAAAATAAAGATTTTAGCGATCAAGACGATTCCATTGAATTGCTACACGCGAAGTCTGGATCGTCGCTTACTTCACAAATGGAAGACCGCATCAGTCTAATGGAACTGTAAAGTACCTGACAACCTACGGTGGACATTTAAAATCATTTTAGCATTCGGACTTTACGTCGAGGCTATGGATCTGCACATCAAGAAACAGTCGTATTTTATTGCTGATGAAGAAATGCGTTTACTACGATCCCTCGCCAGGGGGGACTTAATGAAGTACTGTGTGTGGGGCGGTTGCCTAGAACAGATAGAAGACGCAGGGGTCCTCTCCTTGAAAGTTAAGAAGCAAAAAACTTAAAAAACTACTGTTTTAATTATCAAACAATTGCTCAAATGTGTTTTATTTTAGACAACAAAGTTTTAAATGTTTTGAAATGTGTATCATCCACAATCTTTTTCTGAGTAACTTCTGTTATATAATCGTCAATACACAGCAACAAACTTGTAAGCCCTTTGTTAATAAGAGTTGATAAGCAAGTTAAAAAATAATAAACTGAAAGTAGAATAAAACACATTTATTTTGTATTTCTTAATTTGTGACATATTTTTGATATACATTCTGAAAACAATAATTGTTAAGTCTTAAACAGGTACTCAAAGTTTTTTTCTAATTTTTATTTTCATTACAGTTCACAATGACACTCGATTTTGAGCAAACATCCTGAAAAAATATAGTATCCATATTAAGTATGTTAGCGAAATAATGTATTTGCAACTAATACGTCCAAAGAAGTGCACTGTAAACAGCAAGAATGATATTACATCGTTACAGTGGCTCAAAGTTTAATTGCAGGTACATGAAGCCATAGTCTTGAACGTAAGATTGTGTTCCTTTGATACACTCGCAACGGCCTTTCCGCAGTGGAGACACTGGTTCCCGTCAGATCATCGAAGTTAAGCGTTGTCGGGCGTGGCCGGCACTTGGATGGGTGAACATCCTGGCCGCCACGCACGGTTGCCATTTTTCAGGGTGCACTCAGTCTCGTGATGCCAATTGAGGAACTGCTCGACCGAATAGTAGCGGCTCCGGTCAAAGAAAACTATCATAACGACGGTGAGCGGTGTGCTGACCATGTGCCCCTTCTATCCGCATCCTCAGCTGTGGATGACACGGCGCTCGGATGGTCCCGATGGGCCACTTGTGGCCTGAAGATGGAGTGCTTTGATACACTCAGTGGTTAAAGTCTGGGGGCGTACCGCGCCACGCTATATGAAGACTCGGGCGCTGCAGAGAAGCTCTTGTCGGTGGCTTCACCTGAAGGCGCCCAAACTGTTGGGATATGCCCCCGAATTCTGGGCATGCAGTATAACAATAGTATCAATGACAACCATGGGGGCAAAGCAGATATTGCCCTAAGGGAAATACGAAGTGTGTGCTAGTGTTGCACGTCGGGAAGCCCTGCCAATATTTGGCGTCCACAATTCGAACAGGATAGGAAGCACAAGTCAGCGGCACAGGTAGCAGATTCTCCCAGGCACACAAATTGAGGTGGCTCGGGGAATACTGAATTAAATGACTAAATCCACTGACCGAGACTCTAAATTCGCGTGGTTAACTTTATGGCAGATTACAGAAACCAGTATTTGATTTTAATTTAGTTTCAGCTCTCAAGGGGTGGGGGGCTATGGCCCCCTCCGCCCACCTCCCCGCCCCTTTAATCCGCGCTTGTCCGTCGCTACAGACGTGTTCTACATCTACATCTACATGGTTACTCTGCAATTCACACTTACGTGCCTGCCAGAAGGCTCTCTACCATTCCACTCTCGAATGGCGCATGGGAAAATGGAACACTTAAATCTTTCCTTTCGAGCTCTGATTTCTCTTATTTCATTGTGATGATCACTTCTCCCTACGTAGGTGGGTGTCAGCAAAATATTTTCGCATTCGGAAGAGACAGTTGGTGATTGAAATTTCGTAAACAGATCTCGCCGCAAAGAAAATGGCGTTTGTTTCAGTGACTGCCACCCCAACTCGCGTATCATATCAGTGACACACTCACCCCTATTGCGCGATAACACGAAACGAGTTGCCCTTCTCCGCACTTTTTCGACGTTCTCGGTCAGTCCTATCTGGTAAAGATCCCACACCGCGCAGCAATATTCCAGCAGAGGACGGACAAGTGTAATGTAAGCTGTCTGTTTAGTGGGTTTGTCCCATCTTGTAAGTGTGGTGCCAACAAAGCGCAGTCTTTGATTCGCGTTCCCCACAATATTATCTATGTAGTCTTTCCAATTTAAGTTGATCGTAATTGTAATTCCTAGGTATTTAGTGTAATTGACAGCCATTAGATTTGTGCGATTTATCGTAGACCCGAAATTTATCGGATTTATTTTAGTACCCATGTGGATGACCTCACACTTTCTTTGCTTATTGCCAATTGCTCCATATAGAAATTCTCTCTAGATCATTTTGTAATTGGAACTGATCGTCTGATGATTTTACTACAAGGTAAATTACAGCGTCATCTGCAAACAATCGAAGGGGGCTGCTCAGATTATCACCTAGATCATTTATGTAAATCAGGAACAGCAGAGGGCCTATGACACTAACTTGCGGAACGCCAGATATCACTTCTATTCTACTCGATGATTTACCGTCTATCACTACGAATTGTTACCTCTCTGAGAGGAAATCACGAATCCAGTCACACAACTGAGACGATACTCTCTATACACACAATTTGATTAATAGTCGCTTATGAGTAACGGTAACAAAAGCCTTCTGGAAATCTAGGAATATCGAATTACTTCATGGGACAAGAGAGGTACCTATGTTGCACAAGAGCAATATTTTATGAATCGGTGTTGGTTATGTATCAATAAATTACTTTCTACAAGGTGATTTATAATGTTCGAGTACAGTATATGCTCCAACATCCTACTGGAAATATAGGTCAGTGATATGGTTGTGAAATTCAATGAGTTGCTCCTATTTCCTTTCTTGAATATGGGTGTGACCTGTGCTACTTTCCAGTCTTTAGCAAGACACGTTTCGTCAAGTGTGCAGTTGAATATGATTGCTAAGGAAGGCGCTATTGTGTCTGCATACTCTGAAAGGAACCAGATTGGTATACCATCTGGACCGGAAGACTTGCCTTTCTTAAGTGATTTGAGTTGTTTCGCAACACGTAAGGTATCTACTTTTATGTCACTCATACTAACAGCTGTTATGGTTTCGAATTCTGGAATATTCACTTCGTCTTCTTTCGTGAAGGAATTACGGAAAACTGTATTCAGTAACTCTGCTTTAGTGGCAGCATCATCGGTATCATTTCCATCGCTATCGCGCAGTGACGGTATTGGCCGTTTTTTGCCACTGGTGTACTTTACATACGACCAGAATCTCTTTTAGTTTTATACCATATTTTCAGACAATGTTTCATTGTGGAAGCTATTGAACTTGCATTGACGTCCGCACTAAGTTTCGACCTTCCGTGAAACTTAGCCAGTCTTGGGGATTTTGCGTTCTTCTGAATTTTGCATGATTTTTTCGTTGCTCCTGCAACAGTGTTATGCCGTGTCTTGTGTACCATGGTGGATCAGTCCCGTCTCTTATTAACTTATGCATGTCTACAGTATTTTATGTCAGAATGACCTCTACACGTGCGGCAAGAAGGCCTCGGTAAGGCGGCCGCTGCGTCAGTGGCTGTTCTGAGGCGGCCTACGCGAACGCCGTAGCCGAGCGTCGCTGCAGCGACCCGCCGTGTCGGCTGTCAGAGGCAGGCCGGCCATGCATCAGCGACCCCCAGATCCCCACCACTGTCCCCCGGCCCCCTGCCGCCTACCCGCGGAGCTCGGCCTCCCGCCGAGATGCCGGAAACCGAACCACACGCGGCTGGCTGCTTAACGGGCGACCAGGCCGGCATTCCGTGCCATAGTCACTCTCCCAAGGACAGGAGGTTGTTCTTCGGAACTAATGAAAAACGCAAGGAAGACAGAAGAGAGCGATAGTGATTTTGTGTGTGTGTTTTGTGCAAGAGCCTACGAGGGGTATCCCAAAAATTGCGGAATTATTTTTTAAAAGTTATATATTTTGAAGTAGTATACAAAACAACCTGGTCTCCTTCAAAATACTCTCCGCTACAATATTACTATGTTACTACATTTTTTTGTAGTCAACTTTAGAAATGGCTGAAAGATCCTCCTTTGTTTCTTTCTTGACTGCTTCCGTGTTGTCAAATCGGTGTTCTTTCACGCTCCATTTCATGTGTGGAAATAAGAAAAAGTCGAAGGAGCCAGGTCTGGCGAGTAAGGGGCAGCAGAACAGTACCACTTTTAGCCAAAAACTGTCTAACAGAGATGGCTGTGTGTGCAGGTGCGTTGTCCTGGTGGAAGAACCAGTCTCCTCTCTGTCACAAATTGGCTCTTCTTTGACGAACACTGCTGCTCCAAGAGTACCCACATATCTCTGGCAGTTGACTGTGTTTCCACAGTGTGTGAGCACAAGCTCTTATATATTTTCAATAATTTCGGTGATTCAGGCAGTTGATGGATGTCCAGATCGAGGTTTGTCATCAATAGACATGGTGCCGTTTTTAAATCGAGGGAACCACTCGTACACTATGCCATCTTGGTAACATGCTTGCAAAAGTGAAACAATTTCAGCAGCATTCTTGCCGAGTAGAAAACGTCATAAAAAGCGAAACAAGAACAAAACAGCGCTAGCAAGATAAATTACTGTAGATGAACAGAACAAGCCAGGTCGACAACACAGGCGGCACTGAACTGGCAATGAGTTGCGCTATACTCTCCTAGAGGCAGAAATGCATACCACACAAGCTCCACAATGTTATTTCGGTTTTTCTTGGGTACCCCGTCATATATGTGGAAAAGGTAGAGACATTGAGTTTTGCTGAGTTTTGCACGAAACAGAGACAGGGAGAGAGAGAAAGAGAAAGAGAGAGAGAGAGACAGAGAAAGAGAAACGATATTCTTCCTCTGATACATTTCAATAAGATTAATAATTATGAGATAGCTTAGTCGACAAGTTTGCAATGGAGAAGTACTTATAATAAGAAAGCAATCTATACCTTCCTTCTGTCTTCTAGATTTTACCTTACCATATATGGCTGCCCCAATAACCTCACCCCCACGCTCAAGTGCCTTGGTGTCACCCTCAAACGTCACCTTTCCTGGACTCTCCATCTCCGGACAGTCCAAGCCATGGCATGTATCTGACTCTGTCTCCTTCAACTCCTCTCTGGCCGGGCATGGTGTTTGGACCCCTCCACTATCCTCAACCCTAATAAATCCCTCATCGGCTCCATCCTCTGCTATGACCATCACTCCTGGATTTCCGCCCCTCTCACCTACTATAAGTCCCTCCAAATCCTTGAACGCCATGCGCTTCGCCTCACCTATCGCATGCATCCCCCCACCCTAAACCTATATGACTTCATTCCCTTCCCGCACCTTCTCCTTTTCCTCGAATGGATATGGATCCTTTACACCTCCTACAAGTTTGAACCGCTGCACCTGCTTGTCTCTCCCATCCTTGCCCATCCCAGCCCACTGCAGTGCCTGTATTCTTGCATCCCACCTACTCTCCATCTTCACACTCTCCATACTCTTGCCCAAGGTAGCTTCTGCCAACTCCCCCTCTCTGATGATGTCCCTGTTCCTTCCATCTACCGCTCCTACCAGCTCTGACTTTCCCCTCCTATTGCTCCCCTTTTCCCCAGGGCTCCCTCTCTCCCACCTCACCCTTCTTTTTGCCCCCTCCTCTCTCCCACGTCTCCCAATCCCTCCCCCCTCTCCAGGCTTCCAACCTCTACTCTCTCCCCTCCCCCCACTCTTCCCTTCTTTCTCCCACTGGCTCCACCCCACCTCCTTCCTGCCCTCCTACCTCTCCCTTCCACCTGGAGGCAGCTCCCCTCTCTTCATCAGTGTGTGTGTGAGTGCTTTACCGATGATCGTCACTAGTATTTTCGTGCGTTAGTATTTCTCCGTTGTGTGCTACAGTGTTTTCATCGGTGTCCTCCTACGTTCTTGTCTCCCACTGGATGTCTTCGTCTGTTCTACTGGTAACAACCTTTGTGTAACGTTCCTTCCGTCGAGTGGCTTCTAATATATCTTGTGATGTTCATCATGTATTGCCATGCTTTTTATATTCTCTGTCTTCTATGTCTCTCTGTTGTATCGATTGGCTGAAGAGCGGCGTATGTGGGCCGCTGCCGGCCAGTCTCATCTGAGGCATGAAATTGCAATAACGGAAAAAAATCTTTACCTTTGTAGCCAGAACATTATGATTCTGCCCCCTGCGACGTAGACCGAAACCCAATATAGTGCTGAAAGTCCGGAGAAAAATTAGTATTGATAGTTGGAGTAGACGTGCACAGTGTATTGGCATAGTATGAGATCCAACATACCGACAAATGCAGTTAAATTGTATTGCCGTATTTCATATCACTAGTAGCTATATAACAAGATATCATCGGTTCAGGTGGTGTAGGGTGGAACACGGTATAAACGCAATCGACTGTGTGTGGTGTTAGTGCTTGCGTACGCACCTTTACTGCAGGAAGAAAGAGACACCTTTAGTGACAGTGCTTGTTATATTCGTAAACTATGATTGTGTCAATGCCAGGCGTAAAACAGTGATCATGTGATAAAAAAGCAGACATTAGTGCGTACAACGGAACGATACTCATATCTTCAATTCGCCAATAAGTTGAACCTCTCAAGTACAATGATAGATGAAGTCGTCAGACTGGTCGCACAATATGGCGAAATGGACAGAGCGGAAAATATGGGCTAAGTAGAAAATCACTTGGGTCACCGAAACGGTTACTTTTGCGCAAAGAAAGGGCCACAAACGGCTATTCTTCTCACTTGTTGCTGATTTACAGTTGGCTGCAACTTCTAGACGTGGTCGAGAAATTTTGTCACATGACATAGAACTTCCATTCAAGAAACGACTGCAGAAACCTGCTCAAACACCATTTATATAAAAGTAGTAGATTGGAGATTGCTGAAAAACATACGTCACGACTTCAGAATGGGATAAAGTGATCTTCAGTGACTATAGGAAGTTAAATTTAACTGGGCAGGATGGATCTGAATATTATTGGCACAATCAGAGGGAAGAACAGCAGATAAGAATGAGCAGAAGATTTGGTGGTGGAAGTATCATGATTTGGGCAGTCTTCTACGCTACAGCTAAATCACGCATTGCTTGTCTGGACTCTGGAGTGAACTTTAACGTGCACACTGAGATGCTATACACAGAACTCATTAAAAAGTACGAGAACGTAGGGTACGAAAGTCTAATATTTCAACAAGATAATGCATCGAAAAGTCTCTTCAGCAGAAGCAGCATTCTCCTAAAGATAGCGAACAGATGAATCGTCGAAATTTGGAATCTAGTTGATTTTAGGATCCGGCAGCAAACCCGAAGAGACTTACAAGACTCAATACGCGGGGAAAACCTACGAAGTCAAGATAATGCATCTCTGTATGTTTCTGCTACAACCAAAACTGGTTTAAAGTTAAATTATTTTGTTACTGGTGCTATAAAAACACTATGTAAATGCGCGATGCTTGTATGTGTCTTATACGTGTCCACTATTTTCATAATAAATTCGATACATGTGTGCTTGAGAATGGCCTATTACTTTCGTGGGATTGCTACCTTCGTATTGATTTGCAATGCCGTATCTCTGCGGGATGTAGCGCTCTAAGTAAACCAGATAAGCCGAACAGAGGCAGATGAAAAACGAAGCCACGGGCTGTAAATGGGATAACCCACTTACATTTCCACTTGTTAAGGTTCGGTGTCTGACAACGAGAATCACGGATACCTGTAAGCTGGTCGACTGTTCACGTGCTACTATCACGAGCATCTGGTGGTCGAACGACGGTGAAAGCAACGCTAGGCGACATCGGATCGTTACAGAACTGGAGGTCGTGTGCTTGCCCGCTCTTGAAACCAAGACAGGCGGCGATGTGTGACAGTTTTGACGCCGTCATCGCACATTGTTGAAAATTAGTGATCTAAAATCGTCAGTAACGATCGCGAGGAGCACTCGATTATCAAGATTGGACCGTGCATTAAGGGCAACGTGTCACCAGATCGGCAGAATGACGTTTCTGGTTACACCAGTTCGACAGTAGCTTTCAGATACGTCCGCATACAGGCCAACGGATACCCGAAACACGCACACATCACGAGCACAACCGGCGAGGGCAGTTTTATGCTCTGTGGGAAATCAGGCTGGCCTCTGGTAGTAATCGAAAGCGTTGTCGCAGCTGTAAACTACGTGAACATTACTGTGCAATAACTGCTTCTGTTCTTGCCTGATGTCCTTCACGGCGCAGTGCCATCTTCCAGCAGGATCACTCTTCTTGTCACACGTCTAGAATGGCACTACAGTGGTTTGAGGCGCATGGTAGTGATCTCATGTTGATGTTTTGGACATCGAATTCGCCTGGGGTGAATGTAATGGAACACCGCTGGGATGTTACAAGACACAAGTTCTGCCCCACAAACCACAGACCCGTATTGTACGGGAATTGCGTAAGCTGTCCATACGTATTTCTTGCAGCGTTTCTCCGAAAAAAGAAAAAGAGTTGATGACTGCATTCCAGGCGCAATCGCTGATTTATTGCGTTCCAAAATTGGACTAACGCGATATTAAGCTGGTGGTCATGATATTTTGGCATGTAAATGTATGGCTCAACAAACGCAAATGTCTCTTCCACATTCTGAAACAGCAAGGTTTAGGCCTACAATGTAACTATTAGTGATACATTGGTATAAAATCAAGACTAATCTCTAGGGAGAAATTTCAGAACATTTTGAAATCAAACATCAGTAAGAGAAGGTAATAAACCCTCTCTATTTCTTTCCAGCTGTGTCTTTGAAAAAGCAGTGCAAGAGTAGGAAGAACTAAAATCTGAAGTTCAGCTCGACGAACCACACAAATAAGAAAGAACCTGTCGTGACCAGGCGAAACTCATTTCGTCCAACCAGCTGTGATTCTTTGATTGCTCTACGAGAAGGCTGATTAGACTGAAACACATTAGTTTATTTTACTACTTAAATGAATAAAATATTTACTTTGACTCACTCTTTTGCCACAGGTGGACTGGACAATTTACAGCCTTCGTTGACTAGTAATGCATCATTTGGTGCCCCTATTAACAAACTCATCTCTTGAGGTACAATGTTCAACATTACGAAGTATATTTCATCATAAAATTTAACTGTCAAAGTCCTGCTCGATGACGTTGACTGCTGTAGCTGAGGTCTCAAACTGGGGTTAAGTACTTACATTCACAATAGTATATTGACCTCAGTGGCAAGGCGTTGCTGTTGAGAAGAGGGAGCCTTATTCTTCTGGACACGCCCTATACGTCGTTGCAGAATGCAGCGAGCCCTCACTAATGCCTGTGGTATCGATCTAGTTTGCCGACTTTGGACGATACCACAGGAACAATGTTATGAGAAACTGTTAACCTTAACTGCATTGCTTGTACATAAAGACACTGCAAGCCACTTGAATGTATGTGGCGGAGTGTACTCGTACCACTAAATGCTCCCCCCTTCCCTATTCAATTCGCGAGTACTTCGAGGAGAAAGAATAATTGCTGGTGAACCTCTGTAGTAGCTGTAATATTTCGAATATTCTCCTTGTATACATTTCGGGAGACATATGTCGAAGAGAGTTTTATTTTGTCCCATTCTTCCTGGAATATGCCCTCTCGGAATTTCGATAGTGACCGCTCCTGGTATCTGAGTGGTCAACGCAACAGAATGTCATACCTATCGGCCAGGGTTCGATTCCTTGATGGGTCGGAGATTTTCTCCGCTCATGGACTGGGTGTTGTCTTGTCCTTATCACCATCATTTCATCCCCATCGACACGCAAGTTGCCGAAATGGCGACTACTTGAAAGACTTGCACCAGGCAAACGGTTTACCCGACGGGAGGCCCTAGCCACACGGCATTTCCATTTACATTTCGATAGTAAAGCTCTCCGTCGTGCAGAACGCCTCTCCTGCAGCGTCTGAGAACTGGAGTGTGTCGAGCATCTCTGTAACACTGACTAAACGATCGACTGGCAAAGCACGCCACTCTTTTTTGGATCTCCTGTTAATCCTAGCTGGTAATAGTCCCAGACTGCTAAGCCACACTTTAGAATCTATTAAAACAGTATTTTGTCAAACCCTTATTTTGTGAATAGCTGTAGTCCCTCAAGATTCTTCCAATGAATCTCAATCTGACATTTGTTTCTCTTCTATTAATAATTGTTGTTTGTGATCGCTAGCTGCGCCAAGCGGTGTTGCCCACGGTTGAACATAAATTTACAAAAAAAAAAAAAAAAAAAAATGTTAATGCTGAAACTCAATGTCCACGGGTATGGGTCACCTAAAAAATTATCTCTCGGAAGTCTTGCTCGCGAGTCACTTAGGGCCAGAAAAGAAAAGAAAAAGTTGACAGATCTCACATCGCTCGCAACTCAGTCATTCACTTCACGGGAACCAATTTTACGCCGCCGAGTAGTGAATTACAAAATTACAAAATGTGCCGGAAAAGGGAATAAATAAATACGAGTGTTTACGACATCTCTTACGACGGGAATGATCATAATTGTCATAGTGCGCGTAGAGAGGCATAAATAAACTGCAATGGAACGTTTAGAGACTTGTTGTTCTTAGCATACATGTAGAGATTGCTCAGTACCCAGTGTTGCCCGGGTATGTGTTTATTCTGGTCGTCTACTACTCCATCTCCTCTATCCCCCTCTCTTCGTCCATCTCTTACCTCTCCCTCCTCTACTCGTATCTTCTACCCTCTCTGTCCGTCTTCTCCTCCATCTTCCCCTCTCTCTGTGAAACTCCTCCATCTCTCTCCCTCTATCCGGCTTCTGCCCCCACTCACTTTCAACTCCTGTCCCTCTGTCGCTGTCAGTCTCCTCCGTCCCCTACGTCCATCTCCTCTTCTTTCCCTTCTGTACACAACTCCTCCTCTCCTTTCTCTCTCTGTCTCTGTCTCTCTGTCCATCTCCTTCTCTTCCCTTCCTCTCTCCATATCCTCCGACCCCTCTTCCCATTTCCTAGTTTCCCTCTCTCTATCCATCTTATCATCCCCGCCCCCCCCCCCCTTATCGGTGTACTTGTCGGCCCCTCCTCTCTATCTGTGCATTTCCTCCGCCTCCATTTTCCCTCCACATTAGGAGGCTGATGGTTCTTGCTGGCACATTACTTCTTTCAAATCGTAACTCTTATGTCTGCCAAATTTGGTTGAATTTGTTCCGTTGGTTTAGGATGAGCTTTATAAATGTGACCTTGTCGACGTGCACCCAAGTAAAATGTATTTGACATACACGATGGCTGATCGGAAAACTACAGTGAAAATTAAAAATGCATAACTTGCTACAGTTTGCTACACCTTCCATCAAATCCTCTACGTAGTAGCTGCTGCGACTTAGACATTTGTCGTAGCGTTATACCACCTTTCCAACAACGTCGTCATGGAAGGCAGCCACCTGTGCCTTCCGCAACTTATCTACGCAAGTCTGCAGCTTGTTGTTGTTCCAAACCGTTGTCTTCATAGCCTGTGATTAAAGTGAGCAGAGATGAGAATCAGAGGGTTCCAAGTCCGGGTTGTACAGGCGGTGGTCAAACACATCCCACTGAAAATGCTGCAGTGGCTAACTCATTGCCCCTGTAGTGTGCGGCAGAGAATTTTCGTGGAGAAAGAAATGCATGACACGTTATGTGAGATTGCATGAAATCAGACGAAACTTATCAGTGGACACACATGCCTGGCGAGAGAAGCTATTGTTGTAGGCATCTCGACGTGATCACTACGTCATCGGAACTGAAAAGGGCGACATTCGCGATCGAGCAGCCTAAAACATCTGTCCCAAGCATCATCGGCTTTTCACTTCCTTTTTTATTTCGTGATCTGTTGGACCTTAAATTCCTAACAAACCTCATATTTAACGTATTTCACACGTATTTGCACCCATATTTGACCTGTGTCTCTAGCTAATTTGGCAATACAGTTTAACTTCCACTAGCTCAATTTTTTTGACATCCTATTTCCTGAACTATGTTCTGCGCAATGATACGTTTTCCTACGTACATTCTACAACATGTGTGGACACTTTCTGCAAAATGTGTTGCGAATAGAGTAAGTGGTACAGAAGTAATGAATGCAAACGTGGTGTATGATGTGGCAGTTTTTGAAGAATCTCAGTATTTGACGTCATGTCTCCTGAAATATGTGTCGTAAAATGACATATTTTTATAGGTACGTTCGACGACGTATCTGGATAATGTCTGCAAAGTGTATATCGAGTAGAGTTAGTGGTAAAGAAGTAACAAATTTAAATGTCATATGCAATGCGACAGTTTTTCACTCATCTTTAGTGTTTATGACGTTATATCTCCTGAACTGTAAGTCGTAGGTTGACGTAATTTTGCTTGTACATTCAGTAATGCACACGAACACTGCTGAAAAATGTGTCGCGATTGTAGTTAGTAGTGAAGAAGTAACGTCATGCTCTGTGCGGCAGTTTTAATGCATGATCAGCGAATATGTAGTTGGCTATAAACATTTTTCCTTCCATCATATTGTGGGAGTTGTCAACGAGATAAAGGTTTGGTAAAGGTTTGAAATTATGTATAAGATTTGTTGCAAGTGATAAAGTGATCTCAGTTTGAAGTACTGGGTGAATAATATTGGCTACTGGCGAGTCGTGAGCTACGCAATTTCTTCACCCCCATTCCCACTTCTTCGATAGGTCGGTATATGTAATGAAGCCTGTGCACTCATTCACGATATAGGCTGTATCCATTACAGATTTCATCCACATCCATTTAAGCTTGAAGGAATGACAAATGTACTAGCACACAGACACTCACAAACTTACGGACTTGTGTGTGTGTGTGTGTGTGTGTGTGTGTGTGTGTGTGTGTGAATTCCTAAGAGACCAAACTGTTGAGGTCATCGGTTCCTAGACTTACACACTACTTAGACTAACTTATGCTAAGAACGACACAAACACCCATTCCCGAGGGAGGACTCGAACCTCCGGCGTGAGGGCCGCGAAATCCGTGACATGGCGCTTCAGACAGCGCGGTCACTCAGCGGATTTATGATGTATATAAGATTCCAATTAACATTGCACCGGATGGTTGGCACTAGATATTTTACAACAGTTACCGTTCGAACAGTTTGTCGTCAATACTGTAATTGGGTAGAAGTGCATCCCTTCTTCAGTTACATTTACATTTACATAATATGTTACAATTATTTACGTTCAGGATCAACTGCCAGTACCTGCACCACTCATCAATCCTCTGCACCTCCTCCACCGCATTATCTTCTAACAGCCATATGGAGATTCTGAGGTTTTCTGAGAGATCATTTATACACACGGAGCAGCCAAAGAAACTGGTACACCTGTCTATTATAGTGTAGGGCCACAGCGATCAAGCAGAAGTGCCGCAACACGATGTCTCATGGACTCGACTAATGTCTGAAGTAGTGCTAGAGGGAATTCACATCATGAATCCTACAGGAACGTCCATACGTCTGTACGAAGGGGTGGAGCACGTTGCAAGGCATCCCAGAAATGCTCAAAAATGATACCCGCAATAATGTTCATGTCTGGTGAGTTTGGTGGCCAGCGGAAGTGTTTAAATTCAGAAGAGCGTTCCTGGAGCCACTCGGTATCAGTTCCGTACGTGTGGTAACGCATTGTCCTGCTGGAGTTGCCCAAGTCCGTCGGAATGCACAATGAACCTGAATGGATGTAGGTGATGCTTACGTACGTGTCAACTGTCAGAGTCGTATCTAGACATATCAGGGGTCCCGTATCACTCCAATTGCACACGCCCCATACCATTACTGAGCCTCCTCCAGCTTTGACAGTCCCCTGTCCACGTGCAGGGTCCATGGATTCATGAGGTTGTCTCCATTCCATACTAGTACACGTCCATCCGCTCAGTACAATTTTAAACGACACTCGTCCGACCAGGCAACATGTTTCCAGTCATCAGCACTCGAATGTCGGTGTTGACGGGCCAGGGCGAGGCGTGAAGCTTTGCGTCGTCTGGTCCTCAAGGGTACACGAGTGGGCCTTCGGCTCCGAAGGCCCATATCTACAAAGTTTCGTTGAATGGTTCGCACGCTTGCCCGGCACTGAAATATGCAGCAATTTACGGAAGTGTTGCACTTCTGTTCGGGTGAAAGACTCTTCAGTCGGCGTTGGTCCCGTTCTTGCAGGATCTTTTTCTAGCCCAGCGATATCAGAGATTCAATATTTTACCGTATTCCTGATATTAACGGTACATTGGTGAAATGGTCGAACGGGAAAATCTCGACTATAACACGACGTTCAAACTCTCTTAAATCTTGATAATCTGCCATTGTCGCAACAGTAACCGATCTGACAACTGCCTCAGACACTTGTTGTCTTATGTAGGCGTTGTCGACCGCAGGCCTGCCGGTGTGGCCCTGCGATTCTAATCGCTTCAGTTTGGAACCGCGTGACCGCTACGGTCGCAGATCCGAATCCTGCCTCGGGCATGGATGTGTGTATTGTCCTTAGGTTAGTTAGGTTTAAGTGGTTCTAAGTTCTAGGGGACTGATGACCACAGATGTTAAGTCCCACAGTGCTCAGAGCCATTTGAACCATTTGTCGACCGCAGCGCCGCATCCTACCTGTTTACATATATCCATATTTGAATAGGCATGCCTATATCAGTTCCTTTCGCGCTTCAGTGTATAGTGTAAGTCGCACGGGGTAGCCGCGCGGTCTAGGGTGCACCCATCATGGTTCGCACGGCTCACCGCGTCGGAGGGTCGAGTCCTCCCTGGGGCATGGATGTGTGTGTTGTCCTTTGCGTAAGTTAGTTTAAGTTAGATTGAAGTTGTGTGTAAGCTTGGGGACCAACGACCTCAGCTGTTTGGTACTATAAGATATTACCACAAATTACCAGAATTTCTATATTGTAAACAGAAACGGTTCTAACACGGTTCGTTGGGGAACACTTGAAATTACCTGTTCATCTGTCGATTTTATTTCGTTAACAGCTGCGTGTTGAGTAGTATCTGCAAAGAAGTCTTGACTTCAATCGAAAATCTAGTCCGATACTCAGTAATCTTCAATTTATTTCAGTAAACGACAGTGTGAGTCGGTATCAAATATTCTCATGAAGTCAAGGAACATGAACATCAGCAACGATATCTGCATCGCTTTGGACCTTGTGAAGGAACAGAGCAAGACGAACTTCTCAAGATCCATTATTTGCGGAATCCATGTTGATTTTTATAGAGGAGGTTGGTTGGTTAGTTGTGTCGGGGAAGGAGACCAGACAGCGAGGTCATCGGTCTCATCGGATTAGGGAAGGACAGGGAAGGAAGTCGGCCGTGCCCTTTGAAAGGAACCATCCTGGCATTTGCCTGGTGCGATTTCGGGAAATCACGGAAAACCTAAATCAGGATGGCAGGGCGCGGGATTGAACCGTCGTCCTCCCGAATGAAAGTCCAGTGTCTAACCACTGCGCCACCTCGCTCGGTATATAGAGGAGGATTTCATTCTCCAAGGCCATTATACATGAGAATATTGAATGTTATATAACTCAACAACAGAGTAGTGTCAGCAATATACTCAATATATGAGTGACATCAGTCGCATTACCTTTCTTGTAAACGAAGAAGACATAGGCTTTTAATAGGTTTGTTTATAAATAACTCAACTGCTACCACTCACGATTTTCTTTCTTTATTTTCCGCACAACGCATTTCAGGAAATGATTCCCATTTTCAAGTGCGTTTTTGTGTTTGTTATGTCATTTCTATGTGATGTTGTCGATGTGTGTGATTCTGCTTCATTTTGTTGACTTTGCTGCAATATATAAGAAAACACGTGATTTTTAGTTAGTTGTCGATATTTTTGTGAAGTTAGTGGCTAAATTTAGAAGAATTTGTACTTACAGTTTCCTTATGGTCCATTTGTGCAAAGTCTCTTACACACTAAACATCACACACAACTTGTACACTTTTAAACATCGAAAACATTTTACATAAACAAAACAGTGAGACAGATGTTCTTACAAGTAGTCAAGAGACATGACACTGTCGGTCTTCCACAGAGTATGATATGCTTTTGTACAGAAGTTATTCACCTTAACAATTTGGATCATAAATTACTTATGTCTATTTTATAATTGTACTCATTTGTATGTGTTACTATTTTTATTTAAGTATACTATCGAAACATCTGAAGAAACAGTTAGGTGGGAGTTGAGGAAACTTGGATTTCATGGTCGAGCTGCTGCTTACAAGCCACACATCACGCCGGCAAATGCCAAATGACGCCTCACTTTATCCAAGTAACGTGAAAACTGGACCATTGAACAGTGGATAAATGTTGTGTGGAGTGACGAAGCACGGTACACAATGTGACGATCCGATGGCAGGGTGTGGGTATGGCGAGTGCCCGGTGAACGTCACCTGCCAGCTTGTGTAGTGCTAACAGTAAAATTCGGAGGAGAAGGTGTTATGGTGTGGTCGTGCTTTTCATGGAGGGTGCCTGCACCCCCTGTTGTTTTGCATGGAACTATCACAGCACAGGACTACATTGATGTTTTAAGCACCTTCTTGCTTCCCACAGTTGAAGAGCAATGCGGGGATGGCGATTGCAACTTTCAACACGATCGAGCACTTGTTCATAACGCACGGCCTGTGGCGGAGTGGTTACACGACAGTAACATCCCAGTAGTGGACTGGCCTGCACAGATTGCATCGTATAGAATCCTATAGAACACCGTTGGGATGTTTTGGAAAGCAGACTTCGTTCCAGGCCTCACCAACCGACATCGATACCTCAGTGCAGCACTACGTGAAGAATGGGCTGCCATTCCTCAAGAAACTTTCCAACACTTTATTGAACGTATGTCTGCGGGTGTGTTAGCTGTTATCAAAGCTAAGCATGTGATAACACCATAGTGAATTCCGGCATATCCGAATGAGTGTGCCACGAACTTGTGATCATTTTCAGCTAGGTGTCCGGATACTTTTGATGACATAGTGTATTTGACCGAAACTACGAGAGACTACGCTCGCGTATGTAATCTAAACAACTCCAACAGCTGTCGTCCATGTTAGTTAAACAGTCCGTAGGTGGCACCTTCTTTATTTATTTATTTATTATTAGTTATTAATTTCCTGTTCGACGGTGCAATAGCTATCGCATTCAATAGGCACTCGACATTTTAGACTTTCTGGATTGTTTCCAGAACTTGCGTTCACCATAATTGCAAGCATATTTACGTGTGTTGTGAGATGACGTCTTACATTGTTTTATAATTCTCAGTTTAATGCCGATTTTCTCTATGTTGTCACAAATATTTTTGTTGTCTCGCTTTGAGTCTTAGTAGTATTCCGCAAGATCTTCACAATGACATCCGAATAAATGTCCCAGCTAAACGCGTTTTCAGACTACACGAATTTATAGCTTTACACAACGGTAATTCGTAACAATCACACGCAACGGTGTCCACTCGTACGGTGGCGTCCCAAGCTAAACAAATGCTGCGGAACAAACACGCCCAAACATGGGGCATCCATTGTGGGGTCAACTTCGTTTACACATTATTCGTCTCCTAGTTATAAGCGATTCACGCGTGACAGTATTTTGACAAACAAGAAATTTTTCTGACGAACGAATAAAAGCTTTACCACGAAGGTATGTGGTACTGGTAGACTTAATTGCAACCGGCCGGTGTGGACGAGCGGTTCTAGGCACTTCATTCTCGAACCACGCGACCGCCACGATCGCAGGTTCGAATCCGGCCTCGGCCATGAATTTGTGTGATGTCCTTAGGTTAGTTAGGTTTAAGTAGTTGTAGGGGACTGATGACCTCAGATGTTAAGCCCCAAAGTGCTCAGAGCCATTTGAACCATTTTGAACATAATTCTAGACATTAAATATAACAAAATTGGGAGGGTCTTTAAGTTCAGATTTGTAGTGGAACGATTCGTCAGACTGGCTTGGAGAATAGCGAGTATGAAATTCGCCACCACAAAATGGAAACTACAGCCAAATTTACGAAACATATCTGAAAAAAGAAAATTGACAGAATTCGGGAACTAGAACAGTTATCTAACCAGACCGTCTTTACGGGGCAGATATACGCATGTAAAACAGAAAGACAGACACTGAAGGAATTAAAAAAAAAAGAACGTAGAGTTATGAGGAAAGTCTTAGGTCAAATTACACTGATGAATCAATACAAAGAATAAGAGCAAACGATGGATTTAAAAAGTCTAACATCATTTATTCGGACACTAAAAAACACAGTTTCAAATTATTTTACCATAGTAAACGCATTGGAACACTACAAATGAAATAGATGACTCGTGAAATTCTATGGAGGTCGCAGTAAAAACACAGTTGAAACAATAACACGGACTGGTGCTGTGAAAGGAAACATGAAAGAAGCGAGATAGAAAAAAAAAAAAGAAAATTCACGACTGGATCTGTCTGAGAAACCCAGGAAGATAGATTCACCTTGGTTTGGGGATAGGAACGGAGTGATTACTGAGAGAATTATAGTAACACGATCAGCCGGCCGGAGTGGCCGAGCAGTTAAAGGCGCTACAGTCTGGAACCGCACGACCGCTACGGTCGCAGGTTCGAATCCTGCCTCAGGCATGGATGTGTGTGATGTCCATAGGTTAGTTAGGTTTAAGTAGTTCTATGTTCTATGGGACTTATGACCACAGCAGTTGAGTCCCATAGTGCTCAGAGCCATTTGAACATTTTGAACCATAGTATTACGATCACAAATAAATGCTGCAAAATACTCTGATTATCGCTTTCGTTGTACATCGCGTGGTGCAATAGGGCACACAGTATCATCCATCAGCACAAAACTTCTTAGAAGTCTTCACAGAGATGTACAAGTGCTGCAAAGTGGGACGTTCTGAATCGGTATCCGTTGCTGCAGGTGAACGTTCAGGGATGTTGTGCCGAACACTCGACGCGGTCGCCCCAGCGTTCACTGCAGCCACGGCTCTGCCCTGCGGCAGACGCCGACAGCACGTGTCACAAAACCCACAGAGGACGTAAATTCCAAAAATGTGGACCACAGCGAAATACTTGCCTTAACGGAATTATGGACCGTCGAAATTCAGCGGGGTTTAACATGTTGACACAAGAGCTGAAAATATACACCGAGCTCTCGTTGGAAAAAAAAAGGAAAGGAAAAACTGCGGCTGTAGATGGAAATAAACAGACAAAGGTATCGTGCGTCCCGTTTATACATTGCACACGAAGCTATCATAAGAGACCGAAGCACTAGCATTCTACTTCAGGATGCTTCTTTTTATAAGAAATCCTGGAAAATCGGAAGCATAATAAGTTATCCACGGCGAAATACTTTGTGTTGTTAGGCTACGTTATCAACGAGACGTCTTCAACTCTCTGCTGGGGTACTATTGGGGAGTCTTCTGGAAGCGCTGGGTGGTTGAAAGCTGAAGGTAATGGTAGAATGCTGATGAAATTACAATGAAATTAATACCGCTAGCTGCATACAGGCGTTGATTTAAGTCAACGGGGACAGTAGAAAATGTGTGCCCCGACCGGGATCCAGACCCGGTATATCCTGCTTACATGGCAGACCCTCTATCCATCCGAGCCACCGAGGACACAGAGGGTAGTGCGACTGCAGGGACTTGTCTCTGGCTCGCCTCCCGTGAGACCCACATTCCCAACTTATTGTCCCGCACTATATTCATAGTGCCCCTGCCCATCATACTCATTACTCTCAGCTTTTTGCCGATTCCTGTAAGATTTCAGGCACTGTTTGTGTATCCGAACAGAAGAAGATTGTCAAATGGCCGGTGAGCCTAAACTGTATATATACGATGATGTGTTCTTTCAGACATGTCCGAAAGAACAGATACCATCTTCATATACAGGGTGTCCCAGCTATCTTGTCCATCCAAAATATCTCTGAAACAATAACAGCTATTGGAAAACGACTTTCACCGGTATCAATCTAGGGCTGGGGCCCATGAATGTACATATTTGGAAACATTCTAAAACGAAAGCATATGTGTTTTTAACACAAACTTATGTTTTTTTTAAATGGACCTCCTATATTTTTTCTTCAGCAATCCATAGCATGACAAAGCACATACACAATGGCGTTGATTGCATCTCAATATTCCCATTACATCCCGAGATATTAAGACGCGAAGTTGACGCTTGAAACACCCGACATGCGCTGAGGCTCAGGCGTGAACCCCATGCTGCCCGTAATCGCGATGTGATTGACATGCGTAATCACACTTCCATACTTATCAAGAGGTCCGAAACGAATAATACTTTCTGCTGTCATCCTGCATTAACGTCGTACATTCCAGCAGGTATTTATCCCATAGGCTAGGGGTGACGCTGTTCTGTAACATATCTGTGTACCGCAACGTTAGTCACAAAGTTAACTTCGCTTATCGTTAATCCGTTACTAAAAAGGTAATGCCGTTCAACGTTAAAACTTTACTTTACTGTAGATCTAGCGCAAGTGACAGTTAATCATTCACTCGTAATAGTAAAATTCATTTTGATGGTTTTAGTGAAACGAGCAAGTGGACTAAAAGTTTTACCGTTGTTTCGGACCTCTTGATAAGTATGGAGGTGTGATTACACATGTCAATCACATCGCGATTACGGGCAGCGTGGGGTTCACGCCTGAGCCTCAGGACGTGCGCTAGCAGCGCATGTCGGGTGTTTCAAGCCTCAACTTCGCGTCTCAATATCTTGGGATGTAATGGGAATATTGCGATGCAGCCAACGCAATTGTGTATGTGCTTTTTCATGCTGTGGATTGCTGAAGAAAAAATATAGGAGGTCCTTTTAAAAAAAC
The DNA here is from genome assembly GCF_023864345.2 of Schistocerca serialis cubense. NCBI lineage: Eukaryota > Metazoa > Arthropoda > Insecta > Orthoptera > Acrididae > Schistocerca > Schistocerca serialis. The sequence goes on from NC_064645.1 coordinate 70,715,764, forward strand.
ATAAGTTTGTGTTAAAAAACACATATGCTTTCGTTTTAGAATGTTTCCAAATTTGTACATTCATGGGCCCCAGCCCTACATTGATACCGGTGAAAGTCGTTTTCCAGTAGCTGTTATTGTTTCAGAGATATTTTGGGTGGACAAGATAGCTGGGACACCCTGTATATGATGCTGAAGATCCCAGCAACAAGGTGGAATGCCGAGACTTCTAGATGTTTGAAGATGAATATGATGTGACCTCACAAGTGTTTATCGTCAGGAACAACATACATTTTGAATAATCTTTATTGAATAGATACCTCAATTCCGCAAATTTTCCTCTAATAACTACCAATACAACAACGATTTTTTTGTTTATCTTTTTACAACCGCCTCCACTACAATATTTCTAATACTGCATGTATGGATTGTGTGTGTGCGTGTGTGTGTTGTGTAGTGTTTGTTTTGCATGATGATGATGAGAGAAGGGGGAAGATCAGACCCGGTGCTGGACATAGTCTAAAAATATGGTTCAAATGGCTCTGAGCACCATGGGACCTAACTGCTGTGGTCTTCAGTCCCCTAGAGCTTAGAACTACTTAAACCTAACTAACCTAAGGACATCACAAACATTCATGCACGAAGCAGGATTCGAACCTGCGACCGTAGCGGTCACACGGTTCCAGACTGTAGCGCCTAGAACCGCACGGCTGGACAAAGTCTACTCCTCACGAACGGCACATAGGGCGCCACTGATCTTGACGTCCCCGTCCAACAGTCGGATCACTGTCAGCAGTCACATTGCTCTCACTTCATGAGATACTGCAGAGAGGTTTGGTTTCTAAGACATTATCGTAAAGTCTAGTGATCAGAAACATTACGCCATCACATCTCCTCCTATCGTTGACGATATACTATCAGGAATAGTCTTTTCCACTAACAGGATTCAAACCAGATTATCCCTAGGTCGAGTGCAACCGCACAAGCGTGCGTTCTCTCTCTCTCTCTCTCTTTTTTTTTTTTTTTTCGTTAGCGATATCGCCCACGAAGGTGAGTTTGCCACAGTCATTGAATGATAAATTCAGACTAGTATATTGCTATCTGGAAAGTTATATCACATCAAGGTGAATTGCACGCTCAGAATAGCTCACATGTATGATCTAGCTCTTCACAAACAATAGTGTAAGCAGTAAGGAATTTTTTTAAAAAAATTAAATAAATCAAAATGCACTGCTCATCTGGCTCGAAGTGGAAACAAAGGGAATAAATAACACAGCAGAAAAGTGAGAAGTACGACGAGCTGCTGTGGGAGGCCTACAGATGATTTTATTTGAAGAATTAGAAATATACAACAACGTCATAAAATACCTCGGTGCGACTTGAATGACGAACTAGAGTCAAGAAACCAAATGTACCAAAAGCTTTGGCCAGTTTCTATAATTTAGTGTTGATATGAGTTTGTATAAAGTCATAGTAAACTTAATTAGATAACATAAGTACTTATCATTTGCCTATCGAAATACAGAAGGAAATTCCTCATTGGAGATTGCCACTAGGTTTTGAACATTTGATATACAGATTTTATCATGATCTAGATTAACAACAAGAATACTTTCTGTAATAAACTACACTGTACCATCTTTTTCTTTGGCACAGCCAACCACATAACGTAGCTGTCGTGTATTCGGATAGAAATATCATCTACATGTTTCTTTCAAGGATGAAACCACTGCCAGTACAGGATTCACAAATTAGAGACTTGCATAAATGTGTCAGCCCTTCTTCATCATATATCAGTCAATCAGATTTCTATGTAGTAATTTAACCGGCCGAAGTGGCCGAGCGGTTAAAGGCGCTACAGTCTGGAATCGCACGACCGCTACGGTCGCAGGTTCGAATCCTGCCTCGGGCATGGATGTGCGTGATGTCCTTAGGTTAGTTAGGTTTAAGTAGTTCTAAGTTCTAGGGGACTTATGACCACAGCAGTTGAGTCCCATAGTGCTCAGAGCCATATGTAGTAATTTACATAGTAGACCTTTTCCTCGAGTAAGTAAAATGTAAAGACATTTATTTTTAAACTGCGAAATGACGAATATTCATTTTGTTGTAGTAGAAAATGAGAAGTTTGCACGAGGAATCCTCGACGACGCATCACCATGTGCCTAGGTCAGAAATCAGTTACAATGAAAAGCGATGGGTGCTTGCAGTTTGTTGTTCAGTGTGTCCTCATTTTTGTTCAATCTATCCTGCATTCTCCAAGCCTCCCCCATGGATCTCACAGTTATTTCCTTTCTTTCCTGTTCCTCCTCGTCTTTTCTCTACTTCTGCAGGTATATTAAAATAATGGAGCAAACAAAATTAATGGGACAGGTAGTAGAATTCTATTAAAGTTACAGTAAAGCTGATACTGAAACATTAAAGTTAGTCTGTACAATAAAAATAACATGGAGTAAGTCTGATATACCAGACAGAAAAAATGTTTTGGTCAGGCAGAAAAACTGTACATGATCTTAAGAATTACGATTGGAGGAAGGTAAAGACCGACCCACGAAGTTACGGCGGATTATACTCTCCGCACATTCAGAAACGTTAGCACATACTATCTTGCCGTCTATGTTTGTAAGTACTCTGTGACAATTGTATTTTACGTTACGAGTTTACAAACTCGTCTTGTTACACGCCAACCTCGCATCTATAGTTTATGTGCACAATCGTTTGACGTTCATTATATTTCCGGCTCATAATTTTAGCCATTGAATCGGCTGCAGTAACGTTTTCTTGTAAAATACTAGATTATGTACTATAGTCCTCTCCCTGTCTCTCTTTTTTTCAGTCGGAAACTGCTAAAGCCGGACTCCCAGGAAAATAAAATAACTAAGACGTTCTTTTAAATACGAGTTCACATTGTTGTTACGAAGTGAGGTGAAAAATCATTTTATTCTTTAGATATGACCTGCACTTGGAATGAGATATTACAGGCGATTGCATGCGAGTCTCAGCTATTTATTTGCATCTAATTTGTTTGGCGTCATGAAGCATTCTACTGTGAGATTTTAAAACGTCAGTGATGTATGCGACACAGTTGTGTTTATGAGAGCCAGTTTTATCCTCGGTTAGATCCATATCGTTAACTATTCCTTGCGTAGAAAGTTGTGTGCGAAAGAAATTACTACGTGACATTGGTCACAGTGATGATTCAGTTCTATGTTGATTCTATGCGGTTTTGCAGGCATCGAGACATTGTCGGTAAAGCAACATACCACGAACGTGTACGGATGTTGGCGGAGACGTTTATTTCTAGAGTTCATCGATCAGTGTGTCTCAAAGAGTTTGATCAGCTATGTACGCTGAGTGGAGTTTTACAAGTGCATCTGATACACCTGTGTCGTTGACTTCTGCAGATTCTCACGTCTCCCGTATTGCTTTCTGCTAAGTACGGACGAAGTACGGATTGAATGCAATATTCTGTGGTCGGAGTAACTAAAAATTGTTTTTCTTGCTATTCGCATCCGCTGTGAGAATTTTATGCAATGCTTTGCAAAGTATTGCGTTAATGTGGGAGTTGCTCATGTCAACATCTCCTTCATTGGTGTTTGGAGTATAGTTGCAAAGTGCTGGGACCTGGTTATGCGAAAGGGGTAAATATGTCAAATCCTTTTTGGAAGCGACTGGGGTTTCTCGTTACCGAGTCTCATATATGTGTCTTTAAATTTCGAATGGCTGATTACCAGTTCATTTTATTAAGCCCTGGTGCCGTGCAGCAACAGACATTCCGACTTGTATGTTGACATTAACGTGGCGTAGCCATGAAAGTTGTGTCTGGTGTTTATCCTGTCCTAAAATGTACTGTGTCGGATTTGTCTGTATTCGTGTTTACTGCGCTATAATTTTCATACTCTTGAATTACCTTCTATGTTCCTTCGTTATTTTCGACGTTATTTAGTAGAATGGTAAATTCGTTGGGGTAGGCATGAGCTACTGACATCACACTCTACATATTATGATGTTGTGTATTATTGACGAAAGCGGTCCCGTTTCTAAACTGTACAACGTCTTTGTCAATGGGCATCCATGCTCTGAAGCCCGGTTAGCTGATATTTTTCTTGTTGGGATGCTATTTATTTTCAATCCGTATATAGCTTTTTTTCATTAATCATGAAATAATAGAGGATTGAAAGTGCCTACATTTCCTAGATTAGGTTACCGTCTTATGCAAAGCTGAAGTCTTTACATCTAAGGAACGTACGGTAATCCGAATACTATCTGTCCATAGTACAATTAAGTCATCTGTGTATTTCACTGAAAGATTTGTTTTTGAACACCCGCATACTGCATTAATTTGATATTACAATGTCTCCAACTCGCTCTAGATCCCACGCTCGAATTTATCTTTAACCTCCTGAGGTCCATGGTCCAGTATACTGGACTTCAGATGTTTTTTTAGCTAGATGTCGCAACTGTACTGCGCACCGCCTATTGAGGAAAGGTCGACCTGACGTCTGGGAGTCTGGTACTGAAGTTTGTGGAACGCTGAAGCTGTACTCAGTACTGTTATAATCATTCTAAGATAATGGCGTCACAAAGAAGGAAGTTGATGTGTGACCGCATCAGATGTAAGTAAAATAAAAGTTGTTTAGAGTTGAAATTATTATGTTACTGTGCAATTACAAAACGTATACGCTTGGTTTCAGTTAGCAAAACAATTTTTATATATGACGCTTTGTCTCTGGTAACAGGCTCATATCGAAGACCATTATATTGAACTTTATGGCTCTTGTAGTTGACAACTACTCATAATTTTTACTGTGTCATTTTATACGGATTTTAATATTTAAAAGCGTAGGTGTTTATTGTTATATCACTATTAACTACACCTTTTATAAAAATATGCTATAATACTCTTCACCTTCATCTTCTTGTTATTCTTCACTGTTGTAAGTAATAATTGGTATTTTATTTGAGGTATGTTCTGAACTAATCCCAATGTTCGGTACATTTTCAGTCGATGATGCTGTCAAATTATCAGTGTTCTCGATGAATCTGATGCCTCACTTTCTGACGGAGAAGAAGTAATTGATCCAGATGACCCAGAATATAACAGATTCATTGTTGCTGCCATTCCTGTTTCTGTAGAAGGAAGTGATGACGAAGAAGATGATGTACCTTTCGCTGCCTTAACAACAACAACAACACCAAAGACTATCCAGCAGCCAACACAGTCAGAGGCGGGTCTTAGCTGGCGCAGGGCCACGTGATGTGCACCCTCCCTCTCGACGGCCTCCTCCAACACAGGTTACACACGGTCATCACGTTCAGAAGAATTCTAAGTCTCGCCATTGACAACTACCAATACATCAAAAGACTGTTACTACAGTGAAGCTACAGTTGTGATAAGAAAATATTTAATCGGAGAAGTAATCTTAATAGCTATGGTAATCACTAAAATCTTAATAATAAAAACTAACTTAGCTATGCGAATCCTTCCAATTTAATGGAATTCAGAATCAAATGAGGTTCACAAGCGTTGTTCAGGGTGTATACTTAAATACGCTCATCACTTGACTGTCCTCTATACTTACGAGAAATTGAATGAGTTGTAGGTCATAAACACTAAGGGATTTCTGCCGTACACACTTTACACAAAACATTTTTTCTTTGCTTTTTGACGAGCAAATGCTTCAATAATATCTTCAAAATTCAAATTTGAAACCACGCCGTGTTCCACTGTCAGCATGGCAGGGAAGACGGGTGTTCTTGCGAGACTCTGCTTCTGAAATAATTCTTGATAACGTTTAAGCGTGAAAACTTCTTTTAAGCAAGGGCGATAGTTACTGGCACGGTTAGCAAAATTCTGTAGGCACTAAAAATTTTGGGAAATTGATCGAGAAAGTCGTTCAAGTATTTTAGTATTAACGTAGGGGTTTTTACAACCTCGGGCACCATTTCTGTGAACAGTTTCTCTCAAAAGATTTAATGCAACAATGTCTTTCGAACATTCATCATGTATGTTTGTTTACACGTAGCTGTTTCTCAAGGATTTTACGTAGAATTTTCAGTTCTTCGACTTGTATGTATTTTAAACTTCCTGGAGAAAACAAAAAGTCCAATAGTTCGGAATACTTAGCCAATTAGCGAAACCTTTCTTTCAAACTTCTTAACACTGTATCAACGACAGGATGGAAAAATCGCTTTTATATTTCTCTCCTGAAGGTTGAGCTCGGCGAACGATGTAGTCGCCTTGTAACCTTCCGTATAAAAATAATAAAAATGATAATTTGTTTTTGTTAATATCTCGACTCAAGAAAAGTGATAAATTTTGACGTAAGCAGCGCTATGTCATGGCCCTGTGAAATCAATCTGAAGAAACTGAAAAATTCTTACCTCATGATGGAATCGCCGGATAACGCTGTCTATGTATCTGCTCGTGAATGACATAATTTAGTGCAATGTTGGCCTATCTACCATTATTGGACAACATTTTCTGAGATCTGAATCATTAGAAAAGCTGACTTTGCTTATTGACACAGCTGCACAGCTGGTCGTCTGATTACTAAACAACACATGACTATGATCTGCGAAAAATATATGGAATATTTAAATTAAAGTAAATGACTGGATCAGGACTGGCAATGACTTAAGGCAAAATTATTCATTAATTTTTTTGTTGACTGGTAAAAATTAAATTCTGAAAATCTTCTACATTATTAATAAAGATCTGAAATCCGTTACATGAAAAATTGAATATCACAAATCTGGGTCAACTGGTGCTGACGAATCACAAAAAAAAGATTGAAACAAATTCACATTAACATCTCAGATAAGTGACTTAACTACGCGCATGCCAATAAAAATAATAAAATTTACCTTTGAGTACATGGCTATGAACTGCGCTGTACCATCGTCAGTCTACAACGGCCCTCTAGCAGCGGGCGACTGCTATTGCTGCCGAGACTGCTCTGACGTACGACTCTATTGCAGCAGACATTTTCTGTCGCAGGTAGCGCGTAAGCAATACATCGAAATTACATTTCCTCCAGCATGGTGGTGAACCACTTACATAACCCTCCACTGGAGGGTAAAAGTTTGGTAGCAATGGTGAGTCAGTTGGACTTGCCACGAGCAACAAATTTTTCTGTTTCAAGTAGATACGAAATATTTAGTTTGCTAAGTCTACAAAAGGAGTTTTGCTAATTAATATACATATGTTTTACATAGTTACAGAGTATATATGAAATCATTGACAAATTATATAAGTACTGAACATACAAAGGTAGTTATGAATATTAAGAATCAGATAAAGTGCACATCCACTGTATAAGTCTTTAGTATCTTTTACAAGAAGAAGGTGAGGAATGGAAACGATAGCATCATGGTTGTAGCACAGTAGGTTGCATATGGCAGCATTGAAAAGTCCGTATCTTCTCACAGAAGCACAACATCAAGAGTGACAATCTGAAGACCACACTGAAATGTAGTATTAATATTGTATGTTGACCTTTTGGTATTACATTAGGTACACCAAGCAGTAGGCCCATAATAACATCAAATAAGACTCTTTGAAATCGACAATTGCGTCGTGTTGTACCAAAACGTTCGTGCCTAAAATAACGTCTGTTGTCAATAAAGGAACAATTCAAAAGTTTGTTTGAAACGTATGACCTGCAATGATAAGTGTGTCTATAGTTTTATATCTACTCCTTTACCGGATACTGCACCTCTTACTTTAGTTTTGCCTAGTGGTAACGTAGGCTAATTGTTTTCGTTGTTATATTTGTAGAAAGTCTCCTCATCTATTACCGAAATAGGTGATTCAGAATCGATTACTGCTGAAAATGTGAATGATCCAATTTCTACATCAACAGCAGGGTGGGAAATAGTTTTCTGTACAACTGGTTTTTGATGTAAATGCATATCTCGGATATCGTCAAAAGTAATGACATTTTCGTGAGCAAAATCTTGTTTATCAAAGGTATTGGTCACGTTGCTGGAAGATGCAACCGGTACTGTATCTAGTCAGATTCTTTCTGGTGTGCTGTTATTTGCGGGAGGATGCTCTGGCATTTCACCTATCTCTCTACTGTTCTGTTTCTTCGCCCTGACGAACTAGGTTGAGGATCATATCGACTGTCTCGTTGATTCATGATAATCTTTGGTTGTGGATGATTCAGCTGCTGACAAAACCTACTGTTAATAAATGTGCGTTGAATACTGTGCTCATTGCATTTACTTTTGTCATGGTAGTTAATATTATACGACGCGATGCGATGAGAGCTGAAATAATGGTTCTTCTGTGCGTATTGGTTTCCTTGTAGCTGGGCGTTACTGCTCGGCGGAGACGATGGTACACGTGCAGGTGGCCTAACATCAAAGTTTGGCTGACCTTGGAAATTAAATTGTTGGTTAGGTATGCCAACCGGCTGGTTCTGTTGCTGTTGTGGGGAAAAGCCTCGATAGTAGCCAAATGTGTCTGCGGTTGCTAATTATTTTGTGCATACTGCTGATTAAAATTCTGCGTCGTGCTGATAGTTCTTGTCATTTCCGGAACGTGTATCTCCCTTGCTATTAAAATAGCATGGCTGGTCTTAGTTGCCATATACCTGTTGGCATTGGCTATGGTGTGAAAAATTTTAATTTATGAATGAACAATCAGACTTCTGGGCTTCCAAAAGCTGCAAATAATCTCTAAATGCCGAAATGTTTTCTTTCTGTTGTCCAGTTAAGAGCGATACTCTTAACGATTGTGGCAATTTCGAAATTCCTAGCTGGATTAGTGCTGACTCGCAGTATGGTTCGCATAAATTTTTCATAATTCGGTAGGCTGATTAACTGATCCTTGACATCGCGGTGTGTCGTTTTCGACCAATAAGCTGACAGAAATTCTGCTACTGAGTAACATTTTCTTGCGATCGGTCTTATCCGAGTTGCCTTCTAAAAAGCTGTAAATAAGTTCTAGCTTGCGCGTTACAGGCCTGGTTGGTGAAAATGCAAAAGTAAGTTGTTGTATCCAGTCCAAGGGGTGAATCTGTGTTCTATCAATCTTGAATGTCTTAAATTTCCTAATGGATAAAATGTAAAAATTATCGTCTCTAAATGTTTGAGCAGAATCAGAGCTGTATAAGAATCTGTTTGTCTGTGTCTATTCGGAATCTAAGTCACGTACTCTTTATAATCTACCTGTGTTGGCTGTGGGACTGTGACTAATGTTCAGAATGTGGTGTACCATGTGTGATGTTAGAGGCTGAAACTTTTTTCATTTCTGTTACTTCATGCTGTAAAGATCACATTTTTCGACGTAGCATATTACTGGATGTACCTAACTCACTGATTGTTTGATGCATACTTCGAAATTTGGGTGTGCGATTGAAGGAAACTGGTGACGTATCGTCTGATTTAATGTCGTTATTGTTCTCGATAATGTCAACTCTTCTGGTTAATTCATTAAATTTTTCAGTTAGTGGTTCCACCTGATTGTCATTTCTGGTGTCACAAGCATCATTTCACGTGTGAATTTGCTTAATTTCTTAATATGTGCTTTAATGGTCTCAGGATCCTGTACTAATTCCAGTTGTTCAAGGCTTCTAGCAGCTATCTGAAGGTCTTCCATGTATCTGTTCTCTATGTTCTGAATACTAGTGTCTGTTTTTGTTTTCAGATCGGTAAGTTCACATTGTATTTCTGTGTTCGATTGTTTGACTGTGTTAATTTCAGCCGATACTGTAGCAATATTGGTGTCAACATATGTTTTCGATTTTGTGAACTACTTTCGCTTATCTTCCCAACTCTGGGTAGTAATTGTTTGCATGACTTGTTTCTTTACTTTGGACTGTTCTTGTATGAATTTGTGGTAAAACATTTCACTGTTTTGTAGGTGGTAATTAAAACGGTCGTCTATTTGGGTGTTCTGTTGTTCAAATTTCTCGACAATTTTCGCATGCAAAGCGCGCGAAACTTCTGCTGATAGTGCTTTAATCTTGTCGTGTAACGGTGTTTTCTGAACGTTGTTTAGTGACTGCATTGATTTTTATCTCTAAGTAATTTTGTTGTAGCTTCGTGTGTTTTGCGTGTCTCTTGAGAAACGGATCTGATTTCTTCACTACTATTCCTGGCACAGGCCTTAATTTCCTCAGGTATTTTCATTTTAGTTTCATTGCATTGCATGGAAATGGCTGTAATCTGTTCAGTAAGCAGTTCAATAGAGGTGTCAAGTTTTTCATTAATCAGTTTGAAATTTTCATTGGTTTTTGTTTGATCAACATGTCGTGTTTTTCATCTGTTTGAAATTTTCAATAAGTTGTAGCAATATTGCCATAATTTGATAAACGTCAAAATTGGCGACTCTGTTTTTTATGCTGTGTGATAGTGTATCTGCATTTCATACTTGTTCTGTAGCCATTTGGTCATTGTCTGATTCATGATAAGGTCCGCTGATTGGCTGTGCCCTGTTGCTCACTACATCGGAACCAAACAAATCTGAAGTATTTTGAATAAATTGCTCGTTTTCATTAGTAACATTTAGTTGCTCACTGTGTAAATTCTGCATTTCCGATGTGTGAAACTGAGCAGCGTTCATTGTGGTGGAACGCACCGTGTCATCAGTTATTGTTACATTTACTGTGGGCATAATTCAATCTGTTTGCTCATCGTTTAAATTTGAAATGTTACTGGTGGTTGACACGCACTGAGTGTCAAGGTTGAATAATTAGAACTGTGAGTCTGAATATCTCTAGTATTCTCAGTTCAACTACTCAAATCGTCGTTTTCAATCACTGCGCTTCGCAATATTCTGTTTGCAGTTTTTCACGGCATCTTCATAAGTCAAAGGTGGACACAAAAACAAACAAAGACAAAGTGAACACAAAGTGGAGCAAGTACAATGACAACGAAGAGCAATAAATTACCGATGATCTGTGAAAAAATATGACAGATTAGCAAATGCATTGTGCCAAATTCAAACTACACTTTACACTGGATAAGAAACAGCAGATATATAGCTGACTACTTCCCAGAAAAGTCTCGAAATTACGATCCTGGCAGGGTCGCCAAGTGTAACCTTCTTGCATAAAAATAATAAAAATTATAGTTTTTTTCAGTATCTTATGTCATGAAAACTGATAAATTTTGACGTGAGCAGCGCTACGCCGTGGCCCCGTGAAATCAATCTGAATAAACTGCAAATTTCTTACCTCATGATGGTGTCGCCAGATAATGCTGTCTGTATTCTTGCACGTGAATGACACAGCTTAGTGCAATGCTGGCCTATTTACCAATACTGGACAACATCTGAGATCTGAATCATTAGAAAAACTTACTTTGCTTATTGACGCAGCTGCACAGCTGGTCGTCTGATTAATAAAGAACACGTGACTATCATCTGCAAAAATTTATGAAATATTTAAAATTAAATAAGTGACTGTATCGGAATGGGCAATGACTTAAAACAAAATTATTCATTCATCTTTTTGTTGACTGGTAAAAGCCATATTCTGAAAATGTTTTACATTATTAATAAAGATCTGCAATCCAATATATGAAAAACTGAATATTACAAATCTGGGACAACTGGTGCTGACGAATCACAAAAAAGATTGAAACAAATTCATATTAACATCTTAGGCCAGTGACTTAAGTACGCGCATGCCAATAAAAATAATAAAATTTGCCTTACAGTACATGGCTATGAACTGCACTGTACCAGCCACAGAGTACAACTGCCCTATACCAGCGAGCGACTGCAACTGCTGGCGAACCTGCTCTGACCTGCGACTCTATTGCAGCAAAAATATTGTCTGTCGCAGAATACATCGAACTTACATTTCCTCGAGCAGGGTGGTGAACCCCTTACAACCTTCATAATTAAATTTCTTCGCCTTCTCCGAATTCTCTTTTCTACAACTTTTGGTTGAAGCTGCACACACTCAGCTATCTCTTTCGCTGTTATCTGCGCATTAACACAAACTTCTTCACGGAAATTCTCAATAAACTTCACTGAATTTCCGAGGGATTTGGTTGCTATTTTCACATCCATATTTTCTGCGTTATTGGTGAAATGAAGGTCATACCATATGACAACGCCTGCAAATTTCGAAGCTATCTAATTCGCTCACAGCAAGCGAGTGTGCATTGCTCTTCGTTTCCGATTCAACAGTGCTGTTGCTCACCTCAAGAAGGGCATCTATGACGTTCCTTGTCTGTTACCTTACACTTTTGACACTCTCCACCGCAGTTTCCCACGGAGTGTCGAAAGCTTCTTCACTGTTAAAGTTTGTGTCCCGTACAATACGTTCTACACTCTCTGAAGGGATGCACAGGAAACCACGTATATTCTTTGAATTATACGAAAAATGTGAGTGCTTTTGTCGTAGATTTTGCTACATCTGACAACATAGGATTAAGAAGTGGCTGGCACATGGTGTATAAAACGCTCTGCGAATGCACTTTAGTATTCTGTCTTGAACACCACTTCGATAACCTTTCATATTTGCGCCGTTATTGTAACTTTGGCCTCTATAATCATGAATATCGACTGGTTGATCTAGATTGGACAGAAGTGCTTCTGTCAAGCTTTCTCCCGTTCTTGAACTGATGTTTAGAAAGTAGAGGAACCATTCTTCTACAGTCACTCCTTCTGATGTATTTACAAACCTAACAATCAATGTCATTTGTGCATTGCGACTTGTATCAGGAGTAAAATCACGTATGAAAGAAAAATATTTACATTCTGATATGAAATTAATATTGTAGTTATTTACTTCATTGGTATGCAAAATTTATCGGTTCATTTTCAATGATTTTCCTAATATAATGGTCATGAATTTCTTGAGTTTTTATCCGCCTTAAATGTTCCTGCGAGACGGGGTCAGATTCTGCTATCATTCCTACCAAATCCCGAAAATAATCCTTATTTTCTTAGTAGAGCTTGTCACTGATTCTCCTTATGGCAATATTATGTTGATCTAGGTACCTGATTGTGAGTATAACTCTTTTTGGAAACTGACGCCAATGTTCCTTCTCTTTTTCCGGTAGTTCAAGGTAAATTTGATAAATACCACTCTTTTTGTTTCTAACGCATCTCACATCCTATCGATTTTGTTGTCAGTTTATGTGGTTGAATGACTGCTCATGGTCATGAAGCCGATTTGCTGAATGAAACAAGTCACGGAGTCCATGACTTGATAGCTTGTTTGAAGGAGATCCAAGAAGATTAGAACGAAAACAAAAACTTTCTCGGCAGGTTTCGAATACACAAGCCATTTACGATTCCATTCTTCTCCATTTGGTAAATTTCTAACGTAAAAACGAGTTGAAAATTTTCTTCAACTCTCATTTATGGGATATTCAAAATTTAGAGTTTTAGCAGCGACTTTCTGAACAGTTTCATTTGTCATGGTATATGCTGAAGTATTAGCCGAAGTGCCTGGGTCCGAATCTGTGATTACTTCACAATTGCTACTACTAGGCCTACCTGAATGCGGGATAGCTGAAGGACTACATTCCAGTGGTTCATGTTCACTTGTATCTAAAGCATCGCATGATGAGGGGCCACTGTTAATGATCGTCATTCAAGCACACTTTATAGTTTCACAGTCTGAAGTTGTTGGTCGTTGAAATTTTTAGAAAGTGCATTTGTATGGATAAAGTCATCTTAAGATTAAATTGAATCCGAAATTTTATAGATGTTTGCATGGAGCGACAAGTGGCATCGGATTCTTGAGACGTACTCCACAATCGTGCAAAAATAAATCCCTTATATTCCTGCTACACTATAAATGACACAAATTTAAAAGATCTCGATTTGGCTACGTACTTAAGTGCTGCAATTTACGAACAGTTTAATCTGGAACCATCACACAGGAAAGGTTGTGGGGAAGGCGAACAAAACACTTCATTTCGTTGTCAGAACAGCAAGAAGTTGCTACAAATCTACACTTCGCTTGCAGTACCCTTCTGGAGTATCCCTGCAGAATATGAGATTCTCACAAGATAGGATTGCTGGGGGGACATAGCAAAAATTCAGAGAATGGCGTCTTGTGTTGAATTATCATGAAACGATAACGATGAATTAAGTGCCAAGGAGATGATACTCTATCTGGGATGTCAGCAATTAAAACAAGGTGTTCTACACTACGACGATATCTTTTCACGAACTTTCAACCAGCAACTTTTTTCTCCGAATGCGAAAATAATTTTTTGGCTCCCAAAAATATAGGGAGAAATGACATAATAATAAAACAAGAGATATCAGTGCTCTCACAGACAGATTTATGTGTTCACTTTTCCTGTTGCTAATCGATAATGGGACAGCCAGAAATAGCCTTAAGGTCATTACATTCACTCTTAAGTGTGAACTGCTGAGTAATAATGTAAACATAGACATAGATCATATTGACTCGTTCAAGCAGTTTCTCAATTGCAACGCGTTGCGGAGAGAACTTCAGTGGTCTATTGGCTGGTAGTGTTCGTGGAAGAATTCCGCAGTGAAGAACCTCTCGTTACCTCGTGCCCTCGTGCAAGCATGCGGGCGTCTGCGGCGCTGCTCACCGCCCACAGTGGAACTTGTTTAGTGGGGCGTTGCGGTGCCGGCTGTTTCTCGAGATGCGGGCCTGGAGAGCCGAGAACTCTATGAGCAGGCGTCACGTCAGCGGGCTGCAAAGAGTGCGCGACCTCCCACTTCCCGTGTCCCGCCGTAGTAAGGGATGTGTCAGCAAGTGCGCACGGCCTTACTGGAAGACTGCCAGGTAGGCTGCTCTACAATAAAAGCGAACTGGTTAGAGACTGGTCCACTTGGAAATCGTTTGTAAGTCGAATACACCGAAAGATTTAATCCATTTATATACACTCCTGGAAATGGAAAAAAGAACACATTGACACCGGTGTGTCAGACCCACCATACTTGCTCCGGACACTGCGAGAGGGCTGTACAAGCAATGATCACACGCACGGCACAGCGGACACACCAGGAACCGCGATGTTGGCCGTCGAATGGCGCTAGCTGCGCAGCATTTGTGCACCGCCGCCGTCAGTGTCAGCCAGTTTGCCGTGGCATACGGAGCTCCATCGCAGTCTTTAACACTGGTAGCATGCCGCGACAGCGTGGACGTGAACCGTATGTGCAGTTGACGGACTTTGAGCGAGGGCGTATAGTGGGCATGCGGGAGACCGGGTGGACGTACCGCCGAATTGCTCAACACGTGGGGCGTGAGGTCTCCACAGTACATCGATGTTGTCGCCAGTGGTCGGCGGAAGGTGCACGTGCCCGTCGACCTGGGACCGGACCGCAGCGACGCACGGATGCACGCCAAGACCGTAGGATCCTACGCAGTGCCGTAGGGGACCGCACCGCCACTTCCCAGCAAATTAGGGACACTGTTGCTCCTGGGGTATCGGCGAAGACCATTCGCAACCGTCTCCATGAAGCTGGGCTACGGTCCCACACACCGTTAGGCCGTCTTCCGCTCACGCCCCAACATCGTGCAGCCCGCCTCCAGTGGTGTCGCGACAGGCGTGAATGGAGGGACGAATGGAGACGTGTCGTCTTCAGCGATGAGAGTCGCTTCTGCCTTGGTGCCAATGATGGTCTTATGCGTGTTTGGCGCCGTGCAGGTGAGCGCCACAATCAGGACTGCATACGACCGAGGCACACAGGCCCAACACCCGGCATCATGGTGTGGGGAGCGATCTCCTACACTGACCGTACACCACTGGTGATCGTCGAGGGGACACTGAATAGTGCACGGTACATCCAAACCGTCATCGAACCCATCGTTCTACCATTCCTAGACCGGCAAGGGAACTTGCTGTTCCAACAGGACAATGCACGTCCGCATGTATCCCGTGCCACCCAACGTGCTCTAGAAGGTGTAAGTCAACTACCCTGGCCAGCAAGATCTCCGGATCCGTCCCCCATTGAGCATGTTTGGGAATGGATGAAGCGTCGTCTCACGCGGTCTGCACGTCCAGCACGAACGCTGGTCCAACTGAGGTGCCAGGTGGAAATGGCATGGCAAGCCGTTCCACAGGACTACATCCAGCATCTCTACGATCTTCTCCATGGGAGAATAGCAGCCTGCATTGCTGCGAAAGGTGGATATAAACTGTACTAGTGCCGACATTGTGCATGCTCTGTTGCCTGTGTCTATGTGCCTGTGGTTCTGTCAGTGTGATCATGTGATGTATCTGACCCCAGGAATGTGTCAATAAAGTTTCCCCTTCCTGGGACAATGAATTCACGGTGTTCTTATTTCAATTTCCAGGAGTGTATATCGATTGGTGTCTGGATAAGTCTTACCACAGTGCCTTGCACCTCTGTACAAGGGCCTACCAATTTCAGAGCAGATCACCTGCCTGCTACATGAAAATAAAGTCGTGTTTACCACCTCGACACGAATCCTAAGCCACTACAAACAGAGCTGCTGCCGTCCAGTGTCAGTCTGAAGTAATCCAATAAATGTAAATGTGATGAGTAAATCGTGTTGTACACAAAATATTTATTTTATTGATTCCTGATGCAACTTCATAAATGGAGAACCACAGCAGCTGTTAAACGATCCTTTATTTAAGGGACTGGTTTTGCAGCATACAGCTGCCTCCTCAGGTATACGTAATGAATACAATCCTGGCTTAAATGGATCACCCTGCTGTGCAGCCTGTGCTTACTGGATACTTTTATCTTGCTTTGGCCCTTTCAGCACGTCTAGAATTTTGGAAAGCATATAAATTGCAATAGAGAAGATTTGTTTCAAAGTATCACACATGAAAATGTGTCTGTAGCTCTTAAAAGAAACAATGTAGGCCCAATATTTACTATACAGTTCTGCTTCAAATGATCGTTCAGGACATATCGCAGAATATTGATCATTCCTCGTGGGACACCCTATATGTAGATACCCTCGAATTAACTGTTACAACTGCTAATAGTAACTAAGAACGTTGTACAATGGAAGGCTTTACAAAGGTAGCACTGTAATAAATGTTTAACGTAGTATTTAGACCAATTTTAGCTGATTGCGTTCACTAATTACGTGCCACAGTCTTTTCCTGGACGTACAACAAGCAGTAGTAAAATGAGGTTTTCTGAATTTTGGAAAACTGTTCCAAAGTACAACTTGCTATGGCAACTGCAAAAAAGTTTCAATTTCAAATAATTTAAAAGTGTTGCAATTGAGAAAATTTTGTATGTATGTGTTTCAGGGGAGCCGGAGGTGGTCAAATCCAAAAAATTACGATTTTTTTTTTTGCTACCGAAAATTAATTGGAACATTCCTCTTTAATGTAAACTTTGAATTATTGTTCTACTTGCCCTAGAAGTGGAGTTATTACCATGTTCCCCCACGCCTGCAGAGGAAATGGGCGGCCGCTGAATGCATCTAACACCCTCTCGTGACTTCCTGGCGAACTGCTTGAGATTTTCTCGGCCTGTTACGCATACTGCGCCTTATGTTACGCATACAGCGAGTGGCAAGGGTTGGCTACATTGTTTTCTGTGACAAATATTACCCGTATTTCCTTACAGCTTACTCCTATTTTCCTCGTAATTTCGAACATCTTGCTCCATATAATATTGTCGTACACTTTTGGTCTGGTTACGATGCCACGTTTTAGTAACCATGTATAAAAAAAGAGGAAGAACGTAGGGAAAACAAAATTAACACTAATACCAAGTTGCGATACCACAATGAATAAGAGCGCGGAACATCGTCACTTTGCTGTTTACCGTTTCGAATTAGTTCAGTGTTGCGCCTGTTGTTGGTAGTATTATACTTCTTGTGTAAATCGGGTAATATGCAATGTGTACAAGAATCAGGAGGGAACAATAAAACCAATTTTTCATGACTTAGCACAGCCAGAATTGTTACACAAACGTCTACACGGAAAGACGCAGAATCCTAATGAGAGCGTAAACAATTTGATTTGAAAAGTGATTCCTAAAAGGGTATTTGTAAGCATAAAAACACTGCAATTTGGCATTTATGATGCAATAGCAACCTACAACCAAGGGAACAGTGTGAAGTGTGAAGTTCTGAAGGCATTAGGATTTACAGCTGGGGTGAACACTGTACGAGCACTAAGAAATATTGACAGAGAAAGGATAAGAGGAGCAGAAAGAAGAGAAAGGCATATGACGTATGATGGAACAAAAGGCCAGAAAAGAAGACAGAAGAGGAAGCTTTTGGAGGATGTAGAAGAAGACCCTGATAATCCATCCTATAGTGCAGAAGTGTATTGAGAAATTTTGATAGCCATTTCCTGTAAATTATAATTTTTCGAATATAAGGAACATTTTCTCAAAATCCACTCAAGCTAGAGAGATGAAATTTTTATACAGCACTCCTAGTGGTCAAACTTACATTGTAACACAGCCATTTGGCAATATGTTCTGTAGTTTCATTTCAGTTTAATTATAAAGCAATTATTTGTAAAAAAAATTGGGTCATTTATAAAAAACATAATTGGAAGGAAACTAGAAAAGATAATCCGAAATCCCTCTGTCATAACTGCAATACTAAACCACTCTATATGTAAAAAAAATTCAAATTTTTCTATTTGGTAGTTTATTCATAAATGTTCCTCAAACTTAGTGATTTTAACATGGACAGCATAGGCACCTCTGGCCCCCCTTAAGAGTCCATGAGTTGGATTAGAACTCTACTACACACCAACAATCAGTAAGTGGAAACAAATTAACAAGTACTATCAAAAACCACTTACAACTTAAAAACATTCTGAATCAGACGCTATGGGTAACTAAAACAAATTTCGATTGCGACGGCAATAAAAATTTATGATGTATAATAGAAACTCTGTTTATCAACAAATGTTATGTGTTCCACTGAAAAAGACTTTAGGTTTATAGATACAAGATGGTACGTTACTGATGGCCGAGCGGTTCTAGGCGCTACAGTTCGGAAGCGCGCGACCGCCACGGTCGCAGGTTCGAATCCTGCCTCGGGTATGGATGTGTGTGATGTCAAATGGTTCAAATGGCTCTGAGCACTATGGGACTCAACTGCTGAGGTCATTAGTCCCCTAGAACTTAGAACTAGCTAAACCTAACTAACCTAAGGACATCACAAACATCCATGCCCGAGGCAGGATTCGAACCTGCGACCGTAGCGGTCTTGCGGTTCCAGACTGCAGCGCCTTTAACCGCACGGCCACTTCGGCCGGCTGTGTGTGATGTCGTTAGGTTAGTTAGGTTTAAGTAGTTCGAAGTTCTATGGGACTGATGACCTCAGAAGTTAAGTCCCAAAGTGCTCAGAGCCATTTCAACCATTTGAACTGATAAAGTATTGCTTAACCATCCCCATTTAAAAATACCTAGAAAATTACTCTGTATCAAACTCTGTAACTGAGAATTAGCACTCCTGAGAGCGGCATTAGTCTCTTGCAGAGGAGACGGCAGGGAGCCTGTAGTATGAGACCGCGAATTAATTTCTCTATCACGTCGTCAATGTGGGGGTGCGAGGGTTACAGTAAACAGTCTACGATGTATCGCTTACTAGATACAGGACCCCCAGAAGGGTCTCTATGCGGTGGCCGTATCCGCTACAGTATCTTATATGTACACTAGCATAATGACTCAGACAAAGTCCTCGAGGCTTACGCAGTATCATAGATGTACACTAGCAGAATGACTCAGACAAAGTCCTCGAGGCTTATGCAGTATCGCAGCACGCGAATCATGGCGAGACAACTCCAGAGGGCGGCATTAGTCTCTTTGAGAGACGACGCAGGGAGCCTGTAGTATGCATACGGTGAAGCAATTTCTGTGTCCAATCGTCAACGTGAGTGTGCAAGGGTTACAATAAACCAGCAATCGTGCTTCGGTTACAGGTTACCAGACGCCCAGGAAGATTACTTGCGTTGACCGTAGCCACGCAAGTGTCACAAATGTAAACTTGCAGAATGACACCTACAATGTCATCGTGGCTTATACAATATCCCAACATAGTTTCGGGACAACTCCTTAGAGAGGCATTAGTGTCTTGGGGAGATGTCGGCAGGGAGCCTGCAGTATGAAATCGCGAAGGAACTTCGGTGTCACATCGTCAACGCTAGGGTGCCAGGGTTACTGTAAACGGGTAGTGGTTCATCGGTTAAAAGCTTCTGGACTCGCAGGTGATGTTCCATGCGGTTACTCCAGCCACACCAGTATAATAGTTGTACACTAGCAGAATGACTCCAATAATGTGCCCGATTTTTACCCATTAACCCAGAACCCACCTAATAGAGAGAATACACATGGGGGTAGCATTAATCTCTTGGAGAGAAGTTGCCAGAGAGCCTATAGTATGCAATCGCTCTGCTACCAGTGAGACGCTCTGATTAACCCGCTGGACAGGACAGGTAGTTAAAATTTTGGAAAGGGGCCAAAATAAGGGGCTCTCAGTTACACTTGAACCTACAACTTTATTATTTGATCAAACAGTAAAAGATCCCATTTTTTTTCTTCAAACATACAGTTTTAATCTTTCGAGCTCATTAAGTGGCTGAAAGCCACTTTAATTTAAAAAAGGCTGATGGCCAATAACTTAAAATTGAAGCATAATCAGAAATTTAAAAGACAAGCCTTACCTTACAACAGGTCTTTATGTAGGCTGGAGGCCCTGAAACGCCTGGTTAAATTCGCAGGAGAGAACAGGTAGCTGGAATAGAGGAAAGGGGCCCAAAATGAGAGGTTGTCAGTTACACTTGAACATATAGAACTTTATTTAGTTGCCCAAACATTACAGCGCATATTTCCGACCTTAACTAGCGACTGAATATGCCACAAAATCTTGTGGCTTAAGGGCAAAACTTCTTTAATTTCTAAAACGGCTGAAGGCCCATGATATAAAAACACAACTACAATAAAAAAATGGTTCAAATGGCTCTGAGCACTATGGGACTTAACATCTGTGGTCATCAGTCCCATAGAACTTAGAACTACTTAAACCTAACTTCCCTAAGGACATTACACACATCCATGCCCGAGGCAGGATTCGAACCTGCGACCGTAGCAGTCCGGCGGTTCTGGACTGAGCGCCTGAACTGCTAGACCACCGCGGCCGGCACAACTACAATAAATTTGCAAAGGCAGAAGACCCAAAGTTTTATCCTTCAATAATTTTTAAAAAAGGAGGCTGAAGGCCCAAACAATCTAAGACATAATAAAAAGAATTTTACTTTTCAAACAGCTGAAGGTCCATGATTCAAAACACAACTACAATAAATTTTTACAAGGCAGAAAGGACAAGGCATCGAATTAAATATATTTTTTTTTCTAAATGACGCTGAAGATCTCAACAATCTAAGATTTAACAAGTAAGAAATTTAAATTTTAAGACAGCTGAGGGCCCATGATTGATATACGCAAGTACAATAAATTTTGATGAGGCAGAAGGCCCAAAGCTTTATCCACAAAAAATATTATAAATGAGGCTGAAGGCCCAACCAATCTAAGACTTAGCAAGTGAGGAACTTTAATTTTAAAACGTCTGAAGTTCCATTACTTAAAACCCAACTAAAAGCATACAAATTCAAATCATCAGCTATGAGACATTAAAAAACACAATCACACCAATAAGAAAAGGCTGTACAGCCATCGGCGCTCAGAAGTTTCCGGGGGTCAGTCGGCACTTGAAATATTAACGTTTGCTTAGGGGAGACAGGTAGTCGGCCCAACTATATCCGATCCGCCGACAACCCAACCAAGAAACAGTCAACGAACCCACCGACAAGACGACTTGCTTTCCACCCGACCGGTACACAACCAACTCCAAAGGCAAAACGTATAAGGCGTAGCCGCCCACAACCAAGTATGCATAAGCTGTCAAAACTACACACACGTGTTGGACAGCGACAGCGCGGTGGGGAAACGTCACTGCCTGAATTTTACACCAGCAGCCAGGGCAGGTAACCTGAACGCTAACGCCACAAGGCAGATATTTCCGCTCGTTGCACTTGGACTTCAAATAACCAAAATACACTTGAACTCCACTGGAAGGTGGCCAAACTTTCGCCAACGCGGAGACTCGCTGTTGCTCACGGGAGTACCCCCAACAGCCAACCAGCTCCCACACTGTCTGACACTGTGTAGAGACTGCCAGTGAGTCCGGCCCTCACAAGGGAACCTCCCCATCGCACCCCCCTCAGATGTAGTTATAAGTTGGCACAGTGGATAGGCCTTGAAAAGCTGAACACAGATCAATTGAGAAAACAGGAAGAAGTTGTGTGTAACTGTGAAAAAATAAGCAAAATATACAAACTGAGTAGTTCAAGGGAAGATAGGCAACATTAAGGACAATAGGAACGCAGGAGCGCTGTGGTCTCGTGGTAACGTGAGCAGTTGCGGAACGAAAGGTCCTAGGTTCAAATCTTCCATCGAGTGAAAAGTTTAGTTTTTTATTTTCAGTTTATGGGACAAACTCTTATGTTTTCATCACTTTTTTGGGAGTGATTATCACATCCACAAGAAAACCTAAATCGGGCAAGGTAGAAGAATCTTTTTACCCATTCGCCAAGTGTACAAGTTAGGTGGGTCGACAATATATTCCTGCCATGTGACGCACATGCCGTCACCAGTGTCGTATAGAATATATCAGATGTGTTTTCCTATGGAGGAACCGATTGACCAATGACCTTGCGACAAATGTTTTCTGTTCCCATTGGAGAGGCACGTCCTTTCGTCTACTAATCGTAGGGTTTTGCGATGCGGTCGCAAAACACAGACACTAAACTTATTACAGTGAACAGAGATGTCAATGAAAGAACGGACAGATAATAACTATGCAAAAATAAAGAAAGTAAAATTTTCAGTCGAGGGAAGACTTGAACCAAGGACCTCTCGTTCTCCAGCTGCTCACGCTACCACGGGACCACGGCGCTCCTGATCTCACATTGTCCATTATGGTGCTTATGTGGCCCATTGACTACTCAGTTTGTATATTTTGCATATTTTTTCACAGTTCCACACAACTTCTTCCTGTTTTCTCAATTGATCTGTATTCAGTTTATCAAGGCCTATCCACTGTGCCAACTTATAACTAAATCTGATCCACACCACATGACCGACTGCCACACACCGGCTAGCCGGAAACTATAAGCACCAGACCAAAGATAGTACAAGGTGCGAATATCGATACACACCGCTGCTACCGCACGTAGAAAGAGGAAGAACCACGGGATAACCGCTATAACCGCGGGATACCAAACGCAGAGTAACAGTAAAGGTATAAATCAAGGAATAAGCCAGGGCAGCACTGCTCAACCTCACCCCCCAAACTTAACCCTGGGAGGGGTAAATCCAAACCCTGAGCTACTTGAACAGAACTAGACTAAGGTGTACCCGATATTCCTTACCTGAGCTGTTGTTCTTGACCATCGAATTTACCGGACCCAATATACGCATGATAGTGCAAGGCCCCAAAAAACGAGGAGTAAATATACTAGGATCTCCACCACGCACCTACCTCCCCTGGAAATTGTGGGCATAAACTTGGTCCCCTGGCCTGCCCTTAAAGGTTTCCCGATTACGACTATAATGTTCCGCTTGCTTATTATGGGCTCTGAGTGTATTACGCCAGGTCCGGTTCAAGTTTTCCTTGACAACACGCGGATTAATATTTGCTGGAATAAGATCTTGATTCCTATTAACTTTCTCCGCAAACGACCCATGGGAGTAGTACGGGGCGGTTGTGACATACTTGACACCGTTGTGGAAACAGAAGGCCATGAAAGTTGCCGAAAGCAAGGCAGGAGCGTTATCACTAACAAGCTGCTTAGGTGGTTCAAAAACACTGAAAACACTAGTTAAAAGATTAATAGTGGTGGCTTGGAAGGAGTCACGTAAATCTGGAGGACGCATGAGTCACAACTAGTACATATCGGTGAACCCGTCTAGTACGAGATAAAGGCCCCAAATAATTAATATAGAGCTAATGCATAGGACAGGACTCTTGTTCAGAACCAACCTTTTTGAAGAGCATTCCTGGGTTTGACTACATTACACAAGCGGCATTAGGATATCATTTGTCTCACATCCCGGTCCATGGAGGGCCAAGTTAAATGCTCCTTGATTTTTTGGAGAGTCTCATAAGTCCCTAAATGGCCACCCACCAACGAATCATGAAAATAACGGAAGACCGTACGAACCATGGTTGCAGTCAAACAGATCTTAGACTGCTTAGCATTGCCCATCTTCCTCCAAAGAATACCCCTCTTAACAATATACTCATCCGACAGTTCTCCTGCCAACACACTTTGCTTAAAACCGGCCCAAACACGATTATGCTCCTGATAGTGAGCAACGTCTTCGAACAAAAGGGGAATTTCACCCAACACCATACAATTAAGGTTGTCGCCCACTACCTGCTGCCTTTTCTCACTAGATGTAGCTTCGATGAACATCTGGCTGAGGACATCCGCAAGGACATTTTCAGTACACTTCACATTTTTGGCTTCAAACTGAAATGTCGAAATACTTACTGCCCACCTAGCAATACGGCCAGTTTTACGCGGCCTAGCCAACACCCAGCTCAAAGCTTGATTGGCGGTTTCAAATTGGAAAACCCGATGCTCAAGGTAGAAGCGGTACTTTTCTAAGTCAAATAAAACGGCCAAAGCGTCCCACTCATAGACAGAGTACTTAAGCTCGGCATCAGCTAACCGATGAGATGCGTAGGCTAATGACTGTCTCTGCCCCTCAAACTCCTGGAGGAGTACAGGTGAAATACCCGCATTAGAAGCAACAGTTTGAAAAATAAACCTTTCATTGAAGTCGGGCAGCCAAAGAACTGGCGGATTGGCTATCGCTGTCTTAATGTGCTCAAAGGCAGCCTTCTGGGCAGGTCCCCATTCAAAACGCACGCCCTTCCGGCGTAACTGATCCAAGGGTGGCGCCTACTTAGCAAAATTACGAACAAAACGCCTAAAGTAATTTTCCATGCCTATAAATTTAGCAATTCCCCGTTATGAGTAGGAGGAGGCAGTGTCCGCAAGGCCTTAGTCCACTCTTGGTCAATCCGAATACTTTTACCCGACACTATATGGTCTAAGAAAGATACCTCCTGCTTAGCTAGCTTGATTTTACTAGGCTTAGCAGTTAGACTGACTCGCAGTAATCTCAACAGTACTTCTTGGATATGCTCCAGATGATCCTCAAACGAACGACTGTAGATAACCAAGTCGTACAAATAATTATAGACACAGACTAACTTTAAGTCGCCAAGGATATTATCCAACGAACGAGTAAGCACCGCCCCTCCGGTTGCTAGCCCAAAGGAACTCTGTTAAACTCGAACAAGTTCCAATCAGTACAAAACGCAGTAACATGTTTACATTCCTCAGCTAAAGGAATCTGATAATTGGTCTGATTCAAATTAAGGACCGTAAACCAGTTAGCGCCGGCCAACGCAGAAAAGAATTATGCAGATCCGGCAGAGGTACTGATTCAAGTACAAACTTGGCGTTCAAACGGCGGTGGTCAACCACAGGTCTGAAATTGCGCCCCTGATCTTTAGGTACAAGAATCATTGGGGAAGCGTAAGCAGAAGTAGACGGCCTAATCATTCCTTGTTGGTGCACTTGAGATATCATAGCCTTGAGTATCTTCACCTTTGGGGGAGGGAGGCGGTACGGAGATTGCCTAACCGGAATATCATCGGACAGACGTATATGATATTCGAGAACTCTAGTGACACCCAGGTTATCACTAATGAGTTGGGGAAAACTGTGCAACAAATCACGCAACTGAGAAGCCTGATGGGGCAAGAGATGGGTCAAATGGAATTCATTAGCTGCGGCCTCAATGGCCAAGGCTCCGGCAGTTTGCCATACACTAGGTTTAGTGCACTCGTAAAGGCCAAACTTCTCCTTAGGTGTATACTTAAAGAAAAAGGTGTGTCCGGAATAATCCAAGATCAACCCGGTTTTATTGATGAAATCACACCCCAAAATTAGACTAACAGGCAGTTCCTTAACCAAGGCTGAAGACATAGGCCAGGAAAAATCACCGACCGATGTACCCCACCGGATCCAACCCTGCAGAGGTGAAATCTGGCCATTGGCCACCCGACATCTCTGCACCGGCGAAGGGATCGAACGAAGTATCGTAAGATACCGAAATTCCGAAAGCCACTCAGAACTTAATAATGAGAAGGAACTACCAGAATCCAAGAGAGCACAAACGGGCTCGCCACCTACCCGAGAACAAAACATAAGGCCTAAAAGTTCGAACCAGAGTTCGCGGGCCAACCCGGCGTCATCTGTTGGCTCTAGGAGCACGAGGCTGAACACAAGAGTGTACCAAATGAGCTGTACTGCCGCAACTGAAACAACTCAGGGGTTCCCTTTTGATAACTTCAAAGTATGTAGATAATCCGGAATTGGCGCCGACGTCGTGCCCCTTAACCTCCTGACGTACATGGTTCTCAAGGGGTAGTGCGGATGCTGATATGATCGCATCATTCAGCTCTCCCCAGGTTGTAGGCTACTTACGGAAAACAACATGCGACATATCCGCTGCACGCATTCCCTCAGGAACTATAGCGACTAATTCTTGTTCAGGTAAATCAGTCAATAAGGCCAACGAGGCATACTGACATACTGATGTAACTGCTCCTCACCCCGCTGTACTTCCCAAATATAACGACACTCAAGTTGTTTACGAACGCCGGTGGTTTACCTTTCCCTAATTACGAGCTCTCTTAATTGCTGCAAGGAAAACTTTTCCTCCATGGCTCGCGGAGGAGGTTCTGCAACTCGCCTTTAGCTAGCCGGTAAAACAACGACAGAATTACTTGGTGTGGAACGTGAAAGGCGGTCGCGTATTGTTCTAAGCCAACCAGTAACCACGATAATTTTTCCACCTGATCAGGTCGCTTTAAAGCCAATTCAGTAATATCTCGGAAGAAATAGGCCAGAGGATTAGGCAACTTCGAAAACACAGCATCTAACTTGACAGCCACCCCCAGGCTGGTTCTCATGCTCTCGCTGATAGTGCGAGTCGCTATCTTCAAACTTACACCCATCTGACTCCAAACACGTAGGCTTAAACTGTAATCTGCTCACCAAAGTTCTCAACTCAACGGTTAATTTTTTGTGATGATCCCCCAAATCGAACGTAGTTAAATCGGCTACCCGATTACTTAAATGCATCAACTGTGCTCGCACCCAAGCTAACTGACTGTCACTAGGTTGGGGTTCCTCTAGCAGACAAATAGTGTCCTCAAGGACTTTAATAGCCTCAGACAAAAGCTGAATTGCCACTCCTGTCTCACCCACGACGTCAACCATCTGCTGCACGGCAGCGAGTAAACGGGCTACCAGTTTCGGAACACTTCCTTCAGTCGGTTGGCGCCTTATTGTCAATTCGTAGTCGAGGTGGACTTTGCGGAGCAGGCCGACGCCCGGACACTGCCTGACTGCCATTTTGACAAGCACCTGAAACAAGTCACAGCCAAAACAAAACGGCACCACCAGACACAAGCAGAAACAAGAGTGAACTGACAGCAACGACAATGGCGAGCACAAGCGCCACCATGCTCCGCTACCTGTGAAACGCCTGGTCAAACCCGCAGGGCAGAACAGATAGTCGGAATTGTGGAAGGCCAAAAATGAGCGGGTGTCAATTACATTCGAAATCGTAACTTTATTTAGTTGCCCAAACATTACAGCACGAATTTAACAGCTTAACTATCGACTGAATATGTCAAAAAAACTTATGGCTTAAGGGCACAACCTTTTTAATTTTCAAAGTGGCTGAAGGCCCATGATTTAAAAGACAACTACAATAAATTTTCAAAACGCTGAAAGCGCAAGGTCTTACTCTTCAATAATATTTCAAATGATGCCGAAGGTCGAAACAATCTAAGACTTGAAAAGTAAGAAATTTTAATTTTAAAACGGCTAAAGGCCCATGGTTTAAAAACTCAACTGCAACAAACTTTCAAAGGCAGAAATCCCAAAACTTTATCCTTCAATAATTTTTAGAAACGGAGGCTGAAGGCCCAAACAATCTGAGTGATAACAATAAAGAATTTTACGTTTAAAACCGCTGAAGGCCCATGATTCAGAACACAACTACAATAAATTTTTACAAGGCAGGAAGCCCAAGGCTTTAAATTAAATATATATATTTTTTTAAATGAGGCTCAAGTTCTCAACAATCTAAGGCCCATGACTGAAATACGCAAATAGAATAAATTTTGACGAGGCAGAAGGCCCAAAACTTTATCCAGAAAAAAAATTATAAATTAGGCAGAAGGCCCAAACAATCTAAGACTTAGCATGTGAGGAATTTTAATTTTAAAACGGCTGAAGTTCCATTATTTAAAACCCAACTAAAATCATACAAATTCAAACCATCGGCTATGAGACATTAAAATACACAATCACAGCAATAAGAAAAGGCAGTACAGCCAGCGGCGCTGAGAAGTTTCCGGGGGTCGGCCGACACTTGAAATATTAACGTTTGCTTAGGGAAGATAGGTAGTCGGCCCAACTATATCCGATCCGCCGGCAACCCAACCAAGAAACAGTCAACAAACCCACCGACAAGACGACTTGCTTTCCACCCGACCGGTACACAAGGAACTCCAAAGCCAAAACGTAAAAGGCGTAGCCGCCCACAACCAAGTATGCATAAGCTGTCAAAACTACACGCATGCGTTGGACAGCGACAGCGCGGTGGGGAAACGTCACTGCCTGAATTTTACACCAGCAGCCAGGGCAAGTAACATGAACGCTAATGGCTACAAGGCAGAAATTTCGGCTCGTTGCACCTGGACTTCAAATAACCAAAATACACTTAAACTCCACTGGACGTCGGCCAAACTTTCGTCAACTCGAACACTCGCTGTTGCTCGCGGTAATACCCGCATCAGCCATCTATGAAAACCAACGGCAAAATGTGAACGGACGGGCTTCGGTAATTAAATCACCACTCAACATTGATGTCCTGGGTCGGTGAGCCACGAACCTCGTAGCAATCGGAACAGCTCTTACACACTCCGACACTGCATAGAGACTGTCCGCCGGCCCGGCCCACTGCGTTGCGTGGAGATTTCCTAGCTGATTCACACCAAGCGACCGAC
This sequence comes from Schistocerca serialis cubense, assembly GCF_023864345.2. Taxonomy (NCBI): domain Eukaryota; kingdom Metazoa; phylum Arthropoda; class Insecta; order Orthoptera; family Acrididae; genus Schistocerca; species Schistocerca serialis. The sequence continues at coordinate 70,744,812 of NC_064645.1, forward strand.
GGCTGCACAACGGCTTGCCGGAAACTATCAGCGCCAGACCAAATAAAGTACAAAGTGCGAATATCGATACACAGCGCTGCTGTCACCTGTAGAAGGAGGAAGAATCACGCCATAACCACAATACTCGCGGAAACCAAACGCAGGGTAACAGTAAAGGTTTAAACCAAGGCATAAGCCGGGGCCAGCACGGCTGAGGTCCAGAGAATCTGAGATGCCGGCCGAAGTGGCCGTGCGGTTAAAGGCGCTGCAGTCTGGAACCGCAAGACCGCTATGGTCGCAGGTTCGAATCCTGCCTCGGGCATGGATGTTCGTGATGTCCTTAGGTTAGTTAGGTTTAACTAGTTCTAAGTTCTAGGGGACTAATGACCTCAGCAGTTGAGTCCCATAGTGCTCAGAGCCATTTGAACCACTTTTTTTTTTTTTTTTTTTTTTTGAATCTGAGATTTTCAGAGCAAACAATTTGAATTCAAAATTGGCTGAAAGCCTAACACTTAAGGCTACACGACTTTTTTTTTAGAAAAACAAAGACCTTACGTAAAACAGTTCTTTAATTTGAGGTGAAGGCCTTAAGAGCAAAACAACTCACATTCGACTGAAGGCCCAACACGTAAAATTCAACAACAAGCCTTTAAAATTCGAAAGATCTTACGTGAAACAGTTCTTTAAATTAGGCCGAAGGCCTGAAGAATCTTACGCCTTGAGGATAAAACAACGTTAAATAAAAAAAAAATAATCGTCTCGAGGCCGTACAAGTACAAACAACAAGAACAAATAAAAAAAAAGGTAGTACACCCAAGGGCGCTCAGATGTTTGAGGGTTGGCCTGGCATTCAAACACTAACGCTCACTTAGGTGAGACAGGCAGTCGGGCCGACCATTCGCGATCCGACGACAACCCAACCGACAGTCAACGGACCAAGCAACAGGATAACTTATCTTTCGTGCCCGCGACCGGTGAGCCACGGACGTCGTAGTAATAGGCCCCGGGCAGACACGCGCCACGGAGGCTTCCTCGCTGCTCCACGCCAACCGACCAACTGACCGGGCCGCAAGCAGTGAAAGGACAAAATATACGTCGGCCAATGAGACCACCAACCGACCAACCGAACGAGCAACCAACGGTAGTCCCGCTCCAATCTCCCTCTATCAGACTGTTCATGTGCGTCGCCAACGGTCTGCGACCACTGGCTGTCGGCCCCTGAGCGGCGTTCTCTCCCCGACTTCATTGCTGCTGCGTCGCGACTGCACTGCTGGTCCGTCCCGAAATGACTACCAGACACACGACGACCCGGAAATACTATCAGTCGCTCCAGAGATGGTACGACAGTGCGCTTATCGATACGCGCTGCTGCTGCCGCTCACGGGCAAGTAAGGCAGGAAGTTAGTGACGCCAGCAAGCGGAATAAGAAAACGAGGTGGCAGTACCGTAATAGAAGATGACCAACAATAAATGAGATAAAAGCGAGGCGTGCTCGACTCAGTAGCCACAACAATATCATAGTTGTACACTAGCTGAATGACTTCGATAATGTACCCGATTCTTACGCAATTACCCAGAACCCAACTAACCAAGAGACTACACATGGGGCCGGTATTAGTCTCATGGAGAGAATTTGCAGTGAGCCTGTAGCATGCAATCGCAAAACAAATTCAATATCACATCGTCAATGTGAGGGTGCGAAAGTTACAGAAACGGGCTGCGGTTCATCTGTTACAAGGTTCCGGACTCCAAGGAAAGGACATGCGGTGACCAGAGCTGTGCCAGTATCACAGATGTACACTAGCAGAATGACGCCGACTAAGTCCTCGAGGCTTATGGAGTAGCCCAGTAACCCCCCTAATGGCTATACTACTCCTGAGGGCGGCATTAATATCATTGGAGAAAAGTCGGCAGGGAGCTTGTAGTATGCTATGGCGCATCAAGTGCTGTGTCCCATCGTCATAATGAGTGTGCTAGTGTTACAATAAAGATGAAACTGTGGTGTCACCGCCAGAGACCACACTTGCTAGGTGGTAGCCTTTAAATCGGCCGCGGTCCGCTAGTATACGTCGGACCCGCGTGTCGCCACTATCAGTGATTGCAGACCGAGCGCCGCCACCGGCAGGTCTAGAGAGACTTCCTAGCACTCGCCCCAGTTGTACAGCCGACTTTGCTAGCAATGGTTCACTGACAAATTACGCTCTAATTTGCCGAGACGATAGTTAGCATAGCCTTCAGCTACGTCATTAGCTACGACCTAGCAAGGCGCCATTATCAACTGCTATTTATCTTGTGATGCATGTACCATCAGACCGATGTTCATCAATTATGGATTAAAGTTAAGTATTCCAACAGAAACGTACTATTTTTGCTAGTCTCATATCCCTTTAACTGTTCCAGACCTCACGCTAGCCTGCGTGATCTTAAACGGGTGCCTTTCGGCTACCCGTCATTGTGGATTGTCTGTCTTGCCAGTCCACAACAGAAACCGTGCATCGGTTACAATTTACTAGACACCCAGGAGAGGTTACTGTTGTTGACCGTAGCCACGCAAGTATCACACATGTACACTAGGAGAATGACACCGACAATGTCATCGAGCTTGTAGAATAGCCCAGCACTCGCATAGTGGCGAGACAACTGCTTAGGGCGGCATTAGTCATTTGGAGAAACGTCGTCAGGGAACCTGTAGTATGCAATGGTGAAGCAATTTCTGTGTCACATCGTCAATGCGAGTGCGTGAGGGTTACAGTAAACGGGACGCAGTGGATTGGTTACTAGCAACTGGACTCCCAGGAGAGTTTACATGCGATGACAGTAGCTGCGCCAGTATCATCGATGCACACTACAGAATGACTCCAACAATGTCCTCGAGGCTTATGCAATAGCCCAGGACCCAGCTGATGACAATCGATTCCTGAGGGCGGCATTAGTCTCTTGGAGATTCGTAGGCAGGGAGCTTTTGGTATGCAGTCGCAAAGACATTTCTGTTTCGCATCGTCAACTGAGGGTGCGACGGTTACAGTAAACGGGCAGCGGTGCAACTTCCAGGAGAGGTTCAATTCACTGGCCGTAGCCGCGCCGGTATCATAGATGTACACCAGCAGGCTTATGTAATAGCCTTTTGGCTTATGTAATAGCCCAGCATCCTCCCAATGTTAAGGCAGTTCCTGAAGGCTGCATTAGTGCCTTGGAGATTCGTCTGCAGACAACCTATAGAATGCAATCTCGAAGCATTTTCGGAGTCCCATCGTTAATGTGAGTGTGCGAGGTTTCCAATAAACCAGCAACAGTGCACCGGTTACAAGCAACAGGACTCCCAGGAGAGATTCCATTCTGTCATCCTCGTAACACCGACACCAATTTAGATGGGAGATTGATCAAAGTTTATTACAGTGGGCTGTCGTACATCTCAATGTACGTTAACAATGGACATAAACAGGTGCAAGTGATTTCTAAATAATTTATTAAGACCAACAGTGTTAGCTGCATGGCTCTGCTGGCTGGATATATATCCTTACGCACACATCAACCGTCAGTTCAAAGTAAAATTTCACGGCTAGGCTGAGAGACACTGAAATATGCTTGACAGCAGTTAGACTCTGAAATTCTTGGCATGGAGTTTCGACTTTTAAAATTTTATATGAAATGGGAAATTTGCAGGTATCTGTTCAGTGGAGAGTACGTAACACTTCACACCAAACAACTAAACGTTGCAGCAAAAACTGGAAATAAATGCCCCACATTACAGTGCAAGTGTAACAAAATTGCCCCAGTTTACACAATATTCCCGGGCTCCAATCCCCAGCCATTGGTTAACTGAACACAAGCTTTGGCACAGACCTCCTCTTCCATTGTCAAGGGGTTGACTCTCGTCTAAAAGCCGCTGCCGTGCTCACATAGACAATCCACCGATAGTGACGTCACTGGTCGCCAATCCCACGCCATATATGGCAACGTTTAGGTGGCGCGACTGCCGAGGTTGCTTCGACTCGCCAATCACAGGATCACAGGTCATGCTCAACTGCAGTCCACCGTCCTTATCGAGGGTGTCGTCCAATATTTTGATCTCTGTTGCTTCACATATTAACTATCCCAGAAGCCATTGGTACATATAATAATAGAAGTATCGTCAAATACAATTCTGTGTCCATTTCCCAATGTATGCTCCGTACAGAAGATTTCTCGGGATAGTGTAGGCGGAAACATCTTGCTTGTTCTTTGCGACGCTGTGCAATAGTGTAGTCAGTGTACTCAACATAAATATGGCTACACACACATACACACACACACACACACACACACACACAGACACACACACACACACACACACACACACACACACACACACACACACACACACACACAACAGCTGGGTTGGCCGAGCGGTTCTAGGCGCTACAGTGTGGAACCATGCGACCGCTACGGTCGCAGGATCGAATCCTGCCTCGGGCATGGATGTGTGTGATGTCCTTAGGTTAGTTCGGTTTAAGTAGTTCTAAGTTCTAGGGGACTGATGACCTCAGCAGTTGAGTTCCATAGTGCTCAGAGCCATTTGAACCATTTTGAACACACACACACACACACACACTGCATTATGTATGTTCGTTGTGTTCTGAGGCCTACATCGTCTTTCACAGGCTTCAATAGTTGCTAGATCTCTGTTGGCGGCCTGAAGATTGCATCGATTTTTCTTCAGGAACCAGCTAACTGAGCTACAAAACGGTAAAAACGCGTTCTTAATATCTTCCTCGGACGTCTTCTGCTTTCGTGGCATAGACGAAACTGCTTGAGAAATTTGTCTGCTGTTGTTACCATTTACCTTGAAATCTCTATGTGACTCAGTTCTCTCCGCAGGTTTTCGGCATCTGATACGGTTTCAGCTCGATGTACCAAGGTTCTCAGAACAGACCGTTTCTCTGCTGGGTGGTGATAGCTTGTAGCGTGTAGATACCGACCCGTGTTAGTGAGTTCAGTGTAAGCATAGAGACCGAGTCATCCAATGGGTTATGGACGGACAAGGACGTCAAGGAACGGCAAGAAACTGTCCTTCTCTACTTCCATCGTGAACTCTATGTGATCTTGGATGTTGTTGATGTGTTCGAGCTTTTCGTGTCCATGAGGCCATATGACGGAGGTATCGTCGACATATCGATTAAAACAACCAGGCGTTGCAGGAGTCGTATCGAAAGTGATATTCTCAAAATGTTCCATGAAGACTTTCAGTACAACTGGAGCTAATGTGCTTCCCATCATGACTCCTTCCGTCTGGTAGAAATATTATCCACGATGTAAAAAATATGATGAAGTGAAGTTATGTTTAAATAAATCCACGATGGTGACTTCAAAGAGCCGGGACAGCAAGTCTATAGAGTCTGTGACGGGCACACCACAAGTGAATAAGGTAACCACATCAGAAGTAGCCATAATATCCCATTCACCAAGGCGTTAATTCGATCAATGAAGTCTGTTGTATTTTCAATTTGGTGCGCACTATGTACAACGTGTGTCGACAGGAGGCTGGTAAGATGCTTTGCAAGTGTATAGGTCGGTGATGCGATGGGGCTCACTATACGCCTTAAAGTCGTATTCTTCTCTTGCAACTTTGGCAGACCGTAGAAAGTGCGTGGCCTGGTTGCCTGCGGGAGGAGATTTTCAATAACATATATTGTGCTATATTTGGGGTCGAACTAGGAACCAATAACGTCAGTGGCCGTGGCGTGACTACATAAGCAAGGTAGCAGCATTCAGACGACTGCCAACCACTTGACAATGGCAGAGGTGAACTCTGTCGAAAGCTAGTGGGCAGTTAATCACTTGACGCGGCTTGAAACTCAAGAATATTTTAGTAATGTATATCGCTGGGAAAGCGTGTCTTCGCCGCTCGGGTTTAGCCGAGCGGTTTAAGGCGCTGCAGTAATGGACTGTGCGGCTGGTCCTGGCGGAGGTTCGAGTCGTCCCTCGGGCATGGGTGTGTGTGTTTGTCCTTAGGATAATTTAGGTTAAGTAGTGTGTAAGCTTAGGGACTGATGACCTTAGTAGTTAAGTCCCATAAGATTTCACACACATTCGAACATTCATTCAAAGCGTGTCTTCATACAAATTGTCCCCATGTTAGAGAAAATTTTAACGCCCTGAGATGTAACGATTACCCCTCCAAACTGTAACAAATTGCCAAGCGTGGTGGCATAGCAGTTAGCACCCTGGGCTTGTATTCAGAAGCATGATGTTTCAAATCTACATCCAGCCACTCAGATTTGGGATTTCTGTGATTTCCCTATAACTCCCAAATTTGTACTCCATGTCTAATGACACCATTCAGATGGGACATTAAACCGTAATCTTCCTTTCTGCAAGAAATTATTCCACAACTGTGAAAAATCACCCAATATCTGTCACAAACGGACCCTAAACTATAACAAATTTCCTCCCCCCCCCCCCCCCACTCCACTGTAACAAATTTCTCCAAAACAGTAACAAATTTTCGCCAAGACTTTAACAAACTGCCACAAAAGTATAACAAATTGCCCAAGTGCTGTAAGAAATTGCCATAACAACCTCCTTGAAAAGTGTAAACAAGATGACTCCACAGTCCACATGATGAGCAGTCCAAGATGACAATCCTGATGCTGCTGACACAGTCTGTTTGGTTGTGAGTTTAAAATTCGAGACAGCGAAACAAGATGGCGATCCAGTGCTCAAATGCCAAACTGCCCAAGAGCAGTGAAAGTATGCAACAATGGGAATACCATGAAGTGCATTCGCTTTCAGAAATTTACATTCACAAACCTGATGTGTTGTCAATTGCACCATTGATGACTTCAGAATACAAGATAGCATTCCAAGAGAACGCTGAGAATATAAGTGCAGCCTACAATGGTGCCTGTCCTACATACTTGTTCTAATTACTGTGGGACTGTAGTAATCTACGATTCACTATTCATCCTAAACACCCACTCCTCAGATTCACTTGGTAGGTGCGTTGAACACACCCTAGTCACAGGTTAATCATCATCAAGTGCTGTCACAGGTCTGCCATATCCAGACAGAAAAATCTAACTTGTACAATATATATAATGTGTGTCTATGTGTGATTCGAATACACACAACATATGCAGATAATTGTGCTTTCAGCGTTGCGTACTGGTACTAAGGTACTAATAAAGTTGGGGACAAATCGTCATTGTGCACAATCCTTTCCAATCTTTGAGTCTCCACTCTCAGCACAGTCTGCACTAATCATTGCCCCCACCACGCTGCACTGATGCTTTTAAAGTAGTGTTATTGTCAGCAATGTACAAGCTGAATGCTAGTGATAGTAAATGCATCAGTGTAGGCTTGTCCTCAGCTCAAGAGTTCAACATCATGGCAGTTCCTGAAAAATCCTCTATTTAGTCACGTGAAAATAGAAAATTGACTCTATAGATACTGCCAGTTACGTCAGTATTCAACGCTCAAACGCCCTCCTGTCCAACGGCAGTGAAGATATTCAACAACGTTTATACCATGCAGTGCGTTCTATTTCAGGAAGTTTCATTCTGAAACTTGATGCGTGCTAGCTCAACCATCCAGTATGTGACGAATGGGAATTCTCGGTGATCAGAATATGCGTATGATGTTTTGGAAATGTGTGGCATGTTTTTACAAAGCTTACCCATGAGGAACTTGAGAGGAAGCTTTCGTTACTGATTTCGATGCATACTGTTCTTCTGAACACAGCATGTATGATGCATCTGCATCATCACCACCTGAAATTGATAGAGAATTGTATGCATATTTGGACTTGTCTTTAAACCCTACAGTGTCAAAAAATGGTTCAAATGGCTCTGAGCACTATGGGACTCAACTTGTGAGGTCTTCAGTCCCCTAGAACTTAGGACTACATAAACCTAACTAACCTAAGTGTGGTGTCACCGCCAGACACCACACTTGCTAGGTGGTAGCCTTTAAATCGGCCGCGGTCCGCTAGTATACGTCGGACCCGCGTGTCACCACTATCAGTGATTGCAGACCGAGCGCCGCCACACGGCAGGTCTAGAGAGACTTCCTAACACTCGCCCCAGTTGTACAACCGACTTTGCTAGAGATGGTTCACTGACAAAATACGTTCTCATTTGCCGAGACGATAGTTAGCATAGCCTTCAGCTACGTCATTTGCTACGACCTAGCAAGGTGCCATTATCAGTTGCTATTGATATTGTGAAGAATGTACAGACAAGAGCTACGTTCAATATTGGTGGATTAAGGTTAAGTATTCCAGCAGCTACGTACGTGTTTTGTTAGTCTCATTTCCTTGACCTGTTCCAGACCTCACGCCAGCCTGCGTGAGCTAAAACGCGTGCCTTTCGGCTTCCTCTCATAGTGGGCTGGCTCTCTTGCCAATCCACAACACTAAGGACATCACACACATCCTTGCCCGAGGCAGGATTCGAACCTGCGACCGTAGCGGTTGCACGGTTTCAGACTGTAGCGCCTAGAGCCTCTCGGCCACACCGGCCGGCCCTACAGTGACAGATGACATTAAAAAATGTGAAAAATATGTGTAGCAACCATTTTAAACAGTGTTTAATTTCATGAAGAAAGTGCAGACATGTTAAAGAAGTATGTAGTTAAGATGAATCGAATAAAAATAATAACTAGAATGATTTGTGTATTGAGTAATGTAGATAAAAATGCAGTCGAGGAACTGGGAACATTTATCTATGGGCAGTAGCCTGTAGATGAAATTTAGCTCAAATTTAGATGAGGAGAAGGCCATTCACAGGACATACATATAGCACTGTTCTAGAATAAAGGTTCTTTTTAAGAGGGGCCTTGACTTTACAGTCCAGTTACTGATATATCGATCAGTCTTAGCACATTTTTACATTTGATGAAACGTAACGCTTCAGCTGTTGAAATGTTCGAGAATAAGATAGACTTAATAGTTGTACAAAGAACTGACCAATGGTACAGTATAGTTATAGCAAAATGCTCCATGTTACTGCAGAAACTGAAACAAAATACTTCTCAATGTACATAGGTCTAAGTAGAGAACTCTTCAATGCGACTATGAAAGACATGCACTGCATAGCGCATGTAAAATCATTAGACCACATGTAGAGAGGGATTTTACAGTCCAATTTTTTGCTATGTTGCTGGGATATTGCATATTTTACATGAGAAGATACTTAACAGTTCAACTGATGTACTGTTGCTCGACTTTATGCTACATTACGAAAAGAGATAAAAATGTCCATGTGATTATTCGGAAAAATTAAATACGAAAAGGTGAACCACAGAACGAGGGAGACTGTTGCCCGTCAGTAACATCCTCTCATATGGGGTAGTGCAGCACATAAACAAGACAGTATAGTACAGAACTGTACCTGTACCTGTATGTAATTGTACAGTTCACTAGAAGAATGGCATAGTTTGGTGTTTTATTGGAATACAACACCTGAATGGCATCGTGTGGTGCGTTAGCTGGATGGTATAGTATAATGCTGCATCTGAATACGTTATCTGGATGGTATGGTACAACACATTAGCCACATATCGTAGTACAGTGCTGTAGCCAAATGCTGTGCCTTGATGGGATACTACAGTGCATTAGCCAGATGATATATTACGATGTTGTACCTGAACATAATAGTGAGATTATGTAGTGTGGGAAAGGCCTGCACACAATAATATGGGGTAATTTTATTACAATTTGTCTGAAACATGCAGGATTTGTTACAGTTTTCACTGTAACACGTAGATGTATGTGGCAGAGTGTTAGGTGGTCTCCACTGATCACATTCCCATAATACTTCTGACTCATATAAAATCTCTGAAGTCCTAACGTCATCCAAAATATTTCAGAGTTTAACTGTAGTCAAATATGTTTCATTTTTCAACAACATAGGAATGTGTAGTGTGAGAACAAAAATATATCACTACTCAGCAGACCAATGCAGCTAGCACCAGTGTTCAAAATAAATGATTTAGAAATCCCATGGAAACTTTGATGAGAGTATCTGTGGCTCACGCATATTAGGTGTGGGACGTTCCAGTACAATCAACTGTGTCCTTTCTCCTGTCAGTATTGATGCCTGTGGTACAAAGGAAAAATGATATTATGATGGTCTAATGGTGTATATAGATGACTGTGGCAGCCCAATCTAATACATGCAGTCATGAGAATCCAGAGACCTGCTACTGTGCTGTGTTAGGCATAGAATGTTCCAGTAATTTACAGATGAATCAAATGGAATACCATACTGTGAAAAGCTGCATCAAAGTCCTAAAAGAATATTGCCTCTCTCATACACTACACTCGCACAGAGTTCGAACAGAAATCGAGTTGTTCATTTCTCTTGCCACTTGGCTTACATTTATTTCGAGAGAGAGCTGTTGGTGATCTATTGTTCTGTCCTGTCCATAGCATTAGTACAATTTCAGTTTCATTCTGTTAAGTTCGGACCTAAAAATGGATGAAGCCCTGCAGATTTATAAAGATCTACTTTTGAGAATTCTTTACTTACACGTTTAAAGATTCAAAGGAATACAATACAACTTCAGTTACATACACACTGGACTCGCATTCGGGCGGACGATGGTTCAAACTCGTGTCCGACCATCCTGATTTAGGATTTACGTGGTTTTCCTAAATCGCTTGCCTGCCGCTGTGGCCGAGCGGCTCTAGGTGCTTCAGTCCGGAGCCGCGCTGCTGCTATGGTCGCGGGTTCGAATCCTGCCTCGGGCATAGGTGTGTGATGTCATTAGGTTAGTTAAGTTTAAGTAGTTCTAGTCCAATGGCCTGATGACCTCAGATGTAAAGTCCCATAGTGCTTAGAGCCATTTGAACCATATTTTTGAACCTAAATCGCTTCATATGAATGCAGGGATGGTTCCTGTTAAAGGGATCACCGACTTCATTCCCCATTCTTCTCTAATCTGATGGGACCGATGAGAACGCTGTTCAGTCCTCTCCCTCGAATCAACCAACCAATCAGTTACAGTAAAAGTCGCTGCTTGAATGCACTCTACTTCCAGTGTGACGGGTGTGATACAAGACCTGAATAATTTGAGGGCGCATGTAGTTCACTGTAGTGGCAGTCTGATACATGCACCCATATCTCTCCTGCTAGCCACTACATTGATTATTTGATATTGGATGTCAGGTGCTGCACATGGATGTAGATGAATTATGGAGAATTTACAATTGCGAAAAGCAGCATCAGATTCCTAAAAGAAACTTCTCTGTCACGTCTGGTTCACATATAAGTCATCATTCAATTGTGAAACTGTGCATTTTGTAACATGATGCAATCTTGGCACTGACCATATGTTGTTGTTTGCATAGCATTTAGAACCTTTATACTGCTGACTGCAAATATTTTATATGGTGTTACATTATGCTGCAATGTCAAAGTTTGGTGTTTATGCAGCGTTTGTAAGTGGGTTTGCTGCTGGCCAATTCAGTACTGCCCTCCTGATTTTGCCTTAAAATATAGACGAATGGATTGCGGATGGTTTCAATCATAATCACATACGCGTTGTGATTTCCACCTTCTCGTCTTGTATATATTAGGTTTACTTCCACCGTTCTCCAATACACGGCAGTAGCGACAAGTGGGGTTCAGGTGGTTGGTCATAGGTGTAATACAATAAGCTTAGGCATCTGTGAACATAATACCATAAAAATATTAGTCGATTTGTGATTGCATCATAAGTTATTCTCGATTAAGTACGTTAACTTACGTACTCATTTCTCGCCATTTGCGGGAAGTTCAAATATTCTGCTTTAACATTAAGAAATTTGCGGCCGCGGATCTTAAAATGCTGGGTAAGGCCAATGGTGAGGGAACTATCAGTGGAAGAACGTGCAGAGAATGTTTTCAACGACTTAAAAACGGCGATTTTGATGTCGAAGACCGGCGTGGTGGAGTAAGACACAACGTTTTCGTAGCTACTGAAACAGACGAGGACAGTCACAAGACATCATTATCGACAGCAGTTGATGCGTTCGAGCCCACCACCGAAACACAAACCGCCACAATACAGCGATAGACACCGAAAGGTAATTTTGCAGCAGGTCAGTGCTCGACCCCATTGCACAAAATCCGTCAAAATATACATGGAAACGTTGAAATGAGAAGTCCTGTCCCTCCAGCCATATTTTACATACGTTTCTCTCTCTTGTTCGATCAGTGGCTGACCAGCACTTCCGATCATACGAACAAGTGCAAAATCGAATCGATTCATGGAGCCCCACAAAAGGCGCCCAGTTCTTCCGCCAGGGGATTCGAATGCTATCCGAAACATGAGAGAATGTAGTGGCCAGCGATGGGCAATAGTATGGATCATAAATTTTTTATAAGCTTTTCAAAATAAAATCCCGAACTTCGAGAAAAAACGGCTGAACCAGTGTCGTAGACCTAGTACATAGTACTCAGCAGGAAATGTTTTCATCTGAATATATTTCACTAAGTAAAGACGACATTCAAAAATTGTACGTTTCAGTCTCAATTTATCGATGGCTTGGCCAATCCATGAAACACAGAATGGGCGTCGTATTGTGCTTTAAAATGTTGTCCATGCGAAATTAAATCGGTACGTTACGTGCAAGTAAAAGTGTATATCGATGAATATTGCAAACACTCTCATGTCTACGAAGGTATCATATGAAAACACCTGCTAACGAGTCTTAGCGTGCCTCCAGGGCTCGTGAGGAAAGTGACATTGTCTTTCAACGTTACTATCGGTGGTCAGTATGGTATTTCCATGAGATAAACAGCTCTCAATAGAGACTGTGTTGAAGGGATCTCGCTGCTGTCCGTCAGAAATGATTTAGAAATGCAGTACGTACCTTTGATTATCGAGTCGCTCATTCCTGTTTATCGCTTAAAAATACAATGCTAGCCGGAACACTATAGCTGAGTCGGCGTCAGTTAATTTATGACGGTTGAAGTAGGCTTTCATTTGTATATAATAAAAAAATTTCCAATACTTTATTTGTTTTTAATTCCAAAACGTACTGTACTTTGTGGATAGCCCTCGTATTACAAAATTATTCTCATTTTTCATGAAATATCTTAAAGCTGATACAAGCAACTATAGCGGTATATCGTTAAAGTTGGTTGGCTGTGGAATTTTGCTTTCTGTGAGGCAGAATATGAACATGCATTCTATTAACAATGATCGTGTGAGAGTCAGCTCTCTCTTTTAGCCCGCAGAACACAGAAGGCAGTACGTATAGTGTTTCCCGAATTCTAGTCAGTATTCCACACGATTCCACGACGTCAGCAGATGAACAGTTTATGGAAAATGACTTTGAATGATTATGTTGAGGAGTTCCTAGCAATTAGTGCGTTGTTCTTAATGGTTAGACGACTCGATCTGTCTGGTTACGACCGCGGATGGAGGTAGATGCTGTGACGTCAACTGGTCCAAACCCATGTGGTGCAGGACAAAGCAGCGTACCTTGGATGACGTTTGCTTTGCTGTTGAGACCACGTGACCTCATCTGGTGCTTGGCAGAGTCCCTGTGCTATACTGGCGCTGACTTGGACATGGGAGTCTGGCGAGGGCATACGACTCCGGCGTGTGAACAGTGGAACAGCCTGCTGCAGGCTGTGACATCTTGAGTCACAGTATAGGGCATGGCGAGACGGCAGGAGCGGGTGGAGTTTGTGCGATCCATTGTCTGCGGGCCGACATCTTAGGTGGTGCAGCACAGCGTGGTGTTTATTTAAATAAAGACACAAGTGCTTACCGCACCATACACGAAGGTGACGAGTGTTTAAAAACCTTACTGGATGGATCACTGAACTATATAGTTTTAAAGTTAGGCAAATTGTCTAGTTCTGACAACCAGAGTGTTGTTACTTAGAGTAACTGCATTTCTCGCCGTTATTTATTTTCAACTTAAGACACATGGATCTTTTCAACATCTCACCATTTAAAACTTACATTAACTGAGGTGAGGAAAGCTGACTGAACTGCAGTGTCAGAGGAATAGAATGCGGGGGGAGGGGGGGGGAGGGGGGGAGGGGGCTTAAGCAAATCACACATGGGCTTAAACATATGGTACAGGAATTGTGATGTCATAGGAATACCGATGAATTTCGAATTTTCTACCATTTTAAACATTTCATTTTGCACTTTTCTTAAAAACTCTAGATAAGTAAGCTGATAGCCACGAAAGCTGCTCAGTGAGCTGCGAAATTTTAGAACCATGACTTCTGTGTATAGCTTTGTATGTCCCTACACATCTGAGTGAAAAATGACTTTTGACCTTCATGGGGAAAACAGTCTACTTCTAGTAAGTGGTTTCACATGTTGCTAGCCGTAGGTCAGCTATAAAGGTGATTCAGGTTGGTTGCTACCTATATGGTCAAATATGTATTTACATATCCTAAATGGGTTTTCAGGAGAAGGTGACAGCTTTGGATAAAGTCTTTTATCACGACTATGACTAGGAAACCTTCTGTATGCATTCCTGAGTTCTAGCGTGCAAGAGGAATCGGCTTGGCTGAAAGACAACTTCTTTTGTTCCACGTGTGAACAGCATGCCGGTTTAGATCTGGATTGCAAGGGGGGGGGGGCGGGTGGAATCTATTGTCTTGGGTGAAACAACACCCAGCGTCCAGAACAAGAATGTGGGGAGGAGGTGACCTTGGGAGACAAGTCCTTTGTCCGCCACCTTGAATTTTTATTAAATCTGACACCTGAAGCACAATGCACTGTAATTTTGTACTTAATACAACAACCATACTTTCCCAGTGACATCACAGAAGTGGGGGAAGACCCTGTAGCACAACTGGGCTATTTTGATTTCCCCACAATTCTTTTTAATTTCCCAGCTTTTTTTAATTTCACTAATTTTTTGAGTATCATGCCAACTTTATAATGTCTCGCCATTTTATACATAGTGCAGTTGTTGTATGTCACAGTGGGTGAGGTGGGAGGGAGAAGGGAAATCTTCCAAAAGCACATTACTTCATAGGGGAGGCTGACAAATCTGCCAACAATGAAGCCTGTGTTCGAACACCTCTGGCCGTGCTGACTCCTTTAGCGATGGGAAATTTATTAAGTTCTTGATTCAAAACCTATGCCCATAACCCGAACATCTTCCGTTTTGCTGACTCAATAATGGTCATAAGTGAGCACTAACATCTGTGATTCAAGAATATATAGCTATCTCCTTATCTGTTGGTTGGGTGAAAACATAAGAAAACCCAAATTCCTTGGTCCAGGCATCTAACCAATTACAATTTACTGTAAATTAATGTAGCCATTCCCGAAAGGAAACTATTTCGGTCATAAAACTTAGGGGAACCCAACAATACAGCAAAAATCCCATGTACAACGGCGTCTCGTTTCGCAGATTAAGAACACCTCAGTACAGGTTGACCATCAAAGATGTTGATGAACTTTGTCATTCGGTGAAGCACATATTTGTTCCAGAAGGAGGCTGCTGGTTCAAAGTTGACCGTATTTCCATTTATAGGACTGGAAATGTACACTGGCGTTTTCATAACCATTGAGATAAATGAACGTGTCGGCTGGTCTCCACAGTTATTGAATTTTAATATTGTGCCTTGCATTGGAAATAGCTGATGTTTTCGTTATTATAACTGAGCAACACTCAAGCTAGTCAGGCACTCTCGAACATTATGTGACTTTTGGTTTATATGCATGAATAGCCACGAGACTTGGAGCTATACTGGTCGATACCTACGCGATATAAGCTCCATGCACTTGTTTTGTCATGAGGAGAAAATGATGTAAAAGCAGCCTCTAGACAAAACAATTGTATGGAGCTAATATGGCATAGGTATCGACCTGTATAGCTTCAACCCTCCTGGCTATTCATGAATATAAACCTAATGTTTAACTGGAAGGCCCGTGGACCTACATCACATCGCAAAAATAGTTAATTTGTCCATCTGTCTGTATGCTGTAATCCCACAACACAAGCAAACAGGGCGACTACGATTAGGAAATGCGAAACGTGCGGCAGAATCCAAAACTGCTGCAAAGTTCTCCAATTTCGTTCCCAAGAATTTATCGGTGTATCTGCCAGATACGTAAGACATAATCCGCATGATAGATTGCTATTTTCAGACTCTTTTCTTAGCGTCCTCCTTCCTCGCTCTTTTCTGCCTCCATTTGTTTCATTTTTTTTTCCTCGTCCGTCTCTTTTTAATTTCGAGGATGTTTTGTGTCGGAGTAATTCTTTGGAAGCTGGTTGCTCGCCAGAGCAGAAAAAGACCTCTCAGCCATTGTGACGCTATGGAAGTTAGCATTTCGCTTTCAGACAAAAGACGGCCACGTCGGCGTGTCCGCGGCGGCCCTCAGCCTCCGCCTCAACCGCCTGCCGCCCCCGCCGCCGCACCCACCGCCGCCACCACCGCCGCCATTGTCCGCCCCACGGAGGCTCGCTGGCCGGCCACTCCTCCTCATCGCACACGCCAGTCGCCACTTTTTAATCCGTGCAACAATGGCGGGCCCGCCGTCTTTCATCTTAGTCGTTTTCATGCGGCGCGCTGCGGCGCCAGCCTTTATATACCACATCCTGGACCACGAGAAGGACCGAGGTCCTAAGTATTATTTACGGAAGCCCCATCGAGAAAAAGTAATTTCAGGAAAACATGTGTCACATGCAGAAGAAAAATGTAGGGTCAACGTAAATAGGGAAGGAAGGGGCTTTCGTACAAAGAGGGCTATAAGGTGAAAAGATTTGTTACACGTACGTTGGCTGTACTGAAAGAATGAAAACGTGGTAGTAAAGTTGTTATTATCTGACATGCAAATGAAAAATGTGTCGTGAGCGTAATTACGATGCGAAAAGCGTGTGCTAGAAAGGGACTTAAGCTGGAAGGATTCTTGCATAAAGCTCCTCAGCTTGTAGTCTAGTGGTTACCATCGCTGCTTCTAGAGCACAGAATCCCCGGTTCGGGGGACGGAATGTTCGGTTTGTCCTAATAATTTCATCTCATCACAAAGATGCGCAGATCACGCAGTGGGGTCAACTAGAAAGACTTGTATTTGGTGGGCGAACAACCTCTCACCCGATGACGGCATGCGACCATTTCATTTCATTTCTTCGACATGCAATGATTCTCTCTCTCTTTTTTTTATTACTGACGTAGATCTTTAACATTATGTGTGCAATTGTAGTGACACTGCTTCTACTCAAGGTACAACACAAAGTTGTCTCCATTCAAAGTGATGTGCTCGTACCAATTGAGAATTGATATTCTGAAACTTTTTTGAAACTATGTATATGAACAGATGTGCTTAATGCATCATGCCCATTTTCCTCTCGTCCATATTACAATTTTCTCCGTTCCTGGAGGCCGCAGCCAATTGGATTAAAACCATACGACAGCAGAGTGGGTGATCGATCATATAAACTGTTGCTGTTGTTGAAGACATCATTGGGTCCACATCGTGATAGTGATTTAGGATAATTTTAAGATTCTAGCGATTGTCTTCTAGGTTTCGGCTGTTGCTGATAGCGTCGAGGTCTTTAAAATCAGGCAGAATGGCACAGTCAAGTACCTATATACACTGTCTGAAAAAAAAAAATCATCTAGAAGACTTCGTCGATCTTGAGCCACTGACTGTATATACCACTTGACGAACAGTGGTTTCAACGTCGTCTGCCAGCAGATAGCGTAGTGGCATAGCTACCAGAGCGGAATCTGCGTCTACTCTTTAATGGGGAATGCTTACAACCAGAAGACTCAGTTTGGTGTAAACGTGTGAAGCAAGGAGGTCACCATGCCACGGAGTCGCAGTCGAGCTTCCTACAGCCAAATAAACGAGTTTGAAAGGGGTAAAATGCGACATTCCGAGTGGCGGAAACTTTCACAGAAGTTCGAAGTGCTGAGTCAGTTGCACAACGATGCTGGTATTAGCGGTCACGTGACCATTCTCACACCCTTGGACGAGGTTCTGGGCGTCCACATAGCACAGGCGCCTGTCAGGATCGTCTTATCCTAAGGGCAACAGCAGCAGATCGTATGCTACTACAACAAAAATAAGACGGCTTCTGAGGTATCGAAACAACATGTCGCGAAGTATTTATCAGCCCATCTTTCACCCATACCACAGCGTCGACGGCCAAAGCTCGACTGGTGTCGTCAGAGAATCACTTGAACAATGGTTGGATAACGTATCTCAGGACAGTATTCGTCATTTATCGACTGGATGCCAAGGTCACCACCTGCACTGCCACCGATGGTGGCTACACCACTCAATAGTATGAATGTCTCAGTATGGTTTGATATCTCGTACCTCAGAACTGCTTGTGCTATTGATCAGTTTATGTAATCATTTCATGTTATCCATATGCACTGCTGTAAAAATAAATCTTGAGTGAATTGGAACACTCTAAAACGGCGTACTACTTGTTTTCGCCACAGAGTATGTACTGTGATATACAAGTCGTCGACGATGTTACACATGTACACACAGTGGGCTGTGAGACTTTTCTCTGAGGCACGTTAGCCCAGAATCAAAAGAAAAACATTTTTTAATCTAATTTTTTGACAAAGGTCTTCAGGTTAACTTGCCTGTCTATGGAAAGTGGTTGAAGGACTGCGAAGCCTCGAGTAGGCCACAACGTAATACACGCCCACGCCTCAGCGCAGAATATGGAGATCAGACGTCCTTAATGTGGTATACGCAGCGAAATGTGATGGCAGAGTGCAAGGATGGTGCAGGCACAAGTGTTTGGGAGGACAACGTTAGACATAAGGCGCCACAGCAGACGAACCCTATGCAATCCTATGTAGGTCCAACGACACTGTCGATTCAGTTGTAAAGGGTATGGGATCATCGACACTGGACCGCGGATAAATGGTAACATGTCGCCAGATCAGATCAATTACGTTTATTACAACTTGTGTCTGCATAACCCTCGTCCAGGCAAACGGTTGCTAGACATAAGCAGTGGGGTCATGGGGCTCCGACACCAATTTTGATATCAAATTAATTGTGGACATTAATTCAACTGATCAATTAATTACACCCTATCCACTGAACCACATGGGTTTCCCCCAGGTGGCACGTGGTTTCCTTCCCTTCCCTTCCCCCACCACTCACCATTTCCGCCCCCTTCCTCTCTCCCATAAACTCCCAACCCCCACCCCTCCACCTCTGTAAATGGTGGGAAATTGAAATATTGGTAGGAAATTAAAAATTTGTTAGAAATTCAGAAACCTTTGCGTCATCGGTCTTCCGACTGGTTTGATACAGCTCGCAACGAATTCCTCTCCTCTACAGCTATTTCCCTATACAGTTCCCTCTAGTATGAAGGAAGTCATACTCTCATGTCTTAACAGATGCCCTATCACCCTGTCTCTTCTCCTTATCAGTGTTTTTCGCAAATTCCTTTCCTCTCCAATTCTGCGCCGAACCTCCTCATTCCGTACCTTATCAGTCCACCTAACTTTCAAAATTCGTCTGTAGCACCACATCTCAAATGCTTCGATTCTCTTCTGTTCTGGTTTTCCCATATTCCATGTTTCGCTACCATACAATGCTGTACTCCAGACGTACGTTCTCAGAAATTTCTTCCTCAAATTATGGTCTAAGTTTGATACTTCTCTTGGCCAGGACTATCCTTTCTGCCATTGCTAGTCTGCTTCTGATGTCCTCCTTGTTCCGTCCATCATTGGTTATTTTGGTGCCTAGGTACCTGAATAACTTAAGTTCATCTACTTCGTGATCATCAATCTCGATGTTAGGTTTCCCACTGTTCTCATTTCTGCTACTTCTCATTACTTCCATCTTTCTTCGATTGACTCTAAGTAAATATTCTGTACTCATTACATTGTTCATTCCCTTCAGCAGATTATGTAATTATTCTTCACTTTTACTCAGGACAGCAATGTCAATTCAGATTTATTGGGAGGAATATCAAATTTTGTGCATTCATCTGGAGACCAACTGACCTACTTCGCAACATCAGCACCAGAGAATGCTTTAGCCCGCCCCCTCCCTCTCCCTCTCCCTCTCCCTCTCCCTCTCCCTCTCCCTCTCCCTCTCCCTCTCCCTCTCCCTCTCCCTCTCCCTCTCCCTCTCCCTCTCCCTCTCCCTCTCCCTCTCCCTCTCCCTC
The DNA here is from genome assembly GCF_023864345.2 of Schistocerca serialis cubense. Taxonomy (NCBI): domain Eukaryota; kingdom Metazoa; phylum Arthropoda; class Insecta; order Orthoptera; family Acrididae; genus Schistocerca; species Schistocerca serialis. The sequence continues at coordinate 70,764,889 of NC_064645.1, forward strand.
TCCCTCTCCCTCTCCCTCTCCCTCTCCCTCACTCTCTCCCACACACTTTTCCTCAGCCTGAGCCTTCCTCCTACCCCCTGACCCACTTCCCTGTTTCCCCCTCTTGCCCCTTCTCTTTCTGCCCACCCACCACCACCACCATTCCCCCTTCTCCCCTTCCTACATCCCCTAACCCCTTTCTGCTCTTCCTTCCCTCCTTCCCTCCTCCTGAAGTGATCACTGAAATAAAGGGCAATAGCCTCCTACTGATCTATAGGTGAATAGATGCTGCTGGGAGGAATGTAAGGATGCATTATAATAAAATCAGAATAGGGACCCACTGGTTCAGTGCATGTGTTTTTTCATTTACTGGCATTTCTTTCTCCTGGTCCATTTGGGTAAGGAAGGGCTGTCAGCAGCACAGTCCACCGCTCTTCAGCTGAGAAATATAACATGAATTAAGAAGATGACATGAAACACATAAAAAGGTGATAAAAGGGGAATAAAAGAACATAATAAGAGGGCGAGACATTGGGGTTAACAGAGGATGTAACGGAAAATGTGAACATTTATTATAAAAAAATTATTAAAGCCACATTTATTGCTGTAAAAATCTAAACTTTTGTACATGAAATACAAAATAGCTGTGCTTTAGCAAAAAATGTAATAAAACATGGAGGATTAATATTTTTCCATAAACTTGAACTTTTTATTGTTTTATTCTCTTTTGTAAAAAAGCCATAACTCGTATTCTAATCATGTAACTAATCTGAAAATTTTATTGTAGTGTCCTGACAAGGTTATAAGACCACTGAACTACCGTTATTAATTTATCTTACAAACTGTATCATTAACGGAGTTTTTAATTTCGAATATCCAAAATTAGCTTTTTTTCTACATACAGTCATATAAAAACCAGTATATAATTGCAGGATTTCGTATTTTTGTTTAGTTTCAGGGCGACAGCAACACGTTACGAAGAGCTCCTGAAAATTTCATAACATTTGCGGATATACTTTTTGAGAAAAGACTTCTAATAACGTAAAAAAGTGTACATCAGAGAAAATGAGGTTCAAAGCTTTTTGTCTCATCTACATGTAATAAGCTTCCCTCAGTTTTAAAATCCTTCATACTGATACACCGCACCCAGCAGGTTCCAGGTTTCTCTTCTCTGTTCTTCGAATCTGCCTGGCCTGTATATGCAGGTAAGACACTGATCTGCTTGCTTTCTTGATCCTACTCTCGTCGATGGCATAAAATGCACTTGTTGTAAACACACCGGTATCTATATCAACTCTCTTCAGTACTTCAGTTCTGCCACTATTTGCGTTATTGTAACATAAAACTGTATCAGACACCTATTTTGAGTACTTCAAGTCCGCAATATGTCCTTTTTGAGCATCAAATCCAAATTATATTATTGAGGCTTTCATTTGCATTTTATGTCTTTCTGTGAAGACGCTTCCTCACTAAATCAGGGTTTGCCGGAAACATGAATGTGGGATTCACTGCATTCATAACAGGTTCTGGTAATGAGTGTTTATGTGAATACGTCTAGTTTCTGTTGTTGAACCAATCGCCTTTCGGACATAGATTGTGCATTGGTCTTTGGTCTGTGGATAGTTTGTGGAAGAAAACTGCCCACACAGCACATCTCATTGCATCTAAATTATGTGTGTTTTTCCCGACAACTCTCCCATAAAATAACTGAAGACAATCGATTTATTTCAAAGCCTGCCACCAGCCGAAGTGTCCATGCGGTTCTAAGCGCTGCAGTCTGGAACCGCGAGACCGCTACGGTCTCAAGTTCGAATCCTGCCTCGGGCATGGATGTGTGTGATGTCCTTAGGTTAGTTAGGTTTAACTAGTTCTAAGTTCTAGGGGACTAATGACCTCAGAAGTTGAGTCCCATGGTGCTCAGAGCCATTTGCCAAAGCCTGCCTTTTCCTCCTAATGGTTTTCCATCCTCAAGTACTTCACCATTCTTCTCTTTCAGCAAGCGACGAACCCTACCACCAAGCCTCTCTTGGATGAGGCCAACACAGTCCAACGTTTCTATTGTCTTATTGAACTGATTTTTATCTGTTAGAACTTTGAACAAAGGTGTTCAGTATATCTAACACCATGCTGGTCCTGAGATCTGGTGAACATCCCACAACTACAGCAGCCTCCATGCCCCCAATTGAGCCACTATAATTTTTAGAGCAGGCATAAAGAGATGTGTGACCCCTTTTCATCCAGGTCCCATCTACAGACACACAGGTCAGCAATATTTATCGGAGATTCACTGTCATGAATACCTACCCCAGAATCTATTTCTTTTTGGTTTATTTCCAGCAATTCCTCCACTGCTTTCTCCATATAAACTTTGGCAGTATTGCATACAGCATCAGACATTTCTTTATTTATTTTTTCAAACCTTGCACAAGGTGGGAGCACGTTCAGAAAACCACACAATAAATTACATCTTTTCCTGCCCTTTCCGAGGCATCTCAGAGACTATGTTAATTTAATATTGCTTTCACAGGTAACAGTGTCTTTTTTTTAGGAGAAAAATCTAAAATTCATAGCCACACGAATTAGAAATTAATTTAAAATGATAAGCTATTTGCACTCTACTTTCTTCAACAAAAATCATGTGTTCCATATTTTTACAGCTAACACGGGAACATGAAAAGTTTATAGCCTGGCAGAGAAGCTTTGAGTCAATGAGTCTGAATCCAGTGCAATCCATATCAACATTATTCAAGCACCAGTACTAATCTCCTGTCCCAAATTCGTTGCTGAGACTGAGAGCTTATGTTCTTCATAACGAGCTGCCTCATCCCTTTCCTAAACACAATTTTTCAACCACCCATTGTCCATAAATCTTGACATCCACGCAAAGGTTTACAAATTCAATCTTCCACGTACTAATATGTGTTAGTATTGACAAAACGTAAATAAACCACATTCAAGAAAGTTTTCCATCAAAGATATAGGTGTCAGCCAGTTGTCAGCCAAAGATATCGAGAGAAAATAGCCTTCACACTGACAAAAATTCCTCTGAAGCAGGCAGTTCCCCAAAAGGTGGGAGTGGCCACCTGTGCAGAATTAATCAGTTTAACAATTTTAAAAATTTAATTGCATTTCTAAAGCTGCTATCACGATAAAATTCACACACAACATAGACTAAACTGTGTAGATCAAGAAAATAATATTTCTGAAAAATCGATTTTTTGGACCAAAATCAATTACATCTCCCCCACACCTCTTAAAAATACGCTTACAGGAAGACGTTCATTGTGTTACAGTTAAAAACGTTCCACATAAAAATAAAAACACTAAAAACACACTGGAGTCATAAGTACAAGATAAAAGTGGGCAGAGTATTAAAAATCCATACCAAAGCGACAGCACTACAAAAACACTGCACTAGACGTAGCACACACAACAAAAATTAAAACCATGAGAAAGAACACAGGAGGGGCTCACCAAGGGCAGTTAGGCCTGAGAGGAAGGAAGAGGATGGCCACAGGGAAGGGGGGCTGGAGAAGGTGTGAGGAAAAGCTGGCGTTAGGTGGTGCACAAAGTGGCAGGAAATGGGCAGGGTGGGAGAGGGAATGCAGGCCAGGAGGGATTGCAATGACTCTAAACGGGTTGGCTGGAAAGGTAGAGGGTGTAGGAGGAAGTAAAAACGTTTCAGGGGAAGGGAACTCTGGGGTGGGGGGTGGGGGAAGGTGGGGACAGAGTTGGTAGCAGGGTAGATACCAGGGCAAAGCTCGTCATCCAGAAGAAGCAGGCGCTGGAAGTTGCGTTGGTACAGGAGGTGGAGGGTGTGGAAGTGGAGAGAAGGTAGGACTCAACAGCAAATGTGCAGCAACAGGCAAGGGTAGAGAAGATAGGAGATGCCACAGGGTGAGGGGGATCATGTCTGGCAAATGTGTTCAAGGAAAAGGAGATGTGAGAAAGGGATGAGGTTGAATACGATCCTTGTGGGTGCTGCGAGATGGATACAGAAAGCGAGGCAGAGTGCTTGGTGTCCCAGGATTTGAAGGGCTGTATGGAATATTTATGGGGAGGAAATCTGGGTGTTGCTGGCGTAGCGAAGGATAGGATGGATCAAGGATTGGAAAGTGTGGAAGATGTTGGAAAGATGCAGTCCCCATGTTCAGCTGGACAGGAGTTTCTGGTGGCAGAGTCTGTTGTGGGCTTTGTGTTGGATCATAAGTAGATGGGGAGTCCAGGCGAGGTGGCATTAGATTTTGAGGACAAGGTATTTCAGGGAAGGAGTGAGTTGGAAAGGACAACTATAAATGGAAAGGTAGAAATCATAAGGCCAGAAGGAGGGGGTGGTACATCCTATGATGACTGTCTCAATCTTGGAAGAAGGATCCAAGTGATGAAATGGTGGAGGTGGGTTTGAAGGGTACACTGGGACCATCGAAGGGTAGGATACCGGGCCATGAAGGTGGTGTCAACAGCAAATTGGAGGAGATGAACAGATGGGGGAGGTTTTGGCATATCTGCAGCATGCAGTAGACAGGGCAGAGGGGAAAGGACAGAGCATTGGGGCACACCTGCAGTGGGATGAAATGTATAGCAGTTGGTATTGTGGATAGTGACATAGGAAGGATGGTGGGAGACGAAAGAAGCAACGAGACAGACGAAATTGATAGCAAGGGGGTAAGTGTGAAATTTAAAGAGGAGTCTGGAATGCCTTACACAGTCATAGGTTATCTGGCGATCAGGGGAAACAATGATAGTGGAACAATGTGAGTTAATTTGGCGGGATGGAGGGTTGTTAAGGTTAAGTGGTTGTCAGTGGAGGAGGGCCAGATGCCACACTGGGTAACGGTAAAGAGATGGTGCTGGTTGAGCTAGAGATGACATATTGGTCTCACCGCGGACATCTAGTACTCAGATACACAGAATTGATACCATCAAAGTGTATGGGATTGAAGATGGCGTTAATGAAACGTCGAGACTAGTAGCGAAATAAATATATCTTAAGTACAACTGGTGGAGTTTCATTTTTAATAAAAAATATACCAACTGATGTCCCACTATTATCCAATTGAAATATGGATGTACAAAGAGTGAGGAAAATTGTTGGGAGATGGTGGAGGTGAGACAGGTGGGGTGATAGGAAGATTTGTCAGAATGGGGTTTGTTGAGTATGCAGTACGTACCTTTGATTATCGAGTCGCTCATTCCTGTTTATCGCTTAAAAGTACAATGCTAGCCGGAACACTACAGCTGAGTCGGCGTCAGTTAATTTATGACGGTTGAAGTAGGCTTTCATCTGTATATAATAAAAAAATTTCCAATACTTTATTTGTTTTTAATTCCAAAACGTACTGTACTTTGTGGATAGCCCTCGTATTGCAAAATTATTCTCATTTTTCATGAAATATCTTAAAGCTGATACAAGCAACTATAGCGGTATATCGTTAAAGTTGGTTGGCTGTGGAATTTTGCTTTCTGTGAGGCAGAATATGAACATGCATTCTATTAACAATGATCGTGTGAGAGTCAGCTCTCTCTTTTAGCCCGCAGAACACAGAAGGCAGTACGTATAGTGTTTCCCGAATTTTAGTCAGTATTCCACACGATTCCACGACGTCAGCAGATGAACAGTTTATGGAAAATGACTTTGAATGATTATGTTGAGGAGTTCCTAGCAATTAGTGCGTTGTTCTTAATGGTTAGACGACTCGATCTGTCTGGTTACGACCGCGGATGGAGGTAGATGCTGTGATGTCAACTGTTCCAAACGCATGTAGTGCAGGACAAAGCAGCGTACCTTGGATGACGTTTGCTTTGCTGTTGAGACCACGTGACCTCATCTGGTGCTTGGCAGAGTCCCTGTGCTATACTGGCGCTGACTTGGACATGGGAGTCTGGCGAGGGCATACGACTCCGGCGTGTGAACAGTGGAACAGCCTACTGCATGCTGTGACATCTTGAGTCACAGTATAGGGCATGGCGAGACGGCAGGAGCGGGTGGAGTTTGTGCGATCCATTGTCTGCGGGCCGACATCTTAGGTGGTGCAGCACAGCGTGGTGTTTATTTAAATAAAGACACAAGTGCTTACCGCACCATACACGAAGGTGACGAGTGTTTAAAAACCTTACTGGATGGATCACTGAACTATATAGTTTTAAAGTTAGGCAAATTGTCTAGTTCTGACAACCAGAGTGTTGTTACTTAGAGTAACTGCATTTCTCGCCGTTATTTATTTTCAACTTAAGACACATGGATCTTTTCAACATCTCACCATTTAAAACTTACATTAACTGAGGTGAGGAAAGCTGACTGAACTGCAGTGTCAGAGGAATAGAATGCGGGGGGAGGGGGGGGAGGGGGGGAGGGGGCTTAAGCAAATCACACATGGGCTTAAACATATGGTACAGGAATTGTGATGTCATAGGAATACCGATGAATTTCGAATTTTCTACCATTTTAAACATTTCATTTTGCACTTTTCTTAAAAACTCTAGATAAGTAAGCTGATAGCCACGAAAGCTGCTCAGTGAGCTGCGAAATTTTAGAACCATGACTTCTGTGTATAGCTTTGTATGTCCCTACACATCTGAGTGAAAAATGACTTTTGACCTTCATGGGGAAAACAGTCTACTTCTAGTAAGTGGTTTCACATGTTGCTAGCCGTAGGTCAGCTATAAAGGTGATTCAGGTTGGTTGCTACCTATATGGTCAAATATGTATTTACATATCCTAAATGGGTTTTCAGGAGAAGGTGACAGCTTTGGATAAAGTCTTTTATCACGACTATGACTAGGAAACCTTCTGTATGCATTCCTGAGTTCTAGCGTGCAAGAGGAATCGGCTTGGCTGAAAGACAACTTCTTTTGTTCCACGTGTGAACAGCATGCCGGTTTAGATCTGGATTGCAAGGGGGGGGGGGGCGGGTGGAATCTATTGTCTTGGGTGAAACAACACCCAGCGTCCAGAACAAGAATGTGGGGAGGAGGTGACCTTGGGAGACAAGTCCTTTGTCCGCCACCTTGAATTTTTATTAAATCTGACACCTGAAGCACAATGCACTGTAATTTTGTACTTAATACAACAACCATACTTTCCCAGTGACATCACAGAAGTGGGGGAAGACCCTGTAGCACAACTGGGCTATTTTGATTTCCCCACAATTCTTTTTAATTTCCCAGCTTTTTTTAATTTCACTAATTTTTTGAGTATCATGCCAACTTTATAATGTCTCGCCATTTTATACATAGTGCAGTTGTTGTATGTCACAGTGGGTGAGGTGGGAGGGAGAAGGGAAATCTTCCAAAAGCACATTACTTCATAGGGGAGGCTGACAAATCTGCCAACAATGAAGCCTGTGTTCGAACACCTCTGGCCGTGCTGACTCCTTTAGCGATGGGAAATTTATTAAGTTCTTGATTCAAAACCTATGCCCATAACCCGAACATCTTCCGTTTTGCTGACTCAATAATGGTCATAAGTGAGCACTAACATCTGTGATTCAAGAATATATAGCTATCTCCTTATCTGTTGGTTGGGTGAAAACATAAGAAAACCCAAATTCCTTGGTCCAGGCATCTAACCAATTACAATTTACTGTAAATTAATGTAGCCATTCCCGAAAGGAAACTATTTCGGTCATAAAACTTAGGGGAACCCAACAATACAGCAAAAATCCCATGTACAACGGCGTCTCGTTTCGCAGATTAAGAACACCTCAGTACAGGTTGACCATCAAAGATGTTGATGAACTTTGTCATTCGGTGAAGCACATATTTGTTCCAGAAGGAGGCTGCTGGTTCAAAGTTGACCGTATTTCCATTTATAGGACTGGAAATGTACACTGGCGTTTTCATAACCATTGAGATAAATGAACGTGTCGGCTGGTCTCCACAGTTATTGAATTTTAATATTGTGCCTTGCATTGGAAATAGCTGATGTTTTCGTTATTATAACTGAGCAACACTCAAGCTAGTCAGGCACTCTCGAACATTATGTGACTTTTGGTTTATATGCATGAATAGCCACGAGACTTGGAGCTATACTGGTCGATACCTACGCGATATAAGCTCCATGCACTTGTTTTGTCATGAGGAGAAAATGATGTAAAAGCAGCCTCTAGACAAAACAATTGTATGGAGCTAATATGGCATAGGTATCGACCTGTATAGCTTCAACCCTCCTGGCTATTCATGAATATAAACCTAATGTTTAACTGGAAGGCCCGTGGACCTACATCACATCGCAAAAATAGTTAATTTGTCCATCTGTCTGTATGCTGTAATCCCACAACACAAGCAAACAGGGCGACTACGATTAGGAAATGCGAAACGTGCGGCAGAATCCAAAACTGCTGCAAAGTTCTCCAATTTCGTTCCCAAGAATTTATCGGTGTATCTGCCAGATACGTAAGACATAATCCGCATGATAGATTGCTATTTTCAGACTCTTTTCTTAGCGTCCTCCTTCCTCGCTCTTTTCTGCCTCCATTTGTTTCATTTTTTTTTCCTCGTCCGTCTCTTTTTAATTTCGAGGATGTTTTGTGTCGGAGTAATTCTTTGGAAGCTGGTTGCTCGCCAGAGCAGAAAAAGACCTCTCAGCCATTGTGACGCTATGGAAGTTAGCATTTCGCTTTCAGACAAAAGACGGCCACGTCGGCGTGTCCGCGGCGGCCCTCAGCCTCCGCCTCAACCGCCTGCCGCCCCCGCCGCCGCCCCCACCGCCGCCACCACCGCCGCCATTGTCCGCCCCACGGAGGCTCGCCGGCCGGCCACTCCTCCTCATCGCACACGCCAGTCGCCACTTTTTAATCCATGCAACAATGGCGGGCCCGCCGTCTTTCATCTTAGTCGTTTTCATGCGGCGCGCTGCGGCGCCAGCCTTTATATACCACATCCTGGACCACGAGAAGGACCGAGGTCCTAAGTATTATTTACGGAAGCCCCATCGAGAAAAAGTAATTTCAGGAAAACATGTGTCACATGCAGAAGAAAAATGTAGGGTCAACGTAAATAGGGAAGGAAGGGGCTTTCGTACAAAGAGGGCTATAAGGTGAAAAGATTTGTTACACGTACGTTGGCTGTACTGAAAGAATGAAAACGTGGTAGTAAAGTTGTTATTATCTGACATGCAAATGAAAAATGTGTCGTGAGCGTAATTACGATGCGAAAAGCGTGTGCTAGAAAGGGACTTAAGCTGGAAGGATTCTTGCATAAAGCTCCTCAGCTTGTAGTCTAGTGGTTACCATCGCTGCTGGAAGTTGCGTTGGTACAGGAGGTGGAGGGTGTGGAAGTGGAGAGAAGGTAGGACTCAACAGCAAATGTGCAGCAACAGGCAAGGGTAGAGAAGATAGGAGATGCCACAGGGTGAGGGGGATCATGTCTGGCAAATGTGTTCAAGGAAAAGGAGATGTGAGAAAGGGATGAGGTTGAATACGATTCTTGTGGGTGCTGCGAGATGGATACAGAAAGCGAGGCAGAGTGCTTGGTGTCCCAGGATTTGAAGGGCTGTATGGAATATTTATGGGGAGGAAATCTGGGTGTTGCTGGCGTAGCGAAGGATAGGATGGATCAAGGATTGGAAAGTGTGGAAGATGTTGGAAAGATGCAGTCCCCATGTTCAGCTGGACAGGAGTTTCTGGTGGCAGAGTCTGTTGTGGGCTTTGTGTTGGATCATAAGTACATGGGGAGTCCAGGCGAGGTGGCATTAGATTTTGAGGACAAGGTATTTCAGGGAAGGAGTGAGTTGGAAAGGACAACTATAAATGGAAAGGTAGAAATCATAAGGCCAGAAGGAGGGGGTGGTACATCCTATGATGACTGTCTCAATCTTGGAAGAAGGATCCAAGTGATGAAATGGTGGAGGTGGGTTTGAAGGGTACACTGGGACCATCGAAGGGTAGGATACCGGGCCATGAAGGTGGTGTCAACAGCAAATTGGAGGAGATGAACAGATGGGGGAGGTTTTGGCATATCTGCAGCATGCAGTAGACAGGGCAGAGGGGAAAGGACAGAGCATTGGGGCACACCTGCAGTGGGATGAAATGTATAGCAGTTGGTATTGTGGATAGTGACATAGGAAGGATGGTGGGAGACGAAAGAAGCAACGAGACAGACGAAATTGATAGCAAGGGGGTAAGTGTGAAATTTAAAGAGGAGTCTGGAATGCCTTACACAGTCATAGGTTATCTGGCGATCAGGGGAAACAATGATAGTGGAACAATGTGAGTTAATTTGGCGGGATGGAGGGTTGTTAAGGTTAAGTGGTTGTCAGTGGAGGAGGGCCAGATGCCACACTGGGTAACGGTAAAGAGATGGTGCTGGTTGAGCTAGAGATGACATATTGGTCTCACCGCGGACATCTAGTACTCAGATACACAGAATTGATACCATCAAAGTGTATGGGATTGAAGATGGCGTTAATGAAACGTCGAGACTAGTAGCGAAATAAATATATCTTAAGTACAGCTGGTGGAGTTTCATTTTTAATAAAAAATATACCAACTGATGTCCCACTATTATCCAATTGAAATATGGATGTACAAAGAGTGAGGAAAATTGTTGGGAGATGGTGGAGGTGAGACAGGTGGGGTGATAGGAAGATTTGTCAGAATGGGGTTTGTTGAGTATAAGGAACAAAACGATGTGAGAAGTCTTCCACAGCTCGGGGTAAAAGCCAGTGGAGAGGATGATGTTACACAAGGTAGCAAGGACAGCCACTTAGTTCTTTGAGGTGGCAGTAGGTGACGAAATTATGACCCAGGGCGATGTTGCGTTTGCAGCGGAGTATGAGTTTAATGTTGTGCGCTGTTATGAGAGTGTTCAAACCTAATCGGGTAAACTGATCCAAGTACTGGAAATTGGGTGCGAATGGTAGGATGGAGGTATCAGTGCATTCAAATGCCCTAGGGAAGAGGTAGTAATCAAAGTGCACATTTTCGAGAATGCCTCAGAGAGGCAAATGGTTGGCCTTGCTGAGGTTGCAGAGACCAGGTGGTTGTCATGGGGAAGGATGTAATGTGGGTCAGGATGGCTTCCAGTGAGGCAGTGGAAGACAGACCGGTACTTGGAGGAGTTGACCGAAAGGGTTGTATTGAGTAATGTACTTGTCTAGTGCCAACCAGTGTTTCTTTGCTGCTAAGAGGTTTTGTAGGTGCCATTATAATTTCCAGTGGCAGAGGAGTGTGTGCCAGTCACAGGTGGAGAGGAAGGAGCAGTAGAACCTGTGGGATTTGTAGAGAAGGAGGTCAGGCTGTGAAGGAAGTGTAGGGTGGTTGGGGTGGATAATTTTGATCTGTGGGCCTCCATGGCGTTAGTGATGGTCTTCTGGATGATGAATAAGGCTTTTGTAATGTCAGTGGGATGTTGAAATGTAATTGGGTGGCTCTCGATCTGGGTTGCAATGGTTTCCTGGTAGGCAGCCCATTAGGCTTGGTGGTAGTCATAGACGATCTTTGGAGGGGCAGCAGGGTGGGGGACAGGACATGGGCGATGATCTGAGTAAGAGGTGAGAAGGACTGGTAGGTGGTCGCCACCAAAAGTGTCTAGGACTTCTGTGGTGATACTGTCAAGGAGGTTGGGGGAGCAAGGACGACACTGGGGGTTGAGTCGCTTTCAGGACAGGTGTGCTGTGGTAGGTGAGCAAAGTCACCGTGGAGGGTGACCTGATATCACTGCCAAATGGTGGCAGGATTATGGCTGTGGATCTTGAGATCTGTGGCAATCACATAGGTGGAGAAGGTGCAGTCAACATAGGAGATAAAGTCTTAGGGAACAGCAGCTGCTGGATGGACATAAATTATATCACAGGTGATGGAGAGAGGGGAAATAGCATTGGTGATGAGGTGTTCAGTTAGGTCTCTGAGCATGGGTTGTGGCTAGACGGGGATACACTTGAGGTGGCCAATAGTGACATGATCTTGTGCTGGAGGATGGGGATTGTTGGTGCAGTGTACAAGAGAGGGAGAGGTGCAGTGTGAGGTTGTAGGAAAATTTCATTAAGGGTGAAGAAGTCGAATTGGTGCCAGGACAGGGTATGTATGAAAAGGTAGTTTTGCTGGAACGAGCGGATGTTTAGGTAGAGGAAACGATACTGTTGGCGCACCAGTGTGGGGAGGGGAGAAGGGAGTGGAGGGAGGAGGAGAGAGGCTTAAATAAGGGTGTCAAGGCTGGTGAAAGTGAAGTGGTCCTGGTTGTGAGAGTAGGTGGCGTAGGTGTTCAAGTGGACGACGGAGCAGGCAGCAAGGATGATGGAGGGTGTGGGTATTGCAAGGGGTGTGAGTTCCGGAGGATAATGGTGGGGAAACGGATGATGTCTTCAGCGTAGGGGCAGGTGGTGAAAATTGTAAGGGTGGACAGGCTAATTGATGGTGTGAACAGGGACAGTAAGCTCAGGGTTGGTGCGAGGGGATTTGGTCTTGCATTTGTAGGAGTAGGTGGGATGGAATTTGTTGAAAGCGTTGCAGGAAGGAGGAGAGATGAAGTTAGGACATTGCTTTAGGAAGTGTGAGGCTCTACGTTAGGGACAATTTGGGTGGGGTGATCGTTGTATAGGAGGCGTCGTCGGCAGTGGTAGGATTGAGAAAAGGAACAGGAGGGGCCCTCTAGAAGAGGACAGTAAGAAATCAGGACTCCCTGAGTGACAAGGTGATCAGTAGAGGAGGCGTACTTCGTAATCATGCACAACAGAAAGGCAGGGATGGAGTTGTTGTAGAATTGTCAGCCTAAGTGTGAATTTCTAGGGAAGGGTGGGCATTCAGATCCCGTAACACCTCCACCCCTGTGACCACACAGCTGAGCCTCACGATCACAGTGGTGATTGTTGGAGGACGAAGGGGATTGGGGCTGACAGGGAGAGGAGGAGGTAAGGAAGGGTTTGAGACACACACAGGGCCAAAAGTGACTTGGGGAATTTTGAGGAGTAGGTCAGTGTGGAAAAAGGGAGAGCGAAATCTGATAAGGATGGAGTCTTTGTGGGGGATAAGCTGAGCAATGAGAGCACTGGGGAAATACTTGCGTATTTCTAGAGTGAGGGTACGGGCATGTAGGAATTTCGCATCGGGTTTGGAGAGGACAAATATTTTAAGGGCAGCGGATGGGGATGTCGGAGGAAGGTACTGTCCATTGACACGTCAGAAGGAAAAGGGGGTAGTGGTTTCTTCCCTAAGGGGGTGTATGCCATGTTGTCACAAGGGCACTTGGCTTTTTTTTTGGTGGAGGGGGCATGGGAGGAGGGGTGAGGGACTGGTTTGAGTGGGAAGTGATAAGAGGCAGGCTCCTCATGTGAGGTGGAGGCACGTCGAAGTGTAGGTGAGTGTTCCATGGTGGCGACTGTGGCGCGTAGGACGATGACATGGGCAGAGAAAGCAGGGGCAGGCATAGTGAGCCGTCCACGTGCATGGTTGCTACGGAAGCAGAGATATAGTGCAGTGGAGATCTTAGAAGTGGAGGAGACTGTGAGGAGGGAAGGTGGAGCATAGAAGGGGGCACTCCAGGAGGTAATAGCGCGGGCAGGGGAAATGGAGGTCTAGGTGATTGTGCAAAGACGTGCTGGCGACAGGTTTCGTGAGGCAGGGAGAGAACACTAAGACTGGGTGACCCAGGCCAGCAACACTGGAGGCTGCCCCTATATACAGGACTCCTACTGCAACATCAGTAGGGAATGAAACACACGTATATATTGGGTCATCAAAAAGTCAGTATAAGTTTGAAAACTTAATAAACCATGGAATAATGTAGATAGGGAGGTAAAAATTTACGCACATGCTCCGAATGACATGGGGTTTTATTAGAACAAAAAAAAATTCACAAAAAGTCCGATAGATGGCGCTGGACAGCAAAACTGCTACCGCGACGGATGAGAGGTACGCCGATATGTTACAAAATCGCATCTCCCCATCCTGGCTGATAAACACCTGCTGGAAGGTACGATGTTTATGAAGGATGGCGCTCCACCCCATATTGCTAGACGCGTGAAAGGTCTCTTGCGCACGTCGTTTGGTGATGATCGTGTGCTCAGCCACCACTTTCGTCATGCTTGGCCTCTCGCGTCCAGAGACCTCAGTCCATGCGATTATTGGCTTTGGTGTTAACTGAAGTCGCAAGTGTAACTTGATAGACCGACATCTCTAGGGATGCTTAAAGACAACATCCGACGCCAATGCCTCACCATAACTCCGGACATGCTTTACAGTGCTGTTCACAACATTATTCCTTGACTACAGGTATTGTTGAGGAATTATGGTGGACATATTGAGCATTTCCGGTAAAGAACAACATCTTTTCTTTGTCTTACTTTGTTATGCTAATTATTGCTAGTCTGATCAGATGAAGCGCCATCTGTCGGACACTTTTTGAAATTTTGTGTTTTTTGGTTCTAATAAAACCCCATGCAATTCTTAGCATGTGTGTCAATTTGTACCTCTCTGTCTACATTATTCCGTGATTTATTGAGTTTTCAAATTTATACTGACTTTTTGATCACCCTAGCCAACAGAAACATGGGAAATAAGTCGCACGACTAATTTACGAATGTAGCGCTCATTAACTTACCTGAACATGGCACCTCCAGACGAAAAAGGAAACTGACTTGTCATTAGCAGTCATCTGTAGTTAACTTCAGCGGCATATACCGCGTGTATTGTGTACCCAAAGAGCCAACCAGCCGAGAAGCCGCGGCTCGCAACGGCCTTCTTAAACTTTTACTTCCGGCTGCCCAACCACTCTTGCCACCAGCCACGGCAGAATACGGTGCGACTCTGACTAACTGGATCCCTATCCCTGATATAGACACCTCAGTTTAAAAAATACGAAACGGGGATGTTGTTCTGTCAGTACACCTCGAATTCCTCACGTGATATGTAGACTGTTTCTGTTTATGCGAGCAATTATCGAAAATAGAAGTAATCGGAACATATATGCGTTTTCACATCGCTAAAGTATCGTTACTTTTTGCTAAACACTAGACTACGGCTTAGGGTATCTCAACAGATAGAAAAATGTGTTCTTATCTGCCACATAATGCATCACGGGTCTATAATAGCAAACTCACTTTCAGCACATGACGGAGTGTTGTGTTTCGAAGTACACCAGGATGAGTTCACAGTACACGCTATAATTTTAATTAATATTGTGTTTATACTGCTTGCTGGTGAGGAGGAAAGTTAGTTATTAGTATTTTATTAATGATCTCATTCATAAGCAGCCATATCACAGTCATCACAGTCTCTCAAGAAAGTTACAACTAAGCTTTACTTATTTAATCATAATCGGACGATGACTCTCCTTGTCCGCAGTCTCGATGATTTGAGGCGACCTGCAATCCTGTGTAAATAAAATGTCTTGGTTTTCTTGCGTTGCATAGTCAGTCGGGAAACCTCAGATCAAGCGGAAAGATTGCTTTGATAGAGTTTAATTATCCAATAAAATATTGGAGCTCTTGGATCTAATATTTGCAGGTTCGTTTCCAATTCATCGGAAGTTCCCTTCTGATTACCAACGAAACGACACCTCCGTTCAGATTTCCAATTAGAGAATACATACACAATGAAATTTCTTACACACCTTTGATGTAAATGCTCAGTATATATTTTCCTGAGTAGCATACAATATATTTTGAATATCTCTCTTCCAGTAATATCGATAGTAAAATTACAAATATTCAAAGCGGCTATTCGGCACGGAGAAGATTCTAGAAGTCCTCTCAACACACCAGACACAATATTACAAAGAGTAATTATGCGCTCATGGAATAGTAATAGTACTGTACTACTTTGAGCACCTATTCTGAGAGTATATAGATGGTCAAGCGGGAAACGTAATTCACTCATAGAATTGTGCAGGGATAATTAGTAGAATATAAAGAGATTTTACAATTGCCCCTCGCAGCGAGCAAAGTTAATGATAATACACTTTGCGAGCTAACCGTAAATTTTGTTGCTCGTTTATTCAAAAGAGAAATATTTTGAAGATTAGTTTTTTTTTATAATTTTACCATAGAGTGTATGGGTAACATGTTAAGACGGTATGTTATCAGAATAACTTGTCTTTGGCTTTACATGTACCGGGGTATATCCGCATCCCGCGTACATAACCAGGGAAGATATAAATCAGTATGATCGCGGAAAAGTCTACCCACTTGGGAGCTGGCCTTCACAGGGAAACCCTGGAAAACCCGGAAGAGTAGACCCCAGCTCAGGTACTAAAGACGATAGGAAAGCGTAAACAAAGTGATTTTGAAATGTATAGGAACTTGATAGATGAGATAGATAGAAAAGTGCCTCATAGCCAAAAAAATCTTTACAACAGTGTTGAAAAAAAATTCAATTTCTTCTTTCGACGGTGTAGGCGGAGATCTCGTAGTGAATCCGATGAAACAGGAACACTGGGTACGGACAGCGGATAGACGACGCACAGCATTTTGTGGATGCGGTACGGAGGACAGGTGATGAGTGGCAGTACAGCACAGAAGCTGGTAATGTGCCGTAGAAACAGCAAGATGGTCTCAGGAACAGATGGTCAGGGACGTGAACATGGAAAAGGTTTAAAGTGGAATGAGAAAAGGTTCTGACTGAATAAATCCCTGGAAGAGAGTGGATTAAGGCACTGAAATCCATATTTCATCGTTGAATTCGAAGTCGGAATTGATTCATTTATTCTTCCATCTATACTAGACTGGAATATCCATCAGTCCTGAAAATGACGAATGTTATTGTCGTCCTCAATTCTGAAGTTGTTCAGAATCACAGCTGCAAATCCTCCAAAGTATTGCAAAAGAAACTGTGTTAATTTAATTTTGCTGTAGCACGTACCGAATGTATTCCCCCCGAACATCTTCGATTTGATATAGTTCAGGTGGAAGTAAGGCACTGAATCGGTCCGAATTTTGATTTCATGTACGAAACTATGGATAAAATTCAAGTTCATAAATGAGGAAAATTTTAAAATATAGGCATGTGAAATCGAACACACATAAAATTATATTCTTCCAGTACAAATATCTGAAAAATTTTGATCTTTGTTATTATCGTTATTTGATCTGCAGATCCACCTGCAATTAAACAGCATTAATGGTGATGTAAGCTCATTTAGCTCAGCATCCACTCGCAGAATCTTCGTCATTCTCTCATAAACATTAATGGAAAACATATTTTCAACAATCATGTCAATAATATGAAAACACAAGAAACCCAAGTCTTAAAAATTCAATTAAAACTCTTAAATTAATTCAACTGAAAAAGAATGCATAATGATAACTTTTAAATATAATAAATTTTCTCTCGCGTGACCAGCGAGTCTCTTTAACCGTTCGTAGCGGTGATATTATCGACTGTAGTTTCACTTCACACTTCACTTGTTTTTACCGCGACAGCGCACGTCCTGCCTTCAACGTACTTCCATACATAATTACTAAGTTTAAAATGTCACACGTCATGTTCATATGATTGTTATGTCTTGAGAGAAAAGAGGTGCTCTTTAACTACACATTAACACTCCCTATGGCTGTTACTTAAAGTTAATACGTACACACACTGGCAAATGCTGCGGTCTGATACCTATTCTAAAGATTATATTAAGCTAGCACAGGAGTAATCTCACTGTCTCTTAACCTATCAACCACACTCACACTCATATATATATATTCACTCAAATAATAATAAAAATCCATTCTTGATTCTTCTTCAGGTCCGGTGTCGAAGTTCTAAGATCCTTCAAAAAATTTCTTGGTATCATTATGCGGGAATAAACACTTTACCCCTTTTGAACCGGGATAGGCCAACAAGTATGATCCCGGATTCGGTATACTGACAATAACATATGGTCCGGTATATGTAAGACTCCATTTCTTGGTGTTCTTTCTCAGTTTCGAGGAATGCAGGTGTCGCCTCAATAAAACCTTTTCTCCGAGATGAAACGTCAGAATCCGGTGTATCCTTTGATCATATGTCAACTTCCGTTGTGCTGCCTTTTCAGTCAAACTGACAAATGCTAGTCGAATCTTTTCCTCCCACGTTAGTTTTTGATCTTCACGCTTTAGCAAATGGTTTATCCAGAAATTCTTTTCAGCCTGCTTAAACATTAGCTCTGTTGGAGTGAAGGTAGTTAAGGTATGTGGCAGATTATTAAATACTTGCTCAAATTCCGACAGATATTCAGCCCATAATGGTTGTTATTGTGACTGTATGTACGCATGAATCTGTTTAATTCCCGGAAAATCTTACTCCTCCTCCTTACATTGGAAGTGGGCCGTAGATATCACACGAAACGAGTAGCCTTGGCTCTGGTGGAATAAATGAATGCAGAACATCTTTACTACCTCTATTATCCGGTATTGCTTTCTGACAGATAAAACACTTTTCTATTAGTTTGTGCACTTTCCTCCTAATATTCGGAAAATAACAGTATGCTCCTATTTCTTTGCACATTTAACCACTCCAAAATGTCCCCATGATAAGTGGGTGAACCAAATTAATTTCTCCTCGTATTCTTTCGGGATGCACACACACCACCGTGGATTGTTGCGCTTCCCACATCTGAAGAATAATACTCCATTCACTAACTTAAAGTGATCTAAATTGGCACTTGAATTTTGTTGTTTCATTAGCTGAATTATCTTGTTCCATCTCTGATCCTTCCGTTGTAAACTTCTCATATCTCTACAGAGATTTATATAGCAAGCTTTAGAGTTATTGTTTTGCAACAGTAGTACTGGAAATTCTGAAGTACTGATTGATTCTATTTCGTGCGTTAAACCTTCTGGAGATCTAAAAAGTGCACCAGCAATAATATTCTCCTAGCCAGATACATGAACGATTTTAAATTGGTACTGCTGTAGTGCCATTAACCGACGTGACAATCTGGGACGTAATAATTTACACGTCTGGAGAAAGGTTAGTGATTGATGGTCACAATACACAATGGTTTTCGAGCAATATAAATAATAATTAAACTTCTTGAATGCCCAGGTAACTGCAAGTGCTTCAAGTTCTGTTGTTGTATAAGCTCTTTCACATAGTGATAAAACACTACTAGCAAATGATATTGGGCAGAATTTGGTTACTCCTTTTATTTTCCTTATCTGAAAGAGACAGGCACCTAACGCAACATCCGCGGAATCCGTAGAAAGACAGAACTCACAATTCATATCTGGGAGGTATAACAAGGATACATTGATGAATTGGTCTTTAATGTCTCGAAACGCTAATTCACATTTTTCGGTCCATTGCCATGGCACATCCTTCCGCAGAAGTCGGTTTAATGCTTCGGAATTAATGGCTTGATTCTTTATGAAACGACGGAAGAACAACCCTATTCCTATGAATCCCTTCAGTTGTCTCTTTTTCCGTGGAGATGGGAAATTTCTAATTGCACTTATTTTCTTCTCAGTCGTCAGAATACCTTTTGCATCAATCATATACCCCAAGAACTTAAATCTGTGGTAATGCAAAGTGAGACTCCTGTAGGTTTACTGTAATTCCTGTCTTCTTGAAGACATCAAAAATCCTTTCCAGAATATGTAAATGCTCTTCCCATGTCTTCGTGGCTGTTAATAAATCGTCAACGAATACAGTTATGCGCCTCGTAATTCTGGCCGAAGAGCATAATCCAACGCAGAAATGAATATTCCGGCACTGATATTGAGTCCGAACGGGACAACTTTAAATTGGTAACTTCTGCCTGCATAGATGAATGTGGCATATTTGCTAGATTCTTCATTCATGGGGACTTGCCAATAAAAACTTCTCAGATCGACACTAGTCAAGCACAAAACATCTTGAAAATTTCGAATTAACTCATCAATATTTTCGGATGGTGGTGGTGGTGGCTAGTGTTTAACGTCCCGTCGACAACGAGGTCAGTAGAGACGGAGCGCAAGCTCGGGTTAGGGAAGGATTGGGAAGGAAATCGGCCGTGCGCTTTCAAAGGAATCATCCCGGCATTTGCCTGAAACGATTTAGGGAAATCACGGAAAACCTAAATTAGGATGGCTGGAGACGGGATTGAACCGTCGTCCTCCCGAATGCGAGTCCAGTGTGCTAACCACGGCGCCACCTCGCTCAGTTTTTCGGATGAGTTCTCACAGATACTGCTATCTTATTGATCTCTCTTGCATCAAGAACTAATCTTACGTTGCCTCCAGGTTTTGGAACGACTAACAACGGGGAACAATATGGACTTTTTGATGGCTCAATCAGGTCCCATTTTAGCATTCAATTTATCTCCTTTTGAACAGATTGTTTTAATCCCCAGGGATCGGATAGTTCGTGTGACAGTAAGTTAGATGTGGCTTTACTTGCAGGTGGCAAATATAACCTCTGATAATTACCGGTTTCTCATCAAAAGTCTTCATTCTGCATCGAATTATTCGAAAAATCCTCCCAACGACCGTTTGTAGTATCAATTAATTGAATGGTCGCACCGCAAAAATACTTCTTATGCACCGTCTCCTTTCTACTTAAGCCCAGTGGTATCTCTCCTCCATTTATTCTAAATTTAACTTTCCCTTCCGAAAAATCAATCTTACAATCGTACTCCTGCATACTTCCAATACCAAGAATACAATCCACTAACAACTTCTCTACTATAAGGAACGCGCATCTTATTGCTACATTTCCCATCTTTATTTCCAATTGGGTTTGTACTTTGACATTGGGAGAGCGTGCTCCTACAGCTCCGATGATTTTACAGTTTTGTACCGGTAAAATTGGTACCTTCCTCTTCTTAAAAATTGTCCTAAAAAGATTGCCTGAGATGACATATGCGGAAGCGGCGGTGTCTAGTATTACATTCGTTGGATTCTCCTCTATTTCGACAAATACCCCCGATACAGGAACACTCGATCTTTCATTCTGGCACATTGTTAAATCTTTCGCCAACTCTTCAGTTAAAGCTCACCGTCATTATGTCGTAACCTTTGCACTTTTACTGACTCGCTCCTAACATATACCCAGACCGCTCCTCCGGGGCACGATGCGGTCACGATTAGTTTGACTGATTTGTATTACGATTGCTATTTGTATCGTCAATTATTTCAGTAATGATCGATTGTTGTGGTAAGTCGTGATTCCATTCTGTCTGTTGAGGTGAATTTGGTCGGTAATGCCTCGATTGGTTCGTGTAGTTATTGTTATTATTCTGCGGATGTTGGTAGAACTGTCTTGCATTCCCATACATAGGATAAAATCGATTAAAATTTCTGTTGTTCCTGAAACTGCCCCTCGCGGCACTGTTATTGAAATTGCCATTATAATAATAATTTTTGTTTCCATTTAATCCATTTCTAAGTCTTTGCGGATAAGATGATTGCTCGTGATTATTATTACTGTTACTATTATTGCCATTTACGTTCCTGGTGTAGCTCGGATTTGCTTCAATTGCTCGTATTTGATGGAACATTTCTCTTGACCTTTGGTCGTCCTCCCCAATAAAATCAATGTGATCAAGAGTGTCATAAACGTGTCTAAGTCCTTGTCATTTATGTACAAAAGCAGATTCCTTATATTAGTGGGTAATCCGGATTTAAGTATTCTGAGTAGGTCAGGTAAAGGAATTTGTACGTCCCAGTATAATGAAGTATTCTGAGTAGGTCAGGTAAAGGAATTTGTACGTCCCAGTATAATGATTTGTTAATATATTTCTCAAAATATTTCTTTACGGATCCTCTAGACAATGAGAAAGGCTCGGGATATAACGCTTACTGCATTAGTCTTCTTTATATTCCAGCAGACCAATATTTTGATAGACAAGCCTGCTCAAATTCTTTATATACTTTACAGGATGATATTTGCTCAGATGCCAACAATGCTCCTGATACTTGAATATATCCTGACACATAATTAGTCTTTTGCCATTCTGTCCAAGATCGTGGAAATAGACCTCTAAAGCTTATAATGAAAACTGCAGTATGAACATTCTTTTTATCAGGATTAAAGATTTAGAACTGTCTTTGCTTTTTTTTTTTCGGTCATCAGTCTACTGACTGGTTTGATGCTGCCCGCCACGAATTCCTTTCCTGTGCTAACCTCTTCATCTCAGAGTAGCACTTGCAACCTACGTCCTCAATTACTTGCTTGACGTATTCCAATCTCTGTCTTCCTCTACAGTTTTTGCCTTCTACAGCTCACTCTAGTACCATGGAAGTGATTCCCTCATGTCATAGCAGATGTCCTATCATCCTGTCCCTTCTCCTTATCAGTGTTTTCCACATATTCCTTTCCTCTCCGATTCTGCCTAGAACCTCGTCATTCCTTACCTTATCAGTCCACCTAATTTTCAACATTCGTCTATAGCACCACATATCAAATGCTTCGATTCTCTTCTGATCCGGTTTTCCCACAGTCCATGTTTCACTACCATACAATGCTGCACTCCAGACGTACATCCTCAGAAATTTCTTCCTCAAATTAAGGCCGGTATTTGATATTAGTAGACTTCTCTTGGCGAGAAATGTCTTCTTTGCCATAGCGAGTATGCTTTTGATGTCCTCCTTGCTCCGTCCGTCATTGGTTATTTTACTGCCTAGGTAGCAGAATTCCTTAACTTCATTGACTTCGTGACCATCAATCCTGATGTTAAGTTTCTCGCTACTCATTACTTCTTCTTCTCATTACCTTCTCATTACCTTCTCATTACCTTCGTCTTTCTCCGATTTACTCTCAAACCATACTGTGAACTCATTAGACTGTTCATTCCGTTCAGCAGATCATTTAATTCTTCTCACTTGCAATCAGGATACCAATGTCATCAGCGAATCGTATAATTGATATCCTTTCACCTTGTATTTTAATTCCATTCCTAAACCTTTCTTTTATTTCCATCATTGCTTCCTCGATGTACAGATTGAAGAGTAAGGGCGAAAGGCTACAGCCTTGTCTTACACCCTTCTTAATACAAGCACTTTGTCCTTGATCGTCCACTGATATTATTCCCTCTTGGTTGTTGTACATATTGTATATGACCCGTCTCTCCCTATAGCTTACCCCTACTTTTTTCAGGATTTCGAACAGCTTGCACCATTTTATGTTGTTGAACGCTTTTTTCAGGTCGACAAATCCTATGAAAGTGTCTTGATTTTTCTTTAGCCTTGCTTCCATTATTAGCCGTAACGCCAGAATTGCCTCTCTCGTTCCTTTACTTTTCCTAAAGCCAAACTGATCGTCACCTAGCGCATTCTCTATTTTCCTTTCCATTCTTCTGTATATTATTCTTGTAAGCAGCTTCGATGCATGAGCTGTTCAGCTGATTGTGCGATAATTCTCGCACTTGTCAGCTCTTGCCGTCTACGGAATTGTGTGGACGATGCTTTTCCGAAAGTCAGATGGTATGTCGCCAGACTCATATATTCTACACACCAACGTGAATAGTCATTTTGTTGTCACTTCCCCCAACGATTTTAGAAATTGTGATGGAATGTTATCTATCCCTTCTGCCTTATTTGACCGTAAGTCCTCCAAAGCTCTTTTAAATTCCGATTCTAATACTGGATCCCCTATCACTTCTAAATCGACTCCCGTTTCTTCTTCTATCACATCAGACAAATCTTCACCCGCTTAGAGGCTTTCAATGTATTCTTTCCACCTATCTGCTCTCTCCTCTGCATTTGACTGTGGAATTCCCGTTGCACTCTTAATGTTACGACCGTTGCTTTTAATGTCACCAAAGGTTGTTTTGACTTTCCTGTATGCTGAGTCTGTCCTTCAGACAATCATATCGTTTTCGATGTCTTCACATTTTTCCTGCAGCCATTTCGTCTTAGCTTCCCTGCACTTCCTATTTATTTCATTCCTCAGCGACTTGTATTTCCGTATTCCTGATTTTCCCGGAACATGTTTGTACTTCCTCCTTTCATCAATCAACTGAAGTATTTCTTCTGTTAGCCATGGTTTCTTCGCAGCTACCTTCTTTGTACCTATGTTTTCCTTCCCAACTTCTGTGATGGCCCTTTTTAGAGATGTCCATTCCTCTTCAACTGTACTGCCTACTGCGCTATTCCCTATTGCTGTATCTATAGAGTTAGAGAACTTCAAACGTATCTCGTCATTCCTTAGTACTTCCGTATCCCACTTGTTTGCGTATTGATTCTTCCTGACTAATGTCTTGAACTTCAGCCTACTCTTCATCACTACTATATTGTGATCTGAGTCTATATCTGCTCCTGGGTACGCCTTACAATCCAGTATTTGATTTCGTATCTCCCGGCCTTTTCCAAGTATACCTCCTCCTCTTGTGATTCTTGAATAGGGTATTCGCTATTACTAGCTGAAACTTGTTACAGAACTCAATTAGTCTTTCTCCTCTTTCATTCCTTATCCCAAGCCCATATCCTCCTGTAACCCTTTCTTCTTTCCCCTCCCCTACAACTGCATTCCAGTCGCCCATGACTATTAGATTGTCGTCCCCCTTTACATACTGCATTACCCTTTCAATATCCTCATACACTTTCTCTATCTGTTCATCTTCAGCTTGCGACGTCGGCATGTATACCTGAACTATAATTGTCGGTGTTGGTCTGCTGTCGATTCTGATTAGAACAACCCGGTCACTGAACTGTTCACAGTAACACACTCTCTGCCCTACCTTCCTATTCATAACGAATCCTACACCTGTTATACCATTTTCTTCTGCTGTTGATATTACCCGATACTCATCTGACCAGAAATCCTTGTCTTCCTCCCTCTTCACTTCACTGACCCCTACTATAACTAGATTGAGCCTTTGCATTTCCCTTTTCAGATTTTCTAGTTTCCCTACCACGTTCAAGCTTCTGACATTCCAGGCCCCGTCTCGTAGAACGTTATCCTTTCGTTGATTGTTCAATCTTTTTCTCATGATAACCTCCCCCTTGGCAGTCCCCTCCCGGAGATCTGAATGGGGGACTATTCCGGAATCTTTTGCCAATGGAGAGATCATCATGACACTTCTTCAATTACAGGCCACATGTCCTGTTGATACACGTTACGTGTCTTTAATGCAGCGGTTTCCATGGCCTTCTGCATCCTCATGTCGTTGATCATTGCTGATTCTTCCGCCTTTAGGGGCAATTTCCCACCCATAGGACATGAGAAGCTTCTGGAGTTTCATTGTTAAAAGAAGAGTGCAATTTACAGGCCATCTATTAAGACATAAAGGACTCCTGAACACAATCATAGAGGGATATGTCGAGGGAAAAAGACCAAGAGGAAGACCACGACTGAGGTACATGGATCAAATCGTGAAAGATGTGGGATGTAACACCTATAAAGAAATGAAGAAAAAAGCTGAAAGACGCACAGAATGGAGACAAGCTGCCATTGTAGCTGTTGCAAACCAATCTTTGGATTGACCACTACAGAAGAAGAAGAAGGACATGAGAGTGCCCTGAACCTCTATCCGCTCCTCCGCCCTCTTTGACAAGGCCGTTGGCAGATTGAGGGTGACTTCTTATGCCGGAAGTCTTCGGCCGCCAATGCTGATTATTTATCAAAATTTAGGCAGTGGTGGGGATCGAACCCGGGACCGAAGACGTTTATGATTACGAATCAAAGACTCTACCCCTTTTTTTTCTTTTTTTTCATTTTGTTCGTTATTGATCGTTGTGTTTGGTCGTTGCGGACGTCGCAGGACATTCTGTTCAAGTTCGGTGGGTGATCGTTCCACTCAGTTTTTAATTACAGAGGCCAACCGGCTCTCTGACCGAACACGCTGAGCTACCGTGCCGGCATACCCCTAGACCATGTGTAATTTTTTTCTTCTACTGCGCTGCGATTCCATAAATCATCCTGTTCAAAATCTTCACGGTGACAATCTGGTAGATCAACTCTATCTGCGTCTGACCTTGACGTTGACGGAATGTCACTCATAGATTGAGAATTTTGTTTCTTGCTTCGCGCGGTTTCTAAATCCTCCTGCGAGAGATTTAACAGTCTTTAAATATTCTTCTTCCAACGCGAAAATTCCTCACCAAGTTGGCGATGGACTTCCTTCAACCCTTTGTTAAAGCAGTTCTCTTCGGAACTATCAGAAATCGACAGCAAACCTACTTTCACTGTTTCTTCGATCTTTTCAGAAGAAAAATTCTGCCGTTCTGATGTTACTTCTGAAAATTTTCCGGTAAGTACATTGATTCTATGTTCAACATTCGTCTGGTTTTCCTTGCCTTCGTCGAACTGCTTCTTTAGATTGTCATGTGGTTCTATTAATTCAGGTATCATAGCTACGGCACACTGCATGTCCTCGTGTGCTTGTATTAATTGAGGAACAAGTTCGACTTGTTTTTGTATCGTGTCTATCTTGACAAATACATATTCTGTTAGTTCCGCCTTTAATTTACTGGTAGTTTCTTGACATTGCTGAAGGACCTGCTCAATTTGAGCAATGAAATTTTGTTCGGTTCTTTCTGCCTGTTCTTTTATTTCCTGTGTCTTGGTATTTAACCGGTGATCTAGTTCACTAAAGCTTTCTCGTAATTGATTCTGTAATTCGGTTTGATTTTCACTTAACTTATTATGCAGGTCAGACTGTACTGCTGATAATTCTCGTTTGACTTCGGCTTGACCTTCTGCTAAACTTTCACGTAACTGATTTTGAAGTTCAGCCTGTACAACTGATAAGTCTCGTTTAACTTCTGTTTGTGCCTTAGCAAGATTGGACACATTTTCTACTAAGAGGTACATAATCACAATTAACGGGTCCACAACATTTTGATCTGGTGTCGTACGAACATTGTCTGAACCAGCGGGGGTTTCTATACTGCTACCGCTATCCACAACAGTCTCAGAATTGCTCTCTGTGCCCTGTGCTTCGGCGCAAGCAGCTGAAGGCTGTTGCACGCCTTGGTGCTGATGCATGGACATTTTTATGCAGCTCTAGCTAATATATGAAATAATTATCTAGCACAGTTTATAAATCACTGAACATCGTTTCAAAATTAATGTCTTAACCAAGTTTAATGTTCAGATTAATTCACTGTGGTAGTCAAGCTAAATGCTCACACACTAAATAATAATCACACAACATTATAATTCTACAAGGTAACTACTCTCTGAAAAACTTCTTTCCAAGATACTTCAAATTCTATATTAACTACAAAATTAAAAATTGGTTTTGTTCTGGCCTTTATCTGGAGTGCAATCCTTGTCTAGTAGGTGGAATCTTTCCTGTCGTCGACCTTTACTGTCAGCACAGGATATCTCTGTAGCCTAGTTCCAGCTCGTTCTCATAGTTTATCATGAAACAGAAAATACATGTATTATAAAACAATCACAGAGAGTCCTGTCACACTGGCACCAATATAATTTTATTTAATATTGTGTTTATACTGGTTGCTGGTGAGGAGGAAAGTTAGTTATTAGTATTTTATTAATGATCTCATTCATAAGCAGCCATAACACAGTCATCACAGTCTCTCAAGAAAGTTACAACTAAGCTTTACTTGTTTAATCATAATCGGACGATGACTCTCCTTGTCCGCAGTCTCGATTATCTGAGGCGATCTGCAGTCCTGTCTAAACAAAATGTTTTGGTTTTCTTGTCAGTCGGGAAACATCAGATCAAGCGGAAAGTTTGCTTTGATAGAGTTTAATTATCCAATGAAATATTGGAGCTCGTGGATCTAACAATTGCAGGTTCGTTTCCAATTCATCGGAAGTTCCGTACTGATTACCAACGAAATCCGACACTTCCATACAAATTTCCAATTAGAGAATACATATACAATGAAATTCCTTACACACCTTTGATGTAAATGCTCAGTATATATTTTCTTGAGTAGCATTGAAAGGTCTCTGTTGGATTCCTTTCATGTTAATTTCTTAAATCTGTTGTCATTTATGGCATAAATTCCACTTCTAAATTTACTGTGGTGTTTCTGACTCTATCTGGGAGGATACAGAGCAGTGGAACGTGTTACTTCTACGCATAAAAAAGGTCGATCTGTCACACTACTACACTTTAAAACACAGTTTATATGTAATTCATGTCACACAGTCTCATATGGAACCTACATCCGCTTTCTTTGATATACTGTGTATGATAAGATACTGTCATCCCCCTTGCCTTCTGTGTGGAAGGATGAATGAGCAAATGTATTTCTAGTTTCATGCTTGATGGTAGCAGACAAGCCTGTCTGCTAGAGAACAGTTGGACCACCATCGGAACAGGTAGCTACGCTTTCTAAAAGCAAAGAGGTTTCTATTCTTGGTATGGTCCTCTCTGTCCCTTGTCATGTTGGTACAGGAAGCTGCCTCTCTGGTCACTTCCGTTTGTATCTGTGAAGCACCCTCGGTAGGGGCCCACGGCTGTTGGTCCTCGGCAAGCGTCTGAAGCTGTAAGATCTTCGGCTAAGCTCGTCTCTGCTAAGTCCATAGGACAATGGATTTCTTGAGTTCAGCCTAACTGAAAATTTAATCACATTTATATCAGGTTTAGATCTAAAATATCTAATGTTATCTTAAATTGCATCACAGTGTAATCTGAGTGTGCAGTTCAGACTATCTTCCGGTAGTTGCTTTGTCACTACTTTGTGAGTAAAGTGGAACCACATGTTGATCAGTAACTCTAAGATCATCAATCTTAAATGCGAATGTGCGTGGGATTATAACGTCTCGTCTTGACAATATTTTTCAATATAGCAACATTCCTTTATGTTCAACCCACGTGGGGTGTACTTTGTGAGACCACTACCACGTGCTTACACTATTGATTGACCCATCAGGTTAATGGTCAGACGATATTAACCAGTTCCAGGTTTTTCTTTTGTAAATTGCGTTTCGATGTAATTTATTTTAATTATCAAAATTATTGTGGAACTACACTCTTTGTGTAAACCAAGTTGACCACGTGAAGCATGTGATGTAATCATTAAAGTAGCTCTCATTTATTCTTTTTATGAAGATGTCACAGAGAGTTAGTATGAATTTAGTATACCAGTGTGTGGTAATTTCACGACGGACAGGATTGTGCTACAGTCGTAACATCTTTGGGTGAAAATAGAATCGGTTGGTTGTGATTAATTTCCTCTTGCATATGTTTCAAAGTTCTTCGAGTGTTATTTTATGAATGCAGTGTTCTATGCAGTCTCCCAATCTTGGCTCCATATTTAATGTGTTCCGTAAGAATACAAACTCACATTTTCACAATCCTAAATAAGGCACCAGTTTAGTTATGAATCAAGTTTAATATGCTGAAATTTTAACGGAACAATGATCAATGTTAAAATAAATCTCCAAACATAAACTGATTTATTTCTTTTTATTGTAATTCTCTTTATATATATATATATATATATATATATATATATATATGCGGTGCATAGCTGGCCAAATTCATAATATATATATATCACCAGTTGTCGTAATATGACTATTAAAAGATTATAATTAATGTTAGTCTGGTTGGGAACTTGGTAAGCTAGACTGGATACCTGGTGCAACATTTGCTCAGTAATGCAAGTTTGACTTCCCCAGATAGCTCACAGCTCATAACCCGCTTATGTTTGCTTCAATATCAGCACCGCTTTCAGAACAACTTAATGCATCAACATTACAGCATACAATATATTTTCAATCTCTTTCTTCCAGTAATCTCGATAGTAAAATTACAATTATTCAAAGCAATTATTCGGCACGAAGAAGATCCTAGAAGTCCTCTCAATACACCAGAGAGAATATTACAAAGAGTAATTATGCGCTCATGGAATAGTAATTGTACTGTACTACTTCGTGCAACGATTCTGCAAGTATATAGATGATCAAGTAGGAAACGTAATTCACTCATAGAATTTTGCAAGGATAATTAGTAGAATATAAAGAGATATTACAACTCCCGGTCAGCAAACCTCTCAGATTTAAATACAATCGCGAATATGTGAGACCACCTCGATCTGAGTGTTTCGACCACGAATCCTCAACCGAGAAACTTAATGCAGCTGGCTATGGCACTGGAGTCTGGATGGTTCCACATCAGTGTTGGTTCCTTCGGAACCTCACTGGCTCTCTTCCTGTAGAGCTGCACTGAAAAAGGTGTTAATGCAGTCCCCTGACAAGTTCATAATGGACAGTATCTGATTGTGTAGGACGTACTGACCAGAGCATTAAAAATGTATTCAGTCAAACCGATTCGATCGACATTTTGCGATGGTGGTGCGTGGTTGTAATCAAAACTGACGAGAACAGGGTCGTAAACGGGCTGCACGTCAGACATACAGATCCACCAATTCACGTGAAGTAGCTCGTATAATTCAGAAACGAAAAACGTATAATTATGTGTTGCGTGACAAAACCTTGAGTGACCCGTAGTAGTAATGACATTTAGCTACTTGTATAAAGCGTATGTGGACAGGAGATCTTGGATTCGGTTTGTGAATCATCTCTGAAGAATTACTGCGACAACGTCGAAGATTGAAGTAGTGAGCGACAGCTTCAACCTTCTCCTACAGAGATTTTAGTCCTAGAGTCAGTGCTCAATAGCTATTCAACACCTTGCCCTCACCATAATGCCATTATCTAGACGTGTTTGTGACTGATTTTGGTTTCTGATATGCACATGTTGTCAGCATTAAACAGTTTCCACTTGGAGCTCGTTATTGTAAGCAAGGTCTTATGATCGGATGTTATAAAGTGTGGGAATTGTGAGCACAATTAGGGAAAACTGTTCTTTGTTTAGAATTTGCGCTGTGTTGAAGATCAGCTGCAAGGTGAGTCCCTAGATACTGCTGGCCAGTAAAACGGAAACAGCGAGGTAAACAGAAAAAGTGAAATTATTTTATTCTACATACAGGCCTATGATATGTGGGAAGAGTAAGATATTCAATGTGCAGTTGGTGTGGAGGTATCCTGCATACCCACGAACAGGTTTTCACTAGCGCCTCTTTATTACGATTAACTATTTTCATAATTATTACCAATTCGTTAGAAACTGATATTTGTGGAATGTTACTACGTCCGGATAAATACATGGGCTATTTTTAAGTACATATATGCGGTCAACGCTGCAGTTTAATGGTGTGCTCGTAAACGTTGTGTTGTACAACATATGTATGTGGTTGACAGAAATTAAACTCCTCAGTAAAATGCGTCTCCCTTGTGTTAATTACAAGTCTGTCAAAAGTCGGACAGCTAATTATAACTCCATTGTCGTCAATGGCACGTAATTACAACATGTTTTCGTGGTTGGGATGTGCGTATTAAAGTCCTTAAAACACTCCATCTACATTTAACACACCACGCTGGTAAAACGTTCAGATTTCTTAATGTTTTAGGCGGAGAAGCCTCTGGAAACGACATACCTTGCCCTTTACCTACTACGCTGACTAATGAACAAACTGCAGCTTGGTGTCTCCCAGCGTTTCAACATGAATTTATTAACAGCAGCTTCCTAAATTCTTTGACAGAAATACCTTCATATACAGAGAGTAAAATACAGAAATTCTGTGATCACTGTTAGGATCAAAGAAAATGTCTTCCTTGATCAGTGACAAAGGACGTCAAATAATGAATCTGAAGGATGCAGTACATAGACTGTATAGGTGGAAAAAACTAACAAGCATACAAAGGTAACGTTTCGCTTTCTGCCCCTAGACAGGCCATTCGGCTCGACTGTCAGCCTTGTCGTCCTAACAGTAACGGCGTCATCGGATGCGGTATGGAGGGTATGTAGCCATCATACTGCTCTCCTTTTCGTAGTTGGTTTCTTGACTCTGGAACCGCTGTACGTGGACTGCTTCTGTGTTGGCAGCGCTGTGCAGCGCTTTGCATTGGGTCTCTGACTGCGCTTTCGTTGTAAGAGACTCTGTAGCTTTTCGGACTCGTTGTTGGAAGTTAATCGCCAGTAGTGTTGGGCAGTTGGAAGTTAGTCGCCAGCAGTGATGGAAGTACTGTTGTGCAGTTGGAGGTGAACAGCCAGCACGAACCAATAACACTTCTTTCTAAGTTGTTCAGGCCGGTGTAATACTTTAAGTTTGATTAGTTAAATGAATATTTGAGATTAGTGCACTCTTAACGCTCAACAACTAGGTGTCTGTAAAACTTCTGGTACCAATTTTTTGTGGTAAGGTTTATGGGACCAAACTGCTGAGGTCATTGGTCCCTAAGCTTACACACTACCTAATCTAGCTTAAACTAACTTAAGCTAAGGACAACACACACACCCAAGGAGGACTCGAACCTCCGATGGGGGAAGCCGCGTGAAACGTTACAGGGTTCCTCATTCCACGCGGCTACCCTGCGCGGCTTGTGGTAAAAAATCTCTCCTTAACTGACGACGTAAAACTGGGTATGGATAGGAAACAGGCTGCTACACCATCTAGGATAGATGTTATTTTAGCTTTTTACACTCTCAGTTCCCACATTGTAATTGCATAAATGGGTGAAGTAAGGTTCTCTATAACTACTTCGAAATTATTTGAATTATATCTCACAGGGTGTCAATGGCGCATAGTGGAGGAACGTAAACTGCGGTACTGAATTCCGTATACCGAGAGTCTCTCAAAAATTACTCTACAGAAAGTGGTTTGCGTCATCTAATTATGAACGCCAATGTACGTGAACAATCGTAAATACTACACGAACACATTGTTTGAAAATCTATGGGCACCTATACCTTGTTATTCACAAATACAGCTTTACTACGTTTGCAACACTCATCACACCATGTAATTTTAGTACCCCCACTTAGGAACAACTCGTGACAAGTAGCCCTGTGAATTGCTTGTGTGTTGAAAGCACTCGATTTGGATTAATTGGTCTCATTCCAAAATATATTAATTTTCATTTCGGGAAGTTCTCCTCTATCATGTTAGTAAGTCCATAAACAACACGATGCAAATTTAAATGTGGGTTTTGATACGTTTTAACGTCTTGTTACCTTTTACTCTTTCCTTTCTTTCTAAAGTCTCTCTTTGATTTATTCTCGTAATTGCTACAGTTAAGCTGTAATTCATTTGTGAGGTCATATTTAAAAGGTGATTGTTGGGGTGTACACCATTTTCGCACTCTTATGTGCTGCGTTTGTCACGTTATAATGTGAACACCTACAGAGCACACGCTAGAATGTCGAGACCAAAGTAAGCAGACCGTTAAGGCCCTAATGTAAAGTAAGAAAACAATAACGCAAATAAATCTTAAAGAGATGAAACGGTCAGTAACTATTTAGTAATACATAATTAATCTGTAGAAGTCTAAACCTTCCGTATTGACAGACGTAATACACGATTTCTCTTTAAGGGGGGTAGGACGTTAAACGGGCCGACTTGCAGCAGGAGAGACACCACAAGACATTTTAAATTCCACTGTCTATAGTTTTACAAATAAATTCATAAAGCTTTGTCACCATGACCAGGAAGGATTCAGGATTCACACTCGCAGCAGTAAAAGCTCAAAAACATAAGGAAACAAATTTTTTTTTTTTTACAGTGAAGTTTCATAATTTTTTCACTTACTATTGGCTTCATTTGTTGCTTTAGGTACACTTTTCTTCATAAGTAAGAGAGATTCTTCCATGAATTTTGCACTGCTTGTTAAACACAAACTCCTTAACGCAAAACTCTAGAAATTTCCAAATCTATTAAAATCTGTTGAGATAAATATTTTATGTGTATCAAACATACTCCTCCACTGTAATCTCCCAGAATTAAGCGAAAATTCTCACCCCCTGAAGAAACACTTAAATACTAACGAAATGAAATGTACATCAGATCCCTGTTAAATTTTTTAATTTAAGGGTGGGCAGGACGTCAAACGGGTCGACTCGGAAATTTGAGTTTCTTCTTCTAAACATGACATTTAAAATGTTCATTCATTTTTCCATAAATTAAATAAATTCTAGAGCTTCAGACACCTGGAAGTATGGTTTGTATGCTGTGCAAAATTCATCGAAGAATATCTGTTACTTATGAAGAAAAGTGTACCTATAGCAACAAATGCAGCCAATAGTAAGTGAAAAAATTATAAAATTTCACATGTAAAAAATTTATTTTGGTTATGTTTTTGAACTTTCATTGCTATGAATGTGAATCTTGAATCCTTTCAGGTCATGCTGACAAAGTTGTAAGAATTTCTTTGTGAAAGTATACACAGTGGAAATTAAAATGCCCTGTGGTGCCTCTCCTGCTCCAAGTCGGCCCGTTTGACGTCCTACCCCCCTTAAATTAAAAAATTTAACAGGGATCTGATGTACACTTCATTTCGTTAGTATTTAAGTGTTTCTTCAGGGGGTGAGAATTGTCGCTTGATTCTGGGAGATTACAGTGGAGGAGTATGTTTGATACACATAAAATGATCACTACCATAAACAGCTGATAGGCAAAATAAAGATAACTGCATAATTGCTAATACGTTTTGTTAGAGGCTGTGGAGAGAGTGTTAATTACAATCACACCACCACATTATACACAGGTTCTAATGAAAACAACGTCTACAATGCCTTTTCTGTTCAAATGGCTCCAAGCACTATGGGAATTAACATCTGAGGTCATCAGTCCCCTAGACTTAGAACTACTCAACCCTAACTAAGCTAAGGACATCACACACATCCATGCCCGAAGCAGTATTCGAACCTGCGACCGTAGAAGCAGCGCGGTTCAGGACCGAAGCGCATAGAACGGCTCGGCCACAGCGGCCGGCTGCATTTACCTCTCTGGTCCTCCTACTGATGTTTCTCGCATAGTTAACTACAGTGATTGCTCCACAAGGCGATAGCTAGCTCCGTTTCACAGTATTCATGTCTGGAATAAGTTCTCAAGTGTTTGCTAAATCTACATGATATGTAGATGTCTGCGCAAACGTAACCAGGGCAGTCATTTTTGTTTTCGGCAGCACATGGGTCACGAGATCTAGATTTCCAATATATATTCCAATAAGAAAATCTCCAAACACTTCTGGTGACTTCGTTGGTCAAGAATTTGTTTCAACTCCAATTATTTACCGTGGTAGCGTCCAGAGATCGCAGTGTCGCAGTGTCGCATGTTAGCGAGATCTCGCTGCAATCCGAATCGACGAATGGGAGGCGCCCCTGAATACCACAGCTCTCTCTCAGCACATCAGCGCCCCCTCACTAACGCCAATATAGAGCTGAGCATGGAAGCGCTCAGGCCAGTTCATGACCTCAGCTGAATCAGTCAGCTTTATCGGGTAAGAATAAATAGTTGTTGAAGTCTCAGATGGATATGTACCTTTATAAATCCTGAACATTGCACTTCAAGAGAACTGTTTGTCAGTTCGTGCTGAATTGCTTTAATAGTCAACGACAGTTGTATATTACATCATGCATTCCTACGGCAGAGGATTGTATCGAGTTACTAAATCTTTTTATCATTCATCTAATAAAGTGAGGTAATATTTCATCTGTGTTAGTTCCAAAGAGCCATCTCTCAGAGCAATAAAAGAAACCACAGTTATTTCCAGTTACGTCTGGTCATAACATTCACATTTCCCAGCTGCTACAACTTGATTCTTACCGACAAGCGTTGCAAGCTACCAGACACCCCATCGCAGTGATGTATCACGTGACATTAACACAACAATTACAGGAGCCCTACTATACTTCTACATCTACGAACACACTGCTCAAGGCACTGTACAGTGCGTGGCGGTGGGTTCTTCAGCGCAGTATTAGCAACTTCCTGAATCATTCTCGAATAGACCATGTGATATTCGCTATTTTT
The DNA here is from genome assembly GCF_023864345.2 of Schistocerca serialis cubense. Classification (NCBI taxonomy): domain Eukaryota; kingdom Metazoa; phylum Arthropoda; class Insecta; order Orthoptera; family Acrididae; genus Schistocerca; species Schistocerca serialis. Next base: position 70,800,485 of record NC_064645.1, read on the forward strand.
GACTTCATTAAAACAGCAAATACGAGTAGTTAATACTTTCAGCCAGAAGGCAAATACTTGTTTGTAAATAATGATTAATGTATAATGAGGCGTCGCATGGCGACGGTGGAATTTTCTAAATAATGTAATTCGTCGTCTTTGGGCGGCAAACAGAAAAATACGGATAGATATTCGATCCTGCACTATTTTGTTAGCTGGAGAACAAATGAAGCCTTGAGCGCTAAAAAGACTAGTACTGTTTTTCTCAAGTAAGACGGACGCAGATTTGTGGCAGTCTGTTCTAATTTTTTACTAAATGTATAAAAACGTGTGATGTGTAAGTTTGAGTGAAGTGTAAAGAACTGTTATAACTTACCGTGACGACGCACGAGCGACTCAAAGAAGACAATGGTCATATAAAAGAGCGCTCAATGGACATGATACGGACATAAAAATCTACCGTCATTGTTGTATTAAGGTTAAGGTACGATATATGTTTTAGTTATAATAAATATTTGTTCTGGGAATACTGAATCATTTAGCAGTGCTCATTCCTATTATCTCCTCAGTATTATTTTCATTTTAATTATGCATTTTGCTAATATTACAGACACCAAGATCAGCAGTCCAATGTGCGTGTTACATTGATAAAAAGAAAACTGTTTTATCGTCTTCTTGCATCAGCTTTAATATCGAATTTCCCTTTTGTGTGATGTTACAGTTGTTTTTGCGCCCTTAAGAACTTTCTGGTCCCTTAGGAAATTGTTTTGTCATAACAATAACTTCACAACCGGGTATGATCGTATCTACGATCATGAAGTAATTAGAAAGACGATAACGCAATTTCTTAATCAATAGCACGCTAGTTGTGACTGCCTCAAGCCACGCGAAACTGCAAGTAAAAACTATTCACATCTCATAATGCAATATTTTATGACCATGGTCAATCCACGATTCTTACGCCAATTGTGGTTGATAAAACAGTAAGCTAAATCTCAATTTCCAACTTTCCATTGAATAACAACATCACTTCTATTTTGTAACATCACAACCATGGGAAACGCGACTGCCTGTATGCCTTTCGATAAGCTGTAATTTCTCTACCAGTATCGTCCTGATCCTTTTGAGAGATGTACATTGCTGACAGCATGTTTGCTACACAGACTTCCACGAATAACGGTTCCCTCAAGTTACCCATCAGGATTTGACTAGAATCAAACTGCCTTTATTCCAAAAATTTTCTGAACATACATTCAGAAGCCAATACTATCCCGCGACGACAATCCTAGCAACGTACCTCTGAGTCTGTACGATGGCCCTATGTCTGTTGCCAAGCACGCTTGATGAAGACTCCAAACGACTGACGAGTTACCTATAGTTCGCCACAACATCCTCATGTCTGGAATTTCTGTTACAGATGTACTAGAATTTAACTGAACCCTCCTAACGAATAAAACATAAATTTACCATCTGATATATTTACAGTTGTTATCTACGTAGTTTCATATAGCGTCATAACCACTATCTTTTTAAGCAGTGCGGCATGTACCAGACGTTAGCCTCTAATCTTGTAATCAGATACTGTCAGGCACTTTCTCTTAATTTTATTTGATAGGCACAGGGGGGACAAAACACCAGTGATCTTCGTCCGCTATTGCCCGCACGGAAACTGAGTTTATTGTGCGGCTTCTCTCCCTGTCATACAAGCAAGGCCTGCCAGTACCGTTGAAAAGGACGTCCCATACCAGTTCTTTTTTATAACCAGTTTCTTCAGATTTAACAACCAGCGCTTCGCAATGAAAGAATAAATGTGGTGCGGTTCATCCCCATCGCCACATAGAGACACCTGGATTTTTTCCGTTATAACCGTAGTGTCTGGTGTTCCTTAGAGTTTCTACGGCAAGTCATTAGTCCTATCATGAGTTTAATCTGTCTTCTGTTCAGTCACATGGTTACAGAACTTCTCTTAAAGCGTGGCTTCGGCATCATATGCTTGCCATGTTTATCTTTTCGAAACTTACAAGGGAACCTCCCTATCGCACCCCCCTCAGATTTATAGTTGGCACAGTGGATAGGCCTGGATAAACTGAACACAGATCAATTGAGAAAACAGGAAGAAGTTGTGTGGAACTGTGAAAAAATAAGCAAAATATACAAACTGAGTAGTCCATGGGCCACATAAGCAACATAATGGACAATGTGAGCTTAGGAGCGCCGTGGTACCGTGGTAGCGTGAGCAGCTGCAGAACGAGAGGTCCTTGGTACATCAAGACTTACCTCGACTGCAAATTTTACTTTCTTTATTGTTGGATAGTAATTAACTGTCCGCTCGTCCATTGACATCTCTGTTCACTGTAATAAGTTTAGTGTCTGTGTTTTGCGACCACGTCGCAAAACCGTGGGATTAGTAGACGAAAGGACGTGCCTCTCCAATGGGAACAGAAAACATTTGATCGCAAGGTCATAGGTCAACCGATTCCTCCACAGGAAAACACATCTGATATATTCTACACGACACTGGTGACGGCATGTGCGTCACATGACAGGAATATGTTGTCGACCCACCTAACTTGTACACTTGGCGAATGGGTAAAACGATTCTTCTACCTTGCCTGATTTAGGTTTTCTTGTGGATGTGATAATCATCACCAAAAAAGTGATGAAAACATAAGAGTTTGTCACATAAACTGAAAATAAAAAATTAAACTTTTCGCTCGATTGAAGATTTGAACCATGGACCTTTCGTTCCGCAGCTGCTCACGTTACCACGAGACCACGGCGCTCCGGCGTACCCATCCTCCTTAATGTTCCCTGTCTTCCCTTGAACTACTCAGTTTGTATATTTTGCTTATTTTTTCACAGTTCCACACAAATTCTTCCTGTTTTCTCAGTTGATCTGTGTTCAGTTTTTCAAGGCCTATCCACTGTGCCAACTTATAACTAAATCTGAGGGGGGTGCGATGGGGAGGTTCCCTTGTTAGTCCAACATTCCCCATGCTGTCTCTTGATAAAGCTAACTGGTTTTGATTGTACCATCGTCTTAGTGATGGTTATGACGTGTTCCATTCTTTGCTCCTGTCCTGGCTAGCTTTTTAATTGCCACTAAATCCTGAGTGACCAGGGATAAAGAGCAGTTTACCCTGCAGGGACGAAACGCTATGTCCCTCTCTTACACCTTTTCTTAATCCGGGCACTTCTTTCTTCATCGTCCACTATTATTAATCTCTCTTGGCTCTAGTATGTGTTGTATATTACCCATCTTTCCCTAGAGCTTACCATTTTTGCCTTTGTCCAATGCTTTTTCCAGGTCGACAAATCCCGATCTAAAGGTTTTAGCAAAGTGCAAATCACAGATCGCCGTGTATTTGTAAGGTAGTGAATACCCTTGTGCGAAGGTTATGTTGCTGTTAAGAGTTTAGCCCGAAGACTGGTTTTCTTCCGGGTGGTGATCAGTTGACAAAACTGGCTTCTTATCTTGCCATTTCACTGCAGATACACACCCTTCTGAACGGATGACGATATGCGCTTGTATGAAGTTAGGTAATACTTTCCAGCAAGGGGAATAAGGAGACGATGCAGACAATGCAGCACATGGAAGCAAGAGATTAGGACTAATTTCATATGCAGCTACTGCAAAGTACCACTATGTAATGTTCCATGTTTGAAAAATTTCTTGATATGTTAAGCTATGACATATAATGAAACTTACTTTCTTCTTTTAAATGGTACGTACAGGGTGACAATTATTGAACTACACGAAGAAAACAGAAATCGGTTACAAACTGCGGCGTGCACACAGTTTGTTCAACATGTAAACATTACAACAATATTCGGATTTAGATTATGATATGTTCGATATGCCTGCCATCATTGGCGATGATGTAATGCAGACAAATAGCGAAATTCTGCGTGACCCGCAGAAGCGTCGGAACATCGATGCTGTCTATGACTTCCTGAATGGCTGTTTCCAGCTCAGCAGTGGTTTTGGAGTTATTGCTGTATACATTATCTTTAATATAGCCCGACAAAAAGGAGTCGCATGTGTTAAGATCCGGAGAACACGGTGACCAATAGAGATCCATGGCAGTAGCCCCTCTATACAACTGAACCAGAATTGGGTCCCCAAAGTGCTTCTCCAGGACCTCAGATACTCTCCTGTTTCGATGACGTCGGGCTCCGTCTCGCAAGAACGACATCTTGACGAAATCAGGGTCACTCTCGATAATGGGGCTGAAGTCATATTCCAAGGCTTTCACTTAGCATTCGCTAGTCACAGTGTCATCAAGAAATATCGCACAGATTAAAGCGTGACTGGACATCGCACACCAAACAGTGACGCGTTGAGGGTGAAGAGACTTCTCGATCGCGAATTGTGGATTCTCAGTGCCCCAAGCGCCCCAATCTTGCTTATAGACGAACCCATCCAGATGGAAGTGGGGTTCGTCTTTGCATGCGCATACTAATTCCCATCATGCCCCGCGGAGAATGGTGCAGTTTGAACGTCCTAAGGCAAACCTTTCAGAAGTTCTGATGTTTTTATTTCATAAAGTTCAATAATTGTCAGCCTGAATGTGTCGAGCTGCACTCGTGGAAGAATGGAAGAATAAATTTACGGAACCATTTATTCCTCCTCACGCCCACTGGAACTAATAATTATAAATACTATTAATTACAAAACCATAAACAACAATCTAAATACAATAGTGGCCTGAGTCCGTATCCATTCCAAAACCGAAAACCAATTTTTTCAATTACACACTATTTTTAAATAATTCTTTCACGAAAGGGGAAAGACTTAATGCACTGTAATTTGATGTCCACCCATGTCCAAGTTACTTCCCTCTTATCAAAAACGCAGACATTTCTCCTTCTCAAAGTTAATTTTCAAATTCCGCCTTTCATATTCTTCCAACAGCTTCATACGCTTCTTAAGATACGTTCTCTTCATTGTCTGCTGCAACGAGCTGTTCACCAGAATGAAAAAGTGTGCGCACATAACGGTTTCAAGGGTTTCGTACTTCAGTTGCCATATCCATGCAGTTTCTACACCAGAGGTCCAATGCCACCAGCTCGTGCATCTTAATGGGTGCAGCAGACAGACAGCACCCTTGTTCAACCTTCAGGATTTCAAAGAATTTTTTTCTACTCAGTATTGTGAAAAGCTTCATCTCTATCAAAAGATACTAGACACTGATCAGACAGGACATTACGACCATCGGCCTACCATAACAGCTTCACCTGACGAGGAATAACTGCTAGTCAGAAACACGCACGTTGCCTGTAATGTCAGTGAGTGTTCTGTCCGTGTGTAGAGTGGCGAAGGCCACGATCTATATGGGTTTGACCAAGAGCCAATTGTGATGGACCGGAGGCGCGGCACTATCTTTTCGGAAACTGCACGACTTGTCTCGTGTTGGAGGAATGTTTTGGCGAAACCAAGGCGAAACCAAACGTCTTGGGGTTTGGCGGTCGCCCCTCATTACAGATGTCTGACGTTGTAGGCTGGGTGGATTAGTAAAACAGGACAGGAGGCGAACTGTGGCTGTGGTAGAGTAGAATTGTGTCTGAAGACACAGTGCACCGAACACTCCCAACGGTGGGCCTCCACAGCCAACGACCCATACTTGTGCCAATGTTAACACCACGACATCGGCAACTACAATTGAAATGGGCGCGTTACAATCAGCACTTTACGTTGGCGCAGTGGCCTAGCGTTGCTTGGTCTGATGAGCCTCGATGCCCACTTCATCATACTGATGAGAGAGTGCGAACCCATCGTCTTCCAGAGGGACAGCTACTTGACACCTATACTGCAGGACGGAGAGAAGCTGGTGGTGGCTTCATTATGCACTGGGGACATACACGTGGACATTCATGGGTGCAGCGGAGCAATTGCAAGGCACCATGACGGCCAAGGAGTATCGTACATTGGCTGCAGACTACGTGAACCCTTTCATGGCGATCGTGTTTTCCGATGGGAGTGAGATCTTCCAACAAGATAATACGCCATATTACAAGGTGTGATGGAGTTGTTCCAAGAACGCAGTGGCGAGTTCCAGTTGATGTGTCGGCCCCCAGCTCGACACACCAGAACCCAATTGAACACATCTGGAGCGTGAGTGAACGTGGCATCAGAGCTCATCGCCCTTGCTCTCCGGAATTTAGAGGAATTATGTGACTTGTGAGCGCACATGTTGTGCCAACACCCTCCAGCGACCAACCAAGGCCTCACTGCGTACATTCCACGTTGCGTCGTCACTGTTATCAGTGCTAAAGATAGACGTACTTGATATTAGGTAGTTGTTTACAATGTTCTGGCTGATCTGTGCAAACGTAGCCTTGCCTTGCTTCACTGTGTCACCTACGATAAATCGTGGCTGTACTATGGCCTCACATGTGCCTACATTCCTTCAGAATTCAAATTGATCTTCTCCAGTACTTGCGTTCTTCTGTAAATAACTCGTATGTGTATTTCTTCGCTTTCTTTCTTTCGCTTTCGCCATAGTCCTGCAGCGATCGCAGGGGCGGCGTGGTTACAACGGATTTAGCAAGGTTAGTTTTAGGGGTGGCCGGACGCCCTTCCTGCCGCCACCCTGTAGCCCCCGGGATGGGATCAGTGTACCCCAACTGTCTGCGTCTAGTATAAATCGTGGAATAGCGCGGACGTGTTTCAGATGTCTGCAACGTGTGTAATGGAGGCGGAACGTGGGGACCAGCCTGGTAATCACCTATAGGGATGTGGAAAACCGCCTAAAAACCACATCCAAGCTGGCCAGCACACCGGCCCTCGTCGTTAATCCGCCGGACGGATTCGATCCGGGGCCGGCGCGCCTACCCAAGTCCAGGAAGCGGCACGTTAGCGCTCTCGGCTACCCTGGCAGTTAAATAACTCGTATGTGTATGGTTCAGTAATATTCATAACTATGAGCACATTTTTCTCGTAATCTGAATCTATTTCGATGTTTGGACAGCATGGTTGTGGAGTAACACCGATTGATGTAAAATTAACTTAGTATTAAGAAAACAGTCTTAATCGCGTTTTTTTATATTTATTTATTCCCGACGGGTTTCAGCCCATCTCAGGGCCGTCTTCAGGCCGAAAATATCGCTCGTCGACTGCTGGTTGCGTCATGTCTACCAAGGTGTGGCAGGAGACATCTTGGTTGACGTGACGCCACCAGCAATTGACAAGCGGTATGTTTGCCTTGAAGATGGGCTGAAACCGGTCAGGACTAAATAAATAATAAAAAAAACGCGATTAAGACTGTTTTCTTCATACTAAGTGAACGTGTTTCGCCTGTCTCATACATTTGACATACTAGGTAAAATTGTTCAGTCATGGGCTCTGCCGCGAGTGTAAATAATTCCGAGGGAATGTCGACTACGCCATGAGCCTTGTTTCGACTTCGTTCTTTCACTGCCCTGAGGTTCTAGTCCGCTGAAAGCTCCGTCATAATTCCAACCGTCTGCTCTACACCCCATAATGACGAACCCAATCCAAGTCTTTGACCGGAACACTAGAAAAAGATGAAGGAAAAGAAGACGATATTAAAAGTCCTGTCGACAAGGAGGACCTCAGAGGTTCACTGTCTGCATAGGGAGAACTGAGGAGGGACATTTGCCGTGGCTTTTAAAACCTTCTCCTCATGCGATTCAGGGAAATCACTGGCAACTTGTACCAGGATGGTGAGACGTGTTTTGAACCGCCATCCCCCTGCATACGTTTCTAGTGTCTTACAACTACGCCTTCTTGTGCAATGTGTATCCTTCAATACACTCGTGACCATGACCAATAAAGAGCTATGGGCTGAATTATACCCTAACGTACTAGCTCCTAGAACAAGAAGTAACGAATGCGCCGAAGCCGATGATGTAATGGCGGCAACAGTTTTCTGTGAAGTTTATAGGTCGGTGCGTGAGTAATTCCTCCTTGCTGCAGGGAGCACGCAATTTTTCACTTCGAGCTCGCCGGGTCCTCTTCTTTAAAATTATGCGACTGGCTGCGCGGTTTAATGGGATATGCCTTTTATGAGTCTCTGAAAAGCGATCGCCGTACCATAAAGCAGCCTCTATGAGGAGCCCGTGATAATAGATTCCAGACGGCAATTCCCCCACTTTAAGACCCTCTTCGCTATCGCTGCCTTGTTCGCAGCTTAAACTGGAGGAGAGCGCTGAATATCAACTTGCTAGGGTCTCTTTGATAACGAAATACCTTCCTCTCACGATCTTCGCTTAGTTAATAGAAAGAGGTGCTCCGGAACTGCTATGTAATTCAAGGAACTACGTAATGTCTTTCCTTTCTCGCGTGCCTAATACAATTCATTTCGCGACTTGTGAACAAGTGAACAATGTGGGTCATGCACAAAGCGACCACCTTTTACCGAAAACCAGGGTTCTGTGAGCATTAATTATCGCAAAGGTAATCCAATGAGTACACTGTCGCATAACGAGAAATGGCTGCTATATCGTATAACAAGCACACTCTAGGTAAACTTCAAGTGGTCACAGCTGAATTGTCTCAAATGGTTCAAAATGGCTCTGAGCACTATGTTACTTAACATCTATGGTCATCAGTCCCCTAGAACTTAGAACTACTTAAACCTAACCAACCTAAGGACATCACACAACACCCAGTCATCACGAGGCAGAGAAAATTCCTGACCCCGCCGGGAATCGAACCCATGAACCCGGGTGCGGGAAGCGAGAACGCTACCGCACGACCACGAGCATCGGAGCTGAATTGGCGATGGTATGACAGACTGTTATGCATTTTAAGGCGTTATCTCAGAATTTACAATTGGTGCATTTAAGTAACTTTTATTATGTCTTGGCCACAATTTTTTTTTTAAATTTCCAGAAATACCTTTCTCGTTTCGACATTCTGTCATTTTCAAAGGCAATGTTATGTCAATCATATAAAATTGTTCATTAGATACATTGTATCACGCCAGCATTCTTAATCACGGGACAAGTGCAGTTGGCTCGTGATTGAGACGGAATTTCGAAACGCGTGAGATGTTTTTGGAAATAAAAAAGTGTGGTCAAGACATAAGAAAAGTTATTAAAGATAATCACGTAGCTTCTTTTTCAGATTGCAGAATAGCTTTAGAGCTATGTTAATAGATTCTGGGGATTCGTGTCCATTTATTGATGATCTACCCCTAGCTCGTTTCTGTCGAACCTAGGTATTTGACCTCAGGTACAGAGGTTATATACTGCAGGCAAATAATCACAGCGCGCCTCAATAAAATGAACCTGCAAAAACTAAAATTAAATGAATCCACTAATTTAATATCTCACAGGCTAGTAATTATGTGTTTATGCATAGCTGCATTATGGCAAGAGACCGAACATTGAGACATCTACAAAGAAGATTTACCAGTGTATTACGTGCAGAGAAAAACGTGGAAACTATACTCATCAGTACGTGTCTGGAAGAATGTTACTTCTTCCTATCTTATACTACTGGTATCATATCATCGCTGTATATATGTCGATAATTTTTATGACAGGCCTATTGTACAAGAATTTTGAGACTTCGATCGACAGAACGATGACAGTGAGTGGACTAAAAATAGTGTTTTAAACTGAAGAGTAGTAGCCAGTAAAGGGCAGAAGATTCCTCTTGAAAGAAAAATAGAAAACAGCTTTATTTTTGCTAACAGATTAAAAATGTAGCTTAGAAAGTTTCGGAATCGTTTGGCTTTATAAAAGACAAATGGGAAAATTACATCGGAATTTACTAATTCATAGTTTGTGTTACATTGTAGGGAGATCCTATTAGCGTATATTTTGTAGTGAGTAAATCAGACGAAATTAAACTAATTATCAAGGAACTTCAAGGTTATAAAGCCGTTTGAAGCGGACGAACATTAATTTTGTTTTTGGCATGATACTGAATTGCTAATCCCATAGTACTTTTTGTCTTTTGTTTCTCGCAGTAATATAGAATTTAGACAGATGGGGTAACACGAAGCAACACTGACGATCGTCGAAAGATTCCAGAGGTAATATTGAAGAACAAACAAAGGACAGGAACATCTAAGAAGAAACGCCATCCAAAGACGAAACAGAAAGTCTCACATGCCACAGAACGTCTCATATGCACCAATAATGGTGTCATAGGCTAGGGCGGATACCACTGTCCCACATAAGCTCCTACTCCCAGAAAATAATCTTCGCAGATCGAATTCGTATCGCGTACCGTCGAACAGACGGAGTAGACTTCCAGCCAAGGATCCATTTTAAGGAAGAAGAATATGTAAATTGCAGAAAGTGTATCCAGCCACGTCTCCCGCGATATCTGAAGTCTATTTCGTCATTCAGATAGTGGTTGGCAAGAAATGCCCGTCTCGTATTCTACTAGCGTAGCTCCTGGGTACAGGCTAGAGCGCCGTCCCGTGTGGCTAGGCTATACATTCAACAGTAGACATAAGTTTTTATAATAATGGACAGCAAGCTACTCAAAGTGTGTCTGGCCCCATTCATTGCTTTACATGGTGTCGAACAGTAGTATATCTATAAGGACTCCAGCACCGCACTGTATCGTAGTTAGTGCCGAGTACCGTAACCATGAAGATAACTAAACAGCCGATCAGTATTTAGCCTCACAGGCACCGTTTTGGAATATTCAAAAGCATCTTCAAATGTATCAAAATGACCTGAAATTTTTGTCAGTGCTCTAGAGCTAGCTTCTTCGAAAGGAAGTCGAAACCTGCTGAGTGCCAGGTTTCAACCTACCCATTGTTCGGGTTTTGAAATCAAATCATCAGCAGTGGCGGCCGAAGCAGTGACCTGGCATAAGATGTCACCCTCGTTAAGCCAACGGCCTCGTGAAAGGTGGCGGAGGAGGGGAAAGAGGTTCAAGGCACTCTCTGGCCCTCTGGCTGGGAAGCTGCCTCTAAAAGGCTGAACAATCAGCAACGATCAACGGCATGAAGATGCAGAATGCAACTGAAACGACTGCATTAACGATATATAACGAGTACCCACTGGACATGTGGGCCGTAATTCAAAAAGTGTCATGATGATCTCTCCATTGGGAAAAGATTCTGGATTAGTGTTCCATTCGGATCTCCGGGAGAGGACTGTCACGAGAGAGATGACCATAAGAAAAAGAAGGAGTGACCAACAACGGGATAACGTTCTACCTGTCGGAACTTTGAATGTGTTAATTTTGAACGTTGAAGGTGAGCTACAAAATCTAAAAAATGGAAATACAAAGACTCACTCGAGATATAGTGGGGGTCAGGGAAATGACTTTGACAGAAGATTAACATTCCTTGTCAGTTGAATTATGGTATCACCAACAGGATTAGAAAGATGTACAAAGTGAGTAGGAATTGTTATGAACTGGAAGGTTGGACAGAGAGTGGGTTTCTGTGAATAGTCCAGTGACAGACAAATTCTCATCCGATTCGACAGAAAACCAGCGCCTGCAACACTGTTTCAGGTATATATGCTGTTGTCGCAAGCAGAAGATGAAGAGAGAGAGAAAGTAGTGCATGCGATTACTGAATAGGAAAGGGCTGAAAAAATTAGCCATTCAGTTGCAAACCAAAAGTTTATTTAGCGCTTGACCTAGGTTTCGATATTTACAAAAATATCTTCTTCAGAAGAGGTGGCACTTGTTACATCACGTGGTGGATTTAGGATACTGAGTGTATAATTGAGTACGTAAAGCAAATGCAAATCTAATAACCATGAGGGATTGGAAAGCAGTTGCAAGGAAAGGAGTATAGAAGTGGGCGATGGAGCAATATGGGCATGGTAGCAGGTATGAGAGGGGAAAAGAAAATGGATGTGTGCAATAAGTTTCAGCGAACAGTTGCAATTATTCCGTTGAAGAATCACAGGAGGAGGGGTATACATGCAAAAGATCTAGAAACACTACAAGATCCCAACAGGATCACTTAATGAACAGAAACAGATCCCGAAATGAGATATTGGATTATAGCACATACACAGGTCGGAGAAATAGATTCACAATTTAGTAGTGATGAAGACAGGGCTGAAGTTTATAAGAATCGTCTGGAACATTTATGACCGAAGTATGCAGGGTACTGAAATACTGAAGACTAATCAGATGCGGCTGAAGTTCGCTGAAGATGTGGATACAGCGATAAGGAACGCCATACGTGACAGTTCAGTTGAAGAGCGGAAATCAAAAATAGCAGTCACAGTCGTCGTGCACAGTAACACAGATAAGTGCGAAAAAATCTTGGGTAACATAACAAATTTTTCAATTGATTGACGAAAGAAGGAACTACAAAAGTGTTCATGAAAGGACAATAATAAAGCAATGTAAATCATTTAGGACTGAAGTACACAAAAACAACAGTGAAATAAGCGCAAAAAGGCTCCAGTGAGAAAGTGATTAAATGGAAAAGCAAGTGAACGTCGGAAACATTAACTCAACGTAAAGAATAGTCAGAACACCCTCCGGTGAAATTAAAAGCAAATAACAGAGGAAGAAACTGGATTCGTACGGAAGGGTCAGGATACCCAGTATTGGTATCAGAATTAGAAAGAACTCTGGAAGTTTTCAGATATAATAAGGCAGAAAGAATATAATAATTCCAGTCCCAAATATAGAAGGTGTTGACAGATGTGAAAATTACCGAACTTTCAGGTTAATAAGTCGCGGCTGCAAAATACTAACGCGAGTTCTTTACAGACGAATGGAAAAACTGATAGAAGCCGACCTCGGGGAAGACCAGTTTGTATTCCGTAGAAATATTGGACCACGCGAGGCAATACCGACATTACGACTTATCTTGGAAGATAGATTAAGGAAAGGCAAACCTACGTTTCTAGCATTTGTGTACTTAGAGAAAGCTTTTGACAATGTTGACTGGAATTCACTCTTTCAAATTCTGAATGTGGCACCTGTAAAATACAGGGAGCGAAAGGCTATTTACAGTTTGTACGGAAACCAGATGGCAGTTAAAAGAGTCGAGTGGCCTGAAAGGAAAACAATGTTATTCAATCTGTTTATTGAGCAAGAAGTGAAGTAAACAAAAGAAAGATTCGGGGTAAGTATTAAAATCTATGGAGAAGAAATAAAACTTTGAAGTTCCCCGATGACATTGCAGTTCTGTCAGATACAGCAAAGGACCTGGAAGAGCAGTTGAGCGGAAGGGACAGTGTCTTGAAAGTAGGATATAAGATGAACATCAACAAAAGCAAAACTAGGACCACGGAATGTAGTCGAATTAATTCGGTTGATTCTGAGGGAATTAGATTCGGAAATGAGAGACTTAAAGTAATAAATGAGTTTTGCTATTTGGGGAGCAAAATAACTGATGATGATCTATGAGGAGGCGGTATAAAATGTAGACTGGCAATGGCAAGGAAAGCGTTTCTGAAGAAGAGAAATTTGTTAACATCGAGTATAGATTTAAGTGTCAGGAAGTCGTTTCTGAAGGTATTTATATGGAATGTAGCCATGTATGGAAGTGAAACCCGGACGATAAATAGTTTGGACAACAAGAGAATAGAAGCTTTAGAAATGTGGTGCTACAGAAGAATGCTGAAGATTAGAAGGGCAGATCACATAACTAATGAGGAGGTATTGAATAGACTTGGGGAGAAGAGAAATTTGTAGCTCAACTTGACTAGAAGAAGGGATCGGTTGGAAGGACATATTGTGAGGCATCAAGGGATCACCAGTTAACTATCGGAGGGCAGCATGGAGGGAAAAAGTCGTATAGGGAGACCAAGAGATGAATACACTAAGCAGATTCAAAAGGACGTAGGTTGCAGAAGGTACTGGGAGATGAAGAAGCCTCACAGGATAGAGTAGCATGGAGTGTTGCATCAAACTAGTCTCAGGACTGACGACTACAACAACAACCACAAGGCAGAAAGACCAGATGGTATTCCATAGGATGCATTCTTTCGCCCCTATCGTTCAATTTGTATGTAGAACAAGCAATGACGGAAATTAAGTAACGGACCGATACTTGAATTATAGTTCAAGGTGAAAGGATGTCAGTGATAAGATTCTATGACCATATTACTATTGTCAGTGAAAGTGAAGAAGAGCTCGAGGATGTTTTGGATCAAGAGTCGAATGAGTTCAGTATTTGGATTGAGTTTAAATTAAGGAAAGACGAAAGTAATGAAAGACTGCAAAAATGGGAACAGCGAGAAACTTATCGTTGGTGATCACTAAATAAGAATGCTACATTCGTAGCAAAGAAAGACGTGCCGAACGAAGCAAGGACGACATAAAAAGCAGACTAGCACAGGCAAAGAAGGCATCCCAGGTCATAGGACTACATTTAGAGCACAGTATTGCATGGTGGTAGTGGAACGTGAACTGTGGGGAACCGGATCTGAAGAGAATCGAGGCGTTGAAGGTATGGTGTTACAGAAAAAACGTTAATTGGACAGACAGATAAGGTAAGGAATTAGGAGGTTCTCGGCGGAGAAAAATGAACGTATGCAAAGTACTAACAAGGGAAGGGGACAAGGTGAAGAACATGTATTAAGATATCAGAGAATAGCTTCCGTGTTATAAGAAGGTGCTGTAGATATTAAAAATCTTAGAGGTAGAGTTTGGAATAGATCCAATAAATAAATGAGGAAACAGGGTACAACTGCTACACTGACGTGAAAAAGCTAGCATAGAAGAGAAATTCGTGACCGGACGCTACAGTCAAAGACTGAAGTAAGAAAAAAGAGAAAGAATGTAATTTACAGACCGACAATGACAATGCATATTGTTCTTCATTGGAATAAATACATGTTATGAACTGGCTAACACAGATTTTTCATTACTTCTTAACTTGTATCCATCCACAGCTGTGTACCACTGGTGTTCAAAAGGAACATTCGAGGAAGGGTGTGACATTTATCAATCGGGACTATGGTGCTAATGCCGCTTAAGTATACAGACTTATCATGAGCTATTAAATAATATGGAGTTGTGTGGCATGTTTATGCATCAACGACGCATTTTGAGACACATTAGCACAACAAATCAGACTAAAAATAATGTTTTTTTGGACAGGTCTTTAACATAGTGTAACACTTAAACATCAATATCCAAATATAAGTTCGATTAAGCACCAAATGTAATATGTTAGCTTCCTTAACGCTTCGCCGCTGCTTGGCTTGTTTATATCAATGATAAAGGTGGTCAAGTTTCGATTACGAAAATTAGATCTTAACATCAAATTAGAAAAAGCACTAGTAATTATCTATGTTATGTATCAAAACCAATAAAGATTTATTCTATTACAATACAAAACAAACAAGACGTTAGTGATCTAACTTAATCATTTTCCTTTAGTCCAAGCGTTCTCCTCATCTGTTCTAATCAAAAATCCTTTCACCTTGTTCGATGATTACATTATTATCCTGCATAGTTCTCTTATCGGTGTGTTGACTTTCGTTTATTGTTATGGTGAGTAATTAGGCTTACAAGCTTGGTCCTTTAAGCTCTTGCACTAGTAGAGAACTAGTGTGTGTTTGTGAGCTTAAATGTTCTGTTGGAATTGAACGAAACCCATCTGACAATGTTTTAGTATCTTGATGTCCGCAGAACTGTTCCTGGAATGTCACAAAGAACAGGAGGATTGCTCCTCAGCAACACGTCGTAGTAACTTATGTAGTTCGCATCCAAAGTGTGTAGAACACCTTCCAATAAACCGCACTAGACATAAGTTATGTATGTCTGTATCCTCTCTCTCTCTCTCTCTCTCTCTCTCTCTCTCTCTCTCTATATATATATATATATATATATATATATATATATATATATATATATAGTAAAATTTCATGCTTTATTCTCGATTTCTCGTTTTAATATCCTCTTGTAATCTGTAACCTGCCCGGATAGCTATGTGTATCCAAGCGCTACTTACGGGACTGGCAGGTGCACCAGCACCAGATCGAAATTTTTCGGCATGTTACCGACGAGGATGGGAGTGTTGGAAAGCCAGGATTTTGTTTTTACACGGTTTCTCACATCTCACTTGCTGAATACTGGGCTGTAACACCAGCCCTTGTCAACTGCACGATTCACAAACATTAAGAAAACTACCACTAAATTACGCATGAATAAAATTACGCACACGCAGTTGTTGTACACATATTCCATCCAATAGGATAAGAGAGTGGTAAAAGCAAGCGCATCTGGCAACCTCTTACAAACCTCGTCACATCCGTGTAATACCCACGTCGACCCTGCTCCGACGAGGGAGAGTGGCACATGAAATTTGATAGTTCTCCTGTAATGTGTGGACTATCTGCAGAATAGGATCGTCACTTCAGCAAAAACCGTTCTCGCCTGTGGAAGGTGCTGACAGGCAAGGCATTATGCATCGCTGTGGGTAGCCAATAGGGAGCGTGGGAGAGAAACCACATGTTAACTGGTGTCCGCCTACTGCGGGATAGGTTCCATGCTAGACACTGCTTCTGCTTCAAACGTGCAACGTCATACATTCACTTCTAATACTTTTTTCCTCTGACATTCTTCCGACTCTGTAACTAATGTCTTCTCATGACCAGAAAGCCTGGCTAATGGCCTCACAGGCTATCTTGGCCTCGCTCACATGTATCCCATCTACAGGATATGTTCAATTTACTGACTTTGGACCAACATTCTCACTGGAAAAATTCGCTCCATATATCCGCAACCTTGACAACCTGACCAGTCCCCTCTGTACCAGTACAGAGGAACTGAACTAACTCATACAATTTTGACTAAGAGCAGATTGTTATGGCTCAGGGCCCTGAGACAACATCTAACTTCGAAGCTATTACGCCATTCGCAATCAATTTATTTACAGAAGTTGTTGATTTTTTGAATGCTTTATTGGGCTAGGAAACCACTCACAATGTCATTGTTTAAATGTTGAATGAGAAGGTAGCCAGCATGTACAAGTAAATTAGGGGAACTACTGTTTCCGCTGAGCTCTGGAGTAATTCCACTGAGGAATATAGGAATGTTGCCCAGAATGTAATGCACCGCATTTTTTTATTTGACAATTCTTTATTGAGCGTAATGAGAATAGTGTTTTATCTACAAACCCTATTTTTCCACGTAATCTCCATCCCATTCTATGGCCTTCCTTCAGCGCGAAACAAAGGTGTATATGCCTTGTCGGTGTCAATCCTTGTGCTGGTGGCGGGGTCACTGCTTCACTGTATGAATCACCTCTTCGTCGTTAGGCAGGGTCAGGTCTGTCAGGTGTGACAGCCACGGATCGTCTCCGCGACCGCTGCAAATCGTGGGGCTCCACTGAACTACCTTCTGATGACCTCACCTTCCGTGCCCAGCGACTAACTGTACTTCAGTCGACAGCAGATGCTCCATTGACTTTGCACAAGCGTTTGTGAATGTTCCCCACTGTTTCTTTCTCTGCAGTGAGAAATTCAATGACGGAACGTTGATTGTAACGTACATCACCTACAGACGGCATTTTGAAACTGTCCTGCAGCTACGCTATCTGTCGGAAGAAACGGAAACTTGACGAGCTCACTCAGGAGACTTCAGATAATGCATACGTAACGTTTCGCATTCGTAGTATTGTTTTCGGCTGGGAAAAAATGCGGTGCATTACTTTCTGGGCACCCCTCGTGTATATATATATACAGTTTATTCCTAAGTACTCGAACAAAAATCATCTTAAATATTACATTTTTCATGCATCACTAAGGTGATGTACCATGGGGCTTAAGAGAAGCATGGTGTTATATACAGAGGCACTCTCTTTTCTTTATTTTTTGTGCTACATTGCGGCATCTTGTTTTTGTTGTACAATTTGTGCGCAAATGCGACGCGACGTTCTGCACACGAACTTCATCTGGAACTTCAGACGCGCCTATTCCCAGTGTTTGGAAGTGCATAGGCCTTCCTCTTCGTCTGCGACTTGAGAAACCATGGAATAGCTGCCTTTCCGGGTGTAACTGAAAAGTGCGTTGGTTTTGTTCTGTCTTTCGAAGGTTCCCTACAATGTAGGAACTGGCAACTGCCAAGTCTAGTAAAAAGGAAACAGTCTGCACAATAACTTCGATGAGCGAAGACCTATAGTACACCGTCCTGACAGCTGTTCAGATCTCTCAATTCCTCCCAAAAGGCAGAATACTTCAGAATACTTCTGCTACCTTCTAGCGAAATGCGAAATGGAGTGGCTGTATCTGTTTTCATGTGCAAGAGAAAGTGGACTGAAAGAGTTAACGAATCATGGATAACACACAGTGGAAATGCTGAACGCCCCATCTTTTCCTAAGGAACATCCTCTGCAGTTTATTAAGACAGAGTTCACAACGTACATACTCTCTTCTAATCTTTGGCCGTTGCTCCACCTGTCCCGTCCCACCAAACTACTTCCCCCCCGCCCACATCACCTTCAACCACTGTACTGTAAACATCGCGATACATACGACTCTAATGTCGGCGAAAGGGAAGTTCCTCCACGGACACAGATAAACTCTCTCCACCGGTATATTAACGATACAGCTTACTTCTTTGAGGCAGAAGGCTGAAAAATCACAACTCTGACACCTCTGTTCGCTCCCTTGGAACCAACCGATCGTGCTCATACTTTTATTTATTTTTACAAGATCCGCCCACCGGAAAGGAGATACGCAAATCTAAAAATCGGAGAAAGATCTGACTGCAGATCTCCTCGATATAAAAGAGCGGACAAGCAAGCTGTGCACTTCGGGGTACCTTTTCTTTTCGCATTCTACGTATTGCCACAGTCTAATCAAAACAGTCACAACATTCTCTGATGCGAATGTTGTTACCGTTTGACAACTGGAGTGAGACTAGTGTTCCAAGCGGTGAGAAAGCAAAGAGTCACATGAGTTGTAAAGATAGTGATTAGTTTTCTTTATTTTATACTTAATTAATAGAGTAGTTGATAAATATCCATGCTTTAGAAAGTTACCAAGAGACTAGAATTATCGTGAAATACATGTAAAAATAGCCGTATCACCCTGGTTCAGTGACATAAGCTACAACTCATTTATGAAGAAATACTTTCGAAAATCCCTGTATTTACAGTCTATTCCGCTGAAAGCAAGAGAATATTTCATGCACGCCTAATATCGTGTAGGGCCCACGCGAGCAGGCAGAAGTGTCGCAACACGACGTGGCGTGGACTCGACTAACGTCTGAAGTAGTGCTGGAGGGAACTCTCACTACGAATCCTGCAGGGATGTCCATAAATCCGTAAGAGTACGAACGGGTGGAGATCTCTTGAGAACAGCATGTTGAAAGCCATCCCAGTTATGCTCAATATTGTTCATGTCTGGGGAGTTTGGTGGCCAGTGGAAGTGTTTAAACTCAGAAGAGTCATTCTGGATGCACTCTGTAGCAATTGTAGACGTGTGGGGTGTCGCATTGTCCAGCTGGAATTGCCAAAGTCCGTCGGAATGCACAACGGACATGAAAGAATGCAGGTGATCAGACACGGTGCTTACATACATATCACCTGTCTGAGTCGTATCTAAAAGTATCAGGAGTCCCATATGACTCAAGCTGCACACGCTCCAAACCATTATAGAGTCTCCATCAGCTTGAACATTCCCCTGCTTAAATGCAGGGTCCATGGATTCATGAGGTTGTCTCCATACCCGTTCACGTCCAACCACTCGATGCAATTTGAAACGAGACTCGTCCGACCAGACAACATATTTCCAGTCATCAACAGTCCAGTGTCGGTGTTGACGGGCCCAGGCGAGGCGTGAAGCTTTGTGTCATGTTGTCATCAAGGGTACACAAGTGCGCCTTCGTCTGATAAAGCCAATTTCCATGATGTTTCGTTGAATGTTACGCACGCTGACACTTGTTGATGTCCCAGCACTGAAAACCGTAGTAATTTCTGCGGAAGGGTTGCACTTCTTTCACGTTGAACGATTCTCTTCTGTCGTCGTTGGTCCCGTTCTTGCAGGATGTTCTTCCGCCCGCAGCGGTATCGGAGATTTGATGTGTTACCGAATTCCTGAGGTTGACGGTACACTTGTGAATGGTCGTACGGCAAAATCCCCACTTTATCGCTACCTCGGAGGTGCTGTGTCCCATTGATGGTGCGCCGACTATAACACCACGTTCAAACTCACGTAAATCCTGATAACCTGCCATTGTAGCAGCAGTAATCGATCTGACAACTCCGCTACACACTTGTTGTCTTATACAGGCGTTGCCGACCACAGCGTCGTACTCTGCCTGTTTACATATCTCTGTACTTCAATATGCATGCCTATACCAGTTTCTTTTGCGCTTCAGTGTATTTCTGCTGTCGTCTGTTGCCATTATCATAGGCACTTTCCTTGACCCTTCACGGAGTGCAATTATTCACCCTTTCGTACATCGCACTCGACTTTCACATACACGATTAGTTTTGTAAATATAATTACCTGTGTTTCAAAAGGAATGTGTTGAAGATTCTTTCCGTCTTTTGGCTCATATTTAGCAAAAATTGTAGATTTGGTCTTCCTGCGTTGGGAACAGTTTTATTGCGTTTAACGATTCACTATGACGTCTGTATGGTTTTCTCTTGAGCTATAGTTATGGTGGCTTATTTGATACGTTAAATAATGTAGGTATTACATTCCACATAGGTTTCCTACGTTCTACATTCAGTGATTTGGCTAAAAGTGTAGCGGACAAAACTCTGTTTTGCTGGAGAGATAAACCACATTCCTGTAAAATTTCAGGTATTCAGGTGCGTACTAGCAATTTTTTGTTCTTAAAGGAAAACGACAATATTCAATAAGTATATGTACGTTACAGGAGATTCGTAAATGAAGTGTCCCTTAAAGCACCATTTCGTATTTCCCAGGCTCCTTAGGAAACTAAATAATCACAAATGTTTTGCAGTGAACACATAGTGCTTAATGGGGCGATCACACTGTAGTAGAAATAATTCAAAAGCCAAGACCTCTTAAATACTCTCGATTGTAGTTTAACATTCATAAACCATTTGGATATAACGATACATGAGGCAGACCAGCTGATATAAAATCATTGTCACAAAAAAGTAAAAAAATAAAAACTGCTCTCATGGTCATTCTTTTCCATAAGATATGTAAAACCGCAACCACAAGACAAAACTATTTGGTACATGACCGCTGCTCAACTAACAACGGTCGTTGTTAGTTGAACAGCGGTCGCATGTTGTCATGCGCGATCTAAGGGCAACTGGGGTGGTCAGCGTTCTCAGTGAGCAGGCACTGAGCTGCAGCCGTGGGCAGTTTGTCCGGGGCCTGCTGTCTGCTTAGGCAACGGCTATGCTTCGAACGCTGATCTGTAATGTTTGGATGTGCCGGTTGTTGCTATTTGGCCATCGAATATAGCCCCGTCGGAAACTTGCTCCTATGTGGCAACTGAAGCTTTACTTGTCCTTTCAGTCTGAATGTTTGAAGAAACGCAGTGTCAGCTGTGGTTTCTGATTTTCTACCTTTCATACAGTTCCGATGATTGGATGTTATAGCTCATGTGGGTTATGGCCTGTAGCGCACTGAAACACAACTGTATGGATTCACCTGGTGGATTGTCAGGGATCATTTGCGGCTGCTGTTGGTTTTCTCATCGATTCTCAGAAATTACAGTGAGAAAGTTTTTGGTTTTATGGGTGTTATATAGTAATATGATCTGGCGGTCTCTGTGGTCGGCGTCCCGGTTACCCAAAAACTTGTAGCGTTAGGGAACTGGTTATGTCAGTTCTTCGACTACATGATTTGCTATCGATGGCTTTCTATTAATCTTACAGTGTCAGTGGATCCGCTAGGAGATGCCCAGTGTGTGGGCTCTGTTCAAATGGAAAGTCATAAGCAATTTAAGTCACTCTTGTGACATGGTACTTAAACATTATTCACTATGTCTTATTATTCTTCGTGTGGACAAGTAGTCACGTAGAATGAATATGGTCTGCTCTGTGTCTGTAAAGGCTGTATAAGAATTTATTATTCATCTGTGTTTCGTGTGTTGGAGAAAGAGGTCTCTTGTAATTCTGCCTGTTCATTTTATGTGCTCATGGACCCCGAGAACGGGACCAGCATTCTGCCACATGTAACAGTAAATCTGATGGTCAGTTGATGCTTTGTTCGCAGCATTGATTGTTCTATTAAATTCTGACAACAGTTGCTTTCTTTAAGTTGTAACAGTAAATCTGGTGTGTGGATGCCGCTTAATACACTGCATTTTTTTTTCTAAATCCTGCTTGCAGTTTCCTTTGTTAAACCGTAATAGTTAGCCTTTTCGGCAGCTGCTGTTTCAGTGCTCATTTTAATAAATCCCGTCACAGCTGCTTTCCTTAAATTGTGATAGTAAATCTCATTGGAAGTATTACTTAGTATTGGTGCCATTAAATTCCTGTGTTCAGACATATTTATGCAAATTCTGCAACGAGTATTTTTTTAAATTATATTCGTGAATGCTAGACGCATGAACTGTTCCTGCCGGCCGCGGTGGTCTCGCGGTTCTAGGCGCGCAGTCCGGAACCGTGCGACCGCTACGGTCGCAGGTACGAATCCTGCCTCGGGCATGGATGTGTGTGATGTCCTTAGGTTAGTTATGTTTAAGTAGTTCTAAGTTCTAGGGGACTGATAACCACAGCAGTTGAGTCCCATAGTGCTCAGAGCCATTTTTTTTGAGCTGTTCCTATCTGGTATATTTTTCACTAGTGAAATTTTCTGGTTGTTTAAATAAAGTGGTTTGTTTAAATTGTACAGCGCCTTACCACACAACACCAACTCCCTACCGCTTTCACTAGCCAGGTGAATATAACAGAGGAAATGGACACATTGTATAATCGTTGATCACTTAAACATCCTTAAACTGGTAATCGGAGGAAAGTAGAAAGTGGAATGGCAAGTGTCATCGACCTAAAAGGAGAGATTTACACAAAATTACCCCGGTGCTGTTGACATAATTCTGGGACGCAAAACATCAAAGCTTCAGAAGACACAAGAGCACCGAGACACGCCTCATGTTCATCCAGGAATGCTATAGGAAACCTTGTCGCACTATCCCGGCAGCAGCTGCGATAAGGAAGAGGGTGCCAACACTTTCTATGCCTCTCCGAACAGATATGATGACACAGGTCACCTACTGAAGCATCTAGTGAACGTACGTTTCCCTTGTACCTACTTGCGTAAAGGTGCTGCTACGCGTAAATCGCCCCAGATTTCCTACTGACAGCTGGTAACCTTAGTTATCCTGCACCAGTAGTTTACTTCTGAAGTCGATCTAGGTAAACGATGTACTAAACACGTGTACGACAGAGGCAACACAAGTGGGTTTGTAGTTGTAAATTTGTGCAATTACATTAGATATATTTGATCAAGTATTTACACAGGGTGGTTCATCCGTATCAAAGCATAATTTAAAAACAAATAAACAAGAAAAGACAAAGAACACCAAGTGCAAAAAAAGATCTACATTTGAAGTCAAATGTTGGATGTGGAAAACCTGTGAGTCTACGCTACCAAACTGACGGCCATTTTGGATGCCACGGTTTTAACGCAACAGTAATTTACAGTTGGAAAGGGCGTCACTTGACGTATCATCCAGAATGTGTTTCAAACTAATCGCGCACTGTCTTGGCCTGATGTCATGACACACTGTCAGCCGAACGTGAAGCCCACGAATGGCTGCAAATGGGCTGCAGGTAGCCGAACATATCCAGCCAATGATTGGGTCACTTTGACCAGAGGACCCAGTCCATTTCATGTAAACACATCCCAAACCACCATGGAACCACCACCACCACGTTGCACAGTGCCTTGTTTACAACTTGGGCCCATGGCTTCGTGGGGTCTGACGCACACTGAATCTTACCATCAACTCTTACGTCCACCTCGACAGCTAAGTGGTCACTGCGGCATAATGCCATACAAAGGGACTCTGGTTCGATTCCCGTCTGGGTCGGAAATTTTCTCCGATTAGGGAATGGGTGTTGTCTTCATCATCATTTCACTCTCATCGACACGCAAGTCGCAGAAGTGGCGTCAAATCTCAAGAGCTGTACCAGGCGACCGGTCTACCCGACGGGAGGCCCTAGCCACACGACATTCCATTCCATCAGCTCTTACCATCTGAAATTGGGACTCATGTCACCAAGCATTCTCTTCGGTCATCTGCTGCCATATCTCATTAACGCCAAATTTCGGATCACTGCCCTAACTGTAGCGTTCGTTGTACGTCCCACATTAATTACTGCAGTTTTTCACGACGCAGTGGTACTTGTCTATTAGCGCTGACAACCCTCCGCAAATATCGCTGCTCTCAGTCGTTAAGTGAAGGCCGTCGGTTTAAATAGTAAAACAGGAATATTTCACATTAGCATTCAGCATTTCTTGAGTCACAGTCCTTTGAGTTGACCAATCGAAGAGCCGCTGGTAATGATTTAATACATGATGTATCATAGTTAAGGTATTTAATGACTGCATCCAAATAATCTTATTTTTATGGTTATTACTGAATTAGGTACACCTGTGCTTCGTGCATTCTGCTTTTAGAATTTCCCCACAAAAAAAGAAATTAAAATATAGTCCAAAGTTCAGAAGGAACAACAAAGTAATTTTCACTGACAGAATGACTCTCACGACTTTACCTCGAAGCCAAGCAGCAGCGTTTTGTTTCAGTGAGGGATACGTACAGCTCTGCTGCTGTTACAACTTTCAGAGCGTTTCGCAGGTCCCCTCCCCACGCACTGCGTGGACACGAGCCCAAGCCGTGATTTATGTACTTCCCTGGGCGGCGTAGGTGGAAAATATCGCTGCCCCTGCATCATTCTGCAGCGCATGTTCCCAGAAATGTTTATGCGTGGAATTATAACTACGAGACAAACTGCAACATTTCTATTCTAAACGATAGCCCGGTGATCTGTTGCAGGTTTCCGTCTACCACAACGCTGAACAATGAGCAACCTTTATTTCAGTAGTGACAAATTTGCTAGGATAAATTCCGGGTTTTGTTTCTGCCCCACGTATGACCTAAAGAGAAAGGGCTACAGTATAACAGAGATAACGTGACATCAAATTTTTTGGATTATGCATAATATTTCAGGTACTGCCGTTAACTTTTTATCCTATACTTTTTACAGCTATGGAACTATCTACTTCAATGTCTAGATCGTTTCAACTACAGGAAACAATACACGCTATTATTCTTCTATAGTTGTCAAATTAATCACCGAGCGAGGTGGCGCAGTGGTTAGCACACTGGACTCGCATTCGGGAGGACGACAGTTCAATCCTGTCTCCGGCCATCCTGATTTAGGTTTTCCGTGATTTCCCTAAATCGCTTCAGGCAAATGCCGGGATGGTTTCTTTGAAAGGGCACGGCCGATTTCCTTCCCCATCCTTCACTCACCCGAGCTTGCGCTCCGTCTCTAATGACCTCCTCCTCCTCCTCAAATTAATCGCCATTTCCGATTCTGTGCTCAAGAACATTCTAGAACACCCATTTTTCTTTCCTAACATAAGAACATAATTTACTATAGGTTTTCGACTCGGTACAACTCTCGGTGCCGAAGCACTTATACAATACATTGTGGACATTATTGTATCTTGATAGAGCTGCTGCAGAAAGCGAAGGAAATTTCTGTATTAAAAATAAAACTGCAACTTCTTCCTCGTCAGGTATTAGCACTCGAAATCAGTAACAACTCCTATGGACTGATGATAATGCGAATCATCATAGTATTCATCGCCTCTGCTTATCACTGTACATACCGAATTCCGGTACCGGTGTAGCACACGCAGTATGAAATATGAATCGGTCTCCTTATATTGTCCTGTTACATTCCAAGATACAATGCACCAGCGATCTTTGCACTTAAAACATTTTTCAGGAATTTGTCTTTACGAATGTGTTTTATTATATGAGAAATGACAGTTGACTTAGAGTGAACATCGAGTTCTATATAGAGACAAAACGAAATGTAGATTGGACAAGAGGGAAGAACCAATATTACTTGAACTCTTTGTAACAATGGTCCTCGCATTCATATGAAGTGCTGCAGAGAAGTCCTCGAAAATCGAATCACAGATTACCAAGCATATGCTATTATACATGAGCGTAATTAAACACTACATGCGCTGGCACGTGGCTGCACAAGTTCGGAGGTTGTTCAGAAGGATTTTGGTTGTATGGTCTGCATAAATCAGTTTTCTGAGTTTTGCTGAATAAGCAGAGAATTATAGTTACTCGTAAGATTGCGTTGAAACTTTAGCTAGTAGGGCTTGCACATGTCATCACTTTTCCCAACCATATGTTATTGATGGATGGTTCAGTATTTTTATTGCTAACGTAGCACCACGCTGATTTAAATTTAGTTATGTATTATTTGAATACAGATCAGTTTTACATGTAGGGCTTCATTAACATTGCGACTGACGTACCCGACTGTAAGATAACCAAGAACGTAAGATGAACCTGGTCCCTTTAACGTTTCTCAAAAAGTTCTCTTGTGAGTTTTCCTGAAATTTAAAAGATTCTATGAAAATGTGATTACAAACTCTTCCATTTATTCATTGATTCCCTACATTGTGGCTTAAAAACAATGAAAGGTTCTCAAAGACAGCTACCGGCCACAAAATTCGTTGGCAACAAAATTATTTATTTAGCGATGTGTTTCGAAGTGATATCTTATCATCAGGCTATACTGGCATTACAAAGACATTGAACACTTGATTATATAGATACTAATGCGTCTTTATGTGACAGCAGTGATTATCCAGTAGGAGAGAGAAGGATAACTTAGTAAGATGCGATGTAGCTTGGTATATTGGTCATCAGTTCACATGAAAATTTTATAAAACTATCACTCACTTTGTTCCTGTGACATGCCAGTTTTCTTGTGAGGTGTTGAGGCATCGCTATTTCCATGGCTCTTTTAGACTTCTTCACCGTTATTCATGGACTTCCCAACGGTGTCCTTAAAGTATGACACACTAAACAAATCAGCAGTGCCGAACACAAGATGGTGATCAAAGCAAGATTAGTTTCGATTTGGCAATCGATATGTCGATCTTGGTGTTGTCAATCGTTGTCTTCTGTATGTCTTGCTGTCATATCACTGATGTTGTATGGCGTCATACGATGTTTTTGTTGTGGTCTTCAGTCCTGAGACTGGTTTGAGGCAGCTCTCCATGCTACTCTATCCTGTGCAAACTTCTTAATCTCCCAGTACCTGCTGCAACCTACATCCTTCTGAATTTGCTTAGGGTATTCATCTCTTGGTCTCCCTCTACGATTTTTACCTTCCACGCTGCCCTCCAATACTACACTGGTGATCCCTTGATGCCTCAGAACATGCTATACCAAACGATCACTTCTTCTAGTCAAGTTGTGCCACAAATTTCTCATCTCCCCAATTCTATTCAATATTTCCACAAAAGTTATGCGGTCTACCGACCTTATCTTCAGCATTCTTCTGTAGCACCACATTCCGAAAGCTTCTGTTTTCTTCTAAGCTATTTATTGTCCATGTTTCACTTCCATTCATGGCTACACTCCACACAAATTCTCTTAGAAACGACTTCCTGACATTTAAATCTATACTCGATGTTAAAATAATTTTTCTTCTTCAGAAACGCTTTCCTTGCCATTGCCAGTCTACATTTTATATCCTCTCTACTTCGACCATCATCAGGTATTGTGCTTCCCAAATAGCAAAATTATTTTACTACTTTAAGTGTCTCATTTCCTAATCTAATTCCCTCAGCATCATCCGATTTAATTCGACTACATTCCATTATCCTCGTTTTGCTTTTGTTGATGTTCATCTTGTATCCTCCTTTCCAGACACTGTTCATTCCGTTCAACTGCTCTGCCAGGTGCTTTGCTGACAGAATTGCAATGTCATCGGCGAACCTCGAAGTTTTTATTTCTTGTAAATGGATTTTCATTCCTACACCGAATTTTTCTTTTGTTTCCTTTATTGCTTGCTCAATATACAGATTGAATAACATTGGGCATGGGCTACAACCCTGTCTCACTCCCTTCCCAACCACTGCTTCCCTTTCATGCCACTCTTATATCTGGCATCTGGTTTTTGTACATATTGTAAATAGCCTTTCGCTCCCTATGTTTGACCCCTGCCACATTCAGTATTTCAAAGAGAGTATTCCAGTCAACATTGTCAAAAGCTTTCTCTAAATCAAATGCTAGAAACGTAGGATTGCCTTTCCTTAATCTATCTTCGAAGATAAGTCGTAGGGTCGGTATTACCTCAAGTCTTCCATCTTTTCTACGGAATCCGATCTGATTTTCCCCGAGGTCGGCTTCTATCAGTTTTTCCACTCGTCTGTAAAGAATTGGTGTTAGTATTTTGCAGCCATAACATACGTACTACAAAATGAGCGACTGTGACAATTTCATAATGCGAATGACAGTATAACACTTATTATTTTCATGGTTACGAAGACGATTCTGTATATATATACATGTATGTTCTAATAGTTCGCTAATTTTCATATCTCTGAACACCTACTTTCTTTGGGATTGGAATTATTATATTCTTCTTGATGTCTGAGGGTATTTCGCCTGTCTCATACATCTTGCTCACCACATGGTAGAGTTTTGTCAGAGCTGGCTCTCCCAAGGCTGTCAGTAGTTCTACTGGAATGTTGTCTACTCCCAGGACCCTGTTTCCGCTTAAGTCTTTCAGTGCTCTGTCAAATTCTACACGCAGTGTCATATCTCCCAATTCATCTTCATCTATATGCTCATCCATATCTATAATATTGTCCTAAAGTACATCGCCCTTGTATAGACCCTTTATATACTACTTCCACCTTTCTGTTTTCCCTTCTTTGCTTAGAACTGGGTTTTCATCTGAGCTCTTGATACTCATATAAGCGGTTCTCTTTGCTCGAAAGGTATCTTTAATTTTCCTGTAGGCAGTACCCCTATCTTAACCCTAGTGATATATGCCTCTACATCCTCACATTTGTCCTCCAGCCATCCCTGCTTAGCCATTTTGCACTTCTGGTCGATCTCATTTTTGAGACGTTTGTATTCCATTTTGACTGCTTCATGTATTGCATTTTTATATTTTTTTCCTTTCATCATTTAAATTCGAAATTTCCTGTGTTACCCATGGATTTCTACTAGCCCTCGTCCTTTTACCTACTTGATCCTCTGCTGCCTTTACCATTTCATGCCTCAGAGCTACCCATTCTTCATCTACTGTATTTATTTCCCCCATTCTTGCCAATAGTTCTCTAATGCTCTACGTGAATCTCTCTGCAACCTCTGGTTCTGTCAGTTTATCCTGGTCCCAACTCCTTAAATTCTCAGTTTTTGCAGTTTTAATCTACAGGTCAGAACCAATAAATTGTGGCCAGAATCGACATTTGCCCCTGGAAATGTCTTACAATTTAAAACCTGGTTCCTAAATCTCTGTCTTACCATTATATAATCTATCTGAAACCTTCCAGCATCTCCAGGCCTCTTCCATGTATGCAACCTTCTTTGATGATTCTTGAACCAAGTGTTAGCTATGATAAAGTTGTCTTCTGTGCAAAATTCCACCAGACGGCTTCCTCATTCATTCCTTACCCCCATTACATTTTCCCCTACTACGTTTTCTCCTCTTCCTTTTCCTACTATCGAATTCCAGTCACCACTGACTATTAAATTTTTATCTCCCTTCACTATCTGAATAATTTCTTTTATCTCATCATATATTTCATCAATCTCTTTGTCATCTGGGGAGCCAGACGGAATATAAACTTGTACTACTGTGGTAGGAGTGGGCTTTGCATCGATCTTGGCCACAATAATGCGTTCACTATGCTGTTTTTAGTAGCTTACCCGCACTCCTATTTTTTTATTTGTTATTAAACATACTCCTGCATTACCCCATTTTGATTATGTATTTATAACCCTGTTGTCACCTGACCAGGAGTCTTGTTCCTCCTGCCACCGAACTTCACAAATTCCCACTATAGCTAGCTTTAAGCTATCCATTTCACTTTTTAAATTTTCTAGCCTACCTGCGTGATTAAGGGATCTGACATTCCACGCTCCGATCAGTAGGACGACAGTTTTCTGTATCCTGATAACAACTTCCTCCTGAATAGTCCCCGCCAGGAGATCCGAACGGTGGACTATTTTACCTCAAGAATATTTTACTGAATAGGACGGAGTCATCTTTTAACCACACAGTAAGGCTGCATGCTCTCGGGAAAAAATTACAGCTGTAGTTTCCCCTTGCTTCCAGCCGTTCGCAGTACTAGCAGAGCATGGACGTTTTGGTTAGTTTTACAAGACCTGATCAGTCAATCACCCAGACTGTGGCCCCTGCAACTACTGAGAAGGCTGCTGCCCCTCTTTAGGAACCACTCGTTTGTCTGGCCTCTCAACAGGTAATCCTCCGTTGTGGTTGCACCTACGGTACGGGTGTCTGTGTCGCTGAGGCACGCAAGCCTCCCAGCCAACGGCAAGGTGCGTAATATACGTATTACAAAATGAGCGACTGTGACAATTTTATAATGCGAATGACAGTATAATACTTATTATTTTCAGAGTTACAAAGATATTTCAGTATGTCATGTACTGAGTACTGAACTGAAATTCGTAAAGAAGTGTGAATTTTTGACTCTGTCACTTCATTTAGGCTCTCGTTTTTCGATTTAAGGCCATGGTTGAATATTTCCATTTCCTCCAAGATGTTCACCCTCCAACTCTTTTCCAAAGTGTGCAACACTGTGTCCTGCTTCAATTATCAGCTTTGCTGTAGTTGACTTTGTAGCTTTATCCACTCTTAAACAGTCAATGTGTTCTTGAAACGGGTTTTAAAGTGTCTTACTGCTTTGCTAATATAGTGGCTCTGAGCACTATGGGACTTAACATCTGTGGTCATCAGTCCCCTAGAACTTAGAACTACTTAAACCTAACTAACCTAAAGACATCACACACATCCATGCCCGATGCAGGATTCGAACCTGCGACCGTAGCAGTCGCGCGGTTCCGGACTGAGCGCCTGAACCGCTAGACAACCGCGGCCGGCTGCTAATATAGTGTTTGTTGCAATGACTACATGTCATTTTATAAATTCCCGTTCACTCAGTTTGTCTGTAGGTTGTACTATGTCATGGGTCAGTCAATATGGCTTCAAATTATTGAAAAACATGGATTTTTCGTTTCATAAACAATGCTTGATTTACTTCTTACTTTGAAAGACGGTTGTGCCAGTACATTCTTCTTCATCATTTTAAGCTTTTTTATTATTAACAGCGTCTTGAGTACCAGCCTATATCCGCTTCGGAATGAGCACTGCCGGATAATATAAAATCTTCAGCTCCTTCGTGCTGATAATTTCTCTAGTGCAGGAAAAGCCAGCCTTCTGTCTCACTCACACATACTCCACACGACAGGTGTCAGAGTGTGTTCACAATGAGAATGGGCTGTGTACAAAATAGAAAAGTAATGATTGAGCAGTACTGAGGGTCCGATTCCCTTTCAAGGCTTCTTTTCTAGTTTCTTGTTGTTTAACCTCTTTCTTTTACAACATCTTCAACTGAGTTTTCGGCTGCAGAGAGGCGCTGTAAATCTACTTTTCTCAAGATGTTTTGAGTGAAATTTCCTATCTCGTAGCCCATTCCCTCTAATCCCTCCATTATCCCTACGTTCAAATCATTAAATACAGCAACTGCATCATAAGTTACAATTCTGACAACTGTAGCAGATGAAAATATAATTTTAGGACATATTTCGAAATGAGTCAATTTAGACACGCAGAGATAAGGAACGGAGTCACAGATGATCTATAAAACCAAGAGAGTGTATTTCACAGCCTTTTAGATGTATCCCGAGCATATTTGCTTGAAAGTGATCCGCGAAATCGTCGTATTGAAATATTGCTTCAAAAAGTGGGTGTGGCAAGAAAGTCCCGTCACATATTTAATTATTTTTCAGACACTTCGGATGCGATTTTATGACTAAGACCTTGGTAACCTATTGTCCATGAATTCTACTAATACAAAAAACTAAATAAATAAAACCGGCCGGGGTGGCCGAGCGGTTCTAGGCGCTACAGTCTGGAACCGCGCAAACGCTACGGTCGCAGGTTCGAATCCTGCCTCGGGTATGGATGTGTGTGATGTCCTTAGGTTAGTTAGGTTTAAGTAGTTTTAAGTTCTAGGGGACTGATGACCTTAGAAGTTAAGTCTCATAGTGTTCAGAGCCATTTGAACCATGTAAATAAATAAGTAAATAAATTGAAAATTGACAGTTTCGGTCAGTTTCATGAACGTCCCCCCTTATGGGCGATTGTTTGCTGCAATGTTTACCGAAACTTAATGGTTATTCGACTAGTGCATTTTGTATGGTTAGGTAGTTTGTTAGCTGGTCGTGCTACTCTGGGAAGAACAGGTTAGCACAGGAGAAGAAATAATGACGTGCTGCGTGAAATCCGTCAGAAGACTGGCCAAAGTCGAAACATGTAGTACTCTCCACGCCCATTTTGTTCTTATAGCCTGCCGTCCTTATAATGCTGTGTGATACTGAATGCGACGTGTCAGGATAGGCGGTCCCAAACAAGTGGCACTCGGGACACGGACAACTTTTAACCGGAACTGCAAGCTGTGTAGAGGCTGTGGATCGCTTTGCAGCTCGCAGTCGGGGCCGGCGCAGTTCGCGCAAAGCCACAGGAGTGGCGCAGCCGGTCGGGGTGCGGGCGGCCTACTCAACTTTTCCCGGCCCCTAAGAGGATTGCGCGCGCCCGTGCGCGGGGAGGCAGCTCTCGTTCGTGCATTGTGTGCACGGATGGCGCACCGCCGCTGTTGTCGGTGATCCGCTTCTGACAATGGCTGACCCGGTGCATTGATCGCTCCGGGTGACCAACTGCGACGAAACGCCTCATTCGCCCGTGTCACAAGCAACCAGTGGCGCCGGTCCCAAACAGATGGCGCTTCCAAGGCCGCCCTCTGACTGGCGCGGTAGGCGATTGGAAAGCGCGACTGACGGCACCCCTCATTGTAGCGGAGTTCACGAATCGTTGCTCACATTGCTACACCGGTTTCCTCTCAAGCCTTCCGTGCTGCTGTCATTACCTCTATTAACGCTGATGGCGGTTTTGTCGCGGGAAACAACGTAGCGATACACCGAGCGCCTAATGCGACCACTATTGCGCCTTTGATGTAGCGCTGGACGATATAAATAGCTCTCTCAGAAGCTACTGTGTACAGCTACGCGGGCGGTGGAAGTTCCTACAACAGGAGCAACTCTGTTCACGTTATGGCATTGTCTTTCTCTCGGTGTCGGCGGATGCGCGACGTCTATAGCCGATTTACGGGAACTAGGACATCTGCATTCGACGAGCTTGTGCGAAGACTGATCCGTTTTCGGCCTGATAGTAACCATTAGAGCTCTTTCAGTTCCGGCTGTACAACCGCCATCACTGAATTTCCAAATTAGCTTCAAGCCTTACAAAATAATCCATCAAGTATGAGGCTCGCAATAATTCCATTCAGATTTCTTTAGCGACCTCAATACACAATACTTTTGTTTAATATTCCCTGTGATCGTCATTAAAATATAATTGCAGAAATTTATATTACAATTTGCTTGTGTAATGTGTCCCAATTTATACGCAGAGCTTCCCAGGAAGGAAGGTCAAACTGTATATTGACCGACATGATAATTTAAAGTATAGAAAGTCATACAGACTGTACATTACAAGATGTTCATCTACGTATATATCATTTATCAATAAGAAAAATGAATATCTTATCGGCATTTATTTCTATGTACTTGTCATCATTATTTATTTGATTTCATTCACAGTATCTGTCCGTATTTCTCAGTAGATGTTCAGCAGCACACAATCAATTTACATTTTACAATCAGTCTTAAATAGATCACATGAAATTTATATTAAGGCTCTCAGGAGAATTCTTACTGTTATTCGTCTCATTGTTTGTCCACGTTCTTTTCTTGGGGTTGGGATGAACTCGGTTCTACTAGGGCCGTGTTCCCTCGTGTCTTTCTATTTCTGGCACACTTTTATCTCTCTGTCAAATCCCACAAACACAACATTTAACATTTTATTACGTGTGGGATTACCGACTTCTTCAGACCTCAGTTTCCCGATGTTTGTGATTCATCCACCACACCCTTTCTATCGGCAGATATTTTCGGCATATCTTTATCGATTCAATGAAATAAATTCTTGTATAGATAACCGATAACAACATAGGTAAAACCAAGTAAAGTTATGTAAAAATGTATTGTTTCGTCTCACAACACGTAAGAGCTCCACACTGTCATAAGAAATTTGTGTTTATTATTTATTGTATTATTGTTATTAATGCAAGTTAGGTAATGCAATTCACTATTAAGATAATCATTTTAATTCAAAATTAACCTGGCAAATACTTCCTCTAGTTAATTTATGTGCAGGCAGCACGTTTTATGTAGCTTATTATTTTATTATGCATCTAAGAGGACCATGTTTCATATCCCCAATCCAGCATAGAGATTTATGTATCTAGTTCTTCGAAGCTTTCTGTGACTAATACATTTATGTTCGGTTATTAGTTGTAATTCTGTCCATCAGTATCTCCACAGTTAACACTGTGATAAAAATTTACGACAAAGAGAAACCTCTTCTCACTTCATTGTCACTGCTGTCCTAATAATACGACACAGGACTTCAAAAAGTAAGTTACAAATTATTATGGCTGGCCCAGTAACATTTATTGGGTGCTGCAGTGTACTCCGGACTAACACGTACACGACACCAGATGTCATCATACGCCCCATGTTTCTGTAAACAAAGTTCTAGCAATCGTTCAGTTCCTCGACAATAGGAATCCGCTACTTGGTCGCGGAGCCTTTCGAGAACCGACATAATCATCGAAAAATCTGAGATTGCAGCCAATCAGTCCCTCGACAGTCTGGAAATTGCCCCGGTCAGCGCCACTCATGACTGAACGGCGTTGCTCAATTTGACACCATCGTTTTACAACAACTGGATGCGACGTTGAGCATGGTCCATATACCGCCAGAACTTCACGGTTCGTTTGTATGTAATTTAGATGTGTTGCTCGGAAGACTCATATTCTCCTCCGTACTTCAAAAGGCATGTTTCCAGTTGTCACGCCATTTCGCTTCAATACTGATGAACGGGTACCTGTTACCCTTAACAATGCATAACTGCTCTGCAGGAGACCCAAACATGAGCGCTCTCTTGGCAATGCACCACCCTTCTTCGGCAGTTGTCTTGGCGTGGAACGACAATGGCAACATGCTTTCCGAAGTCCCCTCATATCACGTAATGAGGCAAAAAGATGACTTTATCACATTATCTTGAGAATGCTGAGGTGGTAGCCTGGCCAACTCGATGTCTAGTCCTCGACACATGTGATATTCCGTATGTGATTTCATAAAGGGTATTGCTTCACAAAACCGTTGCCATACCACTGACGATCTAAGTGTGACCAGCTTTCAGTCTAGCTAGACCAGTAATGCTCAGACAAATTTCGCACAGAACCTGGCGGCATATTATCCTTTGCCGTTTTAGTGATGGTGCACAGACTGTTCTTTTGTACAAGTAATGGTACATAGCTGAAGAAAACTTAGGTAAAGAAACGTTTTCTCATGATGTTTGCTTGATTTTGTTGATTTATGTTGGTTATTGTACGGTGTAATGAGGCCACCCTACAGACTTTATTAAATTTATTGTCAACTGTCTGGGATTAACAGGTAAACGTAACTTTATTGTTTGCTGCTGAACGTGTAGTGACATATGTAAATAACTTATTTTGTGAATCTTCTTTTTCTTCGTCGTCTTCTTATTCTTTTCTTTTCAACCCTGATGTTCATTTTCTACACAACCCCATTACATTCTTCTGTGTGTCTTTCACTTAATTTCACGATTCGTAACACACAGTACATCACATACAATATGCTGCATGTGTGACATCCTTGCTCAACCACGCGGTTCCTTCCCACAGCAATACCTTCAGTTATTGTTCCAGTTATGTTACTTTGTCTATTAGTGTGCCCTAAAAGTTAGTTTCTTCTTATTTGAGTGTTTTCCCGAGACAAATGGTTTCTTCCATTCTTCTAGTCGTCTCCATTTTGGTAAATCTATCACTGCAGCTCAAAGTCTACATTTTTCTGGAGCACCGGATCTTCAGTGATTCTAGAGATCTTCTCTGTTGTCTTTATGTTGACTTTAAGTTTTACACCCGTATAACGCAACACTCCTGGTAAAAGGTGTCACGATCGTGGGTATTTTCTCAAGACAAATGCAGATTTCATCTTTAATGTTCTGCTGACAATTTCTTTCCGTTTTCTGTCGTCGCCTCTGAACCTGCTTCAGAAATAAGTAAATTCCTTTATCACTTTTAACGCTTATCTTCCTATTCTCCTTTTTAGTGGCTCTTATTCTTCTTCAATGCTCTATACCTTCAATTCAGTCAGTAAGTCTCTTGTCTGTCGTCATACCATACCATGCACAGGATTCATTTCGATTGTGCTTAGCACTTTCTCGAAATATTCTTGTTTTTTTTTTTACTTGGTGTTCTTTGTCTTTCATTCTTTATATGTTTCTAAATCCCCCAAGAACCATGGACCTTGGTGCTGGTGGGATGGCTTGCGTGCTACAGTGATACACATAGCCGTACCTTAGGTGCAACCACAACGGAGGGGTATCTGTTGAGAGGCCAGACAAACGTGTGTCAGTGTTGAGCTTACTCTGATCTTATACTGACTGATTACTCCCGGGAAGCTGTAGACCAAGTTCGCGAATGAACGATAGTGGGTGTCAAAATTAGTAGACACTTCAAGATATTCAGATAACATTGCTGTGGTCACGAAAACGAAAGAACTGATATGGTTGGAGCAGGAGACAGAGGCTGCTGGAGTGGAAGGCTGAGCAACAAATTGAGGATAGAATATAAAATTTAATTTATTACGCAAGAAAATTCATGAAAGGTACTGGTAACAACATTTGGACATATTGTTCAATTTAAATGTACATCAGCTGACTTAACATGAATTATCAACAAGTTTTCTAACATCAAAAAATCTGCAAATATGAGATATAAACCTTTCCCAAAATTTCAATGCTTGTAAAATGTTATTATGAAACACAGAAAATTACCAAACTGGTCACTGTATTTAAGCCTTACATAACATAATGGACACAATGGCTTACAGACGTATAGCAATATCTGCCCACTACAACACTGGCTTACGTGACCTTGTGTGCCACAATGATTCACAGAACCAACTCATATAGTGAAATGGTAAATATTACCCACAATCGATCTTGCATTATAATCTTAAGTAGCACACAGATTTACCAAGACAATGCAATTAATGCCAAGTACAGTCTGGTCCAGAATAACGAGTGCCCTACCACTGATTAAACTGCTCAGAATCAGTAATGAACTGTTTTACAAGGCAAGCACTTTCAGGTCAGACAAGTTAACAAGACAGTGCCTCCATTTTTACCACAAAATCCATCAATAGCCGTAGGTGATTCGTAAAAGATTGATAACAAGTTACAGCACTGTTGGCGGTTGGCGCTAGACCCCTGGCGTGCGATACACGTGTGGGCCAGGAACCCCGCTGCAACAGTAGCCGTTAACAACGGTACCCACAGAACTCTTTCGAAAACCACACCGTGAAATGACGTCAAAGGGGTTTCCAAAACAGTTTAACACTCAACAGTAATGAGTAAGAGAAAAGGACAAAAGAAAACAAGAATAAACACACACGGCAAATACAATTAGCCTTGAATTATTCATAGCTGTGTTTAAGACTAAATTAATTTTAATCCAACAGGTAAACAGGGGTGTCACAGTAGACTGAAACTTTACTTGACTACCGTGACAATTTGGGCGTCCCTTAACTGACATACGTTCAGTAGCAAACTGAAATGAAATTTAAAGACACTCAAGTAAGGGTATTGTGAAACACTTCATCAACAATGTAAGAAAACACGCCGACACAGGCACTCCAGTTCATACGTAAATCAACCAGGGCACAAGTCAGTATTTCGACACTTGACTTGGGAACACTCACTACTCAGCAACGTAAGCCAGAACACAACAGAAAGAAGTCTCACTGTAACACCAACACCGGCCGGTGTGGCCGTCCGGTTCTAGACGCTACAGTCTGGAACCGCGCGACCGATACGGTCCCAGGTTCGAATCCTGCCTCGGGCATGGATGTATGTGACGTCCTTAGGTTACTTAGGTTTAAGTAGTTCTAAGTTCTAGGGGACTGATGACCTCAGAAGTCCCATAGTGCTCAGAGCCATTTGAAACATTTTGTAAATCCACCAGATGACGATGCACGAAACTAACAGCTCACCTTTAACAATAACCCTATCGAACTGATACTCCACTACTCCCATGCTTGAAAGTTGTTTGTATTAAGATTTCATCCACATGCGAGATTATTTTCTGTATAGAAGAAATGCCAACAGGTAAAGGAACGTGGGTGGGGTTAGCAGCACGACGGGACTAAGGAACGTGCACTTGCAGTTAGTTACTGTCTTTGTTCTCATTGTCGTAAGGGATTTGGGGACTCCATTCAGACAGATCATAAATGCAATTCGCTGTAGTCAAATGGATGCAGAACGAATGGTGGCAGCTGATGTCAGCACAACATTGCGTCAAGGAGCGTAGGCATGAACACAGCGGCAACACTGCGAGAGCGTCTTAGGATTCTACGACCGTCTTTGGCGAACAGACGGATGCCGACAGCTTAGAAGCGAGGCGAAGGTACAG
Source organism: Schistocerca serialis cubense (assembly GCF_023864345.2). Lineage (NCBI taxonomy): Eukaryota > Metazoa > Arthropoda > Insecta > Orthoptera > Acrididae > Schistocerca > Schistocerca serialis. The sequence goes on from NC_064645.1 coordinate 70,839,185, forward strand.
GAAGAGTTTTAGTATGAACAAATTTCGGGAAGACGGGTTGAACGACCGCAGTGGCCAAGCGGTACTAGGCACTTCAGTCCGGTACCGCGCGACTGCTATGGTCGCAGGTTAGAATTCTGCCTCGGCCATGGATGTGTGTGACGTCCTAGGTTAGTTAGGTTTAAGTACTTCTAAATTCTAGGGGACTGATGTCCACAGATGTTAAGTCCCATAGTGCTCAGAGCCATTTGAACCATTTGAAGAGTTGAGATCTCTTCTGCTGACACTATGCCAAAACAGAGACTTTTATGGTAAAGAGCGAGAGCCCACATTATGTATGCCTCTCCAATCTCCGGAATCATGGTGTGGAGAGTTAGTGGCTAAAGACTATGTTGGTAACTGTTGAAGGGAGGCTGACAAATGTGGTAAACCCGGCTTTCATACGTATCATATCCAGAGTACCAAATGGCATATTTCAGCAGGATAATGCACTATAGTTCACACTATACCTGCGCTAAGGAATTTATGAGTAGCTGACTGATGTGTCCGTTCCCACTATTTGTCACCCCAAAACATGACAAGACTCCACGCAGCAATCATCATGAACTGACACGACGTGTGTTTCAGGTATGGTGAGAAATTACTGAGGATGACGCTTGAAGGCTGCTTTCTTCCATGTCACAACAGATACAAGTGTTTATTCGTCTCCTGGGTGGTCACACCTTATTCTGTTACTGGTAACGGGCATTCAGAACGAAGTGAAAGTTATTTAATTCACGTTCAGTGATGGACATCTCCACTAAGGTATATTAATAAATTTTTACTTATGGACCGTCTGACAGCAACTGAATAAAACACAATTTTAGTGCCATACGAGTTTCGCCTTTATTTTCTGCAAGGCATCATCAGTGGCCTGGAATATATACATATGTTAGCTATTTTATTTACATTTTTGTCATTGTGCCTATAGGTTATAAACAGTTCTGGTGGTTGGTATTTCCTATTAAGTAGTAATGTTTTGAACTGTACTTACAGGTTGCGTGGACAATTTCCTACATATTACGCTCCTGTTGCATTTTTGGTATTGTTCTTCTTCTTATGAACGCCAATTTGCGGTTTTTTCCCCCATTCCACAACACTATGCACTGAACGCTTGTTTTAAAGCAATGTTTTGGTTTCTGTTGTTCATAAGAAGAAGAACAACACCAAAAATGCAACAGGACCGTAATATGCAGGAAATTGTCCACGCAACCTGTAACTACAGTTCAAAACATTACTACTTAATAGGAAATACCAACCACCAGAACTGTTTATAACCTATAGGCACAATAACAAAAATTTAAATAAAATAGCTAACATACGTACATATTCCAGGCCACTGATGATGCTTTGCAGAAAATAAAGGCGAAACGCGTATGGCACTAAACTTGCGTTTTATTCAGTTGCTGTCAGACGGTCCATTAGTAAAAATTATTAATATACCGTAATATTACACGCAACTGAGGAAGACAGAACTATAAAAGTTGAAGATCTCCACTAAGTTTTTGTAAATATCGGACTGTCAGTGATGTTAAACCTTTCATCCCCGTCGTGTAAGCTGATGTGACAAAATTCCTACATTTTTGTAAGTTATTACCGTTTGAAATAGATCTTCTGCAACACGTTAATAAAACATAAAGCCATTTGCTCTTGCACAGATTTCCAAACTATGTTACATGAACGTCTGCTTTGCTGGAACACATTAGAAGAATTTGAACTTTTCAGAGGCTTGGATCAGAATATGGTGCTGCATTTTATCCATCATGAACAGAATACAAAACTGCAGCATCACATATTCGTCGATGTCTTCCAAAATTTTCGTTAACGGATCAAGGCAAAGATACCAAGTGAAAAATATAGCCTGAAGCAAGGTATAACAGGGCACTGAAACGACTCATAAATGCGCTACCTTCATTTGTCATATCTCGGATACACAGGGTGATAAATAACGTGGTCTCTAACGCTGTATGTGATATTATTATAAACTTTACATCAAATTAATACGCTATAGTAGGAGGTACATGGATAACATAAATTTCAATAGTTTTTATCTGGATTAAATACTTATTAAAGACAGCACATTGATGCGATACTGAACTACCAATGTGTGTCTGTATGTGAATTCAAAAGAAGAATATCGATGGCGAAGACTCGATAACAGAATTCGCCTGAAAACTAGGATAATATTGACGTTATTCTGTAAATGAGACCGCTTATAAAACACTAATACGACGTATTCTTGTGTTGTGACGTGGCAAGAAAGCCAACCCACTATGAGAGGAAGCCGAAAGGCACGCGTCTTAGCTCACGCGGGCTGGCGTGAGGTCTGGAACAGGTCAAGGAAATGAGACTAACAAAAAACGTACGTAGCTGCTGGAATACTTAACTTTAATACATTAATGTTGAACGTAGCTCTTGTCTGTACATTATTTACAATATCAACAGCAACTGATAATGGCGCCTTGCTAGGTCGTAGCAAATGACGTAGCTGAAGGCTATGCTAACTATCGTCTCGGCAAATGAGAACGTATTTTGTCAGTGAACCATCGCTAGCAAAGTCGGTTGTACAACTGGGGCGAGTGCTAGGAAGTCTCTCTAGACCTGCCGTGTGGCGGCGCTCGGTCTGCAATCACTGATAGTGGCGGCACGCGGGTCCGACGAATACTAACGGACCGCGGCCAATTTAAAGGCTACCACCTAGCAAGTGTGGTGTCTGGCGGTGACACCACATTCCTCCCCCGCAAATCGGCGTACGGTTGTGTTATAAGGCTTCCGCCCGCCGTGGGGAGGACCCGATGTTGACGTATGCGACGAGGTGGGGAGCCTAACAACAGGCGAGGCTGTGCCACCCGCACCCTGCCATTCGGACCGAGGGGAGCTAGAAAACGCCTGAAAACCTGCTCCAGGGTGCACATCAACATGCGGTGTATGCGCCCGTAGAGAGACAGGAGGGGCCGAAGGGTCGACCTCCATCGGGCCGGGGCACCGGACGGGCGACGACGACATATGGTCCGGAGCGGGCAAGAGTTCCACGTCGGAGGACAACTGGTTACGGGAAGCGATCGGCGGCGCGTGACCCAGGGAGGCGCCCGGCGGTTGCAGCGACGCGTCCACTGCGGGCGTCGCCGGCGGGAGAACAGGCGGCGGCGGCGGCGGCGGCGGCGGCGGCGGCGGCGGCGGCGCGTCGCCATGGGGCAAAATGGAAGGCAGCGTGCGGCTGAGGCGAGGCAGTAGATGGGTCCCAAGGGCGCTGACCGGACGGCACTGTCGCTGACAGCAGACGGGGAGCGGCAGATTCTGTGAGACGACAGAGGCACAGCTGATTGAGATGCCGACGCACCTCACCAGAGGCCCCCAAAACCAGATACATAGCGCGGCCGAGGCAGCGAAGAATGCGCCCTGCGAGCCAACGCCGTGAACCTCGATAGTTGCGATAGTACACAACGTCGCCTGGAGCAAATGTAGGTGTCTGCCGCTGCACAGGAACCTGATGCGGCGGATGCAGCAAAGACATCAAGGTGCGATGAGGGCGACCGTGGAGCAACTCAGCCGGCGAGCGACCATCTCGGGTCTGAGAGCGATACGAGGACAAAAAGGGCAATAACCCGTCCTCCCGAGAATGCGACGCTTTCATCTTCAACATCTGTGACTTGAAAGTCCTGACTAAACGTTCAGCGGCACCGTTTGACTGTGGTGAAAACGGCGCGGACGTCAGATGTTGAATACCATTGGCCTTGCAGAATGACTGAAATTCTGCGGACATGAATTGTGGGCCATTGTCGGAAACAATAGTCTGTGGAAGACCTTCAAAGCAAAAGATAGCAGATAACGCTTGGATGGTGGCAGATGATGTCGTGGAAGACATCCGGACAACAAAAGGAAGAGTACACAATGAATCTACCACAACCAACCATCGAGCATTCCAGAATGGACCAGCAAAATCGATGTGTAAGCGTTGGCAAGGGGAAGTGGCTTTTGGCCATGCAAAGAATTTCTGCGGTGGTGCGGATTGTTGTTCGGCACACGCCACGCAAGAAGATCACATATTCGTAATCGCAGCATCGATTCCGAACCAAGTACAGTGCTGACGAGCAAGTTGTTTCGTTCTCACTATACCCCAATGTCCTTGGTGGAGAAGCCGTAAGACAGAGGACTGTAACGAACGTGGGACCACGACCCTGGACTGATCATTATCAGAACGCAACAGCAAAACACCACGTCTTACAAAATGTCTCTCCTTGAGAGCAAAAAATCGGCAAACCAACGGATCCCCGATCCGTGACTTGAACAAGGGCCATTGAGTAGCAACGAAACGCAGAACGGAAGCCGGGACAGGGTCGGCAGCTGTGGCTGTAGCTACACGACGAAAATCAATTGGAAACGAGTCGACCACGTCATCGGTTTCCGAATCAATGAACATGCAAGCAAGTTCGGAGAAATCGAATGCTCTATCCTCAGCAACAGGCAAACGGGACAACGCATCGGCGTTTCCGTGCTTAGCAGTGGACCGATACAACATATCGTAGCGGTACTGCGAGAGGAAAATAGACCAGCGAATGAATTTCTGCGCTGTACGTGGAGGTACAGGCTTGGTCGGATGAAAAAGCGATGTCAAAGGTTTGTGGTCTGGGATGATGGTTCAGTGACAACCACACAAGAAATCATGAAACTTTGTAACACCAAATACGAGAGCCAATGCTTCTTTCTCGATCTGTGAATAATGTCTTTTAGCAGACGAGAGCAATTTGGACCCAAAGGCAATAGGGCGATAGTGCGAACCATCTTTGTGCGCAAGCACAGCACCGATCCCAAAATCCGATGCATCCACCATCAACAAATGGGGCTTCCGGGGAGCGAATGGCATAAGGCAAGTATTGGAACGCAACGCCGATTTCAACTGGCGAAAGGCGCGTTCGCATTCCGTCGTCCAGACGAACGGAACACCTTTACGGCGTAAGCGATGAAGTGGAGCTGAAATGGAAGAGGCGTGGCGCACATATTTGTTATAATAGTTAATTTTTCCCAGCACACTCTGTAGCTGCTTCAAATTCTGCGGTGAAGGCAAGTCTTGTATGGCACGGAGGGGCTCGGGACTGGGATGTATGCCTTGGGCATTGAGTACATGTCTCAGGTAGGATAACTCGCGAGCAAAAAACACACATTTGTCCTTCCGCAAGCGAAGACTATTTTGTCGCAAGACCTGAAATAATGTTCTGAGATTGGCTAAATGTTTGTCTTCCGTCTGTCCGGAGATCACGATATCGTCCAGATAGTTTGTTGCAGTAGGGACCGACGCAAAAACAGTTTGCAGATATTGTTGAAACAGTGCAGGGGCGGACGAACTCCCGAATGGCAGTCGTTTGAATCGATACAAACCAAGATGCATGTTAACCACCAAAGCGCGCTGGGATTCTTCGTCCACCGGTATTTGCAAGTACTCATCTGCTAGGTCCAACTTCGAAAAATATTTACCTGGGCACAGTTTGTCAAAAAGATCTTCCGGGCGGGGTAAAGGAAAAGTTGCAATCAGTAGTTCTGGATTCACTGTTGCCTTGAAGTCCACACAAAGTCTCAATTTTCCGGAAGGTTTTGGCAAAATTACTAACGGTGATGCCAGAGAGAAGCCTGCACACGTTCAATCACACCTTGTGATTCCTAATCGTGTAATATTTTTGCGACCTCATCACGCAGTGCGTGGGGAACATTGCGCACTCTGAAAAATTTCGGTTGCGCGTTTCTTTCAGTTCCAAATGTGCTTGATAGTTCTTAGCGGAACCAAGGCCCGGTGCTAAAGTGTCTGCAAATTCTTCATGTAGACGAGAGACTCTGTCTGAAAGCACAGTCTGATTCACTGATAGGACCTGATTTATTATAGACAAGTTAAACAACTGAAATAAATCGAAACCAAACAAGTTTACTGCAGAAGAAGAACGAAGGACGTACAATGACATAAGTTTTGTTTGTCCCTTGTATGTTGCAAGAAGGCTGCACTGTCCTAACACAGGGATATGCTGTCCGGAATAGCTACTGAGATTAATATTTGCGGCACGAAACGGAGGTGTGCGCAGCTTCTTGTACGTGTCTTGATTGATCAGTGAAACCGCTGCTCTGGTATCAAGCTGGAATAGGATCACTTTGCCGTTAATGTCCAAGTCTACAAAAAGTTTATTGTCCTGTTGACGACAAGAGCGACTGTCTCGTGCAATGTGAACTGACAATGGTACAGAATCACTTGCGACTTGATGGGGTTTCCGGCGATGTCGATGCACACTATTTGTGGGACAAACACAGTCACTGTTAGAGAGAGTGGCACTGGGCGGAGTGGAATGAACTACATGAATTTCCATGGGCGAAGGTTCACGAGCCGGAGTATCCTTAGTTCGATTTCGGCATGAGGCAAATGGCCTGGAATGCTTGTGAGTGTCTGATCTGAGCTTTTTCTGGCAAATACTCTGAACATGTCCTTGTTTATTACAGAAAAAGCAAATAGCTTGGCGTGACGGGCGATTGTCACGTGAATATCTAGTAGCACACCGCGGGCATGATTTTAGCACTGCATTTGCTCGCCTGCAGCGGCCGGGCACGAGGACTGTTTACTGTTCCGTGCAGCGCACCCAGCGGGCCAGTTAATGTGACACACGGCTGGTGAAGTGTCAAATGATTCCTGAGCAAAGTCAAGTGTGTCCTGCCGATCCAATATGTCCCTCGCTTGTTGAAGGGAGGGACTGACTAATTTCAAAATCTGTTCCCTTATATGAACATCAGAAACGTTCTGTGCAATTGCATCACGTGCCATAGTATCTGAATAAGGGAGTCCACACGGACACTCTAAAGCACAATCCCTAGTAAGGCCTTGCAAAGTTGCAACCCACTCCCTATTAGTATGACCTGCCGTACGTTTTGTACGAAAGAAGGTATACCGTTTGGCAACTACATTGACTGATTCTCTGAAATATGCATCAAATGCAGACAAAATTTCGTCATAGGACAGAGTTGCTACGTCGCGTCGGGGAAATAATTTGACTATCACATAGCACGTGGTCACTCTGACGGAAAATAAAAAGAAAGGCTGCTGCTCGTTACCTTGAATTCTGTAGGCGGCGAGATGGAATCCAAATTGGCGTGACCACTCTGTCCAGCTTTCCAGTGCAGCATCAAAACGACTAAAAGTTGGTGCAACAGCGTGGTGTGGCGGCGGTAGCGGTGGAGCGGCGGCTGCCGCATCGATTTGCATTGCACGTTGACCCTGGACGAGCTGTCCAAGGGCATCTAGTAAGGCCTGCGTCTGCTGATTCTGTAAGCGATAAAATTCGGGCAGTACATCTGGAGATTGTGGCGAAGCCATTACACAAGTAAATCAAGGCAGTATAGTTACGAACGCGAATTGGCCTCGTAACCAAATGTTGTGGATTGGCAAGACAGCCAACCCACTATGAGAGGAAGCCGAAAGGCACGCGTTTTAGCTCACGCAGGCTGGCGTGAGGTCTGGAACAGGTCAAGGAAATGAGACTAACAAAAAACGTACGTAGCTGCTGGAATACTTAACTTTAATCCATTAATGTTGAACGTAGCTCTTGTCTGTACATTATTTACAATATCAATAGCAACTGATAATGGCGCCTTGCTAGGTCGTAGCAAATGACGTAGCTGAAGGCTATGCTAACTATCGTCTCGGCAAATGAGAACGTATTTTGTTAGTGAAACATCGCTAGCAAAGTCGGTTGTACAACTGGGGCGAGTGCTAGGAAGTCTCTCTAGACCTGCCGTGTGGCGGCGCTCGGTCTGCAATCAATGATAAGGCGACACGCGGGTCCGACGAATACTAACGGACCGCGGCCGATTTAAAGGCTACCACCTAGCAAGTGTGGTGTCTGGCGGTGACACCACATCTTGAGTACTGCTCGAGCGTTTGGGATCCCTATCAGGTCGGATTGAGGGAGGACATAGAAGGAATTCAGAGGCGGACGGCTAGATTTGTTACTGGTAGGTTTGATCATCACGCGAGTGTTACGGAAATGCTTCAGGGACTCGGGCGGGTGTCTCTGGAGGAAAGGAGGCGTTCTTGAGTACTGCTCGAGCGTTTGAGATCCCTATCAGGTCGGATTGAGGGAGGACATAGAAGCAATTCAGAGGCGGGCTGCTAGATTTGTTACTGGTAGGTTTGATCATCACGAGAGTGTTACGGAAATGCTTCAGGAACTCGGGTGGGTGTCTCTGGAGGAAAGGAGGCGTGCTTTTCGCGAATCGCTACTGAGGAAATTTAGAGAACCAGCATTTGAGGCTGACTGCAGTAGAATTTTACTGCCTCCAACTTATATTTCGCAGAAAGACCACAAAGATAAGAAAGATTAGGGCTCTTACAGAGGCATGTAGGCAGTCATTTTTCCCTCGTTCTGTTTGGGAGTGGAACAGGGAGAGAAGAAGCTAGTTGTGGTACGAGGTACCCTCCGCCAGGCACCGTATGGTGAATTGCGGAGTATGTATGTAGATGTAGATTCTAAATTGAGATTCTCCACAACAATGCCAGTGGAAGAAAAAAGACTTGAAGAACGCTTAATTTAACCAATATACTGTGTTCCGTCGTAACGAAAGCGCCTGCACGAAGGTGAGTAGCGCAAGAGCAGAGAAGGCTGTGAGACGACGTCAGCCAATAGTTTGCCGACTAGCACCGCAGCACGACAAGAGCGGCCGCCATACGAAGAGAATATAAGCACCGCCTCGGCCGGGCAGTAGAATACGGACACCAGCAGACCCGGACTAAAAACCGTGGGCTATAAGAGAGCCACAAGTTATATTAATCGCTTGTATGAACATTGATTATTTGCATGTCGCACATCGCTTGAGGCAACTCGTTGTAAATACAAAGGTAAGAATTGTCAATCTACTTTAATGTATCCAGAATGAGATTTTCACTCTGCAGCGGAGTGTGCGCTGATATGAAACTTCCTGGCAGATTAAAACTGTGTGCCCGACCGAGACTCGAACTCGGGACCTTTGCCTTTCTCGGGCAAGTGCTCTACCATCTGAGCTACCGAAGCACGACTCACGCCCGGTACTCACAGCTTTACTTCTGCCAGTATCTCGTCTCCTACCTTCCAAACTTTACAGAAGCTCTCCTGCGAACCCACAGAACTAGCAGTCCTGAAAGAAAGGATACTGCGGAGACATGGCTTAGCCACAGCCTGGGGGATGTTTCCAGAATGAGATTTTCACTCTGCAGCGGAGTGTGCGCTGATATGAAACTTCCTGGCAGATGGTAGAGCACTTGCCCGCGAAAGGCAAGGCTCCCGAGTTCGAGTCTCGGTCCGGCCCAAAGTTTTAATCTGCCAGGAAGTTTCATACTTTAATGTAATAAAAACCATTAATGTGAGTTGCTTGAGTTGTTTAACTATACGAGAAAGCAGCATCCTCGAGGCACCCGATAAGACACCAGTGAGCAGGACCCCACATACTGCCTTCACAGCGTCGCAGGTTTGGGGAAAACTAAAGCCATAACACTCAAAGGAAAGTAAAAGATATTGTGTATGTGATCGAACAAGCTGCCGGTATCCTTTACAATACTAACAACGTATAAGTACTAGTTTGTGAACATCACCAACTTGAGAAACCTGCATAAAGAGAGAGAAATGTAAAATGCATTCTCCATCACAATTCGAAGAAAATGGACCCAAATGGAATTACTGCTTGCGGGACGCATATGTGATCACGCTCAAGAGACACGACATAGAGTACAATAAATTTCCTTGGAGCAGTAATGCTTCCGTCCACAAATCAGCATAGAACTAGAAACAATCCCTTGTGTAAATCTCAACTGACAGTTTTCTCGTACGGATAACTTGCGAGTCACGGATGGGCAGCAATAGACAGATTCCATATTCCTTGAACTCCAGGAACGTTTGTCACAGTGGTTCAAATGGCTCGGAGCACTATGGGACTTAACTGCTGTGGTCATCAGTCCCCTAGAACTTAGAACTACTTAAACCTAACTAACCTAAGGATATCACACACATCCATGCCCGAGGCAGGATTCGAACCTGCGACCGTAGCGGTCGCGCGGTTCCAGACTGTAGCGCCTTTAACCGCTCGGCCACTCCGGCCGGCCTTTGTCACAGTGCCTCACAACAGACAGTTATCGGAGGTGTGACACTACGGAATATCTTCTCAGATATCTGGGTGGCTCAGAGATATCTTATGTAACTGAGCCTCGTAAGTTGTGGAGTAAGTGTGTTCATCAGAGTCCATGCTATCGTCACGAATTCCCCAGCGAAATGTGACAGGACTGCTCTGGTTCTCTCCTCTATATACATCAACTGACGGATGGCGTGAGTATCAACCTGCAGCTATTATCTAATGACGCTGCAGTTCACGGGATGTGTCGACGTTGGTGGCTGTAGAAGGGTATAGGATGACTTAGAAGGAATTTGTACTCTGTATTATGGGTGGAAACGTGTTCTAAACGAGGAAAAATTTAAGTTGCTGCAGATGAATGACAAACCCCTGTAATATTTGAATAAAGTACTGGGTGTGTGCTGCCTAAAACAGTGTCGTCAGTTAAACGTGTAAACGTAGTGTTGCAAAGCCAAATGAAGTTGGAAGGTCGCGTAAGAATGGTGCTATGGAAGGCAAAAGACTGACTTCGGTTAACTGGAAGAAATCTGGAAAAATGTGGCTCATCTATGAACGAGGTGGTTTATAGATGTCTTCTGCGACCCATTCTTGAGTACTGATCTAGTGTCTGGAAACCGCACCGTGTCGAATTAAAAGTGAACATCGAAGCAATTCCGGGCGTACTGTTGGATTTGGTACTGGTACGTTCGGTCAACAGCCGAATAGAGAGAGGATGATTTTTTTTCGCCAGCAACTGAATGTGCGCTGATATGAAAAATCCTGGCTGATTAAAACTGTGTGCTGAACCGGGATTCTAATGCGGGACCTTTCTCCCAGGTGTTCTAGTCCCCCAAGTTTCACACTGCTTCAGTGAAGTTAGATAGGCAGGAGATGAGGACTGGCGGACGGGTCGTGAGTAAGGCTTCGGTAGCATAGTTGGTAGAGCACTTGCCCACGTAAAGGTCGAGGGTTCGTGTTCCCTTCCAGTAGGAAATTAAGAAAGTTAGAGGACCTGCATTTTCGACTGATTGCGGAGTGATGAATGATTCTATTGGCACCAATGCAAGTATCTCGTAAGGACGCAGTAGACAGCATAAGAAAACTTAGAACGCATAAGGTCGGTTGCTTTTAGCTCGCTTTATTTGCGAGTGGTAAAGGAATGAGGTGACGTGTAATGGCACATGAAGATGTATATGCTACCCATGGTAATGTAACAATTAATATTTCCCGAAAAATGGAATAAGGCTAAAATGTCCTTAAACTACCAATCATGGAGTTATTTGGATATTAAAGTAATAACTATCTATCATAATATCTCATTCTGCACTAAAATAATTGGTCTTGTTCTTGGGGAAAGTGAAGCTAAGCTAAGAGTATAATAACTAACTATAACTTTAAGTGCGTTTGAATACTTTTGAGTGCAATCAAGAAACGAAACTCTGGTGTGAAACAGGTTTATACCGGTTCCTCTTTTCTCGGTGGAGGGGGAGGGAGGGGTAACATCAGCTTCTTAACAGAACTGATGTTGCGAACTACGATGTCCGCCCCTCTGCCAACCTTGTACCTCAGAGTAGCTCCGAACTCTCTTAATTTGTTTTCTCGGCTATGTCTTCCTCTACAATACTGCCCTCTACAGTTCCATTTGGTATTCTGTGATACCGCAGAACATTCCATTCGTTTTGAAGTGAGTTTCTTCCTAACAAGCCTTTCCTCGGTGATTCTTGAAAGTATCTCCTACTTTCTCATCTAATGAATCGATTTAATTTTCGGCATCCTTATGTAACATCAAATCACAAACATTTCGAATCTCTTTGTTTTTGGTTGTTTTATTATACGATGTTAATAACATGAACGAATGGAATATGACTGAACAGACATGTAGAATAGGCATGTCATCAAGTGGCACTAACCGAAAAAATTCCAAAGGTCCTTCGTTACCGTAATATTTTGCTCGAGTTATTTACGAAAACTGCTAATATGCCGAGTCAGAACTACGTAAGGGCTTCCTTGTGCTTTTGAGCTGGACTGCATGAAGTACTAGAGAAGAAAAAAGTTAAGCTGCTTCTGTAGTGTACAAGGGCATTCGCAGATATTGCGTACAACGAGCTTAGTTACTGAATGAGTAAATTAAATTCTGTAATGCCTGTTCCACTCCCGTATAACTGTAGAGTATGCTTTCAGGGCACAGACGAATGAAATGACGAGGGTCTATTGCCGCACGTAAGACAACTAAAGCAGTCTCATTAATATTAACCCTGAAGTGCACATTTTTGAAACGTCTGCATTTGTTTATCTGCTTTACGGGATAACGCTGCGCCCCCTACTGGACTATGATCCACTTAAACTTGATCCTGAAAGGCTTTTCTGCAAACTGCACCTGTACATTTTCCCTCGGAAAGAGGTGCAGATCTCATGCAGAGCTAATTCCGCTTGAGCCCTGCATTACAGGATCTATATCGCTACGACGTGAAAGGTAACTGAAGTGGGTCTGAAATAGTGGTACGCAACAATTTTAAACTTAACCTAAGGAGAGAAACACAATCTATGTTCTTCCCCACTAGGGGAAAGAACAGATATATGAAATATATCATATTCATATTCATAAATATGTCACAGAAGATCCGTCAAAAATTGAGAGGAATAGCACTGTATATAAATTCCAAAAAGTATAAATTACCAGTACATTGTCACGAGCATGCACAAGTGTCATTAGAAAGTTAGAAAATGTCGAGGATAATAAGCCAGTGGACGACAAACTAATTAATGAACAGTGATGATGATGGGGTCCCATACTCCGAGGAGCGTAGGGGACAATGCGGGAAACGCGCACCGCCGTAATAGGCAAGGTCCTAGCGGAGGTGGGCTGACATTGACGTTGCCTTCCTCCCACCGGAAATGGGGATAAATGATGATGATGAAGGCGACACAACCACACCCAGTCATCTCGATGCAGGGAAAATCCCCGACCCCGTCGGGAATCGAACCCGGGGCCCCATGCGCGGGAAGCGAGAACGCCACAGCAACACAGCAAGACCACGAGCTGCGGACAGTCAACTGTACGACGACTGAAATTTATTCTGAGTAGATAGTTGGTAACTTAATTTGAGGCACACCTAAGCTCGCTATTGTTAAAGCTGTCGTCGGTGTGAATGAGATACGTTCGCGAAGGTCGACAGCCTCCAACACTGCCATCTACTTTAGTTGCTGCAAACATCTTTCGACTATCTCCTTTCATTCATCCGCTCTATACGTCGAAACCATCTGAACATTATTATGTTTCTCAATACTCGTCGCTATATCGTCTTTCACTCCACAATGCCCCTTAAAATGGTCTTTACGAACTTAAAATAAGGTTTTAAGATTTAGTTAAAGTACAGGTACGTTCAACAGAACATGTCATCTTACGTGTAATCGGTAAAGTTATTATTTATTGACAAAATGAAACTGTAAGACACCCATAAAATTTAAGTATTGTTACGGCCGACAAACACTAGCGTCAGTGAAGCCTGACGTGGCCAGGGGGGAGACGGCGGGCTCTATGTGGTTATTAAATAATGTTTTTTTAAGTGAAAACATTCAATGCTGAAAACCATTTAAAAGCCGAGACAGCACTTTGTTTTCAAATTTAACTCGATCGGTTTGTTTCGGCCGTCATTGCTGTTATTTTCAGGTCATCAACATCTTTTTGTTGTAAAACATGTTCATTTGACCCTGAATCTCACGCACAAGATGTCAAGTGGGTAACACTTACCACATTATTAACGTTTGTCATAGCTAAAATATTTAAAAGCATAGCGATTACAAACGTTCACGATGTGCTGAGTTTTATCCACTTGAAATCTTGTGTGACAGGTTAAACATAAAATAAAGATGTTTTACAACAAAAAGATGTTAGATGCCTGAACATGACAGTAATGACTGTTCAAAACGGTCGTCTGAAATTAAAAGAAATGCGATCTTTTCTTTTGAACGCTTTTTAACAGTTGAAACAGATCGCCGTGCAATACTCTGAAAATGATAAAATTCTGCTTTAATAACTAGAACGCAGTTTTCCTATCATAATTATGTCCATGACTAGTTTCGGTTGCTATCTGAAGCAATGTTCAGTTCGTTCAGAATATGAAAAGGTGGTCAATTAGAATTGCAAAGCACTGCTACCTGTAGACATGCAACAACGCACATTGCTAAGTACCAAACCAATAACAGTACTCGTTGAAAACGTCACCCCGAGCAAGACAGGTTGGAGACGGTAATTAAAATGGTTCAAATGGCTCTGAGCACTGTGGGACTTAATATCTGAGGTCATCGGTCCCCTAGAACTTAGAACTACTTACACCGAACTAACCTAAGTACAGCACACATATCCATGCCCGAGGTAGGATTCGAACGTGCGACGGTAGCGGTCGCGCTGCTCCAGACTGTAGCGCCTAGAACCGCTCAGCCATTACGGCTGGCATGACGGTAATTTGGCAGGTTCACGATCATACAGGAAATTGTTCAGTTGCATCATTAGAAGCTGGATGAAAAGCTCATTACTACATCCAACTTCTACTCATGCAACTGGATAATTTCCTATATGATCATGAACCTTTCAAATTACCGGCTACAACCTGGCTTGCTCGCGGTGACGTTTACAACAACCTGCTTTTCTTGTTTTGGTACTTACGAACGCGCGTTGTTGCGTGTCTACAGCTAGCAGTGCTTTCCAATACTTATTCACGGCCTTCTCATATTGTGAACTATTTAAAGAGGGTTGCAGATAGCAACCGAAACTTGTTACCGAACTTTAATTATTATGGAAATTTGCGGGATAGGCATTAAATCTTTTTACTTTTAAGAAACTTTTTATTTAATAAAACACTAATGCGATCAAAGGCCAAGAACTTACGAACGAAGTCAAGTTTACACGTCGTTGTTTCTAATTTTAGGCACGGTTCTAGGTTCTCATCAATAAGACGACTTCTCAATTAATTCTTGAAAAGGTTCATGCTTGAGAATGTTGGTTTGCACGAATATGTAGACCCAAATGAGGAATGAAAAACAAACGTTGAACACTGCTGATTCATCTGTCTTTTAGAGCAGATTCCAACTCCTAGAGCGGGGAGTGCCCCGAGCCTCTGTCCTCTCCCCTGTGTCCTTGACAAGGACTTCGACAGGACGAGGGTAGCTTCTTGTACTGGATGTTTTCATCCGCCTTTGCTGATGGCTTTTAATAGAATATTGAGCAGTGGTTAGAGACGAACATGGGACCTAGGACCCTTTGATTACAAGTCAAAGACGCTAATCCTTACTAACAATATAATAATATTGAAAGAGCAGCAATGGCACCATTTTTAAAGAAATAGGGCGAAATAGACATTTTTAAAATATCATGCACCTGCCACATTTAAAAGGAATTAGCGGAGTACCGGGCGTTGCCACTGCATGTATTTTTTGCATCTTCTACTAGTACATCTCCTTAATCCCTGTGTCCAGCTCCACCACTACCTCTCTATGTCCACCTCCTCGAGCCACCAATCCCTGTCCGTCTCTTCCTACCCCTCTCTGTCGATCCCCTCCTCTCCCCTCTGTCAATCTGCTCCTCCCACCTTTGTCCAACTGCTCCTTCCCCCCTTTTCCGTACCCTCATAACCCCTCTACTTCCATCTCGACCTGCCTCTCTTTGTCAGTCTCCTCCTTTCCCTCTTTCTATCGGTCTCTTCAGCTTCCTCTTCCTTTTCTAAGCGTTTAAAATTACTTGTAAAATTTGCAGCAAATCTGTAAGTACTCTCACTCTCAAATACTGGAAGCCTGAAGTATGGACATTCTCACATCATGTACTACACTGCTTTTTCACCGCTACACCGACTCCCACTCCATTGATAGGTGGATAGTTCTTATCCCACAGTAAATGATATGTCTACCAAGTATCGTAGAAATCGGTCCAGTGGCTTCGGAGGCGATGTGTAACATACATATCTACATATATACATACATGCGTCCATCCATTTTTATAATTTCTCTGGATGCATTACCTACATTTAGTTCCAAAAATGGTACTTCTGCCACATCTATCAATTATCCCACAGACCTCTTTCGTTTGCGAATGTAGTCTGAGAATAAGTATAGCCAGTAAAAACCCAGTTTCTATTCTAATTTATCATATTTTCCCGTTGTGGTCATTTTGTGCGATGTGTGTTGGAGTAATTAATATATTGGGTGTAATATAAACCCTCGATTCTTGTCTTTATTTTTTATTTGTTTTTTATCAACAGTAAACCTCTCCGTTATATGCAGTGCTTCTGTGGCAGCAAACAGCCTGTGCCGTTTGTTTAGCATCTCACAGCATCTGAATGACTCTCTTCATCGAGCTCTTACGTCTATCGTCTCTGTCTCCTCTATTAAGACAGTCAGAATGATGAGCAATACTCAAAAATCTGTCGAGCAATCGTTTCGTAAGCAACACTTTTCAAGAATTGATATATTTCCATAGTATACATCGAGGAAATTGTCGGAGTCATTCTGCTAGGGTATATCTATGATACTGGCGCTGGCATTCGGCTACGGTCACCACCTACAACCTCTCCAGGGTGTCCAGTAGCTTGTAACGGATGCAATGCTGCAGGTTTACTGTAACCTAGCACCCACACATTGACAATGATACACAGAAATCGTTTCATCATTACGTACTACAGGCTCCCTGCTGCCGTCTTTCCAAGTCACAACTGCATCTCCATCAGATGGGTGCTGCGCTATTCCATGTGGCTCAAGGATATTGTTGGAGTCATTCTGATAGTGTATATTTGTGGCACTGGCATTTGGCTACGGTCACCGCATTGAACTTCTCCAGCTTGTCCAGCAGCTTTCAAACACATGCAATGACGATGGGACATAGAAATTGATGAATCAGTCTCCTGCGACGTCTCTCCTGTGCATTAAATGTGCCCTCAGGAATTGCATCTCCATCAGACAGGTGTTGCACTAATTGATATGCTTCGAGGATATTTACAAAATCATTCTGCTGTTTGAGGTTCACCGATGACATTTTAATTCTGTCAGAGACAGCAAAGTACTTGGAAGAGCAGTTGAATGGAATGGACAGTGTCTTGAAAGGAGGATATAAGATGAACATCAACAAAAGCAAAACAAGGATAATGGAATGTAGTCGAATTAAGTCGGGTGATGCTGAGGGAATTAGATTAGGAAATGAGACACTTAAAGTAGTAAAGGAGTTTTGCTATTTGGGGAGCAAAATAACTGATGATGGTCGAAGTAGAGAGGATATAAATTGTAGACTGGCAATGGCAAGGAAAGCGTTTCTGAAGAAGAGAAATTTGTTAACATCGAGCATAGATTTAGGTGTCAGGAAGTCGTTTCTGAAAGTTTTTGTATGGAGTGTAGCCATGTATGGAAGTGAAACATGGACAAAAAATTGTTTGGACAAGAAGAGAATAGAAGCTTTAGAAATGTGGTGCTACAGAAGAATGCTGAGAATTAGGTGGGTAGATCACGTAACTAATGAGGAGGTATTGAATAGGATTGGGGAGAAGAGACGTTTGTGGCACAACTTGACTAGAAGAAGGGATCGGTTGGCAGGACATGTCCTGAGGCATCAAGGGAACACAAATTTGGGATTGGAGGGCAGCGTGGAGCGTAAAAATCGTTGAGGGAGACCAAGAGATGAATACACTAAGCAGATTCAGAAGGATGTAGGTTGCAGTAGGTACTGGGAGATGAAGGAGCTTGCACAGGATAGATTAGCATGGAGGGCTGCATCAAACCAATCTCAGGACTGAAGACCACAACAACAACAACAACTGTATATCTATGATACTGGTACCAGCGTTCGCCTATGGTCACTGCATGGAACCTCTGCTGGCTGTCCATTGGCTTGTAACAGGTACACCACTGCCAGTTTATTGTAATCCTCACACCCTCACATTGATGATGGGAGACAGATCACGTTGTTTGATTCATTCTGCTAGCGTATATCTATAATACTTGTGGTGGCATACAGCTTCAGTCACAGCATGGAGCTTCTGTTGGTACAGAAGTTTGTATCTGATAGAGTGCTGCTGGCTTACTGTAGCCGTCACATTCAATATGTGGCACAGAAATTGCTACGCCACTGCATAACATTGGATTTCCTCTGAGGTCTCTATTGCATATTCCTCGAGGACATTTACAGAATCGTTGTGCTAGTGTATATCTATGATACTGGCTCTGGCATACTGTTATGGTCACCATATGGAACCTCTCTTGGGTATCCAATACATTGTAACTGATGCACCACTGCTGGTTTACTGTGCCCCTCACACCCTCACAGTGACAATGAGACACAGAAATTGCTTCGCCATTCCATACTACAGGCTCTCTGCCAACGTCTTTCCAAGAGCACATGCACTGTTGCATTTGCCTCTTGGATATCGTTGTATTCATTCTGATAGTGTATATCTATGATACTGTTTCTGGCGTTCAGCTGTGGTCAGTGCATGGAACCGCTGCTGGTTGTCCAGTAGCTTGTAACCGATGCTCCACTGTGGGTTTACTGTAGCAATGGCACCCTCACATAGATGATGGGATACAGAAATTACTTCGGCATTGCATACTACAGGCACTCTTCCGACATCTTTAGATGACACTAATGCTGCCTCAGGAGTCACGTTTCCATTATACAGACACTGCGCTTTTGCATATGTCTTGAGGATATTGTTGGAGTCATTCTGATAGTGTATACCTACGATACTGGTTCTGGCATTCGGCTCTGGTCAGTGCATGGATCCTCTACTTGGTGTGCATTAGTTCGTATCCACTGTGGGTCTACTGTATCAATCGCACCATCACATTGACAATGGGTAACAGAAATTGCTACAGCATTGCGTACTACAGACTCTCTTCCGACATCTCTCCATGACACTAATGCTGATTCAGGAGTTGCATCTTCATCACATGGGTGCTGTTCTGTTGCATATGCCTCGAGGATATTGTTGTAGTTATTCTGCTAGTGCATATCTATGATTCTGGTTCTGGCATTTGGCTACAGTCACTGCAAGGAACCTGTTTTGTGTGTCCAGCAGCTGACTGATCAGCTTCGTGCTGATGAACTACAATACGCGACCCCATAGGGCACGGCTGGTTGATGTTTTCTTGCAAACGGAAGCTATTGCATGCATGGCGTGGCCTGCTCGCTCTCCCAATATGAATGGGGTAGAGCATGTCTGGGATGCGCTATGGAGACGGCTCCCATCACGTCAGCATCCACCAACCACTCTCCAAGATAGAGAGAATCTCTGCAAGAAGAATGGGCGTCATTGCTTCAACATGAGACTGATGACATCATCCGCAGCATGTCCCATCGTTGTCAGGTCTGTATTGCTGTCAGAAGTGGTCATACCTCATACTGAGCACATTAACCACTTGTCGGAATACGTGTGCAAATCTATTAAGTTGGGAAAAACGAAGAACATTTTTGTCTCCCGTTAAAAATGCTGCAGGTGTCTACTTTCTGTATCCTTTACACAATTTCTACTTTACTATCACCTGTTTACGCTGTTCTACGCCAAAATACAAGCAGTATTGCTAAATTTCGGTTTGTTATTTTAAGTGTGGACACTAGCGCCACCTAATTTTTTGTGAAACAGTGAAACGCTTTGGAGGATAGCGCAGTAAAATAAAAATAAATTAAGATCTTCACAAAAAGTAAAACTCACAACATCGTATCAGAAAAGCCAATCCAGAAACATCACGGTAGACTACAGAATGGAATGAGTTGCAGTCTCATTTCAGCAGCGCGCACTTTCTTAGTTTCTGTCAGACTTTACACGCCGGCGAGCAGATTGTAATTTCCTGCCGTAAACGCTGACCTACGCTGCCGCTAATAACTTATGCCACGTGATCTGTTCTATCCCATAACACTCGCGGCTGGTCGGTGTTTGCAGTGGAGGACCTTTGTCGTGATATTAAGGTAGGGGGGGGGGGGGGCGGGGGCGGCAAACCTGTGCCCCCTCCCGTGCTCTCTCTTGGAGACGGATTGCGGGTGGGGCCCGCCGCCCGCCGTGTCAGCTGAACAAACACACCGGTGTGCACGGCGTGTGTGCGCTATCTTGCGCCCTCGCCGCTCTTTCCTTTTTACGCAAGAAGTTCCGCGTCCCGCTATGATAATGGCGCGCCGGTGTACACGTTCGCCGGCGGACAGCTGGCCAAACACCGGGCCGCGGGACCGCATAATGAGTGCAGCAGATTTGCGAGTCCCGGCTGCATAATGCATGCATACTGCAGTCACACACAGTGTCCCCGCAGTCGCAGTCACCCCGCGTGTACACCGTGAATCTTTCATCCCCACGGTCAGGCCACTGTTCCCCATTCATGCGCGTGAACCAGCTTACGGAAATTCACTACCACCGCGACGTCCCATTGTTTCCTTTACCCACGAAGGAATTTGTATCCTGAGCTCATGTCTATAGCTGACATGATTAGCGCTTCTGTCTGCCGTGCGGAGGATCCGGGTTTAATTCCCGGTGGTACCAGTTTTCCCTAGTTGGGAGACTGGAATGAGGAGCACTAAGCCTCGTGAGATCAACTGAGGACTACTTGAATAGCGGCTCGATGGTCTGTGAAGCCAATAACGTCCGGAGGGGTAGAGTGCTGACCGCATGCCTGTGGACACTTTATTCAAACGACGCCAGCAGGGATCGGTGGCCTGTCGGCACTGTGCTGGAGGCAGAGTGTTACACGGTGGGCGGTCGGTACTGTGCCCGAAAGCGGAGCTGATTTTTCGAGAACTTGGGTTTTCGAGGTGACGTTCTGGAATCAATGCGTCGTTATTTGACAATGTCAAATCGGAGGATATGTTAAAATACGTCGCTGAAAATCCTAGGTCAAGATCGCTAAAAATACGTTATTCGATAACTATTTTCAGCTTATTAACGTGCCAACTTCATATTACTGAGAAATTTATTATCTGATTTCGTGTATTCACCTCCTCACAGCTTGTTCAGATTATGACGGTGTGCGATGCCTCGTGGCTGATATACACGGAATGAAATTGTACAATTTTTACTGAACTGGAGATGACTCCTTAATGAGCTGAAACTAGTTATCAAACACAGGAGGTTTAGCGACCTTGACCTAAGATTGTTACCCATATATTTTCGAGTAAACGCTTCTCGGATTTCTTGCTCTGTGTCAGATTTGTATGCGATCTAACGCTTTCGAAAATTTCTGCCGCCGTCATCACATTCAGGAGATTTCTGTAGGCTGTTGGGTACTTTACTTTGTAACGTGGGACTTAGGTGGAGTGTGGTTAGGGTTGGGTTTTTGCAGGCATGGGGCTCATGTTAACAGTTATTTTGCCAAGCATCCAAATTTCAGGTAAGAGAATAGGAAACAGCTTTCAATAAAACAAAAAGATATATTTCTCTAGCTTTAGAGAACTTTAAGTAGGCTAAATTAAGGTACAGTATAATTATCTTTATACAATAACAATAATTTCAAACCCTGGATAAGTTCAGTTTTGTCCCACACAGACGACGGGGCAACAATATAACAAGTTACAATGTCTGACACTTGGCCATAAACAGAAGTAGCAACCCTATCTAGCTAGCATAATAAATACAATTCATGTACAATCATTTTCTCATTTGGAGTTAGTGGGTAGAGCTATAGATGCTAGAAAACGGAGTGCGAAGTGGAGATACTTGAACTTTTCCTACATATACTTCTGTGTGAATTCAGTAGGGGCCGGGGGGGGGGGGGGGGTGAAAGCCACCGAAGCAGCCAAAAACATTTTCGCCGCGTGTGGAGATAATGTCATTGGGCGTAGCACGGCAAAGAAACGATTTTATAGTTTTAAAGACCATCGGTTTGACACCTGCGAGTTTCTATGTTCAGGTAGACTTTTGAAGTTTGATGAAGATCCACGTCCACTCGAGAACTGGAAAAAGGGATGAACTGCGATCATTCGACTATCGTGCTACATTTACATGCAATAGGGACAGCTCGAAAGTTGGGTGTGTGGGCTGCGCATACTGTAACCCAAAATCGCGAAAATCAACGGGTGGCGACATGGATGAAGGGCAAAAGGCAGATTCCATATTTCTACGTTTCCGGAATGCATTTCATACGGTGCCCCACTAAAGTCTATTATCGAAAGTACGGTGTTATGGAATAAGTTCGCAGATATCTAAGTGGCTCGAAGAGTTCTTAAATAGTAGGACGCAGTATGTGGTCCTCGAGAGTGAGCGTTCATGAGAGACAAGATTATCGTCATGAGTGTCCCAGGGATGTGCGATAGGACCGCTGTTTTTCTCTGCATACATATCTGCTTTGGCGGACAAGATGGGCAGCAATCTGCGGTTGTTTACTGATAATGCCATAGTGTGCCGTAAGCTATCGAAGTTCATTGACTGTAGGATGATACGAGGTGAGAGGCAAAATTTCCAGTTGGTGTGATGAATGGCGGCTAGTCCAAAATGTGGAAAAATGTAAGTTAATGCGGATGAGTAGAAAGATCAAACCTGCAACGTTCGGGTACAGTAATACTAGTGTCCTGCTTGATACAGTCACGTCGTTTATGTATTAGGACGAAACTTTGCAAAGCGACATGAGGTGGAACGAGCATGTGAGAAATGTGGTAGGGAAGGCGAGTTGTCGACTTTGGTTTGTTGGGAGAATTTTAGGAAAGAGTCGTTAACCTGTAAAAGAGACCGCATGTAGGACACCGGTGCGACCTACTCTTGAGTACTGCTCAAGCGTTTGGGATCCATATCAGACTGGACTGAAGGAAGACATCGAAGCAATTCAGAGGTGGGCTGCTTGATTTGTTACCGGTAGGTTCAAACAATGTAAGTGTTACGGAGACGCATTAGGAACTCAAATGAGATTCTCTGGAGGGCGAGGTTCTTTTCCAGAAGCTCCACTGAGAAAATTTAGAGAATTGGCGTTACAAGCTGACTGATGAACGATTCTACTGCCGCCAACATACACTGCGCTTGAGGACCACGAATATAAGAGACGACTGAAATGACTAGTAGTGGTACAGGGTACCCTCCGCCACGCAGCGTGCGACGATTTACGGAGTATATATGTAGATGTAGACGTAGATACGCTCACCTCTGCTGGCTCGTAACCAACTGGCTCGCGAACAGCAACGATCATTCCTATCCTACATTGCTACTGAAGACGAGAAATGGTGAACTTATCATAACATAACGAAAAGAAAGGAATGGTTGACCCCAAACAAGCAGCAACTTCCTTATCGTAGCATAAGGAAAAGGAACGAATGGTTGAACTCAAACAAAGCAGCAACTCACCGTACAGAGACCTCCGCATACCATCAAAAGATAATGTTATGCACCTGGTGGAATAATGACGGTTTGGTGTAACACGAATTTCTTGCCCGAGTTGCAACCATCACTGCTGATATCTATTGTCAACAGCTGAGACGTCTTGCAGCCGCAGTCCAAGAAAAACTGGCAGGGACTGCGTGAAGTGATGGTATTCGATGATAGCGCCCGCCCGACCGTCGAGGCACTTGCTTTCCTGATTTAAATGGGCTCCGAACATAGCTCGCCGAGATCCACTCCTCAAAACCATGTGATTTCTACAGCCGCGGAATCGAAAAGGTACCCCAGCTCTGTCAGTCTGTTGTAAACAGTGAAGAAGAGTGTATTATTGATGACTAACTTCTCTGGTATGTGTATCTTTTGCGTTTATTAAAATTATCGAAAACCAAAGCGAACTTATGCACCAACCCAATACTTTTAGTATCATCACCGGATGACTAAAACATCAGCTACCCACAACACCACCAAGCTACCAACGCGTACTTCTGAAAGCTCTCAATATTATAATACATGTATCTTTCACTAAGAGTATCTTAATGCAACATGTGTAAACCACATGGACAGTCGTATAACACGAATCACAATGAACTTTAAAAAATATTGGATCATCCCACTTATTTAAGCTCACTGCGATGACAAATCAAGTGATAGTATTAACACTCGACAAGAAAATTGAAGTATCTATTTTTAATATTAATTACACAATGACGCCAATGAAACTTACATAACTTGAAAGATATTTTGCCACAGATGGGTACCAAGAAAAAAAATGATGTGAGAATGTAGACGTTAAGAGTCGTAAAAGGAAGCAGATGCTTTCATATGTATACCTATGATGATACGTTCTTTATCACGCATTAAAATCTCCAATACGCGAACATGGGATGCCACCAACTTCTGCCACGCGTACTGATCAGTCGCTATGGTGTAAATGACACACGAAAGTAACAACATTTCGTGAAATAGCATTGTAGGATTGTTCAGAATTACATGGTTAGTTCGCCGTAACACACGGGCATCGAGCAGCTACGACGCGACGACTGCTATGTCGATGATGATGTCAGAGATGGAATTCAAAATAGCGTAGTGACAAGGTCTGTTAATAACGTTGTATATTGGCATCGTTATTTCGATTACTTTTATGTGAGAGTAACTTTGTGGTCTGTTGTCAACGTTACCAGCAATTTTGAGGTTCCTAATTTTTTATTTTTTCATTTTGAAAAACTATGTCTTTTGACTTCCTTTACTATACGGAAACTATATTTGTTTTATGCCATGCCTAGAGGGAGAACGCTGACAGCGTGGAGTGAGGGACACAAAGCTACACAAGCACAATTTTAGGATAGAGAAAGTAATAGGTATGGGAATATTCATAATGATATGCAACTGTTTTATTGAGTGTAACATTTAAATGTGGGCGGTCGATAAGTCCTCATAATTTTAACATTACAACTACGATTTGATGAATTTACAGTGAATATTTTGTAATACAAATCATTTCGCTTCGGAGGTTGCTGTATGTCATACAATAAGATTCATACTGTGCTGACGTAAGGGAAAAGTTAATTTTCCCACGTTAACAGAAAACTTATTTTTCAATGCACTTTATGAAGGACACACTGCAATTCAAGAGAAATTAAAGGATTACTTCAGTAATATTCGTAGCTACAATGCTGCTCTTGCTGTGGTCAGTGCTAAGGCCAAACTGTCAGACACAGTTCCATGTGGAGTGTATGACTGTAATACACACTATTTTATCATAGGCACGTCCATTGATTTCTATACATGATCGTTCACTACGTTAAGCACAGTTTTATTTTTATGACATCGAAACTGCTGTTTGCCGTGGACTTAATGAACATCCAAATCAGTCGTGCACTATTCATAACAATTTAATGCGTAAAACTGCTGTTGTATCTGAACGCGCTAATTCTTTTGTACGTTCTTTCACTGCAATGAAAGATTATTGTGCAAGATAAGATAATGATAATAGTGAATTTGTATAATTCTTACGGTTGACCAAAATTAAGACATAAGAAGCTGCAGTGATGCAGTTTAAATTGGTGACTGAATATTTTCACTATACCTGATGGTGAGCAACAATTTGAAAGAAATGCGGCGTGCCTTTTTTTAAAAAAAGCGCTGGTCCAATCAAAGACATTTTTGTTTTTGATTCCTCACTGGGTCAGTTAGCATGTCCACTGTTATTTTCTGACGGAGACACTGCGTGGCATGCTAATTTGTTCTATAATACATCAAATACGGCCACTACGAGACGGCCTAGAAACAAAGGCAGTACGTTGCACTATGCATACTATCACCTTTCAATTAGAGATGATATCAGCCTTTTACATCATTCATAAAAATAGTTTTTGCACTGGATTGTTGCTATTTGTGTATGTATTAAATGAATGAGGTTTAGCTACATAAGGCAAAAATCAGTCTGTTCTAATATCAGAAATTTATAACAACTTATACGACCATTTACAAATATACCTGTATAATACTACACATATTCGCAGAAGAGTTATTCTATCTTTTACATTGAATGGTTTTCCAACATATATGCATAAAAATTATTTGAATGCAATGTCAATTGTTCGATATTACAGGAAACCTTCAATGTTTGTTACTTGCAACCCTAACTGTTCAAAAATTATTAACAAAATTTATCTACATGAATCATGCTCCTTTCGATCCAGAATTTATTGTACTAGTATTCGAGAGTTAATTAAGTAATTCATGCGGTATTAACGAAACATACTTTCGGTGCAGTTCAGACAAAGATGGTTGCCACATGCCCATATTATAATCACTTTATGTGAAACCGATAAAATAGGACACATTTGAGATATTGATAATGGCATATGTGCAGAAATTCCAGATATTCGCGCACACCATAAACTGCACACATACGTTGTGAAACGTATGAGGCATGGACCATATGGTGCACTTAATCAAAAGTCTCTGTATATGGCAGATGTCAAATGCACAAAAAATATTCCTTAAGAATTCTATCAAATCACAGGACCGTAAGTTAAATCTCAGCCACTGTACAGACACCGTGATAATGGTGTTAGCGTTAATGTTTGAGGCCCATCACTTGACAATCGCTACTTTGTCCGTATTTACTTGTTAATGTAATTGCCATGTGAATGTTGAAGTTTGCACTACACCCTAAGGAACTATAAATACATATATAAAGGATATGATAGTGCAACTATAGAAGTATCTAATGAAAGATCCAATGGGAATGAAGACATTCAGATTGACGAAGTGAGGATTTTTGTGAACGGCTGTTATGTCGGATCATCTGAAGCGGTATGGCGTATTTGTGAACTTACAATGCACTTTCAGTCGCACACTCTCTTTGTACCTGATATTCATTTACCACATGGACAAAATATTTACTTCGAAATATAACTAGAATGGGAGGCAGTTCAAAATAGGAAATACCAAATTATTATCATTTTATACATTAAATGAAACCGATGAATGGGCAAATGTTTACCCATTATACTGACATTCCGTTGCACAGTGTTAGGATGGACACCGAAAACAAATGGATGAAGGGTATATTTGCACAAGAAATACACTCTTTAATTATTATCACTATCTGCTTATTGGCTAACAATACGGGGCCCAGAATACCAATCTATTACATGAAAACCGAACATCATTTCCATATCCGCATTATTTGCTATGCAAGTTGCAGGTGATTCGCCCTACATTATATGGTCTCTCCTTCGAGTTGTCAGGTGCGTTTTCTCCAGTGATTCAGCAGTTATTTGCAGTTTCTTCCGATGTATAGCTCGGATCAATCGAAAGGGTTGCTGCTCATCAAGTCCCTCATGTGACGGTCAGTGCCAACAGTAAGTGTTAGTTTGTGTCCTGTTAAGAGTAAAATAATTCTGAAAGCGAAATTTTGTGTGTCCATTCCACTGAGCAGTGGAAATTCTCCTGAAGACTCTTAGAAGAGACACCTTGTGTATATACAATAGGGTGTTCGGAAATTTTCTTTTCAAATTTTAGGACTTGAAGAGGGGAGTGAGTACATAGTATTTTTAATAGGAACCCAAGTCTTGGAACCTACCGTTTCTGTTCTATGACAGTTACAGCTGAGATCTGTAACGCATCGAACAGCTGCTGAGAGAAACAGAAAAGTGTCAGAGTTGCTTGTCTAGGTATGTGACAGTGTAGACAGGATGACACGTATCATGTCAGATGGTCATCTGAATGTCAGTCAGGAAATTTGGTTTCCACACGGTGGTGCACCACATCACTTCTCACGTGCACTTTGGAGACATTTCAACAGACGATATGGTGAATGATGGATAGGCAGAAGTGTTCCAACTGTGTAGCCGCCACTAATGCCGGATTTAACTCCAATGGCCTCCTTCTTGTGGCGTCGTATGCAAAATTTAATTAGCGAAACTCCTGTGGAGACAGAGGAACATCTGTTGGCACAACTTCTGCCCACTGTACGAGAAACTGGAGAGACACCAGGGGGGTGGACAGTGTGTATCAGAACATGCTTCGTATGTTGGTTGGTTGATTTGTGGCAGGGTGCCAAATAATGAGGTCATTGGTCCCATCGAATTAGGGAAGGATGGGGAACGAATTCGGCTGTGCCCTTCCAAAGGAACCATCGTTGCATTTGCCTGAAGCAATTTATGGAAATCACGGAAAAAGTAAATCAGGATGGCCAGACACAGGTTTGAACCATCATACTACCAAATGCGAGTCCATCGTGCTAACCACTGTGCCATGTCGCTCAGTGCTTCGTAGGTCTATGTAACAAAGTTAGTGGTTGCCTCATTGAGCCACTGTTCTAATGCACCGGTATTATTTCGTACATACTGTATGCTGATTTCCTAGGTTTGTTTCCCTTTTTGAATAATGTAAACACATAATGTTTAAGTGTTGATATATGCAAATGTGCTCAAATGATAAATGGGTGTTTTGTTATGCTTCCTTTCGAATTGTGACATTATAACTGTACTGCATCACACCTAATACAATCCCTCAAGCCAAAGTGGATGATTCAAATATATGAATTGATCTATGTGTGTATGTCCAGCATATCTTCCTAAAGTACTTAAAAGATTTCAGCAGAATTTGGTATTCATACTGCTTGCAATATGAGAATCGTCAACGAGGAGTTAGAGTCTCCTAGCTCCCATATGAGCGGACATATAGCCCAAAAAAGTGTTATATCACCTAACATATAGGCTGCCCTTGTACAACAGACATGTCGTGTGGGTAGTATCAGGATGCGTCGCAGGAGCTACATGTATAGATGGACACAGCAGGACAGAGGGATGGAGCAGGTGACTGGATAATGAGAGGGTGGGGTATAATGAGCTAGATGGAGAAAGGATGAGGAAGAAATGGACAGAGATGAGGAGGAGGTGATGGATAGTCAAGCACCAGCTGTGGCCTCTTATTCACCACTACACCAGCAGGCTTAGTATTTATGATTGTCTGTGTTTTCTTTGTAGTCTTCCTCTTAAAATTCCTGCATGCTTTTCTGTTTAAGAGGTGTAATGTTGCGTTTTGTAACTGCAAAGTATAGATTTGTGTAGTCTGTACCACTGCTGTAATTTCTTTTGACAACCAGCTCACAGTCAGAGTTAGCCTCCACAGGTAACAGGTCAGGTGTGTAGAAAGGTCCCATATTTGGTTTCTCTGCGTGCTTTTGTTGTTTATCTTTTATGTTATTTGTGCTAGGATGGGTAAAATGTGTCCATGCTATGTGTGATGGAGAGAAGCTGGCTGCAATTCGTGAACTGCTTAATGTTCTTCCGACTACTGTCTTCTGGAGTAGCGGTGGAGGAAAATTTGGCACGTCGCATGGGACAACTCAGGTATTGCCTGTTTCTCCCACAGGCTCTGCTGCCGAGGCATCTTCCAGTGCACCTGACATGGTGGATCTGCCACCACTACAGGATGAGTGGGGGTGGTAAGGCGTCCACATCCCTCGAAATGGGGGGTCAATGTGGAGACTGGCCATATGGCCTCATTCATTTGTGGTTTCCAATGTTAGTTGCCTTATGGAACGCCTTAGCGAAACAGCGTTCACGACCAGGAAGAAAGGCAATGTGCACTATATATGTGCTAGGGGGTGTTATCTGTGATATGGATGAGACCTTGGCAGAGTCTATTAGTGTGCAGGGTGAAGTCGTTATGGCTCACGTCGGCACAAGTGAAGTTTGTTGCTTTTGTTCTAATGCCATCCTCAGTTCACACAAGCAGCTGTCCGACATATTGAAGACGGCTCGTCCCATCCATGGAAGGCAAGCATACATAAGAGTGTGGAGTATCGTTCCCGCAGCTGATCGAGCGTCTTGTATTTCGAGCCCAGTGGAGGGTCTGCATATAGATGTTGGTTGAGGATTTCAGGACCTGGGTTATGGGGAGAATTGTAGGACAGTCCTTGACAGGTCAGGGCAGCATGTTGGTTACGGATTTCAGGATGTGGTATATGAATGGAGAATTGCAGGGCAGGGGTGCAAAGGAAGCAGCTTCTCGGGCAGACGAGCAGTTGTGCAGTTTGCACGGGACTTTTCTTAGGCTAAGTGGTACTTTGAGATCCTCTTATAAACGATATGCATTTATTATGCAGAGGGTGAAACAGACCGTGTACCAAACAAAGGGCCGGCCGGAGTGGCCGAGCGGTTAAAGGCGCAACAGTCTGGAACCGCACGACCGCTACGGTCGCAGGTTCGAATCCTGCCTCGGGCATGGATGTGTGTGATATCCTTAGGTTAGTTAGGTTTAAGTAGTTCTAAGTTCTAGGGGACTTATGACCACAGCAGTTGAGTCCCATAGTGCTCAGAGCCATTTGAACCATGTTTTTGAACAAAACAAAGACAGTTCAGCTGCCAGAATTTTAACAATAAATTATCAAAGTATTCGTAACAAAGTTACTAATACTGCAGCTTTTGTTTTAGAATCAGTCAGAGAAAGTCCATGCTTAGTGTCTTCGGAAATAACCAGAGTATGATCCGGGATGTTTATGCATACATTGCATGGGTGAACGGACAGGCAGCCTTGTCAAGTACTTTTGAACATGATTTCCGAAAACTGTCTTGAGCAGTTAGCTCGACAGCCCACGCGCAATGGAGATATACACTTCGTAGCTTCAAAGAGGCCTAACCTGTTAGACGGTGTCAGTATACAGACAGGGGTTAGTGATAATGATATCGTGATGGCGACGGTGGCTAGCAAATTTCGTGCCTCCATGATGATGGCTACCGCAGTGTTTTTGCAAGAAAGATCAGATGAGCAGTTTTTAGGAGCCGGCTTAGAAAATGCATAGAACTCATTTAGTTCCAGTATGATAGATGTAGAGGGATTAGGGCCAAAGTTTAAACGAATTGTAGATCACGCCCTGGAGAAGTATGTGGATTAAGGATGAAAAAACCCAGTGTGGTTTAGTGACTAAATTAGAAAATTGCTGAAGAGGTTTAAATGACAACGCACAAATGACGACAGGCAAAATTTGTTAGCAATTCGTTCCTCTGTAAAAAAAAAAAAAAAAAAAAAAATCGATGAGGGAAGCATACAACAAGTAGCACAGTCGTAACTTAGTGAAATATCTTGCCGAGTATTCTGGTCCTATGGAAAATCGCTATGCTGGTCAAAGGCTTCTATCCTGCCACTCATTGACCAGACTGGGGTAGCAATAGAAAACAGCTTAAAGAAGCTTGATGTTTGGTTTTGAATGCCACGTTTAATGAATTATTCGCACAGGAGAATCATACAAACATATGGTCCTTTGACCGCCGTAAAGACTCGCATGTCGAGGACATATTAATAGCCATCCCTAGCGAAGGGAAGGAACTGAAACAGATGAAAACAAGTAAATCGCCAGATCTGGATGGCATCCCAGTTCTGTATCACGCAAAGTATGGCATTCGCCTCTTACTTGTCTTGCATTTATCGCGAATGTCCGGCCCAGCGTAAAGGTCCAGGCGAATGGAGAAAAGGGACTCGCAGGATTGTAGAACAGTATCTTTAACATCGGTTTGCTGCCGAATTCTTGAAAATATTTTGAGTTCCAATATAACAATTTTCATTGTCTCCGTAAATGAGCACTGTTTTAGAAAGCAGCGCTTGTATCAAACTCATATTGTCCTTTCCTCACATGATATCCTGCGAAAGATCTTGAACATCAACAGGCAGATTCCATATTCCTGTATTTCCATAAAACTTTTAATACGGCGCCTCACTGCAGAATTTTAACGAAGGTACGGAATAAATGTATTTCCTGATATAAGAGTGACTCGAAGATTTTTTAAATACTAGAATGCAGTCACTGGCAATGAGGTCTTCAGGAGACCTTTACGGAAGTGTGACAGGGCAGCTGTTATTTTCTGTATACATAAATGATATGGCGGGCAGGTTGGGCAGCAGTCTATGGCTTTTTACTGATGATGCTGTGATGTACGAGAAGGTGTCGTCATTTGGGCGAATGTAGGGGAATACAAAATGACTTGGACAAAATGTATAGTTGGTATAATGAATGGCAGGTTGCTCATAAAGTAGAAAAATCTAATTAAGCGGATGAGTGGAAAAACAATCCAGTAATGTTCGAATACAACAATATTAGTGTGCGGCTTGACACAGTTGCATTGACTGAATATCTAGGCGCAACCTTGCAAAGCGATGGGAAATGGAACGAGCCCGTAAGGACTATAGTAGGAATGAGAAAGTTCAACTTCGGTTCACTGGGAGAGATTTAGAGAAGTGTAGTTCATGTCTCGAGGAGACTACCTGCAGAACCCTGGTGCCACAATTTCTGCTGGAGTATTTGGGATCCCCACGAGGTCATATATACAGGAAGACATTGAAGCAATTAAGAGGCGAGCTACTAGATTTGTTATAGGTACGTTCGAACCACACCCAAGATTTATGGGGATGCTTCGGGAACTCAAATGTGAATTTGGGAATTCCTGTAGGAAAGGCGACTTTCTTTTGTATTTTCTTTTCAGGGAGTGAATTTGGAGAACAGGCGTTTGAAGCTGAGTACAGAGCAATTCAGCTATTGCCAGCATACATTTCGCTTAAGGACAAGAGGAAGTAGGGCTTGTGCAGAGGTATACAGACTATCTTTTTTCCCTCGCTCTGTTTGCGAATGGAACAGGAAAAAAATGAATAGTACCCTCTGCCACGCACCACAGAGTAGTTTGCAAAATATTCATGTAGATGTAGCTGTACATCGGGTAACTAATTAATAAAATTGGAGAGAAATACCTATACAGACAAGCAGGAGCGTGTGGTACCAACATGATGACTGTCACGTGTATTGCCGCTGCCGGAGTTCATTTTGAACACAACCTGTGACGGTCAGTTGCCTTTGTCAATTGGTCAGAATCCACATTACGAGTGTATGTACTTGTGTTGTCCTTGAGTGTCTGCTACCACAGGTACTGTATTAGTGTCGATGTGGATGTTTTTAAAAAGTGTGTTGTTCTCACGAAAAACATATTTTCTAAGTATTATTACAGTCTGTAGATTGGCTAACAATACGAGTCCATGACTACCAGTCAATTCTGTGAAAACCGCAGATAAACAGCACTTTCCATTTCAGCAATATCTGTGGTGCCATATTAAGGTGAGTCAGCATTTATAGACTCAGATATTATTTGTAACCTACGATATCTGACGTGTCTGTATGTTGTAGATTCGCTACAATGTTAATTATGGGTTACGTGGGAAAGAAATGAATCTCAGAAATTGCTGAAAATGTGGCTCTTAAACCAGTTTTCTTGTTTAACATGTTTTCAGAATTTTTTTTTTTTTCTGTGAGTCATATTTGTAGTTGTTCTGATATATCGACTTTTCATCCCCTGTTTCTATATCAGTACTGTTAGGCTATTGTGCATGTAATTTAGTCTGTGTTTCTTTAGGTACATAGTGTTAGCTACTGGAGATTTGTCACTGTGGTTGAACCTGAAAGCAACTGTTTACACTTGTACAATAGCATGTACAAATATTTCTTCGTGTTATGACAGCATCCAGGGCAACTGAGCATAGAATGTATAATTTCGCGGTTGGTGCCATTGGTGCACAGTAGTTGGTATGTTCTTCATTTCACATTACGTTTCGTTTATTATGCCTGTTATTTCCTCTATTAATAACACATTGCCTTATCGTATAGTGCCTTAAATAATTATGTTACCTACAACATCTCGAATCTCTCTAAGACATTAAATCATTTCTTCTAAAATGGTCAAAAAATTTCAGGAGGTAAAACTACTTAACATTTTTTTTAATTGGAGGATCGTCTTTCTCGCAATGTTGCTTGGTGTTAAATGTAAAATTTCGTCTGTACATATACAGCTTACACGCAACAACGTGTGAATAGCCTGTCATATGTTCATGAAGTTCTCACTCTACACATACGCTGTGTTCAACAATCACTTCCAGTAATAATGTTTCTCTTGAGTATTGTTTTCCCTTTCAGTGTTAAATTATCATCGTACAATTTCCTGCTTCTAGAGTTAGTTCTTAGCCATCATTCTTATTGCTTTTAAATATTATTTATTTTTACCTTTTGTGTTTCATATTGTAGATATTGACTGTCAAAAGCCGTAAATCTTGCCGGATTATCCTGTGATTTAGCATAATTATCTTTCTTAATAAGAAATATTTTCTTCACTTTCATCGATTTTTTCTAATTTGTAGCTTCATCGTTAATCGGTGCTGTTCTTAAAGGAAATTTCTGACTAATGACTGTTCTGAAGCTGGTGTCAACGTAGGTATACCCTGAGTCCTTTCATTTTTCCTTAATTAATGCCACGAGCACCCGTTTGGTAATGATCATTTCAGTCATGGCGCAGACTGTCTCAACAATTTTTTACATAAATCACACCACCCATTAGTCAACGAAACTATTCACTAATGTCTCAGGAATGCAATCTATAGATTCCTTTACCCAAGTCGATGCGCATAGGGTGGATACACCTTTAGGGGATATAGTGAGCAGCATCTGATCGCGACCTATAGATTTGCAAAGCATGTGGCCAGCCTCCTCTCGACGCACCGACATTGTGTGTACCATATAAAGAATATAGCGGACTTCACCATTCGAATTAAACGCCTACGCCTTTATTGATTGGATATTATGGTTAGTTTTGATGTGGTTTTCCTATTTGCATGCGTGCCCATCACAGGCTCTACAAACTTGACGTCACATCTCTTTGACGACACCATCGTAGATTGATTCAAACATACCGTCACGTCGTCGTATTTCTTACGAGGTGGAGAATATTTCAACCATGCGGACGGTGTCGCGATGGGGAGCCCATTAGCTCCAGTTGTAGTGAACCTCTTTATGGAGCATTCTGAGGACATCAATTTGGACACAGCTTCTGTAAAGTCTAGTTCTTTCTATCGCTACGTCATATAGCCACATGGATAGCAGGAAGAGTTCCTGGGAAACATCAGCAACATCCACGACGACATAAATCTCACGACCGAAGTAGAAAGGACAGTTCGGTGCGTTGATGTGCGTGCTTGTTGGGCGTAAACTCTGTGCGTGTATCGGTAACATCGTTTACCACAAGCCTGCCTATACGGATCAGGACGCCTTCAGTTACCACCATCCAGCACTGAAACGGTCTGTTCTGAGGATCCGGGTATATCGAGCTGAAACCGTTTTAGACGCCGAAAACCTACCGAGGGAAAGGAGCTACCTACGTAAAGTCTTTGAGGAAACCCGGTGCACCAAAAGACGGTTTTCGCAAGCAGCTTCATGTAGGCCACGAAAGCACGAGGCCTCCGGAGAAGACACGAAGAGATTGCGTTTTTACTGTTTTGTGGCTAATCACAGGGAAGATTAGCCGGCTCCTGAAGAAAATCGACATAGTCTTCAGGCCCTCAGGAAACATTCGGCAGCTAATGAAAGTTGTAAAAGACGACGTAGGTCTGAGAACACCTGGAATATAAGAACTATAGTGTGGTTGTGGACAGTTTTATGTCTGTCCGAATGCCCGCACTATCGAACATGATATCTGTTTCCTCCTGCGCTAGCCCGAAAATTCAGCTTTAGCCGAGCATGCAATGGAAAACGGACATCGAATTGCATTCGACGATACTTCTTTTATTAAACGGTCGAACTGCTTCTGGGATAGCGTAATAAATGAAGCAGTAGAGATCAAAATATCGGACAACACCGTCAATAAAGGCGGTGGATTGCAGCTGAGTGTAACCTGGGATCCTTTGATTGGAGAGCTGAAGCAGGCGCGGCGGTCGCGTCACCAGAACATTGCCATATATGGTGCGAGACTGGGCTTCAGTGACGTTACTGGCGGCGGCATTCAGACGACAGTCAACCACTTGACAATGGCAGATTGGATCTGTGCAAAAGCTCGTAGGCAGTTAATCACTTCACGCGTCTTGAAACCCGGGAATATTTAATTAAATGATGACTGTATGTCACACGAGTTCTTGTAGGCCTGGACCACTGGCTGGACGGACAGCAACTCTTTCCCACTGGCCTTGCTGGAGTTAAAAAAAAAAATGGTTGAAATGGCTGCGAGCAGTATGGGACTTCAAATCTGTGGTCATCAGTCCCCGAGAACTTAGAACTACTTGAACCTAACTAACCTAAGGACATCACACGCATCCATGCCCGAGGCAGGATTCGAACCTGCGACCGTAGTGGTAATGCGGTTCCAGACTGAAGAGCCTAGAACCGCACGGCCACACCGACCGGCTGGTGGAGTTCATCCATCAACATAACGCGTAGCTTACCCTCTCCTTTTAGGCCGACATTACTTCTCTCGTCTTTAAGTGTACTTATACTGCAAATGATGATAGTCGTGATCTAGGGGTAGCGTATTTGAAGTGAGAAGATCATTGGTCCCTAGTTAGAACGCCGCCACTGCATAAATTTTGAGTAAAAAATCAACAGCCCCTCCGCCATAAGATGTCAGCGTCATGCTGCCAAGATGGCGGAGGAACGTATAGAGATGCAGGGCACTCTCTTGGCCTTGAGACGGAAACTGCCACTAAAAGGCGGAAGAATCAGCAATGAAGAGTGGCATGAAGACGCAGAAGCCTCTGCATTAAAGACAAGGTATATATATATCAACATTACAAGGCCCAAAATTCAATTTTAAATATAAAAATATAGCCCAATTTTCATTCGCATTTTCGTCTCCCCTTGTATCCATCCGTGTCCGAGTCACGTTTGTGCTTCGTAACAACGACATTTTTACGGGATTGAGTCGTTAGCCTAATGCTCAACTCTCTTCCATCATCCAGGTTTTGGGCCGGCACTGTCTGTTACAAGACACTTGACCCCAAGCGGACCAATCGTAGACAGAGGAGTATGGAAAAGGAGGAGGGATGAGGAGGTCTACGTTCTCAAGCAACAACGAGCAGTACCACGCAAGCTGAAGATCAAAAGAATCCAGTGGGTAGGCCATGTATCCCGCATGCCAGAGGGAAGACACACGAAGAGGGCATTAGAGGAGAAACCAAACACCAGACGCCCCGTAGGACGACCAGGGCAGCGCTGGATGGGCGACCTAGTGAAGAACCTGACAGCCCTGGAGACTGAAGACACTTGGGGGTACAGACCACAAAACAGAAAGGAAAGGAGACAGTTTTTGGAGGCAGGGCGTGGTCTGCAGGGCCTACTGGCGCATAGTCAAATTTTTGTTCATAGGACGTTTGGAGTGTAACTGAAAAAGAATCGTGGTTAATGACTAAAGGCTGTTTATTCCATTTTTTACGAATTGATCTTGGGTTTAAAATTGTGCATAGTGGATTTCGTAAACCAACGAAAATTTTTTAGACGAAACTCTTATCCGCTTGTGATGAAAAGAGTGCAATAGTTGTCTTTCACTATCTACGGAGTATGGCGGTCTTATGTGAAAATCATTCTGCAGCTCGACGGTTCATTATCGAGAGACGGAGAGCTACTTGAGTCAGTGGTGGGAAGTATCAACCAATGAACAATCTCTTGTTGTGAAGTAATAACGAGCACAGTGAAAACGAATTAGCGATGGAAAAGGGATAAACCAGGGGAATGCACGAACGTTAGGCTGACGAAACCAATGATTTCTCGATTTCAAGAGGAAATATCAGTTCGACTTCATTAAGAAAGACGGGCAAAATAACACAGAAAAACTGCTGAAGCAATATCACTGTGAGTAGGTGAAGGATATAAACCACGGGATGTCTGGAAGATATCTGCACTCAGCAACTGATGTGCTATGGCTAATTACGGTAATAATAATGATGATGATGATGATGATGTTTGTCAGCCTCCGAGAACAGAAAGTGGTTATCTTCAGATATTTCATTATACACACAGAGAATGGAGGGTAACAACGTGGTAATATCAGACCAGGTAGCAAACATCGAATCGAAAAAAAATTTCCGGGATCACTTCAGGACGGAGACGCAGAGTTGGAGAGTTCGTAACATTTGTGGCACTTATACCCATATTTTCTTCATTCTCGTCCAGTGTATGTTCCGTTTTGTAGCAGATAGCTGACATCTCAAAGCACGTATTCATTGATGTTTGTGACCAAGAAGGGCTGCCACTCGTCGAACTGCACAGAGCAAAGTATGGACTGGAAACTGGGGTGCCCTTTCTCTCCAGAACATCTAACTAAAACACTATTTATTAATGACAAAATGTGTAATATATATTAGCAAAAGGGAAAAAAGTGCTTCATATACATACTCTCTAGGCTATGCCAGTTCGAGCATATTTTTCCCTACAAGCTATTTATTATTTGTTTCCTTTCGCGCCTACTGCCCCCCCCCCCCCCCTTCCTACCTCCACATCCAACTGCGTCACTCCTTCGTCAGACACAAGCTGGAAGTAGGATGGTTCTTCTTTACGTATACAATATGTACAAGGACAAAGGGGAAACAATACGAAACTAAGACCAAGAACGAATTGCTCGGACTGAAAAAGGAGTGAGACAGGGATGCAGTCTTTCGCTCCTACTGTTCTGCCTGTACGTCGAAGAAACAATGACAGAAATAAAAGAAAAATTTAAGGCCGGTTTAAAGCAAAGAGTGAAATGATATCGGTTATAAGACCCACTATTGACACTACTGTCCTCTGTGAAAATAAAACGAATTACAGAACGTGTTGAATGGAATGATCAGTCAATGAGAAGAGAATAAGAACTGAGAGTACACCTAAGAAACAGGAGTGTAGTGAGAGAGATCAGAAATGAGAATAGCGGTAATCTCAGCATAAAAACAGGGGAACACGAAGTAGACGAACATAAGGAGTTCAGATACCTAGGAAGCGAAAAACCAAATCACGAGTTGAGCAACGAGGACCTTAAGGGCAAATTAGCACAGGCGAAGAGGGCTTTCGTGTCCAAACGGACTCTGCTTGTATCAAACACCGGTGCTAATACGAGAACGTCCGTTCAGGGCACAGCAATGTATGATATGTACTGTGGTAGAAGCGGAAAAAGAAAAGAATTGTCATATCAGAGATCTTGTGCTACAAAAGAAATTTTCAAAATTAAGTGAAGTGATAGGTAAGGAATCCCCATTCTCGGCAGAATCGGAGAAGGAAGGAACAAAGGAACATAAGGATAATACTGACAACAAGAAGGCACGCACAGGCTCAAATGGCTCTAAGTACTAAGGGGACTTAACATCTGAGGTCTTGAGTCCCCTAGACTTAGAACTACTTAAACCTAACTAACCTAAGGATATCACACACATTCATGCCCGAGGAAGGATTGGAACCTGCGACCGTAGCAGCAGCGCAGTTCCGGACTGAAGCGCCTAGAACCGCTGAGCCACAAAGGCCGGCGGCACACACAGGACAACAGTTAAGACATCAGGTACCAACGTCCATTTTAGTAGAGATGGAAAGGTTAAAAACTGTGGGGAAAGTTAGGCTGGATTACATATAACAAGAAACTGAGGACGTAGGGTGCAAGTGCCACTCTGAGAAGTACTGTCTTGTCAAGCCTTACGGCCTGATTCCGGTGGTTAGACGAAATAATTCGTAACTCGCTGCAGATAAGAGTGCAGTACTGCATACGAATGCAACGACGACATATGGGACACATCCTTTCACAGGTATGGGTCGCAGTAACATGTAACGTATGACGTGGTTAAGTAGTAGTTGAGAGTGTTGTTCCTGGATAGCAGTGTACCTAGGAACACATGATGTGCCCTCGTCCGTGTTTCAATCTAGTGCCTGATTGTAAAATCACATGAGATAATTCGCACAGGACACCGCGATAAGCGGTTCACGACATTTTCCATTCTTTTTTGTTGTTGTGGGACGTGAGGTTGTGTATTATGCAGCGTTTGTCAACATTACGTAAGAGCTATAGCTAAGAGAGAAAAAAAAAGATAAGAAAAACTCGACGCGCCACGGTGGTAGATGTGATGTACATGTACAGGCAAACAAATGACTGCAAATTCAGGAAAACAGAATGATTAATCGAAGAGGAAAAGCTACACATAATGAGCATGTCAGAAACGAATTGGTCCACCTCTGGCCCTTATGCAAAAAAGTTATTCGGCTTCTCATTTGTTGATAGAGTTGCTGGATTCTTCCTGAGGGGCATCGTGCCACAAATTCTGGACAGTTAGCGCGTCAGATCGTCGAAATCCTGAGACGTAAGCCCAGGTGACAACGAACAGGTTGTCCTAGTAGGTTATCGGGATTCAGTTCGAATCGGGACTCATCAGTGAGGACAGGACTCAGTGGGATTCCAGGCTGAAGACCTGTCTGGAGATGTCCCTGACAGTGGTGGCATACCAGCCTGACTGCCATCCGAAATACGCCTCGACAACCAGGAGTGACTGTCTGGGGTGCCCTTGCGTTTCATAGCTCGACCCTTTGATTTTCATCTGTAGGTTCTTACAACACAGTGGTACGTCAAAGATATTCCATGCCTCGTTTTGATCCTCTTCATGTTAAGTCATCCTGGACTTACACTTCAGCAAGATAATGCCCACCCACACAGTAAAGTCGTTGTATCTGTCCTAAATTGATAACGTTTGAAGCTTTGTGAACGGGGCCTTCCCGCCAGTTCAGAATTTTAATGATCTAATGCTCCCATTCGGCAGAATTTGGCACTTGTCGCTTACGGGGGTACCCAATAACTCTGTCAGTCAATGCCGAACAACT
This sequence comes from Schistocerca serialis cubense, assembly GCF_023864345.2. Classification (NCBI taxonomy): domain Eukaryota; kingdom Metazoa; phylum Arthropoda; class Insecta; order Orthoptera; family Acrididae; genus Schistocerca; species Schistocerca serialis. The sequence goes on from NC_064645.1 coordinate 70,879,775, forward strand.
GTTTGCATAAGGGCCAGAGGTGGAACAATGCGTTATTGTCTTGCTCAATTTGTAAAGCTCTTTCTCTACAGTAAATCATAGAATTTTTTGGAAACTGTAATCATTTGTTTGTCTGTACATGTAAATCACATCCACAGATTTCATCGTGGTGCGTCCATTTTCGTCTTAGTGTGCATAATAAAATTATCTGGAGGACACTGTCAGTTCTCAAGTTACATAGTTTTATGGTGAATAAAAATTTGTATATGTTTACAATTATTTACGTAAGGTGTGTAAGGTTCAGCCATACTTCGTTAACCGAGCATCATATTATAACTTGAAACGAAAGATCTTCTGCCATGAAACATGTGATATCTGAAAATTAACTGTGTTTTTGTAATCTCTAAACAATTACCCCTGTCTTGAAAACAGAAATTTATATTAGATACTGTTTTAAAGAAGTTTTTAACTTTTAGCTGCTCTTTCGAGATACTTGATAGTAATTTCATTTCACTTACTGTAACTGGTGAGTAGTGGAGTAATAATGCAACATCTAGGCTATTGAATACTGTATTTGCTGGATTATCTCGGCCGCAACCCTTCTATGTTTGAATAGGATATTTGGTCCCAGGTTCATGTAGTTATAATTAAAGTGCAGATTCTCACTGGACACGCAGTGTGTGCTTTAATGACCGTACAACAGCGGAGCTTTGGAATTAAGCCAATGCGTTAATGCGGGATCGATTTACGTTGGAAAAAATACAGTTCCGATTTTAGCCACCAGATACGAATCTGGCTCTTCACGGCATACTGATGAAAATGTATAAGTTGCGGTTAATAATAAAATCAACCTTATGTATTTCTCACTGATTTGGCTGTTTTTCTGTCCAGGTCCTGTTCTTAATCCACGACATATGGAAAGATTTCTACACGTAATTCTTGTATTCACATCGTCAAAAACTGAACTAATTTTTTTTCCAAGTGTAAATCGGATACACATTAATGCGTTTGAATTTCTACCAATTTTCGGTGCCAGACGATAATTAAAACCCGCGCTGGACCTCTGCATTTTAATTATAGCCACCTGGTAGGTTACCCAGATCCTTGGAACAGTTTTACATGTTTGCAAAAAACCTTGCCTTCCGCAGAAGTTTTTGTAACTTCAGGAAAAGACTGCAGTGCAGATAAAGTTAAAGTTATCATTTAAAAATATATTAAACTGCCGTTACAGAGCTCACTAGGCGACAAATTCTGAAAAGTGTGCCAAGGTGCTACACTCTTACCTGTTGTATGTGTTGTTAATGTAGGCTGAGAGCTGTCAATACTCTCTTAGGATGTAAAGGTTGGCTACAGCGCGCATACACAAGCTCTGGAATCTAAGATATTGTTCTCGCGCCTCGCAGCGCACGGATTAACTAGTGGCAGTTTGGAAGCCAGTGTAGGGGCCCGCCTGCTGTGGTGCGCACGTGTGTTGATCGAGGGGTCGTCGCCGAGCTGCCGTACTGCTGTGTCTGCCAGTAGCAGCAGACGGTAATTTTGATAATAATAGGAGTTGAATTCTTAAGGGGAAACAATTGTTAGATTAAGTATTGATTTCTGTCCTTGATTTCTTTTGTAATTGTCAGGGAATTGTTTCACAATGTATTCAATTGAGAAGTATTTCAGTCTGTCTCAAGAGTTTGATTAATTTGTAATACTGCTTTAATGCCACTGGAGGCAGATATACAAACGAAGCGATTGTTGAAAGAGCTTCTAGCGTTTTGTTAATTGAAAGAGAAAGAATCGCTTTTAGAATACACATTTTTGTTTGGTTTATCATTTATCGAGTTCAGATTTGACCAAACCCTTTCTCTTGAATTATATGTAGTTGTAGTAAGCAGCAGCAGCCGCAGCAACAGCAGGAGCCGCCACACAGAACATGAGTTACACTCTGAATAATAGCTTTTTTTATGTTTTGTTAAATAATGGAATGCTTCAGATCAAGCAGTGGCAGCAGAAACACCAAGTAAGTTATTTGTTGCGCACAGGACCAATAAAAATAATTAAAGTTTTGGCGATCTCTGTAATAGTAAAGTTAACAAGAGTACAAGCACGAGATTTTCAGTAGAAAATACGAGATAAGAAGAGAGAGCTCGCAACTTTCACCTGTCGACATGCCTGCCAGGATACTTTCTTTTTTTTTTTTTTGATGAGTCTTACTTAGATATACTTCGTCTTTTTACTGCCAACTGCAAGCTTACGCAACAGTAATCATTAGTGGACTGCACTGCTTTGTATTAACACAAAATTTTATTTCAGCAGTTTTGTCTTTGAATTTGTTGGTGCATCGTGTAATATTTATTTGAACAGTGGAATTTTTAGGATAGCGGTGTATTTTAGTGACATGTTTTCGTTCGTATTGCGACAATGAGGACGCGAGCACAAACGAAAACGGAGAATAATGCAGATGTTACTGCAAACGCGAACGTAGATACGGTTGCGAACATGAATGTAGGAGCGGTTTCAAATTCGGAACAGAGAGTAGAAAATTCTTTAGAGAATATTGAGATCCGGGAATTTTCGAACAATACTGCTAAGAATCGGAATGTTGGCGATCATTTGCCAACAATGCGTGATGAACAACTGTGTGCTACGCGCAACTTAGGACATGACAATGCAGTGACGCAAACAGAACGCATTATGAGAAATTCCAGCTTTGCTTCCGCCTCAAAAGTGCAGAGTAATTTTGTGTTCCCTACTTTCGGTGAAAATTCAAGTCTGGTTGCCACTCCGATAGAGCGGAGTATTTTTGCCTTTCCTTAGTGGAAATGCAGGTACTGCTTCGGCTTTAACAGAGAAGAGTAACGTTGTACTCCCCGCCCCCAGTAATGATGTTTTACAATTATTTATTATTTACAATTATTACTGTGTAAACTCACTAAATTTAATGACAGACAGGAGAGTAAACTCACTCAATTTAAGAGTAAAATCACTGAATTTAATGACAATAATGCAAAGAATTTCAAATCGCTTCAGAACGAAATTAACGAGAATCTCACATTGTTTCAGGGCGAGGTGAATGACAATTTAAATAGTAAATTTGAAGAAATGGCCAGTCAGTTGAAAAGTCAGCTACGTGTAGAATTCAAATCAGATATTAATAATCTTGTATCCCGACTTGATCATGTACAAAATGTTGATATTGTTGAAGTGAAACGACAGACGTCACAACAAGAATTGAGGAATTAGCGGAAAATGTTGAGTCATGACAATTACAGACCACCAATGAAGTTTCAAAAATAGAAACTCAATTAACGACAGTAGCTAAACAGGTAGATGAATTATCCATGAAAGTTTGGCTCTGAGCACTATGGGACTCAACTGCTGAGGTCATTAGTCCCCTAGAACTTAGAACTAGTTAAACCTAACTAACCTAAGGACATCACGAACATCCATGCCCGAGGCAGGATTCGAACCTGCAACCGTAGCGGTCTTGCGGTTCCAGACTGCAGCGCCTTTAACCGCACGGCCACTTCGGCCGGCTATCCATGAAAGTGACGGAACTGAGTAGCGGGCTAGATACGAGGTCAGATGACACTCAGCCGATACCGACAGCGGATACCGAAGAATTTCAGTCTCTGCAATGTTTTAAACAAGTGCAGATGACAATTAATCAGCAAAACAAACGTGACGTGAAAAATATGCAGTAACAGCTTGCCCACATCGAAGAAAAGATCGATCGCAGCAATGACATGGGTAGATCCGATAATTACCAAATTGGTGACGACAATGAGCGCGTTAATTATGGAAATCCCGACCACTTTTCTCGTGGATATGACACGTTTGCGGGACGTAATGAAGGAAACGTGAGTCACGCCGTGAAAGAAAACTCGTCCGCTAAGAAAAATGACCAGTTTGACTATAAGCATTTTCTCACAGTTAGGAAATTAAAATTTTTTCGGAATGCTAGTCACGAAATCCACCCTCGAGAGTGGTTTCAACAATTTGACTATTCCTTACCACCAACATAGCGAATTGGCCACAAACTCGAATTCATTTGCAGGTATCTTGAAGGGGAGCCTGCAACAAGAATGCGCTCAATAGTAAGTGAATGTCACACATATGGTGACTTTTATCACGCGTTCTTATCTGCTTACTGGTCAGAGACTACACAAGATCGTGTAAAACATTACACCATTATGATGCAAAGTTATGAGCAGTCGAAATTTTCAACTCCAGTGCAATATTTTGAAAACATGATGCGCATGACACAGATATTTAACGAAACCATACAGTCAGTCGGAATTAATTCGTATCTGTTTGACAAAACTGCCGATCAGATTACGCCACATACTTTTGGCAGGTAGGTGCAAAGATGACTTGGAGGCATTCCAAGCTCTTTTGCAAGAATTAGAATTTGACAACTATGAAAACACACGAAGAGCTAATAGTAATCAGTATTGGGAAAATAATAATCCGCGGCGTGACCGTAAACTCGTATGGAACTCGGACGAACCTCACGCATACAGGGCGGAAGAAGTTAGGCTCGATATGCGGAATCAACCGTATAACACAGATGATAGACGCCAGAGAAATGATTTTTATGATCATAGGAACTCTCAGTACAGTAATAGGGATTGCGGACCGCGACGGCAAAGGCGTTATGGAAATGAAAATTATTTTTGAAGGAATGGTCGCGGTAGAGACAACCGAAATTGGCGCGGACACGCAAATTACAATTCGGAACGCGGTGCTCATGCAGAATACAGAGCATCGAGCCCACGTGATAATCATGGTCATAACAATTATGAGAACCAAAACAGTTATGATGAGGAGACAAATCAAAATTGGCAGGATCGCAGAAATCCCTATTTAGAGCGTGGGGACAATGTAGAAATCAGATCACCCAACCCAAGCAATAACTCGCGGCAATACGAGCCGGCACAACAATGACTAGCAACAAGGACTACAAACGAACCGTTTGTAGCGGCGGAAAGCCGACACACAAATTATGTTAACTTTGTTGGACTGGAGGACAATAGAGACACATTATAACAAGAAGCTGATAACAGCGAAATTATGTATGCTCATCCAATTATAAAAATCTCGGTTGGAAATATTCTACTTTCAGCTGTACTTGATTCTGGCAGCCCTGTGAATGTAATTAGCGAGACAATGTTTAAGAAATGTGAACAGGCATCTGTTTATCCAACCTTGCCATTATTAAAGACGAAATGAAAGGGAGTCATTCAAGGAAAGAGTGTAGATGTACGCAATCACACTTCTTTAGTTTTCAGGTGTCAAGGACACGAGTTCCCTGCAAATATCTTAGTAGTCCCTCTTTTATCAACAGAAATGATTTTGGGTGTGGAATTCCTACGTGAATATAAAGTAATGTTAAACTTTTGTAATTCTGAAGTCATGTTACGAATAAATCAAATGCTAGTCAGGCTTAAATTTCAAAGATGGCTAACAAAGGGGGATAAGGAAGTGAATTACCTGCGTTTTCTCTTTCCGCTTGAGGCACAACAACCACTGAATTTGTCTAATAGTTGCACAGATAACATCACTACGTTTTACTGTGAAACAGAACAACCCATTAGTACAGAAAAATTAATTATAAGGAAAGTTTACCGAGACGAAGTAGATCCTAAAGCACGCACTGATGAGTTATTTGAAATATTTGAAACAAATTGTGAAGTTTTTTCTCACAAGACAGGAACAATGCGTAACTTTCTTTATGAATTCGAGGTCAAGGAACATAATAATTTTTTTTTACCACCATACGTCATCCCATTCACATACAGAGACAAAGTCAAACAGGAAATACCATCCATGTTAGAGCAGGGAATCATCCAACCTGCTGTGAGTTCATATAACAGCCCATTACACGTGGTTAAGAAAAGGGATAATTCCATTAGACTGGTTCTTGATTCCAAACAAATTAACACAGTAATCCAACCTGAAACCGATAGACCACAGACACTAGATGACCTATTGCAAAAATTGCATGGAGTGAAGGTGATGTCATCTTTGGATTTACGAAGTAGTTTTTGGCAAATAGAATTAATTGGTTCAAAAATGGTTCAAATGGTTCTGAGCACTATGGGACTTAACTTCTGTTGTCATCAGTCCCCTAGAACTTAGAACTACTTAAACCTAACTAACCTAAAGACTTCACACACATCCATGCCCGAGGCAGGATTCGAACCTGCGACCGTAGCGGTTTCATACTGTCGTTCCGTCATTCGGAGATTGTGGATGGAACTGAGGATGTTAGAAAATCGTGTGCCATGTGAAGAAATCGGCACATCTGTTTCTTCTGTATGAGTTCAGTAGAGGGACAACAACAACCCAGGCCGTCAGAAACTTTTGTCCCATGAATGGGATTAGTGCGATTGGTCGGAGGAAGACAACAAAATGATTCTCTCTTTGTAAGTAGGACCGTTCTGACATCAGGAACTCTGCACGTTCAGGAAGACATTTGACGTTTGAAGAAGATTGTTTAAACGCCTTAATCCACAATGATCCGCGTTAATGTACTCGAGAACTGGCAAATGTGACGATTGTATGAAATGAGGAAGATTCAAAGATAGGGTGTGTGGGAACCCCATGCTCAAAACCAACATCACAAAAATCAGCGGGAGGCCATATGTGCATCTCTGCCTTACCGAACATTCCTACGCCGTATCGCTCCTGGTGACAAGAAATGATGTCTTTACGCTAGCGTAAGGAAAGGAAAGAAATGGTTGAGCCCAAACAATGCATCAACTCCCCGTATAAAAACCTGTGTGCATACAAAAAAGATAATGTTATGCATGTGATGGAGCAGCGACGGCATGGTGTACTATTATTTCCTTCCCTGAGGTTCAACAATCACTGGTGATATTTATTGTCAACAACTGAGACGTCTTGCTGACGCAGTCCAAGAACAACGACCGGGAAGACTGCGTGAAGTCATGCTACTCCACAATAACGCTCACCTTGATTCTGCTAGACTGACAAAAATACCATACTTCATTCATCTGATCTTGCGCTAACAGATTGTCACCTGTTCCGCTCTCTATCCTTGTATCCTTCCAGGAAGATCCTTCCGGATGGAAATGAGCTCCGAATATGTCGTGACGAGTTCTTCCTCCGTCCCCCCCCCCCCCCCTCCCCCAAAAGAACCACATGATTTCTACAACTGCGGAATCGAAAAGTTATCCCAACGCTAGCAGACTGTTCTATATAGTGAAGCAGAAAATATTATCGCCCTAAGCCTCTGTTAAGTGTATCTGTTTCGTTTATTAAACTTATGGGAAAACGCTACGAGCTTATGCACCAACCAAATATTTTCATTTGTGTCGGCTACTAATTACCTCTAGAAGTCTGTTTTTGTGTGCTTCTGACGTCCACTTTGTCTGGTGCCCAAAGTAGCCTTAAACTGACCTTGTCAGTGGAAAATACGTATTATAAATATTTAACTATAAAGTTTTTAAAATAAGAAAAGCTACGAATTGCCCAAATCACTCGATGTAATGTTGGATTTTCAAGCAGAGTTGCCCAAGAAGTGATTCGCGATCGTCGTTTTGGGGTGCTAGTCTTGCTGGGGCACTGAGGTTTCATGTTAAGGTGATAGTCTGTGAATAATGAAGACCAGTTACATATTACGAAAGTAATTTAAGGAAACCTGTATTCATCGCAGTCGCAGTGAGACTCATCCATAGTGGGTAAAAGTTTTATTTACTGTTCATTTAGCGTGAAAAGCAGATGAGGATTATAGAGTGTTGATCACTTTGAGCACCTGACTCTGTGATGGTGGTTTTGTTATTTTGACCAGCTCTACCGTCATGAATAGAACAACTGCCATCCCTTTCGAAATTTCGACTAAGTAACTCAGTAGTCTGCCTAAACCTGAAGATCCAAGTCATATATGGTAGTGTTATGGGACAGTTTCTGCCAAAACTGCTCCGTAAGCTAGTTAATAAAGTTAATAACCGACTGCAGCAATGACACTTTCAATTCGATTTAAATTACTGGTGACGTTTGAAAGGTCGGATGTAGCTGAAGCAAACTGAGATGACTGTGCATATAAGTATTTCTCAATTCATTTCCATACTGTGTAAGCTATGTGTAATATTTTTCTGTGAGCTCGGGCCTCTGGCTGATTTTGGGAGAGAGAGACCACAGAAGTCCATCTACAAGCGAGCAATAAAAGTGTTTCTCGCTAAAAGTTGAGGCCCGAGCAAGGTACACGCTGAACGGACGGGCGCTGTCAGCGGCGGTGTGCCATTTTGTAAGAGCCTCGGGGAGGCGGCATTCGGCAGGCTATAAACTTTCGTTGCGAGAAACAATATGAACTATGCTTTCTAAAAAGGCAGCAATTTACAAGGGGTTGGGAAAGCAGGAGGCACTCAGAGTGAGAGGAATGTGTGGGACTCAGAGGAGGCCGGTAGTAGTTGAATTTTAATTTTGTAAGCGAGTTTTGGATTAGTTCACCAAAATCATTTTCGTAGCGGGGATGAAGGCTTGTGAGTGACTGCATGTAGCCGCTATCAGTGGCTGAAACGTGAATACTTCTCGCAGTGGAAGAGAATTTCTGTTTTCTGAACCACTCTAAGAGATAAATGAGTATTACTGATTAATCACCGCAGATTGTGAAGCAGAAGGGGGATTCTTGCTGTTGTTATAAATTTTTCGTTGATCGGAACTTGGAGGATCTAGCATGTGTCGTTAGCGAGAATCGCTGCTAGCAGAGCCAGCAGGATTTTGAGAAGGAAAGCATATAATTATTTCGTCTTCGATGTCCAAAGAGGCAACATCTTCGTCGTGAATCGTCTGAGGGAGACATACCATTACGTTACAGCTATGGAGAGCTAATAGCTGTTGTGGTTTGAACTCTCATCCCTCGCGCCATCCGCTACAACTCAATTATAGGACGATGGTGCAGATGACCCGCATTTGTGTACATTGTGGCAAGGGGGCCGTGAAGTCGTTTATTTTAATTATAGTTTCTCTCTTCTTATTTAATTGACGCAGTCGGCTAGCTATATTCTATATGCATTTAGGCAAAGGAACTGGTGTTTACTGGTACTTATTAGAGTACTTTTTCTAATCTGTTGACCAATTCTGCAATCACTTGGGGTAACACACGGTGAGAGAGAAAAATCGCAGTACCAAGAAAGATTTGTGTGATATGAATGAAAGTTGTCAGGCGTGTTTTTGAATCTGGAAGATGATGTCTATTAAAATTTCGCGTTGGTTGCATAAGAATGGAGCTAGCAGCACCTCTATAAGGATGAAAATCCGGTTTGTCTTAAATACACGCTGTAACAGCCGTGATAGTTAGTTACCTTTGACATTGGACGTGGAGAGTTGATGACAGTCAATAATGGCTTCATTTCGACAAAGACGCTAATATGACACCTCACTGAGTTTCAACGAAAAGGGCTATGACAAGCTGCATGTTCCTTCTACAATGTTGCCGAAGGACTTGGGAGAAATGTAGCCAGCGTACGTAAGTGTTGGGAGCGGTGATTACGAGAATTTACGGTCACAAGAACATGGAGTTCCGCACGGCCACTTGGCACTACAGACGGGGGAAGACCATCGTGTTCGGCGTATGGCTCTGTCGCATCGTAACGCGTCTGCTGCAGCAGTTTGAGGAGCAGCTGACACCAACTCTTGTACATCGGTTACGTCAAGGGGAGCTCGGAGCCAGTCGGCCTCCGCCGTGCCTTCCACTGATCCCATACCACAGCCATTTGCGATTTCAGTGGTGTAAAGCGAGGGGTCATGGGATGGCGGTGTGAAGGTCCGTTGTAATTTGTAATGAAGAGATGGTTATGCCCCGGTGCTAGAGAGATGGCTGTGTGTTGGTTAGGAGGACAACTGTTCAGGGCCTACAACCAAACCTGTCTGCGTGCTAGACACATTGGAGCTTCAAACCTGGTGTTATGGACACGGATGTGATTCCGTATGAACCCTGGCTGCAAAACTGTATGTCAGTCTGGTGATTCGACATGTTGTATTCCCATTCATGAACAGCATTCCAGGGGGTGTTTTCCAACACAATCAAAAATGGTTCAAGTGGCTCCGAGCACTATGGGACTTAACTTCTGAGGTCATCAGAACTACTTAAACCTAACTAATCTAAGGACATCACACACATCCATGCCCGAGGCAGGATTCGAACCTGCGACCGTCGCGGTCGAACGGTTCAAGACTGAAGCGCCTAGAACCGTTCGGCTACACCGGCCGGCCCAACACAATCGCTTGCTCACATACCGGTGTTGTAACTCAACATGTATTTTGCATTACCTGCTAGATCGCAAGCTCTGCCTTCAGTCGATGACTTCGGACGACATCCACAATCAGCGTTAGCTGCCCCTATATTGACCGCCCAAAATGCCACAGTCAAGGAATTACATCCCACAAACTGACATCCGGCTCCTGTACAATACAATACCTGTGCGTTTCAACTCTTGCATTGAACATTCTGGAGACTACACCAATTATTCATATCTCAGCATTTCACATTTGCAGTGGCTAATCTCGTGCTTACATTAGCCTCCTCTCTTGCAATGTTAATCAATTTAATGTGTTACTTAGTCTAATGTATTCCTGTATTTCATTATTGTATATTAATCATTTCTTGTTGTTGCGATTTTTTCCCCATCAGCGCAGATAATTTTGTCATTTCACCTACCTGCGCCAAGTGAATGTGTACCTTTTATTATTGATTTGAAACTTTGTAGTCATATGGCCCTATTGAGTGACTGGAATTAAGTTAACGTATCTTAGTAATGAACCGATTTCGTAGTTTCGTGAAACCTCAAATTCTCACTATATCTGTGTGGTCTACTGTACCTATATGTGATGCCTCATTGGGCCACTCCTATTTAATTTGAAACGTTCGTTAGTTCCCGATGCACGACGCTTTCTTAATATTTCACATGACGTTATGGTGAGCGGTGTTCAAATGGTTCAAATGGCTCTGAGCAGTATGGGACTTAAAAACAGAGGTCATCAGTCCCCTAGAACTTAGAACTACTTAAACCTAACAGACGTAAGCTCATCACACACATCCATGCCAGAGGTAGGATTCGAACCTGCGACCGTAGCTGTCGCGCGGTTCCAGACTGAAGCGCCTTTAACCGCACGGCCACACCGGCCGGTGGTGAGCGGTGTGTTTATTGTATACGTCATCGCTTCGAATCTTATTAGCATCTCAGGGGTATTCTAAATACTAAACCGTAGTCTCTGAGTAACAATCATTTTTGGCAAACAGCACCCGATCAAGAAACGACGCCTCCCCCATCACTGCTGGAGAGAAGCTACTCTGAGTGAAAACGCCTAGCCAGGACAATTTAGAAAACTTTGGGATTATTTCTGATGCGTAAAAAGCCAAGTGCGACCACCAAATGGACTCCACTCTCAGTACAAATGAGGCCAGTACCGCTGGTACAGTCGCAACATTGGTGCAGCTAAAATCTCTTGTGCTAAAGAGCACAGTTACTCATTGAGTTTGTTGAAGATATAAGTCTCAGCTGACCGTCTAAGCAAGGAACAATTTCAACTCCTCTCGATAGCTGGTTACGTTAGACAAGTATTTGCTTTGATATTTACTGGTAAAGCTTGAGTACTAAACTACCTTGACGAAGGACTTTGAAATTGTTGGGAGATATTTTCGTCGTTGGAGATCGCACTCAGTACCACGAAGTTTCTACCTCAGCAACTAATTAAGCAACAGATAATTTTGTATGGAGTTAGAGAACAAACAACTGCTCAACAAGCGACTTTGAATGCAACCCTGGTATTCAAGGACACACCGCTGCAAATTCAGAACTCGCAACATTCTCTTACATAAACGAGATAGCTCTTCATGTGTTTCTTCAAGCCCCACGCTACGATCTTCCGCTTTACTTCTAGTCTATCCGATAGCGATATATTGTTCCCCGGTTTGCAACAGCAACAAATGTGTGTGAAATCTTATGGAACTTGACTGCTAAGGTCATCAGTCCCTAAGCTTACACACTACTTAACCCAAATTATCCGAAGAACAAACACGTACATACCCATGCCCGAGAGAGGACTCGAACCTTCCCGGTTTGACTCAACAATACTCACACCAGTCGCAGCATTATCCAAGTAACTCAAACTGTTCGCTTTACGAAAGGAACAGTAAACTTGACTATAACTTATTGATAAATGTTGCTCTTCCTCACCTTTGTTGAGAGAAATCACTCGTTGCAGAACTCAGCAACATGGAGAACAACATCCTTCTGCAGTTCTACCAAAACATCTCCGACAATGAGAGAGCCACACTGCGCTCTAGAAATCTGCCAATTAAGAGTGGAATAGTTTTGTACTGAACTGGATTTAGTTGTAAAGAAGAGTGCATCAAAGAGGTACCTCCTGCGTTTCACAATCTGCATTGACTCACCACCACACCGTCTGCATTCGACAAGCCTAGAAAATCCTCCTCTACTCTAGAAAGAATTCGAAAATTTCGAGCATATATGCTGATTCGCTGTATAGATGAGACGAAATAGTTTCTCACAAGAGCGATTGTGGATCTGCTATGCAAAATATTAAACATGTAGTTGATAACAGCCGGTCAGCTTCATTCGCTGGTGACCCTTCCGAATTACTGCATGCTATTGCAGGTGTGCCTGATGTATATGGCAAATATAGACACTCAGCTGCAACTCTGTTTCGACAGATTTGTGATTTTATATACACCCCTGGATATTGAAATAAGAACACCGTGAATTCATTGCCCCAGGAAGGGGAAACTTTATTGACACATTCCTGGGGTCAGATACATCACATGATCACACTGACAGAACCACAGGCACATAGACACAGGCAACAGAGCATGCACAATGTCGGCACTAGTACAGTGTATATCCACCTTTCGCAGCAATGCAGGCTGCTATTCTCCCATGGAGACGGTCGTAGAGATGCTGGATGTAGTCCTGTGGAACGGCTTGCCATGCCATTTCCACCTGGCGCCTCAGTTGGACCAGCGTTCGTGCTGGACGTGCAGACCGCGTGAGACGACGCTTCATCCAGTCCCAAACATGCTCAATGGGGGACAGATCCGGAGATCTTGCTGGCCAGGGTAGTTGACTTACACCTTCTAGAGCACGTTGGGTGGCACGGGATACATGCGGACGTGCATTGTCCTGTTGGAACAGCAAGTTCCCTTGCCGGTCTAGGAATGGTAGAACGATGGGTTCGATGACGGTTTGGATGTACCGTGCACTATTCAGTGTCCCCTCGACGATCACCAGTGGTGTACGGCCAGTGTAGGAGATCGCTCCCCACACCATGATGCTGGGTGTTGGCCCTGTGTGCCTCGGTCGTATGCAGTCCTGATTGTGGCGCTCACCTGCACGGCGCCAAACACGCATACGACCATCATTGGCACCAAGGCAGAAGCGACTCTCATCGCTGAAGACGACACGTCTCAATTCGTCCCTCCATTCACGCCTGTCGCGACACCACTGGAGGCGGGCTGCACGATGTTGGGGCGTGAGCGGAAGACGGCCTAACGGTGTGCGGGACCGTAGCCCAGCTTCATGGAGACGGTTGCGAATGGTCCTCGCCGATACCCCAGGAGCAACAGTGTCCCTAATTTGCTGGGAAGTGGCGGTGCGGTCCCCAACGGCACTGCGTAGGATCCTACGGTCTTGGCGTGCATCCGTGCGTCGCTGCGGTCCGGTCCCAGGTCGACGGGCACGTGCACCTTCCACCGACCACTGGCGACAACATCGATGTACTGTGGAGACCTCACGCCCCACGTGTTGAGCAATTCGGCGGTACGTCCACGCGGCCTCCCGCATGCCCACTATACGCCCTCGCTCAAAGTCCGTCAACTGCACATACGGTTCACGTCCACGCTGTCGCGGCATACTACCAGTGTTAAAGACTGCGATGGAGCTCCGTATGCCACGGCAAACTGGCTGACACTGACGGCGGCGGTGCACAAATGCTGCGCAGCTAGCGCCATTCGACGGCCAACACCGCGGTTCCTGGTGTGTCCGCTGTGCCGTGCGTGTGATCATTGCTTGTACAGCCCTCTCGCAGTGTCCGGAGCAAGTATGGTGGGTCTGACACACCGGTGTCAATGTGTTCTTTTTTCCATTTCCAGGAGTGTAGTTCATGTGTTTCTATATCTACAGGGCTATTACAAATGATTGAAGCGATTTCATAAATTCACTGTAGCTCCATTCATTTACATATGGTCACGACACACTACAGATACGTAGAAAAACTAATAAAGTTTTGTACGGCTGAAGCCGCACTTCAGGTTTCGGCCGCCAGAGCGCTCGAGAGCGCAGTGGGACAAAATGGCGACAGGAGCCGAGAAAGCGTATGTCGTGCTTGAAATGCACTCACATTAGTCAGTCATAACAGTGCAACGACACTTCAGGGCGAAGTTCAAGAAAGATCCACCAACTGCTAACTCCATTTGGCGATGGTATGCGCAGTTTAAAGCTTCTGGATGCCTCTGCAAGGGGAAATCAACGGGTCGGCCTGCAGTGAGCGAAGAAACGGTTGAACGCGTGCGGGCAAGTTTCACGCGTAGCCCGCGGAAGTCGACGAATAAAGCAAGCAGGGAGATAAACGTACCACAGCCGACGGTTTGGAAAATGTTACGGAAAAGGCTAAAGCAGAAGCCTTACCGTTTACAATTGCTACAAGCCCTGACAGCCGATGACAAAGTCAAACGCTTTGAATTTTCGGCGCGGTTGCAACAGCTCCTGGAAGATGATGCGTTCAGTGCGAAACTTGTTTTCAGTGATGAAGCAACATTTTTTCTTAATGGTGAAGTGAACAGACACAATGTGCGAATCTGAGCGGTAGAGAATCCTCACGCATTCATGCAGAAAATTCGCAATTCACCAAAAGGTATCGTGTTTTGTGCAATCTCACGGTTTAAAGTTTACGGCCCCTTTTTCGTCTGCGAAGGAAACGTTACAGGACACGTGTATCTGGACATGTTGGAAAATTGGCTCATGCCACAACTGGAGACCGATAGCGCCGACTTCATCTTTCAACAGGATGGTGCTCCACCACACTTCTATCATGATGTTCGGCATTTCTTAAACAGGAGATTGGAAAACCGATGGATCGGTCGTGGTGGAGATCATGATCAGCAATTCATGTCATGGCCTCCACGCTCTCCCGACTTAACCCCATGCGATATCTTTCTGTGGGGTTATGTGAAAGATTCAGTGTCTGAACCTCCTCTACGAAGAAACGTGCCAGAACTGCGAGCTGGCATCAATGATGCTTTCGAACTCATTGAAGGGGACATGCTGCGCCGAGTGTGGGAGGAACTTGATTATCGGCTTGATGTCTGCCGAATCACTAAAGGGGCACATATCGAACACTTGTGAATGCCTAAAAAAACTTTTTGAGTTTTTGTATGTGTGTGCAAAGCATTGTGAAAATATCTCAAATAATAAAGTTATTGTAGAGCTGTGAAATCGCTTCAATCATTTGTAATAACCCTGTATTAATTATCTTCTGCCTGTCTGACATATGTACTTAAAGTTTGTATAGCAGACAACTTATGTTTAACAAACTGAAGTGATACACTATGCCGAAGGCTAAAGCAATAAATAATTTAAGTTGAGAACGTTAGAAGTATTGTAGCGCCATTTACCTGTGAAGACATTAAGCTGTATTGCAGGAATATCTCTGTTGTAAGATAGTCTACATGTGGTACTGTCAGGCGCAAATATCATTGATAGTGACATCTGAACGTCATTTGTTTAAATGTTTCTAATGTACATAACGGATGAATGCATCTTTATTCTAAGAAATACGGAAAAAATATAACGCAGTGGCAGCTTAGTTCGACAAAATCACATTGCCAGACACATCCAAACACGTTTGCTCTTGGGACAAACTTAAGCGCGCTAATTTCCTTATCGGCTGTCGTTTTATTGCAGGTTCTACAACGGTTCTTTCCCCGTTTATAGTTGGAACATTCTGTCGACTCCACATCCCCTATACTGCTCAGACATCGTTATTAAGATGGTTCTATCCAGGTTGTATGTTTACATTTGATTTACTCTCCAGGTTGTATGTTTTCATTTAATATACTAAGTGCAGACATGTTGCCCTTGGGCCACATATTTTCTTTATTGTTATTCTATCTCCGGAAGAAACTTTTATGTAGTTTGTGTTTTTGTGATGTAATGTGTTATTATTATACACATATTATCAAACTTGTATTTTCATACATATGAACTGATCAAAATAGCAGTGGACCAATTTGTGCGCAGTTAGTGTTTGTTATAGTCCACCTTTCTTTTAAATTTTGTTTGTTATATTACAATGTTGCCAAACCTGAACGTTGGAAAATAAACGTTACATTCAGTTGCTTTTTGACAAGCAACACACTAACAGCTACAGAAACTTTCTGTCAAGAAAGTACAAAAGCAATTGAAAATAATGTTAGAAGCGGTACTAGATGTAAATTCAGATGATGATAGTCACATGGATACCTTTGGTAGTGATAATGAAGATAATGATAACGGTGTACAAACTG
The DNA here is from genome assembly GCF_023864345.2 of Schistocerca serialis cubense. Taxonomy (NCBI): domain Eukaryota; kingdom Metazoa; phylum Arthropoda; class Insecta; order Orthoptera; family Acrididae; genus Schistocerca; species Schistocerca serialis. The sequence goes on from NC_064645.1 coordinate 70,896,285, forward strand.
AAAGTTCGCACGTAGAAGAAGTGAATCATGTATTCGGAAGCTAAGACAATTCTGATCAAGATGAGGAATATGCAGAATCTGCTCAGAACCAAACTGCAGAAAATTACACGGGCAAAATGTGGTAAATTATAGAGAAAGCTACCTCCTCCTCAGCGCCGCTGCAGACAGCATAACATTGTTACAGATAAGCATGAAAACAAAAACAGGGAAATATGAAATAAAGTTTCTGTTCCAGCAGACGCCCAAATCTCCTGTGCACACAGTACGCTAGTATACACCGGAAAAAAATAGCCGAATTTACTGGTCCGATTCTCTATCGGACCAGCAGGGATGTCACTGATGACAATTTTTTACTAGCTATGAGCTTCCAGAGTTTCTTGTAATAGAGAATGTGACGTTGGTAGGTTCAGTGTGACGTAATAAGCAGAAATTCCAGGATTATTTTGGAAACATAAACGAAGGGCTATACACTCTTCCATTTATTATCTTACCATTGAACTAACATTGGCGCCTCTCATATACCAGGAAAGAATAGTGCGGTAACACTTCTCTTATACCAACACCATTATGGTTAGTGAACAAACGAAGCAAGTGGCTTCAGTTGGGAAGTTATGATGCATTACAATGGTACAAAATGTGGTATTTGATGTGGTGGTCAATTTAGTGAGGGCACACACATGCTCAACTTCCACCAGACGATGGCCTACCAAACTCTTCTTCCATTTGTTTGATGCTGCCCGCGAGAGTGCTTTCGTTCTCTGGATGAGGAAAAATCCAGCCTGACAGCAAAAGGAGAAATATTGCCGGCGTATGTCGCTGCTTGCTTTGAGAGAAGAAAATGTCAGGCCTCAAACTGAACAAAGAGCAAAATATGAAAAGACCTAGGGCGAACATGTGTTCTGTGCGACGAACTTGGTGGGTGTATTTACGAAAACTCAAGAAGCCCGAACAGTAGAAAAACTCGAGGCGACATTGAAGTGCTTTCTGTGTGAATCAAGAAAAGACAGGAAGAGAGAACGGAAGGGTGACGAATGTAATGAACAGGCTTACAAGGATCACTGTGATAAGGTACTTTGTGTGGTCTGCAAAAACTGTTCCAACCGATGTTGCTATTGCCAAATAAATTTCATCTTAGAAGCCGAAGAATTTAACTAACATCGCATTGTAACATTTAATCAAACGTTGATTTTTAAAATTTTACTTGGAATATATGTGTATAAAAACGTAGCTTAACGTAGATTTATACACTTCATTCGTTAACCAACATTAAAAGTATGACATAATCAATCTTGTTCTCAAAATAAACTTCAGATAATAATTTACAATAGAAAATAGGGCTGAAACATAAAAAAAAACTCAGTGTGTATAAAATGTAACAACTCAGAAAAAGATAAAAATATTATAGCTTACTAGATCAAAGGTTAACACGACGAGCTGGCACAGCATGTAACTAGACGTCATACTACAAATGAGAATTACATGTTAACTCCTCGCTAATTTATGCTGAACGCATATAGTAGCTGCTAGATTGAGCGACACTAAGGGGGTCATTGGTGTCACACGCGTGACGCCCATTAGAAGTTTACTCAGGCTCGTGACAGTGACGTGGGGTTAAACGTAGCCTAATCCCACCACTTGATGTTTCTGCCCTGCTGATATCCACCCTCCCCCCCCCCCCCCGTCCCACGTCACCCGTCCCCCTTCTTTCCGCCCTCATGGAAGCCGTCTTGGAGGCCGCTAGGTACGCGATCGGCAGCTGAAATTGAGTCAACGTCGACGGTCCTTAGCAGCTGATTAAACTTGTTAGCTCTACGAAGTATTCCTGAGAACAATTAACCCTCTCTACCGGGATAAAAGCTTCTACGGCAACCTACTTACACTTTGTGTCAGTACTTCACAGCGACTTATCTACCTAATTACAGCCAAATACTCTGCTTCCTGCAAAATTGTCGAATTATCTTGAACAATACTTGAGAGTCGCCGAGGGTAAGATGTTACTTAAACACAATCGTCTCAGATATTAGGCATTAAAGCATTAAAACTTAAATGGGAGCTTCAACGTATTGTGATTATTTACAGAATGAATAAACCTGTAACATCGGAGAATTCAAAGTTTAATGACAATCATAGGGGCGTTCTAGACGTGCGCATTGTATCTCCACCGTCAAAAACGGTATGCTCTCATTCTCTCCTTCCTTTTCCTTTTTCTGTTCCTAATTGTCATCATTCCGCTGTTCATCATATAAGTGAACTGCTAATTGTAAACAAGTAATTTTTCCCCATCGAGCCAGAGTATTTTCTGTGTGAAGTGTTCTCATTCGAAATGTAGCAATGAATCAACACAGTGTGGCGTTTCTGCTGCTTTTGGGCTGCGATTAATTAACTGATTGTCTTTACCCACACTCTTGTTCTGAACCCTCGAGGAATAATTCATCGCCGACACTGGTGAAACGTCCAAGATCAGGGGCTTAATGTTCAAATCCCAGAATATGCTCAACGGATATTTAGCTTGAACTGTGTAAGTATTAGCCCTGACTGTGTACTGAAATAGCTTTCTCCGTACACCAAATGAAGAATTCAGAGTCCTAAGAGTTTTTGTTTCTTAAATTCGAGGGGATAAATGTTCTCCCTACAACATATGTCGTAGCATATATGTACACAGGCAGATGAAACTTGAAAGATGTGACACTGGTTTCATGGGTCTCTAATCGACTTAAATAAATACGGCTGCAACGCAATGTTTTGCACTGTAATAGTTTTAATACCTGTATTTAAACACCTGTGGCATTGCATAAATTGTTCGGACAGTCATGAATAAATATGCTGCAGTTCATAATGTAATGTTCTTCATATTAAACAAAAGTTGCTGTAACTGTTAAACTCTAGACCAGTTATTACACTGCAGTGCAAACCACTCAAATGTCTCCTAACTACTAATAATAAAGAAGAAATTCTGGAGCACATTTTAAAAGTACTTTCAAACAAGCATTACAGGCACTGCTCCACGTGATTCCCTGTCCATTTCTTAAAATATGAAATTAATATTAGCAACAGCTTTTCTAAAGCGAGCTTGCCTGGCCATAAAATGAGAGGATTACGTCAGATAATTATACAGTACAGCGGCTGATGGTTAAAGCATTTTTTTTCATATCTTCAACGACGTCATATCTTTGTTGTGCAGTATCATTCTTTCTGTAAGAGGACCCAGAGCAATATTGTTGTTGTTGTTGTTGTTGTAGCCGTCAGTCCAGAGACTGATTTGATGCAGCTCTCCGTGCTACTCTATCCTGTGCAAACTTCTTCATCTCCAGGTAACTACTGCAACCTACATCCTTCTGAATCTGCTAAGTGTATTCATCTCTTGGTCTCCCTCTACGATTTTTACCATCCACGCTGCCCTCCAATATTAAACTGGTGATCCCTTGATGCCTCAGAACGTGTCCTACCAACTGATCCCGTCTTTTAGTCAAGTTATGCCACAAATTCCTCTTCTCCCCAATTCGATTAAGTACACCCTCATTAGTTATTTGATCTGCCCATCTACTCTTCAGCATTCTTCTGTAGCACCAGATTTCTATTTTTGTCTATATTTTTTATCGTTCGTGTTCCACTTCCATACATGGCTACATTCCATACAAATACTGTCAGAAAAAACTTCCTGACACTTAAATCTACACTCAATATTAATAAAAATCTCTTCTTTAGAAATGCTTTCCTTGCAATAGCCAGTTGACATTTTATGTCTTTTCTACTTCTACCATCGTCAGTTATTTTGCTCCCCAAATAGCAAAACTCTTGTACTACTTTAAGTGTATCTTTTCCTAATATAATTCCCTCAGCATCACCTGATTTAATTCGACTACATTCCATTATCCTCGTTTCGCTTTTGTTGATGTTCATCTCATATCCTCCTTGCAAGATACCGTCCATCCCGTTCAACTGCTATTCCAGATACTTTATTGTCTCTGACAGAATTACAACGATATCGGACAACTTCAAAGTTTTCAACTCCAAATTTTTCTTTTGTTTCCTTCACTGCTTCCTCAATATACAGATTGAATAACATCGGCGATAGGGTACAACCCTGCCTCACTCCCTTCCCAACCACTGCTTCCCTTTCGTGCCCAGCAATAAGAACATGGTAATCGCCCACTTGTAACTTGGTTGTGGCTCTTAGAAGAATACTTAATCACATCGATACTGTACTAAAGCAATAAACGGAATGAGGTTTCCGTGTTGTCAGCAGAGTGGCCTAGTTTTCTTGAGGACGGATATCTACCCCCGTAAGATTTTTCCGTAGTTTGCCCAAATCGAGTGATGGTACCTAATGCCATCCTTGTCACATTAGATACGCAAGTAAGTGACTATCTGAAATTACGAAATACTTTTTATGTTGTTGTACCGAACCCCGTTTATAGACGAATAATTTCTCTTGTCGATGGACTATTAACGGCACACGTAACTTCATGCCAGAGAGACAAACCTAAGTCTTCAGTACAGTGATAATGAATTCCATTTATCTTCACAAGTTTCAGAAGCTGATACGTCTACAACAGTTATTCAAAATAGCATCCCCCTGCGTCAGTGTAGGCATGACATTGTCACACAAACTTCTGTCACAGTTGTCCTAATATCCCCAGTGCCATTCGAACAGTGCCGCAAACAAAGGGTGTTCTTATCAGCAGATTCTCTTCAGTCTCGACAGAAGTCTGGTACACAAGGCTTTTCACGTGGCCTCACAAGAAGAAATCACGTGGGTTGGGATCAGGTGAACGTGCTGGCCACGAAACAGGACCTCCTCTACCTATCCAACTTTGAGGGAATATCTGGTTCAGGTGTTCACTGTAACACGGGAGCCTATTGTAAAGGGGAGTGACACTTTATTCAATCACAAACACACGACCGCGGCCGTACAGGCGGAGGCTGTGAGCGGGTCATATTCGTGTTGACAGCTGAAATCAGCTTGACAGGAGCATTTGCGGCGGGAGGGGGGGGAGGGGCAGTTTCACACTGTGCTCCGTAGATGAGGTTAAACTAAGGGGCGGCAACACCGTGACAACCCTTGCGTTGAACTGCTCGTTTCTCATGGCAGGTTTTTGCGTCCAGTGCAAAATTAAAGCTCACCCCAAAATTAATAAATATTGAACCACATCTGTCACTGAAGAGCCAAAATGCTCACTCGAAATCGAAAAATGGACGATTATGCATATGAAGACGCGCCTTCCATATCAACTTCAGTTTATAATTTACTGTAGTTAAATGTTATAAATAATTCCTGAACTGTAAAAGTGAATATCTCGGCACTGCATTATCCGACTGCAACGAACGAGGTGTCTACGGATACATCTCGCAGAACTGTATCGGACTGTGATAGTATATTTACTGAAATTATTTACATATTCAGATGAGACGCCAAAAAGCGGATTTCGCATAATTCAAAACAGATTTTCTTACTAAATAAGTAGAGAAACATTAAGAGTAGTGGCACCACAGTGGACTTCAGATATATAGGAAATTATTTAATGTATACTTTGAATTTTTTGTTAATATTTAAACTTGTAAATCAGAAAACGGAGGGAAACCATAGAAACCATTTTTTATAAATAAACTGTGGTAGGTAAAAGAAAACTGACAACAGCACACTATTTCTCGGAAAATTTCCGTGTAAACTGATGTATCGCATGTGTATAAAAGGTTAAAATTAAGAATTTCAGCAATTTTTGAGTTCAGTAGTTTAACTGATTTCGGTGGTGCTTGACCGAGGTATCCCGGGAGAATCGAAGCAATTTGGAAGGGAGTCTAGTTTCGGACGCCATTGGAGGCGGACAGGCTGTGATAAGACACACTTTTATTTGATGAGCTGTGAAATAGCCGCTACTTCGAATGTGTGAATTATTCCCTCATAGATTTTACCCCGATTTGTTCCCTCTAATAGAATGGAAGCTATTCCTTGATGACTTAAAAATGTCCCATCATCCTGTCACTTCTTCTTGTCAGCATTTTCCATGTGTTCCTTTATCCGTCCATTCTGCAGGGAACCTCTTCTCAGTCCAATAAATTTTAAACATATTCTTACAGTACCACATCTCAAACCATTCTATTCTCATCTTTGGTTGTTTCCCCGCAGTCCATTCCTCACTGCCACACAATGCTGGTCTCAAACCGCACGATCTTATAAATTTCTTCCTATAATTCAGACCAATGTTCGACCAATTCGCAGACTTTTTTCAGGAGGAATGCCCTCTTTCTCCTGTTCCTCTCTGCCTTTTATGTCCTTACTTCTTCCATCGTATTTTGCTTCTCAAGTATCAGAATTCCTTCGTAAATTTCGAGGTCCCTAACTTTGATGTTAAGTTGATCGCTAATCTCATCGCTGCTACTCGTTTTTACCTTCCTCTTTCCCTAATTTAGTCTCAATCCATTTTCCGTACTCATTAGACTATTCATTTCATTCAACACGTCTTTTAATTCTTCTTCACTTTCGCTGCGGATAGTAATGGAATCCTTATCACTGATATCCTTCAATTTTTAATTTTAATCCCCTTCAATGTATAGCTTGAACAACAGGGACGAAATACTACATCCGTCTCTTACACCCTTTTAATCTGAGCACTTTTTTCTTGGTTTTCCATCCTCATTGTTCACTCACGGTTCTTGTATACATTGTATATCATCCGTCATTTCCTGTACTTTTCTCCTATTTTTCTGAGAATTTTGAGCCTCTTGCACAATTCCACATTATCGAAGGTTTTTTTCATGACGACAAATCCTGCGGGCGCTAGAAAGTTGAATGAAATAAATTTCCCAAGCGGTGCTAAACAGCGGACCGCTTACGACGGCAAAAACGTAAGGAAAGAGAGACGATGGCGCCCACCTGTCACAGTCGATAATGGCCTCAAGCCGAAATCGGTAGTGAGGCTAAGTCTTTCTCACCGGTCGCTGGTGGCCGAACGGTTCTAGGCGCTTCAGTCTGTAACCGCGCGACCTCTCCGGTCGCAGGTTCGAATCCTGCCTCGGGCATGGATGTGTGTGATGTCCTTAGGTTAGTTAGGTTCAAGTAGTTCTAAGTTCTAGGGGACTGATGACCTGAGATGTTAAGTCCCATAGTGCTCAGAGCCATTTCTTTAAAATCTTTCTCTTTCCTCACACTATTGCAATTGGCGCATGCCCAGACATCTTTATAGATAATTTGTGAATGTTTCAATCGGCCCACTGCTCCCACTTTTCTGTGCTTTATGTGGAAGCGTATATAAACTATTCTGTATTCCATTTTTGCAGCTCCAACCTCAACGTACTTAAGAGAGAGAGGTGCTTAATCGTATTTACTCTGCATTCGCATTTGTAACGGGTGTGTTTAAAATCACATCAGTCACCTTCTGTCCACTTTCAATTAAATCTTTTTGCGATTTTTCTGAGCCAAGTATGAAAAATGCTGCGTTGGTTCCATTTACAATTTCCGTAACCCTGATTCCTCTTGAGGAGCTTATGCTGTGGTTCTGTGACTGGAAATTATTACTCCGTTCCATTTTCAATGGGCATACTTGAGTCACACACAAAGACCACACATTCAGGAAAAACCAGTGGTGCGAAACACGACTTCCTTTAGTCATACACAAAGTAAGAGGAGGCGCAGTCGTCACACACTGGACATACAGTCGGATGGATGTCGCTTCAAACACCCGCCGGTCATCAGCACTTAGTTTTCCCACGGTTTCTCAAATCCAGGTAAGGAAAAGGCCGCGACTGGTCCCTTGAAATGAACACGGTCGATTTGCTTCTTCATAATTCGCCGATACCTAGCACCTGCTCCGTCTCTAACGATCACGTTGTTGTCGACGGCACGATAAACTATAGAAAGCCGTTTAATTCACACACGTAATTTTTGTTAACAGAAGATAGAGATTATGAGATAGATTTCACATTGTTATTTATTGAACTGGTATTGAACACTGCAGCCCATCGCATTGTGGTGTTACACTCCGCCTACTCACCGGTTCCGCTAGCCAATTAAACTGCATGAAGGCGAAACCATTCCGTGTGACCTCGAAGGCATCTGATTCGATTCTACTCGCAGGTGTGAATCAGTCAGTCACTCAGAACATTGCTCACGTCGGAGTTAACTCACGGGGATGTCGGTGAGAAGGAAAGGCAATAGCGGAATATAACTAAGGGAAGAGCCTAAATTCGACTAGTTAATTGTGATATATTCTTCATTCAGAACTTATAAAGCAACAGAAAACTAATATTAAGAACCAAATTTTGGAAAGTGCACATTAGTGTTCAGTGTCAAGTTCATATTAAACATCTGCAGAAATAAAAGTTACGGAAATGTTATCAGTAAATATCCTGTAAGCTTGAAGTTAAAGGGAGAGAGAGAAATTTCAGCAACGAGAAGCAACAGAAGAGGGTGATGGCACGTTACCTAGCCTATAAGCCAAAGGGATCTCCACGTGTTGTGCTAACGGCCTGCTGGCTATTGTCCACGAGAGGTCCTCTGTGATGGACACTGGCGCTGCGTGTTGACATTTCGAGAACGCTGACAGAAATGAGCCTGAGCGACCCTACATGGACCTGTTTAACCCCTCTGTTTCCAGCAAGGAATGTCTTTTACGGTAGGCATTATTTTCTGTTGCCATCCTAAATGGGCGTTTCTTCAAAAAGCTACGACTGTTGGAACTTAAATAGTGGCAACTATTCATTCACAACCGATACAAAGGAGTTACATGTTTGTACCTGTTACTGTCCTTCTAGGTAGTCACCAGCGTTGTGTAGAACCCGTTGGTAGCGATGTGGAAGGCGTACTATACCGTTAGCAGAGCCTGTTCTGTTGATGGTGCGAGTGGAGCGGTGTAAAGTTACGGTGATTCTCGTGTACGACTGTGATGGTGTTAGCCTAACGCATTACGTTTCTCCACGGCAGACCGTCAATGCACAGTATTACTGTTCATTTTTGGAGCATCACCTGCGACCAGCCATGCGAAAGAAGGAGCGACACGTTCTGACCAACCCACACATCATTTTGCACGACAATGCGCGGGCGCATACAGCGCAAGCTGTGGCTGCTCTGTTCGGTCGATGGGACTGGGAAGTACTGTAACATCCACCATACTCCCCGGACTTAAGTCCTTGCCGTTTTGATTTGATTCCGAAGATGAAGGAACCACTTTGTGGCAATCACTCAAGAACTGTTCCAGAGATTCTACAGGCAGTAGTCCGCCGCTCGTGGTCTCGCGGTAGCGTTCTCGCTTCCCGAGCACGGGGTCCCGGGTTCGATTCCCGGCGGGGTCAGGGATTTTCACCTGCCTCGAGATGACTGGGTGTTTGTGTTGTCCTCATCATTTCATCATCATCCAAGAAAGTGGCGAAATTGGACTGAGCAAAGATTGGATAATTGTACGGGCGCTGATGACCACGCAGTTGAGCGCCCCACAAACCAACCATCATCATCATACAGGCAGTAGATCGCTCTATTCGCACCTCCAACAGAACGGGATCTGCTAACGGTATACTACGCCTTCCACATCGCTGGCTACGGGTTCTACAGAACACTGGTGACTACTTTGAAGGACAGTAACAGGTGCAAACATGTAACGCTTTTGTATTGGTTGTGAATAAATAGTCGCCACTATTTAAGTCCCAACCCTCGTATATGTGTCTAACCAGTGAGACTCAGGGAAATCTTCTGTACTCATAGGCTGCCATGACTTGGCACCTAGATCCCAGAAATATATCCCGGCCCTCCTGCCTCCATTCTTCAAACCATGGACCTTCAGCAAAACGGTGAGTGCCAAAATAGGGTTTGTAGGTACAAAGAATTAAAGTTCTCAGTTGTCCACAAATCTGAATTAATTTATTCCCATGTCCATTTTGCTCTGGATGCCTTGATACATTTGTATTCTCCCGCACAACGGGCGCTGATAACCTCGCTGTTGGGCGCCCATAAGATCGAAAACCACACATACATACACACACACAGACACACACACACACACACACACACACACACACACGCACACACACACACACACACACACACACAGACACACACACACACATATAACAAGAACAATAAAAAGACTGTGAGACATGAAACATATCAAATAAATACATTATTGTAATCGACATGCCATTGTCTTACCAAAATCGCATTCTCTGACAAGACACAATGATAATCGTATGAGAAGATTTACACAGAGTTGTAAGAAGATTTAAATACGTAGTTCATTGCATGAAAGTACTCTCACACACATATCTCCATTCTCCAGACTTGTAGGTTTTAGAGAAAACTCCATGATGACCTGGAGGGATAAAATCTAAGAAGGATGTAATCTAAGAGGGACAGAACATCAGTAACTTCGTTCCTTTCAGTGAGCAAGGGTATGTCGTATTTTTAAGGAGAAGTACCAACTCGGTCTTGCGTCACACTACTTTGCGCCAGATGTCATGACACTACGTCCCGCTCATGAATATAATTGTGAAGTATTGCGAAGTCACCATCTACCTAAATACATTCCTTACTTTCACAGCCGGATGCATTCTGAACATCAAAGTAGTAGTATTACTTTTTTACTTCGTTAACGGATATTGAGGCCATGTGCAGTAACTACAAGGCACGTTAACTGAGTCTTCAGTCGCTTCTTGGTGTAACAACTGTATAATGATAAATGAAAAACGTAATATTGTATGAAACTTCCTGGCATATTAAAACAGTGTGCCGGACCGAGACTCCAACTCGGGACCTTTGCCTTTCGGGGGCAAGTGCTGTACCATCTTAGAAACCCAAGCACGACTCACGCTCCCTCCTCAAAGCTCCACTTCTGCCAGTACCTCGTCTCCTACCTTCCAAACTATACAGAAGCTCTCCTGCGCAGGAGAGTTTCTGTAAAGTTTTGAAGTAGGAGACGAGGTACTGCTAGAAGTAAAGCTGTGAGGACGGGGCGTGAGTCGTGCTTGGTAAGCTCAGTAGGTAGAGCACTTGCCCGCGAAAGGCAAAGGTCCCGAGTTCGAGTCTCCGTCCAGCACATAATTTTAATCGGCCAGGAAGTTTCATATCAGCACACACTCCGCTGCAGAGTGAAAATATCATTCTAATATTGTATATTTTCTATAGTATAAACTATAGAACATATACAATATTGTGCTTTTCATTTATAAATATAGGACTTTTCAAGAAACCTCTTTAGCAGTCCAGAAGCGTTTCGTTCTTTCACTGTCGGCCTGCCTTCTTTCCTCTAGCTGTTCTGCTTCTGTTGATAGTGGAATCCCTTAAATTTGTTGAGCACGTACTGGTGACAGTGCCATAGAGACTCGCCACTTGCGTGAGTTCCACAAGCGCCACGGACGGTGCTGAGGATGAAAATATCGACTTCGCCTCGGCCAGTATCCGGCCGAGTACAATCCGCCAATGACCGGACGACAACGGACAGAAGCCTACTCGGAAGATATAAGAGCAGCTCTAGCCCACAATGTTATAGATCATTGTCCAGGGCTGACTTTAGACAGAAAATGTTGTTTAGTGAGCTGCTTTTGCTGTGTACTGTAAAGTTTGGCTACGATTATTTGCACTTACCCACTGAGGACCTTTCTTGTGTTATACAATACGTGATCAAAAGTATCCGGACACCGCCGAAAACATACTTTTTCATATTAGGTGCATTGTGCCGCCAACTACTGCCAGGTACTCCGCATCAGCGACCTGAGTAGTCATTAGACATCGTGAAAGAGCAGAATGGGGCTTTCCGCGGAACTCACGGACTTCGAACGTGGTCAGGCTAATGAGTGTCACTTGTGTCACACGTCTGTTCGCGAGATTTCCACACTTCTAAACATCCGTAGGCCCACTGTTTCCTATGTGATACCGAAGTGGAACCGTGAAGGGGCACGTACAGCACAAAATCGTACAGGCCGACCTCGTCTGTTGACTGACAGAGACCGCCGACAGTTAAAGAAAATCGTAATGTGTAATAGGCAGACATCTGTCCAGATCATCTCACAGGAATACCAAACTGCATCAGGTTCCAGCGCAATTACTATGACAATAAGGAGGGAGGTGGAAAAAACTTGGATTTCATTGTCTAGAGGCTACTCATAAGCCACACATTACGCCGATAAATTCCAAACGACGCCTCGCTTCGTGTAAGGAGCGTAAGCACAGACGATTGAGCAGTGGAAAAACGTTGTGTGGAGTGACAAATCACGGTACACAATGTGGCGATCCGATGGCAGGGTGGGTATGACGAATGGCCGGTGAACGTCATCTGCCAGCGTGTGTGGTGCCAACAGCAAATTTGGGAGGCGGTGGTGTCATGGCGTGGTTGTATTTTTTATGGACGAGCTTGCACCCCTTGTTCTTTTGTGTGGCACTATCACAGCACAGGCCTACATTGATGTTTTAAGCACCTTCTGGCTTCCCACTGTTGAAGAGCAATTCAGGGATGGCGATTGCATCTTTCAACACGACCGAGCACCTGTTCATAATGCACAGCCTGTAGCGGAGTGGTTCTACGACAATAACAAGGCACAGAGTCCTGATCTGAATCCTATAGATATATGGAACGCCGACTTCGTGCCAGGCCTCACCGACCGACAGAGATACCTCTCCTCAGTGGGGCAGTCCGTGAAGAATGGGCTGCCATTCCCAGAGAAACCTTCCAGCACCTGGCTTAAAGTATGCCTGCGAGAGTGGAAGATGTCATCAAGGCTAAGGGTGGGGCAACACCATATTGAATTCAGGCATTGCCGATGGAGGGCGCCACGACTTTTAGACATTTTAAGCCAGGCCTCCGGATACTTTTGATCACACAGTGTATTAGATAGTATTGCAGACTTCATTATTTGACAAGTCACAAGGATAAGTAAACCTTTTTAACTCGTTCAGTGACTTTGTTACTAATTTGAGTGCTGTAGAACCTTTGTTCTACTATCCTGACCCTAAAGGACGTTCGCTGTCTCAGTCCTGGACGATGATCTATAAGCAAGTGGGCAACAGCTGCTCTTATATCTTCTGAATAGGCTTCTGTCCGTTGAACTGCACCAGAAGCCGTTTCATGAACGAAAACGACGTACCGTAACAACAGCGGGAACTCGGCGTCGACAGCAGCAGCGACGGGGCCTTAACAAAACCGGCGACGAGGATTTTCAGCAGATATCTTCTCATGCGTGTTTCGATGACGTTTTGACTGTCAGAACCAACTAATTTTTACCGAACGGTAAATGTTCAAGTGACATCAGTGTGCTACCTAGAAGCCTAATAAGACTCCTATCGTTGGCAGCACAGACAAATGATTTAGCACAAAGGTTTACCTGCACAAATAAATATTTTCCAGACTACATTATTGTCAAGCGTAAAGCATCGTCATTGTATGAACGTAAGGAGAAGCAGAAAATCTTGGACATATATTTCATTATCAACTCTTAGGAATTGTGAAGACAAAACGGATATCGAAAGATTACGTACAACTTGTACAGCAAACGGCGGGTGTGATAAGAATCACAGTGCGTTAAAGGGAACTAGTGGCTGCAGAGGAAGTGAGACGGGGCTGTAGCCTGTTCTCGACGTTACTTAATCCGTACATTGAAAAAGAAGTAAAGGAAGATAATTTGGAGTAGTAATTGCAGTTCGGAGAGTAGAAACAAACGCGCAGAAGTTTGCGGAATGCGCTGTAATTCTGTTGGAAATAGCAAAGGACTTGAAAGAAAGTTAACGGAGTGGACAGTGTCGTGAAAGGAGGATATAAGCTGAACGCTAACGACAGCAGAACAAGGTTAAAGCACTGTAGTCAAATTAAATCAGGTGATAGTAAATAGGATTGGGAAACAAGACACTAAAAGTAGTAGAACAGTTTTGCTTTTTAGGCAGTAAAATAACCGTTGATGGCCGAGTAGAGTGGATATAAAATATAGACTAGCAACGGCAAGAAAAGCGTTTCCAAAGAAGATAAATTTGTTCATAACTAATATAAATTTAGGTGTTAGGACGTCTTTATTGAAGCGATTTGTCTAGAGTGTAGGATTGTATGGCAGTGAAACGTGGGCACAAGCAGTTCAGGTAAGATGAGAATAGAAGATTTTGAAATGTGCGGCTGGAGAAGGATGCTCAAGATTCGGTAGGTACATCGCGTTAACTCATCACGAGGTGCTGAATAGATTTGAGGAGAGAATACATGCCGAGGCAAGAAAGTATCGTCAGTTTAACATTGGTGGGGAGTGTGTGAGTTAAAAACTCCAGAGGGGGACGAAGACACTAGTACAATAAGATGGTCCTAAGATGAAGATTCTTGCACAGGATAGAGTAGCATGCAGAGCTGATTAGTGGTGACGTATACACTGATGAGCCCTAACGTTGGGACCACTGTCCATCGCGAGGTTGATTTCCTCCTGGTGGTCTTGTGGGCACATGACGCGGTAAGGAAATATCGTAAGCGGAACAGAGACGACTGAGCAGTCATTATAGCGAAGATATGGGCTGTAAATGTGGAAACCAACTGATATTTCGGTTTTGACTAAGGGCACATTGTTGTCGCGCTGCGGCTGGAAACGAGAATCTCTGAAGCGGTGAAGCTGGTCGCCTGTTGGCGTACTAATGTCGTGGGCACCTGTGGAAGGTGGTCGAAGGATGGTGAAGTAACTAGTACGCCGTGTGGTATTGGAGGACCACGTCTCATCACAAAATGTAGAGGTCGGAGGGTCTCCCACTGTGTAATCCAGGATAGCAACGATCTGTTGCACATGTGATGACAGAGTACAATGCTGGTGCAGGCACAAGTGTTTTAGAGCACACCTTTCACTGGTCGTTGTAGATCATGGTGCTCCATATCACATGACTCCTACTTGTTCCTGCGTTGACCCAACGACATCGTTAGTAATGATTCCAGTGGGCGCAGCATCACTCAGTTTTCACCGTGGATCAATAGCAGCGTGTCGCCTGTCGAATGAATCGCACTTCTTGTTACACCACGTCTATGGTTGGGTCCTTACACGCCTTCATCCAGGCTAACGGCTGTACGAAAAATGCACGGTGCCAGAAATGCAGGCCGGAGAGGGCAGAATTATGCTATGGCGTATATTGAGTTGGGCTCCCATGGAATCAGTGGTGGAAATCGAAGGTATCATAGCACCAGTAAACCAATGTGATGTACCTTTTCGACTTCTTGCTTTTATGTTTTCATTTTTTTTAAAGGCAAAGAGAAAAGGTGAAGCGGTAGCCCAGCGTAGAGCCTGTGCCTACCGTCATGTATTTTTGATTTTAAACATAACATGTTTTTCCTGCTGCTCGGCAAGAGGAAGGACTCGTTCTCTGTTAATGAATGAAGGTAGACGCACGTTATTTTAGAGCGTGATCGGCGATTGCCATTTTGGTTGAGAGAATAAGTAAAAAGTCTGTATTTCTTACACAATATGATATTGTTTGACCAGTGAATTGGTATGAGTCATTATCCCAAGTAGTATTGTAATATATAAAAATCCAAGAAGCACACCTGTGTACTTCGTAGTTATCTCGTAGATCCGATTACAATATCATGGACACGGTCAAGGTTTTGTAGGTGGATACGGCGATCGGAAGTAGTATTATTAATTGGTAAGCGTATATATACAACAAGAGAAAGACTATTCCGTCCTTGTGGAACTAATATGAAAAGGTTCTTTACCCATTTACAGGACCATCTGCATCACTTCGTGCTTGAAGTCTCCACATAAAGCACTGACATACTCCTACAGGATAAGTGTCTGTGTTTCAAGATCAGAATTGTGCTACTGTCATTTGAGGGGCGTTGTGGTTAACTCTCATTGATGTCTTGGCCAGCAAATGCGCCTGATCTGTACCCACTGGAACACATATCGGGCTCTCCAGCTGCGTGCTCATAAACCAGGGTCCCGTACTTTGCAGAAATTGCTTGACATGTGCGTAGGCATCTCGTGCCACATACTACTGCAATTCTGTCGAGGACTCGTAGAAGCCATGCCAAGCAGAATCTCTGATGTACTGTGTTCTAAAAGTGGAACAACAAACCATTAACCAATGGTCAGAATGCTTCGGCTCATCGGTGTACAGTGATGGTACTAAGAAGAGACGTTATATCGAATGATCAGACTTTCTTGGTGTGATTGTTTAATTGCGTAGTTCGGGGTGTCCAGCTCAGTTATTCTTTGCATTTTTCCACAACATTTCGACGAAACACCCAACCATGATCTTGTGTTACTGCCAGTTGCGCTGTTTCGTGTACACGCTGCTTGACTCCATCCATACAATGAATCTTTGTCTCGCGCCACTATGTGTAGCTAACTATTAATGGCGTCCACTACGCCCTTTGATAACCCTTTGCTTTCAGAGTCCGCACTGATATTCAGTGAAACGCATTTCCCAGCTCTGGTGGATATGACGGCCGGCGAGATCTTAATAAACTGAGGTTCAGACTCTAAGATGTGATTCAGCTGAAACCTCCGCCACTGTTTATGTTTTCTAAGAACTTTAATTTCGACAGAGTCCTTAGTTACGCTTTCTGAAGAAAAAAAATTGCCATTGCACCACAATATCTGTCTCATCAAATTTAAAATCAAACTGTATGGATCGAGAGACCCTTTCAATTCTCAAACATTTATTATGTATATATGCAGACTGAAGCGAGGAAAAATAATTTGTACTTAGGCCGGTATTTCAAACTAGGTCTCCTGCTTACTAAGCAGGTGCACTGACCACTATGCAAATCTGGCGAAGTTACTTTACGCAACAGCGCGGACTAATCGAACAGCGTTGGAGTCTCTCAAACTGTATTGCAGTAGCACCTGGACTCCAGGCATTGGTACTTTAATCAAATGAAGCTATGTGGTCCCAGAGAACTTTTCGAGCCTCACACATCTGTTATGTATATAAGCAGCCTGAAGCGATGAATGAAAATGCCGTTAGACTTTTGGGGAATACCGAGCTGAGGTGTGAATGGAAATTTGAACAGAGGAGGGAAGCGTACTGTGGTATCGTCTGAAGCTGTGTAAAGCCACTGTGCCAGGGTGGCGTAGTGGTTATCGCACTGCTTAATAAGCAGGAGATCCGGGTTCAAATCCCGGCCTTAGTACATTGTTTAATTCATTGCTTCTGTATACAGGGTGTTATAAAAAGGTACGGCCAAACTTACAGTAAACGTTCCTCACATACAAATAAAGAAAATATGTTATGTGGACATGTGTCCGGAAACGCTTAATTTTCATGTTAGAGGTCATTTTAGTTTCGTCAGTACGTACTGTACTTCCTCAATTCACCGCCAGTTGCCCCAATTGAAGGAAGGTAATGTTGACTTCGGTGCTTGTGTTGACGTGTAACTCATTGCTCTACAGTACTAGCATCAAGCACATCAGTACGTAGCATCAACAGGTTAGTGTTCATCACGAACGTGGTTTTGCAGTCAGTGCAATGTTTACGAATGCGGAGTTGGCAGATGCCCGTTTCATGTATGGATTAGCACGTGGCGCGGTACGTTTGTATCGAGACAGATTTCCAGAACGAAGGTGTCCCGACAGGAAGACGTTCGAAGCAATTGATCGGTGTCTTGGGGAGAAAGGACCATTCCAGCCTATGACTCGTGACTGGGGAAGACCTAGAACGACGAGGACACCTGCAATGGACGAGGCAATTCTTCGTGCAGTTGACGATAACCCTAATGTTAGCGTCAGAGATGTTGCTGCTGTACAAGGTAACGTTGACCACGTCACTGAATGGAGAGTGCTACGGGAGAACCAGTTGTTTCCGTACCGTGTACAGCGTGTGCAGGCACTATCAGCAGCTGATTGGCCTCCACGAGTACACTTCTGCGAAAGGTTCATCCAACAATGTGTCAATCCTCATTTCAGTGCAAATGTTCTCTTTACGGACGAGGCTTCATTCCAATGTGATCAAATCGTAAATTTTCGCAATCAACATGTGTGGGCTGACGAGAATCCGCACGCAATTGTGCAATCACGTCATCAATACAGATTTTCTGTGAACGTTAGGGCAGGCATTGTTGGTGATGTCTTGATTGGGCCGATGATCTTCCACCTACGCTCAATGGAGCACGTTATCATGATTTCATACGAGATACTCTATCTGTGCTGCTAGAACATGTTCCTTTACAAGTACGACACAACATGTGGTTCAGGCACAATGGAGCTCCTACACATTTCAGTCGAAGGGTTCGTACGCTTCTCAACAACAGATTCGGTGACCGATGGGTTGGTAGTGGCGGACCAATTCCACGGCCTCCACGCTCTCTTGACCTCAACCCTCTTGACTTTCATTTGTGGGGGCATTTGAAAGCTCTTGTCTACGCAACCCCGGTACCAAATATAGAGACTCTTCGTGCTCTTATTGTGGAAGGCTGTGATACAATACGCCATTCTCCAGGGCTGCATCAGCACATCAGGGATTCCATGCAATGGAGGGTGGATGCATGTATCCTCGCTAACGGAGGATATTTTGAACATTTCCTGTAACAAAGTGTTTGAAGTCACGCTGGTACGTTCTGTTGCTGTGTGTTTCCATTCCATGAATTATGTGATTTGAAGAGAAGTAATGAAATGAGCTCTAACATGGAAAGCAAGCGTTTCCGGACACACGTCCACATAACATATTTTCTTTCTTTGTGTGTGAGGAATGTTTCCAGAAAGTTTAGCCGTACCTTTTTGTAACACTCTGTATACCATCAAATTTAATTTGTTGCCTATTTTTGTGCCAGTGCTGGGCAACAGTCTATTCACTTGGTTGTTTTAATCGAGTGTGTCTTTGATCTTCCTTACACCCATCCTCGACCAGTTGTCTTCCCCACGTAGTACACGCCTCATTACGAACAGATATGTGATGATACTAACAATGTGGTACCACACCAGGCTTCTGGAACAATGTAACTGAAGGGGCTATCGAAACTGAACTATCGGAAAACCTAATAACACACGTTTCAGTTTCAACAAGACGGGGGGTCCACTTGTAGCCACAACCACCAGGTTTGGGAAAAGCTGAGAGAATGAATGTCTCACAGAATATCAATGCAGGCCCCAAAAAACAAAAGAGCGCCAAACGTCACAGTGGGCGTCCGGAGTTCAACTCAATATCAGCAATAAATAGCGGAGTGAGACAAATAATTGTTCACAGTCTGGTTGGAGTACACACGACGAGCTTACGTAGTAACAACGCAACTCGCAGCTCCCGTAGAGGACGACTGCGTGGTCGTCGAAATATCTGTGCAAAAATTGAATCCACAATTCGACCGTACATCTGGAAGTACACGTAACATTCGTTCAAAGTGTTCTATGAAGGTGCGGTGGTTTTGTAATTCTAGATTTTTTTCCAGCGTTTGGAGTCCATCTCAGCTAGACAAGGAGACTCAAACGGCATCTAACACATTTAGAGCCACGCTGCTACAACCACAACAGGCCTTAGAGCCTGTAATGTTAAGCTTAAATGGTGAACTGTGGAGGAAAACGGATGTAGATCTCGCGAAACCCAGCTGGATAAACTTAGAGAACCTGTATTCAGCGAAACTCGTCCAGCAGTTCTGCTGCTGCAGCGCCAAAACCACTACCGCATACCTCTCGTTGGGCACCATGACGTCTCTGTCAAATTTGCGATAAATGTGAAACTGTCTAGGTGTTACGAAGTGCGCCCGCGCATCACAACCACGGGCTGGTGTGTTAAAAATAACATGGTGACAACCTTATCGAGCTTCTCTGAACTCTGGTCTCTTCCAAATGGACAGGAGCCTCAAATCGATACTGTCCCTTTTCGTGTTGGAGAAGTATGAAATCACATTTGCACTAGAATCTGCAACAAATTTTCGATCAAGTGACTGCATTGCGATCGTACTTTCTTCATACCTGACCTCTACTACGTCAAGGGGACATCCTGTTGAGGTCTGCTCATGGGTCTCAAAGGGCATTGGTTCGAAAATTGTTTAAATGTTTTCAGGCGCAATAAAAAAAAGGCTGGAATGTCAGTTCACTTCGTATTTCAGTTATTAGATGAGCTTTTGTAAGGCACGTTTTTGTTCCTTATTTTCCAGTTTCACAATTTTGTATCGCGTCTCAAAATGGTTCAAATGGCTCTGAGAACTATGGGACTTAACAGCTCAGGTCATCAGTCCCCTAGAGATTAGAACTACTTAAACCTAACTAACCTAAGGACATCACACACATCCATGCCCAAGGCATGCCAAGGCCACCGTAGCGGCCTCGCGGTTCCAGACTAAGGCGCCTAGAACCGCTCGGCCACACCGGCCTGCCGTATCGTGTCTGCAGTTATCCAGTAACATTCAGTGATTACGGCGGTACTGAAGAACGCACACAGTCCGGAGTAAGATTTCAGTTCATACGCTGACTGAAGGAGCCGGCTGATCATATGGCGTTGCCAGTGGACTGTAGTGCGAGGCGCTGTGCCTAGACATGAGAATGTCTGTTACGAGAGCAGTGAGGTACCTAGGTATAGCAGTCATTCTTGCGGGAAACAAGTAATCTTGCTTAGTAAATATTTGATAATGAAAGTACCTTTTTCCCAACACAGATATTAAGAGAAGGCTACAGGTCATAACTACTATCTTACAACTATATTACAACGCCAGAAGTCAATCATCTTAATAAATAAATGAATAATGTTGTTGATGTTGTTGTTGTGGTCTTCAGTCCTGAGACTGGTTTGATGCAGCTCTCCATGCTACTCTATCCTGTGCAAGCTTTTTCATCTCCCAGTACCTACTGCAACCTACATCCTTCTGAATCTGCTTAGTGTATTCATCTCTTGGTCTCCCTCTACGATTTTTACCCTCCACGCTGCCCTCCAATACTAAATTGGTGATCCCTTGATGCCTCAGAACATGTCCTACCAACCGATCCCTTCTTCTGGTCAAGTTGTGCCACAAACTTCTCTTCTCCCCAATCCTATTCAATACTTCCTCATTAGTTACGTGATCTACCCATCTAATCTTCAGCATTCTTCTGTAGCACCACATTTCGAAAGCTTCTATTCTCTTCTTGTCCAAACTATTTATCGCCCATGTTTCACTTCCATACATGGCTACACTCCATACAAATACTTTCAGAAATGACTTCCTGACACTTAAATCAATACTGGATGTTAACAAATTTCTCTTCTTCAGAAACGCTTTCCTTGCCATTGCCAGCCTACATTTTATATCCTCTCTACTTCGACCATCATCAGTTATTTTGCTCCCCAAATAGCAAAACTCCTTTACTACTTTAAGTGCCTCATTTCCTAATCTAATTCCCTCAGCATCACCCGACTTAATTAGACTACATTCCATTATCCTTGTTTTGCTTTTGTTGATGTTCATCTTATATCCTCCTTTCAAGGCACTGTCCATTCCATTCAACTGCTCTTCCAAGTCCTTTGCTGTCTCTGACAGAATTACAATGTCATCGGCGAACCTCAAAGTTTTTATTTCTTCTCCATGAATTTTAATACCTACCCCGAATTTTTCTTTTGTTTCCTTTACTGCTTGCTCAATATACAGATTGAACAACATCGGGGAGAGGCTACAACCCTGTCTTACTCCCTTCCCAACCACTGCTTCCCTTTCATGTCCCTCGACTCTTATAACTGCCATCTGGTTTCTGTACAAATTGTAAATAGCCTTTCGCTCCCTGTATTTTACCCCTGCCACCTTTAGAATTTGAAAGAGAGTATTCCAGTCAACATTGTCAAAAGCTTTCTCTAAGTCTACAAATGCTAGAAACGTAGGTTTTCCTTTCCTTAATCTTTCTTCTAAGATAAGTCGTAAGGTCAGTATTGCCTCACGTGTTCCAGTGAATAATGTTATGCTAACGAAAATGTACGCAAGGATACGAAATATCACGACCTAGTTCTGACGTAAGACCACGCTCCCAGGAAGTGGTTAGTTTTCAGTTAAATCACTATCAGTTGCGTCGATACTATCTGTTTATGGTGTATAGTAAATAAATACTTCGTAATGACTTCCATTCTGAACGTTATTCCGAATAATGTAACTTAACGCTTCATCACAGTAAGTAGAATTGCTGTTTATAGAGAACACGAAGGCACTGATACTGATTTTGCAAGGATAATAAACTTACAGAGCTTCGTGAAAAGCAATCCTACAGGGCGACTCTCAGATAGTCAAAGGATGGATTGTCTTAGTCTCCGAAAAACTCGGAAGCAAATCACGACCAACCGTACTGTACACCTCTTATACCATCCTTTACAGACTCACTCGCTAAACCGATTTTTCTGGGGATTTAGCATAGATGGAGGGTTACTGCAACCTGCACTGAAAATAAAATAATGCATATCACTTAACATTTATTAAGAACAATTAGGAGAGATTTTATAATTTTCACAAATTAATAAATGAGTTAAGAATGCTAGGACAGTATTTCTGCTAGAAAGAACAAATACGCGGATGTTGGACAGTGAACTGACATCATTTACTTCCCGGGCGATGGACAAGGGAGAAATTATGGGCAAAGTTTAAACCGATTGTAAATCGTGCAATGGAGAAGTATGTGCCGAGTAAGAGGATTAAGGACGGAAAAGAAGCACCGTGGCTTAACATAGAAACTCGGACAATGCTGAAGAAGCAAACGCTGGTACACTCCCGGTTCAAAAGAGATCGCGCGACATGGAATAGTTTGTACAGATTCATGTCCATGCAAAAAGAGGCCGGCCGCAGTGGCCGAGCGGTTCTAGGCGCTCAGTCCGGAACCGCACGACTGCTACGGTCGCAGGTTCGAATCCTGCCTCGGGCATGGATGTGTGTGATGTCCTTAGGTTGGTTAGGTTTAAGTAGTTCAAAGTTCTAGGGGACTGATGACCACAGAAGTTAAGTCCCATAGTGCTCAGAGCCATTTGAACCATGCAAAAAGATCAATGCACGAAACATACAAATACCATTGCTGTAGTTCAGCAAAATATCCTACGGAGAACTCAGGAAAATTCTGTTCGTACACAAAATCGCTAAGCATGTCTATGTCACCTACGCAGTCACTAGTTGGCCAGTCTGGTGTGGCAGTAGAAGATAGCTAAAAGGATGCCAAAGTGTGGCAGTAGAAGATAGCTAAAAGGATGCCAAAGTTTCAAATTACGCTTTCAAGAAATGATTCACACAGTGCAAACGTTCACACACCGTTTGACCATCTCACAGATTCTCGCATGAATGACATAGGCACTCCTACACAGAGAAACAAGTGTTAAAAGCGAATAAGTTGCCAGGTCTCGATGCAAACCCGGTTTGACTTTACAAAGAGAATTCTCCACCATGGGCCCCATACCAAGCTAGAATTTATCGCGAATCTTTCTCCCAGCGCACAGTCCCAAGTGTCTGTGTAAGAAAGGCACAGGTTACTTTTCTATAAATGAGGGGCAAAACAACCGACCCGCAAAATTACAGCTGAATATCTTCGAAACTGGTTCGTTGCAGAAATCTTGAACACATTTTCAGTTATAATATAACAAATTTCCTGGAGACGGAAAACACTCTGCTCACAAAGCAGCGCAGTTTTAGAAAGGATCACTCATGCAAAACACAGATAACCCCTTTCTCACACGATATCCAGCGAACTATGGATGAAGAACAACAGACAGACGCCATATTCCTAAATTTCCGAAAACCTTTTGACTCGCTGCCCCACTACAGATAACGAGGTTAAGAGCATTCAGCGTTAAGTTCCCAGAGGCTTATAGAAAGAAGTACGTTGTGCTCAACTACGAGTGTATATCAGAGATGAGAACCGCTGTTATTTTCTATATGCATAAAGAATCTGGAAGCCATAGTGAGCAGCAGTCTGCGGCTGTTCGTTGATGACGATGTGGTGTACGAAAGGTGTCCTACTGACTGCAGGGGGATACAAAATAAAAAAATTCCAGTTGGTGCTAATTCTACTTGCAGAAAAATGTAAGTTAATGCAGATGAGTAGGAAAAACATACCCGTAATGTGCGATTGCAGAATTAGCAGTGCACTCCTTGGCACAGTCACAGCGATTAAATTTCTAGACGTAACGTTGTAAAGCGATATGAAATGGAACGAAAATATCCTGACTGTGCTTCTGAATGCGATTGGTCGAATTTGGTTTGTTGGGAGGATTTTACGAAAGTGCGGTTCAGCAGTACAGAAAACCGCATATTCGAAAGTTGCCAAGAAACTAAATTCCGATCGGTCGCGAAATGGAAACCACAGTGAAAACCAGAAACGCTTTATTTGCAACAGTTAGGTGCACCTTCCACCTACTTTTCTACATAGTCGCCCCTCCAACTTCGAGTTTTGTCGTAGTGTTGTATCAACTTTCCAACACCCTCTTCATAGAAAGCAGCCGCCCGTGCTTTCGGCCATTTATCTGCACAGGTCTACAGCTCGTTGTCTGTGAATTGGTTTCTTTTTTTTTTTTTTTCATATCCAGAGGTTCTTGTAAGCAGAGATGAGACTCAGGGGGAGCCAATTACGGACTGTATTGTGGATGATCAAACACTTCTCATCGTAAACGCTGCAGGAGCGTCTTCATTGCGCCTGCAGTGTGCGGCCGAGAATTGGCTTGATGAAGGAACTGCTCGACAGTTGTGTTATGTGGGCTGCATGACACAGGCGAAATCTTTAACAGGCCCTCATACTTGGCGGGAGACGCTATTCCCTAAGCATCTTTACGTGCTCACTGTTCAGTCAGACCTGAAAATAGCTAAGCGACACTATGGATGGGCATACTAGAGACACTGCCCAACACATCCGTGCAAAGCTTTACTCGATATTTCCAGTCGTTCCCATTCCGCGACCGATCGGAACTTCTGGACAACCTTCGTAGATCTCTAGTGTGACCTATTCTTGAGTACGGCTCATGTGTCTGGGATCCACACTAGGTAGGATAAAAGGAAGACATCAAAGCAGTTTAAAGGCGAGCTGGTAGGTTTGTTACCAGTGGATTCGAACAACACGGAACTTTTGCGGAGATGCTTAGGGAACTCAAATGGCAATTCGTGTAGGAAAGGCGACGTTCTTTTCGAGAAATACTGGACGTATGGTAAACACTCTTTCGTCTAGCCAAAACATCCAGGAATCAGAGACAACCATCTTTCTCTGTTTCTATAGTAAATCGAGTGTTCTCATGAGTGGAGTTAAGATGATATAAAAACTCCATTAGCTTATCTTCTCCATGGGTCCAGACAACGAAAGCATCATCCACGTACCTCGAAAAAACAGTTGGTTTGCGAATCGCTGTTACAAGTGCTCTTTCCTCAAAATTTTCCATAAAAACGTTAACCACCAGGGGAGACAAGGGGCTGCCCATGGTGACGTTGTCAGTCTGTCCAAAATACTCTTGGTTAAACGTAAACTGGGTTGAGGAAAGACCATGCCGAAACAAAGCAGTGATGTCCGACTGAAACTGTTACTCCATTGTAAAAGAACCGCCGAAATACACATCGCGGAAAATCTAATGAATCGTGACAGCGGCAACCAGTTGGATAATGCGTGGCATCCCTTCATCTCCGAGAATTGGTCCAGACGAAGTCGTCAGAATACTCCAATGACTGCGGCGAGAGGCAACGCCGAAGACAGCAGCTGATCCTTGCTGTCCCACTGGCGAGGGTGCTGCCGCCGGGCGGTGAGGTCCTTCTGTCGCCGTGACTCTGACGCAAGCGCGGCAATACTATCAGCACGATATATAGGGCGGAGCGGAGAACCTCTTCGTCAGTTTTCTATCGCTCACCTGAAGATGACTGTCAGGTGTCCAGTTGAAATGGAGCGAAGGTACGACGAAAGCTGCAATCCGGAACCCTCTTCGAGCAATTTATTCGCAGGGAAATTTTAAATGACAGGTTTCATTATCATGCTAATACAACCAATGATGATCGCCCACGAAGTGTTCCTGTACGGTGTAAAATGTTATATTCATCCAATTTAGCGTTTTTGAAGCGGAATGGAGGGACCACATTCTAATCATGCACAACACCATCACTATGTAACACACTCATGCCTCACTGTTGGCATTACACATGACGAGTGGTAACGTTCTCCATGCACTCCAAAAACTCAGACCCTTAATTCGGGTTGCCTCAGGGTGTAGCGTGATTTATCACTCGAAATCGCTCGTTTCCAATCAACCACTGTCTTGTGACATCGCTCTTTACACCACGTAAGGTTTCGCTTATCACTGACCCTAGAAACATGTAGCTTATGAGCAACTGCTAAACCATTTTACCCCATTCTTTTTAATATACAAAGTCATTCGGTTAGCTGAACTGCTGGTAGAAATATAGAATTTTCAAGAGTTTCTTTGCACTTGTTTCACGTGATTTTACAATCAACCTGCAGAGTGATAAACTCTTCCTGTCCGTGAACACGTGAGGTCTGGCTGATATTGATTCATCTCTATTTGTTCCTCTGCGTTTCTGCTTCACTACTACCACATTAACAACAGATGTTGTTCAGTTTCAGAAGGTTTTTTTTCTTCCTGGTGGCATGTTACCCAGGTGACATCGAATGAGTTTCTCAGTCACCGACGTACCCTGACCGACCCGATATGCAGTTTACCCTCCCTAGACAACAGAGAGTACCCCGTCCCCAATTATACTGTCATGACCGCCTCTGATGACTTTTAGCGATCAGTTCCGCATAACGCAGGGGTGCACAGATAATTATGATCGGATAGTGCAGAAGACGACTCCATCTACAAATGACAACAACTTTCGGCAATTCATTTTTTCATAGCTACATATCAACGCAAAAATAATAATTTTCTAATCTTCCAATACGGTATTATCAGTTATTCATTCGTACCTTTTCTCGTTACGTTATAAAATGCACTTGAGTAAAGAAAAAAGAAGGAAATAATTTGCCTTAGGTCGTATAATGCCAGGATAAAGCACAAAGAGGTGACAAAAGTAACGGTATGTTCTCTGTACACATGTAATGGACTGGGTTCTCTGGTCCAACTGAACCGATCATTGACTCGCAGTAGTTACGTTCGGCTACTTAAATACCACTTGCTGCCATTCATTCTTATGGATGATAATGCGCCATGTCACCGGCCCCCAATTTTTCGTGACTGGTTTGAAGAACATTCTGGACAATTCGAGCGAATGCACGTGGAAGTGCCGTCCACTCGCGTACTCTACGTATGTAGTGCATTGGTGGAGCTCTCACTGGTAATCAGGTGATTTATGTGAGAAGGTGTGCGACGTGATCGTGGTCGCAGAATGGGAACTAACAGACTTTTACTGCGGAAAGATAGTTGCTGCTGGACGCACGGGATATTCCATTTCGGAAATCGTTAGGGCGTTCGGTATTCCGAGATCCTAAGTGTCAAGAGTGTGCCGAGAATACCTAATACCAGGAATTACTTCTCACCACCGACAACACAGTGGTGGACGGCCTTCACTTAAGGACGCTGAGCAACGGCATTTGCGTTGAGCGGTCAGTGCTAACAGGCAAGGAAAAATGCACGAAATAATTTCAGAAATCAATGTGAGACGTCCGATGAACGCCTCCGTTAGGACAATGTGGCGAAACATCGTGTTAATGGGCTGTGCCAGCAGAAAACCGACAAGACTGCCTTTGCTGACAGCTGGGCTCGTGACCAAACATGGTGTACCTTAGACAACTAGAAAAACGTGACCTGGTCACGTAAGTCTCGATTTCAGTTGGTAAAAGCTGATGGTAGTGTTCGAGTGTGGCAGAAAAGCCACGAAACCCATCAACAAGGCACGGTAAATGTTGGTGGTGGCTTCATAATGGTGTGGGCTCTGTTTACACGGAATGGACTGGGTCCTCTGATCCAACTGAGTAGATCATTGGCTGGAAATAGTTATGTTCCGCTACTTGAAGACCATTTGCAGACCTCCATTGTCATGGATGAGGGTGCGTCATGTCACCGGGCTCCAGTTATTCGCGACTGGTTTGAAGAACATTCTGGACGATTCGAGGTAGTGATTTGGCCACGCAGGTTGCCCGACATGAATGCCATCCAAAATTATGAGACATAATCAAGAGGTTAGTTAGTGCACAAAATCCTGCACCAACTACACTTTCGCAATTATGGACGGCATTACAGGCAGTATGGCTCAGTATATCTGCAGGGAACTTCGAACGACTTATTGAATCCGTCCCACGTCCAGTTTTTCCACTATGGTGAGGAATAGGAGGTCCGACACGATCTTAGGAGGTATTCCATGGCTTTTGTCGCCTCAGTGTGTGTCTTGACAGCACAGGAGAGGAAAGCATGAGGAGGCAGACAAGCAGTCATTATCCTTTGTTCGATAAGATAAGTAACGAGTTCGAAAATGGCAAATAATGGTACGAGATACGCCCCAACGAGACACGCTCCGCCATGCAGTACACAGTGTCTATTGGAGGGTAGATGTAGCTGTAAATTATAGTTGTAGAATATTTGAAGAAATTATCGGGAAAATATTAATTTTCTACTGCCGTGATTTGCGCCACGATTCTGAGTGCGTATCGAACCGCGAATACCGCCGGAGAGGCTAGCGGTGGTCACTTATTAAGCGCCTCGGCCGCAGTTGGGGGCCACAAGTTGGGACAGCCGCGGCGGCCACGGTGGCGACATCTGGTGCGCGGCCGCGCCATAACTCCTCTCCTCTGCTGCGCTCTGTGCTCTCCTCCAGGAGGCCGCCTCCTCTGGAGCTGGAGCGGCGCCAGGCCGCAGCGGCCCTCGACCTGCGCCGGGCGTCAAGTGGCCGCTTTGCGGGCAGCGCGCCGCATCCGGCAGGCGGAAAATTGGACGCAGGGCCCCGGAGCAGGAGAGGACCTTACGGCAGGTTGCGGCGGCTTGACTGTCCCAGCTTCCTACACGCTGTCCGATCAACAACATAAAATATTGGTCGCTACAAATCAGTAAGCTGACATACTTAAGGTTCTTTTACACACTAACCGGCCGGGAAACCGTGTGGCGCATGGTTATTGCATTATTACAATCTTCTACTAGCCCAATTTCTCCTCTCTCTGTCCATCTTCTTAAAATGGTTGAAATGGCTCTAAGCTCTTTGGGACTTAACATCTGCGGTCATCAGTCCCCTAGACTTAGATCTAATTAAACCTAACCTAAGGACATCACACACGTCCATGTCCGAGGACGGATTTGAACCTGCGACCGACCATCTTCTTCCCGTCCTATCTGCCTACATATACATCTACATACATACTCCGCAATCCACCATACGGTGCGTGGCGGAGGGTACCTCGTACCACAACTAGTATCTTCTCTCCCTGTTCCACTTCCAAACAGAACGGGGGAAAAGTGACTCCCTATATGCCTCTGTACGAGCTCTTATCTTATATTTATAGTCTTTCCGCGAAATATAAGTTACTGGCAGTAAAATTCTACTGCAGTCAGCCTCAAATGCTGGTTCTCTAAATTTCCTCGGTAGCGATTCACGAAAAGAGCGCCTCCTTTCCTCTAGAGACTCCCACCCGAGTTCCTGAAGCATTTCCGTAATACTCGCGTGATGATCAAACCTACCAGTAACTAATCTAGCAGCCCGCCTCTGAATTGCTTCTATGTCCTCCCTCAATCCGATCTGATAAGAATCCCAAACGCTCGAGCAGTACTCAAGAATGGGTCATATTAGTGTTCTATAAGCGGTCTCCTTCACAGATGAGCCACATCTTCCCAGTATTCTACCAATGAACCGAAGACTACTATCGTCCTTCCCCACAACTGCCAATACATGCTTGTCCCACTTCATATCGCTCTGCTATGTTACGCCCAAATATTTAATCGACGTGACTGTGTCAAGCGCTACACTACAGCTGGAATATTCAAACATTACGGGATTCTTTTTTCCTATTCATCTGCATTAATTTACATTTATCTATATTTAGAGTTAGCTGCCATTATATACACCAATCACAAATCCTGTTCAAGTCATCTTGTATCCTCCTACAGTCACTCAACGACGACACCTTCCCGTACACCACAGCATCATCAGCAAACAGCCGCACATTGCTATCCACCCTTTCCAAATGATCATTTATGTAGATAAAAAACAACAGCGGACCTACCACATTTCCCTGGGGCACTTCAGATGACACCCTCACCTCCGATGAACACTCACCATCAAGGACCACGTACTGGGTTCTATTACTTAAGAAGTCTTCGAGCCACTCACGTAATTGGGAACCAATCCCATATGCTCGTACCTTAGTTAGGAGTCTGCAATGGGGCACCGAGTCAAACGCTCTCCGGAAGTCAAGGAATATGGCATCCGTCATATACCCTTCATCCATGGTTCGCAAGATATCATGTGAAAAAAGGGCGAGTTGCGTTTCGCAGGAGCGCTGCTTTTTAAAGCAGTGCTGATGCCTGGACAGCAACTCCTCTGTCTCAAGGAAATTCATTATATTCGAACTGAGAATATGTTCGAGATTCCTGCGACAAACCGATGTTAAGGATATTGGTCTGTAATTTTGAGGATCCGTCCTTCTAGCCTTCTTATATACAGGTGTCACCTGCGCTTTTTTCCAGTCGCTCGGGGCTTTACGTTGGGCAAGAGATTCGCGATAAATGCAAGCTAAGTAAGGGGCCAATGCAGTAGAGTACTCTCCGTAAAACCGATTTGGAATCCCATCAGGACCTGGCGATTTATTTATTATCAACCCATTCAGCTGCTTCACAACCCCAGGCATGTCTATCACTATGTCCTCCATACGGGAATCCGTAAGAGACTCAAACGGCGGTATGTTTGTAAGATCCTCCTGCGTGAAAAATTTTTCAAGTGCTAAATTTAAAATTTCAGCTTTCGTTTTGCTGTCTTCCGTTGCCAGGCCAGACTGATCAGTGAGTGACTGGATGGAAGCCTTCGACTCGCTTACCGATTTTACGTAAGACCAGAATCTCCTTGTGTTTTCAGCAAGACCTTTTGCTAACGTATGACGGTGGTGGTGGTTGTATGTTTCGCGCATCGCACTTTTTACAGGAGCACGAATCTCTACTAACTTTTGCCTGGACTCATTCTCTCGATCTTTCTTGTACCGAGAGTGCAACTGTCTTTTCTTCCTGAGCATTCTCCGAATTGCGCTGTAAAACCACGGTGGGTCTTTTCCGACCGTAACCCACGTTTTCGGCACATACTTGTCCAATGCGTGATTTACAATGTGTTTAAAATTTGCCCATAATTCTTCCACGTCCATCGTACCAGAAGTAAATGAAGTCGATTCATTTACTAAGTGGGATGCTAACAACTGCTTATCTGCTCTTTCTAGTCCATGTCCATGTCCTCTTGCTCCCTGTCTATACCCATCTCCTCTTGCATATTCTCTCTGTGTATCTACTACTTCTCCTCTCTCTGTCCATGTTTTCTTGCCACTTCTCTCTGTCCAACTCCTCCTCTTCCCTTCTCCTCTCAGTTTCTTCCTCCCCACTCTTTAATCACTAATCATCCGCTCCTCTACCATCTCTCTGCCTGTATCTTCCTCTACCCGTCTCTGTCCGTTTTCTCTTTCCTTTCAATGTCAATCTACTCCTCTCCCGTCTCTCTGTCCATTTCCCAATCCCCTACCTCAGCCCATCTCCACTATCTCCTCCTCCTCCTCCTCCTATCTGTGCCTATCTCTTCCCTAACCCTCGCTGTCTGTCAGTCTCATAATCCTCCACATCTCTTTCCAATTATCACACTAACCCCAGTAGCAGGCTGGTGGTTCTCACCCGAACAGTATTACTTCTTAGACTGCAATTATGTGTACCAAATTTGAACAAAATTGTTCCAGTGGTTTTGGATGAATCTTTCACCCATGGTTTATCCTGCATACGAACATGTAAAATATATTTCACCCTTGGTACGCAGTAATTCCATCGAAACATCTTCATCATTAAGTACTTTACTTATTGTGCGTTTAGAGACAAAATTTCTTCCTTTCATAATTTTGTCTGGGTCGTCTGTGAGAAGTAGTTTCATTAAGGTTTTAAATTACGTGTAAAGTTTGTTGCAAGCCTCTTAGTGCTCTCGTTCTCAAATAATGGATGACTAAAGTATGGCCGGCCGAAGTGGCCATGCGGTTAAAGGCGCTGCAGTCTGGAACCACAAGACCGCTACGGTTGCAGGTTCGAATCCTGCCTCGGGCATGGATGTTTGTGATGTCCTTAGGTTAGTTAGGTTTAACTAGTTCTAAGTTCTAGGGGACAAATGACCTCAGCAGTTGAGTCCCATAGTGCTCGGAGCCATTTGACTAAAGTATGAGTAGTCTTGCGTCTGATTTCTCACCCCCATCCACACCTCTTTGATAGGTTGATTATTCTTAGCCCTGCAGTGATTCTTTCTGGACCCTACACTACGTGTGAACCAAGTTTGAATCAAATTGGTTCGGTGGTTTAGAAGGAGGTGTTACATTCATACATACTTTTTATAATTTGTATGTATGTATGTCATATATCACAATGTTCTTCAAAAACAAATGATACGAATAAAATATGGTGCTCACCCAAAATTATCTTGTAGTCATATGTTTTTAAGGAAAAAGGCAAAGGGTTTAAGTGGAGTAGGTTTTGGGCTGGGTGTTCTGCAAACTTGAGGCTCAATTTCACTATTATTTTATTTACCATCAGCGGAATAGAAATACACTCTCAATAAAAAAAAATGTTTCTGTAGCTTTTGAAGATACTTAAACAGGAACTCTACAGACGAAATATAGCTAAGTGTCCAACACTAAATGAAAGAAATCAGTCCAATATTTGCCCTAATACTCACAAACAGGCAACTACATTCACAATTCACAGTGTTTGTCCCTCGGCCATTAACAGTCATAAAATCAGGGACAACTTCGCCAATAACATAACATGGAAAAAAAACTTTTGTAACTAACTAGGAACATAACACACATACGTACACATTGGACTACTACACCATCATCACTACATAGCTACCTACGCATACATTTAATAAATAGTTACAAAAATAGGCACAAAACTGATTGATCACTCGTAACTAGTAACAAGAGATGAGTTCACTCTAGTACTGCGTTATCAGCTGATTCACAGACACTGTAGTTTGAACAAAACTCTTTGCATTAATACTAGTAGTCACACTCGCAAAGTGTAGTCACTAAGGAGAGCTGCTTTCACTCACATTGCAAACACTCGCAGTCCTGCATGGCATCAATGAACGACCACCATCTGTCACATGACATCCATGGATCACCGTGCAGAATTTGTCGCTATTTTAACACACCAGGCCCAGCCCATCGTCACAGTCGTCTCAGCCGTCACACCAATCCATTCCCGGGTGTGCACAGCAGACTTGTCCACCGCCATCAGCACAGTGACGGCGCTGGCCTCTAAAAGATGCTGCTGGTGCTACATGCTGGAGCTGACCGCCCTTCCCACCGACCACGCTTGCGACCAGCTCGGCCAAGGGGCCACTCGATGCAATCACTTGCCTGTGCCGTCCACATTCTGACGGTCTCATCATGACAATATGTTCAACATGACTCTCTCGAGGCAGGGACGTGAACGATGCTGTTCAATAGTGCGCAGGAATTAAGTATTTTGACTCCTGCTTCACAGTATATGTACTCCCCTTTGACATTATTTATAAGTAATCCACTGTGGTTTAAAAGCAACAATCATGTGGATAATCTCAGCACCAGCAGAAGAAATTACTTTCATTGTTACACATACAGTTGTGTTTAGTACAAAACTTCGAACACAGTGTTGCTCCTTAAATATCTGATCAGTTACCCAATGATTTAAAATGGCTGAGAGACAATAAAGTTGAATTTGAAAACAAATTGAGAAAATTCCTACTTGAGAACACTTTTTATTCAGTGCAAGAACTCAATTTATGAAATGTGTAAAAGGTGACAGGTAGGAATCACTTACACAAATCTCGTTATAAAAAGCCTGTAAATCATTATCATGCAGCCATATTTATAGTATCAATGTGTAATTTATATGTAAAAAGATTTGTCTTGCAACATTACAATTAACTGTAGAAATTATCCAAGGAACATGAAACAATGTAACAAACTAGTGAATTTCCTTTAAGTCTAACTGTACCGATATATACGTGCAAACGTCCACCTGGCACCACCAGTCACAAACTATGAGCATACTTAATACTTTAGTACATTTCCGAAACATATCCCTCGGTGATATTGATTCATGTATGAACGCTAATTTTAGTTAGTGTATAGGCTACTAGGCTTATTTGCTAGGAGGAAAGCTGTACTTTTTTCCCCACTTGGAAGTTGTTTTCCCTATAATTTAGTACTGTTCGTCTTAGTGATGTGCAACCAGCCGTATTCTTTGCCTTGTGGCCGCTAACGCCCCAGTTACCTGCCATGGACGTTAGCGTACTTTTCCGGCAGTGTACCCTTCCTCATTGAGTTGATGATGTCTGACACGGTTTGTAGTTCGACAGCCTCTTATATTGCACTGTGCATATTTTTTGGGAGGTCTACCTTGAGTCTAGTGTTTCCTTCGGCGTTGGAGGTTTTCTGAAGACGTAGTGCTGTCTGTCTCTTCGCCCTTGCCTAAAAACGTTCCATCGTTGTACCGGTGATCGGATGTTAGGCGGATTGGTTAGTCGGTCAGTCAGCGCTTAAGCTGCCCCTAGTTTGAGATGCCATCCTGTTACGTGAGTACAATTCATTGCTGCCTGTCTCACCTTACACTTGCTCAGAACTGCGTGTCCTGATTCCTTAGATTGTGTTGTTAGTTTTAAGGATATTTGTAATTTTCTAATTATTATTGGTGAAGCCTTCTGCTGAGCAATAATTTGGTGATAAGGCCTTCAGCCCTGTTACAGTAAGGTTTTTTTTAAGCAAATTTGTTTTAAAAGTAAGGGATTGATTTTAAAAGTGCATTTTGGAATTGTTCTTCTGACTTCTAATTCAGGCCTTCAGCTGTTTGTAGTTTGGAGTTATTATTGGTGGTCTTCGGCCATAAAATTGTGGATTTTTTCTTTTGTTATAAGGCCTTCATCCGTCATTAGTCAACTGTGTTTTTTTAAGAGATTGTTTTAAAATTATAATTTCTTTAAATAAAGTTCACGTATTTGTTGTGCCAACGAGAGTAACTGATATTGGCCCCATCCACAATCGTAACCTTATCGTGCCCCATCCTGAGAAACCACCTCTCAACTGGTAGCAGAGCGTGGTTACAATTGTGGGATTCCCATTTCAGTTGCTCTCGGTACAATAGTAGTTCTGCCAGTGTTACTGGATATTTGTTTTTGTATTTTGTTGTTTTAGGTGTCTAATTCTAATTGCGGTCCGGCAGTGCCCCGGGATCAGCACGTTGAGGAAGGACCACCTCATTTATGAGCTAGCGATAAGGCATCAGCCTATTGAGTTTAGTGTTCCCGACTTAGCGGCTCGTTTGCGTCCTACCGTTCTTTAGCCGTCACACTGGATGTTGTGGGTGAGACAGAAGCAGCTATTGAGTTTTTGTTTAAGGCCATTAGGGGCCATGAGGGTACCATAGTCCTTTTGGAAGGCACTCAACTTAGTGGCAGTGAATTAGACAGTGTGCCGGAGCAGTTAATGCATTTAACTAACCGGGTAGCCGAATTAGAAGCGATAAGGTTGGAGGAGCGTTATAAGAAATCAGCCATCAAGTTGGGGTCCTTCGTTAATGATTTGCAGTTTAATCTTACATGTTTAGAACTCGATGGAAGAAGGACAGAGGATCAGGACTAGCTATCTCCAAAGGGCCGTGGGAACCAGTCCGGGAGTGATGCTTTTGTGTATTCCGAGAAGTTAGACGCAGTGTTTGCTAAGTAGCGTAACCCTCTGGTGCACCTCATTCGTGACATCACAGGATTAGTTATAGATCGACTCGAGCAAATTAAAAGCTTATTATGGTTGTTGGCCCGCGTTGAGCAACACGCTGCACCCCTTATCCGTTAGCTGGAGACGAATTCAGGACCCTCGTATCCCGAGAAATGGCAGAGGTTCTCTTTGCAGCGATTGAGGCAGTCGGTAATTAAAGATAGATTGAGCATGGTTGTTCGCCAACAGCTCGACTGTCGCTATATCTGACAGATGCAACAAGATAAAGAGGAGTTACGTCAATAAGTGGACAGAGTCAAGACTGCCTCCTTGACCTTGTTGGTCGATTTACCAGACAGGGATTTGGTTTCTATTGTCCTAAGGGGAATGCGCAAAGTGGATAAGTCGCACTTTCTTTTTCGTGACCGTCCTTCAACATGGGGAGAACTTCGTGCCGCAGCTGTAGCGATATCTGCGTTACAGTTGACGGATGAGAGATGCCATAAGGCTAAGTTTCAGCCCGCGTGTGTTGTCAAGGAAAACTACGAATTAGCGACATCATCGGAGGCTCCTAAGAGGGAACCGTGACGTTGTTTCAGGTGTGGTCAGACAGGCCATTCAGTTGGTTCTTGCCCTCAACCGCGAGCGCCCAGAGCCAACAAATGACACCAGGCCGGACAGCGACTTCGGAATCGAGCCTTTAAGCACTGGCGTACCGCTGTCGCCGCCCCATCGTCATCACCTCTGCCTTATATCTGTTATCGGGTAGGTGGCGAATCTATTTGTGCCCTTCAGGATTCTGGCAGCTCCTTTTCGTTGTTGAGCTTGGAATGGTTTCTTTAATTTGGTGATCTTGCGAGACTTCGGTCGGTCCCTTCTCTGATGCCTTGTTTTTGGCTTTGGTTAAGAAGTTGGCGGTTGACTTGATTTTTGGATGTGATTTTATAGATATAACCGGTTTTCTCTTGTATTATTCCTGGCACACCTTCTTCTTTATGTTCGCTTCTGCTCAGATGTTTGGGTTTTGTTAATGTGCGAAACATACGGTGTATACTGGTATCCAGAATGTTTTTTACACTGGCATGTTGGCTGCTGACGCTAATGTTAATAAGTTTGATTTCACCCATTTGTTGTGACAGCAGGCCTCTGAATTAGGTGATTTGTTGCGGGGGATCCCTGAGCTTCTTTGTGATAGAGTGGGAGTTACTAGTGTTCTTAACTACCTGTCTATCTGACGATGTTCCTGTTAGGCAGCCCCTATATCGCCTCTCACTCCCTAAGGTGAAGGTACCGAGAGCTAAAACATCCAAAATGCTTGAGCAAGGGGTTAGTAGGCCTTCGACAGCTGCCTATGCTTCCCCCATATTCCTCGTCCCTCTGGATCAGGGGCGGGATTTCTAGCCTGTTGTTGACTACCGGCGCCTGAATGCTGAGGTTGTCCTCGAGTCTGTTGCTCTACCTGATCTTCATAACTCCTTTACATGGTTTGCCGGTGCTAATTGGTATACTGTCCTTGATTTGAACCAACGCTATTATCAGAATGTAAACATATTACTGCATTTTGTACTGATTGGAATCTGATTAACGGGATTCCCTTTGGTTTGGCTACTGTTGCAGCCATTCTTACTCGTTTGCTGGATAATATCCTTGACGACTTGAAACTTGTCTGTGTGTATAGTTATTTGGACGACTTAGTGACTTATAGCCGTTCGTTCCAGGAGCATTTGGATCATATCCGGCAAGTTTTTGCTATATTGCAGGGAGCTGGATTTACTGTTAAACCTAGTATTAGGTCAGAGCATTCGCATTGACCAGGAGCGGACTAAGGCATTGATAGCTCTCCCGCCGCTTTCTGAAAAACGTGGGATCGTCAGGTTTATAGGCATGGCAAATTATTTTAGGTGTTTTGTTCTTAATTTCATGCAGTTAGCTGCTCCTTTGAATTAATTGCGCCGGAAGGGGGTGCGTTTTGAATGGGGACCCGCCCAAGAGGCGGCTTTTAAGCACATTAAGGCAGCTAAAGCCAACCATCCGGTACTCGGAGTCTCGGGTTTCAATAAAAAATTATTGTACAAGCCGACGCATCTAATGCGGGAATTTCGACCGTCCTGCTCCAGGAGTTCGACGGTAAAAGGCAGCCATTAGCGTACGCGTTTCGTCGATGAAAAAGTGACAAACTCAAATATTCGGTTTACCAATGTGAGGAATTGGCGATCTTGTTCGCGCTAGAGAAGTATCACGTTTATCTTGAGCATAGTTTCAGCTAGTAACCGATAATCAAGCATTAAGCTGCGTATTAGCCAGGGCGCGAAAAACTGGTCGTATCGCCAGGCGGGCAGTAAACATTTCAGCGTTTTAATTCGAGGTAAGAAACATAAAAGGGACTGAGAATATACTCGCAAACGTCCTCAGCCGTATGTTCACCAAACACCCACGTCATGAGCACGTCCAAGGAACGGTGGAAGGCGATCTTAGTTGTCTCGTGTTAGGCGAGATCTCTCATTTGTTTGGTGACGATCCCGAGCGTCAGGGTGAGGACCCAACTTGGGAACCAGTGAGGGAACGCCTGTCGGCTGGGGAATCTTTGGATGGGAACGTTATTAGGAAAGGCATTTTGTAGTTAAGGGGTAGGGCGTGCTAAGGAGTTGAAGATTTGTCTACCAGCCACCTGGTAAGTCCAGTTTTCCATTCTTTCACGATTCGTTGATTGGCAGCCACTTAGGAACCTATAAGACCTTGCAAAAAATTAAGGAGCATTTGACTTGGCCATCTATGAACTGGGACGATCGAGATATGGTTTCTCGGTGTTGTTTGTGTCGTGTGGCCAAACCTAAGAACGCTCTTCAACAGGGTTTCTTGAGATCTGAGAGCGAATCCTGCCCAATGCACAAACTTATTTCGATTACGTGGGGCCCTTACCTCGCACCAAGAAAGGCCATCGGTGCATGCTAGTTAATATTGACGCGTTTTAGAGGTTTACCTGGCTTCTTCCGAGTCGTAACGTAACTGCTTCTTACCACTGTCCCACATTTGACTAACGTTTTTAGTGTTTTTGGGAACCCTAAGCAAATCCTTAGTGATAATGCCCCGGCCTTTCTTTCGACTCCCTTTAAGACTTTCAGTTTTCAAAACGGTGTCAAGCACGTGACCACTGATCCGTACTACCCGCTGGGCTCATTTGCTGGACGGTCAATCGTATTTTCAAATCCGCATTGATTATTTAAAATCAGAAGAGACCTAGTAAGTGGGATTCTAGTCTCCCTCGATTTAGTTTCGCCCTTCAATACCACCAGCCATGGGGCTTTGAAGGCCACTCCGGCCTCTTTGATCTTTGCTTATCCTGTTAATTGCCACCTTTCAAATTTATGGAGAGCTCAAGATCTAATCCCTGCAGATATTACCCCTCAGATCGTCAAGGAAAACTTGAATCGTACCAGGCCCATTGTTCTCAGGGCCCACAACAAGCAGGCTGAGCGCTATAACCGTAATCGGAGAGTCTTTAGGGATAATCCAGGAGACCAGGTGTATGTCCGTAATTTTCCCGGAAGGGAGGTGTGTGTTGGAAACCTCGACAAATTCACTGCCCTTCTTCTGGGGACCCCTGTAATATTATGCGCATTTTAGGACCTGGTAAACTTCTGGTTAAGGACAATCGCACCGGTAAGCAATACCGTGTCCATCTTAGCCAAGTTAAGTTTGGTTAGACCAGTACTAGGTTTACCCCCGGTTTTATGTTTGAGGGGGGGGGGGGGGGAGGTAGAGCCAAGCGCGGCTGGTGTTCCTGCCGTTTATTGCTTGGCATCTTGTCATTCTTGTCATTGCAGTTGTGGCATCGCGCTTCTTATTCGATTTACTGGCATCACTAAGTTGCTTGCTTGCCTGCCCATGAGTGGCAGCAGCAGCGCTTATCGATACGAGTACTGTGGTACTATCTTTGGAGCGACCGCTAGTATTTTCGGGTCGCTTTGTGTGGAGTGGGAAGATTGCGAACGGACATCAGGTCGGTTGGGGGCGCAGCAGCGAGCAGGTCCGTACAGCGCGAGGGCAAGCCGGGGCCGCAGACGGCGCGCTGTCACTGCCGGATAGAGGAAGGGTAGCTGCGAGAGCGATGACTTTGTTCCACACCGAACCCTAGGCGTTTAAGTAGAGTGAAGAGTTAACTGCTAATGCAACCTCGACTATTCTGAGATCCTGCCTTTGATCGGCATGTTGTTGCTCCCAGGTCCGATGAGTCTGGCAGCAACGAGTGAAGTGTTTAAAGGCGGTGAAATAATGCAGCCGTCTTTCTGTTATCCATCACAGAATTTAGT
This sequence comes from Schistocerca serialis cubense, assembly GCF_023864345.2. Lineage (NCBI taxonomy): Eukaryota > Metazoa > Arthropoda > Insecta > Orthoptera > Acrididae > Schistocerca > Schistocerca serialis. Next base: position 70,936,295 of record NC_064645.1, read on the forward strand.
ACTGTTCTTATTAGTGATGTGCAACCAGCGGTATTCTCTGCCTTGTGGACGGTAACACCCAGTTACCTGCACTGGAGGATAGCGTACTTTTACGGCAGTGTATTTTCCCTCGATGTGTTAATGCTGTGTGACACGGCGTGTAGTTCGACAGCCTCTTGTTCTATACTGTGAATATCTTTTGGGAGGGCTACCTTACTTCTAGTGTTCCCTTCGGAGTTGGTAGTTTTCTGAAGACGTAGTGCTGTCTGTCTCTTCGCCCTTGCCTAAAATCATTCCATCGTTGTACCGGTGATCGGACGTTAGGCGGATGGGTTAGTCGGTTGGTCGGTGCTTATCTGCCCTAGGTTGAGTTGCCATCCTGTTACGTGAGTACAACTCTTGGCTGCCTGTCTCGCCTTACCTTATGTTTGAATTACCTTCCCAGGCCGACCCTTGAAATAATTGCTGAGTACTGCTTGACCTGATTCCTTCGATTGTGATGTTTGCTTTAAAAATATTTGTAATTTTCTAATTATTGTTGGTGTGGCCTTCAGCCGGGCAATAATTTCACTTCTTTGATGATAGGGCCTTCAGCCGTGTTACAATAAGTTTTCTTGTCTTTAGTTTTAAGCGAACTTGTTTTAAAAGCAAGGAATTTATTTTGAAAGTCCTATCTGGAATTGTTCTTCTGACTTCTAATTCAGGCTTTCAGTCGTTTGTTTTTCGAAACTGTTTGAGGCCCTCAGCAGAATGATAATTTCACTTCTTTTATAATAAGACCTTCAGCTGTGTTACAATTTGTTTTAAAACAGATATGAGCTATTTGGAATTGTACTTCTGACTTCAAATTCAGGCCTTCAGCCGTTTGTTGTTTGAGGTTATTGCTGGTGGCCTTCGATCCTAAAATTGTGGATTTTGGTTTTTTGGTGATAAGTCCTTCGCCCGTCATACAGTCAATTGTGTTTTCTTAAGAGATTGTTTTAAAATTTTAATTTCCTTAAATGAAGTTTACGTATTCGTTGTGCAACCGAGAGTAACTGATTACGGCCACAGCCACAATCGTAACCTTATCCTGCCCCATCCTGAGAATCCAGCTCTGAGGGTTATCACCAGTACACCATACACAATTAGGATCTAAATATATACGGTAATTTCACTCATTTTGCATTACAGATGATGATACAGACTCTGCGGTAACCGAGGTGTACTTTTTCGTTGTGTGTATTTACCCTACAAATTTGTTTTCATTAAGTACCAAATCATAGATGTTCTTACAGGGAGGCAAACGTTTGTGGATTTTGTCACATATTGCTGTTTCTAGCTTTAGCATATATATATTCTCATGTACCTCTCTTATGTCGTACTCTCATGTAACTATTTTATTTCATGAACGTTTCAAGATCCTGAACCGATGATTTTGACAAATGTTAGTAGACACAAGGGTGCATAATTTACTTTGCATCGATCATACACTTAACTCTTGCGGCAAACTAAGTGTTAAAGAAGGTAAAATTCGAATTTAATTTATGAAATTTTTATCAGCATTCAAATGCCCGTACAAACATAAGTAAAATAGACTCGCTAATCCAGATATTCCTGGCACATATGGGTGCCGGATTAGCGGAAGTGCCTCCTTATTGAGTGTCTATAATTAATTTTATTCATTTATTTTGTTTTATATTTTTTTGGAAAACATAGGAGATATTAAACCGAAGTATACAATTTTAAATTATTGTTAAAATATTATAAAGTTTAAAGTACATTCATTTTCAAAAAATACTTAGTCCTTGTATGGATACTGTACATAATTATACAGTCGTATCACTCACTATGAAACACGTTCGTAATTTTTAACTATTGCAAAGATGATACGCGACGGTGGCATGTTTTATCACGCAACCGCTTTTCAAGCATTACATCGGTACTGCATGTTTCTGGTTGTTGCATAATGTACTCCAGGAAGACCTCGGCAGCTTCAGCACCAGCAGTGAGATATTTTCATGTTCTCTCCTCCTGTGTCCCCTTCTTCATTACTTTCATTATTAGTTTCTTGTACGCTTTTGATCATTTCTTCATCTGGTAAAGTTTGGTCCGTATCACAGTTTTCCTCATTCAGCCACTTAAGAACACCTTCATCATCAATTTCTTCTCCTGCTGAAAGGTTGTGGAACAAGTCAGTGTACAAAGTACTTGATAGTTCCAAATTGACTCGCTCGTCGCTGTCACTCACTACTGGATCCAACTCGTCATCAGTGGATGGCCACAATTTTCTCCAGCTCTTCGTTATGGTAGCGCTTTCCACTTTATCCCATACTTCGGCTGATTGGCAAAGAGCATCAAGTGTGTTAATTGCTTTCCACGCCTTCATCATAGCGTCGTTTTCACTTTCGTTCAGCAAGGAGACTGGTTCGAAAATTCCCTGGTCCATGGGCTCAATTAGGACTGTCACACTGGGTGGGAGAAAGAGGGCTTGTACATCATCGGACTTTACAGAAACATCGGAAGGATGACTGGGAGCATTGTCAGATATAAGGATAGCTTCCAGTGGAAGTTTTTTCTTCTTTAGCTCTTCTCTCACTGTTGGTACAAACGTTTCATGGAAGCATCGAGATAATAATTGTCTGTCCATCCATGCTTTCTTTTGAGCACAATACTGCTCTGGTAGAGTACAGTCAGTGTCTTGAGAACAACATGGATGTTTTGATTTTCCAATCACCATTAGCGGTAGTTTATGACTCCCACTTACATTACAACACCCCATTAATGTTACGCGCTGTTTCTGTTATTTGTAACCACGAGCTTCCTTCTCGTTCTTGGCAGCTAATGTTTTTGAAGGAAGCATCTTGTAAAAGAGTCCCGTTTCATCAGCATTATACAAGGCATCAGCAGTTAAATCTTCTTCCTCTATTATCTTCCGTATCTTGCTTACAAACACATCAGCATCCGTATCATTAGCTGAGAGAATTTTCCCCAGTGACTATCAGCTGCCGAATACCATGTCATTTTTTCCACTTTGATGGCCAAACTTCGCTCGCTGCAAACTAGTTACCACCAAGTTGTTTGTTAAATGCAGCTGCTTTTTCCTTTATAATCGGGCCACTGACTGGAATTCCTTTACTGCATTGCTGTATGAACCATCTATAAACAGCTAAATCCAGTTCTTCATTCTATCTCTTTCACATAAACTTCCGTTTTCCCAACTCACTGTCCACTTGTCTTGAGCACTGTTAAATAACATCTTCTTTCTTTTTTATGTCATAAATAGTTGCTCGTCCAACAATGAACTCTGCAGCAATGTTTTTCTGCAAAGAGCCTCGATTTAACTTATCTAAAATAGGAGAATAGACAGGAAAGAACTAATGACTTACAGTGGCACAGAGCACTGCAGCAGTGCAACGGCGAAATCTGAAAACTTCGGTCGCAGCTGGACTGGAATTCTGCTGCTCCACTTCTCTAGAATGCTTGCCTCAACCACCTTTTTTTATCTCATGTAGTTTGTTATTGTTCACTGCATATGTCCGGAGCGGACGTCATATGACACCCGTTCAAGTTCCTCGTTTGTCCATTCACTCAGTTTTTTTTATTGCATAGGGCAGCAAACTCTCTCACAGAACACGCTGAGCTACCGTGCCAGTTCCGCTTCGGCCATCCGGACACGCTTCCCATCAGACCCAAATTTCCTACTTCCCTCTAGCCCGCATCACAAATACCAACGCCCATTAACCCATACTCACAAATTTCGGATTCCGTAGGAGTTTGGCAATGGTTGCGCACACTCACTGAAACTTTTTCATAAAACATCGGTCGCGCAAATAGAATTACAGACATGAGTGGTGTCTGTTGTGTCGGACATGTTCATAACTACACACATGAAATAAGTTTTGCATCAGCTCGGTTCCGAGAGTTACGGATCATGTACAGAAAATTGGGATAGAGATCAAGATAAACATCGATTCAGCCCTTCTTATGGCTCACGAAAACCACACGTTGCAAGTTGTACCACCACACAGCGAGACCTTCACGGGTGGTAGTCCATGTTGCTGTACACACTAGTACCTCTAATACCCAGTAGCACGTATTCCTGAATTGATACATGCCTGTATTCATCGTGGCATACTATCCACAAGTTCATCAAGGCACTGTGGGTCCAGATTGTCCCAATCCTCAACGCGAGTGGTTGGTGGGCCACGTCGTCCATAAACAGCCCTTTTCAGTCCATCCCAGCGCGTGTTTGATAGAGTTTTTGTATGGAGAACATTGTGGCACTCTAGTTGAGCGATTGCGTTATCCTGAAGAAAGTAATTCAGAAGGTGAGCACGATGGAGGCGCGAATTGTCGTCCATGAAGACGAATGCCTCGCCAATACGCTGCCGATATGGTTGCACTGTCGATCGAGGGGAAGGCATTCACGTATCGTACAGCTCTTACAGGGCCTTCCATGACCACGAGCGCCATACGTCAGCCCCACGTACTGCCACCCCAAAACAACAGGGAACCTCCACCTTGCTACACTCACTGGACAGTGTGTCTAAGGCATTCAGCATGACTATGTTGCCTCCAAACACGTCTCCGTCGATTGTCTTGTTGATGGCATATGCAACACTCATCAACGAAGACAGCGTGATGCCAATCCTGAGCAGTCCATTTGGCATGTTGCTGGGCCCATTCGTACGGCGCTGCGTGGTGTCGCGGTTGCAAAGATGGAAATCGCCATGAACGTCGGAAGTGAAGTTACGCATCATGCAGCCTATTGCGCACAGTGAGTTGTAACACGTGTGGCTGCACGAAAAGCATTATTCAACATGGTGGCCGTGTTGTCAGGTTTCCCCCGAGACATAATCCGTAGGTAGCGGTCATCCACTGCAGTAGTAGCCCTTGGGGGGCTTGAGTGAGGCGTGTCATGGACAGTTCCTCACTCTTTGTATCTCCTCTATGTCCGAACAACATAGCTTTGGTTCACTCCGAGACGCCTGGACACTTCGCTTGTTGAGAGTCCTTTCTGGCGCAAAGTAACAATGCGGACGCGACCGAACCACGGTATTGACCGTCTAGGCATGGTTGAACTACAGACAACACGAGTCGTGTACCTCCTTCTGGTGGAATGGAACTGTTCGGCTCTCGGACCCCCTCCATTGCACATGCGTGGTTGTTTACATCTTTGTGTGGGTTTAGTGACATCGCTGAAAAGTCAAAGCGTATGTGTCTGTGATGTCCATAGTCTTAAGGAATTCTGGGAAACGGGGTGATGCTAAACTTTTTTTCATGTGTGTTTACCATTTACTGCCCTCCCGGCTAGCCGCGCGTTCTAACGCGCTGCTTCCCCAGCGGGAAAGTGTGCCGGTCGCCGGCACGAATCCACCCGGCGATTTGGTGTCCAGGTTGTGTGTATTGGACAGCCTGTGGTTTTTAAGGCGGCTTTCCATTTACCTCGGCGAATGCAGGTTGGTTCCCCTTATTCCGCCTCAGTTACACTATATCGGCGACTGCTGTGCAGACACTGTCTCTGCATACACGTACACCATACTTATTCTACCACGCAAACTTATGTGGTTACACAGGTCTGGTATGAGACGTTCCTGGGGGCGGTGTCCACTGGGGGCCGAACGCACAATAACCCTTTAACCCTGCATTCTGTGTGGAGAGGCGGTGGGATGAGTGGGCTGCTGTTGCCGGTTGTGGGGTGGAGAAACACTGTGGGCTACGGCGGTACGAAGCCTCTCTGTCGTTTCTAGGGCCCCAGTTGAAGTACACGCAATACAAAATACAATGTTAATTACAGAATTATAAATTCACTTTTTAATTGGACACCAGTGATTCCTGCTGCTGGAATCTAGTTCTAAAAGAGAGTTTTGCAGAAATGTCGGCGGTGCAGTACTACGTTTCCGCCTTATGTGACGGGACGTATTTTCATATTCGTGTATGGAATCACGAACTTGCTTATTAGGCAGCAATCGATTTCGTGCTTAGAACTGGTCTGTTCTAATTTCTAAATACTGTAATTCTCTAAGACTACTAAACGGATTTAGGAAGCTGAAACGCCATTCAATTTATATGGTTTGTGGAAGAAAGAGTTACTGACAAGGATAGCACAAGATGAAAAGGCTTACTGCAAGCATAAATAGTTTCCAATAACGTGGAACGTAAAGAATGTTCAAAAAAATATCAGAAACCTCTGTGATTAGAATACTATTGTCCACTGGAACGAAACGAGGCCGGTGTAGAATATAGAAATGAAACCATTAGAAGACTACGAAATTTCCAAAGAACTGTTTAAAGCCGGAATAAAAACGATCGCCAAATCGAAAAAATGCTTAGTAAATAAATATATGGAAGAGAGATTCCGGAAGTTTACAGCATGAACTCTCACCAAGAAATGTATTTGGAACGATGGTTTGCCGGCCGGGATGGCCGAGCGGTTGTAGGCGCTCCAGTCTGGAACTTCGCGGCCGCTACGATCGCAGGTTCGAATCCTGCCTCTCGCATGGATGTGTGTGATGTCCTTAGGCTAGTTAGGTTTAAGTAGTTCTAAGTTCTAGGGGACTGATGACCTCAGAAGTTAAGTTCCATAGTGCTCAGAGTCATTTGAACCATTTTTGAACGACGGTTTGCATGCTTGGGTCTCATTCAGAGATGGCGAGAAAGGAGGGTGTTCCCTAATGAGATAGACTGGCCTAGAAATGTGTGTATGGGGCAGATCTCTGATAATGTAGGAGGTATTCCCGTTGAAGATACCAAGATATCTGGACTGTGATAGAGAGGAGAACTAAATCGAAGTAATATTTCCGCTAATGACTTGAATTACAACATCTATGAACTGCAGCAGTCGCATAGGTCTATTGAGCAGGTGTTCTTCATTGTAACGGATCGATTATCGCGACGATTGTAATTTAAATTGTTGGGCAACTCCTCGATCTGATCGCTTGGAAATCATGTTTGATAAAGTGCCATCTGAGATTGCAGCCATGGTAAAAATGGGGGAGATTATATGTTGAATAATTTTGAAAAATGCGTTGCAGAAAGCAAGTACGCATCACTGGTCACCGCTGTCAGTATTACGACAGGCAACTGGTCACCAATATTGGACAGTCGACTGCAGGCTGGGAATGTGGCAGACATCAAAGAGCACATAATCGCGACGCCAGAAGGCTGCACTTATAAACGTTACAAAATTAATAACAGTTGTCATGTACCAATCTACACAGCCTCACGCTGGAATCGTGAATTTCTGCTGGAACGTTGTATTGAAATCTAGGGTGTGGTTTCTAAGTGGCGGGTAGGCGCATACACTACCATAAAATATAGAGATTTTGATTGTGAATTCTGCTGGAAGTTATTAATAGTTTGGTTACGGAGTACGCTATCGTGATTTGAAATATAGGTTAGTTAAATGTTCAAATGTGTGTGAAATCTTATCGGACTTAACTGCTAAGGTCATCAGTCCCTAAGCTTACAGACTACTTAACCTAAATTATCCTAAGGACAAACACACACAACCATGCCCGAGGGAAGATTCGAGCCTCCGCCGGAACCAGCCACACAGTCCACGACTGCAGCGCCACAGACCGCTCGGCTAATCCCGCGCGGCTAGGTTAGTTACATAAATTCTCTATACATAATTGTGAACTGTTTATGCGAGTGACAGATCACTTATTTTATGGTAGTAAGAATAGGCCTACTCTTTTACTCTAGGGAATTGTCTGTTTACTGTCGTAATTATCAATTTTTCCCTCTAGATTTCTTCTGGTTAGTTAGATTTCAGTGAAACAAATCATGATTTATCCCCGTTTTTTAAATATTAATAATCTCAGGAATTTAAATTAAAGCCCCTTTTTTGTGGCTTTTCCCTTAGTATCTGACCTCATTCGAAACACTCAAGTTTCCTTGGACCAGGCAGTTTATCGAACATTTTCACCTGAGGAACATAAAGAGCCTATAAGACAATGTTACCACTACGGCAGAGCGTAATTACTGAAGTATGTGTTTTTTTTTCCACGCACTGACCTAGGCGTCGCAGTGACTGGCGTACACGACTTGAGTTCTGGAGTTGGGGATGTGAAGAACGCCGGCCGCGGTGGTCTCGCGGTTAAGGCGCTCAGACCGGAACCGCACGACTGCTACGGTCGCAGGTTCGAATCCTGCCTCGGGCATGGATGTGTGTGATGTCCTTAGGTTAGTTAGGTTTAAGTAGTTCTAAGTTCTAGGGGCTGATGACCACAGAAGTTAAGTCCCATAGTGCTCAGAGCCATTTGAACCATTTTGATGTGAAGGAGAGTGATTTAGAAACCGATCAAAACAGATTGTGAGACTTTTTCTTAGTAGGATTTTGGAGGGTGGTGACGCTATATGCCCATGTACAGATCACGCAAATCCCGTAAGTGAAGGGGTGGTGGTATGTCGACGGGGGTTACCGTCCAGCAGTTTCCGAAATGTGTTCCTTAGTGTTCAGATCAGACTTCAACGTGAGTTCTCTATGCATCTTCTCAGATCACTGTAGTACGATTAGGGCCTTGTAAAACTGGCAGTTATGGTGCTGGAAAGACATCAGGCATGAGGGATGCAGGTGATCCACTGTATTGTTTATGTAGTTCCCATTCTTTCAGTAAGTGTCAGAAGTGCTTCGGAAACCCAGATACCATCCTCCGTAGCGTAGTACTTCCCTCACCAGCCTACGTGCTTGACGCAGTGCATGTTTTGAGTAGCAGTTCGCCTTGATGACGGCTTACCCAGTCGCCACCATCGACTGGGTGTGACAAGGGATTTGATTCATCTGATAAGGCAACAAATTTCGATCCATCAGAGGTTCAGTCTCGTTGAACCGGTACCCCTGGAATAGTAACTATCAACGATAAAATCCACTACAATTTAATAATTATTCATTTCTAGAGACGAAAGCACCACCCTGTTTCAATACATATGTATTGCAGGTGTCTCTGCAAAATTTAAAGTGAATAATAATACCTACCCACTTGACTAAGGTGATAAAAGCTAAACACAACCATCAGATATTCGTAGGATCAAAACCTTATAAGTACATTAAAATGTGAGTGCACAAAGGTTGCATAACTAAGTTTAGGATCGGTTGAAATATGTGAAAATAGTGCACTCCTGGGGTATGGTATGCAAGAGAGAATCCTCTTCAGTCCTAGGTCTCACAGAAGGTCTCTTGCTGAGGAGTACCACCGTCAAAAGGAAAAAAATATATGAAGAATCTGCGACTCGAGATCGCAAATGCCCCATTGCAAAACTTACAATCGTCCACGCTTAGAGAGGCGTGCCGCTCATGGATCCGCATAAAGACAGACAGGCGATCTTTCGAACACTGAAAGGTTAAAAAAAAAAAGTTACGTAGACTGTGCAGCTGCAGGTATGTGAGGGAAACAATGTAACCACTGAATAAAGTTTGCCACTCAGCAGTGTTGGGTAGACACAAATCAGACCAGTACGAAGCGCAGCCCAAAGTCGAAATGCCGACGTGAGTGGCCGTGTTTTCGTAACATTAGCGACTGGGCTGCTCACACCACCTGGGTGTCAAAATTAAAATTTCGGTACAGGCTGACAGCAGGTCGAAGAAACCACAAAGTGTCATCCGTTGTGGTGAAAACTAACTTCTCACATGGATTAGCGTGAGACTAACTGCAGATTTCCGCGTCTGCAAGGAACCGACCAACAGATTAATAGCACGGTAAACTGATGAATTTCCTGCAATGTTACTCAAGAACGGATGTAGCACGCTTAGGGAGCACAGTCTCAAATTGTCACTAATTTGTACATGTAAAAAGTTATTGGACAACTAATACAAATGGAAGAAAACCTGTAAGACACATAGCCTACAAGCAACCACAGCAGAACCACCGAAGTTAGAGAACTTTTGATCATATTTAGAATAGGTATACAACGATAATGACAATGGAAAATTTTTAACGAATATTGCTCACAGCAGCACTGACAACGTCACTAAAATCTAAACTAAAACCAAGATAATAGAACCACTGGTTTCTTTCCAGACGTGTGTGCCAAGTTTGGTTGAAATCTATATATTGGGCTCGAGAGATGTTCATCCCAGGTGTGTGAGATATGTTACGTATTTATCTGATTCTCTGGTGCTATGCACTATACGACTTCGGAGGGTATGGTAAACTTATCTGTGTTACCCAGTTGTGTCCTTTATTATTACATCCCGGGACACTTTGGCTGAACTGGAAACGTTAGCACCTGTAGTGTTCATTCTCATGATCTGACACAATGAACAAATATGCAGTCATAACAGCTGGTTTTTGTAAATGACGTTTAAGAAAAAGGTACCGCTCATAATATCTTTACGTGTAAGACTACTTTTCTTTATAATCTGTTGATTACGTATCATCCATGACTCGACCCATTCTACGCACGCAACCTGATAATTTTTTCTCAACTTTCTTCTCCTTCTCGGAATAACAAACGTCCAGATAGCTTACATTTAGGATAAAATAATTTGCAGTATTGGGATGTGTCATTGTAACTAATAAAACAGCTAAACTGTCGATGTTTTGACCGACTTGCTGCGCTACTCTTCAGGGCGGTTTACCGTCGTACACGGGTGAAATTCTTCCTTTATAGTCTGTCATTTTCGGTAATCTGGTGGCAACCAGCGTTACATATCTGTCACAGGTCAATTTGAAGAGGATGTTATGGAGGGTTTGCTGTAGAGTACGCTAGTGCCTGTGCTACCCTGGTAGCATTTTGGAAGACAACTCTAGCAGGAGATTGGTAGAAGCTAGAAAAGCGGCTGTCTGTTGCCTGTGCCTCTCTGGTAAGTGATATGTGGACAACTGTCGGTAGTGAATGGAAGGTAACAGCAAATCGGCAGCTTGTATCCTAGAGATGGTGTTTTCCTGCGTCGTGCATCAGTCACTCACGTATTTCAGAGAGGCCTCAAGATCCTAGATTTATTGAGGTCCACTGGAGAATGCAGTTGTATGCGAACGAAGGTGTGAATGCGGCGCAGTGTATGCTGGTGAAACCGACAGACTGAAACCGACAGACCCGTTAGCACACGAGCGTCACGACTGGGACAGAACAGCAAGTCAGCTGTAGAAGAACGGCACCAACAAACTCGCGAGCATGCTCAGCAACCGTGGGTGGAGGAACTGTAAATAAGGGTGGCTGTTGAATAATTAAACGCCCTAACAACATGAATAGGGGTTGATGGCTATAAGTTGCCTGCGGCCTTGTTATAAACGCTTCCAGCGTTATATTGTAAAAATTGCGTGACAAAGTTAGGCGTTGCCATTTGTATTAGTAGCGGCCAGTGCCGATTACGTCAGCATTATCCCTCACACGTTTCCGCCTACCGTAAAGACCAGTCTTATCATTCTGGTTTTTGTTCATCATCTTCAGCCACTGTTTTTAGAGAATGCCGATGTGAAGAAACAGAACACTAGTTGCGTTAAAAATGTTTTTTTTTTTTTAACGCAACTGATGTGTTATTTCTTCATGTCGGATATCTTGTTATTCCATTCACAATGTCAACTCAGTCCCCCGCCCCCCCTCCCCACCTCTCCCAGCACAATTGGATTTCTTCTTTGTGGCGCCTATACTTGCTTCACACAGTCAAAGAGAAGAACTGGACGTGATGAATGCTCAAAAAGTAATAAGATTCCTTCTCACAGTGGCACTAAAATTATGTTATACTACAATTTCAAAATAACCATTTGAAATATTTACCGAAAATTACGAGAAAATATAATGTAAAATAAAAATATAGGCACACAATATTGCCATTTCGATATCGATATATCGTCAAAATATATATCGCCTTTATATATCGATATTTTATTGAGAAGACTGTGGATATATCGATATTTTGTCAACAGGTCTAGTAGCCTCCAGATAACCGAAAATGACAGTATATAAAGGAAGAAATTCACCAGTATACAGCAGTGAAGAGGACAGCAGCATATTAGTAGAAACATCGGCCATTTAGCTGTTTTAGTAGTTGCAGTTACGTTGCCCAATACCCAAAATTATTTCATTCGAAGTGACATCGGCTGTGGAAGCCTACGAACTTATATCAGCACGTGAATTTCATTTTGTAGTTTAATCAAGATCCTAATCCTCTGAGTTTTTCATTCAGTTACGTGGAAATACGCGTAATAGCTAATTGTTTGCCTACATATTGGTTTATGGCCAATTTTTTTCACGTTATTATTGGTGTTATGATAAACTATTTCTTCTGCTTTTTACACCTCTGGTGCCGGCCGGGGTGGCCAAGGAGTTAAAGGCGCTGCAGTCTGGAACCGCGCGACCGCTACGGTCGCAGGTTCGAATCCTGCCTCGGGCATGGATGTGTGTGATGTCCTTAGGTTAGTTAGGTTTAAGTAGTTCTAAGTTCTAGGGGACTGATGACCTTAGAAGTTAAGACCTATAGTGCTCAGAGCCATTTGAACCATTTTTTTTTTTTTACACCTCTGGTGCTCGAATGTTTCGTGAGTTTGTCCTTAACATAACTAATAATTTATTTTGAGTCCATAACTAGTTTTTTATATATTGTTAACATGCAACATTGTGTGCCAGGCTAACTAACACATTGCTAGTCTTGTTCTGTTTAGTGGACATCAGATGTATTTCGTATCAATTTTCCATTACGTGGATCGTCTCACTGCATTACTTCAACCATGAGCTATCCTAGTCATTCGTGAGGAATATATGAACATTTATTGGTACAGAACAACAGATAATTGTACTTCCACTTCTCACATCACGACGCATTTTATGATCATGCCTTGGTCCTCAGCTAGATACATCTACAGGGATTGGAGAAAAATATGGAAACAGCACGAGAAATTCATGCTGAAATATGAATTCAGATGCTACCCTAGCTGCAGGTTGCACATTTCTACTTGACCACAAACGGCAGATGTCCTCAATACATTGCATGTGTCATTCCTGGTCAGAATAATGTCTGTGTAGTTGTGAGTTTAGTATGTCGGAGCCAAGTGAATTCGAACGTTAGCAAATTGTTGGTGTTGGGTTGGTTGGTGCTTCCGTAACCAAAGGAACCGAAGTGTTTGGGTTTCAGGAGGCACCACACCAAAGATTTAAACTGCACACAGTGAAAGAGGAAAGCCATTATCCACTAAATCGCAACGCAGATGAAAGTCTGTGTGCTGAGTCACCGTGACGAACGGTCACTGAAGCCACCGCACAACTGAAAGCCGCATTCGCCATGTCTGCCCCGAAACAACATGAAGCGAGCTCCAGAAGCTGGGCGCTACAGTGCGAACTGTAATGCAAATGTTCTTACAAGTAAAGCGTGGAGCCGAAGCAATAAACCCCGGTGAATGTAGTAATGGAAGAATGTCATTTACCAGGATGAGTTTTCTTCCATATTGTTTCAAATGTCTGGCCGAATTTACGTCACAAGTGTGAAACATGGTAGGAGTTCTGTGGTGATTTGGGCAGCCATATCGTGGTGTTCCACTGTCCTGATGCTTATTCTACAAGATCACTTTACTGACTGTTTTGGTTGACCAGGTCAATCCGATAGTACAATGTCTGTTCCCAAATGATGATATTTTATTTTATTGTTTATTTCCATAACAAGTTCAGCAGAACCAAATTGAGGACCAAATCTCCAAGGTTATGGAACTTGTCAGTACATGAAATTACAACATGAAAGTGATAACAGATAAAAAGAAAGTGTGTATGAACCAGAAAAAAGTCAAGCCATGAGATTAAGTAAACGCAATCAACAGTAGAGAAGACCGGGGCACGTTGGCCATAGGGGCAGGATGGCCCAGTCGAGTTAGTTCATACAATAGACGCTAGATCGTGCTGGGAATCAATCAGCAGGTTGGTAGCACTGTCCTGCTCCCTCTACAGGAGCAATATGGTCGGCGGAGCAGTTTTGGACGAGTTGTGTTGATTAACTGTTTTTGTGCGTGTGTGAGTAAAATTCTACTCGTCGGTTAAATGTGTGTTATGTCAAGTTTGCTTACTGTAGGCGCAAGAGGTGAGTAGTATAATTAAGCGTCGTAGTTTAAGGATTATTTCTATATGGCATACAATTTAAATTGCTTCAGTGGGTAATGTGAAGAACAGAATTTATTGTAAACATCGCGATGGGGCAGGTTGGCCCAGAGACGACGGGGCACGATGGCCACCCGGGCCAACCTGCCCTGTCCTATATATTTTTTTAAACTCGATGAAAGATTTGTTATTTTTAATGATAATAATATTTATAATTTGTCGAGTTTATGAAATTATTAACATAATTTTTGAAGTTAAACATATTTTGATACGTTTCAGAGGTCAAACGATCCTCATATTCACGAGATAAAAAGCGTTTTAAAAAGAAAAAACCAACCTGCTAATTTTGTTATAATCGTAAATAGCGATCTGAGTAGTCAGAATCTGGTTCATTTCTTTCTTTTTAGAACATCAGAGTTACTGCCTTAGTTTAAATCATTTGTTTTATCTATAGGAACATAAAAATGGTGCGAAATTATAAAAGAAAAAGTGAAAGAGGAACGATATCTCAAGGTACTACGCTAAAAGCAGTTTTAGAAGTAAAAGAAGAGGGAAGATCTGTGAGGGCTACTAGCGAGGTATTTGGGATTCCAAGAAAAACTTTGGGGAGGTACTGTGCTAAGTACAAACAGACCTCATGTCAGCCTACACAGTCAATTGAACTTCAGGAAACTGAAACTGAACCTCAACCTCAGCCAATGGACCAAAACCCTCAGCCTGGAGGAGTCCCACAAATACTTAATGACAAAAAGAAGCCTTGGAATAAATTTGGCTATGATAAAAGATTTCAGGTATGAAATGTTGTTAACTAAAATTATTTTTATTTGCAAAACTGTTTTTCAATTTCTAATGTTTTTTTCTCTATCCCTGCCATTGCTATTGTGTCTATCTCTACGTCATCTTGTGCACTGTAGGCCTACTGATTTCTCTGTCTCTCTCTCTCTCTCTCTCTCTCACACACACACACACACACACACACACACACACACTCACACATGCACACACACACATGAAAACAAAAACTGTGCCTCTATGCATAACTTAACTAGAGTTGTTTATTTACAGATATTTAATTCTGAACAATATGATATGCTTGAACAATACTTCATGAAGGCAAGTGACATATATTACGGTCTATCCCCAAAAAGAAGTCAGGCGGTTTGCGTATAGATATGCTATTGCATGCTACAGTAAAATACCCCAAACATGGACCGAGACAGAAATGGCGGGAAGTGATTGGTCCACAGGATTCTTCAAGAGGCACCCTCAACTCTCCATTCAGTCTCCTCAAGCAACTAGTTTAGTCCAGTGCACCAGTTTCAACAAGCATAATGTGGTACTGTTTTTTAATAATCTCGACAAAGTTTTAAAAAGATTAAAAGTGACCCCTGCGGACATCTGGAACATTGACGAAACTGGAGTAACTACCGTCCAGCGTCCTCATCGTGTAGTTGCTCGAAGAGGTTATCGCCAAGTAGGGCGAGTGACATCAGCTGAGAGAGGGTCACTGGTTACGATCGCTTTTGCAGTTAGTGCGTTGGGTAAAAGTGTGCCTCCATTTTTCATCTTCCCGAGGGTCAGCTTCAAACCTCATTTTACCCTTGACGGCGAAATTGGGTGTGATGGAGCAGCTCATCCTTCTCGATGGATGACGGAGACAAACTTAGCAAAATATATGAAACATTTAGTTCTACACGCTCGCTGCTCAAAAGAACGCCCTTGCTTGGTTTTGATTGATAATCACAGTTCACGTCTCGACTCTGAAGTTCTTGATTATTGTAAAGATAATGGAATCACCTTTCTATCTTTTCCGGCGCATTGTAGCCACAAGCTGCAGCCTTTCGACAGTAGTGTTTATGGGCCTTTTAAAAAGTTCGTGAACTCAGCATGTGACGCATGGGTTACCAATAATAAACGGTCTATGACTATTTACGACATCCCGACTATAGTGCGAATAGCACTTCCAAATGCTGCAACTCCCAATAACATAATCTGTGGATTCAAGGTAACTGGGACCAATCCCTTTAACAAAAATATTTTTACTGACAGTGATTTTATGCTTTCCTACACTTAATACAGGCCAGACCCCAAGCACTGAAAACAGTCCATCAACTCGAGCTGAGATAAACGTAAGACCGTTTCCAACTCCAGAAGAGGTCAGACCTTTTGAAAAAGCAGAGCCCAGAAAAAGAATGGGAGCAGGAAAAAGGAAAAGAGTTTCTGCCATAGTGACAGACACTCCAGTATAAAAAGCCCTCGAGGAAGAACAAAAAGGTGCGAAAGAAAAGAAGGCGAAAGCATTGGGAAGAGAACTTAAATCACAGGCTAAAGAAGAACTTTTTCAAAAAGAGAGTAGGAGCAATGGTAGAATGAAATTAACTAAATCAACTGCAGTAGGTCGAAAACGCAAGAAGAAACCAATGGAAAAGGACGATGATGGTGGTGATGATGATGAGGAAGATGAAGATTCACTGTGCCTAAGGTGTCTCACGCCTTTCTCAAACAGTCAACGTGGAGCACAATGAATTCAGTGCATAAACTGCGAGCGTTGGGCTCATCAGACATGCGTGAAAAATGAAATCCGTGGACTATTTTATGAGTGTTATAACTGTGCTGATCCTTTGGATGTGGACAGTGATTAAAGTTGATTGGTTTATATTAAGACACTATAATTCCTAATAATTTTAAGCTTTCCCATTGCCATAATAAAATGTTAAGCGTTTAACTCAATATTCAAATTGATCTGATGTACATTAAAGTATGTTTCTTGAAAACTATTCGTTTTATTTTGATGTTCTAAGGTTATACTAGTTTAACTTATCAAAATATTACATGGGTCAACGTGCCCCAGCCTCTGGGCCAACTTACCCCGAGGTAGGGGCAGATTGGCCCACTTGACATATGTCCAGTAATTAATTTTTTTAAACTTTTAACTCATATTTTGAAGGTTAATACTTGTGATCCAGATTCAGTAAGACTGCTCTAAATATTTAGCAATAATTTCATAAATTAAAATATGTAAAAAATTAATATAATTTAAAAAAAATATGGCCAACGTGCTCCGGTCTCCCCTACAACAAGAATCAGTTTAATTTTTCAAGGAACTCCTCGAAAGAGCAGAAGAAGTGACCCATGAGGGAACACTTAAGTTTCGATTTGAAAGCGCGTGGGTTATTGCTAAGATTTTTGAATTCTAGTGTTGTCTGATTGAAAATTGATGCAGCAGTATACTGCGCTTTTCTGCACAAGAGTTAAGGAAGTCCGATCCAAATGCAGGTTTGATTTCTGCTATTAACTGAACGAAAGCTGATTATTCTTGGGAGTAAGCTAATATTGTTAAGAAGAAGTGACAGTAATGAATACATATATTAAGAGGCCAATGTCAAAATACCCATACTCTTGAACAGCAGTCGAGAAGAGTTTCGTGAACTTACACCACATAATGTCCCAGCCGCCCGTTTCTGAGCCAAGAACATCCTTTAAAAAAGGGAGGTTACCCCAAAATATAAGCGCATTAAAATAAGCAAAGTAGACTAATTTTAGTGTCGAACCATCACTCACTTCACATACCGCTGGAATAGTGAGAATGGCAGCATTACGTCTTTGAACAAGATCCTGAACGTGGGCTTTCCATGACAGTTTACTACCTATCTGAACAAGAAATTTGAACTGGTCAGTTCAATATCCCCATTCCGTGAAATTAAAACGTCATGTTTTGTTAAATTGTGTGTCAGAAACTGTAAAAATTGAATCTTACTGTGACTTAAAGTCAGTTTATTTTCTACAAGACATGAACTTATGTCATGAACTGCTCTGTTTCAAACCAAGCCAGTGTTGCACACAACATACTTTACTACCAAGCTAGTGTCATCAGAACACAGAAATATTTTAGAGTTACCCGTAATAACACAGGGCATTTCATATAAATATGGAACAGCAGTGGCCCTAACACTGATCCCTGGGGCACACCCCATTTGACCGCACCCCACTCAGACTACACAGCCATTCTTAACACTGTAAATAATGACCTTCTGCTGTCTATTGCTAAAGTAGGAGGTGAACCAATTGTGAGCTACCCCCCATATTCCATAATTGTCCAACTTCTGGAACAATAGTTTGTGATCAGTTAAATCAAAGAATATGCCTAGCGTTCGAAACCTTATATTTAACCCACCCAGTATTTCACAGAGAAAACAGAATAAAGCATTTTCAGTTGTTAAACGCCTTCTAAAGCCGAGCTGTAAATTTGATAGAAAATCGGGCGATATAAAATGATCAGTTACACTTACATACACAGCCGTTTCAATAACTTTGGCAAACACTGATGGCACAGGCATATGTCTAAAATTGTCTACATTATCCCTTTCTCCCTATTTGTAAAGGGCCTTTACTAGAGCGTACTTTAATCGTTCAGGAAACTGACCATTCCTAAAGGAAAAAGTACAAATATGGCTAAATACAGGGCTAACATGTGCAGCATTGTACTTTAATATTCTGCTAGGCATTCCATCATATTCATGATAGTCCTTAGTCTTCAGTGATTTAGTGACTCAATCTCCTCCTTGTCTGTATCACAGAGGAGTATTTGAGACATCAATTTCGGAATGGCATTAGCCAAGAGAAGTATATGATTCCCTGTAGAAACTAAACTTTTCTTTAATTCATCAGCAATGCTCACAAAGTGATTGGTAAATACTGGACACATTATTATACTATAACAGACGTATTATACTAGATCAGACATGTGATTACATTTTCACGCAACATGGGTCCATAGATCCTGAGAAATCAGTACCCAGAACAATCACCTTCGGCCGTAATAACGGCCTTGATACGCCTGGACATTGAGTCAAACAGAGCTTGGATGATGTGTACAGGTACAGCTGCCCATGCAGGTTCGACACGATACCACAGTTCATCAAGAGTAGTGACTGGCGTATTGTGACGAGCCAGTTGCTCGGCCACTATTGACCAGACGTTTTCAATTGGTGAGAGATCTTGAGAACGTGCTGGCGAAGGCAGCAGTCGAACATTTTCTGTATCCAGAAAGGACCGTACAGGGCTTGCAACATGCGGTCGTGCATTATCCAGCTGAAATGTAGGGTTTCGTAGGGATCCAATGAAGGGTAGAGCCACGGGTCTTAACACATCTGACATGTAACGTCCACTGTTCAAAGTGCCGTCAATGCGAACAAGAGGTGACCGAGACGTGTAACCAGTGGCACCCCATACCATAACGCCGGGTGATCCACCAGTATGGCGATGACGAATACTCGCTTCCAATGTGCGTCCACCGCCATGTTGCCAAGCACGGATGCGACCATCATGATGCTGTAAACAGAACTTGGATTCATCCGAAAAAAATGACGTTTTGCCATTCGTGCATACAGGTTCGTCGTTGAGTACACCATCGCAGGCGCTCCTGTCTGTGATGCAGCGTCAAGGGTAACCGCAGCCATGGTCTCCGAGCTGATAGTCCATTCTGCTGCAAACGTCGTCGAACTGTCCGTGCAGATGGTTGTTATCGTGCAAACGTCTCCATCTGTTGAATTAGGGATCGAGACGTGGCTGCACGATCCGTTACAGCCATGCGGATAAGATTTCTGTCATCTCGACTGCTAGTGATACGAGGCCGTCGGGATCCAGCACGGCGTTCCGGATTACCCTCCTGCACCCACCAATTCCATATTCTGCTAATAGTCATTGGATCTCGACCAACGCGAGCAGCAATGTCGCGATACGAAAACCGCAATCGCGATAGGCTACATTCCGACCTTTATCAAAGTCGGAAACGTGATAGTTCACATTTCTTCTCCTTACACGAGGCATGACAACAAGGTTTGACCAGGCAACGCCGGTCAACTGCTGTTTGTGTATGAGAAATGGGTTGGAAACTTTTCTCATGCCAGCACGTTGTAGGTGTCGGCAACGGCACCAAACTTGTGCGAATGCTCTGAAAAGCTAATTATTGGCATATCACAGCATCTTCTTCCAGTCGGTTAAATTTCGCGTCTGTAGCACGTCATCTTCGTGGTGTCGCAATTTTAATGACCAGTAGTGTATTATCCTGTGAATCAGCTATTCTATAGCATACCACATACATTTTGTCTTCGTAATAACATTTTAAGCACCCTGCAGTACTGTTTGTAATGGTCTACTGTAACTTGATTGTGACTTCTTCTAACATTTAGATATAATTCCCACTTTGTTCTACATGATATCCTTATCTCACTAGTCAGCCACCCGGACTGCCTTTTACTGCTAGTACCCCGTTAAGAGCGTTCTAATGGAAAGCAACTCTCAAAGAGCATGAGAAATGTGTTAAGGAAAGCACTATATTTGGCATCTATGTTATCGGCTCTATAAACATCCTGCCACTCTTGTTCCTTGACGAGGTTTAAAAACTGTCTATTGCTGTTGGATTAACTTTCATACATAGTTTGTAAAGATGTGGCATATTGTGTTCCAAGGCAACTGGGCCACTGCTCACACAGATCACGAAGTCAGTGACTGGTTTTGTGAGGACGAGGATGGATTGACGCATCTACTCTAGCCATCAGTCACCTGATCGAATTATTAAAGAGCCTTTGTGGTCTAATTTGGAAAGGAGAGTGCTTGATTATTATTCAACTATATCATCATTACCCGAAATTGCCTCCTGTTTTTGGAAGAATGGTACAAGATTTTCTTGAAAACCATGCAGGACGTGTATTTATCCACTTGTAGACGACTGGAGGTTGCTTTGGAGGCCAAAGACTTTCCTGTACCATATTAGGCATGACAATGTGCTGTGTTTTTGGTGTTTCCATATTTCGTCCATCCTCTGTATATTACGAAGTGTCTAATTTGAGACACAGTCCCAGTGGCAGGTTGCTTTCAGGAGCAAAAAAAAAAAAAAATATTTTCAATATTTCATACAATTGTCAACCGAATTTAAAATGAGAAATGGTGCCACAATCGACTGTTTATGAATTGTAATCTAATGTTAAATGTTTAGCACAATAAGTCACACTTTGGTTATAAACTGTGAATACGTTTTGAGACAGAGCAACTCAAGGCGCTCAAATACCCAGAGTTTATTTATCCAACAAGTTTTTAGACAGAAATCCGCATACACCATTGAATGTAACTGCAGAGTAAAGTTGTGAAATCACA
This sequence comes from Schistocerca serialis cubense, assembly GCF_023864345.2. Classification (NCBI taxonomy): domain Eukaryota; kingdom Metazoa; phylum Arthropoda; class Insecta; order Orthoptera; family Acrididae; genus Schistocerca; species Schistocerca serialis. The sequence continues at coordinate 70,957,436 of NC_064645.1, forward strand.
ACTTCCTCCCCCACGCTACCTCTGTCTCTCAGAGTGGCACTCACTCCCTACATCTTCCACTGATCGTTGTCCGACTTCGCCTACAGTTTACACACTCTGTAACTCCCTCATGTAACATGCAGGTTATTCTATAATAATGACGTAACACAAGACTTATCATCCCGCCCCTTCTTATCATCAGTGTACTACATACATTACTTTCTTCACCGATCCTGTGTGGGACCTCTATTCCATCAGCCTACCTAACTTCAAATACCTTTCTATAGCACCACATCTCAACCGCTTTGCCCCTCTTCTATCCATACCCACCACATTTTGGGCGAGCTACACAGTTCCGTTCCCGAGGGGAACCACACCACCTTTTACTTACAAAGTAACTAAGAGCCCTAAGTAAAGGATCAGTCTTTACATAACAGCAACCAAACATATTTAATAAAACAGAACATTTGCAACTATTGCTATTTCTATAAAAAATTATTTAAACAAAATTATCAAACTCAAAGATGACCAAAGAGATTATGTGAGAAAGACAAAACATATCATTTACTCATATTGTGCATATTACAAATATTACACTTCATTACAGTATCGAATTAATCATACACTGCCGGGATGGTTCCTCTGAGAGGGCACGGCCGACTTCCTTCCCCATCCTTCCCTAATCCGATGAGACTGATGACGACGCTGTCTGGTCTCCTTCCCCAAAACCAACCAACCAACCTAATCATACACTAATTACAGAAGTTCAACGATGTGTTGTTGAACAAAACAGAAAGGTAAATGAATCAACAAAAGGTATGTAGTGTGTAAGCTATGGTTTTACAATCTTAAATATTACCATAGTATTTGCAGCCGAGGTGAATGGCAAACGTATTTTAAGGCGATGAAATGTTTCATTGTCACAGAGTCTCTCTTTTAGAGATGACACAGAAGCTGCTCAGCTCTTTGAGAGGCAACAAGAGAGCTCTTAATGAGACTTTGGATGTGCGAAACCAAGTTCTGCTCAAATTAAGCCGAAAATACTGCTGCGCAGCCACACCAAGCAGAAAAGAACTCCTGGGCAAAGAAATTCGCACAGTTGCCCTGTTGTTCGCCTTGTTCAGGTAGCCAGCAGCAGATGGGGTAACGTTGCCGACTGGGCGTTTTCGCCACTGCGGCGTGCAGCAGCCAGTAGTACTGCCCGCGCAACGAGCCGTGAGGCACTCGAGGGCCGCGGCGAGTGTGCAGGCACATGTAATAAGGAGAGCGAGAATTGCCGACAAGGTTTTAATTAAAACGAGAAACGGATGTTTAATTAAGAGCCGGAGCCTTTAGAAATATTATAAAGTACTGGGCGGATGGAGTGGCAGGAAACTGCGAACCCTGCCGCACATTCCACGCCCCGTGTCCTTCACGTATGTTCCGCGCGCAGAGACGAGAGGCCGCCCGAGCGGCCGTGAATATCACTGGCTGGCCGTGTTGTGCGCGGATAAAACGCTGAGTGTCTTTCGTTGGGGAAATAAAATTTTTTTCGCTGTGTTGAGCTCCGACATGCTACTGTAGCGCAACAGCTGTCGGCCTGCTCGTCCCAGAACAACAGCCGCCGGTAGTTGTACAGTGGAGAATGTCTTGTCTAGCCCTCATTAAACCAGGTCTCTGGTTCCACTGGATATTATTATTCTTATTATTTTGGAACAGTTACTTCACAGTATCAGATACTTTGCAAAAAAGAGCAGCACCAATTGACGTATAAATCTGTAGTATTCCACTACCTTTCAGGATTGCAACAGAATGACGTCCACATTTTACCACGTTATTTCGGCTGACAGTTGCTTAGCAACCTTCAGATGAGTATTTTACACGACGTAAAACACTCAGCAGAAATATGGCTGTACGTCTGTCAGCCGAAATATCGTAGAGACATACGTCATCCCACCACAGTTCTGAAACTTCATGGTACTGTCATTAAACTGGGAAATTCCGAGATAAAAATAGTAATTATTAGATTAAATTCAGGAAATTATCATACACAGATTCTTGAACGGTGTCAATTAACGAATTAACTCTGAGCTGGCATGGCATCATACTCCCACCCCTCTGCCGTTTTGTTAGACATGTACAGTGACTTCGAAGAGGTAGAAGGTACTTGTATCCAGGCAAGGAACTTAGGTTTAGGAAATCAGAACTGCTGAAAACATGGTTAGTGATTGGTATTGCAATTTAACGACTCCAGATTAGAAGAATAACAGGGGGAATTGAAGACTTTTTTTTTCAAAGTGACAGAAATCAACATTTTAGGGAGTCATGGAACAACAAATAATTCTTTAAATAAAAAATAAACATCTAATATAACACGTTTGACATTCCAACTAAGAATTTTAAAATAACTTATCGTAGCTGAGTGGACATTCCTAACCACATAACGTTAGTTCTAAATTAGTGATTGTAAAGTATTCACATATATGAAAATACTAGTAAGTCTTACAGCAAAAGACATGGGGCAAATAAAATTCATATTTTATGCATCAGTAGTTCACCTGCTAACTATACTGCCGGAGAAAGGACAACGACGTTGATTTTGATCAGATGTAAATGTCGTGTGATTAGGGCCTCCCGTCGGGTAGGCCGTTCACCGGCTGCAATTCTTTCGATTTGACGCCACTTGCACGTCGATGGGGATGAGACGATGAGGATAGGGACTACGAACACCCAGTGCCTGAGAGGAGAAAATCCCCGACCCAGCCGGAAATCGAACCAGGACCCTTAGGATTGACATTCTGTCGCGCTGATCACTCAGCTACCGGGGGCAGACTTTGATCAGATGACGGCATATGCCACCTGCAGTTTAGTAGGTTTACCGACAATGGTTTCAACGTCGTCCGCGGACAGATAGCGCCATCCGCGTCTGCCGTTTAATAGGGAATGCTCACAGCTCAAGGAATCAACATAGCGCTAACGTGTGAAACAAGCAGGCAAACAGGCAACAATGCGACGGAGAGCACTCGTGCTTCCTAGAGCCAACAGAGCGAGTTGGAAAGTTGTCACAAGGTGGCCTTCCGAGAGGCGGAATGGTGTTTTGACGAATTGCGACACACGTTGGATGTTGTGCGTCAGTAGTGCCACGATAATGGCATCGGTGGTCTCATGAACATTCTTCACGACATTCTCAACGTCCACTATCACAAACGTCTACGAGGATCGTCGTATTGTAAGGGTAGCAGTGGCAGACTTACAGCTACTATAGTACAGGTAAGAGGGCTTGTGACTAGAGGTCTGCGCGTATAAGAAAAGTGCAATCCGCATCCGCACCGCATCCGCAAGGTCCTAATCCGCAACCGCATCCGCAGCAATTAATCCGCATCCGCAAGTTCCTTATCCGCATCCGCATATATTTAAGTTTTGAATGAGTAATTAATAGTAATAGACAGTAGTACTTAGAATTATGGTATGTAATGACATAGTTATTGTTAGGGTGCCATTTCTGGGACAACTTAACTACTTTTGACTTCTTAAATCACAGGAAATGCTCTATACCTACTCTAAAACAGACCATTCCAAACATGAAAGCATTGGCGCTCCGGAGCACACACAGTAGCGGCTCGGATGTCGTGAGATAGGAAACGCTATTTAAAAAAATAATATTCACTGTAATAGTATTAAATGATGAAAGTACGTGTATAGAAATAATTATATTTCGCTGCTCTTGTGCCAAGGCAGCTGAAAATGACGATGGTTTTCAACTGTTACTAGCACATTGCATCATTTACCGACAGTTTTTTTGTACTCACTGCTTGGATGTGTCAAATTTTGAAGCCATTCATGTCATCTGATGATTATATTATAGCTTACGCCTTCAGTCCTCATCATTTCCAGGTGTAAATATTTACAGTATTAGGCCTTCACTGCAAAACGCTTGCGCACCTGTGAAAAAGTTAAACTGCCAGCAATAATTGACGTTGTGTGGAAGAAATAATTCGTCTTCCGAAGAGTGACAACAAAATCAGTGGTTATAGAAATTAGGAGTGGTTGGATGAGATAGCAGTTCCTTAGCACTCACTGCACCGTACTTGGCCCCCACATCAATAAGAAACTGTGCCGTCTCGAGAAACCCAGATCCACACCCAACTTCGAATGGTAAAATGTCTTTGCTGACAAGATTGATAAGTTTTTCTGTCGCGGCTGTCTTCAAATTTGGCGGAACTTCAGGAACTTTCACGTTCTCTCTTGGTATTTAAATAAGTAATTATGCTACTTTGTCGAGCCTCACACGAATGTTTTAGCAAATTCGAAGTTCCACTTTTGTGTCCAGTCTAGGAATAAACTTTTTTACATGCAAAACAAGCCACTATATCTTTTATCTTTTCGTTGCCATCAAATACGTATGCGAATTTTTTCCAAATTGGCGATTTCAATTTGTTTTCCTTCACTAATGGAAAATCACCTTTCTTCAGCTTACATTGTATCCATAGATATGGTGTTCATTTGAAGAAAGAACTCACTGATATTTGCTACGATGCACGTTGTCGGTCGTTCACTACTAACCGCTAACTGAAGTCAACGGAAAATTGCACCAGGCACCTGTCTGGTAGACAGTGGGCATGTTTTCCACCCAGAGAGCACTTCGCAGGCCACACAAAAGACACGGTCGCGGAAACGGATTAGGCGTAGGCATCTTGGGTACAGCTACGTCGGTCGTAGCCAGGCGCTGAGCACAACAGATATCCGCTCTACCCGGGCCCTGCAAGATTCCAAGAATGTCAACAGCGTTGAAGTTTTCAACTAACATTGCAACATACGTATTGGGCAGATGCCTTGCTCATTATCCGCAGATGACCCGCGGATATCCGCGCCGGTCGCGATTTTATCCGCCAAGTAAGAAATACCGCGGATATCCGCGGATATATGCGCGGATATCCGCATCCGCGCAGACTTCTACTTGTGACCCCACAAGTGTCCACCCGAACTGTTGCGAACCTGCTGTTAGCAGTGGGACTACGGACACGTACACCTGTAACCCGTCTTCCACTAACTCCGCAACATCCACGTGCACGGCTCGGCTGGCGCGTCAGAGGATCACATGGAAGATGGGATGGCGCAACATAGTCTTCAGCGATAAAAGTATATTCTACGTGGATGCAACTGAAGTTTGTTTGCTCGTACGGTGTAGACCTTGTGAGGGCTGTCTTGTAGAGTGCATGTGCCAAAACACATGGGGCACACACCAGGCCTGGTGGTCTCGGGTACAGTAGGCTTCAACTCTCGTTCACCTGTGGTGTTTCTGGATGGGACACTAACCAGCATTCTGTATGGGCTGAATGTTGTTAGACCTACTCTTCTGCCGTACTTGCAACAGGAAGGTGATGTGTTGTTACAAAAGGATAATGCTCGTCCACACGTTCCCCGTGACACTCAACATGCTCTGCAAGACGTGCAACAACTGCCATGGAAGCACAATCTCTAGACTTGTCTCGAATCGAGCATATGTGCTGTATAATGGGACGAGAAGTGACTGACTCGACTCGTGAACCAACAACTCTTACAGAAGGACGTGAACAGGTCCAGCATGGGTGACGTAACGTATCCGAGGACAGAGTTAGTCATCTGTACGATCGACTGGATGCCATAGCCAGCTCCTGCGCTGGCACCTGACGAGGCTACACCACGTACAGTTATGGGTGTTTCAGCACAGGTCGATGCCTGGCAGCTTCTGCTAGTGATCTATAAATGTAATCATTTCATGTACTGTAGAAGCACTATTGTATCAATAAATCTCGAGTGAACTGGAAACCTCTACATTTGTGCACTATTTTTTTTCAGGCAGGGTATTACCCGTTGCATGCGCCCCACTTTTTTCATCATTAATTCTGCAAGTATTTTCGAAGCAGTTGAAAATTAATAATCATAGTTTTTCAGAAGTATCTGTAGCAATATAGAGACCTGTATGGTTTTAGGAGAAATCCTTTTGCAATTTTTAGTCCGCTTTGAAAAGTGATACGTTAAAAATATATTTTATTAAAATAATTATTTTCTATTTTGTAGCTACGTTTTACTGTTGAAAACTATTGTGGTAGGATCTGACAAGGATCGAGAACGGCTCGAAGAGCACCAGAGAAGGGTCAGCTGCCCAGAGGCCTCCAACAGCAGTTAGCTGACTGTTCAAAAAATGTTCAAATATGTGTGAAATCTTATAGGACTTAACTGCTAAGGTCATCAGTCTGTAAGCCTACACACTACTTAACCTAAATTATCCTAACGAGAAACACACACACCCATGCCAGAGGGAGGACTCGAACCTCTGTCGGGATCAGCCGCACAGTCCATGACTGCAGCGCCCTAGACCGCTTGGCTAATCCCCCGCGGCTAGCTGACTGTGAGCAGAAGGACAACAGCTAGTTGAAAATGCACACGAAAGATGGCAAATTTCAGACTAGTAATCCAAGTGGGAAAACCTAAGGAAAAGCGAAATCTGAGACCAATGGTGTGCAACGAGAAAGATGCGGGAGCACATCAGATACAAAACTGAAGGCAGGTACGTGGTGCAGCAAGCTTTGTTGTGAGGCCGTTATCACTACTTGGCCTTAAGATGTGCGTGGCCCAACGCTGTTATGAGCGCTCAAACATGTAGCTGCGCTGTCTGGCAACGTTCATCCGTTTCCAAGCATACCACCTGGAATGCATTCCGATACTGCCCGCACAACACACGGTCCTTGAGAGCAGCAGAGATATCTGACTTTATCAACCATTTCACCACCACCACCAGCCTCCTGGGACCTAGGTGCATCAGACGGAAAAGAAATTAAGATTACTTATGATCCAGTTCCGAGATTTGCTTAAAATTTCAAGTGTCCAGCTTTTCGAGAAATTACTTTAAATCAACGGCAAAATGTGTAACAAACAGACAAACAACAAAGTGACTTAAAACCAAAGCATGTTAAAAAGGCATAGAACGAGTGACCAAGTGACGCACAGATGGAACAGCGGCCTTTCAGTTTCAAGACAAATACTCTGGAAAAACGGAGATAAACTTGGATAAGGTGCCTTTTTATTGTCATCTTAACTTCACAGCTAGCCACAGTCGGTTAATAACCTGGAAAAATAGAAATCGAATGCAGTAGCTACCTGTACCTGGTTAAAGCCTTTCTGAGGATGCAGTAGCTGCTGCACAGTACCTGCTCCAATTTCAAAAAGCAATACGAAAATACTGCTTTGACAAGCTTAAGCTTTTAACATCCATTGATCTCGTCTTTTTTAGCGAATGCTGCCTAGTAAGACGTTTGCTTCCAGTTTGAACAGCTACAAAATATTATAAAAAGAATAAGGAAAGAATTACAATAGCCGGCCGAAGTGGTCGTGCGGTTCTAGGCGCTGCAGTCTGGAACCGCGAGACCGCTACGGTCGCAGGTTCGAATCCTGCCTCGGGCATGGATTTTTGTGATGTCCTTAGGTTAGTTAGGTTTAATAGTTCTAAGTTCTAGGGGACTAATGACCTCAGAAGTTGAATCCCATGGTGCTCAGAGCCATCTTTTTGAATTACAATAATTTCTCCAAGTAATGCGTCTAATTAACAAAATCTGTCTTCTGTTATCAGCAGGATGAAAAAATTCCCTATGCCTTCAAACATGTGAATCGTTCGTCGTTGGCTGTTTCTTGTGTCACAGAAGAAAGAATAACTAAATAGTTTTATTTTTGAGCACTGGCGATTTGAATGTTTTAAGCTACTACAACAAAATTTCTGAAGGAAAGTTCGCTTATGGAAGCCATATTATTCATAGATAATGCCCTGTCACATCCAGATATAAAAGGACTGGTAATACAAGGTTCCAAGCTAAAATTTCTGTCGCCAAACATAACAACGCTATTGGAACGTACGGACTAAGTCATCCAGGGAAATATAAAGAGTGTGTTTAAAGGACAGCTACTGCTTAAGTTTGCTAAAGAGCAAGAGAAAATGGATGTAATAACACTTTGGAAATCTATTAAGGCCAGATATGAAAATAATATGATTGCATTTGTGTAGATACCTATTTCTGAGTAAACGGTCTTGAAACCGTGTGGAAATCTATACCCACCCTTTGCAAACCCCCACACTAGTTTGTACAGTGTGTAATGAAACCGTTGAAAATGTCGAGTAGACATTTCAGCATTCTCAGACATATACGAGGACTGTCTAAAAAGTACACGACCTTTCATTTTCCCGCACAAAATAGAGATGATAGCGCTGCGCCACTGTACACAGTAAAGGAAGACACCTTTATACTCATGCGTGAATTTTGTCCCCGCCTTCCACTGCGTCACTCGCTGCCTGTCGGTCGCTGAGTGAGGTGCTACACAGCTTGTTCGTCGGATTACCGATTCTCTCAATATGACAACGTGTTGAGCAAAGATACTGTATCAAATTTCGTCAAAAGCTTGACGATTCTAAAAGCGAAACAATTTGTAAGATTCAGCAGGTGTTTGGCGAAGATACGATGGGTGTAACACAAGTTCAGAAGTGGATAAACCGATTCAAAAATGGCCGCACATCAGTGGAGAGTGACCAACGTTCTGGCAGGCCCCAAACTGCTCAGAGGGCAGCTGCTGTTGAGAGGGTGCCAAATTTGGTAATGGGACATCGTCGTTTGACCGTGCGGGAGATTGCCCAAGAGGTTGGAGTGAGTAAAAATTGGGCACGTGCAATTTTGCGTGATGATTTGAACATGCACCGAGTTGCTTCGAAATTAGTGCCCAAGTTGTTGCCGATGGAACAAAAAGACCTCCATTCTGACGTTTCACAGGACCTTCTGGACACCACCAACACTGATCCTGGGTTTCTGAACATCATGATAAGTGGATATGAGTCATAGGTGTACGGGTGCGACCCAGAAACAAAAAGACAGTCCTTTCAATGGAAGCATCCCGAGTCTCCAAGGCTGAAGAAAGTGCGGCAGGTGCGAATCAAAATCAAGATGATGCTGTCTTCTTTGATGTCCATATGTCCGTAGAATTGTGCATCAAGAATATGCACTGGGAGGACACACAATGACAAAGTAGTACTATCAAGATATTCTCCAGCGACTCCGTGACGCAGTTCGGCGCAAAAGACCAGACGTGTGGACTGTGAAATACTGGCAACTGCATCACGACAACGCTCCCCCCACATTCATCTCACTTGTTCCAAAATTTCTTGGCCAAACATGAAATTTCAGCCGTTCGCCAACCTCCCTACTCTCCAGATATGGCTCCTTGCTACTTCGCAGGCCGGAGTGGCCGTGCGGTTCTAGGCGTTACAGTCTGGAGCCGAGCGACCGCTACGGTCGCAGGTTCGAATCCTGCCTCGCCCATGGATGTGTGTGATGTCCTTAGGTTATTTAGGTTTAATTAGTTCTAAGTTCTAGGCGACTGATGACCTCAGAAGTTAAGTCGCATAGTGCTCAGAGCCATTTGAACCATTTTTTTGCTACTTCTGGTTGTTTCCAATATTGCAGACGCCACTGAAAGGATCCCGTTTTGAGATTAGAGAAGAGATAATGTGGAACACGACGACGGAGCTGAACACCACTCCAAAAGCAGACTTCCAGATGTGTTTCCAGCAGTGGAAGGATTGGTGGGGTAAGTGTGTGCCAGCACAAGGGGCCTACTTTGTAGGAGATTAGGATTTCAATCCCGTCAGGTATTCTAAGTACTTTTTCTGGACAAAGGTCGGATACTTTATAGATAGGCCTTGTATGTTATTGAGGTATACGTCTGGCTGCGAAATAAATATGCTGCTGCCTAATTTATAATTGCTGATGACCAGTTAATGGCCGTTTGCTCCTCTGCAAACAATGACAGTACTGACCATGTATTAGCTGATAATGATATTACAGATGCCGCTTCCTCGACGGATGCTGTAAAGTAGATGCAACCAGAATGAAAGGGTACCTTTGGAGAGGCCAGACAAACCCCAGACCAGCCTCTGAAAAGTACAGGGTCAACAGTCTGGCTAATATGGTCTTGTAACATTAGCAGCATGACATTGCTATGTTGGTTTAAAAAAATTGCTCTGAGAACTATGGGACTTAACATCTGTGGTCATCAGTCCCCTAGAACGTAGAACTACTTTACATCTATGCCCGAGGCAGGATTCGAACCAGCGACCGTAGCGGTCACGCGGTTCCAGACTGAAGCGCCTAGAACCGCACGGCTACACCGGCCGGCTGCTATATTGGTACTGTGAACAGCTGAAGTGAGGATGTTACATCTGTTAAATTTCCTGAGGACATGCAGCCCTTATATGTGATTTAATGATGGTGCCTCCTCTTGGGCAACATATTTAACAGGCAAAATAATTCCCCATTTATAGATCTGGGGAGAGACTACTCAGGAGGATGGTGTCATTAGGTGAAATGAAAACGGGCAAGGGGCCACTCACCGCGTCCACCACAGTACTAACTAGCGAAAGCCGTTGGGCCTCCATTTCCAGGCAAACACTGCTACACCTAGCGGTCAGCCGTAATGTGTGTCTGTAAAACTGCTCTTGACTGGAGGACACTCGTAGTCCGTTCAAACAATTACTTAGCGTAAACGAGGTGCCCGCTACCGCAGTGTCGAGTAAACACAGTACTGTCCACTATTCCCAAGTACTAGCCAACATTTCAGTATTAACACTACTTCCACTACAGGCGAGCACTCAGAACTCTACTGAGTCAGTCTGCTGCCTGTCGTAACTGCACGTCCACCAGCAGCGCGCTTCACGTGCGCCCTCTGTTACGCGACACCATGTTATCTTTGTCAAAGAGATGTTCCATCGCAATTGTACCATTAGCCGGCACATTACGAACACCAGTAATGACTACAAGCTTTGTAGCTGAAAGGTATACAGACTCTAAGGCACAAAAGGCACACTACGAATTATCCGGATGGAATGTAAATCGGTGGATGTGACATACGAGTACAGAAAAACAACTGATAAAAGTTTCAGAAAAATTGATTGATTAATTCAGCAGAAAGAGCTTCACAAGTTGAGGATGTCAACAACGCTTTGTACGACCTCTGCTCCTTACGCGAGTAGTTATTCGACTTGACATTGCTTGACAGAATTGCTGGATGTCCTCCTGAGAGACTTACCAAATTGTGCACCACTGACGCGTTAGATCGTCGAAATCCTGAGCTGGTATGTCGACGATATTCTACGTATCTTTTGTTAACTGTCATGTCAAGCCATCTTAGCTTACATTGCAGCAAGATAGCACAAGCCTGCTCACGGTGAGAATTTCCACAGCTTGTTTTCGTGCTTGCATGACTGTTCGCTGGCAAACATTGTCACCGGATCTCTCCCAGACTGAGAACGTTTGGGTCATAATGAGCACAGCTCTCCAATCATCTTTCGCGATCTAAAGCGCCAATGGGACTGAATTTGGTACGATATCCCGCTGTAGACATCCAACAAATCAATCTCTGAGAGGCGCATAACTGCTTGCATAAGGGCAAGAGGTAGACCAACGTCTTATTGGGTAACTCAGTCTGTGGAGTTCTTTTTCTTGAAACAAAAAAAAGTGACCAAGTTTTTTTGAAATTCTAGTAATTTATTTGTCTGTACATATACATCACATCTATCGATTTCCGTCCCATTCGGGTAGTTCCTTCGTGATGCTTTGTTTCCTTTTTTATTTTATTTTTCTATTTCTTAGTGTGTAAAATACTTTAACTAACCATTATACTCGATAGACATAGCTCCTTCAATGTGTACAAAATTCACGGCTCTAAATTTCACTGCTCGTCAACTTACAAAGAATTACTGCAGGTCATTAAAGAACTTTCTTGTGCTCTGCGTTTATAATATCATGCAAACAATTCTTCTGTGTATCTGGAATAGGTTACCGTCCCCTGTTGTCACCAGGAAAAGACCCTGACCACCCTCCTGATCGATGATGTCCGCAACCACCCAGTCTCGTCCCTTGTCATTTGTTGGTTCTTCAAAATGCGTGGTTCCATGCCACACCAGTTCCCAGCTGATTCTGTCTTGGCTGCTGGACAAGAGCCAACTCTACGACATGTCGATTTCTGATTCCTTGCAGCTCCGACGGCAATCAACTGTGCACCTTAGACCTGCCATTCCCTCCTAGGTGATTCAGATACAAATGAATGATGAGACACAACAGTTAATGAAATGTTTATGGGATACGAAAATTTAATTGTACTTTGAAACTGGAATACGACAGTGGGAAAAGGACAAAAAAGAAAGATAGTAGGATAACGTAGAGTGGGGGATAGAAATAAAAGGCGAAGCCGCCTCTTGGAATTGTACCGGGTAAAAATGCGAATCATGAAAGAAGGCTGCAGATGTGGAACCGAGCTGGAGGTACAAGACGATTACAAACAGATTTCGTAATGGTAACATTTCGAAACAATATTTTAACCAAAAAACTTTCCCAGGCGCAAACTAGGACTTTGAAAATGACTTATTGATAATGAAATACATTTTGAAACTCAAGAAATTTGCATAAATGTAAGGAATTAAGGGGATGAGACCTGGATATGGTAAAAGAGCAAGAGGTTGTTAAGAGTTCCGAAGGGGGCATTGGGCAACGTTTGAAAGAAACAGAGCTAGGAAACGCGAAAGAAGGTGAACGGGTAAACGGATAGCGATGAGAGATGAAACAGTGGAGACAGCAGTGTATCTAATTTCGAAAAAGAGAAAGCCCACTAGAAATCCTTAGGTAACACATGGGTATTGATATAACTGATGAAGGAGAGTATATAAAAATGACGCAAATTTACCTGGCAAAATAAAACGTACGGGGTGATTCAGCTGCCCCTACCCACGGGTTTTACGCAGCCCGAAATGCCTTGAAATACCACACGCAAGATTTTGTTCTTTTTCTCGCCAAGTGAAAACTATGAGACCGAAAAAATGAACAGGACCTTCCCGTAGGAAATTTAATGTCATTAAATTTTGAACTCGGACATGTTTTCGTCACGGACCGTAGTTGTCCAATTATAAAAAAAAAGTGAATTAGTGACTTTCAAAGTGTTTCTCGTTAATAACTCGAAAACCGTGAATTCAAGCGGAAACGTATCGTAGTACAATATTTAACTACATTAGATTTCCTACTGAAAGTTCCTGTTAACATTTTCTGTGGGAGTAATAGTTTCCCCACAGCGAGCGCATGTGGTGTTTGAAGGCATTGTGAATTGCATAAAATCCACTGGCAGGGGCAGCTGAATCACCTTGTACAAACCAACGTATGACATGTATAGAAAGTGCAGTATGGGAAAAGCAAGAATGGCTACAAGAGAAATGGAAAAACATGGAAATATGCACTACAGTGAGAAATATATTTGCAGCTGAGTCTTAAAAAAGCTTTAGAGGAAGAACTAGCACCTGCATGTATATTAAGAGAGGGTAAACCGATACGGAACAACCAATGGAAAGCTGTAGTGTAGGAATACACAAAGGGTCTATGCACGTTTAAAGACAATATTATATGAAGACACGAGGAAGTGAATGAGGATGAAATCGAGGACATGATATTTAGAATAGAATATGAGAGAGCTCATTGTCTGCTGCACATACTTGGGAGAGCCAGCCACGATAAAACTATTACATTTTGCAGGCAAGATACATCAGACAGGTGAGATGACCGCAGACTTGAAAATGAGTGTGACAATTCCTATGTGAAATAAAACAGTGCTGAGAAATTACTAATACATTAATGCAAAACCGGAGGACGCAGAAAAAAATCAGTTCAAGTTTTGGGCACCAGGTGCAGAAGTGGCCTTGTGAATGCAAGAAAGACGTATAGAAATGTTTGCATATTTAATGGATGGGCAGGGGACAGGGGCAGAAAAGACCAAACATGCAACAAAGGCCTAATGTTAATCTTATTGGAAATGAAATGAAATGAGCGTATGGCATCGTTGTCGGGGAGGCCCCATCCGCGGAAGTTCGACCGCCAAGTGCAAGTCTTATTTTAGTCGATGTCACATTGGGCGACTTGCGCGCAGGTGATCAGAATGAAATGATGATGAGGACAACACAACACCCAGTCACCGAGCGGTAAACATCTCCAATGAGACGGCGATCGAACCCGGGCAGGCCTGCGTGGGAGGCGAGCACTTTGCCACCCAGCTAAGCAGGTGGACGATGATATTATTAACCTCCGCGAACACAGTAAGTTCAATATGAGAACTGGAGACGACGAAATAATGTAAAGCAAGAGATCTACACGTGGCCAAAATTGGAACTAATTTCCTTCCAGCGTAAATCTGTTCCACATTACGCATTAGAATATCTACCTAGTTTCGCAGCCTAAATTCGACCTCTGTAGCTAGCTACACTTCAATTATAACCACTCGGTACTTCCGTAGCCACTTCTTCGTTCTATTTTCCTGTATTCTTACTCATTCCAACTCTAGTCCATTATTCAGAATAAGTTGTCTTATTTGCTAATGTCTTCCTTACCTTCGAATCCAGTAATATGTAGCCACCCATTGCTCTCATAACTCCGACATCTGCAGTTCCTATGTTCTTGGTCTGTTCAATAGCTGCCCAACATTCACATCCAAACATCAACGTTGGTACGACATTATTTTGTACTATTATGCTCTCATGGTTATACAGGTCAGTTGTTTCCATTTTATGCTGACCCTGTCGTCTTCTTCAGATGCTGCGAGGTTTATTAGTCGCCTAGATCCCAGCCATCACCAAACGATGAAGAATGGTCCTGTCCTCAAAACATGGAATGGAAACAAATAAAATGATTCGAGGAAAGAGTGGAAGCAAAAGCTCGGCTGTATTCCCGGAAGTACACCATCATTCAGCCATGATGAGGAAATATGAGAAATCACGCCACTTAACATAATTTAAGCAACGAGTCTCTGCTGATGTTTGTAAAATGTCGTTTGAGTGTACCACACACATACTGAAATTTCTTTACCTTTGTGCTTAGGTCACTATTCGATGTGCAAGTAAAATAGCAACTAGACAGATGGTGTGAGTGATTTACATTCAGGCACTGGAACCTTGTTTATTCAAAGTAAGTGGGAACATAGCCCATCCAAATTATTGAAAATATGGACAACCCAAAACTCCAGGTAAAAGAATGTCATCGGTTAAACGCCACGTTCTATTTATTTTCAAACACACACATTATATGTTATTTTCTCATCAGTTTTGACAAGATGTTGGAAAAAAAGACACCTAGTTCTATATAGTGAAATAATCTACAAGTTTCTTAGGAGCTGGAATTGCACGGCTTTTACGTCAATATATTCGTGCATTCGTTTGACCAACGTAAGTAAGATCGAAGTTGCTTCTGGCTGGCTTCACAAATAATCATTCGTTTTGTCCAGCTAAGTTGTTGCATCTGTTGTTTTTTGTTGTCGTTATTGTTGTTGTTGTTGTTGGTGGTGGTGGTGGTGGTGGTGGTGGTGTAGTGGTCTTCATTCCGAAGACAAGCTTCATGCAGCTCTCCAAGCATCTCTGTCCTGTGGAAGTCTCCTCGAACCTACATAGCCACTGCAACCTTCATCCATTTCAGTCTGCTCACTTTATTCAAGTACTGGTTTCTGGCAACAGTTTGTACCTCTTTACAGCATATCCTTTCTTTCTTAAACTCATTATTCCTTGACGCATTAGTATGTGTTCTGCCAACTGACCTTATCGTTTGGTTACGTTGTGCCACAGATTCCTATTTTCCCTAGTTTGATTCATTACCTCCTCGTTAGTTATTCGATCAACCGTCCCTATTTTCATCATTCTTCTGTAGTATATTTCAAAAGCTTCTGCTCTGTTCTTCTTTCAACCGCCTGTCGCCTACATTTCACTTTCATACAAGGCCACATTCCATTCCATTTTTTGAGAATGCTTCCTCACACTTAATTGAATAGGGGAGACCGGAGTTAGTTGGCTCAGATTTGCGTTTTCTAATTATTCTATTGTTGCGTGCAATACTAGGAGAGATTCTGGCGAATGCAACTTTTTGGCTACAAAATCATGTAGGCCTCATTAATAAAATACGTGTCTAAGTAACCACATAAACACTTTTCCTGAAAGCTTGCAACTATGCGTTCCCTTGGAATACAGATAGATCCGAGTTGCCATAAGCTGTTACACATAGGGATATTTAGACCGAACACAGAAATTTTTGAGCAAAAACAGTTCATTTTATCTAAAATTGAAGTAATTTCCTATTTCAAAGCATAAATGATTAACAATTTATTCCTCGTGAAAAAATAACACTAGGGCAAAAATAAACTCTGCTTGCGTGTATAAACAAGAGTATGAACTTAAATGAGTGAAGAAACAATGAATTGATTAAGAAAAACAAATTGGCTTGTTCTTGTTGCTAGTATTATTATTTATCAGAGATAGCTCATTGTTTTAACTCAATCATAATTGTGGGATGTGGGCTGTCGTTTATTTGAGAGGATGAGTTCAATTTTGTCTCTACTTTACTGCGGTATTATCAGACTGGATTATCTTCACCATAGCGGTTCTAGGCGCTCGGTCCGGAACCGCGCGACTGCTTCTGTCGCAGGTTCGAATGCTGCCTCGGGCATGGATGTGTGTGATGTCCTTAGGTTAGTTAGGTTTAAGTAGTTCTAAGTTCTAGGGGACTGATGACCACAGATGTTAAGTCCCATAGTGCTCAGAGCCATTTTTTTGTCTTCACCTGGTCACCTCCCGTTTTCCCCTGTTTGACCATGGTGGACACGTGAATTTCGTTGCCATCGCTTTCGTCAATCTTCTCACGGTACTGGCAGTGATTGTGCTTCATTGGGGCAAAGTCATTCACATGTAATTCAAGGTGGTCGGGAGACCATTGAGATTGGGGAGGATCCGTTACTGGTCTTCTTCTATGTGAGTTGTTGTCATATTTTTGAGGTTCTCCAGGATTCGTGATAACTGTCCAAAGCGGTTTTTATTTCCAACATAATATTAGAAACGCTGTCAGCAGAATCTGTAGAAGAAAATCAAATCGACGTTTTTTTAGAAATTTTTCTCTTCGAACTGTGAACCTGGGCAATGTCATCCTTTTGGATTATACATGGCTTTTGTTCTTACTCACCCTTCCAACCAAGATTCTATCTATGGCAGGACTGTCTGTTAGAATAGCAGTAAAGCTCCTATGTCGACCATGGCTGATCAGTTTTCGTCCAAAGCTCAGGGGGAGTTCATTCTTTTGTTCGGAATGGTAGTCGACAATGTTTTTTCCCTTTCAGTCGATCAGCGATGAGGCGGACGAGCTGCAGTCTTTGTCAAACGATTCTCCAGAAACTAGTCAGTGAAAGAATTCATCTTTCTGTTATTTATAGATTTATGCCCCAGCTTCATGGTGATGTGCCCATAATTCCGTTAATGATTACAGTCACTGAAATATCTGCATTGAAGTAAGACACCGCGAGAAGTTCGAAAAAGTTTGCAATGAAAAATAGGACTCGCTATTATTTTGCGTTTGGTGCGTATTACATAACATATTACTGCATATGAAATATGAAAAATTGAATTTTTCTTTAGACTTGTGGTATTCGACGCCTTATCAGTCACCAATCTCAAGAAAACTGATCTGATTCAACACTTTCGTTTTCGATTGTGGGCAGCAGCGATGAAGCAAAAGTGAAATATTCACAACATTCCAAGTATTTAATAAACAGTCTAAGATACTGAAATGAGATGTTGACAAATGACAGCGCTCAACAGAGAGAATATTTTGTCATATCATTACTATGGAAAACTTCATTGTGGACTGTGTTATTCCCATAACTACATGCGTTTTCAGTGAAAAACATGCAATTGTAAATGCCATCGATACCTGGTGAAACGAGAAATGGTATGGGTTCTAAAACAGGGTAAGTGAAGTCATTACACGTTCATTTTTGTCCCGAGAATGTGCCTTTTCATAAGCTATTGACCGTACCTTTATCCAGTTCGTAACTGCTTAAACCACTTCTGCAGAATATGTTATTGTGGAGGCACTGTGTAAACTCCAGTGTGTTTTGGCGAAAGAAGCTAATTTTAATATTTCATATAGAGAAATGTGTAGATTTTACTCAAAGGCACTCGTGTCTCTTCTCTGAAAGTCACAAATACTTATAAATGAATTTTGCTGCCCCCCTTTTTTTTCTTAGCGGTATTCTTTCTAGTTAGTAAGCAAAGAAGTGGTGACAGTAGACGTTTTCGAGTGGTCACCATGCAACTGTCGGTGTGGAACGGCTCCACTTACTATTTGCAAAAACTGTGAGTGTAGGCTTCGGTTTAGAACGGCACTTCCCCTCCAGCGCTCGGAATTTCCCCTACAACGCCTGACCCAACTCCCACCACCAGAGCTCTCTGGCCTGCCGATTGGACATCTACTGGCCACGTTATTCTGCGTGCACACTAATATCCGCTTCCCTCTTTGCCTCCAGATCCTTATTAACCACCTCTTCTACTTTCATACCACTTGACTACGCAGACTGGAGAAGTTTCTTTCTGTTTTATGTCAAGGAAGATAGAAAAAGGTTATTCCTTGGCTCATCTGCACAGAGACCAAGAGAGCTCACATACACACACGAAAACTGACGGAGAGACACATGCACGGTTACGAGCTGCTGTGCGCCAGCTCTCTGCAGAAGGATGTGTGAAGGTGGCGTAGGGGAGTGAGGCGCAAATCATAAAGCGGGCTACGTTCCAGAAGTGTGTGGCAGAGGCGGAGGTGGCGGCGGTTGCCCGCTGCATGGAGGGGACGTAACTCAGGCGGACAGCGCGTTCTGCCACCGCCGCCGGGTCAGCCGCGATGAGCGGGGGGGAGTCGAGGCAAGGCGTGGCGCGGGAAGGCGAAGAGTGCCTTCGGGCTCGCCACCGCTAATGCCGCCGGGACGCCTGTGTAATTTGTCCCCTATCTGGCTAATGGGGGATCCTAAGTGGGCACCGCAAGCCTAATAGCTTACAGCACTCCGTCTTCTGCATTACACCAACGCTTTAAAAGCTTCTCTCCTTGCACCAAGAATTGTTGTAGTAAATTCTCCATTGTTTCTGCAATGAGTCCTTCAGCATCATGAAGTCATTTTCGTTTATGGAATTCATGACGTAATCAACTAGCAGTATTTTGCAACAATTAACTGTTTCCATACAGTGCCTAAGTACCCTGCACATGTAAGTCACCTAGGACAGTGTCTTAGACATTAAATCAGGTACTCAGACACGTTTCTGTCAGGGCTGCAGACATTCTCTTGGCACCGACCAAGCTTTTCAGAAGCTTTCCGTCATCCATATCCTGAGGTATGTGAGTGCCTCGAAGATATTTCGAGTACCAGCGCCTAGTACTTGGTCCTGTTCGTCAGAGAGAAAGACATCGTCCGGAGTGCCCCAGTATTGTGCGATAGTCACGCTCTTGTGCTCTGTGTACATAAAGGATGTGACTGACAGGAAGAGAATAAATCAGCGAATGTTTGTTGATAACGGTGCAGTGCTATACATGATGACTTGTACCGGATTTCTACACTACTGGCCTTCAAAACTGCTACACCACGAAGATGACGTGCTACAGACGCGAAATTTAACCGACAGGAAGAAGATGCTGGGATATGCAAATGATTAGCTTTTCAGAGCATTCACACAAGGTTGGCGCCGGTGGCGACACCTACAACGTGCTGACATGAGGAAAGTTTCCAACCGATTTCTCATACACAAACAGCAGTTGACCGGCGTAGCCTGGTGAAACGTTGTGGTGATGCATACCATCAGGCTTCTGACTTTTATAAAGGTCAGATTGTAGCCTATGGCGATCACGGTTTATCGTATAGCGACACTGCTGCTCTCGTTGGTCGAGATCCAATGACTGTTAGCTGAATATGGAATCGGTGGGTTCAGGGGGGTAATACGGAAGCCCGTGCGAGGTCCCAACGGCCTCGTATCACTAGCAGTCGAGATGACAGGCATTTTATCCTCATGGCTATAACGGATCGTGCAGCCACGTCTCGATCTCTGAGTCAGCAGATGGGGACGTTTGCAATACAACAACCATATGCACGAACAGTTCAACGACGTTTGCAGCAACATGGACTATCAGCTCGGAGACAATGTCTGCAGGCACCCTTGACGCTGCATCCCAGACAGGAGCACCTGCGATGCTGTACTCAACGACGCCCCTGGGTGCACGAATGGCAAAACTTCAATTTTTCGAATGAATCCAGGTCCTGTTTACAGCATCATGATGGTCGCATCCGTGTTTGGCGACATCACGGTGAACGCTCATTGGAAGCGTGAATTCGTCATCGCATACTGGCGTTTTCACCCGGCGTGATAGTGCAGGGCGCCATTGGTTACACGTCTCGGTCACCTCCTGTTAGCACTGACGACACTTTCAACAGTGGACGTTACATTTCAGATGTGTTACGACCCGTGGCTCTACCCTTCTTTCAATCCCTGCGAAGCCCTACATTTGAGCAGGATATTGCACGACGACATGTTGCAGGTCCTGTATGGGCCTTTCTGGATACAGAAAATGTTCGACCGCTGCCCTGGCCAGCACATTTTCCAGATCGCTCACCAACTGAAAACGTCCGGTCAATGGAGGCCGAGCAACTGGCTCGTCACAATACGCCAGTGACTACTCTTGATGAACTGTGGTATGGTGTTGAAGCTGCATGGGCAGATGTACCTGTACACGCCATCCAAGCTCTGTTTGACTCAATGCCCAGTCGTATCAAGGCCGTTATTACGGCCAGAGGTGGTTGTTCTGGGTACTGATTTCTCAGAATCTATGAACCCAAATTGCGTGAAAATGTAATCACATGTTAGTTCTAGTAATATATTTGTCCAATGAATTCCCGTTTATCTTCTGCGTTTCTTCTTAGTGTAGCAATTTTGATGGGCAGTAGTGTATTTAGTGAGACGAGTGAAAGCCAACTGTGAATGAAGGAAAATAGGAGTTAATGTCAACCAGTAGTATGAACAATCTGTACTACCCCAATATAGTAATGGTTTTGTTCTGCATTAGACAGTCGCTTCTCTTAAAGCGACAAGAAATGGAACGAGATCGTAAGTTTGGATGCAGGCAAAGGGAATGAAGTATTTTGTCGACTTTGTTATATCAAGTCTAGGGATGTGTTGTTTATGTGTGAAGGACGCCGTCTAGAGAACTCTTGTGCGATCTATGTGATGTATTGCTCGAGTGATATCCACCAGGTCGGATTGAAGAATGACATCGAACCTAATCAAAAGCGTGCTGCTACATTTAAATTCCGTAACACACGACTGTTACCCAAATGCTCCATCAAGCAAATGGGAATCGCCGAGAAGTGGAGAAAACGTTGTAACAGCGTAACAATACTAAAAAAGGTTACGGAACTGGCATTTACGACTGACTGCAGAACGATCATACTGCCATCAACATACATTTCGCACATCCACCAAGAAAACAGAATAAGAGAAATCACGGTTTGCACGAAATGAGATACGTAGGTGTGGAAAACGAATGGACGAACGTAAAGTCTGCAGGATCTGTCACAGAAAAGTAACTAGCTCGATCAAACTAGGACCATATATATAAAGAACTGCTGGAGTATAGTGAAGAATGTAACTGAAGAAAGTACACAAAGACACGAACAGGAAGCTAACTTTCATTCAAATACATTAACTGCGCTGAAGTCACCGCATTTCGCTATGGCCCCCGAGACAATGCACAAGGCGGGTGATCGTTCTTACAAAGGTGTGTTATTTCCATGATCGAAAATGCATGCTCTGCAACACACTCCCGTGGCAGTGGAAGGTTGGCAAGGCTTTCATGTGGTAGGGCAGTCCATTTGTCCACCAGCGTCGTGGAGAAGTTCTGGATGGTCGTGGCTGCATGTGGTTGTCCTGCAGTAGGTCTCCACAACAGATGCCACACATTCTCGATGGGATTTAAGCTGAGGGAATGGGCAGGCCAGTACATGGGGAAGGAGTACCGTGTCACAATATAGCCAGTAGGTGTACCTTGATTAAAAATTTGGTGGTCAGTTACACCTGTTCAACATTATGTCTCCCCACAACATAAAACTAGGACCACAAAACGATAATGAGTAATTACACAGTGTACTGAGATTAAAATGAACTTCATTTTGAGTATCAGGTTACACTGATGGCTTCTCATGCCAGGTTACACAGCTGCACAACTTTTATTAAACGTCGATCACATCCTTCCTTCTGCGGCCAACCCCCCCACCCCCTCCTTCTCCCCCTCTCCACCACCACCAAGACGTACCCATGCACCAGGCGAGCTGATAAGGAATGCGTAGAGTCAGGTTAAACTTAACCTTTAAAGGGAGTACCCTGTTACAGCTGATCCATTTGTGTGAGGTATATTCAAGGTTCCCTCACAAACCCAGACCTCCCTCCCTAAGCACTTGTATGTGGTACATTCAAAGTCACCCCATTGCCTCTCTCTCCACATCCTGATGGGATTAATGATACCCTTCTCCCTTTCCCTTTTAATATCTGAGCAGTGGCATGGGATGTTTCACTCCGGGTCTTTTTTTTTTTTTTTTTTTTTTGATGATGAAGATGATGACGTTTGTTTTGTGGGGCGCTCAACTGCACGGTTATCAGCGCCCGTACAAATTCCCAACCATTACTCAGTCCAAACTCGCCACATTCATGAATGATGATGAAGTGATGAGGGTAACACAAACACCCAGTCATCTCGAGGCAGGTGAATATCCCTGACCCTGCCGGGAATCGAACCAGGGACCCTGTGCTCGGGAAGCGAGAACACGACCGCGAGACCACGAGCTGCGGACCACTCCAGCTCTGTGCACCATAGAGAGAGCACCATCATGCATCTTTGAGGGCAAGTTTTTGGTATTTTATTGTAAATAATTATAAATTAAATTTATTATAACTATTTAGTTTCGTCATTCGAGATTAAGGGAGAAGACCGCCGGAGGAGGGGGTATTTGTAAATAACAAACAATATTTAGTATTGAATATCAACATTCAAGGCACCACTGGATGAAGACATGTAAGTACGCTCATTTTCTATTTTGTCCATATTATTCCACCTTTTTACTATTTTTCGTATTTTTCCGTATTTTACATAGTTTACGTGTAAATACAGGATAACATATATGCTCTTATTGGACATTACTTCACTGTGCTATTTAATAAAAAATACATTCTCACATAGACCAAAAATGTTAGATACCACAGCATGTGTTAAAATGAGCCCCTGTTGGTAGACATATTGTACAAATACAAACAAACTTCGTGATGTCTAGAAAAATTATGGGGTTTCCCTAAATACATACCAACGCCGCCAGCTGCAGGAGCTGCTATGAGTCACCGAGCGAGGTGGCGCAGTGGTTAGCACACTGGACTCGCATTCGGGAGGACGACGGTTCAATCCCGTCTCCAGCCATCCTGATTTACGTTTTCCGTGATTTCCCTAAATCGTTTCAGGCAAACGCCGGGATGGTTCCTTTGAAAGGGCACGGCCGATTTCCTTCCCAATCCTTCCCTAACCCGAGCTTGCGCTCCGTCTCTAATGACCTCGTTGTCGACGGGACGTTAAACACTAACCACCACCACCACCTGCTATGAGTCAAATGTAGCAACTCAGCTACCTGTTGGGTATGCAGCGTTCCCAATGCTGATAGTGAGCTTAGAGTGTGCCTGCAGCCGCCCTGGGGCTGCGAATACTAAGCTACCGACGACGGAGTAACGACATAGAAATTTATAGTCGACAATGTCACGGACCTGGTTACAGGATGAAAAGGCACTGGTGTAGAAGCAGACAGTTAGGAAGTTCCATCCGCTCATGAGAGTAGCAGTAAACAGGTCCATAAACGCCGGAAATGCGTGGGCAGCTTTGCAGATGAGTACCAAGCACTCCATTCCTCTCCTCCTCCCACCAAAAGCAACAAGTTTCCCAACCATACAGCATTTAATACGAGGAAAACTGCGTGAACAACTTTTGTCTTGATCAGCCATCACTCAGGTTGAATAAAAAAAGAGTAAGATGGCTATTAAGCTACCAGCACTCAATATTTTAAACAAATAAGCCATGTGTGACGTCACTGTAAGAATCATCACTAATACGCACAAATCCTTCCCGCACCCAAATGAGACTCAGCAAAAGCCACAGTGCAACAAAAATAAGCTTTGTCTACATATGATGTAACCGACTGTCCACGGCCACGGTACCTCTGCTGATGTAAATATGGCTGTGGGAATATGCAGCATTCATGCGCTATCTGTCGATAAGGTGAAAAACTTCAGCTGACTCTGATCACAGGCAGTCGACAGCACATAGGAAGAACCTGTTGCAAAAATTCGAATATGTATACTTACAGCAAATCACTATAAACAAATACCACATCTCTTTAGTTTAACAAAATGTATCTACTTCGTCAATGTGTTATTTAACAAGATATACATTACTGAATGTGTCCTGTGTAAGCCTACACCGACGAAGGACCACTCATTACTTTAGTAGTACCAGCTTTCCTCATTGTACGCTCATGCTCATAAATTAAGGATAATTGCAGAATGTGGTGCCACACAACGTGGCACTAGACAAATCTGGCACTAATAGAGTAGGCACATTGGGAATACACAACACACAGATCTGTAAGTCCACGGTATTGGTGAGCAGTTGAGAAAACCGTCCCGAAACAAACGTGCTACAAAACGCCACTGTTTCCTGTGCATGTACCCCGACATCAATGTGGGATATGATCACCACGCACACGTACACAGGCCGCCCAATGGGTTGGCATACTCTGAACAGGTGGTCGAGCAGCTGCTGCGGTATAGCCTTGCATTCTTGCACCAGTGCCTGTCGGAGCTCCTGAAGTGTCCTAGAGGTTTGATGACATGCAGCGATATGTTGACCGAGAACATCCCAGAAGTACTCGATGGGCTTTAGGTCTGGAGAACAGGCAGGCCACTCCATTCGCCTGATATCTTCTGTTGCAAGGTACTCCTCCACGATGGCAGCTCGTTGGGGCCGTTGCGTTATCGTCCATCAGGAGGAAGGTGGGACCCACTGCACCCCTGAAATGACGTCCCAACAAACCTGACGTGTTACAGTCTCTCTGTCAAAGACATACAGTGGTGTACGTACATAAATCATACACCCACCACACACTATCAAACCACGACCTCCATACATGTCCCATTCAAGGACACTAAGGGGTTGATATCTGGTTCCTGGTTCACGCAAGATGAAAACCCGGCGAGAATCACTGTTCAGACTATACCTGGCCCCGTCCGTGAACATAACCTGGGACCACTGTTCCAATGTCCTTGTACTGTGTTCCTGACACCACGCTTTACGGTCTCTCCTTTGACCAGGGGTCAGTGGAATGCACCTTGCAGGTCTCCGGGCGAATAAACCATGTCTGTTCAGTCGTCTGTAGACTGTGTGTCTGGAGACAACTGTACCAGTGGCTGCGGTAGGGTCCCGATCAAGACTACCTGCAGTACTCCGTGGCCGTCTGCGGACACTCATGTAGAGCTATCGGTCTTCTTGTGGTTTTGTAAACTGTGTACGTCCCGTATTGTAGCGCCTGGACACGTTTCCTGTCTGCTGGAGTCGTTGCCGTAATCTTGATATCACACTTTGTGGCACACAGGGGGCCCGTGCTACGACCTGCTGTGTTTGACCAGACTCCAGTCGCCCTAGTATTCTACTCCTAATAACGTCATCAGTTTCTGTTCATTGAGCCATTTTCAACACACAGTCACCATTAGTACTTCTTAAAACGTCTGCACACTTACTCGCTGCACCAACACACCTCTGCGTATGTGGACTGCTTCCAGCGCCACCGTGCGTCTACCGCAGGTCAAATGTACCGCATGGTCATAGCCTGAGGTGATTTAAACCCGTAAACCACCCACCAGAGCGTTGTTTCACCGTGTATCAGCATTATCCCTAATTGATGAGCATGGGTATATGGTCATAACACCACTGTTGTTGCTGCCGTCGACTTGGGTAGAATACGCCAGCAGCTGCGACTTAATGTTCCCTGAAACGCTCCCATCTCTCTGAGAGATGCAGCGCGCCTACACCGCACACTTATGGTGAATGTCTAACTAGAGGAAGTACCAACAAGTCTCCCTGTGCAATCAGCAGCATTCAAGTTGGAGAGAAACAAATTCGCTGACTCCAAATAACCATTGCAGAAATGCCCTACTTGTACTTCATAAGCGAAAAAAGAAAAAAACGCTCTCTGTCACATATAGTAACTGCCGAGTATCACATATGTCCCTATGTTGCTGCCAACCAAGTTCCAGTCGCAACCTCTAGAACACTAAATCTTTCCCAAAACCAGAAGCGTGATTTTAGACTTCCCACTAGTAGTTCCCTTCTACAAATAAGTATTACATGAACAAAAATTGGTAGATTATTCTTTTGCGAAATCACTTTAAAAAACTGACATTAATAGTAAATGTTCATTTTCGTAACATAAGATAAAGAGGGAGTCATAAAGAGGCTTATAGATGGTCGTTTTTCATCCTTTGGTGCATTTTTGTGGGTAGCACAAGGTGCCACACGGTGGCTTGCGGAATGTATGTGCATTCTAAAAGTTATGGAGAGACATCATGATCACATGAAAAACTTGCAAGCACACAGTGACCTATAGTTTGGATCAACATTAAGCAACACAACAACCTACGACATGTGTGTAGGATGAGCGAGTTCATGTCTAATACATTGTTCAGACTGGACATATCCGCATATAAACACTGGACTAATTTTCCATTTCCACAGTGACGTAGGCTTCTAAGGAAGAGCTTCAACAACAATTCACTACCTCTATTAATCCGACATGGTAAGTTTCTCAGTCTTTCGAGAAAATGTCTCATGATTAACGCAATACCACACGAAAATCAGAAATACATCATGCATGTGATAAACAGTAATTATAGATTGAACGTGAGAAGTGAGGCTGGGTTTTATACGACTTTGACATTAGTGCTACATTTTGTACCAGGCACTAGATCCATTTTAAGCAGCCGGTGGTCTGCGTTTTTCTAACACAATATTTCTACGTCGTACATTGGCGCCTTCATCGTGTTCTTCCTGTGACTGAACAGCAGGCTGATCGTGTCCCGTATTTATGTCTGGACGGTGTCTGGCGTTCCCTACTCCGTCCGCTCCTGCTGCGACCGTGTCGGTTGGCCGCCAGGCGTTCCGTCTTCCTTGCGCGCCCGCTTCCGCTGTTTCCGTCGGTGACGGCCGTTTCATGGCCTTCCCTACTAAGTTCGCGCCCGCCAGGCGCGCTCCTCGCACTGCCGATAGGCAACAGCACAACATTACTTGGAACTTGAGCACACCATGAATTATGATCAAACAAGGATCTTATCTCAAACCCCCTAATTTTGGGTGCTTGCCGAGATAGTGTCTGAATGACAACTATCTTGCAGGGACAGCCATGGCCGCCACGGCGACCTTGGGACCCAGTGACCCGGCGGCCTGGTGCCTCGAAACGAAACGGCACTTTGTGCCATGTTTCGTGTTTCATGATTCGAGGCACCAGGCCGCCGGGTCACTGGGTCCCAAGGTCGCCGTGGCGGCCATGGTTGTCCCTGCAAGATAGTTGTCTTTCAGACACTATCTCGGCAAGCACCCACGCCATCAAAATGGAAATGAAGATGACAGGAAACTTGAAAAACCGTGAAACTGGATGCCAACTCAGCACGATGTGGAACCCTGCTTTGGACCTATTACATAAACAACGGAAGAAAACACAAGACCAGGAGAGTGACTGGGGCGTTGGCGAAAGTCGGAACGCTCACCAGCAGCAAACGCAGCCTGTCGACAGTGTGAGGAACGCGGCAGGCGGGCGCGGGCTTAGTAGGGAAGACCATGAAACGGCCGCCACACGGGGAAAACAGCGGAAGCTGGCGCGGACGGAAGACGGAACGCCTGGCGACCAACCGACACGGTTGCAGCGGGAGCGGACTGCATAGGAAACGCCAGACACCGTCCCGACATAAATACGGGACACGGCCAGGCTGTCGTTCAGTCACAGGAAGCACCTGATGAAGACGCCGAGATACGACGTCGAAATATTGTGTTAGAAAAGCGCAGAACACCGGCAGTACACTCGATTCAACGAGATGTCACAAAATCGCTGGGGAAGTCAAAGAAAGTACATTATTTAATCAGCTATTCTTTCACGGAAATTTAGTTCCACATCTGAATGAATGACCTTTAGAAACACTCAGTTTTCCATTATCACTTTCATTATACTCGACCATTCTCGATGACCGTGGTGTTACTTGCTGTGTCTCAGGTATACGGCATACACTTTCTCCACAGAAAACATGGAGAATCGACACCTAAAATATATTGTATTTCTAAATGCATTCCACCGTTTGCAGGGCCCATTAGAACCATTGTGACGAAGCTGCGTAGACGCATGGCAAGACCACTCAGTGAGCGTTCTCCACACACAGTCACGATGCCAAATGGAGTGACTACAATCCGCATGTTTCCCCAACGTGTGCGTTGCATGTGGTGAGCATCGGATGCTGATCACGTGGTTGTGGGCATGGTGTAGTGTGGGCATGGTGTCACACAGGTTTCAAAAAATGGCTCTGAGCACTATGGGACTTAACATCTGAAGTCATCACTCCTCTAGAACTCAGAACTACTTAAACCTAACTGACCTAAGGATATCACACACATCCATGCCCGAGGCAGGATTCGAACCTGCGACAGTAGCGATCGCGCGGTTACAGACTGTAGTTCCTAAAACGGCTCGGCCACATCGGCCGGCCACACAGGTTTTCTGATATGCATTTCTTGGGACACAGTAGACTCGCCGGACGACGTAATTGTGCTGCTTCTCGAAGGACACTTTTTCTGTGACACATTCGGCCCTCACTTGATGTTCGTGCGTGACAATGTGTGGTTGGAGGACCTCTTGGGAGGAGACTGGCCTGCCCTTTCCTTCAACATACACACCATGGTCCACACGTGGGATGCGATGGGGAGATGGGCATCAGCCAACGACCATCCAATAGTTGTTAACCCATCTGTTGGAAGAATGGAAGGCCCAACTTCATGAACTCCTTGCCAGTCTTGGGGCCAGCGAGGGAGCACATTGGAGAGCGTGGATCTCCGTCCATCGTGATCGAACGCCCTATTAAAAACCATATCCTGCCTTTCGTAACATCCAAGAGACCATCATGAATCGTGGTGACTTCAGTGTAATTATTGCCTTTGAATGAAAGTGTCGATCTTGTTCATCTCACTGGATATGTCTTTCAGATACCTCCCGTACTATACCGTAACAGTTATTTCTAAGTATGGTCCTTGTTTCATCGAGTTACGTTGCTTTCCATTGACACAAAGTCTGAAAGTTACTTTCGTCGTTGTGCTTTGCACACCAGTTTTCCCGTCGATCCATTAGCGAGAACAATGGGAAAGTGAATGACTAACAGCGGTACTGCGTGTGTTCCGCCTTGCTCACAGTGCTGGCTCCCTGAATATGTATATTCTAAAACAAATGTGCGAATTGGAAATTCCTTCCGAACTACTCCCAGTCCAGACCTCCTCTACCGAATAGCACCACTCGTGTTTTCCGAATGAAATTAAGTAGGTTCCACAATGGATCTTGTTTAGTGCAGTGACTTCTCCACTTCCGGGAAGGAAATGAAACGAATTTATCAAAAGCAGTGAGATATCTATAGATTTAAGCGTTTTTAATTCAGATGAGTACAATTATGTTGACGGGAGAGTGACATTTTATTTAGCCAGTTAATCATTCCAAAAACTGGTAATTTTCTAAGCAAAAAGCATTCCTTGCCTACAGTTGTAATTTTTCCAGGAACTTCCAGTGTTCTCTTTACCAGAAGCACAATCAACATCCAGACTAAAGACAAGCTCATACCACAATTTTGCTAGAAAGTCTAGAGTTACCCGCATTGTTTCCGTGTGGAGCCACATTTCACAATTCTTTACTAGAAGTCTATGCAAGTAAAAGTTCATAATCCCATGCAAAAGAAAAGACGTAGCATACAGCGTTAAATATTGATCCTAAAAAACGATCCGCCTAGGCTTCTGGTAACCCATTCCTTCACAATAACATTTCATGTTGAACACATAATAGAACAATCTATACAGGAGAGCTTCCATAATGTTTGGAATGAAGGGCACTCGTGTTGCCAAAACTGAAGTTGTGAGGACCTGTTGCGAGTCGCACATAGATAGCTCAATTGGCAGTAAATTTGCTGGCAGGTTGGATTCCCAATGTGGTACACAAGTTGATCTGCCAGGAAGATCTAATACAGCATACATTCCACAGAAAACTGACAAATTGTACTAAGATTTTCTACGCGTTTCCGTGATGAGGATGGAGCAGAAACTGAAGAACTTTATTCATTTGTCCATGAAATCTTCCTTGAGTTAACACTTGTGTCATGACGTGATGTTTTCACAACGTTTTGACTGGCTCTGCACTCGTCATATTCCGGCGAACTGTCCGGTTCATGTCCGATTCTTTGTTTATAATTGCTCGATTGAAACCCAACAGGACGTCACAACTCTGCAGCTAATTCAAGGAAATTTCGTAAATGACATTCACCAAGCTGATCTACATTTCCAAAGTATTCGTTAGGCACAAATGTACTTTGAAGTTGATTGAATTTTTATGAAGCTCCTTGCTGTTTATTGATTGTCACCGAGGTCATGATCATTATTTAGTTTCGGTTGTATTCTTGTGCTACTCTTTATCCCACTACTGTCCTATAAATAAAGTAAAACCAGAGTTATAAAGACTAATCAAATGAGAATAATTAACCCTCACTGCGAAATGAAATGTTTAACGACGATAACCAGTATTTAATTAATGTAGGTAACATTTTCATACTGAATCCCGTGGGTTTTCTAAATAGGAGGCAGCATTGGAAGAGAACTTTAAGCAGGGGCGGGCAGGAATTCTGCACGTGTGTGGTGCACATGACGTGTGCAGTTAACAGGTGTTCTGCGTGCACACAGGGCCAAGCTGGCCACCCGCTTCTCTCCCGTCCCCACCATACCGTCTCTCCACTTCTTCCACTCTAATGCGTTTTGTTTCCTAGCTTGCTTTATTGAATGAAGGAATAAGGTTAGTAGGAATGCTTGAAAGAAATCATGGTTTGAACGAGTACCTATTACCTACGATACGTTTTATTTAATTATCACAGGTGGACTTTACAATACGTTTAATGTCTGGAACAAAATTTCTACGTACAGACAAACGCAAACAGTTACGCAAATTTTCATTACTGATGGTTGCTCTTAACCGAGACTTATTAATTTTCATAACAGAAAAAAATCTCTCACAAACGTATGTCGAGCCAAACATTGACATTATCTTCGCGGCTTCACGATGGAGACGAGGAAACTTGCTGTGGAAAGTCGTGATAAAAATCTATCACATGTCTTGCCAAGAGGAACCTGTCTCTCAGACGAGAATTACGCTGTAGACCTATTAATTCCATTTGCAAACTGGGATGAATATCATCTTCAGAAACAGCAGATTGTCTCGAGAACTATTAAAAACCTTGAGATAAGTAAGATAAATCCCCAAATCGCTTGAGAAATTCCTTTTTTA
Source organism: Schistocerca serialis cubense (assembly GCF_023864345.2). NCBI lineage: Eukaryota > Metazoa > Arthropoda > Insecta > Orthoptera > Acrididae > Schistocerca > Schistocerca serialis. The sequence continues at coordinate 70,988,945 of NC_064645.1, forward strand.
TTGCACTAAGAACGGCAACATACTGAAATTTATTATAATGGCGTTCATTATTAAACTTCCGCTGACCAGCGAGAATACTGTCACATATTATACACTTCCAATTTTCACGTTTTTTCACAGAGAAAAAATGATTCTCCCATTCATTTTTAAAAGATAGCAAATCTCCAATTCTCCGTTTCCTTGATTCACTCTGCATTTTCCGGTTATTGAAATACAACCTTCACTACGTAGTGGTCGCTTCGCTTCAACGTCCGCAGCTTAGCCTGGAACTACACTGCGGCAACCTGCCGGCTGTCGCCACTGCCCCATTCGACGGCTGCTCGCGAGCAGCACACGTGCAGCGCTGTGTGCTCATGAACCGCGTGCAACGTTTGCCCGCCCCTGACTTTAAGCTTCACTGCTGTTCCGATGTGCTCCGACCCTGAGCACGAATTATCGTCGGTGATGTTATTAGCGATCGGCGGATAGCTATATCGAGTCCGGCAGTTAATTTATAACTTTTTCAACATCAATCATATTATTTCGTACGTATTACATTTCAAAGGTAATATTATGAAAAACCACAGATACTTGCATGGACTTTCATCGCATTTGCAATGTTATTTCGCTGTTTACTAATTTTTATTGTCACAGAAGAATAATACGACTTTAATTTCCATAGGCGATTTAAAATCTTTATCAAGCGCCTTCAGATTTGTTCGTATCTGATAGACGTCGAACAAGAAGTAGCTACTTTTGAAGATGCTAGTAAAAAAACATTCTGCAATATGTGGCCAATTTTCGGCACCAATACTTACGAAAACGTGGCGATACGCATGGTTTGCATGATAATTATCGAAAGAAAGAGAAATTTTTCAAAATGTCAACAAGCTTTGATTTCCCATTCCAGTTTCCCCTATGTATGAAATACATCGTCTTGCAAATTGTAATGTCGAAGGCACAGCCGACGATTAATGGTACATTATCCTCATATTACAACATATTGTAGCTCATTGTATTATTGAATAAGTTATTTACTCCATTATTTGTCGATGTTTGACATGGGCTTTCCAAGCATATCCATCCTCCTTGAAAACTATTCATACAGATCAAAGTGCCCTGGTGAAAGCAGTTCTCGATACCATACCCGATTGGAAGTAAAAGGGATTTCGGAAATTACAAGAGGTATGCATTGTTAGAAAAACGTTTTGTCGTTTACTTGTCGATCGCTGTGAATGCAGTAAAAATTAGCCAGTAAATAACATTGGAAAATCTATTTGAGTTCATTCAAATACAAATATCTTTTCGTCGTATTACCTTTCGAATATAGTATGCATAAAGTAATATCAGTAGAACTGAAAAATATATAGATTAAAGAAAAGAGCCGGACCGATACAGCGAACCACGGTACAAGGAGTCTGAAAGCCAGAATCATGACTGCCGCAACTGCGGCTCTAAGTTGCAGCGCACTAGTACATTACTGAGTCGTAAAAATTTTGTTGTGACTTTGTCGAAATCGAGTAAGTAGAAAACCTTACTGTTTGTACGTTATGTTGTCCTGATAGAGTACTAAACGTCTACAAATATTGACGTAAATCCGTGATCCAAATGTCATGGCCTCCCCTTGTATGTTCAACTCAGCTGAAAATTTTCTAAATTTCCTGCCCATCTGCTCGAAGAGGCACATGGTTGCTTGGATTATGAGATACGGAGGAGAAGAAATCTGGTGCAAAAAGACCCTGACGGAAAATTGTCTGGCGGAATAGTGGTTTTCTACCGTCTGCTCTCTAAGAGGAAGACCCGTGCTTTCACATATTTCGTTCGTCACATCACTTAGATACACTATGTGATAAAAAGTATCCGGACACCTGACTGAAAATGACTTAAAAGTTCGTGGCGCCCTTCATCGGTAAAGCTGGAATTCAGTATGGTGTTGGCCCACCCTTAGTCTTTATGACAGATTACACTCTCGCAGGCATACGTTCAGTCAGGTGATGGAAGGTTCCTTTGGGAATAGCAGCCCATTCTTCACGGAGTGCTGCACTGAAGTGATGTATCGATTTCGGTCGGTGACGCCTGGCACGAAGTCAGCGTTCCAAAACATCCCAAAGGTGTTCTATAGGATTCAGGTCAGGACTCTCTGCAGGTCAGTCCATTACAGGGATGTTATTGTCGTGTAACCACTGCGCCACAGGCCGTGCATTAACAACAGGTGCTCGATCGTGTTGAAAGACGCAATCGCCGTCCCAGAATTGTTCTTCAACAGTTGGAAGTAAGAATGTGCTTAAAACTTCAGTGTAGGCCTGTGCTGTGATATTGCCGCGCATAGCAACAAGGGGTGCAACCCTCCTCCATGGAAAACATGACCACACTATAACACCACCGTCTCCGAATCTTTCTGTTGGCACCATACACGGTGGCCGATGACGTTCACCAGGCATTGGCCATACCCACACCCCGCCACCGGATTGCCATATTGTGTACCGTGATTTGTCACTCCACACAGCGGTATTCCACTGTACAGTCGTCCAATTATGCTCCGTACACCAAGCGAGTCATCGTTTGGCATTTACCGGCGTGAGGTGTGGCTTATGAGCTGCCGCTCGACCATGAAATCCAAGTTTTGTCAGCTCCCGCGTAAGTGTTATAATACTTGCCGAGGATCCTGATGCAGTTTGGAATTCCTCTGTGATGGTGTGGATAGATGTCTGCCTATTGCACATTACGACCCCCCTCAATTGTCGGCCGCCTCTGTCAGTTTTCAGACGAGGTCGGCCTGTACGCTTCTCGTGTGCTGTACGTGCCCCTTCACGTTTCCACGTCACTATCGGAAACAATGGACCTAGAGAAGTTTAAGAGTGTGGAAATCTCTCGTACAGACGTATGACACAAACGACACCCAATAACCTGACGACGATCCAAGACCGTGAGCTCCGCGGAGCGCCCCATCCTGCTCTCTCACGATGTCTAATGACTACTGAGGTCGCTGATATAGAATAACAGGCAGGGAACAGGCAGTAGGTGGTAGCATAATGCACCTAATATGAAAAACGTATGTTAAGGGTGTGTCCGGATGCTTTTGATCACATAGCGTAAGTTGAACTGAGGATATTCTTGCCACTGACAAGTAGAAATATTCCTTAAAAGAGGCTGGTCCCATTCCGTAACTCGTGTTTCAGAATGTTAATCAGTAGTACACACTTGGTGCTGGAAACCTGTGTCCTGCTCTCTATCTGTCTATCTCCGGCCAAGGAGGTGGTACATTAGCAGCACAGTCGAGATTCTCTCTTTAACCTCTAAATTATTTACGTTATCCAGATCTCGCAGCTGTTACGTGATGTTAAAAGTTTAGTTTTGTAGTTCCTGATCTCAGTAGAGTCTCACACCTGCAAATTTGCCTAACTCCCTGATTCCCACTCCACTTTCTGATGTTATCTACTGCAGACAGCGCATTTCCAAGAACCTCTAGTTGCCACATTATGTTCACAGTAACGTTCTTCTGGGTCTTGCCAGAAACGGCACCTCTCCTCCTTCCATTCGGGTTCTTTAAAACTGCCCTACTGGTGCCCATAAACAATGGGAGATCGAGTCTGCAATATGACATTATGGCGAATGGTGCCCAAGAGTGACTCTCTAAAGGAATGGGCAGCTGACCAACTGGCGACGAGTCCATCCTATAATTCTCCTCGTGGTGGTCTCCCTCACCGACATAAATGACTTGTTAGATGCTCCCTCACTTGCCGCTTGGCTCAGTGTGTGCTCTTATTTGGATTAATAATGCAGTTCAGTACGAAAATGTAATCTCCATTACGTAAGTACTGACAGTTCTTAGTACTGATACACATTTCATTTCTCAGTGCGGATTAATTATTCCGACTGCATGATCCTTCATATTATTATGTTGTTGTTGTCGTCTTCAGTCCCAAGACTGGTTTGATGCAGCTCTCCATGCTACTCTATCCTGTGCAAGCTTCTTCATCTCCCAGTACCTACTGCAACCTACATCCTTTTGAATCTGCTTAGTGTATTCATCTCTTGGTCTCCCTCTACGATTTTTACTCTCCACACTGTCCTCCAATGCTAAATTTGTGATCCCTTGATGCCTCAAAACATGTCCTACCAACCGATCCCTTCTTCTAGTCAAGTTGTGCCACAAACTTCTCTTCTCCCCAACCCTATTCAATACCTCCTCATTAGTTACGTGATTTACCCACCTTATCTTCAGCATTCTTCTGTAGCACCACATTTCGAAAGCTTCTATTCTCCTCTTGTACAAACTATTTATCGTCCATGTTTCACTTCCATACATGGCTACACTCCATACAAATACTTTCAGAAACGACTTCCTGACAAATCTATACTCGATGTTAACAAATTTCTCTTCTTCAGAAACGATTTCCTTGCCATTGCCAATCTACATTTTATATCCTCTCTACTTCGACCATCATCAGTTACTTTACCCCCTAAGTAGCAAAACTCCTTTACTACTGTAAGTGTCTCATTTCCTAATCTAATTCCCTCAGCATCACCCGATTTAATGTGACTACATTCCATTATCCTCGTTTAGCTTTTGTTAATGTTCATCTTATATCCTCCTTTGAAGACACTGTCCATTCCGTTCAACTGGTCTTCCAAGTCCTTTGCTGTCTCTGACAGAATTATAATATCATCTGCGAAACTCAAAGTTTTTACTTCTTCTCCATGAATTTTAATACCTACTCCGAATTTTTCTTTTGTTTCCTTTACTGCTTGCTCAATAAACAGATTGAATAACATCGGGGAGAGGCTACAACCCTGTCTCACTCCTTTCCCAACCACTGCTTCCCTTTCATGCCCCTCGACTCTTATCACTGCCATCTGGTTTCTGTACAAATTGTAAATAGCCTTTCGCTCCCTGCATTTTACCCCTGCCGCCTTCAGAATTTGAAACAGAGTATTCAAGTTAACATTGTTAAAAGCTTCCTCTAAGTCTACAAATGATAGAAACGTAGCTTTACCTTTCCTTAATCTAGCTTCTAAGATAAGTCGTAAGGTTAGTATTGCCTCACGTGTTCCAACATTTCTACGGAATCCAAACTGATCTTCTCCGAGGTCCACTTCTACATATTATTATATGTTATATTTTATATTATGTAATGGGTCATTACCTCAGTGAAAATCAGTAACCAGGAAGAAGCAAAACAGAAATTAAATTACCCTCAAAAGACGCCTGTACCTAACGAACCACACTGAAATGCAAATCCTCTTGGTGAAATTTACTGATGAAATTTTCTTGAGTTGTCAGCCGAGCTACTACGTCATTACGTCGAAACGTTTCGACTAGCTTGATACTGGTCGTATCGCGGCGAAGCCTTGATTTCATGGAATACAGAAATGCAGACGATCTTGGTTTATGAAATTTTTTCGAATTATTCACCGAGTTGTGACATCATGTTGTCCAGACGTTTCGTCTAGTATCATCCTTTTCATACTACAGCAAAGTGTTGGGTTCATCTCCGATGCAGCAGCTATAAAGAAATGAACCGGAGATGAAGCCGACACTTAGCCAGAATATGATGAGTGCGAAACCGATGACAAGATGACGTCATGACTCCGGTGACAACCTATTCAGATTACACCGACTAAAGAATAACATTCTTCACGTTCAGAACAAACACCATCTCGGAAACCCGAAAAAAATCCTTAGAGACCGTGTTACTTTTTTGGGTTCATTTAGATCTTCCTGGCAGATAAAATTGTGTACCACACTGGAAATCGAACCTGCTGGCAAAGTTCGTATGAGTTTATGTATCCATCAATGATTAAAGACCAGTACATCAATTTTGCCTGTACGAGTGTCCCACACTGCGAATACTACCAAAGCTATCCTGCATAACTTTGCCGGATTATCTCCTCAGTGTGAAACGGAACTCTGAAGGAACTTATTAGCCACTATCTAAGCACAATTTCTTTCCTCAGTTAATATTTAATACCCTATATGATGTTTTTTGTATGGGACTGAGGAGAACAGCATCCGTGTGCCAAGACATCTAACAATGAAATGTGAACTGTGGCGCCTCGCAGGAACAACGGTGAATGCAGTCAACTTCAGACTTGCAAGCAAAATAGTGGGACTTGTTGGTGTATTGTCTCGATGTCGATCGTGAGTCTGGTAAAGACACCACTGAATGTTTCTGGAAGCACAAAACTGTATGCAAGAGCAGGACTACAACTCTTAAATGGAAAAAACATGGGAAATGATCAGTTTCTGCAATAATTAACTGGATAGACAAAACATCACATTTTCACTCGCAGCTGTGTGAAGAACGAAACCTCTTTATACATCTCACTACATTATCATAGATTCGTTTTATTCTCTGACCGCAAATGGAGAAGACAACCGAACAGTTGTACAGCCTATTTATTTTCAGTCTAAAATCAGACAGATAAAGCAACCTGAAAAACAGGTGCAATGGTGGTCCCGATTCGGAGTATGGACTACTGAGAGTGGGGAAAGTTTGAAGGAAAATCAATATGCTTTCTACTCCGGCTACAGGTGCAAACGTATACACTTCTCTAGCGTTATTTGCCTTGAAAAGTAATATCTTGGCAATCACTGTACGACTTCACAAAAATAATTATTTAGTAGTGATACTCTTTTATTACTTGTAGAATCGAATCTCACAGCTTCGTTCACCAAACTGGCCACTGTATTAGCCCAGCTTTGTCACCGTATGTCCGATGATTCACCATGAACATTTAACGTAATAAACTAAATTTATTGTGATTCTTGTATAATGTCACAGATTGACTTTCTTCTTAATTATTTCGGAGGACAACGATTGATTATATCGGATCAACAGGGCCACTTCGCATACCTCTAGTAAACATCGCAACCTGTACCCTTATGGTACGGAGGAGGACACCATACATGCAACGATATTTCCACTGTATTATAGTCGATGATTGAGTACAGCCAGATCACGATAATGTACCACAAAAGTACACTTCCTCAGAAATTATTTTTAAATAGCAAATTTGTTCCGTATCATCATCCATTTACAGTGGCTGTAAAACGTAATGCTAACTGTGACAGTAATATTTGTCTAAAAATACACTTCGTTCTCCATATTGTCGTGTTTCACCTAAACTAGCGATAACGTGTAACCCATTGTCTTCTAATTACATTTAGATTCTATCATTTTTGCTTCAGTGTGTACAATGCTGGTAACGATGAAGAAAAGCTGCTTACTTAAAAAAAAATTCTTCCTCTAACCATCGCTAGAAGGACTGCAAATCAGGCAGTGGAACAGATATTCACACTGACATTTTCTTCAGTTCGTGGTAGTCAATTACCGACCGATACTTGCAATGGGATTTCGGCAGTAGGAAAATCGACGCAGTGCATAGCAATTTGTGAGGACGAATTACTCCTTTCTGAGATATTATCAACAAGATGCTTTAAAATATTCATCATAGTCTATATGAGGCCTTCTTGACGGGGATATTGTTGATCAACTGAGTCCGATATTCTAACAGATAGGTGAATCCAGAATCTTGCTTTAAAATACTCCAGCGTTTAGGACAAAGTGCCTAGATTTGAATTTCTAAAAATAAATTATGCTTATTGAACGTCTGCGAATGTCCGGCTCCTCCTCATTGTTGGTCCCAGTACCAGTTCTGACACGAGCAACAATTTCCATATCCGACAGCCCATGCTGGTAAAATTGAAACTGAACCTGTGCGATAAACTTAAAATATAATTTTCACCCTGCCCATTCCAGAATCAAATCAACTTTGACGAAAAATTCAGTCCTAAAATACAAATACTGACTAAATTCTCTTTAAAGTTTATACCGACCGTCTGCGCTAAATCACCAATGGTCACCCTGACTTTCCGGCCCTCCTTTACACACAGGCTTCTTTTACCAGTGCGAAAATGCTCTCCAGTCTCTAACATCCGCACTTAATAACTCTCCAATTAGCAAGAAACCATCTGTGAATTGTCGCAGAAATAGTATCGCCCAATTGCAGCTACTCGACTACCGATTCATTATTAAATGATGCACAAAGGGTAACAAAATTGTTATTCCGCTATCTATAACAGCGGGAATTAGTTTACCATTCCTGGTATTTAAGTGTCATAATTCTCGCACTTACCCCCTTCCCCGTAAACATTTAGTGTCTACATGGTCTGGCTTCCTACAGGTGCAAAAAGTTATCTTTGGTTTGTCTTTTCCTTTATATCGTTGTGACCTAATCATTCTTTCATTCCTTTCTTTTTTGAAAAACTTGCTCTCTCATTGTTTCATCCGAACCCCTATTATTTGGCGTGAGGTGTCAGTTGAGCTGTTGATTGCCAGACCCCTAAGGTGCTCTAAGTCCAGGAAAACATCGTAAGGTAATGCAAATTTATGAAAAAGAAATAATGCCATGCAACGGAAACTTCTTACTGGAGAACAACTAAAAGGGATGTTCCAATCAAGCACGAAACGGCGGGTGCTACACAACGCATTCATGCATGAAGGGCTTATTTAAATAGTGGTACAAGTCCATTTTTGTTCATTGTGAGAGACACAGTCCTAAAGTTAAATGAGCGCTGAAAAATCTGCAGTTGAGATACCAGAAATATTAAAGCATAAGGCTTCTTGCTAGAGATGAACCTTTCTTTCTGTTTGTTTGGATCATTAATTTCAGAAGCATTATAAACAGAAAATTGGAGGTAATGGACTTGTTCCACTATTGAAACAAGCCCTTCATATTAATGAAGAAGCACATCTCTCTGCAGCAGAAACAAGCGTTTACTGTAACAGATCAGTTTATTACTGTGAAACATCAACATACGAACTACGCATTATGACATGTATGTGGAAATTTAGTTGATGAAAATAGGATTGTAATTATAAAATCTAAACTTGACACACAAGAGTGAACAGGATGAAAGCATAGTAGTGAAACTAAGTTGCAGATACTTCCAATGACTACGAGAATGGTTAGTAGTTCAAAGAAGAATCCCAGAAAAATTTTTACAAACACCAGTTGAATAGTCAAATTGCGTGATGGTATAATAATGGCGTGTGACGAGGGCCTCCCGTCGGGTAGACCGCTCGCCTGGTGCAAGTCTTTCGATTTGACGCCACTTCGGCGACTTGGGCGTCGATAGGGATGAAATGATGATGATTAGAACAACACAACACCTAGTCCCTGAGTGGAGAAAATCTCCGACCCAGCCGGGAATCGAACGCGGGTCCTTAGGATTGACAGTCTGTTGCGCTGACCACCTTTTTTTTTTTAATAAAAAAAATCTCGTTTAATTCGTTGTATCTACTCTGGGCGGATCGATTATCTCATTTTTTTTTATTACAGAGCGCCGCTAACCCTCTGACCGAACACGATGAGTCACCGTGCCGGCGCACTGATTACTCAGCTACCGGAGGCGGACGAGTGATCGAAGGAAACTAGCTGGTGGTGAACGTTTGAACTGTGCAATTTAACTCTGATGGAAGATGGAATACGCTGCCCTAAAATAAGTAACTTCCTAACCGACAACCCTTAACCTTTCATAGCGAGTAGGTGGAAGACAGGAGCAGTAATGGCTGGAAATTGAGTCCACCTCAGCGTCTGTACCCTGTACTAACAAAGAGTCATCCTTCTCTCTCCTCGGCCACCTGGCAGCAAGTGTTTACTCTTCCTTCTCCCAGCTCTCCGAGACCTGCCATTTCTACCATTGAAGGAATCTCGCCGGCAAATTGAACCAGACCTTAGAAGTTCTGCTCAATAACAATTTTGTAAATAAATTGAACAGACTCCTGCTCTCACAGATTTTGTCATGATTGGTAATAAAATCGGCCGTGCCCTTTCAAAGTAGCCATATAGGCATTTGCATAAAGCCGTTTAGGGAAATGACGGAAAACCTAATTCATGATGCAGCTTCTAACCACTGCGCCATATCCCTCGGTGTACAACGAAACTTTACGACAGCTAACAAGAGTTTCGTGGCTTTCCAGTGGGTGCAGATGGGACGAAAGGATTTCTGCACTGTCTACCAGCTCTGAATGACACCTCTCATCGCTGTATAGGTTTATTACTCTTACTGGTCCCTGTTAGAAGGCTTCTGTGTCGCCAGAGCCTGCCAGTAATCTATCAAGTTTGCAGTAAATAACAGGGCCGTCATTACAATAAATGGACTGGAAGAGAACAGATAATTGGCTGGGCAGTCACTGATAGCATTGAATGATGTTGGCAGTTATAATGCAGCGGTAAAAGATCGACTTCATTGATTATGAGGATGTGCAGGCGACATTATAATATATGTTGCCTGACTGGGGATAAGCTGCCACACAGAGTAGGGTAAATTTCTGTTACAACCTGCTTGTTCCTTCGTGAATTCATGAGTTAAAAATCCGGAATTTCGCAGACTACCTCATTATTTGATCTAGAGTTTTTGGGACACTTCAAAATACTACTTTCGTTCCATTATTAGGTGATAATCCACATAAAATTTGATATTCCACTTGTTCTTCACTGTATGAGAGATTCACATTTATCACACTTTGTTCAAATTGTTGTATGCAGCTTATCACTGATTCCAGAGTTCCTTGGCCATGACGACATTAACTATATCTCCTGCAGACTTCTGTGAGGAACTAATTGCTCGAAAGTTTCTAGCCCGAAATGGTTTCAAGATGTATGACATTTAGTATGTCTCCAAGTAAAATGTCACTCACTTTTACTGCTTCACCCTCAAGACGTCCAAATCTCACATTTCCGTAGCCCCCGTTGTTCCCATATTGAGCAATAAAGTGAAAAGAAATATAACTATGTACTCTACCGAATTTTCAGATGAATCCGTATATTAGTGCAAAACTCCTTTAATGGAATTTGAATCATCTTGAACAAGCTTTCAGGAATTGCTAGCTCGCCAACAGCACTTCGAACTTTATTATTGGCTTCATTTCCATTTTGATTTAACTTCTTATTGCAAGCCTCAAACTACTCTGTTAAGGTTTCACTATATGTTGCTAATCGTTGTTTCTGCTTTTCATCAACACCCACCAGACCCCCAGCTCTACCTAAATAATGGTTGAAAGAGACCTGCAACCTTCATATTTGGTTTGGAGTATTAGTCCCTTGAAATTCAGTAATATCCAGATTGCCTCGAAGGCGGCACAAACAACGGCGGCAGCCAATATTATCTCGCTTCCCGTTGGTAATTCGTTGTTCTACACTAATGTGACTATCCTAGCATACTTGCTTAATCAGATACTACAACGTTCCCTTCGACTTTTTATTCCTTCCTTGAAACTCACTACCCATCTCACTTCTACATAGAAAAGGCAGGTCCTTCTCAACACCAGGCATTCTGAAAAATATAGAGTCTGCATAGCAGCCAAAACATAATTCTGCTTGAATGTAACACAGCGCAATCTACACTGCTCTCACACCACTGTTTGTGGCGTCACGGACAGTAGCTGGGAAGGGTGGAACCGATTGATTGTGTTACAAATTTCAAAAAAATGTACATTTATTTACTCAACCACAGGAAAACTGTAACAAAAAGTAATGCCTTGCACAGATAGATATTTAGAGACTATGAGAAAAACGGTTTTTAGACTCGTAAGTTACAGTTATACCGTGAATTGTGTCGTCAAGAAAAGCAAAACTAAATACCTCGACTACAAAAACAAGGCTCACATATGGTCGAACACAACCTCTTAAGGACTGAAAAGTGGCTTAACACACACGAATACACCAAGCCTAAAAACCAGAGCTTAATGGTAGTAAAGACAACATATAAAACAGAACTTCACAAATATTACGGATGCTGCAAAATGTATAACGCCAACAGAAAAACACACTTCCCTTCGATAATGAACTTCGATGGTCTTAGGTTTGATCCCAAACAATCTTGCTCCATCCTGGCTGCCGATAACCATCCACCATGTGGACTGGCTACATCATAACCATGGCCTGAACAATTAATAATGATCCATGCACAAAGTTTATCTCAAAATTAATCACTACTCAAAAGATTAGCTGTAACAGTTTGACACTAGACGCAAACACCTGCATCACCAAAACGTATGCCTCTCGTATGTTGCTAGTGGGTTATTCTGCAGAAAACTCTTCCCAGGCCAAAAGGTTTAAAAGAGCGCTTAATAACTGAGTGTATCCGTAAGCAAATTAAATCTGCTCCAGCAGTATCTGATTCTTAATAGTTGCACCAATTGCCATGAAACGGAATCTTCAATCATCGCGACATACAACCTGCTTACAAAAGGTCGGATCACATAACAAGCAAGTTTCACACGTTTGCAGTGAAGTAACACAGTTCCATCACTCCTCACCACTCCTTCTAAGTGAGGGCAGGGTAAGTACAAGCATCATCTTACACCGCCTGATCAAAGATCCATCACTATGTGTTCTTGCGAATCATTTTTACGGCTTCTTAAGATATAAATACAACATCTAATAAGGATAATGCAGGAGTAGGTTTAATGATGAATAAAAAAAAAAAAAAACAACAGGAGAGCGAGTAAGTTACAACGAACAGCATGGCGAACTCATTATTCTAGCCAAGTTAGACACGAGGCTTACACCTACCACAATAGTACGAGTTTATATGCCAAATAGCTCCGCAGATGAAAATATTGAAGAAATGTATGGTGAGATAAAAGAAATTATTCAGATAGTGAATGGAGATGAAAATTTAATAGTCATGGGGGACTGGAATTGGATATTATGAAATGGAAGAAAAGGAAAAGAAGTAGGTGCCTATGGATTGGGCATAAGGAATGAAAGAGGAAGCCGCATGGTAGAATTTTACACAGAGCATATCTTAATCATAGCTAACACTTGGTTCAAGAATCATGAAAAAAGGTTATATACCTGGAAGAGGCCTGGAGACACTGGAAGATTATATATAATTTAGGAACCAGAATTTAAATTGTAAGAATTTTCTCGGGTCAGTTGTGGACTACAGTCTATTGATTATGAGCTGCAGAAGATTAAAACTGACGAAACTATAAAAAGGTGGGGATTTAAAGAGATGGGACCTGGATAAACTTAAACAACCAAACGTTGTAGAGAGTTTCAAGGAGAGGATTAGGGAAAATTTAACAAGAACACGGGAAAGAAATACAGTAGACGAGGAATGGGTAGCTTTGAGAGATTAAATAGTGAAGGCAGCAGAGGATCAAGTGAGTAAAAAGACGAGGGCTAGTAGAAATCCTTGGATAAAAGAAAGATATTGAATTTAACTGATGAAAGGAGAAAATATAAAAATGCAGTAAATGAAGCAGGCAAAAAGGAATACAAACGTCTCAAAAATGAGATTGACAGGAAGTTCAAAATGGGTAAGCAGGAATGGCTAGAGGACAAATGGATGTAGAGGCACATATCATTAGGGGTAAGATAGACTGCCTACAGGAAAATTAAAGAGACCTTTGGAGAAAAGAGATACACTTGTATGAATATCAAGAGCTGAGACGGAAAACCAATTCTGAGCAAAGAAGGGAAAGCAGAAAGGTGGAAGGAATATAGAGAGGGTCTATACAAGGGTGATTTACTTGAGGGCAATATTATGGAAATGGAAGAGGACGTAGATGAAGATGAAAAGGGAGATATAATATTGGGTGAAGAGTTTGACAGAGCACTGAAAGAACTAAGTCGAAACAAGGCCCCGGGGGTAGACAACATTCCATTGGAACTACTGATAGCCTTGGAAGAGCCAGCCCTGGCAAAACTCTGCATTCTGGTGAGCAAGATGTATGAAGCAGGCGAAATACCCTCAGACTTCAAGAAGAATGTAATAATGCCAATGACAAAGAAATCAGGTCTTGACAGGCGTGAAAAAACCGAACTATCAGTTTAATAAGTCACGCCTGCAAAATACTAACACGAATTGTTTACAAACGAATGGAAAAACTAGTAGATGCCGGCCTCGGAGAACATCAGTTTGGATTCCGTAGAAATGTTGGAACACGTGAGGCAATACTGACCCTACGGCTTACCTTAGAAGGTAGATCAAGGAAAGGCAAACATACGTTTCTAGCACTTGTAGATTAGAGAAAGCTTTTGACAACGTTTACTGTAATACTTTCTTTAAGATTCTGAAGGTGGCAGGGGTCAAATACAGGGAGCGAAAGGCTATTTACAATTTGTACAGAAACTACAGTAGATAACAGTTATAAGTCGAGGGGCATGAAAGGGAAGCAGTGGTTGGGAAGAGAGTGAGACAGGGTTGTAGCCTATCCCCAAAGTTATTTAATCTGTATACTGAGCAAGCAGTAAAGGAAACAAAAGAAAATATTGGTGTAAGAATCCAAATAAATACTTTTAGGTTTAACGACGACATTGTAATTCTGTCAGTGACAGCGAAGGACCAGAAGAGCAGTTGAACGGAATGGACATTGTCTTGTAAGGAGGATATGAATATCGACAAAAACAAAACGAGATTAATGAAATGTAGTCGAATTAAATTAGGTGATGCAGAGGGAATTACATTAGTAAATGAGACAATAAAATGTAGATGAGATTTTCTGTTTGGGGAGCAAAATAACTGATGACGGTCGAAGTAGAGAGGATATAAAATGTAGACTAGCCGTGGCAAGGAAATCGTTTCTGAAGAAGAGAAATTTGTTAACATCGAGTATAGATTTAAGTGTGAGGGAGTCTTTTCTCAAAGTATTTGTGTGGAGTGTAGCCATGTATGAAAGTGAAACATGGGCGATAAATAGTTTAGACAAGAAGAGAATAGACGCTTTCGAATTGTGGTGTTAGATAAGAATGCTGAAGATTAGATGGGTAGATCAAGTAAGTAATGAGGAGGTACTGAATACAATTGATCAGAAGTGGAATTTGTGGCACAACTGAACTATTCGGTTGGTAGGACATGTCCTGAGACATCAAGGGATCACCAGTTTAGTATTGGGGGGTAAAGGAAGGGTAATAATCGTGGAGGAAGAACGAGAGACGAATACTCTAAGTAGATTCAGAAGGATGTAGTTTGCAGCACTTACTTGAAGAAGCTTACACAAGATAGAGTAGCACGGAGAGCTGATTTAAACCAGTCTCCGGACTGAAGACCACAACAACAACAACAACAACAAGGTAAATGCAATAACACACAGTGGCCAAAACGTGACAAATCTCGGCCATAACTGCCCACGCAACACCGTTGAGTCAGACGTTCCAAAATGCCCAGTGTGTACTCAGTCGAACGGGATACAAAATTAGTTGGTTTATGAAACACAAAAAAAATTAAATTTTGAAACAAGTGGAAAAGACTGGCCTTGCACGGACTGCAGACAAAAGCGCGCGACCTGGCCCCCGGCAAACTTCCTCGACAATACTCGGAGCCGCCGTCTACCGGTTTCGCCAGAGGCAGCATATGCCATTTCTGCCCGGTGACTCACAGAGCTAGAGTGGTGGAAAAGTTGTTACAAAAACCGAAAACAGAGCCATCCTTGGCACAGAAAAGACAACACTAGAATCCATTTGCATTGATTACACTTATTTACATGTAAAGCTATTACAACGTGAGTTTAGTTAGCCGGAATAACTTTCAGGTAGCTTAATTCGCATCATTCAGTAAAAAGAATGAATTCGAACTGCTTACACTCTGGCAAACTGGCCGTCTTTATAGCAGTATTCGCATTGCGAGTAGAACAGGATCGGAAGTAATGAGAGCCGTACAATGTGGACCGTTCACCACACATCATATAATGGTTGGTGATAGAAGACTAACTGACACGATTGACAATAATTTATGGCCGAACAGTGAGTTTACTGACGTCAGTTGCACAGGAATTCGTTGAGGTGGTTCCAAACGTTATGGACACTACAGAATAAATTTTCAACCTGCAGCAGAGAGTGAGTGCATATGAAAATTCTTGGCAGATTAACACCGTTTGCGGGACCGATACTCGATCCTGGGGCCTTGGCCTTTCGCGGGGAAATGCTCTACCAATTGAGCTCGCTGAGCACCACTTACGATACTGCCAGTACCTCACGTCCTACCATCCAAAACACACAAGGTCTCCTGCGTAACTTGCAGGACTATAGTGCCCGAAAGGCGAAAGTCCTGGATTTGAGTCCCGTACAGGTTCACAGTCTTAAACCGATATGAAGTTTCGTTTAAGGCACCGTTGTTGCTAATTATTTCCTGTCTTCTAAGAATTGAGGAGAATAATATCCTCTGTAAAGTTTTACACCTAGTGGTTCATTCGCCTTTTCCTCGTATCACGCACGTAACTCAACCCATTTCATTAGGAAGTACAGGACGGCTTGTGTTGCCAAACCCTGAAAGGATGGATGATGATGATGATGATGATGTAGAATATATTTCCTTGATTTTGCGCGTCGCAAATTAGTTGACTGAATTGATACTCAAACTCACCAAAATGACGATTTCTGTTGATACGAAATCTTCACATTAAGTGGGTGCAGGATTACACTTTGAAGATAAATTTGGGTGTTAGTACACACTAGTGCCTGATAACTTAAAGTAGCGGAGTAGTCCTTTCAGAATTCGTTTTAAGCAGCACCCAATTGGAAGTGTAGGTCAAACTTTCTGGAACGCTCGAAGAAGACAACAGACGATTCCAGGAAGTATATGGTTTCTCTCTGCGCTACACGGACCAATAGCTAGGCAACCATCTTGTAGATGTGTTCCTCGGTGCTGTAGGCTCAGAAATATAGGGGAGACAGCCGGTTGCATACGAAGAAATGATCTGAGCATTTTGCTGATCGCTCGTTGTAATGACAGCTCAAAAGTATCACTGCTATCAAACATCCGAATCATCCACGCTGCCGCCCAGGTAATAGAGAAAGTTGTGCTGGCATTGTGAAATAATTAGATAGGATCTATCTCTTACTAGCCTTCATTTCCTTGTATATTTCATCTTTTAAATTGTGTGATTATCTCTTGTCACCGAGCAGGGGCTGTTAGTTCAAAAACCTCTTCCAGTTTATCAGTTTGAGCGCAATTTACAACTCATTTACAGGTTATGGCACTAATTCAGTGAGCTTTGCTACGTGGCACAGCACGCTCCTTGAGTTTGGACGAGGAAGGACTGGGTGAGAGGCAATTGAAGATCATTCGTTTCAAGAACAACTCTAAATGTAATTTATTTAAAAATATAGACTCACTTAAAACAGAGAAACACGTAAGACTTGAGCCAATAAATTTTGTCTGGAGACCACAGCAACTGCATCAATCAAAACACAGTAAGAATACAGTTAAATATAAATTAAACAGTAAATCTCAGCAGCGGTAAAGTCCGAGTAATGAACTACTTAATATCGGGAAGACGGACAATAGATGAAACAGGAATTAATAATAAGTACCTTGAATAATGCATCAACTCTGGAGAACAATAAATATTTTAAATCAGGTGTCATACCTATAGAACAGTAAATGTTATAAATAAGGCATCAGATCTAAAGAACAGTTTATGTCATAAAATTGAGCATTAAATAGGAAGACTATCTACGGAAGCCGAAGAGCCTGGACATCGTAGTCTCTGACGTCACTACGCACAGGTACTATTCATAGTTGACTGCCAGGTAACTCTGGTTGCCTATCCCAGTGACACTTGGAGAAGAAGGAACCGCTATTCATACTAAATAACAGTCATAAATGTAACACAAGGCGCACGTATTGCAAGTAGCGACTATTGGTAATTACTTAGTAAACGTTTCCCCACGTGCAGTCACAAGCGAATAGCAAAATCCGAATGATAAGTGCGAAGGCCCTCAATAAGACACCTTAAATTTACGGGTATAAAGCATCAAACACTTTGATATGTACATTACCGAAAAAAATGGTATAACTTTAAGAGGTTTCCAATCCACTCTTGATGTACTGTTCAAACAGTGCATATGGAGCACATGAAATGATCAGATTTACAGATCAATAGCACAAACTATTCTAAGGTACCACATATAAAGCCATTCTGAAACACCGCTATTAGTAAGTGGTGTAGCGTTCGTAGACGGCAATGCAGGCGCTGACTGGCATAGAGTCAATTATGTAGATGGCAGATACTCGCCTGGGATGCGTTATTGCTGGCCGGTGTGGCCGAGCGGTTCTAGGCGCTTCAGTATGGAACCGCGCGACCGCTATGGTCGCAGGTTCGAATCCTGCCTCAGGCGTGGATGTGTGTGTTGTCCTTAGGTTAGTTATGATTAAGAAGTTCTAAGTTCTAGGGGACTGATGACCACAGCTGTTAAGTCCCATAGTGCTCAGGCCATTTGAACCATTTTTGATACGTTATTCCACGATTTCTCGGTCTCTTCACGTAATTCTGTAAGACTTATTGGTTGACGAGTCGCAAGAGTCCAATCATATTCCACACGTGCTCGCCAGGAAAGTTGCTGCACATCTTGCAGAGCACGTGTAGTTTCAATGGGGAGTGTGTGGACGAGCATCTTCCTGTTGGACCAACACATCATCTTCCTATCTGAAGAACGGCAAAAAACGGGTCCAACAACATTTAGCATGTGCTGTGCGCTGGTTAGTGACCTCTCGAAAAACAACAATGGTGGACGAGAGCTGTAGCTTATCGCACCACAGACCATCAGGCCTGGGATGGGGCCAGCATGTCTTGGACCAATGCACGCTACGAGAAAGCGCTCACACGTGCAAACGCCCATCACTTGCGTGCAGGTAGAATATGCTTATCTTTCAAATGAAACGGTGACGGCATCAATCCGTTTGTGCTGTGGCGTGAGTGGGGTACAGGCTAGAGTTGTGCGTTGCTGTAGTCCCACTACTAATTACCGGTTCGCAACAGTTCGTGTTGGCACATCTGAGCTCACAAGCCCACTTGTCTGTGCTGTGGTAGCTATACGATCTGTCACTGTTGCCCTTATAAAAAGATGATCCTGGAGGGCGTCCATGCTTCGTGGACGTCCAGAACCTCATCTACAGGTGTGAAAATGTTCAAGCGTCCTGATACCAGCATCTTGGTAAAACTGATGCAGCGTGTCCAACATTTATTGCAATTCTCCGAAAAGACTGTGTCTCAGTGGCATGGTTGCCCACTTGCTTCACACGTTTGCACCACAGTGATACTTCTGGCTTTGAGCATTCTTATTAAGGAATACACAGATGGCGTTCCGGTAGTTATGCCACTACGCTATCTGTTGTTGGGGATGGGGTGGGGGGGGGGACGTTGAAACCACCAACAGTATATATTCTAGAGGTGGCATACGCCAATATCGGATCAAAATAGATGTCGTCTTTCCACGTGTGCTTATTTTATTTTCGGCAGTGTACATCAAGGTGAAGACATTAAGTAAGCAACAAATAAACGCACAGGAAAACGTTTCCTCACTGAAGACTGAGCATGGCCAAAACGAGCTGATAGGTTAGTGTCGCGATAGTGAGAGCTCGGTGCTAGAAAAGTTCACTCAACGATTGCGATAAGTGAGCAAGCACGCACATGGCCAGTGGCGGCCATGATTTCGGCTCACGGGCCATGCTCAGGCACGAGTACCAAAGCGCTGAGGGTCGCTACAAATTTTTCCAGTGCCACACCATAACGTCTGAGCGGCAGGAGGTAGTAGAGGTGGAAAGTGTAAACGCGCCACATTTAAATGGCATTGAAGTCGCATTGAATGCGACTTTGCTTTACATTTCACACTTCTCGGCGTCACAGATCACGAACAAATTTGTGTTATTATTTAATTATATTGGTATGCTGTAAATATAATTTTTGTCTAGTACATACTGTCGGCATACATACAGACGTACACGATTTCACGGTGTTTAGCACTCAAGTTGCCTTATAATAGTCACTTATTTTGTTTCATAATCAAAAATAAGTCTTTCACACAAATATGGCGATCGATTCATTGTAGCACTTTTGCAGCCTCATTATGGAGTCGTGGAAACTCTTCCTATGGAAAGCCGAAAAATGCCACACTGCAATGTTAAATTAAATGTGACTTTGTTCCGTGTGCTTCCGAGATCGACCGAGCAAAGCCCAGTGACAGGACGGGCCTTGGCCTGCACACAGCTCTCACACACTGCACACGTGAAGTTTGGCGCGCCGTGGCCAGCATTGCTCTATGGAAACAGACAGCCGGATATGCATAGGCGGAATCGCGCGACGTGGAAAGCAGCACTGAGAAAGACACCGCAAGACAACTGAATTCTAGTGAATCATTCGAAAACTTGCTCATCCGGTATACTTAATGAGACTAGTCAGAAGAATATTTCAGACTCCAAAATGCCAACCGCTGTAGCCACTGGGACTGGAGACCCACTGTAGGACCCACCTTTCAGGCCGCAACGCTCCACTTGCCCTCAACGGCCGTCTCTCGGTCCCTCGCGGTAGCACCGCACTGTTCCTTTAACTCGCTCTCCTCCAGCTTCCGCCGTAACACACCCCACTTGACAGACAGACCTGCACAGAAACGAACTCAGGCCCCTGAGAATAGCCAATATGACTCCGCACCACGTATCAGCCATAGGGTATATCAAATGGCTCGCTTCTTGCTACCACTTACCTCACTCCTTGCCGAATCCATTCCAGGATACTACACCAGAGCCTCCATTTACCACGCACGCACACCCTCTGGCAAAGGATATGCCCACACTAAAGCTGCACACGATGTATCGACACGCGACGCGGTTCAATCTTATCTTGTTTTTGTTCAATAGGTTTCTCCGGGCGCATCTGCGACTCTTGTTGAAGCAGGTTTCTAATCTCCAAATTTGTCTTCAGTTTCTACTAGCAACTTAATCGTAATCAGTGGCTGATCTAGGAGTAAAAGTTAATTAGGCTTGTGAGTTCGAGAGTAAACTGTTAGGTTGGCTGGTTGAATCGGGGGAGGGGACCAAACAGCGAGGTCATCGGTCTCATCGGATTAGGGAAGGATGGGAGGGACGTCGGCTGTGCTCTATCAAAGGAACCATCCCAGCACTTGCATAACGAGAGGAAGCTAATTCATGGATAATAGCACAAAACGCCATATGGAAGGTGACAATTTTAGCAAGAGCAGACAGTATTACTGGAATTTGGAAATATTCCTCACTGAGCCGCGCGCGGCTCGCATTCATGCCATATATTATTTGTCATCTTCTATTACCGTACAGCCGCCTCCTTTTCTTACTAGCGTCACTAACTTCCAGCCTCACTTGCCCATGGGCGGCAGCAGCAGCGCGTATCGATAAGTTTACTGTCGTACCATCTCTGGAGCGACCGATAGTATTTCCGTGTGGTCGTGTGTCTGGCAGTCAGTTGGAGACGGACCAGCTGTGCAGTCGGGACGCAGCAGCAGTGAAGTCAGGGACGGAGCTTCGGTGTGGCACCTAGAGCCCGTGTTCGCCGACCGCTGGCCACACACATGAACTGTCCGGCGAAGGGAGATTGGAGTGGGACGACCGTTGGTCGGTCGTTCGGTTGGTCGTCTCATCGGCCGACGTATGTTTAGTCCTTTAACCGTTTCCAGGTGTGGGCAGTCGGTCGGTTGGCGTGGAGCAGCGAGGAAATCTCCGCGGGACATAGTTTGGCCAGGGCCACTGGCGGTCTCCATGCGGTGTCGGAGTGTGTGGGGCTGTTCCCATTGCTACGAGGTCCGTGGCTCACCGACCAAGGACACTGAAGTTTAGTTTTGATTTAATCCACCAGGAAGTCAAGACTGCTAATATTGTGTCGTTTGGAGTTCGTTGACGGCTGTTGGGATATTCCCGCGAGCAACCACGTGGTTTTCAAGTTGCAAAATTTCGCCACTCTCCGATGGAGTTTGCCCTGGCCGTTAACGTAAGTTTCAGGCAGTGTAGTTTCCTCATCGTATTGTTGCCATCCAGCACGGTGTGTAGTTTGACACCTCCGTGTATGGTTGGTTGTGGGAGCCAATAGCTTCTACGTTCTTCCGTTGAACTCCCTGTTGTGTCCTGGTCGGGTGAGGTGGAAGTCATCCTGTAGGTGGGTCCGTTGACTGTAGGTAAGTCGGGTTGTCGTCGGATCGTGAATGACTGCCTGTCTCACCTAAGCGAGCGTTAGTGTTTGAACTCCAGGCCGACCCTCGAACATCTGAGCGCTCTTGGGTGTACTGCTTTTTTTATTTGTTCTTGTTGTTTGTACCTGTATGGTTTCAAGTCTAATTTAAAGAACTTTTTCACGTAAGACCTTTGGCATTTTAAAGGTTTTAATGTTGTTGAATTTTAAATGTTGGGCTTCAGCCGATTTTGAATCCGAGTAATTTTGCTCTTAAGGCCTTCAGCCTAGTTCAGAGAACTGATACACGTAAGGCCTTAGGCATTTTAAAAATTTTAATGTTGTTGAATTTTAAGTGTTGGGCCTTCAGCCGGTTTTGAGTTTGAGTTGTTTTGCTCTTAAGGCACTCAGCCTAAATTAAAGAACTGTTGCACGTAAGGCCTTTGGTATTTAAAAAAATAATGTCATGGAGTTTTAAGTGTTAGGCCCTCAGCCAATTTGAATTCAACTTCCTTGCCCTTGAAGTTACTGACTCTTTGGGCCTTCAGCCTAATTAAAAAACTGTTTAATGATAAGGCTTTTCCTTTTAAATTTCTGTTTGTGTTGAGTTTTGCTAATTAAGAACTGTTTTACGTAAGGCCTTTGTTTTAAAAAGAAATTAATTTTGTTTAGCCGTAAGTGTTGAGCTTTCAGCCTATTTTGAATTCAAATTGTTTGCTATGAAAATGTTTGATTTTTTCGGCCATCAGCCTAAATAAAGAACTGTTGTAAAATAGCGCTTGCCTTTTAAATTTCTGATTATGCTTCCGTTTTAAGTTATTGGCCTTCAGCCGTTTTTAAATTAAGGTGTCTTTCAGCCAGTAATTAACTCCCAAAGATTAAAGATGTGTGCTTAAAAAAATTTTGGGCTCGTGTAATGTTCGATCAAATAATATAGTTGTATGTTCGAGTGTAACTGACAGCCCCTTATTTTGGCCACTTTCCACAATTTAAACTACCTGTACTGTCCCGCAGGTTAAGCTGGGCGTCTCACTCACCACATTAGTGAAATGCTTGAATGTTTCACTAAAGAACTTGCCGAAATATGAGTGTACATACGCACTGAAGCGCCAAAGAAACTGGTAAAGGCATGCATATTCAAATACAGAGATACGTAATCAGACAAAATACGGTGCTGCGGTCGGCAAGGCCTATATGAGACAACGAGGGTCTGGCACAGTTGTTAGATAGGTTACTGCATGTTAACAGCAATCTGTTCAAGCTTGTGTAGGCTCTGCAAAGGTGTTGAGCATGTGCAGTTGGAGTGATAGGGGACTCCTGAAACGTCTAATACGACTCTGATAGTACCACGTACGTAAGTGTCCTGTCTGGTCAGCTGCATCGATTCATGTCCATTGTGTATTCCGACAGACTTGGACAATTCCAGCAGGACAATGTGACATCCCAAACGTCCTGAATTGCTACAGAGTGGCTCTAGGGACACTCTTTTGAGCTTACGTAAACACTGGCCACCAAACTCACCAGACATAAACATTATTGGGCATATCTTGGATGCCTTGCAGCCTGCTGTTCGAAAGAGCTCTCCACCCACTCGTGCTATTACAGATTTATGGACAGTCCAGCAGGATTCATGGCTTCAACTCCCTCCAGCACTACTTTAGAAATTACTCGACTCCATACATGTCGTCTTGCGGCACTTCTGCGTGCTCCTGGGGGCCCCACACAATATTAGTCTGGTATACCAGTTTCTTTGGCTCTTCATAGTAGTACGCTCGCATGTTGCAATAAAAATACCCCTGTTATAATACCACACGCGGTCTCAAATACTCCTTTAATGAAATCTCCGTAGAAAAAAAAGAACCTGTGGGAGGTACGGGTACATCTGTGTCTCACTGCACCTCAGCATGCGCCTGCTCTTTACCTCTCTACCTTTTCCTCTGTTGACGTTCTTTCCCACCGAGAATGTTTAGTGAACGATACCAGGCATAGTGCACAGTAGCTTTCATCCGCCGCTGTCTATGAGCGTATAGAAGCGGCTCATTGTGCCCTGGCAGGCTCCGACTTGGCCTACGAGGGTACGGATATTGACGGCCAGTCGCTGTTAGATGTGGCTTTGAGAGCACACTGTGCCACCGCGGCAGTACGGTGACACCGACACAAACGAATGCATACGTGACCGGTCTGCGGTGTCGGTGTGGCGCTCTGGAAAAGCGGCAGCAAGGCACGCCGTGTTGAGAGAACACGGCAGTTCCCGCTTTGACAGCGCATCATCAATAAGGGGCTCCCTATAACGCTGAGTGGGTTGATTGCTCGGCCCGCCGCCGGAGCACGCACGTGTTCGTTCGCACACGCCTCTCGCTGACGTACAGTAGCAGCATCGCGTGGTCACATCTGAACGCAGCTGTGTGTGAGGCTCTCGAGGGAACATGTGTACCCGGCAAGTCACCAATTTTATTCATCTTTCGCATGGTTTAGGTACACTCCTTAAAGTAACTGTCGCTGCTCTAATTGCGTTTCTCCCGTGTTTCGGAGAGTTCGAGGTTCAAAGCTTTGTGAGCCTGATGAAACACCCACGAAAGCAGTGGCATTACGGCAAGTGACTAAAGCAGCAGAGTGGAATTCTTCTTTCGAATCTCTTCGTTTCCTGTTTTCACACTCCCACCAAATTTTGGTACGGCTGCAACGAATCATGTATCCTCGAACAGGAACACAAATAATAGTGATAATCATTGAAGTACACTAGTGACATTGTGCAGTGGAGGTATAGTGCGGAATGGTGATACAATATACTTTTATACACGAGGCAATTCTGACGTTACGGTTGATTATGAAAAATCAAGACACGTTCGTAGGGTTTGTCGACCTGGAAAGAGCATTCGATAATGTAAAATGTTGCAAGATGTTCACAATTCTGAGAAAAATAGGGGTAGGCTGTAGGGAAGACGCGTAATATACTATGTTCAAGAGCCAAGAGGGAATAATAAGAGTGGACGACCAAGAGCGAAGCGCTCGAATTAAAAGGGTGTAAGACAGGGATGTAGTCTTTTACCCCTACTGTTCAATCAGTGGATCGAAGAAGCAGTGATGAAAATAAAATAAAAGTTAGTGTAACTAAAATTCAAGGTGAAGGGATATCATTGACCCTTTTAGCTGATGACATTGCTATCCTGCGTGAAACAGAAAGAGAATTACATGACCTGCTGAATGGAATGAAAAGTCTAATGAGTACATAATATGGACTGAGAGTAAATCGAAGAAAGATTAAACCAAGGAAAAGTAGCAGAAATGGGAAAATAGAGAAACTTAACATCAGGACTGAGGGTCACGAAGTAGATGAAGTTAAGGAATTCTGCTACCTAGGTGCCAAAATAACCAATGACGACGGAGCAAGGACATCAAAAGCAGACTATGAAAAGTAACAGAAATGAGAACAGAAATTTAACATCAGGATTGATGGTCAAGAAGTAGAAGAAGTTAAGGAATTCTGCTACCTAGGTGCCAAAATAACCAATGACGACGGAGCAAGGAGGACATCAAAAGCAGACTAGCATTGGCAAGAAGGGCATTCCTGTCCAAGAGAATTCTACTAGTATCAAACATAGACCTTAACTTGAGGAAGAAAGTTCTGAGAATGAACGTTTGGAGCACAGCATTGTATGGCAGTGAAACACAGACTATGGGAAAACCAGAACAGACTGGAATCAAAGCAATTGAGCTGTGGTGCTACAGACGAATGTTGGAAATTAGGTGTACCTATAAGGTGAAGAATGAGGATGTTCTGCGCGGAATAGGAGAGGAAAGGAATATGTGGAAAACACTTACAAGTAAAAAGGGCAGTATGGTAGCATTTCTTTTAAGACATCAGGGAATGACTTCCATGGTGAGTGAGGAAGATGTAGACGGCAGAAACTATAGAGGAAGACCGAGATTGGAATACATCCAGACAAGAATTGAGGACGTAGGTTGCAAGTGCTACTCTAAGATGAAGAGATTGGCACAGGAGAGGAATTCGTGGCGGGCCGCATAAAAAAAGGTGTTTGACTATTATATGTAAATGTACAAGAGGCACGTGGAGAACAATCAAAGAAGTAAATAATTCTAATGAACATAGGTGCACCAATGGTTTCAACGATACGAGGTATGCACACGTTCTTTCATGTGTATGTTACAATAATGTTAACGACTACGGCTACCTTCATTTCGAAAAACCGCAAATGAGGATTGAATTACAAAGTAATAAACCTCCGTCGTTTGGTTTTATTGCCATCTCGGGTACATAAGTGCTTTCGACAGCACATGGTTCGCCAATAACGTTGCCTTCCGTGTGTCCCCGACTTGGACCCGTTGGATTTTTGTGTGTGGGTATATTAGAAGAAAGCTTTGTTGAAGGTGCCGATAACTCCGATAACACACTGTGAATGGCTATCAATGCATTCGGATCACGCCTCGTAAATTTTAGAGTGCACAGATGTCGACGAGGACGCGTGAGAGGTGCTTCACATTAAAGGTGGCCACGTACAACACCTGTTGTAATGTGTTTGACGTCAGCTTCATCCATGCCATTTACGCTCTTGGGGAATCTATTATAAGGTGTTATCGTAATCAGTCAGGCGAATCTATTATAAGGTGTTCCTGCAATCAGTCGAAATACGTTATATCAGGCAAACCATTTGTTTCCAAACTTATTTTTATAGGGCTGTTTACAAGTCATCTTCTACTCTCTTTTTTCGTTTGTACCTGTAACAGTTAAATCTCCTGTATATTTTTGCCTTCTGGCACGTGCCACAAATACACTGTGCGTTATTACAAGAAGTTAAATTCCGGTATTGCTTCAGTGCCAAACGCACGTTAATTTATAGGTAAATAATTATTCATTTCATCGAAATTATTGTACCTTAATTATAGCTCCCACGTACGTGACACAGTTTTTATGGTTTTTATCGCTCTATTCCGAAGAATCTTGACTCGTTGAAGTGATACATGTGTTTGGTGGAAGAGTACGGAAAAAAGAGACAGTGGCTCGTTTTATACTCAGCAGTAAGAGTCTTGCATTCTGTCGTCTTAGCCTGGTACGCTAATTTTGCGATTTGAAGAAGCACCTCTCACTTCAGCAGCATTTACTAAAGTCGCGTGACACATGTAAGCAAAACCAGTGGCAGCGTTCGTGTATGTGGTGCACTACGTAGTAGCGCCCTATAGAAGGGAGATGACCCGAATTAATATTTGCAAGTAATAGGTTCAGGTTTCCAATACAAAGCAGCCAACATGCTCCATTAACATATTAATTGCTTTCGAGTATCCACGTAGGCCATGAAATACACTGGAACAGCTATATTGTTCCCATCAATAAGGAAAGAAGGAAGATTAATTTTTAACGTCCTATTGACGTCGAAGTCATAAGAGTCAGAACACAAGATCGAATTAGAGGAGAATGGAGAAGTATGTCAGCCACGCCCTATGACAGGGCCATCCCGGCATTCGCGAAACAGAAATCTAGATGGCCAGACGGGGATTTGATCCGTCATCTTCCCGAATGCAAGTTCAGTGAACCAACTCCCTCGGTTTTTCCCATTACTGCGTCACTTTTTTATATGTTGTATGTGACTGAGTAAACAGTCTTGAATTTCATTTTTTTTAAATTTTGAGCAAAGTAGCCATGTTTCCTCTAACAGGTAAGAGTTCGAATTCTGAAACCCACATAAATCAGTGTAGGATTTCGGTATTTCGCTCTCGTATGGTAAAGGCGAGTACAAGACTGTAATTAAGAACACACAACCACAGTGTGACGCAGCAGACGTTGATGCACTTAATACTTATTTCATTGTCATTCTATAAAGCGACATGTTTATAAATTCTGGTTCATAAGTGCGGTGGTTTCTGGAGAGTCAGCTAGGATTGAGCTCAAATCAGTTATTAACATGGCGGATAAGGGAAGGCCCACTGCTCAAGAGAGAGCCAAGTTAGTGCTTTTATATGCAGGAACAAAGAATGTGGTTATGTGGCGTCCCAAATGTGACTGGTGCTTGGAGCTGGGCGATAGGATTTTGCGTGAAACGGATATAATCGGTTGGCCTAATTGAGAGGGAGTGTTGACCTGACTAAGTTGTTATAATTCCCTTATTATCAAGGGTAAAGAATGGAATTAGCACTGAATGACGAGCAATGAGTGTTTTACAGCTTCTGATTTTATTCAGAGAATGACCTCAACCTAGAATACACTTGCTCTGAACGAGTTGTATCCACGAAATACAAGTCTTTACACAGAGACGGTGTCTAACTAGCGAGTGCCAATTCCATCCACACCTTCAACACGACACGTAGGAGTCCTCAGCTACCAAGCTAGAAATACATCTGCTGGAAAGATACCTTCTGCGTGACTTGAAGTATTTGACGTTTCATGTAAATTTGTTATCGTGCCCTGGTGCTGTCTCCCTGCGACATAACTTTCCCTTATTTTGCTACTGAAGGTTCCACTATTATTAACTTTTAAGACGGCTGTCGTTTCCGTGGATACCAGACAGTTACATACAAGAGAGATATTTACGTCATCTTTTTAACACAACGTGGGCTCCTGATAAAAATGCTCTCCAGATTGTTTCGATAATTTCAAAGCGAAGGATTGTCAGAACCAAAGATGCGTGTTGGTAGCTAGTAAAGCAGGCACATGCACTGAGTCCAACGTAGGATACACGATTTGATTTTTAATTTATTCCTAAAGACAAAGCTTCGCTGCTATTAGCATAAACACTGATTGACTAATATGCAACATGACGAACTTATGGCAGTTAAATCAGAAGTAAATAAAGTGGTAAGGCAACAGCCTTACTCAAGGTCGAATCTTAAAAAAAATTCTTCCCCTCCGCTTTTTCTTTAAAAATTTGAACAGCAGTTAAACAACAATATTAGTGTTTCTCCCTTTTCTTTGCTTCACTAGCCTTTAGTTAGATGCAGTTATTGCTTATTTTTATAAAAAATAATTTCAGACAACTATTAGTACCAAACTGTCAGGTGATGGCAACAAAAATTACTGTTCATCAGGCAGTTTAACGACCCACTTGTTCTGAAAGATTTGTACATGACGACTAACAATAAAGGAAAATCCCACACAAACATTGCCTTGCTCTGACCTCAACTGGCCACGTTAAGAAGCGGCAAAGCAATCATTTTACAACCAGGCACGAACTGACTTCTAAAAATCTTTTTGTTTTCTATGCGTGAAACAGATTGGCATAAAACAAGTTACAGCTTAAACGACAATCCTGTCTCACCACTTGGTGTTAATTAAAAACAATAAACCCCTTTCCGCTTTTTCAGTTTTTTTATGTTATGCAAAAACTACAATTACTAATATTACTAGCAAGAGCAGAAAAGCAATCAAGAGATCACAGGCTCATTGTGCATGGCTAGTTACCTTAGCATAAGACGCTTAGACAACTTGGTCACACAACTGCACCCTATGCAGGTCACTTCCGCTACGAACAACTAGATCTTAAACATAAGAAAACACTGTTAACACACACAAGTTGCTCCAGCAACTAAACCTTGCAGCACCAGCCAGTAGGTAATTAACAAGTATGGAGACTGTCGTGAACAAGGACACTAGTGGTTAAATTACCCGCACAATTATAGCTGCTTCTCGTTTTCGAAATTATTTTTCTTGAGGTACAGAGAAGTACAAACCTTAAACGTGCCTTTTCTACAGGAACATTACTTACAAACATGTGTTTCCTATGATTCAACAGAATTTGTTCAAAATGTTAACTGGGACAGTCCAACAGTAACAACTAGCAAAAAAAAAGAGCTTTTCTTACAATTCTCATTAGAAATCGTGCCGAAAGAAATATGTGCCTCGTGACAACAAGAGAGCGCAGATAATTTCCGTTCTACATACTTAAAGGTACGTTCAGAACAGCCAGAGCAACTATTAATGCAACGGCATTAACACCCTAATATTGTAGAGTTCGAGCCCACTTGACACTCAGATGTCAAGCAGTGAATGTGGTTCACCGTTTAATGTCAATTGGAGCAGCATAGCAATGAACCAACTGTACTTCTTCCCGGACGGACTACGACGGTTGCAGATAACCATGGACAGCCCTCTGTAGCACATATTATTCACACCCACAGCCAAACACCTCTACCACTATCAGAAAGACGCACGCCACGTTGACCCACAGAGCCGTGTTGCCAAACTACCCGCCATGTCACTCACTGTCCATTGCACAGGACAGACTGTCTCACCTTCGCGAGGTGCCTTCCCTCTCTTTAAACCGCCTCCTACCAACAACAGCGGTTGCCAGCAAACGACTACATTCTCGCAGATATCGGCCGGAGTTACGTCTCGACCTACCCCTTCGAAACGAAACTGGGTGATGGAGGAAATCGCCCACATAGGTCTTCTTGATCCGGCACAGGCTCGCCCTCGTGCTTTTCCCAGACTGCATATAATGGGGCTGGAAATTCACCGATGAGAGCCTCCTGAGCACCACTTAAGGTCCCATGAGTCTGGGCAGCAATACCTCAGTAATTTCCTACATGCTCTGACTCTCTTTCCAATAGTTTTCCACCAAAAACCTGTCCCAGATCGTAGCAGAGGCGACCCATCTGCCCTTGTTGTATCTAGCCCTCTCCCAGTAATATATAAGCTTGATATTATTCTCGGCTCCCTCTCATTTTTCTCGATCTCTTCCGGATCCAGCTGTTCAGGCAGGAGATCATTAAGTGACTGAAGATTGGGTATCAGTGAACTGAAGGGAAACGCAAATATTAACCTGGATTCATGAGTCGCTGTACTGAAGGCAAAGGATAAGAAGTTCAACGATCCACCCCATCGCCTCTGTGACGCCACGTGATATACAATGTGGACAGGCTTATGATTACAGTTAACCCTTTAAGCAAACGAGGGCTGAAAATAGTGAGCCATAGTGGTGATATGTCTTATTCTCCAACCTAAGCATAACTTCCTAAACTTCTTGGTGGTAAAGGCTGGAGTACTCTCACTTACTACGGTCTTCGGAGGACCAAATCTAGTGAAGACACTCTCAGGGTGGTGTACACTAACAGCCGCCGTAGTACTACTGCTAGGAATCAACCATAAGAATCCGGTGAAAACGTTAACTATCACCAAAACGTGGCGATTCCCTCTCTGTGTGCGGGGCAACAGGCCTACATGATCGATGAACAATTTGACCACACGTTATTCACGGGTAGATTGCAGTGCACCTCGCTCTGCGCCAGTATCAGGTTACATGGCACAAATTCCGCTACCAGTCCGCCAAGACATGGTCCATACCATCTCATCTTGAGCCCTGTTTTATGATAGCCCAAATGCCTTCCCCTCCTCCCGGCCCCCCTCCCCGCCCCACACACACACAAACACATGAAGTGATAAAAGTACTTGAATACACCAGGGATTAAACAACTGGGTGCACACAGTTAGGCTTCCTGCTTCCAGGGAGCTGAAAACATAGCAAGCCCTTCTGCAGGGAGTAGCCTCCCACAGTTTTACTCTCATCTAAGTTATTAGAGTAGTACCCGTGGTCTAGGGGTAGCGTCTTTGATTCATAATGAAAACGTCTTCGGTCCCGGGTTCGATGCCCGCCACTGCCCAAATTTTGATAAATAATCAGCATTTGCGGCCGAAAACTTCCGGCATAAGAAGTCAGCCTCATTCTGCCAACGGCCTTTTCAAAGAGGGCGGAGGAGCGGATAGAGGTTAAGGGCACTCTCTTGTCGTAGGGGTGGGAAATTGCCCCTATAGGCGGAAGAATCAGCAATGATCAACGACATGAGGATGCAGAAGGCAATGGAAACCACTGCATTAAAGACACGTAACGTATATCCACAGGACATGTGGCCTGTAATTGAAGAAGTGTCATGATGATCTCTCCATTGGCAAAAGATTCCGCAATAGTCCCCCACTCGGACCTCCGGGAGGGGACTGCCAAGGGGGAGGTTACCATGAGAAGAAGATTGAATAATCAACGAAAGGATAATTTTCTACGAGTAGGGGCGTGGAATGTCAGAAGCTTGAACGTGGTAGGGAAACTAGAAAATCTGAAAAGGGAAATGTAAAGGCTCACTCTAGATATAGTAGGGGTCAGTGAAGTGAAGTGGAAGGAAGACAAGGATTTCTGGTCAGATGAGTATCGGGTAATATCAACAGCAGCAGAAAATGGTATAACAGGTATAGGATTCGTTATGAATAGGAAGGTAGGGCAGAGGGTGTGTTACTGTGAACGGTTCAGTCACCGGGTTGTTCTAATCAGAATCGACAGCAGACCAACACCGACAACGATAGTTCAGGTATACATGCCGACGTCGCAAGCTGAGATGAACAGATTGAGAAAGTGTATGAGGATTTTAAAATGGTAATGCAGTATGTAAAGGGGGACGGAAATCTAATAGTCACGGGCGACTGGAATTCCGTTGTAGGGGAAGGAGTAGAAGAAAAGATTACAGGAGAATATGGGCTTGGGACAAGGAATGAAAGAGGAGAAAGACTAATTGAGTTCTGTAACAAGTTTCAGCTAGTAATAGCGAATACCCTATTCAAGAATCACAAGAGGAGGAGGTATACTTGGAAAAGGCCGGGAGGTACCGTAAGATTTCAATTAGATTACATCGTGGTCAAACAGAGATTCCGAAATCAGATACTGAATTGTAAGGCGTACCCAGGAGCAGATATAGACTCAGATCACAATATAGTAGTGATGAAGAGTGGGCTGAAGTTCACGACATTAGTCAGGAACAATCAATACGCAAAGAAGTGGGATACGGAAGTACTAAGATATGACGAGATACGTTTGAAGTTCTCTAATGCTATAGATACAGCAATAAGGAATAGCACAGTAGGCAGTACAGTTGAAGAGGAATGGACATCTCTAAAAAGGACCAACACAGAAGTTGGGAAAAAAACATAGGTACAAAGAAGGTAGCTGCGAAGAAACCATGGGTAACAGAAGAAATACTTCAGTTGACTGATGAAAGGAGGAAGTACAAACATGTTCCGGGAAAATCAGGAATACAGAAGTACAAGTCGCTGAGGAATGAAATAAATAGGAAGTGCAGGGAAGCTAACAAGAAATGGCTGCAGGAAAAATGTGAAGACATCGAAAAAGATATGATTGTCGGAAGGACAGACTCAGCATACAGGAAAGTCAAAACAACCTTTGGTGACATTATAAGCAACGGTGGTAACATTAAGAGTGCAACGGGAATTCCACTGTTAAACGCAGAGGAGAGAGCAGATAGGTGGAAAGAATACATTGAAAGCCTCTATGAGGGTGAAGATTTGTCTGATGTGATAGAAGAAGAAACACGAGTCGATTTAGAAGAGATAGGGAATCCGGCATTAGAATCGGAATTTAAAAGAGCTTTGGAGGACTTACGGTCCAATAAGGCAGAAGGGATAGATAACATTCCATCAGAATTTCTAAAATCATTGGGGGAAGTGGCAACAAAACGACTATTCACGTTGGTGTGTAGAATATATGAGTCTGGCCACATACCATCTGACTTTCGGAAAAGCATCGTCCACACAATTCCGAAGACCGCAAGAACTGACAAGTGCGAGAATTATCGCACAATCAGCTCAACAGCTCATGCATCGAAGCTGCTTACAAGAATAATATACAGAAGAATGGAAAAGAAAATTGAGAATGCGCTAGGTGACGATCAGTTTGGCTTTAGGAAAAGTAAAGGGACGAGAGAGGCAATTCTGACGTTACGGTTAATAATGGAAGCATGTCTAAAGAAAAATCAAGACACTTTCATAGGATTTGTCGACCTGGAAAAAGCGTTCGACAATATAAAATGGTGCAAGCTGTTCGAGATTCCGTAAAAAGGAGGGGTAAGCTATAGGGAGAGACGGGTCATATACAATATGCACAACAACCAAGAGGGAATAGTAAGAGTGGACGATCAAGAACGAAGTGTGTAACGCTGCGCTTTGCGGCACACGATTGTCATTAAAGCCTGTACTAAGGTAAGTTGACGGGCTTCACTTTATGAGAAAGGATTTTTGTATAGAAATTGACCGCGTGTACCTGAATGGAGGCAAATCAGACTTACACCCACTCGGTAATAACAATGATACGTCAAGCAAGTCCGAAATGCAACTACACGTCAGGACGGACAATAAACAACACAGAAGATGCTACCAATTTTTTAATTATACGGCCGCCAGCCTAATTAGGCATTAACTGAGTTTCTTCCCTGTACAAGTTGATATACGTTCAAGCAAAACAACACGTAGTAACACAGCATAATATGGTAAATTTTATAGCCAGAAAATCTATTGAACTGATAATTTCACTTGCTATACTGATATGAATAAACCATAAATACATAACAACACACTACAATGTTTACTACAAAACTTCGTAGTGGCTATTGATAAGATTAAAATCGGGGATAGGTTACCCTAGAAATAGCACTTTCGAAACACACACACGATGTCAATTTTGATAAAGGTAAAACACCGATAAATTTTGGTTTCTATTATGGCTTTGACTTTGCGGGTCAAATCAGTTTAGAACACTTCATAATTCAAATGAATAAAAAAGGGGGGGGGGACCCTGAAACTGTTATGATCACTGTACAGAAAAAAATCGATTACTCAATTTATTATGCATTCAAGATTTCCAATATATGAATTACTACTCTTTTTATCTTATTTCCTGCTCATTTAAAATACCATTATATCTGCCTCAAAATAATTAAACTTCATTACTAATTCATTTTCAAAATTATCTTCCAAATTTGTCAGACCTATGTTATTCGTTTGTTATTGCATTAACAACAAAGTTCCTTAAACATCATTCTAACATAGCTAGGTCTGCAGGTAATTATTATTGACATAAACTTTGAATCTTCATCTCGGGACACTCGGATTGCACAACATGTGGAAAGGACCCTGTCTAGGTTAGTTGTGAGGATAATTAAATGATAGGACAGTTCTGGTAAAATTTAAGTTGTCATTGAACAGTATGGAAGAAAAGCAACACTGGTCCACACGAATACAGTACTAAAAGTTTCAACCTGTTCGTATCGATGCGGCGGTCGGCAGGCGGCGAGATGGCGAGGCACAGAACACGCATACAACCACAGCAATGGCTCTTGATGTATCGGCACTTTACTTCTTCATAGCGTCGCAGTACTTTTCCATTTAGTGCCTATGGAATTTTGCCATGCTGTATAGGCGTCGGAACGGCATATCCGAGGCTCAATGAAACTACGTCTCCCAGGAGAGCCCCCTCGATCCAGAACGTGTTGCTCAGACCAATGCCAAACTCCGACTACTACTGCTGAGCCCGTTATGCCGTGCAGCGCCCGTGTGCATTTTCCCGCGCTCGCCTGCCATCCACCTTTTACCGCTCCCTTACAAGCCGGGTATTCACCCGAGGTTTTGCATTCTACATATCCTAATACATTGCCTACGTATGGACCAGACGCACAATTACAACTTTAACATCTTACAACAGTAACAACATTTGTTACACTTCAATTTTATTACAATATTGCTTGAAATTTAACATAAACATTAATATTCACATCGAAAATTGTTTACAGTTTCTTTAACATAATGGCATGAAACAAAAAAGAAATGAAATCAGAACATCGATTACACTAATCTATCGGAAATCAGAAGAAAAAATTATTATATGTACAATAGTACAGCGTTGTTGTTGTTACAAGTGCTCGTATTAAGAAGGGTGTAAGACAAGGCTGTAGCCTTTCGCCCCTACTCTTCAGTCTGTACATCGAGGAAGCAATGATGGAAATAAAAGAAAGGTTCAGGAGTGGAATTAAAATACAAGGTGAAAGGATATAAATGATACGATTCGCTGATGACATTGCTATCGTGAGTGAAAGTGAAGAAGAATTAAATGATCTTCTGAACGGAAGGAACAGTCTAATGAGTACACTGTATGGTTTGAGAATAAATCGGAGAAAGACGAAGGTAATGAGAAGTAGTAGAAATGAGAACAGCGAGAAACTTAACATCAGGATTGATGGTCACGAAGTCAATGAAGTTATGGAATTCTGCTACCCAGGCAGTAAAATAACCAATGGCGGACGGAAAAAGGAGGACATCAATAGCAGACTCACTATGGCAAAGAAGGCATTTCTGGCCAAGAGAAGTCTACTAATATCAAATACCGGCCTTAACTTGAGGAAGAAATTTCTGAGGATGTACGTCTGGAGTACAGCATTGTATGGTAGTGAAACATGGACTGTGGGAAAACCGGAACAGAAGAGAATCGCAGCATTTGAGATGTGGTGCTATAGACAAATGTTGAAAATTAGGTGGACTGATAAGGTAAGGAATGAGGAGGTTCTACGCAGAATCGGAGAGGAAAGGAATATGTGGAAAACACTGATAAGGAGAAGGGACAGGATGATAGGACATCTGCTAAGACATGAGGGAATGACTTCCATGGTACTAGAGGGAGCTGTAGAGGGCAAAATCTGTAGAGGAAGACAGAGATTAGAATACGTCAAGCAAATAATTGAGGACGTAGGTTGTAAGTGCTACTCTGAGATGAAGAAGTTAGCACAGGAAAGAAATTCGTGGCGGGCCGAATCAAACCAGTCAGTAGACTGATGACCAAAAGAAAAATTTATTAGAAATGGATTGTAATTCTTGATCATGTTGCTGCTGCTCCTTAAGTTTGGCAAACATGATTGTATTTCTGTTAAAATGGCTTCCGTACTCTTTCCTTCCTCTGGAGACTCCAGCTATTGCATGCCCTCAACCTCTAGGAAAATGTGGCTTTAGGCTCTGGCAACTTCGTTGTGCCCTCCTCTAATATGGGAGTCATCAAATTGAAAGGCGCAGATCCTCACTGCCACCAGCGCTATCCGTCTGATCTTACGAGAGTGGACTAACACGCAGCTCAGGGCCAGGTTGTCCGTTTCGAGGCGAATCCTGCGATGTTCCAAATAATACCCGGGGCAAAAATTGACAGCGAAGCTTTCTAACTCATATAGTCTACGGTATAATTGGGTTCAGCGCCCGATATCGATCTCAACTCATACGCAA
Organism: Schistocerca serialis cubense; assembly: GCF_023864345.2. NCBI lineage: Eukaryota > Metazoa > Arthropoda > Insecta > Orthoptera > Acrididae > Schistocerca > Schistocerca serialis. The sequence goes on from NC_064645.1 coordinate 71,025,899, forward strand.
CAGGCTGTCTTTCACCATTCTGTTCTTGTAATACCACGGCTGCCTCACGTACTTCCGTTGTATCAGTCTGTTCAATAAAGGTAAGGTTTAAATCGGGAATCACTAACACCGGAGCCACGCTTAAGACCTGCTTCCGTCCTTCGAACGTTGCCTGTGGTGGCTACCCACAGGCAATCAAACGCAGGACTAACTACTTCACCATGAGTTTTAGGGTCTAAAACATGGAGCTGCATAATGTGAAACTGAAGGTTGAATGACGTAGTCCGTGAGTAATTGATTGGATTTCAGGCGGGGACAACCAATACTGGATTTGGCACATGGGGTTCTGATCAGTAAATATTGCGTGATACTGAAATTTACTGGTTACCAGTAATCGATTGGTAATTACTTCAGGAAACACGCGCAACAAATCAATCAACTGGTCGACTTGGACTTCTGGTAGGTAACTTAAGTCGAACTTAACAGCCTGAATGGTAACTTCACATGCCTTCATTCCTGTTCCACGGGAACACACATTACATTTTCCCCAGGTCTGAACTTAGAGCAAAACTGACCATCAGCATAGTTCACAAGAGAGTTAGCTGCAAAAATCTCAACCTAGGATAAGTTTAGCCGACAATCTCTTGGCAACCCAGCACTTTAGAGATCATGTAAAACCCTAAATTCTTAACTTGATGCGAGCCTGATTTTGTACCTCGAGAGGCCACCCATCAGGAGTGATACAGACTTGAATCTCTAATTTTAGCCCCAGCAACGTAGCGATTCGCCTATACCTTTTACACCAGGTGTAACTAAGAAGAGATGCACTACTGCTGGAATCCAGGGGCATGCAGACAAGCTCCATACTCAGTAGGCTACTTACGTATCAAAGCCTATCACACTTTGCCGCACATACTCCACGGCGTAACCTACGAAAACTCGCTGGGAGCCTCCGACGAAATGCTGAAGACGCCACTTTCTTCTAACGTCATCTATCTCCACGTCTGTTCTTAACGAAATTCAACGGTTTGCCGCAACGATAACACATCTGGTTAGCAGAAGCTGAGGACCGACCAGACAGAATGTTAATGTTATTCGTCTTGTGCTGACAACAACGTAAGACTAACTCTTCCCGCTTACTGTCACCATGACGAATATTTTCAATAATGCCAGTAACGTGCGTAAGTCAGCAATACAAAACGACTTGTCACAAAACAGTACACTTGATCTGTCTTCCAGCATCGTTCCATCTAGATCATTAGCCAATGCCTCAGCCTCTCAGCTTCTGAAATCTCTATACAGGGTGTTACAAAAAGGTACGGCCAAACTTTCAGGAAACATTCCTCACACACAAATAAAGAAAATATGTTATATGGAGATGTGTCCGGAAACGCATACTTTCCTTGTTAGAGCTCATTTTATTACTTCTCTTCAAATCACATTAATCATGGAATGGAAGCACACAGCAACAGAACGTACCAGCGTGGCTTCAAACACTTTGTTACAGGAAATGTTCAAAATGTCCTCCGTCAGCGAGGATACATGCATCCACCCTCCGTCGCATGGAATCCCTGATGCGCTGATGCAGCCCTGGAGAATTGCGTATTGTATCACAGCCGTCCACAATACGAGGATGAAGAGTCTCTACATTTGGCACCGGGGTTGCGTAGACAACAGCTTTCAAATGCCCCCACAAATGAAAGTCAAGAGGGTTGAGGTCAGGAGAGCGTGGAGGCTATGGAATTGGTCCGCCTCTACCAATCCATCGGTCACCGAATCTGTTGTTGAGAAGCGTACGAACACTTCGACTGAAATGTGCAGGAGCTCCATCGTGCATGAACCACATGTTGTGTCGTACTTGTAAAGGCACATGATCTAGCAGCGCGGGTAGAGTATCCCGTATGAAGTCATGATAACGTGCTCCATTGAGCGTAGGTGGAAGAACATGGGGCCCAATCAAGACATGACCAACAATGCCTACCCAAACGTTCACAGAAAATCTGTATTGATGACGTGATTGCACAATTGCGTTCGGATACGCGTCAGCCCACACATGTTGATAGTAAAAATTTACAATTCGATCACGTTGGAATGAAACCTCATCCGTAGAGAGAACATTTGCACTGAAATGAGGATTGACACAGTGTTGGATGAACCATTCGCAGAAGTGTACCCGTGGAGGCCAATCAGCAGCTGATAGTGCCGGCACACGCTGTACATGGCACGGAAACAACTGGTTCTCCCGTAGCACTCCCCATACAGTGACGTGGTCAACGTTACCTTGTACCGCAGCAACTTCTCTGACGCTGACATTAGGGTTATTGTCAACTGCACGAAGAATTGCCTCGTCCATTGCAGGTGTCCTCGTCGTTCTAGGTCTTTCCCAGTCGCGAGTCATAGGCTGGAATGTTCCGTGCTCCCTAAGACGCCGATCAATTGCTTCGAACGTCTTTCTGTCGGGACACCTTCGTTCTGGAAATCTGTCTCGATAGAAACGTACCGCGCCACGGCTATTGCCCTAATCCATACATAAAATGGGCATCTGCCAACTCCGCATTTGTAAACATTGCACTGACTGCAAAACCACGTTCGTGATGAACACTAACCTGTTGATGCTACGTACTGATGTGTTTGATGCTAGTACTGTAGAGCAATGAGTCGCATGTCAACACAAGCACCGAAGTCAACATTACCTTCCTTCAATTGGGCCAACTGGCGGCGAGTCGAGGAAGTACAGTACATACTGACGAAAATAAAATGATCTCTAACATGGAAATTAAGCGTTTCCGGACACATGTCCACATAACATCTTTTCTTTATTTGTGTGTGAGGAATGTTTCCTGAAAGTTTAGCCTTACCTTTTGGTAACACCCTGTATACAACGCTAAGATGGCGAAACGTACTTCATTGATATAAAGACCTAAGGGTTCATTTTTGCTTGCATTCAATCCACATAAATTTATTTATCAACTCTTCCATCTAGCGACTTCCAATACATTTATTCAAATGTGACTTACAGAAAATCCCAAACGTTTCCTCTTTCTGCTACGCCTCTGCGATGATCGTGACCAAACGACCGGTGGCTAACGGATAAGAAAGCTGCAACGACACACTATGACCTACTAGCACCACATTCGCCTGTTCATGTAACTTCACCAATAATCACGAAAGTTCCATGTACTGATCAGTACTATCAACTGATAAAGTCAACTCTCTTTTTAGAGGAGCCATAGTGGATTAGGTAACCTTCCGTTCAAGTTTCGTTACTCCAAAGTTACCCATACTGAATGAACATGAAATAATACAACACAACTAGAGCCCAGCAAGGGAAGAGCGACATTAATATACAATAACAATTACACCAAGTGTACAATTTTGTAATCTCACCCTCACTAGCATTCATATAAACTTAAGGATAACATCCATTGTTTGCAGGGTGAAAATTTCGTGCTGAAAGTTTTGAGTTTCACTTAACACCGAGGGGTTTTTACTGATAGTGTGAACATCACGGACTCTGTTAGCCAAATGGTCAAGAAAGGCTGTACTTGGCAAATTTACTTATGAAACGGTGAGGAAACTTCGAAGCTGAGAGTTCATCCTGGAGATTCCGTGACAAAACAGAATGACCTCACTCATCTCTCCCGCTGGTGAGGCCGGAACATTTGCTGGAGAGATCAAGGCAGCACGTAGGCGTTGACTGAGATCACCAACGCTGCCTTCCTCATGCTGTTTACATGTACACAGCTCATACTGGAGAGACGGCTTTTGGAGGCAGAGCACACCGACGGCTTCCCTTACTCCAAAGCTACCCATACTGAAACATAAAATAATACAACAGAACCGGGGCGAAGCAAGGGAAGGGCGGCAATAATATACCATAACAACTACACTAACGATATGCCAGTACAAGTTTACAATTTTGTATCAAATGGTTCAAATGGCTCTGAGCACTATGGGACTCAACTGCTGTGGTCATAAGTCCCCTAGAACTTAGAACTACTTAAACCTAACTAACCTAAGGACAGCACACAACACCCAGCCATCACGAGGCAGAGAAAATCCCTGACCCCGCCGGGAATCGAACCCGGGAACCCGGGCGTGGGAAGCGAGAAATTTTGTATCCTCACCCCCATGAAACACAACCACGCACACTGCTACCATTGGGACGTAGTAAAAAGGCCACAGGGGCTGCTGGAGTAGAAACTCCGAGTCCAGCAGAGGATGCACGTTTTAGTTTTTAATTTGTTTCAGAAGACATAAACCGGTTTTCACTGGTACTAGCACAAACACTGACTCACTGACATCAACATGACAAACATGTTACATTACTGTTAAATCAGCGTTAAATAAAGCGGCAAGGCAACACACTTATACAAGGCAGAACTCGTAAAAAATTCTTTCTCTCGTTCTTTTTTTTTAAATTGAACATCAGTTAAACAATATTATTATTTATCCAGTTTCTTTGCTCCTTTAGCATAAATCTAGATGCAATCGTTGCCCAGTTTTATAAAAACAATTTCAGACAACTGTTAGTACCAAATCATCAGGTAACAGCAATAAGGATTACTACTGATCACTCAATTTAAACAGCCATTTGTTCCGAAAGATTTGTGCATGACTGCTATAGTGAAGGAAAATCCTGCCACACACATTGCCTTGCTCTCACCTCATCTGGGAACCAATCATTTTACAACTAGAGGCTAACTGACTTTTAAAAACCTTTATGGTTACCGTACCTTAAACAATTTGACATTAAACAAGTTACAGCTGAAACGCCAGTCCACATTCCCACCATTTGCTATTCCTCGCTACATCAGCCAGTAGGCAGTTTACAAGCCTGTGCACAGTCGTGGACAGGAGCGTTAGTGGTTAAATTATCTGCCGAGTTATAGACAGAGCTCGTATTCCAAATTATTTTTCAAAATCTACAGAGAAATACAGACCATAAAAGTGGCACTGAATAGAAATTTTGCATCTGTAACTTTCAAGTACAGTATTCTCATAACAGCATTTATGGTACATAGTAAACCACAACTGCAAATATTTACCTTGCAAACAGTTTTTAGTTCTGCTTCAACTGCATTTGTTTAACATATTAACTAGGACAGTCCCACCGTAACAACACGCAGAAAAAGGTTTTTTTTACACTCTCAACAGCTGCCAACATGAGTAACGTAGAAGTAAATATCCCCGGAGTAGTGAAGCAACTTAAATCATTTAATAAAAGCAAGTCTTATGATCCAGATTGTATACTAATTAGGTTCCTTTCGGAGTATGCTGATGCATTAGCTCCATACTTACAAACCGTTCGCACGACGATAGATCCGTACCCAAAGACTGGAAACTTGCACAGGTCACACCAATATTAAAGAAAGGTCGTAGGAGAAATCCACTAAATTACAGGCCCATATCGTTAACGTCGATATGCAGCAGGATTTAAGAACATATATTGTGTTCGAACGTAATGAATTACCTCGAAGGAAACGGTCTATCGACAAACAGTCAACATAGGTTTAGAAAACATCGTTCCTGTGAAACACAACTAGCTCTTGATTCACATGAAGCGCAGAGTGCTACTGACAAGGGCTTTCAGATTGATTTCGCATTTCTGGATTTCCGGAAGGCTTTTGACACTGTACCACACAAGCGACTCGTAGAGAAGTTGCGTGCTTATGGAATTTCGTCTCAGTTATGGGAGTGGATCTGTGATTTCGTGTCAGAGAGGTCATAGTTCGTAGTAACTGAAGGAAAGTCATCGAGTAAAACAGACGTGATTGTAGGCGTTCCCCAAGGTAGTGTTATAGGCCCTTTACTGTTCATTATCTATGCAAACTACTTGGGAAACAATCTGACCAGCCGTCTTCGTGTGTTTGCAGATGACGCTGTCGTTTATCGACTAATAAAGTCATCAGAAGATCAAAACAAACTGCAAAACGATTTAGAAGAAATATAGAAATGGGGCGAAAAGTGACAGTTGACCTTAAATAACGAAAAGTGTGAGATCATCCACATGAGTGCTAAAAAGAACGCGATAACTTTGGTTACACGATAAATCAATCTAATCTAAAAGCCGTATATTCAAGTAAATACCTAGGTATTAGAATTACAAACAATTTAAATTGGAAGGAACACATAGAAAATGTTGTGGGGAAGGCTAACGAAAGACTGCGTTTGATTGGCAGGAAACTTAGAAAATGTAACAGACCTACTAAGGAGACTGCTTACGCTACGCTTGTCCGTCTTCTTTTAGAATACTGTTGCGCGGTGTGGGATCCTTACCAGATAGGATTGACTGAGTACATCGAAAAAGTTCAAAGAAAGGCAGCACGTTTTGTATTGTCGCGAAATATGGGAGAGAGTGTCATAGAAATGATGCAGGATGTGGGATGGACATCATTAAAAGAAAGGCGTTTTTCGTTGCGACGGAATCTTCTCACGAAATTCCAATCACCAACTTTCTCCCCCGAATGCGAAAACATGTTGACACCGACTTACATAGGGAGGAACGATCACAAAGATAAAATAAGGGAAATCAGAGCTAGTCCTTCCCGCGCCGTATACGGGATTGGAATAATAGAGAATTGTGAAGGTGATTCGATGAAACCTCTGCCAGGCACTTAAATGTGATTTGCAGACAATGCATGTAGATGCAGATGCAGATCACAGAACGAAATATGTACTTCTAGCACAACAAGAAAGCCCAGTCAATCTCCCTTCTACATCTTTAACGCTACGCTCAGAGCAGTCTGGACCAATCAACGATCTCGGACGAGGCACCAGATCGATACAACTACTAACGCTGGACACAACGGCGTAAACGCCCTGGCAGCGCAGAGCACGAGTCCACTTCGTAGTCAGATGTGGAGCAGTGAATGTGGCCCACTGTTTCATATCAATTCGAGCAATGTATAGGGACCGATGACCTCAGCAGTTGGGTCCCATAAGACCTTACCACAAATTTCGTACCGAGCAGCGTCGCAAGGCAGCAACTCCGTCTCCTCTCCGGACCGGGTGCGGTGGGCGCAGACAAACGCCGACAGTTTTCGGCAGCTACCACGTCCACCTGACAGCCCCAGCAAAACAGCAGTTCCGGTACGAGGGAGACGCCACGCCACGCCACCCTATCCCACAGAGAAGTGCTACCAAATTAACCGCCGTACCACTCACTGTCCCACTGTCCAATGCACGGGGCGACTGCCTCTTCGTCGCGAGGTTCCGCGCCCTGTCTTTAAACTGCCGCCAATCAACCACAGCGGTTGTCAGCAAACGTGTACACTCTTGGAGAGAAACCAGCGCGAACGAAGGATATCGGCTGGATTTACGGCTCATGTTCACCTGAAAAATTCGAAATTGTGCGAGTGATACGGCAATGCAGTCCCCGTAAGTCAAGAAGGAGAACCACAGCCGAAATTGAAACATGGCATCGCTCTATTCAGTTAATTCTGATTCAGAGCTTATTTCCACACAAAGTGACAGTGCTCCATACTCTTCTCAAACAAAAAGAAGATTCATATGCTGTTGAGGTAGTGCAAACGAAAGAAAGGTTTTCCTCCACAACATCTAGCTCTGTGACAAGGTATACATCAATATTAATAGCGTGGTCAAAAAAACAGAACGTAAGGTTTTGGGAGACTGAATTTCCAGTGACCTTTAATGAAAGAGGCAATACGGGCTGCCGTATCGAGGCAGTGATCAATAGGATCGACGAAACGCTTACTTATAAACGGAACATGGGCATATTACCGAAACTTTTCGTTTCCTCCGCCTTACGTCACTTCATCTAATGCATACACAGGGGATTTTGCAGAATGGAGCCCGCATACATGCAGACCCATATTGTTCTCGACTTCCTGCATGAAACATTTAGTGAAAGAGTGCTGCCTAAGTGCTTTGCTCAACGTCTTCAGTGTACCACGTCACAGCTCCGACATCAAACTTTTCGATATTTTTTGTGGAGGCATTCAATAGAAGAAGTCTTCCCACAGCATCCTCGAGATCTGGTTGGACTCAGAGCCCTCGTTATGAAAGTGTGCAATGAAATCGATAAATATCTGTGCCGGTGAGTAGTGCGGAATACGACCGTTCGTGTTGACCAGGTACGGTGGCAGAGCGGTGGTCACATTGTACATGTTCTCAGTCGGCATTCAGCACAAGGCGTTTGTCTTTCTGCTTTCTCATTCCAGCACACGACTCATCCGGCAAGTTCGATCGATTCCCGTAAGTCGGTGTTATGTTGGCTGCTGCCTGTAGGGGCAAAACATAAACACCTTCTGGCCATGGATCTCGTGTATTCGCAAGGGTCAGCTCCATTCCTGCGCATATATGGAAAAGCAAGAGGTTTTCACGGTCAATTTATGAAATTACTGCTACACTCCCGCACTTTTTCTGTCTGCTGACTATGTTGGCTGTTTTATGACTGAAAATGGGTGGTAATTTTTGCGATAGAAACAGTGAAAGAAAATAATCTCAAGAACAGACTGCTTATGTATTAGAAAGTATTCCAAAAGGTGCGTCGACCTTGACAGGTAACAATGCCTGGCAAAAAGAGGAAAAAAAACCACACAGAAGTGGACATGGAAAGGAAATGGAGCTCCGCAGGTTGTGAGGTCGTGTGACGTTATTTCAATAAAAACAAAAACGAGTCAATGTTATTAAGAAGATGGCAGTATGAGTTCACTTATCAATATGACGTTGCACACTCTCTGGCGAAGATGCATGCATTGACTCGTTATGGAATGATATCAGTAAGCTGATGAATCTTCTTAGCAAAGGTGACCAACCACTGTTGTAAGTCGCCCTCGATGTCGTAGACACTGGCAGTGGGAGGAAGTTGACGTTCGATTGGTTCCAGCACGTGTTCTGACGGTGAGTGATCTGGGAATCTTACTGTCCTGGCGAGTACCTGAGCATCACGCAGACAGTTCGTAGAGACACTTGCTATGTGTGGACGAGGATTGACCTGTTGACAGATGACACCACGAGACAGTCGCACGAGAGGTAACACATGTAGATGTAGGACGTCCGCGATGTAGGGTTGTGCTGTCACCGTTTCCTCAGTCACTACCAGCCGTCGCGCTTGATGGTTCCCTACACCATGATGCCAGAAGTAACACCGTCGTGCCCCTCCAAAACAATATAAGAACGGGGCCTCACCATCGCATGCTATCATACTCACCGACGACGATCATGCAAAGTAGTGCAGAACCATATTTCATCATTCGACGCAATGCGACACCATTCATAAGAAATCCATGCTTTCCAGAAACAGCATCAGTACAAACACAGCGGTTTGTGTTGTGGTGTTAACGGCAAACTACGCATAGATTGGTAATCCCTTAGCATGGCTGCTGCTGGTCTCCAACCAATGGTGAGGGTTGACACAGAGTGTTGCACGGAGACCGTCACTTGTTCTCTGGTGGTGTGTGTGCTGTTGTGCCAGCTTTTGGCCACTAGCACATTCGAAAGCCCCACAAATTTGGATATTGCATAGTTAGAGTGGCTGGCCAAGGGGAGACCCACAATCAGCCTCCACTCTCTATCAGTTGCTGGTAATGCTGTCTCACGCGAGTAGATGGCGTCTCCATATACTTCACAGATTACCCAACACCTAGCCCAGCTCAGGCTCATTACACGTCCTACTGGGCTTGGTGGCGACAACAAAAACAAGCAAGGTTAGTGCACGGTGGTGGGTTGTTCTACCAATCACAAGGAGTTGAAACTCAACATTTACATATCCGTCGATAGTGTGTACGTATACAAAGTCACATTGATATCCAACCATGAGTTCTAGGTGCTTCACTTTGTCAGGAAGTGCTGATAATATTATTTATAATCTCATTTAGGTCAATAAATTTTTGAGTGTCCTCTGATTCGCTTTGGCAGTACGATGCTCCAACTTTGCATCATACTGGGGCGGAGCGCCACTACTCGTCGGTGTTAAGATGGGACATTTGTGAACAGGCGTGCAATGTGAGTCACGCACAGGACAGGTGGAACCAGATGGCTCGATTGTACGTGGTTTCTAAGCCATATGACAGAGGCCACAAGCTGATGGTCACTGTTGGAGATGCAGTCAGAAAAATATTAATTTTATTTCCGGTTTTGTTCCTTTGGTTTTCTAATTCTTCATTAATTACTACAATTATTGCGTTTCGCTATGAGAGTGGAAGAAGGTGTGATGTGAAATACTGTCATATGAAGTTTTAATACTACACACTGAAATATCAGCTCACGTGAGTAATGTTCGAGAATGACATGTGTGTTAGTCATCCGTATGGGGGAATTACATATTTCTGTAAAGCCACTTGGCTGAAGAGCGGCGAACTGTGCCACCTCCCCTTCCCATATGGGGCAGGGGCATGAAATTACAATAAAAAACTGGGCAATTTATTACAAGCTATTCCGTCAATTTATGGTGTGGGGGGGGGTAATGAGATTATGATTTCGGACAAATAGTCTTGTTAAAAGAGAACTGATTTTATAATTATAGATTTTTTCAAATTCATTTATCGCAATTTACTGATATGATTCAGTGACAAATTTTGATTGGCTCTGCATATATATTCTGGATTGAGGGGGTTTGATACTGCTGTCCGACTGGTTGTGATATATCTCTGCCAATCATAAATTAGCATGGGAACTAGAAGCGTGCTCCACTGATAATTATTGATATTGCGATATTTCGGTACTAAAATGTTTCAGAAGAGGCCTAAATTGGCATGAGAATTCGATTTGAAGCCCAGAATGAAATTCAAAACCTTTAGTGACTTTCAAATCATTAATTAATGCGTGGACATTGCTTACTTGCGAACTTGAACATTTTGTTCCGTGAGACTAATAATTGCAAAGTTTGAGCGAGCAGTTTTAAAACAAACAATCCATTGGTAAACTTTCAGTTTATAATTGCCATAAATTGACTATGGTTATGAATGAGGGGTGCATCTCAACTTTTCACACTATATACAGTTTAGAATAAGGCTCGGTAGTAACTGCTGTACGCAAGCTTATCGTATTAGAGTGAAAACTTAAGCACACAAATACTTTCATTTAACTGTTTCCTTCCACAGCCAAAACAATTTTAGTGCTATTTGAGGTTATGATGTGTGCAGCTGTTTTTCCTATAGCTTTCTCTGGCTGAGACATGAATGCCACTATCTTCAAGGAGGCATGCGTGTGAAAGAAGAAATTTACCATCAGGTGAGAGGAACTCAGAAAATCGCGCTGTGTCGCCGCAATACCGTTATCTGTTGGACAGTGCCTCATTTATTCGGACATACTGAAACTACTTAACAATATCTCCCATCGCACAACCACAGTTAGCATTTTGAATAGATGCTGGGAATCACTTTCGCTGTTTCTACCATCGTCAAAACTGGGGCTCAACCACCTCGCCGAAATTAGCTGTATTTGAAATACGCTGGTCACAAGCAGCCCGATAGGTTTCATAGCTTGACTGAAAACTCTGCAATACAATAACCAATAAAGAAACCTACCTAATTGCAGAAGGAAGTAGTATAGTGTGGACTTGAAGGTATGGTTACCCATTCCTCTTCCTTTATCGGAGTGGCTTCAGTAACACGGCCAGCATTTTCAACAGTATGAGAGAGTGTCGCATCCAAAGGACAGTGTACCTACGATAATACGATATTTTTTGCTTGTTGCTTCACTCTAGTGGCTCATTTTAGAATCAAGTAAAGAAATGCGCACTATTACGTATCATAAAAGTTTATGCTTTTGTCTATAGTTTTTTCCTTTGTCAGACTTTTTTCTGAGTCATCAGTCTTCTGACTGATCTGATGCGGTCCGCCACGAATTCCTCTCCTGTGCCAACCTCTTCATCTCAGAGTGGCACTTGCAACTCACGTCATCGATTATTTGCTGAAAGTATTACAGATTCTTTTTTCCTATATAACCTTACCCTTTGCAGCTGTCTCCAACACCTAGGAAAATATTCCGTGATGCCTTAGCAGATGTCTTACCATCCTGTCCCTTCTTCTTGTCAGTGTTTAACATATACTCATATCCTCGCCGATTCTCCATAGAAATTACTCACCCCCCACCTTATCACACCACTTTATTTTCAACATTCCTCTGTGGTAACACATGTCAAATACTTTTATTCTCTTCTTTTCTGATTTTCCCACAGTCCATGTTTCACTACCATACAGTGCTGAGCTCCAAACTTACATTCTAATAGATTTCTTCCTCAAATTAAGGCCCATGTTTGATACTGGATTCTACTTGGTCAGCAAATATCGCAGACCAAAAGCTCATTCTCCAACAGGCTGGATTCAGACCCGGGAAATCATGCATCAGTGAAATCCTAGAACTCACAGAACACATAGAGGAAGGGTTTGAAAACAAACAAATAATAGGTGTAGCATTGGTGGACTTAAGTTCTGCATGCGATACCGTCAACCACAGAAAGCTCATAGAAAAACTGTACTGTACATTTAGGGATCATCAGTTCACAAAAATCATTGAATCTGCTGAAAAACAGACAGTTCTATGTAATGCTGGACGGAAAAAAAGCCGATGGCGTCGACAAAAGAACGGTCTCGACCAGGGCAGTGTGCTGGTCCCCCTACTATTTAACCTATACACCAGTGATCAACCAACACCGGAACGTACTACCCATTTCTTGTATGCCGATGATCTGGCCATTACAGCGCAAGGAAAAAGCTTCGAGGAAGTAGAAGGGAAATTAGAAAGCTCGCTACACGTAATGTCTAAATATAATAAAGAGAACTCCCTCAAACCAAATCCATCTAAGATACAGGTTAGCGCTTTCCACCTCCGCACAAAACAGGCAAACAGGAAGCTGAACGTCACCTGGTATGGCAACAAACTGGACCATACGGAGAAACCAACATACCTTGGTGTCGTGCTGGATAGATCACTGACGTACAGATATCACTGTGAAAAAACCTGCCAAAAAGTTGTTGCCAGGAACAATATTTTAAGAAAACTGACGAATAGTAAATGGGGAGCTAGTCCGACTGTATTATGAACAACTGCTCAAGCAATTTGCTTCTCCACGGCAGAATATGAATGTCCTGTATGGTCTCGATCCACACATACCAAAAAAGTCACTACAGTCCTTAATGAAACATGCAGGCTAACAACAGGATTCATGAAACCCACTCCACTTGGGAAAATGTGCAAAGCAGCTGGATTCTCATCTCCTGAATCCCGAAGAATTGCGCATGAACATACAGAAAAATTTAAACAGATTTTCGATGGCACTACATCAAGCTGGAAGATTTGGAGAACACTGAACCGTATCAGAACAGGCGTAGCACCAGTTAAAGCAAACCTTGTCAAATGGGGCTTCAAGGACGAAGGAGACAACAAATGCGACTGTGTTGAAGTTAAGGATATGGAACACCTTCTACAGTGTTCCATCCGCCCCACAAGGTGTACCCTTGACGAACTATGGCTTGAGAAGAGAGAAACATTGGACTTGGCCCGACATTGGGTTGAAAGGCTTTGAAACAAATCTCTGGACACGAAAAAGTAAAGTAAGTCTTGGTCAGGAATGCCCTTTGTGCCAGTGCTAATCTGTTTTTAATGTCATCCTCGCTCCGCCCATCACGGGTTCTACTGCTCATTAGATAGCAGGATTCCTTAACTTCACCTGCTTCGTAATCACCAAACCTGAAGTTAAATTTCTTGCTGTCCTAATTTTGGTTGCTATAGATTACTTTCGCATTTCTTCAATTTTTTCTCAATCGATATTTGGTGCTCATTAGACTGTTCATTCAATGTAGCAAATACGGAAATCCTTCACATTCATTGAGGATTCCCTATATCTTCCCCGTTTTTTTTTCTCAGAATTTCAAATATTTTGCCCCTTTTCAGGCACTCAAACACTTTCTCCGTGTCAACAAATCCTATAAACAAGCTTTGATTTTTCTTTAGTCTGGCTTCCATTATCAACCACAAGGTCAGAATTGCCTTTTTGGTGTATTTACCTTTCCTATAGCCAAAGTAATCGACTTCTAACACAACTTTAGTTTTCTCTTCCAATCTTCTGTACACTATTCTCCAGCAGCTTGTATCCGTGAGCTGTTAAGCTGATTATTTGATCATTCTGGCTCTTGCCGGCTCTTCTTATTTTCGGAATTATGTGGGTGATGTTTTTTCCGAAAGACAGGTGATACGTCGCCAGTCTAATACATTCTACACTGAGGCGACAAAAGTCATGCGATACCACTTAATATCATGTCGGACATCCTTTTGCCAGCGCAGTGCAGCACCTCAACGTGGCATGGACTCAAGTAGTCGGTGGACAACAACTTCAGAAATATTGTTCAATACTGCGTCTGTGGCTGTCCATAACTGCGAAAATGTTGTCGATATCGGATTTTCTACACAAACTGACCTCTCAATCAAGTCCCATGGGATTCATGTCGGACGTTCTGGAGGTCGAACCTTGTGCTCAGATTGTTCAGAATGTTCCTCAAATCAATTGGGAACAGTTGTGGTATGGTGACACGGCGCATTGTCATCCATAACATGAAGTCCATGAGTGTGTGCATTGATCTCCAAGTAGGCGAACGTAACCATTTCCAGTCAATGATCGGTTGAATTGGATCCATTTCCATATTGACCCAGTCGATACCTTTTGGAGCCACCATCAGCTTTCACAGTGCCTTGTTAACAGATTTAGTCAGTGGCTTGATAGGGTGTGCGCCAGGCTCCAACTCTATCATCAGCTCAGTAGCTACTGAAGTCTGGACTCTTCCTTCCAGGCCACGCTCTTCCAGCCATGCAGGGTCCAGCCTATGTGGACACGAGCCCAGGAATGACGCTGCAGGCGATGTCGTGAAGTTAGCGAGGGCACTCCTGTCGATCGTCTGCTAACATAGCCGTTCTCAAATGCTTCGATTCTCTTCTGTTCCGGTTTTCCCACAGTCCATGTTTCACTACCATACAATGCTGTACTCCAGACGTACATCCTCAGAAATTTCTTCCTCAAATTAAGGCCGGTATTTGATATTAGTAGACTTCTCTTGGCCAGAAATGCCTTTTTTGCCATAGCGAGTCTGCTTTTGATGTCCTC
This sequence comes from Schistocerca serialis cubense, assembly GCF_023864345.2. Lineage (NCBI taxonomy): Eukaryota > Metazoa > Arthropoda > Insecta > Orthoptera > Acrididae > Schistocerca > Schistocerca serialis. The sequence continues at coordinate 71,040,942 of NC_064645.1, forward strand.
CTTGCTCCGTCCGTCATTGGTTATTTTACTGCCTAGGTAGCAGAATTCCTTAACTTCATTGACTTCGTGACCATCAATCCTGATGTTAAGTTTCTCGCTGTTCTCATTTCTACTACCTCTCATTACCTTCGTCTTTCTCCGATTTACTCTCAAACAATACTGTGTACTCATTAGACTTTTCATTCCATTCAGCAGATCATTTAATTCTTCATCACGTTCACTCAGGATAAGAATGTCATCAACGAATCGTATCATTGATATCCTTTCACCTTGTATTTTAATTCCACTCCTGAACCTTTCTTTAGTTTCCATCATTGCTTCCTCGATGTACAGATTGAAGAGTACGGGCGAAAGGCTACAGCCTTGTCTTACACCTTTCTTAATACGAGCACTTCGTTCTTGATCGTCCACTCTTATTATTCCCTCTTGGTTGTTGTAAATATTGTATATGACACGTCTCTCCCTATAGCTTACCCCTACTTTTTTCAGAATCTCGTACGGCTTGCACCATTTTATATTGTCGAACGGTTTTTCCAGATCGACAAATCCTATGAAAGTGTCTTGATATTTCTTTAGCCTTGCTTCCATTATTAGCCGTAACGTCAAACTTGCCTCTCTCGTCCCTTTACTTTTTTTAAAGCCAAACTGATCGTCACCTAGCGCATTCTCAATTTTCGTTTCCATTCTTCTGTATATTATTCATGTAAGCAGCTTCGATGCATGAGCTGTTAAGCAGATAGTGCGATAATTCTAGCACTTGTCAGTCTTGCCGTCTTCGGAATTGTGTGGATGGTGCTTTTCCGAAAGACAGATGGTATATCGCCAGACTCATATATTCTACACACCAACGTGAATAGTCGTTTTGTTGCCACTTCTCCCAATGATTTTAGAAATTCTGATGGAATGTTATCTATCCATTCTGCCTTATTTGACCGTAAGTCTTCCAAAGCTCTTTTAAATTCCGATTCTAATACTGGATCCCCTATCTCTTCTAAATCGACTCCTGTTTCTTCTTCTATCACATCAGACAAATCTTCACCCTCATAGAAGCTTTCAATGTATTCTTTCAATCTATCTGCTCTCTCCTCTGCGTTTAACAGTGGAATTCCCGTTGCACTCTTAGTGTTACCACCGTTGCTTTTAATGTCACCAAAGGTTGTTTTGACTTTCCTGTATGCTGAGTCTGTCTTTCCAACAATCATATCTATTTCGATGTCTTCACATTTTTCCTGCAGCCATTTCGTCTTTGCTTCCCTGCACTTCCTATTTATTTCATTCCTCAGCGACTTGTATTTCTGTATTCCTGATTTTCCCGGAACAGGTTTGTACTTCCTCCTTTCATCAGTCAACTGAAGTATTTCTTCTGTTACCCATGGTTTCTTCGCAGCTACCTTCTTTGTACCTATGTTTTCCTTCCCAACTTCTGTGATGGCCCCTTTTAGAGATGTCCATTCCTCTTCAACTGTACTGCCGACTGCGCTATTCCTTATTGCTGTATCTATAGCGTTAGAGAACTTCAAACGTATCTCGTCATTCCTTAGTACTTCCGTATCCCACTTCTTTGCGTATTGATTCTTCCTGACTAATGTCTTGAACTTCAGCCTACTCTTCATCACTACTATACTGTGATCTGAGTCTATATCTGCTCCTGGGGACGCCTTACAATCCAGTATCTGATTTCGGAATCTCTGTCTGACCACGATGTAATCTAATTGAAATCTTCCCGTATCTCCCGGCCTTTTCCAAGTATACCTCCTCCTCTTGTGATTCTTGAACAGGGTGTTCGCTATTACTAGCTTAAGCTTGTTACAGAACTCAATTAGTCTTTCTCCTCTTTCATTCCTTGTCCCAAGCCCATATTCTCCTGTAACCTTTTCTTCTACTCCTTCCCCAACAACTGCATTCCAGTCGCCCATGACTATTAGATTTTCGTCCCCCTTTACATACTGCATTACCCTTTCAATAACCTCATACACTTCCTCTGTCTTCCCATTAACGCCAATTTTTGCCGTTCTGTCCTAAAAGATAGGTTCGTTGTACGTCCCACATTGATTTCTGTGATTATTTCCAGCAGTGTTTCTTGTCTGTTACCACTGCTACTCTCGATCCTTATGTGAAGGTCTTCGTCCACTGCGTTGTTCGTGGTGAGAAGTAATGCCTGAAGTTTGTTATTCTCGGCGCACTCTTGACACAGTGGGTCTCGGAATATTGAACTGCCTAACGTTATCCGAAATAGAATGTTCCATTCGTCTAGCTCTAACTGCTATTCGGCGTTGAGAGCTTGTTAATTCCCGCCTTGCAGCCAAAATTACATCAGAAATCTTTCCACATGAATCGCCTGAAGTACAAATGACAACTCTGCCTACACACGGCCCTTTTATACATTGTAACATTCTTTAAAATTACTGAAATACTTGAATGAATGCTTGAACTGCGAATGCACACAAAACTGGAGTTATCGCGAAGCGTAATTGCAAGTGGTGTGCTTACTGTGTATCATTGTTAGCAAAACTTTATACGAACTGATTGGGCAATAGAACTCCCAATATCAATAAAGAAATACAGTCACTGCAAAATACATGCAGCCCCTTAGGTACTGAATCCCCTGACCCTGCTCAAAACTGATAACTTTGGTCCTTGTGCACATAACAAATAAATGAACTTGTCTTACCTCTACTCTCTCATGAAGAAGAATAAAATATACTAGCTACCGAGTCAGCGGCTTGAAATGCTGGCCGTAATAGTTTGGAATATAATGACTTTCTTTTGGCTCATGAATGAAAACTTTTAAGAAAAATTTATTGTCTTTCAAAGAAATATGACCTGGATAGGGTGGCGGTAGTGATTTGGGTGAATTACTAGCACAGACTTTCTCAATTGTGAATTTCAATTCGAAGGTAAATTTGGCCTTTCGAAACATATGACAACTGAAATAAAATTACTCAGAAAAATTAAATCCATTTACTAAATGAAATTCATTCCTTACTGACGTAGTCACAAACAATTAGTTTTGAACAGCAAGTATTATCTAACTTCACTAAAAAGCATAAAGACAAGTCATCAAATTACGTATACCTGCGTTAATAAATTTGGAAACATTACAAAATCTGTTAACGTATATTTTGGGGTTACTCGACATAGAATTCACTGTTGTCAATTATCAGCCAAATCATTTACACTAACGCGCTGGGAAAAAGAAAGCAATAGAAAATTAACTTTTTTGCCTTAACTGCGAGAAGACTTCTTCTTCCACGTTCATAATTCCAGTAACACATATATTCGTTAAGCTTCTTTGCAATATCAATCCAGCAATCCTTTCTTGTTGCAATTAAATCTACATTTTATCTTTTCACTTTACATTCTATTATAGAATCACTCATCATACTATCTATTTTACTATCATACTACGTATTTTACGTGCGGCGTAACACAAAATATTGGCATGAGAAAATTCCTACATTATAATCTAATGTTTGGTGTCTTTACAGAGCACACCGCAAAGACTGCCTACTGCATCATCGCCCGCATCTCGTGGTGGTGCGGTAGCGTTCTCGCTTCCCACGCCCGGGTTCCCGGGTTCGATTCCCGGCGGGGTCAGGGATTTTCTCTGCCTCGTGATGGCTGGGTGTTGTGTGCTGTCCTTAGGTTAGTTAGGTTTAAGTAGTTCTAAGTTCTAGGGGACTAATGCCCACAGCAGTTGAGTCCGATAGTGCTCAGAGCCATTTGAACCATACTGCATCCTCTTTCGCTGACAGCCTGGAACAAACTGATTTGCGCAAAGCCACCCTCTATTACTCCAACGATACAATCTCAGACGGGAAGCAGTACCTTGGGATCTGCGGTCGTGCAAAGTCAGCGGTCCGCTTAGTACAGCACTTTAGAGACCTACATCGTTTACAATATAATAGTTTCATTTTAGCTTCACATTAGTATCATTAGAATATTCTGGTGCTACATATAAGTGTACCGCAGTAGACTACTTTCATCCTTGTTCATGCAGAACTGCCGGCATGTGTATATGTGCGTGTCCCATGACCTTTCTCACCTCAGCGTACGTGCCACAAGAGGAGAATATATCTTCACAGAGCTTCTTTCATTCTTTAAGATGTATTTCAAGACTATTTTATTATAAATTGCTGCTTCATCTGTGATTTCATGATACTTTATTTGTACACTGGACCACGTGGCCTTAGGTCAGCTTTTTCCGTCATTAGACGAGTATTTATTTTCCTACTGCTTTATCCACCCTTCATAGAGGTTATAGGAATCTTCCACCACTATTTTGCAAAAAAACTGTCAGCTTAATTACTATCCAATTTCATGGTAATTTCTTTTTGTATTGAACCGTTTGGTTGTCGATCAGCTGCATGTGCCATGGGTTAAGTGTTTTCGTGGTATTGCTTTCTCTATTTAAATTACGTTATAGATGTGTTGTGCTCCCCTGGTGTGAGAGCTCCCCGTGGTCTTAAATTTACCACGTGAGAGTTACGAGGTGCCTTCAACGTCTGCTGTAACCGAAAATTCACATTAATCGCTAGGCTATCTCGTCCTATGTAGCTCTGGCTGTGCAATACATTTTGTTTCGTGCTCTTCCCTACCCCAGTGGTGCTACAATAAGTCATTTGTGCAATAAATACCACGTAATAAGAAAAATGTCATATCTCATCCTCCCTTTCCAAGTGTGTAGCGCGTTTTCTGCCTTTGTTGCAAGTATGATATGCTCTCCCCCAGTAACGTAATGTTAATGGTACGACGTTTATTCACGGGTGTCCCGTTATTTGCATTAAAGATCCTTATTAACTGAACTCCAGTGTCAAACTATGGGCTGTGTGATACCCATACAAAAACATTACTCCAACATTTATCATTTACTCGTTAACCAGTTTTTACTGGTCAGTCCTGAGGGTACTTACCTGATTTGTTGCGCATGTGTACGAGATGGTCAGTGGGCTGAAACATGTATTCTATAGGCTCCACGTACCATTGTTCAACCTGTAGCTTACGTAATGAATTATTAGTACTTAATTTATCATTCTTGCTTACCAAGTTCCTTTTTCTTTTGTTACTTAATTTTTGTTTTATCTGTGTCGAGCAACACAGGCCAATTGCATAAAGGACTCTCCTCGAAGGATTCCTTATTATTATTATTATTGTTATTATTTCTATTATTTAGATATTGAAGCAAACAAAACAGGACAATTGTAACATTTAACATCAATGAGTTTATTCGGACCAGTTCAACATAGTGCGTTGCCAATTTAAACAAAGTTTAAGCTATCTACAGCAGCAAATGAAGGCAAAATATTTGTAAGGTATCGAGCTACATTTTGGTACTGTGTGTTGTAAATATTCCATGAACACATTAGAGCTGTGGCTCTCAAAAAAATTTCATTACCTGACAAAGTCGAATATAATGAAAGGTGTTATAATAGCTACTATATTACGGTTCCAGTAATTTGGAGGAAGTTAATGCAAAGGGTGCCTAAATTTATTCGCCACTACCACTTCCATAGAGGAGGTGGAGAGCTCTAACCAGCACGGGATAGGCTATCTCGGGAGTTATTCGCTCTTCGAAATTTACGTGGGGCATCTGCCCTTTACGCAGTGTCGTACGGATCACATGGTCTCCCTAACGGCTGCTATCGGCATACATTTCCTCCATTACTGCAGGTTACGGTCATTCTGAATGCGTTCTGCTGACCCCTTCTTCCAATTCAGTGCCTGTATGGTGTCGTGTGAACACAAAGTTAATGGACGTGTAAGTGCAACGACCTTCATCGCGTTGGTTTAAAATGAACTAATCTTGTTCAACGTTAATGGGATAGTTACGATACTTTACCGTGTAATCGCTATGTGGTGGGAGACATTCGTGTTGATTTTTACGTTTTTAAAATAACTATTAGTAATTATATTTTCTTAAACTCTGTTTTATCTCTGCATAACTACTATTACTGACGAGTAACACGTTTATTACGTTAAGAAATCAGTTTAAAATCGTGCTTCTCGTGCTTTTTCCTGGTTCAATGTCGAAGATCCTTGCTGAATCAAAAACTGACACTTTTCGATCTTTCCACACAGAATGTTATCAGCCGAATGTAATAACAAATTATTAAAATAAACATGAAAAGGGCAGATTTACTTGTTGCTTAAACCAATTACGTAATACCAAATCATTGAAATAAACGTGAAAGAGTAGATTTACTTGTTGCTTAAACCAATTAAGTTGATAACAAATTGTTGAAATAAAGGTGAAAAGAAAGATTCACTTGTTGCGTAAACCAGTTACGTGGTACTGACGCAATATGTTTCGAAGGCGGATCGAGAAAACTCTTAAAATCCAGCATTCATGTTTAACTTTCGTGACTTCAAATTTTGCTGGTAAGTATTACTTTATAAAGTAATCTCGCCTACTGCTCGTAAACTCAATTCATTCGCTGCTTGCGATTGCTGATGTCGTCTTAATAGCATTGCTCGTTCAAATGGAATTACGTATCCTGAATGCTAAAGGTGAGCGCGGCATATAAACAAATATTCCAAATTAAATAAACGCGTGAAATCTAATACACCGTTAAACGCGACACCCGACCTGTGTATGTGGTTGTTGCCGTCGTCGGCAACATTTCAGTTAATTTTTTACTACGTATTTCGTTTCCTTTTTTTATATATGGCCTGCCGCCGGCCAAACACGGAAGCATTCAAAGGAATAAATAATACGTCCATATCAGCGATAATAAAATAGGCGTAATGCAATTTTTTGTGTTCACAACACGTCAAAGCGCGTTATTGGGACAATAAAACTGAGTTCCACGTGAAATATAACTGTTTGTATTATTCATTTGTTCTGTAAATGATACGCTTCACCCCTGCTGATGACAATTGCAAACGACTTTTTTTGTGTGTAGCAAATGCGATTAATTTATAGGCTGTGGACGTTGTTAGGTGGCAGAAATGAGCCCTCTCCTCCACAGATATGCGTTATAAAACAGCAGAAGAGAAGAACGCCAACAAGCGAATGAGAAACTTGTAAAGAGTAGCGTTGGCTGTCACGTCTGAAACACTGTCTAATTAATCTTGCTGCAATTGCAACGTTCAGTCGCATCTCCATTTCGGCGCCGGATATCCGCCTGTTCACCACTAAACAGCCTTGCATTAAGAATTCAGGGTTTTTCTGCTGTTAATTCAAGACTATAAGCGCAACCTACATTCAGCACTATAAGGCAATATTTATGGAGTCTTAAAAACAAAGCTCCGCATTGAGGCGCTATAGGGGTCATAGGAAACTGGGAGGATTGATCACGCGTACTCTGATGTATGTGCGAAGGAATTTACGTCACTACCATTCCAGTGTGAGCGGAAGGGTCGCTGCTAAATGTACCGTAGTAGTCTCTGGATGTAGCAAACTTCAGGGGCCTGTCACTCGCACTGTAACGAACAGCTACGCTCCTACGTATCATAGATACCACGCACATTTCTACCTGGACTTGGTGTTTGAAACATTACTGTTTATAAACATTGGCTTCCGCAGACGCTGTAAATAAAATTCTTCGTTGTACATGACCGCATTGTCAGTATGTAAAATTCCCCTATGTTTCTCCCAGTCTTGCAAGTGACCTTAGTCATACAGATTTCTTTGAAGTCACCTTGGGTGTCTACCAACCGATGTGTTTTGGATTGTCGGGCTCCGCTGATGATGGGGAACATTTTCTTGCTCAAGAGAGAGTCGACCATTCGTGTCACATGACCGTGGAATTTCATACTTCTCCGTGTGAAGGGAGGCGAACCTCTCGGTCAGCAAATACAGTTATTCTGTGCTTCTGAGCATTCAGACAACAATTTTGGTCATATATTTTTCTCAATGTTTTTCTTTCAATTTTCTTGATGTCTTTCACAATAGTTAATGGTGATGTGTCCATAGCATAGAATGCTTCTGTAAGAGTGATTGTGTGGCAGTGACAAAGCTTTGTTGTGATGGATGGCGATTTTTGTTGTACGAATTGCAGGTGACTTTGAGGGCTTTCCGCAGTTTTCCCGCACGTGTTGTATTGGCTACTCCATCGTTGCTAGTTTCTCCAACAATTTCATCAAGATACTTGAAGTGCTTAACATGTGTGATGTTCCCGTTTTTGGTTTGCAAATGGTGCCAGATTTGTTCTCTTGGAATTAATATATTGCGATTTCTCATAAGAGATTTCGAGTCTGGCCATGATAGTGGTCTCACGAATCTTTTTATGGCATGGTTCGCTTCCTCAGGAGTCCGGGTGATTATTGCTATGTCGTCAGCAAATGCAGGTCACGTAACGTTGATTCGTTTACCTTTTTGACTGACGTACTTCTTCTACACACCTAATGGACATCCTCGAGGTCTTCACTTTGATAGCGATAAGGCAGTGGTGAAGTTGTGACTGCATCAACAAGGCCAAACATTCTACAGTGATGGAATCAACACACTAGTCTCTCGTTGTGAGAAATGTGTCCGTCGCCAGGGTGACTATGTTGAGAAACAAGGATGTAGACATGAAGAATAAAGATGTAGGATCTTAAAAAATGTTTGTTTCATTTAAAAAGCTATAAGAGTTTTCACGTATTCGGAGGCATTAATTTTCAGTACTCTCTCGTATAGTTAATAAAACAACATTAACAGTTTCTTTGTACAACGGTTTGTCACTTTTAAGACTTTTAACTACAGCGCCACTGAATAAATATAACAACTTTTCAAGTAATTTCGCCTGCGATAATGTGCCCAAAATGATTTGTTTCTCTAAATATGTAATAAACATCTTTAATCTATTTGCTCAAATTATAAATTTTTGATACTCTCTGAATACATATGTGACTCAGATTATTTTGGGTGACTTTTAATGTTTCTGTGGTCAAACATATCTGCAAGTAAGATGCGTCTATCTTGTGTCACATAAAGACGGTAAGTGATGCTGCTGTCACTGAAGCTGTTTCCACTATGGCGACTTGTCTTTAACTTTATTGTTAAATCTAAATTAATGACGAAACTCTTTATTACAGCAGTTTCCGGAACTACAAAGTATGATCCTCTTAAAGCCAAAGTGGTGTAACTTACCCTATAGTTGTTTCGAGTCATTTGAAGGTTTATGATGTCTGTTACACAAAATTCCACTGTGCCCCTTAAAATAATATTTATCATACTTATCAGAATGTTCGTTTCTAACTCAAATTAACAGTTTAATGAAACTTATAGAGTTATAGAGTGATATGGAGAACCCCATTGTAGCTTCACCACGTGATACAGACAAATAAGGGATTTGACTTGATGTGAAATATGCATGGCAGTCAACAATACAACACTTATATTATTTTACGTAATTTTCGTTTCCAATCATGAGTTCCATCTAAATAACTCAGTGACAGTGGCGTTATCGAAAAATGGATAACATGACGGCAGTGCGGATGAACAGATGGTATGAAGGAGAAATCCCTTCCACGTCCTCCTTATCTCTTGTAACATACGTTAAGCAGAGAACCTGGGCAATCTTTCCTTTTTTATATACCGCCTTGTAAACAGTAAAATTCCACGACCATTGATATACACTGAAGCGCCAAAGAAACTAGAGTAGGCATGCGTATTTAAATACACAGATATCTAAAGAGACACAAACAGCGCTGCTGCCAGCAATGCATATATAAGAAAACAAGTGTCTGGCGCAGTTATTAGATCGGTTGCTGCTGATACAATGGCATGTTACCAAGATTTAGGTGACTTTGAAAGTGGTGTCACACTCGGCGTATGAACGATGGGTCACAGCATCTCCGAGGTAGGGATGAAGTGGAGATTTTCCCGTAGGATCATTTCACGAGTATATCGTAAATATCAGGAATGCGGTAAGACATCAAATCGCCGACACAGCTGCGGTAGAAGAAAGGACTGCAAGAACGGTACCAACGACGACTGAAGAAAATCGTTAAACGTGACAGAAGTGCATCCCTTCCGTAAATTGCTGCCGATTTCAATGCTGGCACATCAACAAGTGTCAGCGTGCGAAACATTCAACGAAACATCATGGATACGGACTTTCGGAGCCGAAGGCTTACTCGTGTGCCCTTGATGACTGCACGACACAAAGCTTCACGCCTCGCCTGGGCCCTTCAACACCGACATTGGACTGTTGATCATTGGAAACATGTTGCCTGGCCGGACGAGTCTCGTTTCGAATTGTATTGAGTGGATACAATTCAAGCTTGATACGTTTGATACGTTTAAATACGATTGTGACAGGTCACACGTACATAAGCATCGTATCTGTCCATAGTGTCTTTCGAAGGACTTGGGCAATTCCAGCAGGACAATGCGACTTCCTACACGTCCAGAACTGCTACAGAAGGGTTCCAGGGACACTCGTCTGAGTTTAAACACTTACGCTGGCCACCAGACTCCCCAGACAGGAACATTATTGAGCATATCTGGACTGCCTTGTAACGTGCTGTTCAGAAGAAACCTCCAGCCCCTCTTACTCAGACAGATTTGTTTACAGGTCTTCAGGATTAAGGTGTCAGTTTCCTGCAGCACTACCTCAGGCATTAGTCGAGTCCATGCCACGTCGTGTTGCGGCACTTTTGCGTGTCGCGGGGCGCCCTACACTATGTTACCTGGTGTACCAGTTTCTTTCGTTGCTCAGTGTATTTCCTTAAGAAATTTTAGGAATGTTTACTCTTTTGGTACCGCTCCCACTCAATATTTGGCCTTGTTGCTTTTCGACATCAGTCTTTCTTTTGTTGATTGACCACAACAACGTTTTCACAGACAAGAAGTCTTGTTATGTTAGTACGGTGAGATGAGAAAGATGTTTCTATTGACTTGGCAATAATAGTTTGCCAATCACTGCGACAAAAATCAGTTGTTTCTTACTTACGTTTTCTACTGAGCAAACACATTTGTAATCTGGGAGAGAGGAATGGACAGTTTTAGTGGACTGTCGATGATTTCTGTATTATTCTTCTCACTTAAACGTGCGGAGGTCGTTCTGAAAGTAAAGCCTCTTTTTTGTGGTGACTTTTGGTGTCCTCGCCAGACGTCGTTACTGTAGTGCTATAACTGGAACCTTCCTCTCTCATTTTCAAGTGGTTGTGGTGTTCTGCAGTAGTTGGTGGCAGCAGAGAAGTGCTCCAAAATGGCGTCTGATATGGACGCGCGTATAAAACAGCGATGTCTGGTTGAATTCCTCACTGCTGAAGAAATTCTACCGAGTGAAATCCATCGACGCTTGTTGAAGGTGTATGGAGGCGATGAAATATACGTGAGCAATACGAGGCGATGGCACGGTATTTTCATGGTGGTGAAAAGGATGTGTATGACAAGCCACTGCCCGCTGGACGCTACACAGCTGTCATTCCCAGCAATGGAGAGAATCCTGATCAACCCATCCGTGCTGATCGGCGGATAATGACCAAGGAATTGTGTTCAAAGCTGTACCTCGGCTGTAATGCCTTGGAAAACTTCGTAGTTATCGCAAAGCCGGTGTGAGATGGGTCCAGCGGGTACTTACAGAGGAACAAAAAAACTCATCGAATAGAAATTCCTCAGGACCTGCTGGACCAAAACGAAGGTGAAGATGACTATTTTCTGAATAGCATCTTCACCGGAGACGGGACGTGGTGTCACTACTACAAGCCAAAATCCAGAAGACAGTGAATGAAGCGGCGACATGCGAATTCTCCGTCAAAGAAGAAATTGAAGACACAGACGTCTGCTGGCAAAGTGACGTGCACAGTCTTCTGGGATAGCCAGGATGTCCTGGAGGCTGGAGAAACTGTCATTTCAACATGCCACAAGACGAAACTGTATAAGCTGAAATCCCGGATTTCCAAGGTAATGCCAGAGAAGAAGACCAACTCTTACCTGCAGCATGATAACGTTAGGACCCACACCGGTTTTTCGACCACGCAACTCAATGCAAAATTCGGCTGGACTGTCTTAGCACATCCACAGTTCAGTCCCGATTTAGCGCCTTCAGACTTTCACATCTCGGGGTCTCTGAAGGATGGACTACGTGTCAAACATTTTCATAACTAGGATGTTGTTGTCAAAGTCTCAGTTGGTTCCGATTTTTACAAGCGTGCCAAGCAATCTCTGGGTCATCGTTATCAAAGTGCATAACGAATGCTGGTGACTCTGTGGCAAAAAGGCAGTCTCTAGCTGAAATATTGCTCTATTTAGCCGCGCTGTTTTGATCTACGTATTTCCTGTAGTTTCCATGAATAAAAATAGGAGGCATTACTTTCAAATCGACCCTCGTAGATTCGTTACCGTCATGGTAATTTTGACATTCCTATCTGTCATGGGTGGGTGTACCCAGGCCGGTTTTAGGCCCAAGCGACACGGGCCACCACTTTGGGCACAAATCTCCGAGGACCGCTAGAGAAGTCGCAAATGGAAGATCTCTGTACTGGAAGGATGACAATTAGAAGCGGCAGTTTCGTACCCCAGGCTGATATGGGCGCCCAAGTGCAAGATTCTGATTTAAAGTGCATCAAAATGGGTACCAAAGAATCTGGAAAAGAGGTGGGAAGGAAAGGGGCGGGGAGGGACGCCAATCGATTGGCGTGTGAGCAGACATGTTGTCTAACCGGTTCTGGGTGTTACTGCAGAAAGTGTTTCTAAGTTGGCGCTCGTGTTCTACGAATTTCACCAAATAGGGTCCCACTCCATTGCAACCTCGAAATCCAGTCACTTCTTCCTAGCAGTGTATCAGTGCTAATTTTGGTGATAAGTTGTAGCAAAATGGTTCAAATGGCTCTGAGCACTATGGGACTTAACTTCTAAGGTCATCAGTCCCCTAAAACTGAGAACTACTTAAACCTAATTAACCTAAGGACATCACACACATCCATGCACGAGGCAGGATTCGAACATGCGACCGTAGCTTTCGAGCGGTTCCAGACTGTAGCGCCTAGAACCGCTAGGCCACCCCGGCCGGCAAATTGTAGCAACTAAAGCTGAAAACAAATAATTTACGTTTGTAATAAGCTGCTTAACGAGTCAATATAGAGACGCTAGAGACTACTCTATATCAAAATAAGTGGCAAAGTAGAATCCATAAGAAACCGAATTTTCAGTGTCCACTTTCACTGACTTGAGACCGTCTTTAGTCTTTAACAGATGCGTTTCCTGACTCTGTTGAAAGTTTTCCTTTGCTTGTTTAACTGTTCATCTCCTTGAGCCTATTAGCTAATGTATCACATTTTACACAAGCGTCCTTATGAGGAACGTGGAAATGAAAGTCGAAGTCGTTGTTAGAGTTTGTACGTCGAAAGTATTGTCCAACTGCCTATTTTCCTTGATTTCCGACATGTTGTCCATACAATTTAAAGAGTAAATTAATATTCAGAACTTCTGGTACATATCTTCTGGTTGAGATCATGTACTATTGCCATTTCTTTCTGGAGTTTTGCTACCAGGAACCCTCCTGCCTCATCTACCTTCAGCTCGAGGAACTGAATTTTTTTTCTTTATGAGATTTGGAACGTTTCCATAAAGTATTTTCTACATTATGGTTATCTTCTTCCGTTATCGGTCGCATTAAAAGTGGATGAGGAATTCTTTTTTATTTTCCTGACGTTTGTGCGTCGATGACATTTTGGCGTTTCCTGTTTCACTAGACCACATTTTCAGCAGAGAAATACCATATTTTTCATCAAGATTAAAATGACTTCCTCAATGCTTGCTCTGAAATGTTATAAAAACATTTCTTCCTGAAGTTGCAGTTTTGATTACTGAATGATCTTGATTACTGAATGACCTTTCCCTTACTGGTTACGTAAGATTGTGCACAAATTCTTTTTCTCTTTCTCTGTGCTTTTCTGCTCTCATGTGCTTGCCTATCTATGTATCGCTTAGGGGAACCAGCTATCACATCGTTATCATCGTATTCATCTGCAGCTTTCATCCCGCTATTAATGATTTCATCTCTTGAAAAAAAAGTGCACACACGCAACTGTTGTTAAACCTAGTAAAATTGTGAAAAATGTATGTGCGGTCATGTCTCAAAACAGATATATGTTTTGTCCCCAAGCCTACATTAAGTCAAAAAATATTGAACCACACACCTGGTGTAACTAAATTTTCGTCTTATGATTTTTTAACATTGATTTTACTACAATGTACAGTTAATCTACTGTTGTCATACCTGATGTGGCGGATTCGGTTTACAGTGTTTCGTAACTTTAATTACTTATACATGATATTTCAGGTAGATCAAAAAATATGAAACCAGTTACCAATTGTCAGCGTAACAATTCGTTTGATCCAAAGAATGATTATCCCGGCTAATATTTGTCACTCTGCTAAAGCAATCTCCATTTGACGTTGTATAGAAATGTTGTCTGTAAAGTCATGTGAGTGGCTCTAAACAGTATATCATTTATCAAATTTTACACAACTGTTACTTAACATGGAAGCACTTTTCTCTATAGTCAAAAAATACTACCCCGTCACAACACTGACGTATGTCTCAAATTTAAATATTTCGTGCAAATCGTCAGAAATAATTAGGCTTCATAGATCAGCAAATAATAAATTGATACTATGTAACGTGCTGTCAACACTATTTTTAAAGACTCAATCTAAGTTTGATTCTGTCTTTTAAGTAGATCCTGGACCACCAGTGCACATTTACTTCCATTCATTCATTTCTAACAACGTTTATGTTAAGCTGTGAGGACGGGGAGTGAGTCGTGCTTCGGTAGCTCTGCTGGTGGAGCACTTGCCCGCGAAAGGCAAAGGTCCCAAGTTTGAGTCTCGGTCCCGCACACAGTTTTAATCTGCCAGAAAGTTTCATATCAGCGCACTCTCCGCTGCAGAGTGAAAATCTCATTCTGGAAACATTTATGTTTGTTACAATTTTCGAATCAAAGCTACCGCGGAGATATTTTTGCTACGACGGCGGCAGACAGACGATAGTCAATTTGTCTTTTGTTATTCTCTATTTCTGTTATCAAGGTAATATATTTATATAAAACTCTTTAAGCCTTTGATCCCTATTCTTTAGCATTTAAAATCATTTTCAACGGTAAATGCCAACATATTTTTTATACCAGCTACTAGTAAACTCCACTGTAAGTTACTAGCGCTAATGGCTGCTCTCCTAATCGCGGAGCTGAAAATTAACACTTAAAAAACATTAATTAAATGGATTACAACTGAAATAAATACAAATCCACGTCTATACAATAGGGACTCTATTTTCCAAATAATAATTAATAAAATATAGTTGCAGGTTTTCTCTTTACAGACCTCACACATCTCACGTCCGAAAATTTCATCCGTTAGCACAGGAAGAACAGCTGAACCACAATTATTACAGATAACAAAAAAATTATAATTGCCGTAATCCGTAATTGTAGTCCTCTGATAACAGTTTTAATTCACATAGAATTTAAATTATTACTGAAATAATGAAATAATTATCGTCGTCTTTATACGATACAGTCTTTTTCTACGTAGTATCGACAATATTTGTTGAAGTTGGTTCGCTTAGTTCATTTTAACATCTTGTGGGTAGAACATAGTATGGTGGATATTACACTAAGATGTGCATTACTTTGGTAAAATCTTTGAACCACAAGAATCTATTAATATTGATATTAAGTACTGGGCAAGCCTTAAAATAAAAACCACTTGCCAGCTTCGAGGAACTCTAAATGTAATGGGAAATATTCATCGCTTGATCCATTACTTTCCCAAATAATTGTTTTCCCGCTATTGTCTTTGCCACCACATGACAGTGATCACAATTCAAACAATTAAATAAATAAACTTCTATTGATGGAACTGTCAGAAGATCGAATACCCACAATGACCTGAGACAACTCAAAATGACAGCGGGGGCAGTGGCGTATCTGCCAAATACACTATTTTACATGTCAGCTCTACCCATAGAAAAAATTTTCGCCTCTACCTACATAGTTACTACGTGAGATAGGAACTGCATCATTCGTGCTGTTAACAGAATTCTGCTTACTGAACAAGATCTGATTTCTCTTCAAAAAATAAGAAAATTTCGTGTTACACTACTTGGTCCGTAACTGGCATCTACACTATGTGATAAAAAATATCCGGACATCCACATAAACACACGTTTTCCATATTAGGTGCATTGTGCTGCCACCTACTGCCAGGTGCTAGGTATCAGCGACCCCAGTAGTCATTAGACATCGTGACAGTGCAGAATGGGGCGTTCTGCGGAACTTACGAACTTTGAACGTGGTCACGTGAGACTTCCACAGTCCTAAACATCCCTACGTCCACTGTTTCCGGCGTGAAAGTGAAGTCGAAATGTGAAGGAATACGTAGAGCACAAAAGTGTAAAGGCCGACCACGCCTGTTGACTGACAAAGGTCGTAATGTGTAGTTGACAGGCATCTATCCAGACCATCACACAGGAATTCCAAACTGCATCCGCAGCCACTGGAAGTACTACGACAGTTAGGCGGGAGGTGAGAAAACAGATTTCACTGTCGAGAGGCTGCTTATAAGCCACACATCACGCCGGTAAATGCCAAGCGACGACTCGATTGGTGTAAAGAGCGTAAACATTGGACCATTGAACAGTGGAAGAACGTTGTGTGGAGTCAAGAATCACGGTACACAATATGGCGATCCGATGGCAGTTGTGTGGGTATGGCGAAGGCCCGGTGAACGTCATCTACCAGAGTGTGTAGTGCCAACAGTAAAATACGGAGGTGGTGGTGTTATGGTGTGGTCGTGTTTTCACGGAGGCGGGTTGCACCCCTTGTTGTTTTGATTGGCATTATCACAGCACGGGCCTACATTGGTGGTTTAAGCACCCTCTTGCTTCCCAATGTTGAAGAGCAGCTTCGCGTTGGCTGTTGCATCTTTCAATACGATCCAGCACCTGTTCGTAATGCACGGCCAGTGGTGGAGTGGTTACACGACAATAACATCCCTGTAATGGACTGGCGTGCATAGAGGCCCGACCTAAGTAATATAGATCACCTTCGGGATGTTCTGAAATTCTGGCTTCGTTGAGGCCTCACCGACCGTCATCGATACCTCTCCTCAGTGCAGCACTCAGTGAAGAATGGGCTGCCGTTCCCCAAGAAACATTCCAGCACATGACTGAATGTATGCCTGCGAGAGTGGAAGCTGTTATCAAGGTTAGGTGTGGGCCAATATCATATTGAATTCTAGATTTACCTATGGAGTGCGCTACGAACTTATTTTCAGTCAGGCGTCCGGATACATTTGATCATTATATGATGCGATTTTCAGATATCATGTATGAGGAAAGCTCACAGACAACTAAGTTCATTCGTATAAGAACGCAGACACAGATTATATTCAAGCAAATGGGCGACCGTTTATTGACCATTTACGACAGCCAGTTTGCTGTACTATGCCCTGCCATTATCATTATTTGTTTATTCCCACTTCCACAACACAGATTATATAAAAGACTTTCCAAATTGTAAAAATCCGCCTCTGACTAATTTCAGCAAACCAGAGTCGTACTGTAGCACCGACTTTTAAATAATTCAGCTCGACTTTCAATAGTGTGCCCTCTTTTCTCTTTTTTCCACATTTATATATAATTATTAATACTTTTCCAATAAATGTTGTGCCTCTCTCAAACTCTGCCACCAGCCAGTCAAAGAGATTCCAACACTTTCATATACTTACTGTCTTCCCTTCTAATTGTATGCAACTGTTCATATCTCTGGACACAGCAAACTGAAGCTATATATCAATAACACTTACATACATGCAAATTTACGTGTTTTGTGTAATAGAGACAACATTAATTAAAAGAAAATAAAGAAAACAACATGTAAATAAATACGCCAGAATAATTACATCGCAGTTGAAATTTAACACGGATTGCTCTGTAATCATCAATTAGCTTGCATTTCATCTATTTCATATTTATTCATTGCGTTAACGAGTGCTATAAATAAAGGTTTGGACATCTACTCGGAGAAAATACCTGACCTAGTTAATTTGTTGTTTGTTTGTAGACACTTATTGCACCCCTGGTATTCAATGAAATCTCCTCGTCTCGGTACCGTAACACTCCGCTAGAGAAGCCATGGCGTAATGCCGCAGTCTAGTGAGCAAAAGTGGTATAGTGCACTAATTACTTTTCAACAGCAGCGGAAATGTTGTAGCAGTATAATTACTGCACGATGCTGCACTTTATCAACGTTCTGCGTCGTTTTCCTCTGGCTCCTCCAACGACGTGCAACGGCCCTATCTCTGAGAGGGTGGTGAAGCGGGGGCAGAGGGGGGGAAGGGAGGGGGGTAGCGACGTTGGTTTCATTTTATACCAAATATCTGCCATCCTCATGTACTGCAGTTAAACAAAACATTACATTATGTAACTTTTTGTTTTTCAAGTGGTAATTTTGTATGATGGAATTTATTTTCAGCTACCCGCGAAACAGGCGTTGCCTTAGCATTTATTTATTTCAATTCCGTCAGTCCATTTCGTACACTGTCGATCTCCTCTGCCCCCCTCTCTGTACTTCTCCCCTTGTCTGTGTCCGCCTCATCCACCCCACCCCCCTCTCTGCCCATCTCATGGTGCCCCTCTGCCTGTCCATCTTCTTCCCTTTCTCTGCCCACCTCCTCTTTCTGTCACACCTCCTGAATTATGTGCCGTACAATGACACAATTTTTACGTACAGTCTTAGACAATTAAACTGACCGCCGGCCGGCCGCCACAGGGACTAAGTCCGAGTCATTCACTTAAGGTGGCCAATAAAACTGACCGCCTCTGACAACTCTAAGTCCGGCAATCTGCACAATCTGGGAACACTGTAAGATGCGGAAGCGTCAGGAGGAAGTGTTATCTACTTCCGAGACATTGTCGGACTACGTGAGCCCGTGGCCTAGTGGCAGTCGGCTTTCAGCCGTGTTACCGTGTGGACGGGCTCGGCGCGCCGGGCAGTGCTCCGCAGGTGTTGTTGTTTACCCGCTAGCGCGCGGTCGTGTCGTTGTCTTGCCGTATAGTACCTGTACCGACCCGACATGGCGCTCTCATATCGAAAAGCTACAATCAAACTAACGTTCAACGCATCGTACACGAGACCGAAGGCCCATGAAATTGAACGGTTTCTACGAGACATCATGCACATCGAACCACAAGAACTGATAGGAATTCATCTGTCTATTGTAACCAGCACAGTGTACCTCAAACTGATTGACGAAGCGGCCTGCGACAGATTAATCCAAAGATCTGCAAACGGCTTTCGCTTCTGTCACGCAGACGGTAACGTGAGCGTGGTAGGAGTTGACCATGCTGGTCTGGGGGTGCGTACCGTGCGCATCTTTGAACTACCGTTCGAAGTCCCTGCCAACCTAGTCGTTGATGCGCTGCGCCCATACGGCACAGTTCTGAGCCACACAGAGGAGAAATGGAACACATTCGAAACGTACCCTGTCCTTAACGGGGTACGACAAGTGCGCATAGAACTTTAGAAGCACGTTCCATCGTATGTTTTCGTTGGTGGCTGCCGCGCAATTGTTATATATGATGGACAACCGAGGACCTGCTCGGGCTGTGGCCAGGAGGGCCATGTTAGAACTGAGTGTCTGCAGCGCCGCCTCGTTCAGGTGCCCCGCAATGAACTTCCCCAACGATCCACTATGACCTCTCTCCCGCTCACATATGTGGAGGCGGCACGACATGATGTGATGGATGATCAAAACCTGCTACCTCCTCAAGCCGCTGCCAGCTCCGTTGGAGAGTCAGCGCCGTCGACGACGCCGCAGCCCGACGGTGCAGAGGTTCCTACAGCCTCCGCCCACAGCAGCGTCGTGGGCACCCAGCCACCGTCACTGTCGGGATCAGACACAGGGGTTCCAAGCGACCGAGACTGTGTCGAGCCCCGCCCTCCAGTGGATGTCGAATCTCGGACCCGAAAGCAAAAATCACCCAAGCGACACAAGAAGAGGCGATTGTCAGCTGACGAACAGGATAGGAATGTGAAGCCGGCGGAAGACATCGACTTCGTTGACTCGCCCACAATTGCAACGGACTCCAGTGGCATCATTCACCAGAAGGTGCCTGAAGACAAGGAACACTCTCCTAAATCTGGTGGCCCAGAAAGCGAGGCGCACTGCGTCGACTCCCAAAATGTGGGCTCATGTGAAAGCGTCCAGCCCCCAATGACATCACAATCGTCTGTTGGTGATTGGGCAGACGATATGGAGGCAGATGATGCACAGCAAACATCGATATCTCCACCAGAGCCCATGGCTGACAATGAGCCCGGAGGGCTCTGCCAGTCAGGGACTCCTACGGCACAGTAATGCACAGCATGCAGATGGATGGCTGTGTGGTGTGTGGTGTGTGAGATCACTGTGGGATTGCACCGGCACGCTGCCTCCGCCACTTGATATGTCTCAGTCATACCGTGTGGGAACAGTCAACGTAAATGGTGTCCACTCCACTGTCAAGACCCGCATGTTACACGACATGATCAGAGCGGCAGACTTGGACATTGCCCTTCTACAGGAGGTCCATCCCGAGCTGTGTTTAGACCTATATGGCTACACCACGTACAGCCTACCCGTAGGTGACGGCGCAGGAGGAACGGCCATCCTTCTCCGAGATGGCATAGACGCGACGGACGCGACGTACTTGCCGAACGGGCGAGGCATCGCACTCACACTTGGCGCAGTGCGCCTCATTAACGTCTACGCTCCATCCGGTAATTCGCACCGCGGTGACAGGCATGTCTTCTATTCGGAGGAGTTGGCACCACTTTTGCAAGGAAATATGGACCATTACATAGTGGGCGGCGATTTTAACAGTGTTCTGCGGCCCGAGCACCAGATACCGCATTACGTCCCATGCCCCGCTCTACAAGCATTGATACGTGACCTCGCGCTCCACGACACATGGCTCTTGCATCATGGGACCCAGAGTGGATATACGCACTTTACCAGCCATTCTGCCAGTCGTCTGGACCGGATATACGTCTCGCGTGCCCTCCGCACAGCAACCCTTGATGCAGAACTCTGGCCGACGGCCTTCACGGACCATCTCGCGTACATCTGCACTGTCACCTTGCCCCGACAACTCACAAGACGCAGCAGGGGCCCGTGGACGCTGAACGTCTCCCTCTTTCGAGAGGAAGCGTGTCGGCGAGCAGTCACTGACAAGTGGCGTCGATGTATCAGGCGCCTGCCCATGTATGCTTCCACGTTGCTGTGGTGGCTGGGATTTGTCAAACCTGCCCTCCGAAAGACCTTGATGGCCTACGGGCGTGACAGATCGAACTGGCAAAGGGCAACATCGGAATTTTACTATACAGCGTTACGTGAGCTGGCGACGCAAGCGCCGTCTCCCGAACGTCAGATGTCCGTACAACGCATCAAAGCTCGTCTACTTCGCATCAGGACAGACCAGCTAGACGGTGTCCGCATCCGTGCGCGAGTGCAAGACTGTATCCCCAACGAAACAGCGTCAGTGTATCACATTGTGCGCGAGAGGCGCCACCGCAAACGTCAGCTCATTACGGCGGTAATCACGGAGGACGGCGGGCGCGCAGTGACACAAGCGGACATCGCGCACACGTTCGCCAGACACTATGGGGCCTTGTACATGGAAGATCCGCGAAATGTACGTGATTATGACGAGCTGTTGCACGATTTTCCCGCCCCTCGGGACGTGGCACCCGATGATAGTCTGCTGTTGCCCATTACACCCGACGAGCTGACATCGGCCTTGGCACGTGGAGCACCGAACAAGTCGCCTGGACCGGACGGTTTACCCCTGGAATTCTACCGCACTTTTTACCACCTTATGGGTGACAAGTGGCTCCAAATGTTTCAAGACCTGATCCACCCTGATTTCACTGTCCCCACAGAATTCACAGAAGGCATCTTGATCCAAGTTCCGAAACCGAATGGTGGTTGTAGGTGGCAGAATTTTCGCCCACTCACATTCCTCAACAACGACTACAAGATCTTCGCCCGTATCCTCCGCGCGCGTCTCCACACCGCTATCGGGAAAGCCATCCACACCGATCAGACATGTTTCGGTGGTGTCAGCAACATTCATACGGCGTTAGGAGCATACCGCGACGTAATTGCTTTGACGGCGGCCTGCAAAATACGAGGCGCCCTTGTCGCCGTAGATTTTGACCACGCATTCGACCGCGTCGATCACGGCTTCTTACGCGCAGTTTTGCATCGCATGGGCCTCTCTCCGGAGTCTGCACCGGTGGTCCTTCGACTGGTCCACGGAGCGCGCTCCCGCATGATGGTCAACGGTTATCAGTCTGGTCACATTGTTGTTGGACGGTCAGTGCGACAAGGGTGCCCCCTGTCGGGCATATTATTTGCTGCAGCACTTGAACCAACTTTACATGGTCTACGGCAGCGATTAACTGGTATATCCTTGCGGGACGTGACCTTTTGTTGTGGTGCATTCGCCGATGACGTGGTGTTCCTGGCCAGATCAGAGGATGAAATGCATATGGCGCTACAGTGGCTACGCCAGTACGGGGCGGTCGCTGGGAGCGTCATCAACGTGAAGAAGACAAAATACATGGATGTCGGAGGGGGGATTTCCCACACAACGGCGGTGCCCTTTGACAAGGTGCCCGTACTCAAGTGTTTAGGAGTGCAATTCTATAGCAATGTCCGCCGCACGGCGGCGGCTACGTACCGCCGGCTCCTACACCAGACACGTGCTCTGCTGCAGGACAAAAAACTGCGTCGCTTGGATATGCTCCTCAGAACACGTTATGTCAACACCTATCTTGTCTCAAAACTGAACTATTTTGCGCATATCCTTCCCTTGACAGCTACGATGGCCGACAGATTTCAAGCAGCATATGGACATTTCGTAAGCACCGGTCTGGTTTTTAAAGTCCGATACGCCACCCTGACACTGCCGCAGCGGGCGGGCGGTATCGGTTTAATTCACGTATATAACCGTGCGCGATCGCTTTATCTCAACACTATGCGTCGCACGTGGACATGTGCCCACGCCACTCTGACGGGCACCCTGATAGCGGAAGTGGCACCACACTCTCTGCATCCCCCGGTTTCTGTAGGACACATTTCACCGGCACTCACCCACATCAGAGACTTCTTTATTGACTTCAGCTACTTACGGTCAGAACTTCCGACGACACGGAAGCCCAGCACAAAAGACTATTATCGCCTCTATCAGCAGCGGCAACCTGTAAATACGGTCACCCACAGACACCCTGAAGTTGCCTGGAACACGGTGTGGCGAGCGGTACACACGCCTTTTCTACCTACGACGGTGCGTTCATTGTGGTACGTAGTTGTGAATGGGAAGTTCGCTACTCGTCAGAGGTTACATCTGACGGACGACCCCTTGTGTCCGACATGCTCAGTCGCTGACTCGGATGCACACCGTCTGACGTGAGCCGCGACCGGCGAGTGCTGGCTACTGACGCAGCGCATGCTGGCATTACTCTTGCGGCGATCGCCGGAGGCTATCTCCCCTGATGACGTATTGCGCCCCGACGTCGTATACTTTCCATCAACCAGAACGAACGCCGTTAACTGGCTAAAAGGCATGGCCGTTTACTACATATTTTGCGATGCTCCCAAAGGCACACTCGACTTTTGGTCCCTATTGATGACGACACATGCAGCTTTCAGCCGCCACCCGAAGTACAGAACTCGTTTCGCAAAATATTTAGGTTCATTATTTGCGGATCCTTCTGCTCACTGGGGCGTTCCGGGTATGAGACGCTGAAAATGAAGAAGAATCCTGGAGCATATTGATCCTCTACGGACGGAATAGGGGGGAACCCCTCCCAACAGACGAGAAGACGACTCGGACGCACGGCTACGGCAGTTGTAGGATCTTTCTTCGTAATGAAACAAAAATAAATCTATAATACAAAAAAAAATGTTATAAAAATTAAAGAAATAAATAAATAAAAAGAACAACATCGACAAACCCACTCCATCCTCTTCCTGATCCTTCGATCCTCGAACTCGAACACGTTGCTTGGGCGTGGCGGTGGGATGGCCAGGCTTCGGGTGTCGACCCCTGCCCTACCCGTCGTCCTGCTCCTGCAGCGGTTCATTAGGTAAAAAAAAAAAAAAAAAGTGGCAAGCGTCTTGCGTTCTAAACTTATAGTCGCCTGTTCGCGTCCAACTGTTTTTTTTTTTTTTTTTTTTTTTTTTTTTTTTTTTTTTTTGCCGCAGTCGGTCAAAAGTTATGAGTCTGACTGAATATCGAAGATAATTCGCTTAACGTTCTACCTACCAGCAATAACAAGTATTCCAGAAACAATTTCGCAGGATAGCTCGTGGCTGCGCCGCGATCATAACAGCTTTCTCTCGAGCGTTTCCTCGCGCTGCAGCGGCTACCGGCCACCGGCCACCGGCCAGACGCCACCCGCCGCCTGACATCCGGCGCCGCCCAGGTGAACGCGTCGCGACGCTGTCAGTGTGTGTCTCGACTGTCATTTTCGAATTTGAAGTTCTAGTTATCATCTGGCAGCTAAGCAATGGATTTCGCAAACTTGAAAATCATGAACTACAGTTAAGCATTGTAAAACTGAGTCGCAAGTGGAAATAGGCGTAACATCTGCAACACAACGTTTACTTTTGGTATAACAGAGGGGTGAATGCAGAGGAGGCAGCTACAAAGATTTGAATTGTGTGTGGAGCGACTGCTTTTGGGAAAAATACGCCGGGAAAAGATATTCTTGTTTCAACAAAGATCGTTCTGGCATGAATGATTTTCCGCATTAAGGAAGTCCCGACTACTGATATATGTGATAGATTACCATTTTACCATCACGCGACATTTGCATTCAACAGGCAAAGTTCAGAAGTCTGGTGTAGGAGTACTGCATGCTCTAATTCCAAACAACAAAAATCAACGGAGTGACTATTATTGAACGTCATCATGTCACTCATTGAGCATTCGTATGCAGTACTGTTACTGGTGACGTGTTATGATGCCTTTATCGTTAACTTCCTAAGAAGAAATGAAAGGCTGAGCGCCTCCAAAAGATACAAACTAGAGCAAAGAGTAGTACGAACATAATATTTTACATCTGATAGCTCCAAAAGTGTGTTTTGGGCTACGAATTCTGTCCCAAGGTCTGTGTGCAACACAGCTGGAATTTGTTGCCAACAACTGAGACACCATTCGGTATTAGCGTAAGAAAATCGAGTAATACAACTACATCACATGTGTTACTGTATGAGAACGCACTTCTTGATTTGAGAAACAAAACTGTCCAGGAGACTGAAATTAAAGTCATCTCTCAAGCACTTGTATTGATAGAGAAGTCCTCTCTCAAGCACTTGTCTCTCTCGTCATATATTCGTAAAGATTTACCTTTCCCGCTCTTGATCGATCAACCGTCAACGCAATTCATTTCTAGACGAAAATACTCTTAGAACTACTCTGGTATAATGATATCGTTGGAACCAGTAGGTTTCTACTGACGCAGAATTTGTAAACAACTTTAGCATTGTCAGATCGTTTTAGATATCGTGAAAGAAAATTCGTTTGCTGATTAATTTCTCTTTGATGATTACTGTTGCGTTTAGAAAACTAATGGAAAATCCAATTAAAATATTCACTTTACTAATACAATTTAAATTCAGCTTACTACAGAAACATCACGACGGCAGACTATCTTAATAAAGCATTAAGTATCTGTAAGACGATTGAGCCTATTTTAACACGAATTCGTAGGACATTATCGACTTTTGACTTCGAAAAGATCTGCATTTACCTCATTTCCTGTATCATTCGCAATCATTATGAAAATGTGGCATTTCATAGATAAAATTATGTATTCACAACAACAAAAAATATGTCGTCATTATGAATTTGGCAGTACCGTAAGGTTTTCGCTCTGACACTAAGGGTTACTGAAAGTAGCAAGGCGCATTTTGCTCGAGCGTTGTCTTACGATTCCCTTATTGCGTTGGTATCTGCCTGCTTGTAGCTCTGCTACAAAAGAATTAAAAATGTGGCTCTCAGCGAGTCTCGAAAGGCGAACGAAAGCAGTTTGCACCTGGTAGCCAAACATGTTTCTTGGGAACAGGCTACTTCCTAAAGCGGGAAGACATTCTTTTGTGGTTGAATTGTTGGCAAATGTCAGTCAGACGTGTGCCGTTCGTCTAAGCGTTTCGGTGTGTTGAATTTGTACCAATTATTTTTCTACAGGTTTTTTCTGTCCCAAATAGAGAGTTGAAGTCTCCCATTAGTATTTTCACGTCATCTCGGTGAATTTTGCTCATAGTATTTTCGAGTGTATATCTTTTATAGGGGCTCTGAATGAGCATAGTCATAAGTCGATTGTTGATGGATGCTACCTTTTGTTGTATTTTGCTCTTGAAGATGCCATAGTTTCGATAATGCAAGTTTTAATTGTCAATTAATCGTGGTTCTTGAAGAGCAATGATGAGAATTTTTTGGCGGACGATTTCTTTTGTGGGATTATTGAGGTTTCTTGTTTGGATCAATGTATCGATGTTTAGTTTTCAAATGAATGTTTTCTGCTTGTCGGGAAATTTACCAGAGATCTTCGATATTCTCTGCCGTGCTAACCTGGACTCCCCAGAGTGCGAAAATCCAACTGCCGCCTATCGGTGGCAAGGTTGTGTACCACCTGGGGTAAAGTTACCTTTGCTTGCATAGTTCACGTTTTCTTGTGTTTCATTGGTTTGGCCTGGGTGATACCGGGACCAGACAGGACCAGAGGGTGTTGAAGCCTTTGGAAGCAAATATTTTCAGCCAAGCTCATGGAGATAATAGACGGTGAGCGGAGTAGCGGTGATTTTCACTCAGCTGTGTCTGGATTTAGGGTTCAACGGATTGAGTAGCCGTTCAGGATTGTGTTAGTATTTGGTTCACCCCAATTATTTGATTTCCTCGGTACCACTCATATGGAGGACGGTTTCCCCTATCGGCCACAGGGGATTATTATTATTATTATTATTAATATGTCATCAGCAAATCTGATATGGAGTGTCTTCCCACCACTGAAATAGATGTGTATTGTTCGATTCAATATTTCCATCAGATAAATATGGATTATAACTACGTTACATTGCTGCTAGTCGACATATTTCTCTCTTTTTCTTAGACAGTTGCTAGCTGTTACTCCATCATAGGAATTTATGTGCGCATAATTGTTGCAATACAGTCGTTCAAATTATCCGATTTCTGTAATTTCATTTCGATACAAGATCGTCCTAACCGGATTCAGCAAGTCAGTCTTAATGAGGATATCCGATTACGACTCTCATCGTATGATAGACTGGGTGAACCACATTCTTAATCGGACTGATGAATCCAGATCACTTATCTATGACAGGGAATGAATTCTTAAACATTGTGGAAAATAATAAGTTATTTAAATATAAATATATGAACTAATGAGATAACAATGTATTTACAGGAGCAGGGACCCATCCATCATAGTAGAGCAGTGCGAGATTGGTTTCAGGGCCAAGAGAGGATAAAGCTGATGCCGTTTGTTCCACGATCACCGAACATCAACCGGATAGAGATCATGTGGGCAGAGGTAACAAGGTCATTGCCATGTGTCCCTACAAATGCAAGCGACCTTTGGACGAATATAGAAAACGTATGGTGGGAAGTAAACCATCACGCTACACTGTCGACGACTTAATGAAATCAATTCCACTACGCCCTCGAGAAATCTTACGTAACGATCGGGGGGGGGGGGGGAGGGGGGGTTGGTTACTAAACGTATACTCGTCCACAAAGCCCATGTGGACAATTATCTGATAATCGGTCAAGTTTTGCTTTGTCGCAGCTCTTTATCATACAACAAGTCCATTTACTTTCACTCCCCTCCTTACAATTCTTGCAACGCAAGGTAATTGAAAAATCTCATCCAGTCGACGCCAACTGAGGAACTGACTGGTGCATGTATTGTTCAACACACAGTAGTTGTCACCCTCACTGGAATCAATGACAGTGTGTGCGTGTGTGTGTGTGTGTGTGTGTGTGTGTGTGTGTGTGTGTTTGTGTGTGTGTTTTCGTGTTAACGCACAATCTGAATCAATACTGTTAACATTAGAGAGACAACCAACAATAAATATTGCATCAAATATGACTGTAAAGTATTTTAATGCGATGGGAAGTTACAAACTGAATTTTTACCCATCCCACGTCCTGCGTATTACGTTAAGTAAGATGTATTAACTCCATAGTATCGTTAGCAGAGACAGTGCGCTCTTGTTGTCGAGGCTCGCGACAAGTGCAGCGATTAGCAGTGCCCAACGCCGCCGCGATTTGTTTATGTTGGCTGAGCGTGGACACTGCAGCAGACGCTTCGCCCTAAACAGAAATAAATCACCTTTGCTCTGACGGCAGTGAGCGGATATCACTGCCTGCGTGTTCTTATAGTAACCAACGTGAGACTCTACTCACAGGTGCCATGGAGCAATTGCAACGGGTATCATGTCATTAGTCATCAGAATGTTAACCAGTGATGAAATGTCCACTCAATTTGCATCCCAAGAAAATAGGAACCTTCTCACAACGGAATGTGAGGTGATATCAAAATATATCCAACATACAAAAATTTATTGGAGGGCTTTCATGTATGCAGTAATAGCACACAAAGAAATATTATGTCTTGGAAGCGTATATTTCATTTCCTCTTCTCATATTAATGCCCTTGTTTTAATATGAAGTGAGAAAATAAACACGAAAAACTAAAGTTCCTGAGAAACATATAAGTCATTTCCTCTTCTCATATCACAACTTTTGTTTTAGTATGAAGTAGAAAAACCAACAGGTTAGAGTTCTGAAGCATAATATGACATCAGATTCTTATCGTAGGCGCTACAGGAAACGCCAAAAGCAGGGAGCTGTCCATTCTTTTGTCCAACAGTCTGTTTCCTTTCATGTACTACTCGCGCTAGGAGATTCTTATTTAAGGACTTGTGGGCATCAAGTTCTTCAGCAGAACAAGCCTTATGTTATAGTGCTAAATACGGTATGGAAAAAATGCAACAAAGACGAGTTCCGCTAGAGCAGTGAGGATATTTGTACATGTGTGTATTCAGCAATGACTGCCAGCTGCCACAACACTTCACAGAATCCTTGCGGAGGCAACACAACTGTGCGTGCACTTCAGACTTCATTCGGTGAGACGTCAGGAGATGGATGGAAACGTCAAATTAACGTCGCTTTCCGAGTCGTATTCAATCCAGAATGAAGTGTTACTAAGGTAGTTGAGCGTTCTAGCAATTACACTTTTATGATTCCCATATGAGTATTTCGAAAGCCAAAAGAACCCGTTAGTGTGAAACTATCGGGAACTGCATTAATATCAAACTGCCAGAACATGAGACAATACGTGGACTCTTCTCTTCGCTGGGTGACCTATTACTGTTATTTAGCATTCTCTCCGTCCTAGTCGTAATGCAAATGGAACTTCAGAGGCGCTTTCCGCTATTCTTGACAAAAATCAGCAACCTGTAATCGCTGAGAGTCACAATTGCGTGATGATAATGGTTCAGGTTGTCAGTAGTTGTGGTGGTGTTATGCTGTCAAACTGCTTACAGTAACGTTAATGGTGGCGCACATAATTTAGCTCTGACTACCTACTTAAGTAAAGATAGTGTTGTGGCGTCATCGCTTGTCTTTATTTGGACTCAGCTTGAGTAATCCGATTCAACTAACATAGTACTCCAATCGCGGGCTCCTAATACAGTATGACAGCAGCGATTATCGTACAGGTATTACATTAATTCTGCAATGAAATGCTTAACAAATCTTACCCCCAGCTATGCAGCTGGAATGGCTCATTACACAGGTACTCCATGTTGCACTTGGTTAAGTGATCCGTTCGCTGCAATCCTGCTTGTACTGTTCGTAAATACTCGTATACCTCAGAAATGGTTCAAATGGCTCTGAGCACTATGTGACTTAACTTCTGAGGTTATCAGTCCGCTAGAACTTAGAACTACTTAAACTTAACTAACCTAAGGACATCAGACACATCCATGTCCGAGACAGGATTCGAACCTGCGACCGTAGCGGTCGCGCGGTTCCCGACTATAGCGCCTGGAACCGCTCGTCCACCCCGGCCTGCATACTTGTATACTGACCATTTGTTATTTGACTAATTATGAACTACAATCTGATTCGCATGTATATGACATGGGTTAGCGCCGGCACAAAGGTAAGAGGGTTGGATGCCGTTGAAGTCCTGTTACATTGATGGCAAGACAAATGTTCGCAAATCACCGCTATTGCCTCAAAAAACAATTGCATCTTAAATATCGAAGGACCGACGTCCTCACTGTCACAGCGCGTTGAAATACAGCAACGACGGCAGATGAAAATTTGTGATCGACTGGGCTTCGAACCCAGACCTCCTGCTTCCTAGACAGACGTTCTGATGACTGGACTAACATTTTTTTTTTTTAATGTTTGAGAAGACTTTCAGCACTAGGTAGGTGGAGGCAAAGAGGGCAGGGGTCGAAGATCCGAGGCCTGGCCACAATGCCTCTCCCATACCTGCACTGAGCAGCTGCATTATTCCCATGTATTCCATGTTTGCACCCGTATATTCTTTTAAATTGTAGAACAAAACTGAAGTAGTAATTTAGGTAAAATAAATTACAGATTGCCGCCTCCAGTGGAGTGCGTTCCTTGTAGAACATAACTTATAACAATGGAAAGGGTGACGGAAAAATCCATAACAAACATTCATTCAGAAATATATTCACATTTTAATTTATTTTGCACTGTATGCATATGAGGTCTGTAAGGAAGCCATATATTTTTCAACAAATAAAAGAAATTTCGGAGCCGGTGGGGTTTGCCAAATTAGAACAGTTCTGATTTTAGATCCAACATAAAAGAATGTTCCAGGAATAAAAAAAGTGAAAGAATAGTATTCCTCTTCTAGTGAATAAAAGTGCCCACCTCTTTGTAGATAAAAATTTAAAACCATTCCTTATATTTGTTATTCTTCTTCAGCTTGAAATTTTCTACTGCAATATAGAACATGTACTCTACTAAGTTTTGTTTGTTATGACGTAAAACACAAACTGTCCCAGAAGCCACGAATAACTGTTATTCTTTGCGGACGGGTAACATTTCCAGTTGTATTGTAAAGCTTGAGTTATCAGTATTTGACTTTCTGCGGTTCTATTGACAGTGCTAACTTCTTCGTAGTCCAGTTCCAAATTCTGATTCTATTTTCACATGAGAAGATGTGCGCTACAGTTTCTACAAGCCGTCATTTGTCGCCGTATGGAGATGGTCTCAATTTAATTTTACATAATCGTTCCGCTGTGGGTATGGTTTCGTTTACAAAGTCGCACCATACGGTACTTACTCTAGTTGGTATAATTTTATTGTTGATTTTTTCCAGACGTTCCTCCAGTTTTTTGTAGGTTAAGTTACCGGAATTGGTTTGTGAAGACGATGTCTGGTAATATAATCATAAACGGTTCTAGTGTTGGTTTGTGCTCGTGGAAGTCTTATACAGCTCCAAACGCCATAGTACTTTCGGACGTAATCTAGGCTGGCGTGCTACATTAACAGGAGCGTTCCTATCCCCAGGATCTAACGAGAGGAACAGAAGTTTCGTGATGCCTGTCTTAGTGGCGTGTATTAGTTTAAAAGCACGTCTTTAATTCCAAGTCCTCCGTTTTGCCTCTGCAAAGTCACCGTGTCGAAGGATACTTTGATGATACTCGTATTTTGTTTCCACAGATACCAATAGGCTACAGCTTATATTTTTATGTGCAGTGACCTGCACTATTGGTACGACTGCTCCGACGTAATATATTTTTCTAAGTATGTATGTATTTATAATCTGAATTTCGTGCAGTCGATCTAACGATCGCATGCCATGGTCCTTGAACACGGTTCTGATGACATTAAGTTTCCGCTCCCAATCGTTCGTGGCCATGCGCTTGGGATTCGCCCTTAACTACAATCCGAGTTGGAGTCTCTCTTCAGTTACATCTAACCAGTGTGCACCTATTGCACTATTGTAAGAACCGAGATGCAGTATTTTGGTATTAAAATTTTGCAAATCCGGGTTCGAATCTGGTCAGGCACAAATTTTTATCTGACGCTGTTGTTCTATTTTAATGCCAAAGACAGCCTGGACATCTGTCCTTCAACCTTTAATTGATTAAGAAGTCTGTCTGTTTCGATTCGTAGTGTCTGTTCTTTCGGAAATGTCCTAAGAACAGACATACACGCGCACACACACACACACACACACACACACACACACACACACACACACACACACACACACACATTTATATCATAAGTGCTATTCGGAAAACGTTTGGCAACTCAGTGATAGTGCTGGACTGGAGCTGCATCAACCTACTCATTTCACTAGATATAGTTGTAATTTTCTGAACAATTACTGTTTAACAAGTGACAGCGACAGTGTCTCTCATCGTTTACTTTGTCGGAAACCTGCTTCTTTCTGCCCTAGGCTATACTATAGCAATGAGTGATTGCTATAGTACTTTGTTCCGTGTTCTCAGACAGTAACTAAGCATTGCAGTGAGGCGCGTGAACAATATACGCAGATGTCTCCATGTGAGAGAGGCCGTGTACTTACATTCAAAGACGCCTGTTGGTGTACTCGGCGAATCGCTCGACATCTGAGTAGGAGCGATGCCACACTTGCAGGATGTTGGCAGGAATGAGTTATCCATGACCGGATACAGCGTCAATAAAGACATGGTCGACCTAGACAGAAGACAACGCGAGGCCCGAGTAATCGCTAGAGATGGACTCACAGTCCCTGATTCGTCATCGTCGATTAGATGAGCGAAAACGGCTCAAATGACTCTGAGCACTTTGGGACTTAACATCTGAAGTCATCATTCTCCAAACCGAGAACTACTTAAATCTAATTAATCTAAGGACATCACACACATCCATGCCCGAGGCAGGATTCGAACCTGCGACTGTAGCGCGTAGAATCGTTTGGCCACAACGGCCGGCTTCGACGTGCAACTGGTGCTTCAGTGACCACGAAGGCCATAACAGGTGAAACACACAAAGGGTGCTGAGCTCATGCCGTCGCCTACGCCGAATTCCCTGTACACTGACAAGGCCGTTTGCAGTGGCTTAGGCCACATTCGGCCTGGAATCTCATGGACTGGAGTTGAACTGTCTTCAGTGCTAACAAGGAGAGGTACCCAGCAGTGCTATCGATGTTTGAAACTAACTCTACGGTGATTTAGGTTAAGATCCGAGGTATCATACGCGGCAACGATTCACCTGGAGGGCTCTCGTGTGCGCGTAACTGACAAAAATAAATTCGTAATTTTGTGTGACTCTCAATAGCTTTAAAAAGTGGCGTTATTTGCCCGTATTGCGTGATGTAATGGTTAGGATAACAGGATGACATGCGGGAGGTTATGGGTTCTAGCCGTGTCAGATGCAATAGGCTTTTCTATTTCTAATTTTTATCAAATGGACTTCGGTCATAATTTTTATTCAATTAATTGACTTAAATGTAATTTTTCGATTTCATTCCTTTGTCACATAGTTTTAATCGCAATACCAATTCCTTCATTTCCTCTCATTTTTCTTCCTATCATTCTTTCTCCACATGAAATTTTTGTTCATGTGTTTTTAATTAATTTTACTTCTTAAGTTTAATTTAGTTTCTTTTGTTTTATCAGCCGGTTTTTTTCACCCACATTATTGTGTTCTGTACACATCGGCAGCCAGTCAAGGAATGTTTTAGGGAATTGGCTTCAAAAAAATTCAAATCTTTACAAGTTTTCACCTAGAGCAACTTCGGCTGTGCCTACGAGTACATGACAAAAAATACCTGCTATTCAGAACCCAGTTAAAGCTGCCGACAGGAGACAGTTCGAGCCCTCTGCTGAAACTGCTATCGAATGCACGCCATCGGTTGTAGCCAATAGCACGCATGTGATACAGGTCACACACGTGGATGCTGGAGGATTCTGCAGTGCAGAACACAGTTGCTTCGCTCTCTGATGATCCAGACCTCGATCGGAACAGACGTCTTCTTTGGGTGGCAAAACCTCTGGCTCTGCGTCCCATGACCGGGCAGCAGCAAAACTTAACATGAACCGCTTCGTTTTCCGTAGCCCACTTATTTAGTTCTTCGTCCTCCTTGACTGGCCTACACCTGGTAAACTTTCACCCTAGCCGCAACCCTTCTATGCCGTACATTGAAATATATTCTCTTTACTTGAGTTGATTTCCTATTCTGTCATTTAACGACATTCATGGATGCCAACTCCCAAGTCCTGACCGCTCGACCTCTTGAACATTGTCGTCATGAACAGAATCCAACAACGTTCTTCCTTCTCCATGCCCATGTACGCTGGTGGACAGAAGTATTCACACATCAGGATGTATCATACGTACCTTTAATGTTTCGACTACTTATAACATTTGTGAGTACAAGCGACCAAATTGAAAGAATCTATACTAAATGTATTTCCGTTTAACCACACTTAAACATAAATAATCATTAATACTGTTCCGAAAAGAAAATTAATTTCTTACTGTACTGTGATAATGGACGGTCATAAGTATTCACACAGTCACTTGTGTTGCACTGTTTGACTTAGCTGCATACATCTAATAGCGTGTATTCATTCCCTTGCTTCTAATGATAGCCTTCAGTCTGTCCTGAATTGATTGTACCAGCTTTCTTGTTAATGTAGCGTCAATCTTCCCCCATTCTTGAACAATCAGTTCATTCAGTTGTGTTTTACTGGAAATATGATGTTTTCTGATTCTTCTTTCTAACTCGTCACACAGATGTTCAATATGGTTCATGTTGCGAGGGCCCAAGGCTACCAGTGTATTTAACATTAAATTCTTCTAGAATCTTCATATGGAAATTATGCTCTAAGCCCTCCCCCCCCCCCCCCCTTCTAAATCCGACTTTTGCTGTTGCACATGGATTAAGAAGAAACGCCAACTGACTGTAATCGGCCCTGCAAGTTGAATAGAAAATAGTTTGGCACCTGCAATAATTTAATTTGATAGCAATTAATTTGAAAAAGGAAAGTTTCATTAACGTAGACAGAAATGCAAGAGTTGCTCCACCGATCTACAGAATGAAAGTTCTGTTGAAAATAACAGTTTGATTTATTATGGCTAATCTCAAAATAATAAACAAAACACATGAAACATTTACAATACATCAAATTGGATACTCAAATAAATGCTGTGAAGGTGAAGTTGTCCATTAACTAGATTGTGACATTCATGACCAAGTGGTATGTGGAGCCAATTCCGTGCAACTCAAATCTTTAGAGGAACACCCAGCCAGCCCAACATTAATTGCTACTACAGTAGTGAGAACTCATAGACAGTGAACATGCAAGACAGAATCAGGATAGAAAAAAAAAGGGAACAGGCGCGCTCTGCTGAGCTCTGATTATCACATAGCAAAATTCCCTAATCTGCCGGTGCTGCGGACGTACATTACCAAGCTGTCTTTTTATCTGCAAGGACACGATCTGGCGTGCTGGAGGCGATGGCTGGTTGCTTCTATGTCCCATCGTGGTGATGATAATGTCGCGAGTATAGCCCGAAACAAATTATCCTGGTCAGGCTGTTCCAGACTAAAGATTTCCTAGCAATTCAAATGCGCTTCTAAGGGAGACGAAGAAGGCTCGCCACACAATCACTGACAATACAGTGAATGATTTTAACAAGCGAAGTCACACAGTAACTCCGATACACTCAACTTCAGCCAAAACTGCTCAAGATGGACAACATAGGTCGCTTCTACACAGAACGCTCAGTTGCCAACTGTAATCGGAAATTTACGTTGAAACTTCAGCAACTTCGTCAAAGAGGTACAATTAAATTAAAGTATATTAGACACCCAACGGAAGGCAGGTTGTCGAGAGCAGCTAGAGCTCAGTTTTGTAACCTACCGCGACTGAAAGGCGAGACTCGACACTAACAAGGGCACCCGTACAAGGCGAACACAGAACATTACCGCCCCAACCACAGTGGCTGTGGTTAAACGTGCCGATCAGCAACTCGAAAACCGATGGAAAATTCCACTCTATTGCTGAAGCAGTACTATCTTACCAATGGAGATACTCGGTGCCAATTTCTGCGCCGATTTTGCTGCGTCACAGAGCTATCCCCTGATCATGCCAATCACAGGATTTTGCAGAAAACGCAGGAATTTGTCCTCCGAGACTGCCTGGGTACACAAGTCATTCCCAAACGTCGCTCGTAGCCTGTCAGAAAGCTACTTTACTAAATTTCTGCGAAGTAACGGAATCTATAGCCCCAGCCGCTCCTTCAGGCCCCTGTGGGCGTGTCGCCCCCGCTCTTATGACAATGTCGGTGTCTGGACAGCATGCACTCGACTCCCTCACACCCGTCGGCCTAACCCTTTCAAGATCAGGAGAACCCGAATGTAACTGGACCACCCAGGCGACGAGAGACACTGCATGGGAAGTCAGCCTGTGAAGGAATAACAGCTTTTCACCACAAGCAATTAGAGAGGAAAATATTCATGTCTTCTGAGTTCTCAATACTAGCCTTGTAATGACCATACTCGGCTATAGTTCCCCAACGAATTACTCAGTGTAAGATATAAATATGAGAGTTGGCAAGTCACTGTGTGCTTCGTAAAGGCATGCCAACTCTCAATGTCAGAGGACTTAGGTGGTGTTTGTATGGTGTGGTGGTTATTATACACAATCCACAAATGTACATTTATGCTGTACGTTTTGGATCATTGTCCTCTTCGAAATGGTAGTCAGTATTCACTTTCTCTTTAAAATATCCAAATACACATTACGATACATAGTTCCATCAATATATACCAGTTTCCCCATACCTGACGTAACCATGCACTCCCAGACCGTGATACCACTACCACCATATTTTACAGTACGGGTCAGATTGGCCAGTTACAACTCGGTATTTCGTCTTCTCCACACTAAAATACGTCCATCGTGATGGAAAAGGTTGAACTTGCTCTCGTCATAGAAAATTGTTCCAGAACTCTGAGTCTTTGGTCACATAATGATGTGCAAATTTCAACCTTTTCTTCCTATTTGCCTTGCTTATATTGGGCTTCTTCCTTGGAACTCGAGCTTTGTAGCCGGCTCAATGAAACATCCTCCGGACAGTCTTTGGGTGAACTTGTTTCCCGTAAAGCTTGTGATTTTGTGCAGCAATCTCTGATGAACTTATTTCAGGTGTTTTCTTAATAATCCTTACAATGTGCCTGTCTTCTCTTTCTGAAATGTGACGTGGGCTTTCAACACTATACCCATAAGGGCCCCTCTTAACGATCGTTGCTACTTCGGCACATGGTTTACCCTATTCATGCAACGTTACCATTATGTTCTTCTCTTCTGAACTTGTTTCTTTCCCTTTTCCACCCATGTTGTAGTCACCAGCGTATTTGCGTGTTCGGCACACTGACCTTACTGCTGTCTTCACTCAGCGACATCCAGCTTGGAACAGCGGTGATGTGATTGCATTCTAAGGCCAGTGCGTGAATACCATGTCTGCGTCAACTACAGCACCTATAAGCGTTTCGGTGCTTTGGATTTAAATAAATTGGTGTATACGGAAACATCTGGGGCACATGGCGTGAGTAGTGGACATAACAACATCAACAGTTCATCACCTTCATTATTAGGATCTACGACAAAGAAGACTGTGTGTGAACACTTCCGTC
Source organism: Schistocerca serialis cubense (assembly GCF_023864345.2). Classification (NCBI taxonomy): domain Eukaryota; kingdom Metazoa; phylum Arthropoda; class Insecta; order Orthoptera; family Acrididae; genus Schistocerca; species Schistocerca serialis. Next base: position 71,078,634 of record NC_064645.1, read on the forward strand.
TACGTGTGTTCATTGCTGTGAGAACTGGGATCCGTTCCCACCATTCGGTTCGTAAGACGGCCGTTTAGTATTGGTTAGAGTCATTGTTCAGTATTCGATGCCGTTATTCCGCTTCGTCCCTAGCCTGGGTTCCGGCGGGCTTTCCGTTGCCCGGTAAAAAGTTGCAGACGGCCGCACCAACACGTGCGCGCCTCAGAGCACACGTCGGTCCTGGGTCCCTATTTGATGGCTGCAGCCTGCCAGGCTTCTCAGTCGCCACCTGCTAGATCTGAGTCGTCAGCCGAGGCGTGAAGGAAAAACGCTAGTTACTTTCGTACTGCTACAGTTTTTCAACATGTACCCGTGGTCTAGGGGACATTCGGCTCTCAGCCGTGCTAGCGTGCGGAGCTGCTCCGCGCGCCGTGTGACGCTCCGCTCTCGGCGGTGTTTACTTCCGCGTCGCGGTGTTTGTGTCTATCGAGTCCAGTAGTAACGTACACCATGGCGCACTCGTACCGCCGTGCAACGATCAAAGTAACGTTTCAGGCCGAACATCCGCGACCCAGAGCTTTCGAAGTCGAACAGTTCCTACGTGAGGACCTACGTTTGAACCCCCAGGACGTAATCGGCATACATTTTTCCATCACTGGAAGTGTTGTCTACATCAAGATGTCGACGGAGGAAATTTGCAATGACATAATTCACCGTCATGCCACCGGACTGAAATTTAAACACTCTGATGGACTTACGGGGGCTGTGACGATCGCCCATGCTGGATTCGGTCTCCGGACATTGCGGGTGTTTGAGCTCCCGTTCGAGGTGCCTCAGGATGAGGTCATTGCCGCTTTCCAACCATATGGCACCGTCTTGGGTCACGTCGCGGAGAAGTGGCAAACATTTACGACCTACCCCGTATTAAATGGCGTCCGGCAAATAAAAATTGAGCTGACGAAACATGTCCCATCGTACCTGCTGATTGGCGGTGTGAGGGCCTTCGTCATGTATGATGGACAGCCACGAACGTGCGCAGGATGTGGCCAGGAGGGACATGTACGTTCCGAATGCTTACACCGCCGTTTAATACAGACGCCGTTACGTGAAGAGACCCAGGCTTCGACGGTCACGTCCTTACCCATCACCTACGCCAAGGTTGCACAGGACCCCGTCGTACCAATCTCGATTGCGACAGCAGCATCGTCAACGCCACCCACCGCAGCACAACGCGCCGAGGACACAAGCACGGCGTCGCCTCCAGTGCTCGCTTCAGGACCGTCCGGTTTGCTGACCGAAACCGATGTTCCTGTTGGAACCATGGACGTCGACCTCGGTGTCGTGCCGACGTCTACCTTTGTCCAGACAGGTTCGGCGTCAGACGACGGGCGACCACATTCTGATCCAGAAGGCCACATCAGAAAACAGCGGTCGCCTCGCAAACACAGGGAACGACGACGAACGCCTTCCGATGATGCCCTTTCTCAGACGGCCCCACGAGATGTCGACCTGATGTCTGACGGTGATCTCCCACATTGCGTCCAGTCACGCGAGGTGGCAGCAACAGGCGCCCCTCCTGTGACGCCCACTCCCCCAGCCAGGGACGTGTCCTCGCCGTTGTCAACGAATGATGAAGGCGGTCCCCCTGTCACTCATGTTGCGGAATCCACAACACCCGTTCCGGAAGTACGTGACCGTCACATGTCCACGTCGTCAGCTTCCTGGGCCGATGACGTTGAAGAAGAAGTGGAACAGACTTCCAGCGTGTCTGCACAGGAGTCCACCTCGGCGACACTGGGGCTGGCGCCCCGCCAGTAATTATCACCACGGCGGGACCACCGGCGGGTCTCCACCTGCCGGCTACATCTAACGCACGTTCTGCAAATACTGAGGGTGGCCGTACACAGCAATATCGTATCGCCACTATGAATCTGGCCACCATTCGTGCCCCCCATAAACTGGCTATGTTCAGAGACACTATTTACTCTGCGGATGTGGATATAGCACTCTTACAAGAGGTGTTTGTGGCTGACTTCGTAGTTCCCACCGGATACAACGCCCATGTTTCCCCAGCATCCGATACCGGTAGCGGCGTCGCCATCCTGCTACGCGACGGACTCCCTGCAGAGGACGTCATCTACCTCCCCACTGCGCGAGGTATGGCCCTCACACTGTTCGGCGTGCGTATTATTAATATCTACGCTCCGTCCGGCACTGGCCGCCGTCATGACCGACAAACTTTTTTTGCCGAAAGCGTCACACCCCTCTTCACCGGTCCGCAGGACGATATGGTACTCGGTGGGGATTCTAACTCGACACAAGAGCCCGCGGACCAACTCCCGCGGCATTCCCCTTGTGCATCTCTCTCTGTGGTCATCGACCGTCTCCGACTTGTTGACACATTGAAGAAGCTCCACGGAATTGAACCGGGCTATACATTCTACACCTCTCACTCGTCAAGCCGCATAGATCGCATCTACGTTACCCGCTCCATTGCTGATGGCACACGTCATGCGGAAGTCTGGCCCGTGGCCTTTTCAGACCATGAGGCGTACATCTGTGACGTCACTCTCGCCCGACAGCAAGTGTGGCATAGTCGTGGTCTGTGGAAACTCAATGTCGCTCACCTGACCTCCTCAGACTGTCGCCGTATGGTCGAAGAAGCGTGGGCACGCTGCCACCATCGTCGAGAAGCCTATAACTCCACCTTATCATGGTGGCTCTCCTGTGCAAAGCCGACCCTCAGGAAGACTCTGATGAGTTATGGGAAGGAATTAAAGGCGTGGCAAACTAATACCCTGCACTTCTACTACACCATTCTACGTGACTGTCCGACGATGCCTTTCTCGCCAGCCCGGCAGTCGATGGTCCATCGTACGAAGGCGCAGATCTCCTTGATCATGAGGCGTAACTTGGAAGGCACTGTAGTCCGTTCTCGAGCTTCTAATCGAAACCCTCAAGAACGTCCGTCGATGTACCATCTCCTTCAGGAAAGACAACGACGACGACGAGCTCTGATCCAAGTCCTCACTGATGTGGAAGGACGCCGGCACGACACCCAACAAAGCATCGGTCGTGCTCTCCATGATTTTGCCGGGCTCTACGCAGTCGTACCGCATTCTGCAGCACTGGTCACAGAAGTCGCTCACCTTACTACGAACACTCTTCCGGAGGATGAAGTGCGTGACCTCCAAGACGACGTAACCACAGATGAAGAAGGCGGGTTCCGATAACAGATCTCCTGGACCTGACGGTATACCCATCGAATTTTACGAAAGTTTTCACTATTTGTTGGCTTCCACGTGGACGGCAATCGCACAATGACAGTGGTCCCGAGCGCCTTTCTAGAAGGAATTATTATCCCCGTACATAAACCGCGCGGGTTATCGAGGGTCCAGGACTATCGACCAATTACTTTGCTCAACAGCGACATGAAAATATTCACACGGCTACTGGCATCGCGACTCAAGAAGGTCGCACGTTACGTCACATCCTGCGACCAGACTTCCCTAGGAGGCGACAACAACATCCGTACGGCCCTTTGCCGTTACAGAGATATGATAGCATTAGCGCATCATCAGCGTCTCCCTGGCGCCTTGGCTTCACTGGACTTTAGCCAGGCTTTCGACCGTGTTGACCACTTCTATTTACGGACAGTTCTTCAGCATATGGGTTTTCCTGGCGGTATTGTCACAGTGGTTATGCGCCTGTTGAGTAATGCAACCTCTAAAATCATGTACAATGGTCGTCTTACACCGTCCCTGGTCATCGCACGATCTGTACGACAAGGATGTCCTCTTTCCACGATTTTGTATGCTTTCGCCTTGGAACCCCTGCTCCAGGGCATGCGCCAACGTTTGGAAGGCATGGCTGTGCACGGCCAACGTTTTTGTTGTACAGCCTACGCAGACGACATAGTACTATATCTGCGCAGTGAAGATGAAGTACGAGCAGCACTGACATGGGTGGCGACTTACGGAGAAGCGTCGGGAAGCTGCCTCAAGGTGTCAAAATCCAAGGTCCTGCTCATTGGTGACGGCTTGCCGGAGAGATGCGCTGCCCCCCTTAGTGTCGCCGCCACCATACGGTGTCTTGGACTTGATTTCACAGCAGACCTGCGCCGCTCAGCGACTCTCAATGGTAGACGCTTGCTACAGACAATCAGAGCAAATCTCGCAGGTCACCGGCTACGAGCTCTCGACGTTATCCAACGCGCGCAATATGTGAACACGTATCATGCTTCCCATATACCACACGTGGCTCAAGTACTACCAGTCCCAAATCTCCTGGCGCGACGACTGTTGATTGCTTTCGGCTCCTTCGTCAGCTCGGGGATGCTATTCAAGGTGCAGTATGAATCCCTTGCACTGCCACGAGATCGTGGCGGGGTGGGACTCATCCACGTGCCGACTCGTGTCAAGGCACTATACGTCAGCTCCCAACTAAAACTTTGGCATCGTTGCCCGCAGAGACTTAATAGCCTCCTGCTTTACAACTTTGCACCGGCCTCCTTGTTCGCCCCAGTACTGGTATCGACCATTCCAACCCCCTTTTATTACATCCAACGATTTTTCCTGGAGTTCAGTTATATCTACCGGTCCTTACCACTTTCACGTTTGTACCTCACGAAAACAGTCTCCGAATTGTTACAACAGTGCCGCCCGTCCAACCCCATCGAACGTAAGTATCCACAGTACGTGTGGCGACACATATGGAAGGCGATCCATGCGCGTTTTCTCGAATCAGATGTTCAATCAGCGTGGTACATCACCGTGAATGGCAAACATGTTAACCGAGATCGTCTGCACCGCATCCATCTCGCCGTTTCATCCCTCTGCACCTACTGTGGAGTGGATGACACGGATGTCCACCGGTTCCACTGTGGCACAGCGCTAGACGTCTGTACACTTGCGCGGCGAATTTGGCGTTTCTTACTCGCCAGACACCGGCTCAGATCGACGTCCACATGCTTTTGTACCCCGATAAGACTTTCTACCCCTCCGCCAAAACTAACTCTGTGAATTGGATCTGTGGCCACACGATCCGCTATCTTTTTACTTCTGGCGACAAGTCTACGCTAGGATATTGGACTCATCTCAACGAACGACACTGCGTCCAGATACGCAACCCACGCTACAAACAATATTTTTCCAATTTCTTACGGAGCACTTTGGATGACCCACCTAGTAGCTGAATGTCCAAGCCCTGAGAAGCTGAAAACTGTATAAACCGAACCGAACTGAATAGATCTGCTGCCCAGAACCCACGCTTACGCCATGAGAAGACACGTTTGGACGAGCTGGCATGCTGTAGGCGGATACACTTCAGGAGCTCCTGTAAGAACTGGACTTTAACTACAAGTCGCACGACGACTTAAAAAGCTTTTCCTTATTTATTCTCATAATTTGTTCTTAAAGGAAAAAGAAATTTTATTTGGCTTTGAGAAACTTTTTTTGTTCCAAAAGATTGCTTCTTCGCCAACAAGACGAAGGAGACTCATTTTTGTTTACTGGACGGAGAAACCAGTAGAATTGGAGTCTTTGTTTTCTTTTGAAAAAAAAAAATTTGTTCCAAAAGATTGCTTCTTCGCCAATAAGACGAAGGAGACTCATTTTTGTTTACTGGACGGAGAAACCAGTAGAATTGGAGTCTTTGTTTTCTTTTGGAAAAAATAATGGTAGCGTCTACAAAAAAATTATATATATATATATATATATATATATATATATATATATATATATATATATATATATATAAAATTAAAAAAAGGGGAAGCGTCTAAAAAAAAAAAATTTTCCCGTGGTTAGCGAGAGCAGCTACGGAACGAGTGGTCCTAGGTTCAAGTCTTCCCTCGAGCGATAAATTTAATTTTTTATTTTCAGTTTATGTGACAAACTCTTATGTTTTCATCACTTTTTTGGGAGTGATTATCACATCCACAAAAAAAAAAAAAGATCGAATCTCGCCTCATGCAATTTTTTTTATTGTTAGTTTTTTGTAATTCAAATATATATCCGCACTGATTTTCGACAATGTTATAAGTTGCGCTAGGGACCGCAAAAAAAAAAAAAAAAAAATAGAAAAGGGGTAGCGTCTTTGATTCATAATCAAAACGTCTTCGGTCATGGGTTCAATCCCCGCCACTGCCTAAATTTTGATAAATAATCAGCATTGGCGGCCGAATACTTCTGGCATAAGAAGTCAGCCTCTTTCTGCTAACGGCCTTGTCAAAGAGGGCGCAGCAGCGGATAGAGGTTCAGGGCACTCTCTTGTCCTAGGGGTGGGAAATTAGCCCTAAAGGCGGAAGAATTAGCAATGATCAACGACATGAGGATGCAGAAGGCAATGGAAACCACTGCATTAAAGACACGTAACGTGTATCCACAGGACACGTGGCCTGTAATTGAAGAAGTGTCATGATGATCTCTCCATTGGCAAAAGATTCCGGAATAGTCCTCCATTCGGATCTCTGGGAGGGGACTGCCAAGGGGAAGGTTACCGTGAGGAAAAGATTGAATAATCAACGAAAGGATAACGTTCTACGAGTCGGGGCGTGGAATGTCAGAAGCTTGAACGTGGTAGGGAAACTAGAAAATCTGAAAAGGGAAATGCAAAGGCTAGATATAGTAGGGGTCAGTGAAGTGAAGTGGAAGGAAGACAAGGATTTCTGGTCAGATGAGTATCGGGTAATATCAACAGCAGCAGAAAATGGTATAACAGGTGTAGGATTCGTTATGAATAGGAAGGTAGGGCAGAGGGTGTGTTACTGTGAACAGTTCAGTGACCGGGTTGTTCTAATCACAATCGACAGCAGACCAACACCGACAACGATAGTTCAGGTATACATGCCGACTCCGCAAGCTGAAGATGAACAAATAGAGAAAGTGTATGAGGATATTGAAAGGGTAATGCAGTATGTAAAGGGGGACGAAAATCTAATAGTCATGGGCGACTGTAATGCAGTTGTAGGGGAAGGAGTAGAAGAAAAGGTTACAGGAGAATATGGGCTTGGGACAAGGAATGAAAGAGGAGAAAGACTAATTGAGTTCTGTAACAAGTTTCAGCTAGTAGTAGCAAATACCCTGTTCAAGAATCACAAGAGGAGGAGCTATACTTGAAAAAGGCTGGGAGATACAGGAAGATTTCAATTAGATCACATCATGGTCAGACAGAGATTCCGAAATCAGATACTGGATTGTAAGGCGTACCCAGGAGCAGATATAGACTCAGATCCCAATATAGTAGTGATGAAGAGTAGGCTGAAGTTCAAGACATTAGTCAGGAAGAATCAATACGCAAAGAAGTGGGATACGGAAGTACTAAGGAATGACGAGATACGTTTGAAGTTCTCTAACGCTATAGATACAGCAATAAGGAATAGTGCAGTAGGCAGTACAGTTGAAGAGGAATGGACAACTCTAAAAAGGGCCATCACAGAAGTTGGAAAGAAAAACATAGGTACAAAGAAGGTACCTGCGAAGAAACCATGGGTAACAGAAGAAATACTTCAGTTGATTGATGAAAGGAGGAAGTACAAACATGTTCCGGGAAAATCAGGAATACAGAAATACTAGTCACTGAGGAATGAAATAAATAGGAAGTGCAGGGAAGCTAAGACGAAATGGCTGCAGGAAAAATGTGAAGACATCGAAAAAGATATGATTGTCGGAAGGACAGACTCAGCGTACAGGAAAGTCAAAACAACCTTTGGTGACATTAAAAGCAACGGTGGTAACATTAAGAATGCAACGGGAATTCCACTGTTAAATGCAGAGGACAGAGCAGATAGGTGGAAAGAATACATTGGAAGCCTCTATGAGGGTGAAGATTTGTCTGATGTGATAGAAGAAGAAAGAGGATTTAGAAGAGATAGGGGATCCAGTATTAGAATCGGAATTTAAAAGAGCTTTGGAGGACTTACGGTCAAATAAGGCAGAAGGGATAGATAACATTCCATCAGAATTTCTAAAATCATTGGGGGAAGTGGCAACAACACGACTATTCACGTTGGTGTGTAGAGTATATGAGTCTGGCGACATACCATCTGACTTTCGGAAAAGCATAATCCACACAATTCCGAAGATGGCAAGAGCTGACAAGCGCGAGAATTATCGCACAGTCAGCTTAACAGCTTATGCATCGAAGTTGCTTACAAGAATAATATACAGAAGAATGGAAAAGAAAATTGAGAATGTGCTAGGTGACGATCAGTTAGGCTTTAGGAAAAGTAAAAGGACGAGAGAGGCAATTCTGACGTTACGGCTAACAATGGAAGCAAGGCTAAAGAAAAATCAAGACACTTTCATAGAATTTGTCCACTTGGAAAAAGCGTTCGACAATATAAAATGGAGCAAGCTGTTCGAGATTCTGAAAAAAGTAGGGGTAAGCTATAGGGAGAGACGTGTCATAAACAATATTTACAACAACCAAGAGGGAATAATAAAAGTGGACGATCAAGAACGAAGTGCTCGTATTAAGAAGAATGTAAGACAAGGCTGTAGCCTTTCGCCCCTACTCTTCAATCTGTACATCGTGGAAGCAATGATGGAAATAAAAGAAAGGTTCAGGAGTAGAATTAAAATACAAGGTGAAAGGATATCAATGATACGATTCGCTGATGACATTGCTATCCTGAGTGAAAGTGAAGAAGAATTAAATGATCTGCTGAACGGAATGAACAGTCTAATGAGTACACAGTATGGTTTGAGGGTAAATCGGAGAAAGAAGAAGGTAATGAGAAGTAGTAGAAATGAGAACAGTGAAAAACTTAACATCAGGATTGATGGTCACGATGTCAATGATGTTAAGGAATTCTCCTACCTAGGCAGTAAAATAACCAATGACGGACGCAACAAGGAGGACATCAAAAGCAGACTTGCTATGGCAAAAAAGGCATTTCTGGCCAAGAGAACTCTACTAATATCAAATGCCGGCCTCAATTTGAGGAAGAAATTTCTGAGGATGTACGTCTGGAGTACAGCATTGTATGGTAGTGAAACATGGCCTCAGAAGTTAAGTCGCATAGTGCTCAGAGCCATTTGAACCATTTTTTTTGAAACATGGACTGTGGGAAAACCGGAACAGGAGAGAATCGAAGCATTTGAGATGTCGTGCTATAAACGAATATTGAAAATTAGGTGGACTGATAAGGTAAGGAATGAGGAGGTTCTATGCAGAATCAGAGAGGAAAGGAATATGTGGAAAACACTGATAAGGAGTGGGACAGGATGATAGGACATCTGCTAAGACATGAGTGAATGACTTCCATGGTAATAGAGGGAGCTGTAGAGGGCAAAAACTGTAGAGTAAGACAGAGATTGGAATACGTCAAGCAAATAATTGAGGACGTAGGTTGCAAGTGCTACTCTGAGATGAAGAGGTTAGCACAGGAAGGGAATTCGTGGTGGGCCGCATCAAAACAGTCAGTGGACTGATGACCAAAAAAAAACAATTGTTCACTGAGATCACAGGCGGCTTCCCTGCCGCTGTCGATGCTCACTACCTCCGTCGCCCACTGATGCTGCCCATCCGCTGATGCAGCGTGGTAGGCCGCTGTGCCGCCGCACACTCGCCGCCGCTGAGCCCGCCGCTGGCATCTGCATTACGGGCGTGGCCCTAATGCCCGGGCCGCGTACTTTCACCGCCGTGCTGTCAGCAACCCAGCCGCCCCAGCAGTTGCTACCTGGGTACTGCGTGCATGCGGCCCTAAGGCTCCACCCCACACTCGCCGCCGCTCAGCCCGCGGCTGGCATCTGCGTTAGGGTCGTGGCCCTAACGCACAGGGCGCGTACTTTCACCGCCGTGCTGTCAGCAGCCCAGCCGCCCCTGCCGTTGCTACCCGGGTACTGCGTGCATGCGGCCCTAAGGCTCCACCCCACACTCGCCGCCGCTCAGCCCGCGGCTGGCATCTGCGTTAGGGTCGTGGCCCTAACGCCCGGGGCGCGTACTTTCACCGCCGTGCTGTCAGCAGCCCAGCCACCCCTGCCGTTGCTACACGGGCACTGCGTGCATGCGGCCCTAAGGCTCCACTCCACACTCGCCGCCGCTCAGCCCGCGGCTGGCATCTGCGTTAGGGTCGTGGCCCTAATGCCCGGGGCGCGTACATTCACCGCCGTGCTGTCAGCAGCCCAGCCGCCCCTGCCGTTGCTACCCGGGTACTGCGTGCATGCGGCCCTAAGGCTCCACCCCACACTCGCCGCCGCTCAGCCCGCGGCTGGCATCTGCTTTTGGATCGTGGCCCTAACGCCCGGGGCGCGTACTTTCACCGCCGTGCTGTCAGCAGCCTAGCCGCCCCTGCCGTTGCTACCCGGGTACTGCGTGCATGCGGCCGTAAGGCTCCACCCCACACTCGCCGCCGCTCAGCCCGCGGCTGGCATCTGCGTTAGGGTCGTGGCCCTAACGCCCAGGGCGCGTACTTTCACCGCCGTGCTGTCAGCAATACGGCCGCCCCTGCCATTGCTACCCGGGTCTGCATGCATGCGGCCCTAATGCTCCGCCCCACACTCGCCGCCGCTCATCCCGCCACTGGCATCTGCGTTAGGGTCGTGGCCCTAAAGCCTGAGGCGCGTACTTTCACCGCCGTGCTGTCAGCAGCCCAGCCGCCCCTGCCGTTGCTACCCGGGTACTGCGTGCATGCGAACCTAAGGCTCCACCCCACACACGCCGCCACTCAGCCCGCGGCTGGCATCTGCGTTACGGTCGTGGCCCTAACGCCCGGGGCGCGTACTTTCACCGCCGTGCTGTCAGCAGCCCAGCCGCCCCTGCCGTTGCTACCCGGGTCTGCGTGCATGCGGCCCTAAGGCTCCACCCCACACTCGCCGCCGCTCAGCCCGCGGCTGGCATCTGCTTTAGGATCGTGGCCCTAACGCCCGGGGCGCGTACTTTCACCGCCGTGCTGTCAGCAGCCTAGCCGCCCCTGCCGTTGCTACCCGGGTACTGCGTGCATGCGGCCCTAAGGCTCCACCCCACACTCGCCGCCGCTCAGCCCGCGGCTGGCATCTGCGTTAGGGTCGTGGCCCTAACGCCCAGGGCGCGTACTTTCACCGCCGTGCTGTCAGCAACCCAGCCGCCCCTGCCATTGCTACCCGGGTCTGCGTGCATGCGGCCCTAATGCTCCGCCCCACACTCGCCGCCGCTCATCCCGCCACTGGCATCTGCGTTAGGGTCGTGGCCCTAAAGCCTGAGGCGCGTACTTTCACCGCCGTGCTGTCAGCAGCCCAGCCGCCCCTGCCGTTGCTACCCGGGTACTGCGTGCATGCGACCCTAAGGCTCCACCCCACACTCGCCGCCACTCAGCCCGCGGCTGGCATCTGCGTTACGGTCGTGGCCCTAACGCCCGGGGCGCGTACTTTCACCGCCGTGCTGTCAGCAGCCCATCCGCCCCTGCCGTTGCTACCCGGGTACTGCGTGCATGCGGTCCTAAGGCTCCACCCCACACTCGCCGCCCCTCAGCCCGCGGCTGGCATCTGCGTTAGGGTCGTAGCCCTAACGCCCGCGGCGCGTACTTTCACCGCCGTGCTGTCAGCAGCCCAGCCGCCCCTGCCGTTGCTACCCGGGTACTGCGTGCATGCGGCCCTAAGGCTCCACCCCAAACTCGCCGCCGCTCAGCCCGCGGCTGGCATCTGCGTTAGGGTCGTGGCCCTAACGCCCGGGGCGCGTACTTTCACCGCCGTGCTGTCAGCAGCCCAGCCGCCCCTGCCGTTGCTACCCTGGTACTGCGTTTATGCGGCCCTAAGGCTCCACCCCACACTCGCCGCCGCTCAGCCCGCGGCTGGCATCTGCGTTAGGGTCGTGGCCCTAACGCCCGGGGCGCGTACTTTCACCGCCGTGCTGTCAGCAGCCCAGCCGCCCCTGCCGTTGCTACCCGGGTACTGCGTGCATGCGGCCCTAAGGCTCCACCCCACACTCGCCGCCGCTCAGTCCGCGGCTGGCATCTGCGTTAGGGTCATGGCCGTAACGCCCGGTGCGCGTACTTTCACCGCCGTGCTGTCAGCAGCCCAGCCGCCCCTGCCGTTGCTACCCTGGTACTGCGTGCATGCGGCCCTAAGGCTCCACCCCACACTCGCCGCCGCTCAGCCCGCGGCTGGCATCTGCGTTAGGGTCGTGGCCCTAAAGCCTGAGGTGCGTACTTTCACCGCCGTGCTGTCAGCAGCCCAGCCGCCCCTGCCGTTGCTACCCGGGTACTGCGTGCATGCGGCCCTACGGCTCCACCCCACACCTGCCGCCGCTCAGCCCGCGGCTGGCATCTGCGTTAGGGTCGTAGCCCTAACGCCCGCGGCGCGTACTTTCACCGCCGTGCTTTCAGCAGCCCAGCTGCCCCTGCTGTTGCTACCCGGGTACTGCGTGCATGCGGCCCTAAGGCTCCACCCCACACTCGCCGCTGCTCAGTCCGCGGCTGGCATCTGCGTTAGGGTCGTGGCCCTAACACCCGGGGCACGTACTTTCACCGCCGTGCTGTCAGCAGCCCAGCCGCCCCTGCCGTTGCTACCCGGGTACTGCGTGCATGCGGCCCTAAGGCTCCACCCCACACTCGCCGCCCCTCAGTCCGCGGCTGGCATCTGCGTTAGGGTCGTGGCCCTAACGCCCGGGGCACGTACTTTCACCGCCGTGCTGTCAGCAGCCCAGCCGCCCCTGCCGTTGCTACCCGGGTACTGCGTGCATGCGGCCCTAAGGCTCCACCCCACACTCGCCGCCGCTCAGCCCGCGGTTGGCATCTCCGTTAGGGTCGTGGCCCTAACTCCCGGGGCGCGTACTTTCACCGCCGTGCTGTCAGCAACCCAGCCGCCCCTGCCGTTGCTACCCGGGTCTGCGTGCATGTGGCCCTAATGCTCCGCCCCACACTCGCCGCCGCTCATCCCGCCACTGGAATCTGCGTTAGGGTCATGGCCCTAACGCCCGGGGCGCGTACTTTCACCGCCGTGCTGTCAGCAGCCCAGCCGCCCCTGCCGTTGCTACCCGGGTACTGCGTGCATCCGGCCCTAAGGCTCCACCCCACACTCGCCGCCGCTCAGCCCGCGGTTGGCATCTGCGTTAGGGTCGTGGCCCTAACACCCGGGGCGCGTACTTTCACCGCCGTGCTGTCAGCAACCCAGCCGCCCCTGCCGTTGCTACCCGGGTCTGCGTGCATGTGGCCCTAATGCTCCGCCCCACACTCGCCGCCGCTCATCCCGCCACTGGCATCTGCGTTAGGGTCGTGGCCCTAACGCCCGGGGCGCGTACTTTCACCGCCGTGCTGTCAGCTGCCCAGCCGCCCCTGCCGTTGCTACCCGGGTACTGCGTGCATGCGGCCCTAAGGCTCCACCCCACACTCGCCGCCGCTCAGTCCGCGGCTGGCATCTGCGTTAGGGTCGTGGCCCTAACGCCCGGGGCACGTACTTTCACCGCCGTGCTGTCAGCAGCCCAGCCGCCCCTGCCGTTGCTACCCGGGTACTGCGTGCATGCGGCCCTAAGGCTCCACCCCACACACGCCGCCGCTCAGCCCGCGCTTGGCATCTGCGTTAGGGTCGTGGCCCTAACGCCCGGGGCGCGTACTTTCACCGCCGTGCTGTCAGCAGCCCAGCAACCCCTGCCGTTGCTACCCGGGTCTGCGTGCATGCGGCCCTAATGCTCCGCCCCACACTCGCCGCCGCTCATCCCGCCATTGGCATCTGCGTTAGGGTCGTGGCCCTAACGCCTGAGGCGCGTACTTTCACCGCCGTGCTGTCAGCAGCCCAGCCGCCCACGCCATTGCTACCCAGGTACTGCGTGCATGCGACCCTACGGCTCCACACCACCGTCGCCACCGCATCCTGTACTGTGTGTGTTGATGTGTACTGAGGCACTGCATTTTGGCATATTATGCTGTTATTGCCTTTTTGTCTGGACATGTTTTTACTTACTTGAACGATATGAACTACGAATTTCTGTGAATAAGGTTTCTGCGAGGTATGCTGAATGTCTAATTGTGTCTAGATAAGATGTATGTTGGTTAGATAATTAACTCCTGTGTAATTTAAACATATACTTCATTTTCAGTGTACTGCAGTATATTTCTTATGCTTGCTTGTAATTGTTTTAATCTCTGTTGTCGTTGAAGTATTTCATGAGAGTGAAGTTACTTGTAGGTAAGCTGAATGTGTAATTGTTCATAGAAAAGATGTTTGTTCGTTGGATAATTGATGCCTGTGTAATTTAAACATTTACTTACGTTTTAAGTGTACTGCAGTAGATTTCTTATACTTGTTTATACTTGATTTAATCTGTGTTGTCGTTGAAGTATTTCATGTGAGTAAAGTTACTGTGAGGTAAGCAGAATGTGTAATTCTTCCTAGATAAGATGTTTGTCCTTTGCATAATTAATGCCTGCGTAATTTAAACACACACTTCCGTTGAAGATGTGTACTGCTGTAGATGTGTTATTCTTGTTTGTAATTGTTTTAATCTCTGATGTTGTACAAGAATTTTATGTTTAGTTGTTGTGATGAGAAGTTAATCTACGCAAATTTTTGAAAAGTTTTGAGAGATTTTCAGCTTGTAAAATGTGTTTGGCACCCACAGAGTCTCCCATCTGTTCATGACAATTCCTAGCATTTCACTTTCGTGTCATGACCCATCCTACTTTCTTTCATCTTTCCTATACGCATTACTTGTGCGCCTTTTGCTGAAAGGTTTTTTTGTTTTTTTGTTTTTTACCTTGAGAGGTGTCTGCTTTTATTGTATGACCAGGCATAGACGTGAAATCTGCATCTAGTCCTTGTAAGTAAAACGACAAACCACTCGATTCTGGCTGGCCTGGAATTGTCCGTAGTTTACTGGTGAGACTTGATTACCTAAGCGCACACACAGTCGTAATTACACGATTGGCCCTTGTGTTACCGAAACCACTAGGACGCTGTGTGACACGCCAGATTCCAGGACGAAAGGCATTAACTTTTTCTGGCTTATCTTTCTCTCCATTTTCCTCTCTCTACATTCGCTTTCCAGACCTTTTACTCCTTTCCTGTCCATGCCTGCTGTTTTTTCGTAATAGGTAGTTGCTTAGCTAGTTAGTGCAGCAATCTACGATGTATTAAGTGATGTAATTTAATAACAATTACAATTATGAAAAGAAATTGATCAGTTGCACCTGTCTAACTTGATAAGAGAGGATATAATGACTTCTCGCTGTTATACCCCAGAGAGTAGCGAAGTTTTGTTGAGATGAAGTTATTTATGTGGAGATTTTATTGAGGTGATTTGTGAGCAGGCAATAGGTCATGTCGTTAATGCAGCTGAAGGTAATTATGTGCAGACATGTGTTGCTGTGTCAGTGGCTTTGATGTTGTTTATATTGTAGAGATAATTTTTAGTTGTAGAAGCTGAGGAGGATACAAAGAATGATAATTATGGTGCATATTATACGAAAGAAGGTGACTCAATGATGTTAAGTGGTCTATTTTATGCTGCAGGTGAGAGCAGAACAGTTAACCATGATTCATTCCACCATGAAGCGAGTTTCCAGCTGAGACTATGTGCTTTTGAAGTCGTTTAAACTGCAGTCTTAGTTGGCAGTGAACGCTTACTGAAAGCAGAGACCAAATGTTGCAAACATCTGGAATGCCATGGCTGTCACCTTGCGATAAGCCAGCCATCACCCACACGCTACCACTTCCTTCCTCTAGTTCGTCTTGTCTGCTGTAGTTAAGTCTAATTTTCAAATGATTTATAAGTCATGTATTGCAGAGGTTTTGAGTGACAATGTACTGAGACATGTATGTAATGTTCAGATTTTAAGTGGTTGTAACCGTTAAATTTTTTTGTGACGAAGATGGCACATGTACACGATATTGTGTTGTTCTGGTCTTCAGTCCTGAGACTGATTAGATGCAGCTCTCCATCCTACTCTATCCTGTGCAAGCTTCCTGCAACCTACATGCTTTTGAATTTGCTTTGTGTATTCATCTCTTGGTCTCCCTCTACGAGTTTTACCCTCCACGCTGCCCTCCAATTCTAAGTTGGTGATCCCTTGATGCCTCAGAACATGTCCTACCAACCGATCCCCTCTTCTAGACAAGTTGTGCCACAAACTCCTCTTCTTCCCAGTTCTATTCAATACCTCCTTGTTAGTTATATGATCTACCCATGTAATCTTCCGAAATCTTCTGTAGCACCACATTTTGAAAGCTTCTATTCTCCTCTTGTCTAAACTAGTTATCGTCCATGTTTCACTTCCATACATGGCTACACTCCATACAAACACTTTCAGAAATGACTTCCTGACACTTAAATCGATATTCGATGTTAACAAATTTCTCTTCTTCAGAAACGCTTCCTTGCCATTGCCAGTCTACATTTTATATCCTCTTTACTTCAACAATCACCAGTTGTTTTGCTCCCCAAATAGCAAAACTCCTTTACTACTTTAAGTGTCTCATTTTCTAATCTAATTCCCTCAGCATCACCCGACTTAATTCGACTACATTCCATCATCCTCGATTTACTTTCAAGACACTATCCACTCCGTTCAACTGCACTTCCAAGTCCTTTGTTGTCTCTGACAGAGTTACAATGTCATCGGGAAACCTAAAAATTTCTATTACTTCTCCATGGATTTTAATACCTACTCCGAATTTTTCTTTTGTTTCCTTCACTGCTTGCTGAATATAAAGATTGAATAACATCGGGGAAAGGCTAAAACCCTGTCTCACTCCCTTTCCAACCACTACTTCCCTTTCATGTCCCTCGACTCTTATAACTGCCATCTGGTTTCTATACAAATTGTAAATAGCCTTTCGCTACCTGTATTTTACCCCTGTCACATTCAGAATTTCAACGAAAGTATTCCAGTCTACATTGTCAACCGCTTTCTCTAAGTCTACAAATGCTAGAAACCTAGGTTTGCCTTTCCTTAATCTAGCTTCTAAGAAGGGTCGTATGGTCAGTATTCCCTCTGTGTTCCAATATTTCTACGGAATCCAAACCGATCTTCCCCGAGGTCGGCTTCTACTAGTACTTTCCATTCGTCTGTAAAGCATTCGCGTTAGTATTTTGCAGCTGTGGCTTATTAAACTGATTGTTAGGTAACTTTCACATCTGTCAACACGTGCTTTCTTTGGGATTGGAATTATTATATTCTTCTTGAAGTCTGAGGGTATTTCTCCTGTCTCATACATATTGCTCACCAGACGGTAGAGTTTTGTCAGGACTGGCCCTCCCAAGGCTGTCAGTAGTTATAATGGAATGTTGTCTACTCCCGGGGCCTTGTTTCGACTCTTATCTTTCAGTGCTCTGTCACACTCTTCACGCAATATCAAATCTCCCATTTCCTCTTCATCTACATCCTCTTCCATTTCCATAACATTGTCCTCCAGTAAATCGCCCTTGTACAGGCCCTCTATATACTCCTTCCAGCTTTCTACTTTCCCTTCTTTGCTTAGAACTGAGTTTCCATCTGAGCTCTTGATATTCATACAAGTGGTTCTCATTTCTGCAAAGGTCTCTTTAAGTTTTCTGTAGGCTGTATCTATCTTAGCCCTACTGAGATAAGACTCTACATCCTTACATTTGTCCTCTAGCCATCCCTGCTTAGCCATTTTGCACTTCCTGTCAATCTCATTTTTGAGACATTTGTATTCCTTTTAGCCTGCTTCATTTACTGCATTTTTTTATTTTCTCCTTTCATCAATTAAATTCAATATTTTTTTCTGTTACCCAAGGGGTTCTACTAGCAGTTGTCTTTTTACCAACTTGATCCTCTGCTGCCTTCACTACTTCATCCCTGGAAGCTACCCATTCTTCTTCTACAGTGTTTCTTTCCCCAATTCCTGTCAATTGTTCCGTTATGCCCTCCCTGAATCTCTGTATAACCTCTTGTACTACTGTAGAAGGCGTGGGCTTCGTGTCTATCTTGGCCTTGGCTGGCGTGAGGTCTGAAACAGGATACGTAATGAATGCTATAAAGAAAAGTACGTAGCTGCTGGAATACTTAACTTTAATCCACAATTGGTGAACATTGGTCTTGTTGATACAGTATTATCATCTCAATATAACTTGGTGATGGCGCCTTGCTAGGTCGTAGCCATTGACTTAGCTGAAGGCTATTCTAACTATATTCTCTGCAAATGAGAAAGGCTTCGTCTGTGTAGTCGCTAGCAAGTCGTCCGTACAACTGGGGCGAGTGCTAGTAAGTCTCTCGAGACCTGCGTGTGGTGGCACTCGGTCTGCGATCACTGACAGTGGCGACACGCGGGTCCGACATGTACTAATGGACCGCGGCCGATTTAAAGCTACCACCTAGCACGTGTGGTGTCTGACGGTGACACCACACTCAGCAAACAAGTTGTGAATTGTATGTCCGCAAATCCATCTCAAAGAGCTGGTCTTCGTTTGAGGGAAGTATCTCGCGTCCGGAAAGAGAAGCCGCGCGTAGGTATCTGATGAGTGGTCGCACGGATAATGAGAGGCAACATCTGTCGCACCAAGAACCAGACACCTCTTGCCTATCCACACACCAAGCGACGATCGTCCGTTTCCTAAACATCACACTCGACACGCAACGGGAGTCTGCGAGGTGAATCCCGTGAAGGCGTGACCCACATACTTGCTTCCCATTGACGGTAAGGTACCATGCAGACTGGGCGTCAGTGTCAAGATAAGAACCGAACACAAATCGCCAAACGGCAAGCAAATCCTCGAGGGGATGCTTACCTTCAGATTCGGTGACCTACAATAGTGAAGGAAAGTCATAGATCGTCTTCGTGGATGTCATGTTCGAGGTAAAAGTGGCGGAAGTAAAAGAAGTGCGGCGGGACGTCCGAAAGCGGAAAAGGTGCTGAGAGAGTGTGTGGTGCAGCAATAAGCTGGAGAGACACGTAGGAGAACAGCGCCACAGCGCCATCTGAGACCCATGATACGGACCTAAACCGCTCCTGCACCGCGGGAGGATCAGAGTCTCTTACCTCCAGCCGTGACAAACATAGGAACCCAATGTCGCTAGCACGCGGCTGGCCATGGATGGTGGAATATGAAGTGTCTGTGCCACGTGGTGGTGACGCCAAATAGACAATTAAATTTTTTGCCCATTCCAGAAGATCGAGTGCTTGTACACGGTGATCCAAGTGCCCAGCTCATGAACGGGAAAGTAGGCGCCGCCAGTTGAGGGCAATCGTGCGCTGCAGGTAGCTTGCGAAATCATGTCCTAAGCATCGGGTAGTATCGGCTACACGCAAAGGAGCAGCACTGTCGACAGAAGGCCTACACCTATAACGATGGCGCTCGATTTGTGGGCGTTAAAGCAGCTACCAAAATTTTCGCCATAGGTGGTAACCAATGCAGGTGACTCTCTGACCTCAACACCGCTACGAAGAGCGATGACAAGATGGTTTGCAATACAGTGCAGCTGAATACGTGACCACTGGGAGACAGCCCAGAGAGGCGTTGACGGAGACCGCAGAACAACGACTCCTGGAGAAAGTATACAACAGTGCAAAGAGCGGGCAGCCTTGACGCTCCGATCGGCTGATCGAGATGGGAGGAGTGGGCCATTGTGGAGCACACAGGACGTAGCTTCACGAAGGAGACGCATTACGACGTCGACGGTAATGTCAGGGTATCTTATATTGTGGAGCACCCCTTCCAGGTAATCGTGATCGATCCAGTCGAACGCCTGGCTGAAGTCAAGAGCTGCCAAAAGCCCAGACATACGACGAACGTGAGCTACAGCGATTATGTCCCAATAGCACAGAGGGCAGTGTAGTGTTATTGGCATCTCCAAAATAAGTCTGATAAGGGACACCATGTACCGAGCTGTCCGTTTAAGCTACGCAGCCGACAGCCTCCAGCCGGGTAAAGATCCTTGTTTCGCTGTTGAGCAACGTCAAGGGGTAGTAACTGCATATCCGTGAGATACCCCGAGGCTTGTGTATGGGATCAAGGAAACCGTCGAGGAAACCGTCTGGAATCGGCCCGAGACGTGACATAAGGCCTGACAAATTTCCTTCCACACTGGCGCCAGTTATGGACGAAATGTCCGATGAAACTCCAGTGAGAGGCCGATGGGCTAGGTGACCTGTTCGTAGAACCCGTTTGTATAGCATCATGGACTTCGTCCTCCGTGACGTTAGCATGCAGATGCATTGTTGCATCAACAGGAATCGAGTCAAAGTAGATTCAGGAGACCACTGCAGTATTATTTACTTATTTAGTTATTTATTTAACAATACAGAGGAACTCACCGCCTGGAGTTGTAAGGTGGGTCGGATACTTCTGCATCCAATAGAAAAGACTTCTCATTGTTACAACATTATTAGTGTACAGTTGTTAATGTTTTTCAATATAAAGTACATAATGAAATAAAAAATAAAATAAAATTATAATATAAAGAACATAATTATAAGGTTACAGTGAATCGAATGCTTAACAATTATTAAAATGTTTCTATATTATTTTTTTTCGGTTCGTTAATGAGAATATAATTTATATAAAGCAAATGTCAAAGACAAATTTAAAAAAAAAAAAGATATTGTAATACAAGGAGTGTGGGGAAAATAATGTGCAGTATGTAGAGGGATGTGATATACTGTATTTGGATATGTGATATAGCCTAAGCTGCTTGTTGGTTGATAATGGCCTATTTCTACCTATTTCAGATGAAAAGTTCTCGGTAGAACCTCGAGCTATTCTCATCTGAAATGGTTTGTCCTTATGTATGTTTACTGTGTCTGTGTGTATCGGTGTATAACTGGGAGTGTTGCAAGTCAGGACACTACATGAGATTCAGCAGCTGTTTGTTTGTCTTATTGTTGGTAGTTGTGGTATATTCTATGTGACATCTTAGATACATACACCTGGTATTATACAGATTAAATACTGATTTAGTGTTTCATACATTGAATACATGAGTTTTATTAGCTTTACATGAGAAATACATTTATGTTTATAAATTTGTTAGAAGAAACAGAATGTAGTTTATTGCTAATTGAATGCATCATCCCTTAAATAACTTAATACATTACATTTTTAGTTTTATACATACTTTATACAAAAAATAAATTTCATGTATAAAATTTGTTGATGGTAGCATTGAACAGACAAGAGAATATACTTCTATCTACACACAATAAAATGAACAATACGGTACTACTTGTGTGCAGTATACTTCAAACTCTATGCAATATGTCGTTGGGGCGGAGGAGCCTCGGAGCAGAAGTTCTACGAGCCTTCTCCTCCCAGGTGACGTTACATTATTAATATAGTCGTAGTATGTAGTGTCGGTGTTTGTTTGTTTTATATGGTGTTTGTTTGTTTTATATGGTGTTTGTTTGTTTTATATCTGTTACTGCCTGTTGTGTTGTCTGTGACTGTGTTGTGGCATGCAGTGACATGCGTTGTTGGTTTGGCTCCCTTACGTGTTGATCCCTTCTGAGTCATGTTCACTTAGTGTTCCTTCCTCGGTTTCGGAAACTGTGGTCGTGCTCGTGTCCTCCCATGTGGTTTGTTGTGTTGTTTGTACTTGCCTACGCCTGCTACCATACGGGTTTTGGTGTTTGTATTCCTCATGCAGTGTGGTCTATACAATATCAGCAACGCTATTTAGTAGGTTCCAATCATCTGGATTACGTATTATTCTGGCGATGTCATTGTCGTTCGGTATAGTTCTCACTTGTGCCAGCGTGTTGCATAGCAGTGTGACATGTTCTGGTGTCCCAGTTTCTCCGCAAACGGATACATCGTAGTCAGTCTTATGCGGTTTAAGTGTACCGAATACCACCTGTGGCCTGTCAGGAAACGGACCATCTCCGTCTTGGGTCGACATGTTTCAGTTGTACACTTTCTCGTACGTCAGGAAAGAAAGAATGTATTCGGCGACCATTGTCGGCTACCTATTTCACCATCGCCTGGCACTCTGGCGAATACGGTATCATAGTACATTCACCGAGAATGGTGGGATGGAATTCCTGGGTTCGTCGCCACCACGCCACAACCTCCCTTCTGCAACCAATCAAGGCCTTACAGGGGCCGGCTTTGTGCAGGGCACCCACTATGACAGTGGAGACTAATAGGCATCACGGTGTCAAAGACAAGCTGTCCACGTGGTCTCAATGAGCCTCTGGGCGATGTAAGGTGGATCTTGTTCAGTTTTCATGGTCCACGGCCGCGCCGCACCCTTTGGCGACAGAGAATGATGGCACAGATATATGCGTCACGATCAGAGAACGCAATGGGCCAGACTTCAGCAATCTAGACCCCACTGACAATATCGAGGGAAATGTAATGCGATCGAGGGGGCTGGAAGATGGCTAGTGAAATGCATAAACCACAGATGATCACTATATACATGATCGCAAGATTGCACAAGTGTGAGGTGCTGGAGAATGATCGCTAGCGCCACGCATGGAAAGTGATGTGGTAGCTGGTTTTATGGTGCCTGGGAGCAGTTGAAAGCGCCTCCCATGATCAATGCATCCTGGCAACCCAGGGAAAGAGGTTTGCTATCTCTGAGAAGAAGGTGGCGACCCGAACCAGATAGCACACAGACACTGACGATCCTGACAGCAATAATAGTGAGAGACATACCTCTGGAATCGGGGAGACAGGAAACTCCATGCAAATGGTATTGACATGCCTGTGGCTATGCGACAAGTCTGGAAAGCTGCCAGGTTGACGGGCAATTCAAGCATAGGAGAAGTACAGGGAACTCCCTGTTATGCCCCTGTGGAAGGACATATTAGGAGCAACTTTTAAAAACGCATTATGTCCACTTGTAGACAAAATTGAGTTTGATATGAAAACCGATATTTTATTACCCGCTCTACACAGTCCTGCAATCAGATTGTGTCGAAATGCATTTTAACACCTTCAAAAAGGGCGTTGACAAGTAGCAAATGCAACAAATAGCATTTTGCCCTCTATTATAATGAATCAAATTGCATTAAGTCTAACAGTTTCCTTTATTTTGTTTTATTAAGCTATGTTGGCTAGAATGTAAGACTGATGGACTAAAGCGAAACCCTTTAACTGACCAAGAATGGCCAGTTAATATTCGTTTTGAATGTTATATTATTGTTGCGTATAAACGTTTCACATTCGGTCTGTTATAGAAGTCAGACGTAAAAACGTTGTTGTGCTAAGATGGAGAGTATTATAACGAGTGAATGTGTGAGTGTTTGAGAGGAAGTGAATCGTGAAACGAAAAAATAGCAAATCAAAAAGAGAATTAGAGTATGAAAACAGGTAAGAGTAAAGAGTAATAAAATTACAGTTTTTGCAAAACTGTACAAAATGATCTATTTGTACTTACCTGTATAATTATTTCTCTTGTAATTTTTTATTGTCAGATATCGGGATAATAATCCTAATCCCACGAGCTTCGAACCTCCTTGCCAGCATAAAGTAGAATGCTTTTGCTGTTGTTCGATTCCTGTCAACAGCCTACACTAAACTAAAAGGGTAGAGTTTGCTAAACCAGACAAAATGAGGCAGGGTGAAAGGCTTAACTTCCTTCTCAATGTGAGCAGTCCTAAAATCAGGAGAGTACGGAAAGATCCGAAAAATAGCTGTTCTGACAGTGTATTATTATGTATGTAAAAATTGTCAACTTTATGATTTATTACTCTGATAAAACGTGTTAGAGGAATAATATTGTAATTGCTACCTTTAATGCTTTCCAGGTTTGTTCAAAAGGTGGTAGGGTTCTTGCGTGCGCTGCTTTCTTCCGGAAGCTCTTTGACATTCGTCAAAGAAGAGTGCTTGCCATCAAATATGGCTTTAAAACAGGTGAAGGAGTGCTTGACAAGAGAGGAGGAGACCATAAAGCTGGAAAATATAGCGCAAAAAGGAAAACGGTAACTCAAATCATTTCACATCTACAAGCAAGGGAGAGTCACTACCCCAGAAGGAAGGGCCAGCGCCTTTATCTGCCAAGTGACCAGAGTATAAACAAACTTTTCCTCATGTATAACAGTTCAGCCACATCTGATCTGAAAGTGAAGAAAACATTTTATACGATAACATTTAATACTATATTTAATCTAAGTTTAGGAACTCTAGCAAATGATACCTGTAGCTTCTGATATTGAATTTATCACCAAATGAACACTGTTACAAACATCAGCATAAAAGAATAAGCTAATGATTCGATTTGGGTCACTTAAACTAAGAGCTAGAGCTTTTCACACATTAATGAAGCAATTGCGTGACTGTAGCCTGACATTTGCCTTTGATTTACAGCAGGTAAAACCTCTCCCAAAATTATCTACTGGTGAGGCATATTATGCATGACAGATATCTCTGTACTCCTTTTGTGTAACAAATGTTGCAGGAGCAGAACCTACATTTTACATTTGGAATGAAACGCAGGCGGGTAGAGGGTCACAAGAAATTTCCTCACCCATCACCGATTTCTTAAAGAAATTGACCATTGACACATCAGTCGCATTTCTCAGATTGTTCGCGGATGGATGTGTTGGCCAAAACCAAAATCAGCATGTTATTCATGTAATTGCTGTCTGGTTATTCAAAGAATCTTCAGTGCATGTGACTGTTGAACTTCGCTTTCCAGTTCGAGGACTTTCCTTTTTACCCCCTAACACAGTATTTGGACGAGTAGAAAAGAAACTACGTAAAATTTCAGAAATGTTGACTCCAAACATGTACCAGGATGTTTATGTAGATGTGGGCGAAACATTGATTTTGGGGAAAGACTGGGAAATATTTGATTTCAAGGAACTAAGTATAATTTCGAGGCCTGTAGATGGGATCAGTGATCTGAAAAGGATCCATTTGAAGAAATATTTGGTAGATGAAAGGGCAAGTGAAGTGAAAATCAAAACGCACATCACCTACTATTCTGATGATCGTTCAAAGCGATTTTAGCCATTATGGATAGGTGGATACAGCTTGAATAAAATATCAGATATTTCCAAAGTGTCATCAAAAAGTGTTCAAATGTGTGTGAAATCTTATGGGACTTCACTGCTGAGGTCATCAGTCCCTAAGCTTAGACACTACTTAACCTTCACTATGGTTCCAATGGCTCTGAGCACTATGTGACTTAACTTCTGTGGCCAGCAGTCGCCAATAACTTAGAACTAATCAAAACTAACTAACCTAAGGACATCGCTCGGTTCCAGACTGTAGCGCCTAGAACCGCACGGCCACGCCGGCCGGCTAACCTAAATTATCCAAAGGACAAACTCATACACCCATGCCCGAGGGAGGACTTGTACCTCCGCCAGGACCAGCCGCACAGTCCATGACTGCTGCGCCCCAGACTGCTCGGCTAATCCCGCGCGGCAAAGTGTCATCACTTATAAGGGTGAAACAAGAAAAGAGAGACGATGTGAAAAACTACGAAGCCTCAGATATGGAAACAGCAAGAGAGAAAATGAAATACTTGAATTTTTCGCTCAGATTATCAGCCTTCCATGTAACGAACTTGTTGCCTAAGACGATATTTATGTTTTGGGAAAAATGTTATGAAGTATGTTATTGTAAATGAAGCAAATTTGCGTTTTTGTTCCTGCTTCTGGTGTTAAAATGTTTTACTGAGTGCTAAAAAATGTATTTTCAAACAATAAAAAGTATTTTTACCAGTTATATCTCACTCAAAACTAATCAAAACGCATTATGTCCAAAATAGCTTACATCAGAAAGCAGATTGTCCAACAGAACCCAACAAAACGCAGTTTGTCCGTCACTAAAGTGCTCATAACTTTAAAGTATAGAAAGAAATTTCCTTGTATTAAACGCATTTTGATCAAAAAGCCCACCTTAGTATGTGGCGTAAAATTCGTAAAAATTAATAGAATACTTCTTGCGGTAACGGTTTTCTCTTCTCCTGAAAAATTTACTTTTTGGGACATAAAGCGTTTTGAAAAGTAGCTCCTCATATCACTTATACGTGGAAGGAACCGACTACCAAGTAGGGTCCTTCGCTCTGTACATCCCAGAAAGTCCATCCTCATCATCGACATCGTCCGGTCAGGAGACAGACATCTCACTGGGCTGATTCAATGGACCACTACCAGAGGTGCCCCCACAGGTAGTGTCAGACAGAGAGGGGGGCAACCACAGCAGAAACAAGTGGGGGAAGATCGATGTCTGGAGGGGGACGCTGAATGGAGATGGAGGCGAGGAAGGACGTCGTCAGGTGCCACGCCGTCTGAGGACAACGCACCATCAGTACCGGGGTCGCCATCCTGTGCACGTTTCCTATGGGGGCAGTCATGAGAAGGGGTGCGGCGTTGCCTCGTTGCCGCTTTCACTTCCTCAGCTACAATTGCTTCCAAAACATTCTGTTCCGTGTCGTATGGCGCGAGGCTATCGCCCGACATGTGGCCTAACTACTGAAAAGCGGAAGTAGGTACAGCTCCGGTGGTGTCGGGACAGGCAGATTGTGCCTGCTGATGGTCATTGTGCGTTTGTACTGCTTCCGACAGCAGTGTAGAAGAGACAGACAAAAAGAGAGGGCAGCAGGCAGAACCGCCGCAGACACGTAAGACCGTGGTAAACAACAGTGCGCGACGCAGAAAAAGCGACATCTCCGATCGGTGTCTGAACCAGTCTACTTCGGAGATATTCAGAGCGGACAAGGCCTCCCTGACCACAAAGTGAGCAAGTGCGCAGCTGGCCATCGTACATGGCGGCAGCCCCCCAGCCAACAACATCCATGTAGGAAGACACGTGTTTCCGTAGTTCAGTTTCCATCTGATGGAAACCATTAAGGACCCAGTAGGTTTCCACGTTCCAACAACGTACCTGATGATGTTGCCCTAATGTTTAAAGGCGGCCACCACAACTTCCTACGGTACCTCAAACGGGTGTTCGATAAACCCTCGAAGTTCGGAGGCAAAAACCAGCGTGATCAACCATGACAGTCGCTATATGTCCGTCAGAATATCGGAGCTCGAGAGCGTTATCGTGGCGCCAGACAACATCGGCTCACAGTTTGTCATTCGCCAGCTTTATGTAACAGTAATACTGAGGGTCGAAAAGTTAATTCCAAGAACCTCTTGTGGCGGGAGACGCATTTCATCCCATACACGCTTCATACACCTTCCATCGTTCGAGATCCAAAGGAAAAGTTGATTTAATTGTTGCTTGGCGGTAAGAAAACGCCATGATGGTCGATGAAATCGGACTCTGAGGCAAGCCTTACGCGGTAGTATGCAAACGCAACAGGCGAGACGCTAAAAAGGCGTGCTCGCCTCAGCACTGCCGGAAGCAATCGGATACGAACCCTCAACCTCCTGCATGCCACGTTGTTATCCTATCCAATACATCACGCAACCAGACTGTGTAATGCAACTTCTTCAACCTTATTGAGTGTCACACAAAACTCTGATTTATCCTCCCGTAATTACTCGCAAACCATGACCCACCAGCGAGAATGGATGCGGTGAATGATACCTGGGATATTAACCGACATCACCCTTATAGAGAGTTCCAAAAAATCTATCGAACCGCTGCCACGTTTCAAACCGAGCCATCAAGACCAACAAAGACGTGTCGGAGAATCCCCAGACAGCGGTGGGATACAAGCCTGGCTGTCGTTCGCTATACGGCTCGATATCTAGGAATGATAATGTGGGGTGCTGTTTCTTTTGCAGATGAAAGAGAACATTGTCTATATCTTCTTTTCGACCGTGTGATTACGTAGGTTTTCAGCCTCCTGATTTATATTGTCACAATGAGGATCCTTGTCGTTGGATTTACCGTAGCATCTTTCCCGGAAGATTTATTTCTTGACCGCACGTGTGTTTCGTCGTTCTCGTCAAGCCACGTAACATGTTATTGTTGTTGTGGTCTTCAGTCCTGAGACTGGTTTGATGCACCTCTCCATGCTACTCTATCCTGTGCTAGCTTTTTCATCTCCCAGTACCTACTGCAACCTACATCCTTCTGAACCTGCTTAGTGTATTCATCTCTTGGTCTCCCTCTACGATTTTTACCCTTCACGCTGCCCTCCAATGCTAAATTTGTGATCCCTTGATGCCTCAGAACATGTCCTACCAACCGATCCCCTCTTCTGGTCAAGTTGTGCCACAAAATTCTATTCTCCCCAATCCTATTCAATACTTCCTCATTAGTTACGTGATCTACCCATCTAATCTTCAGCATTCTTCTGTAGCACCACATTTCGAAAGCTTCTGTTCTCTTCTTGTCCCAACTATTTATCGTCCATGTTTCACTTCCATACATGGCTACACTCCATACGAATACTTTCAGAAATGACTTCCTGACACTTAAATCAATACTGGATGTTAACAAATTTCTCCTCTTCAGAAATGCTTTCCTTGCCATTGCCAGCCTACATTTTATATCCTCTCTACTTCGACCATCATCAGTTATTTTGCTCCCCAAATAGCAAAACTCCTTTACTACTTTAAGTGCCTCATTTCCTAATCTAATTCCCTCAGCATCACCCGACTTAATTAGACTACATTCCATTATCCTTGTTTTGCTTTTGTTGATGTTCATCTTATATCCTCCTTTCAAGACACTGTCCATACCATTCAACTGCTCTTCCAAGTCCTTTGCTGTCTCTGACAGAATTACAGTGTCATCGGCGAACCTCAAAGTTTTTATTTCTTCTCCATGAATTTTAATACCTACTCCGAATTTTTCTTTTGTTTCCTTTACTGCTTGCTCAATATTCAGAAAGGAACAACATCGGGGAGAGGCTACAACCCTGTCTTACTCCCTTCCCAACCACCGCTTCCCTTTCATGTCCCTCGACTCTTATAACTGCCATCTGGTTTCTGTACAAATTGTAAATAGCCTTTCGCTCCCTGTATTTTACCCCTGCCAACTTTAGAATTTGAAAGTGAGTATTCCAGTCAACATTGTCAAAAGTTTTCTCTAAGTCTACAGATGCTAGAAACGTAGATTTGCCTTTCCTTAATCTTTCTTCTAAGATAAGTCGTAAGATCAGTATTGCCTCGCGTGTGCCAGTGTTTCTACGGAATCCAAACTGATCTTCCCCGAGGTTGGCTTCTACTAGTTTTTCCATTCGTCTGTAAACAATTCGTGTTAGTATTTTGCAGCTGTGACTTATTACACTGATAGTTCGGTAATTTTCACATCTGTCAACACCTGCTTTCTTTGGGATTGGAATTATTATATTCTTCTTGAAGTCTGTGGGAATTTCGCCTGTTTCATACATCTTGCTCACGAGATGGTAGAGTTTTGTCAGGACTGGCTCTCCCAAGGCCGTCAGTAGTTCCAATGGAATGTTGTCTACTCCGGGGGCCTTGTTTCGACTCAGGTCTTTCAGTGCTCTGTCAAACTCTTCACGCAGTATCATATCTCCCATTTAATCTTCATCTACATGCTCTTCTATTTCCATAATATTGTTCTCAAGTACATCGCCCTTGTATAGACCCTCTATATACTCCTTCCACCTTTCCGCTTTCCCTTCTTTGCTTAGAACTGGGTTTCCATCTGAGCTCTTGATATTCATACAAGTCGTTATCTCCAAAGGTCTCTTTAATTTTCCTGTAGGCAGTATCTATCTTACCCTTAGTGAGATAGGCCTATACATCCTTACATTTGTCCTCTAGCCATCCCTGCTTAGCCATTTTGCACTTCCTGTCGATCTCATTTTTGAGACGTTTGTATTCCTTTTTGCCTGCTTCATTTACTGCATTTTTATATTTTCTCCTTTCATCAATTAAATTCAATATTTTTTCTGTTACCCAAGGATTTCTACTAGCCCTCGTCTTTCTACCTACTTGATCCTCTGCTGCCTTCGCTACTTCATCCCTCGAAGCTACCCATTCTTCTTCTACTGTATTTCTTTCCCCCATTCCTGTCAATTGTTCCCTTATGCTCTCCCTGAAACTCTGTACAACCTCTGGTTCTTTCAGTTTATCCAGGTCCCATCTCCTTAAATTCCCACCTTTTTGCAGTTTCTTCAGTTTTAATCTACAGGTCATAACCAATAGATTGTGGTCAGAGTCCACATCTGCCCCTGGAAATGTCTTACAATTTAAAACCTGGTTCCTAAATCTCTGTCTTACAATTATATAATCTATCTGATACCTTTTAGTATCTCCAGGGTTCTTCCATGTATACAACCTTCTTTCATGATTCTTAAACGAAGTGTTAGTTATGATTATGTTGTGCTCTGTGCAAAATTCTACCAGGCGGCTTCCTCTTTATTTCTTAGCCCCAATCCATATTCACCTACTACGTTTCCTTCTCTCCCTTTTCCTACACTCGAATTCCAGTCACCCATGACTACTAAATTTTCGTCTCCCTTTACTACCGGAGTAATTTCTTTTATTTCATCATACATTTCTTCAATTTCGTCGTCATCTGCAGAGCCAGTTGTCATATAAACTTGTACTATTGTAGTAGGTGTGGGCTTCGTATCTATCTTGGCCACAATAATGCGTTCACTATGCTGTTTGTAGTAGCTTACCCGCATTCCTATTTTCCTATTCATTACAGGCGATGTAAAAGTTTTCGTGCATATACATTTTGAACACAATAAAATCAATTTTAGTGACTCGCTGACAAGCAGTGATTTTGATCGGCGTAGCAGAGAACTCTGCGAAGGAAATCAATCACTTATGGCACACTTGTTTCAAATCGGGGAATCCCGGGCCTGCACACGTGTAAAGCACTCACTTCAGTTCAGTGAGGCCATAAAGATTGGTGGGCAATTTAATATGGTCTATATTCGGGATTAATAATATGAAATAAAATACTATCCGTTTTAATGTGCGTCTACTTTTAATAAAAATGTTGATGTGACAGTTTCATGCCCCCCCCCCCCTTTTGAAATGAAATATTTGTGATATTTTGCCACCCTCGCCCCCATTTTAAGCTCGTGCAATTAATGGATGCTCCCTAACAGGACCCACAGGGCCTGTCTCTAGAAAAAAATGACCCTAACATCAACAATGCCGTCAACCTGTGTCACGCAGTTAGCTTTGCAGAATGGAGCTGTACCAGTTGATGTACTGGCGGATTTTGCATTTTCTGTTTCCCTCCTTCTGGAATTCTGTCGATTGACATGTTCTTGGAGATGGAAAAGGTCTTCGTCTGCCCACAGAATGTGCATTAGCCATTCACAGTCCACTTCCATGAGAGCAAGGAATTGTAGAGCAAAGGATTGTCTTACTGGAAGGCCAGCATGAAGCAACTCCTGAATAAGGCTAATTTTGTACGGATAGCAACAGAAGATGTCTTGCAGTATTTTCCGTATAGCGCTCGCAGGCATGTCCAAACTCCGGGGAATTCCCTGTGCACTGCATGTTTGCAAACCATCGCTCGATCCCAAGTGCAGTGCTGTGGCCACATCTTCTGCTACTGTCAGGTCAATTGTTTTCCTTACTCTTCATTTCAAAAGAAGCTATATTTTCGAAATTCGTGATTATTTTCGGCGGGACCGAGGCAGATATCGATCCAACGCCTTTCTTCTTATTTCCTTGAGTGTCTGAAACATTTGCAGAGTTACAGGTGCACAGTCACCGTTCTTGTAAAAGAGTTCCAGCACAAGAGTTCGATTCCGTGTGGCGACAGTCATGTCGAGCGTCTCAGATGAGAATTGAGGAACAGCCGAGTAGCCAGTGTTTTTTATTATTCATATTATGTCACATTCAGAGCCGTCTAGTGAGAAAAAAATTTCATTATTTCTTTTTGTTTCCGTAACGTATCACCCTCCTTCCATAATATTCCGCTCAAACTTGACGTCATTGTCAACATTGGTTCGTTTCCCACAGCGTTTTGGAACTGCGACTTTATAATTAAAGCTTACAATTAATACTAATCAGACTGCTGTATGACTATTTCCTGTCTCGTGTATGCCGGCCGGAGTGGCCGAGCGGTTCTAGGCGCTACAGTCTGGAACCGCGCGACCGCTACGGTCGCAGATTCGAATCCTGCCGTGGGCATGGATGTGTGTGATGTCCTTAGGTTAGTTAGGTTTACGTAGTTCTAAGTTCTAAGTGACTGATGACCTCGGAAGTTAAGTCTTATAGTGCTCAGAGCCATTTGAACCATTTGGTCTTGTGTGTGATAAGTACATCATTGCCCTTAAAATTCCTTGAAATTCAATTCGGCTGATGAGTGTTCCCGGTGTAGTACTTGAGAACCCGTGGCAAGGATCGAGATAAATTGAAGAAAATCTTGGAAGAGTGTTCCCACTTGATGCGTCATTTACCATCCACAAACAAATCTTCTTTATTAATAACATTTCTGTCATAAGCCAACTAACAGGTACCAAGATTCTTGCCAAATTCTTACAAATAGTTTGGTTTCTAAATTAATATCACAGTACGTAAGGACATTTGCATTATAAATAAAATTACAAATGATACTCGCAGAACATGTCAGCTGTGCAATACAGTGGTGGTCCGGCCACAAAGAGTTAACTGATTAAATAAGCCTGCCGCGGCACTCTGTCCGAGCCACTATTATAACAACTGTGGGCTAATCCCACAAGACTCGAACATAAGTTCAACAAATGTTAAATAAAAGACATTACAATGCATACATCTCCACAGCGTCAGTAAGCTCCAGGCCTACTCCAACGCAAGAAATTAGATACAAATACATATAATGTTGGTAACAAAAGTCCATTAGCCACCTCACCTCTTATTAAACAATACTAGGGAGCGTAAGGCAAATAACGACACTTTGGATTATTCTGCTCCTACAAAAACAATATACGGCCAAGCTGGCCAAACGCCATCCATGTTTAAAAAACCGAAGCATACTTCACTTGTTGTTACAGCACCTAAATAAACTACTGGACCTTTAAAACTCTATTATAATGGTAATGACAATTAAACCCTTATAATGGTAAAGAAATCAAGAAAGTCAGTGCTTAGTTTGGCCAAAAACGTTCATCACACGCTCAAGAACAGTACAGTAATAGAAACGCTGCGTAAATTACTTTCCCAAATCCACAATAGCCAAGTCCTATAACTGCAACGCCCACGCTGCGGTATGATACCGAAAGAATGACCGTAAACTACACATCTTGAGTTTGGAACGAGGGATCCGCAGAATCGCATGTGACCTGCCAACCCTTAGGCCTCGTGCGATGACGGGAAATCCGCGGGTGCAGGAGGAAAACGCGCCCCAGCCCCTGACCAGGAGAACCGGAAAACCTCCCCAACAGCAAACCACCGAAGCGAACCACCACAACATGAATAGACGTCGCTTGGGTAGTTGAAACCACTACTCAACTTTGACGTCCTGGGTCGGTGAACCACGAAGCTCGTAGCGATCGGACAGCTCCACACACGTTCCGACACTGCGCAGGGACCGCCAGCGACCCCAGGCGAGAGCACCACGCGGAGATAACTTCCCTGGTCCGCTAAAACCGACCGACTGCCTCCAGATCCCCTTGCCAGAAACCATATGCGCCAAACCAAAGATGGTACACGGCGCAAATATCGATACACATCACTGCTGCCAAATGTAGAAGGAAGAAGAACCACGACGTAACGGCGACAAGGGCGGGAAACCAAACACAGATAGATCGCGAAGTTCACGTAAACGCATAGTTGGGAGAGAGCACGGGTCATGTATCTCCTTAAACCGAAGGGCTTCTCAACACGGAGTAAGAGAATGTGCAAATACAAGCATGTACACATACATCACCTACACGTGCGTACCTTTAGGCTGAGCAAAAACAACTTTAGGTACAGGACAAATCAAACAATGTCTACAACCAACAGAAATTACAGTTAGTAATATGAGGAACTCAATGATAGCCAACAACGATTTCAAGTACCAGATTAACATCGCGAAATACTACCTTGGTGCTTACAGAAACCCCCAGATTGACTCACACAGCCCGAAAATGGGTTCATGAAAGGCATAAAGGAACTGTATTTCTGGCCACCTACGCGGGGTAGAATTAACAAAGTACAGTGCTTACTGAACAGTCTTCAAATATAATTTCAAATAAATGCCAAAGGAGGCCAATAGCTTCAGCTATCCAGGTAGGCACCGGATAATACTGTCCTCCTGCTCGTAGCTGCTAACAAGTTGTTCAATACATCTCGGCGTATGCTCAAGCAGTTCGTGACCAGATTGCACGCGACAAGAGCCGCTCCTTGCCCGCTAAACTCGCTGGCAGCAACGGACAGCGCTGCGGGAAAACTTGGGCCCCCGTAGCCTAAAGCTGTCGGCACACGGACCGTGCATCCGAACGTTGAGTGTTGAGCGTGCTGAGTTTCTGTCGTCACAGCGTGGAATAGCGCGTTCGGGAGTTTTTCCGAACGTGCAGGGCAATATCTAGCATGTCAGATATTTGAACGTGCGTCTGAAGGGTGGACCAGTGAGATGGCACAGCGGCACCTACGTCACATGCACGCCATCTCCCTTGAGCACAGAGTTGTGAGCCGCCATATTGGCATTCATTTCAAGCCTATATGTATATTTGCCGTTTCTGAGCACCAGCAAATTGGGAATCACTCTGGTTGTTAACTGTCTGATTCGTTGCAATAACGTAATGATCAACATCATATTCGTGACAAAAGAATTATTGTAATTTGTGTATTATTTGAGTATGGCAACAACTCACTGAGGATCCACCAAAAAACGCATTTCTCTTGGTACAATTTGTTATAGTTAAATTTCAGTTAGTAACACAGCTACGAGTAAAGCTTTTACCAAGAAGCAAGACACTAGGATAGAATGTTTCTATCATGTTATTGGACTAGCGTAGTGAGTAGTGTTTCTAGCTGTCAATATGATACGTGGTGCGGGAGTGGTTCACATACCGCCACGTTGAAATATTTCTTTTCCCCTAACTTCCGCGTGTTTAATAGGTTCTGATGTTTTATTAATAGTTTAATATAACTATATACTATAATATTTGATGTTATGTAAATATAAGTTCACTTTTTTTTTGAGATGTGAGTTTGTTCGATTGGTTAATCTACGGGACAGCCTGCGCTTCTTGTATAATGATAATTTGCTCCATTTTCTTTAATGTTTCGTAATTCACATGTTGCAAAGGTTCTGCTACTGGGTAGGAATGACCTTGAGGTTTTACTAAAATGCTGGAATCATGAAGTAATGTTTGTCTTATGTGGAGAGCATTGCAAATTTGTATCGCACTGTTTGTAACGGAACTTTTATAAGCCTGTGTCCTTGTTGACTGGAGATGGTACTTTCTGTCTTAAAACATTACATGGATACTGAAATTTTCATATTACATATAGAACAACGTGACTAGCATACGGACAATGGGAGAAATGCGCGTTTTAATAGAGCTAACGTGGGAATTCCATGCACCCCCATTTAGTAAACAGTGTGATTCACGAACTAGAAACATCCCGCAACTGCCGCTGGAGTGCGTTGCAATCGCGTGTACCACGTTGGGTCGCCCGTACCGTACGCACAAGTCGCATCGGCTCTGCGCGTTCTGCAGCACGTTGAACCCAGCACGCTCAACGTTTCCGTTCGACAGCTCTGTCCGTGTGCTGACGGCTCAACGGTTCCAACTCGCTGCAATCGACAGGATGCAGATTACGCGGACACACCCGTCCAGCTGCGTGTCCCACACACCACTCACTACCATACCGCCCCAAAGGAACACATAACCAAGCAAAGATGATACGACGAGGGCCAGAATCGAAGGAACGTGCGCGCAAGTGACTCAATTAAAGTTGTGTGCACAACTTCACAGAAGCCGCCACAACACAGTACCTCAAAGAGACATTTGGCTGAATACTTGCTTTTGTCATGAGTTAGTCATAGTTCTTAGTGGTTGATAAAGTAAAATATGAAATAATTTGCTTATAAGTACGTAAGGAATACCGAGATTTGTAGTAGTAGCTTGCTTTGTATCGAATGTTTCCCCTTCGCCTTTATCATTGCGTCGTTGCACTGTTTTCATATACTAAGACATTCTTGCAGCCAAGAGATACACATACTATTTACAGAGCCTTTGCTGCAGGCTCACTAAAGTTTGGAGTTCTCTCCATTCATTACTGCACGAAGTTTTAGTTGCGTGGGAGAGCCATTCGGAAGGAATGACGGGTTTTTGTGCATTCTGAATAATTTTAAGTAAGAGTCTGTTATTCCAACTATTTTTTTTTTTTAGTTTTTGCTGAGACAGCCACCTAATTGCAGAGCGGGCCTTCCTTTAGTTTGATAGTTTGATTTGCACCTTCTTTTTAATAAGCTGGATATTTTCTCAGTAAGGTTATAAATGTCCACCGCCTATTTAAAAAACTGTATTCTCTTATCACTATGATTCAAAGGATATCCCAAATTATATTTTGTACTCATGGGTACTTTCGCAGAGCCACATGATATTATTTTATATTTCTTATCTGCTGCGAAATGTGCATGAAGGTCAATCAGGGTTCAGTACTGCTATGTCCAGTTTTTGATTGTTTATTTGAAGCTCAATGGAACGATTTCCAGTTGTATTATTTTGCCAGAGAATTAATTGGGCATTTGCGTCATTCGTTATGACATAAACGTATCGTACAAGGAGCATGACAAACGCCCACAGTTTACCAACTTACAGGTATATATAGTGAGAAAACTGTATTTGATATTGTTTAAAATGAGAATCCGATTAATACAGCTCATTTGCTGCCCAGTAATACGGTAACCACGTAAGTGGCCAATTCTAGTAACGGTTTGTTGCTAATATAGCACAACTGTAAATGCCCGTGTATTGTAACCAACTCATTCACCGGCAAACAGTAAGTGCGCAATTTGGCAAGAAATATTGCTCGATGAGAGAAATGTATACCATCACCTGATCTGTGAAATTACACCAAGAATAAAACAAACGCGCATTCCCGCAATTTTTATACCCGAAGACTGGCTATCTGAGTCACTTAAGCAGTCCTCTCGCTGTTTCTTTTTGCCGCCATTTGCAGCATTCTTTACTTCCCTTCCGTTTTCAAACGAGCGGCGATACGTCAACCGGGGAAGAGCTCTGCATAACGAATTGTCTTTCTGTATTCAGAGTGCTATTATGTTCCTCTCTGCGAGATGTTTTGGTCAGAATTACAAACGGCTCCTCCAACGAACGTCTTTCGCGTCATTTACTCGAGTCTTCGTACATCAGCTTAATTCCCTCTTTACTGTCTGCTAATTTCCCTTGGACTGTTTCTTGCTACAAATATAAGGCGCGCCGCTCTGGTGTTAGTAAAATTTTGTCTCCTTGTGAGGAGGGAGATATCCTGTTCAGTGGTTACGTTATACTAAATTGCTCATATCCTTTCCACACCATAAAATTACAATTAATACAAAGAGAATAGTTTCTGTTACGTTCGGGATTAGATAACCAGGTTTCCCCTTGATTGACTTCTTTATTCGTCTTTTTTTCTTATCGTGCTTTCCCCTTTTACTCCAAATTGAGTAAATATCTCCAGATTACTGAAACACGCATTTACAATTCCTCACAGGCTACGATTAACTAAGTTGTCATGTTGTGAAAAAAATGGAGTACAGGCTATTATTTCCAGTTTTGTATTATTTCGCAATTCTTTTTAGTACAGAAAGACCAACATTATCGTAAACAGCCATCGTTTTGATGTGTTGAACGTTACTAATACTCTCTCTGTTTCGCTTCAAAGGAGTCGAAGTGTCTCTTTAACGTTGCCGAGGGCCTGTTTGTCAGTTATTCCAGTTTATATACTGAGTGTCAACACAGACATTGACTTGCAAAAAGCTGATTATGAAGCTATGTATGCAACACTTGAAATGCAAATGTCTCGTTGTAGCTTTGATGTGTTACAGTCATAATTTCATCCTTAAAGCTGAAAAACCAGAGGGCAACCTACATGGACGTTTATTGAGGTAAAATGTTGCGAACCACCATGTTACAGAAATCCGACTGCGTTTCTGAAAAAGTGCGATTACATCGTTTACTATTACTAAGTTTATCTTCATGCCCTGTATTTGATTTCTACATCACATCTGTGGAATTTTTCATATCGATGGCTTTAGAGATGTCTAATAATTTTTGTCTGCGTATTCATGATTTGGTCTAACTCATACTAAGATGCAACGACAGATTAAAGTACATATTTAAAGATGTTATGATTCTGACAAAAGTTACAGATGTAAATACAATAGCTGCTAAAATTGTATCTATTCAACACGAACAACTTGTCTTAACTAGGTAGAGACTTTTGGAAACGTGATGGTAGATAACGACATTGTGCAAAATTACCTTAATGGTCAGAAATACTTTTCGAAGCACTTGTGAGTCAACTGCCGGGAAGATAAACAATGGAAGAGGATAACAAGCATGTTCTTAGTTGCGGTCTGTAGGGAAACAAATCTCAAATACAATAGGTATTCTAAACATATTCACCTGATTCACAAGGCTATATTATGTACGTGAATAAAAACCAAGATTTGTGGTGAATTTTCACTTACGTCTAGGAGAACAAAGACTCTTTACTGTAGGAAGAACCACACAATTTTACAAGAGTGTGTGTTTACACGCATATAAAGAGAATACTGTTATTTTTATACCTAAACTATACCTGGCGTTGTCTCCAGTCTTTTCTTGTTGTATATCCTCCTCCTCCTCCTTCCGTCTGTCCATCTCCTCCTTCTATCTCTCTCTCTCTCTCTGTCCTCCTCCTTCCCTCTTTCTCGGTCCATCTGCTGCTCCCCCAGTCCATATTTTCCCCTTCCTCCTCTGTCCAACTCTTCCTCCACCTTGTAAATAAATCTCTGCTCCCCATCCAGCTCCTGCTGCCCCCTGTAAGACCATCTCCTCTCTTCTCCTCTTATGCATCTCCACCTCCCCCTCTCTCTATCCATCCCTTTCTCTCCCCTCTCTGTCCATCTCTCCTCCCCACTCTCTCATCCATCTCCTCCTCACCCCACTCTCAGTTAATCTCTCCTCTCCCCTCTCTCGTCCATCTCCTCCACCCCTTCTCTCTATCTTCCTCCTTTCTCCCATCTAACTGTCCATCTCTCCTCTCCCCTCTCTCGTCCATCTCCTCCCCTCTTTCTTTGTCCACCTCTTTGTTTTCTCTGTTCATCCCCTCTCCATTCTCTCTACATTTTCTCCTCCTCCTCCCCACATCTTCTCGTTTGGCCCCTGTTTATCTCCTCCACCCCATCTAATTTCACCATCTCCTTCCCCCTCTCTTTGTCAAACTACTACACCCTCTCTCTCTCCGTCCATCTCCTCCTCGCCTTACCTGCAGGTTTCCACATTCCCCCTCTCTGTCTATCTGTTCTCACTCCTCTCTCCACTTTCCCAACCCTAGACAAAAAGTAATTTCCTGGTTCTTACCTCCAAAGAATTTATTTCCAGTTATGTGATATGTGTACCAAGTTTGGTTGAAATCAGTCCAATGGTTTAGGAGTGTATGTGAAACATATGTATGTACATACATACACACATTTTTAATGTACATGCATTTGTGATAAAAATTTTCAGTTACCTTCAACAAAAGTTCATATGGACTCCACTAAACGTACAGCAAACATCCAGACGACAGTCAGATTCGTCCCACACTTTTGCAGCTATAGCTGGAGTTACTGGATTCAGTGTAGTTGATAAGTGGAGCCGCTGTTTATCCTAGGCTCATCGACGTGAAGACATATAGACGGAGTCTTTCTCAAAACTGCACAAAGTGGCGCAATGTGATTTCAGTAAGCAACTTTAAGGCAGTTTATCGTTAATAAGTGCCATCCTATAAACGAATTCTCATACCTAGTATCAAGAGAAAATATCCTCATCAGTGTTCCTCATGAAGATAATGTAAATTTATATGCTTATCTGTAAGAAAACGACGAATCCAAGGAGGTAATTACTTCGTTACTATTTACTGGCAGTGGCAGCGAAACACGAAGAATAATCAGCTGTCTGCAGTACCCCATCTGTACTTCAGAGCTCTGCCTTCATAGCAAGCAGCAAGTAATGGTCGCACACGGGGTCACAAGTCATAAATCTCTCTCCAAAGCCCGTGGCTGTCCGGTCACTGAGCTGACCATACTGTTACCGAAATGGAAAATCATAAGGAGACGACTGAAAAATTGAGTTCAGTATTCGCAAACCACAGAATATCGTAATACAGTTGCTCCTTTCAATCACCGCAGAATCAGCGAAGTGCTAGTTTTGAGACAAGTGGTCACGAAATAGAAAATCAATAGAAATCGCGCACCAGCGGAAACTCATGGGAATCCGTTGAGATACTGGGACA
Source organism: Schistocerca serialis cubense (assembly GCF_023864345.2). NCBI lineage: Eukaryota > Metazoa > Arthropoda > Insecta > Orthoptera > Acrididae > Schistocerca > Schistocerca serialis. The sequence goes on from NC_064645.1 coordinate 71,118,722, forward strand.
TTCCACTCAGATTATTCGAAGAACCTGCACCCCTTCAAGTACCAGCTTATCGAAGGTCACCGGAGGTTCAAATGGCTCTGAGCACTATGGGACTAAACTGCTGTGGTCATAAGTCCCCTAGAACTTAGAACTACTTAAACCTAACTAACCTAAGGACATCACACACATCCAAGCCCGAGGCAGGATTCGAACCTGCGACCGTAGCGGTCGTGCGGTTCCAGACTGTAGCGCCTTTAACCGCTCGGCCACTTCGGCCGGCGGTCACCGGAGGAAGCGAGAATACCAGGCGACTGGAAAAGAAGCCCAGGCCGTTCCCGTATCCAGGAAGGTCCGTCGGGCAGATGCAAGTAACTGCACGTAATTACCGACGTCAGTCTGTTGAATAATTGTGGAATGCATATCATGCTTATGCATTACCACAATTTTGCAGAACGAAAATTAGAAAACTAGCCCTCTGCAAACAGAGATCTTGAGCGCTTTAGTGGATGGCATCGGAAAATCCTTACGGACACACGCAGACGAGTCTGTTGCTTGTACGAAGGTCACATGGTCAGTAGATTATGCCGATATGCAGACATTTCTGTGCAGAAATAATTATTGGCGCAGGGACTGGTATTGACTCCGAAAATAAAATGAATTACAGTAGACTGCATGTAACTAGGTGAAGAAATCAATTATTACACTATTGGCGAGAATTCGCTGGAAACAGAAATAACGGTAAAATACCTACTATTAACAGTCCGAAGCGACCTAAAATGGAATAATGACATAAAAATCATTGTGGGATGAATAGCTAAGGTACAGTGCAAGCGTCTGAAGGAAGTGTAATTCATTCATGAAAGAATGGGCTTACAAGAATATTGTTCGAGCAATTTTTCAGTTCTGCTGGGGGCCTTTTGCAGCTTCAAGTACTGGAAGAGATTGAGAAGATTAAAAGAGGATCTGCAAATTTCGCCAAATTATCGTTGAATAGGTGCGAAAACTGCAGTGGCAGGCGCTATAAGAGCTGTTGTGCTGCACGTATGGAGTACTGTTGAAATTCCAAGAACGTACCTTCCGAAGCTAGTCGGGCAACACATTACTTCCTCCCATACAGTTCTCGCTATGTGACAACATTTCTGATATCAGTGTAATTGGAGCTCTTTCAATGGCTTGTTTCCCTCGAGCCATTCGGAACAGAAGAAGAAAGGCGGGAAAGCAGGAGCCTTCTCCTCCATAAAAAATGTATTGGCTGGCTGAGTGTAGACATAGATACAGTTACCTCCATTCTCTTTAAGGTTTACTAACTCACAAGTGTTCATATCTTCAATAGTTAACTTTGTTTCGAAGTCTATTAACCGTATTTCTAAGAACGTACGCAGTACAGTTACATTATCAAGCTATTTGGTATCGAAGAAGACCTATACACATCCGAATAAACACATTTCTCGAGGCAGACTATAGCTAAGCAAGGGCAGCGTCGCTTCGCTAGATATTTCTTTGCTGATGACTGGGGCCCGGATTTTTAGGTTTTTTTAAAAATCGATTTTAGCCATTTATTTTCTTGGAAAAGCCATTTTTAGGTTTAAAAACTATTTTAACTTTTTTGGAGCCTTTTGCTGAAAAATATTATGATAACTAATATTAAACTAAAAATTTTTATGCTTTTGACGCAGTTTTTCTAGTTCTTTGCGTAAAGTAAACAAGTAATCATTCCTTACATAGGCACTCAAAAAAATGTGTTAACCGTCTAGATATTTAGCTTTCCTACAGTTATATTCCTTGATATTATATTTCACCGAAATATCTTTTCCTCAAAACGACTTTTCAATTGTCACTCACACAAAAATACATACTTGAGATGTGTACACATGTCTGACCACAATCGGCGGCCTCAGACAAAAATTGTACATTGAATTTTGAAATATCAGTGCTCAATGAACCAGACTTCTAAGTTGTCTAAAGTGAAATGTTTTCTACTTTTTTCAACTCAAAAAATGAACTGATTGTATGGCATTGCTGGCCGCGAAGCCCCCATCCGGGGAAGTTCTGCCACCGAGTGCGAGTCTTATTGCAGTCGACGCAACATTTATTTTTCTTTTTATTCTGGACAGGAAAGGGAAACTAAAAAAAAATGTACTTGCCACCACCACTTGTGTCCAAACAAATAAAAATTAAATTCACCTCTTCAGGCGTTGCCTGTCTACACCTATCCCAAAAGATCTACCGTATTTACTGGAATCTAAGCCGCACCTGAAAAATGAGACTCGAAATCAAGGAAAAAAAGAATTTCCCGAATCTAAGCCGCACCTGAAATATGAGACTCGAAATTCAAGGGGAGAGAAAAGTTTTAGGCCGCACCTCCAAATCGAAACAATGTTGGTCCATTGTAATATGAGACACAATTTAGGTCGAATGAATGACGGTACAGCTACAGTAGTTTGGTTCGAGTCGTAAGCTTAGCAGTCAAGCTTTACCAGGTAGCCATTGCTATGCGTCAGGGGCTCCGTCCGTATTTATGCGGGTACCCTGCCTTTTTCACGTGTTTCGTCTGGTTTGAATTGATTGCTTGTTTTTCTTTGATCTGAAAAGTGCCATTCTCTTTGTTAAAGGTGTTTATGTCACTCTAAGCTGAAAATACGTTATTGTGCTGTGTCACGCATTGTTTGTCGCATTCTGATAATGAGTGTTTACGACCTGTCGCCGCTCACGGCATGGCTTGCTTTTGTGCCCGCTGCCGCCGCTTGCAATTAAAAAAAAAAAAAAAAGGAGAGGAATCGTCTCATTAGCGAAACAATGGCCAGAGACTGCTATTTGTTGTTACTTACACTGCTGCTTTTGCTGCTTTCTTTGATAATGATCAACAAGAACCAAATAATAGACTGTAGACTGCGTATGATAGAAGATGTTCTGAACGAGAGTTTAGCGAAAAATTTTCTCCGTTTGAAAATCTTTGCAGACGCCTCTTTAGTACATTACATTCTGCGCAGAAACTAGAGTCATCTTAGATTTAAAAATGTAGTCAATTGTCGTGCTTCATTTCTGACTGTGTCACTATTAAGAATAATACGAATATAAACATGACACGATATGTATATGCTTCCGCGTTTGCTGTTGTCTCGCTCTAGTTTCGTAGTTTATAAGGCAGACAGGATTTACATGAGATAGCAGCAAACGCGAAAGAATACATGGCAATTTGTTTATATTCGTATTATTCTCATGGTGAAGAAAATACTGCATGTGATTCACAAATAATAAAAGTTCCTATTAGAACCATCTCTTCTGACAGATAGGAAAATATTCAGAACGTAGAGTTGCCATATTGACAAACATCCCAAACAGCCAGGTAGCCATTGCTATGCGTCAGGGGCTCCGTCCGTATTTATACTGCTACATTCGACAATGAACAATACGGAATTTGTATTTACTTCGATGGGTAATGTATGAAAATACAGTGGTCCAAACTCGGCGCGGAGAAAAAAGCTCGTCTTCACCTTTTTTTAAAATTTATTTACTGACTCAGACGTTTTGGCACCAGTATTTATCTTCATGCCTGCAAAGCATGCCTGTGTTGCGCTACATGTGTTTGATGGCAGAAGTTAGTTGTGGCGGCACCTACCAACATTTTTCAGAACTTCCGCTTACTTTGCACTCGATTCTAAGCCGCAGGTGGTGTTTTGGATTACAAAAACCGGAAAAAAGTGCGGCTTAGATTCGAGTAAATATTGGTAACTCATTACTACAAGGTTGTAGGAAAGGAAGATAGTAGGGGAGAGGAACATAGAGCGTAGTGATGAAAATTAGTAGTTGTGTACGGACGTTTGTTTTTTAGTTTATAAATAAATGGAAATGTCGTGAGGCTAGGGCCTCCCGTCGGTTAGACCGTTCGCCTGGTGCAGGTCTTTCGATTTGACGCCACTTCGGCGACCTGCGCGTCGATGGGGATGAAATGATGATGATTAGGACAACACAACACCCAGTCCCTGAGCGGAGAAAATCTCCGACCCACCCGGGAATCGAACCCGCGCCCTTAGGATTGACAGTCTGTCACGCTGACCACTCAGCTACCGAGGCGGACTTAGATTATTGTATGTATATTTTTATTTTCTTTTATTTATTTATTAGTTTTTTATTTTCTTATTTTTTCAATTTTTATTAAATTGGTCTATGTACCAGAGTTCCAGGAGTCGTTAGCGCCTTCCGACTGGCAGAACATCCAAAAATGTCTTCTCGAAATTTTAATGGAGATTCCGTTTGTAGTGCGTTCAGAACATCATGGCGGCAAAAAAGCATTAGCATCCAATGGCTTCGACGTTCCAGGTGGAAGGCGGATCATGAAAGGCGCTCTGTAGAAAATTTGGAAAGAGCTGCTTGCATCTGGGGTTGCGAACAGGTCCACAGTGTCGATAGTTAAGATACGTCCAATAACCTAGTTGTGAGGTACTTCCAATAACATAGTTATGATTAATCATCGGGGCGAAAGAGGTAGCGGACCGTATGACCGCTTATCCAATTCACAGTGATATCTTATGTTGCGGGGTAATGAATCACATCCGGGAACAAAAGCGTCAGGCAGTGATCTGAGCAGGTGTCTGTCGGGTAAGGAAAGCCGAATTACGCTGCGGGAGCCTCTAGACGTCAGACGACGTACCACATGAGAATCTATGAGCGTCTGTGTCCTCCACACCACAGTGAACACAGAGGGGTGTGTCAGCGAGGCGGGTGCGGAGCCATTGACGGTAATATAGCAGGTGGACTGGACGCTGGTTGGTTTAAATTTCTCTGAGCACTATGGGACTTAACATCTGAGGTCAGCAGTCCCCTAGAACTTAGAACTACTTAAACCTAACTAAGGACGTCACACACATCCATGCCCGAGGCAGGATTCGAACCTGCGACCGTAGCGTTCGTGCGGTTCCAGACAAAAGCACCTAGAACCGCTCGGCCACCACGACGGGCTGGACGCTGGTGTCGAGATAACCAGCATGCAATGCTTTCGAACTTGTGTTCGATGGGGTTGGGCGTTCGACACATTTGTAATGTGTCTGGAATATACGTGGAGCGGGTAAGGAGCGCAGAAGTAACTTAATTCAAGAAAGAAGTGCCGGAAGTGGTAAAGAGGGGGGTGGGGTGGAATGTGGCGCGTGTGCATGCAAAAACAGTCCGATCAGGACCGCCAGGCAGCGACGCAACAATTTCAGCTGGGAGCTAACAAAAAGTGCCGTCACTCTATCTGGCACATGGAATAAGCCCATTCCACCATACTCCCTCGGGAGGCAAGGGAGGAATATTGAACTTTATATAACATCCCTTTACAGACAATGGATCCCATCGTCATCAACATACGACGTGCGAGGGTAGTCGGGACCGGGAACACATGGCGGATGATGAACGACGAACGTCATTCATAAAATCAATCCCGAAACAGCGGACACTGGTTGCCACAGAGGTGCGACATACCTCTCAAGTAGACCCTCACCAAAGAGCAGAACCTTCAATTTGGAAATGTTAAGAGAACTGCCCGATGCCTCCCCATTTGCCGCCACCCAAGCCAGAGCAGTGCGGACATCGTCTTCACTGCGGAGGTAGAGGACTAGATTGCCAGCAAAGGCTGTACAACAGAAGCGGTTCCCATGCAGTGTGAGGCCCGCCATGCGTTGGCGAAGCCTCTGGATAGGGACTCTAATGCCAAAGCATACAGTATCGTGGAAAGTGAACAACCCTGTCGGACAGGGCGCTCGATTGCTAGGGGCGGGGTGAAGCCATCATGACAGAGTATTCTTGAAATCACGCCGCTCAACAGCCGAATTACCACTGTTACTATAATGCCCAGAAAACCCGTGTTTTAGAGTACCGATTTCAGAAAGGTATGGTCGACACGGTCGAATGCCTGACTGAAGTCAAGCGATGCTAATGCGCCAGGTAAACGTTGCGAGCGCGCGAGCGCCATCGTGTCCCTGTTGCGGAAAAGGGCCGTATAGATGTTGTTGTCACCAGCCAGGGAAGTCTGATCAAGAGAGGTGACATATCTTGCTGCCTTCTTGAGTCGTGAGGCCAACAAACGGGTAACAATTTTCGTGTCACTGTTGAGTAGAGTGATGGGCCGGTTATCACAGATCCGTGATCACCCATGTGGCTTAGGGACCAGGATGATGACCCCATCATGGAAGGTGGCTGGGATCGTCGCTGTGGGTGACATCAGTTCACGACAGAGGGATGTACAAGTAGGTATCAAAAGATAGCTAAAACACTTGTAAAATTCGAGGGGGAGGGCGTCATGTCCAGGGGACTTGTTGGCAGCTCACACCTTAATAGCATCTAGGACTTCATCGGAGGTCACCTGTTCCTGAAGTTCTTGAGCCGCATCCTCTGTCATGGTGTTGACAATCAGTGCTGCTGCCTCCTCAATTAAGGTCGGGGGATGTGGGACGGCAACATGCAGCCGCCGGAAATGAGAATAGAAAGCTTGACCAACGGCGCATTGCGTCCTTCCGCCTCGGTGAGGTCGTGAATGAGAGCTCGACGGTGACGTCGGTGCTCTTTGAGGAGATGGTACCTCGATGGCGTTTCGTGAGGCATATAGTCACAGGTGCAAGATCTGACAAGGGTCCCTTCCAAGAGTCGTCGCATGAGTGAAGTGATCTGCACTTTTGCACGATGCACTATCATCTGACGGACTGGACAGAATGCCATCGAAGTGCAGTCACGAAGCAATGCATAATAAAAGTCCATGGTGCTCGTTTGCTAAGCTTTGAAGCCTTTGCCATATCCCATCAGTGCCCTGCATAGAGCTGGTTTCACGTAGGATAGCCACAAGTATAAGGTGGATGTGTATGCGGGGCGACGTCCACGACTAAAGGACCAAGCATCCTCAACGATCTGTCTGCAGTAGGGGAAAGTCAGGAGGGAAACGTTTAATTTCACAGGACTCGGTTGTGCCACACCTGTTGGCGGGCGAGTACGACATCGCAGATCTAAGTGTCGCTGTCAGAGAAGGCCAGAGGCCTTACTTCAGCATGTCGACTGTCGACAGCAAGGGAACGTGTGATGTACATAGGGTCGAGGTGACTGGACAAATGCGCCGTATAGTATGTGAAACCTGCGTGGGTGCCATGAACCTTTGTCGATGTATCAACAAGCTCAAGTCTTTCGATAATGACTGATGGGGCAGCACACGGAGAATGTCGTGGAAGTTGGTCATCATGCCCTTGTGTTGTGTTGAAATCGCCACCAAGGACCAATTGATTCAGGGGACCCTCAAAAAGCAGCGTTACCTCGTCAGCAATGAATGTGTGTCGGTCACGACGTCGATTGGGTCCGGACGACGCATATACATTCAAGATGCGGACGCCGAACAGCGTGAGAGCCATACCTCTAGCATTAGGAAGGTGAAGTACATCTTGAATGGGGAGTCCTAAACGGAGGAGAAAGGTGACTCCAATACCGTTGTCAGAAATATGGGAGATATGTGCCGTGTAGCCAGTTGGGGCGTAGAAATCAGCGACGATTACTTCTCGGAGGTGACCAATGTCGACACCAGCAGCATAAATGGTCTGTCGAAACATTTCCAGATTCATCGTCGCGATGCAGTAGTGTTGTGGGTGTACTCCCACCTTTGACACAGATGTTCTGGCAGAGATGTCCGTCTGGCGTGTAACATCCGGCGCAGTCACTATGGCCGCAATCACTAGGTGGAAGGTGTATCAGGCACCTCCAAGGGGCGCTGCCTGGCGGGAGGGCTACCATCTCGATCTACTCCAGCGTCGACATCGTCAGCCCAGGAGAGTGGAACACGTGGCAAGCGAATGTCACACTCATCGACGGCGAGTTGTCATCACGCTACTGTAGTGGGGCCCTGGGACTCTCGCTCCCTGGGATCCGTCGTTGTCAGGTGGGATCGTTCCTCAGATGGGACATCAGGAGCGGCCACTCCTGTCGTCAGGGCCCTCGAAGGGAGATCACTGTCATGTATACTCTCCGCTGCATGTGATGGCACATCAAGAAGTTTGTCGTCGGATGGCGTTGGCTTCTATTCTTCCGTTTTCGGGGCGACCGCTGCTTTCGGAGGTGCTGTTTTGTATGAGAATGTGGACGTTCAATGTCAGAGGTCGCGCCCGTCTGAGAAAACTAGAGGTAGGCACCGTACTCACATCGATGTCCATCGCAGCAGGCGGGCTGGTCACCAAGCTCTGGAGAGTTGGTGGTCTCGTAGCCGTCGGAGGAGATGGTGCCGGTAAGGTCGTGGCAGCACCGTCATTTCCTGTGGGGAGTGCTGGGGAGAGTGTGTTCCGCCTCACGGCAGGTCTTGTCATGGGGTAAGGCTCTTAGAGAGGTACACCGCATGAGAGTCTGGAGAAGTGATTCCAGTGATGGTTTTCCGTTCCCTTCCAGTGATGATGATGAAATGATAATGAGGTCAGAACCCCGTCCCTGAGCGGAGAAAATCTCCGACCCAGCCGGGAATCGAACCCGGGCCCCTTGGCGTGACAGACCGCCACGCTGACCACTCAGCTATCGGGGTGGACGGAGGGAACAGGCGCTTCCTGAAGTGACGCATCGTGGCTTCGTACGGCTGTGGCGTAGCTGCCTGGAAAAGAAGTCACCGTCACTTTGGGAGCTGAGTCACTGGTCGGGACCTGAATCAAACGTCGGCAGAGACAGTCTGACCGAACACGGCCGTCTTGTCCGCAAACGGCACACGTCCACGGCAGGCCATCATACATTACGATGTCTCGCCCGCCACCTATCAGCAGATATGATGTTACATGTTTGGAGAGTTCGCCTCTGATATGGCGGACACCATACAGCATTTGGTATTTCGTGAGCGTCTGCCATTTTTCCGCGATGTGCCCTACAACACTACTGTAGGGTCGGAAAGCTTCGACGAACACGTCTTGTGGCACTTCGAAAGGGAGCTAAGAGACACGAATTGTTCGACGACCGAAACCAGAATGATCTACCGTTACCTCTCCAATGTGCCGGTCAGACTGCTTGAACTTGAGTCCCCGTACGTGTTGTCGAACTACCTCAGCACATGCTTGCTCCGTCGTCATTTTAATATAGACAATGCTGCCAGTGATAGAGAACCGAATACGTATCACTTTCTGGGGGTCCAGACGTAGCTCTTCGCGAATGAACTGTTCAGTTTCATAAGCCTGTGGTCGTGTATGTTCCGCATGCAGTGATACTTCAGGTGTCGCTCGGCGATAACATTGCACGATGGGGTACAGTAGCAATAGACGCAACCCAACACGAAATACCGCGACGCGGAAGTAAACAGGTGCAATGTGCCGTCCAGCACGCGGAGCCGGTCAGCATGCGACCACGGCCGAAAGCCGACTCCACGTTGGGTGACTCGCGGGCCGGTGATGACGATGAAATGATGATGAGGACAACCCAACACCCAGTGCACGAGTGGAGAAAATCTCCAACCCGGCCGGGAATCGAACTTGGGCCCGCTGCGTGGGAGACAAGCACGTTACCATTCAGCTAGCCAGGCGGACACTCTCAGTACATCTCGGTCGGCTGAGAAAGCTCTCTTTGCAGCACAAGAGGTCAATGGTGCATTTTTAATCGACGCAATTGCCCGGAGCTCCCAATATAATCCACATTCGAATTTTTCCCCTGATTAAAGGCATAAACTTTCTTCATGTCTTCATATCCAGGATTACTCAAAAGAATATTACTTAATCTAGTGACGCTTGCTGTGCCCACTGAACCAGATACTTCCTCAAGATATATCTGTACCCGAGGTCATGCCTACAGTATCTTTCAGTGGTAGAGGTACGGACTCTAGGCGCTAAACTGCAACAGATTGTTCTAAGTGTGCTCTTAAAAACTACAAGAAGGCAACATTCGTGTTATTTTTAAGGGTTACCTCTTCCAGTAGAGTCGAATGCTTCTACTATCTCTTAGAATTTTTGATAGCGTTCGTCAAAGTATAAAGCTTAGAGCCAGTTGCATAAACGTGTAAGTATTAATTCATGTGAAAGATGAATATTAGGAACTATTGCCTTAAGGGGATAAATGTGGGTAGCAGCTTTGGGAAACAAGTTTTTTGACAGAGGAGACGATATTGTTAACCTCAGAATTTTTGTAGAGTAGTTTTCATAAACGTTGGGCTACAAAGATGTAATTTTATCAGTGTCGCTCCCGCTTTTAACATGTAGGCAGCACAATCTAACAATAGCAGCAAAAATTTATCCTTTTAGTCTTCTGCTAACGACAGGATGCGTAAAATGTAGCTTACAGTGCGGGTTACATTACTGTAATTCCTCTTCTACATATCTTTATACTGGAATAGATGGCCTTTTCCTGGGAGCCGTGGAACCTACCTTCCCCACTGCGATATAAGCTGTAAATGTGCCTTAACTGTCAGTGCTCCTGTCGACTGAAAGCAAAATACAGTGGTCTCACTGTAACCCCCTCCATCCCTCCTAACAGCTTCACTTCCACCTCACTCCTACATTGCAGACTTCACAGAGGTTCTCCAGCCTACGTCCAGAACTATTACTGCAGCAGGTAGGGAATTGCAGAGAAATATCTTAACCATATCCTAGGGACTGAGAGCAACAACAAGCAGGTGCATTTTGGAGAGTATTTAGTAATCGGTTAACTCAGTCGTGCAAAGGTCATGACAATATATCCCCTTTTAAATAGATTATCATGTAGAGCACACTAACATATATAGCAAAATAACACGCGAATAGATGCCTACCACACTACCCACATGTTTTGGTGAACATAATCCGTTCCGTTGAAAAGAATTTTTCTTCGTTTCTTTTATAGGACTAAGATCGAAACGTCTGCATATTGTGATATCTGAATAACAGCGAGCTTTCTGGTGCAAGAAAAAGTATTGCTGAAGACCTTCACCGTGAAGTTTGTTATATTTATGCACCGAGTCAACTAGTGAATACAGTTCGTTGGGGTTAATTTAACGTACTAACAATGGGCACCGAAATAGTCAAGCATAAAAAACGATTGCGCTATAAATGTGGTGGTCTGAAGAGTCCACCATAGTTCACTATGACCATACCTCCAACTTGTTAGCGAATTAATAAATTATCAGTACATATAGAAATAAGAACTCTGTTTCGAAATGTGGCTGAGGGGAATGTGTAGAACGCATGAGGTAGTAAACAGCATGATGAGCCTACTCAAGAGATACCATGACCACACAAGTTTGTAGTTCGGAGTGGTAATACGTAATATGGAACATGGATGTGTCCACAAAATCGCAAAATGTTTATAAGATGATCATCAGTCACTTCTTGTATCTTGTATTCTGTGGGAAAAGGCATCTGGAAACTCAACTGAAGATTTGTGCTTGATTTCAAGAAGAATATTTGAGCGAACACAGGTATTACAGCAAAGTAGTGAGATCACAGACGCGTGAACTATCAGAATAATTCGAACTAGAGCGTTAATTTTCGAGTGGGATATCGCTGAACGTGGCACAAGTTCAGCCATTCTGTCAGAGGGGGTGCGTAAGACTCATTTATCTCGTCGTCTGTGATTTTATCGACATCAACATCTGTACTACAAAGACACTCTGATGGAGGTTACATTTGGTAGCCGTACGAGTTACTCCCTAACTTATTCCATTCGCAAATGTGCCGCATCTGTTCGAAGAGCTTCAGCTTAACACTAGACACAATTTTTACTCTGGCAAGCCTTAGAAACTGACAGTGCGTGACAATATCTAAAGCGTATGGTAATAATCACAGAAGAGTTCCATGTCTAATGAAGTGGTTAAATACAATATAATTCATCGAGAGCTCACAGGACTCGGTTAATATGGTCGCGCTGTTACAAAGCTGTTACTCATCACGATAACGAATAGATGACGTCTCTCAGAGTGGGGCAGAGAACATCATTCTTTATCTATAACCAAATTAATAGGTTTTATTGAATGACGGTGAGTCATGTCATACGATGGAACAATAATACGCTCATTCGTGGATCTGACGGATGCCAGGTATATGTTTTCAGCTGACGGCGCTGTCTTGACATTAAATTCGACAGGAATGAGTGCTGGCCGTGGTTATTTCGTCTGGTTTCGGCCCGGAATATTGGTCTGGTTCACGGCAAAGTGTACAAAGACGATATGAAAACATTTTTGGAAGTAATTGTCTTGTCACCTGTGGACAGTAATCTGTGGCAACATTCCAGTTCATAAAACGTGTATCGTATTTCATTTACGCTCGCCGGAAAAGACAACTGCTGGATTGGATTACTCTAAGCCTCAATCTGAACCCAACTGAACCTCTGTCGAATGAGTACCAGACTTATGCACCGTAAACAAAACAACAGCCGTTTACCTTGCTGCATTAAGTATTCAAACAGATTTTACTTTCAGTGCATCGGGCCCATGGGAAATTCTTCTACAAGGAATAAAAGCTGGAACAGGAGCCGCGAGGGGTAGCCCCGTGGTCTCAGTCGTCCTGTCGTGGTTCGCGCGGCTTACCCCGTCGGAGGTTTGAGTTCTCTCTGGGGCATGGGCGTGTGTGTTGGGCTTAGTGTAAGTTAGGTTAATATAGATTAAGTAGTATGTAAGCTTATGGACCGATGACCTCAGCAGTTTGGTCCCACAAGATCTTACTACAAATTTCCAACTTTTCCTGTAACAAAAGCAGAACGACGACCCACGCGCGGCTGTTGGTTACATGGTTGATGGCTGCGAAAAGAATTTCATTTTGACATTTTCCATCTTTTGACGGATTTAATGTGACTCTCCACGAATTCGTGTCAGAGTACCACTTAAACCAAAAGACCTCAGTTATTTGATGGATATATTTCAAGCTCTGTCTTCAAACTATAGTTTTACCGTCTACAGGGCCCTGTTCTACCACTGAATTCAATCCCTGAGGCCTTTGGCTGCATCTTATCATACTGTCCCTTCTTCTAGTAAGAAGTTTGCAAATATTCCATTCCACTTCCATACTGCGGAAAGTCTCCCCGTTTCATATCAGGCTACTCTGTTTTCAGCTTCCTTCTGCAACACCACAATTCAGATGCTTCGATGCTCTTTCATTTTCCGTTTTTTCACAGCTCGCGAGCCTCTTCCATACAACGCTGCACTCAGAAATTTATTTATCTAATTTTGGACAGTGTTTGATACTAGCAGACTTCCTTTATCTAGCAGTGTCCTACTTAGCTGAGCCAGTCGACTTCACTTACAACGGGGAGCGTTGTACAACTCCATGTTTCGCCCTGTATTAGGAGTTTAGTATAAATTCTTATTTCACTGAAATCACCTTATGTGCAATGTAGTCTGTTTTAAAATTACTACAATTGCAATTAAATTGCACAAAACTTCAACCAGACACTTTCTGAATAATTATGTTTAATTCCATGAACCAGTTTTCGAACATTTTCAGGTTCATCTTCAGATGGTTTGAGGAAATTACGTCATTATTGCTAGCATAACGCTGGGTGTTGTGACAAAAAGATGGAACATGTTGTGGATTGGCAAGACAGCCAACCCACTATGAGAGGAAGCCGAAAGGCACGCATTTTAGCTCACGCAGGCTGGCGTGAGGTCTGGAACAGGTCAAGGAAATGAGACTAACAAAAAACGTACGTAGCTGCAAGGGTACTTAACTTTAATCCATAAATGGTGAACATCGCTCTTGACGGTACATGTTTTACAGCATCAATAGTAACTGGTAATGGCGCTTTGCTAGGTCGTAGCAAATGACGTAGCTGAAGGCTATGCTAACTATCGTCTCGGCAAATGAGACCGTAATTTGTCAGTGAACCATCGCTAGCAAAGTCGGCTGTACAACTGGGGCGAGTGCTAGGAAGTCTCTCTAGACCTGCCGTGTGGCGGCGCTCGGTCTGCAATCACTGATAGTGGCGACACGCGGGTCCGACGTATACTAACAGACCGCGGCCGATTTAAAGGCTACCACCTAGAAAGTGTGGTGTCTGGCGGTGACACCACAGAACACACTTTAATGTATCGCCATGACTATAGCTTATTTTTCGATATGGATGTAAATTTAGTTTTCTACTTACTGGGACATTATAGGCTGATTTTTCGGTTAGTGTCCGTCTGCCTGCCTCCATTTTGATATTCAGTTTTTATATCACTGCACACACTTCCACACAAACTATATCGATTTACACTCTGACAGCGAGACTTTTCCAGCATCCAGCATGCGCTTTACAACTTTTGCTTGTAACAAAGATGACAGAAAGATATAGCATAGGCCTACTTTACACATAGATGTAATTTGTTCTTCTTTACATGTATTAAAGTCGATATAAGGGCAAATATTTTAACCAGACAGGCGATAACATGAGAGCACAAAATAAAATAAATAAATAAATGACTACAAGAACAAACTTCAGGTGATCTGATATCTTTCTTTATTTGTATATTACGTATAATACAGGCAGTTTATAGCAATTTTCTTTTTTTATATCGTGATTGGCATTAACATGAATATCCAGGAATCAATGATACTTAGTTGTATCTGCAATGAGATGCAGCTGTCTGTATGACAAGGACCTTTATACTTAAATTTAAATTAATAACTAACCTCAGATGAACTGTTCACTTATTTCTGATGTTATGTTAACATGATCTTGGGCATTAGCAAGAGTAGATACTGTTTACTATAGCTATATGTATATGTATAAAAGTTACAGTGACTGTAATGGGCTGAAGCTGTTTGTATGGCTGTATACTTTATATTTCAGAGACCATGAACAAAGGTTCTTTAACTGTTGACTTATTTTTATTCTTACATTGAAGTGATCTCGAATATTGGTAAAAGCCGGTTCTGTTTGTTCCAGCTAGAAGTAATAGGTATAAACCTACAGTAGAGTGCTTTAACATTAAGAAATATAGTACAGGTTTTATTCTGTGGTAGAATATTACATTTACACCAGTATAGTTAGGATGTACGGAGAGGGATGGCATTGGCGGGGGGGGGGGGGGGGGGGATGGGGGGCGGTATAGGGTTCGTTGAATGGTTACTTGTTTTGAAATAGTAGATCTTCAAAGTTCTGAAAGAAAAATTTGTTTCTCAGTTTAATTTGATGATTGAGTAGGTAGTCAGTTGCACTATTTCTGTAGATAAATGTTTCAATTTCTTCAAGAAGGTCAAGTACTCTGCCTTTGTTGGCAAAATGGAGTATTTGGAGATTCTGTTTTATGTTGTATGCAGAATGGGCAAGACGTGAGGCAAAGCTGGACTTATTCAGGTTGTTAAGATGGAGTGCATCTATGTGTTCTTTACATCTTGTTGTGAAGCTTCTACCAGTTTGTCCAAGGTACAGACTTGGACATGACTTGCAAATGAGCTTGTACACACCTGACATTTGATATAGTGGTTTTGGTGCTGTGTATCATTTTATTTTGTATTGTGTTGTTGGTTAAGAAACTTATTTTTATGTTGTATGTCTTGAAGAGGTTGGTAATTTGGTGAGAAATCTTTCCTAGGAACGGCAGGTTTATAAATATGATCTTTTATGAATATGATCTTCTTGTTTGTGGGTGGTTGTTCAGCAGTTGGCTGATTAATTTTTCTGTATGGATTAGTTTATCTATTACTGCAGCGTTGTACCTATTGCTGGAGGCCATTGATTTAATTATTTATAGTTCATTTTGTCTTTCACTTATGTCCATTGAGATTTTAAGCATGCGATTAACTATTGTTCTGAAGAATGCTTTTTTATGTTGGTCTGGATGGCAAGAGGATTGGTGTATGGTAACATTGCTGGTTGTTGTCTTTCTGAAAATTTCAAATTTATGCTTTTGATTTTTATTTGAGATTGTTAGATCTGGTGTTTCATGTTCTACTATGACTTGAATTTTATTGTGTATTTCATTAAGTTGGCTAGACTTTCTATTTCTTCTGTTGGTTCGGTGAACAGAATCAGAGTATCATCAACATAGCGTTTGTAATAAAGCAGCTTATCTTTTAATGGGGTTTGGGATCTAGAATGTTATTTTCAAGGTTATTGATACATATGTCTGCTAGCTACCCTGCAAGACTACTACCCATTGACAGTCCTTTTGCCTGAATGTAAAACTTTATGTTGAACAGGAAGTAGTTGTGCGATAATATAAGCTCTAGGATCTCTATGAGTTCATAGATTTCAGCGATACCCATTGTTCCATGTTGGAGTAAGTTATTTCTTACTAAACTAATTGTTTCCTTGGCAGGTATGATTTATACCTGTTTTTGATGGAGAAGTTATTTTCAAGTACACATGCCTTGCGGATAATAACATTAAGTTTCTTGGTGATTTTATAGCTAGGACTATTGATGGAGTTCACAATGGGATGTATAGGACATTCTGGTTTGTGGATCTTAGGCTGTGATCTCCGTTTTGGTGCTGATGGGTTCACCACAATACAGTTTTGTTAACAAGAAGCTGCAGTTTTTAAGCGACTTTTTAATTTTATCATGGAATTTGGGATTAGGCTCATATGCTATTTCCATTATGTTATTCTTTCTGAAGAATTTACAAGTTTTGCTAATATAGTTTGATTCATATATGACAACAGCTGTGTTGGCTCTGTGTGCTCTGACAGCGAGGGCATTTTCAGTTGAAAGTTTCTTGTTTATGTTACATAATGTCCTATGCTCAGTATTCATCATATTGTAAATTTTATTGTGCTGAATGCTTTTCATAATGATGTTGTTTGCCTTATGAGCTATAGCATTTTGTTGCTTGTGTTTTAGTTTAGCTGCTGTGCATTCAATTTTTCTGCTGACTATTAGGTCTATAATGTTGCTTTTATTTAGTGGTATCAAGTGTTCCATGAGAGAGGACCTTCTGTTACAAGGTACGAGAAGGTGAACGACTGAAGAAGTGTGATTTAACAGTCAGCTCAATTTGTAGCTAGTCTTCAAAATATAGAATTTTACTCATTGTAAATGAAGAATTATCAATATCCTCCAAACAGCCTTAATATATCACACAATATTTAAATGTGTAGAGCCCTAGATATTTAAAAATACTGCACTAATAGAGTGACAGAATGAGAAAAGAAAGTAGCAGAAAAGGCCAGGAACTGCTGATGGAGGTGTGCAGTGCGTGTTCTTGCATGTTATCCTAAATTATGTCACTAGATTTATAGACTGCCCAGGTAACATCATGTGTTCCTAGGAACGGTAGACAGCAGCTAACATCCTCCTCTCCCCCTCCTGCTCTTCTGCTCCTTGCTTCGCCAATCATGAATTAACTTCTACCAAGGCCGCAGGATTTCTTCACTTAGGCCACCACGTCTACCCATGTCCTGTTGTTTAGTTTATCGCTCTTCTCATTTTCGATTCTCCTCATTACCTTGACCTTTCTTTAGATTACTATCTGTCCATATTCTATGGTCATTAGACTCTTAATTTCATTTAACAGCTAATGCAATTCCTCCTCACATTCTCTGAATATATCATTGTTTTCAACCTTGAATTTTAATCTCACTCCTGAATCTGCAAGTCTCTTTCCGACGGTGCTCATCTATTGCACACACTGAATAGTTGTGGGTGAGCGTGGGTACCTGGGTGGGGGAAATGGACTCCATCTCAGCTTACACATCTGTTAATCACAGCACTTCTCCCTTGATATTCTGTTCTAATAGTTCTCTCTTGCTTGTTGTACATATAGTATATTACAATTTTATCCTTTAGCTTATTCGTATCTTCCTGAGAACTTCAAATACATTGCAAGCATCTGAAGTTGTCGTTTTGTCCTTCCGACAAATCCTATAAAGGTCTCTTGTTTTCTGTTAAAAAATTAAATCATTTTCTTTATTATACTACCACATATTATTCTTGTCAGCAAATATGACATCTCAGCTAATTAGCTGCTTATTCCACAGTTCTCCAATTTACCTGCCCTTCATATGTTCAGGACTGTCTGGATGATATTCTCCCAAAAGGCTTTTGGTAGATATTCAGTCTGACAGATCCTTCACACTAACTTGAATAATAGTTTGGTTGCCACCTCTCCTTGTGCTTTTAGAGTTTACCATGTTATGTTTGAACCTCTTCTGCGTTATTGGTTCCAAAAGACAGACAGACTTTGAATGTAATATCCTATATCTTCAGAATCGACATCCATTTCTTCTATTGCTTCATTAGACATTTGCTATCTCTCGTGGAATCGCTCAGTGCACTCTTTCCCACTATCCTATCTCTTGTCTGCGTTTGATAATGGAATTCTTCCTGCACTGTTATTTACCTGATACTTATTTTAACTTTTCTGTGTACTGAAAGCGTCCTTCCGGCTACAATTTATGTTTCGATATCTTCACATATTTTTGTAGCCATTATGCTTTACCTCCCCTTCACTTTCTATCTATTTCATTTATAAGCGTCTCATGTTCTTTTCCTGAACATTTCTGTTTTATATTTGATAAGTTGACGTATTTATTCTGTTTACCCAACGTTTCCATAAAGTTTCTTTACTTGTACCTATAGGCGTCTTCCTGGCTACTGTGATTACCGTTGTTAACTGTGTCCATTACCACTGAAATCAATTGAGTATTTAAGCCTCTTAACCTCAGTAGGTAGGTGAGTTTTAAACAGAAGCAGTGGTATTATTTAATACGTCTGAACTGGGGTCTCTATAACTGATAGTACTTAAACGCATTATAACTTCTTGTTAGGTTAATGGTCTTTTAATCTACCTACGAATTCAAGCAGAGAATATTTTTTTACGTAACGTCATACTTTGATAATGATATTCAAGAGGAAAGCGCCGTGTGCTGGGAGTTATAACAGGCGACAGAACACCCCTTCCAGGTATCCATCGCGCTGGAAGAACAGGCCAGCTTTACTGTGCAACGAGTGATGTTCACGAAATCTGGCACCGCCACTGTCATCTGACATGAAACTTAAACATCGCTTAAGAGACTGGACGAAATGGTGCAATTACACCAGATCTACTCCTGGGAGTTTTAGTAGTTTATATTATTCTTATTCTTCTCAAGACTCGTCCACCATACATTGTTAACAGTATTCAGAGGCCGTCAAGCTATCGCCATTCACTATATTTACATTACACACAGTGAATAACCGCTTTGGACACTACTAAAACGGTATGTGGAACACTTACTGAAGGCCAGAATACTTGGTTGTTCTTATCTCTTCGACAGTCGTCGTGTCTTTATGATGCTTAGTTTAGAAATGCTGTGTCAACAGTCTCGGGTCGAGGCTCGTAGGCAGAAGTTAGGAACACAAGGGATAGGAGAACGCCCGTACGTCTCTCGGTTAATTCTGAAAGAATGACTCACTCGCTAGATAGTCGTCGCCCAGCTTAAACCGATAGAGATAGTAACTTTAAATTTGACGATGGTATTGATATTACAATGTAGCAGTCTTCAAAGGTGGGATTCTTCGAAACTCCACCACAAAGGGAAGATAGGTTTTTTTAAGAATATGTAGCTATTAAGGCAATTTAGAAGCTAGACGTAAGAAAATTGGTTTCTCGATCAGGAACAAAGAAATACATGTTTCGACACTTTTAAATATTTAACCCACATGCCGGTGAAAAAGTGGGTGTAATTATGAAAATATTTCATTATGAAAACATTTTAAAGCAAAATCTATGAAAATCTGTATTTGACGTCTCAGCTGAATATTAAAGAAAAGGTTTTACTGTTTCTGGAAATTCATCTCATAAGGGACTGATCTAGGTGATAAATGGAATAAATAGGAAATTTCTGTATGTTATCATCTTTGATTTGAAAATTTGTATTTTACATCTCTGCTACATATAAAAAATACGCATTTTACTGCTTTAGGAAATTCAACCCCTAAATGGGTGAAATATCCGTGAAACGTTCTATGAAAATATCTAATTGTGAAAGCATTTTTAAAGCTAAATCTTTGAAACTTAGTGTTCGGCTTGTCGGTTTGAAAGGAAGATACACGTGTTTCACTGATTTTGGAAAGTCAGCCCCTAAGGAGTTTACGTAGGAGCACACTGATCCACTGACGTATTATCGTTCAGATCAAACCGCTAAGGATAGAAACTTGAAATTTGGAGAGGGTGTGGAACTTGTATTGCAGCCATTTTATATTGCAAGACGGAATTGTTCGAAAATTCTGCTGAAATAGGGGATGAAAGGCTTTTCGAAACTATGTCGCTTTTTAAGAAAATATTTATTTATATTAAAAAAGGTTTAAAGAATTCTACAAAAACTGGTACCTTAATTCTTGGTAAGATACAAAGAAACATATGTTATGGGGTGAAAGTTCCTGTGGAAATTCCTCCACAAGAACGAGAAATACACGTTTTTTATAAATTCAGCCATTAAGGGGTTAAAATAGGGGGGTAAAATTTTTAGGAAAATATTATCTTATATGAAAAAAAATTTTTAAGGTAAATCTGCGACTCATGGTATTTTACTTGTCGGTTAGATTTAAAGAAATATGTGTTAGGGGATGGCGTTTCTACGGAAACAGCACCACAAGAATGCAAAGGGCGTATTTAACAAAGCTTTGGACTCCAGATACTGGAATCGCTTTGTGGTTGGAAAAACATTCCGAAGAGCCCACGCATCTATGGCCGCGTGAAAAGTTTATAAGGTGTTGCAATTTGTTAACAACATAAAAAGTCGATTAAAGGAAAATTTAAAAAATATCTATGTAGGAGGCTTGAGTTTGACTGGTCAGGGTGTGGGGATTGGGTGAGAGCGGGAAGGGTGGAAGTGCAGTGCCTACACTTCTACGTCTATACCCACATCCATGTTCTGCAAGCGACCGTGGAGGGTACCACGTCTCATGTACTAGGTATTTCCTATTCTGTTTGTTGTGGCGTAACAAGACTGCTACGCCACACTGAAGTAGCCGAAAGCCACGCGTTATTTAAAGGAGGCTAGATAGAGATCTGAAACAGGATACTTATTAATGTTATAAAGAAAAGTATGTAGCTACTAGAACACTTAACTTTTTATATAGTCCTTTGGTATACAGCATTTTTGGTGATACAAGTGAGACTCTATCTTGAGGTACATGCAATGTTACAAATGGCGCCTTGCTAGGTCGTAGCCATGGACTTAGGTGAAGGCTATTCTAACTGTCTGCTCGGCTAATGAGCAATGCATGCTAACTATCTGCTCGGCTAATGAGCGATGCTTCGTCCGTGTAGTCGCTAGCAATGTCGTCCGTACAACTGGGGCGAGTGCTCGTCCGTATCTCCAGACCTGCCTTGCGGTGGCGCTCGGTCTGCGATCACACAGTGGCGACACGCGGGTCCGACATGTACTAAATGGACCGCGGCCGATTTAAGCTACCACCTAGCAAGTGTGGTGTCTGGCGGTGACACCACATTCCTCCCCCGCAAATCGGCGAACGGTCGTGTTATAAGTCTTCCGCCCGCCGTGGGAAGGACTCCATGTTGACGTATGGGATGAGGTGGGGAGCCTAACAACAGGCGAGGCTGTGCCACCCGCACCCGGCCATTCGGTCCGAGGGGAGCGAGGAAACGCCTGAAAACCTACTCCAGGGTGCACGTCAACATGCGGTGTATGCGCACGTCAAGAGACAGGAGGGGCCGAAGGGTCGACCTTCGTTGCGTCGGGGTACCCGACGCGCGATGACGTCATGTGGTCCGGATCGGGCAAGAGTTCCATGGAAGAGGACAGCTGGTCACGGTAAGCGATCGGCGGCGCGTGACCCAGGGAGGCGCGTAGCGGCTGCAGCGAAGCGTCTACCGCGGGCGGCGCTGGCTGGAGGACAGGCGGCGGCGGCGGCGGCTGTGGCGGCGCGTCGCCATGAGGCAATATGGAAGGCATCGTCGGTAACACCTGGGGATGAGGCGAGCCAGTAAATGGGTCCCCAGGGCGCTGACCGGACGGCACCGTCGCTGAAAGCAGACGGGGAGTGGCAGAACCCGTGCGACGACAGAGGCGCAACTGATTGAGATGCCGACGCACCTCACCAGAGGCCCCCAAAACCAAATACATCGCGCGGTTGAGGCAGCGAAGAATGTGCCCCGCGAGCCAACGCCGTGAACCTCGATAGTTGCGATAAAATACAACGTCGCCTTGAGCGAAAGCAGAAGTCTGCCGCTGCACAGGAACCTGATGCGGCGGATGCAGCAAAGACATCAAGGTTCGATGAGGACGACCGTGGAGCAACTCAGCCAGCGAGCGACCATCTCGGGGCTGAGAGCGATACGAAGACAAAAAGAGCAACAACGCGTCCTCCCGAGAATGCGACTCTTTCCACTTCAACATCTGTGACTTGAAAGTCCGGACCAATCGTTCAGCGGCACCGTTTGACTGAGGCGAAAACGGCGCGGATGTCAGATGTAGAATACCATTGGCCTGGCAGAATGACTGAAATTCTGCGGACATGAATTGTGGGCCATTGTCGGAAACAATAGTCTGCGGAAGACCTTCAATGCAAAAGATAGCAGACAACGTTTCGATGGAGGCAGAGGACGTCATGGAAGACATCCGGACAACAAAAGGAAAATTACTGAAGGCATCTACCAGAACCAACCATCGAGCATTCCAGAATGGACCAGCAAAATGGATGTGCAAGCGTTGCCAAGGGGAAGTGGCTTTTGGCCATGCAATGACTTTCCGCGGCGGTGCGGATGGTTGTTCGGCACACGCCATGCAAGAAGAACACATATTCGTAATCGCAGCATCGATTCCGAACCAAGTATAGTGCTGACGAACAAGTTGTTTCGTTCGCACTATACCCCAATGTCTTTGGTGAAGAAGCCGTAAAACAGAGGACTGTAACGAACGTGGGACCACGACTCTGGACTGATCATTATCAGAACGCAACAACAAAACACCACATCGAACAAAAACTCTTTCCTTGTGAGCAAAAAATAGGCGAACTAACGGGTCCTCGACCCGAGACTTTGACGAAGGCCATTGCGTAGCAACAAAACGCAAAACGGTAGCAAGGACAGGGTCAGCAGCTGTGGCTGTAGCGACACGACGAAAATCAATCGGAAACGATTCGACCACTTTATCAGTTTCCGCATCAATGAACATGCAAGCAAGTTCGGAAGAATCGAATGCTTTATCCTCAGCAACAGGCAAACGGGACAACGCATCGGCGTTTCCGTGCTTAGCAGTGGACCGATACAAGATATCGTAGCGGTACTGCGAGAGGAAAAGAGACCAGCGAATGAATTTGTGCGCTGTACGCGGAGGTACAGGCTTGTGCGGATGAAAAAGCGACGTCAAAGGTTTGTGGTCTGTGATGATGGTAAAGTGACGACCATACAAGAAATCATGGAACTTAGTAACACCAAACACGAGAGCCAAAGCTTCTTTCTCTATCTGTGAATAATTTCTTTGCGCAGATGAGAGCAATTTGGACGCAAAGGCAATAGGGCGATCATGCGAGCCAACTTTGTGCGCAACCACAGCACCGATCCCGAAATCCGATGCATCTACCATTAACAAAAGGGGTTTCTGGGGATCGAATGGCGTAAGGCAAGTATTAGAAAGCAACGCCGACTTCAACTGGCGAAAGGCGCGTTCGCATTCCGTCGTCCAGACGAACGGAACACCCTTACGGTGTAAGCTATGAAGCGGAGCTGAAATAGAAGAGGCATTGCGCAGAAAGCGATGATAATAGTTAATTTTACCCAACACACTCTGTAGCTGTTTCGTATTCTGTGGCGCAGGCAAATCTTGCATGGCACGGAGGTGCTCTGGACTCAGATGTATACCTTGGGCATTGATGACATGGCCCAGGTACGGTAAGTCACGAGCAAAAAACACACATTTGTCCTTCTGCAAGCGAAGACCATGTTGGCGCAATACCTGAAATAATGTTCGTAGGTGTGCTAAATGCTCGTCGGCTGTCTTTCTGGAGATCACAATATCGTCCAGATAGTTCGCAGCAGTAGGGACCGACGCACAAATAGTTTGTAAATATTGCTGAAACAATGCAGGGGCGGATGCACACCCGAATGGCAGGCTTTTGAAGCGGTACAAACCAAGATGCGTGTTAACCACCAAGACGCGCTGGGATTCGGCGTCCACTGGGATTGGCAAGTACACATCTGCTAGGTCCAACTTGGAAAAGTATTTACCCGGGCACAGTTTATCAAAAAGATCTTCCGGGCGGGGTAAGAGAAAAGTTGCAATCACGAGTTGCGGATTCACTGTTGACTTGAAGTCCACACAAAGTCTCAGTTTTCTGGAAGGTTTTGGCAAAATTACTAAGGGCGAGGCCCGGAGAGAAGCTTGCACACGTTCAATTACACCTTGTGATTCTAAATCGTGTAATGTTCTGGCGACCTCAACATGCAATGCGTGAGGAACATTGCGCGCTCTGAAAAAATTCGGTTGCGCGTTTACTTTCAGTTCCAAGTGTGCTTCAAAGTTCTTAGCGCAACCAAGCAACCAAGGCCCGGTGCAAATTCTTCACACAGCCGAGAAACACTGTCTGAAGGCACAGTCTGATTCACTGATAGGACCTGATTTACGATAGACATGTTAAACAATTGAAATAAATCTAAACCAAACAAGTTCACTGCAGGAGAAGAACGAAGAACGTAAAATGACACAAGTTTTGTTTGTCCCTTGTATGTTGCAAGAAGAGTGCACTGTCCTAACACAGGGATCTGCTGTCCTGAATAACTGTTTAACTGAACATTTGCGGCACGCAACGGAGGTTTGCCCAGTTGTTTGTACGTGTCGTGATTGAGCAGTGATACTGCAGCTCTGGTATCGAGCTGGAATGGGATCACTTTGCCATTAAAGTCCAAATCTACAAAAAGTTTGTTGTCCTGCTGACGAAAAGAGCGACTGTCTCGTGAAAATTTGAACTGATACAGGTACAGCATCACTTGCTACTTGACGCGATTTCCGGCGACGTCGACGCACACTTTTTGTGGGACGAACACAGTCATAGGTAGAGACAGTGGCACTGGACGAAGTGGAATTAACTACATGAATGGCCATGGGGGAAGGTTCATGAGCCTGAGTATTCTTGGTTCGATTCCGGCGCGAAGCAAAGGGCCTGGAATGATTGTGATTCTCTGATCTGAGCTTTTTCTGGCAAACACTTTGAACATGTCCTTTCTTATTACAGAAAAAGCAAATAGCTTGGCGTGACGGGCAATTTTCACGCGAATGTCTAGTAGCACACCGCGGGCATGATTTCACTGCATTTGTGTGCTGGCGCGGGACACGTGGTTGTGCGGACGTGCGCGAAGGCTGTTTACAGTTCCTTGCAGCGCGCCCGGCGGGCCGGTTAATGCGACACACAGCTGGCGAAGTTTCAAATGGTTCCTGAGCAAAGTCAAGTGTGTCTTGTCTATCCAATATGTCGATCACTTGTTGAAGGGAGGGATTGACTAGTTTCAATATCTGTTCCCGTATGCGAACATCAGAAACGTTCTGTGCAATTGCATCACGCACCATAGTATCTGAATAAGGAAGGCCACAGTCACATTCAAACGCAAAATCCCTAGTAAGGCCTTGCAAAGTTGCAACCCACTCCCTATTAGTTTGACCGGCTGTACGTTTTGTACGAAAGAAAGTACACCTTTTTGCAACTACATTGACTGTTTCTTTGAAATAGGCGTCCAAAGCCGACAAAATTTCTTCGTAGGACAGAGTCGCTACGTCGCGTCGGAGAAACAATTTCACTATCACACGGTAGGTTTGCACCCCTACGCACGCCAATAAATGAGGCTGCCGCTCGTTACCTTGAATTCTGTAGGCGGCGAGATGAAATCCAAACTGGCTTGACCACTCAGTCCAGGACTCCACGTCTGGGTCGTAGGGCCTAAAAGGCGGTGCAACTGCGAGTTGTGGCTGCTGTAGCGGTGAAGCGGTGGCTGCCGCATCTGTTTGAATGGCACGTTGACCCTGGACGAGCTGTCCAAGGGCATCCAATAACGCCTCCGTCTGCTGATTCTGCAAGCGATAAAATTCGGACAGTACATCTGGCGAAGGCATGACACAAATAAATGTAAGCAATTAGAAAGAACAAGACCCTTTCCGTTGTCTCGTCGCCAACTGTTGTGGCGTAACAAGACAGCTACGCCACACTGAAGTAGCCGAAAGGCACGCGTTATTTAAAGGAGGCTAGATAGGGATCTGAAACAGGATACTTATTAATGTTATAAAGAAAAGTATGTAGCTACTAGAACACTTAACTTTTTATATAGTCCTTTGGTATACAGTATTTTTGGTGATACAAGTGAGACTCTATCTTGAGGTACATGCAATGTTACAAATGGCGCCTTGCTAGGTCGTAGCCATGGACTTAGCTG
Organism: Schistocerca serialis cubense; assembly: GCF_023864345.2. Lineage (NCBI taxonomy): Eukaryota > Metazoa > Arthropoda > Insecta > Orthoptera > Acrididae > Schistocerca > Schistocerca serialis. The sequence goes on from NC_064645.1 coordinate 71,144,927, forward strand.
AAGGCTATTCTAACTGTCTGCTCGGCTAATGAGCAATGCATGCTAACTATCTGCTCGGCTAATGAGCGATGCTTCGTCCGTGTAGTCGCTAGCAATGTCGTCCGTACAACTGGGGCGAGTGCTCGTCCGTATCTCCAGACCTGCCTTGTGGTGGCGCTCGGTCTGCGATCACACAGTGGCGACACGCGGGTCCGACATGTACTAAATGGACCGCGGCCGATTTAAGCTACCACCTAGCAAGTGTGGTGTCTGGCGGTGACACCACACTGTTCCCCTCGCAAAACAGAAAGTTTTGAAACTACTGTATATAAGCCTCTACACCAGCCCTGATTTCTCTTACGTGAAATGTACACTAGCAGCAGAAGAATCGTTCCGCACTCCGTCTGAAATACCGATTCTCTATATTCCTCAATAGTGCCTAACGAAAGGAACGTCGCCTTCCCTCACGGTATTCCCATTCGTGTTCATGGAGCACGCCCATAGTACTAGTGCGCCGACCGAATCTTGCAGGAAGAGATCCAGCAGCATGTTTGAACTGCTTCGATGTCTTCCTTTAATCCGGCCTGAGAGGATACCAAACACTCGAGGAGTACTGAAGAATGTGTCGCAGTAGCTTTCTACACGCCTTCTCCTTTATAGTTGACCGACATTTTCACAAAATAAATCTAATAAGACAACTCACCTTCCCTAATACCAAGATGACTTGCTGCTCGACTTGTTCGTTCCACAATGGGCGGAGGATCATATCGGTACGTTTCTGCTTGGACAATACACCTTTCAGCACAAGAGACAGCGATCTGTGACAGAGCTGAAGACAAAGTACAACACCGATAGCCACAGGCTGTTTCGGAGCACACAGTGTAGCACTCTCTGATGATAATGGGGCTCAGCAGCTGAGTTCCCATGTCATCGCTATGACATCGCTATTGACGATGTCGGTCGGCGTGGGATCATCGATAGTGGAGTGTGGATTAGTGGAAACGTGTCGGCTGGTCGAATGATTGCTGCTCGAAACCTGCACCACGCCACAGATACAGGACGGTGGGGACAGTATTCCCCACTAGTGGACATTCACCTGGACTTCCATGGAACCTGTGGTACTAATTGAAAGCATCATAATAGCAGTGGGCAACGTGAACTTTATTGCTGAATACCAGCATTCCCTTCATGCTTGATATCTTCTCTGAAGACGATGGGATATTCCAGCAGGATAGCCCGCAGTGTCTTAAGGCCAAAATTATGCTACAGGGGTTTCAGTGGTTTGCACATGAGGATAATAAACTAACATCGATATCTTGACCAACAAATTTACCTGACCTAAACACGAAAGAATATATCAGAATCGCTATCGCGCGCCACCTCTTTGCTCATAAACTACTGCCCCGCAACTATAACAGGGTAACCTGTGGGTAAACATACCTCTGGTAACCTACAAAGATTACTTGTCGCCTCTGTGTCACCGATATCCACTGCTATAATTTGTTCGTAAAGTGGGCTACACACTATTCAGAATACGGTACAAATATTTTGATACCTTGGTCCAAATGTCGGCACCAAATTTCAGAGTAGCAATAGAGGAATTATTCATGTTTTTCTCATTTCTTGACCATGTGACCAGGAGAGACTATATGAGATCCAACCACTTTGTTTTAGAGCTCATTTCACTTCAGCCAATCACCAGACGATTTGCCAGGAGACAAGCGTGTCCCAGTTCCTACCACATGGGAGTAGGATTGCAGTCAGGCAGTTACCATGACAAAAAGGGAACAACCCGAAAACCTTGCTCGGAACGGAAGTATTAGAGCTATCATTGGTTTTGGTTGTATTTTCTCACTGTGAGAGTGTTGAGGGGCGATCTGTTTTAATTGCTAAAAACCATTCAAAGGCCAAGATCCATATACATGTTGCTCACAGATGCTTGTTACGTATGTGTGAGCAATATGTACATGGACATGGCCCTTTATACAAGGTGCTCTGCGTTTTTAAATATCTTAGCGATGACAAACGCTTATAATGTGCTACGTATTATCCATTCGACATCATTTGCATGAGGTTCAGCATAAAATGAACACATTTTACTACAAAAATAGTTTAACACGTGAAGATGACAGCTAAGCCTTTTCGAACCGGTTTCTTGAATAACGAATATTTCTTTGCTTTTGAATGGTTTTTAACTATCATTATTTTCTTTTGATACCAAATTACGCGGCGCGGCGTAAAACATGTAAGAGTAAAATCCAATTTTTGCTCAAAATTAGTTGCAGTGTGCTTCACCGCTGTCCAGTGGTAGAGGAAAGTCCTGTCAGCGATTTATTAACAGCTAAGATTGTAGCAACGCCCACGAGGATTTTTTTCGTACTAGCAGAGTAATTTTAGAGTTGTCTCTTACATACGTACATACAGGTGATGAAAGATCATTAGGCCAGTTTAGTGCGATGAGGTACGATACCACAACCATATTGCCGCGCGGGTACCCCCACCTCATTTATCTCAGTCAGTGCGCTGATGCCACCGGTGGCTAAGTCGCTACTAACAGTAGTTTCAACAAGTAGTGCGCAATCAACATTTTCAGAACGTGAATTCTCAGTGTCATTGTTTATCTGAAATTGAGTTTATCTGCTAATAGCGGCTGCCTGTCTCTTCAGTTATTTAACCGTCCATTCATGCCACGTCCGCTGCCAACAACAGCACTTGTGTATTTCGGTGCTCCATATTTCTCGCACGCAATTTGCATTAACGTGCCTTATCTGCCCGCATTACGTTCTAAAGTGTTTATATCAGTTAGATAAGTTTCTAACTGTTTTTCTGCGGAACGCTTGAGAAGACTGACTTTTCTTACAGTAATGACGATAAAAAATTAATGGCAGAAAATACTGTGAATAATTCAGACAAAGTTACACAGACTACCATATACGTTAGGAGAAGACAATGACCGTTTTGCAATGGAAATTTGTGTTTTTGAGTCTCAGGTCCCACAAATGGTATCGAAGGTGGTTTTGACTTCTTGGGAAGTCTTCATGAGATAATCTGTTTAAAAAGAAACAGAAATGGTGGTATTAAGAAACAAAATTATAAAATCCAACTACCTAACGCTAATATACAACTGCAGGCCCTTCAATATATTTTGCATTTACTAGTCAAAGCAGTGGTGGACTATGCCCGTCAGAGACCTGGGACGACATACCTAACTGGAGCCCCTGATGTGCTTAGAAATTGCTCTACCTATAGTGTACATTCTCTACAAAATAAATAATATACGTCTCATTGCCGACAAAAAATCAACTATTTACAACGTGTGTACTCTATACTCTAGTAATTGGGATGTACAAACGTAATATTGTATTCTGCCCACTCGTCTAATATAGGGTGCCTAGGAAGATGCTCTCTCGGTTCGCTAGACAAAAATTCAAGCAAATCGTATTAATTTAGTTTATTACAGTAAGTTAAATTGACAATACCTAACTTTTCGTATTCACAAAGCTGTGTCGCAAGCAAACAACGACATGCAAATAATCATTGTGCTTCGGTATATACAATTTCATTGCAAGCAAAACAATTCAGTTCACAAGTCACTGCTGTAGCGTTTGTATGAAGGCTCGTATTCCACTCCGCCACGGCTAGGTGGTGCGGCGCTTAGATCCTCTTCGTGTAGAGGCCGTTCCTCTCCTGGTGTCGTCCTAGAAAGTGGTTCGTCAGCGGACTACTGGCTGACGTCGTCTCACAGACCCCTCTGCTCTTCCGACCTTGGTCGTCGCGCGCGGCTTTTGTCGTTACCCAGGAACATGTAAGGAAATCCATGAGATAATTAGAATACGAATCAGTATTTAACACAGCAACAATCAGGGACAGTGCAATGATCTAAGAAGAATAGTATAACATCACATTTTATCATTAATGTCTGGAAACAACTAACAATAAACTGAGCTTCATCCGAACAGGCCTCGGGAGGCCCAACGGTACCGACCGGCCGCCGTGTCATCCTCTCAGACCAAGGGCGTCCCTGGACGCCGATACGGAGATCACGTGTTCAGCACACCGTCCTCCCGGTCGTGATCAGTTTTCTTGACCAGAGCAGCTACTTCGGAGACAAGTAGCTCCGCAGTCTGCCTCACAACGGCTGAGTGCACTCCGCTTGCCAACAGCGCTCGGCAGACCGGACGGTCACCCTTCCAAGTGCTAGTCCAGTCCGACAGCGCTTAACTTCGGTGATCTGACGGGAACCGATGTTACCAGTGCGGCAAGGCCGTTGGCTTGGAAACAAAGCTTCTGCAATTATAATATCACCTAGTCCCGTAACGTTACTACAAGATAGCACATATGACTCATATTATTACAGTAAATGCATTCGTGCCTTTATTTTGCTGTACTTCTGAGAAACGTAGTAGAAACCTGTATCATTTGAAGCTTTCAATTGATAAAATGGACAGGTTGGCGAGTCGGTTTTCTTCAGGTGCCTGAGACAAGTTTGTTCCGAAAAAAGTCTTCATGGGTCGGAAAAACCCGCTGTGGTTTAATAGCCTTTTCAGAAATGTGCTACTTAAACAAAGAGCGTTTTGTGACAGATGTAAAGAACTATGCTGACAAAAAAATGCTAAATAAAGCGAAAATGAGCAATGAGAAGAGCACTCAATGACTCTAAAAATAAAATTTGATCAGTCGATCTAACTAAAACCCTTAAGAGGTTTGTGTCTTGCGTAAAATCAGTAATCTGTTCGAAATCATCTATTGAGTCACTCAGTTACTATACTGAGACAGGAAAGAATGATAACAGAGAGTAAGCGGAAATATTGATTTTGGTCTTCCAAAATTGTTTCAACGCGGAAAACCGTAATAGGTCCCTACACTGCACAAATGTCGAAACGGCAGGTACTGAGATAACCAGCCGCGGAACAGCAAAGCGCCTACAGTTACGTACTAGCGGAAGGGCATCAGTTCAAGATGAGAAACTTGTATGATTCTAGAAAGATTAAGTGAAAGGTCTTGTTTCCTTTCGAGTAGAAGTTTATCGTAGTTCGCTGGAGCAACACAGTTTTCCTACTGAATGGAAAAATGCGCGGTTCATTCCAGTTTTCAGAAAGGGTCTAAGGACAGATGCAGACGACCGTTGGTATCAGTCTGTTGTGGAGCTGGGGGACATAATTTACGCTCAAGAATTATGGCGTTTTTTGGAAGCTAGAGTCTTCTCTGTAAGAATCGCAATGTATTCTGCAAACAAAGATCTTGCTAACTCAGCTCGCTCCGTGTCCCCTTGAAATTCAAAGCGGTCTAGATAACGGCGGTCGGGTTGATGCCGTGTTTCTTCACTTCAGGAAAGCATTTGATACCGTCCCGTAATGCCACGTAGTGAAAAAATTCGAGCTTATCGAGTATTAGATGAACTTTACTTCTCGATTCAAGACTTCCTCGCAGACAGAACTCAACATGTCGCTCTTAACGGAAGGAAATCGGCACATGTAGTTTTCGGAGTACCCAAATGGAGTGTGATAGGACCGTTACTGCTTACAATGCATAGAAAGGATAGGAAGATCTTTAATACTGTTCGTAGATAATGCGGTTGCCTACAAGAAAGCAGCAGCGCTAGAAGACAGTATAGATTTGCAGAATGTCCTGCAGGGGCTCATGAATGGTACAGTTCACGCTGAACGTCAACAAATCTAACGTGTTGCTCATACATAGGCAAAGAAATCCACTACTGTACAACTACACTATTGACGACAAATTGCTAGAAATATTATCTACTGTAAAATATCCGGGAGTAACTATACTGAAACACCTTAAGTAGAAAAGGGGCTGACACTGAAGCGTATCTCACGAACACCTGCAGCAATCTTCTGGAATTCGTCAGTTACTTGACTAATAATTTTTTTGAAAATACTGTGGGAGTAAGGTTCCACACTATCGCTAGGGAGTGGATGTAAATGAGAAAGGATGACGTAAAAATTACGTGCCGGTATTTATTTTCTGTCTATGGGTAACTTGGAATTTTTTCAAAGTATAATTTTTCTCTTACGTGTGCTACTCAGTGTGTCAACCATGTCGTGAGAATTAATACTGTGGCGAACCAATGATTTCGATGATTATTGTCGGGTGAGGACATGCAGTAAGCAGTTAGGCAATTCTACATGTATCAGGACATGGTATTTTACCAACCGGACATATTGAACCTGACGATGGCTTTAGTGCTCACGGCTATTTTGCCATATTGCCATATCGTTTACAGACCGTAAGGCCTTCGAATGGAAACAGTTAAATCACCATAAGTATACAGCGATTGCTTAGCGATGCAGCATGTTCTGTGCTATCATAATGTTTCCTGTAACGACAATGTCCCTTTTTAAATCAGCACAAACAGAGATGTTTGCTGAAATCAGCTATCTCCTTCTGACTCAGAGCATCGCAGATACTGGTGCTGAGGCTGGATCACATTGCTTCACTTCCAAGAAGAATATACCCAAATTTAACATCCCGCCGGCAGTTGTGTGGTGCAAAACAGCAGAGAGTGTTGAAACGCTTGGTTAAACCCGCAGCACAAAACAGGTAGTTGAAATTTTGGAAAGGGGCCAAAAATCAACAGCTGTCTGTTACACTCGGACACATATAACTTTATTTAGTTCCCCAAAAATTACAGTGCAAATTTCCGACCTTAATTATCGACTGAATATGTCACACATTATTATAGCCTAAGGGTACATCTTCTTAAATTTTTAAAATGGTTGAAGTCCCATGATTTAAAACATAACTACAATAAATTTTCAAAAGGCAGAAAGTGCAAGGTTTTATCCTTAAATAATATTTCAGATGAACCTGAAGGCCCAAACAATGTAAGACTTCACAAATAATGAATTTTAATTTTTAATTGTCTGAACGGCCACGATTTAAAAACAAAACTACAATAAATTTTCAAAGGCAGAAGGCCCAAAGCTTTATCCTTAAATAATTTTAAAAAGGAGGCTGAAGGCCCAAACAATCTAAGACAGCTGATGCCCCATGATTGAAAAATACAACTGCAATAAATTTTCAAAAGGCAGAAGGCCCAAAGCTTCATCTAGAAAAATATTTTAAATGAGTCTGAAGGTCCAAACAGTGGAAGATTTGACAAGTAAGGAACCTTCAATTTTATAACGGCTGAAGGCCCATTATTTAAAACCCAAGTAAAAGCATACAAATTCAAACCATCGGCTATCAGCCATTAAAATACACAATCAAACACCAATAAGAAAAGACAGTACAGTGAACGGTGCTCAGAAGTTTCCGGGGGTCGGTCTCCACTTGAAATTATCGTTCGCTTAGGGGAGACAGGTGTTCGGCCCAACTATATCCAATCCACCAGCAACCCAAACAAGAGACAGTCAACGGACCCACAGACAAGACAACTTGCTCTCCACCCCACCAGTACTCAAGGAAACCCAATGCCAAAACGTAAAAGGCATAGCCGCCCGCAACCAAGTATGCATAATCTGTCAAAAATACACACACGTGTTGGACAGCGACAAAACATTGAGGAAAGGACACTGCCTGAATTTTAGGTCAGCGGCCAGGGCAGGTAGCTTGAACGCTAAGGCCACAAGGCAGAAAATTCCGCTGTTGCTCTTGGACGTCAAATAACCGAAATAACCTTAAACTTCACCGGATGGTGGGCAATCTTTCCTCAACTCGAACACTCGCTGTTGCTCGCGGGAATACCCCCAACAGCCAACCATGAAAACCAATGGCACAGTGTGAACAGACTATCTTCGGTAATTAAATCACCACTCAACTTTAATGTCCTGGGTCGGTGAGCCATGAACCTCGTAGCAATTGGAACACCTCCCACACACTGCGACACTGTGTAGAGATCGCCAGATGGGCCCGGCCCACTGCGACGCGCTGAGATTTCCTGGCCGATCCACATCAACCAACGGACTCCTCAGAGCCAGTATGCCAACAACATTTAAAATAACTTGTTAATCAATATCACACAAACTACACGCAGTTTCACGAACACTTGGACAAAGAACCAGACAATGCTGATGGGGGTGACTGTACAATAACATGGACGAATCACAACACGGCACACACAGCCAACCCAAAAGGGATTGCCGGCCAAATACATGTCGTCCGGCAAGATCACCGACCGACGACCAGCCAAAGTCGGCGCCACTCAAATCACGTGCGTCGGCAACCGTAGGGTGAGTCATGGCGGTGTGGACGTCACTGCTGCCGCGCCCTGACAAAACTCGTGCTGCGTGCCAACTCTAACACTACCAGGTCCGAACTAACTGTAGGCGCGTTCCAACTGACTGGAAGATCTGAACTCATTCCGAACACGCGACAACCAGGAAGTAACAGAAGTCAGAAAAGTTAATACGCCAGGGCTTATATCGATAGGCACCACTGGTTCAAATGGTTCAAATGGCTCTGAGCACTATGGGACTTAACATCTTAGGTCATCAGTCCCCTAGAACTTAGAACTACTTAAACCTAACTAACCTAAGGACATCACACAACACCCAGCCATCACGAGGCAGAGAAAATCCCTGACCCCGCCGGGAATCGAACCCGGTAACCCGGGCGTGGGAAGCGAGAACGCTACCGCACGACCACGAGATGCGGGCGCCACGGGTTCCGCTCACCATCAGGCAAGGCGGCAACTCAGTGACACCAGTAATAGAAATGGACATAACGAGGTGGTAGTACAGTAATGGCACGAGATATGGCATGAACACGAGCCACGAACAGCTCAAATGGGAAATATATGTGTGCTAGATGTGTCACACATGCATGTGTACAGCATCTCCTCCTAAGCCCATAGATCTATTCCAAGCACAGGTGGTAACACGTGTTACTTAGTATGTGGAAAGAAATATTGTGGGGTAAAAAGCATCAACTTCCAAGTGAGGTCATGGTGGTGGGTGTGGTAAACAGGTGAAGTACATGGTACTGGAAGTGGATACGATTGGCAGAGAGAAGGGTCGAGTGTGGAGGGGGACAGAGGGGAGTTGGGAGAAATTGAATGGAGAGGTGATAGGCCAGAAGATGTACAGATAGTGGAGGGAAGAGGATGTGGAAAGAGAGAAAGGGTCTGGAGGAGACAGGCAGAGAATGGGGAGGGAGAAGATCGGCAGAGGAAGAATGGAGGAAGAGATGGACTAACACAACAAAGCAACAGATAAGTAGAGGACAATGCCTGGATTCTCATACAGTATGTCCACAGCTATGTGGGACTGTCCAAAGACCTCTGTTAAAGACAAGAATCATCTACCTCTTTTTGCTCACTAAATACCGTTCTTTACTATTGCTGGAAGAGGAACAATCTCTGTCCAACGTCATAGGTGTCTCTGACCAGTCCAATTACTTTACCATTGATGAGCGGTTGTATTTGTTAACGATTTTCTTATGGGACAGTGATGCATAAAATTTGGCAGTTTCTTGTCTAAACAGCGGTTTTATTCGTCTTGTCATTGGAAATAATAAAATTCTTCTTATAGTGGCGGTTATGGCGTTTTGACTAATGTTCATTACGTCTCTCAGATAACAGCTGAAAAACGATAGTCCATAGTATCCGAAAGTTATAAAAACAGTTGAATAAAGTGTTGTTATATGTTACCTACACATAATATGGAAGTAAGTAATGTGTTTAAAAACGTGTGAGAAGATACTGCTGAAAACAGGACCCGCAGTTGATCGGTTCTATGAGCTATGCGCGACCTTAAACCGTCACTGTGGCTGAGTGCTACATCTCACACAATAGACTCGTGCGGAGCTGACTACCTGTGAAACTGCCACACGATTCGTAATGTAGCTTATTAAACGCATCTGCACAATGGTTTCGGCTCGAGCAGCCCATCGAGTGAGGGGTCCGTGTTGCGGCGCCAACCAGTCGCGGAGCTGCCAGCCGCCAACTGCAGCCGCCGCTGCGGAGGCGGCGGGGGCGGACGTGGAGGCGGAGGCGCCGCGCCACCACAATGGCCCTCAATCACAGGTGCGGCCATTAGGCCACAATAGGCCGGCGATGAGACGCGATCGCCAATCGCGCCTCATTGAGGCCCGCCGCGTCGATCTCGCTGATCACCGGGCCGGCGGCCGCAGACGTGGCCGCTGCGGGTCGGTCGCCGGCAGCTTGATGACAATCAGGCAGCGCCTAATCGCCGCCGAACGAAATTACGCCCGGGGCCACGAACTGGCCACTGCCGCAGCGACTGCACAAACCTCTAAACGTCCGTTGCATTTCTTTTCTCCATCTGTATCTACCCTGTAGAACCCACCTTCGGCGCCTACTCTACGGTGAGCCTGTACCACAATCTCACACCACCTGCCCCATCCCACTCACGAGTGGCGCGTGGGAAGAACCACTGTCGGTAGATCTCAGTTGGAATCCTAACATATGTAATTTTCTCGTTGCAGTCATTTCCCGAGATGTAGAGAAAGTTGGGTAATATCGGATAGCATGTTGTATCAGAGAAGAGATTTTACTAAACTGTAGCGCTGGTGAGACCACATGTTACCCTACTGGAGGAACAACTGCATTCTCTTCACAGTGAATCACAACAAGAGAGCATTTTATTAGTTCCTACTAGAATTTATTAGTTACTACTGAAGATTTTTTGCATGAAAGTATGTGCTCATTGCTGTGTTTTGTTTGCAAGTAATACTAATTTCCTTTTCTTCAGATACAACTCATCTCTGTATCTTGTAAGTTATAAGATAGTCTTCGTCAAATAATAACAGTGGCAATGTTAAACTACTACAGTGTTACTAACGGTTTGCATCAAACAGACCAATTTATGGTTCTACCACACAAAATGTATTATAAAACTTAAGTTTTAAGGGGATTTTTCTTTACTAGATATATCTAGAAAAATTAGCACACAAATGCGATGAAAATACCAAATTGTGGGACACAGAAAAGTCAGAGTTCTAGAATAGATAATCGGGTAAGTGAGTGACCGCGAGCCACGGCGCTTCCGAAAACGGCGCTGCCGATGACTCTCCGCGCCACTACACATTCTGTCGAAGGACAGAACTGCCCACAGAAAGCATCTCTCCTATATCGCCAGCTTCCACCAGATTTACAGAGCGCCCTGGACGATTTCGAGGGATGCAGTGTACTGGTATAATTCGCGTTTGTGCTATCACAGGGCTCGTTGGTGTAGGGGTATGATTTCTGCTTACTGTTCGAAGAAGTACTTTACTTGGCAGACTTAAAACCATGCTTCTTCTATTCTTCTTCTTCACTTCAAGGAGTAGACTTACAGTCTGTTATGACTTCACAACACCCAACTTTTCGTTGGGCTTCCTGTGTCACCCTTTCCTTTAGGTCGGTAGTCTGTTACTTGTCTATTCTTTCTGCCTCCATTCTTTCAGTATACTTCTCCCACTTTGTTATCCCATACACTATTACGTAATTCATGCAAAATATATTTCGTTCTTTCCCTGTTTCAGACTTCTTTATTTGAGCCTTCATAGTTGTTTTACGTGAAAACCAAAAATTGGTCATGAAACCTATTTAAGCGAATAAAAAAATTTGTACAGTATCATTCAGTGACAAACAGGAACCAGTTGTGTACGTAAGTGTCAAAAAATTATGTAGCCATAGCCAGCTTACGCCTTTGAGTGGAAGTAAGTTCTTAAGTTTATTCTTCAAGTACGGAGAGCACCTGGCAATAATGCACTGGATAAGTGAGACAAGAAATCAGCAAAGACTTTTACTATCGTTTTATAAAAAGACTAACACTGCACTCTGGGGAAAGATTTATCCAGTAGTTCTCAGTGAGCTCAGAGCTTCAGACAAGCAGTTGACATAATTTTTGACAAAATAGGGGGATTGTTCGATGAGTTCATGTTCGTAACCATTTAATGTCCAATTAAAATTCTTTCCAACAAAAATGACTCTCCGTCACAATGCTTCAAAAATTTAAATGTCCGAAATGCAAAGGGAGGAAAAACATTTTAAAGAATCAGCGAACATATATTCTTACGGCATAGAATTTATTGATACTATTAAAGCTTCCCATGTGTAGGATTCCTCCACACCTACGTTCAGCAAATTACAAGAGCAAACCTCTCCCAGGAAGTAGCTCCCAAATTAGTTTTAAATGTATCGCATTTGTTCCCTTAAGAATGAAGCGTTGAGTTCTGTCTCCTAGAACATGCTGAGCCTCATCACAAATCTGATCCGGCTAGCTCGAATTTTGTCCACTTGATAGATGACAGTGAGGAACTTTGCCCTTTTCTACATCACCCTTAACTCCATATACGAGTTGAGAGAGCTGAAGTTCGCTCCATCTCCTTGGGCAGAAACCATGTTGATTTTTTTAGAGGAAAGTTTTATCCTTGTCGGAAAACATCACAGTGTTTAATAAACGATTTTTCATAATTCTACAACTGACTGATTTATTGACATATAGTTATATGTGTCTCTTCGAAAATTCTTCTTTATACCAATAGCTAGTTCCACTTCGTTGCTGCAGCGACGTACGAAAAACTACTGGTAGAAACTCATAGGTGAGGGCTGTTGACTCCTGTTTCCGGTTCTTCGGCCGACGCTTGTTTCATGATCATTCGGGCTTTTCACCAGAACGAGTGCCTGGCATTGTCAACGTTTCACCCTCCATTGCTAGTGGTGGACTGGAATCGAGCTCGCGGCCGCAGATTATATCTACCTGGCGCGCCAACGTCCAAGGACTTTTCCTTGGCCATTTCTAGTGCTATTCTCGCATTGCTACCTGCAACGGTTGTTTGCTGCAGCACGGATAATCCAAAATCCTTTCACAATTCAGGCTTACTTCTTTCTTTTCGAAGATTATAGGTCTTATCAACAGCAAGAACTTCCATCTCTGTAAATTTTACTACGCAAAAGACACAGCGCTCGCTCAACCACAGCCAATTTCTTCACTTGCCCAACCTGCAGTGCCACTCATGGTCGATGATCCTGGTGTTGAATGATGGTCCAGTCGCTCAAACATAGGCTTTTCCGCATGTACACAGTATGCGATATATTCCCGACATTGGAAGTGGGTCGCTTTTCTCCTTTGCTGATCTGAGATCCTCTTGGATCTTGTTTGTCGGTTAATAAATAGTCTTTGCACCGTGTTTGCACAACATACTGACGATTCTGCCAGTCCCTCTGGTAATGTATCGCAGAAAGGACGTACACTACATTTCTTTTTCCGATATGTCACTTCCCCGAGTTTTTGACTCTGTGTGTAATTGGAGGAGTACCCATCGCTCCTCAGATCTCATTCCCGGTGTTGTGTTTCGTGTCTGGCGTGCTGCGGCTCACACTTTCATCTTTCTCACGTTGTGAGCATATTAATCATGCCTCTTTTCTGGCTCGGGTGGAGATCTGATAGTTTGTGCAGGTATCGGTACGTGTGTGTTGGTTTTCGATACAAGCTGTGTCGCAGGTTTTCCCATCCCTGGTCACCAGCACGTCTAGGAAGCTGTTTGTCTTTTTCTACTACCATGGTAACTTTATGTTGGCATGGATGTTGTTCAGTTGTCTTAGGAAATCACCGAGCTTTTCCTCACCATGGCTCCGCATAACGAAGCTGTCATCGACGTTTCGTACCACACCTTAGATTAACAGGGTAACAAGTTCAGTGCCTAATAACGACACTAATAAGATACAAATCAGGTTTACTTTCAATACAAGCTGTGACGGTCATGAGCTTTAGTTACCTTTCATATTTGACGTGGTGAGTTGATGTAAGCCGAAAATGCCTTTTAGCGACGAAAACACCGTTTTCAACACCTCACTGAGTTTGAACGCTTTCGTGCCACAGGGCTACGAGAAGCTGGATGTTCATTCTGTGATATTGCAGAAAGACTTGGCAGGAATGTAGCCACTGTACATGACTGCTTATTGCCGTGGTCACGGGAATGTACGATCGGAAGAAGACCAGGCTACGAACGGCCACGGGGAACTACTATTCGGCGTATGGCTGTGGCGAATCGTACTGCCTCTACAGCAGTAGTTTGAGCAGAAGTAACACCGCAATGACACAACAAGTGTTGCAAATCGGTTACTTCAAGAACGGCTCAGAGCCAGACACTCTGTAGTGTGCATACCACTGACCCCATACCACCGCCAATTGGGAACCCTGTGGTGTGAGACGAAAGCATATTGGAGGGTTGGTTGGAGGTCTGTTGTGTTCTCTGATGAAAGTTGGTTCTGCCACTGATTGTTGGTTTCTTGTTAGAAGGAGGACAGCTGTGGGCATGCAACCAACCTATGTGCGTCCTAGGTGCTCTGGATCTACACGTGGCGTTATAGGCTGCCTTGCGATTCCGTATGATAGTGGGAGCACTCTCGCGGATATCCCACTCAACATGAATGCAAAAGTAACATGTTTGTCTGGTGATTCGACCTGTAGTGAAGCCATTCATGATCAGAATTCCAGTTTGCAACAAGATAACGCTCGACCACATATCTGTGTTTCAACCCAATATGCTCGGCAGAGGGCCGACATGTTGCCTCGGCCTGCTCGATCACTATATTTGCCTGCATTCGAACAAATGTGTGATATAACTGGACAACTACGCCATCGTCATCCACGAACAGTATTAACCGCCCCTATATTGACCGACTATGTACAACAGGAATGGAAGTCCAAGACAAAAACTCACGTTCAGCACTTGTACAACATAATGCATGCACGTTTGCATGCATGCACTCAACTTTCTTGCTGTTACGCTTGTTATTAATGTACCAACATTTCACATTTGCAATGACATATGTCACGTTTACATTAACCTACGATATTACAATGTTTATCATTTAAATATGATACATAGACAAACGTTTTCACGATATTTCATACCTCTCCATTAATTATTTTCTGGTGTTGTGATTCTTTTTCGGTTAATGTATGTGGAGCAGGCGATTCCAATTGTCAATACAATTTTTTTTTGTTTACATCGCACATTTGTGATACTGACACCAACAGTCAGCTTCAGGTCATTAAAATATTATTACAGGGAGTAACTCGTCATATGCAGCACAGTCAATTACTGAGTCAATACCGACGTGAAGATGACTGGTTGAGCACTCAAAACTGCCCACATAATTTTATTCAGACAAATTAATTTAATGCTGAACAGTCTTAGGACTTTTAAGTCACATTGCTTCGAACTGAACACGAGATACCCAGTTGTGTAGTCGTCTTACTTATGTATTGAAATAATCGCTGACTGATCATCCATTTTCGCAAGACTATTTCATTTACGTTGATGAAGATAGAGAGTGGGTTGAGTTTTAATGAACACGTGGTAAGTAAAGGTTCTCGTTGGTACCAGTGGTCGGTGAGAGGCCACTTCACGCAGCAGACTCACTTGGATGCTCCTTTATTACCTGATGGGCGTCGAAAGTAGACAGCGATCATACTGCAGTATAAAGCGTTTTGCTTTCTCTACTTCAACAGCTGCCATTCAGTTACATCTGTGCTCCGTGATCATCGCTGACAGTACAACGCTACAACCCCTACAACTGAAATCATTCGGTGATGCCATCAGCAGTTTCGAAACATTGGAAATTTCCGCAAGGGAAAATCTCTGAGGCCCCAAAATGTGCTCGTTCATGATGGAGAGCACACTCACCAGTTTTGCACGTGGTCCACAAAAGTTTACTCGTCAAAGACGCCGAGGGATAGCTATTTCTCATGTGTCCATCTCATGTTTGGCGGAAACGTGTATTTCTTAACCCATACACGACTCAACTGCTACATGCCCCTCAAGATAGTGATTAGCAGCGTAGCCCTTACTTTACTTTTATATGCACATACCGTCGGAAAAGCGATTGATACTTTTTGACAGAACTTATGCATCAGCCGAAACTACGAATTCAATAACTTTGATGTTCTGAACGTAAGTTGATATGCATCCTAAATTTTTATCTCCATGTAGAATCTTGTGAAAACGGATGAAACTGTACATTTCGCTTCAATTCTACGTAAAAGGAAATATCATCCGACGTATTCGAACCGTTAACTCCCAACTTCTTCTGCATGTTCAACTACACTCCCCAGCTACCTTATAATGCCCTGTGAGGGATGTTACCGGTACGAATATCATTTCTTTCCATGTCTCTTCCATTCGGAATGAGCTCGAGTTTCTCTGACTTTCCTGTCATGGTCAATTTGCGAGACGCCATTGAGTCCAAGTAATATGCTCCTTGATCCATCGCGGAACGTTCTTACACGAATCGTTAACATTAAACATTCCGTGACTTAGCAATACTACCTTTTTGTGCCTCCTTCACTTAAAAAAAGGGAATGTCAGACGTCAAACGCCACTTTTCTTTGGATCTCCTCTTTCTCCTCGATCAAAACTTAGATCATGGAACGGTTCCAGGTATACGATCAATAACGCGCTTCATTTTGATGATTTTCAGTGTTAAATTCGAAGGCCTCTTTTGTAAGTCTCTTAATAATCGGAAATTTTATTCAATTGCCCTTTCATGTAGATCTCCCTGCCCCTTATTGTAACATATCGTCGATCTCTTCGCTACATAATTCGCCAAATGAAGCGACCAATCAATTTGTGTGGTATCGTGTAGAGATCGCGTTGCCACAACAAAAACGGCAACACGAATCGACACCACATACATTAGCAATGGTTCACTCAATTCCGCCACAATCAATGGGAGCCAACCCAAGAGACATTTTCCCTTTCACTGTAGCAGCGCCCCCGTGCTAGGTCAAAATACTGTCGAGGATGCAACAGTTCTCTCGTCAGTGACCTCGGCTTCAGCAGTCAATACCATCTAGTAAAACAGTGTCAGTCGAAGTCTCAGAGGAACATGTATTAATGTTGAATGTAGTACTTCAAGAGAACATTTCGTCATGGTGTGCTTCAAGTACTGCTTTCTTACTCAATGACAGTCGTAAATATTCTGCGCTCTCCTGTGACAAAGAAGTGTCTCCAATTAAGTAAACCATTCTATTTATTCATGTAGTAAAGTGCACTATTATTTGATCTGCTGTAGTTAAAAATCAGCCATCTCATAGAGCACTCAAAGGATTCACAACTGTGGCCAAACGATTTAAGTTTCTTCTGATCACAAGAATTTGAGTTATTTGTTGGTCTCCATAAGCGACGCACCTACTCGCTCAACATTCCTTGCTGTAGTTCCTGCCTACCACAGACCTGTTCCTCGGTATGTTTTACGAATCGTGTGAGATTCTGTGATTGTGTGGGTCACTATCAGTAAGGTGAGGGCGAGTGTCATTTTGTACGTTTACATTTCACGACGTGCCAACAATTTCAGACCTTTTATTCGTTTCTTTTATAGTGTTAGCAAGGACGCTGATAACCTCGCCGTTGAGCACCAGTAAATCCAACACACACACACACACACACACACACACACACACACACACACACACACACACACATACGCACCACATGCTTTTACGAGTCGACGGCTTTTATTCAAATACTGCAGGTGCAGTGTTCCGGAAATGCAAGTCTTATTTCGGCCCCAGTAATACATGACGTGTAAGCTCTGACTACAGAGAATTAATTTTATTTGCTCCTAATTATCTAGTTTACTGAAGTATGTAGCTTGGTACTTCGGTGCATCTTAATCCAGTCTTTGAATCAAGCCTCTAAACTCCACGCTAAAACTAAAATTCGGTAATTGGTCTTCTTTCCAAAGACGGCAACAAAATATCCGCTCAACGTTTTATGTTAGCACGTGTCTGCTTCTTTCCAAGAAATTTGTTCTTCGATAATCTATTGTTTACACTCAAAAGGCAATTAGACATTTACTGATAGGAAATTGTATGCTACTATTGCCTTTACCGTTTTCTAGTATGGGCCTTCGCGTCACACACAGTGCATTGTGATAATAATATTCCTGTGTCAGACTGGCACATATACGTTAACCTACATCTATATGCATAGTCTGCAAACCAGTCTGAAGTGAATAGCAAACGTCACTCCGCATTGCACAACATAACAGACTTTCGCCCCATTCTATTTCTCGCGTGGAGCGCTCTAGGAATGAGTGTGTAAACGCCTTTTCCTCACTTCAATTTGGTTACTCTTGCCTTCAGTCTTCTTCCGAGGGTAATATGTAGGTACAGTAGAACACCCCTAAACTCCTCGCTTACTGATAGTTCTCGAAACACGGCAAGTAGCCTCTAGCGGGAAGGTTTTTCAGAATTAAAATGACAGACTGTCATGAGGTGGTGGTGGTGGTTAGTGTTTAACGTCCCGTCGACAACGAGGTCATTAGAGACGGAGCGCAAGCTCTGGTTAGGGAAGGATTGGGAAGGAAATCGGCCGTGCCCTTTCAAAGGAACCATCCCGGCCTTTGCCTGAAACGATTTAGGGAAATCACGGAAAACCTAAATCAGGATGGCTGGAGACGGGATTGAACCGTCGTCCTCCCGAATACTGTCATGAGGTTTGACGACCTGTGACCCATGGTGCCTTCTTTGAATATACTCAATATCACGCAATTTTGTCATATGATGACATGGTTGGAGACGGTGGCTGTTATTTCAAGAAGCTGTCTCAGCACCATCAACATACTCAATATACCTTGTCAGTTCTATTTAACATTGATCATTGTTCTGAAGTGGTTTAAGATAATATGATTTTGAGACTGTCAGAGATGTATTATAAATTATCGGTTACGAAAACAACCAAAATGACAATAATTATTTATTTGAAAAAGGTAACAGGTTTCGTCCATTATGCTCGCCATCTTCAGATTTAACGCACCATATAGTGGCGGCTGGCTGCGCAAGGAACTCTTGCGTGAAGTCAGCAGTACACAATCGTGATTTCACGATACTGTTCCGTGGAGCTCCAGCTGCAGCCATGTAGTGCGTTACATCTGTAGATGTCCAGGATAAAGCCCGAAACCGGTCATCACTTTTAAACAAATAAGTATTGTGATCATGAGTGTTTTATTAATGAATGGTTCTGGGATTTGTTACAGACGTGTTTAGTGAACCATTTCCTTTGTAGTCTGATTCCTCTTACGAGGATCTCACAGTGAATAGAGGCGTGCCACCTAATTTAACATGGACGGATCCTTTGAGAGCATTTCGTGTCACATCGGCCGAAATGTTTACACCCATGTATGAGACGACGTATTAGTTTATTATAACGCAAACGCTACTACTATCTTAGCAACTTACGATAATGTAACTCTTCAGGCTTTCCCGGCGAGATCTTGATATCTGGAATAATGGGGTCTACTGCCGGATGTTTGCGTCGCTCTGGCACAATATGTCGGCCACGTAACTCGTTGCCCTCTTCAGGTGTTACCCGAGACTGCCGTCTTGGAAGATCTTGTCCGGTATTACTGGACAAGATCCACCAAAAGAGCAGTCTCGGATAGCACCTGAAGAGGGCAACGAGTTACGTGGCCGACATATTGTGCCAGAGCGACACAAACATCCGGCAGTGGACCCGATTATTCCAGATGTCAACATATGATAATTCTACTCCTGTGAACGTATATTAATTTGACAGTGATCGTTGAGGTGTAGGGCTAGTTTCGTTTATCTACGGATTTCTATTGAAAGAAAGCAATAGCAGAACAAATGGCGATCCAACTATGGTTCTATTAGTAGTCTACTAAACTGTAGTTACGTAAAAGGAAACGGTTGAAGTCTAGTTACGCAAAATTATAACACTTCTGCCACGGTTAATAAAGAACGTTAACTATAGCGATTCACTTTACTTGATACATAAGTTATGTTTTGCTAATAACATACAAGACACTGGCGCGATTTAGTAAGTAATATGCTAGTAGTTTGATATGACCTGCACAAGACGAGTATTAATACGTTTAGGCAACAAGTGGCTCTCAATAAAATTTATTATCTATACATTACAGTAGGAAGCTAATGATCATTATCTTTCCGACAAACCTGTATGGAATGTGTAACATACTATCCACTATAATGTCGACATGGCATGTGTGATACAACCCTAATGGAACAGGGCGTTTAACAATAAGAATTTTAAAACTCGGGAGAAGTCAGTCTTAACTGGAAACTGGTCATAAGGGAAAAATAGTACTTAATGCGATGTTGGCTATTAAATTTTCTTCAAAGCAATTGCACATCGTTCCTCCTTTTCTCTAATTATGAGAAATTTCAGTCACCTTGTTGAAGTAACTTTGTCGGCGGTTGTGTGAGGTCTTCCTACAGTGTAAATTATGGACAAAACGCGTCAGTTAAGAAAGCTGCTGCAAAATTATTTGATTGCGCAGAAAACACGGTCTGGCCAATCGGTTGTATTGCCACACCGAGAGAGGGATTTCCACTGAACTCTAGGACAGAGATCGCGGAAGTGAGAACGTCACTTCGAGACATCAGAGTAGCCACTTACCAGTGAGACGCGACAGCAGAGCCTTGACTTGGAGGCCTCAGACGAGAGGCGCCGGTGATGGCCACGGTGTGACTTGGAATCTGATCTTCTCTGCCTCTCCGGCTCTGACGCTGCCGAAAGACTCGGAAAGGCCGCCGCTTCCGCGTCGCACACCCGGAGACTCTGGCAGCCGAACCCAGAGCGCATTCAGCCGCAGCCCAACGCATGCTCGCTAACTGGTTGCACTTCAGGGCTCTCATGAAAGTCCGCCTGCCTGTTCGGTTTGATTCTCATCAAACACAATTTAAAACCCCGCCAACGACAAGGAGAGCCTTTTGTTAATGATAATCGACAAATTACGATTTAATTTCATCAGCAGTAATAGAAAGAGCTTAAGTAGTTTGTATTAATGACCTAGTATTAACCTAGTATTAACAGAATAAGAGGGAAAAGAAATCGTTGTATAAACGTACAGCAGAAGAAAGCACATCAGAATTTTCTAAAACAATGTCTGTCTCTACTTTTATTAAAAGCTTTGTAAATTGGGATTTATGGGAAAACAACGTCTAAACGCTCAGAGCTCAAGTGATGAAGTGTCTGAGTAGTAGACCACACGGACTGTTCGGACCTTTTGGATATACCTGACACTTGTCGTATTTGAAGCTCAGTGACGCCACAGCGACTTCCTAAAACAGTCCAAGTATTTCTCAAAAAAACTCGACGAAAACGGCTCAGAGGACTAGAATAATTCCGAATGCTCTTAAGTATAAGATAAGTGTAAATCAGTAACACAGTCTTCTGTTGCTGAGAGCGTAAGCTGACAGGCTATAAACTGTAAGTACCTAAATCGAGTCTCGCTAGTAGAAATATCCCTGTGCCTTCTTTTAAATTCCATGGTTTTAACAAATAGAAATGTTGATTAAGAAACAGTGCTTCAAAATTTACTAAACAAATGTAACGTTCTGATTTATTTAGTTATTGGTCATAGGAAGATAAACTAAATATCTAAATGTTAATTTGTACTACAATAGTGAAGCTATGTCAACGTAGATAAATTATTTTTTTTTAGCTTGTATATTTAGGATCAGGTTGTTTTTATGTCACTTTGGCACAGTTAGCTACTAATGAACTCTGCAATAGTGTAATAGTATGGACTATGAGTTGCTTTCAATAATTTTGTTTTTTATTGTGTTTATCCCATTACATAGGATAAAGATTCCTGCAGATTGCATAGCCTACAGTCTTAGACGCTGTGATCGATTATTACATATAAATATCAAAGTGATAAATTACTTGAATATGTATCTTTTGTGTTGGTTAATATCTTTGCACACTCTGCACCTATTATCATAGGTTTTTTATCATTATTTAAGATTGCTGGAATGTGATATCTAGAATACAGTTTTAGTTTTGCTGTAACTGTGATGTTGCTGTAAGTACTGTTACTGCCCCCTCATGCTTTGGTGGCTCGTAAAAAACATACAGTCTCCCCCTGATCTTCCGTCCCCCCTTAAAAAAATACATTCTTCCTCCGTTCTTCACTCGCCCCTCCTCCCCCTGCAAATACACAACACATCCATCACTTTGATCTTGTGATATAGTGTTTTGACACGATACACAAGTATTATAGCTAGTAAATAGGATTTTAATTTGTTTCTGTAATTGTCTTTGTGAAAGACTGTAACAAACGACATCTTAATGGGAAGCATGGGATTGGCATTTTGTAATGTGTGTACAATAATGTCTTGGTTGCTATAATTCTGTACTCAGAGAAACTTCGTTTCTCAGTTATCATAGCTTATCGACTATGCTGTGCTATCTAATTTTAAAGCTGTAGCCGGCCGGGGTGGACGATCGGTTCTAGGCGCTACAGTCTGGAACCGCGTGACTACTACGGTCGCAGGTTCGAATCCTGCCTCGGGCTTGGATGTGTGTTATGTCCTTAGGTTAGTTAGGTTTAAGTAGTTCTAAGTTCTAGGGGACTGATGACCTCAGAGGTTAAGTGCCATAGTGCTCAGAGCCATTTTTTTAAAGATGTAAACAATGAATACCTATGTTTTGGTTTATATACCAACGTTCGATTTGTGATTATATTTGAAGTAGAGACTAGTTTCGTTTAAACGTGACAGTGGCGCCATCTAGCGCCTGTTATTGTAAATTATGTAGTTCCTGTTTAGTTTCCTATGTTTCTATATTATGTTCATGCCTTCTAGTGACAGAACGGGTTACCAGGCAAATGGAGAAATGTTATGTTACCAAGTTAGTATTGTGTCAGTCCTACATAAGAGTACAGTGTGTTTTGAGATTCTTTTTTCGAAACATAGTAAAAATATGTGCTGCATTCCACATGGATGCTTGGTGTGCTTGATACACTTATGCTGAGGTTATTATATGTGTTTATCTCATGGAAATTTGCGCCTTGATAATGGTTAAATACAGATATATGTTTTTAATTTTCAGACGTGTGAATTTATACTAGCCATACCATTGTTGTGGTACAGCAGGCCACTTTGCAAGAATTTTTCTCAACTTTTAACCTGGTGGAGTTTTTATCTATTCTGTATTAGATCATGGAGCGAACGGTTTGGCATGCACTTGTAGTGACATGGTTGTGCCACCGTTGCCTCTGTTGCCAGGTCTCTTTATTAACTCGTAATTATTGTCAGATGTATGGTCATAATTCCCATTATAGATTCTCAAACTGATGTTTCACAACTGAAAATGGCGTACTTCGTTGAAACCGGTAAAAAATATGTAACCACATTTTTTAAAGAAAAAATTGAGTACTGTGATTATGGCTTCGCTATTGTAGTGTCATATAACCATTGAAGATGTATTATGGCCACACTCCTCACGACAATTACTTCGGAATATAAAGACTACAAATTTACACAGACATGCAAAATGCTTAATTATTAAACTAAGAAAAAATTATGTACGTCAGCAGTACTGTGTACTCTCGAGGATTGAATATGAATTTTATTTTGCATCTGACGTGTAGAATTTTTGCAGCAGTTTGTAATTTGTTGTGGATACTGGCATTTCCACGCAAATTATGGCTCAACTTTCCTTAATTAACATTTATACTTAATGATAAATATGAAATTTAAATAATCTTTTAAAGCATTAACAGCGAAAATTCACCAAAAAATACAAATACACAAATTTAAATTTTCAGCGTTTCGCGGTACACGTTCACCTACATTTTTTCCGCTGATGATTGCGTTAAGAATTACACAAGTCTCAGAAGTCTTCTCATATTTAAATGTCAGCTTTTCGTGGTTGGCCGGCCGGATTGGCCGAGCGTTTCTACACGCTACAGTCTGGAACCGCGCTACCGCTACGGTCGCAGGTTCGAATCCTGCATCGGGCATGGATGTGTGTGATGTCCTTAGTTTAGTTAGGTTTAAGTAGTCTTAAGTTCTAGGAGACTGATGACCTCAGAAGTTAAGTCCCATAGTGCTCAGAGCCATTTGAACCATTTTTTTTTTCTAGGTTGTTTGAGAATTGCATCACGCTGCTTAATTAAATTGATGCCCACACACTGAGCCTCCATCCCTATCGAGAAGAGCCAGTCACTACGTCTCCCTGTGTAACTGTTTGTAGAGCAAAAACTTAACAACAACCATACTTTAATCAATTATTAATAATTTTTCTTTAATCTATCAGTTTCGGCACTTAACTAGTGCCATCTTCAGGCCTCCTTGCATTAGAACAGCATGTTAGTATAGGAGGTAGTGTACGTGTGGTGCATAACACAAGACAATAAATCAGATACAAAGCAAGACCAGCAAAAGTCGCTACACTATACAAAATGTAACACAAAGTATAACACCCCAACGACTAACTTAAAGTCAATTAAGACAGAATATCATAATATGAAGCAGGGGAGAGCTATCTTGGCAAATACGACATCTTTGCCGATAAGCTAAAACCAAGAAGTTTTGATAACAACAACATTATACATCACTGAGAGTTTTTGTTATGAAAAGAGGAGGAAGAGACCTCAGATTTAATTAATGGACAAATATTCAGGTGATAATTGCAATTAATATCTTGGAAGGTAAGTCCAAGGTGATGTTAATCAGAGATAACCTTTATGTGGAAGAGAGTTATAAGCGCAACGAAGAAATTCTATACGCCTACAATACTCTTCCACAGAAGAAGTCTCTTGCTGGCTCTCGTCCTGTAAAGACGTGCGAGAACAATTCTTGTCTTAGTTATTGAGAGTACGGAACGCGACGAGATTGTTTTGCGTTCAGAAGTGTTTCTTGCGTGACGTGATTCATGAATTTCGGAAACTGATTTTCTTAGCAGAGACATGAACTGATAGACGTGTTTAGCCGTGCATAACGGGTTAATTGAACTTTATTGACGAAACTAGTGAATATTGGACTTGACTTTCAAAAAGTGGAAACTAAAAGAAGAATGGATAGTATATCAAAGGACTACACTCAACAAGTCGTAACTTCATGTTTTACATGAAGGAGCGTTGTTTCCTTTTTAGAATTAGAATTTTTCTACCCTGTATGAAGAAAGAAATGCACCCCTCTACTAGTTCATGTTTTGATTTTGATCATTTCATGCATTTGATTGGATATGTAACATCTCATACTTTTTGTGGCGTCTTTTAGATGTCTTTTGCATGTAATGTGATAATTTATTGATGCCAAAAAATATGTGAAAACGTTCCGGTATAGTGTCCTTCGTGTGCACATTTAACTATTTATATTCCTTTATGCCAAATTTTGTACCGTGTAGCTAACTTTCCGGTCTTGATCTGTATCTGTATTATTATCTGCGAATACACCAGAGATACACCACATCGATACTTGTGGATGTTATAAAGTACAGAACCCTAAGGATGGCACCAGTGAAGCGCCGAAACTGCTAGATTAAGGAAAAATAAATAAGAAGTGATTGAAATGCGACTGTTGTTTGGTTTTGGTTCTGTATATATCGTATAATCAGTCACTTTCCACTGTCCATGATAGAGCGAAAAAGACTGAACTGCATTATGAAAAAAGATGCTACATTAATCCACATGGAAAACTCTATAAAGTTATTAGCCACAAGTAACGGGACCAAAGAAAATTAACACAGTTTCAATGATTAAACAGTAGAAGAATTTAAAAGAGTACAGTGCCGTAGACAAACTGGGAGGCAAGTCGTGAAAAGGCATGTAGACAGATGGAAACATATTGAAATTGTATCAAGATCCAACACAATAGAAAAGAGACTACAGTACTATACATATCCTTACTTCATGGTGCGGGTGCTTCCTGTAAAACAGAACAATGTCGCCACTCTCGACTGTTTGGTTAATAGCGCGTCCCGGTTGCAAAAAAATGTGTGTGAAATCTCATGGGACTTAACTGCTAAGGTTGTCAGTCCCTAAGCTTACACACTACTTAACCTAAACTATCCTAAGGACAAACACATACACCCATGCCCGAGGGAGGCCTTGAACCTCCGCCGGGACCAGCCGCACAGTCCATGACAGCAGCGCCCTAGCCCGCTCGGCTAATCCCGCGAGGCCCGGTTGCAATGGAATAGCAGTTTCTGTAAGATGGTGGCTATGAAAGACCTAGCGAGGTGGTGCAGTGGTTAGCACACTGGACTCGCAATCGGGAGGACGACGGTTCAATCCCACGTCCGGCCTTCCTGAATTAGGTTCTCCGTGATTTCCCTAAATCGCTTCAGGCAAATGCTGGGATGATTTCGTTCCCCATCCTTCACTAATCCTGTGAGACCGATGGATTCTCAGCTTGGTATCTTCCCTCAAAGCAACCAACCACCTCTGAAATATCTAGCGAAAAGTCCCAATCATATTTCAGTCCTTATTAAAGGGCAGAGCACAATAAATTGAGAGAGGGAATTTAATGAAAATTCATGTCGTGAGTTAACTACTGTCTTGAGAATGTTGTCGCTAATAGCTCTGCTCTTGCTTTATGAATAACCCACGCAATACAGCAATCGCCAACGAATCTATTAAGCAAATGACCGCCATCGATGCAGGGGCTTAACCGCGGCTTTCACAGTCGCGATACGGACAAAGAGCTGGTAGGAGAGTTAGCTGCTATGAGTAATTACGAGGAGCAGGGTGGCGGTTGGTGGTTGGGGGAGTAAGCCTGTCGGAGCCCCGGAAACTGCGCCTAGCGTACCGCGGGGGCGGCTGTGGGCCGGCAGCCGGAGTCAAATTACTTGTCGTCCGCCGCCGCCGCCGCCTCCGGCTGCCGTTTGCGGCGCCGCTGCGAGGGTGGCGGGTCGCGCAGCTCTGCGCTGCTATACGCGATCGATCGAGCCGCCCCTCCCCTCCTCTCCCCTCCCCGTCCTCTTCCACCCCCACCACCCACCGCTTCCGCTCCCACGCCGACGCCAGCGGACGCCGACGCCAGCGGGTCGCCGCGACGCCACGCTTTAAGACGGCCTCGGGCGCCGCGTGCGCGTCTGCCTAACCTGCGTGGGGACTGCCTCCGCTGCGCTTGTCCCAGCTTCCGTCTCATTCCCCACCAGGCTGTTCGTTAGTACACTGCCTGCTCGAGGGCCAAGTACACGATCGTTAGTGATGCTTGCAACTATGATAGGGTCATCACAACATCGTCGTCTACGTCATCATCAGTGAGCTTTTGTAGAAGTTTAGATCATTTTACTGTTAACTGATGCGAGACTACAGTTTTTAATTGCAGTCTTTCTTATGTCTGTTCTTACACAGACTCGGAGCAATATACACTGGGGTGAAAAATGTCGTGAGATAGTGACAAGCAAATATACAGATGGCGGTAGTATCGCGACCACAAGGTATAAAAGCTGTCTTTGTACTCAGGTGATCCATGTGAAAAAATTTCCCGTGTGGCTAAGGATAGACGATGGGAATTAAGAGACTTTGAGCCCAGAATGATAGTTAGAGCCTTGGTGTTTGTGCAAAGTTGTCAGTGCTAACTGCAATACTGCGTGAAAGAAACGCAGAAATCAAATGGTTCAAATGGCTCTGAGCACTATGGGACTTAACGTCTGAGGTCATCAGTCCCTTAGAACTTAGAACTAATTAAACCTAACTAACCTGAGGACATCACACACATCCTAGACGACTAGGAAACCGTGGCCTGGTCGGATAAGTCCCGATTTCTGATGGTAAGAAGTTTCGCAGACCCTACGAAGCCACGGACCCAATTTGTCGACAAGGCACTATGCAAGCTGGGTGTGGCTCCATAGTGGTGTAGGCGATGATTAAATGTAATGGTCTGGGTCCCCTGGTCCAATAGAACTGATCATTGACTGAAAATTGTAATGTTCAGCTGCTTGGACACCATTTGCAGCCAATCATGGACTTCATGTTCCCAACCAACGATGGAATTTTTGTGGATAACAATGCGCCACATCGCCGTACCTCAGTTGTTCGGAATTCGCCTGAAGAACATTCTGGACAACTCGAAAAATCCCTGAGGTAGATTTCAACCTTTCTAAGGTCCCCCAAGTATGATGTTCCTTATGTGGTTGTGAAGTTAAGGCGTGGAGGAACAACAGGAGCTAACCCAAAATAGGTATACCTAATGTTGAAGTCATGAACAAAGGGTGTCGAATTTAGGATTGCTCTCCGCATTTTCGTCAAGCATTCTCCGACAACCAATGATCGTTCAGTAGTGTTTCCAGTGCTCTGCTGGGAATTTCATAACGTTTGCGACCATTAAAAGTGATCGTAACGAGTTACTTTAATGAATTTTTGTCCCATTTGTTGCTAGTTGTCCCGGTTAATGGTGGTGGTAAGCGACAAATTGTGCACAAGCAAGCCAAAGACATAAGTTGCCGTACACATTCTTTCTTCAAGAGCAGAGAACGTGTATGTTCTCACCGCAAACGTCCGTTGGAATCGACAACAATGAAATCCTCGTCCATGTCTCGAATTGCGCGAAGCGCCATCCTTTGGTGGATCTGACTATATCGTACAGAGATCGTCCAGCATTCCAGATGGTGAATGTAACAAAATCTCACAAAGTGAGCGGAAGGAACCAGTCGTGAGTTTCAAAGTACTACGGACAGTCAGTAACCACAATGACTGTGGGAAGGAATTTGTAAAGAATGGGGTAGAATGATGGGTCTGCTACCTGCGTGCCATACATTTTTGTAGCCAGAAATATGCGACGTAGCGTAAAGAGCGACGACACCGAAAGTGGATAAATAGGAACCACTGATATGTAGTGATGAATCACGCTACACACCGTGGCAATCCGATGAGAGGATTTGGGTTTGCCGAATCTCTCGAAAACGTCACCTACAACTATTTCAGGTACCGAGCAGGTGGTGTCAAAGCGTGGGGATAGTTTCGTGGATAGGATGCGGTCTCTATATTGACCTTAAGAAAATGATAATGGAGGCAGAATGCGGATACACTTTACTGCATTCTGTACGGCATACGGTGGAGGATCAATTCGGAGACGATGATCAGCATAACAATGCACCCTCTCACAAAGTAGCATCTTCGAGAAAATTTGCTGTCGACAATAACACTAATTAAATGGACCGGCCGGCCAAAACTCCCGTCCTTAAGCCTGTGGAACACCTTTGGGATGAGTTACAATGTCACCTTCACTCGACAGCCCAACGCGTAATGACACTATCTTGTGTGGTTCCGGCTCTGAAATAAGAGGGTGCTCCCATCCTCCTACAGCCTTTGAATGATTTCCCAGCAGAGTTCAAGTCGTGGTGTGGGAAAAGGTTTGGCACTCTCGTCGCAGTGTCTCTTAGAAGGTGTCCGGTTACTTTTGATCGGATGTTGTATGTGAAGTGTTGGCAGAAGAGCCAACACTGTGTTGCTAGAGGAGGCCGAAATGCACGCTTTTAAGCTCACGCAGATTGGCGTGAGGTCTGGAACAGTTAAGGGAATTAATAGTAGCAAATAAAGTACGTAGTTGATGTAACACTTAACTTTAATCCATAATTGTAGAACATCTCTCTTGACTGTACATGCATTAAAATAATCTCAATTTAACAGGTAATGGCGCCTTGCTAGGTCGTAGCAAATGACGTAGCTGAAAGCTATGCTAACTATCGTCTCGGCAAATGAGAGCGTATTTCTCAGTGAACCATTGCTATGAACGTCGGCTGTACAACTGGGGCGAGTGCTAGTAAGTCTCTCTAGACCTGCCGTGCGGTGGCGCTCGGTCTGCAATCACTGATAGTGGCGACACGCGGGTCCAACGTATACTAGCGGACCGCGGCCGATTTAAAAGCTACCACCTAGCAAGTGTGGTGTCTGGCGGTGACACCACAGAATGTTCCTCGGGAATCGGCGGAATTGTCAAGCCAAACTGCTTTCGTGTTCGTAGCGCAGGTCGCTTATTAGGTGAGCTTCTGTGAATTATCAAAGATATTTTCAGTACCCCATTGTTTATGTAAGTTCCTATAGCCTTTCGTAATGACAACAGTTAATAACAGTCCCATCTTCGGTTGAATATATAAGCTATCTTTTGGAATACGCAAAATTATCTAAAGAGCCGAAGTTGTTACTTTGCATGATAAGTAACTTCATGGCATGTTATTATGTTTTGTGTAAAACTCATTAAAAAACACTTCGTCTTTAAATAACTGAGTAAACAGCTTTCTGAATAAAAAGATAACATTTACGTAAAAGCTTCTCTTTCAGAGGTATACTATCATTTCATATGTTGAATGACTTTAATTTCGTTCTTTGTGTTGGCTGAGAGGATGCAGGATTGAATGCAGTATGTATGCGAAGTGCCCGCCTTTGAAATAACTAAGTGAGCGGTAGGATGGGAAACAGACTGTACAACCTTGACGTGCGTTTCTTACATTGGCGAATATGATAACTGTAAAGCACACAGATACCCGTACTTTAGAAGCATAACATTTATTATGGTCCTGTAAATTAGTAAAGATGGGGCTACTTTTATTTTGTTTGCTTTTTGTAATGTATCAGTTTCAATTTTCACACAAATTAATTTCAGAATGCTGGTCCTTTACACGAAAGCAGATGGGTTAATTCTTATTTTATATGCTTTGTAAATCTATTAATTAGCATTTCCATATAAATTAACTGCATAACTAGGATTGGTCAAATGAAACAGATTAATATGTTATGAGATCTGAAACAGGAAGCCCATTGGCTACAGCACTATTCCGCCAATCACAGATGTGACCTCACGCATGCTCTGTACTGAGAGAGATTACACGCACCAAAATGTAGAGAAGTCATTGTCAAGCTCGGAGGCCTAATAGTTTTTAGGCAGAGTGTACAGTAAATGTTTTTCGAAGAATTTGATTATTATGGAAATGTCTATGATCAGTTGTCGGGGATACCAGTGGAACAAAGAAAATTAGGATTCTTTTTAGTGAGAAGTGTTATCTCCGAGAGTTAAGGTTCCACTAGGGTAACTGTGCGGTCATAACCTGAACTTTCAGAGTAGTAAACTTGATGAACTAAAGGTATCTGAGAGACGATCGAAAACTATTAAACTTTGCGTATTGCATACATACTGCTTATTAACTGCTAAAAGGTGCTGTCATTTCATGAAATTGTCAAGTGAGTTGCAATCGCAAATTGGCTAGCAGAGAGAGAGAGAAAGAGAGGGAATGTATTTATGTGTGTATGTGTGTGTGTGTGTGTGTGTGTGTGTGTGTGTTGTTAAGTGCAATGGAGTAGTACCAAC
Source organism: Schistocerca serialis cubense (assembly GCF_023864345.2). NCBI lineage: Eukaryota > Metazoa > Arthropoda > Insecta > Orthoptera > Acrididae > Schistocerca > Schistocerca serialis. The sequence goes on from NC_064645.1 coordinate 71,175,904, forward strand.
CGACAAACTTATTTTCTTCATCTCATTTTTGGAACTGCGTTCTACGATGCCCCTTATAGCACACTTTGTGTATTCAAAGTGACAATACAGAACACATGTGTTTACAAGGATTATGCTTATTTAGTAGTTATAGCCAAATCCAACGCATTTAACTTAATTTCCGTAATATATAAAACAGAAACATATTGTGTAATGTAGTGTAGGCAGTTTCTTTAAGGCGTTTCTCTTATCGGAAAGAATATATCTCATTTCAGGGCAGGCAGTGCTCCTGTAAAACTCAACGGGGTGAATACTTTTCATGTTAGCAGAAAGAAGAGAAAGGGTGCGCCTGTGCAACACAATTCTCCGAACTTAGCCTCGGTATTCAAACACTCCTGGTTCCTTGAGGCTAGGTCTTGCATATCTTCTTAACTCTTTCTGTTGTCAGCTCTCAGTTCCTGCTGTGCCCATTCCAGCCTCTATTTCTTGATGTAACTTACAATGACTGCTACTTCGTAGAGATTACGTAACTCATAGTTGAATCTCCTTCTCTGGACACTATTTTCTTAAACTGCCCCATGGTCTTTCTTTCAAATATGCGAAATTGCTTTTCGTTAGTGTACAAACTTTAACATTATATATTAGCAAGGGTCTCACTGAAACTCAGCACATTATAACTTTAGTTTTCCTGAGCGCCAGCACCAGTATCACGTGTTTTCCGAGTCCATGCTATGATATACCTGCCGGCCAATGATCGTTTTCGGATATAAGGTTTGACGTTGTTCTTTCGCTTTACATCAGATCCAGTGTAAGTGAATCTGCATTATGGAGGTTAATTAGGACAATGCTTCTTAGTTACAGCTATCTACTTGTTATTTCCTTCATCTATCTGTAGATCAATCCTTCCAGGAGTTCTTCAAGCCTTTTTAAGGCTCCCTTTATGGTCGTTGGCGTAACATCTGCAGATGCCAGCATTCGAATAGATTTACAATAGAAGGCTCCTTGTACTGATGCTCACAACACTTATAACCTTCTACAAAGCTATTTTAAGAGGGAACCTGGATAATGAATCTCTCTGTCCTACAGCATATTTTGTGGTCACATCCATTGGTGAGTTGTTCTGTGCCTTAAAATTGCCTCAGGTGTTACCCATAGTAGCTTTTATTAAAGAGATTTCCTACCTCCTCCATTGCTATATAGAGCTTGCTTCTTTCAATACGGTCATAGGGTGTTCTGAAGCCTATAAATTGGTGTTTTTTATCAGTCCCAAATTTTATAAACATTGGAAAATCGAGGATGAAATAATGACAATGTTATGAAAAGGATAGATTGCTACTCACCATATATCGGATATAGTGAGTCGTAGACAGGTATAACACAAACAAACGCTGTCCAACAAGTAAGCTCTTGGCCGAAAGGTCATCTTCCTAATTAGACAATATACACATACACACTCATGTAAACGCTGCTCGTACACACATTTGACCACTGCCTCTGACTGCCGTGGCATATGTGGTCATAAGTGTGGGAATACCTACCGAGGATAAAATTTCTTAATGTTTAAGAACGCCTACCACCAAGTGCAATAACGCTTCGCTGTTAACGCATCCGAGCTCCTGTGACACAGTGTGAAAAGTAACCCCTCTTTCTCCCACGGCACCTTCACAGAACGGCATGTACCATATATGGCTGCATATCAACTTGTGTACAGGAATGACTCTAATCGAAACAATTTAGAGTCTCATGTTTGTGATAATCCTGCAAAATGGTTCTCGCTGAGACTGGAAAAATTGCGTGGGATGTTGATAACGCTTACAATAGTACCATGCCCGTAATCAACTCGAAAGAGAATGATAACATGTCCAAGGAGGCAGCTGAACGTCGTATTCGTGGGCTGCCGTTGGACAGAGATGCGGAAACACCCCCAAAAAACCACTATCTTCTCACGGCACGTAACAGTGCATACAACTTGAAGTATCAACTGCCACAGCACAGAACTGTCTTTTGCCGCAGTTTAAGCGAGTATAACGCCAACTTCCTAGCACACCACTTGGATCATTTCTGGCTAAAGAATGATTGTGTCATTCGTGAGACCACTGCTAAGTATATATCATTGTAAAGATAAATTACGGCATTAATATCGTTCTGCTTTCTGGATTCGCGTTGTTTCTTGCATGCGTGTCTTCAGAAGCTTGCACCCAGACGATAGGCGTATAATCAGAGCAGCATATAGCGATGACGTACAGTTTCAGCTTGTAACGAAGAAGCGGGTCTCTCCATGTGAATAGCTGCGATCGATGGAGAGGCTCAGTGAAACCACATTACCCAAAATAACCGTATTATCCAGTTAAATAATAGGCACTGCGCTAAGGAATGCGAATTATCGGCACGTAGTGAAAGTCTGGCAGGAGTTCGGAATCAGCAGTTTAGGCGAATGTGCTGAATTGTATACGAATACTGATGTCTTCCGGCTTCTGGACGTTTTTGAGAGGTTTCCGAGTGCATGCCTTGGAAAATACTTCTTCGATTCTGCGTTCTACTTCACCACGCCAGGGATTTTGTGGGACACAGAATTAAGGATGGCACGTGGCACCATTGACCTGCTCACAGAAGTTGACCTGCTGCTCAACTTCAAACAGAGGATTCGCGGGGACTTTGCGAGTCTGTGTACGGATATAGAAAGGCAAATAACCAAAGAATGACTGAGAAGGATTACAGACATTCTGATGATTTAAGTTGCATCCTTTATTTGGATGTCGGCAAGTCATGCAACAAAGTCTTCACATTGAAGGTCTCCAAAGGCTGCCAAGGACGAAATCGGCAGATTAAATGAAGACATCCACGATAAGCCTGAGAATGCTGGTGAGGAGTATGACGTGAAAGTAGAGCTGGAATACCACACCCCTGCACACAACGAGCGCAGCAGCATCTGGTCTGCTAAATAGTTTCATCCAGAAGCTGATTACGACGCCCGCGGACAAACTTCGCTATTTTTTTCATTACAGGAACCTGAAACAGTGTCTCATATGGAGCGACACTTGTAAATATCACCCATGGAATCTCGTCAAATAGTGTCCCTCATTGAAAGACGACATTAATTTGAATACCATGGCTCGTGACGTGTGATTCTGAGAAAGAATATTATAAATGAATGAATAATTCAGTTTATGGAAAAGCCACGGAGAATGTTAGTACCGCGAAGTATATTTAGTTTATTGGTGGGATAGCCGTTATGACACAAGAGCTTGCGACGCCAGGAACATTTCAAATGGTCCATTATCGGCAATGAAGGATTAGTCTTTGCGGGGACGTTCGAGGTTTCAGTGCTGCTCCCGAAACATGTCTACAGCAGTAGGTGTATTTTCGACCTCTCCAAACTTTGCATGTACCACTTTCCTTTTGCTAAGCCAAAATCCGCCAGTCCAAATTACTTTAAATGGACAGTTTCATCTTCTGGGTGAAAGGTGTGATCCATATGAAATAATAAGGTATAATCAAGAAGAATTCGACATATCTCGATGTGCTACGAGAACTCTGAATAAAAGCTCGAAACAAAATGTTTATCGACTAATGAAAGACGAGGCAAAAGCTAGACGAACTGTTGGGTTTGTGAGGGTCAGATCTAAGATGTACACCTACAATAGGGATGCCGGTGCCACCAAGAGGTGAGCTCAGTGTGCATGCATTGTGTGGCCTCAAAGCCTCTCCCGCCACGAATTCCTCACCAGTGACAAACTCTTCATCTCAGAGTAGCACTTGCAACCTGTGTCCTCATTTATTTGCTGGATGTATTCCAGTCTCTGTCTGCCCTCTACAGTTCCCTCTAATACCATACAAATCATTCCGTGATGTCTTAACAGATGTCCTATCATCCTGTACCTTCACCTTATTAGTGTTTTCCACATATTCATTTCCTCCCTGATCCTCTTTTTTCTCGCTGCTCTCGTTTCTGCCACTTCTCATTACTTTCTTCTTCGATTTACTCTCAATCCATATTCTGTACTAACACTGTTCATTGCATACAATACATCATGCGATTCTTCTTCACTTTCACTCAAGATAACAATGTCATCAGTGAATCGTATCTCACTCTGGAACCTTTCTTTTATTTCAGTCATTGGTTCTTCCATGTATGGACTGAACCGTAGGGGCGAAAGACTACATCCCTGTCTTACACTCTTTTAAATCAGAGCATTTCGTTGCTGGTCATTCACTCTTATTATTCCCGAAATGGTTCAAATGGCTCTGAGCAATATGGGTCATCAGTCCCCTAGAACTTAGAACTACTTAAACCTAACTAACCTAAGGACATCACACAACACCCAGTCATCACGAGGCAGAGAACTATTATTCCCTCTTGACTCCTGTACATATTGTATATTATCCGTCTTTCCCTGTAGCTTAACCCCATTTTTCTCAGAATTTCGAATGTCTTGCACCATTTTACACTGTGGAACGCTTTTTCCAGGTCGACAATTCTGTGAACATGTCTTGATTATTATTCTTTAGTCTTGCTTCCATTATCAACTGCAACATTATTCTTGCCTCTCTATTGTCTTTACTTTTTCTAAAGCCAAACTGATCATCATCTAACATATCCTCAATTTTGGTTTTCATTCTTCTGTATATTATTCTTGTCAGTAACTTGAAGGATATAACTGTTCAGCTGATTGCGCGATAGTTCTCGTACTTTCAGTCTACGGAATTGTGAGGCTGATATTTTTCCGAAGGTCAGATGGTATGTTGCAAGACTCACTCGTTGTACACACCAATGTGAATAGTCATTATGTTTCCACTTCCCCCACTGATTTTAAAAATTCTGATGATCTCTCTACCTTATTTGATCTTAAGTCCTCCAAAGCTCTCTTACTTCTGATCCTAATACTCGATCCCCTATCTCTTCTAAATAGACTCCTCTTTCTTCTTCTGTCACACGCGACAGATCTTCGCCCTCATGGGGGCCTTCAATGTACTCTTTCCACCTACCCACTCTCTCCAATGCATTTAACTGCTGAATTACCGTTGCCCTGTTAATGTTTTCACCCTTGCTTTTAATATCACAGAAAAATGTTTTGACTCTCCTGTATGCTGAGTCAGTCCTCCAGACAGTCATTTCATTTTCGATTTCTTCACATTTTTCATACAGCCTTTTCATCTTAGCCTCCATGCACTTCCTGTCTATTTAATTCATCAGCATCTTGTGTTTCTGTTTTCCTTCATTTCCCTTAACATTTTCGTGCTTCCTTCTTTCATCGATCAAATGAAGTATTCGTTCTTTTATCCATGGTATCTTCGCAGTTACAATCTTTGAACCTATTTTTTCCCTTCCAACTTCTATGATTGCCTCTTTTAGAGGTGGCCATCCCTCTTCAACTGTACTGCCTATTGAGCTATTCCTTATTGCTGTATCTATAGTCTTAGAGAACTTCAAGCGTATGTTGCATTCCTCAGGACTTCCCTTTCCCACTTCGTAGCGCATTGATCCATTTGGCAAATCTCATAAACTTCAGCCTGTTCTTCATCACTACGACATTGTTATCTGAGTTTATAGCTGCTCCTGGGCACACGTTACAATCCAGTGTCGGATTTCGGAAACTCTGTTTGGCCATGAAGTAATCTAACTGAAATCTGCCCGTATCACCACTCCTGTTCCAAGTATATCTGGTCCTCTTGCGATTCTTGAATAGCGTATTCGCTATTCCTAGCTGAAATTTATTACAGGGCTCAATTGGTCTTTTTCCTCTCTCATTTCTTGTCCAAAGCCCATATTCTCCTGTAATATTTTCTTCTCCTTTCACTACAAATGCATTCCAGTCACCCATGACTACCAGATTTTCATCTCCCTTTACGTAGTGCATTACCCTTTCAGTATTATCTTCATATACTTTCCCTATCTCTTCATCTTCTGTTTACGACGACATCATGTATACCTGAACTATCGTTGTTGGTGTTTGTTCGCTTTCGATCCTAATAAGGACAACTTTGTTACTGAACTGTTCATAGTAACACACTCTCTGTCCTATATTGCTGTTTGTGACGAATCGTACTCTCGTATACGATTTCCTACTGTTGTTGATAATACCCTATCTCATCTGACCAGAAATCTTTGTCTTCTTTTCATTTCACTTCAGTGACCCCTACTGCCTCTAGACTGGGACTTTCCATTTCCCTTTTCACATTTTCTAGCTTCCCTAACACGTTCAGACTTCCGACATTCCATGCACCGACTCGTAAACGTTATCCTTTCGTTGGTTATTAATGCTTTTTCTAATGGTCACCTTCCCCTTGACAGCCCCCACCCGGATATTTTAATGGGGGAGTATTCCAGAGACCTTTGTCAGTGGATAGATCATGATGACACTTTTTCAATTACAGACCACATGTCCTGTGTCATGAATGCAGTGGTTTCCATTGCCTTCTGCATCCTCATACCGTTCATTGCTGATTCTTCCGCCTTTAGGGGCATTTTCGCACCCCAAGGACAAGAGATTGCCCTGAACCTCTGTCCGCACCTCCACCCTCTTCGACAAGGCCGTTGGCAGAATGACTATGACTTCTTATGCCGGAAGTCTTCGGCCGCCAATGTTGATTATTAATCAAAATTTAAGCAGAGGCTGAATCTGAACCCAGAAGCAAGGATTTTCTGATTACTAATCTAAGACGCTGCCCCTAGACTGCAGGTAATAAATCCGACACTGTACCGATCGAATAGTACAAAAGCAGCCTTCTGGAGGACATTGGCGCAGCCCCACACATGATGCGCCAGCTGATTTTGTGTCGAGAGACAATGATGTACATACTCCAACGCTGCTGTAAGTAGGACTGTCCCGTCTTGAAGACATGCTTGTAAAAATATTCTGTATTCATATTTGTGTGTGTGTGTGTGTGTGTGTGTGTGTGTGTGTGTGTGTGTGTGTGTGTGTGCGTGTGTAGTTTTTCTCCATGTACGCACAGAACGTGGGTTACTGTACTTCTAGCTATATAGTTTCAGCTATTTTTCAAGCTCATTCAGCTACCCACTAACCCCATACAAGATACATGAGAGTAGATCATTTTAAACGAAGAAATTCCTAGGATTTTTTGTAGGTTAGCGAACAATAACAGCAAATATACTTTAACAAATTTTTATTAGTATCTACACATACATTTACACGTGGAATACAACCCTTTATTCACGTTGGTTTGGTGTAGTTCCAATAACATCTAGATTAATTGAAGTATAATTTCAGTGTACATTAGAATTTTCTAATCCTTTCTCCATCCAATAATGTAACAGTTACAAAGAAGGGTTATTCTAGAATTTTGATACGTATCCAAATTGTTTGTAATATATCTCTTTTATAGACTTAAGAATTAGTTCCATTCTTTCGTGCAAATATTCTAACCGAGAGCACACGTGGAGTTTAATATCACCTCTTATCGTGTCCATAACACTGTGATTATAACACTCCACATCTCCCTCCGAGTTGCCAACTCTTCTGCTGCACATTCCTGTGGAATTTCCCTATTGTAGTTTAAGTGTACATCTTTTGCAAACAAATTACGATTAAGTGATTTTGTTCCAGTGGTTTTAGGCACTGCAGACCGTTGTTACTAGGTGCACAACAGCCAGTCCTGCACATTCAGATGCGATGTAACCACCATTATTAACCAAATCTCCTCAGGAAGGTAGCTCTGTAAATAGAATTTTCAAGTGTCCTTCAATGCAGTAAAGTGCACTAGTCCATCAGCTATGGCCAAAACCTCAACAAAAGGGTACTTACCACTGCTGTTAATTTTAAATGCAGATATTTTATATTCTCCAGTTTAACTAGAGTTCACCAGACACTATGTTTAAAGCAATATCTAAAGCTAGCTTGCTCCATTAGCAATTTTCTCTTCCGTACACATACCGCATTAACTGCACTGAATGGCATAATTTGTTTAATGAGATATGGCTCATATATGTGTTACTCTTTTCTTTACTTTTTTTCTTAGTACTTATGATATAACACTGTTTGTTGGTAGCAGTCCTAATTCAGCGATATCTTTTTTTCTCACGGTACTGTGGTGAGCACTCTTCTACAATTCAAAGATCTTGGGTCACTCATATGCAGAAATGGTGAAATTCTACAGCGTGTCCGTGCCCTTGTTAACACAAACTGGATGAAGAGGCGCCTGTGTGATCTCCGAGTGCGTTTACGCCTTAAGTCAAATTTGTATACGTCTGTAGTACTCCCAGTTGCACTTTATGTGTCGGCGTGCTCGCCAACGACAATGAAACGTGAGAAGTCTCTCCAGGTGATGGAAATGAGAACGCTCAGACGGTCCTATGGTCTTACCCGATTTGACTACGCAACAAACGCCGACTTTCGACGGCGACTTGGAACCGCCCCCCTCTCAGACAAACTACGGGAAAGAAGATTAAGATGGTACAGAAAGGTTATGCGCAGTAAAGTAGACTCGGTGACGACAACAGCTATGACCTGGACATATACTGCCGACCACCTAGTGGCAGATCCAAGAGCCGACGGATGGACCGTATCAAGAAGGATATGGAATTCAACTATAAAGATGTCCTTGACAGACGCAAATGCAGACAGATGTGGCAACAAGCAGACTCTGCTAGTGTGGGATAAATGCTAAGAATAAGAAGAAGAGGAAGAAGAAGAAGAAAAAGAAGAAGAAAGCTGACACTTTCAGTTACCATGGAGGACTGTTGCGCTTATGAGCAACCTTTTAAAATTTAAAGACGTAGGTTGTCTGCGGATTGGTCAAGTGATATGTTCGATATCTCTTCTAAATGTTATTGCTGGAATGTAACTACGCTTTTTTCCACCGACGTTAAGTGCAGGGTAATTTCCGACGACTGGAGTGGACACACGTGCGTTATATCTGGGATAGTGTACGCAGATGGATAAACAATTGTTACGTCTGGAGTAGCATTAGAATGTGGATCCACCCTACAGTAAGTATGAACTAGTGTCAGTAAAGGGGTACCCCCACATATAATCCTCAGTAGCGTCCGAAGGTGGATCCACTTGCGACGGGCCGGAAAATAAAGAAGTGCGGTTGAAACGTTTTCACACGAAATGTGGATATAAAAATATAAGGTAAAAAAATGTTATTGCAAATTTTGGCTCTCACGTACTTCTCAGGGGATGATTTCCACACCCGCGCGTTTCTTATAGTTTTATGAATTAATTATTCACTCAGACATCAGTACAGTTTATGCTAGGGAACAAGAATTAGGCTATTATTATACAAAAATCAGTTTTTCACGACACAGCTAAATTACTATTTATTGGCGTTGTCCTTTTCTTTCACATAATGAAATTAGCACTGGTGAGGCGGTTTACAGTTTCACTTTAATAATAATTTGACTCCAAGTCCCCCATATCCGCAATGTAGGCTGCTATAGTCGAAAATTACTCAATGAATTCGAACAGAACCACAAGTCCTACAGTCCTCTTTGTTCTAGCACTTTTGGCCCGAAATCACAGATCGCCACAAAAAATGGCTCTGAGCACTATGGGACTTAACATCTGTGGTCATCAGTCCCCTAGAACTCAGAACTACTTAAACCGAACCAACCTAACGGCATCACACACATCCATGTCCGAGGCAGGATTCGAACCTGCGACCACAGCGGTCACACGGTTCCAGGCTGAAGCGCCTAGAACCGCACGGCCACACCGGCCGGCCGCAGATCGCCACATGTTTACTTACGTCGATGTATGTCTCGTAATTCGTACTCACACAAATAATCGCAGCACTTCCAGTTCACCAAATATATGCATGCACATTTGAAATATTAAACAATATTGTTTGTCGAAATAAATGGGCGCGAAAAATTCTTACTCAAACGACCACATGGGCCACCCTCAAGTGGGGCTCGCTCGCCACCCAGTTTCCAAAACGACTGACCAACGACTGACCACTGGCCAAGATGGCCGTTCGCATATATAGGCTCGGATGTCAACAGCCCCCCCCCCCCTTCCCCCCCACCCCGGCTTCGCAAGTACCAATCTCATCAGTTAAGGTTACAAATTTTGATACATACATCTCTCGACAGAAATAATTACACCATCAGAACCGCGCTGAAATGTACATCTTCTCTACTATTTTACATTAATTTCTAAGATTATCCTACCGCCCGTAGATCAAGTTTTAGTTTCTGCCAAGTTTCGCCACTTAGCGCAGATTTGTTTGTTTATATCTGTGCTGCAAAGTTTTTACATAGAGCTGCACATAGCACCGTGTTTAGACGTAATCTATAGCTATCTACACATTGCGCTGCTCAACATCTCCACATCTACAATAATTAATTAATTATAGGCGATAAATGTTAATAATAATTTGCTAACAATAAAAACTATTGCAAGTTAAGTGTATAGTATAACTTAACTACTTCAAAATACGTGTGATGCCACCCACAATATTATATAGTGCCGTTCTTTACGTCATGAATTTTCTATTGAATTTTATAACTAATTTTCCCTCAATCTTTGTTTATTGCTCTTTACGGGCTTAATTATTTATGAATCTTAACATATGACTACGGCACTCGATCCAATATGACGAAACGTTTTTAATGAGTTCTCGCTCATCCCTGTAAGTTGTTATTTACTACTTTTATTGATCTTCAAGTATTCGTGATATTAACCGATTTCGAGGTTACTCTAACCTTTGCGTCTCGTGACTTGAAATAAAGATCGATCTTTCAGAAGGTGCATATTGCTGACCACAATCCACTGCCGCATTGCTCTTCACCGTAAGTTACATAGTTTTTGCGTAATGCGCTAAAAACCGAACAATGCCCCAAGCGGCAGGCCACGTGGCCTCCCAGCAGCAGAGACCATCCCACCTACCATTGCAAATCTCGCGCGGGCGCGCCATGCGCTTCCGCAAATCGTGCGCCATGTAGCGCGCTCGCTTTCCACAAGGCAATCCTTGCATAGTAGAAATATCCATCTAGTAACGGGGGTTTGTACCATCACACACTGCAGGAGGATTTGGGGGGGGGGGGGGGGGGCTATAGAATTGGGGCCCCTGCGTGAAACTGAGACACAAAATAGCGTAACTAGATCCACGCATTGCAAGTATAGCGAAATTCTGGAGAAACATCGAGATCACATGACCATACAGAGTATAAACGTATTGTATTCTCTTTATCTTCTTTTACGTCGTCTCGTTTCACCGTAGATCTGTACCACGGGAAGCAAGGAGGCGATGTTGGTTGGTAGCTGGTATTCCTATTCTGTAACACAAACTGCACGCAATTAATAACTGGGTTGTTTATTTATAAGCAAAGACCTATGTAACTTAAGTTTCCATGTGCTGTGGTACAAGCTCTCTTCTGTATAGTCCACATAGCCTCACTGCTGTTTCAATTAAAGTCAGGTATGTTCACTGTAAGGTTACTATGAGGGTGAGTCAAATGAAAACCTTAAATATTTTTTAAATATTATTTATTGTCCAGAAGTGCTACAAAGCTTTATCACTTTTCCACATAATCTCCCTCACGCTCAATGCAAGTCTTCCAGCGCTTACAAAGTGCATAAATTCCTTTAGAAAAAAATTCTTGTGGTAGTCCGCGCAACCTCTAATGCACCGCATGGCGTACCTCTTCATCAGAACGGAATTTCTTTCCTCCCATTGCGTCTTTGAGTGGTCCAAACATATAGAAATCACTGGGGGCAAGGTCTGGTAAGTATGGTGGATGATGAAGACCCTCAAAATGTAAGTCTGTGCTTGTTGCAGCTGTTGTCTGAGCAATGTGGGGCCTTACATTATCATGTTGCCAAAGGACACCTGCTGACAGATATCCACGTCGATTTGATTTGATTGCATGCTGCGGATAATTGTTTAGGAGATCTGTGTATGATGCACTGGTGACAGTGGTCCCTCTAGGCATGTAATGCTCCAAAATGACGCCTTTTTCGTCCCAAAAGAGAGCATACACTTTCCTGATGGTGGTTCTGTTCGAAACTTCTTTGGTTTTGGTGCTGCTCTCGCTCTCTTCGTTTCCGGTTGGTGGAAGGCAACCCAGATTTTGTCCCCAGTAGCGATTCTTTCAAGGAAGCCATCACCTTCTCATTCTAAGCGCCGAAGAAGTTCTTCACAAGCATCAACACGCCACTCTTTCATTTCAGAAGTCACCTGCCATGGCACCCATCTTGCAGACACTTTGTGAAACTGGAGCACATCATGCACAGTGTGGTGTGCTGACCCATAACTAATTTGTAAACATGCTGCAATGTCATGCAGTGTCACTCGACGGTTTTTCTTCACTATGGTTTCAACAGCTGCAAAGTTCTGTGGAGTCACAGCTCGTTGTGCCTGACCTGGACGAGGATCATCTTCCACTGAAGTCACACCATTTTCGAAATTTCTATTTCATTCGTAGACTTGCTGCTGTGAGAAACATGCATCACCATACTGAACCTTCATTCGTCGATGAACATCAGTAGGTTTCACACCGTCACTGCGCAGAACCAAATGACAGAACGCTGTTCTTCCCTGGTGCAAGTCGCAGGTGAGGCGGCCATCTTCATACTGATACAGCGACGGTATGTGTGCATCTGCACTATGCTGCCACCTACAGGTCATTCTGCACGCTGTTTGTAGCACGCTTACCAACGTAAGGATAACGGCACGAAATTTCGATTCGTTATTACAAATTTAAAATTTTCATTTGACTCACCCTCGTATGTGCTGCCTGACTCTGTGCTAAACGCTAAGTCTGCAGCTCCGTCTCAGTGACATGCTGGAACTCCACGTCATACAAACCCGAACTAACTGGCGTAACAGGCTCGAACTAACAGACTAACTAACTGGTCCTCCTGCTATCCTAAATACTGGCGGCTGAAAGCGCGTTGGTGGCTTGTTTCCAGCGAGTCTTGAAGTTGACCTCTGTCGATACTCTTGTAGCCTCTATGCCGCATGGTATGCTGGCGCCAGCGTACGCCAGCAATAAAAGGGTACTTTGTAGATGGACCTCATCGAACTTCTGTGGTAGCTCAAAGTGTCTAAACGGATTGCTCTTAAGTGCTTAACAGCCCTCAGGTATTATAAAGGAATGTACCAGCAACAGACTAACGCTTTGGTTTGCGATTATTACTCATCTCAACAACATACATACTGATTTTGAAAATTACGCCAACACTGCAACATTCCTTTGCAAGAAGAAGTTTACTTACACCCAGTACAGAACGATTCTGTGATGACATTGCGGTTGTTAAAATCTATGATGAAGTGAACTGTCACGAACAAATTTTTGAGAACGGATGTCCTTAATGTTAAGGAAGGAGATGTGTACATTATTTAACTGTTAAGTACTTATTAAATTCTGCAACTTTGTCACTCGAATACATTGTGTCCAAGTGGAGCTACCTTTTGTCCTAGATGGGACGACTATGCCACAGCAAGGTGAATACTGAAAAAAAATCGGCAAATCGGCGGGACGCACAGGAAACCGTTTAGAGGGAATATAAACATAGTATGTATACACCACATAAAGTAGAATTACCCGACTTTAAATTGGATGTTTTAATGGAAGATCTGCCTGAAATAGTGCAGCATCTACGTGTAGACGACTATTAGCTTTTGTATTTCGACATAACACAATGCTCTTCAAGAATTTTAATAACATGGAGATGTGCGACTACTTCATCTCAAGGAAGGAATCTGCCAAGGAAAAGGCAATGTGACTGTGAACAAGGATAAGACAGTTGGAATACACTGCTAAATGCGGATGGCCTTCAGTTGTAAAGATATACAGCAAATTTACAGGCTAAATCACAAGATTAGGCAAGTACAAGTTTATCGGTATTCACATTATACATTGTGTATAGTTTTCGTACATGCTTCTACGAGAAGCGTTAACGTCCTCTTTTGCTAAAGAACATAATATTAAGAGACTAAAGGCGAAAATATACACCTACAGAATAAACAGAGTGTTTGGATCTGAGCAAGACTACTGAAGTGCGTTAGACTCTAACAAACAGCATTTGCAATGTGCTGCACATCACTTTATGTCTATAACATCTATAGCTGACGAATAACTCACTAAACATTGTTGTGTTGTGTTTAACAACTTCCTGCAGTTTGCCTACTGCGGTAATGAGAATATCGGAAAATTTACTGGTGTACAACTAAACCTCCCAGGCGCTCTAACGCGAGAAAAGCTTATAAATTATGTTCTGTCTGCATACCGAGATTCTTAACACAGCCTCCAACAAAGGCGTTGTAAGTATCACACAGAATTGCCATAGGAAAAGTAAATTTCTCACAACCCAGGAAAGAACTCTCCACAATACGGTCAGATATAGATATCGCTGAATTAGGACTGCTACCAATAAATGGCGCCATTTCATGAGTGTTAATGTGGTGCGAGTACAAAAAAAAAAAAAAAAAAAAAAAAAAAAAAAAGAACAGCAAGTGGAAAGGACTGAAGGAAGAACTGTATGCTGACGACATTTTCAACAAAAGTCGAATTCTAACTCCTATTGGAAAAAGAAACAGCTATTGTTGATGTGCAAGCAAGGTTTAGATATTGCTTGAAGCATAGTGAGTGGCCAAACCTGGTCAGTACCGGGGAATATGAAGTAACTGCCCTTCATATCAATGGTAAGCGCCCATACGTTGGCGTCCCGGCACCAAACTGCTGGATTGGAGCACGTGTACTACATTAAAAGTCAGAATTAAAACTGTGTAAACGTCCCATTCCATCATAGGTCCGCTTAAAAAGAGTGGTTACACTGTATCTGGATGTTCTACACTTGTCATTGAGCACCTAACAGCAGAACCATGTTCTGCAGTGGTTAAAAAGTCTAGAATAACAACATTTAATGCTAAGTCGTTTGGAAAAGTTGTAAACTTACAATTCTATAAGGGATTTCCACAACAACATGCAGCCGAAGCGTTGGCATCGTGTACATCCCGAAAGATGTGGAGCGCCGATGCATTGCTCAAGAGGTGAGAGCAACATTAAACGCCGCGAGTGCTCTCCGCCAGATGATATGCGGAAAGAGAAGGAACTGCAGTATTTTGAAAAGCCATAAAACAGATATTTTATAAGAAAAAGATAGATACGCATAGAAATTAAAAAACGAATCATGTTTTTCCTGTCGACTTACTGTAGAGATAAATAATTAGAAGACTCTATTGTACATTGAAATTATAAATAAAAAATTTAGTTGGATGTTATGAAAACTATACCAAACGAACATAGGGAAATTTTTGTATTATGTGTGTAAATGTAAATGTGGGAATTAAAGAAGATTTGTCAGGGAATATTTCCTTTCTTATTCGCCAACCTACTGAAAGATTTTCCTTGTTTACGATGATGTACTCGCACGTATTTCAGATTGGTGTACTGGGTAGTTGGGTGACTTCGATTAGAAGCCGACGTTATGCAACAGAGAGTACATTAAGCCTCGTTTTGTACCTATATGATACTATATACTCAGTACAAGTAGGGGTTGTTTTTGCTACAATAAATAGCATTGTTATTGATAAATCCAGCAGCTCACAGATGTGTTTAAAACTAATGTTAGTTCTTTTTATTCGTCTAGCTGCTTCCAAATGGTACATGCTGGCAGCGTTATCAATCCTGCCTCTGGCTGTTAGAGTGACGTCACGCTCTATGTGTGTGGGCAGCTCGGCTTTTGTTTCGTTTTAACGGTTGCTGTGGTGGTGACAATCTTCAGGATGGGACACTCAGTTTACAGGTTGGGGTAAACGAATTTTCTAAGCCTTTACTCCTAACGACGCTTCCAGCTCTGTCATTCCCCCAATTAAACAGTTCTGCATAGCCCTCTCACCGCAATTCCTGTCAGCCTGTGTCTGCACTTCGAGTTTGTAGACTTCGGGACTAGCGAGAGAGGTGATGCACGGCCAAGAGCTGGCCAATTTTCCCAGGTCTTTCTGTAGGGCCACAGTGGGATCTGATCATGAATATGGTGCTACTTACTGATAAAAATCTTTTTCGGGCTTCCAGCTGTGTCCATCGTTTTAAAATCCCAATGCGATCTGATCGTGAATGTGGTACTGATTAGTGATAAAAAAAAAATTCCTGCTTCCAGCCGTGTCCATTGGTTTCAAAATCAACCAACTTTTGGTCGAGTTCTCACCGGCCATTGCCAAGTGGTGACTGTGGAATGATAGCTGCTGCCTTCCTTACATAGCCGCGCTGTCTTCAGTGAAGTCACTGGTACTCGCTCCACTTCCTTATAATTTTTTCGTTGCATACCCGTTGCATTTGTCAATATGTATTTCATATCCCATCATTCAAGGCACCATCAAAGACAACATGCAGGCAGATTTTTAAGTACTCTCATTATTTCATTTACATAGTTTTAATCCATTTTCGTATTGTTTTCCCAATTTTCCTGTTTTATAACATGAGGCTCTCCAGAACCCTGTGGCATACGAAAAGGTTGTACACAATGTCTATTTGTTAATAACAAATTACGTTAAGTCACGACACTCGAGCTACATTTATTAGTAACAATTTAGTATTACTTGGATTCAGCAAAGACCACATCCAGGCTGATATGTAAGTACTCTCATTTTTACGTATGTTTCCGTTCTGTTTCGCATTCTCATTATCACCAATTTTACGCATTTCTTACCAGTTTCCGGATTTTCCACAGTTTTACGTATTTGGACAATTACCAAGTTCACTCCACTGTTCCCAACGTAACACCTACGACAAGATGCTCTCACGCAAATAACGTTGGAGTATGTTCGTGAATTAATTATCATTCCTATTGAAGCACACCTCTCGTATTCCCTCTCTTCTAACTTCCACAGCCGAGCGGGCACCGTGGAGAGAGGTTGCAGGCTATGAATAGGTTTAATATCAAATTATGTCACTCTAGGCCTATTGGTTAGTAACAAATTAATACTTCGTCATTCAAGACACCAGTAGGCACCACACCCAGCGCCGCCCGGTGTGGCCGTGCGGTTCTAGGCGCTTCAGTCAGGAACAGCGTGACCGCTACGGTCGCAGGTTCGAATCATGCCTCGGGCATGGATGTGTGTGATGTCCTTAGGTTAGTTAGGTTTAAGTAGTTCTAAGTTCTAGGGGACTGATGACCACAGATGTTAGGTCCCATAGAGCTCAGAGCCATTTGAAGCATTTTGAACCACATCCAGCCAGATATGTAAGCACGCTCATTGCTCCGTATTTTACACAGCTCTATCCATTTTATCCAATTACGCGAGTCAACGTCATCATCGCGTCAGTTTGCTTCAACGTCGCTTCCAGTTGCGTCGACATCATTGTGTTATCTACGCAACATGGTCCCAATTTGTGTATCATTGATAAGCTACCACTAATTTACTAGTGTTTCAGTGAGGTCAAAGTTTTACAAACGAGCATATTGGTAGAAATAGTCACTTTATATCAATGACGTCATAGAGAAATCCATAATCAGATCCAATTTCTAACCGAGGACACTGTATCTAAAGGAAAATACCACACTGAAATAGATGAACCACCGCTACATTACTATATTGTGTGATGTCACTGTAAAATTCAGCTGTATCCATCCAAAGGTAATGTATTCATGTTGCACAGAGCTACAAAATATGTACATAGAGTCGACCAGTAACTGAAACAACTTCTGCGAAAATCATGTCGCATGCATGTTAGACCCCCCCTCGAACTCCGACGTGTGTTTTAGCAGAGAACAACGATGCCTGGGGAATGGCTGCGGACACACTGTCATCAATTGCTGATGAAGTAGCATTACAATCATCTTTGAGCTGCTGGACGACAATACTGCTTTATCCCGTAGAGTGATCTCCCGCACACTGTACTAACGGCAAACAGACCTAAATACGTCGATGCAAATATCAGAGACTGGTGGGAAGTATACACCTGGATAACGAGGAACAGATCACAGCATTTGCACGTCCAACGAGTCGGGTGAGATGCTGGTGAGGTATGATAGATCTTGTGCGATTACGGTCAGCAGGGTGCCGGCCGAAGTGGCCGTGCGGTTAAAGGCGCTGCAGTCTGGAACCGCAAGACCGCTACGGTCGCAGGTTCGAATCCTGCCTCGGGCATGGATGTTTGTGATGTCCTTAGGTTAGTTAGGTTTAACTAGTTCTAAGTTCTAGGGGACTAATGACCTCAGCAGTTGAGTCCCATAGTGCTCCGAGCCATTTGAACCATTTTGAACGGTCAGCAGGTCGCGTACGCTAGAGCGACATATGTCTTTCTAACACTACATCAGACCATCTCCGCAAACGTGCTACAAAAAATTGCAAAATATATATGTACTCCAATCTAGTGGCTGACACAAAAAACACTCAGTGGAGTGAGTCTTACACTTTAAACTCCGGTTCCTAAATCACTGTGTTACCATTACAGAATTAATCTGAAACCTTCCGGTATCTCCAAGTCTCTTTCACTTATACAACCTTCTTTCATCATTGTTAAACCAGTTGTCTGCAACGAATAAATTATGCTCTGTGCAATATTCCATCAGGCGGCTTCGTCTTTCATTCCTTTCCCCTCAGTCCATATCCACCCATTATTTTTTCTCTCTTCCGTTTCCTAACATCTAAATCCAGTCCCCCAACACAAATTTTCGACTTCCTTAACTATCTGAATAATTTCTTTCATCTCCTCATGCAATTCTTCAATCTCTTATTCATCTGTGGAGCTAGCTGTCATATAAACTTGTACTACTATCGTGGGTGTTGGTTTTGTGTTTATCTTGGCTACAAGAATGCCTTCATTATGCTTTTTATGGTAGCTTACCCACATTCCTGTTTTCTTATTGATTGTTAAACCTACTCCTGCATTACCCCCATTTTATTCTGTAACCCTATATTCACGTGACCAGAAGTCCTGTTCCTCCTGCCACCGACATTCACAGTTCCTAGTATATATAAATTCAAAGTATGGATTTCCCTTTTTAAATTTTCTAAGCTACCTGCGCGATTACAGGATCTAACATTCCAAGCTCCAATCCGTAGAGCGCCAGTTTCGTTTCTTGATGACGACGTCCTCTTGAGAAGCCTCCGCCGGGGGCCTCAATGGAGCCCATTTCACCTCCGGAATATTTTACCCATGAGGAAGCCATCATCATTTAGTCATACAGTAGAACAGAAAGCCGTTGGGAAAACTTAAGGCTGTAGTTTCCCCTTGTTGTCAGCAATTTGTAGTATCAGCTCAGCAAGGCTGTTTTAGCTGATGTTACAAGATCGGATCAGTCAATCATACCGACTGTTAACCCTTCAACTACTGAAAAGCCTGCTGCCACTCCTCAGGAACCACACGTTTGTTTGGCCTCTCGCCAGATACGCCTACGTTGGGGCTGACACTGCCGGATGAGTATCTGTATCGCTGAGACCCGCAAGCCACCCCACCGACGGCAAGGTACATGATTCACGTAACTACCCTAATATTACTACGCATTGTCACTACAAGACACGAAAATTGATGCGGAAATACTCCGAAATATGTATGTCCTCACCATACACAAACGAGACTGAAAAATGACTACAGTGCAGGGAAAAGAACTACTTCTACATGCAAAGTCAGAGGCTCAAAGAGGGCACTATACTATAAAATGCGAACTTAGAGAGCTACGGAGATGGAATACTGTTCGTCGATAAAATTATCCTACAAAGTATTACACTTATCCTCTCAAATTGTGGATTCAAATTGGGGACATCATATGCACAACGATGGTATAAAATTGGAATTCATTTACCTGATAACATAGTAATCATCACCATATACGTATGCATAGTTTCGCGGCAATATATACTAATAAAATTGGCCGGCCGAAGTGGCCGTGCGGTTAAAGGCGCTGCAGTCTGGAACCGCAAGACCGCTACGGTCGCAGGTTCGAATCCTGCCTCGGGCATGGATGTTTGTGATGTCCTTAGGTTAGTTAGGTTTAACTAGTTCTAAGTTCTAGGGGACTAATGACCTCAGCAGTTGAGTCCCATAGTGCTCAGAACCATTTGAACCAACTAATAAAATTTTCTCGACCTTCCGGCCGCATTCAGTGGTTTAAAATCTACGAGCTTTCGGTCAAGTTCTCCTCGGCCATTGTCAAGTTGTGACTGTCGATTGATTGCTGCAACCGTCCTTAATAGAGCCGCGTTGTCCTCAGTGAACGTCACTGGTTCTCGCACCAGCGTCATGTGTGGTAATGTTTTCATTGCCCGCTTCAACTTTCCGATGGCCGGGTCCAAGCTGTGCGTAGCTGCAGGCCGCTGTCTTTATCGAGGGTGTTGTCGGAAATTTTTAACTCGATCACTTCATTTATAACACTGTACAAAAAACTATTTGTCCGCGTAATAACAGATGTCTCAGCAAATGCAATAAGGTGTCCGTTTTCTACAGCATGCTCCGCCTCCGCTGATTTCTCAGGCTACTGTAGGCGGAACCATCTCTCGTGTACCACACGGCACTGTTCAATGGTACGTACACTCTGTCTGACATAGAACAGTCCGCTCCCACATGATGTTTTATATACTCCAGGCGCTCTGGGTCTAACATCGTCTGTAACGGGCCTTATTAGCTGTCGAATTTTAGCCGGTGCCCTAAAAACGGTATCAATTTTATGCATCTTTAGAGGCCGACTACTCTTTCCCGCTATTGAGCCACAAAACGGCAAGAACGCAAGCTTCTTCGTGCCCTTATCAGGGGTCTTCTGCTTATGTTTCATCGGCAAGATGGCTTGCAAAATCTCGCTGATGCTGGAGCCGTCTTCTTTGAAGAATTTCCGTGAGTGGCTCAGTTACTTTAGAAGGCTTTCGGCGTCTGGAACGGCTTCCGCTCGATACGCCAATGTCCTCAGAACAGAAATATCTTGCGAAGGTTAGTCTTAACTCGTAGCATGCAGGCATCGGTCTGTGTGGGTGGGTTTCCGACTAACACTGTGGCTAAGATACGTAATTTCTTTCCGTCGGACGAGGACGTCTAGAAAAGACAAGGCGCCATCTGTCTCTACTTCCATCGTTAATCTGATGTTATCAAGGACGCTGCTGATGTGGTTAAAAGATTCTCTCAGCTTGTGACGCCCATGAGGCCAGACAACGAATGTTTAGTCGACGTAACTATAAAAGCAATTTGGCTTTGCAGGAGCCGTGTCCAGGGCGATGTTCTCAGAGTGCTCTATGAAGGGATTGGCTGTAACTGGAGCTAATGGATTTCCCACCGTGACGCCGACCGTTTGGTTAAAATAATCTCCATCATACACTCACCAAGAGTGTGGTTAAATAAATCCACGACACTGTCGTGAAATAATAGGGAGAGCAAATCTAAAGAGCCTTTGATGGGAACCCGCGTGAACAATGACACCACATCAAAGCTAACCATCACATCTCCTTCTGCGAGATGCAAAAAATTTCTGTTCTGAGGACACTGGTGCATCTAGCGGAAGCCGTTTCAGACGCCAAAAGTAATTGATCCACTTACGGAAAGTGTTCAAACAAAACGGCTACAGCAACCGCCAGATTTCGGAAGCCCTCTTGCCGAAGAAACACAAATGTGGTAAGATTGTTTTCGCACTCGAAACTCTCCTTGCTATACTACTCATATAGTCCATCGACTAAAGCTCCAACAGTCGCAAGACAACCATCGAGGAGAGAGACACAGTGAAGGAAAATATCACACATAAAATAGCTGCCAGCTGCATTGGAGAATCTGTGTGTTCTGAATACTAAAATTCATAGCGCATCGAAGTCCCTTGTGCTTGTGTTTACAAGAAACACATTTTAAAATTATGGACACCTCTGCACTAGGAGGCTGTGCCCTCCACCGCGACGGGTGACCTGAATGGGAATGGGCAAAGGTGTGAGAGCCGTGATTGTGGATAACACACACAGCCCTTCTGCTTTATCCCAAGTTACTAACCTTCAAGATAAAGCAGTTGCAATTCCTTTTGGTCAAAACATCACCATATGTTCCCTGTAATACCACTAAAAGATACAACAGATTTTGAATCTCTCAGAGATTTTTTAGCACAATTCTTCACTCATTTATCTTGTTTTGCCACTTTAGTGCCCATAGTGCATTAACGGGCTCAACCTCTACTTTCCTGCGGGTCAAGTTTTAGCATCATCATGTCTCAAGAGATGTGCATCTTGAACAGGGGAAAGCTAACTCATTTCAACGCTGTTACAAGTTGAGCCTTAGCCTAGATCTCTTCGCTCTCCAGTCTTGGCATATTCTGCTAGGACAGATGTTAATGATAACAGTTCCAGTGACCATTTCCAATTCTGGATCCGTATGATGGACGGAGCAGTCTTCGAAAGAAAGCCTCCAAGATTAGTACCATGAACTGAGCTCAGATCCACCAGCTGCCACTGTTCAAATACCGAGGTGGTGTGCGGGAATAGACAATCAGATCTCAGATAATAAAAATCTTATTTTTCGTGTGAATATTTACAAATTCAAAATTTGTAGATTTTTTTCGTTTGGGTGTACAGTGAAACATTTCTTAAGGACAGACTTCATAATTCTAGACCAATCGGGAGTGCCCCGCATGTTTTGATGGGTCAGTTTGCGAGCATCAAAATGTATGACATAAATAGCTTTACTCTTTGACAGACTGACGTCGACAGTAAGGAGTACTTCGCACTCCTCCTTAAATGTGAACGATTTTGCAGTTTTTAATGTTCCATACAACAACTGGTATAAAGAGAACTGTTATAGGTTCACCCAGTAGTCTGTCTCCCTGTGTGTCTGTACGTCCGACTGATACAAACCCTTTTTTTCAAGAACAGGTACGCATATCAAGTTGAAATGTATAATACATACTTTAACGAACGGGCCCTTAGCGATGTAAAAAGTGGAGCATCTAACCGCAAGGTACGGCCATTTAGGTCATTTATTTGGATGCACGCAAAATAGCTCATTACAATCTACAGGGAACTTCCCATTCACCTAGAATCATGAAATTTCCCTCGAAGCTATGTTTCACAGTACAACTAAAAGAAAAAGAAGTCCGGAAATTGTTTGATTGCAATTATATCGCACGGAAAAAAGATTCATCTGCTATCTGACTGTCCGTCTGTTCGCCCGCCTGATGACACCCTTTTTTTTTCAAGAACCGATAGAGATATCACGTTGAAATTTATGACACTACTATTATCTATAGCCCTCTGTCGTTATAAAAAATGGAAGCGTGTAAATCAACGGAAACTCGGATATTTATAACATACTTTTTGATATTCGCAAACTACATACTGGGCATTAAAATTGCTACACCATGAAGATGACGTGCTACAGACGCGAAATTTAACAGACAGGAGGAAGATACTGTGAAATGCAAATGATCAGCTTTTCAGAGCATTCACACAAGGTTGGCGCCGGTGGCGACACCTACGACGAGCTGATATCAGGAAAGTTTCCTACCGATTTCTCATACACAAACAGCAGTTGACAGGCGTTGCCTGGTGAAACGTTGATGTGATGCCTCGTGTAAGGAGGAGAAATGCGTACCATCACGTTTCCGACTTTGATAACGGTCGGATTGTAACCTATCGCGATTGCGGTTAATCGTATCGCGACATTGCTGCTCGCGTTGGTCAAGATACAATGACTGTTAGCAGAATATGCAATCGGTGGGTTCAGGAGGGTAATACGGAACGCCGTGCTGGATCCCAACGGCCTCGTATCTCTAGCAGGCGAGATGACAGGCATCTTATCCGCATGGCTGTAACGGATCGTGCAGCACGTCTCGATCCCTGAGTCAACAGATGGGGACGTTTGCAAGACAACAACCATCTGCACGAACAGTTCGACGACGTTTGGAGCAGTATGGACTATCAGCTCGGAGACCATGGCTGTGGTTACCCTAGACGCTGCATCACAGACAGGAGCGCCTGCGATGGTGTACTCAACGACGAACCTGGGTGCACGAATAGCAAAACGTCATTTTTTTCGGATGAATCCAGGTTCTGTTTACAGCATCATGATGGTCGCATCCGTGTTTGGCGACATCGCGGTGAACGCACATTGGAAGCGTGTATTCGTCATCGCCATACTGGCGTATCACCCGGTGTAATGGTATGGGGTGCCATTGGTGACACGTCTCGGTCACCTCTTATTTGCATTGGCGGCACTTTTATCAGTGGACGTTACATTTCAGATGTGTTACGACCCGTGGCTCTACCATTCATTCAATCCCTGCGAAACCCAACATTTCAGCACGATAATGCACGACCGCATGTTGCAGGTCCTGTACGGGCCTTTCTAGAAACGGAAAATGTTCAACTGCTGCCCTGGCCATCACATTCTCCAGATGTCTCACCAATTGAAAACCTCTCGTCAATGGTGTCCGAGCAACTGGCTCGCCACAATACGCCAGTCACCACTCTTGATGAACCGTGGTTTCGTGTAGAAGCTTCAAGGGCAGCTGTACCTGTACACGCCTTCCAAGCTCTGTTTGACTGAATGCCCAGGCGTATCAAGGCCGTTATTGCGGCCAGAGGTGGTTGTTCTGGGTACTGATTTCTCAGGATCTATGCACCCAAATTGCATGAAAATGTAATCACATGTCAGTTCCAGTATATTTGTCCAATTAATACCCGTTTATCATCTCCATTTCTTCTTGGTGTAGCAATTTTAATGGTCAGTAGTGTAACTCAACTTGAATCATGAAGTTTGGCCCTTAGCAATGTATCACTGCACAAGCAAAGTAAAAATCCCGAAAATTTTAAATCTGTAATTATATCACATTAATTTTCATTTCTTATCGATTGTTATCGCACTGGAAACTCTCCTTGCTATACTACTCATATAGTCCGTCGACTAAAGCTCCAACAGTCGCAAGACAACCATCGAGGAGAGAGACACAGTGAAGGAAAATATCACACACAAAATAGTTGCCAGCTACATTGGAGAATCTGTGTGCTCTGAATACTAAAATTCATAGCGCATCGAAGTCCGTTGTGCTTGTGTTTACAAGAAACACATTTTAAAATTATGGACACCTCTGCACTAGGAGGCTGTGCCCTCCACCGCAACGGGTGACCTGAATGGGAATGGGCAAAGGTGTGATAGCTGTGATTGTGGATAGCACACACAGCCCTTCTGCTCTATCCCAAGTTTATTTTCATTTGGTATATGACTGTCTGTCGCTCTGTCTAGGACTCCATTCCTCAGGAAATGTTTGATGTATTAATTTCGAAATTTGTGTCACATAATGACCTCTGTAATCCCTTGGTGTCGTAAAAATGTTAAGCTTCTAAGTCAATACATTCAAAAGATGCGATCATTTATGTCACATATTTTCGATGCTCGCAAACTCACTCAGAAAAGCTATATCAGTCATGAAATTGGGCAAGGAGAAAGGTTTCACGGTACAAGTAAAGGTAAAAAAAATCAGTAAATTATTAATTTATGATAGTATCACACGAAAAAGTATTTTTTTTTTTTTTGTCATTTGCCGTCTGACTTCACACTTGAAATTAAACGTTCTCGAAAATATTGGAATCCGTGAAACCGTATCTTATCAGTATCAATGGCGACAAGAGGCTAACATTATGAAGATAGTAGATTCCCGGAATGGATGAACTGTC
The DNA here is from genome assembly GCF_023864345.2 of Schistocerca serialis cubense. Classification (NCBI taxonomy): domain Eukaryota; kingdom Metazoa; phylum Arthropoda; class Insecta; order Orthoptera; family Acrididae; genus Schistocerca; species Schistocerca serialis. Next base: position 71,201,425 of record NC_064645.1, read on the forward strand.
TATATACATGATTTAGTCTGTAGGGAACTACTTGCAACTGACTAATCTTTTCTCCCTCTGCTTTCAAATAGAACTGTAGTCTTTATTCTGTTGCACTGGAAAGAGCTGTCGGAAACAACTTAAGGGACATAACGTATTTGTACCTTACTCAAATATTAACAAGACAGCAGCGAAGTAATATACTGTCCTGCCATCAGGAACACGGTACGGTTCGTGTATTTATCTCTGTGCTTGTAGGCCAGCAGTTCGTTCTTCACTGTTGGCAGTTACTTGCTATTCAGACATTCATAATGCCAAACATGTGGATAAGGTTCCTGTTCTGGTGAACGTCGCCACACTCCTACAACATAGGAGCAGTTGTATTGGGAAAGGTATTCGATCTACATCTGCAAATATTATAGTATAAAATATAAGAATATAGAAATATGTAAAGCAAAATTTGCATATCTAAGGTGAAGGGAATGCTGCTAACACTTCAGGAGCAGTAATACGTTATTCACATCTCATTATAAGACAGCATGAGCATACTCTGAGACTACTGCATGTAAACGCGATTCCTCTTGTTCCACTTTTCGATCCATCAATAGCAGCATCAACATGACTTTATAAATCGATTACAGCTCTCTGACGAAAACAACAAAGCGATGCGACGTATATACACTAGATTTTATTTTCGTAAGAAGCATCGACTACAAACCGTGAGTCGATCAATAGTAGGCTATAACCTGAGTAATCGAGGGACGGTTATCGAATGCGGCAATATAAGTGGTAGTAAATGTGAATAATTAATAACCGATCTGTAATACAGGACCAATAACGTTGATCTTAATAGGATTATACCACGTACTGACACACCAAATCGTTATTTATTCACCTTTCTCGGGGAGCGTGGAGTCAGTTGACTAGCATCTTCTGGTGTATTCATGACCCTACCACGTATAAAACCTCCTTCCATGATTCACAACTCAACAGTTACCAGTGCTTTAACTGTGCGCTGTGTAAAATACTACAATGTGGTATACCGTTTTGTTCTTTTACGCAGTACTATGCTCTTCTACTATTTTTCTTTCTGTTCCATTTCCTGCGGTAGAATTTCAGTCACCCGTCAAAAGTTTTTATCGTCATTAATTATTATGACAAATTTTTGTAGCTCATCAAGCATTCCTTGGATCTCTTCATCATCGCCATTGAAGTATCGGAGCACATATTTCTGTGTCCTCTTCTACTGACAACTGGGAAGTGGTTTGCGTGGTGGTTATCCTGTTACTATTTCAACATCATCCAATCTTTTTATGCCATTGCACATCATTCAGTAGACTCCGCCACAGAAAAAAAAATCCGTAGAAAATCGGAGTCAGTCTCGTAATGCGTCAGCCAACAAAGTTAACATTTCTTTTGCACATCAAAAATTTTTTCACAGAAAAACGCCTCACTCGTTTTGGATACTTTTTGGATGCCACCCAAATCTCAATGCAAACTTCACAATTATTCTTCTTAATTGTCATTTCTTTCTCCCCCTCCCCCCTCACGCCACATATAGGCAGCGGGGTGGGTTGTCAGTGGCACAGACAATTTGCTCTTCAACCAGTTGACAGCAAAATATAAGCGACAAAAAAAAAAAAATACATAAAGTTAATATACGTACAATGAATTTAAAACATTTTAAACCTGAAAATAATATGCAGGTTTTGATATGTAGAAATGACTTGATTTTCTGATCTTTTAGTTAAAAACAGCAATAACAAAAGATAAACCGAAAGACAATAACATGATATATAAAAACATTTAAACCATGATTTCGAACACTAATATTTAAAAGCTTTTTCCTGCATCTAAGACTGGAATGCACTGCCTTGGAGTAGGGAATCTATTAGTGGAGGGTTGAAGATTGGCATGGAATTCTGGTATAGGAGTGGCTGTTACGACAGGCGGAAGAGTAGACGGGGGATATTGGTGTGGAATGAAAAGTGACTGGGAAAATTAGACGATAAGGAAACGGGGGGAGGGAAGGGAGCGGGAGCCCCAATGCAGCGGAATGGATAAGATGATTTAGAGATTGTAGGATGTGTAAATATCAGGTCAGAGTTTATGATCTGGAAGGGTTGAAGCTTCTTGGGGAGATTATTTGGTGGTGGCAAGGGGTGTAGAGGTAGGGCTGGTGGGATGTGTTGGTAAATGCGCGACATTATATGAGATTAAATTTAAGATTATAGAATTATTGGAGTCAAGTTTGTAGGCGTCATGTGAGTGAGGAGATGCGGGAATTTGATGAATTGGCAAAGGACCCTCGTGTGGAAAGGTAAACGGATGCGGAAAGCGAGGTGGTGTGCATGCATTCTAGACTCAGGAGGGACTTACAGAACTTGGTTGGGGAAAAATTCTACGCATCATTCCCACAGCAAAGTATGTATCAGATGCATGGGGGTGTGGAGGACAGTGGAATGTTTCAAAGCCCATCATTGGCCAGTTGGTAGTTCTAGTCTATTTTGGGCCTTCTATTGGATGGTGAGGATACCACTTTAGTTGCCAGTCTATGGTGAGACCAAGATATTTTCGTATATTAGTTAGCTGAATAGGATAGTCATAATAATGCTAGAAGTTACAGAGACAAGAGTTGCGAGTAACGCATCCTATAATTATTGCCTGGTTTTCGGAAGGGTTGATTTTGGGGAGCTATCAGTCACACCAGGAGGTAAATTGATTGACGTGAATTTTAAGGGACGTTGCGATTTCTGGAGAGTAGAACAGAAGTGGGGAAAGCAGTGTTACTAGCGTTACTGAAGGAGATGGACAGTTGGAGGTGATTTGGGCATATCGCCAGTGTAGAGGAGACCAGGAAGAGGGCAGGAAATGGAGTTTGGGGCACGCCTGCAGTGGGATGGGAGGTGAGGGAACTGATGCTATTAATGGTGATAATAGATGGGCGATTAGAGAGGACGGATGCAATAAGGCGGATATAATTAATTGGAAGTGCGTAAGTCCGTAGTTTGGGTAGGAGAACGGAATGCCACCCACGGCTTAATTTTTTTTAGGTCGAGAGGGACAAAAATAGCTAATTTCGTGTGTTCAGCTGGTGTAATAAGAGATGGGTAAGGTGCACGAGTTGGTCATCAGAAGAGAATGTGCGACAGAAGCAGCACTGGTGGATGGCTTTGGTTCAGATGTTTATGGAGGTGATGGGAGAGGTCGGACTCGAATACCTTGCTAAACACTGAGGAGAAGTGTATGGGACGATAGGAGGTGGTATCAGTAGAGAATTTGTCCAGTTTGAGGAATAGTAGGCCTTAGGAGATTTCCCACAATTCAGGGTATTAACGTGTGGAGAGGACAGTTGTTTAAAGTGTTACAAGGGAGGCAGGGCATCTTTTAAGAATCGACAGCTAATGCGATCATGACCAGGAGATATGTTGCATTTTCTGTGAAGTTCTGAAGAAAAATCAAATATGGGTAATGCAGGAGTAGGTTTAATAATGAAAAAAATAGGAATGCAGATAAGTTACTATGAGCAGCATAGTGAACGCATTATTGTAGCTAAGATAGACACGAAGCCCACGACTACCACAGTAGTACAAGTTTAAATAGCAACTAGCTCGGCAGATGATGAAGAGACTGAATAAATGCGTGAAGCTATAAAAGAAATTACTCAAATAGTTAAGGGAGACGAAAATTTAATATTAATTGGGAATTGGAATTCGTTAGTAGGAAAAGTAGTTGGTAAATATGGACTGGGGTAAGGAATGAAAGAGGAAGCCGCCTGATAGAATTTTGCACAGAGCACAACTTAATCACAGCTGACACTTAGTTTAAGAATCATGAAAGAAGGTTACATAAGTGGAAGAAGCCTGGAGACACTGGAAGGTTTCAAATAGATTATATACTGGTAAGACAAAGATTTAGAAAACAGGTTTTAAAATGGAAGACATTTTCAGGTTCAGATATGGACTCTGACCACAATTTATTGGTTATGATCTGCAGGTTAAAACTGAAGAAACTGCAAAGAGGTAGACATTTAAGGAGATGGGACCTGGATAGACTGGAAGAACTAGAGGTTGTACAGAGTTTCAGAGAGAGCGTCAGGGAACGACTGACAAGAACAGGGGAGAGAAATAGAGTAGAAGAAGAATGGATAGCTATGAGAGAAATAATAGTGAAGGCAGCAGAGGGTCAAGTAGGTAAAAAGACGAGGGCTAGTAGAAATCCTTGGATAACAGAAGAGATATTGAATTTAATTGATGAAAGGAGAAAATACAAAAATACAATAAATGAAGCAGGCAAAAAAGGAATACAAACGTCTCAAAACTGAGATCGACAGGAAGTGCAAAATGGCTAAGTTGGTATGGCTAGAGGACAAATGTAAGTATGTATAGGCGTATGTCACTAGGGGTAAGATAGATACTGCCTACAGGAAAATTGAAGAGACCTCTGGAGGAAAGAAAATCACCAGCATGAATACCAGGAGCTAAGATGGAAAATCGTTTCTAAGTAAAGAGGGAGAGCAGAAAGGTGGAAGGAATATATAGAGAGTCTACACAAGAACGATGTACTTGAGGGCAGCATTGTGGGAGTGGAAGAGGACGTAGGTGAAGATGAAATGGTGGATATGATACAGTGTAAAGAGTTTCACAGAACACTGAAGGACCTATGTCGAAACAAGGTCGTGTGAGTAAACAACATTCCGTTAGCACTACTGATAGTCTTGCGAGAGCAAGCCATGACAAAACTCTTCAATCTGATGAGAAAGATGTCAAAGACAGGCGGAATACCCTCAGCCTTCCACAAGAATATAATAACCCTGATTTCAAAGAAAGCACATGCTGGCAGTTGTGAAAATTACCGAACAATTGGTTTCATGAGTCAAGGTTGCAAAGTACTAATACGAATTCTTTACAGACGAATGGAAAAACTGGTAGAAGCCGACTTTCAGGGAAGATCAGTTTGGATTCCGTAGAAATTTTGGAACACGCGAGGCAATACTGACCCTACGACTTACCTTAGAAGATTGGTTACACAAAGGGAAACCTACGTTTCTAGTATTTCTAGGCTTAGATAAATGTTTTGACAATGTTGACTGGAATACACTCTTTCAAATTCTGAATATGGCAGGGGTATAAAATACAGGGAGTGAAAGGCTATTTACAATTTGTACAGAAACCAGATGGTAGTTATAAGAGTTGAGGGGCACGAAAGGGAAGCAGTGGTTGGGAAGGAAGTGAGACAGGGTTGTAGCCTATACCCGATGTTATTCAATCTGTATATTGAGCAAGCAGTAAAGGAAACAAAAGCAAATCTGAGTTGGTATTAAAATCCATTTTGACGATGACTCTGTAATTCTTGCAGAGACCGGAAAGGACCTGGAAGAGCTGTTGAATAAGATAGACAGTGCCTTGAAAGGAGGATATGAATATCAACCAAAACAAAACGAGGATAATGGAATGTAGTCGAATTAAATGAGGAGATTAAAGTATTAAATGATGTTTGCTATTTGGGGAGCAAAGTAACTGATGATGGTCGAAGTAGAGAGGACATAAAATATCGACTGACTATAGCAAGGAAAGCATTTCTGAATAAGAGAAATTTATTAATATTGAGTATAGATTTAAGTGTCAGGAAGTCTTTTTTGAAAGCATTTGTATGGCTTGTAGCCATGTATGGAACTGAAACATGGTGAATAAGTAGTTTAGACAAGAAGAGAATAGAAGCTTTGGAAATGTGGTGCTACAGAAGAATGCAGAAGATTAGATGGGCAGATCACGTAACTAATGAGGAGGTACTGAGTAGAATTGGGGAGAAGGGAAATTTGTCGCACAACTTGACTAGAAGAAGATATCGTTTGGTAGGACACTTCTGAGAGATCAAGGGGCTAGTAGTTTAGTTCTGGAGGGAAGTGTGGAGGCTAACAATAGTAGAGGGAGATGAATACGCTTATCAGCTTAAGATGTTTGTAGGTTACTCGGAGATGAAGAGGCTTGCACAGGATAGGGAAACATGGGGAGCTCGATCAAACCAGTCTCTGTACTGAAGACCACAACAACAAAAACACTCGTTTCAGTCATGTGCTGCGACTGGGGTGTTTAATTATATTTGGGGTACGATGTGAAAGTGCTACAAGTTGGCAGCCAGGGCTGGGACAGCGGTGTTTGTATGCTCATGGATGGTGGGGAACAGGTAGTAATCAAAATGAGAGTCATCAGGGATGGAGAAAACGTCGCAGAAATGGGGTGTATATTGGCCAGCTTTCCTTAGATTTTCAGGTAAGTCAAGGTGGTTACGGAGGAGCGGTATAGCTGCCAGTGAGTTGATGGAATGCTTTCCATTGCTTGGACGAGTTAACTGGATGTGTAGCTTTGAGTCTGGTGCACGTCTGGCGCCAGTCCATGATCTTTTCAGCGTTTAGTAAATTCATGATGCGGCTCTGTATTTTACGGTGGCGACTGAATGCATCGCAGACACGAGTCCCCAAGAAGGATCGATATAAACGACGGTGTTCTCGGAGAAGGATTAGCGTTTCTGGAGGGAGAATAAGGCTATGGGAATGTATAGCGTGTGTGGGTAGGTAATGCATGCGATAAGGTTCAAAATGACTCTGAGCACAATGGGACTTAACGTCTGAGGTCATCAGTCCCATAGGACTTAGAACTTCTTAAACCTATGTAACCTAAGGACATCACACACACCAATGCCCGAGGCTGGATTCAAACCTGCGACCGTAGCGGTCGGGCGGCTCCAGACTGTAGCGCCTAGAACCGCTCGGCCACCCCGGCCGGCTCGTGCTATAGGGTCATCTGCAGGAAGGTCGTGGCATGGGCGATATTGCTGGGTTGCTGGACGGCTAGAGGATGGCTTCCAATCTGGGCGAAAAACCCATGGAAATTCGTCTAATATTTTTGGGGATTGGCGTGTTCAAACAGACAGACACGAGGGTTTCACAGTATTATTACGTTACCGGTATAGATAGAGATTAGTCGCACCAAATTTGACTGATATGAAACAACACAGACTTAAAAAATTATGCGAATACACATACTTCGTTCATTACTAAATAACTGGTAATTTAAGAGCGACTTCTTACTATTCATATACGTGGAGACAAGCCTCCAGCACTTTTATCGTGACGAATAATATGTAGGTCCACAAAAATAACTACACTCCCGGAAATTGAAATAAGAACACCGTGAATTCATTGTCCCAGGAAGGGGAAACTTTATTGACACATTCCTGGGGTCGGATACATCACATGATCACACTGACAGAACCACAGGCACATAGACACAGGCAACAGAGCATGCACAATGTCGGCACTAGTACAGTGTATATCCACCTTTCGCAGCAATGCTGGCTGCTATTCTCCCATGGAGACGATCGTAGAGATGCTGGATGTAGTCCTGTGGAACGGCTTGCCATGCCATTTCCACCTGGCGCCTCAGTTGGACCAGCGTTCGTGCTGGACGTGCAGACCGCGTGAGACGACGCTTCATCCAGTCCCAAACATGCTCAATGGGGGACAGATCCGGAGATCTTGCTGGCCAGGGTAGTTGACTTACACCTTCTAGAGAACGTTGGGTGGCACGGGATACATGCGGACGTGCATTGTCCTGTTGGAACAGCAAGTTCCCTTGCCGGTCTAGGAATGGTAGAACGATGGGTTCGATGACGGTTTGGATGTACCGTGCACTATTCAGTGTCGCCTCGACGATCACCAGTGGTGTACGGCCAGTGTAGGAGATCGCTCCCCACACCATGATGCCGGGTGTTGGCCCTGTGTGCCTCGGTCGTATGCAGTCCTGATTGTGGCGCTCACCTGCACGGCGCCAAACACGCATACGACCATCAATGGCACCAAGGCAGAAGCGACTCTCATCGCTGAAGACGAAACGTCTCCATTCGTCCCTCCATTCACGCCTGTCGCGACACCACTGGAGGCGGGCTGCACGATGTTGGGGCGTGAGCGGAAGACGGCCTAACGGTGTGCGGGACCATAGCCCAGCTTCATGGAGACGGTTGCGAATGGTTCTCGCCGATACCCCAAGCGCAACAGTGTCCCTAATTTGCTGGGAAGTGGCGGTGCGGTCCCCTACGGCACTGCGTAGGATCCTACGGTCTTGGCGTGCATCCGTGCGTCGCTGCGGTCCGGTCCCAAGTCGACGGGCACGTGCACCTTCCGCCGACCACTGGCGGCAACGTCGATGTACTGTGGAGACCTCACGCCCCACGTGTTGAGCAATTCGGCGGTACGTCCACCCGGCCTCCCGCATGCCCACTTTACGCCCTCGCTCAAAGTCCGTCAACTGCACATATGGTTCACGTCCACGCTGTCGTGGCATGCTACCAGTGTTAAAGACTGCGATGGAGCTCCGTATGCCACGGCAAACTGGCTGACACTGACGGCGGCGGTGCACAAATGCTGCGCAGCTAGCGCCATTCGACGGCCAACACCGCGGTTCCTGGTGTGTCCGCTGTGCCGTGCGTGTGATCATTGCTTGTACAGCCCTCTCGCAGTGTCCGGAGCAAGTATGGTGGGTCTGACACACCGGTGTCAATGTGTTCTTTTTTCCATTTCCAGGAGTGTACATCTCCTACTTCGCAGTTAGATGTAAAGGTCATTTATTTCTTACGAAGAAATGAAACATAAGCCACGGAAAATTGTTTCTCCTGATGCAGTGATACTACTTGCTTCCACTGTATTTCAAAAACATTACCGGCTTTATTTTTTGTGATGTGCAATTTGTTGTGATCGTCCATTCATATTACATGAAAAAGTAGCTAACGGTATGTGTAGTCGGACATGAGGAGAATAGAAGGGTATCTTCCATTTTTATTAAACGCTACGTGATTAATAATTACTTTTAATCTGAACGACATTAATTAATTTTGTATCAAATGCATATTCCAAGTAATAGAATATGTGAAAGCACAGCAATTGGCACTTAAAACATATATTAATTTAAAGTGTATTATTTCTTATCTTAACACATTAACCTGAGACTTGCTCAAGAAATACATTTTGCCCAAATATGTGAAATAAACTGCAGTGTGCCGTCCGGGATGGCCGAGCGGTTCTAGGCGCTACAGTCTGGAGCCGCGTGACCGCTACAGTCGCAGGTTAGAATCCTGCCTCGTGCATGGATGTGTGTGATGTTCTTAGTTTAGTTAGGTTTAAGTACTTCTAAATTATAGGTGACTGATGACCTCCGAAGTTAAGTCCAATAGTGCTCAGAGCCATTTGAACCGTAAACTGCAGTGTCCATGTTGTTCTAGTATTACCATTAGTAACCACGTAGAATTTCCCATTTATGACGACAGTTCTTTAGTAAGAGCGTATTCTACTTTATGGGATCACAGTGTAAATTTCATCTCATTTTTTGTATATTTTTATACGGTTGTAGCAATGAATACAGCCAGTTACGAAGTTAGTTAAAACGAATGCATATACATGATACAACAGTGTGGCTAATGAATTTATTTGCCGACGCATTACGCAGGGATGTCTAATAAATGCAAAATTACATGTGCAAATACTTTTATATTAATTTTATTTGATAAAATACTCCTATGTTAACTCATACGTAATGCCGTTTGGCGCGCGAGTGTGATTAAATAACTGTTAATGATAATTCATGCTACACAATTAGCTGAAGCAAAACAAGCAAACTTATTTATTGGTAAATATAGCGCACATAGCTCAGAGCAGTTGTGACGCAAATGACTGAAAATAATTCTCTCATGCACATGAGTGACCATTTTCTCACAGCTTACAACTATGTCGGTTGCTGTTAATGTCTGGTGGTGGGGCACACTTTAAATAAATCATAATCCACCGACACGTTACAGATTAATAATGAACAATACTGTAGTTGTGTTCCACTCTTAGTGAGAAACTTAAATTTGATGACGAAATAGGATTTTTTTTTAATTTTGTATTACGAGGTAATGGGAAATTATTCATGCTATTTGGCTACTTAAGCTGGTACGACTGGTGTAAATGCCCCGTATTAAGCTGTAGCTCGCACGTACGTGATCCGTAAAAAGCTACATCAACGACTATCTTAGCTCTCGCTGCTTGGCTCATGTAAACTGTATGGTCTGCACAGATTACATTTTCTTTGATTGAATTTTTACATTGCATACAAATTGCAACACCTTCTAAGCTTTTCACGCTAAATAACGTCTTATAAGCCTGGGTTTCTCCCGAATGTACTTCTGACCAAAAGGCGATTCCGATAGGTAATGTCTAGAGGTTTTTTGCTAAACATGCGCTTTGTACTCTTTTGATGGTATTTCCATAGAATCTTCATCCCATAACCAATATTTTCTTATAGCTAATCGAGAAGTGAAATACTATTTTCCATAGATTTACCTTAAAAAGTATTTCGAAATAATGAAATATTTTATTAAAAAAACTTCATCCCCTATTTTACCACTTAGTGGTTGAATTTCTAAAAAATGCTGAAACACGAATGTTTTATTTCTGATTGAGAAACCGAATACCAATTTTCGTAATTCTTGCTTCTAAATTGCTTTAAAAGTGACACAATTTCCAAAAGCCTATCATTCCCTATTTCACCATCTTAGGAGTGCAATTTCGAACGATCCCTTCTTGAACAAAATCCACAATATAAAACCCACAACCTCACAAAATTTCAAGTTCTCGTCTTAGGTGTTTCAGCTGCCAGTGGTGATTCAGTTGCTCGGTCTGGCCTCACTGCGCCCTCTTAGGGGTCGTATTTCCAAAAACTGTAAAATGCATATATTTTTCATTTCTAACTTAGAAGCCAAATATCATTTTCGTAAAATATTTTACCCCAGCCCCCTATTTAAACCACTTAGGAGTTGAGTATCCAAAAAAAGTGATTTTTTTTTAAATTTACGACTGACAAGCTAAATACAAATTTTCACAGATACATCTTCAAAAAATGCTCCCATAATGAAATGTTTCCATTTTCACTCCCATAGAGGTCCAGTATCCAAAACTAGTGACACACATTTTTTTTTATTTATAACCAAGAAACCGAATTCTAATTTTCATTCCTTTAGGTTTAAAAATGCTTTCATAATGAAATGTTTCATAAAGCACCCCCTTATTGATTAAATTTCCAAAATAATGAAGCACCTTTTTTTTGTTAAGTTCTGACCGAAAAGTCAAATACTAATCCCCAAAGATTTAGATTCAAAAGTGCTTTAGTAGTTCCTTCATAATGGCTTATTTCAGGAAGTCTTTACTCATTATGTTACCCACAAAGTGGTTAAATTCCAAAACGTTACTGAAACACATATAAACTTATTTGTGACTGAGAATTCAAATGCAGATTTTGGCAGGTTTAGTTTTAAAATTGCCTTTACAGCGACATATTAAGTAATCCATTTTCTATTACACTCCTTTAGGGATGGAATATCGAGAAATCCTTTCTTAAATGACTCATACAGTACAAGGTCAACGCCGTATGCAAATTTCAAATTTCTAACCATAGAGGTTGGGCAATGATGAGTCAGTGAGTCGGTGCATAGTCTTCTACTAACCTTAAATGGATAGGTTTCACTTTTGCCGAATGCGGCGAGACGGACACATATGACAAAAACGCAATAAATCCGTTCTGCATTGCGCTAACACAAATATTCCAGCAACAAGCTATGTACTGATCTGCAGATACTTTGTCTAAAACTGTGAACTATTTACGATGGTACAAATTGTGTGAGTTATTATGAAAGCTTTCTTTACTTATTAACATATTTTACTTCTATTCCATAGCCAAACTAAGCCTTGTAAACGTTATATATTCTTAGTTAACAAATAAATATTTCTAATGCAACATACAATTATGCACTGAAAGGAAAATAAGGACAAACGTACACAGACTATAAAGGTGTTTAGTTTAACCCAACAGTTAACGTGAAAAAGCAAAATGTCACAGCAATGCAGTGCTGCAGAATCCTGGCCACTGTACTTAATTTCGTTGCTGTGACCATACGGGAGGAGTTCGTTGTATTTCCCTCGTGATAACTACAGTGCTCAATTGAGCTCCAGGAATGCCAAAATTAATGATTGTTCGTAAGATGTATTAGTATTATAGTGTTCGAGAGATGAACCTTTGGTGGTGAAAATAACTGTTAATCCATATGTGGTACACCCCCAGTCTTTAATAGTAGTCTCCATCTCATTATTGTTGATGGGATCGGTTCTCTTTCCCAAGAGACTACTAGAAATACGACAGCCCCACAGTGAAAGACTGTTGGACTTTTGGAAAGGTAAGAAAATAAGAACACTTAATCTGAGGGTGCTACATGCTTTTTAAACAGTAAAATAAAAGAAATACCACGGGTTCCGTTTCTTTTCTTAGAATGAGTGTCAGAACTTAAAAGTTTTATCTCAAAAGTTATCCTCTTTGTTGTATCTGTTCATTCCTTTACCAGTTTTTAAGTTTTGGTATTGGACTAATGCAAGGCAACTGGAGCGTCTGGTATACGAATGTATGTCTAACTGGTGTGACAGTGGTCACCGAAAACCATAAATATATGCAGGCAGAATACGGTTTTCTAAGTGAAACATTCATGTACAATACTGAAAACCCACATACCTATCAGTATTCTCTCCGTAAGTTGCACTATGAGTTCACCGCAACCCGTTAGAAAATCACACTGAACGATTGGAGCAAAGTAGGAGGTATAGATCATTTACCAGTAGGGCGTGTGACATTCCATCTCTGACGCAAGTTTTGGATGTAAGCAAGTGAATGTAAGTTCAGTTAACTGGTGTTGTACGATATGAGTGCAGAATTACCAGTCAGCGTGAAAACGTGTCAGAAGGACAGCAGTTAATTATAATATTTATACGTGCCAATAATCAAACCTTGGATGAAGTTTTCCGTTTCCATGGTATGTTGAAGCGACGCTAACTGCACAGTGTATCAGTCGCTAGTAGCAGCTGTGTAAAATGACATAAAAGAACAGTGGTCTTCTAAATACCTTACCGATACGAACCAGAAACTAGTGTCATGCCATGTCACTGATTATCTCTCACGAGCCCGAAAGGAATTGCTACCTTGAATGAATGTAAGTCCATTTCAGTCACATTTCGACTAAAGGTTGTCAAATTAACTGTTTACAATTGACATTTGATGTACTTTGCAAGACGCCGTTATTCAAAGCGGCACATACGCCTGCACGTCTTCAGTGGGACGAGCATCACAGAAACAGGGCAGAGGCCAAATAGAGGTGTGCAATGTAGTCCTTTCTTTTCTTCTCAGGTGCACTAGAGTGCACCTAGAGCTCTACAACGTGTTTGTTGAGGATTAACCTTTAGTTGAATATTGGTCTCTGATTTTTGGGACTGCTTTTGGTGCCACGTCTTTGGACGTCTCAATGACGATATCGTAGACAAGAACTGGCGGGTTTATTTCAACACTAGCTGAGGATGCGACGTTGCCCTAGTACGTATTTGTTCCAATCTTCAATTGGTGCATCTCATCCTTCCCTCTCCCTCTTTCCGTCTCCGCCATCCACTTCTTCCGCCACCCCCCCCCCCCCCTCCCCGAATCTGTCCCTCCCTCGTGCCCCTCTCACCGTCCATCTCCCCCCTCTCTCTCCCCGTCCATCTCTTACCTTCCCTTCTCTCTGTCCATTGGCTCCTCCCCCTCTGAGTTTTCCTTCAGTCTCTGTCCATCTTCTCCTTCACGCTCTGTCCATCATCACATATTTCCAGCCCCTGTTCCTCTCCTCCTCCACCTCTCGCTGTTCATCAGCGCCTCTTCTCTCTCCCCCTCTAACACCTCCACTTTACTTCCTCCGCCAACTTCCTCCTCTGTTCACTGCTGCTCTTACCTTTCTCTGTCCATCTTCTCCCCTCCTCCCCCCTCTCTTCACTTTCCCATCCCCTTTCCCTATCCATCTCCTACTCCTATCCCCTGCTTTCCCCCCTCTGTCCATTTCGTGTCCCTCTTCTGTCACCACATTAATACATCCACCTCAGTAGGATGCTAGTTGTCCTTAAAAATGATATTTATTTGCAGACCATAAATGTTCTAGGCGCTTCAGTCTGGAACCGCGTGACCGCTACGGTCGCAGGTTCGAATCCTGCCTCGGGCGTGGTTGTGTGATCTCCTTAGGTTAGTTAGGTTTAAGTAGTTCTAAGTTCTAGGGGACTGATGACCTTCGAAGTCGAGTCCCATAATGCTCAGAGCCATTTGAACCATTTGTCTCACCATATCCCACACATATACAATTGGCGACAAGCCCGGTGATCTGGTGGACCATTTCCTTTCAATTTCTAATGTATTATTAATTTATTATTACTTCCATTCTAAGTGCTGGAAACAAGAATTGCTGTTTGTAATATGAAATATGTTTTGTAACCTACATGAGAAGGTGTAAAATAAACGACCTGTTATACAGTGTAAGACAACAGGTCTCTAAATGAGCCATAAATCAAAACAATAAAATGTAGCATATATTATTATTTTTTTTACTAATAACTGGGTGTAAAACCTAAATATAAATTAGCCATAGCACCAGTGCTAGAATTGAAAGAACTGGTAATTTTTATGCAGAAAATTAGCACTGTGTCGAAGTATTACGTTATTGTCGAAAATGGAAAACGTCATCAGTGCTATTTTGTTAACGCCGACAGACACTAGCAAGAAGCACATGACATAAGCATTGGTTGAGCGTTACTGAGACATTGATGTCGATGTTACCATGTGACGCAGCCTGTTAGGTGGTACGCGTGTACAAAGAGTGTGCAAGACTTGCGCCATCTGCTCTACACGGTAGTTCGTCAGCGTCGTCATCGTACGCAGGTCGAAGTATAGAATAGCATCATGCCGAACCCGGAGGTATTTCACAAAGTGCGTTATCAGTGAAGTGGCACGCTCCACTTGCTTTCAAAGATTAAAATCGGAAGGAGAAACAACAAACTTGCGATAAAATGTAAGGAGAAAACAGTTCATTCATAGTTTACTATAAAAGTAGAAATCTGCCGGCTGTGTCCATATAACAGCTATTGAAACGTCCCCTTTGAACAATTATACAAGACTGTGCTTAAACTGACATACAATATTTTTAGCGCAACGCAATCTGCCTTTCAAAAATCCCTGCAAAAGAATGGCCCTAACATTAAACTATACCTTTCAGAAATCACTTACATCACAAAAATCTTCATTACTCGAACTACTGCAGTACAGCGAGCGCCACTACTGCCAGCTAAATAAATGATTCAAACTACGGAAGCCACTAACTACTGATAGGGATAGTTAGCAAATGAAAGATATTAATAGAGAACAAACAATGTATTTACCTTAGTATCATCAAAAGTCATAATATACATAGCAGTTCATGACAAATTACAAAATTCCGCCATCTCTCTCCCCACATCCACCACTGCTGGCGGCTCACCTCCAACTGCGCAACGCTACGTGCTGTTCACATCCAGCTGCCCAACACTACAATGGCGAGTATTACAA
The DNA here is from genome assembly GCF_023864345.2 of Schistocerca serialis cubense. Classification (NCBI taxonomy): domain Eukaryota; kingdom Metazoa; phylum Arthropoda; class Insecta; order Orthoptera; family Acrididae; genus Schistocerca; species Schistocerca serialis. The sequence goes on from NC_064645.1 coordinate 71,216,874, forward strand.
CAATGCAAAGCAGCCACAGACTGCACACAGCACAGCCAGTGATTTTCATACAGAGGTGGCGTTACCAATAAAAAAACCTAAACAGCCTACTTACATAGCCCCCATGCTCCCCACAAAAAATTTTACAAATTGGTTTGGGCAGTGGCCAATACAGATTTGAAAAAATTTTTTCATAATTACAATAACAAAGAAATCAAATGCACACACTCATTGATACAAAGTTGGTCAAAAGCAAAAATTTTCTCACAGTCCATACAGATAGTCCTGATCATTCTGCATAATAATAATTACAGTTTTTTTTCACAAAGTCTCATTAGTAAAAGAAATTGCACACAGAAGTAGTGGATTTCCATGCAGTCTTGAAGAAGTAGTGTTGTTCTTCCAACGGAAAGACAGTGCTGACTCTTGACATGCAGACAGGTAATGGGCCACAACAGAGCAAACCCACAGTAGAGTCAATCGAAGTTTTGAAGAGTATTGGTAGGTAGGTCATCACAGAGTAGACCCACTGTAGTCCTGGTAGAGATTACAGTATTGGTGGGCCACCAGAGGTGCAGACCCACTGCAGTCCTTGTAGAAATAATGGTATTGGTGAGTCATCAAAGGTGTAGGTGCAGACCCACTGCAGTCCTTGTAGAAATAATGGTATTGGTGAGTCATCAAAGGTGTAGACCCACTGTAGTCCTAGTAGAAATAATGGTATTGGTGGGTCATCAAAGATGCAGACCCACTGCAGTCCTTGTAGAGATGGTCAGCAGCCATCTGTTGTGACTGTGCAGGTGCACAATCACCATTGAAGAGTCTTGCGGATAATGTAGCAAGTCCATAACCACCACTTGTGCACTCACAAAGTTATTGGAATTGTCCTTAGAACCAGCAATGCTGTTATCCAGTCCCTTGCTGAATTATTAACACACTTGCAAACACTATCAATCCCAACTTCTTACATATTGTGCATTACTATGACCAACAGAAATGTGTGCAGTGAAATGAATGCTTACAAGTTACTTAATTTGATGAACTGGTGTCAATTGCAATATTATAACATGAGAATACAATTACAAAGGTACAAAATACATCATTAAAGAACATAGCAATATAGATAACAATTGTAGTAACACAGGCTTTACAAAAGAATAGAAATAAACATATACATCAGTGTTACAGGAATTATGACATAAGTACATACATAAAAGATCAGAATAACTTTCGAAACATCAATTTCACACATGAGCATTAAAACAAAACAGAACAAGTAATGTCTAAACATCTTTACAAAGTAAATGACATAGTATTAGAAAAATTCTACAACATAAATCTTATTAGCTAAACACATAAAGACAGGGAGAACACAAATATACCAGAATTCACAAACACATAGCGGAATAACAGAAAGGGAAAGGACAGGGTTTGTTTTACTGCAGTATTTTGCATGGAGATCCCCCTTTGTTCATCATTATTCCCAAAAGTACTACATAAGCCTGCTTTCGTATTCTGTTCACATCCTCTTTCAAAAATAGTTTTGCTCCACTGTACACAACTTTTTTTTTTTTTGGCCAAACCATTTTCTTATATCTTCTCAATGCATTTCTTCCAATTCATCATAGTTAGTTTCTTATATAGTCTACCCCCTCTTAAGCTAACTTAAATCTACTGAGCTCAGATGCTAAACTAAGGGACGAGGCAATGCAGCAGCACAAAACAATTAACACAAAGAGCAATGACAAAAAATTTAAATAGGCAAAGCAATTGCAATATTACAACTAATATAAGACACTGTGCAGCAAACAAGAAAAATAAATCAGTAGTAAAACTAGCTTAACAGAGTAATACAAAGTGAAATTTAGTAGCACTATGCATGGCAAAGATCAAGCAAAAAAAATATTACTCTAAAGACAACAATGCAGACAAGGGAAATGTCTATTCACATCTTAATGTCAATGTAATTAAAGTGGTGCACCACAAGAAGTTATTCTACCAAAAAAGATACCAAGTACTTGAAAAGAAATTTATGAATGCAGTTCCTGTGAAGGTAAACGTCTTTTTGTGCTCCCTCATTTTTTTTAAATTATTATTTACTCGATCTGTAGACAGAAAATATTTATATTAGTACATCTATAAAATTTTATTTTTACCAATGCTGCAGTGCAGCTAGAAACTAGATATTAAACAAAATGAGTAAATAAATACATAAAGGCAAGCCATATGGCATTTCTCTCATTTAGCAAGACAATAGCTGTGAAATGTTTCACCGTTTCATTAGGCATATTAGTAAATATCATAAATTAAGAGCTCCACAGTGTAATCATGATTTCAAGTTTGAGGGTGTCGTATTTACGATGCTTTCTACAAAGGAATGTCAATAGCGAGGGTTTTGGCCTCCCTTTTTTTTTTCTTCTCCACCTGTGCCTCTGGCACACACTAATGGCTTTTTTTTTTTCCAGGCGTCTGTCACGCAGCTAGGCGCTTACAGAGACCTACCTTTCAGCTGGGCGCCAAAAACGCATTACGCCAAGGTCACTTACCTTTCTTAACGAAATATTTACGACAGCAGTTTCCGCTACAGTGACAGTCTCATATAAAAATTTCATAGGTCGTGAATTTGCATTACAAATGTAGAAACAAAATCCTGTAAATATAACATTGTCCAAAAAATTTTCGCCGGCATTGTGATACATTCACGCATTTACGCACATTTCATAACTCTTCAAGTACGATGCTTGGTTTCCAACATCCTTTTTCACAAATCAGCGTCCCTAACCACTACTCATTATTCATATACATATAAACACGTAATCACGTTTCTCATATACGGTAGCATCATCTTATTGGTCGCAGACATACCTCAACAGCATAATACACATTGTCATCATAATAATAACATCATAAAAACTCAGCCAAATCTCAAAAACGTCGTAACTTTCTGCAGTAATTTCAAAACCTAAAAAACTTCTCAGCTCATTTCAATAGCGTCATCTACCTCAATCGTATTTTAAAAATGGTGATCCCATACCAATGCTTAAACTGACATACAATATTTTTAGCGCAACGCAATCTGACTTTCAAAAATCCCTGCAAAAGAATGGTCTTGAGTAACATTAAACTATACCTATCAGAATTCACTTACCTCACAAAAATCTTCATTACTCGAACTACTGCAGTACAGCGAGCGCCACTACTGCCAGCTAAATAAAAGATTCAAACTACGGAAGGCACTAACTACTGACAGGGATAGTTAGCAAATGAAAGATATTAATAGAGAACAAACAATGTATTTACCGTACTATCATCAAAAGTCATAATATATATAGCAGTTCATGACAAATTACAAAACTCCGCCATCTCTCTCCCCACATCCACCACTGCTGGCGGCTCACCTCCAACTGCGCAACGCTGCACGCTGTTCACATCCAGCTGCCCAACACTACAATGGCGAGTATTACAACAATGCAAGGCAGCCACAGACTGCACACAGCACAGCCAGTGATTTTCATACAGAGGTGGCGTTACCAATAAAAAAACCTAAACAGCCTACTTACACTATATTCCCAAAAATTTCCAGAAGTGTTTTATCGGATACAGGTCATGTCAGTTTGGAGGCCAAGACACCCACCTCTGGCCTCGTCACGCGGACAGTTGTCCTGCAGGAAAACGTCACATTATTTGGGGAAGATGCTAAGCGTGAAGTGATACTGATTGTCCGCAATGATGTTTACGTTGTCCACAGCCGTCACGGTGGCCTCTATTACCATGACACGTTCCTTACAAGCTCCGATGAATCTCCACCATAGTACACTAATGTTCAGAAGAAAATAAACAGAACTCTTTGAAAGACTAGAAATAGGACGTTCATATTCATAAGACATGTACATTAGTACGCTCCCCAGAAACGATAAGCATATCAGTCACCTCGGTTCTGCATGTGTCCTGTTGCCGAGTAGGCACAGAGCTCCATGGGACCTGATAACTTGTTCCATGCGGGATGGCATCGACGTGTGTAAGGCGCGAATGGCATCCTATGGTACAATTATCCATGCTGCTTTCACGTAGTTCCAAAGTTCATCTGTGCTTGTTGACACTGGGTCACAGCACTGCAGCTGTCGTCTCACCATATCCCACACATATTCAATTGGCGACAAGCCCGGTGATCTGGTGGACCAGGGCGACAGACTGACGTCCTCTGACACCAAGAAGGCACGCGTTTCTGCAGCAACGTGTGGTTGTGCATTGTCTTGCTGATAAATGGCGTCTGGGTGTTGTGCAGAAAGATTGGTGGTACGGGTCGCAGGATATCATTCACCTGTGTCACACTGGTCACAGTGCCATAGAAACACACCATCTGTGATTTGTGGTTTTACCCAATAGCACCCACACCATAAAGTTTGGAGTTGGTGTTGCATGTATTCTGCGAATGCAGGCACTATGTTGCCGCCTCCCTGTCTGCGACTAAACAAAATGCGGCAATTACTTTCAAACAAACAGAACCCAGATTCGTCCGGAAACAGTATCTTATACCATTCCTGTTCCCAGTAATGTCGTTCCGTACAATTAAACCTGCGGCGATGTTTGATCAAGGCTATAAGGGTTTTCAAATGTAATTTATCTGGTTTCGGGAGGCACATTATCGCAAAAAACACGTTTCCTCCTTTGACTTACAGACATAGACGTAGGTCACGGGACATGAAAAACCAAGAGTCGTTAGACAGTAGACTGCTGTCTACAAGAAATGAATCAAATGAGTGAAGGGGCAGATTACAGTACGAGAGTATGTCCACGATAAAACACTAAAAGTGTTAGTGTTAGTGTGAAGCACATATTTAATCACCGTTGCGATGTTTATGGACTTCTCTGAACGTCATCTTTCACTTTAGCAATACTTTCTGACCACCCACCGTACCTATAAATAATTTCTGGGACTGTTTTACTTTGTTAATAAATATTTGTGAATATTTTCTGTCTCCGTTATTAAGACGTTTGCTACATTTGGAACCGTAATTTCTTTTTAAAACTTCCATACTAAAGAAAAAACGTATTAAATTGATCGTCCAAAACTGAAAGTAACCTGTTTGAAGATAAGCTGAAGACAGGATGACTGCGAATGAATTGCATGAAAAGAGGCAAGATTAAGACATGCTGAGGTCCATGAGCACTCTGCCTGGGGGGCTATATGGCATCGCCCGATAACGAAAGTCCAATCTGGTATCCCCCCTCTAGGGCATACGCTACAGATAGAAACGACTTCTCATCCCATGAATGACTAAGAACGTATAAGAAACGTGGCGAATATTACCATTAACACCCAAGTAACAGCAGACGCGATCCTGAAACCTGCATATATTTGGAGGGTGAAGAACTGCCGATAAAACCCTTTCCGGGTAAACGTGATTCACCAATCTCAACAAATGATCAACAAAGGTATGAAACCTGCGCTTCAAACATAATTTGTGACGTATGAAGGTTATGCACTACCGCGTCTTTAGCGAAGTTGAGCATTACAAGGGCCCTAGTCACTGACACCACATGCACTTTTTTCCAACGAAATGTTCTGGAGAGACACCGTGTTAGGCTCAAGAAAGCGAAGATCGCTTATAGGTAGTAGTGTGATTCATGCTGGTTTTCAGTGTTGCAGATATTCATCAAGGGTGACAATTCAGAAAATGTAAAAAAGTGTTATAAGTATTTTCGTATTTATTTTAAACTGCTGTTGAACACAATAGGGCTCTGCTGTTGTTCGCTGAAGGGAGCATCAAAAACGAATATAAATGTTTTAGTAGAAGAGCTACTGCGAAAACGCATACATTTAAAAACTGCTGCTGCAGGCCAAGGGGGAAAATATGAGAGTTTTTTTAAATTCTTGGAGAAACGGCGATACAAAGGTAGCGGGAATTTCACAGTAGCTGCTAGACGTACGGACATACGTGCGTTTTTTACGACAAAGTGCCCTTAATTCCTGAATTCCAGACCAGCGCAGAAGCACATACGTCGCGGCACATTCTATGTACGCAGACGTTCTTTAAAAATATACCATCACCTCCCTTGTTCGTCTCCTTAAGTGCAACTTTTATCAACCTTTGTAAACCCGTAAGTAAATCGCAGTGGCTATATGAAAGTTCGGAATGAATGTTTAACTTGACGAAGCTGCTCTGAATTTGACAACTATATCTGATATGGAACGTCAGTGTACCGTATATATTTATAATTCACTATGAAACGAGTATGTGATTATTTGTCGCGCAATTTTTCCTCGAGAGAACGCTGAGACTTTGTACTGAATATCCTAATTACAGATCACGCGTGTTGCTTTCTCTCTACTTAGCATCTAAACAAGTTTTCATCAAAATTGTGTGGTGACTCTAACAAAGCTGGTTAAGAATTCCAGTTATGGAACCAAATTAATTATTAGAACCGTGACGTACATCGAGATTGTTCATTAAAACCAACACAGTCCATTGTTCACTCGAAACATGTATTCAGGAATGCTGAATAATTCTCAAGAATAGGTTTTGATGATTATATAAGCTGCTTGCGTCGTTGATGAAGAAGGTGTCACTGTATAAAGGAAACATCTACAGTATTATGAGATTTATAGGCAGGCCGATTTCAGACACTAAAGTTTTAAATTTTGTAGAAAATATGTTATGACACAAATTATTGTCAAAAATATATAAGACGCCAAAAACCACATTTAAGAGAGTTTTTAAACATTCCTGTTCACTTGAACGCGTGATTAAAAATAACTATTGATCAGCTACTAATATTCACGCATTAACATCAGGAGTTATTTGCTTATGTTGTTTCAAGTACTGGATTTTACACTAACATAGTAAAATAGTTACAGATATTTCTAAGTACTTTTCTGGTTACTGCGACGAATAATTTTTCTCCTACAGTCTAAAAAGTTACACATAAACATAAGTGCAGGTAGAAAGTTTGTACCTGAGATGACATCCCGATCTGGAAGATCTCTGTATTGTAAAAATAAGATTCAAAATTTCGCAGGGCAAAGTGTGTATGCATCATATTCCACACTAGAAACTGAATTAGAGAAAATTCATTAGAAAGTGACTAACATATTATGTATTTGCAAGATACACAGTCGAACAAGTGTAAAGTAGGTAAGGAGTAAGTCCAGGAGTTTTCCTCTGCTGAACGTGGAGCGTCAATCTTAACGAAGTCATGTTTGTCAGTAGGTTGACGGTAATATCCGAAAACTCTCATGTTGCCACATGAAAGAAATCAACAAGAGCTGGTTATTAACACTACTCTCGGTTTAATAGACGCCAGCTCGAAAACTTGCAGAGTAAAAAGCCAAATGCCATAAACATTTTAATAGTAATATGAACAGCGGGATTTCCTACTTTCACACGGACAGTTACACTTACTTACAACGTAACTGTGGTTGACGGATACTGTGAACTAAACATTTCCATAGTTTGCAACCTTCTACATTTCACAAAACTAATGGTTCAATTGATTGTTATTATTATGTTTCCATTCAAAATTATTATTACGCAACAATACCTAACTATTTTGTGAATTACGCCATACCAACAGCGAGGATGTTCCCATAGTACTCAGTGCTCTTATCTATGTAACAACTCTTCAGGATAAAGGTGGCGGATTTCGTCAGACAGTCAACGTAGCTACCATTGAAGAGCAGTTCACAGACGCTGCTTTCTGTGACATACAAGAAAATACCTGATCGATGAGAGGCAAAATCACCACAAGAGTGACAGGCTCCTGATCAAATATTACAGAAGGTTCTCCTGGGCCTGACAGCTTCTTTTATACAGTGATACCTTTGAAACGTTTATTGATAAAATAAAATATTGCATCGAAATTCTAACCATTATTAGTAGCATTTGATCTCGTACATTGTACTGAGTAACTGGTTAGACTCAGCACCGCGTAATTTCGGAGACATATGAAAATGTACAGTATAGTTCTTCGTCGAAATGGTGACAAGGAGACAACAAAGTAAGTTGCAATACGGAAGCATCCGACTGCAAGGGAGGAAACGACTTTTAATAACAGAGAAATTTCTTAATTTACAATCATACTCCCAGGGAAATCCCATACAAACAGAGATTTTCAAAGAAAACGCCTAGAAAATCTCGAAGTTTAACATAGGGGAGAAAGGTTGTGACATACGGATGCTGATAGATTAATATGTGTCGCAGCGAGATTTCCTGGTATCGTTGAGTAACACTAAATAACAAACGCCCTACGAATAGGCCTTTAAGGTCCTACGGTACCGACCGGCCACCATGTCATCCTCAGCCCTTAGTCATCACCAGACGCCAATACAGAGGGGCATTTGGTCAGCACACCACTCTCCTGGCCATTGTCAGTTTTCGTGACCGATGCCACTACCTATCAACCAAGTAGTTCGCCTACTGGCCCCACAAGAGCTGCGTGCATCCCGCTTGCTAACAGCAGTCGGCAGACCCAGACGATGGCCTGTCCAAGTGCTAGCCAAGCCCGACAGTGCTTAACTTATGAGATGTGATGGCAGCCGGTGACACCACAGCGTTAAGGCCGTTAGCCTTAACATTAAATTTACGTAGAACGTTGCCATATTTACAAGACAGACTACGTCTCTAACCTGTTATTCATTGATTTGTGATTTTTGTGATGTTTCTATCTTTGTTATGAAAATGTCTTTTAGTGTTTCAGTTTAAAACTACTTCCTGTACCCCTAAGAGCTAAACTGAAGCTATGTTCCTCATTTTTTCCTTAAAGAAACAAGGGGGATAAGATAAAGAAAATTTTTTCAAGGTTAATGAATAGTACAACTGAGGGCATTCTGCTACTCCAGTTTTTTTCTGTTTTGATGTCTGAAATTACAACTGTATCTGTTTAATGATTTTTCTAAATTATTTCATGAATCACCCAGGAGTGTAGGTTCGACTAGTTCCCTGTTAATGACCAGAATACTTTGATGGAATAGGCAAGGGAGGAGCGAGGTGAGGAAACGTTACCTGCTAACACGCTTGAATAAAAGCTTGTGTGTTGTTTTTTTTTTTTTTTTTTTTTTTAGGGAGGAAGGTCTGACACGGTATCCAGTGAATAAAGAAGCAGCGGCATCATCAAGATTCATCCACTGGAAATAACGGTCACATGTTTCACATTCATAGATCTCTCCATGTACTGCCTTGTAGGCACCGGTCGGCCAGTCGGGAAAAGGCCTAAAAACCAGGTGTTACCTGTGTTACCGCCTTAAATTTGCAGGAGAATCAAGATCCTGACGGCTCCCTCCGACATCATAGATATTTAAATGTGACGGTCACACTAACTGCGTCGCGGTGATTTTATGAAAAGGCCAGGAGATTTAGACATATGCTATATTGATGTCTACAACGGAGGAAGGAGTTACGCTCGCGTCCTCCAAAGAACGAAAAAAAAATTATTCAGCCACCACAAAATTATCTGCCTATAGTATTACTTCGTTTTACATCTAGTAATGTCGTAGGCAGAGTTGAAGCCACCAAAGGAGATTCAGTGTATGCTATGCCCGCTGAAAAGCAAAGGTCTTAGTCTGCTGGTATTTATAACATGTAATTGCCGCATGTATTGTATTGGTCTGTCCGCACACGATGATTCTTTCCACCGTGTACAAACTCTAGGGATAGATCGATGAGACGATAGGGAACATATAAGGTCTGATGAAGTTATGTCCGAAAACGTATGATTTCTGTAGCACTGTTCGTCATACCCTAGCGCCCTCTCCTGCCTTAGTTATGAGTAATATTGTATCCGATTCACTTCTCTTACTGCCTCGCCTCGTAGTGGATGTGATACAGCGTTGTACATAATGGTTCCGTATTCCAATCAAGAGCTTGCCGACTTGGTGTTTGACTTTGTCTCCCTTGCTGGATGAAGTGCCATTGATGATTCGAAGGGTTATGTGCTACTACATGATGCTGCTCCAGCACAATTCACCGTTAACGTCCGGAGGCATCTCAATCATGTCTTTCCTGGTCGATAAATCGGACGAGGGGTCCATTTGCGTGGCCTCCTCGTTCACCGGATCCCAAACACTGCAATTTCTGGTTGTGGGGCCATCGCAAAAGTATTGTGTCTGCAGAACCCATTCCAGATGTGGAGACATTGTAGGAGCGTATTCATCTGCCTTTGACGTTGTTCGGATGCAATCTGGCAGATGTGAACGTGTGAGACAGAACATGCTACGGCGCCTTCAGGCACATGCAAACCATTTACAATACGTAGCGTTACTGTGGCTGCATGGTACAGCGCGTATTAGACGGCAGACTCTGTAACAATGTATGACTGAATAAATGATCTGTAGCATGATAATCATGCGTTTCCGGACATGACTTAGATCTTTTCTGTTCCGTATCCTCTCATCGACCAATCCGTAGAATGGAAAAAATCATGCCTGTACATATCACTTCATCCGTTTGAGCCGAGGAAAAACTTGCTGTTTTGAAGAGCGCGCTGCAGAGCGTAGTGTGTAGCAGTCGCCCTCCGTTTCTGGCTGTGGCGCCGCTGTGGCAATCGGAGCTTTGGTGTCTCCCTCTGGTGGAAAAGGGGAAAGGTTGCCTGTTCACGTGCATTTAAGGGGCGCTATGAGCTCGCCAAGCCGTCAGTTGGTCAGTCGGAGTGAGTCTGGGTCAGTCACTCGTCACCAGTAGCTGGTCTGTCTTTCGTTCGCATTTGCGCGCCAGTTAGTGTTGTCTGGCGTTCGGAGTCTAGTATGTCTGTCGTTTGGATCAAATTTTACAGCCGGCAAAATGAAAATCTAGCCACTCCGTAAGTAACCGAACTCAGCTAGTGGTCGCCCGGTCGGGGCAGAGTTCCTGCAACGGAGTCTGCGCGTTAGGCCGCCAGTCTGCTCGAGTTGCTCAGGCAATGGTCATTGGCGGTTGGATCGATCGGTTGGTCGGTCACGCACTGAGACACAACATGACTTGTCCTCCTTGAGCTTTGGCGTATGTCATATCGCCACGTGAGTCTAGTGGGCCGCGCCGTATAGCGAGGGGTAGTGGCTTCGCGGTCGACACGAGAGCCACTGCAGTCAACCCACGACATCGGTCTGGCCGGTGCGAGCTGCGACGCCGTGAGACGGGAGATCGGCGTGCCTTCCTGTGTCCGTTGAAGCGGCTGGCAGCGGACGCTTAGGTAGAGCGTTTATGGTGCTGCGCCAGATCCTTACCAGAAATCGCAGTTTATTAGAAGTTAAGTGATTGGAGATATGTTGCTTGATTTATTTGTTAAATTCTATTTGTTTTCTTGGTGAGGTCACCAACCGCTTTGTTTTGGGGTCGTCCCACCATACTTCTTCATTTCCCCACCCGCGGTAAGGTGGTTATTTATGAATTAGGTGGTCCGTTTTTCGTTTGTGGAGTAGGGGCGGGTTAGAGCAACCTGCGGTTCGGGTTGTTCGGTAATCTCCCTGTCAATTTGCCATACGTTAATAGCTGCCTTTGTCGGATTCGGTGTTAACGAATTTATTGCTTGAAGTGTAACGGCCGAATTTCTGAAATATCTTTTATCTTGCCGATCATCTTGAGAGGTGGTATATGTGTAATGTAGCGTATGTTTGGCCAACCATGTATATTTTATGTAAGACCTCATTTCATGGAAATTTATTCAAATGGTCATTTTTGCATATAAAGTTGCCACCCTTCCACCGTAAGAATTTTTTTTAAAAAATCAAGTTTCATTTTCGGTGGCAAGTTAATCTTTTAATGTTAGTGTTTCTACCATTTCCATCCCTCCTACGGGGTGCATAGTTTTTGTGCTTGTGTGAGTTGATAAAATTTTTAGTTTAAGTAATCTGGTGTGTTGCAGATTTGCACCAGTGTAGTCTTTCAGAGGTTGTTGTGAACGGTCGTGACTACGGCCGTGTCACTAGGGAGCAGCAAGTTTCTCAGCCCAAAAGCACATGCCGACAAAAATTTGTTCTTTCTGCCTGTGAGTAAATTGTAAAATGTTTCTAGGAATAAAATTTCCATTCGTTGAAAGAATTTGATTTGTTTTCATCAGTTACCCACTGGCAACTACTTCCACGCTCACTTAGTGTGATTAAGTGGCTTAATGTTCTTGATGAATTGCTAGTAAATAAAGTAAATTCTTAAGAAAAGGTTTTGAAGCTAAATTCACGATACACCACTCTTTCCAAAACATGTATGGGTAATACATGTGTGCAGGATTCTGACGTCAGAAATGAAAGGTTAACACTTCAGTAGAAAAATATAATCTTTCTTGTGTACTGGCCACCATAAATTAGAATGATTGTATTCTTTGTACTTAATTTTCATTCTTTCATATGATTTTAATCTAAGCGTAGATATTCAGAGCCATATAGTTGCACAGCTCCTACTTGACTTACATGTGTCTAGTGCCGTTATCGAAATTTATTCTCTGTACTAAAAATTGTTGTCTCCGCCGTAGTTCTCCGGAATACGGATCACACATACAGTTAATGCATAATGTATGAGGTTACGTCATAGCTGCAGTCAAGAACATAATATTATCTCACATAATTCTGATAACCTACAAAGCATGTACAACACATTTAATCTTACACTAAATGTAAATCAATACTTGTATATTAATATGGATGAATAAGCTTCAGTCACAAATAATAAAACAACTTTAAACTCAAGGAACTGTTTTGATCACAAAGAAGAATTAGCAGAAAAGCTGAGCTAGAGCGAATCCGACCCCTAAATCTGAATGTTCCGAACAAACTTAATTATGCAGACAAATAGCTCATCTGTCTGTTTTGATGACTGAGTTTGCGATTATCAAACTGTGTGTCACAAAAGTGTCTTATCTTTTCTCGCAATGGCTTAGAAGTTTAATTTTTTTTTTTTCAATAGTATCAGCTTGATATCCCTAACCGTTCTTGAGAAAAACTGTTAACTGCACCTACCGTCGGTTCTTGGTAGAACAACATTATAATAAATGAAAAGCGTATGATAAATGAAAAGCGCTAGTTTGCCTTTGCCCGACGGCATTGATTTATTTTGTTACGGTGTTTTAGGCAGAAAACAGTTTGACAAAAAGATAGCTGAAATGGCTCTGAGCACTATGGGACTTAACTTCTGAGGTCATCAGTCCCTTAGAACTTAGAACTACTTAAATCTAACTAACCTAAGGACATCACACACATCCATGCCCGAGGCAGGATTCGACCCTGCGATCGTAGCGGCCCCGCGGTTCCAGACTATAGCGCCTAGAACCGCTCGGCCACTCCAGCTGGCAACCGTTTAACACAATAAATTAATACTGTAGAACAAAAGTAAACTAGTGCTTTACATTTCATAGGATCTTAATAGTCGAAAAGAGAGGCAGACTAATAGACAAATGGACAATAATGAGGTCGTAGAAGGATTCCACATTTAGTGAATGCGATTTGCGACCGACCCTAAAAGTGACTCAAGAGGTAATTTATATATATGTCCATTGTAAGCAAAGCTATCACTGTTAAAAGAATAATTATTTTGCTTTTCTGGTATTTGTTACTAATACAAAATTGATTCATTAATTCATCACAGTAGTGTGGTTCATTCAACTGAAGGTATTTGTACATGAGTCATACCGCAACAGTACATTAATAGTAGTCATAATTATATTCACTGGCAAAATGATCACTGAGGTAACTGGTATCTTGAGTGTACTGACTGAGATAATGCCACGTATTTAGTAATTATCTATATTCACACACATGTTATCTGTACAGACACGCACACAACCGGGTTTCAATTACCAACTTTTTAATAGTCGCTAATGCTGTGCCCTGTAAGGCAACTGCTTCGAATCTGTTATCGAAAGGCACATTAATCCTCATTGCTATTTTGGTAAATAAAGCAAGTATGGGAGCATACAGTACTCCAACTCCTACACTGAATGACAGTTGAATCCAACGTATCTTATTTTGGTAACAGTGGAAGAAATGTTGCAGGTTCCAGTCTCGTAGATACCAGGGACGTGTCTGCCGAAACATATGCTCGCACAAGTGTTTGGAGGGAAGACATCGTTGCCTTGTTGTGGCAGTCGTCTGGAGGTAGGAAAAACCATGAAAATTGAAATCAAGCTGCTTGGAAAGACTTATAAATCTGCTTCCTCACGATACTGAAGGTGTTGCGTCACAGAAATTATATCCAACAGTAAGTCCATTTTTACCTGCTAAAGGTTCATTTAATATGCTACACCCTAGAGCATTTCGTTTAACTCAACCTTTAAGGAAATTCGCAGGTTCAGTCAGGTAATATGCTTTCTTGTCTTGTCGCCTGATCAAGATGTCGGCAGTCAGAGTGATTTGGCCATCTGTTCTTATCGATGATATTCCGTTACCTTAAAACACTACAAATGTAATAAAAAGTCTAGACGGTTATAGATAATCTAGAACGATTCTGTACGTTACAGTTCCTAAATCCACCTACTTGACCATGAAAGCATTTCATACGCCAAATTAAATTCGTTGTTGCCAGACTGCCATCCGCTGTGTGTATTTATCGGCTCCTCAGTATGCTTTTACCCCAGTACACCGCATTCAACATGAACACTTCCAGTGATGCTGGTAAATATACACCGTAACACAAAAAGGAGAACGATGCACAGATTAGATGTACCTGTAGAGACGAACAAATGGTTATAAAATTTAATAACAGAACTTGAGTCCGCATCATGCAAACGCCTTGTTTCTTTATTATTATTTCTTTATTATCCCAAACTAGTTTCGGCGACAAATATCACCACCATCAGTGGGGTGTTTTAATCTAAAAAATTCCGAAAATGGTGTGGTTGTACAAACACAGTAAATCATTATTACATTTTTACAAATCGTCTTTTGAAATATACGGTAATTTTATATTGATACTTTCATAATACGTTGTTTTTCTGTGTAAAAAGCAGCCACATACCATCCAACGAGCATGAGTACACGAATAGCTAAGCATTAGCTCAATACACACCAAAATAACTGGTTTCTACAACACTACCACAACCCCAAGTACATAATGCTGACATACGAAGTTCACCTTTTAGAATTTGTTTACTAACAGCCGCTCACATGGTAGCAGATGACATGATGTTCGCTAAGTAAAAAGAAGGCAACAAAAAAGAGCACGGAAAATATGCCACAAACAGCGCCAATAACTGCTTAAAACATGTTGTAACATACAGTAAATAAGGTAGTATGAAAGTATCAATGTAAAACTATATTTCAAAAGACGATTTATAAAAATGTAATGTTGTTTTACTGTGTTTGTACAACCATACAATTTTCTGCATGTTTTAGATTAAAAAACCCCACTGAAGAGGGTGATATTTGTCGCCGAAACTAGTTTGGGATAATAAAGAAATATACGAAGAACGAGGTGTTTTGCATCAAAGCGGACTCAATTTCTGATACTACTGTTTTCCTATGCAAATACGGACCAAATGGAAGAGTTTCAAGATAATATTTTTGATTATATCTTCATAAAAATGGTTGATTTATTCAAGAGAGAGTGCTTTACAAATTGAACGAGTCAATGACTCGTTTGTCATTCTCTTTCGCTTGCGCAAACACTTATTCGGTATGGCATTGGTTGACAGAGTTGTTGGATGACCTCCTGAGGGATGTCGTGCCAAAATACGTCCAGTTGTGGCGTTATGTAGCCAAAATTCTGAGTTAATTGAAGGGCTCTGTGCATAATGCTGCAAGCGTTCTCAATTGGGGAGAGAACCTGCGACCTTGCTGGACAAGGTGAAATTTCGCAAGCAAGAAGACAAGCAATAGATACACTCGCCGTCTGCGGGTGGTCCTTATTTTGCTGATACATAATCCAGGACGGTTTTCCATAAAGAGCAACAAAACGTGGCATAGACATCGTTGACGTACCGTTGTCCTGTGAAGGTGTCGCGAATGATATGAAAAGAAATGGCACCCAACACCGCCACTCCAGGTTGTCGGCCGTATAGCTGGCGCCAGTCAGAGTGGTATCCCACTTCTGTCTATGGCGTCTTCAGAAATGTCTCCGCTCGTCATCTTGGCTTAGTTCGAAGCAGGATTCATCACTGATCAAGACATTTACACTCTACTCCATGAGATTCCAGTCCGAAGACGTGTCTGGATATGTCCCGGAAGGCGGCGGGACACCAACCCGACTGACACTCGCCATTCAGCCCGACAACCACTGTACCATTTCTTTCCACGCTTAGTGGTGATCCCCATGTCGCGCACCGATCAATTCTAGGTGGCTAGGAGGCCGCGAAGGCGCGCCTATCCAGTCGGATCCTAGACAGCTTGCAGTCCATCTACCAAAGTCCCTCAGAGGGCAGAGGCTGGCTGTACAACAGTACCCCCACTGGAGTAATTTCCCAAGTCTTACATCGAATGCGCCACTCGTACGGCGTGCCTCGTGCTGGAACTCGACGAGTCAATCAGTGGGCAGGTAGCGAGCCGATCTTCATCATCAAGTGTTATCCGTCGTCTGAACAGCAAAAGTCTGTCATCTTCTCCAGTTCTGAACGTAGACATAACGGCGAAACGACTGAATACTTTGAGTTCCTAACTGGATTACTTATACCTTTACATCTACGTTTCTGTAGTAGCCCTGCTGGTGGGGGCACTGGATTTGTCATAATACTTCTGATGTCAGCTTTTATAGCTCACTCTTCCCGGAGCGTGGGTTGGTAGCCCTGGTTAGATTTGCAATGTGTTAGTTTCTCGGTAGCACGAAAGTGCCCCGAGTTACCAAAGGTTACTTTACTCTTGGTCACACTGTGTTGCAGCGCAGCGGTTCTGTGTGTCTCGAGCGTGACTGGTGACACAAACCAAATGGTTCAAATGGCTCTGAGCACTATGGGACTCAACTGCTGAGGTCATTAGTCCCCTAGAACTTAGAACTAGTTAAACCTAACTAACCTAAGGACATCACACACATCCATGCCCGAGGCAGGATTCGAACCTGCGACCATAGCGGTCTCGCGGTTCCAGACTGCAGCGCCAGAACCGCGCGGCCACTTCGGCCGGCTAGGTGACACAAACCCCTTCGGGCCGGAGAGTTGTTATATGTCAACAATACTGGCTTACTTGATCTCTGTAGGGAACACATCTGTAGACCTAGCCTCTACTGTCTGACGGAGGCTGGTACAAAATTTAATAACCTTACAATCTGCGCCCAAATATTTTCTGGGCTCATCTTTGTGGTAAGCTGATACGATTTGGAAAAGTCCATAGTATTTCAAAGCATTTGATATACTTTTGTGGCAAGCTGAAACAGTTCTGGGGGTGATTTCACAAAGTTTCAAGGCATACTGATACATTTTTGGGGAGATAAATTCTATGAATTTTACAAGTACTATCAGACACAAACACACACACACGCACACACACACAGACATTGCATAACACTTCGCTTCACACATTGAAATATGTTTCTACACATTAATAACATGTTAATAAATGTGTAAGTTGTACGTACGGTTGTACGACGACCGTAAGAATAAAGCTGCAGTATGTAACAGATATCCAGTTTCAGACAATCAAAAGTGAAGAACAACGTACAGTCAACGCCTGTCATGTCTCTTTGTGTTCATTACATTGTTGTTTCTTACTGTGAGAATGTGACTAGACAGGATCGGCAGGCACACAAATACATTCTTATTTACACATTATGCGGCTGTAGTGTGAAAGCGTGTTTCACTATAATTCATTTGTGTGTCATTTGCCAAAATGCTTCTGATTACGAGTAGCAGACGTTCGACAAATATAGTTCTTTTAATAAATAAAAAGTATTATGGCAGCTCTAAGACATTATTAATAACGCGCCGCCAATAGCCAACTAACCTTTAAACAGTTGGCAGCGATCCTCACTGCAGGAAGGGTGAGTGATACCGTCTATTGGGCAACGGACACAGCTGTATCAGACTCAGGGCATATGAGAAGAACATACGCTACGTATGGCTAAAGTGTATTGTTCACTTGCCACGTCTGGTTGGAATGCCTAGCTGCTACAACCAACTCAGATCGTCAAATTTTCAGCAATGATGTCGAACAGTGGTGTTGTAAAGTGCAAGTTGTTTTCGTTAAAACTTGCAAAGTAAATGTATTGGTGGCATTTACAAAGAAATCTCTTGGTTACTATATACCTCGTGCTTCGAAATCACGAAACTACGGCAATAGATGTTAAGGACCGCCGATGGTCCTTATCAGATTCGCAGACTTCGATGAAGGAAATTCCACAAGAACCTATCCGGGCCCTCCTTCATTCCACCCTACGTCAGTTTCATGATCTCAGTCCAGACATAGGAGCTTCTCACGATTCTCATTTCTCGCAGACAGATACAATTTTAACTCTGTACTACTTATAATTCATATATGTTTATGCTCATTTTAGTCACATGTTGTCTTTTACGTTCTGAAATCACTGCACACGTTGATATCAATGAGAGTTCTATTAGATCTGTTTATCATTTAGCTTTCGCGTAGAACGTTCTAGGAAGCTACCTGATGAGACATATAACTCTTACATCTCATCAGAAGATGAGTCGTATGGCTATTACACTCCTGTATCTAGCTCTATGAGATGGCGACTAGATGTTGAAAGCTTCTTGGTGTACTATTTTTCACTACTTTACTGCCAACGATGGTTCTATTATCGAATAGTGGTCTCATTTTCCATCCGAATTTCATCTAGCGTGCTCTAGCAATAGCTTTGTGGTTCCGCTTTTGCACTTCAAAGAAGAGTCGCGGCGATGAGATAGCGGGCCCTGGTGCTTTCATCGTAAGATCCGACATGGCTGCTTGATGTTGAATGCCATTCCTCTCGTGTCACATACTCAAAGCTCATATCTGTGGGAATCATTAAGCTGAAGTCATTCTGTGTTTTCTCAGCATGTAACTTGCTAGATAAGATTGGTGAAGTGATGTAAACAAATTCCTTCATCTCCTTGTTGGTACACTGTAACCTCCCCACCGAAATTTTAAAAGATATTATTTTAAATGCTAATGCACATTGAGCTAAGTGTAACCTTTCCGGAGAATTTTTTAAAGGACAATATTTAATAGAAATGGGAGCCAAACGTAACCTCCCTAGCAATTAAATTTGATGACAATAAAAATGTGAAATTCGCAATCTGACTCTGGTGTAAGCTCCCACAAAAAATATAATAAAAGATAATTCAGTCCTAATGAAACTTCAGTGACAATGAAAATTCAATTAAACCAAAATATCGGTCTTTGGCCCTGTGCAAAAAATCAGAATTAATTTCTTACCTCAGTATAACTGCATGTCAAATTTCTGCTCTCATTGTTGGCCACGGCTTGGAGGAAATGCATTGCAAATAATATTTTTTTTTTTTTGAAATTTAACTGAAACTTTTCTTTAAAGGAAATGGAAGGAGATCCTTGGTTCAATTAAAAGGTTCTTTTGTAAAAATTGCTTTGAAATCAAAATTATTATTGGGGCGATTATTGCACAAATTAGTTACAGTTAATTTACATTATTAGCTGAGCGCATTTACAAATAATATACCTCGTCCTGTATCTTGACCAGAATGCCATCTCGACGCCCGCCGACTCCTCACACACAACTGCACTCGACTGCTACTACCGACATACTGCACTGCTCACAGACTGCCCACTGACAGACTGCTCGCAACTGTACTGCGCGACTACTACCGACCGACTACTAGACGCAACTGAACTGAGCTACTGCTACCGACAGAGTATACTGCACGACGACTACTAGAGTACTGCTCGTAACACTCGCGCGGTCAAGCGCAGACTAACCACGATAAAAGGCTCTCTGGTCAAAGATTTTATCATGCCTCACCATCGCTGCTAAGTTACATACGTGTTTCATAACCCTCCACTGGGGGGGGGCAAAAATTTGGCAGCGATGGTGAGTCATTTGTACTTGCCATCGCAAGAAATTTTTACAATTTACAGAATATTCAAATGTAGTACATAAATTAAATGTGGTGCACACGCACCGAGTACAAAATATCAGACAAAGACAAAATGTGAGTCCAAAACATAGTAGCAAATCAGAAAAATGTATATACAAATTATTTGACAGATAACAGAGTGCATACGCACTGAAAAAATTCTGTAGCATTTTCAGAACAAATAAACAGAATGGCAGAAAATCATGTTGACAAGTGACATGAGTGTACTCGCACTGGAGTTGAGAACAAATCAGCAAATGACGAAATGTATATACAATGAGTAACAAATGACATAAGTGCATACGCACTGAAGTATTGAACATATCAGGACATCATAAAAGGTATACAAAATGAGTACAAATCATATTAAAAAATGAGAAAAGTGCACAGGCACTGAAGTTCGGTAGAAAACGTATTAACACATAACCTAAGTGCACATGCACTGTAGTTCAGAACATATCATCAAAATAAAAATGTATATACAATATAAAAGACAAGAGTGAACATTTACTGTACTTCAGAACAAATCGAAAAAATGTCTTTAGCATTTTCACAACAAATAAACATAATGGCAAAAAATCATGTCGACAAGTGACATAAGTGTACTCGCACTGGAGTTCAGCAAATCGAAAAAAATGTATAACCCATGAACATAAATGATGTTAGCAAAAAAATGATTTTCACTATTAGGATAGGAAAGGGAAGGATTGCATCATGGTTGTAGCACTTTAGATTGCACACAGCTGTTCTGAAAGTCCATATCTTTACACAGAAGTACAACACCAAGTGACACAATTTGAAGTTCTTTTCCCATCAGAATTTATCAGCGTAGCAAAGACACTGTACTGTCGTAGTAATGTTCCATGTTTTCATTTTGGCAGTACACTAGGTACACCAAACAGTGGGACCATAATAACGTCTTCTTTGCTCACGGTGGTGGACAACATGTCGTGTCAACACCACGCTCTTACAAGGAACACCAACGTAGAATTAGTGCAAAAACCAAATATAGTGCTCCATGATCATGAGGATGGACAGGACAAATCGACATTCCAGTAATTCAGGGTAGTTAGCTCATAAGGTGAAGGACATTAAGTCACATAATATTGAGAATTACAGTAGTAGTTTGCGGCATTCATAGCCTAGTTATTGAACATTTCTGTACCATGTATTTAGTATTACAGAATAATGTTGATAAAATTAAATTATTGGCATCATGGGTAATCGTATAACAATAAACAGTGGCAGTCCTTGGCCAGTTACAAAGCATATTTAGTATGACAGAATAATGTTCATCAGACGTCTTAATTGAAAAGGAGAGTCAATTATTGCCCTAGCATTAACATAATACATTGAGTGATACAAATTATTGGCACTCATTGGCCACTTGCCAAAACATGAAAAGTCAACATTGAAAACAAGAGCTAATTAATGGCATAACTAATAACATAATTCATTTAGTGACATTAATTATTGGCACTCAGTGGCCAGTAATAGAACATGAAAAATCATCATTGAAAACAGGAGCTAATTAATGGCATAATTAATAATGTAATTCATTTAGTGACATTAATTATTGGCACTCAGTGGCCAGCAAGTATTGAATAGAATAAAACATTGTTCATCATTCAGTATTATTCAGATCATTAAGAAGTCATTATTAAAAATCAGTTAATTACAGTCATAGCATTAATAATCATGGGCATTATAAGTAGTCTTATTACAATAAAACATTGTTCCTCATTCAGTATTATTCAGATCATTAAGACGTCATTATTAAAAATCAGCTAATTATAATCATAGCATTAATAATCAAGGGCATTGTAAGTAGTCTCATTACAATAAACAGTGGCAGTTATTAACCAGTTACAAAGCATTATTTTATATATATATTTTTTCCATTAAGAAGTCATTACTCAACTGACATACTATTCAGAGCTAATCAGTATTATTCAGAATTATCATAAACTAGTGACATTATGTGGGACTGGTAATACTTTTTTTTTTTTTGTTAGCAATGCATTGCGTTGGGATCGATAATTAATTGCTGAGGCATAACACTATTTGCTTTTGACCTATTGCTGCAAATGAGGGTAGGTAACGTCATTTGTCATGAGTCATCTGTAGCAAGGTTATGTGACAAGGCAGTATATATGATCACATTTATAAATGATAGACACAAATGGGTAAAAAAATAAAAATGCAAGTACTAAAACAGGTATAATAAGTAACAGGTTTAGTAAGTATCATGAAAAACTTGTCCTGGAAAAAAATACAAAATGGATTATTGACCTGAAAGAAGAAACACATACTATGCTGAAAAGTAGTGAACTTCGAATTAACAGGTAGTGAAATGTGTATAAAAATGTGTTCATAGCTGTCCATTCCAAAAATTTCCGTCATCCTACTATGCAATATCACACCTGCTGTCAAAGCAAACTGCAACAAATACTTAAATAACTACATAGCATAAATACATAACTTCAACATTATCCTCATCTGTAAAGAAAAAACTTCATTATCAATCACTTCATTATCCATATTATCATAACTTCATTATTATCATCACCTGTAAAGAAAAACTTCATTATTCATAACAGCATATTCTTCATCATTATTCATCAGCATTGCAAAAATATCACTTCATTACTCATTATACAACTATTCGTTATCTCTACCATATTTCATCACTAAAACTAAGATGTGTAGTTCTCTCTGACAGTCTGCATCAATCGCCTTGTATTCTGAAAGAAAAAATTAGTTAAGACTGCTATTCTACGATGAGTATAGTATATTCTTGTTAATGCTTGTTAATCCTGATCCATTTACTCTTCCTCATAAAGTTATTGCATCTTCTTTCGTTTATTCCGTAGGTGAAATTCGCATTTATGTTGAATTTATTTCTTACACGCATCATTTCTTTCTGAAATTGATGAACAAAGATTAATGTCTTGCATTTAAATCATATACCCACTAAATAATCACTGGTTTATGGTGACATAATTAACCATACAGCATAACATGACAGAAAACGTAATATGTCAAAGACATTGACAGTGTTCAGAGGCAAAATGTACAGAGAATATCATAATGCAGCAGCAAAAAGAAAAATGTAAAACAGTCACGATGTTGAGATATCATAGGGCAACAAAAATGTCAAAGTCAACTGGTGTGTGTTATATCTTAACTATTTCACAGTGCATACAAACAAAACTGGAATACAATCATATACACACAAAAAATGGAAAATGTGCACGGTCTGATGTGTAACGACAAGAAAAGCGACCTGCTAACCTTACCTTGTCGGGCACTTGCCAAGAAAAAATACGATAATCATCAGTAATTAGTCATGTGAATATAATTTCATAAGTGGTCATAAAAAATTAGTAAATGGCATCATAGTGTGTCGAATCATAAAGTGTCTTCATTCAATAAAGGGTTTAATATTTGACCAAGGGTGGTTGCCTTTCGATTTTCTGGTTCTCAAAGTTTCGACGTGTACAACATTGGGATGAGGAATGCTGCGAATCCGATATGGACCTGCGTATAGAAGTTCAAATTTACTGCACTTACCTTTTAATTTGCTGGATAAATAGTGTGTACGCACTAATATCTTCTGTCAACGTGAAAGTCGCGGCATGTACAAACCTGTTTTTGCTGTCTTCTCCGGTGCTCTGCCGCACGTTTGATGTTGTTCAGCGCAATGTTAATTATTTCGTGGTGTCTTAGTCGACGACAGGTAGGGATCTTTACTAATTCTTTAATTTTGTTTGGTGGTTCAACATTTTTCAGTATAACAGACGGAGATAGCATAGTGGATTCATTTGGAATGGAATTAATTACATCATGGAATGAGAGTATGTGTGTATCCCAATCAATATGTCTTTTGTGGCAGTATATTCGGCACAGCTTACCAATTTCTTTCATTAACCGTTCACAAGTGTTCGAAGAAGCATGGTACTTGGATATATAAATCGGAGAAATGTTTCTAGCTCGTAACATGCGTGTCCGTATGCCAGAACGAAATTGAGATCCATTGTCAGAAATTACTTTCATCACATGCCCTACATGAAATAGAAAATGTTTTACAAATGCTTTCGAAACAGTTTTAGCAGTAGCTTTGCGTAACGGAGTGAAAGTAACAAATTTTGAAGTGAGCTCAACAGCGACAAAGATGTAGTTCTCGGAATTGGACCACAAATGTCTACTGCGGCCATATGTCTTATTTTAACAGGTACAATGGGATATAAAGGAGGAATATGTGAAGTGGTGTCTGATTTAGCTTTCTGGCAAATTTTACAAGATGCTAAAACTCGTCGTATACGTTTTTCCATGTTGGTAAAATAACAGTTCTGTCTCAGTATAAGAAAACATTTTCTTGCTCCGTAATGTGCGTAACTTAAATGAGTGTACCAGAATAATTTGTTAACCAGTTCGTCAGGAATGCATAATAAGCAATTGTTGCTGTCAGGATGAAAGCGGCGAAACAGAATGTCATTGCGTACAGTGTAATGGTTTGTAATCGTAACATTATTCTTATCTTGCCAAAGGTGTTTAATTTCTTTCCACACGTTGTCTTTATTTTGCTCCTTTGCTATGTCCTGTAATGACGATGAAATAAAGTTTTCAAATGCAACTTGCTGAATGTACATGACACTGAAATTTGCTTTGCAGAAGTTGGTTGCTACGTCTTGCTGATTGTTGCTCAGAGAACGCGATAGTGCGTCTGCTATAACATTTTGTGTGCCGGGACTGTGAACTACTGTAAAATTAAATTCCTGTAAATAAAGTTTCCATCTGCTTAATCTGTCGTGAGTGAATTTAGCCGAAAGTAAAAATTGTATTGCTCTGTGGTCTGTGTAAACGGTGGTATGTCTGCCATAAAGAAAGTGCCGAAATCTCGTAAAAGCCCATACAACACATAGTGTTTCAAGTTCTGTAACAGAATAATTTCGCTCAGCAGGTGACAAAATGCGGCTTGCAAATGCGATGCTTTTAATTACTGTAGAGCCATGTTCTTCTATTTCCTGGAAAATGTGTTCGCCTAAAGCCGTGTTAGAACTGTCGGTGGCAATGGAAAAATTTCTGGTAAGATCTGGGTGCGATAAAAGTGGTGCATTCAACAGAGCATGTTTCAGGTTCATGAATTCAGAATGTGCTTGCTTATCCCAAGACCAAATACTGTTTTTACCTGTTAAATGGCATAATCTAGGTGTGTCTAAAGCAGAGTGATGAATAAATTTACGAAAGAAGTTAATTAAGCCCAAAAAACTGCGTAATTGCTTCTTCGTCGTAGGAACAGTAATGTCACGTAGAGTTTGAAGTTTTTCCGGATCAGGTGCACTGCCTTCTGCTGAAATTAGATGTCCAAGAAATTTTATAGAATTTTTGCCAAAGTGCGATTTACTAAGGTTAACTGGAAGTCCTTGTGCATGAAAAGTTTGCAACATTTGTTCTAAAATCACATTGTGTTCAGACCAGTTAGCTTCTGCAATAAGAATGTCGTCTACGTACGTTGTAATTCTGTCTTTAAGTTCTGTCGGAAGTATTGTGTTCAAACCGCGAATAAAAGCTGCTGAAGAAATAGTTAATCCGAATGGTAATTTGCAAAATTGATAACAGTCGCCAAAACAGAGGAAAGCTGTATATTTTCTGCAATTTGGATGAAGTTGAATTTGCCAAAATCCCGATTTTAAATCTAGTGTAGAATAATTAGCAGTACCGTGAAATTTCTGTAGAAGTTCCTCTAATGTCTGTGGTCGATCTGTTTCATTAATAATAATGTCATTAATGTGACGTGAATCAAGTACAAGGCGAAGTGAGCCATCTTTTTTCTTAACAATATGTAGCGGGTTTATGTACGGACTAACTGCCGGTTCAATAATTCCTTGGTCAAGCATATCCTGCAATTCTTTTTTAACCTGTTCTCTATGGATATATGGAATGGGATAATGCTTTGCTTTAAATGTGTCGTGCTGTTTCACTTGAAATTCATACATAAAACCGGACATAGTACCAGGAATGTTGTCGAAAACTGGAGCTTGCTGTAAAAGAATTTTGTGTAATTGCATTCGTTCGTCGTCTGTAGTTGCACTGCTTTGTTTAACTTTATCGGAAATCATCTGTATTACGTCGTAGTCAGCTTCGTCTGTAGTATTATAGTTATGTACGTACGTATCCGTGAACAATGCAGAATTACAGTCTATGTTACGTGTTGCGGAAATGACCTCTGTGCGGTTAATTGTTTGTTCTTCCGCAGATAGTGAGTGCTGAAATTCTAAAGCAAGTTGTACGTTTTCATCCTTTAACATTAAATAAGAATTCTGAAAGTCAATAACTGCGTCGTGTTGTACCAGAAAATTCGTACCTAAAATAACGTCTGTTGTCAATAAAGAAACAATCCAAAAATTAGAGTGAAAAGTATGACCTCCAATACAAAATGATAAATGCGTCT
Source organism: Schistocerca serialis cubense (assembly GCF_023864345.2). Taxonomy (NCBI): domain Eukaryota; kingdom Metazoa; phylum Arthropoda; class Insecta; order Orthoptera; family Acrididae; genus Schistocerca; species Schistocerca serialis. The sequence goes on from NC_064645.1 coordinate 71,243,236, forward strand.
GTAATTTAACGTCTACTTCTTTACTCGATACTGCTCCCTTCACTTTTGTTTTGCCTAAAGGTAATGTCGGATAGGTATTCTCTTTGTTACACTCGTTAAAAGTTTCTTCATTTATTACTGATATAGGTGATCCGGAATCGATTACTGCTGAAAATTTCGATGAACCAATTTTAATTTCGATAACAGGATGTGAAATGGTTTTCTGAACAAATGGTCTTTCCTGCAAAAGAGTGTCTCTGATGTCGTCAAAAATAATTACATTTTCGTGAACAACATTCTGCGTGTGTGAGGTAATGCTTGTGTTACTAGAAGATGCGATCTGTACAGTATCTAGTCAGATTCTATCTGACGTGTTACTATTATCAGGAGGATGTTGTGGCATTTTTACTATTTGAACTGTTCTATTACTCCTTCCAGACGTGTTACGTTCTGGATGGTATCTACTGTCGGGTTCATTCATCAGGATATGTTGTTGCTGATCATTTTGTTGCCGGTAAGACCGGCTGTTATTATATGTACGCTGATAATTGTGCTCATCGTTTTTACGTCTGTCGTAATAGTCATTCCTATACGGTGTATTGCGATAGGAATTGAAATACTGTCTTCTCTGTACGTAGTTGTTTCCTTGTTGCCGTGCGTTACTATTTGTTGGATCTGGGACTATGCGTGTACGCAGCGGAACATTAAAGTTTGGTTGACCTTGTAGACTGCATTGTTGGTTAGGTATGCTAAGCGGCTGACTTTCATGCTGTTGTGGTGAAAAACATCCATTGTTACAAAAATGTGGTTCCGATTGCTCAAAATTTTCTACATACTGATGATTACGAATTTATCTGTAATTAAAATTACGGCGGTAGTTGTCATTACGGGAGTGCCTACTGAAAATTGTTACATTCGGTAAAAGATTTGTCATATCGGGTTTTCATTACAACGTTTCTTAATTCTACAAAGAGCAATAGTTAAAGAGCAGTTTTGATAGATATAAAGGATAGTAGAAGAGAAGGCAGCAGTGCAGAAAACTAAAGATGAAATAGCACTACTACAGCTCGGGGCCCTATGCACGCTACGGCACATATTCATTAAAGCGTAATGAATCCCCTGAGGTCATTTACGCACTGCAAATAAATTTTAGCTTTTGCGTTACAGGCAATAGCGGTGAATGCATAAAAACAAATTGTCGTATACAGCTCAAAGCGTGTATCTGTGTTCTGCCATTATTATATTCTTTACATTTTCTTACAAATGCAAACTGCTTATTATCAACGTTCTCGTCACTGAATTTGAGAACACGTTCAGTTTTGTGTGAAAGTCTGTTTGTCTGTGTCACTTCGGATTTCAAGTTGCATAGCTTTTCAGATTTTAAGTCGCGTGGCTTTTCGGATTTTAATTCGCGTATTCTCTGTAAATTGTTCACATTATACGCGCTGCATGACTCTGATAAATGCTCGCAACGTGGCGGATTCTGTGACGTATTGGTGACTGATATAGTTTTCAATTCTGTTACCCTAATACTTTCGTCAATTTGGTTGTTATGTCGTACACTTTTATTATTGACTTCCGTATTCAGAGTGTGTGTAACTTCCCGTGACTCTAAATTAAACTCGTCGCGTATCTGTACTGTGTTTTTATGGCATTGTTCAGTAACTGCATTAACTTCGTCTTCATGTGATTCTGTTGTGCCTACACGTGTGCTACTTAATTCTTGTGCAACAGTGCCAACTTCTTCATTACTGTTATTAGCACAAGTCTTAGTATCCTCACGTAATTGTACTTTAGCGTCATGACATTCCACGATAACCGTTGTAATCTGTTCACTAACTTGTTTGTTCTGTTCGTTAAGGTCGTCTTGTTTTTCGTTTGTGAGTTCGAAACTTTTATCAATTGCTTCGCTAAGTTGTTTGAAATGGTTGTCGATACTTTCATCAAGTTGTTGTTTGAGTTTTTCGTTATCTTGTTTGTTCTGTTCTCTAAGTTGTTGTTTGAAATTCTCACTTTGTTGTTGTAGCAATCTTGCCATAATTTGTTCAAAGCCAAAGTTAGCGTTTATACTCTCTGTGGTATTTAGTGGTGTATCTGGAATTCTCTCGCTTTCTGTAACCATTTGGTTATTCTGAGATTTACAAAAAGGTTCGCCAGTCAAATATACACTGTCAGTCACTGTTTCGGAATTAAATGGATCCGTCGTACTTTCAGTACATTGTCCATTTTCATTAGAAAAATTTGTCTGCACGTTACTTGAATTTTACAAACCGGTTGTGTTAAGCTGGGTAGCGCTCATTACAATAGAGCGTCCCGCGTCATCAATTGTCGTCAAACTAACAGAAGAGACAATTGAGTTCGTTTGTTCATCATTAAGATAAAAGTCATCATTAGTGGTTGGAACCCACTGATTGTTAGTGAACGCAGGATTGTCATCATTACACTGCGTGTCACAATTACTATCGGTCACGTTGTTTAAGTCGTTAATTTCATTCACAATACTTCGCGATTAATTATTCACAGTCTTTCGCGGCATTTTTGCAATATTCTCAATTATTCACAAAACAAATAAGCACAAATGCAAAAAGGCAACAAACACAAATACAACAGAGCAACGAATTGCCGTTGACCTGTAGAAAGAAAGTCACAAGATTAGTAAAAGCGTTGCGCCAAATTCTAATTATATCTTAGCAAATAAGAGCAGATATCTGACTGTTGTTCAAAAGACTCTCAACGAAATACGATCCTAGACTAGAAATGGGAGCCAAACATAACCTCCCTAGCAATTAAATTTGATTACAATAAAAATGTGAAATTCGCAATCTGACTCTGGTGTAAGCTCCCACAAAAAATATAATAAAAGGTAATTCAGTCCTAATGAAACTTCAGTGACAATGAAAATTCAATTAAACCGAAATATCGGTCTTTGGCCCTGTGCAAAAAATCAGAATTAATTTCTTACCTCAGTATAACTGCATGTCAAATTTCTGCTCTCATTGTTGGCCATGGCTTGGAGGAAATGCATTGCAAATATTATTTTTTTTTAAATTAAACTGAAACTTTTCTTTAAAGGAAATGGAAGGAGATCCTTGGTTCATTTAAAAGGTTCTTTTGTAAAAATTGCTTTGAAATCAAAATTATTATTGGGGCGATTATTGCACAAATTAATTACATTTAATTTACATTATTAGCTGAGCGCATTTAAAAATAATATACCTCGTCCTGTATCTTGACCAGAATGCCATCTCGACGCCCGCCGACTCCTCACACACAACTGCACTCGACTGCTACTACCGACATACTGCACTGCTCACAGACTGCCCACTGACAGACTGCTCGCAACTGTACTGTGCGAGTACTACCGACCGACTACTAGACACAACTGAACTGAGCTACTGCTACCGACAGAGTATACTGCACGACGACTACTAGAGTACTGCTCGTAACACTCGCGCGGTCAAGCGCAGACTAACCACGATAAAAGGCTCTCTGGTCAAAGATTTTATCATGCCTCACCATCGCTGCTACGTTACATACGTGTTTCAACACACAGGTATGAACACCCCTAAAATATGGTGAAGTGTTGTAAACAATTTCCTTCGTCTCCATGTTGGTACACACAAGGATGAACACCCATAAAATATGGTGAGGTGTTGTAAACAATTTCCTTCGTCTCCATGTTGGTACAGACAAGGATGAACACCCATAAAATATGGTGAAGTGACGTAAACAATTTCCTCCGTCTCCATGTTGGTGCACACAAGGATGAACACCTATAAAATATGGTTAGGTGGGGTAAACAATTTCCTTCGTCTCCATGTTGGTACACACAGGGATGAACACCCATAAAATATGGTGAAGTGGTGTAAACAATTTCCTTCGTCTCCATGTTGGTACACACAAGTATGAACACCCATAAAATATGGTGAGGTGGTGTAAACAATTTCCTTCGTCTCCATGTTGGTACACACAAGTATGAACACCCCTAAGATATGGTGAAGTGGTGTAAAGAATTTCCATCGTCTCCATGTTGGTACACACAAGGATGAACACCCATAAAATATGGTGAGGTGGGGTAAACAATTTCCTTCGTCTCCATGTTGGTACACACAAGGATGAACACCCATAAAATATGGTGAAGTGGTGTAAACAATTTCCTTCGTCTCCATGTTGCTACACACAAGCATGAACACCCATAAAATATGGTGACGTGGTGAAAACAATTTCCTTCGTCAACATGTTGGTGCACACAAGTATGAACAACCATAAAATATGGTGAAATGACGCAAACAATTACCTTCGTCTCCATGTTGGTACACACAAGTATGAACACCCATACGAGTGCAGACATCTCTTTTATTGGCGACTGAAGCTAGACAAATGAACAACATTACATCAATATTTTTGTCATTAGCATACTAACAATAATGGTTATGAGGGGTAGTATATTTTCAGCCTGCTTAGTACATCCAAGTACTTGTTGCAAGAGAAAGCTATTAATGTTTATTTTCCCCTAGGCTGCAGGTCAGATGCTGAATCAACACATGTGGACGCAGAACGGTTGTTCTATACTGACAGGTATACCCCACTTGTGGTGCAGTTACGACTGTGCAGATAACATCGGATATAGTAAGGTTTCTGAAAAGACTCTTTGACGCAAAAAGTTTATCGTATTAAAGTACCACACATAATAATATGTGCACTCATGCCTGTTACGTCCCGTAAATTCAGTTTTTTATGTGTCATAAAGTGAAAGAATGAAATTTTAAGGTATTTTAGAGGAAACAGAAGACATAATATGTAAATAAGGATATATATGTGTGCCTGCCGATCCTGTCTAATGATATTCTCACAGTAAGAAACAACAATGTAATGAACACGAAGAGGCGTTCCAGAATTTAAGGATTTGGGATATCTTCTTGAGGATACTGCTATAATTCAAATTTTTTTTTTTTTAATTTTACTTCCACATCGCAGACAGAATTGCAAAATCTTGTGTTTCTTTGTACATACGTTGCGTAACTGTCCTCTATGGAACATTTTCCCTTTCATTTTTTGATGTAGTGGACTTATTTATTAACATTTATTAACATGTTATTAATGTGGAGAAACCTATTTCTATGTGCATATATATTCGCCTGAAATGTTAGAAGTTTGTATAGTGAGTGAACGAGACATGATGAGTGGAACATGACTGGCTGAAAGAAAGTGCTGTTTACTCAGAAATGACACACTGAATGACGATCGCGTAAGTTTACAGTTTTCCTCAGTACAACTGTGGCTGAATGCTTGCGTAAGATATGCACATTGCCTGCTATTTCACAAGTTTCCGCTGAATTGGTATATGAAGTGCCACGTATAGTGTAAAAGATGTTTTAAACCAATGGCTATCTTTGGTGCTGTGAACAGCAACGTGGGCATTCACAGTCTCCCGACAACAGGCTGCTGTTACTTGTGCGTTGTACATGATTTTTTTATTACTGCTCGCAGTCAGTTAATATTAAGAATTCCACAAAGGGGCTGTAAATTAAATAGCTTATATCAAATGAGTTATTTCGTACAGTGCGACGAACTGTAAACGCTTTCGTTTATTTCGTTTGTTGCTTATAATTACAGGTTTCAGTTGAATTAATGTGCAGAAATAGACGTTTCTAAACAGAACGGCGCTTCCAACTACACATATTTTTCGTGATGTAACGAACTGTGTATCAAACACTCACATTCATTCTGGGTTGTGTTTACTCTTTGCCCCACAGCTGAATTGCTGTGCAGCTTAGCACACGCAGACTGCGAAGTACACGACATGCTATGTGTATATTGCTTTTATTTTTTTTTATTTCGCACGCCACACCGACCAAGGATAATTAACCTTTTAGTGATACTGATGAGCTGTTCATTATACGCTCAAGCGCAAAGGGCGACGACTGCAGTATACAGACAAGCGGCAAAGGGTATTTTATTGCATCCTGACGTGTGAGCTTCCAACATTGTATCTACATTTACAGCATCGATTTTGCACCTCACCGCTGGAATTCAGTATGTAGTATGCTGACACATGAGAACGCCACCCCACCTACGACGGATAACTGAACCGCATTGAACATTCAGGCTACTAAATGACGTGCTCGTCACGAAAGTGCTTACAAGCTTTCTCTCTCTCTTAGCGTAACTTCACTGAATACAAATTTGATTAATGTAGCTTAAAGACGAGAAATTATTCAGGTTAGCAACATAATTTTCTTCCACTTGTGGAAAATCATATATTGCATATAAATTGTATTAAATAACATTACAATGACATAAACATAGATTTTTCGTTATTAAAATGTTAATATCTATTGTTAAAATGTATTATTTGTATTTCTCTAGCTTCTGAAGTTGTTGATAATTTTTATATGGCAAATATTTCTTTTTATAAATTTCTAACGGAAACAGTAAAATAATGAGCTTTTTTACACTTTTGTTTTTCCTATATTTAACAACACATTTGCCAATGCTTTTAATTGTTATTCTTGAGGTTTTGTGTATATTATTTTGCTTTGTTCATATTTGTGCTATGTATTAGCAAAATATTTCTAGCATTTGACTCTCCCATGGTGTGTGTTAATTATAACCTATAGGAGCTTGTGTTTATTCCAGTACTAGTGAATTGTGGTCCTCCATCACAATGGCGGCTTTTATTGTATTTCATATAGTTTTTACAGATTAAATGTAATTTTCGTTCCAGTTGACACACAGTGAGGAAATCCCCAAGAAGTAGGACATATATGGAAAACAAGAAGACATAGTAAGTATTTACTAAGAGAAACAAATAATGTACTGTAATTCCTTCCACAGATCCCTAGTGTATTGATCCTCATGGATGTGTAATAAGTAAAAAAAATCTTAAATGTATTTTCATTTATGGAAAAATATATAATTTGCCAAAAAACATATAAATGTTCAGTGTGTTGAGGTACATGTGATAATTCTTAGGCTATTGTTATTATGCATGAAATTAATCTGTCTTTTCCAACACTTACATATATTGTCTCATCTGAAAAACCATTTCAATCATATTGTTACATGTTCACAGCAATTTTCAGATGAAACCTTTATTAGCTAGATACCTGTTTCATTATATCTTAGAAACCTTACTCATGTAAGGACTTTTAATTTACTGTATACAGGAAATGACGTTAACTACAATTCAAGAAGGTGAAAAACTTTGTATTGCATATAAAGTGTACTAAATAAAGTTACAGTGAGATAACCATAGATATTTTCTTCTTAAACTGTTAAATATCTATACTTAAAATGTGTTATTTTTATTTCTTTAGTTTCAGAATATGTCAAATAATTTTTTTACTGCAGTTATACTGATAATACTGTTATATTTATATTTAAATAATATGTAACCCAAAATAGTCAGTCAGATATTAGAAACATCACTCCAGTTTACCATTTTAAATATCAATTTTACTTCAAACACTTTTGTGAAAAAAAAAGATGTAGAGTGAAACATGGACTGTTGAATTTATTATTAATGAGCTCTTCCACTTTGTGTGATGTTTTGGTAGAATATTCAGACAGATACTGTCTTCTTCAGTCCACTGCATTCTAAAGCTTTGGTTCTTGAAAAGTGATTGCAAGAACCAGTACAACAAGTATCAAGTGTTTACACTATCTTTATCAGTAAATTCAAGCTGCATTAAAACTTTATTTAATAACTTCATATCCAGATTACTACCTCAATTACCTTCTCTCTTAATTACTAAATGAAGGATTAGAACTATATATTATTGTATGTTTAACAAATCTAGCGTTAAATATATTGATATGGTAGTACCGGCTGTTAGTATTTCCTTTTCATTGAGATGAGATGGACTTGAGATTTTGTATTATATTAAGTCATGCAATAAAATAAGTATCATTCTACAAAATGTATTGAAAAGATACATTCAGTGTATTTAAGTACATTTTCCATTCATTCCCTTGTTATCACATGCATCGATAGTCATACAGAAATTAAGTTTCTCGATTTTTAAAAGTAAAGAAAACTTTAACAGGTACACCGAAGTCTGATCTATATCTACTTAAACATACATCAAAAATTAATTTCCTTCTCATATTGTGGAATCAGATTTGTACTCCTGTGACACGGAAGTGGGAATTGTATCAGTGAGTGGAAACTGTTCTCAACCCTTCATCATTGCCAAATGGCTACGCATAGGAAAAGGATTTTTTGGGTGAAATAAAAGATGGAATTCACTGTGACAAAGATCAAGATGTAGGGGTGATGATCAAACAGCTAGTAACTGAACTCCTGTCGAACAGTGGCCAGCTGCATGTTAGTAAGCATTGGGAAAGATCAACATAACACCTGCACTGAGTGTTCCAAGTGTCTTGTTTTGAAAGCTTCTTATGGTTTTCACAGTGTTTGTGTCCGCTCTCACTTTGGGCAGCTCGTCGCCATCATCATGGTAGCAATTTATATTCGCTAGTGCTGCTTCCAAGCAATTCATTTTGTGTTACAGTGTCAGGTTGTCCAAAGCCAACGCAGCACAATCTTTATTGAGCTGCAGGCGCTGATGTACAGTTTCATGTAGCACAGAATTAACTACTACAAATACTCAGTAATTTTAAATTATAAAAGTAACTGTTCTGATCATTTTATAACTACAAAGTTGAAATGTTATTGCGACAACGAAATATAAACGGTAATATAAAACTAAACGGGCGTTTTTAAAACTGATTAATAGTAATTTTCAGTTAACATCTTGACAAATGACAAATACACAGTGTATAATGTTATAATTATTCAAAAGCACACAATAAGATGTAAATATATTAATTTTCTACATTAAAACTGAAAGCTTACAAAATTCTAGGTTTTGAAAAAATTATTGTTATTTAGTTACGTTATATTGCCTTCCATTCTTTAAATATATATTTTTGCTTATATCGGATGTGAAACTTACCTTCTACGAGACATAACTGTTCCATTGTCAACAAATATGGGAAATATGAAAGTAAATCGTAAAGCATATCTATGCGATGTAGACAGTTGTTTCTTCTGCACGACGGTCATTAATTCCGTCACTAAAATTAATCAGTATTATTATGCAGTTGCTTACATGTCATGTGAGAAACATTTCTGTTCGGTCTTAACTGATCTATTGGCCACTTTAGATATACCTGTTATTTTCATGTCAACTGTAGTAGATATTCATTGGCAATTCATTAGTATTTGTTCGACATAAAAGTTCATATATATGTTTCTATTCGTCGTAATGTGTACATGCGTAATATGTGCTATAGATGACATAGAGATAACATGCTACTGCATTTGTCGCTTGATGTCTTAGTTTAGGTAACGACTTGGATGTTTCGATTCTATTGTTTAGGTACGACGTTATTTTTTGTTTATTGCAAGGCACTGAATGTATTAAGAAGTATCGTTTATTAATTATGTCACTGTGAGAACTCTTAACATGGTGGGTTACGATGCAAGTGAGAGAGAACACCAAGGACTTACAATGCCTGGAGAGAGGCATACTTGCTGCCAGGGCAGTTATACATTTTGAGCCAGGGGCGCCGACTTATAAAAAATATTGGGTGGGCTCATACTGGGGTATTGCCCAGGTAAATTTTCTAAATTTCATATGAAAAATAGTGAGTTTTAAAGTTTTTTAGCATTTTAGATTCATACGATCAACATTAGGACTCCTAAAACTGGACTCTCCAAAACTCGACATTCCAGGAAACTTGAGAAGTCTGACATATTTTGGTTTTGAAAAATAAAACAAAACACAAACCAGCAGGGTATGTTCTTAAAAAACTAATTCAATTTACAGTAATAGTCATGCTTATACACTGTTACAGAGCAGTGAATATATTGCTGTGAAAAGACCGATATTATATTTAAATAAATCGTAAACTATCATTAAAAGAATAAAACATAAAATATTGCTGTCACACAGTACTAGCACTTTGATTAATAAGCGAAATAGCTAATTTAAACTTACTTTGAATAAGGCTCAGGGTTCATTAAATAAAAACAGTATCTCAAACTTAAAGCTTCAACACAGTTAATAAAGTTAATATAGTATGCCTAATACTTTTAGTCAAAAAGTATGTGAACAGCGGGTTTTAATTGGGTCTTATACCCTTAAAATATATGTGTATTTGTAAATAATAATACAGTACTATACTGATATAGTAACACAGTACTAAACTAGTACTAATATTTCCAAACTGAAAATTTAATATTATGTATGTATTTAATTCTCTACTTTATAAAGATTTTTAATATTGCTCTCAATGAAATTATTAGAGCTAGAATTTCTTTAAGGGGTGCAAATGTCAACAGTCTGACTCGATTACTGAATATGAAGTCGTTGACGACGGCTTGGATTTGCAATTCATCCGAAACATCTCGGTGGGCATGAAGAACAACCAAGTCGTTCAACCGTTTCTGTCCCATTGTTGATTGGTGATATGACTTCAGATGTCTAAGGGCACTAAATGACCGTTCTGCTACTGCTGTCGTGATTGGAACTAATTGGAGAAGCTTAATGCACTTCACTATTTCACATAACATTTCTCCAACTGCAGGCTCTTGTGCAATTTACTTTGTTACATGACGCAAGTTTTTTGAGACGAGTAGTTTTTATTAGCGATATCGGCAAACATATTAAAGTGTCTCTCAATGTCTAGGTCATTTTTGAAAAACTCAGTTGATTTTTCCAAATTGGTTTCACCTCTGTTTACTAAAAGCAGCACTTTTGTTCAGCTGCAATAACCTGTGTGAGTCCAGTTGAACCAAACCGCTCAGTAACGCAGGATTGCGCCGTTTCACAATCTTCAATGTAAATAGCTTTGTAGTATGTCTTTCGGGTTTTGAAAGTGTGCAGTGAGGTAGCTTCATTGCTTTCACACTTCTTTGGTATACTTCGATTCCGAGGAAGCGAAAGATCATCAACTTGTGAAGGTTTTTCTTTTAAATACAATTCTAAAAGTGTCACGTCTATTCAATATACAAATCCAGCCCTCATATATTTTTCCCACATCGGCAGTCCTCAGACGAGGGTATTGACGTTTCATTGACGTCCTCTACTGGGTTCACTGCGTGACAATAAAGACGTAAAAAGAAATAAGTCTTGAATTGTAAAATTGAATCATGGTAGCCTGCATATTTGTAACCTGCCTCTGTTTTGTCCCCTACAGAAAAGTTTCAAAAAATTCTAGAATATCTTCAAAGTTTTTCAAAATGCTCAAGATAGTAGAAGTTCGCATAGTCCATCGAGTAAGGCAAAGGGGTCGTAGACCAGCATCGTCGGCGCTCTCACAGCGTATGCTTCTGAAAAATCCCATCCTTTAGTTGGATTCCCTCATTATGTTTATTAAGTCCTTGGCTAAAACCGAAACATTCCTCTTAGACGTAAGATGGTAGAGCCTGTCTACTACTGCAAACTCTAAACTGTGACAGTGCAGTGCACGTAACGTGCTTTTGGTTGTGTATCCAAAACTCACCTCTCATATCAGAGGCACCATCATAGCACTGTTTAGTTATTCATTGACAAATCAAGACGAGCAAAAGCATTTTTTAAAATACTAAACAGAGTTTGTGATTCAGTGTTGAGGGTACTGTATAAGCCAATATAGTCTTCGTTAATGATTAAGGTGTGTAGAATATATGAGTCTGGCGATATACCATCCGACTTTCGGAAATGTATCATCCACACCATTCTGAAGACGGCGAGAGCTGACAAGTGCGAGAATTATCACACAATCAGCTTAACAGCTCATGCATCGAAGCTGCTTACAAGAATAATATACAGAAGAATGGGAAAGAAAATTTAGAACGCGCTAGGTGACGACCAGTTTGGCTTTAGGAAAAGTAAAGGGACGAGAGAGGCAATTCTGACGTTACGGCTAGTAATGGAAGCAAGGCTAAAGAAAAGTCAAGACACTTTCAAAGGATTTGTTGACCTGGAAAAAGCGTTCGACAGTATAAAATGGTGCAAGCTGTTCGACATTCTGAAAAAAGTAGTGGTAAGCTATACGGAGAGACGGGTCATATACAATATGCACAACAACCAAGAGGGAATAATAAAGTGGACGATCAAGGACGAAGTGCTCGTATGAAGAAGGGTGTAAGACAAGGCTGTAGCCTTTCGCCCCTACTCTTCAATCTGTACATCGAGGAAGCAATGATGGAAATAAAAGAAAGGTTCAGGAGTGAAACTAAAATACAAGGTGAAAGGATATCAATGATACGATTCGCTGATGACATTGCCATCCTGAGTGAAAGTGAAGTAGAATTAAATGATCTGCTGAACGGAATGAACAGTCTAATGAGTACACAGTATGGTTTGAGAGTAAATCGGAGAAAGACGAAGGTAATGAGAAGTAGTAGAAATGAGAACAGCGAGAAACTTAACATCAGGATTGATGATCACGAAGTCAATGAAGTAAAGGTATTCTGCTACCTAGGCAGTAAAATAACCAATGAAGGACGGAGCAAGGAGGACATCAAAAGCAGACTCGCTATGGCAAAAAAGGCATTTCTGGCCAAGAGAAGTCTACTAATATCAAATACCGGCCTTAATTTGAAGAAGAAATTTCTGAGGATGTACGTCAGGAGTACAGCATTGTATGGTAGTGAAACATGGACTGTGGGAAAACCGGAACAGAAGAGAATCGAAGCATTTGAGATGTGGTGCTACAGACGAATGTTGAAAATTAGGTGGACTGATAAGGTAAGGAATGAGGAGGTTCGACGCAGAATGGCAGAGGAAAGGAATACGTGGAAAACACTGATAAGGAGAAGGGACAGGATGATAGGGCATATGCTAAGATATAAGGGAATGACTTCCATGGTACTAGAGGGAGCTGTAGAGGGCAAAAACTGTAGAGGAAGACAGAGATTGGAATACGTCAAGCAAATAATTGAGGACGTAGATTGCAAGTACTACTCTGACATGAAGAGGTTAGCAAAGGAAAGGAATTCGTGGCGGGTCGCATCAAACCAGTAAGTAGACTGATGACCAAAAAAAAAAAAAAAAGAAGGAATCATCGACAGTACGAATACAAAATGACACTTGTCACTTGTTCGTGAATCGAAGAATCACTTCTTTCGTCAACCATAATACAAAAAAAATGTTCAGTCTTCTTGACTGAAGCCAATACCTTTCTCTGCGCAGACTTTCCTCGTAGATGAGTGATCTCGTTTTGAATATCGTGGGACGTCCATTTATACCCCGAACGCCCTAACCAATCTTTAAATTCAGGTATGTCATTCTTTCAGAGTTCCAACAAGTGAAAAAATTGGGTCCACATCTTTGTGCCGTCTATCTGGTAGTCATTGTCGGCATAGAAATTGTGTGGTAGCGAAGATTGTCTCAAGAGGTAAACGGCCTTTTTTCATATCACTATCTAACTGTTCATTAAATTCGGAGGCCACACATCGCTTAGTTTCAGAACATCTCCTTTATACTTAAACGTACTTTCATGAAGACGGAGTTTTTCCAAAGCCTTTTTCCAGTTACAAAACACTACTTAAGTAAATGCATCTTTCTTTGAAGAAAATTGTAACAGACTTTTAGCATCTGCCTCTTTGCAGGTTTTGCAAAAACTATTTCATATTCTAGCCATGTATATTTGATCAACCAAGACTTCTGAAATGATCTTCCCTTACCGGATTGTTCAGGTTTTTGTTGTGAACGGTTCTCAACTGAAGACGACATAGCAATTGATGACACAATAATTGTAGGAGGGTGACTTTCAGTAACATCAATTTCCAAGCGCTCCTTTTTGTTAACAAATTGATCCATTATGAACTTATTTCACAATACGCTAAGAAACTAAACTAAACAAATAAAATATAGTCAAATAAAATAGTCCACTAGACACTATAGTGGGAACACTAAACACATCTGCAGCATGCACTGAATGAATCTGCCCACACCGAATGACTGCGACAGCAGGGTGGGCTTTATACAGCCGCGGCGTCATGTCTCGAAGCGTCAAGGCGACACAAGGCGGAGGTTTCCAGGTGCTTCAGCTCCAGTCCTTTCGATGTCGATACGGCCGCAGCGCTGGTCCACTGGCGCCAGACTTTACCTGAAGGTTCGGGCACTGGAACAAATTCTAAATGTGCCCGCAGCACCGTAACACTATCATGATTCACTCCACTTATTTTCAGTTGACCTGCTTACTACCGCAAAAATTATTTGTTTGAACTCATTACTGAATGTATTTCAATAAGTAATTATCATCAAACAAGGAAAATGAATAATTTCAACAAAATTTTGTTATTTTGTAAGCCATAGTATAACTAATAATATTCTTAAATTATTGAGGAAACTCCGACCACCCTAACGAATTTTTGAGGGGGGTCGGGCCCCCCTCATGTCTCATGGAGTCGGCGCCTGTGCTGTTCAAAAAATGATGAAATTTATTGAGTTAAAGCTGAAAGTAATAAAGAGTTTTTTAGGATAAGGAAGTTAAAAATGAAAATGGCTTAGTGATTTCGATTGTGAACAATGTGTGAGAGTCACTGTTTCTGAGTTCACCAGGAAATGAACTTGGAACAAGGTAGACCATTATTTTTTATCTTGTATCAATGAACGATGACAATATAATATATGAACCTGAAGTAAATATCTTGCCGCTCACAGCCACAGTGCGTTCGGGTTCGCACGCTGTCACATTACACGTGGCTCTTCCATTGCCAAGAAAGAGGCGAAATCTGAAAGTAATTCTGAAAGCCTATTTGCCCATCCTGGATAGTTATTTCTACATATACAGTACCATGAACGGTCACAAACCTTGGTCATGATGGAAATTGTGGACCACAAAATTGTAGTTACAGCTTACAGGCGTTGATAAATATCGATGGGGACTGTTGAAAATGTGTGCCCCAACCGAGACTCGAACCCAGTATCTCCTGCTTACATGGTAAACACTCTAGCCGACTGAGCCATTTTTTATCATAAGATTGACTTGGTATTTTCATGAAAATCAGACAACCTTAGTCAAATCATCATTTAATATCAGCTGCAAAAGAAAATTAACAAATTAGTTCAAGCTCAAATAATTATTAAATTCTGAATGGGAAGACGAACCCATTATCCCACCCTTCTTGTCAATTTTTTTATATACATGTAGAAGAGAAAAAAGTGACAAAACAAAGCTACAAGGGAGGGGACTCAAGCTCAGGGAAGAAATAGGAATCACAGGGCAATTTAAACAACACCCTGACGGTTAAACACAAGAAAGAGCATAATCGCAAAAAGCGTTCGGTATCGTGGTAACCGCTGCCATTTACAATGTGCAGTTGCCAGATAATGGTGATGAACGCGGGGATATGGGCATTCGCGCCTTCAACGACATAGTGAACATAGTAACCCAAGAGACAAACAATTGTTATAGTTTTCGTCTGATGAGAACAGGATGTGTACGGATGTAGGAAAATGTCGTCTGGGAAAGCGATTTGAGGCCCTCGAGTAAGGAAAGCTAATTGACGGCGGACTCAGAGCCAATGATCCCGTCCGCAAGCAATAAGTCTGTGAAGTAAGGTGCCAGTTTGATGACATTCCTCACACTGTTCAGGCCAATACGAGAAAGATGATCACCAGCAGGTATCAGACGGTGAATGACCTTATACGACGTGGAAACAACCTCCATCGGCAATATAGGAAGACTAAGATGAGACCAGACCGTTTTCCAAGACTTTGACGGGGAAACATGTGCAATAGACGAAAGGGGACATGGCGCGCTTCAATGGGATGATAGCATGTTGGCAGTAATATGCGTCGTAGAAAGTATATCAGCACCTAGAGTACCGATAATCAGAAAGTATTCACGAGTGTGCCGCAATTTAGGATTAATCCGTCCAATATCAACAGGAGTGGTCAGACAGACCGGTCGGAGGCGGCAAACTAAACGAGAGGTAACTGAATGCGGAGACCACGTACAGGTTAAAACATTGCGGCGGGCAAATAAGATAGATATCTTCACTTTGACATCGGAAAGATCCAACCATGGATGCTTTCGAGTCCTGGCTATTACTTCACACCGGACGCAAAAGATATGGGGGCGCCACAAGAATCGACCAGACAGCTGTTTTAGTCCACGGGCCATCATCTCGAGAAGCGGAAAGACCTGCGCAACGTAATATACTTTATTGAAGACATATGCCTCTAAAACCCATACCTTGTGAAGGAGGCTAAGAGAACGGCGTTCATGTTCAAGGATCGCCCCGTGAACGTGACTCGTAACCTCACGCGAATTTAGTGTCGCCAGTTTGATCGGACTGCGATCCACGAAGATCCCTAAGGTCTTATGGCGATTGTGGACCGTCGGACAAGGAATTTCCGACATGATCGAAGTCTCTCAACCGTAGGAACGTGCATTACTGTGAGCACCAGTAAGACGACAAAATGAATCCAAGGTATCCTTACGCCTCGGTATGTCCTCGACATGTCGTACTAAAACCATGACGTCATCGGCGTATGCGTGGACCGAAAAAAGTTCCCACAATATAGTCCAGCCACGTAATCGCGTGGGGAGGCGGCGAAGTAAGGGCTCTAAGAACAAAACAGGAAGTGACATGGATAAAGGGCTTCCCTGGAGTAAACCCCGTGTGATCGATATCCGAGGGGTGGGGGGACCGTACACAATCACCGATACTGATACCGGTTAAAAGGCAAGTTAAGACCCGTCGAGCATCATTATTAAAGCTCGTTAAAAATATGGCTGACACGATCAAACGCCTTTAGAAATCAAGGAAAAGCAAAGCCCCTGGGATATTAGCGGCAGCCGCCACCGAAATTAAATCGCGACATTCGAGAGCAGAAGTCAGGATAGTGCGTCCAAGCACAACTTTGGTGGGCGGCAATAATGGTATCGAACAGCGGATATTAATTGCTCGAGCGACAGGAGAGTAATAAGACGGAGGGAATCAATCGCAGATCGACCTGTGGATTTCGGAAGGAGGACCAGTTTACCCTCCTGGAAAGTATCGGGAAGTGAGACTCCCCGCATCACTTCATTTACCATTGACGTTAATGTGTCACCAATGAGCGGCTAAAATTGAACATAAAACTCCTTAGGAATACCATCTAACCTAGGCGAATTGCGTGACTGAGATCCTGTAACAACATCATATATATCATTCTTGTCAAAGGGACGCAGAAATATGTCATATAACTGAGGAGTGACGACGCGATGCAGGAAGGTGGTAAAGTCATCGAGAGAGTTTTCAGCCAGGACATGGGTATCGTACAGATCAGTAAAATAGGTGTAAATAAAGTTGGAAACGTCACGGTGAGAGGTGAACGTGCGGCCGTCAGCGGTTGTGAAGGGGGCAAGGCACACACGTTTCCGGCGAGCCCGTAAACGGACTAGATGGTACAGTGACGTCAGTACGTCTTGTAAAAGGGAGCGTGGTTGAGACCTCGTCCGCAGTCCTCCATTTGAATGCGTTTGAGCTGCAGCAATTTGGCTTTAATGCGCTGTACATTAGTAACCCGTAGGGGAGCATGCGTAGCACTATCGTACAGTTGACGTAAGACTGAGTTGTAAAATTCTTGTGTTCGTCGATCGTCTGCCACCTTCGCAGTTTCTAAACGCATGAGAGCCCTATGGATTTTTGGTTTAGCATGCAGTGTCGAGTACCGGTCCATAGT
The DNA here is from genome assembly GCF_023864345.2 of Schistocerca serialis cubense. Classification (NCBI taxonomy): domain Eukaryota; kingdom Metazoa; phylum Arthropoda; class Insecta; order Orthoptera; family Acrididae; genus Schistocerca; species Schistocerca serialis. The sequence continues at coordinate 71,260,890 of NC_064645.1, forward strand.
ACGAGAACAACGAACCCATACGTCCACCAGGACGACACAAGAGAGGTATCTTGTAAATAGCCTATATTGAGCGTGCAGGGAGGACGAAACAATTTTACCGGTTGGCGCTCATAATTAAACGTGACGGCTACGCCGCAGTGATCAGTAAAACAGTCTGGTATCACATCAACATCCAGAAGTTGCCTACAAGTAATCGGAAACGTAAAAGCGATCGAAGTGACCTCTAGTCGTGGGACTAAAGTATGTATGTCACACAACTGTAGGATAGCGAGAAACCCACACTTCACGCAGATGCAAGGAGCGCACCAGGTCGTCGAGCTCCTTACTGAAATTAAAATTAGGAGATGATCCACCGGCCGTGGAACACAATTGAAGTTCCCACCTAAGATAATCTGTCGGGGATTTAAGAAGCAGGTAAATGATTTCTTCTTTATAGAATCTCGAACGTGCAGTAGTACTACCTGTGCCAGAAGGGGTATAAAGAAGGAGGAAACTTAGGTCACATCACGTGCACCCGATCCCCATTCCTCATACTTCGAAATCAATCTATGGAATTCCTACCCTATGAAACAACGCAATGCCCATAGAAAGTTCGGAAGCATAAAAAAGCTTGAGAAGCCAGGAATGGAAAACTGGTCGAATACGGCTTCCTGTAAAAAAACGATATCTGCCCCAGATTAATGAATAAACTGTTGTTGCAAAGCGGCGAGCCGAAGGTCAGAAAATATTCTGTTAATATTCAGAGTAAGAAATGAGTGTGCTTGTATGGAAATTCAACACAGAAAGAAGAACAAAGAACGGTAGAGAAACGTCAGTTGATGGAGCAACATACAAGTAACCATACCAAAATCAATCGCCGAACCAAAGAGAGAAGAACTACGAAACAGAACCCTCATCTCCCCACTGCTTTTACTTCGGCAGTGACGCGGCTCTCCGTGGCTGTTTACAGATTCTACAGCGACTCCGTGGCGCCGACGCTGCCGCAAGGGAACGCGACGCGAGGGAACATCATTTAGGTATTTCGTTTCAGATTGGGAGGGAGAGGCCTCCACATCCCACTCGTCCGCAGACAAGGGTTCATGGAGGGACGTTTGGTGAATAACAACGGGACCCACTGGCTCTTGTGAATCAATTAGTTGTTTCATGGGGGAAAGGCAGTGACACAGTGGGGGCGACAGAAGTCGCAGAAGGGGGATGGGAAACAGAGTCGACAGGAGAAGAGTCCGAGAGAACCGGAAAAGACACGTGGGAACCGGAAGCAGGTTCCTGCACGGGTGTCTCCAAAGGGGCGGTCACGACAACAGGAACAACGGCAGGTAAGGTGTCACGGATCTCCTGAACAGGCATGAAAGCACGATTTCAGACTGAGAAGGAGGGTCCTTTACTGGAGGCCCATTGGAAGAGCGAGCCATCCTTTGTTCGGCGACGTTTGTTGTGACAAATCACGGCGGGCACATCGGGAGTAACGGCGTCAACATCCCTACACAAGGACAGTGGGAGAAAATCACGGGTGTTGTCGGTCAGCGGATCACTGCGTCCCTTAGTAAAAGGGAGCAATTCAGTCTGAAATCCCTGCGGGAGAAGATCAGCTAAAGTCATTTTTTTTACCCTGTTCATATGTAGGTTTTAATACCACCACACGCCGTGGACAATTAGTACGAAAAAAAATGGCTCTGAGCACTATGAGACTCAACTGCTGTGGTCATAAGTCCCCTAGAACATAGAACTACTTAAACCTAACTAACCTAAGGACATCACACACATCCATGCCCGAGGCAGGATTCGAACCTGCGACCGTAGCGATCTCGCGGTTCCAAACTGTAGCGCCTAGAACCGCATGACCACTCCGGCCGGCTGAGACCCTCATTTCCCACTTACTGTCCACACACTACTTTTGTAGTGCCCCTGCCCACTATACTAATTACTCTCAGCACTCGGATTCCCGTAAGAGATTGAGCTATGTGAGTTCATCCGCAGCGAAGAAGCCGGTAAGCCTTATCTCTATGAAGACAGTATCTCTTCTTTCAGCCTCAGCTATATGAAGATGGTATCTGTTCTTTTGGACATACTGGAACATAGCAGACATCAGGAAGAATGGAGGTTTCTCGAGATCAGTATCTGTCACGTTTGGTGATTTCATGCGCCATATTATTGCTGAATATGATGATGTATCTTGTATGAAGGAGATTACTATTACCGTGATGGTGAGCCATGCCTTAATCTACGCGCTGTGCTCCTTGGAAGGAACTACTCTCCAGTATCTCTGCAAACACTGCAACAACCCACTGGTGGCACGGACTTACCACGTTCTCTGCAGTTCTAACTGGAAGCAACGACATATCAGATAGTGTAATGCAAAGTGATGCTGTAACCAACCACAAAATGAACAACAACACTTGGTAAAGACAGAGTGACCAGAGATAATTCTAAATAATGAAACCCCCATTAGTACACAACTAGAATTGTATACAAAACACAGATCGTAACGGTAACTGTGTTCCATGGTAAACGTAGGGACAGAAGTGAACGTATATTGGACACTGTGAAGACTTCACAATAATAAAAATGTTTCCTTACGTCAAGTTGTGAATTAACGGTACTCAGATGAGTACATGTCTTGACATAAGGATCAGAGTGAATGAAGTTTCAGAGGAATTTTACTAAAAAAATAGCTTTTTGTGCTTGATTCCACCTGCACATTGTTGTTGTTATGGTCTTCAGTCTGAAGACGGGTTTTATGCAGCTCTCCATGCTACTCTATCCTGTGTGAGCCTCTTCATCTGCGAATATCTGCTGCAATCCACATCCTGCCGAATCTGCTTACTGTTTTCGTCTCTTGGTCCCCCTCTACAATTTTTACCCCCCACACGTCCTCCCACTACAAAATTCGTGATCCCTCGACACCTCAGAATGTATCCCATCGACCGATCCCTTCTTTTGGTCAAGTTGTGCCACAAATTTCTTGTCTCCCCACTTCTATCCAGTACCTCCCCATTAGTTACGTGATCTATCCATCTAATCTTCAACATTGTTCTGTAACACCACTTTTCAAAACCTTCTATTCTTTTTCCGTCTACATTGTTTATCGCCCATGTTTCAAATCCATACATGGCTATACTACAGACAAATATCTTCAGTGAAGACTTCCTAACGCTTAAACCTATATTCGAAGTTAACAAATTTCTATTCTTCAGAAATGATTTTCTTGCCGTTGCCAGTCTACATTTTATACCCTCTTTACTTTTTTTGTTGTCCAACTACCAAAATTCCTCTACTCCTTTAAGTGTCTCGTTTCTTAAGCTAATTCCCTTAGCATCACCTGACTTAACTCGATTACATTCCATTATCTTTGCTTTGCTTTTGTTAATATTCATCTTTTATCATCCTTTCAAGACAATGTCCACTCCGTCCAGTAGCTCTTCCAAGTCCTTTTCGCCTCTAAAGAACTGCAATGTCATCGGCACATCTCTAAATTTTTATTTCTTCTCCCTTAACTTTTATTCCTACTCCAAATTTTTCTTTGGTTTCCTTTACTGCTTGTTCAATGTACGGATTTAATAACATCGGGGTAGACTACAATCCTCTCTCATTCCCTTCTCAACCAGTGATTCCCTTTCGTGTCCCTCAATTCTTACAACAGTCGTCTGGTTTCTGTACAAGTTGTAAATAGCCTTACGTTTCTTGTACACGCATCAAAGAAAGTTTTGCATCACCCCGGTTCCAAGAACTCCTAAAGACAGACTTTGACGGTGGATATTATATCACAGACACAGTCCCTGTCACTGTTCAGAGACGTCATTAAACCCGCCCAGAGATGCAAACAACCATGTATGATCAGCGCCTATTAGATAGAGGGTGTTAGACAGTCGATCAGATCCAGTAATTCCAGCAGGAAGAAATTACATGGCTTGTGTTGTCTGTACTTCCACCATACCTCGACGGTCAACACCGCGGTTCGATCGCTTCCGCATTGTTACTTTATGCCAGGAAAGGCTCTCAACAAGGGAAGTGTCCAGTCGTCACGGAATGAACCAAAGCGATGTTGTTCGGACATGGAGGTCTCCTCCTTATCCGAACAACATCGCTTTGGTTCAGTCAGAGACGACTGGACACTTCCCTTGTTGAGAACTGTCGATGACATGCCTCGCTGAGGCCGCCCAAGGGCTACTACTGCAGCGGATGACAGCTACCGGCAGATTTTGGCTCGGAGGAACCCTGACAGCAACGCCATAATTTTAAATAATGCTTTTCGTGCAGCCACAGAACATCGTGTTAGGACTCAACCTGTGAGCAATAGGCTGCATGATGCGCAACTTCGCGCCCGACGTCCATGGCGAGGCCCATCTTTACAACCACGACACCATGCATCGCGGTACAGATGGGCCCAACAACATGCCGAATGGACGGTTCAGGTTTGCCATCCCTTTCTCTTCACCAACGAGTGTCGCATATGCCTTCCACCAGACAATCGTCGGAGACGTGTTTGGAGGCAACCCCGTTAGTCTGAACGCCTAAGACGCACTGCCGAGCGAGTGCAGCAAGGTGGAGGTTCCCTGCTGTTATGGGGTGGCACTGTGTGGGGCAGACGTACGCCGCTGGTCGTCATGTAATGCGCTGTAACGGCTGTACGCTACGTGAATGCCATCCTCAGACCGATAGTGCAACCGTATCTCCAGCGTATTGGCGAGGCATTCGTCTTCAGGGACGACAATTCCCGCCCCCATTGTGGAAATCTTGTCTGTGACTTCCTTCAGGGTAATGTCATCGCTCGACTAGAGTAGTCAACGTGTCCCCCAGACATGAACCCTATCGAATATTCCTGCGATGGATTGAAAAGGGCTGTTTACGGATGACGTGACCCACCAACTACTCTGGAGGATCTTCGCCGAATCGCTGTTGAGGAGTGGGACAATCTGGACCAACAGTGCCTTGATGAACTTGTGGATAGTATGCCACGACGAATACAGGCATGGATCAATGCAAGGTGATGTGCTACTGAGTATTAGAGGTACCAGAGTGTACAGTAATCTGGACCACCACCTCTGAAGGTCTCGCTGTACGGTGGTGCAACATGCAATGTGTGGTTTTCATCTGCAATAAAAAGGGCGGAAATGGTTTTTTGTTGATCTCTATTCCAATTTTCTGTACAGGTTCTGGAACTCTCGGAACCGAGGTGACGCAAAACCTTTTGTGATGTGTGTATTTTACGCCTGCCACCTTCAGAACTTCAGGGGAGTATTTCAGTCAATACTGTCATGAGCTTTCTCTAACTCTACAAATGTTATCAAATTAGGTTTGCCTTTCCTTAACCTGTCTTCTGAGATTAGTCGTAGGGTCAGCATTCCCGCACATGGGACATAAATTTTCCATGTTGTCCCTCGTAACAATCTCCAGGCATATTTTCTCTGGCGTGTGGGAAGATCATTTTTATTTCGTGTTTCTCTCTTGTAGCTTAAGTCAGCCGAAGAAAGTATTGCTCGTCGCATTATTCATGCGACTTACAGTGTCCACAGACAGCGCCTCCGTTTCACGTTAAAAACAAAATTATTTTCGAGGTGAATTTTTAGGTGCCCATTCTATAGAGCCGGTCCTAACTCGTCTACTACGATATTCGTTTTATCGATAGGTGTCAAGAGGACAGTAAAACCTGAAGAACAACGAGTGCTCTGCTTTATTTGTTGCCGACAAGCAGCAGCGCTGCTCAGTCGCTGCTGGATTACCGCCTGTTCTATGCAGTTTACAGTCCCGTTAGACTAGTTTGGGACCATTCTACCGAATCGACACGTATATTTCCGCTTTAAAAGTAATCTTGTTTGGAACGGTAATCAGACCGACGCTTTCCGTCGACAGTGGGCATCAAATGAGAGACGTGGTGAGGGGCATTTGTTTGGGATCACTGCAGCTTCACATTGCAGAAACTAAACTGGAAGTATCTGCCAAAACATAAGGGAAAATGCAGGCAAAATCTGTTAGGAAGGACCCTCGGTCTATACTAGCTGATTTTAAAATACCTCCACAGACTTTGGGTTAGGTTACCTACAATGAAACAAGAAAGGAGTCCAAGTATACATATGTCAGACAATCGTTCGATTTCCAGTTATTAATGAAAGTTGACGTTCAAGGGATACCAAAGAACTTCACTTATCTATGAACCCGTTTGACTCATTGTACCACAGAAGGCGTTGTGTTGCAGGGGGACTTGTTTACATTCCTCATTCGTCTGTCTTCAAAGTGTCCAATGTGTAAATATACTAGAGGCAGTGAGTTAACTGTAAGCTCTCCGTTGAAACATGACAAGATGTTCATTTCGTGAGCAGGCAGATGTAATTTTTACTTACGGCCAAGCGAGTGGTAATGGACACGAGGCTTCCTGCCTATATCACACGACGTTTCCATGCCGAAGACTGCGGAGTCATCCAACCTTCGGTACTGGGTAGCATCACATTGCCTAGACAGAGTCCGTAGCACCACAGACTATTGTCTGAAGAGCGCGTGTTGCGTCGTACGCCTGAGCCACAGGTGCAAGATCTACGGGTTGTCAGAGAAGAGACAGGAATGAACCCTAGATAAGTAGCTGTTCAAGTGCAGCACGGACGATGCTCTAAAAGAATCCCCCGATTTCCCTAACTTTGGTTGGTTGCAGGATCCTTGAACATATTCTCATTTCGAATACATCAGACGTTCTTGAGACTGAGAAGCTTATGTCCACAAATCAGCTTGGTTTTGGAAATCGTCGTTCGTGTGAATCTCAGCTTGCCCTTTTCTCACATGGTTCACCAACAGAAGATGTTATATTTCTATATATCCAGAAGGCGTTTGACAAGGCGCCCCACTTCAGGCTGTTAACGAGTGTACGAGCATATGGATTAAGTTCGCAGATACGTGAGCGGCTGGAAGACTTCGTAAGTAATAGAACCCAATATGTAGTCCTTGATGGTGAATGTTCATCAGAGACAAGTGTACCGTCAGGAGTGTCCCAGGGAAGTTGATAGGACCAGTTTTGTTCTCTATATACATAAATGGCTTGGCGGAGGGAGTGGACAGGAATTTGCAGTTGTTTGCTGATGATGGTGTGACGTACGGTAAGGTATCGAAGTTGTGTAACTGTAGGAAGGTACAATATGATTTAGACAAAATTAATATTTGATGTGATGATTGCCAGCTAGCTCTGAATGTGGGAAATGTAAGTTAATGCGGATGGTATTAAAAACAAGCGTGCAACGTTCGGATACATTATTACTAATGTCCTGAAGACAGAGTCATGTCGTTTCAGTATCTGGGCGTTACGCTGCAAAGAGATACGAAAAGGGACGAGCATGCGAGAGCCGTGGTAGGGAAGGCAAATGGTCGACTTCAGTTTATTCAGAGAATTTTAGGGAAGTTCATCTGTAGGGGAGACCTCATATAGGACAACGGTGCGACCTATTCTGAATATTGCTCGCGTGTTTGAGATCCGTACCAGGTCGGACTGAAGAAGGACATTGAAGCAATTGAGAGGCAGGCTGCTAGATTTGTTGCCGGTTGGTTCGAACAACACCTGTGTTAGGAGATGCTTCGGGGAGTCAAATGGGAATCCCTCGACGCAAGGCTACGTTCTTCTAGAGAAACACTATTGAGAAAATTTAGAGAATCGGCATTTGAAGCTGACTGCCGAACGATACTACTGCCGCAAACATACACTGCTCGTAAGGACCACGAAGATAAGATAGAAGAAATTAGGGCTCATACGGAGGCATGCAGACAGTCGGCTCTCCCTCGCTCTGTTTCCGAGTAGAAGAGGAAAGGAATGGCTAGTAGTGGTACGCGGTGCCTCCCGCCACGCACCGTACGGCGGCTTGTGGAGTATCTGTGCAGATGTAGATGTAGATTTCTAGTTATTAATGAAAGTTCACGTTGTACTCATACACTCCTGGAAATTGAAATAAGAACACCGTGAATTCATTGTCCCAGAAAGGGGAAACTTTATTGACACATTCCTGGGGTCAGATACATCACATGATCACACTGACAGAACCACAGGCACATAGACACAGGCAACAGAGCATGCACAATGTCGGCACTAGTACAGTGTATATCCACCTTTCGCAGCAATGCAGGATGCTATTCTCCCATGGAGACGATCGTAGAGATGCTGGATGTAGTCCTGTGGAACGGCTTGCCATACCATTTCCAACTGGCGCCTCAGTTGGACCAGCGTTCGTGCTGGACGTGCAGACCGCGTGAGACCGCTTCATCCAGTCCCAAACATGCTCAATGGGGGACAGATCCGGAGATCTTGCTGGCCAGGGTAGTTGACTTACACCTTCTAGAGCACGTTGGCTGGCACGGGATACATGCGGACGTACATTGTCCTGTTGGAACAGCAAGTTCCCTTGCCGGTCTAGGAATGGTAGAACGATGGGTTCGATGACGGTTTGGATGTACCGTGCACTATTCAGTGTCCCCTCGACGATCACCAGTGGTGTACGGCCAGTGTAGGAGATCGTTCCCCACACCATGATGCCGGATGTTGGCCCTGTGTGCCTCGGTCGTATGCAGTCCTGATTGTGGCGCTCACCTGCACGGCGCCAAACACGCATACGACCATCATTGGCACCAAGGCAGAAGCGACTCTCATCGCTGAAGACGACACGTCTCCATTCGTCCCTCCATTCACGCCTGTCGCGACACCACTGGAGGAGGGCTGCACGACGTTGGGGCCTGAGCGGAAGACGGCCTAACGGTGTGCGGGACCGTAGCCCAGCTTCATGGAGACGGTTGCGAATGGTCCTAGCCGATACCCCAGGAGCAACAGTGTCCCTAATTTGCTGGGAAGTGGCGGTGCGGTCCCCTACGGCACTGCGTAGGATCCTACGGTCTTGGCGTGCATCCGTGCGTCGCTGCGGTCCAGTCCCAGGTCGACGGGCACGTGCACCTTCCGCCGACCACTGGCGACAACATCGATGTGGAGACCTCACGCCCCACGTGTTGAGCAATTCGGCGGTACGTCCACCCGGCCTCCCGCATGCCTACTATACGCCCTCGCTCAAAGTCCGTCAACTGCACATACGGTTCACGTCCACGCTGTCGCGGCATGCTACCAGTGTTAAAGACTGCGATGGAGCTCCGTATGCCACGGCAAACTGGCTGACACTGACGGCGGCGGTGCACAAATGCTGCGCAGCTAGCGCCATTCGACGGCCAACACCGCGGTTCCTGGTGTGTCCGCTGTGCCGTGCGTGTGATCATTGCTTGTACAGCCCTCTCGCAGTGTCCGGAGCAAGTATGGTGGGTCTGACACACCGGTGTCAATGTGTTCTTTTTTTCATTTCCAGGAGTGTATTAACTTACGCCTGCTGAGCACCCACCACGGGAAAGCTTTTGCCGACGGTTCGTTGCACAGACTGTCGACCTGATGTTTATTTTTTCAGTTCTGTTTACAGACGAGGCAACGTGTAGAAGAGATGCAATAACATATTTCCATGTCGAGCGTATATCTGCCTATCGCAAACTTCATGCTGAAGTACGGGACAGACTTCAGCGTCTGTTTAAGATCAACGTGTGGGCCCTAACTCTTGCTGACTTTCTGGTAATACCGTACGTTGTTCCAGCAAGTCTTACAAGAACTTCACACAGGGCAACCTCCTACACCTTAAAGATGTGACCCCATGAATAAGAGGAAACTTGTGGTCTAAGTATGATGGCCCTCCAGTATATTTCAGACTCAAGTGTTCGAGATGCACTGGCTGCTATCTGCCATGACAGACTGATGGGTTGAGGGGGGCCAGTTACACGGCCTGAACGTTCCCCTGATCTCAGATGTTTGGATTCTTACCTGCATGGCCACCACATACTGAGCTGATCTGCACAGTATAGTACCGAACACAGGAACTCCTCACCCACAAGTCAAGAAAGCCTGCGAAACCATTCGAAAATGTTATGAAATACCTGAAAGGGTGCGACAGTCCATGAGTCGATGAGTGCATGCGTCTTTAGAAGCAAGAGCAGGACATTTAGAATTTTTATTTTGAGTTCTTTCACTAACAGTGTGATAATGAAGGATTTTCGAACAGTGTTAATAAATTTTCGTGTAGGGAACCTACCCCAACGTTTGTACAATCCTGTGCACATTCAGAGCTCGCGTAGAGATACGTGTTTTTTTTGTGCAATAACAACTAAAGGCTTGCAGTCTGGAACCGCAAGACCGCTACGGTCGCAGGTTCGAATCCTGCCTCGGGCATGGATGTTTGTGATGTCCTTAGGTTAGTTAGGTTTAACTAGTTCTAAGGGGACTAATGACCTCAGCAGTTGAGTCCCATAGTGCTCAGAGCCATTTGAACCAATAACAACTAATTAAGTCAATATTCTGTCATAAGTAAGTAAATTACTACCTATTGGGAGCAATCGATTGAAAGTATCACTTTTATTTGAGTATTTTTCGGAAAAAGAAAACATTTCATAGACGCGAATTTCGGCGTAAGTTTTGTTTACATTATCGCATGATTTCAGTTACCGGACTGTTCAGTAAAGTACAGTTTGAGTTGTTAGTCCAGCTCAGAATTAAGTGAAATGTTCACATAGTGTAGACGCGGTTCTTTGGTTTCGTTTTTCAGGCCACATAAACAGTGGAAAGTTATTTGATTTAGAAACTTTTGAGCTAGTGTTTTGTTTACATTCAGTGAGCGCACAGTAAAAGTCCATTTTGTTGGGATTATGTTATTTAGCAGATACCGAATTTAAATTGGTGCTAAGTTCGTGTTGTAAGCGAAAATAAATAACTTTCTGCGTTTTATAAAACACCTGAAGCGCTAAACAGTAGGCCCATTTTTTGTTGCTCATAAATAACGAACATTCGTGGAGTGTGAATTTAATTATGTTTTTAAGCGTGTAATCTGTCTTGCAGTGCGTGATACATCTACATCTACATCTACATCTACATCTACATGGTTACTCTGCAATTCACACTTAAGTGCCTGGCAGAGGGTTCATCGACCCATTTTCATACTACTTCTCTGCCGTTCCACTCTAATGGCGCGTTGGGAAAATGAATACCTAAATCTTTCCGTTCGAGCTCTGATTTCTCTTATTTTATTATGATGATCATTTCTCCAAAGATAGGTGGGTGTCAACAAAATATTTTCGCATTCGGAAGAGAAAATTTCGTAAATAAATCTCGCCGCAAAGAAAACCGCCTTTGTTTCAGTGACTGCCACCCCATCTCGCCTATCATATCAGTGACACTATCACCTCTATTGCGCGATAACACGAAACGGGCTGCCCTTCCTTGCACTTTCCCGATGTCCTCCGTCAATCCTACGTGGTAAGGATCCCACACCGCGCAGCAATATTCTAGTAGAGGACGGACAAGTGGGTTTGTCGCATTTTCTAAGTGTTCTGCCAACAAAGTGGAGTCTTTGTTCCCCTTCCCCCCAATATTATCTATGTGGCCTTTCCTATTTAAGTTGCTCGTAATTGTAATTCCTAGGTATTTAGTCGAATTGACAGCCCTTAGATTTGTGCCATTCATCTTATACCCAAGATATATCGGATTTCTTTTAGTACCCATGTGGATGACGTCGCACTTGTCTTTGTATAGTGCCAATTGCCACTGTTTTCACCATACATAAATTCTCTCTAGATCATTTTGTAATTGGAATTGATCGTCTAATGATTTTACTAGACTGCAAATTACATCATCTGCACATAATCTAAGGGGGCTGCTCTTATTATCACCTAGATCATTTGTGCAAATCTATAACAGCAGAGGGCCTATGACACTACCTTGCGGAACGCAAGATATCACTTCTGTTCTACTCGACCATTTACCGTCTATCACTGCCAAATGTGACCTCTCTGAGAGGAAATAACGAATCCAGTCACACAACTGAGACGATACTCCATATGCACACAATTTGATTAATAGTCGCTTGTGAGGAACAGTATCAAAAGCCTTTTGGAAATCTAGGAATATGGAAGCGCTCTGAAATCCCTTGTCGACACCATGGGAATATAGAGCTATCTGTGATGCACAAGAACAATATTTTCTGAATCAGTGTTGGTTATGTATCAATAAGTCATTTTCTTCAAGGTAATTCATAATGTTCGTGTATAGTATATGCTCCAAAATCCTACTGCGATTGAGGTCAGTGATATGGGTCTGTAAACCAATGGGTTACTCCTACTTCATTTCTTGAATATTGGTGTGACCTGTACTACTTTCCAGTCTTTAGGAAGAGACCTTTCGTCAAGTGAGCGGTTGTATATGATTGCTAAGAAAGGCGCTATTGTGTCTGCATACTCTGAAAGGAACCTGATTGGTATACCGTCTGGACCGGAAGACTTGCCATTCTTAAGTGATTTGTTTCGCAACACCGAAGATATTTACTTTTATGTCACTCATGCTTACAGCTGCTCTGGTTTCGAATTATGGAATATTTACTTCATCTTCTTCCGTGAAGGAATTACGGTAATACTGTATTTAGTAACTCCGCTTTAGTGGCACCACCATCGGTAACATTTCCTTCGCTATCGCGCAGTTACGGTATTGACTGTTTTTTGCCACTGGTGTACTTTACATACGATCTGGATCTCTTTGGGTTTTCTACCATATTTTGAGACAATGTTTCATTGTGGAAACTATTAAAAGCATCTCGCATTGACGTCCGCACTAAATGTCGAGCTTCCGTGAAACTTAGCCAGTCTTGCGGATTATCCGTTCTCTAAGTGTGGATGTTGATGTAGGATAGTAAAAGAGGGATAAGTGTGGTATGTGTAGGGAGTGGGATGGAATTTCACTGGGGTGGTTGTGGTGGGGAACTGAATGGGGAACTCAATGAGGCTTTCCCATGCACCTGTAGGCTCTGCAAATAAGACAAGAGAATCGCAGAATAGGAGGAAAAGATTTGTGCCCTTTAGGCTGAAAAAGATCACGCGAAATCAGAACTAGATAGATTGAAAGGGGAGGGGGGGGGGGCAAAACCGTGGGAACTGGGTAAAGATAACCCACAGTGGGCGAAAGGGGAACAGCTCATCAACTTCTTCTACATTTGAACTATTAATAGCGAATAAACTTGGCTTGTTACCCGGAGTAGGAGGGGAAGAGATTCATATAGCTGTAGGTTACAGTAGGGTGTAGCAGGCTTCTGGCCAAGAAACTCAGTGTAGGTCGGTACTAAAAGAGGGTAGGAAGAAAACAGTCTTGCTGCTAGGTCGAAGCCATGGGAGGGCTGTAGGCTAGATGGTGCACGTAAAGCTAGGAGGAGGGTACAAGAACACAAGTATTGTGAAGCGAAGTGCTAGCCTTAGCCAGGTGACAGAGGACACAGGAAAAATGTGCAAAGGGTTTGGCAAATAAGATCAGGTTATTGTAGTAGATGGAGTAGGAAATAGCCCGTCTAAGAACAGTAATTACAGTATTATGGGTGATCTGGATAAAATAGGAGTATGAACTACTCAAACAAATGTGAGTTTCATGGATGTCCTGCAGCGCCATGACCAGCCCTGAGTTAAAACTCTTGTGAGCTTTGTTAACTCTATTTGAGCAGCTTACTGCTGAATGAAATGAATTCCTGTATGAGTGCAGTGCCCTTTACTACACTTGGGAGATGGCGTTATACCAGACATGGCCTGCACCTGAATAGGAGAGGGAAATATAGGTTGGCTGAAATTCTTGCAGGAAATGTACAGGGGCGACAGTCACACAATGCAGGCTCCCTGTAGTTACTGGTGTCAGAGAGGCACATTTTTTAGGTTAGAATCTAGTTTCAGGTACCCTGTTTTGAAAGAATTCACTATAACAGAAGAGGATCACAAGTATGCACAGAAAAATAAAGTTAGCTTATTCCAGCAGAATATTAGATGATTGAGTAATAAGGTAGAAGAGCTTCTTGCCTGCTTGCAAAATTAATGGGAAAAGATAGATATCCTGTGCCTGCCTGAGCACAGCATAGCCACAGGGTTAAATAAGTTACATATATAAGATTACAGCCTAGCAGCTTACTCTTGCAGAACTAATATGGGAAAAGGAGGAGTTGTTGCATGTATTAAGACAGAACACAAGTTCAAAACCAGAATGAGATTTTCACTCTGCAGCGGAGTGTAGATGTAGATGTAGATGTAGATGTATCACGCACTGCAAAACCGTTGACACAATTAGATTTTGTAGTGATCAGCACATCGAAGTGTTTGCTTGTGAATTACTGCTTAAAAGAAAGTCCACTTTTAATTGTAACAGTATATAGACCCCAACTGGGAAGTTTTGAATTATTTATGAGGAACCTGGAGTCCTTACTGTGCTGACTGTCAGACATCAGCAGTCAGTTAATAGTCTGTGGTAACATCAATGTAGATTTTCTAAAGGATTCTGATAGGAAAAATGATGTGGAAACCTTATTTGGACCCTACAATTTGCACTGAGTAGTTAACTTGCAACGTAACCTTCCAGTACTGGTGGTGGTATAAGTCCACCTAAGTAGGTAGATTACCGTCACTTTGACATGTCCTACCGCACCTGCAAGCTACCGTCTGTAGTAAATGGTTTCTTAAATTCGTGTGGTCCACGAAGTTACTGGCCCCTGTGAGTTATTGCTGGGTACTAATGATTTCTAGCGGAAGTTTTTAACGAACCGGCAGAAATTTGAAGGCAACGGATAACGCTTTTTTTTTAACCACTACAGAAAGCACCTATACAGGGCTTAATAGGCATTATATAGCATCTATTTGCTTTCATGAACCAGAATTCGACTGTGGTACTGACTGCAACCTATTCTTTATGATGGAAGGAGTAAATAATCAATTGAGGGTAGAGATTAATTGATATTTATTCAGTACCGATGGTATTTCAACAACTACTCGTGTTTCTCTTGCAATGTACATCATAAAAACCGGTCTCTAGTTAACATGGTTCAGTTTCGCCACGTAATTATGGAATGCGACAGAGGTGCGCAGACCTGGCTTCAATGTAATTTTATACAACCGCATAATTATACCTAAACCCTCGGTTATTACATTCAGTTGCTATAGATTACTCAGAACAAGTTCCGCAAAGACAATACAAGCAAAACTATCTCAGGGTGGAAGAGTATTTCGCAAATCTTTATCAAATCAGTGGGCATTAAAATCCGATACTTTTCCTAGTGGCACGAGTATTTTACTTAACGTACAACATCGCCAACAAATCCACTCGTTATGGGGGTGCACAAGAAACATCACTTCAATGCTGTTCAACCCACATGGCCAAGTTTCTGTAGCCAACAGAAACCCAAAAAAATATTGACACACACGATTATTCCTTCCCTATTTTACACTCGCCCACCATGAACCATGGACTTTGCCGTTGGTGGGGAGGCTTGCGTGCCTCAGAGATACAGATAGCCGTACCGTAGGTGCAACCACAACGTAAGGGTTTCTGTTGAGAGGCCAGACAAACGTGTGGTTCCTGGAGAGGGGCAGCAGCCTTTTCAGTAGTTGCAAGGGCAACAGTCTGGACGATTGACTGATCTGGCCTTGTAACACTAATCAAAACGGCCTTACTGTGCTGGTACTGCGAACAGCTGAAAGCAAGAAGAAACTACTGCCGTAATCTTTCCCGAGGGCATGCAGCTTTACTGTATGGTTAAATGATGATGGCGTCCTCTTGGGTAAAATATTCCGAAGGTAAAGTAGTCCCCCATTCGGATCTCCAGGCGGGGACTACTCAAGAGGATGTCGTTACCAGGAGAAAGAAAACTGGCGTTCTAAGGATCGGAGAGTGGAATGTCAGATCCCTTAATCGGACAGGTAGGTTGTTGTTGTTGTTGTGGTCTTCAGTCCTGAGACTGGTTTGATGCAGCTCTCCATGCTACTCTATCCTGTGCAAGCTTTTTCATAACCTTCTGAATCTGCTTAGTGTATTCATCTCTTGGTCTCCCTCTACGATTTTTACCCTCCACGCTGCCCTCCAATACTAAATTGGTGATCCCTTGATGCCTCAGAACATGTCCTACCAACCGATCCCTTCTTCTGGTCAAGTTGTGCCACAAACTTCTCTTCTCCCCAATCCTATTCAATACTTCCTCATTAGTTATGTGATCTACCCATCTAATCTTCAGCATTCTTCTGTAGCACCACATTTCGAAAGCTTCTATTCTCTTCTTGTCCAAACTATTTATCGTCCATATTTCACTTCCATACATGGCTACACTCCATACGAATACTTTCAGAAATGACTTCCAGACACTTAAATCTATACTCGATGTTAACAAATTTCTCCTCTTCAGAAACGCTTTCCTTGCCATTGCCAGCCTACATTTTATATCCTCTCTACTTCGACCATCATCAGTTATTTATCTCCCCAAATAGCAAAACTCCTTTACTACTTTAAGTGCCTCATTTCCTAATCTAATTACCTCAGCATCACCCGACTTGATTAGACTACATTCCATTATCCTTGTTTTGCTTGTCTTGATGTTCATCTAATATCCTCCTTTCAAGACACTGTCCATTCCATTCAACTGCTCTTCCAAGTCCTTTGCTGTCTCTGATAGAATTACAATGTCATCGGCGAACCTCAAAGTTTTTATTTCTTCTCCATGAATTTTAATACCTACTCCGAATTTTTCTTTTGTTTCCTTTACTGCTTGCTCAATATACAGATTGAACAACATCGGGGAGAGGCTACAACCCAGTCTTACTCCCTTCCCAACCACTGCTTCCCTTTCATGTCCCTCGACTCTTATAACTGCCATCTGGTTTCTGTACAAATTGTAAATAGCCTTTCGCTCCCTGTATTTTACCACTGCCACCTTTAGAATTTGAAAGAGAGTATTCCAGTCAACATTGTCAAAAGCTATCTCTAAGTCTACAAATGCTAGAAACGTAGCTTTGCCTTTCCTTAATCTTTCTTCTAAGATAAGTCGTAAGGTCAGTATTGCCTCACGTGTTCCAGTGTTTCTACGGAATCCAAACTGATCTTCCCCGAGGTTGGCTTCTACTAGTTTTTCCATTCGTCTGTAAAGAATTCGTGTTAGTATTTTGCAGCTGTGACTTATTAAGCTGATAGTTCGGTAATTTTCACATCTGTCAACACCTGCTTTCTTTGGGATTGGAATTATTATATTCTTCTTAAAGTCTGAGGGTATTTCGCCTGTTTCATACATCTTGCTCACCAGATGGTAGAGTTTTGTCAGGACTGGCTCTCCCACGGCCGTCAGTAGTTCCAATGGAACATTGTCTACTCCAGGGGCCTTGTTTCAACTCAGGTCTTTCAGTGCTCTGTCAAACTCTTCACGCAGTATCATATCTCCCATTTCATCTTCATCTACATCCTCTTCCATTTCCATAATATTGTCCTCAAGTACATCGCCCTTGTATAGACCCTCTATGTACTCCTTCCACCTTTCTGCTTTCCCTTCTTTGCTTAGAACTGGGTTTTCAGCTGAGCTCTTGATATTCATACAAGTCGTTCTCTTATCTCCTAAGGTCTCTTTAACTTTCCTGTAGGCGGTATCTATCTTACCCCTAGTGAGATAGGCCTCTACATCCTTACATTTGTCCTCTAGCCATCCCTGCTTAGCCATTTTGCACTTCCTGTTGATCTCATTTTTGAGACGTTTGTATTCCTTTTTGCCTGCTTCATTTACTGCATTTTTATATTTTCTCCTTTCAACAATTAAATTCAATATTTCTTCTGTTACCCAAGGATTTCTACTAGCCCTAGTCTTTTTACCTACTTGATCCTCTGCTGCCTTCACTACTTCATCCCTCAAAGCTACCCATTCTTCTTCTACTGTATTTATTTCCCCCATTACTGTCAATTGCTCCCTTATGCTCTCCCTGAATCTCTGTACAACCTCTGGTTCTTTTAGTTTATCCAGATCCCATCTCCTTAAATTCCCACCTTTTTGCAATTTCTTCAGTTTTCATCTACAGGTCATAACCAATAGATTGTGGTCAGAGTCCACATCTGCCCCTGGAAATGTCTTACAATTTAAAACCTGGTTCCTAAATCTCTGTCTTACCATTATATAATCTATCTGATACCTTTTAGTATCTCCAGGGTTCTTCCATGTATACAACCTTCTTTCATGATTCTTAAACCAAGTGTTAGTTATGATTATGTTGCGCTCTGTGCAAAATTCGACCAGGCGGTTTCCTCTTTCATTTCTGTCCCCCAATCCATATTCACCTACTACGTTTCCTTCTCTCCCTTTTCCTACACTCGAATTCCAGTCACCCATGACTATTAAATTTTCGTCTCCCTTAACAATCTGAATAATTTCTTTTATTTCATCATACATTTCTTCAATTTCTTCATCATCTGCAGAGCTAGTTGGCATATAAACTTGTACTACTGTAGTAGGCGTGGGCTTCGTATCTAACTTGGCCACAATAATGCGTTCACTATGCTGTTTCTAGTAGCTTACCCGCATTCCTATTTTCCTACTCATCATTAAACCTACTCCTGCATTACCCCTATTTGATTTTGTGATTATAACCCTGTAGTCACCTGACCAGAAGTCTTGTTCCTCCTGCCACTGAACTTCACTAATTCCCACTATATTTAACTTCAACCTATCCATTTCCCTTTTTAAATTTTCTAACCTACCTGCCCGATTAAGGGATCTGACATTCCACGCTCCGATCCGTAGAATGCCAGTTTTCTTTCTCCTGATAACGACATCCTCTTGAGTAGTCCCCGCCCGGAGATCCGAATGGGGGACTATTTTACCTCCGGAATATTTTACCCAAGAGGACGCCATCATCATGTAATCATACAGTAAAGCTGCATGCCCTCGGGAAAAATTACGGCTGTAGTTTCCCCTTGCTCTCAGCCGTTCGCCGTACCAGCACAGCAAGGCCGTTTTGGTTATTGTTACAAGGCCAGATCAGTCAATCATCCAGACTGTTGCCCTTGCAACTACTGAAAAGGCTGCTGCCCCTCTTCAGGAACCACACGTTTGTCTGGCCTCTCAACAGATACCCCTCCGTTGTGGTTGCACCTACGGTACGGCTATCTGTATCGCTGAGGCACGCAAGCCTCCCCACCAACGGCAAGGTCCATGGTTCATGGGGGGGGGGGGGGGGGGGTGGTAGGTTAGAAAATTTAAAAACCGAAGTGGATAGGTTAAAGTTAGATATTGTTGGAATTAGTGAAGTTCGGTGGCAGGACGAACAAGACTTCTGGTCAGCTGACTACAGGGTTATAAATACAAAATCAAATAGGGGTAATCCAGGAGTAGGTTTAATAATGAATAGGAAAATAGAAATGCGGGTAAGCTACTACAAACAGCATAGTGAACGCACTATTGTGGCAAAGATAGATACGAAGCCCACACCTACTACAGTAGTACAAGTTTATATGGCAACTAGCTCTGCAGATGACGAACAGATTGAAGAATTGTCTGATGAAATAAAATAAATTATTCAGATAGTGAAGGGTGACGAAAATTTAATAGTCATGTGTGACTAGAATTCGGTAGTAGGAAAAGGTAGAGAAGGAAACGTAGTAGGTAAATATGGATTGGGGCTAAGAAATGAAAGAGGAAGATGCCTGGTAAAATTTTGCATAGAGCACAACTTAATCATAGCTAACACTAGGTTCAAGAATCATAAAATAAGGCTGTATACATAAAAGGCTGTATACCTGGAGATACTGACAGGTTTCAGATAGATTATATAATGGTAAGACAGAGATTTAGGAACCAGGTTTTAAATTGTAAGACATTTCCAGGGGCAGATGTGGACTCTGACGACAATCTATTGGTTATGAACTGTAGGTTAAAACTGAAGAAACTGCAAAAGGGTGGGAATTTAAGGAGATGGGGCCTGGATAAACTGACTAAACCAGAGGTTGTACAGAGTTTCAGGGAGAGCATAAGGGAACAATTGACAGGAATGGGGGAAAGAAATACAGTAGAAGAAGAATGGGTAGCTCTGAGGGATGAAGTAGTGAAGGCAGCAGAGGATCAAATAGGTAAAAAGACGAGGGCTAGGATCAAATAGGTAAAAAGACGAGGGCTAGTAGAAATCCTTGGATAACAGAAGATATATTGAATTTAATTGATGAAAGGTGAAAATATAAAAATGCAGTAAATGAAGCAGACAAAAAGGAATAAAAACGTCTCAAAAATGAGATCGACAGGAAGTGAAAAATCGCTAAGCAGGGATGGCTAGGGGACAAATGTAAGGATGTAGAGGCTTATCTCACGAGGGGTATTATAGATACTGTCTACAGGAAAATTAAAGAGACCTTTGGAGATAAGAGAACCACTTGTATTAACATCAAGAGCTGAGATGGAAATCCTGTTCTAAGCATAGAAGGGAAAGCAGAAAGGTGGAAGGAGTATATAGAGGGTCTATACAAGGGCGATGTACTTGAGGACAATATTATGGAAATGGAAGAGGATGTAGATGAAGATAAAATGGGAGATACGATACTGCGTGAAGAGTTTGACAGAGCACTGAAAGACCTGAGTCGAAACAAGGTCCCCGGAATAGACAACATTCCATTAGAACTACTTACGGTCTTGGGAGAGCCACTCCTGACAAAACTCTACCATCCGGTGAGCAAGATGTACGAAACAGGCAAAATACCCTCAGACTTCAAGAGGAATGTAATAATTCCAATCCCAAAGAAAACAGGTGTTGAGAGATGTGAAAATTGCCGAACTATCAGTTTAATAAGTCACAGCTGTAAAATATTAACGCGAATTCTTTACAGACGAATGGTAAAACTAGTAGAAGCCGACCTCGGGGAAGATCAGTTTGGATTCAGTGGAAATGTTGGAACACGTGAGGCAACACTGACCTTACGGCTTATCTTAGAAGATAGATTAAGGAAGGGCAAACCTACGATTCTAGACTTTTGACAAAGTTGACTGGAATACTCTCTTTCAAATTCTGAAGGTGGCGGGGGTAAAATACAGAGAGCGGAGGGCTATTTACAATTTGTACAGAAACCAGATGGCAGTTATATGAGTCGAGGGACATGATAGGGAAACAGTGGTTGGGAAGGGAGTGAGACAGGGTTGTAGTCTCTCCCCGATGTTATTCAATCTGTATATTGAGCAAGCAGTGAAGGAAACAAAAGAAAAATTCGGAGTAGGTATTAAAATCCATGGAGAAGAAATAAAAACTTTGAGGTTCGCCGATGACATTGTAATTCTGTCAGAGACAGCAAAGGACTTCGAAGAGCAGTTGAACGGAATGGATAGTGTCTTGAAAGGAGGATATAAGATGAACATCAACAAAAGGAAAACGAGAATAATGGAATGTAGTCAAATTGAGTCGGGTGATGCTGAGGGAATTAGATTAGGGAATGAGACACTTAAAGTAGTAAAGGGGTTTTGCTATTTGGGGAGCAAAATTACTGATGATGGTCGAAGTAGAGAGGATATAAAATGTAGACTGGCAATGGCAAGGTAAGCGTTTCTGAAGAAGAGAAATTTGTTAACATCGAGTATTGATTTAAGTGTCAAGAAGTCGTTTCTGAAAGTATTCGTATGGAGTGTAGCCATGTATGGAAGTGAAATATGGACGATAAATAGTTTGGACAAGAAGAGAATAGAAGCTTTCGAAATGTGGTGCTACAGAAGAATGCTGAAGATTAGATGGGTAGATCACATAACTAATGAGGAAGTATTGAATAGGATTGGGGAGAAGAGAAGTTTGTGGCACAACTTGACCAGAAGAAGGGATCGGTTGGTAGGACATGTTCTGAGGCATCAAGGGATCACCAATTTAGTATTGGAGGGCAGCGTGGAGGGTAAAAGTCGTAGAGGGAGACCAAGAGATGAATACACTAAGCAGATTCAGAAGGTTATGAAAAAGCTTGCACAGGATAGAGTAGCATGGAGAGCTGCATCAAACCAGTCTCAGGACTGAAGGCCACAACAACAACAACAATAATTCATCGCGTACAATATATTTTCAGACCGAATCTATAATTTATCAATGCGGCGGTTGCTCCAACCGACCACGTGGCGCGAAAGCAAGTTCACAAAGAAAACATATGGAAAATAAATAAAAAACCCCGAAATACTACTGTAAATGGAAAGCAGATTAAAATACATTGAATGAGTGAATTTCCGTTAAGCACAGAGCAATAACGTGATCGTGCGCTTAAGGCACATGGTGCGTTGCCTGAACAAGGCACTAACGCAAGGTCTACTGAAATTCGAGTAAATGAAGATAATCAATTCCCATATGGGGTTCGGTGGTAAATTCGCGCTTGATTTCAACATCTGGACTCCATTACAGAGCAGATTTCAGACAATCTAATACCTAAGTTAACATTACCAAAACGAGAGCTGCGTCTCCATGTCTGTCCAGCACCACGACCCAGGAACAAGTGCTCTTCCAACGGAATTCGCCTAACCGTTCCGCCTACAAACGTGGTGGGGGTGGTGCGCCAACCTGACAGAGCCAATACGCGCGCCTACGTGTCTTCTTTGTCCTGACCTGCAAACTTGGTCTCTGCTAAACTTGTTCATGCTTGGGGGGTTGGTACTACCCTACTCCAGAACGACTATTCATGCAGTGTTACAATCTGTGAGTAAAGCTTTCTCATAGTTCACACACTAACTCATTTATACCGTCCAGGCCGTACAAAGGAAAGGAAAATGGGAAACGTGGTACACAACATAAAAAAATACAATAAATAACCCTGTTTAGTCCAATCTCTCCTTTTGGACACCAGCTGAGGTATTACCTGCAAGAGAAGAAACTTTTATTTCTGCGTGCTTGAAATTTAACAAAATCTTGGAACGGTACAACAAGTTCCGTTTCAAACTTTCCAACACAGGTGGATAAAGACCGTAGGTCCCTAACTGCTAACTTTTTCTTTGATGAGGCACAAAGCAATAAAATAACTGTTTACCCAATAACAAATGCTCTCTTTGATCATGAGGCAGTTAGTCAGGATAAAAGATATAGTGACTTACATGGTGGGTACACCTCTGTGAATGTCAGTTAGAATCATTAATGACTACAGGGCAAATGTCTTCAAGGGTAGTTTACAAGAAACAACCTGGGAAGAAATTTATTAAGAACCTAATGCCAATATAAAATTTAATCTCTTCCACGATAAATTCATGTCAGTATTTGAAAATACCTTTCTGCATAAGCTAATCAGAAGGGGCATTAAACAGTCATGTCAGTATTTGAAAATACCTTTCCGCATAAGATAATCAGAAGGGAAACTAAACAGCCATGTAAAAGACCATGGATCACTAAGGGGAGTAAATATCTTGTGAAAGAAAAAGGGAGATATGTCTCTTGGCAAGAACGAGGTCTTGCAGTAGTTGCGCACTACAAAAACTACTCAAAATTACTAAGAAAGTTTATTACAAAATCAAGAAACATGCACATAATGTCAGAAATAAGTACATCTGACAACAGAGTTAAGGCAATGGAATATAGTGAAGCAAGAGACATGACAACCAACCACAGAAGAGGATATCATTACTACTCAATTGATTGAAAGGGCTATAAATGACAAGTCACAGGTAAAAAATGTACTTAATAATCATTTCTTAAACATAGTAGAAAGCATAGGGACCAAATGTTCACGATAGAGATCAAAGCAATATGTTGAAGAAGTAACTCTCATAAAATTACATCATATAAATTTACCACCAACTTATACCTCTGAAATTAAGAAGGTCGTATATTCTCTCAATAATAAAAGCTCTTCTGGTTTTGATGGCGTTTCCAATAGTGTAACAAAGACTTATACCCATATAATAAGTTCGGTAATGTCCAAAATTTGTAATGCATTACTAACTCAAGGCATTTTTCAAGAAAGAATAAAATATGCTGTTGTTAAACCCTTCTTTAGTATAGGTGATAAGAGAGACGTCAGTGACTACCACTCTATTTCACTGCTGACAAAATTTTCCAAAATTTTTGAGAAAGTGATGTATTCTAGAATAGCATCTCACCTTGGCAATAACAATAAGATCAGAAAATCACAGTTTGGGTTTCAGAAGGGTTGCTCTACTATAATGATATTTACATGTTCACACAACAGATATTAGAAGCATTAAATAACAAAATAGAACTAGTAAAAATTTTCTGTGACCTATCCAAGGCATTTGACTGTGTAAATCATAGTAAACTCCTAGATAAATTGAAGTTTTATGGGACTGATGGCATAGTCAACAAGTGGATCTAATCTAAAAAGTGCAGAAAGTGGTGCTTAGTAGTAGTTCAACCAACAGAAGCCAGGGACATAGTCCTGACTGCGGAGAAATCACGTATGACGTTCCCCAAAGCTCAGTCTTTGGTTACTACTGTTTCTCAAATTTGTAAATGATCTATCGTGTAATGTACAACAAGCAGAATTATTTCTTTTTCCAGATCACATCAGTATTGTAATCACTCGCAGTAGACAAATAGAAATGGAAGAAATGGTGAACAAAGTTCTCGGAAGTATGATTGACTGGTTTTTGGCGAGTGGTCTCACTCTCAATTTCACAAAGGCACATCATATTCAGTTTTGCACCTCTAGGGGTACTGCACCACTGACAAGTGTAACACATGGTGATAAATTAATACATGGGTGCAGACTTCAAAATTCTTAGGCGTCCATATTGACAAGAATCTAAATTCGAAAAAACACATTTTGGAATTCCTAACACAACTTAGTTCAGCGACAATTGCACTTAGAATCATAGCAAATTATGGGGAGAGGGAAATAAGTAAGTTGCTTATTTTCGTTCGGTAATGTTATGTGGAATAATGTTCTGGGGTAACTAATCTTTAAGAAAGAAGGTCTTGATTGCGCAAAATCGTGCTGTAAGAATAATATGTGGTGCTCACCCGTGATCAACTTGTAGACATCTGTTTAAGGAGTTGGGCATTCTGACTACTGCTCACCCGTGATCAACTTGTAGACATCTGTTTAAGGAGTTGGGCATTCTGACTACTGCTTCAGTATATTTATTCCCTCGTAGATTTTGTTGTAAATAATTCACTACAGTTTAAAAGGAACAATGAAGTACATATTTACAATAGTAGACAAGAATGACATTCGTCACTCAATATTAGGATTGTCTTAGCACAGAACAGGGTGCACAACGCTGCAACAAAAATTTTTGACCACATACCCAATGATATAACATGCCTAACAGATAGCAACGTAAAATGAGAAAATAAATTGAAAAAGTTTCTCCTTGGCAACTCCTTGTAATCTGTAGAAGAATTTCTGTGTTTATAATGCGTAAAATGTGGTGGGTAGGAATTGCTAACCCAATCTGTATATCTTGTTTTCATGTCTGGGAAAAAATTACTATATGGTGATTTTTAGAGTACAAATAGTTAAAAAAATTAATTTGGAATATGAATCAAACTGACTCGTTCACACATCATGGCGATATATCGTACAAAAGGATCCATTGAACATGAAAGTAACTAACTAACCCCATGTACTTGATGAGGCACCTAGGACACGCCTCTCCAATTAAATACAGAATGAATAAACAACTACAACGAGGTGCGGTTTTCGCAGAGTTATAGTGGACAATTCGGTGAATTGCCTGACTTCGAAAGTAGTTTTAACGTTTATATTCGCTGAATTACGTCACAGACTTTTTATTCTAATGAATGTACATAATTTTTCTGTGCCATTTGAAAGAAGCTTCTGAGGTCCGTACAGACTCCATGTAACGTTTAAAAATATGAAATTAAATGGCAAACTAATGCCTTTGTCTGTAAAACGCTTCCAGTTTCTCAGATACACTTTTTGATTGACATGGAAGTACACAGAATGGGTATTCAGTTTCGGGTTATTAACGGTATAATAAATAGCCTACAAAGCTGGTGACGAGGTTCTGTGCAAAGCACTAGAGTTAGTTTGTTGTTGTTATTACTGTCGTGTGTTAAAAATGGATTATCAGAATTCTGTATGTTCTTACAGAAGAAGTCATGGCAATTAATTGAGCAATTATTTTTGGAACCAATATGCATTACTGTTGTTAGTGCATCACAAATAAAAATCTGGTAACAGCCGTAATTAGTAGTCTAATTTTAACATGGTGGAATTAACAGTTATAACCAAACAAGTAAATAACCCCGTTCACTTAATGTGGCTTCTCGGGCACTCAGATATACGGTACAATGACGCATCAGACGGTCTTGCAAACCACAACATCAAAGAATTGAATTCGTCATTTATATAACTTCCGTATCCCGACTTTCTCCACGGTACAAGAAAATAGACATACCAGTAATGGGGAAGGCAATGACAAAAATCGCAGCAGACAAAGGGGTTTTCTTTCGCTTCAATCCAAAGAACTGTTGCAAGAAAAACTGACGGCACGACCAGAAAAATCTTACGAGGAGATACCTGACGTCAGTTATTCGAATAAGACTAGCACGCAAGTTTCCCTGTGCATCGCTATAAGAGTTAAGTGATAGACTTGCCAAAGTCTGATCCCCTTGCAGTAAATACTAAAACAAACGCTAATGATTGCTAGGGAAACGGCGATAACAATTAAAATAAAATATGATGAATAATGATAGTCTAAGATTGGAGATAAGTCGTAAAACTTAATTTTGTTTTTTGATGAGGTAACCGGTTTCGATCGTGGTACGATCATCTTCAGACCATTAAATTTCTGCGAAAAAGATAATACGAAATTTTAGAGGACAAGACTTAGGCATAAACTAATTTAAGTAAGGTAACTAACTAAAAGTACGCTTCCATATATATCCATGATGACGACAGTTAGAGTATGTGACAAGGGATACCGCGCTGTGTAGCGCCAAGAAACACAGCTAACGCATGGCCTCTTGCACTTAAGTACTGCTCACCCTTCATATCGTATTTTACAGTCAATGGCTACAGAGTATGACATCAGTTCGAAATGAGATTATTGTAGGTGTGATGGCAGAAAACATAAATATGAGACGATCTATGAATTATGAAACGAACCTGAATCGATATGTACTGTTTTCGATCAATGACGTTATGGCATCAATGATAGCTTGACGTAAGCTAAAATAAACAACAGAAAAGCGTCGCTGTCATATATGATAGAGTGCCATTACTAATAACAAACGTCAAGCTTAAAATGGGGGTTAAAATACATGGTAAACTGTGAAATGAAACTGCTTAAGCTAAAATTAAATGTTCTATGTTATGAACAAAAGTTCAGCTTACATATTTCTCTCACAATTTAATAGAAAGGTATAATGAAGCACACATGTGTATATGACATTTTACAGTTATAACAAATAACAGCAACACAAATCAACAAGACATTAAGATATTTATGAAGTAAAAACTAAATAGATATGTCGCTTCAGGGAGATTGACAGATCATGTACAATGAAATATGATCAAGCATTGGTACAAATGTATAAATAATGTCTCAATATAATTAACAATTTGTTACGTAGGCAAAAAGGCATAATCTAACTGTTTCATTTTCAGTCAGCGAAAGCACAGGAATTAGCGTTAGATGGGCACTGGCCCACGTAATTGAAACAACCATAAGAAGTGCCACTAATATTCACAAATCATCATAAGTATTTTCACACATATACAAAGCCTAGCATCAGAAAAACGTGAAGCGGTTGTCAAGTTATTGAGGTCTGATCGAAGTGCTACATCTTCGGTCGGTGAAAATAAATACCAGTCGTAGAAAGCCTGTACAACCGGAATAATATGAAATATATTTTCTGGCAGTAAAATTAATGTATAAGATATTTAGTGGAAATGTTGTTTACTGGAGAGATATTCTTCGATTAGATGAAATATGAAGTAGTGTATAATGCTGGAAGCATATTAACTGAATAAAATTAAAATTGATGAAGTTTAGAAGTTATGATGAAGAATAGAGAGGCTCATTATATCATAATGAAAGCAAATAGAACGGGGGAGCTGGAATGTTGTTAAAGAACTTCCTCAGAAAGGTCAAAGGAAACTTCTTCTCTGAAGTCTAATTGTTTGTAGAGGAGAACTGAACGTTCCTTTTCGTGATGTACTGCATATAGGCTTCGAGTTCACCTAACGACTTAAACAACATACCTTTCGGGACCGTGTGACGAAGAATTTTGACTGTTAGCAATGTCAGAATGTCTATTTCGGCTAATATGTTGTCCAAAAACAACTGTGATAGTCACTGTGTGGGCTACCTTGGCAAAAATATTTCCAATCAGATTTGTATCTTCGGAATAACTAGTAAAAATGTGTTATCCACACACGAATCATAATATTCTCAGAACATCTACACATCTGTTAGTACCTTTACCTCTCTCTCTCTCTCTCTCTCCCTCTCTCTCTTTCTCCCTCTCGCTCTGTAATCGAGTTTCATTTCGTCAGGAAGTCTGACTGAACTAGCAGCGCACTTTTCTCTGCACCATGGAGGAATCGTTCTTCATACATCGTTACATCAGTTACGTAAGGTTAACAGTAGTAGCACCGGAACTGTAACGTCTCTGATGCCTTCTGACTTCTACAGATTCAGAGCTAAGGAGCTGAGAGATTGACTAATGTTCAACATATAATAACAAACTATCGAAAAA
This sequence comes from Schistocerca serialis cubense, assembly GCF_023864345.2. Lineage (NCBI taxonomy): Eukaryota > Metazoa > Arthropoda > Insecta > Orthoptera > Acrididae > Schistocerca > Schistocerca serialis. The sequence continues at coordinate 71,289,375 of NC_064645.1, forward strand.
TAATAGATTATACGAATGATATTGATACTGTTGTCGCTAAAAAGTCAAAGCCAACTTGAGTCTCCTACTATAGATGGTCCTACTTGTGCAACACACAGTGAATTTTCTGCATCTCTCTAGCCGTATTATTTGTGTAACAAACATTGTCTGAAAATTTGTAGTAATATATCATTACTACATTTTACAAAAAACAAATAAAATAAAGTGAAATAAAATAAAGGATATCTAATGACATCGGGCCAACTATACACTTAATATGAAGTTACAAACTATCAGTGGCGACATAGATATATTTGGGTTCGTTGCACTGAGGGGTCAGGAGCCATCTCGACACACGCAAACTGTTTGAGTTCATACTGCGCCCATCAACGGGTACAGGGAGCACACATGAGGAGATGTAACGCGCACTGAAGCTCCAGCGAGGTCTGTAGCACTTTGCACACCCACGTCCGACACAAAGCGTTGCACAGCCAGTCCCCGCTTCTAACGTCACCTCGGTCCCAGAATTTCCGTTCGCAGTACAAATACTAGTCCCTGCCCTGTAGACCGCGTCTAAGTCGGGATACGGAGCCAGCTGCGCAAGCAGCGCTCTCAGTAGCCCGCCATCAGGAAGTTCCTCCGTTTGATCTTCGGATCTAGGCTTCCCCTTCGATTAGTTCCGAGCGATGCGTTTCCAAGAGACGGAGTTGGTAATTTCCGGGCCACTTCCAGTGCAAGCCACCCACGGCGCTCCAGTTAACACAAATTAGCCCGTACTCCAATTATCATTACATTCTAGAGTAAAGAATTGTAACTACGTAGAATTTTCACCCTATATTTGATAAAGGTATCTTGGTTACAGTTTCGCAAACATGCATCTTCCATACGTATCACAATGTATTTGCAGTAGAGTATAAGACGCAATTCTGGAAGTCAGATGCGAAAATGTTTTATTTTCCCTAAGACTGACTGTTACTTCGTGACAGAAATATATGTGTCCTTTGGAAGGATTCTTCCAGAGCAAACCAAGCGCGTTACCATGAGTAGTTCGACTAAATATAGTGGGCGATACCAAAAATTCTTCATTTGCTGCTTGGTAAGAAAAGAAAGATCTTTACTCAACTAGTGCTGAGTATGGAAATAAAGAGTAATCTTTGGAAAATTTTCTTTTCCGATGCCGGCCGCTGTGGCCGAGCGGTTCTAGGCGCAGTCTGGAACCGCTCTACCGTTACACTCCCAGGTTCGAATCCTGCCTTGGGCATGGATGTGTGTGATGTCCTTAGGTTAGTTAGGTTTAAGTAGTTCAAAGTTCTAGGGGACTGATGACCTCAGATGTTAAGTCTCATAGTGCTCAGAGCCATTTGAACCATTTTCTTTTCGGATGTAGCGTACCAGTACAAGGTACTTAAAGGAGGGGTCTTGGAAGAAAGAAAAAAAGGTACTAAATGAAAGGTAGCTAAAACAGATAACGAGAGAAGGAAATTAATCACGCCGTTGGTAATGGAAGAATACCCTTTGACTTTCTTCATACGTCTGGAATATTATGCCTAGTGCCCAGGTGTGAATTTCCTAACTGGCATAGCGCAGTTCTCAAAAATATCTAGGAAATTACCTTTAAAAATAAGAAAGTGGGCAATGAGCATTAAGGATATTTCTTCGAATACAGTAGAACGCATTGCGAAGGTTAGGGATGAAAGTAACTTTCACATGTTACGTCACTGTCAAATAACATGGCTGGATGAAATTCAGACTAAAGAATTGCTACAGTACAGTACAGTACAGAAAGTAACTGAAACAAATACGTAATGAAAGGAACAAGGATTACACTTTTATTCAACGATGTTAATAACGCTGTAGTCTCTGCGATTTGTGATCGTCCCTTGGACGTTAAAAAAGGCGGGACATGGTTCTTAAAGAGTGTGTGACCACCTTGGACAGCAAGTAGGGGGAACGGGCAGGCCAGCCTGTTCGCCCTATGTCTCTTGGTTTCGAGAGCTCCTCCACTTCGCTGTCCGATGCGGTTGTCCATTGACATCCACGAAAAGAGTCTGAGCCGAAGGCACCCCTGAAAATACCCACGTTAGGTAGACGTACAGTGTCACAAATACGCTAGTGTTTAGTGTAACGTGTGCAACTATTTGGAGGGCAGTACACCCGTGCAACATCATGCTTCCCCACATAACAACACCTGAACCACCAAAACGATCATCGTTGATAATGTTCGCGTTACGCGTTCCAAATTCTCGCCTCACCATGTGAGAGTATGTCCAGAATCACTATTCAGATGGAATCTGTTATCATCCGAGAACAGCAAGAGACCCCCTTCTCCCTGGTCCAGTCCCTACACTCTCGGTACGACAGCAAACACTGCCGCCGATGTGCTGGTGTCAATGGAACGCAACGCACTTGCAGTCGAGGAAAGATGCCGCCAGCCGTGGGCCGAAATTGCACCCGCTGTTTGACGTGGGTAGTAGAACGTGGTCGACTAATAAGTTTCCATCGGGCGGCAGTGACTGGTTCAGAACACTTTTCATTGCACGTAAATAATTCTGTGAACAATACCAAACGTGTGGGTTACACTCACCATACTACGCGTTTCTTCCAGTTTCCCGGGGATCCCGTCCCCTGTAAAGTCATCTGAATATTGTCTCTGGGTCGCCGAAGGACGCATAGTGTCTTTTCCCTCGGCCGCCTAGTTTCGTGTGGCCCGTCCAATAGGGCGCTGTGGTTGATGCGGTGCTTCTAGCACGCTTCACTGCTGTTGTCGATATGCAGATGAAGTCTGAATGAAAATTCGGTAATATTTACTATATTCTATGACGTGACAAGATTTTTTCTTCTCTTATAATCATAAATCTCCGTCAGTGGACAAGGAAATGTGAACCACTGTGTTTTATTTTGATAAGTACTCTATGTGTCATACTTCCTCGTCCTATCTGTACCTTTCCTAAGTGGACTAACCAAAACGAAAGCCTAAGTTGTAAATTTGACTTTCAAGAAATCGTACACACAGGAGAATCGTATAACATACCATCATTTTACCATTGGACAGACTCCCGTATGGACGACCTACTAATAAGCATCTCTGGCGCAGAGTATCAACTGAAAGATTTGAAAGAAAATGAATCCCTAGGACTGGATGAAATCCCAGTTCGAATTTACAAAGAGTACTCTACGGCAATGGCCCCTTACCTAGCTTGTGTTTGTCGTGAAACATTCGCACAGCGCAAAGTACCAAGTGACTGGAAAAAAGTGCAGGTGACTCCAGTATATGAGAAAGGTAAAAGAACGTATCCGCAAAATTACAAAACAATGTCCCTAACTTCTGTTTGCTGCAGAATCCTTGAATATATTCTCAATTCGAATGTAATAAACTTTCTTGGGACTAAGCAGCTTATGTGCACCAATCAGCATGGTTTTAGGAAGCATCGTTCGTGCGAACTCAGCTTGCCCTTTTCTCACATGGTATACTGAGAACTATGAATAAAGGGCAAAGTGTAGATTCCACATTTCTAGATTTCCACAAGGCGTGTGACAAGCTGCTCCATTGCAGGCTCTTAGCGAGAATACGAGCATGTGTAATAAGATCACAAATACGTGAGTGGCGCGAAAACTCCTAAAGTAATAGAACCAACTATATTGTCCTCGACGGCGAGTGTTCATCAGAGAGGAGGGTGTCGTCAGGAGTGCTGTAGGCAAGTGTGATAGGACCGCTGTTGTTATCTGTATACATAAGTGACTTGGCAGAAAAGGTGGGCATAAATCTGCGGTTGTTTGCTGATGATGCCGTGGTGCGTGGGAAGCTGTCGTCGTTGAATGACTGTACGAGGATACAAGATGACACAGACAAAATTTCTGAGCGGTGAGATTAACGGCAGCTGGTTGTAAAAGCAGAAAAATGTAAGTAAATGCAGATAAGTGAGAAAAAGAAACCCGCAGTGTTTGAATACAGTAGTAGTAATGTGCTGCTTGACATAGGGAGGCTCATTAAATATCTAGCCGTAACGTTGCAAAGCGATAAGAAATGGAACGCGCATGTGAGTACTGTCGTAGGTAAGGCGAATGGTCGACTTCTGTTTATTGTGGGGCTTTTATGAAAGAGCCGTTCACGTGTAAAGGAGACCACTTATAAGACGTTAGTGCTACCTGTACTTGGGTACTGCTCGAGTGTTTGGGATCTGTATCTGGTCGGACTGAAGGAAGACATCGAACCAATTCAGAGGCGGGCTGCTACATTTGTTACCGGAAGTTTCGAATGACACACAAGTGTTACGGAGATGCTTCGGGAACTCAAATAGGAATCCTTGGGGGGAAGGTGACGTTCTTTTCAAGAAACTCTACTTTGAAAATTTAGAGAACAAGCATTTGAAGCTGACTGCCGAACGTTTCTGCTGCAGTCAACATACATTGCAAGTAAGGACAATTAAGATAAAATACGAGAAATTAGGGCTCACACGGAGGCAATGTAGACAGTGGTACATGGTACCCTCCGCCACGCACACTACTATGGCTTTCCGAGTATCTAGACAGATGTAATGCAGATACAGCTAGACGATAGTACTCTTGTCAGACCATAGCGTGAGAAAGCAAAAGCACAAGCGTTGTCTCAGGAGGCTGAAGAAAGATCGATTCGGACGAGAGAAGAGGGCGCAGGATGGCCTTCAGCCAATAGGTGACCTAGGAGACCTGCGGTTTGAACAAGAGACCGGTGCCTCCGGAAAGGGCCATGTTCCAGGACTACCATTAGCGCAGTCAAACTGAAGAGACGCGCTGTAGCTAAGCTCTGGTTCGTATGTCGTAAGAAGTTGGAAAACGATTTACATCACTGTGGATAAGACTGGCGATGTTGTGTTTAGGGTTATTATTTTGGCGGAATACAATGACGAGTGGTACAGTTAAGAACATGGATGTGTTTCAGCAATGAAGAAATAACACAGACAACAGGTTGCAAATAATTGTTTAATAAATTTAACTAGGTTTCTACACCTCTAAGGATAGAATGAGATTTCGCTCTGCAGCGGAGTGTGCGCTGATATGAAACTTCATAGCAGATTAAAACTGTGTGCCGGACCAGAACTCGAACTAGGGACCTTTGCCTTTCGCGATCAAGTGCTCTACCAAAGGATACCTTCATCACAATGAAAATTTAAAAGCCCTTAAGTTACACTGTGAGAAGACAATAGTCGAATCGTAGAACGGTCGGTCTAATGTTTTACCTTGTACAGCGTACGTACCAAAGGTAGGGACGCTTTTAATTTTTAATTTTTGACTTGGGAATGTCTGCTCTAAGCTTTGGCTATTGCCTTGTCACAAGGTAATTATTTTGATGGAGAGTTTCTTAGAGGTGTCGAAGCCGAGCTAAATGTATTAAACAATTATTTGCAACCGGTTGGCTTTGTTTTTTCTCCATTAAAAAACGTGACGAGTGATAGTTGCAACCAACTTTGTGCTAGTCTTGCGCCTTATAGGACGAACTTCAGAGTGTTAAATGGTGATATTTACGAAAGTGTGTGAAAATATTTCTTGGTTGAGATAATTTGTGCACTGGAAGTCAATATTGAAGTAGTTATCTTTGTAATGGGGTCTTGATCACCGGTTCGCGCCATTTCAGATATTACGGATAAACTGCGGAAAACACATAAGCTTACTTCAGTTTAGAGTCAGCTTGTTAAGGGGACATTTTTCAAGCAAGCAGTTCCTGCCTCTATGCTGAATGCGTTGGTTAATACTTAGTCCAGGGTTATCTGTTGCATTTCTTAACTCATTGATTCAAAAGAACATGAAAAGTAATTTAAAATTGGGACACTGGCAATAATTAAATATAATCTTAGCAGTACGTCCTCATCATACGACGAAAGGCAAAAATTTCACTTAAGGGTGCCATAGCACAGCACAGAGATAATAATAAAGGCACAAACAAATTGCTTCATGTACCTGTAGCCAAACCCAAAGGAAAATAAAACGTAAATAAGACCACCAGGGTATCCGCGCATACACTGGCTGACTTTACGCTATGCGTCATTCAGCTTTTTATTCACGACGAGGAGACCACCGATAAAATGCTCATGCAGTTTCATTCAGTGTATTATGGTACGTTACCTATATCATTAAGTTATGCAGAGTAGTGTACGATTATACTCATCGAGAGCTATATTTTTAATTCCTGGTCGTATAAATATAAATTAAAATTTGTTTCAGAAAAACTGGAACGGTTAATTAAATATACTGTATGATAATTTTTCAATAAAACTAACGTCCTTCTATTTTTAGGTGTTAATCGCATGAAAATGCGAGTATTCACAGGAAATTAAAATTCGAAATATGCAAAACATACAATATAAAAAAGACTTTTTTATTCCCAGAGATTGAAAGGTATTTTTTTATTTATAAATTTTATCATTTAACAGTAAACCATTTCACATATTTATCAAATTTTAATTATTTTCTTGAAAAATATATACATTATTTTTACTGAAAATTATGAATTTATTCGACTTAACTCACATTTTCATTTCATAATAAATATAGACCTTAAATGCTAGTAACGAAAGTTGATGATAATGACACCTGAGGAATCCATTTCTCAATTACAAGCTGTGTCTGCTAGGCGCCCAACTAGTGGTGACCTTGTTAATAAGTTTATGTCCGTAAAACTTCTAATGATCGAAGTCGACTTTTTCGAATTTCTTTTGAAGTGTGTCCTACTACATGGGGAAACTCATGTGCTGACACTGACCCTAAAACCGTACGAATAAAATCGGTCAGTGCATTCCGTGCTGTAACCTATTGTGAGAGATTGGAAGAGAACCACTGGTTAGAGAAGGGTAAGTGTTGGGGATCATTAAACAGCTGAGTCCTCTTTCAAAGAATCGTTATGCCATCAGAGTTCAGTATTTCAGGGAAACTTGAATCTGCTGTGCAGAAACGATATATGTATGGACACATCGTATTATAATAATTATGAAAATAATTACGTTTCAGAAAAAAATAGAGTTAAGTAAGCGCTTACCCAAATGTAAACGTCTGTGCTTTGCATCCTTATACAGAGAGACGTTTTTCACAAAAAGAAAAGGTGAATGCGAATAGCTTATGTTTTGGTATTGTCAGCTGGCTATAAAAAATTTATGTGCTCTGCAACCTCTAATAGCGAAAGGCATTCATGATGGAAATGTTTTCTGGTTATAAACAATTTGTGCCACCTGCAAGTTATAAACCATTTTTATGCTATGCAACATTAAGTTTCCATAAAAGTAGAAGTTAGATCCCATTCGCTTGAGCTTTTCTCCGATCCGTCATTATTGTCGGCTACACATAAATCGGAAAACTTCGATACATGTGCCTTACTGTTGTTTGAAAATCTAATTGCCATTGTCAACATTTTGCATGAACTGAATTCCAGATTTTATAATTCACTGCAGGTTTACATATTAATTTTAAGATATATCACACATTACTCAGTTTTTAGAAAAATATAAATTAACAAAGAACAGTAAAAAATGCAGAGGCAGGATATGCGGTTAGTCCTGGGTCCACAGTATTCTACCTAAGATAGACTGTAAGTGCCTGAGGCGATTATATCGCTTTTTAAGAATGTTTTCACTGGATACCACTTGATCGTAAAATACACATTTGTTACCTATTCTTGTATTTGGTGATAACCGAAAGATACTGGTAATAAAAAGACTTAAAGTTTTCTTGAGAAAAGCGAAGTATATTAAGACAACAGTATTGAAATACATTAATACATTCACACTGGAAAACATTCTGAACATTGCTTGAGTTTTATGATGGCGTGCGTTCATACAATCACCTCTTCAGTTCTTACCTGAAATTCAACCCTGGTTTTTATGTCGTACTTCTTATCTTCTGTATACCTTTGCAAGTGTATCTGCATTTACTTACAGTTTGTCTGAACGATACATCCTTCGCCTTCACTACAATGTTAGCAGCTGCAGCATAGGCTTGACAGTAATTTTCAACTTCTTATTTCCTTCCGAGAGTTTTCTTTCTTCTTTCTTTCCTTTTACTTCTTCATACCCTCATTTGCCATTGTTTACAATGAAAAACGATGAAAAGCGTTGTAATGGTAGGCCTAGTTACTCCGTCACGCACAACACACTTGAAAGGCAAAAGGCTATAAGATAACCTAACAAAAGCACCTGACAAACACAAGGCCTGTAAGGAGTTGGACCTCTTCCTACACTAACTGTAACAAGAAATCCCATCAGCAAGAAATAATGTTGAGTAATGAAATTTCGGAACTACATTCGTCTAGGTAACGTATTTATTTGAATAACGTTGCAAGTTTAGAGTTTAATGTAAGTGCCAGGAAACCCATGTCCGACATGTCCGAAAGAACAGATACCATCTTCATATGTACTTTTGCAGATATGTCCGGAAGAACAGATACCGTCTATATATAGTTCAGGCTCACCAACCATTTGACCATCATCTTCTGTGCGGATGCACAAACAGTGCCCGAACTCTTACGGGAATCGGCCAAAAGCCACGATTAATGAGTATAATGGGCCGTGGCACTATGAATATAGTGCGGGACAATACGTTGGGAATGTGGGTCTCACGGGAGGCGTGACAGAGATAAGTCCCTGCAGTCGCCCTATTACCTGTGTCCTTAATGGCTCAGGTGGATACAGTCGGCTCTCAGCCGTGCCAGCGCGCGGACAGCCCCGCGCGCCGGCCAGTGCTCCGCTGCAGGCGTTGTTTACTTCCGCGTCGTAGCTTTAAGGCTTGTGTCCGTCCACCGTGAACAACATGTCGAGCGCTTACCGCCGTGCGACCCTTAAAGTTTCCTTCCCAGCTGAACATGCGTGACCTCGTGCACATGAAGTTGAAACGTTCATACGTGACGAAGTTCGTTTAGATCCTAACCACGTTATCGGAATCTATTTTTCGATCACGAGTAGTGTCGTTCATATTAAAATGACCAACACAGAGGTGTGTGAAGATGTTATTCGCCGCCATGCCAATGGACTTAAGTTCAAATACTCTGATGGTCACGTCGGAGCTGTAACACTTGAACTCGCTGAGTCCGGTCAACGCACGATTAGGGTGTTTGAACTACCTTTTGAAGTGCCGAAGGACGAAGTTGTCTCTGCGTTACAACCATACGGTAACGTCATCGGTTACGTAGAGGAAAAATGGCAAACCTTCACGACCTACCATGTCCTTAATGGTGTGCGTCAGGTCAAAATTGAACTGAAAAAACATATACCATCATACCAGACCATTGGCGGGGTGCGAGCCATTGTCATGTACGACGGCCAACCCCGAACATGTGCGGGTTGTGGACAAGAAGGCCACGTCAGGTCCGCCTGCATGCGACGCCGCCTGATACAGACGCCGGTCGGCGAGGAAGCGTCCCCAGCGGTGATCACTCAGATCCCTGTAGCATACGCCAAGGTTGACCAGGAAGGTATCACCTCTACACAGAGTCTTCCTGCTCCGTTGACGTCGTCTCATCAGGTAGATGCAACCGCTCCTGAGATTCCTTCTGAGGTGCCACAGACGCCAGATTCTGACCTGCCGAATCATTTCAGCACTGTGACTGAAAATGCTACTGAGATGGACGTTGATCCGGGAGTGGTACCTACTTCTGCTTTCCTTCAGACTGGTCCGGAGTCAGACGAAAACCACCCGCAATCGGACTCTGAACGACCTGTTCGAAAACAAGGGTCGACACGAAAGAGAAAGAAACGTAGCCGTACACCCCCTGATGAATCCATTCTACGGATGGATACCAGGGATACAGACCCGAAGATGGACGACAAACCGCTCTTTGATGACCAAAAGTCTGATGCGAAAGACCCGCCACAGGCGACCACTGGCAACGAACACCCCTCCTTACTGGCGCCGTCGCCCCCACAGGTCGACGTTGCAGAGAGCCTATCCGATGACACGAAAACTACGTCTCCTCTCCACGTGGATGATGTGCACAGCCGATGCCCTACCGCAGTATCAGTCTCCTGGGCAGACGACGTGGAGATCGAAGGGACTGGGGTGGATGCTGCTGATGATGGGGCACCCCCATCGGTTGCGCCCGCGCCCGCAAACTCTCCACAATAGCAGCCTCTGCAGCGGACCGGCAAGATCGACGACCTCTCGCTCCTGAAGAAGAAGCCCCAACTGTGCCTGTGGGACTCCAACACCAGCATTATCGTGTCGCAACGATTAACCGCGCGACCCTTCGTGCGCCCCACAAACTAGCGCTGCTCCGCGATGTGATTTATGATGCGGACATAGATATTGCGCTTTTTCAGGAAGTGCATGTCGCCGATTTTTCACCACCACATGGCTTCACGGTGCATCTTTCTCCCGCTTCGGACACCGGTAGTGGTGTTGCCATCATCTTACGCGAAGGTTTTCCTGCCGAAGATGTCCTATACCTCCCCAACGGCAGATGTATGGCCCTTACTCTCTTTGGTGTACGCATCGTCAACATTTATGCGCCGTCGGGCTCCAGCTACCGTCGTGAACGCAATGCCTTCTTCGCGAATGAAGTTACACCCCTTTTTATGGGACCACACGATGACTGGGTCATGGGTGGAGACTTCAACTGCATCCAGCGATCTCAGGATCAATTGCCGCGTCACTCACCATGCGCAGCTCTGGAAACAGTCGTCACGCGGCTGCAATTTGTCGACACGTGAAGACATGTTCACGGTGATCTTTTGGGCTTTACGTGCTACACTGCGCACTCCTCTAGCCGACTGGATCGCATCTACATCTCGCGATCCCTAATTCAACACACTCGACAGGCTGAAATCTGGCCTGTTGCTTTCTCAGATCATGAGGCTTACTTCTGTGATGTTGTTCTCACAATACAGGCAGTATGGCACGGACGTGGTTTATGGAAACTGAACACGGCACTTCTTAATTCACCTGACTGTCGACTTCTAATAGAAGACACTTGGATCACATGTAATAGACGCCGACCCACGTATCCGTCTACCATATCCTGGTGGATCCAGTGTGCAAAACCTGCTCTTCGAAAAACTTTAATCCGGTATGGCAAAGATGTTGTCGCCTGGACGAAGAGCACTATGGACTTTTACTACAGGATCCTACGAGAATGCTCCACGATGCCAGTCTCCCCTGAGCGCCATACAAGGATGAAGCAAGCTAAGGCCCAAATCTCCAATCTCATGCGAAGGCATTTGGAAGGAGCGATAGAACGATCTCGTACTGCTGATCGCATGCCTCATGAACATCCGTCGATGTACCATATCATCCAAGAACGACAAAATCGACGCCGAAAATTGATTCACGTCATAACAGATCAAGAAGGGCGTCGCTACGCAACCCAATCTGCAATAGGGAATGTGCTTCACGCCCACTACCAGCAGCTCTACGCCGCAATTCCACATTCCCCAGAGTTGATCGAGGAAGTCTCACAGCTCAACTTCGGTGGTATCCCAGGAGATGCGGCGATTGACTTGATGTCAGAGGTGACTGATGAGGGAGTCCGCGATGCGATCCGGGCAGGAACCATCAATCGCTCCCCAGGACCCGACGGTCTTCCCCTCGAATTTTATCGCACCTTCCGTGATTTGTTAGAGTCCACCTTCACCTCCATCTGTCGGGAACTGATGTCTCCGGAAGTACCTGTGCCGGACGCTTACATGGAAGGAATTATTATTCCTGTACATAAACCGCACGGTGGCAACAATATCAGCCATTATCGGCCCCTCACCCTCCTTAACAGTGATATGAAAATCTTCACTCGCCTTTTGGCAGCACGACTTAAAAACGTTGCCCTATATGTTGTGTCGCCAGACCAAGCATCTTTGGGAGGGGATAATAGTATCCGCACGGCTTTATGCCGCTACAGGGATATGATCGCCGTTACCCAGGCACAACGCCTCTCTGGGGCACTTGCGTCTTTGGACTTAAGTCAAGCTTTTGATAGGGTTGACCATTCGTTCCTTACGGCCGTTCTTCACCATATGGGTTTCCCAGTCGCCGTTATCGCGGTAGTGATGCGCCTTCTGCGGGGTGCCTCATCCAGGATTATGTACAATGGCAGACTCACTCCACCGATAATAATAGGTCGATCCGTACGTCAAGGTTGCTCTTTATCAGCAATTTTATACGCCTTTTCCTTGGAATCCTTGCTATGTGAACTAAGACAACGTTTGGTAGGGTTGTCCATAGATCGCTACCGATTCTGTTGCACGGCCTATTCTGACGATGTAGTCATCTGTTTACGTAATGCCGACGAGGTTCGAGCTGTTTTGACGTGGGTAGCGACTTATGGTGAGGCGTCGGGTAGCTCTTTAAACGTACGTAAGTCACAAGTTATGTTCATTGGCACGGTACTTCCCGTGGAGTGCGTTACACCTCTCACCACCGTTGATACCATTCGTTGTTTGGGAATAGATTTTTCATCTGATCTCCGGCGTTCAGCCACCATCAACTGCCGACGCCTCCTTTTAATGTTCAGAGCAGGTCTTATGGACCATCGCCTTCGATCCCTAGATATTCTCCAACGAGCTCGATATGTCAATATATATATCGCATCCCGAGTTCCCCATGTAGCACAAGTTCTACCTCTCCCACTTACTGTGGCACGTCGCATGTTGGCAGCGATGGCATCTTTCGTCAGCTCTGGGCTGTTGTTCAAAGTTAACTATGCTACCCTTACTCTTCCCCGTAAAAGAGGTGGGATAGGTCTGTTCCACGTGCCAGATAGAGCTCGCGCCCTATTTGTCAGCTCCCAGATGACGGTATGGACACGTTGCCCAACGAGCCTCACTGGTCTCCTCCTGTCGGCATATTCGCCGGTCTCACTGTCAGCCCCAGTGATGATCTCGGATGTTCCGGCCCAGTTCCATTATATACGGTACTTCTTTCTGGAACTCAGTTATCTACGCCTCACCTTACCAAGACAGCTTTTACTCAAAACGAAGGCAGTATACAATGTCCTCCAATTAGGTCGTCCACCTAACCCGATTGAACAAAAGTTTCCCCAGGTTGACTGGCGTCTTGTATGGCGCGCAGTGTTCGCCTGTTACCTTGACACGAATGTTCAATCTGTCTGGTACCTAACTGTCAATGGTAAGCAAATCAACCAATTTCGCCTTCATCGTATCCACCTCGCCTAATCACCTCTATGCTCCACGTGTGGAGTGCCAGACAATGATGAACATCGGTTTGTTTGCGGACCGGCGGCGGAGGTTTGGCACTTGGTTCGACGTATTGTGGCTTTTCTAACGCGGGACATTCCGGATCGGATTACTCCCCTTTCATTATTATTTCCGGAACGTGACTATTTTCCTCGGACAAAGACCAATGCGGTGAATTGGATTCGCGGACATGCCTTTCACTACTTATTTGGAAAAACTGTAAACTCTGTACTCGATTTTTGGACATACCTCAATGACCGTCATTACGTCTTTGTCCGTCACCCAAAATACAGACAATTTTTCTCGAACTTCCTTGGGAGTGCTTTCCACGAGCCGCCTCGCAGCTGGAATGTGTTAAGCCAAGAGAGAAGAAGGTTTCCTGTTTGAACCAATGAACAATTCTGAACAATTGAACGGAACACATCAATTTCGAGAAGGCGTGACTCAACATATTACCAGCGGGGCGCTGAAGGCCTCTGATCGATTACACAACAAAACTAAACAAAAATAAATAAAAATTAAAATTAAACAAAATAAAAAATAAAAATAAAAACAAAATTCAGAAAAAAAGGTGGATAGAGCGTCAGCCATGTGAGCAGGAAATCCCGTGTTCGAGTCCCGGTCGGGCACATATTTTAAACTGTTTCCGTTGACGTGTGCCAACGCCTGTATGCAACTAGGGGTATTCATTTCATTGTAATTTCAATGCAAAAGTGAAATAATGGTACATTAATAACAGCCATAATGTTGAAAGCAAGCATGCAAATGCACATGCATTACGTTGTACAGGTATTGGATGTCGTTTTGTGGGATGAAATTCTCTGTCTGTTGCACTTGGTCGGTCAATACAGAGATAGTTAATGATGCTTGTGGACGACGCTGAAGTTGTCGTGTCCCATATATGGCTCTGCTGGAGACAGATCTGGTGATGGAGGAGGCCTAGGCAACATGGCGACACACTGTAGAGCATTCTGAGCTGCAACAGCGGTTAGATAGGCAGGCGCTATCCTGTCGGAGAACACCGCCTGGAATGCTGTTCATGTAGACAGCACAACAGGTAGACTCACCAGATTTACGCACAGCTTTGCAGTGAAGGCGCATGGGACAACCCCGAAAGTGATGCTGCTCTCATACGAAATTGCACACCAGACCTCAACTCCAGCAAACGGGTTGGTTGCAGGCCCTCAACTGGCATCCTTCTAACCGTCATTGGCACCGAGGCAGAACCATCTCTACATTACAAATTGCAACAGACCTTCACCCTGCCCTCCTACGATCTCTCGCTTGACACAGCTGAGGTTGCAACGGCAATTTCGCGTTCTCGTCAATACGGTACCAGAGCGTTTAAGTTCTACCACTGTAAAGACGGAAGATCCGCGATTCGGAATGTCAGAACTGTGCAGTAAGTAGCGGCAGGAACACCACCACAAAACCACGCTGCACTAACACTCCAAACCATTGACTCTCGGAGAGAGATTTTAACCGTGTTAAACCCAATGGTAAAGTATCGAACTATTTTCTCCGGATCATACAGATTGGGGGGAAAAGCAGTGAGAATAATCACTTTTGGAAACCCTTTATCAGCCAAAGCCTGTTATGACAATAAACTGTTTGCCTTAATAAAACGGCCAACAGGCCAAATCGGGTACAGTATCTACACAAAAAGATGAACTCAGTTTTCGACACTGAATAAATAACTACTTTCACTTACTACGATCACTTGGCAGTAAGTACTATTAATCCCACTTTCTGTTACTTATGGTATTTATCACTATACTTCAGTAAGTATTTAAAGAAGACACACATATGTTTCAACAAGGATAAAAAAAAATATTAAACTTATAGCTATCATTCATATGACCAAAACTATTATTTAAGATGACTAAATTTCATTTCTTTAGATCCGTTACTAAAACCAATATTTGTCTGCCTTTCATTGACATGGAGAAGCAACACGAATAACTACTGTTAAGATTGTTGCAGTTAAACAGTTATGTTGTGTTCGAAACATTATTGAAAACTTTTCCTCATGGTCACGCAAAGCGGTTGCCCTTAAACTGATACGTGCAAACTTTAGTATTTAATATGGATTTTAAGAATTTACTATCAAAACAGTACTATTGCCAGTAATTTACTATTATTCAAGCTTCAATAAACATCAGGATACACGGATTAAATTCGTTTAGGCAAGGACCCTACTGAGGTAAATGACATAGGAAAATCACGATTAAACAGAAAGGTACATTTAACGCTGATATTCCACTGATTGAAGATGAATGGTTCATACTGTGATACACTTCTAAATAAAGTACTTTGCCTGTTACTCATGTCGAAGGTGGCGTGTGGCGGTGCTGCTTAGTAACATTACGCAGGTACGGCTCTTGATGTACATACCTCTGTCTTCCTCTTGGTGTCGACGATAAAACTGCAAATTTCTGAGCTATTAATTTATTTCCGTATTGCGCCAATCATGTAGAACACGTCCGAGGCCAAAAACCCAGTCTTGCAAGTAAATTCGGGGCCTCTAGTGCTTGACCAGCGTAATGCGTGTTCACCACTTGCAGGGCAGCTACCGACTATATGAGCCACCTGCGCGCCAATTCTCACTCGCGCGCCCCACCATCTTTTCCATTCCACTACAGAACGGAGTTCCGATCTACCTATGATCCCTACACCTTTTCAATTTACACTTCTGCTTACAAAAACCGTAAGTATGAACCATCTACAATTGCATGACAGCATATACATACAAAACTGGCATAATTAATTACAGTAGTACTTGGAATATTACATAATTATTTACAAAATATGTTTAATACATTTATTCCACCTACGTCAAAGAGGTTATTTTAAATACACTCCTGGAAATGGAAAAAAGAACACATTGACACTGGTGTGTCAGACCCACCATACTTGCTCCGGACACTGCGAGAGGGCTGTACAAGCAATGATCACACGCACGGCACAGCGGACACACCAGGAACCGCGGTGTTGGCCGTCGAATGGCGCTAGCTGCGCAGCATTTGTGCACCGCCGCCGTCAGTGTCAGCCAGTTTGCCGTGGCATACGGAGCTCCATCGCAGTCTTTAACACTGGTAGCATGCCGCGACAGCGTGGACGTGAACCGTATGTGCAGTTGACGGACTTTGAGCGAGGGCGTATAGTGGGCATGCGGGAGGCCGGGTGGACGTACCGCCGAATTGCTCAACACGTGGGGCGTGACGTCTCCACAGTACATCGATGTTGTCGCCAGTGGTCGGCGGAAGGTGCACGTGCCCGTCGACCTGGGACCAGACCACAGCGACGCACGGATGCACGCCAAGACCGTAGGATCCTACGCAGTGCCGTAGGGGACCGCACCGCCACGTCCCAGCAAATTAGGGACACTGTTGCTCCTGCGGTATCGGCGAGGACCATTCGCAACCGTCTCCATGAAGCTGGGCTACAGTCCCACACACCGTTAGGCCGTCTTCCGCTCACGCCCCAACATCGTGCAGCCCGCCTCCAGTGGTGTCGCGACAGGCGTGAATGGAGGGACGAATGGAGACGTGTCGTCTTCAGCGATGAGAGTCGCTTTTGCCTTGGTGCCAATGATGGTCGTATGCGTGTTTGGCGCCGTGCAGGTGAGTGCCACAATCAGGACTGCATACGACCGAGGCACACAGGGCCAACACCCGGCATCATGGTGTGGGGAGCGATCTCCTACACAGGACGTACACCACTGGTGATCGTCGAGGGGACACTGAATAGTGCACGGTACATCCAAACCGTCATCGAACCCATCGTTCTACCATTCCTAGACCGGCAAGGGAACTTGCTGTTCTAACAGGACAATGCACGTCCGCATGTATCCCGTGCCACCCAACGTGCTCTAGAAGGTGTAAGTCAACTACCCTGGCCAGCAAGATCTCCGGACCTGTCCCCCATTGAGCATGTTTGGGACTGGATGAAGCGTCGTCTCACGCGGTCTGCACGTCTAGCACGAACGCTGGTCCAACTAAGGCGCCAGGTGGAAATGGCATGGCAAGCCGTTCCACAGGACTACATCCAGCATCTCTACGATCGTCTCCATGGGAGAATAGCAGCCTGCATTGCTGCGAAAGGTGGATATACACTGTACTAGTGCCGACATTGTGCATGCTCTGTTGCCTGTGTCTATGTGCCTGTGGTTCTGTCAGTGTGATCATGTGATGTATCTGACCCCAGGAATGTGTCAATAAAGTCTCCCCTTCCTGTTACAATGAATTCACGGTGTTCTTATTTCAATTTCCAGGAGTGTAGATAAACTACACTTAACAAAAGGTTGCTCTCGTTATAGTATTTGCTTAATTTTTCCAAATTATTGCGCAACAAAAAAATTTAAAATATACAGATTAATGGCAGTATTATATTTACAATAGCATTACAAGGTCGTGAACACCGGAGGTTTGGGGTCAGTGGGAAGTACGCCACAGGGCGTCTGGCTCGGAGCTGTCCTCGAAGTAATCAATTTTCAACAGTTTGTCACATCATTTTTGTGCCGATTACTGCTCAAATTGCTGCTGCAGATGTTGGACGATGTTCCAGAGGCACTATGGTCTTTCATGTCTATAGTGCCACGTGGCAGTCCCGTGGCCGGTCCTCTCGCGACCCTGCATTCCCGTGACCACCGCTGGCAGCAATCACCTACAGTGCCTGCAATCATGCTAAGTCGTCCTGCAATATCACAGAGGGAACATCCGGCTTCTCGTAACCCTATTACACGACCTCGTTCAGTCAGTGACGTGTTGGTAATGGAGTCTTTGTCGTCTTAAAGAGACTCTTGAGCAACATCAGTCTCAACTGTAATTAACGCTCCTGACCGTTACAGAGCATATTTAAAACAAACCCCATTCGTTTTCTCCTAATGGCGCTACTAGCGCCACTCTTAAGGTACTTTCGCGAAATCTGAGTAGACGTCATCTTTCACATGTAGAAACACGCATACCAATATTCGTTTACTTTCTTATAGAGATTTTTGTTTCTCGACAGTGTACGTTTGATCGCCTGGCACGAACACCCAGCGCATTTTGTTATTCGTCGCTGTAGCTAATAGGAATCATCTTGGGACTTAAATCTCCTTTTACGTTGTTGGCGTGGTTCCCACTTTCGATAAAACTATTTAAAATGGCAGTTACATCCCTATTTACTTAGTTTTCCTGGTGCTGCACACTATAATGGAGACACGTCGGGGCGGAGCTCAAAGTTTAACAAAACATAGCTTTTGTGTCACACGTCGCCTTTGAATTCAACCTCAGTTTGTCGGAGACAACCGCGTCCTTGTACCAGAGTAATGGGTAAATTAAGGAGATTGCAGCGTCGGCCTTCCTCTTGCTGCGGCAGACGAACTCACAGTTTCGCTGGCCGGCGCCGCCGAGACGGACCGTCGGCGTCGTCCGGCGTCGTGTCGCCTCTCTCCATTTCCCTCTCCAACCCTCCCCCCTCTCTCCCCCCACACCCATCCTCCTGCAGCGGTGATTAGCTGCGACCCATTATGTGCCTTCAGAGCGGACACACACCACACGCACAGAGGCAGCATCCGGCCGAAGCCGGCGCAGCACGGGCTGTGCCTCCGGCGGTGCGGACCACGCGAAACAATGGCCCATTTAGCGGCGGTGGCTGAGAGCCCACTAACTCAGCGCCGCGGTCCCATCCCGAACGCCGCCGACGATCGCCGAGTCCTGCCGAAGAGCCGGCCAGCGGAGCCTGAGCGGTTAATGCCTCGTTTACGGGGTCGTTCATCTGCCCGGGCTTCTGGGCTGTGTACGGGGCCCGGATTTGCCCAGCCTAACTTCCACGGAATTCTCACAACGTGGCTGGCAAGCTCCTAAAACAGCGGATGTCTACGTGAAAATATTATAGCAGAAAGATCACCTACCTTTTTGAACGTGGAGTAATGTATTGTATCGATAGCTACGATGCCAGAACGTAGGTGCGCTCTCGTAGGTTGGCACTAAGAGAGCGAACGATCAACGCTGACCACAGCGCCCTCTAGCCCGACGCCGTGGGGCTCTACAAGCGCCGCTCCGGACTCAGCCCAGTTGGTCACGAGCAGACGACCGACCAATATTGTTTCATAGTGTGCAAGCCACTACAGATTTTGCCTGTGTAACTTCTGTTAGCTTTGATACATCCGGCTTCGTACCTACGTGCTCCTTAGTACAAAAATATGTATTCAAGTTATTACTGTGTTGTGATATAGTAAAACCACTTTTACTTTAATTGCACCTGCTCCTCCTAGCTTCCTACATTCGGCCTACCCTTCACTTTTCAGGGGCAGACCCACGCACCGCCTTCCAGTCAGGATACAAAATAATGAATGTCATATTTCCTACTGATATTCTAATTATGTACATCATTCCTCTGTTTGAACTTTAGTGGACTATTTACAACAAAATTCATGAGGGAATAAATATGCTGTGAATCTATATACAAGATGATCGTGGTTGAGCACCAGATATTATCCTCAGAGCACGTTTTCGAGCAATCAAGACTTACCCCAGAACGTATGCTATAGTGTCCAGGGTGCCAACAGCTTTGCCGTAGTAGTAACAACACTTCCCCTCAAATCGCCGAAGTTAACTGCTATCGGGGACTGACTTGGATGGGTGACCATACGGCCTGTCGAGTGCTGTTGGCAAGAGATGTGCACTCAGCCCTTGTGAGGTGAACTGAGGAGCTACTTGATTGAGAAGTAGCGGCTCCGGTGTCGTAAACTGACATACGGTCGAGAGAGCGGTGTGCGGACTAAGTGCCCCTCCATATCCGCATCCCATTACGCCTGTGGGCTGAGGATGAGACGTTGGCCAGCCGGTACCGTTGGGGTTCCGAGGCCTGTTCGGACGGAGGGAGTTATGGTGCCCAGGGGCACGATCCGCAAACCGTACGACACCCATGCTGCACAGGCAAGCAACAGCGCAGCTCATGCTCGCAGCCGCGACATCGTTGAGCGCCTGTTACTGGCCAGGTACCAGGAGGCGTACTGGGAGGGAGGAGCCTCACCGGCCGCTGCAGTATCACCTATCCACGCCCTATTGGTCACGTGTGCAGAGAGGGCAGCACACGTCTTCCAGAATAACGGATATTTAAGCAGACGCAGCAACCACAGCAGCCTGTTCCCATCGGCGAGAGCTGGCCAACTATGCGCCAGCTGCCCTGCAGTATCTTAATAGCTCTCGGCGGCGTGCCGACGAAGTAGACGACGATCCGAAGCGAAGTTTTGTTTATAGTACTATCTGTACATATTGTTTATCTTCTGTCCCAATCCTGGGCACCAGCCAGAGTCCAGATTGTTAGAGTACGTGTCATCCCGCAGGAGGAGCGGAATGAAGTTTCTGTGTAATTTTTGTCTTGGTGTACCCTCCTGAAAGGTATAAGGAACCGCTGTGAACTAGTCGTTAAGGACCAATCTAGGTACATTTTACCATATGACATTATTGAATGAAAATATTCAAAATATTTCGGCTTACTGATCTGTCTCTCCTGAAGATTTTACATCATTCTAAGTTCGATGTTTTCTCTGCAGAGCTGTACCATGGGAAACAAGAAGAGGATTTTGTTTGGTGACCGTAATCTTCTTTCTGTAACACAAACTGCACGCATATATTAACTGGAATCTTATTCGTAAAAATAGAAACTTACTTAAGATAGTCCGCTTGTACACTAGTGCTGCCTGATTCTGAGCTAGAGGCTGTAACAGCAACTTCGACTCGGTGACGAGCTGGGTAACAGAGAGGAAGTCACTGGGTGCGACAGACTGGCCCTCCGGTCCTCGTCGGCGATCAAAATACTGAAGGCCGGGTGGTATCTGGCGGGGCATATCCAGAGAATCTCTCGTTGGCCTCTATCGATCTCCTCGCAATGTCTTTGCCGTCTGGTGTGCTGGCGCCAGCATACGCCAGCACACTAAGTGCAAATGTGGCTGAACTAGGTAGTTTTAGGAGTTTCCACATCTGTTTTTTTCAGTTCATATTCTCATCAGGAATTTTAAAGTTTCCACCCTCTTCATTACTCCCTCACCATGTGTTACACTTATCATTGATGCAGTACCCCTAGATGTGCAGAACTGCATATGTTGCGCCTTTAAAATTTGAGGGTGAAACGGTTTTCAGGAAACCAGTCAATGGTACTTTCAGGAACATTGTTTACCATTTCTTCTGTGTCTGTATGTATGCTCAGACTGATTACAATACTAGTATTATCTGCTAAAGGGACTAATTCTGCTTGCTGTGTATTAGGCAAAAGATCATTTTCATATATGAGAAACAATAGTGGACCTAAGAATGAGGTTTGAGGAACCCAACACGTGATTTCTCACCAGTCAGAATTATGTCACCGAACTATATTATCTCCGTTAGAAAGGACGTTGTTCATCGGTTGACTGGATCGTCAGTCCCATAATACTTCAATTTATCTAGGAGAATACTGTGATTAACATAGCACAGCCGGCCGAAGTGGTCGTGCGGTTAAAGGCGCTGCAGTCTGGAACCGCAAGACCGCTACGGTCGCAGGTTCGAATCCTGCCTCGGACATGGACGTTTGTGATGTCCTTAGGTTAGTTAGGTTTAACTAGTTCTAAGTTCTAGGGGACTAATGACCTTAGCAGTTGAGTCCCATAGTGCTCAGAGCCATTTTTTCAACATAGCACAGTCAAATGCATTACATTGGTAGCTGATATACCAAACGGCGCTATCTTTTTATTTGGTGTTCGTAAAATTTGGTCAGTCAACAAGTATCTAGCATTCCCAGGAAACCATATCTTCCAAAGCCCACACTGTGATTTATTGACCATGTTCTTGTTGCTAAGGGTCAGCTGTGAATCAGGTTGGAGTTACCGACATCTGTCTTATCACTTGTGTTAAGGAAGGGTGTAACAACGGCATATTTCAGTCTCTCCAGAAAATTGCCATCAGTTAGTGATGCCTCATATATTTCAGGTAAGACGAGGCTTATTGTATGGGAAATATCTTTAGTACTATATAAAAAAACACCATCAGAAGCAGATGAGATTTTATTTCTGAGAGAATATATAATATTCTTAATTTCAGAAGGAGAAATTGCTGATACGTTCATATGATTGAATTTTATGACATGTACCTTATACTACATATTGCCGTGACTTTTGTCTTATACTGATTGTCCACTTTAAAGTTGTCTTTAGGACAAAAACGGGAGCACGGTGCTGAAACAAAAGGTTTTTATCATTTGCTCATTCATGTAAAATGTCTGGAAAGCAGAAAAGGAAAACTTTTAAACAAAAGGAAAAAGTTTACCCTTCAGAACTCCTTCTATTCCGTAGACAAATTTCTGTTATCGTAATGTGTAAAGGATGGTGGGCAGGAATTACTACCTCACATCTGTGTGTTAAAAAATGAAATAAAATAAAGTAAAAACTTCGTTATGTAGCCATATTTAAAATTAATTTGTGATGTGTATGTAAAGTGACTTGTTACTCTTTGACGCTCAAAATGATTCACAAAACATGGAACTAACTAATTAACTAACGTAAAACCTGGAAAAACACAAATTTCAAGGTTCTATATTCAACCGAATACCTAGCGATTTTAATTACGAAAGAGTCAAGCTGGCATCGTCCATTAAAAATATTGCCAATTAGGTGAACCAGTGACACTATGCTTGTACGTCTTCTCTTCTAGTGCTGTTCAGCAGCACTGAATACTTACCAGAAAAAAATGCCGGAGGGCATCGAAAATAATGGAGGCTATCTTGTTTTGTATTAACATACTATTGTAGAGAGTATGAGAGATATGATAAACGATTTGGGATGGCAATCATTAAAACGAAGGGGAGTTTTGGTACTGCGAAATCTGTTCTCGAAAACTGATACATTTTGTAACTCACATGTGAATCTAATTTTTTCATGGACGTTATTGAACAAATTGAACAGTTGATCTACTCCTTCATTAGTGTCATTGTATATAATGAAAATGTCATCTACGTATCGCATAATAGGATAAGATACCTAATTCTGTAGAGTCGTACCTACAGCAGAATTTGTCTTCGAGTGAATTGATGAAAATGTCAGCTAAAATTCCCGCTAGCGCATTACCCACTGTTCGGCCGTCAAGTTGTGTATACAATTTGCCATTAAACTCGAAGTAGTTATATTTTACTACCAATGACAACAAACGTATGAGATCACTAATCTGTTCGTCTGTTATATCTTTTCATGTTCAAAGTTTTACGATTCTGTTAATTGTAAGGAACAAAAAATTACTTCAGAGGACTTGCGCTTTAGATGGACTTGCTCTTTTTAGCTATCTCACTTTCTATTTTACAAAAATAACTTTCAAAGAAAATAACAACTGATCTTTTATTAAGGCTTACAACTTTCTCATTTCACATTTTTCGAGCGGAGCAGCTTTACAGATTTTTTGCCATGTCTACCGTAATGGATCGAATTTCATTAAAAAGAAACACTATTTAAAATTTAATTTCTTTCAAGCTCATATTATTTTTTTGTTTTGTTTTCAAATAATGCTTTTCGCAATCATACTTCCATAACGCTTGTAACATCTTTCGTAACAGCGGGCAGTGCGGAACTAGCCAGCATTATGGCCGCCTCTAGCGGTTTTGTGATAGTTTGCCTCTTTATGTCGCGGAGGCGTGCAGTCAGGGTTCCAGTAGTTGTTGTGACAGGTTTCCGATCTCGCCGTGATAGGCAGCAGACTCCAGTCGCATACTTTTCAGTGCTGTTTTATGAGCAAAATAGCTTTGTTTGTTTTCTTGACTGATTTACTTGTTTCGCGACTATGTGGTGAATTGATTGAGCATCGGTTACAGTAGCTGCATTCTACCACCTGTAGTATTCACGTTGTAGCCCCATGCGTTATTTCGCAGAACGTTTTTTTCGTGTCGTGTGTCTGTTCCTAGTCAGCTACGTATCACGCATTGGAAAAATTTTTTTTGCCTTATTTCTGTGTTCTTTTTTAGTGTCGAGTAATTGTGAATTAAGACAGAGATGTTTATGATCGAGGAAAAGACAGACAACGCTTGCTAGTGGATACTGAAATAAGTCAGTGCGGAGAGCTGAAAATTTGTGCCGTACCTCGACTCGAACCTGGATTTACCGCTTCTCATGAAAGGTCCCCGCTACCCGTTCGACCAGTCGGACACGGTGCCTGACCAACGCAAATTTCTAACTAATCCACACACTACTGAACTACTGATGTCTGAGGTAGTGTCCACTCCCAATCAGCCTATATACTCGCAGTATTCGAACGTATGTGCGCATCCGCAGAGAAGGAATTACTGCGAGTGTCTATGCATTTATATGTAGATTGACAATTATTCAACTATGTGAAAAAAACGCAAATTACTTACAAACTCTTTATTCAACATGTAAACGCCACTACAGATATTCGGATTTAGGTTATGACTTGTTCCATAAGCCTGCCATAGCTGGCGATGGTGTGCCGCAGACGAACAGCGAAATTCTGCATGACCGTTGAAGTGTCGGAACATCGATGCTGTCGATGACCTCGTAAATGGCTGTTTCCAGCTCAGAAGTGGTTTTGGGGTTATTTTTATACAGCTCGTCTTTAATATGGCGCCACAAAAAGGAGTCGCACGTGTTCAGTTCCGGAGAATAAGGCGGCCTATCGCGGCCCATGCCAGTGGATTCTGGGTACCCCAGAACCAGAATGCAGTCCTCAAAGTGCTCCTCCCGGACATGAAACACTCTCCTGTTTCGACGCAGTCGGGCTACGTCTTACATTAACCACGTCAAATCGAAATGAGGGTCACTTTCCACAATCGGGATGGAATCATCTTCCAAAACCTTCACATAGGGTTCGGTAGTCACCGTGCCAGAAACAAATATCGCACCAATTATTCCTTGACTGGACATTGCACGCCACACAGTCATCTTTTGATGGTGAAGAGACTTGTCGATCCCGAAATGCTGTTTCTCAGTCCCCCCAAATGCGCCAATTTTGCTTATTGACGAACCATCCAAATGAAACTGGACTTCGTCACTAAGTTAATCCATTGCGCAAGCGCATATTAATTCTCATCATGCCTTGAGGCCATCCGTGCAGCTTGAACGTCCTAACGCGGACCGTTCAGATTTTATGACGATTTTATTTCATAACTTTACACACTTCCTAGGGGTAATATACGCAAAACGTAAATGTAACATGTTAATTAAATGTTTGTCTGAAATTGCTTTATACCGAGTTATCATCCATAATGTCAATTGTGGTAAGTATTACCTTATGGACCCGTACAGACTTTTGGCGTGCCGGCTCACCGTGCACCATTGTGAACATGTTCAGGGTTTAATGTGCGGTACGTACTTGTGTTGAATTTTGAATCCCTTCGCGTTGTTTCGGAGAAGAATTAATTTTGTGTTATTTTTGTTGCACTTTTTGTCTATTCTCTTTCTTAACTCGGAATTAAAGCAATTTCAGACACACCTTTATTTAACATTTTACATCTATTTTCATGCATACATTACACGCACGAGTTGTGTACAGTTACTCTTGAATCATCCTATATCTAGGGATAGACGACAAAAGTAATCCTCTACGTGCAGATGCAAACATATGTACGATCTCGTACGGATATTCTGATATACTACGAGGGTAGAAGCTGAATGGACAGAGAGACTACGTCCCTCGTGTGAGGATAAACTTGAAATTTGCGTCAGTCGAGGACCGTGTCGTGATGATTGAAGCGGTTACGGCAAACGCTCGTGAGATTTCTTAAACCCTGCTTCGAGGCCCCATCCGGCACGGATTTTGACCTTTCCATATCGCTTTATTTCAGTACCGGTTGACAGTCGTTGTCTGTCTTCCCTTTGGTTCACTTTCATACAAGGCTGCAGGACCACACAAATTTATGCAGTGATGTTTTTTTTCGCATGTTGCAGGTTCAGCTAGTATTTGTCGATCGAATATTGTCCACGAGTCAATGTGTGTGTTACAGGTAGGCTTAGGAATCACGTCTAGGGAAATTGGTGATGGCTCGCTTTGCGAAGTTTCCACTTTCCTAATGGAATACTGACGTTCCCTGGGAGTGTGAACTCGTAGTGGAAAGGTGATGTTCTCTGGAAGTGGGAAACATCCGGAGGTTAAGGACTCCATAGTTATTTCTGGATGCTTCGTACGGTCAGCTGTAGATACAGATATTGTCGATTGTGCAATCTTAATGTGATCAAGTACGACTCCATGTAGCAGCGATTGCGCGTTTCCCTACTCAGTTCCGTAACGTGCAATAAAACCTGCGCCGAGTTAGCTAGCTCCTGGAAGCTCTCAGATGGTTCAAAGGGCTCTCAGTACTAAGGGACCTAACTTCTGAGGTCATTAGTCTCCTGGAAACGAAAACGCGTGTGTTTCGAATTATTCTCTCGGGTATCACATGGTTTGCTAACTAATGTACGGGTGCTTAGCGAGGATCATGGAGACATTTAAATTACTCTGGCTATGTTACATTAAAGCGTCAATCACATTGACTGTCGGCTTATTCCACGAATGGGCGAGTGCGTAGTTGTGTTCTCATTTTGTGCGGCTCTGTCTGGTCTTCAATATTTAATCGCATTCTCGTATTTCGCGTACAATGGACACAGTGCTGAGGATTTACTTTAAGTCGCCGCCACGTACTAATGGGTTTGGCTTGAACTTCGTGTGTTGGTTGGTTGTAAATAACGACGTCCTTATGCCGGACGTGATGTGAATTTATTGTAAACGTGCTGCTTCCGTTATTATGCGCTCTTGCTTGTATTTTATTACATTGTTCTCTTGTGGTATACACGGAACAGCTGACGTGCGTTCGTTGTCTAGGTTGGGTCTTGTCATCAGCAGAGATGCCGATCTCTCGCACCTAAATCATACAGTTTGGTGGGATTTAATTCTTTTAGTGATGAATTAGCTTAGAGATTTGATTATCAGGGGTATTGCCCTATACTTGTGGTATTATGCCAGTGGTCAGGCTATTGCCTGTTTGGAGATAGAAATGTGTACTTTTGTATCCCGTCTGGAAGGCGGCGCGTGAGTCTGCTCCTGTAATTAGAAGGATAGGCCATGTGTAGGAAGCGAGTAGGAGCAGGTGAGGTCGAACTCTCGGTACTGCAATTAAATTGAAAGTGGTTTTACTACATCTCAACACAATAATAATGTGAATACATAATAACGTGATTACATAACTTGCACTGAGGAGCACGTAGGTGCGAAGCCTGATGTATGAAAGCTCACAGAAGTTACGCAGGCAAAATCTGTAGTGGCTCACCTACTATGAAAATGACACAATGTTGGTTGGTCGTCTGATCGGAATCAAATGGGCTGAATCTGGAGCGGCGCTCGTCGAGCTCCACAGCTGTGGTCGGCGTTGTTCGTCCGCTTTCGTAGTGCCAACCTACGAGAGCGCACCTACGTTGTGGCATCGTAGCTATCGATACAATACATTACTCCACGTTCAAATAGGTAGGTGATCTTTCTGCTATAATATTGATACGACATATACTCCCTTCTATTATCTGCAAATTTGCATTAAATTATGGCTAGACACCATTAAAATATGAGAGGGGCTATCCCCCTGTGGTTCTCTATTTTTCTGTAGTAGTTTCCCGCTGGCATACTGTATGTTAACCTAAGTTACGAGTAAGAATTAAAGTAGCTTAGGTTTGGCTTACGCTCTAATAGCATGTCAATACTGGTGCTGTCTGTGTACGTCAAGTGTCTGCTTCGCATGTGACTATGTCGTAGTCAATATGGTTCCGTAATGGTAGTGCCTTTCCCATTTAAATTTCATGAGGCCAGAAACTGTAAAGTCGTCATTAAATGATGACTCAGGAATTTGTTCAAGATTAACTTGTACTGGCGTATGCTTTTATTTCATGATTTCAAATGTTCTCAGCCAGTGGTTTTAGTTGGTGTGGGACCACGTTAGTTACCTAGACGTCTGTTCTTGCGTGTCAGGCTTCCATTGGTAGCGCATTGTCAGCTCTTGAGAGGGGTTCGCACCGTCGACGCTGACGACATCGCGCTGGTCGACATAGGTGCGTCATCTCAACTGGCACCTAGCTCACAACAACCACGTCGGGCGATCCAAATCGGCGTCGAATCGCAAGTTTGAAGGTCACTGGAAAAAAAAAAAGAGAAACATGGAAACCCAGGAATAAACAAATGTTTTGGTCCAACCACACTCTGTCGCTAACATCCCAGTGATCCATACAGCAACCACGTTGCCCTCGTACAACTATACTAAGTAACATATCGTAGTATTGTTTAGTGGGAATATTATTGCAGTACAACCTTCAGAATATATTATAATTTTAAAAAATCTTAGCTTTTCGGTACTGAAGGCATTCTCTGACATTTCTGTTTCTTCCACTACTATCTGTTCGTACATTTTGAAAAATGGTCTTTTATATTTATCAGCAATGGTCGCGTGTGTAGTTACGTGGGTAGTACTACATGTCCTTGTGAATGCTGGTGGAAACTCAGAGAGATCAAGCACGAGTAAACGACAGGTATCGGACCAGATTTGTGGACTGATTAAGAACTTCTTAGGGGCTAGAACCCAACATGTCATTCCTCACCAGCATGAAACGGTGTAAAAGAAATTTGTGGACTTCTCAAAGGAGGTTTTAAAAGACCGTCGCTATTTACAGCATGTTCTAACAATCTGTTGGACAACGTCGTGAGCTGCTTGAGGCTGTTCACGGAATATGCAGTTGGTTACAGGGAGGTTGCAACCACAGAACACTGTGGCGAAATGCAGGAAAACCTACAGACCAACGATGACTGTCGCATGGACTTGCTGTTAAACCTTATCGTAAATAAATATCACATATTTCGCAGATATATGTGGGCGACGAGATCCATTACTATTCTATTACATAGCTGTCGATCACCCGAAACCGAATGAAATCGCGAAAGCTATTATTGGCACAGTTAGATCCACTCCCACACGCTGGCTACCAGTACTGGCGAACGTCTGTCTGGCTTACCTTCGTTGAATGGCGGCTCTCCACAACCCTTGTTAGCAAATCTGTAAACATGAGTCAGTCCCTTTTCAGGTAGATTTACCCTCACTGCCTAGGAAATGATTGAAATCCAGAAGAGCAGCACACGTAGAAGGAGTCCTAATGCTCTCCGCTGTGTTCAACCGGGACGCTGAATGAAAAAGTGAGTGGCCAGGTGTGAAGACCAGGGACCACTGACTTACTGATACCTCGATTGTTAAAGTTACAGGCCTTCATCATCCTAGGGAAGTGTACGTAGAGCTCAGTGATTCCAGACAGTAGAAGGTATGTGTGCAACATGCACAAAATGGGGCTTTTACACTGACACTAGGAGTAACTGCGGTCATATCGCAGATGAATGTTAAAAGGTAATACACTAAATGAAATGTTAATAACTCACAGTTAGTTTGGTACATTAACACATGGTGCGTCGCGTCTCTGAATGAAAACATAAAGAAAATTATCTGTTTATTCGGAATATTGCCACTTGAATTATTTTTGAATCCTGAACTCGTGAGCGATACACCTTCTCTGATTTCCAGGGGCGGCATTTTCGAGAAAAGCGCGAGCACACTAGCAAGTAGCAGCTGAGTCGCGTCACAGCCGCGGTTGGCAGCAGTAGCTGAGGAGTCCTGGATCGTGGCAGAATGAGGAGCTGGTATAGCGGATGTGCCGCACAGAAATTTCTATCTGAGATGGCTCAAGGCGTGCTACCTGATGATTAATGGTGATTTTTAATATGGTTGCATAAATAGACAACACTTGAGAAAATGGTAACTTATTTTGAGCCCGTCATCCGCAAGCGCGAGTTCAGTGGTTGTGGCTGTGCAAGGATTTCATTGTGTCCTAGTATATCTACGTATTGCTACTTAGGGAGAACTATCAATCATGTTTTCAGTTTTACAGTTAGCCCTCCCCCATTTAGATAAGTTAAACAGTATTGTGTTAGGAATTCAGCAAAATATTTTATAGGCGCAGACATAATCGCGTACGACAGTACGGAGTGAGAGAATGCCGATTGCTCGTATTTTAGGAGTTCACTTCTGTGTCATTAAATGATTGCAAAGTACTTTGTTTCATCATTTATAAGTATTTCAGAAAACGTATTACCACTGTTAAAAACCATATGTTCGGTAAATTTTGCATTGTAACCCTTTTCACTTTTGCTTTCACAATAGTAAATAATTTTGATAACAGAATCAAAAAGTAGTCTGCCAAGACACCATCTTACAAGAAATAACAATAATAGAGAAATAAATAATCATTGATGACAGAATATGAGGAACACTTTTCACTTACTGAAATTTCACGTGAATTCAAGAGATGTCACAGGCCACATTCAACTTACGTAGTAACTAGTCGGTCTGAGTATTCTTGTGAGTCATTCTATTACGCAATCTAATTTACTGTCAGATACATTTCGAATTAATTATAATCATATTTCTGAAAAGTAATTTACGTAAATAGGTTTATATTCGAAAATAGGGTACCTACTCCGATTCTGGATCTGAATTTGTCAGATTCTCCCCTTGAAATTCAGATACACGCAGTTTCTGCATACAACTCCCAACGATTGAGATAACTTTCAGGTGCCCTAATAGATGATTCCCTGGTGTCATTAAGAGTCTACGTGAGGCAATCGACAAGGCATTCCGTTGGATTGAGCCTTCCGACGTCCGTGTGTACTCTGAGCCGTTCAATATGTGTATAGTATTAAGAGGTGTGCATATGTATTTCTAACTTAAATATTATAACAATTTGCTTCAGTAACTGATGGATATGATATTAATAATAATGATAATAATAATGAAAGTAATAATAGAAGTAATAATTATAACGGAAAACATAAAAAACTACAAAATACCTAGGATTAACGATCAGGAACGACATTAATTGCAATGACCCCATAAACCAATTGTAGGAAAAGCAGGTGTTGATGGGTAACTAAAGAAAGTGAAAGGAATTTAATCCATGTACGAAATCAGTGGTATGTAAAAACCCTCTGAACGGAGCCCTCAATATTGTTTGTTGATCTGGTGGCTTTGCCAGGGTGGCTTAATGGAAGAGCTAAAGATGTTTAATCGAAGATCGAAAAGTTTCGTCACGAAATAGTCTAGTACGCGCGAAAACGACATGGACATGGACATACAGTCTTCTGTGGAACACGCAACAAAAGTGGTGTTATTCGGGGTGTTACAAAAAGGTAGGGCCAAACTTTCAGGAAACATTCCTCAGACACAAATAAAGGAAAGATGTTATGTGGACATGTGTCCGGAAACGCATAATTTCCATGTTAGAGCTCATTTTAGTGTCGTCAGTATGTACTGTACTTCCTCGATTCACCGCCATGATTTCATACGGGATACTCTACCTTTGCTGCTAGAACATGTGCCTTTACAAGTACGACACATGTGGTTCATTCACGATGGAGCTCCTGCACATTTCAGTCGAAGTGTTCGTACGCTTCGGAGCAACAGATTCGGTGACCGATGGATTGGTAGAGGCGGACCAATTCCATAGCCTCCACGCTCTCCTGACCTCAACCCTCTTGACTTTCATTTATGGGGGCATTTGAAAGCTCCTGTCTACGCAACTCGGTACCAAATGTAGAGACTCTTCGTGTTCGTATTGTGGACGGTTGTGATACAATACGCCATTCTCCAGGACTGCATCAGCGCATCAGGGATTCCATGCGACGGAGGGTGGATGCATGTATCCTCGCTAACGGAGGACATTTTGAACATTTCCCGTAACAAAGTGTTTGAAGTCACGCTGGTAATTTCTGTGTGTTTCCATTCCATAATTAATGTGATTTGAAGAGAAGTAATAAAATGAGCTCTAACATGGAAAGTAAGCGTTTCCGGACACATGTCCACATAACATATTTTCTTTCTTTGTGTGTGAGGAATGTTTCCTGTAAGTTTCGCTGTACCTTTTTGTAACACCCTGTATATCACGGACTTGTTTATTCTTAATATTCCGAAAGCGCGCTCTCCAACAAGACTTGGGCAACGTATTGCTTCCCCATGAACGTCTCGCGACATGACTACGATAAGAAACATCTCATACAGAAATTAGCAGGCAGTCGTGTTCCCCACACAAATCCTGAATGTACCACGGAAAGGGGGAAATGTCACTCGTAGCGGAAGTACCGGCCGCTAGGGTATTCATCATTTATGTTTACTACATTAGTGTTCACCAACACTGATGTGGACTCAGTGTGTGACAGTTCATAAGATTTTAGGAAACATATTCAGCGATCTTACTAGTAGTTAAAATTAAAATTTAAAACAGTGTTGATAGCAATCTTGTCCAAAAAAGGCATTTATGGAGTGAGTGACGGGTTTCGACTCCAGAAAGAGCCATCTTCAGACCCCGGAGCGGTGGATGGACACTGCTAGGTGATTTCCGTCGACCTGCTCCAGTTACGCGAGCGTCGGGGGTCGACGGAAATCATCTAGCAGTGTCCATCCACCGCTCCGGGGTCTGATGATGACTCTTTCTGGAGTCTAAACCAGTCACTCACCACAACAAAAAATATTTTAACAAGATTGCGATCAAGATAGTTTTAAATTTTAATTTGTGACAGTTTCGCCTGATGGGTCACACATGTAACTCCCACGGATGAGGCTATTATATCGGTGTTCCGGAGGGTCATGCTGTTGAAACTATTAAGAACTTTGGTGTTTTAACGTCATTACATTTAAATTGGTGACGGTGCACTTAGAAAATACGCCACCTATGGGACAATAGTATTGCAAGGCGGTGTACCGGAATGCGGATGTCAGTAAGTTGGTCTGCCCCATCGCCTGCATGTCTTTAATACAGCCGACGTTTGCTCAAGCAGATGGCACAGACCCCCAGGAGGAATGCTCAATGTTCAGGGATATGGCATGAACGACCACTCGAAGCAAAAATTCTACCAAATATGGACTCTAAATTTTACACTCCTGGAAATGGAAAAAAGAACACATTGACACCCGTGTGTCAGACCCACCATACTTGCTCCGGACACTGCGAGAGGGCTGTACAAGCAATGATCACACGCACGGCACAGCGGACACACCAGGAACCGCGGTGTTGGCCGTCGAATGGCGCTAGCTGCGCAGCATTTGTGCACCGCCGCCGTCAGTGTCAGCCAGTTTGCCGTGGCATACGGAGCTCCATCGCAGTCTTTAACACTGGTAGCATGCCGCGACAGCGTGGACGTGAACCGTATGTGCAGTTGACGGACTTTGAGCGAGGGCGTATAGTGGGCATGCGGGAGGCCGGGTGGACGTACCGCCGAATTGCTCAACACGTGGGGCGTGAGGTCTCCACAGTACATCGATGTTGTCGCCAGTGGTCGGCGGAAGGTGCACGTGCCCGTCGACCTGGGACCGGACCGCAGCGGCGCACGGATGCACGCCAAGACCGTAGGATCCTACGCAGTGCCGTAGGGGACCGCACCGCCACTTCCCAGCAAATTAGGGACACTGTTGCTCCTGGGGTATCGGCGAGGACCATTCGCAACCGTCTCCATGAAGCTGGGCTACGGTCCCGCACACCGTTAGGCCGTCTTCCGCTCACGCCCCAACATCGTGCAGCCCGCCACCAGTGGTGTCGCGACAGGCGTGAATGGAGGGACGAATGGAGACGTGTCGTCTTCAGCGATGAGAGTCGCTTCTGCCTTGGTGCCAATGATGGTCGTATGCGTGTTTGGCGCCGTGCAGGTGAGCGCCACAATCAGGACTGCATACGACCGAGGCACACAGGGCCAACACCCGGCATCATGGTGTGGGGAGCGATCTCCTACACTGGCCGTACACCACTGGTGATCGTCGAGGGGACACTGAATAGTGCACGGTACATCCAAACCGTCATCGAACCCATCGTTCTACCATTCCTAGACCGGCAAGGGAACTTGCTGTTCCAACGGGAAAATGCACGTCCGCATGTATCCCGTGCCACCCAACGTGCTCTAGAAGGTGTAAGTCAACTACCCTGGCCAGCAAGATCTCCGGATCTGTCCCCCATTGAGCATGTTTGGGACTGGATGAAGCGTCGTCTCACGCGGTCTGCACGTCCAGCACGAACGCTGGTCCAACTGAGGCGCCAGGTGGAAATGGCATGGCAAGCCGTTCCACAGGACTACATCCAGCATCTCTACGATCGTCTCCATGGGAGAATAGCAGCCTGCACTGCTGCGAAAGGTGGATATACACTGTACTAGTGCCGACATTGTGCATGCTCTGTTGCCTGTGTCTATGTGCCTGTGGTTCTGTCAGTGTGATCATGTGATGTATCTGACCCCAGGAATGTGTCAATAAAGTTTCCCCTTCCTGGGACAATGAATTCACGGTGTTCTTATTTCAATTTCCAGGAGTGTATATCTTTAGACCAATGATCTCTTCTTTATCTTCGATACTGTGAAAAAAACCTCTCCTTCTGCAATTTCCTTTCTTCCCACATTT
The DNA here is from genome assembly GCF_023864345.2 of Schistocerca serialis cubense. NCBI lineage: Eukaryota > Metazoa > Arthropoda > Insecta > Orthoptera > Acrididae > Schistocerca > Schistocerca serialis. Next base: position 71,323,952 of record NC_064645.1, read on the forward strand.
TGGAGGGAGGTAACATGGATGAAAACAAGAAAAATTAGTAAACCTAGGCTCTAAAATGTTTACCTGAAGATGAATGAGCAGGTATGTAGTAGACGAAATGTGTTTCGCAGTAGCGAACATCAACCAGTGTTTGTAGCTCCAAGGTATGCACTTTAGAAACCATGTTCACTAGACGTATTTTTGTTTTGTTTTGACCCACACTGCCGCCTCGAAAAATATGGAAAGCAGACGACTAGCAGTGGAAGAGATTTGCTTCAGAGCGCAGAAGGCGTAGAATTGTTCATAGTTCTTCAGGTATGTACTTTAAAGCACATGTTAATAACATATTTTGTTTCAAACAATCGTTCGTGTCATATCTCTAAGTATTAAGCACTGAAAGGACCTACTAGAGCACTCTTATATGAGGCGCCAGGATAATATAAGAATATTTATAAATTAAAATCAAACTAGTATACTATAAACGATGACTGTCTCCGATAGGCTCGATAACGCGGATTGCTGAGTGCGAGCGACCGCAGAGCCAAATATACTACTTTGCTGGAGTAAGAGAGCGCTGGGCGCACAGTAGTTGGTAGCATGCTGTGAGGGAAAGACGATGGAGTTGGCAGTTTTTGTGGTGTGCTGTGTGAAGCCACCCAGTGTTAGTTTAATGTAGGTGTGTCAATTTGGTGATCTTGGAAGCAGAAGTGTTCGTGCAAGGTAGAGATACTAAAAAATTATTATTTCTGTTTTTTTCCAGCGCGTTAGTATAGATGAGTTTGCTGATAATTTGTAATGGTTGAATAACCCCTGAATGTACGTAAACCGTTTAGATAAAAAGGCTAGTTAGATATTTCACTTTGTAATGCTTCTAAGATTTGTTAACAGAGCTATACGTAATATGATCATATGCATTTACACTGGTTTAATAAACTTAGATAATACTTGCTGTTTAAATTTCATTGTTTGTGAATCAGTTGTGAGTAATATAACTTCAGTTATCATATGTTTTTGAGAAGCCAAAATTAACTTCCAATATAATTTTGCTAAAACAAATCACAGTTAGTAATTCACCGTCATCAGTACCGCCTCCCTGTCCAGGTCATATATTTTTTAATTGTTTTATATGTTTTCATTTATCATCCAAAAGAATTTCGTGTGGATTGCAAGTATTATGGCGACCATTGCACACTGTTGAGTCTGTAGTTAGCATATTTATATTTTTAGTGAGCGATCAGAATATATAATGTTCCACCGTTGCTGCTTTAGAGGTAAGACAATATGAATATTTGTATGCACTCGCCATCACGCAGTGTATTTCATACAAAGCAGAATCCCTTTACTAAGTAGCCAAACGTTCTCTTTCATAAAAGAACGTTACACAGTAGCTCCTCAGACACACAGCGTCAAGGCAGGATGAGAAACGTTGTTTATAGGACTGTGCTTAGCTAGGATGATGTAATACGAGATGCGTTCAAAAGTAACATATTTTTCTTGTGAAAAGATTTTTTTTTTTTCGGGATTACAATATCCCACACAATATTCCACACTCTTTTGACCACGAAATCCAATTTTGGAACATAATGTCCGTTCAGTATGACCGTCTCACCCCAACCTACTGGAAGAGCTTTAATGCGCGCATGGTAGCATTCTTGAGGTCGGCGTTAGAGCAACGTCTTGCTGCATCATTAACCTCACCACCACCCACGCACTGCTTTCCCAGGAGTGCATACTTAATTCGGCCAAACAGATGGAAGGAGGGAGATCCACGCTGTTGGATGGATAACGAAAAACAGTCCAATTAGGTTTTGTGAGCTCCTCTATGGCGCGCATACTTGTGTGAGGCCTCGTGTCGTTACGAAGAAGGAGAAGTTCATTTGCTTTTTGTGGTACCGAACACGCTGAAATCGTTTCTTTTTATTTGCGCCGTGCTGCGGTTCCCTTTGTGCAGAGAGTAGGTTTCTGCCAGACTGTACCGTTTAGTTGGTATGGTTGCGTTGTTTGTCTTCTTCTCGCGTTCACTGGCGCCACTCGGTTTCGTAAGCGTTGTCTGTCCGCTAGTGGCAGCAGCGGCGCTTACCGATATGTAGCTCTGCTGCCCTATCTTTGGGGTAACCTCGTGCTTGCTCCCTGTGGTGTGAGTGTGCAGTTCGGTGGGGGACGCGAGAGCAGCGAGGTCTTCGCAGAGTGCCAACACGCCGGGTCCGCTGATGGCGTGTATGGACTGCCGGATCGAAGGGCAGTGGTCTCGAGGGTGCACGACCTCGTCAAAATCGGATCCTATATGTTTTAAAGCATTGCAATTCGCGTAGAGAAACTTCCACCATTGTGAAATCTCGCGATTCTCCAGTGACTTGGGTTCGTGTTGCTGCTCGTAGTGTCACCGAGGCGAGAAGCAGCGAGTGGAGTACCTGGTGAAGGCGGATCTGATTAGCCTTCCTGAGCTTCTAGTCACTATTTACTATTTTCAGCTTTTTACATTCTTAAGTTGAACAAGCATTATTTTTCTGTCTTGTAGCCGCTAACGCCCCAGTTACCTGCCCTGCGGGTAGTCTATGTAATGGAAGTGTACATTTCCTCGCCTTGCCGCCGCTGTCCGGTGAGGTGTGTAAGTTTGACAGCTTCGTGATTGTAGGTTGGGCGTCGTTCTTCTACCTAAGTGGTAGTCATTCCTTCTTGTTCCGGGCGGTCTAAGCACAGTGTCCTGCGGGCAGATCCCAAACCACCGGTTCCGGCTTTGGCGTCATTTTACATCCTGCATTTGTTTTGTTGGGTGTCAGGCAGACTCACCAAGATTATGATTAGCGCTCGTTAGACTGCCACTAGTCTGAATTAGCATCTTGTGAGCTCATTGCAACTCTTGGCTGCCTCTCTCTTCGCTCGCAAAAGTGTTTTCTGTGTGACCTACTCAGAAGTAGATTCCTGGACCACCGTCTGTCACTGGCCCTTGTGTTTTAATTTATTATTGTATTATTAAGTTACCATCATTTGTCTCATCTGTTTGGTGATCTTTTGTCTTTTTTATTTAAGTATCTTTTTCTATGCCATTCGCCACTTGACAGTATGTTTGTTAAATATTTTTATAATTGCCATTTTGACGTTAAAGGTCTTTATTCGTGATTGCGCTCGCTTGTCTAAAAATTCTGATTGCGAACACCTTGGGTTGTTTTCAGAAATTATTTGCTGTCTTTATTTTATGTATGCTTGCTAAATTTTTTAATATTTGACATTTTGGGCCTTTCTGCCGTAATTGTGGTTACTTGCCTTAAAATTGGGATGGCGACCACATTGGCTTGTCTTCGATAATATTGGCTATCTGTATTTTATGTATTTGTTAAATTTTAAATAATTGCCAGTTTTCGCGTTAAAAGTAATCAGCCGAAATAGTGCTCATGTGCCTTAAAAGTAAAGCTGTAACGTCACTGGCTACTTTTCAAAAAATTATTTGTTAAAGTAAATGAGTGAAATTGCAAAGCAAACCAATAGTTATTGATTCGGATCCCGTCCACAATCGTAACCCAAACTTGCCTCCCTTAATTACCAGGTTTCATATTTTTCTGCGGTTACCACAATGCACTTCAGAGTTTATCTTTGCCCCACGAGGGAGCTCATCGAAGCGAATAACCCCTTCAGAGGTCCAGAAGAGTGTCGCGACGACTTTACCGGCTGAGCGAGCGGCTTCGTGCGCTTTCTTCGGAGGAGAGTTGCTGTTGCCCCACTCCGTGGATTGCTGATTTGTTTGAGTTTCTAAGTGATGAACTCATGTTTGATCGCGTCTGACGGTGTTCGATAATGTCACCATCAGCCTAGTGAGGCCCAAGAAATGCCCCACAGATTATCGTTCGTTGCTCTTTATGGTCTTCCGTTAGACTGCAAGGTACCCAGCGGGCGGAAACTAAGTACCCCAACTGGAGATCGAGAGTGTCAGCACTGCCAAAAGAGACGCCCAGTTAAGGAGCGACGAGATCGGTGGTGTTCTGTCAAGCACGTCGAATGAGAGTGACAGGACGTTCAAACACTCCAGGACTCACAGCTGTGTGAGGTCGGCCGGCATGCGGCAGATCGCACTGGCTTGTGCGTCTTTGTTGCGACGGTGACAGACACCTCGCGCAACGAGTTATCGTGTTTTCGTTTTTCGCGAGGACTTCAAAGTCGTTCTGCAACCACCTATGAATATCTGTGATGCTCTGGTTTTCCTCCAAAAGAAACTCAGTGACAGATGGTTCAAATGGCTCTGAGCACTAAGGGACTTAACTGCTAAGGTCATCAGTCCCTTAGAACTTAGAACTACTTAAACCTAACTAACCTAAGGACATCACACACATCCATACCGGAGGCAGGATTCGAACCTGCGACCGTAGCGGTCGCGCGGTTCCAGACTGTAGCGCCTAGAATCGCTCGGCCACACCGGCCGGCCTCAGTGACAGATCTCTACTTGGAACGCACAGCAGTTGTAGATGACATTCTGCAAGCCATGTATCGCACCAGCACCCATCGGAACTTCATGAAATTATAGGAGCGGAAGCGGAAATATTCCAGGATGTCCCAGAACAATTTCCGGATTTTTTTCAACCGAAACTGGCCAATACAAAAATGTGTTGCACTACTTATTGAACACCACTCGTACTATTTCTCCCGTCAGCGTACAAACGACCTGCAACAATTTATCTGCAACTCTTATGAATCTATCTGACAGCAGGTGACTTCCACAGAGAGCGCTATGTTCCTACATATCCATATCTGCTACAGACTAACTCCTTGTGCGGTTCATATAATGCGTGCCCTCTAACGCTGTAACATGTAAGACGTTAAGAGACGGAAGTAAAGTGTATCTTTTGCGAACAGAATGCATTCTAGTATGTTTCTTGTTATGTGAGAGTCAGAAGATAAGCAATGATTGTCGAAACGTATCAGCTGTTAACATATCAAATCGATCGTACCTGGATATGAACTTGTTACAAAAGTAACGATGCCATGTGCAACATTTGTTCGTTGGAATATTTAATCGTGTCTGAATGCCAATAATCAAATTCCTTTGCAAACCCTCACAATTTTTTCTTTATTGTCATTTTAACACCTTATACAACGTAGGCCGTTAGCGGCAATACTACGCCGCTCTTCGGCCACAGATATTACAAGAGAACGTAGGAAGACATAGAAAAACAAAACAAAATGATGGACAAAAAGCAGTAGACACACAAAGTAAAAAACATGGAACCTTTCATAGGAGTAGTAAAATAAAATTAAAAAAAAAATACGTTCAGAACTGGTAGACGAACATAGGCGACTGAAATGACACACGTGAACGATGGAGCGTGAGCGGTGAAACAATAAGGCACAAAGACGATGACACACACAAAAAAAAGAACTATGGCGATGATCTCCGGCACACGAATGTTCACTGTTCGTGAACGAGTCCGGCGACCTGCCAAAGGGGAAAAGGTGGGAGAGGAGGGAGAGGGGAGGATGTAGATGCCAGTGGCAGAGGAGAGGGAGGGGGAGGAAAGAAGGTAGGGGGTAGGGGAAGCCCGGGGGAGAGGAAGGAGGGAGGAAGGGAGGAGGGAGAGAAGGAAGAGAGGGTAGCCCTTGGGAAAAGACACAGGGGGTGGAAGGGGAGGATCAATGTTGGTTGGAGGGGTAGATGGAAGTGATGAGGGCATCATCATCGAGGGGGAGTTGGCGGAAGCTACCTTGGGCAGGGGTATGGAGAGTGGAGAGATGAAGATCAGGTGGGATGTGGGAATACAGGCGCGGCAGTGGACAAGGGTGGGAGAGACAAGCGAGTGAGGGGAATCAAGTTTGAGGGACGTGTAGAGGATTCGTATCCGTTTGAGGAAAATGAAGAGGTGCGGGAACGGAATGAGGTCATATAGGATCCGCGTTCGGGAGGGGAGCCCTCACAATGCTTGAAATACGTGTTGCAGTACATTACACATCCTACAGGCACAAACGATAGAGGTTCGTGAAATTATTATAGAGGATCTGTGGGAAGAGTATTAAGTATACGGCCTTCACACTGTGATGTAATGTGCTATGTTCTTCATGGTATTTGACGAGCGGGACAACTGATAAAGTGACAGTAGTGCCATTGTCTATGGAATGATGCCTGTCATTACCGCAAAGGTCGTTTTCAGCTTCGGAATTCCAACAAAGGACATATTTCTTTATGAATGACCATAATTGAAGGAAATATTTTCACCAAGTACCAACCAAAATTTGTTTGCTTACAAACCAGCTTCGAAATGTTGCAGTTTCATTCTTAGTGCAGTATTTAATTTCATTAATATATGAATGTAGCAACGCTAAGTTAAATTGTCTTCAAAGATGAACAGCAAACCTACGTATAAAAGATACAGATGGTGATGGAGTACACCTTACTTGTGCTAGATTGCTCGTATAAACGGGCATAATGTTTTAATAATCAAAAATCCCCTATTATTACTTTAGTAATATATTCTTGTAGATGCAGAATTAATGTCACGTGGTTTCTTTTTTCAGTGCTGCCAATGAATGTTTTGCCACGGCGTCGGTACAAACTAAAATTAATTAAACGATTTCTTGCAATGAAATTATAGCTGAAGATCTATAGATGGCTTCCAATGAAACCAGATCAACCCAAATCTCAACTGCTTTTTCTAAATTCCTGGAACCTCACGGGGTTTTACATACACCAAGAAGAACAGCATACCCAAAAATTGGGCAATTATCGCGAAACTAATAAATATTCCGAAACCGAAACTGGATAAGGCATGTAAAAGAACTGCCAAGAAACAAGTAGACGCCAGGAGAGCGTGTTTGGAACACCATCCTCACTATGCAGGTCACTGGAACATAAATGAACACAAGAACTTCGGAGAGCAATAAGCGCTAGCGCTGTCGGGTCAGTTTGGATTTAGTGGTTGCCAGTTCTATTCAAATTGTTCTTCCGTATCTTAGAATAAAAAATGCTAAGTACAACTTCGGAAGTATACGAATAATCAACCATCTATATACCTGAAGTAGAACAAGCTGCTTAGGGTCGATCTTAGTGTCACAGTCGTTTTAGATGTCACGGAGAATTGTAAATAGCGCTGGAACGTAAATTCATCCCGGAACGCCTTCTTCATTCAAAAGCCAACAAAGGACAACGCAGGTTTTGATTTTTTCCGTCGTGAATGGACGTGACTCATCCGATTCGTAAAATCGCAATGGAGATTTGGGAATGCTTTGCGAAAAAGGGGTTGTGAAACACTGACACTTTTGCTTGTGACTGTATTGCGTAAAAACAAACAGGAAAGGCCCGTGTACACGATAAAGCAGTTTGTCTAACTGCACTATGTTTGCCAAATATCTGATCGTGTAATATGCCATTTGAAATTTTCGTCAAACATACAGCGTGTCAGAGGTGCTTGACAGATATTTTGACTCATGGAAAATTCGACAAGACGGCGGATGTCGTCTGTGTTGATGTTTCGCTACATATATGTAGTGGGTAGGAGTTTTATTTCAATTTATCTCACTGCATCGTGAGTTTTCACTAATATGGAAACTACACTACAATGAGGGGTAAAAATAAAATGGCACTTGCAGTTACCAAAATGATATTGCTGTCGTATCTTCCCCAGCCGTATATTACGCAGGAAGAGGTTAAGAAGAAAATCAATATACTACGCTCAGCACACAAGCGGGAGTGCAATGAAAAAATGCAATGTTCCTCTTCTTTACGGACGATGTAGGCTGTTGGTTCCGACGTTATGGTACTTAAATGAACTGTCATTAGAGGACTAAGTGCAATTGAATAAATTATGTCATACTTTTGCTGCCTTTTTCAATGTGAGGGCGAAGTAACGTAGTTATTAAAACACTGATTGCCCTTTCACAGAAAGTTGATGGTGTGTTTCCGAGTGTAACTTTTCCTTTAAGAGGTTCCATGTCTATTGTTTTTCTCTCATTTTAACCCACTCCTGGACCAGAATCTCTTTTCCTCTTCCTTTTTTAAGCAAAGCGCCAGAGTCAGTGTTAGATACCTTTTTTCTGTATTTGTAGCCTTTCCCATTAGTGTCAATCTACATGAACAGCGTGTCCTTCAAAGGTGAAGCAAATAACAAGAAACTTTTTTGGTACATCTACTGTCTTGATTGACAAATCAGTGCATAGATCGTTTGATCGTTTACGATGGTCTTAAGATATAATGCGGAAAACTGAACACTCCAAGCATCTAAAGTTTGTCGGATAGACTTGCAGGAAGGGGCACCGACTGCTGCCAACTTGTTGAAAAAATATGAACAATATTCTATAAATGCACTGTGTACGCATATGTGTATGCTATGAAGTGCCATAAGATAGTAATAATAATAATAATAATAATAATAATAATAATAATAATAATAACAATTCAGTGTTCCGTTCGTGAGTTGAATGTGAAGGACATGAGAGGGTCAGGAAGAAATTACTCTAGTTCACTACCCATCCTCCACCACATTTCATACGGCGGGTTACAGAGAACAGATGCAGATTTAGACGTCATTTAGACGTCCAGTGCAATTAAGCGACGCAGCTGAGTCAAGCAGAAAATTTCTAACCCAAAGATATTCCCAGATGCTAGCATAAGAACCACTAATTCGGTTTTGGAACTTTTGGTAAGTACAAACTTTGAGGTGTCAGAGAAATTACGTCTCGCCCTTGTTATTGACTCTGACGAATTTCAACAGGTGGGTGCTGTAGCAGGTAACAGGAGAAGACCAAGAGTTTGAAAGCACAGAGGTGCGAAGCTAAATTATACAGTTACCAGAACTTTAATAACTGTAAATACGACGTTAATGAATGTCCCTCAAAGTTAGTTATCTAATAGTAATGAAAAACGATTAAGACTTTCAAACAGGGACTGACACTTCATTATAGTGTGTTGCTCACATTTCTAACGTTCGCGAATATTAAATACCGTAGAAGAACATGTCATTTAGCTAAGACGTTGATCTTGTGATCCTATTTTCACAATGCTATTATCTTCACAAAGTGAAGAAAGTGACAACTGTGCGACTATGATGAAATACGTCACGATTTATTAATTGCGTGACTTGTTAGGCCGTCGTGTAATAAAGGCTGATAGCTTTAATCTTACAGGATGTCTGATTCTGTCTTCGCCGTATGTAGTTAGCAATCATAGTGTTGAATACCGGACTTCCCAGATGTCTGAAGCAGGGAGAATGTCTCTTTATCTGAAAACTTACCTTTTTATAGATTACTTTCAGATCAACTTGAACATCTAAGTGTTAAGACAGTACGTCACATGCGCTGAAGAGAGCTTGGATTGGCAGCTAATCGCCTTCATGAACCGATGTAGTGTACTCCAATAAATAGACTGAAAGATCGTTATTACTTAACACGATTACAGAAAAATTACTTGAACCAGTCGAGGGAAATGGATCGACAACTCAAAGTAACAGCAGGGAAAACAGATGCTAAGCTGTTTTATTGGAAAAATCTCAAGAGACAGCTTGCGGAAACCTTTTCGATCGATACTTGAGTACCGCCTTCCAGGTGGGACCATTACGAGATAGATTTGGTTGTGGAAATAGATAAATAACCAAAACAGATCCAGACCTCAATGAACCTGTGAAATCTGTCACTAGAGGCTTAGTACCGTTTTTTGAGTGGTCCATGAATGGCAACATATGGTCTCCAAGCACGCGGACATAACCATTTACAGTCAATGACCAGTTCAGTTGGAAAGAAGGACACAGCTTTCCCATGTAAACACAGCCGAGTCCATTGTGGAATCACCACCAGCTAGCACAGGCCTCGTAGACAACTTGGCCCCATGACTTCGAGAGGTCTGCTCAACATTAGAACCCTACCATTGGCTCTTAGCGACTGAAATCGGGCCTCATATGATCAGACCATGTTTTTCCTGTCGTCTAGGGTCCAAAAGATATGGTCACGAGCCTTGGAGTGGTGGTGCAGGCGATGTCGTGCTGTTAGCAGAGGCACTCGCGTCGATCGTTTGCCGCCATAGCCCATTCAAGTCAAATTCTCACCATTCGCTCCACTGTCGTATCAGGCACGTTCACCATGGTTCCCACACAGGTCTCTGTGGATATTTCACGCAGTGTTGCTTGTCTGTTAGCCCTGACTGCTCTAGACAGACGTTGCTACTCTCTGTCGTTCACTGAAGGCTGTCTACAGCTGCGTTGTCCGCAGTGAGAGTTAATGCCTGAAATCTGATATTCTCGGCGTACTCTAGACTTCGTGGCTCTCATTTACGAAATGGAATGTCCAACACATCTAGCTCCAGTTACCATCCCGCGTTCAAAGACTGTTGATTCCTGTCGTTCAGCCAGAACCAGGTGGGAAACGTTTTCACGTGGATCACGTGACTTATATGAGAACTCTGCCGGTCCACTGCCCTTTTATATCTTGTGTATGCAGTATCAGCGCCATATGTATATCGCTATCCCATGACGTAAATCACCTTAGCGTATAGTTTCTGGAAGATGGTGCTGATCACATCAAGATATAGACTTACTGGAAAAGGAAAGGACGTTTTACCACAAACATTTAATCTACAGTTGAAACATGGCTGATAGTGCTTAGAGAAACGGTAGTTGTGGAGCACCTCCTCGACTTCTGCAAGACCGGGCGAGCTCAGTCTAGTGCCTCATCAAAATGAAGCAAGATGAGTTCACCAGAGAAAATTCCGGTGAGTCACTTAAAAGATCAGACTGGTCGTTTTGGAACCCTTGACATTGTACAAAGGTCGTACCAGCCGGCCATGCGACTAACCATTGCTCACGAAAGTCGTAGCAAGTCAACGGTGCTTACATCGAAGTCCATTATATGGAATCGGCGCAGTAAGGAAGCCGACCTCCATGTGACTAAGTGGTAGTGAGTAGCTGTCGTGTTTGGACGTGCCCCTTAACAACACAATGAATGAAGCTCCTCCATTTCTTGGTACATCATGTCGATTTGTCCAACATATTCACAGGAAAAGATGTGCCACTCGTAGCCATGTAGCACAGTGTAATATCAGCAGTGAGGAAAGCATAGTCGACAGCTACCAGAGGCGAGTATAACTCCTTGTTAATGTCTGTCGACTTCCAGTTCTACAGAAATTGGTGCTATCAGTGAAAACAGGGCCGTCCCACTCAATTCTTGAGTCAACATAGCGAAGCAACAAAATGCAAGGTTCATTTGGAGCGGTGTGACTATAAGCGGCCGCTGAAGCTGAATGTCTTCACTGGACCAAACGACACACAGTGAGAAAAATAGCTGAATGCAGATGTTTTATGTGGTCTGCCAAGTTGGAATTTCATGTCTTTCCAAATGCTGTTAACGCATTGAATGCAACAAGATTTACTTAGGAGTTTAATTCGAAATGTGTGGGTGATGTAGCAGAGACCCGAAGTGGTTCTATGTCTATTAATTTTTTTCTCGCACCACATGGACACTTATTGAGGTTGAAGTGAACGTGAACCGGAACACATACTTCAACATTTTCAGTGATGAAGTGTTACCCTTTCGCGCATATGTTCATGAAGTATGTACTATGGTCATATCGGTAATCAACGATCACATCAGCTGCCTTGAGGTGGCTGCACGCATTTGTATCTCATATGACATACTCTCAAGCACGAAATAATACTTTGACTTGCGCCTTAAATGACCCGATTTCGTACCCACCCGCCGTCTAGTGGTAGCGTCTTTGATACGATATCAAAATGTCTTCCGTCCCGCAGTTGAACCCCGCCTTTTCTTAAACTTCGAATAAAAATCATCAGTGAAGGCAGCCAGAGACTTTCGACGTAAGAGGTGGCCCTCATTCAGCTAATGACCGTGGCCCTGGAGTGAGAAACTGCCCCTAAAGGAGGAAGAATCACCACTAATCAACGACATGAAGATCAAAAGGCAATGGAAACCACTGCATTAAAGACACATAAAGTGTATCCACAGGACATGTGGCCTGTAATAGAAAAAGTGTTATGATGGTTTCTCCATTGGCATGTGATTCTGCAATAGACCCCGTTCGGATCTCTGGGAGGGGACATCCAACGGGGAGGTGACCACGAGAAAAAGACTCAATAATCAAGGAAAGGATAACGTTCTACCAGTAGGGGCGTGGAATGTCAGAGGCTTGAACGTGAACTAGAAAATCTGGAAAGAGAAATGCAAAGGCTCAATCTATATATAGTAGATGTCAGTGAAGATGAGTATAGGGTAATATCAACAGTAGCCGAAAAAAATGGGAAAACGGCTGTATGATTCGTTGTGAATAGGAGAGTAAGAGTGTATTACTCAATGGTTCAAATGGCTCTAAGCGCTATGGGACGTAACGTCTGAGGTCATCAGTCCAGTAGACTTCGAACTAATTAAGCCTAGCTAAGCTAAGGACAAACACACATCCATGGCTGAGGCAGAAATCGAACCTGCGACCGTATCAGCAGCGCAGTTCCGGTCTGAAGCGCCTAGAACTCCTCAGCCACAACGGGCGGCAGAGTGTGTTACTTTGGACAGTTCTGTGATAGGGTTGTATCTTTTAGAATCAACAGCAAACCAACACCGACAACAATAGTTCAGGTATACGAATCGACGTCACAAGCTAAAGATGAAAAGATAAAGTATATGAAGATTTTGAAAGAGTAATACAACACACCAAGGGAGATGAAAATCTAATAATAATGGAGCTCGAAATAAATTTCAGCTGGTAACAGTGAATACTCTGTTCAAGAATCACAAGAGGAAGAGGTATACTTGGAAAAGGCTGGGTGATAAGGGAAGATTTCAGTTAGATTACATCGTGGTCAGGCAGAGGTTCCAAAATCAGATACTGGATCGTAAGGCGTACCCAGGAGAAGATATCGACTCAGACCACAGTAAAGTAATCGTGAAGAGTAGGTTTAAGTTTATGAGATTAGTCAGGAAGAGTCAGTACGCAACGAAGTGAGACATGGAAATACTAAAGAAAGAATAGGTAAGTTTGAAGTTCTCAGATCCTATAGATACAGCAATAACGAATACCTCAAGAATATTATCTTGGAACTCTTCCATTTGGTCCGTGTTTGCATAAAGGTAATAAAGAAATAAACCAATCACAAGGTGATTCGCATCAAGGCGGACTCAATTTCTGATATTACTAAGGAATACCTCAGTATGCAGTTCAGCTGAGGAGGAATGGACACACCAAGAAGGGAAGTCAAAGAAGTTGGAAAGAAAAACAGACTTTCAAGGTACGTGACTACGAAGAAACTATTGGTTACAAAATAAATCCATCAGTTGATCGATGAAAAAAGGAAATTCGAATATGTTCAGAGAAATTTAGGAATACAGAACTACAAGTCACTTAGAAATGGGATATACAGGGAGTGCAGGAAAGCTATAGGCGAAATGGCTGCATGAAAAATATGAAGAAATGTAACAAAAAATGACTGTTCCAAGGACTGACTCAGTCACCTTTGCTGACACTGAAAGCGGAGGTGGTAACTTTCAGAGTACAACGGGAATATCACTGCTAAGTGCAGGGGAGAGAGCTGACAGGTGGAGACAGTATACTGAAGAGCTCTATATGGGAAAAACTTCGCTAATGAAGTGATAGAAGAAGAAACAGGGGTCGATATAGAAGAGATAGGGAATCCGGTATTAGAATCAGAAATGAAAAAAGCTTTTGAAGACTTAAGATCAAATAAGGCAGAAGGGTAGATAACATTCCATTACAATTTCCAAAATCGGGGGGGGGGGGGGGGGGGGGGGGGAAGTGGCAACAAAACCACTATTAATGTTGGTGGGTAGTCTGACCATAGACCATCGGTCTCTTGGAAAATATCACGCTCTCAATTCCAAAGATTGCAAGGGCTGAAAAGTGCGGGAATTATCGCACAATCAGCTTAACAACTCATGTACCCAAGTTACTGACAAGAATAATAGACGCATGAAAATGAAAATTATTGTGCTAAATTACGATGAGTTCGGCTTTAGAAAAGGTAAATACATCAGAGAGGCTGTTCTGATGTTGCCATTGATAATGGAAGCAAGACTAAAGGAAAGTGAAGACACGTTCAGAGGAATGTAGACACCGAGAAAGTTTTCGACAGTGTCAAGTCATGCAATACGTTTGAAATTCTGAGAAAGATAGGGGTAAGATATAGCGAAATATGTGTAGTATATAAAATATACAAGAGCCAAGAGTAGACAATAAGAGTGGAAGACCAAGAATCCCTACAGTTCAATCTATGCAATGAAGAAGCAACGATTGTAACGCAAGCGACATTCAAAATCGGTACTGAAATGCAACGTGAAAGGATATCAGTTATACGACTCGCGGATGACATTGCTTTCATGAAGAAGAATTATAGGATCTGCTGATTGGAATGAACAAACTAATGGGTACAAAACGTAGATTGAGAGTAAATCGAAGAAAGGCAAAAGAAATGAGAAAAATCAGAAATGGAACCAGTGAGAAATTTAACATCTGGATTGGTAATCACGAGGTTAAGTGAAGTTACGGAATCCTGCTACCTAGGCAGCAAAATAAGCGAATATTGGAGTCAAAGGCAGACTAACTTTGGCCAACAGGACATTCCTCGCCTAGAAAAATCTATTAGTAGCAAATATACGCCTCAAAATGACGAAGAAATTCCGAAGAATGTACGTTATAAAGACATTCCTGTATGGTAGTTAAATATGGACTGTGAGAAAACCATAACAGAATATAATCGAAGCACTTGAGATGTGGTGCTATGAAAAACAAGACACACCGAAGCTATGATTGTGACATTAGGTGAGAAAAATAAATCCGGGCACTCATCACAGATTGACAACAACCAGTATGGGTTTACGTCACAGAAAAGCACAGTATGCATCTCACAAGCAAGAAAGTAATTTCTTGAAGACAATCTGCTGTACGACTAGTATATATCTCTATGGAAAGCCTATATGAACAAGAAGCTTTTGATGACGCCTAGAATTCTTTTTTTCTGAGTGGAATGCGCTTTGAAGGTTTTCGGTATATATTACACATGCCGATTTTAAGTTGTGTTACAGATACTACTCTATGGAATTAGGCCGTGTATTGGATAATGCCATATAGCTCACAGTGTACTGTGTACTATAATACAATACCTTACCCTTAAATATCAGCAAATTAAATGCGTAAATAATGAAATACACATCAGAATAATATCCTTGACATTTGTGCTTGTATAGTTTTATAATGTTAACTTCTTTTTGTCGCAGACTGATAAAGGATAATGAGGATTTGAGTCACAGTAATTACGACAATGTCTGTTACTATGTCTGTTACTACCGACGCTTCCAATAATATCTCGAGAAACAATATAACTGCGGGTAATATTTGATTCAGCTCAAAAAGAGTGCGTCTTGTTCGAAAACCGAAAAATTCAGCCAACAATTAAGTGATTTAAAGCTATACTTACTGTGATGAAACACATAGAATCCAAAGTTACGTATTTTTTAAAATTATAATAATTCTTTCTCGACGGAGAGATTACTGGTTGGAGTAAACATAATGCAATTTATATAACCGTAAAGCTGAGCAACATTGTGACTTAGGTAATATTCTGCAACAAGAACACGCTGTAGTTTTTTGCTCTTAAGTACTGCTACTAGGGTCAACATCCAGCATATAGATGCGCTGCAGTGTCCTTCTGCGAAATGCTCTCACTAGTGATGGGAGCTATAAATATTTTCATTTCCTGGTGGCAAATCCATTTTGTTTGCAGGCGATAAACCTCTTTGTAGATTACTAACAAATTTCCCGCAACTGACAAATTTTAAGAGCTGACTACGTGAAGATAAGTTGACATAAACATACACAGAACATTTTGTGTCAGTGACTCACATTTTACAAATTTTTCTTCAGGCATTGAAAGCGAAATACGTAATTTCTGTTGAGTGTAAGGGTAATTTTGTGACAGCATCCATATTTCCAGAAAGAAATGTGACAGTTAAAGTTGTAGAAAACAACTTTCATTAATTAAAGTAGGGATGTCTGAGGACTACGTCGTGAAAATAAACGTAGTTTCTAAGAGTAACGTACAGTACTAAACCTGTCATGACTGATATTTCTCATACCACTGAACCTATTGGTAACTGTCTAACAATTTGAGCTAGTTACCTTGCTTAAAGGATACTCTGTTAAATGTTAAGCGTTGTGACCCGTTTTCTTTCTCACACAGAACCAAATAGAGGCATGAATATCCCAGGAAAAGTATTGTTTAATTACCTTGTTCAATGAACTTTTTATAAATTCCTACTTTGTTTAGTTCAGGACAGGCTCATAATTACTTTCATTTTAAGAAAAGAGTAAATGTTAACAAATCGACAGACGTTTGACAAATGTAGTTCCGTGTGTTGCTAAAACAAAATTCGGGAAAAGCAAATATGAACCAAAATTGTAGCTGTATATCATAAGCAGACACCAGGTCAGCCCATCTTTTTCACAGGTGAGTTTATCTCTACTTTCCCTATCTTAGATGTCATATTAGATTTTGGTGCTGAGCTGGGGAGTAACTTCGTGGTAGAAAATATTCCATTTTCTGAACACCTTATTCCACATAAAAATTTAATTTCCATCAAAATTAAAGGATGAAGGTTATAAACGTCACATATGTGAAAATTAATTTCGAGTTACTGTAATACCCCTTTTCTAAAAAAACTGTGTTTCGTGTATAACTCTGTATAAAGGTTGCGACCACACAGTCGATGTTCATATTTGTATTATCTGTGTAATAAAGGAAGGGGCAAACTTGAAATTTTCTGAGAGCAGTTCAGAGATACCTGGCTGTTCGTACTTGTCTTTCTGCCAACAGCTTTTGTCATGCAAGCACCGTGGGCTGTAACTGTTGTAATTTCGCTATATATATACTTACCTTGAGTTAATTAAGTGGTGTTTTATCGTCATTTATCATCATTATCCACGTGTCATGAGCTTCATTTTTCAGTATTTTTAGCAGGAAAGACGCAACACTTCTATGTGGTACCGATCCGCCATCCGCATTTTATTACTAAGTTACGAGTCCATTCATTGTATGTGCGGAACCTGGAGTCATTAAGAAAAAAAGTCCGAGATTTTGAAATCGATCATATAGCATGGACCGACTATGAAACTGTGATTTACAAATTATGCTACTAAAATTCAATTGGTCCACAACCACTGTTGGGCCGCTCCCAACACCGACCTGGGACCACGGTGTTCACTCTGACAATGAAATTCTAAGATATTCAGCTGGTGAAAGTATAAGGCCCACTTACACTGTCGGCCATGACAGCCTAATATTAAACAACGCCACTTGTAAGTAATTGTATGTAATTGGCGGTGTTTTCATTATACTAGCTGTCTGTCTTTTCCATGTTTCAGCGATACTTCAAATACTACTGTCTGAACATAAATTTAAAAAAAAACTCAGCACCTGAAATATGTAGAAAGAGACAAAGAGGAAATGGAAAGGATAAATATGAAAAGACACTACGAAAAATAAGCCGGAACCAGGACAATGGCATTCGAGGTAAGAGAGTGATGGCGCTTTGCTGCTTACAATACTGAGCACTAGGCTGCAGTCTAACTCTTTTTTCATTTAAGCACACCACCAGTATATCAGTTTTGTAGTTTATTTGGTTCATAACATATTTTCACGACTACATAATTCGAAACACTAACAGTTACGAAATTGACAGTAAGCAGTGTAGCTGGTACGAGATGGACGATCTTGTTGCGTTTCAAGTGTAATGACAAATGACGTGACCTATTATTGAGGTAAATGCAATACGTGCTTTAGTTATACCGCAGCATTGTTAATATTTTCATTATCAGTCAATGTCACTTGTTAATAAAACGCCTTATTCCGATTAATCATTCTTTTATTATTGTGGTCAAAATTGGTAAAACCGGAAACGTCCACAACCAACGTTGTTACCTCTTTTTCAGGCGAAGCAGATAAAGAGGTTGAAATGAACGTAAACATGGAAGATATTAACCCTGAGTGAAACATATGTGCATGCTGAAATGACACAGTACAACAAGATGAGCAACCATCCACTAATAACGAATAGATCGCGAACGCAACCTTCAGCAGAACTCGCATTCCGGCCAGTGCAAACTGTTAGCGGACTAAATATGGAACAATGGTTGGAAAAATATTAACCAATATAACCACTAAAGTCGATATGACAGAATTCTAAAATAAAATGAATTGCAAAAATCTGCATTCTTGAAACTAATATAAATGATAAAATGTCCACACGTAAAACTGAAATGCTCACTGTGGCTACTAAAACTGATATGACTCACGTTTAACAATGAAACTAAAACTCATTTTATCACGTTAAAAGACGAAATCAAATGTGATGGTATCATCTGAAATGACCACAAAGTCGGATGAGGCCACATTAAATGTCATCACTCAAATTCCAGAACTTTCATCCACTGTACCCAATGGGCAGACACAGGTTTCAAACGTTGGCGAACAGAAAGCAACTACAGAACATGATTCCTCTTTATTACAATTAGTTAATGTTGAACAACTACAAGAACCTAGCATAGACGAATATAGTAGAAATGACATTTCTGTCTTACCATTTGTCACAACAAAACTGACAGACGACTGTAATTTTGTAAACTGCTTTTGGAGACGATGAGTTGCTCAATGAAAGTGAAAATGTTGACTTAGTATCCGTAGTCAAAAGGAATGCATATGAAGGGCTATTACAGGATAAACTTATAAGGAACGTTAATTGTGCCACTTTTGTGAATAAGTTTAGAAGAATGTACGTAAAAAAGTAACCGAAATTGCCACGCAATGGCACATTGTGTACACACAACGCAATTTGAATTGAATTTTACACTCTCTTCCGTCCGTTCGATGATGTGTGTACGAATTTCATTGATGATTCAGTAAATACGAAAGACCATATTGAAACCATTCACTGTAGTTGTATGTAGTGCAGAAATGTATTTGGCCACAATCAGCCCTATGATCTGGGGGCTTTTGCTATAATTTCATACTCTGGTAACAATGTACATGACATCAACCATTCTAGTAACAAGCATAAGCATTACATTGTCCTACTACTTGTTGCATAATCCCGGGTAGCAATGAGATTTTAACGTATTTTCTTGTTCCTAATGATTTTGTTGGAACACAAATAGTTCACTGTTCTGATCAGAAGCGCTCTTCAAAGAATTCAATTGCTGAATGACTCTGCACTAGTATGGAAGCGAATTCATGGTTTGTGCGACTACTACAAAAGAAAGAAATAACTGCCATATCAGCCAGACTGCTAGTTGCGTTACGACGACTTAACAACGTTATAAGTAACATACAAATGAAAACAACTACCAACTAATTTTCCATGCTACATTCCGATGTACAACAGATAGTGTTGTCAACCTACTGCTAGTAACAAGTAAACAACACTAAATGGACACAATATGACACATTACAGGTTTTAACCATGAACTAGTCGGGAGCAACAATATACTCGTATCTCAGCATCCTAAAGTAAAATTATCTAATGGAGACATGATCTAGTAAGATAAGCAAGTATATCGAACTAAAAACGATGACATAGATGTTCGTCATATCTTAACCCTCTAGTGCCCTGCGTGACATGTATGTCATACTGTGTTTGAAGTGTTGCAGAGATTACAGTTTGCTTCCTTTCTGCTTAATGTCTGGCGTGACACATCTGATAACGCCTACCTAGCGGTCCCTGGTAGTATTCATGTGAATGAGTGGTGCGGAAAAAGCGCACCGCACCAAGGTAATTTCATCATCCAACATTACTGTGAACAGCCATGTCACGCTAGGTGGCACTGTAGCTGTCTTCATATTACTGCAGTTTGTTTGGATATTTTAATATATTATTTCATGTTGGCAAGCCACAAATAGTAAATATCGTTTGAGAACGGAGTAACTATTCTATATTGTGCTGAAATAGGGCTTGAAGATACAAGTTACAAATGCGTTACATCGCGTTATGAGTAATACAGTTGTGGATGAAACCCAAATTTTTTCATTTTTATGAAACAAAGGAACTTATGATAAAATTAAAGTGACAATGACACTTCATCGCTTTTGTATATATTCACTGAAGATATACTTTCAGTTCTGGAAGAGCCTCACGTCGGTGACATAGCAGATTTGTAATAAGATGTTGCCGATGATGACTAGGGTGAAACAAGTGCGGTTATGACAACAGACTTGTCAGAACATTAGGAAGTGTCTCCTAATATTCATTTTTCTGCTGAAAATGATCCTGAAGGTTGTTTCGATGAAGAATTTGAGAAGTACATATAAGGGGACGACAATATTGAAGCAACATTTGTGTGACTACAGTGGAAAAAGGGAGATTTTGCTCCAGTCATTGAAACATTTTTCCCTCTTCCTGTGTCAGCTCCTACTGGACTAATGAAAACTCTGGTGACGAATGACATGCTTCACAACTTGGTAGACCAATCAAATCAGTAGAGCGTGCAAAAGATCGGAACAACAGTGAACAAAAGCACATCAGAACTGGAACTAATTTTAGGCACATACCTGAGAATTAGACTTACTTAAATGCGTAGTATGCACTACTACTGGACGATACACATGGCCACCCATTGGTTTACACCGTTATGGCACGAAATAAATTTCAAAAACTGTTGATGGTCCCCGATTGGAAATTAAATTATTAGCTGATGAAACTTAAATTACTGATAAACTATGGAAAATTCGGCCATGGCTGAATCAGTTCAGAAAAAAATTGGAAGATGTTCCAGAAGAGCATCACAGTGTCGATGAAGTAATGATTGCTTTTAAAGGCAGAAGCACCTTAAAACAGTTTATTCAAAACAAACCTGTAAGATTGTGGTGCGGAGTGTTGCTACTTATATGACTTTCGCATTAAAATCAATAAATAAATAAATGTAAAAGAGAAGACTGAAGCTGGGACATGGCTTGCATATGACAATGTAGTAAAATTAACAGGGACGTTGCCAGAAAACCACAATTACATTGTATATGTTGACAACTTTGATTAGAGAGGTACACTAATTCACTACCTACTGAACAGAGGTATCTATTTTATTAGAGCAAAGCCGGCCGGGGTGGCCGAACGGTTCTAGGCGCTACAGTCTGGAACAGCGCGATTGCTACTGTCTCAGGTTTGAATCCTGTTTGGGGCATCGATGTGTGTGATGTCCTTAGGTTAATTACGTTTAAGTAGTTCTTAGTTCTAGGGGACAGGTGATCTCAGAAGTTAAGTCCCATAGTGCTCAGTGAGATTTCATTGGAACAGAAAGAGCAAATAGGCTGAAAGATTGTGACCTGCTCAACGAAACATACATGAAAGAGAAAGGATGAGGAACAATAGAAAGCCTAGTAGACAACACAGGGTATTTCATAGAAGTGAGATGATATGACAATAAACCTGTCACTTTGCTATAATCTTTTGTTATTGGTG
The DNA here is from genome assembly GCF_023864345.2 of Schistocerca serialis cubense. Lineage (NCBI taxonomy): Eukaryota > Metazoa > Arthropoda > Insecta > Orthoptera > Acrididae > Schistocerca > Schistocerca serialis. The sequence continues at coordinate 71,345,363 of NC_064645.1, forward strand.
AGAGCTAGAATAAGGCAAACCGCTGGGAAAAATCGCAAAGAGAATAGGTGCAAGCCCGAAGACCAGCTATTATCTCATCTTACAACACTTGTTTGGGTGGTACTGATCTGATGGACAGGCTATTATCACTATACAAATTCCATATAAAATCAAGGAGATCGTGCTTATGCAACTTCTTGCACACAATAATAGCTGCGGTAATCAGTAGTTGATTAAAAACCATAATTACTGAAAGTGTCATCAAGTACAACACATTCCATTCCACAGATTCCAAGTAGAAATTTCGGATATAATGGTATTGGCAGGGAAAGACAAATAAGAGCGAGGATACTCAAGTAAAGATGACATGTCAGAAAAGAAGAAGAGCGCTGTGCTAAAATTTCTGCTAGTTGTAACTGCCAAATGGACAAGCAGTATAATTGGCCTATGTGAAAGGAAACAAGATGACAATGAAGACATGTATCAAGACTGTATCATATATGTGTGGTGCAAAAAATGTGAACTATTTTTGTGCTTAAAGAAAGGCATAAATTGATTACGGATATTTTACACATAAAGAGTGACATACTGACTTAGCTAACAACACTGCGCAACAATGAAAATTTAAATCGAATGAAAATAGCCAATTCCTATCAACTCTAATGTGGTGATCGCGAATATCACAAATACAATTAAAAATTTGCTCTAGTTTTCATTTTACACTGTTTTATTATAGTGAGATAGCTATATACAAATTTTTATTTTAAGTTTAAAATCAAATATTATAACGGTTTGTCAAAGTCACAATAACTAGTAACAATGGATTATATTATTGTCCCTCATCTTACTTGTGTGCAATATTTTAGATATAAACACATTGATACCAATATTAGTGATCTTTTTGTCTCCCTCCTCTTCAACTTCAGTGACTTCATTAATGCATGTAATAAGTTTTGTACATCCGTTTCCAGACTGACTACCTGTTGTTCAACTTGACTGCTATAGAAGCAAACAAAAATGCCACGAGTTTGTGTTAACAGTGCTGATACATTTTGCTACATGTGTGGAGAAGTGACATTTGCTTCACAAAACAACAAGTAACTTCATTGATTAAAAATGCTTACAGTTGTTATTTCGGGTGCAAAATAGGTGATCAGGATAAATCCTGGGCTCCACATGTGATCTGCAACACTAGTTTCAGCAGCCTCAGGAACTGGATGCATGGGAAAGGACGTTCAATTCTCCTTGAAGTGCCCATGATCTGGCGTGAGCCAACTATGTCAGTGACTGCTTCTTTTGTATGGTTCCACCTATTACGAAGGGAATGTCTAAGGAGAAGAAGCTGACAGTGATATATTCTTCCATATGTCAGTTCGACATATGGAAGGATATTCAGTACCTGAACCACCGACATAGTACGAGATTACTTATGATAGAGATACTGAATGTCCTGAACCATTTACATCGCAAGATCCAGAGTTTCTTCCTAATATATCATCAACTGATGATCCACAAAAATTGTCTCAAATGAGGTAAGTGATCTCATTGGAGATTTGGAGCTCTGTAAAGCTAAGGCTGAGATTTTAGCATCAAGACTGCAACAGCGCAATTTTCTGGAAAGCAATGTAAATGTTTCATTCTACTGCAGAAGAGAGGAACAGTGGTTGCACTGCTATTAGGTATACAGTTAGGGTATACTAAATATTGCTGCTTTCTCTATGAATGGGATAGCCAAGCTCGAACACCTCATTACAAAAAACATGAAAGGCCCACCAGAAAATCTCTTCAACCAGATATAAAGAACATTAAGAGTGAACCTCTAGTACACCCTAAAATGATTCTGCTCCCGCCCTTGCACATCAAGTTGGGTCTGATTAAAAACTTTGTTAAGGGAATGAACAAAGATGGTGATCCGTTTACGTACTCAAGGCAAAAATTCCCTTACTTAGGTGATGCCAAAGTAAAGGAAGGCATCTTTACAGGCCCACAGATTCGAGAGCTTTCTGGAGACCCTACTTTTGATGGAATCATACAAGGTGATGAGAAGCATGCATGATAATATTTGAACACTGTCTGTTTACAGTTCTCATGGAACAAAAGAGCAATACATTTCAAGGAGATAGTAGATAATATGTTGTCATCTTATGAAAAACTTGGTTGCAACATGTAATTGAAAATGCATCTCTTACATAGTTCTTTACTTCTTCCCCAAAGATTGTGGTGCAGTAAGTGATGAACATGGGGAGGGATTTCATCAAGATATTGCCACATTTGAGAAGAGGTATGACAGAAAGTGGAGTCCTAATATTTTAGCATATTACTGCTGGACTGTCATAAGGGATGTTCCCGAGTACGCGTATTAATCTCAAGGCAAGCGAAAATCGTCTTCTCAATTTATCCCTGAACAAAATATGTAATTGTATATACTGTACATATTGACATTTAACATTTGTAATCCCTTACATACATCTGTGACCAGTTAATTTAAATATTTTCTTTTGTGCTTTACATAGTTCTAATACAAATAAGATTAAGTATTTTCATTCATGTAATATTATCTTCATTTTTTCTTAATATTTTACTTTTGTGCTTCCAGATTGGCACTGAAATTTATCAATGGATAACAAATAACATAAATCAAGTAATTATTCACTTAAAATTTGTTATGTTGAATCATGGAACATGAATGCATACTTAGCTGGTGAGTTATTTATACAAAAATGTGGATTACTTTTTAAAAAGTAGAGCTAAATATTTATTAATATGATGATTTTGTATCATTTTATACAGTAATAAACATAACTAACTCAAAATCATGCAATTTACACACTTTCACTTAAATTTGTTGTTCAGTGTAATGTCAATAACTTTTTGCTATTTTACTGTGAGAAGGAATGACCAATTTTGCATAATGTACTCTTTAGTGAATCAGCTCCTGTTTTGTAGCATATGACAATCAGGCTGTGCAGTAGTAAGGTATATGTGGTGACTTTCTGCTGTTCTACAATAATCAGCCACTTTATTCACACTATATATATCAATTATAAATAAATACGTTTCGAAGTATACTGGTACTATTATATTCATTCTTTAAAGCATAATATTTCATAAAAACTAGAATAAAAGACTTTGGAACTACACCATATGAATTAAATTATAATCTTAGCAACATGTCCTGTCACCCAGTATTTTACAGTGTGTATTGCCCAGTGTGACAAATTTGGAAAATGTTAAAAGAGTTACAATTGCACATAGTGGAAAGAGGAAATAAGAAGAGGTGTTGGTGAAATAAAATTTTTTGAGCCTATGGGGTATGGTGGTGGGCGTTATAGAGCTAACTCTGGAAATCACGTAGATGATTTTCAAGTTAAGCATTTTAAGCCATGGCACTAGCAGTTAGGAGTAGAGTTACTTAAATCCTTTTCTACGCATTGGGAATGCGGTATTTTATATTATATTCTATATTTTGTGCCACAGATTTAGGATTAATGCCAATAATGAGATATCCTGGTCAAGTATACTAGATAGCAGTCGCACAAGTTTAGGATATAGTTTTAGTGAAAGGTAATAGGAACAATGGAGTAAAAGAAAATGTCCACTTCTAGTACTTGAATATTAATTGACCTATAAATAGAAGGGAGGACGAAACAGACTACTTTTCCTCAGAAGAAAGTGCTACTTGACCGGAGATAGCAAGGAAACTCTAATGAATCTGACCAGGTCAGCAAGCCATTGCACTAGAAACTGACACAAAGTATTAGTACATGATTAATATCTAAAAGTGAAGCATGTACAAACATTCTTCACCTGTGTATAACACTGAAACTTTAGCTACTGCTATACGACACTGATTCAGCAAGCAACAAAAGAAAAGGAAAAGTCATCACAATATACACTTTATATCAGAGTTAATTTCCCCAGCGGCGTAGTGTATTAACAAACATATTCAATTCCATGTTTTGCACAAACGATGAAAAAGTATGAAATAAAAGAACGGTCATCTGAAGTGTCATCATAATGAGGTAGTAACTCTGTAGCCATGAACACATACTAGAAGTAAGTCTAACTAAGAAAGCATACAATGATTATCATACGTTTTCGGAAACTTGCCTCAAAGAATGAACATGAGCGAGAACAGCAACTGTCCCTAGCATACGAGATAAGTGAGAAGTCGCTAGAGATTAAAAGAAATTCTCACACCTATTGAACTCACACCAATATCTCAACAACAGAAGCTTGAATAGATATAACAGATCACGGTACTAATTTATGAACACTACAAACTTCTCGACTGGGTGTAATAAGTATCCAACGAAAAACTGTAAGCGATACTACTTTATGAAGGACCATATGTAATCACACGCATTTCAGACCCAGGATGTTATTTGCTCACAAATTCTAGAACCAATATGATTCAAGGTTTGTACCAACATAAAGATCTTAAGAAGTTTCAACTTACACCGTATCATTAAATAAACGATATGAATATTAAGGATTACTTACGAGAATATTCGTCGTGCTGAATATCGTGAAAAGTGTGAAACGTGACGTATCCTGACTTCGTCTTAGATCAAGCATTAAATCTGCAACACGTTTCTGTATCAGTAATACGAGATCAACACCAGCTGGATTATATTTTTCTGTTTGTGTGCATACGCACGATTTGACATGCAATAACACAAACTCAAATTTACCTATAATTTTCTGTATTTACTGTAATATAAAGTATTTCTTACCTTTATAGGTGTAAGACTGTTCTCCCTGTGTGCGAAGGTGCACCTCGAACCTACACATTGCTGAGTGCTTCGTATGCCTAACGTATTTAAGTTGAACCACAGGTACGTTTTGAAGGAGGTAAATGATGGTCATGAGCAGATAAAAGAACTCCGCAGATAGTAAGAGCCTTAGAATGATCTTCTGTCAATAAATGAAAACATCTATACTGATACACTGCTCTGTGTCACTTGTATCATCTACACACAGCATGTTCACACATGTATTCGTAACGTATTATTCTACCGATAAAGTAACATTAATAACACATTTACCCAATATACAACTAGGCAACATGAATGATAGTGTTCTGTTGACGTGAAACATGTAATTAGTGGTTCCTTCCTCTACTCCTTTTTCTATGGTACTTATCTGTTTTGTAAATGAATCGTTTGTAATCGTAGTTATTTCAAATTTTGCGCTCTTGTACTGTAGGTAGTGGTGTGTTGTAATGACTTTTCTCTAATCCAACTTTTATGTGTATATAATTATTTGAAATACCAATTTCATGATATGTGAATACCAAATCCAGAATTTAAAGCGTACTTTAAAAGGCTGTAAGTATGTTAGAACTGTGTAAAAGCAAGTGACGGAGGAGCACAGAAACTGTAGACGCAGAAGCCTGCAGAAAACGAAATGAAAAATTACGTATGGAGGTAAATAGTGTTTTTGTTATAGTGATAAGCAAACTAGTGGTGTGCGTATGATAAACAGTGACCGATCGTGTGTAAGGGTAGAAAATGAGTACATTGTCTGTAATCCAAATTCATCCCGATACCTGGTATGGTGCTAAATGAACATTAGGACAAGTAAACAGTATTACACTTACCTCTCGAACGAGATGAAGGCACTTCCTTCAAGACGGGTTGCTACTGAAAGGGTGTCGGTAGATTCCCATGCACAGAAAAAAAATGCATGTCCAATACCAATCATCACTGAGAATGCTGCACATCACGTAAACATGGTGTGGCGTGCCGCGTCCCACTGTGGCGATTCAACTAAGCCGCGGCGTGCCGGCAGCAAAATGTAATTACCGCCGGACTTCTGTGCAGTGCATATTGTTCACCATGTAAAATATACACGTTAATAAGCGTACAAGGAAACAAAACTCATGGAAATGTGATATTCATATGACCTCGATAAATTTTAACTCTTGCAGATGAGCTTTGTGTGAATTTATATAAAGTCATATTATTCCTATGCCATGAAGAATTTTCAAGTGTTTCTCATACGATAAAAAGATGAATAGTTGTGTATTATAATCCTATGCTGTTATGTATCGTAAGGAAATGTACGAGTATCTTAAATATTTATCTATTGTAATTCTTTCATCTATGTATTTGAATTCTATGTGCTCCACAGAGGTTCATCCTTTCAAAAGACTTATGTCACTGCACGTATGTTTCATGAATCACAGGGCATTGGCACTGTTATAGGTATTAGAGTGGTCACTTGGGTGGGATCCAGGAAGACAACACTGTGTGCATGCTCTGTGACTGTTCCAAGAAAATTAATACTAGCCAACCAGAAGGCGCCGGCAACTGTGTATGACGCCATTGCCTAAGAAGCCCACAGACTGTGGCGCGTACGCCACAGCACGTGACACTGCAGGTCTTGCAAATGCCAGCAGCCGTCTCCAGCAGAGAGTAAGTCACTATTTCAGGTGTGTTTAATACTTCTTGACTGCGTATTTAAATGCACTTAAGTTCTTCATATCACTTGACATAATTAAGACCTTCAGTGGGTACCTTTTCATTTAAATACTGATATGCTGTGGGCATCCATTGAGCCGAGTGTTCTCGAAGTATGGCAGACAATCCCAGTAGTGTGACATCACAACGCCAGTATATCTCGTTGGCGAAGGTAGCCTGCATCGGACGTCACCATCCACAACTGATGTCACTTGTCCGAATGACACACAGCCAGCCGACAAGTGTCTGGAATCGACGTTCTCATCCAGGACTTCCTGTTGCTCATAGGTCACGTTGATGAAGACTAACCTGTACCAAGGAGTTCATCGTGATTAAACCGAAAATTTAATGAAACTGTTTTTATTGGACAAGAAAAAACAAATGTACATATTAACGTATCTTTACGATGTGTGAAATTTGACTGACCATTCCCAACGAAGTAGCGAATTGCATCGCAGTTATTCAGGGATGATTGTACTACTCCTTTTGTAAAAAACTATGTTTAGTGTAGAACATTTGTATGAAGATTGCGACTACAGAGTCGATGTTCATATTTTTGTTATCTGTGTAACAGGAAAGTCAAACCCTTGAAATCTTTTTAAAGCAGCTAGGAGAAGCCTGGCTCTTGACAGCCGTCTTTCTGCATCCAGCTTTTGTCATGTAGACACCGTGGGCTGTAATTGTATATAATAAGATAAACAAACACACTGTTCGCATATGGCACACAACCAATCCGCATAACTGTTGAGTTAGAGGTACTTGACAGCTCTGAATGGAATGTGTGACGTTTTTTGTTGGTTGATCGCACTATGGGACCATTTTTCCTCAGAAAAAGCAGTTGATTCTAATTACCTTCACATGCTGGAGCTTTTTACTTTACCACAAATGACTGACCGCTAACACAATAGTGCACCGCCACATTCAGCTCAGACTTTGCGACGTTTTAGACCAGGTACATCCAGATCGTTGGATTTACCGGGGTTATCAAATTCCCTGACCTCGTAGGTCGCCTGTTATTACGCCGATGGACTTCTTTCTGTGGGTGCAAGGACATAGTCTGCTTATCGCCTGTCGACTTCATCAGTAACTTGAAGTACCGAATAGATGCTGCTATTGATACAGCTAGTACGGATGTGTTACATCGAGTGTGGATGGAGCTTGAATACAGATTGAATGTTGTGGTAGCACTGAAGGTGTACATATTAATATTGTCTCAAAGCCACAAAAACTTTCTAAACCAAACATGGCGGGAATATCTTAGTTGCCTTGGAAACTATAACACATTAAATTTGTAGCGTACCTTTCGAGACGCAGGGTATGTGAGAGCTGTTTTGGGTTTGGAGAGATGCGTCGTGTTGGCTCGGATAAACGAAGGAGGGAGAGAGTCACTTGTCAAGTGTATTAAAAGAAAAAGTATATTTTTAATTGTTAACGTTTTGCTCAGTATTATCAAATACTGCAAATATGCCAAATGTGGCAACTTTAATGCAGTTATACCTACGTGGAGCCAGAAATACCAATAAACCTTGAAGCCTACTGAAACAACCTGTCCGACTTGTATATGTTGCGCTTAAAAAAGTCCATCATGCAAATTCCAGCAAAGCTGGGACTTCGAACCTTGAGATGCAAGTTACTCTGTTTCGAGTTCTACGTGATCGTCTAGAACAAAGCTAAGCATTTTGTGCTCCGTCATTTTCTTTGGCAGAACTGTTAATCGTGTTAAGTATAACGAAATTTGCGAATCTCAACCGAAAATTCAGAAGGAGCGGAAAGTTTCCATCAATGCAGTTGGCTTAATATAAGAACTGGTATGTTTGCCACTTGCATCGTGGAAGTATTGGGCTGCATTCCACGGCATACGTTTGTCGCACATGACGGAACTGCTACTCTTATTTTGTGACTAGCACAACGTCAAAAATTACTTAGGCCTGGGTCGATGCTTGAGACAGTTAAAAGGCATATTTCTGACAATAACATATTCAGGCTAATAAAAGCAAAAAATATACTATTGGGAAATGAGCAGTGAATACCCACAACTTATATTTCTGGGGGGGGGGGGGGGGGCATGTGGTGTATAGATACTAAACTTCTATGGTCATCAGTCTCTTATACGCAATCCCCCGTACAAGACGGACTCTGTGTTCCCCATCTGTCTGCGTCTAGACTGAATCACATGTGCAACTGTGAGAGAGTTTTCTAAATGTCTAACGAGTATCTGCGACGAGTCGTGGGTATCAGCCCTCTGTTCACCTAGTGGGACGTGGAAAACCGCCTAAAAGTCACATCCAGGCTTGCTGACTAACCAGCCCTTGTTGTTAATCATTTGTGAGGAGAATTGGACCGATGGCAGGCCCGCCTCCTCGTGTCCCAGAAGCTGCGCTTTAACGCATCGAGGCGTCCAGGAGGGCGAAATTAGTGTTTAGCTATGATTGTATTATCTCCTGTAAGAATATGAGTTTTTTTAAACACCTTGCCTACTTTCTTCTAGATTATAAAGCGAAACTGGAGAGAGACGCCAAAATTGTTACTGTTCACAATAAAATAGAGAAGTAGACAAGATTTAAGAAATGGAATAATTTGACCAGTAACTGGGTGTCTCCTAAGGTTTCCAGTTTGAGGCAACTGATTATTTACTGTATTTGTCTTTAATTTTAATAAATCACTTTAATAGTAGTATTAAATGTGGTTACTCTACACAAAGGCGCAGTCAGTGAAATGGCCATGTGGTAGACATAAGGAATGTTTCACAGTTATTACTAAAGGCTTCTGTGGGTTGTAAAGCGGATTCCTTGAATACAATTTTGGAAAGGAACCCACGTTCAGAAACGCAGCGTTTGGGTGTAAACAAAGTTTGAAGATCGTGCCACATTCAGATCTCCCGCCTAACGCTTCATACACAGCGGTAACACAAACTTTGGCGTGTGTGCTGTACAGGAAACCACGGCATGGGTAGAATTTCAGTTACTCGTCGGTGGATTCTCTTCTGCGTGACGAAGGACATCATCTTACCAATTTATCGCCTCTGTTATTGTAGTTTGCGAAAATGGTGATTTCGTAATTACAATAGGGACTGAAGACGCTGTCCTCTTCTCTGTATATATGTGTACAGTGTACAGTGAAGATTATCTGATCTTAAAACTTTTTTTATATGGATACGGTACATTACTGGACATGTGGTCCTCATGAGACCTTATCTATTACGTGTTCTCTAAAACCTCTACAAACCTGTAGTAGAAAATGTGAGACACTCTGCAACAGAATCATAAATGTGATGTACATATGTGTATTCCGTTCCACTCGTCCCGCAAAGGCCCATCAAAACAAAAAATTGACGAGCAGAAGTACAGATTAATGTTGTACGCATGCTCCTCCACATCATTGTTTGCTACTTTGTCGACTATGCAAGTATAAAATTTCAAACAGTTCCACAATACCCGTCGAACGTAAGACCTACAGGGACAAGAGTTGTGATAAGGTAAATCGGGGCTCAACATGTCATTTGTGATAGTGAATGCCGAGCGAGCTGGTCGCGCGGTTTGAGGCGCCATGACACGGATTGCGCGTCCCCCCACGCCGGAGCTTCGAGTCCTCCCCCGGGGATCGGTGTGTGTGTGTGTGTGTGTGTGTGTGTGTGTGTGTGTGTGTGTGTGTGTGTGTGTGTGTGTGTTGTTCTTAGTATAAGTTATTTTAAGTAGCGGGTAAGTCTAGGGACCGATGAACCCAACTGCTTGGTCTCTTAGCAATTCACACACATTTAAACATTTTTTGATAGTTAATGTACAGAACGTTTTCCACGTTCTCGGATTTACCGGAAAACAGTTCGTGAGGACCCCAAGAATCTAACTTTGTTGGATGTCAAAGTGTGAGTGAGATCACGATGCAGTCCGTGGTGTGGTACCTGAAAGACGCAGCCTAAAGCGCTGGTACCTCACCGTTGAATATTATTAGCCCTCACGACTAGCAGGGCCACTATTGCGGTCCATTGAAATGTTGACAGACGCATACACAGGATTACTTGCCTTCATTATGGCCAACTATGAAAAACTTGTCGGTTTATATGCTGCCACGTATTTGTTTATTTGGACTGAAATACTTCCTCGTTTTATGGAGACACGACATACTAACTGAGTTGACAGAATATATGAGCGGCAACTGCTCTTGTCTTAATGAGGAAAATGTGTGATGCCTACTGTTAGCCGATATCCAAACTCTGTTGGCGTGCGAAAATACCTGAAGTACGGTAGTTTATGTATAAACAATGAGGGTTTCTGGAATATTCCGTCGGTACTTCGAAAAACATACATCTCCAAATTGTTGCTGACATTGTGTGGATGGTCTATTTAGTCTTAACTATGCTGAGGACAGCCTAAACAGACGAGCTAAAAAACAAATGTATAATATCTCTTTATTGCGTCACTATTGCTTAGATGCACACAAACATTCATATTACCGGTTTCGGCAAGAGGCTGCCATCGGCAGGTGTGCTGAAGCTACCGAAAAGCTTTATACAAACATATATAATCGTTTTATATAAAGCGATGGAAGGTGGCACATACATGGACCTATCGTGTGCAAAGTGCCTAACCATATTTGTTTACATATTATTGCGGAACATCAGTAGTGTGTATTTCAGTTCTAATTAATGTTCAAGGTATATCACTACTGTTAATTTTGCATAACTCAACACCTTTTACCAAACATGGTTATGAGTTGAAAATCACATAGACAGAAAAAAAACAGCAAACTATACAGCTGATAACGTGTCTACAAAGACCTAAGAACTATAAATTCGTCCTTTGAGAATAGAAAATGCCTCAAATTTCCGTTTTCAAGAATACTACATCTCTCGCTCTAGAATGCGCTGAAAATTCATACGGTATTTTCCTGCAAAATCACAAAACTGATTCAACCGAAAAATTTAAGTAGGATGTCGTGCAGTTCATAAATAAAACAGTATATTTCTTTTGTTCACATAATGTCTTTTGTAGGCAGTAAGCCAAAAAATTTTTAATATTCACTAACGAGAGTAGAATGACGCATTCGAAATTTCTTGCTATTTTGTTTCCAATAGAATAGTCCCTAGATTTTTAAATTTTAATTTGAAAGATGTACGAAAGTATGTTCTACACATCTAGTCCTAGAGTGAGTGTATCTTTGCGAAGTGGACAGTGGGCTTTTGGTACCCTGTTGTCGCTTTAGTCCGTGGAACACTTACAAAATGCTTGTGTTACACATGAACAAAGAATTAGAGAATAACAAGAATCTGCAGCAAAAAAACTCCAAACACGTCTTTGATAAACTTTCTTTCGGTGTACCCACACTCGGTATGGCGTTTCCGAAACGAAGAATGAATAAAACAGAGTATTAATCACTTTATTATAAACTCTTTTACACAGATTAAATTAATTCTGGACACGTCCAGAGGCGCTAAAATAATTTCACAGTTTCAAACAGCAAACGATAAAAATATCTCGACATAATCAGGAAGAAAACACTGGAGCATCCTTGCTTCTTCTCTTGAGAGTCGCTTACAAGCGAAGCTTTAAATTTTTACCTAACTTCAGGTAACATTCATCATATTTATATACGTGTAATCTATGCTTTATTTGTACAGCAATTAGATTTTTAGTTGATTAAAGACATCTCATCATCGTTTTCACGAGGATGTAAGCTCTGAGTCCAACAATTTCTCTGTATCTCTTTCATTGATTTGTGCTGAGAGTTGCGCATATTGTCGCGTTAACACTTTTAACTTGCTAGCTGATTGAAAAATCGTAATTAGCACTTTTTACAAGATTAGCACATTGAAGTACATTTGAAAAACTGTTATTTTTTGAGTTTGTTGAGAACAAACACTGATGGTGTCCGCTGTTTGGGCAGTAATCTTGCCACACAATGAGAAACACTTACTCACATATACGTAAACATATACGACTGGATTTTAATTGATTTTTCACAGCTTACGTATTCAGTTAAGATAATATTGCCTTACAAGGTAGGTATTTACACAATTTCAGTACAGAGCACTCAAACTTTGTACATTATCATCCTCCTGCTGTCTTGACACCTCGCTCAGTATACACTCCCTTTTGCTACGACTACGGTACCACTACTAATACTTGCTTTCCTCCTGCTTGGCGAAAAATTCGCTAAGCAAACACAAGCAGAGATTCATCTGCGGAAAGCTGAAACTGGGTCAGTCAGTTCGGAGGTGTTGATTGTGGTGCGGTAGTTGGAAGGGTCGAACTGTTTCTGGCGTTTCCTCGGCGTGGAGCGGCTACCTGCTGCAGTGGTGTCCCGAGGATACGCCCGTCATGGCCACCCAAACGCAGAACAGCGCAGCTCCCGCCAGAGGCAGCAGAGATCCCGGCCTTGTAGTGCCAGATGACGTCACTGGAACAACCAGGAAAACAACAAACTCACAGCCAGCACATCAGAATGAAAGCTCCCTCCCACAGTTATGGGTAAAAGAAATCTCTTCCAACAGTAAGTGAGGGATATCGTTGATAAGATAGGATGTTGATTCGCTTCTAAATCATGACGTGCTTCGTCCTTGGTTGATGTACTGATTTGTTAAGTATAGTTGTCTTTTACGGTCCAATATGCCGCTATTCAGCCATAGATTTTACGAATAGACCAGATTACCTTTTTTAATAACAAAAACACAGTTATGTAATACGAATGACGTGTCGATAATATGCAAGACGGAAGATCTTAACGTGTCTGTTAATTATAATGTAGGAATTTCTATGGTGACAGAATTAATCCGAGGGTGTAGTGCAGGTGAATTTGTGTGTATATGGCAGATGAATTGTTGATCTCAGACATTGCGTGTTGATTAGGTTATAAGTAGAGGCGAGGGTTGGAATTTTTATTGAATAGGAGCGATATGAAAAACGTATGAGAGATTGTGTTGTCACCAGCAGTGATTACGAACGCTAAGAAGTACGGTGGGAGGTAAATGTCCGCTGTTACTGTGTCAGTGGGATTGAGAAAGTAAGAGAAAGAAGGTAGTAGATAATTTAACGCTCCCATTTCCTCAGTTCCAGCTCCACAGATTTTGTAGTTCAACCAATAGTTATTCTTCTTTAACTAACGTTTATGAAGTTTTGGTTTGTTTCTTTTGATCGTACTACCAATTCGTTTCTAAGTGGCTCATCAGTTCCAGTGGATCGAGAAAAAGAAAACAGAAGTAAAACAGTATTCTAAAGGATGGTATACACCTGCAGAACACTTAGAATGTCTTCGTCACATGAAATTGCGGTATTCCTAGATTTTATTATTCTTATTATTCACAGTTACATTTGGCAGATGTTTCACTTGCCTATTTCAGCATTTTATTCACGTTATCTACAAAATTTCTATTTCTAGCGTCATCTAGCAAGGTTGTGAACTTCGTATTCTGTTCTTTCCTGAAGTACGAGTGCTGACAATTTTCCTCTGTTTTACTGTATTTCTGAATACTGTTTTTCAGTGATCAGTCGATAGTACATTACAAACTATATCAATAGCTTTTTAACTTAACATCTGGTCTTATCGAAGGTGCCTTACTACCTCAGATCTTACTCTTGCACAAATATGGAATTTATGACAGTGGAATTTTCTTTCAGTGATAAATGCTTCGCAATAATGTCAGTTGAGCCTCCACGTTATTAGTAGTGAATTTTGGTGGACTCGGCTATTTTGAGTGTGGTGATCCGATACATTTCAGAGAATAAACAGCAATATTGTGCAATATGCCATTGTTAACAAACAACACGACAGTTGAATTGAGAAAGATCACCTACGAGAAGGGAGCCCCGAAACAGCAGCCACAAACGAGAAAGTCTTCAATCTAGTATCGGGCAATTGGCTGAAGTTTACACTAAACAGTAGTTGACAGTTGAGGAAAATACTGTACTTTGAATGTGAAGAATTAAATATCACAACGGTTGGATCATATTAAAAAGAGTCGTGCAGGTATTATTTTCGCTAGTTCACTACTGGGAATGAGATGTGTGAGGAGAACTTTACGAAAGGGTTGAAGGAACAATCGAGGCAGTAGGTAGCTCAGGCTGCTCATGTAAAAGCGTCACATCTATCACAGCAATTTTCTTGGCAATCTGGCACAGTCAAAGGCAGTGCGGTGGTGAAAATAATTCACTTTATATGAGAGGGAGCGATCATCTTTACGTAAAAAGTGTGTCGTTTGAATCGTAAGGAGACAGTCAACATTTTCAGATGACCAGCGTTCGATGGTTAGCGTTACGTGGAGCAATAATCATCGATGTGAAATACAACATAATCATAGACGATAAGTGGAGGAGTACTGCTTAGTAGTGTAGGTAAGGAATGAGTGACAGAAGTTATTAAAGAAGAATTGATGAGATTAAAAATGGGTCTAGTAGGAAATGAGTGAATGTACGATATAAACCGATATCAGTCTTATACGATTTTCAAATAAAGTTCCATTGCTCTCAAAGGAAACTACGTAGCACGACCTAACCACTGCGAAAATGGTATAATCTAAAGTGTCGAGTGGCTAAACTAACTGTTGGACTTGATATAACTGCCAAATAAAGAAAGACCCTTGAAGACGTGGATCGTGTAATGCAATCACTTGGAAGCTATTTGTAATGTGCAGTACAGCTTTTGCAAATTTTTGTTTGTGAAGTTTCTTCAGTGGACTGTAACCCTTGTTTGTTTAATGTATATAATAACTGCGTTATAATTACGGATAAGTTTTTGCAGTTTTTATTAGTCTCTTGTTGTTTCGTGAGAAACAACAATTGGAGCCTGACTTTGGGAGATTAAATTACTGTTTGGTCCCCTAACTATTTGTTATTTTATTAGTTCGTATGTGCCGTCCTGGAGCTGTAGGTGTTGGTCAGAGTCCAGCAACATGCTCAATATTCGGTATTTTTCCAACACATTTCAACGGAAAATCTTACTTTTACTGTGCTCAACGTGTTGACTTGAGTATTTACTATAGATACTATCGACAACTGGCTCTATGTGTTTGTATTTTGTTTGTGTTATGGTGTCTGCACGTAGTTTCGTATGTTTTTGTTTTAATTGTGTGTGTTTGTATCTGTGTGTGTGTGTGTGTGTGTGTGTGTGTGTGTGTGTGTGTGTGTTTGTGTGTGTGTGGGTGTGTGGGTAAATTAATTTATTATTTGGTCTGGTTATGTTTCATATCTCTGTTTGTTGTAATTTTGGTGGCTAATAGGATAAGTGAGTCCTTACTTCCATTGATTTGGTTATTTCTTTATTATCTTGCTCACTGGAAGGGTTCTGTTTTCCAGTCACTTTAGTTTAGTGTGGTGATTGTTAAGTCTAACAGTTTTCAAATGTGGTTCCATTTCTAGATAGTTCATGTCGATTCCATATCAGGTGCTCAACAGTGCAAGAGCAGCTACTTGCAAACTTCTAGCAATTATTGTTTACATTAATACGTACACATTATCTACATTATTGTGCAGGCCATAACAGAAGGACGTTCTAAAAATTTGGGAGATAGGATAAAGTGTTGATCGTTTTGATATAAGGAACCTGTAGCCGGAAATGTTAAATAAAATTACTACAGGGAGCACTGTGTTGTTAGAATGCCATGCTCTACCTGTTTGAGATGCTATTGGGTGAGATTCTGAGTCAACATTTGGGTTAGAATTCTTGGGACTATGATAACTGAATCTTCCGTCGCTTCTTGGTAGAACAACATTATAATAAACGAAAAGCGCTGGTTTGCTTTTGTTCTGCAGTATTAGTTTTTTTATGTTAACCTATTTTCGATTTACAAGGTCACTTCAGAATTACGTAGAAGAAGTTACGCAGAAACCTATAGCAAACAACATCTTTGACAGTGTGGTCTTAATGCAATGTAAAAAGTAAAACGTTGAGCAGTAAATAAATACAAAGGGAATAAATAGGAAAAAAGACTTAAAAAAAAAACTAGATCAGAAAACCTGCATGACAGTTTATATTAATAAACAAAAGCAATCAAATATATTAAAATGAGTACTTGATAAGGCTATTAAGGAGGTATAAAACATGGAGAGTTATACACAAAGCAATTGAAAGAAATAATTTTCAATGTAATTACTGAATGTATAGGACTATCAATAAGATAGAAATGAGTAAATGCAGGAAAATTAAGGACTCCGAGGGAACATACAGTAAATGCTATCTTTGAGAGAGCGGTCTTACTGCATTTTGAAAAGTAAAAAGCTGAACAACAAAGAAATATAAAAGGAGCATACAGGTTAAAACATTAATATTATACTTAAAACTGTTCCTATGTAACAGTTTGTTGCAAATAGATGAACCAAGTGAATTAAAAGACATTGCTTGATGAGTAAGTTTCTAGAGGTATTAAACATGGAAAGTAATACAAATGCCTATTAAAAGAAAGACTCAACGGTTGTAGCTACAATGAATATGGATTACATAGAAAATTTTAATAAAATAAAAGAACTGAATTAACACAAGAAAATGTGGCAATATGTGTTTCCAGGATATGTGGGAAGTAATGAAAAACAGAGAGGATTATGTGAAGCTTAGGAGAGGGGAAGTTGCGTCAGGTCATGTAAGATTAGATCTGCACTGTGAGCTAAATGTCTGTTAATTTCCAGAGCTTCCAGCAATTTGCGTTTTTGGCCTTTGTTTGATGAGTGAAGGACGTAAGACTCTGGTTGGTAGTTGTGACCCTCACTCTGTACATACTCATTAAATGTGGAGTCAGAATTCTTCAACCTCCAGCTGTGTTAACGTTCAGCCACCCTAGTTGCTACGTGTCTGCCTGACTGACGAATGTAAAACTTGTCACAATCAGACTATTGAATCACGCATTTTACCAGACCTTTTGAGTGATGCATGGTATTCGAACATTCCAGAGAGTGCCTTGCTTGAATTTATGGAAATATGGTACGTTATTGCACGATGTATTTCTAACAAAGTTGAAGGTCGTCACACTGAATTTTAATGTTATAGTAGTGAAGCAAGAGATTTGTGTTACAGCGTTTGATTGGACTCTGCATCCAATAAACGTTTTGCAAACTACTATACTACGGCGTTTCATTTTATGCTTCGAATATGCTGAAAACGCATAGCTCTGTAAAAACTGTATTTTACATTACCGACCATGGATTCCCGATATCAGAACGAGCCACTCAAGATATTTCACAAGTAAAGAAAAGCAAAGGGCATATGGCGCAATATGATCACCCTTTCATTTAGATGCATTAGGCGAATCACATCTCCTACGATATGGAAGTAACTAAGGAACACAAAAAATAACGAAAATAAATGACTATTTACGTATTTCCGTTTTGAATGACAATAAACATTCTCACATCGTGGACTGACTGAAAACGGAGACATGAATGTGGGATGGCTACTGCTCACAACTCATAGTCTTCAGTGTTCATCTGCATGGGAGTTCCACCCTACAATTAAGGGCGATGGTGGGAGTGGAAGCTTATAACCAACAAAGTCGAGTGGGGTGGCTTAGAGCTGAGGGCCCGTACTCCTACTGGGGCGACGGCAGCTAAAATCCTTGTCCTGTCATTCGGATTTAAGTTTTATCTGATTACATAAGGTGAATATTGGAATACTTCTTTTGAAACAGCATGGACAATTTCCTTTTCTAACCTTTCCCTTTCCGGGATTCTGCTCTACATTTTACGACTTCATGGCCGATGGGACAATATACTCTGCTCTCGTTCCTTCGCCGACAGAGGCGAAAGTGAATTCAATTGGTAACGAGATTATGGTGTTGTCTAGGCTGGAGATAAATTCTTCTTATTTACTGCTCAAACAGGATATACCGAATATATGCGAGTTCTCAGAATGAATTACATTTAAAAAATAGAAAACACGATAAAGTGGCGTAAGGTGAAAAGGAAGGAAAATTTATTTCCCTACTAGATAACGTATGTATCTAAAAAACGTCTAATGACAGTGAGAAACTTCGGGATGTGAGTAATTGAACATCTACCTTATCTACTATATTTGTCACACACTGGATTGTTCCTATGCTAACATATATTAAGTTGGTGAATGAAAGAGTTTACAAGACTATGCATATTCAAACAGACATAATTTCCATCAGACTGTTTGGTTAAAATAGGTGCTTTATGAAGCAGTAATAGACAGCGGTGCAAAACATAGTACTTTCTTGAATTATTGAGCCTGAAGGATACGATGATATTTTAATAGAGTCCAGTTAGAAGGAAGCTGTAAACAACTATCTTTAGACAGCTGTCGAAGAAAATTTTGTAGTTTCGGAAGCACATTTAGAAACGACTTCTACTTTCTGGACAAACGCTGCATGAAATTTACTGAGAAAACAAGGACTATGTCGGGAAATAGATACAGGTTTTATAAGCGCAGCCATGCACTGTCACACCTGTCTTCGTTACTTTCTAGAACACTCAATGTGATTTATCCAAATGCCTTGAAGTAGACCAGTCGTCGCTACATCAAATGCTTATTTATTTGATTTCTCCCTTTCTCAGAAGTTTATTATGACCAAGACACAGTGGTGCGAACTACATCGAGCTACATCTATGGCATTGGATTATGACCGTGCTATCCGTTACCTTGGTCGTGATACACATTAGTGTTTGCTATCTCCATTATGATTATTACTAACCAGATACTGTAGGACATTTTATGACATCGACAAGTGACTAATCTTTTGATTGCTAATCTCCTCCGTAGCTCACACAAAAATTATTTCACAGCACCTGAACCTATGGTCACAAACCGTGCAAGGGAAGAAAATATTTTTCCCTAACTCCGCCAGTGATTCATTATTTACGCAGGAAGCTGACGGCGTACAATCAGAGTCTGTCTTACATTTTGAAGCTCTGCGTAGAACGTGCTTCCTCGAGAGACGTTTTATTCGTGTTTGTAGAAAGTCAGACAAGGAATCATTATTGAGGAATTTGTTGCTCGCAGAATTCAACATTATTCATTTCATTGAATTTACCAGAGTAAAAGCATGAGGGACTGCTATTTTCAAAATAGCTTACCATACCACGGAGAGTTACATTTAGGTCGTCAGAAATGGTGTTAGATAGTAGTAGTGACGCTCTCCTGCTTCGCCCAAATTATAGACGGTTAGACTGCTTGTCTGGGGTAGCAGAGTAAATTGTATATACGAAACTGCCCCCACGAATTAGTACACCTATTAGTGAAAACCGTATCAAAATTCCTACAATAGTTCATGAGAATACTTTCAGAAACACAAAATAACGTGGCCGGGGACTTCAGTTTTTGATATGTATCAGATGGCATCTGGTCAAGCTTTCTTGTTTTCTGGAATTATGGTGGCTGTTTACTTGGTTGCTTTTCCCGTCTCCACGGTAGCCGACTCGTTAGCATCTCCCATCACTGCCGTCAGATATGTCAGAACGCGAATTAAATATGGAACTGATAACTATAGATACACTACACACTCATCATTACTATGGTAAAAATATGAATCATATCGAAAACCTGCCTCGTGAGTCATTGTATTAGCGACAACCGCTTTAAAATTTGTGTAGCAGTTCGTACGATAAGGATGAAAGACAGAAAAACGGAGTAGAGGACTTTAATTTGGTAGTCTCTATAAATGTAATTCGATACTTGCCCGTTAGCAGCTGAATTCTTGGGTGCCAACTACCGCCGATGAAAACTCATCTGCCGCATATATCGCTGCTGCACACAATATTTTCCACACCATGGTGTGATGCAAGGATGTGTGTATTGATTGCTGCAGACTGGGCACCAAATGTGTATCACACACACCGTCCCAGCTTCGTGTCTGTCTGTGTAAGTGTTGATTTAACTGTCAATTTCGCTACGCTATCCAAATGGAAAGGTTAAACAAACACACGCGCGAGACATGCAAATACGAATACAGTCCATCGAATGGGAAAATAACGGCAAATATTAGATGCGGGAACCAACTTCACTGTTTCGCTCTCAAAGCACTGTGTTTAACTTCCAACGAGTGCATTGCTTCACACCAATCCTATAATATAATTACAAATGTCGTGCAAACGTGGCTGTAATTTACAAATAAGTATAAGCAGAGCATTATGATTCCAATTAAATCAATTATATCTTGAAATACAGTATTGGTATCTGAACCGCTGCGCGATCGATAGCTCGCGCAACGTTTACTGGAACACTGCCTTTGGCGTGAAGGGAGCGTGGCACGTTTTGCTGCGATGGCCTTCGAGGCCGTGATTCCGGCGGTGGTGGTGGTGGTTAGTGTTGAACGTCCCGTCGACAACGAGGTCATTAGAGACGGAGCGCAAGCTCGGGTTAGGGAAGGATTGGGAAGGAAATCGGCCGTGCCCTTTCAAAGGAACCATCCCGGCGTTTGCCTGAAATGAATTAGGGAAATCACGGAAAATCTAAATCAGGATGGCTGGAGACGGGATTGAACCGTCGTCCTCCCGAATGCGAGTCCAGTGTGCTAACCACTGCGCCACCTCGCTCGGTCCGTGATTCCGGGGGAGGGCGTGTGTGAAGCCGCACGGTCAGCTCATGTATGACTTCCAAGTTGATCTGGTTAAGCAGCCTTCGGACATGGGGGGTGGGGAGGGGGGAAGTGGGGGGGGGGGGTGCACCAGCAGCGGGAGTGGACACGTTATTTCTTTGACCGACCAGGTCTGGAGGCGAGAAGTGGGTCGCCGTCAGTTGGAGTTTGTTATTTGCATTCTATCTTTAGAGCAGTAGACAGACGCCGCGCAGAGGACTCGTGGCAATATAGAAGTAAAGTTGACTGCATCTGTGTTCAAGTAGTATGGTTTGTGTTTGAATATTGTGAAACAGAGGAGATACGTTCGATTAGTAATTTAGAATGAAATGAGATGCAATAAGATTAGGAAATCGCATGAAGGGCGAGCCGTGCGCTGCTCGTGTTCATTCCGTTTATTGTTTGTCATCTTCTCTTACCGTACTGCCGCTTCGTTTTCTTATTCCATTTACTGGTGTCACTAACTTCCTGCCTTGACTGCCCGTGAGTGGCAGCAGTAGCGCTTATTGATTAAGTGCACTGTCGTGCCATCTCTGGAGCTACTGATAGTATTTTCGTGTCGTCGTATATCTGGAGGACTACTTGGGAGCTCAGTCGGGACGCAGCAGCAGTGAAGTCGGCCACGGAGCTCCAGTGCGGTGCGGACATCCAGTACTTGCGCACCGCTGGCGACACATATGACGGAAGGAGATTGGAGCTTGACGACCGTTGGTTGGTCGTTCGATTGGTCGTCTCATCGGGCGACGTGTATTTGGTCTTTTGACCGTTCCTAGGCCTCGTCACTTGGTCATCTTGTCGGACGTGGGTCGGTTCCTTCCTTGTGCGGAGATGTCAGGTGCTCAATGGGAAAGTGTTCTCTCTGCATGGTTAGGTCAGAGCCAGTGTGCCGAGGTCGCCGTGTCTCCTGATTCCGAACTGACATCGAGTTGAGTCGGGTTAGAGGTGCAGTCAGCTTCGGACAGCCAAGACTCGCCCGACCGTTGCCCACACACGTAACATCAGTGAGAATGACATAGGTCGGTCGTTCGGTCTGTCGTCTCACCGAACGACCGTGCATTTGGTCGCCCACCGCTTGTGGAAACTCTCTGTGCATCGAATTGATTCGCCCTTGTTGTTCCATACTGCTTTTACAATTGTTCGAGTTCTTGTGCAAGTGTGTTTACGTCGAACCGTGTGTAGCTTCTGTGATTTCCATTGAGTCGATGAATGCTGTCTGTGTTCTGGAGTAGTCAGTCGGTAGGTTGAAATGGAGCAGCGACTGTATCGGGTGGAAGGAAATTGACTAGGGTGTTGGTTGGTTCTTCAGCCGTCCGTAGGTCGTGTTGCCACCCGACTGTTTAGTGTTACGCTTGGCTGTCAGTCTCACCTAAACTGTGATTACGGTTTCCTCCCCATTCCCATCCTTGGAACACTCCTGAGCACCATCGTTTTTTGCTTGTAATTTTCATTTTAATTGGTCGCAGGTACTGTGCCAGGCCTTCAGCCGTCTATTAATCTGTTTTATGTTTAGTATATGGTCTTCAGCCGATCTTCATGAGAACTATTATAAGCTTAGGCCTTCAGCGGTGTTTTACTTAAAATTCTTGTTGCTCTGTATTTAGGCTTCCAGCCACGTTTGTTTATGAATCTGTGGCATTAATATGTATATCTTTGTCCGAAGGTTTCTCTTTAATTATCTTCGATTCTCGAAACGGCCCTTACCCGTGTTCTGTAAATGTTTATCTTAAGATTGTCTTTAATTATTTTTGAGTAATTATTTATTTGGGCCTTCAGCCGACAAGGTACTTCAAGTTTTCTTAAGATGTTTTTTTCTGTTGTACTGTGTAAAAGCTTATCCTTAAAGCCTCTGTTTTACTGTGTAAAAATATTTATTGTGCTTTGAGCGGAACAATTAATTTGAATTCCTCTTAATGTGGCCTTTAGCCGAAATTTCTGGAGAAATTACTTGGGCCCTCGGCTGTGAATTGATCTTTGTTGTTTTAAAGAGAAAAGTGTGCATTGATTTGAGCAATGAAGTTGTGCGTGTTCTTGTATAACCAACAGTAATTCGCCCTTGGCCCCATTCCACAACCTGATCCGCTCCGTCCTGCGAAACCGAATTTCAAAGGGTTATGAAGGTAACATTTTTATTTAGTTTCATTACAATCGCTCGTAGTTTCGAGCCATTGTTGAATGAGTCATTCATATTACGGAACTTCAGATCTTTCATTAAAGACTACGTAATTTTCACTGTATTTTTCGTGTTTATTTATTACTTGTCTAACATTTGTGAGAGAAAGTATTTGATTTCAGTGTTGCCCTTCGTCAGTACTAATGAGTGCTGTAACATAAATTCCGTACAAGTAATAATATATCTGACAATTTAAAAGCAGTTTGTTAAAGAAATATTTAACCTAATTGAGCTACCCAAGCACTATTCACGCCCCGTCCTCACACCTTTACTTCTGCCAGTACCTCGTCTCCTACCTTCCAAACTTCACAGAAGCTGTCCTGCGAGCCTTGCAGAACTAGCACTCCTGGAAGGAGGGATACGAGTATTGCGGAGACATGGCTTAGCCATAACCTGGGGGATGTTTCCAGAATGAAATTTTCACTCTGCGGTGGAGTGTGAGCCGATATGAAACTTCCTGGCAGATTAAAACGCTAATGATGATATGGTAAGGCCAAAAGATTAGTTTCAGAATTGATTACGATTATTGAGGCACGAGAAGGCAGTGTGTTTACAAATATTGTGGTGAAGTTCTGTTTGCCAAAATCAAGATTTTAAATGTAAAGCCGAAAGTACTGTTACTTCATGAAACTTTTGTAGCAATTCGTAAAGTGTTTGTACTCCATCTGTTTCGGTCTACGTGTTTCTGTAACTAATCTGTACAGAATCTAACAGAAACCTTGACGATCCGTCTTTTTTGGGTTATACGGACTTGCTACTGGTTCAGTAATGCCTTTTGCGAGCATAGGTTGTAATTCTTGTTCCACACTGTCTCTATAAATAAGAGGTACTGAGTAATGCTTTGAAACAAAAGTCTTATGAGATTTTATTGTGAATTCTTACATAATCTTCACATAGTTGCGGTATATTGTCAAGGACATGTGAATGTAATTGTGAAACTTCTAGTAACTGTTGTCTGTCTCCGTCTGTTGCTGTTTCACAACTGTCTACATTATCTTGGATTGTCTGTCAAACAATGAAATTAGATTCTTCATTTGCACTGTCGGTAACAAAGGATATCTCAGTGAAAAAGATGGACTGGTGTCCAGAATTAAAGCAACAACCCTCTATTTCACCATCCTGTGTCTAATTCACGATATAATGATACAATCTTTCAAACAGATGTCGCTACGATCGTGTTCTGCACGGAAGATGGTATTCAGGTCAACGGTTAACTATGGCAAGGTGATGACGTCAGGGCATCTACGAAGCATGATAGTGTTTGCCGGGTAGGCGCACATCCACAATCGCTGTGTACAAAGTTACAGACGGTGCAGTACGGCACAGAGAAGACGCTTAACAGACTCTCTGCGGTGGAGGGTCATAAAAAGAAAGGAAGCAGGACTGTCACAAACGGATGTACCCCTATGGCTTAATGTAAATCGTTCTGTTGTTTATCGATTATGGCAACAGTCTATAGAGACCGAAGGTGTATCCCGAATGCAAGGGGAGGGCCGATCACGTGTGACATCAGAAAGAGAGGACCGTTATTTGTCTGTAAGAGCACGACAGCACCACCCCAGTATGCACAGCAACTGGCATCTGAGCTCGCTGTATTCACTTGACGTGTTGTATCGAGGCAAAAGATGTGCAGAGGACTTTAGCAGAGTTGTCTTTTGTGTGTCTTTTATGTCTACCTCTGACGAGTTTTCATACAAGAGAACGTCTAGAGTGGAGTCATGAACATGCAGCCAGGACAATCGAACGATAAGCCAATGTTGTTTTCACAGATGAGTCCCTATTTCGTCCGGAGAGTAATTATCGATGGATTCACATCTGTAGGAAACGTGGAATAAGATTGTGTGTAGAATGCCTAATGCTGTGGGCGGGGATGAAGTTGACAACTCCAACCCCTCTTCACGAAATTGTACCGGTGAATCGTCAAGCTTTAACTGTAGTTAGGTGTCGTGACGAGATCTTGGGGCCTCATTAGCGGTTGTGGCGAGATGCTGTGGACCCATATTTCGTACTTACTGGACAGCAATGCTCGACCTCATGGAGCACGCATAGTTGATGTTTCCTTGGAAACAGAAGAAACTGCATGGATGGCCAGCTCGCACTCCCAGTTTGAATCCCATTGAGCATTTCTGGGATGCACGAGGGAGACAGCTTGCATCAAGTCAGCATCCATCAACCACTCTCCAAGAATGCGAGCAGCTATGCTGGAAGAAGGGGCGTAATTGCCTCAACTTGAGACTGATGACGTCATTCACATCATGCTCCGTCGTCGCCAGACCTGTTCTGCTGCCAAAGGTGGTCACACACCACACTGAACGCATTTACCAGTACAGGAATGTGTGTGCAAATCCCTTAAGTTGGAAAAAACAAAGAACACTTTTGTCTAACGTTATGCATGTTGCAGTTGTTTACCTTCTGTGTTCATTACATTGTTTCTACTTTACTATCACCTGTTTATGCTGTTTTGTGGCAAAATAAACGCTACCTTGAAAAATTTCCGTTTGTTGCTTTAATTTGGAACACCAGTGTACCATCGTGTATACTTTGTGTATGGAAAACAAGCTCTACTCTAATAACTTCCTTTGCCTCTACTGAATTGCTCTGCTGTAACTGTAATGCAACTAGCTCGTTATCGGTGCGTAGTAGAATATAAGAGTCCCTAAGGTCCAAAATCGCTTTATGTTCTGTCAAGAAATCCATATCTAGCATAATTTCAGTTGTTCAAACTGAGATGATTTGAAAATTTGTATAAAATGGGTGGCCATGAATTGTAAATTTTTGGTGTGTGTTTGTAGTTTTACATCTACTTCATTTCCAAAAACTGCTGTCCTAACTTTAGTCTTTTGTAATGCGATTGTATGGCAGGAATGATATGTATTGCATTTATTAAATGCTGCATCACTAATCATTGTAACTGAAGATCCAGAGTCAATTACTGCAGTGAAATTATGTGAGACAACTTGTATGTTGATAATCGGATGGTATACATTCTATTATAGCGGTTCCATTTTCTGCAATAAATTATCTGTTATGTCTTCCAAGGTGATAATACATTATGTTACTTCGTTCATATAATCTGTAGATGACATTTTTCGTGCACATATGCAGAATGCTGAGTTTCTAGTATGTCATTATTGTTTCTTCTGTGATCATACTGTTTCTTTTTTTCAATTATCTGTACCGTTGGTGTTTTTTGTTCATTACCAGATTGTGTAGGATGGAAGCGACTCTCTGCATCGTTTGACGCACAGTGTTGGTGCTGTATGTAACTATAATTTTGTCTGTTGTCATTGCGATTACTCTGTCTGTAATTCTAGTTGTGGTTCATTGGACTGTTGTACTTCTGGTTGAATGCTACGTGCCGTTGTTTCATAGCAGGCAGATATATTTTGTTTTTCTCGCAGTTGGAAATTTACAAAGTCACCTAAAGTGAAACCACAGTACTGTTACAGCCATGCAAAGAAGCCAGTACGGGTTCTAAAACTTTCCTAAGTTTCATCATCACACATCTCCTGGCGTCGCCAAGATTTTCCATTGTTTGTCATCGTACAGCGTCTCTGTTTACTCAGTGAGCTACCCTTGGTCCGCTGCCTCGGTGCAGACAGCACGCGTAATTCGTGAAGACTGATCTTGCTCCCCGCTGCGAGCGTGATAATTGTGACGGGTTCGCTTCCTGAGCGTGCTTGTGCCCCTCTGTTACTATATCGGATTCGGTTCAGCCTTCTGTTATTGCCGTTCCCTGTTCCTGTGTCTGGCCAGGCTTTTTGAGGAGCGTGTCGCTAATATCAAAGCATAATAGCTTCTATTTGGTAGTTCTCACAGAGATGTAATTTGACGTGCTGTTTTAAATCACTGCCGGCCAGTGTGGCCGAGAGGTTCTAGGCGCTACAGTCTGGAACGGCGCGACCGCTACGGTCGCTGGTTCGAATACTGCCTCGGGCATGGGTGTGTGTGATGTCCTTGGGTTGGTTAGGTTTAAGTAGTTCTAAGTTGTAGGGGACTGATGACCTTAGAAGTTAAGTCCCATAGTACTCAGAGCCATTTGAACCATTATTTTAATTACTGGTCTTTTGTAAATTGCTTTAATGTTTAATGCGTTATTATCGCGACGTTAAAAGTATTTTTATTTTTTCTAATTCGTTGTGCACTAAACAGCGAAGTCGTTTCTTTAGTTATTTGGAGGCCACGGTGCTCACCAGTTTATTCGCCTTACCGTGGCAAATCTTGTTCCATGTATTTTGGCTAGTTGTACTTCCAAGATAAGTTTGTATTTACGTAGATGACGTTCATCAGACGTCTGTTGGTGTCATTCTTTCACCCATGTTTTCCGACCCACTCCACGGTTAAAGCATTTACCGTAAAAGCTGCATGTCGGTTGGCCGCTGAACTTCTTCACTATCAGGTGTAAGTGGGGGTAGTTACTTTTGCCAGTTATCTTATTAACTTTTAGCGGCTTTTCATAAATATTTTGTATACGCTGCTAGCGTGTAATCTGATGATTTACGGTTTTACTTCTTTTACTTAAAAATTACTTCTCTGCTCATAACGCTACAATTCTATGTTTGTACCCTGGGGCGTGTTCCCAACGATTGCTTAGAAATGGATTGTGGTGAGCAACGTATCATATCAACCCTAAGTAATTTCGTGTCTATTCGTCCAGACCACATTGCCTGTTGTGTACTGATTTCATAGCCAGGAGCTTTAATTGTTTCTTGCTCCGACTTAATGAACACCTTTTTTCGGTAAAGTTGAATTCTTTATTATATTTTAGTCAAAGACATTCTATAAACATATTTGGCCTGACTGTTTTAAGGACTGTTTGTTTGCAACTTTTGAAAATATTGTTACGTAACTTCAATTCCTGATATATTACCTTGCTTCTCTTATTGAAATCGACTTTAATTATTTCAAGAATAGTAACCAGTGGCACTCAAAAATTGCATATTTTTAAAAGAAAATGACATTTGTCGCAAATTTAAGTTTTCATCCTTCATGTATCCATGAATGACCTTTTCGAAGGTAGAGAACAAATATTTGCATGAACAGTATAAGCTTTTTTCTTTAATCTCACTAAATATTCAACATAGATGATCGGTTATCAGTTACAGTTTTGAAGTCAGGTTCTGTTAACCTAATTTGTAAAGTTATACTGCCTGAGAAGTGTTAATTTAAGTCTTGATATGACTGATGTTCAGTCCTTACTTTGTCTGGTCGTTCCTCTTCTTGGCAACCTGATGTCAGTAGCGCGTACAGCTATCACATTTCTATCATTTCTAGTGTTGATAATGTTGACTGAAGTGTGTGCAGACTGAAATGAGAGTTGTGTAATAAATATATATGTGTGGTAGCAACCAGATCTGTCGTGGCAGATTTATGCAATGTACACCCCAAATATAGGGATCTGAAATAATGATTGACAATATTTTGTAACTTTTTAACTGAACACATGTATTAAGCTTTATAGTACATGTCACACATTTGTAGGGCATGAGATCATAATTTTCTGCCTTCGTCCGGGTATCTTTGAATTATGTCTGAAACAGTCATACAAAACTGATCTCGTAGGATATTAATTTCTACAGTCAGCTATGAATATTTCTTCCCCACGTCATCCCTATTCCAAGTTTTGAGTATGTATAGGTTCTATTACTAATGGTGAATGCACTCGCATGTTTGCAACGGAAGAGAGAAATATATTCTAGTTTGTAATAAACATTGGAACTACATCTTCCCAAGATGGGCAACCCGGCTGGTGAATAAATTTTACATGAGTCAGTGACAGCAGTTAATCGTTAATATGAAAATCGATGTCTTTAAGAACACAATACAAGAAAATGGAAAAAGGATTAACATCAGCAGTCTCGTAAGTAACAGCCGTGACCAAAGAGTGATGCTTTTTCTGTTGCTGTAGTTCATGCTGTGTTTTATGTAAGGCGTTGAAATTGTTCTTGGTCGCGACTCGAACCTGGGTATTTTTATTTATGGTAGACTCCTTCAGTATTGTTGACTTTCTACACGCAGTAACGTGGAGTTGTAGTACGGCAGTGCATGACTGAAATTATCATCCCATTTTTCTGATTCAGACTTCCCGTTCTATCCCATAGTTGTAGAAAATGAAAACTAGGATGTTTCAACTAGATTATTCTTTTCATTAAGTTGGAGCTACTATTTCTTTTCTACTGAGCTCTTACTCAAAAGAACTTTAAAGTGTAAAAGAGAAACATTTGACACATATCCCAGATATTTCTGCTAACGGCTGCAGCAGATTTCCGTTGGAGCACAGGTGTAGAAAGCAGTAACGGAACTTCTCCAGAAAGGTAATAAAGTTTTTATTGTGATCAGCTAATGCTCGATATCATCTACATCACCTTTTTAATACTGTCATTGGCCTCCAAAACAGTGGACGGAAATACGTATATAGATGAGCAACAGCGCTTATATTCACTATCATTCCGGCGAATTTGGAACTCGTGTGTGTCATGAAAATTTTGTTTAGTGGAATTTACTGACACATGGAAGTCTTCTGTGTTTGTTGATTTTTGTTGTAGATTGTACCTCACATCAATTACTTCCTCAATATATTTTAGCGCTCTATAGTATTATATCAGCCAAGTGTTAATGTACATAAATGTTCTCATATTTCCATTCCCAAATCTTGCATACTTTTAAATGAATCTTAATCCGCTAATTCACTGCACTTTGCAGTAACTACGAAAGAATTGTTTCATGATTTATTTTTTATTACCATGGCATCACTGTTCGTTTTTTTTTTTTTTTTTTGTGTCCCGTTACAATCAGCTCTCTACTATTGTACGACTTTCTCATCTTTCGTCAGACGTTTGGTCTCAGGCCTTAACATAGGTCGAAACCGATTATCTTATCAAACATTCAAAGTGACACAGTTCATGACTTTCTCCTTTGTAACGTAGCGGCAGTTCATGTAAATCACTTGTGAAATTTCAGTTTTGTGAACAACCTCCGATTATTCTTTTATTAGGTCACCGCAGCTAGTTTGGAGCTGTGAGGGCTATTAGGAATGGACCAGTGTGTGAGAATACAGATGAAGGAAAGAGAAACGTATTGCAGTTTTAAAAAGGGCTTAAATCACAAAAAAGTGTTACGAGTTACCGCCAACAACAGTTTATTTTATACAACAGCCACAGTCCCCAGCCATGTATGTATGACAAAATTGCAGTATTAGGACTTGTTCTGACGCGTGTATCAATCATTCCCAGCCATGAAACCAGTCCGGTAATGAGTTCTAGTGTTATTTAGGTCAGTGTTGAGGTCACAACAGACCCGCGAGCGCTGCCAAAAGGGACTATTTTTGCTAGTCGTGACGCAGGCGGCCTTTTGCTGTAGGTGCGATAGCTGCTCTGCAGTGCACTTTCTGTTTCGTCCTGAGGACCCTGGAGCGGCGTTCCCGCTGCTGACACGGCAGACTGGCTGGCCCACAAGTGGTCGGCCGTGTCGGCCGCGGCGGACGCTGAAATGAAACTCGTGTCTCACTCCGCATGCGCCTGTCTTTGCTCTGCCAGCACTGTCGCAGTCCGTGAGAACTGACAAATGTATTCCCAATGTAAATGTTTCTACCCAGAAGGAATCCTTTCCCACCTCTTTTATCACACAATGAGCATCCTCCATATGCACTTATCCACTCGAATGCTAAAACAGTATTTCATTTCCATCTTAACCAAGTGTGAAATATCTTTTTGGGAACTTTATCAAATCTTTCACAGGTCCATTCTGTAGAGCTTTCACTTCTATTTCTAACCTGTTGCAGGATGGTACATGTTATTTAAAAATACGAATTGTTAGAAGATTACAGGCAAAT
The DNA here is from genome assembly GCF_023864345.2 of Schistocerca serialis cubense. Lineage (NCBI taxonomy): Eukaryota > Metazoa > Arthropoda > Insecta > Orthoptera > Acrididae > Schistocerca > Schistocerca serialis. The sequence goes on from NC_064645.1 coordinate 71,376,319, forward strand.
GTGTTAAACTATTTCGCTCCTTATCGCACGAAGTTCAACACTAATAAACTTTTATATTCCCAAAATACTACAAGCGCCAAGATCCTGTTAAAGGTCAACGACACTGTTCTGTTAACGCTATGGTGAGTTTAGATATTAGGGGCTGTACCATGGCGAAAGTTTTGAAAGTTTCGTGTTATTATTTATCACGTCTAAGATGAAATACGCCAATAAATTCGAAATTCACAACTGAAAGAGATTTTCACCTAATTTATGTCCCAAATAGTATAACATGCAATTGGAGAAAGTTGAAAATGGAAGATTCTTGGGATAGCAGTTGGTAATAAATCCAGATTAGAGGAACGTACCACACATGATCTGAAGCGTTTCAAAAAATCTTCACGTCGCATAAGTGTGCTGTCGGACATACTTAACGCAAAAATAGAAAAGGTAGCATACTCCGGTTACTTTTATGCCATAATGTAATACAGGATAAGTTTTGTCGTGTAAAGTAAGATTTTCCGATTCTAGAAGCGTGTAATATGAAGAACTGACCAATGTACTAAACAAGCCTGATTAGGGAAGTGGAGATGCCGGATACTGTTTCCAAATACATACATTTCTTGGCGAAACTTCTCATAGAGGAAATATCTGTTTTCGAACCGAAACTCATTCCATGATATTAGTACAAGAAGCAGAAGTATTCTGCAAAGATTTAATGTCCTCAAACGTGTCCAATATAACGGGAACATACATTTTCAGTGAGATTAAAACAGTGTGCCCGACCGAGACTCGAACACGGGACTTTTGCCTTTCGCGGGCAAGTGCTCTACCATCTGAGCTACCCAAGCACGACTCACGCCCGGTCCTCACAGCTTTACTTCTGCCAGTATCACGTCTCCTACCTTCCAAACTTTACAGAAGCTCTCCTGCGAACCTTGCAGAACTAGGACTCCTGAAAGAAAGGATACCGCGGAGACATGGCTTACCCACAGCCTGGGGGATGTTTCCAGAATGAGATTTTCACTCTGCAGCGGAGTGTGCCCGCGAAAGGCAAAGGTCCCAAGTTCGTGTCTCGGTCGGTCACACAGGTTTAATCTGCCAGGAAGTTTTATATCAGCGCACACTCAGCTGCAGAGTGAAAATCTCATTCTGGAAACATACCCCAGGCTGTGGCTAAGCCATGTCTCCGCAGTATCCTTTCCTTCAGGAGTGCTAGTTCTGCAAGTTTCGCAGGAGAGCTTCTGTAAAGTTTGGAAGGTAGGAGACGAGATACTGGCAGATGTAAAGCTGTGAGGGCCGTGCGTGAGTCGTGCTTGGGTAGCTCAGATGGTAGAGCACTTGCCCGCGAAAGGCAAAGGTCCCGAGTTCGAGTCTCGGTCGGGCACACTGTTTTAATCTGCCAGGAAGTTTCAAGAATTGGGATGACCGTCACTACAACAAAGGCGCTTTTCTTTGAGGGAGGGCCTTGTTTGAAATATCAGTCACCATCTGTCTCCTGCGAGGGAGAAAATATTTGGTTGGCGCTCACTTACATAGGGAGAAATTACCATCAAAATAAAATAAGAAGAATCCGAACTCCTAGAGAAAGGTTTTAGTATTCGTTTATTCAGCGCACTGTTTGGTAGTGGAATGGTAGAGATATAGCTTAAAGGTGGTTCGATGAACTTTGTGCCAGACCCTTAATCAAGCAGATGTACACGTCTAAATGACGATATGGAATCTGCTAAGGGGGATAATACTTACTGCGAATGCCTGTTAGCATCTGCGTGTTCTGTGTTATCGACAGGAGCGTGGGAAATAACAAGCTGATGAGGAAGGTGAATTTTAGCAGAGGAGATGTAGACGATAAATGGACGGGATACAGATTATCTATTCTTAGGTGGCGACTCTTATGACCAACGAAAAAATAAAGGTATGCGTGTTGTAGTCTCTTCTCACCATGAGAATTTGGAAACTATGCGTGGAATAAAGAAATTTAACAATGACAGTGAACTATAAGGTGATTAACCAGAAAGAGAATATGAACCGGCCAATCGAATGTATAGCGACGCCCAGGTACATAGCTCTGGAAGACGCAAAGAGACCGCCTTGACGAGACACTTCGAACTGGAAAAACAGATTTACGTTGTCCAACTGGAAAAGGGAGATGTCCTGCCAAAGGGGCTAGAGGCGTCAGATTGTTGGTGAGCGCCGTGAGCCGTGACGTCAGTGCAGGACACGCAACCCTGGCCGCCGCCCCAACACACCTCCCTCGCCGACTGCATGCCACCACTGAAACGCTAAAAGCCATCGGAAGCTAGCGTTCCTTCTCGTCGATAACAGCCTATTCATTACCCAGTAAAATATAGTGCACCTCACATCCAAATCTGCCTGCCAGTTCTGTTTGTCTCACAGCAAACATAATTTAAGAACTGTGTTACAAATTCTGAAAATTTGTTAACTAAATTGGGGGACTGATTTTATTTTCTTATGAATAAATGTAATTTGTTAATTTATTTGAAGAGCCGTAGTCTAAAGGTATTTTACTTCTACAGATAAATATGTATGAGTAGTCTCCTCTAACTGCTGCTGATGGCATGCCTAATCATTTTTATTTAATCTGGAAAAGCCGCACTCAAGTGCAACTTAAGATATAGTGTCCGATTTTTTATTTACTATGCATATACCGCACTTAAGTGTAGTTTTGTATACATTGTAATGTCTTATAAGTTTATACCACTGCATTATGTATCTATGGAACAAAAAGTGTATCTTATCACTTGCATACTTTTTATGAAAGGTATACACCGTCGGTGGAACAATGATTTCGATATTTAACAAATCCTTAAAGTTTTTGTGTTGTTGTGGACTAGAGTCGAGATCTTACCACGTGAGCCAGTGGCCAGCCAAACCTTCTCCACATCCTACAAATACTTCTCACCTTTATACAGCTGATTCTTAATTTAAAATCGAAGAAAGTCATTGTGGTACGAACAGGACTTGTGTAGTGAGCAAATTATTTTTCTTTCCATTCAAATGTCATGGAATAGCCATTCGCTAGTTCACGTTACACCCCATAAGTTGAATTGCACTATCACACCACAGTATCCTGTGAGATGCTAGCGGAGATCACGCAGATAAAGTTTCAGTTCGACAGCTTCGACCACAGAAATGTAGCAAAGTGCTTTTCATAGCTGTTTTCCAGCACCAATTTTGAGAACCGTGTGAAGGAACAATCCAGGTTACAACATGTTTGAGAATGAAATGAAGAATTTGCAGAAAACTTAACTCATTTTGAGTTTCTGACTGTCTCAAATTCATTTAGCTTCCCTACATTGAACTATCTACTTTTAACAGCATACTCATAGCGATTCAAACCACGTTACTTCTACTACACTGTCTTCTGTGCATAGAGCTGAGTGTATTTGAGACAATTTGTATTATATTTACGACGTTTGTAGTAAGAGGACACAGCTCATTTTTATACAGACGTTAAAATTTCATAGTAAATTAGATTCATTTTGAAGTTTTCCTTGTTTCAGCAATACATGACACTCATGTAAAGAAGTTTCCTCGTATTTTGTGTGATGTCTGAAATGAGCCTGAATTATCATGACAAAATTTAAAGCTAATTTCGTGATGTGCCTATAAAAACCCAAAGTATATCTCTCTGTAGAAATTTTACAGTTCCATTCAGAGTTCGAAGATAGTTGCAGAGGGCACTGATCGCTGATGAAAGGTGTTCAGTTCATAAGTGCAGAACTTTAATGTACTGAACGTTTAAGATGTCTGAAGATAAAAGCTAGACATTTTGTTGAAGAGTAATTTCTTGCTGGCTATTTTAGACAACTGGTAGCAGAAAGATATTTCAGTGTGCATTACAAACTATTTAAGGAAAAAATTCATGACATAGTTTGTCGGACAATGGATGTCACAGTAATATAACTGTCATGACATTCACCATGACAGAGTGAAATTTAAGACAGGAGTGCTTGTTCCTGTTTGTGAGATGTTACATTCTCTCCAGAAAAGCCATGCTTAACACATTCGTCAGTTTATGGAGATTAGGGAGCGGGTAACATTTATAACGTTCAAACAATACCAAAAACATTATGTAAGAAAGCTACTGTGTGATATTATGCAGCCATACTTCCAGACTGTTGAAACAGTGGAAGAATGATCTGGTTACTTCTTACAGTATTGCTTCTAAAAAAATTTTTAATGATAATTGTTCACATGCGCATTTTTGTGCTATTACATGAGACACTGCACATATAAATATTGTTGAATTTTGAGTTTTCTGTTCACGAAAATGTAAAATCCTTTTTGTTATAGACCTATGTTATTTTCAAAAATGGTTCAAATGGCTCTGAGCACTATGCAATTTAACTTCTGAGTTCATCAGTCACCTAGAACTTAGAACTAATTAAACCTAACTAACTTATGGACGTCACACACATCCATCCCCGAGGCAGGAGTCGAACCTGCGACCGTAGCGGTCGCTCTGTTCCAGACTGTAGCGCCTAGAATAGCACGGCCACTCCGGACGGCCACGTAGCTCTCAATTAAATTCTTAGTCATTCAGAAAGGTAATTTGACATTGTTTTCCTGTTTTCATAAAAATTTCAAATAGCGTGTGTTACGAAAGCATATCGATGCCCAGCATACGTACTCATTGACTGGTATTTAAATTCTAATGCGCCTGACGTGGCTCGTTCTGAATAATGTAGCTTATTTGACATAACTTGAAGGTAGACATGGTTTATTCTCTAAAATAAGAAAGAAGACATGTTTGGTCCTTCCCTCTTCTCTTAGCGAATGCTGAAATCTGTTTGATAGAACTCAGTCTCGTAACAGGGAGATACGAAGAAGGAAATCTATTTTAGCCCTTTCATGACACAGCACTTTTCGAAGAAACCATGAGAAATTCATATTAAAATAATACATCACGGATCTGAATTCTCAGCTAGCGAATACGACTTCACTGTTAGTCGTTTTATATATTATGGTACTTAATGCTCATTACAAACAAGGACGATGTTTTAATGTTTCTACTTCACTTATATACATCCTATATAAAGTTAATATAACATTGGGACGAAACTGAAACTGACCGATTATTGAATACTTGTGTATAAGACAATTCTGAAAGAAGTTAAAATAAAGACAACAATACAACTTCAAAACTGGTCTCCATTACTAGTCTCTTCTATTGATTATATTTTTTTCCTGCCTTTCAGAAGGGTTCCAGTAACTCCAAGTTGCATATTCGAGTCTCTTTACAGTACTTGTTAATAATGCCTCTCCCATCCCTTATACTCAATTGTGAAAAAAAGATTTTATTATCACTGAAATTCAAATTAATCGTCACTGTTCCAATTATGCATAGCTGGCCAGAAAGAATAGCTGAATGAAAGGAACGAAGAAGATTGTGATAACCGGACTTTCGTCCAATATTCCTCCCCCCCCCCCCCCCCACTTTTCCTCAAATTCCTGTTTTCTCAGCGAACATTCGCCCAAACTGTGTGACAAACGCACTGTAAACGCACAAACGTTTTTGATGTTCTCGATAATGTTTGTCGGCGGAACGTGGATGAATTTAATTAAAATTGACTCAGACGCGCCTGTCTCTGTCGCGCACAGTCTGGAGGAAAAACCGTCATTGCTAGAGAGGGCAGAGGTGTTTAATTAGGACACGACAGGCCACGCAGGGGCCGCCCCGCCCGCCACATGGCCGACCGCGGCACAGGGCGGATACAACCCCCGGCACAAGGGTGGGACGCCCCCGTCAACTAAGCCCTGCCCCGGCCTCCGAAAAACGTCGACAGCGCCTGTCAGGCAAGGCACCCCTCTCTGCGCGTACCGCGGGACTGCCTAACACGGCGGCGCCCGAGGCAACTCGTGTCGGCTCGTCGTGCAGAGTCTCCACTAATGAAGCCACTGAGGCCACGGTGGCGAGGCAACCCCGCAGCTCCCTCATCATGGCTCCATTACGGCAAAGGAAAAAGTGCAGAGGGGAACACATCCCGACAAAGAGTTAGGCCTTAGGTAAGCAGTAGGAATCCACCGTTATTCCTCCATCTTTCCATACTCATTGTTTCAATGTGACGAAGAATGATTTAGTGCTTGGCAATCAGGCTGCATGACATGAGCTCCCAAGACTATTCAATGTATATTCGGACCGTTTCACATACGACACGATAGCTGAGTCCCGTATTGCCTGGGAGCCAACACAATAGAGGCTGGGACAGATCGCTGCCTCCACTATTGCTCGTTCCTTTGACAGGCAGGTGGCGTGTCTGTTTTAGCAGAAATAGAAGACTTTGGAGCGACAGTGGAAAGAAGTCTCAGAAAATCGCAGCGAATTTAACACATTAGTGCCATGTAATGAAATAATAGGCAACCAATCGCATAAAGGAAATTTAATTTCTTTACCTGTTTCAGGCACTTAGTGCTTATCTTCAGAAGGCTGTACAGGAAAATACACGACAAATAAATAGAACTCAGAATATTAAAATAAAGGACGAAACGGTTAAAGATTTTAGAAATTAAAAAATAAAAGTCGTACATACTTGTACCTATGGCTTTATTTGCGAGTGTCAAGAGTAAAGTGCGTACAGCAAAATGCCATGGTCCTGAAAAAATACAGGAGAAATAAGTAATACGATGCCCAATACATTAATACAATAAGAGGTTTAAGATGCATACAAACGGTTTATAGCGTTCGTAAAAAAATTAGTATAAAGAAGCTAAACAACATGTGCAGACATCATCTGAGAACAAGAGCTAATTAGCTAAAGACACGCATATCTTGAAGTTGGTCTAAGAGTGGGGGTGTATGCGCGATGGAATAGTGAAACAAAATAGCTATAGCTGTCATAAGGCATGAACAAAATTGTAAGTACATATAAGCAGAGTAGTAAATATCATAGAAACGTAATGATAAATCAAATAAGTTAATACCGAAGATAAATGGCGCTAAGGACGGAAATTTGGGGACCAATCTCCATACAGATGTATCAAGGTCAGTAGGATACTTGCAGGAAACCTGACAACAAAAACAAAGCGCATCATAGCGGTGGAACTTGCGACTGGAGTAAGTCGACAGACTACTCTTAATTATTAGGTAATATTAAGTCTCGGAAAGTGACTGTAGATGGACAGAAGCGTGGGCACACTAATGTAATACTGAAACAACTAGTACTGGAATATATGCAGGTCACAACTATGTGTCGTGTAAGCTATAGAACACGACGGTGAACTGGCGTAGGGATGTCAACAGCGTTGCAGTAAGAAATACGCCGGCACAAACGGCGGGCGAGATGCATGTAGGTGCGAAGCAATAACTAAAATACTAGAGAAACAGTTCCTAGTCAGTAGCTAAAACGAAGACCCAAAGTAACAGTAGGTAAAAGGAAACGTTAGCACCTTGATATACTTTTGATGTAGTTCAGGAATATTCTTCTTAATATTAATATAAGCAGCGACATTCACAAATGGTGTATGAAAAATCCATAATAGGTTAGACTGCCTGACTGTGAATAAATAGAAGTGCTTATCAGCTGTAAACATTACTTGTAACTCTACAGTCAAGTATCTGTAACATTATGAATACATTGTCTAGAGGTTTTTGTTTACATGGAGTTAACCATCTATTCCAAAGTAAATCACCACCTCTAGGTTTTAGATGGATCAGTACCTGCAAACATAAAAGGTGAACTATCTGAGAATATAAGTGGCTAACAATTAAGAACTGGAAATACTTTACTTAGAACTGTAGACGCCTAATAACCTGTAGCTACAGATGATCAAACCACTAAAAATCTGTAAAAAATTTAAAAACGAAGTATCTGTAATAAATATATTTGTAATAATAGGTGGGCTGATTGTAGCTGCAAGCAGCTGTTTAAATGTGACAGTATATAGCTGACTAACAGCAGCTAAATGCAGCAGTGTATCGCCAAGCTATAGTATGTAAAATACTACCGAAAATTAAATAGTTAAGAATAGGAAAGTGGTGACCACCTGCGTTGAGGCACCACTGAGAATTATCAATCTAGCATACTGACTGCTGCCTAACGACAGCAACTAGCTGAATATAGCTACAAATAAGTAATTGTAACAGCGACTGAAACTCACCTAACGATAAAATTCTACCTATGAAAATTAATAGGCTCATATAATTAATTATCTACACCTAGGAAGTCCAGTGATATACCAGATTCTGACTGTACTGCACTGCAGTCGTAATAAAGTAATTAAACAAACATTTAAAAATATTGTAAGGGGAGCTGGATCATTTTCGGAGGATAGGGGTGGGAATTGGAGGGAGGGGAGAATTAGTTTCACACATACGGAAAGGACAAAGAGAGAACATAAACTATATACGCAAAATTGTGTGGGCTAACACAACATGTGTGTGGGGGAGGGGCGTGGGAGTGACTTGGGAGGAAGAGGTGTGGTCAGATTATAAACCCTTTGGGAAATGTTTTGGTTGAGTGTGGTGGTGGAGGGAGGGAGAGATGGGGGAATCTGATGGAGAGGAACGAAATAGGCTTATTGCAGGTACATTCTTACAGCTGATAATGTGTATACTAATAGTAACTTATGGAATGTAATCAAATGATTATAACTGTAATTGCATAATTGTGGCACTAATTGTAGCTCACTAAGTCATTACAATCTACCTACAAGAGTTGATAATTATATACAGGAAAGGAACTGACTTAGTGCCAGAAACTGATAATAAACCACTGCAATTACAGCAGACTTGTTATGGGAAGAAACTGATGGAAGAAGACATAAAAAATTAACTGATGAAACTATATATGTAGAAAACTGGCATGTGGAACTGCGTGGATTGGCAGTTGGAGGAGGAGGACTGGGGCGTAATGTAGTTATGTGGTATACTGGTGGAGAGGAATTTTTTGAATGGTGGGGCAGAAAAGAGAGGAGGGGAAAGTGATGCAAGAGAGAAGTAAAAAGAATTAGCTTGTAACAGCTAGATTATTATGTTTGATAAGGTGGTAGTTATCAAATTAATTCATTGCAGCAATATAGTACCAACTTTCAGCATCCTATTGAAGCTAAGATGTAATTGAAAAATACTGAGTGTAGACTACTACATCTAACTGTTGTAGCGCTAATTGTAGTGTACCTAATTATAACATTGCACTCTTCTAATATAAATGTTGCTTATAATTATATGTGTCTTATTATACATATCTTAGGAAGAAATTCTTTAACAAAACAAATAAACTATATTCCACACACCACCTTGTATCCTATAAATTGTTTAAATAAACAACATTCCATGCATTGTCTAAATTGTTGTAAACAATATTCCTCACACTGCAGTCGATTTCCCATCCAGTTCTTAACAAATTTACATAAACTGTCTTCCATAGACTGCTTTGTATCCTATAAATATGCAAACAATATTTTGCAATTTGTCTAAATTGTTTGAACATTATTCTGTTCACTGCAGTCGATTTCCCGCCAAATAGCTAATCAACTGAGTCTTTTTCCAATTTCCCAGTGGAGGAGGAGAGACGTGGTTGAGAGGTTTTCCAGAGGGGAGGAGTTAATTAATTGATCGATTTAATGACTTATCCAATCGAATTGATATGAAAAGTGTGTTTGTATTGGCAAGGGGAGTTCCCAGGAGGATGGAGGAGGAGAAGGGGAGGACAAATGGAGGGGAATGGGTGGGGAAACAATACATTAGTGGCCTGTCAATCAAAAGGAAGGGTTATCCCAAGGGGATCACAATACTCTTAGTGGAACAACAGATCAAGGACCTGTCAATCGAAAGAGAACAACAGGTTTGCTCCTGAACGTATGCTTGCCCCTTAATGTAGGCAACCCACACTAACAAACTGTGGAGGGATATCAGCACAGTTTAGGCTATCAATAATGAAAGAAAGATATTGCCTTATCGCAAACACAGCATCAGAGTAAATATGTCTGATTTTTCATTGCAGGTACACCTAATCAGATGTCCTGCCAACCCAGGTACTGTGCATTTTGTTGCTATGTAAAGTAAATTTTTTTCCCATTCACATATTTTAATATTTTCAGCTAGTTTTGTACACATATTTGTAACCTGGAAGAAATCCTGCAAGCATTTCGCGAAACAGTTTCCGCCCCCAAATCTTTTGGTTGCTAAGTCTGGTCCATCGTTTCTGTGGAAATCTCTTCGAGATTCCAGAGTATTAAATTAAGTGAATCACTTGCTGTAAAAGTAACAAAAGAATCATGACTTTCGGTAAAATAATCACGAACCTTAGAAGAGTGCGATGTATTACCAAGAATGCCATGTATACATAAATAATATTTACTGTCAAATGAAATATATTTTCCTTTTTTCTATGTGTTAGACCCCACGACTCAGAGGCTTAAAGGTAGAAAAGACCTATAGAGAAAGTTTATGAAGTCTGTGGCGAGTGCGTCGTCACGTAAATCGGAGCAGCAACTCACATCAGAGTGGCAATTGAATGGGCTGCTTACTGTTCAGGTAAAGATCACACTCACTGCAGGATTACAGGGCTGAGAAGAAACAATGCGACATTACACGCCAGTGGCCACGAACTGCCACCACACGTGATTATCTCGTTTAGTACGAAATGTGCCTCGTGGTACTGAATTACAGGACACATAGTGTAATTTAAGGACATACCAACAATTAAATTCCACCTGATCAGACCTTGGAAGGCGGATATGGAGGGGAATGTGGTCAGCATGTCGCTCTCCCGACCGTATATCAGTTTACGAGACCGGAATATCAACAACTACTATCAACGAAAATTGAAGCGCTTTCGATTATATTATCATAAGAAAGAAATAACGTACACTCGGCAGAACCCATAAGAGGAGTAAGCTACTTCATCAGTCCCAAGAGCCAGGAAAGAGGGTGAATGTTTGCTATTCAACACAGTGTACTGGAGTGGCTACAAACTGGCAGCTGATACTACTAAACATCATAATTCCGCTATCACATCAGTTGTAAGCTAAGTAGTTGGCCAAAAAAATTGCTCTCGCAGAATAGCCATTGATAAACATATGGGGTTTCAGTTGCAAGCAGAAAGCCCAATACAAGAATCATTAACAAAGTTCAGAATCCACCTGGAGCTGAGAGTTTGCTCTTGTCTCACCCGCTACTGTGTGACGTCACCACGTCGTCCTCCGCCGTATCTCGAGCCGGCCACAGTGCATCCTGACCGCCACTTGCAGGAGGTAAGCTACCCCTTCGTGGCAGGCAACCCGCTAGCCACCCCACGCCTCGAATGCTAATGCTGCAAGACAGGCCGCGGCCCCGCCTGCATCATAATCGTACATCGCGCGGCCAAAGACTTTGTTCTCCAAGTCACGGTTTATGTAAAAGCGCAACTCCGCCATGTATTTCGCATTCAAATACGGCGTCGACTTCTTCCTCTCTCCATGCTTTCGCCTCCTCTCTTTTTTTTCCGTTTCGCTACCTCCCACAAACCCATTCTGTTGTTCCGGCGGAATAATACATAATACCGGTTTTTAATGCTATTCGTGAAACCTTTTGCTCCTTCCGCGTAGGTGGTATGAATTTCAATGTCTGCCTGTATAATTACAACGGACCACTCGCGATATGGCCCACCAGCAGGAAGGAAGGGCGGAACGTGTTCTTCGCCGTACTTTCTCTGCCCTTACACGGAGCTTCCCTGTCTTCACAACTCATTAACTGAATTGTCTTCGCAGTCCTTCTACATATAAGGTAGTAATACTTACCACCTCAAAAAAAGTGACGTAATTGTTTTTTGCTTGTAAATATGATTCTCGTGCGAGACGTCGGCTGTCGTTGTGAAAACTTCAGAATGTTTCGTCGGCGCAACTGACCGACATCTTCAGGTGCGCCACACCTGAAGATGTCCACTAGTTGCGCCGACGAAATATTGTGGAGTTTTCAGAACGACATCCAGCGTCTCACCCAAGAACTGTACTTACAACTAGCAAGTCGCGAAATCCTCAAGGAACACAGTTTTTTTTTGTTTATAGGTACAAGACTGCAGTCGTGGTACACATATAAATCCACGTTTCACAGTTCTGTATTATGCCGTTAGAGGAGCTCATTGATAAAATGTAGTATCGTCCAATAATTTCAGCAGCAGCAGCAACGTTGCAACTGGCCACTCCAACATTTGAAGCAGTTCTCTAGTTAGAGCCGTTGAATAGTATTGGAAATATATAAGTACGATATTCAAATTTTAACTTAATTGCTAACCAGGTAGTTGTATCGTCCTGATTCAAGCGTAAGAGTGGAATATTCAAACCATGAACAACGCATTTTTAACTTATTTATCGGTATAGTCATTTAGGAGACTTTCCATTTAACTTTTCTAACGTCCCAGAACTTGGAGCAGGTTTTCGTACTGCCGTCTACATGATGTTTCCGTCTTTCTGGCTCTCCATATCGTACCTGATTGAACCTTGTGCAAACGATTTCAAACCTTGCACGGCCTGACGATATACTGCAGAGATTTAATGAGAGGCCATCAAAAATTTTCCGGTCGAAGACCGTACACTTGAGAACCGGTGTACCAATCACGCAATATGGATGTGACTGTTGAGGTAGTCATGCTACAGTCGCACCAACCTGATTTTACCTATTTGTTAAAACACTGTGACCTGCTTTGTGCAGAAGCCCGTAACTGTGTGCGACATATCTTCGTCCGACAAGAATCATCGATACTTGAAGCTTTTTTGAGGAACCAAAGGCGAGAATAATCGAATGAAGAGAGATCAGGACTATGCCGCAGATGCTGTAGTGTCTCTTACTGCAGTGGGCGTAATTTCTGCTTTATGACATTTGCGATATGGGGATATGCGTTGTCATAAAACAGTAGCAGCCTTTTTCAAAACTGGTTGAAAGCCTCTGAGCACTATGGTACTTAACTTCTGAGGTCATCAGTCCCCTAGAACTTAGAACTACTTAAACCTATCTAACCTAAGGACATCACACACATCCATGCCCCAGGCAGGATTCGAACCTGCGGCCGTAACGGTCACGCGGTTTTAGACTGTGGCGCCTAGAACCGCACGGCCACTCTGGCCGGCAACACCCTTTTTCGCAGTTGGTTTTCGATACACATACTGCCTCACAGTCTCCATTCTCCGACGAATATATTCCGGTGTTTGTACTTCGGAAATTAAGCATAGAGTAACACCGCTGGGGCGCTGTTTGGAGGCATTTGGTAACAACTTGGCCATAGATCGCACGTCGGCAAGACACGAATGCCATAGTAACACCTTGCCTCCATGTCGGTGCTTACATACCCACATCTGAGTCACGCTGCGTTGCATATACGATGGTGCAGAAATGGTACCCGGTGGTTATATTCACTGCTACAATATAGAAGTGAAGTGGTTTGTGTTTGTGAGTCGGTTGCATGGAATCAAAGCCGTAATATGAATCTACGTGGAGGCGTGACTGAAAGAACAGACCTAGCATGTTTGAACGTTTCCATGAAAACACCGTGATTCACTTACCCCATCTGTTGGTGCCTCATCGCGGACTCTCCCATATTTCTGCAGAAATGATGTAGCACTCACAGCCATGTAACACGGCGCAAGAACATTTCCTATGGAAAGAAACTAACTGAATGCAGGTCTGTTTAAATGAGTCTCTGAGGCGTCATTGCGAAGGGAACTGCAAGACTTTCACTTATGTAGCCGGTGCCTCGATAAAAGGCACTTTAATGAGAAATGAAGATGCACATATTGATTTTAAGAATCGACACAAACGTAGGACAGTATTTGACTGAAGGCGGTGCAGCCTTGTCGATGGGTCATAACTTTTCAATTCCGGTCCACCGAAGGCCCTATGAGTCGTTAAATCCGCTGTGTGTGGGGACAGTAGCTCAGACCGGAGCTGGTTCTGTGATGTTCAGGGGCACTTCTTGCACCATAACTTGGGACCACTCATTCAGGTTAGCGAGAAAATGCACTGGGACGTTCAGTTCAGGAAAACAAGTGACCAAGTGTTAGTCTTCCTTTCACATCTTCATGATGAGTATGATCTGGACATTCTCGTCTTCCAAGATGACAACATCAGTCATACCTGAGCTGTATTCATACATCCCACGTTTAACGAACACGCACTACATCGCATCTCTGGTAGCCCTCTACATCGCCGGATTTTAATGCCATAGTAACTGCCCTGAACGAACAGGAACGGTGAGTGAAACGTAGCACTCAACTTCCCTGCAATTTGGTAGCTTTTCGAGATCCGGTCACACAGTGTATCAGCTGCATACAGCGTTCTGAAGAGATTGTAGAATTCCCTCCTCGCTGAATTCATGCTATTATCAAGGCCTGAGGCTGTGTTACACGGTATTAGCGTCATGTTCCCAGCTGATAATTTGTATCTGTTGGGTTCAGTCCAATGTATCACCTAAATAGGGTTCTATAGGGTGTCCCAAATGTAATTATTCATTTTCAAGCAACACATACTCACCATAGAACAGATATATCTATTTAACAAGATCGCATATATGGCGTTATAAACATTAAACTTCAACGTGGCCACGTTGCAAGTCAACATAAAGATACCAAGTTTCCTTCTTTAGTGTGCAACACGTTCTCTAGTTGATCATGTACGATGCTGTTAACCGGCTCCACCATCCAGTCACCTAAAGAAGAGTAAGGAGATAACGTTAGGTGACATGGGCGACCATAGTCGCTGTTGACTTCTGTCGATTCCACAAATCAGGAGACATGTGGTTGATGTAATATCGAACAATGAGAGCAGAACTGTGAGGAGTCTCATACTGCTGGTACAAACGGAATTCAGAATCTCATTAGATTCCAAATGCAGCCAAAGTAAAAGCAGATTCATGTCACGGTGACTGAAATCTGTTATTCACTGAGGTGCCAAAAGTCACAGAATGTCTCATAACATTGTGTCAGTTCTCCTTCTGCCCAGTGTAGTGCAACAGCTCGACGTGACGTGAACTCAACAAGACGTTGGAAACACCCAAAAGAAATATTGAACCATTCTGCCTCTATAACCATCCATAGTTGCGAACGAGTTGCTGGTACGGAACTTTATGCACGAAATTAGCTCCAGATTATGCACCATAAATGTTCGACCGAATTCATGCCAGGCGGCCCGAGTGGCCAAATAATTCCCTCGAACTGACAACAATGGTCTTTAAGCCAAACACGAACAACTGTGACCCGGTGACACAGCACATCGTCATCCATAAGAATTCCATTGTTGTTTGGGGACATGAAATCTACGAATGACTGCAAACGGTCTGCAAGTTGCCTACCACAACAATTTCCAGTCAATGATCAGTTTGACCACAGGACCAAGTCCGTTCCATGTAAACACGCCATTATGGAGCCACCATGGAGGATGAGACGCGTTTTAAGTTCATTATGGATGTGGATATCATGATATGGAATATCACAGTAGGCAGTACAGTTGAAAGGGAGTTGACATGTCTTAAAAGGCCAGTCTCATATATTGGATTGTCAGACGTACGTGCAAGGATGGTAGCTCCGAAAAAGAAACCTTGAGTTACTGAAGAAGTGCTCTACCTAACTGACGGAAGTAGGAAGTACAAAAACGCACAGATGAAAAGAGGAATACAGAGATACAAATTACTTAAGAATGAAGTACTTTCCAGACAAAGCGAAATGTCTGGACCGAAACTTTGAAAAATCGAAAAAGAAATGATCGTCGGAGGGAGTGATTAAAAAGAAATGGCTCTCAGCACTATGGAACTTAACTTCTCAGGTCATCAGTCCCCTAGAACTTAGAACTACTTAAACCCAACTAACCTAAGGACATCATACACATTCATGCCGGAGGCAGGATTTGAACTAGCGACCGTAGCAGTCTCGCGGTTCCAGACTGTAGAGCCTAGAACCGCTCGGCCACCCAGGCCGGTGGGAACGATTCAGCACATGTAAAATTGAAAAGGATATTCCGTGAAATTAAGGCAATGGTGGAAACATTAAGAATGAATTGCGAATTCTACTGTTAAACGCATAGAAAAGTGTACCATAAAGCCTCTATAAGTGGGGAACTGCCTGATGATTTTTTTGTAGAAGAAACAACTGGATTCGGTGTGGAAGTCATAGAGGATTCTGTATTAGAGTAAAAATTTAAAATGCGTCTGAAAGACCTGCGATCAAATAAAGCAGAAGGGGTCGATAACATTCCAACGGAATTTCTAATATCATTGGATAAATTGGCGAACAAACGACAATTCACATTTTTTTGTAGAATCTACACTGAATAGCCAAAGAACCTGGTACACTTGCCTAATAACGTCTAGGCGAGCACGCAGAAGTATCGCAACACGAAGTGATATGGACTCGACTAATGTCTGAAATAGTACTTGGGGGAACTGACATCATGAATCCTGCAGGGTGGTCCATAAACCCGTGAGAGTATGAGGGGGTGGAGACCTCTTCTGAACAGCACGTTGCAAGGCATGCTCAGTAATGTTCATGTCTGGGATGTTTGGTGGCCAGCGGAAGTGTTCACACTCAGAACAGTATTTCTGGAGCCACTCCGTAGCAATACTCGACTTGCGGGGTGTAACATTGCCCTGCTGGAATTGCCCAAGTCCGTCGGAATGCACAACGGACATGAATGGATGCAGGTGATCAGACAGGATGCTTCAGTACGTGTCACCTATCAGAGTCGTGTTTAGACATATTAGGGGTCCCATATCATTCCAACTGCACACACCCCACACCATTACAGAGCCTCCACCAGCTTGAACCGTCCCCTGCTGTCCTTCAGGGGCTACAGGATCATGAGGTTGTCTCCATAGACGTACACCTCAATCCGCTCGATACAATTTGAAACGAGACTCGTCCGACCAGGCAACATGTTTCCAGTTATTAACAGCCCAATGTGGCCGACTGAAAACTTGACGAATATGCTTGCCTTGGCGTCCTCTTGTTGTTCAACATCAGGAGACCGTTACATCTAAGTGCCTCATAAATCACGATACTGCATGATTTGATCAGTTGGCCAAAAGCAGACCTATAGCGACCCCCTTACACACACTGTCGGATGCTGATAACGCTATCTTATAGTACGTGGCATTTCAATGTCCTTCACAGCTGTCGCTCAACATCTGACATCGTTCACGCGGCTTTTACACCCTACCACATCTGGTAGCAACACTAATGGTCTCTGGTGGCCACAGTACCTGTCACAGACAATTGCAGCTCTATAATCATTTACAAACGTTGCTCCAATGGTGTATATTTGTAAGAAATTACTTTGATATCCACTTATGTCTGGGTGCTTCACTTTATTTGTCAGAGAGTGTATGAGGTACATCAAGGTGCCTGACATATAGATCTTATGCAACCCACAATGCCATCAAGAATTACCCTCGTTAAATGCAAACCGTTCATCGTTCAGAAAAAAATGAACAAGACCCTCTTTTAGCAAATTTAATTATTCAAGTTTTGTGCTTTGGATACGTTTCAGCTGGAGGATATGGTTTTCAAATTGCTGAAGAAAAATGCGCTTGATGATCACTTTTGTGGGTTTTTCTTGAATAATTCGAGAGCTACAGCCTCTAGTGGAAATGTCAGTTTATAATTCAACTGCGTTATATTTCCTACAAAAAGGCCGTGTCCATTATTCTGCGGGACTAATAGTTTGGGCGTAGGGAGCGAGAGAATTTGAAAATCTTTCACATGGTATTTGAGTGTGTTGCTGGTTGCATAACAGCGGTTGGGGCAGCTGTATCACCCTGTACAATACCATATAGCGATAGAAATTAACGCCGGCAGCTGGTGGCCGAGCGGTTCTAGGCGCTTCAGTCTGGAACCTCGCGACTGCTACGGTGGCAAGTTCGAATCCGGCCTCGGGCATGGATGTGTGTGATGTCCTTAGATTAGTTAGGTTTAAGTAGTTGTAAGTTCTAGGGGACTGATGACCTGAGACTTTAAGTCCCATAGTACTCAGAGCCATTTTTGATAGATATTAACGGACAAGCAAAATATTAAATATGAAAATGAAATTGTATTAATTTAAACCTGTATACGTTTCAGACAACCATTGATGTTTCTTAATTAGCATCAACATAGCAACATTTGTAATGCTGCAAAGTGCTGTACACATGAGAGCAAGAACACGTTAAATGAATAAATTAAATACGTTTCTGTAGTAGGAACATCAGACTATGATGCAGGATATAGTGGACGCAAAGGATTTAAATGGGTAACGATTTACGAAGATAGGGTTGGAAGTAGGAAGCAGTCAGAGAACAGTGAGGAGCACGAAGAGAGACGGCACTGATACACGAGTAGCGGATTTCGTGAGGAATGTAAGGAAAAGAAACGCGAGAGAAAGGATGGCCGAAAACTTGCGTCGTGCAGCAGAAACGAAATGAGGAAATATCCGGTCCAGGAAGTTCCAGCTGGAAGGAAGTTGCTACTCCATTAAACGATAGACGTCCCTCGGGATTCCGACGAGGATTGTATTTTCCGCGGTAGTAAATTACCGTCAAGGGGAGTCGGCTCGGCTGGTACATTTATAAATGCCCAGCCGGCATGCCAGCAGAGGACGGGAAGAAGTAAGAAAGGGGAGCGGCGAGACAAGAAAGGAGCAGCTCCGGGGCCGAGCGACCGGCAGCCGGCGCCCGAGTGGCCGGATTATTGGTTTTTAGCCGAATTGGATGTCTGCTCGACCTGCGCTGCCGAGACGCGGCCGCATTCAGCGTGTAATGAGTTCTGAGGAGGGCGCAGACGCGAGGACGCAGCGGCGCGAGGGCGTCGTGGAAATGAGCAACGCCTTCTGAGCTGTGCTCAGCGCTCACCGGCGTCGCGACGCCAGCTCCGGGAGCGCGCCGCTGTTCTCTGCAGGCGAGGCCGGGAGGTCAGAGGAAGCGAGACACGGCACTTTCGGACTCTGTAACCTTAAACGGATAAAACGGTCACCCGCCAGCAATTTCTTGTAGTCTATGTAACGTCTCCCACGGGCATCTAAAATGGGATTTTCAATATTACATACACACTAATCTGCAAAACGTAAGTACAGTAGCATAACATAGTAACTCTCGGTGGAAATGAATGAAAGTACGAGCAAATGAAGTAGGCGTGATTACAGCTCCAGGTGGCGTTGGTCCCGCAAAAACAGTCAGCTGAATGAATAGGGAAATACACCGTGTGTGTCACTGTGAACTGTGGTGTTCTTCTCCATTACAATATGGCGCGGAAACAACGTCTGTGTAACTTCACGCCACGAAGCATCGTTGGAGAACCAGAAGGACGACGTGTGACGAGTGTAGTCCAGTATTTTGGTATTGTTCGCAGCATTGCTTCACATACATCGAGAGCAATTCGAGCCACAGGCACTTCTGGATGAAAGAGAGGAAGTTACCTACAGCAGTAGGATGACCAGGTTCCGGAGAGAGAAAACAGGGACTCATTTTTATATACTTCACAACTATATTTACTCTTACCTTCCTCGTCATTATCGTGTTATTTCGAAACCGATAATAGCGAGAGAAATCTGCCGACAATGCGTCACCCTTTCGTTTAACAGCAGACCATTGTGACGAGTATGCATACGTGCCATAGAATATTGAATAAGCACTGGTCGGACATGCTACATCGCTCTACTACTTCACGAAACTAACTTACATGTGACGGCACTCCCATTAGGAGAAATGGTTTAGGTGGTGCTCCTTTATAGCTGCCGCGGATTGGGATTTACTTGTCTCGATAACCCGTCAGCTCGGGGTAGCGTCTTTGATTAGTTATCAGAACGTCCTCGGCCCCAGATTTGAACCATGCCACCGATTACATTTTGCACGAAAATATTAAGCAATGGCTGTCAAAGACATCCAGCATAAGAAATCGACCTCATTCAGCCAACGGTCTAGTAAAAGAGGACGAAGAAGTGGACAGAGTTTCACTGTACTTTCTTTCTCTTACGGTGGGAAACGACACCTAGTGACGGCATAATCAGTTATGACCAACGGCGTGAGGATGCAGAAGGCAATGGGCAGCACGGCAATAAAGACACATTAAGTGTATCCACAGGACATGTGGTCTGTAATCGAAAAAATTTCATGATGATCTCTCCACTGGCAAAATATTCCGGGTTAGTCCGAATTTTGGCTCTCCGCGAGTGGGCTGCCGAGGGGTTGGTGTATCCACAGGATATGTGGCCTGTAATTGAGAACGTGTCATGATGGTCTCTCCATTGGCAGAAGATTCCGTACTAGTCCCTATTTTGGCTCTCTGGGAGGGGAAAACCAAGGGGAAGATGATCATGAGAGAAAGATTCAATAACGGAAGAGAAGATGGGATGTCAGAAGTCTGAACGTGGTGGAAAAGATAGAAAATCTGAAATGGGAAATGCTAATTTCCAATCTAAATGTATTTGGGATCAGTGAAGTGAAATGAAAGACAACAAGGATATCTGGTCAGATGAGTGTAGGGTAAAATCAACAGTAGCTGAAAATAGAGTAATAGGAGTAGGATTCGTTACGAATGGGAAGACAGGGCAGACAGTGAGTTACTGTGAACTGTTTTGTGGTAGTGGGTCATCATAATCGCCAGTAAATTAACACGGTCAACGATAGTTCAGGTATACGTGCCGACGTCGCAGGCAGAAGATGAAGAGTGGCAGAAAGTATATATAGACAATGAGTAATTTCAATAGGTAAAGGGAGATGAAAATATAATAGTCATGGCAAATTGGAATGCGTTTGTGAGGAAAGTAGCAGGAAATATGGTCACGGAACAATATGGGCTTGATAGTAGGAAAGAGACGGATTAATTGACGTCTGTAATAAATTTTAGCTAGTAATAGCGAATATTCTGTTCATGAATCACAAGACGAGAAGGTATACTTGGAAAAAGCCGAGGAAATCTGGAAAAGTTAAGTTAGATTAGATCACGGCCAGCGAGAGATTCCGAAAACAGGTACTGCATTCCAAGGCGTAGCCAGCAGCAGATGTAGACTAAAGATCACAATTTATTAGTGATCAAGAGAAGGCTGTAGTTTAACAGACTAGGCAGGAAGATTCAATGCGCAGAGAAGTGGGATTCGGATGTGCTAAGAAACTTAACGATACTCTTGAAGTTCTCCGAAGCTATAAATTGTGCAGTTATCAATAGCTCAATAGGCACATCTGTTGAAGAGGAATGGGCACCTCTATAAAGGGCAATCATAGAAGGTGAAAAAACATAGGTACAAACAATGCAACTCCGAATAAATCATTGCATCACTTGAGAATGTAATCAATAGAAAATGCAGGGAAGTTAGGGCGAAATGCCTGCATGAAGAACGTGAAGAAATTGAAGAAGAAATAGTTGTTGGAAGGACTGTCACAGCACACAGAAAAGTTGAAGGTGGTTGTAGGGAAAGTACTAGAAGACAGGGTTAAGGGAGAATATGGACTTGATGGTAGGAAAGAGACAGATTAATTGAGGTTTGTAACACATCTCAGCTAGTAATAGCGAATATTTGGTTTACGAATCACAAGAGGATGAGGTATACTTGCGAAAGGCCCGAGAATACTGTAAGATATCAGTTAGGTCACATCATTGTCAGCCAGAGATGCCGAAAGCAGTTTGGGAGACTTAAGACCGAATAAGACAGAAGGAATAGACAACATCCCATAAAACGTTGTAAGATAGTTGCCTAAAGTGAGAACTGAGTGACTATTGAAGTGGTTGGCAGAATGTATGGTTCTGGTGAATTAGCATCTGACTTTCGGAAAAAATATCATCTACACAATTACGAAGACTGCAAGAGCTGACAAGTGCGAGAATTACGCAGAATCAGCTTAACTGTTCATGCATTCAAGTTGCTGACAGGAATAATATACAAAAGAATGGAAAATAAAACAAAGGATGTGGTAGATGATGATCAGTTTGGCTTTACGAAAGCCAATGATAATGGAAGCAAGACTGTAGAAAAATCAAGACACCTTCTTGGGATTTTTCGTCCTGGAGAGAGCGTTCGACAATATAAAATGGTGCAAGATGTTCGAATTCTGAGAAAAATAGGGGCAAGCTATAGGGAGTGAAGGGTAATACACAATACGTACAAGAGCCAAGGGGGAATAATAAGAGTGGACGACAAGAACGAAGTGCTCCGATTAAAAATGATATAAGCAGGGATGTAGTTTTTCGCTCCCACTGTTCAATCAATATATCGAAGAAGCAATGATGGAAATAAAAGAAAAGTTCTACAGTGGGATTTAAATTCTATGTGGATGGATATCAATGATTTGCTGATGACTCTGCTGTCCTCATGAAAGTGAAGAAGAATTACATGATATGCTAAATGGAATGGACAGTCTAATGAGCGTGGAATATGGATTGGGAATAAATCGAAGAAAGCCGAAAGTAATGAGAAGTAGCAGAAATGACAGCAGCGAGAAACTTAACATAAATATTGATTATGGCGAAGTAGACGAAATTTAGGATTTCTGCTACCTACGAAGCAAAATAACCGATGACGGGCAGAGTAAGGAAGACACAAAAAGCAGGATAGTGCTGGCAAAGAAGACATTCCTGGCCAAGACGAGTCTACTAGTATCTAACATCGGCCTTAATTGGAGGTAGAAATTTCAGAGAATAGACATTTGTAATACAGCATTTTGCGTTAGTGAAATATAAACAGTGGGAAAACCTGGCAAAAAGAGAATCGAAGTATGTGAGATGCGGTGCTACAGAAGAATGCTGACTATTACGTGTACTGATAAGGTAAGGAACCGGGAGGTTCTCTGCAAAATGGTCGAAGAAAGAAATATTTGGAATACACTGACAAGAAGAAGGGACAGGTTGGTAGGGCTGGTACTAGGGGGAGCTGTAAAGGTCAAAAATTGTAGAGGAAAATTGCGATTGAAATACACCCATCAGATAATTGAGAAAGTAAGCCGCAGGTGCTACTGATACTATGAAACGAATTGTTCGGCACAGGAGAGGAATTCGTGCATAGCTGCATTAAATCAATCAGAGGCTGAATACATAACTTTTGTTCGTCTCGTTACGTATTTCTTTCAGTTACCTCCTGTTCCTTTGTTCCTTACTGTAGTAGTTCTTTCTATACGTTTTTTAAGTTCCATTCTGCTATTTTAATTGGCAGTGACACACAGTGACGCGTCATCCGAAAGTTAAATGCGTCATCAAAGTTTGCATCACAGTGGAACATAGATATATAAAATGCAGTCATAAGAAATTCATACCGAGCTATAAAGACTTTGAAGGGTAAACATAATGAGTCAAGAACTGCTGTTAGAAGCTACGTACACATTTTCGCTGTTCATTCAGTAAAACAGCCGCATCATTCGTGACGTTGTAATTTATTGTTTCTTTACTAATTACTTATTGCGAAACAGAATTTTCAGACAGTATCCACATGCGCCACTCAATGTACATTCAAAATTATAACGTTGTATAACAAACAGTTTGGTAAACTGACACCATGAACGTTGAGACGCATGAAAAGGAAGCTTTCCTTAAAACGATGCGCTGATTACTTGCTTAACGTCAAGTATTTCACATATAAACTCATTTATAATGTCATAAGACGTTAGAAGTAATTTAATAGTTAACAGTTAGATTGTTTACAGTATTGGGGTGGGTGTTACCGGTATTGTACAACAACCACATACGTACAATTATTACTCTGTGCCCCCTCTAAATCCTAAGATGGCCGATCTACTCTCTCTTATGCCAATATCGCCTGGATTTCCACTTCATCAACATTCTACTATTCTCCAAAAAGCGTCGAAGTCTCATGTGTTCTTACCATAGCTCCCTTTCCTCCATTCGAATCGAGTATGAATTATTTTCTCTTCATTTCGCTCCAACGCTTATAACGTTCGCATTTCCTTCACTTCCCATGCAACTGACATTGAACATATTATTCTTTTCTTTAATTTATTGACTCTCAAGACGCGCCCGTGGAGTCTTCTCAGAAGTGGAATTTTTGTTATGACGATACAAACATGAGGGCAATGCAACACAGTCCCCGAGCGGAGAAATTTCCGACCCGGCCAGGAATCGAACATGGGCCCTTCAGTCAGCAATCCACTATACTGACCACGCACTGACCGTAAAGTCAATTCCCTCCGAATTGCATAAACAACCGCATTATTATCAAGACGTCCTCCGAAGCCTCCAACCTGTAGGCATTCCTCATCTTACTCCGAGGAAACGACAAACACTCCTACCTACGTCATCACGAAATTCGTACAACCTATCCCTGTTTTTGCGATATAATACCCCCTGTAACATTCACTTCATGGTTTTTCCCATTTTCCTCTTTTCTATCCAGCAGCTCAATTTGGGTGTTTTCCGCCACCTTCACATTTCTCTTCCTTTTCTTTTCCATTTATCAGCCTACTGGCTGGCTCGATGCGGCCAGCCACGAAATCCTTCTTTGCGCTAATCTCTTCCTCTCAAAGTTGCACTTGCACCCTACATCCTCAGTTATTTGTTGCATATATACCAGTCTGTATTCCAAACAGCTTTTATCCTCCACCGTTCTTTCTAGTACCACGGAATTTATTTTCATATTGCGTAACATATTTCCTAACATATTGTCCCTCCTTCTTGTTAGTGTTCCTGCATACGTTCCTCTCTTCTATGATTGTGCGGAGAACCTAATAACTCCTCACCTCCAGAATGTAGCTAAATTTCAACGTCTTTCTATGACACCACTTCTCAAACGTTTCAATTCTCGTCTCTTGTGGTTTTCCCAGACTCTATGATTAACTGCCACACAATACTGTACTCTAAATATACAGTCTTGGAAATTTGTTCCTCAAATTGAGGACGATGTTTGATACTACACTGAAGAGATAAAGAAATTGGTACACTGGCTTAATATCGTGTAGGGTCCCCACGAGCACGCAGAAGTTCCGCACCACGATGTGGATGTGGCATGGTCTCGACTAACGTCTGAAGTTGTGCTGAAGGGAACAGACACATGAATTCTGCACGGCTGTCCATAAATCCGTAAGAGTACGACGGGGTGGAGATCTCTTCTGAACAGAACGTTGCGCGACATCCCAGAAATGCTCAACAATGTTCATGGCTGGGGAGTTTGGTCGCCATCAAACGTGTTTAAACACAGAAGAGTGTTCCTGGAGGCATTCTGTAGCTATTTTGGACGTGTGGGCTGTCGCCTTGTCCTGCTGGAATCGCCCATGTCTGTTGGAATGCGAAATAGAGATAAATGGATACAGGTGGTCAGACAGGATGCTTAAGTAAGTCTCACCTGTCAGAGTCGTATCTAGACGTATCAGGGGTCCAATACGACTGAAACTGCACTCGACCCACACCATCACACAGTCTCCACTAGCTTTAACAGCCCTCTCCTGACAAGCAGGGTCCATGGATTCATGAGCTTGTTTCCATACCAATATACGTATATCCTCTCAGTACAGTTTGAAATAAGACTCATCTGACCAGGCAACACGTTTCCAATCATCAACAGTCCAGTGCGGGTGTTGACGTGCCCAGGCGAGGTGTAAAGCAGTTATCAAGGGTGTACGAGTGGGCTTTCGGCTCCGAAAGCCCATACCGATGATGTTTCGTTGAATGGTTCACACGCTGACAATTGTTGATGGCCCAGCATAGAAATCTGCAGCAATTTGCGGAGGGGTTGCACTTCTGTCACACTGAAAGATTGTCATCAGTCGTCGTTGGTCCCGTTCTTGCAGGAGCTCTTTGCGGCCTCAGATGTGTCGGGAATTTGATGTTTTACCGGATTTGCGACATTCAAAGTACACTCATGTAATCGTCGTACGGGAAAATCCTCACTTCATCGCTACGTCGGAGATGCTGTGTCTCGTCGCACGTTCAGACTGCCATTGTGGGAGCAGTAGCCGATGTAACAGCTGCGACAGACACTTGTCGTCTTATATAGGCTCTACCGACTGCAACGCCGTATCCTGCCTGTTTACGTATCTCTGTATTTGAATACGTATGCCTATACCAGTTTCTTTGGCGCTACAGTGTAGAAGACGTCTCATGGCCAGGAATGTCCTCTCTGCTGGTTCTAATCTGCTGTTTATTTACTCCATACCTCGTTCGTCCGTCATGTCTTACTTTGCTCCCCAGATACCACAAGTCTTTAATTTCATTTGCTTCTTAGTCAGTTTTGATGTAAAGTTTATGGCTAATCTCATTTCTGCAACTACTCATTACTGTTCTCTTTGTTCGGATTCCTCCCATCTATAATCCGTACTCAATAGGCTGTTCATTCAACTCAAAACGTCCTTTAACACTTCTTCACTTTAACTGAGAATGATATTGTCACCAGCGAAACTTGTTATTTACGTCGTGTTAACCGGAACTTTATAGTCCCACTCTTGTACATTTCCTTTATGTACGTCATTAGGTGTTCGATGTTTGGATTGAACGTTAGGGACGAAATGTTACCTCCCTGTGTTATACCCTCGGTGTTTGGTCTTCTGTTCTCCTTGTTGCCCCGTGTTTCTTATACATATTGTATATTAGACGCCCTTGCCTGAAAGTTCTCAGAACTTTGGAATACGTTGAACCATTTTATATTTTCGAACGATTTTCCCAGGATGACAGTCTGGTGTAAGGAGATTCTACGCACCAGTTTGAATAGTCGTTTGATTGCCGATTACGCAATGATCTCAGAAATTCCGAAGGGATATTACCTCTGCATTCTGCCTTATTTGACTTGAAGCCTGACAGGCTCTATTGATCTCTAAATTGGATACTTCATTTCTCTTCTATCGACTTCATTTCTTCTTCTATCACGTCATTAGACATTTCCTCCCCCTTATGTACTTCTGTCACCTACCTGCTTTCTCCTCTAAGTTTAAAAACGGAATTTAGCCTGTAATAGTAATTTTGGCATTTTTGCTTCTCATTTCACGAAACCTTGGTTTGACTTTATTATATGCTGAAGCTGTTCTTTCGACGGGCATTTCCATTTTGCTTTCTCAATTCTTCTAGTATCCATTTTTCCTAAGTGACTCATGTTGCTGTCTTCTCTTCTTTTCCTGAACAGGTTGGTCCTTTCTTCTTTTCTTGATCAGTTCAAGTATTTATTCTGTTACCTAAAATTTCTTCGGAGTAACCTCCTTGTGCGTATACCTTCTGTCTAACTTCTGTGTTTTCTGCTTTAGAGTAGTTCATTCCGGTCGTACAAAACTACAGCCGTAAGTTTCTCCTCATTCGTCATTTCTTCAGTATACCACTTTTTCCTACACTGAAACTTACCGAAAAATTTCTCAAAATTCAAATTACTCTTCATCATTCCTATATTGTGATCTGATTCAATGCATGTTCGGGCATACGTTTCACGATACAAAATCTGAATATCTGAACCGCTGTCTCAACATGATGTAATCCAGTTAGTTTCCTTCCGTGTCCCTTTTAGAAGTATATTTCCCTCTTGTGATATTTCAACTATGTGTTCGGGGTTACCAGCTGAGGTTTACTGCAGATCTCTGTTCATTTTTGTCCTCCCTTATTCCTACTACCGAGCGCTTACTCTCCCTAATAGTTTCTGCAACTCCTTCCCCTATGGCAGCTCTCCAGTCACCCTTGATTATTGATACTCGAGTTACCCGTTCATTGCCCATATACACTCTGTTTCTTAAGCTTCTGTTTGTGACATCAACTCGTACACCGGCATTATTGTTGTTGGCCTTGGTTTGCTATGAGCTCTGATGAGAATAACCCTCCCTCTAAGCTGTTCAAAGTAACTCATGCTCTAACGTACCCTCCTACAAAAAACCAATCGCACTCCCGTTACATCATTTTCGGTTGCTGTTGATATTACCTTAAGTTTGTCTGATCAGAAATCTTATCTTCTTTCCAGATGACCAAACTGTCCTCAGTATATCTAGACTGGGCCTTTGCATTTCCCTTTTAAATTTTTATAGCTACCTTTCAATATTCACAACTGTAACAATCCACGTTCCGACTCGTACAATGTTACACTAACGTTGGTTGTTCGATGTTTTTCTCATGTCACTTACCTCTTCGCAATACTCTCCCTGATATCCAAATAGCGGGTGTAATCAGCAATCATTTGCCAACGAAGCTAGCATCATGACAGTTTTCTCACTTGCAAGCCACAGTGTTTTCAATGGAGTGATCTACAATTATGTTTCAATGACATTGTTTATGGAAACATTGATGTGTCAGGTGAAGCATGAGTAGGCTGTCTTAAGTGACAGCGTGTACATGTTCGTGCTTGATATTTACTATAACATGCTTCTATTTCTGACTGCGCTATAATATAAAAGTCTGTTTAATTCTTCTAAGCCACATTCTTATTTGTTACTCTTGAATTCACAACATAGCATTCAGTGCTGCACAAGGGATCTGATGGTCGCAGTTTGTCCACGTGTTTACGATTTTCCGTGGCAGCAGTGAATGACTGTTGACTATGTCTAATATGCACAGCTAATTCTTCTAGGCAACTATTGCATGAATTCGAAGGTACCCGATATCATTTTGAATACCATGCACAATACTTTCCCGTGTTTACCATGACAATTTTTTGTTCCACTGTTCCCCCGTTCCTCAACATTCGATCTTGCAGACCATCGTTTACCTCTTCTAAAATTCATAAGTACCCTCTCAGAACAGCAGTGCCCACAACTTTTTTCTGCAGAGTCAGACTTCTAGCGTATTTACAGTATGATAATATTTATGAACAACTGTATTTATATTTAAACTTTTCCTTGTTATATATAGCAGGAATGTGCCCCTGTGTTGAGATGAAATTATACATAAAACAACCTATGGCTGCATGGCCATGCTTTACATTTCTTGTTGTAGTATTGATTTCGGCCTTATCGACCCCATCTTATGATGAACCTAATAGCATTCAAAAATATTGGACAATTACGTTACAGCAATGTTGTTGTTTTGTGTATCTACTGTTGTAACGTAATTTAGCAAAAAAAAAAAAAAATGTAAAGTGAACCCGTGCATCTGAAAATGTTACCGATAGTCCCAAAGTCAATAATTAAGTAAAGAAAGAGACTGACTTCTTTGTAATTTCAACATCATTCATTCTATTTCCTTTTATATTTTCTTTTTTTTTTTCAAAACATTCTCTTAAGTAGTAACGTGTATGAAATAACAGTCAAGAATAAATGTTCACAATATTAGTCCACATATACTCACTTAACTGTAGCTATGGAACAACCTT
The DNA here is from genome assembly GCF_023864345.2 of Schistocerca serialis cubense. Taxonomy (NCBI): domain Eukaryota; kingdom Metazoa; phylum Arthropoda; class Insecta; order Orthoptera; family Acrididae; genus Schistocerca; species Schistocerca serialis. The sequence goes on from NC_064645.1 coordinate 71,405,465, forward strand.
ACAATCAATGTTTTCCTAGATATGATGACCGCGAAAGTCTGTTCTGTAAGTTCAACGTAGCAGTCCCTACTGTATCCTCAGGAAATTCGCAGATACTCTTTTAAAAATCTGCAGTAGTTCTCCGTCGCCCAAATGTATGCCACTAGAGTAGATAACCAATGAGCCGTCATTAACTGCGTTTCGAAGTAACGCATATCTCTAATTTTCTTCCTTGATATAAGAATTACTTACACTAGTACGGTATTCCGTATTTTTCTTCTATTTTAATCTTCACAGCTTCCACATGTGCTTTATTCTGTCCACACATATTTTTCAATACAGTGGGGTCTCTGTAGTCCAAAACATATAGGGCCAGGTTATGTCGGATGATAGAAATTGGCAAATTACTGGATTTTCAATGAAAAGTGTTGTTTTTTATATTAAAACTTAGAGGTTACCATGAGAAAAAGAAAGGATAACGGCCTACGTGTCAGGGCGAGGGTTGTCAGAAGCTAGAACGTGGTAGGGAAACTAGAAACTCAGAGAAGGGAAATGCAAACGCTCAATCTAGATATAGTAAGGGTCAGTAAACTCAAGTGGAAAAAACAAGGATTTCTGGTCACATGAGTATAGTGTAATATCAACAGCTTCCGCAAGTGGTAAAACGGAAGAAGGATTCGTTATGAATAGGAAGGTAGGGCAGAGAGTGTGTTGCTGTGAACAGTTCAGTGATAGGGTTGTTCTTATCAGAATCGACAGCAAACCAGCACCGACGACGATAGTTCCGGTATATATGCCGACGTCGCAAGCTAACATGAACAGATAGAGAAAGTGTATGAGGATATTGAAAGGGTGATACAGTATGTAAAGGGACATGAAAATCTAGTAGTCGTGGGAGATTGGAATGCGGTTGTAAGGGAAGGAGTAGAAGAAAAGGTTACAGGAGAATATGGGCTTGGGGCAAGGAATGAGAGAGGAGAAACACAAATTGAGTTCTGTAACAAATTTCAGTTGGTAATAGCGAATACTCTGTTCAGGAATCACAAGAGGAGGAGGTATACTTGGAAAAGGACTGGTGATACGGGAAGATTTCAGTTAGATTACATCACGGTCAGACAGAGATTTCGAAATCATATAATGGATCGTAAGGCGTACGCAGGAGCATATATAGACTCAGATCACAATATAGTAGTGATGAAGAGTAGGCTGAAGTATAAGACAATATTCAGGAAGGATCAACACGCAAAGAAGTGGGATACGGAAGTACTAAGGAATGACGAGATACCATTGAAGTTCTCTATGGCTATAGATACAGCAATAATGAATAGCCCAGTAGGCAGTACAGTAGAAGAGGAATGGACATCTCTAAAAAGGGCCATCACAGAAGGTGGGAAGGAAAACATAGGTACATAGAAGGTAACTGCGAAGAAACCATGGGTAAAAGAAGAAATACTTCAGTTAATCGATGAAAGGAGGAAGTACAAAAATTTTCCGGGAAACTCAGGAATACAGAAATACAAATCGCTGAGGAATGAAATAAATAGGAAGTGCAGGGAAGCTAAGATGAAATGGCTGCAGGAAAAATGTAAGGACGTCGAAATGTAAATGATTGTCGGAAGGACAGACTCACCATACACTAAAGTCGAAACAACCTTCGGTGACATCTAAAGTAAGGGTGATAACATTAAGAGTGCAACGGGAATTTCACTGTTAAATGCAAAGGAGAGAACGGATATGTGGAAAGAATACACTGGAAGCCTCTATGACGGGGAAGATTTCTCAGATGTGATAGGAGTCGATTTAGAAGAGATATGAGATCCAGTAATAGAATCAGAATTTAAAAGAGCTTTGGAGGACTTAAGATCAAATAAGGCAGAAGGGATAGATAACATTCCATCGAAATTTCTAAAATCATTGGGGGAAGTGGCGACAAAACGACTATTCACGTAGATTTGTAGAATATATGAGTCTGGCGACATACCATCTGACTTTCGGAAAAGCAACATGCACAAAATTCCGAAGTTGGCATGAGCTGACAAGTACGACAATTGTCGCGCAATCAGCTTAACAGCTCATACATCCAAGTTGCTTACAAAAATAATATACAGGAAAATTGAAAAGAAAATTGAGGAAGCGCTCGGTATGGCTTTAGGAAAGGTAAAGACACGAGAAAGTCATTGCTGTTAATAATGGAACCAAGGAAAAAAAAGAAAAATCAAGACACGTTCATAGGATTTGTCGACCTGGAAAAAAGCGTTCCACAATACAAAATGGTGCAAAATGTTTGAAATTCAGAAAAAATGAGGGGTAAGGTAAAAGGAGAGACGGATCATATACAATATGTACACCAGCCAAGAGGGAATCATGAGAGTGGGCAACCAAGAACGAAGAACTCGTATTAAAAAGGGTGTAAGACATGGATCTAGCCTTTCGCCCTCACTGTTCAATCTGTACATCCAGGAACCAATTATGGAAGTAAATGTTCAAATGCTTATAAATTCCTAAAGGACTAAACTGCTGAGGTCATCGGTCCCTAGGCTTACTTAAACTAACTTAAACTAACTTATGCTAAGAACGACACACACACCCATACCCGAGGGAGGACTCGTACCTCCGGCGGGAGGGAACGCGCAATTCGTGACATGGTGCCCCAAACCGCTCGGCCACTCGGCGCGGCTAAAATGTGGAACGCTTCACTATTTTGTGTGTCATCCTAGCGCACGGATGGAAATAAAGGAAAGGTTCAGAAGTGGAATTAAAGTTCAAGGTGATACCATTGACTGATGACATTGCTATCCTGAGTGAAAGTGAAGAAGAATTACATGATCTGCTGAACGAAATCAACAGTATAATGAGTACAGAGAATGAACTGTGACTAAATCGTAGAAAGACGAAGATAATGAGAAGTAGTAGAAACGAGAACAGCGAGAAACTTAATATCAGTATTGTTGGTCACGAAGTAGGTGAAGTTAAGGAATTCTGCTATCTAGGAAGTAAAATAACCAATAGCTGACGGAACAAGGAGGACTTCAGAAACAGACTAGCAATGGGAAAAGGGGCGTTCCTGGCCAAGAGAAGTCTACTAATATCAAATATCGGCCTTAATCTGACGAAGAAATTTCTGAGTGTACGTCAGGAGTACAGCATTGTATGGTAGCAAAACATGGACTGTGGGAAAACCGGCACAGAAGATAATCGAAGCATTTGAGATGTGGTGCTACAGACCAATGTTGAAAATTAGGTGGACTGATAAGGTAAGGAATGAGGAGGTTCGGCGCAGAATCGCAGAGGAAAGGAATAGGTGAAAACACTGATAAGGAGAATGGACAGGATGACAGGACATCTGCTAAGACATAAGGGAATGACTTCCATGGTACTAGAGGGAACTGTAGAGGGCAAAAACTGTACAGGAAGTCAGAAATTGGAATACATCCAACAAATAATTGAGGACGTAGGTTGCAAGTGCTACTCTGAGACGAAGCGGTTAGCGCACGAGAGAAATTCGTGGCCGGCCACATCAAACCAGTCAGGAAACAGATGATGCAAAAAAAAAAAAAGTTAAAAAACTTAACTGGTACACGAAACAAAACAAAACAGAAATACTGTGTAACGCTCAAATCATATTTTAACAATACTTTAGTTACATATTTATACAACAAACATATTAATTTAAAAACAAATACAATTTTTCTCTTAACGTAGTAATCGCTTTTACGAACATCTTCATCAGTCGGCTTGTTCTGTGATATGAAGTCGTCAATCTTCGTTGGCTTCTTGGAGATCAAAGAAATTTTCAAACCTTTCTCTTTCAGGCTCCTTAAAACTAGAACATCAGCTGCTTCTACGTCGTTTTCCTCAGCCCACGTAAAAAATTGTGTTAAAGGCACTGGCAAAAGTACTGGCATAATTTCCTATTGTTCTTCATCGTCATATGTAGTTAACACGTCTTGGATAATCTCGTTACCACTCATCAGCTGCCAATTTTCGTCTTCGTTTCCGAATAACCAGTCATTTACATGGCTAACAGACAGTGTTTAAGACTCATCTGAACAAATATCATCAGTTGTCTCTTGGAGCTGCAAGATTTCTTCGTCGTTAATTGTTCGACATCTTCCTCATTCCCTTTATCATCTTGAAAACATTTTTTGTGCTACGTTAATACAAGAAGATCTGGACACAGTTTGTCCCATGCAGAAACCAACACTTTATTTGAATCACTTTCCGAAGCCTTAGCGAGGTTGTAAACAACGTCTTTAACATTTCTTTACTTTAATGATTGAATAATACTTTTCTCTTTGCTATTTACACTATAGTCAGGGTAATATTTTGATCCACAGGTTGTAGCAAAGGGGTTACATTTGGGGAAGAATCATGGCTTTTATCAAACCATCTTTGGATTTATGTTCACCTTCATCTGGATGTCAGGGGCAGTTACCCATCACCAACAAAGCTTTCTGAGACAAATATTCTTCTTGAGGGACTTTTTGATCGAAGGCACGAACTCCTCATGAAACCACTAGCTGAACAATTCCCGTGTCATCCAAGCTTTGTTTTGGTGATTATATGTGACTGGCAGATATAGTCACCAAGGCTGTGTAAACAACAGCTGGAAAGTCCTACTAGTCATTCAGTTCCTCGACGATAGAAATCCGCTCCTTGGTTACGGAACCATTCGAGAACGGCTGTGTGAGCGTCCTCTTATTTGACAAATCTCTTCCCCGCAGACGTTCCTTCAGCTTGACGAAAACAGTGGACTCGCACGGAGCAAGATCAGCTGTGTGGCGGATGCTTCGAGCTCGCCGGTAATGATGAGGCTTGGCAAGCCGTTGTCTTCCACGGAGCAACGCTCGTGGGAGTGTAGGGACTGATTAAGTCTTGTACCTTTGTGGGCAGGTGGCAGTCGTTATGGAATCCAGACTTAGCACATTATTCGGCGCTGCAGACGACCTAGGACGATGGAATGGTTACTGTGCATTAAGATACGCACCTGCTGAAAAACGTACACAGTGATTCCACGATTGCCTGGGCATTTTGGCCTGTAGTTGTTGTCGACAGCCTTCTTTCCCGATCAGCGTCACCCATGTTGGTCAAACTATTAGCAGCATTTCACTACGGCTGGAGGCAACATTGCATTTGAGCCGCACACTGCCAAGAATTTCGACTACAGTTAGTGTGGCATTTCGACGTTTCGCACTACCCAACTATCTCCGGCATCCTCACGTCCTCCATTCGAATCATGGTTCAAATGGCTTTGAGCACTATGTGACTTAACTTCTGAGGTCATCAGTCCCCTAGAACGTAGAACTACTTAAACCTAACTAACCTAAGGACATCCCACACACCCATGCTCGAGGCGGAATTCGAACCTACGACCGTAGCGGTCGTGCGGTTCCAGACTGTAGCGCTCGAACCACTCGGCCACCCCAGCCGGCCCATTCGAATCGGTGAAGCTATAGCTTCATGTTCACTCAAAGCGTGGCATTGTGTTGCGTATCATGTGTATGTAATGAATCAATTCACATGACAACTGAAACATGTGATTTCGCAGTATCGTTAAACAATATCGTGGTGTCCGATTTCAGTTGTTTTATATCATCTTTCTCCAACCACGGATCCGTAACTCCAATACTCTCATACAGAGCATAACAACGACCATGTGAAAGTTTGCGTTTAGGTATCAGACTGCCGCTGTGAAAGATCAATCTGTTACTAATCTTTATTGCTATTTCAACAATGTGCGCCATCCATGGACGGATTTATACCCTCCCAGTAGCACAACTTACTAATTTAACAACTGCGTCTTAGTAAAGGAGAAACATGTGGTAAAAAATTTCTGCATTTCTCTAAAGACGAACAGTTGCATTTACACAGATATTAATCACTACAGATACTCTCGTGTTATTCGATGGTGTTACTATTAGATGATATCCTTGATTATATGCTAGAGATGAATGGTCGTGACGACGATTGATGTGAAATATCGGTATTCTGAAGAAATAAATATAATACAATAAATACCCGTTGTGGTAGTAAGTGATGCGCGTGTGGACCTGACATAACAGATTTGGGTTAAAAGGAGACATTTTAGACTTGGCAGATTTCCTAGACTTAATTGTGGAATTTGTGGTAGTGTATTGTCACAGTTTAACACTTCACTGCTACAAACTCACGTACGCACGCGCGCGCTCGTACACAAACACACACACACACACACACACACACACACACACACACACACATGCATTTACAGTTGGCTGATAACAGAACATTTCAGCAGGTCGAAGAAATAGACATGACTAGAGACTAAATATTTACATTAATTATTCACAATCTGAAATCATCACAATAGGGTTACAACCTTGATAGTTTCCTACACTTTCTTTGCTATTAACAAGCACTTGTTGCTTCTCTGTTCGTGCTATTAGACCATTCATTATTTCGGTGGTCCATTCCAATAGTCGCACATTTGTTGCACATCACTTTGATAGTGCAGTAGCTTCGCCGAAATTCATTTGCATATCAGTACAGCTCTTGTTCCCTAGTTACTCTGACAGTAATCTGATCAAATTTTACAATGATGTGCAGCCCAGAATCATTCTATACTTAATACCTTAAAAATGAGTGTATGTTAAAAGCTGGACTACCTACAGGCTTTTTGCAATTGCGATGAAATTATACTAGTATACGAAGAGACAGTAAGATCGGTGTAATAGCGAACTAATAATATGCTAAGTGATGTGGTTATGTGTGCTGTCCTGAGATTCGCCACAAACCATAAATCTAAAAGTTATATTTAGTCCCCTTCTGCACTTCATCTTCAAAAACGCTCATTTAAGTTTAGAAACCCTTGGTACAAACATGTACCAGCAACAATGATGCATTCACAACATTTCAGTATAAGACGATGTGTTAGGAGTTTCGCACCTCATCTGCATTCTGATGAAAGTCTCTTTAAACAATATTGTTTGACATTATCAAAGTGTTCAGTAAAAAGAGAGTTTTTATTTCTAGAGATGCACATCATGAAATCTTTATAAAATATGTGGAATTTAAAGGGAGAGATAGTTGATTGTAAATAAACAAGATAATGGTGTATGACGTGGTAGGGTTGCTGGTATGTGAAGTTTATGGATAGTGTTTGACTGACTTTCTTTTATTAGGACGGTAGGAGGGATACAAGAAAGAAGGGGAATGGAGTAAACAACATAGGTTCAAATGGCTCTGAGCACTATGGGACTTAACATCTGTGGTCATTAGTCCCCTAGAACTTAGAACTACTTAAACCTAACTACCCTAAGGACATCACACACATCCATGCCCGAGGCAGGATTCGAACCTGCGACCGTAGCAGTCGCGCGGTTCCGGACTGCGCGCCTGGAACCGCTAGACCACCGCGGCCGGCAAACAACAGAGGTGAGAGGAAAATAGAATTAGAGAAAATTAAAGCCAGGAGTAGAGGAGGAAATAAAACATGTGAAAGAGGAGTAGAGGGTTACAGAGGAGGACGAAGGGAGAAAAGAATAGAGAAGGAGAGGATTGTAGGACAGTACAGAGAATCGATGAGTAGACAGATAGAGAAAAGGAATAAGAGTGGAGAGGATTAGAGGAATGTGGAGGAGTCAATAGAGAAAAGGAAGGAGTTGAGTTTTTGAGAAAAAAGAGAAGACAGGTGACAGGAAGATTAGAGTAAATAAGAGGAGGAAATAAGAGAGGAGTGAAGACAAGAAGATAGATCAGGGAAGGGATAGAGGAAAAGAGAGGAGGGGAAGAGAAGAGCGAAAAGATAGTGTACGAAGAGAAAAGAAGATGATGGGATTCGACTATATCTGAGGCGAGGGAGAGATGAGAAGAGCAGGGAATATGACGACAGTAAGAAAAGAGAAAACTGAAGTGAGAAGAAAGAACGTAATGGAAAGAAAGACAAGACAGAGAGAATATTAAGAGATACAAAGGAAAGCTACAATACTTCCAATCAGTGGGGGTGTGGCTACTCGGAATGAGACAGCTTACCCCTCTGCGGCACGGGCTCGGCCTGCGCGGGTGGGGGCGGCGCCAGCTGCAGCGCGGCCTCCTGCTGGTAGATGCCGGCCAGCTCGGCGCGACACGTCAGCGTGGCGGATAGCCGACCTCCGGGGGCGGCAAACACGCCGGCCGGGTCCGAGAAGTGGGCCGAGCGCAGGCGCACGCTCAGCGACATGACGCTTGTCTGCAGCGAGTCCGCCGACAGCACGCGCCACCCGTTCCCAGACACCTGCCGGCACACAGCACGCCGGGACCTCATATACCAGATTGTTGAGTGTGTGGCCTAAAACCTGCAGAAATATAGTTTTACAAGGAACTATACGGGAGCCAAAATGGGCGAAATGTTTGTTGCCATATACACTGCGGAAAAAAATTATAGGATCACTTTTTTCTAAACTTCGTAAATGTCTTCCATCCCTACGAAATTTGGTTCAAATGGCTCTGAGCTCTATGGGACTTAACTTCTGAGGTCATCAGTCCCCTAGAACTTAGAACTACTTATACCTAACTAACCTAAGGACATCACACACATCCATGCCCGAGGCAGGATTCGAACCTGGGACCGCAGCGGTCGCCCGGCTCCAGACTGATGCGCCTAGAACCGCACGGCCACAACGGCCGGCCGACGAAATTTGGCTGGAAGGTGCCAACAATCTTACTCTGTAATGATGCAAAACCGTGGCACCCTCCGATGTTACCCTCGGGCTCACAGTCAAACCTCTAGATGACAGACACTCTGATCGGTAGCAATTACAAAGAACACCAGGATTAGGAATTATCGCAAAAGCGCATCGTGATGTGCAAATATTAATATCCCCCGTAGCTGAAAAGAAAAAGATGGTGTTAGAGCGTCAGATCGTCGTACTAAAGATCCCGAGTTCGAAACCCACTAAATCCGATATTTTTAACAGCTTAAACGTGACATTGTTATATGGGAGAACATTTTTCTGACATGTAAAATGGACGTTTCGGAGCAATGTTGTTTTGGAAGTCTGCCTTCGTTTCGTAGTTGAAAGCAGCAAACCTATCGAGTACATTTGTATAAATAGGTGTGGTGTTATCTATACAAATATATGCTATATGATTGCTACTGTCAACTACGAACCGAAGGGAGCCTGCTAAAAGAACATTGCTACAAACTCCGAAACGTCATTTTTACATCTCAGAAAAAAGCTCTCCCATATAACAAAAAAATGGTTCAAATGGCTCTGAGCACTATGGGACTCAACTGCTGTGGTCATAAGTCCCCTAGAACTTAGAACTACTTAAACCTAACTAACCTAAGGACATCACACACATCCATGCCCGAGGCACGATTCGAACCCGCGACCGTAGCGGTCGTGCGGTTCCAGACTGTGGCGCCTTTAACCGCTCGGCCACTCCGGCCGGCTCTCTCCCATATAACAGTTTCGCGCGTAAGCTGTTAAGTGGGTATCGAAGTCGAGATCTTTAGTACGACGATCTGACGTTCTTCCCACTCACCTACCGTAGACATTGATAATTGCACGTCACATATGCGCTTACTCCGTAGTTGCGGTGTTCTTTTTAATTACCATTTACGCATGTTCTACTGGAAGACCGAACACACCACGAACTAAATCGATATTTTGCTTGGTACTCTATCGACATACAATTTATGCTACCGATCTGAGTGTCTGACATGTCTAGGATTGTGTGTTAGCTGAAAAAAGTGGGCTGAGCCAAGTGCGAAGTCGCAGGGTGCCACGCTTTTGCACCATTTCAGAGGAAGACTGTAGGCACCTTTGAGTCAAGTTTCAGACTTATGCGTCGGAATTCGAAACAATTACGAGGTTTAGAAAAAGTGATGCTTAATTTTGTTCCTCAGTTTAGAAACATTACCCAATCATCATTAGCTATTTCTCATCCAGTGCTGGATATAGACTTCGTCTGAACTTGAAAGTAAGGCATCCTATATTGTTACACAGTGTCACGTCCCTCTTTGGTTCGTTTTCACACGATTGACGTCACGATCCCCTTGCAAGGATTTTAATAGGATTTCTGGTGTTCCTGGTTACGAGTCTTGTAGAGTGATGAATCAGGTTTCTTGATACACCATGTCTATGGTCCATGATAGCAAGTTTGTCAATGTGAGACCACCCTTTCTCTATAGATGACTATGTTCGGATGCAATTGATTAGGTCTCTCTAGACCCAGATCTGCGGCATCTGATACCAGAGATAGTACACTATTTACAGTGAAGTAGCTGTTACCCACGACTGTCATATCGCACCAGCAATTTCGTTATGATGAGTGATGTCAAGTAAGTTAGTAATTCACAAATATCGGGGTTTATATCAGTTACTTAGACGAATACTTAAAAATGTATTTAGTCCTAGGATATGCCAGATGGTTATAATTAAATTCCAGCTACTCACGTACATTGTGGGCTGCAATTATCGCATGGCAGCGACGCTTGGTAGATACTCTAGTGCGTTAAAGGGGTACCGATTTTCCCTGGAAAAAAAAATTTAATTGATCCAGATTTGGCCACCATGTTCACTGTACACTGTTCATATGGAGGTATGACATCCAAGCTCTCGTTTCAGAAGCCTTGACGTGAGTGAACAGTGCGGATATCGAGAAAAGAGACCGTGCGCAGTTAGTGAAACGGTTTTATGTGAACGGAGGTAATTACAGTGCTGCATGGAGGTAATACCTCCGACTGAAAGGTCGGAGAAGACGTCTGATGTCATTAAATGGCTTAAAGAAGATAAGGATGAAATTCGAAAACACGAGCGAGTGATGTGGCACCTGGAAGAGGAAGGCGTCTTATCCCGATGGAAGTTACTCATCAGGTTGCTGTTGCTGTAACTAACCAATCAGGACGTGCCACGTTAGCGTTAGTGCTCGTGCAGTGTCACGAGAATTGTCCGTACCATGGTCAAACAGTAGGGAAAATTTTGCAGTCTGTTTTAAAGTGGTACCTGTACAACATCCAGGTGGTGCAGCAACTGAATCCTCGTGATCCACAGGTACGTTCTGACTTTGCTCTTCGTTTTCTGACACGGGTCGACGTTGATTACATGTGGCTGAGAAATATTCTGCTGTTAGACGAAGCATATTTTACACTACGGGGTGCAGTGAATAAGCAAAACTCCCGAATCTGCGGTGATGCTAAACCACGTGTTATGCATGAAGAACCATTGCATTCGCATTATGTGACGGTGTGGTATGGATTCACAAGCACCTTTATTCTCCGCCCTATCCTCTTTGAAGAGAATTCACTCGGGGGGTCTGTCAGGTGTACCGGAAGAGCTCAAGTGTGTGAAAACCACTGTTTTCTTACAAGTTGAAGCAACACCTCACGTTACTCGCCCAGTGCTTAACGCAACCTTCCACGAACGTTTTATCTCCAGATGTTTTTCAGATGCATGGCCTAAAAGATCACCTGATTTGATTCCATGTCGCGTCTGGCGCTAGGGGGACATCTAAGAGAATGCATTTAACACAGACATGTTCGGTCACTAGATAGTATGAAGTCCAGTATACAAGAAGACGTTGCTCAGAGTCCACCGCAACTGCACCGAGCAACTATTTATCACATCGTTTTACGGATGAATGATCTCTTCGATGTCTCCGGTGCTCATATTAAACAATTTTATAAGTGGTGGATAATAATAAAATCGACGTTATGCCTTTCTCACTTGTTTTACCTTTCCTGCCCATGTCCAGTTCCTAATATATTATATATGGATACATTTCCATTTCTCTGCCTTGCATTCGCAGTGCCGGATTTGCAGCTGGCGGCTTATTATGGAATTAATTTTTTTCCAGTGTGTTTCGTTCCTCAATAACGCATTAGATAGTCCACCAAGTTCAGCTACCAGACGATAATTACAGCCCACAGTATCAGCAGCTGCACTTACAATCATCTCACAGACACAGAATGCGTTTCAATTATTTTGCTGAAGTCGAATATATTAGTTAAAATGTTTGGAAAAATAGTTTACTTTTGTGAGCTATTTATTGCATGATCTTAACGAAGTTCTGTAAACAACGATTTTCGTCTTGCCTTCTTTTCAAAGACATACAAATTCTGGGGGCTGCATAAACGTGAGCACACAGCATGGAGTTGCCTACGAGGAAAGCACGGTTTTTTTCTACATGCACAGTGACAACTTTGAGTGTTTCCTCTCGGGTATTATTTATGGTCAGTCCAAAAGCAATTTTTAGTGGGAACAGCAATTCAAAAGGCAAATCCGCTGGTATAACTGAGATTTGCGAAATCAAAACACTTTCTCCTTTTGCTGTGCTAGTAATTATAATAGCTCAACAATATTTCACCCCAGAAACGTAATTTGTAACTGTGTACATTATATAAGAAATTTAATATATTTTTAAGTGATTTACGTTCATTGATGTAAAAAAAGGTGTCCCATTCCCTACCTGACACACTTAGAAGGCGATGATTCTCTTTTACTATCTAAAGTAGTCCAGGTCATCCCCCAGGGTTCAAGGTACCCCCACGCCACATTTCATCGAAATCGGTTCAATGGTTTAGTCGCAAAAACGTAAGATGCAGAGCTACTTTGACATTTATAGTATGACGATGAAAAGCTTAGGACGGAGTTCACGCTCGAAACAGGTTAGAATGGCTGTTATCGATGTCTAATGTGGGATCTAGTCTGCTCTACTTAGGCTGGAAGCCTTCACAGAAGATAATAGTATCTACTCGTAATTTATACACTGTCCGAAAACCGGTAATGTAAGCTTCTACTGAGTCCTTGTTGACGTACCGATCTAATTCCACCCGAATGCGAGTAATCAGATTACACGTAAAAGCCACTGGAGTCATTTGTTCCACCATCTTCACTTTCTTTAATGAGAGCAACTGTTGTTACGTAGCACAACTAATACAAGAAGAAGAAGGCCTGCACATGATTTTCAATCAAATCACGACTTAAAGCGACAAAAGAAAGTCACGTTACAACTAAATCTGTTGTCGTCATAACGGCGTTTCAATAAAAATATATTGTTTAATTCCGGTTATCCCAAAATTGTTCTCTGACGAAACAGTGAGAACCCCTTACTTTGGTGGAATATCGTCTTTATTTCTAAGGTTAATACAATTTTAAAAAATGAGAAAAACTTATTTTACTCAGCGACAACTTCTATTTTAAATCGTAAGTAACTACACAGAAATCATACTAAAGATAAGTCATATCGTATCAATGTCGCAAAAAACGCCATGTTACTAATAATTCTTCCCGGAGCACTTATTCGCTAGTGTGCAACGCAACACGGTTTGGGAAAACCTGTCCTAGCTGTTTCGCGCTAGAAATAGCCCACAAAACGTGCGTTCTCGCCCTTTACCTCTCACAATATATACTCTGCCGTATTCGCTCTCAAATGCGAATATCGATACCAGCGCTACTACAGTTGATCTGCAAATTGATCAACTTCAGTATCAGCATCAACAACACGGTATCCAGACTACAACGCTGCGTTGCCTGAACGGGACCGACATTAATGTGAAACTGACGGAGAATGCAACTTACTAAATAACCTACTTCAGTGATTACATTAAGAACACCTCTTGTTTACCGAGATACCACTGACATTAGGGGTGCTATTTTGAGCTCCGAGTATGACAGTGGAGTGACAAAATGATGACAGTGACGATTTCTACGTACGCTATAGGTTTTCGAATCGTAATTATGAAGTGTCCTCCATGGCGTATTTTGTCCACGAGTGACGCGGTCCGCAGATCTCACTGAGCCACTCGTCCACATCAGATGGACCTTCTCACAGAGCCTATGACGTTGCCCTGCATTTCAGAGTTAATGTTTCCAGGAGAAAATTCAGTTCAATTAACAACACGTGCGATGTTATTTTGTTGGCGATATGTCTTCGCGAACTTTCTTTGACTCATTTTGTGATCACAGTCTGCGATGGTTTTTAAACAAGAAAATTCAATTACTTTGCGCTATCCTGTACAGAAGCATGCAAAAGAAAACAACTTTTGGTGGGGATGGAGCGGGAAATGCAGGGTGTTGACAGTCTTTCAAATGGTTTGATGCTGCCCGCCACGAATTTCTCTCCTGTGACAAAATCTTCATCTCATAGTAGCACTTGCAGCCTACGTCCTCAGTTATCTGCTGGATGTATTCCAATCTGCCTCCTCAAAAAAATGTTCAAATGTGTGTGAAATCTTAAGAGACTTAACTGCTATGGTCATCAGTCCCTAAGCTTACACACTACTTAACTTAAATTATCCTAAGGACAAACACACACACCCATGCCCGAGGGAGGACTCGGACCTCCATCGGGACCAGCCGCACAGTCCATGACTGCAGCGCCTTAGACCGCTGTCTTCCTATATAGTTCTTTCTCTTTACAGATCCCTCCAGAACCATGGGTGTCATTCCCTGATGTCTTAACAGATTCTGTCATCCTGTCCCTTCTTGTCAGTGATTTCCACATATTCCTTTCCTCTTCAACTCTGCGCAGAACCTCCCCGTTCCTTACCTTATGAGTCCACCTAATTTGCAGCATTCATGTGTAGCACCACATCTCAATTACTTTGATTCTTTTCTATTCCGGTTTTCCCACAGTCCACGTTTCACTACTATACAATTCTCTGCTCTGAAACTACATTCTCAGATATTTCTTCCTCAAATCAAGGCCTATATGACACAAGTAGACTTATCTTGGGGTGTTTTCTGGAAAAAGGGAAGGAAGGCTAATGTAGAAGCATTAGTGGACCGCTGCCGGCAGCGCCATTCTCTGGAAGCGGCGTTGCGAAAAACTTAGCAGGTGCATAGTGGCGTTCGCGGAAAATGCGTCAGCGCTCGGGTGACCATCGCCTGCCATCTGAGAGCTGTAAGACTGCAATGGGCAGGGTGGGGGCGGAGGGAGGGAGCGGGGATGAGAGTGTGGGTGGGGGTGTAGCTGTAGGGGAGTGGGCGGGACGGGAAATGCGGCCGGCAATGTCGATTACAAGAGCGCGCGCAATGGAAGCACCTCTCGTTAGTCTCATCACCGGGCAATGCATTTTGATTAGCGTACTGCATTACAACGGACAATGGATCCGCAGATGACTCCGGGACTGTGGTGATGGGACGCCATGGGCAGGGAGCAGGCGCGGCCGCGTTACCAGCCGCACGCGTTGGCTGGCCCATCATAACGGGGCGGGCTGCGGTCCGACTCTTGCGTCCCGATACGTTATCAATACCGTGAAACCCGTATACACACACACCGACAGCTGCAAATCACTTTATTGTGCTATGAGATTATATCTACTGATAGCTAGCAGGTCATGCTAAAATTACATTACTGTATGTCCGAGGAGTAATCAAAGAGTTTTATTTATCACGTCGAAAATACAAGTTAAGTAATTGTTTATACTAACAAAGAGATAGAGGGGCTGACCAGTACATACCTCAGCCCACTACAGCCGATAGATACACAAAACAGAACAGAAAATTTACGTTGCAAAGCAAACCAATAGTTATTGATTCGGGTCCCGCGCAAAATCGCAACCCAATCTTGCCTCCCTTAATTACCAGGTTTCATATTTTTCTGCAGGTAGCACAATGCACTTCAGAGTTGATCTTTGCACTACGAGGGAGCACATCGAAGCGAATAACCTCTTCAGAGGTCCAGAAGAGTGTCGCGACAACTTTACTGGCTGAGCGAGCGGCTTCGTGCGCTTTCTTCGGAGGAGAGTTGCTGTTGCCCCACTCCGTGGATTGCTGATTTGTTTCCGCTTCTAAGTGATGAACCCATGGTTGATCGCGTCTGACGGTGCTCGATAATGTCACCATCAGCCTAGTGAGGCCCAAGAAATGCCCCACAGATGATCGTTCGTTGCTCTTTATGGTCTTCCGTTAGACTGCATGGTACCCAGCGGGCGGAGACTGAGTACCCCAACTGGAGATCGAGTGTCTAAGCACTGCCAAAAGAGACGTCCAGTTAAGGAGCGACGAGTTCGGTGCTGTTCTGCCAAGCATGTAGAAAGAGAGTGACAGGACGTTCAAACACTCCAGGACTCACAGCTGTGTGAGGTCGGCCGGCATGCGGCAGATCGCACTGGCTTGCGCGTCTTTGTTGCGACGGTGACAGAACCCCGCGCAACG
This sequence comes from Schistocerca serialis cubense, assembly GCF_023864345.2. NCBI lineage: Eukaryota > Metazoa > Arthropoda > Insecta > Orthoptera > Acrididae > Schistocerca > Schistocerca serialis. Next base: position 71,421,565 of record NC_064645.1, read on the forward strand.
AGTTATCGTGTTTTCGTTTTTCGCGAGGACTTCAAAGTCGTTCTGCAACCACCTATGAATATCTGTGATGCTCTGGTTTTCCTCCAAAAGAAACTCTGTGACAGATGGTTCAAATGGCTCTGAGCACTATGGGACTTAACTGTTAAGGTCATCAGTCCCTGTGGTGTCACCGCCAGACACCACACTTGCTAGGTGGTAGCCTTTAAATCGGCCGCGGTCCGTTTGTATACGTTGGACCCGCGTGTCGCCACTATCAGTGATTGCAGACCGAGCGCCGCCACACGGCAGGTAGACTTCCTAGCACTCACCCCAGTTGTACAGCCGACTTTGCTAGCGATGGTTCACTGCCTACTTACGTTCTCATTTGCCGAGACGATAGTTTAGCATAGCCTTCAGCTACGTCATTTGCTACGACCTAGCAAGGCGCCATTATCAGTTTCTATTGATATTGTGAATCATGTACCGTCATGACCGACGTTCATCATTAATGGATTAAAGTTAAGTATTCCAGCAGCTACGTTCGTTTTTCTAAATTCTAATTTCCTTGTCATGTTCCGGCCCTCACGCCAGCCTGCGTGAGCTGAAAAGCGTGCCTATCGGCCTCCTCTAGTACCACGGTGTTGGCTCTCCTGCCAACCACAACAGAATCCACTTTCCCTTCTTCCCTTTCTTTCCCCCCTCGCCAACCCTGACGAAGCAACAAAGTTCCGAAAGCTAGGAACGTAAATTTTCTGTTCTGTTTTGTGCATCTATCGGCTGTACTGAGGTATGTACTGGCCAGCCCCTCTATCTCTATGTTAGTATTTGTTTTACATCTTTATATGAGATTTTCCATTAATGATTTAAGTAATTGTTTTTCGTTTGTGTGTACGTGTCTTCAGACCTGGTACGTATTGGGAATACGTTTCGCACAACCGTAGTATGACGCTAGAGAGGCCAACAGAACTTACCGCTGTCCGTTCATGAAGTTTCATCATTTGAAGAGAAACAACGGTATAACAGTGCATGTTGTGACAATGTAATGAGGCAGTGGCAATGAGCCATATGTGACACTGTGGTTAGTTTACGCAGATGTTTCAAGTGTGGTCTGAACGGCTTAAGACGAAACGGCATTTATCATTTATTATCGTACTTCGCGTAGTTTTAAACGCAGAAAATGTCAGGCGCTGGAGTCCTCAAGTACGTGCACTTATTCAAAAAGTGACGCGAACCAAGGCAGCATAGCAAGTGTTGCAGCTGTTCTTTACGCATATAATCCCCACGGACTGTTACTATGTGTATCTTTATGATCCCGAGGCAGAGGAGCTATACAAACAGTGAAGACACAACCATAATCGGGGATGGTGGTGCTGAGTGAGGTTTTGGGACACACACACATACACACACACACACACACACACACACACACACACACACACACACAGTGCGGTGGCAAGAGAATATGCTCGTAAGGGGCAAACCACCGATCGTCTTACTGTCCAAGTTTCCCGATCAGTTTACAAAACGCAGACGTTGATCCACGAGAACGTGTCAGTTAATTTTGCACAAGACAATGGAATTTAGCCGCTTCCCCATTTTCTCCTGAAGCGGCACTCACTGATATCAATTCCATCTTTTGATAACGAAACAACTGCGTGTCAAGCATTTCTTAACTGCCAACGAGGTGATTCCGAGGTTGAATGTTTTGTGAATAGCCGAAATGCAGACTTTTACAATGTAAGTCTCCGCCAAGTTACTTACTGATGGGAAAAATATTTTGCAGTGAAGGGTGAATTTGTAGAGACGGACTAACAATCGTCGACAAGTGCCATGCTCATAGCTTAATTTTCTCAGGGTCCCACTTAAAATCTTAAGACTACAAACTATGTATCATTTCGATAGTGACCATTCTAGGACTTGACTTGTAGCATGGAACAGGGTGACGTCTCAGACTGTGTTACGGAAATAATAAAATAACAATCATTGTGATTCAGGATAATTTTTATTCGATTATTCACTGGTACAATGCGTTTAGACAGCGTGCTGCCATCGTCAAGTTCCAAAATACACACATTGTAGAAAGTTTTGCATTATTCCGGTTCCCAGAACTCCTGAAGATAGACGTTGACTGTGGACATTGTATCATAGACACAGTCCATTTCACTGTTCAGAGATGTCAGTAAACCCACCCATAGATGAAAACAACCGTGCATGAGCAGTGCCTATTAGACATAGGGGGTGCGACAGCCGATCGGCAGCCGGCCGAAGTGGCCGTGCCGTTAAAGGCGCTGCAGTCTGGAACCGCAAGACCGCTACGGTCGCAGGTTCGAATCCTGCCTCGGGCATGGATGTTCGTGATGTCCTTAGGTTAGTTAGGTTTAACTAGTTCTAAGTTCTAGGGGACTAATGACCTCAGCAGTTGAGTCCCATAGTGCTCAGAGCCATTTGAACCATTTGAACAGCCGATCGGGTTCAGCCATTCCAACAGGCACGAAGTACGCGGCTCGTGTTGTCTGCAGTTCAACCATGCCTAGACGGTCAGTACCGCGATTCGATAGCGTCCGCATTATTACTTTGTGCCAGGAAGGGCACTCAGCAAGGCAAGAGTCCATACCTCTCGGAATGAACCGAAGCGAAGTTTTCGGACGTGGAGGAGATACAGAGACACAGGATCTGCCGATGACATGCCTCGCTCTGGCCGCCCAAGGGTTACTACTGCAGTGGATGACCGCTATCTATGCACTATGTCTCGGAGGAAACCTGATAGTAACGGCACGATGTCGCATAATGCTTTTCGTGAAGCCACAGGATGTCGTGTTACGACTAAAACTGTGCGTTATGGGCTGCATGATGCACAACTTCACGCCCGACTTCCATGACGAGGTCCATCTTTGCAAACACGACATCATACAGCGCGGTACAGATGAGCCCAGCATCATGCCGAATGGACCGTTCAGGATTAGCATCACGTTCTCTTCACTCATGATTGTCGCATATGCCTACCTCCTTTTCTGACTGAACGCCTTAGACACACTGTCCAGAGACTGCAGCAAGGTGGAGGTTCCCTGCTGTTTTAGGGTGGCATTACGTGCCACCGACGAACGCAGCTGGTGGGCATGGAAGGCGCCGTAACGGCTTACGATACGTGCATTCCATCCTCCGACCGACAGTGCAACCATATCGGCAGCACAGTGGCGAGGCGTTCCTCTTCATTGGTGAGAATTCGCGCCCCCACCGTAGACATCTTGTGAATGACTACCTTCAGGATAACGAAATCGCTCGACTAGAGTGGCCGGCATGTTGCTCAGACATGAACCGTACCAAACATGCCTGGAATAGATTGAAAAGTGCTGCCTATGGACGACGTCATCCACCAGCCACTCTGAGGGATCTACGCCGAATCTCCATTGAGGAGTGGGATAATATGGACCAACATGCCTTGATGAACTTGTGGATAGCATGCCACGACGAATGCAGGCACGCATGAATGCAACGGGACGTTCTACTGGGTATTAGAGGTACCGGTGTGTACAGCAATCTGGATCACTATCTCTGAAGGTCTCGCTTTATGTGGGTACAACATGCAATGTGTGGTTTTCATGAACAATAAAAAGGGCGGAAATGTTGGTTACGTTGACCTCCATTCCAACTTTCTGTACAGGTTCCGGAACACCAATAATTGTATTGCTCACTAGTTGTTCTTGACAATGCGTCACTGTGGCTCAGTCTGGCCAAACAGAAGAAAACAGGAAGCACAAGTTTCTAATGTGTACAGGAATTTTGTATACGTCTTGATCTCCTTCCTCCCGTCACCCCCCCCCCCCCCCCCCCTTCCCCAGCGACTTTCGCTGTTGACCTCCTCCTCGTCCTCTGCTTATCCACCTCCTCCTCCATCCTCCTCTCTCTGTCCATAATCTCCTTCTTTCTTTCTCTGCCCATCATTTCCCCTGTCCTCTCTGTATATCTGCTCCCGACTCCTTTAACTATTATTTGTATCTCACTCCATTATCTGCTCCCCCTCTCTATGTCCATCTCCTCTTGCCCGCTCTCTCTGAACTTCAGCTTTGTTTACTGTTACTGCAAATTCAGTAATACTATATACCATAGGACTCTCCAGCAGGTACATAAAAGCATGCGCGTATTCGACTGCAATGTTGTGCCAAAATTTCAAAGAAAACGCTGAAGAACTTTCGTAGATTCACGATTTTTTACAAATGAACAGCTGAAGTATTGTTTAAGTAGGGTTATGTGAAGTGCAAGGGAGTTCTTTATTGGGTATGCCAGTGATGGTATTTTTCTAAACACTTCTTCGTAGTCACAAATGCTGACAGACCTTAGTGCTTAACCTTCCGTGTGCTCTATTTGTTAAATAACTCTAAACTATTCCTCCTGTATGTAAGTAGAACCGTCTTTGAGATTATTAACAAAATAAAACTCACAGAATGCTTCACGCTAATATAAACTAATCTTTCTGGACAGTGGCTACAATTTTTTGAGACATAAACTGGTAAATCTTGAATTGTCTTTTACATCACAGAACTGTGTAATACAGGGTATATCAAAAAGGATCATTCGATATGTCACGGCTGTAGTTCTGAAACTAGTAACATATACAATGAATTTTGTTTCTTGATGAATGGCAATCTGAAAAAGTTCTTCTTCATACCTTTTCATAGGTGTTCAGTACGCCCCTTTCAGATAAACGGTGCATGTCAGTGTTGTGTTCACATTTTTCCCCCACTGTAGAGAGCATGTCATGAGTTACAGTATCCACAGCTGTATGTATGCGATGTCTCAGTTTATTCATTGTTGTTGGTAAAGGAGGAACATAAACAGAGTCTTTTATAAACCCCTACAAGAAATAATCACATACGGCTAGACCCGGTGACCTTAGAGACCAGTAGTAAGGACGTATGATTTGGTTCAGTGCGGCCGATCAATCTTTGAATTAAAAATTCACGCACTTCCATATCAGTGTGGCGGTGCCCCATCCCGTTGGTAAGTGAAGTCGTTCGAGTCGGTCTCCAACTATGGGAAAAGAAAGTACTGAAACATTTCGAGATTTGTGCTTCCTGTAACAGTGTTCTCGGCAGCGAAAAATGGACCACACATCTTTCCCGTGAAAGTGCCCAAAACCCATTAAATTTTGAAGAGTGCCTCTGATGTTGAACAACTTCATGTGCCTGTTCCGTACCCCATATTCTCCAATTATGACGGTTCCACTTAAATTGAACGTTGCCTCGTTACTAAATACTAAGCATGGGAGGAAACTGTCATCCTCCAACTTGCCAAGAACGAAATTACAGGACTCCACAGGTAGGTTTTTGTGAGAGTCACGAAGAGTTAGTAGTAGCTGAATTTTTTATGGTTTCATGTGTAAATGATGACGCAACACACGCCAGACCGTCATCGGAGGCATGTTAAGCTGTCGAGCTGCACGGCGAACGGATTTCTGCGGACTCCTTGTGAAACTATGGCGGATACGTTCGACTTCTGTGTCAGACTCTCGGGGACGGCCCGGCGTTTTGCCTCCACACAACTGTTTCTCGGAATTGTTCATGCAATCCTCTATTGCTTCGTGATATAGGAGAATCCACATCGTACGTAGTACGAAAGTCATGGTGCACAGTTATTACGGCTGACCCACACCGCGGAAAACGTAGAACACAAAACGCTTTCCCTTTTCCCGCCGCCATTTTTATTAGAACTGAAGTGGGCGTACACTGCTTTATATAGCGGAAACCATGTTAAAGTCGAGAGTTTTCTCATTCCAATAACACGTTGTTAGCGCCCATATCCCAAATAACAATGTGCTACGGTGTTTTTTAAAATCGGATGATTCTTTTTGGTACACCCAGTATAATAATAGGTACATAAATAACAGTTTAACAACTCTCACTAAGAGTAGCAGTAGTGCCCATGGTCCTTATTTAATTGTTGGATGTATCCCAGCTCTTGTGTTCTGCAGTTTATACCCTCTGCAGCTCCTGCAAGTACCACGGAAGTTATTCCATGATGTCTTAACACATGTCTCATCATTTTGCCATTTCATTTTGTAAATGCGGAGAGCAGTTTTGATATTAAGTTCATCAATGCTCTCATTTTGGCTACTAGTCATCACTTTTTTAAATCTTCGATCTACTCTCCAACCATATTTTGCACTCATTACATTGTTCACACCATTCAGCAGCTTATGCAATTCACTTAGGATAGCAGTGTTGACAGCTAATCTTTCCATTGGTGTCCTTTAGTCCTAAATTTTAATCTCACTTTTGATCCTTTAGTTCATATTCTTCATTGCTTCATCATTGTTTAAGTTGAATACTAGAGTGGAATGTATAAATCCTTTTTTAATTTATTCCTTTCGTTCTTGACTACTGTTGTTATAGATCCCGCTTGGTTGAGGTACATACAGTATTTACCCGTCTTTTCCTATAGCTTACTCCTGTTTTTCTCAGAATTTCGAACATCTATCCTGCCTATCTTGGGGATTGTATCGATAGCAATTTTCTGAAAGGCTGAGGGAATCCGGTATCACAGATTCTACACACGAACAAAATGGTTCAAATGGCTCTGAGCGCTATGGGACTTAACATCTGAGGTCATCAGTATCTTAGTACTTAGAACTACTTAAACCTAACTAACCTAAGGACATCACACACATCCATGCCCGAGGCAGGATTCGAACCTGCGACTGTAGTGGTCGCGCGGTTCGAGACTGAAGCGCCTAGAGCCGCTAGGCCAACCCGGCCGGCTACACACGAACATCAATAAACGTTAAGTCGGCACTTCCCCCGGTAACTGTAGATATTCCTATGGAATTTTATCCCTCCACTCTGCCTTACTTTATTGCAAGTTTTCCAAAGCTCTGTTGAAGTCTAATACTGAATTCCTAGTGTCTTCGATATCAGTTACCATTTCTTCTTCTATCAGGCTACCAAACGTTCACCTTACCGCCCTGACCTGTGTGCTTAACAGTGGAACTGCCATCCCACTCTTAAAGTTGGCGCCCTTAGCTTCAATTTCACTTAAGATTATTTTAACTTTTCTATACATTCTTCCAGCTGTCATTCCTTCTTTGCTTCTCTACATTTGCTATTTATTTAAATCGTAAGTGCTGTAATTTTATTTTTCTCTACCCGGTTTTGTACTTCCTTCTGACACCTATTATTGGAAACATTTCTTCTGTTATCCAAGATGTCTTCGCAGCTAGCTTTTCTTTGTACCTATGTCAGTCTTCTCCTTTTAATGAAGACCCCTCCACTTCAGCCTGGCTGTCTACCGCGCTATTCATTACCGCGGTATCTACAGCCGTAGATAACTTCGACAGATCTCCTCATTCCTTAACAATTCAGTCGCACCACTTTGTTTCTTCCGGGCGATTCCCTTCAACTTCAGGTTACGATTCATGACTGCTAAATTGTAATCCAAGTTTGTATACGCTCCTGAAAACATCTTACGTTCCAGTGCATGATACCGGAATCTGTCTATGATGTAATCTGGCTGGGTTCTTGCCCTGTTGACAGGCGTCTTCCAAGTATACCTCCTCCTCCCGTTATGATTTTCCAACAGTGTATTCCCTTTTACTAGCCGAAAGATGTTGAAGAACTCTTTTAATATATCTCCTCTCTCATTCCTATCACCGAGCCAATATTCCCTTGTATCTGTTTTCTATTCCTTCCTCTAATAACCCGTTTCAATCCCCCTTGCTTTTATATTAGCATCCCGCTTTAGATTCTGAGTTATCCCTTCAATGTTCTCACATACCTTCTCTAAAACAATATTCCTATAAACCTACAAAGAAATTGATAAGAAAGGAGATGGCTTCCGGCAAGGTACAGCATAGTGAAATGAACTAATGAATGGCTGAAATTTCAGATGAAGCTGTTTAGTGATATCTGTAAGATTTTTCAGCTTTTAAATTGTTTAAGTTGAATACTTCACGGTCGTAACAGTTGGGAGCCCTCTTTATCGGAAACATTTCATATGTACTTACATAGTCTAAATGACGTAGCGTAAACGCTTGAATAGTATAAGATTATTGATTTACTTCTCTCCCAGCATTTACTTCGTTGGAAAATCTAAATAAACACTGACAAGTAACGTGAAAGGAAATGATCACAGAAAACTAGTGTTGGTAAGAGATATAGACGGATTACTTTCGAGAGGACTTCGTGCAGCCTTTCCAGTACAGAAACGTCTTAAGGAATAGTTGTAATCGTACTATAGATCTCTCCTCCAGTGGTAATTAAATTACTAACATCTACCTAGTAGCACGTTGCACCCCTGTCATCATGTAGACTACACGAATAACTAATATCGTTGAGAAGGCATCCTGTTTCGTGACCACTAAAATGCCGCGTATAACTGAAGTAAATTGATCACAACTCTGTCCAAAACGAGCAAATACCTCTCGATAGAGTCCCAGATGAGCTAGCAAAGGTTAACCGTAAGTGACTTGGGGGTGAAACAATCACAACAATATCACGGAGTTCTCATCGTGCAATAGAATAGTGCATTTTCTTACAGAGCCCTTCAGGATGTATTCCAGAAAAAGGATTCACTTTATTGGACGGTAGCTGCCGTTACGGTACACCGGTAAGTTCAGGTAGTTGAGATATTACTTATTTCATGTAGTGGAATGGGAACTACTTGATATGGTTTGGTACCCGAAACGATTTTTATTGAAACAAGAGTGTTGACTAACATGTAAATGTGGAGTGTGATACTATAGCAACTATGTTGTGAAATGGAGCTCTAAAAGTGCGTCGAAGAAATTTTAGTGTTTCTTCCGTTTCATGGAGGCGAAGGGGAATGAATAGGTATACAAGATCTTAAAAGTTGCTGCAGTTTGAAAGTACGACTATTCCTCAAGCAATTAAAACGAGAAGAAAGTTTCTATTGAGAATCGTCTTCTACCTATAACTCTGTCTCTCAAGTATTCTGGGAGGTGTAAGGCACAAATAATGAAAGGATGCTTCAAAATATAACTTCCACCTGTCGGTAATAATCGGCCAGACAAATTCCTTTCTACATTAGAAGCTCAAAACAGCAACTCTGCTCTTCTGGGCTTATGTAATAAATTAAGGTAGAAGTTTCGAGGAAATGCTGTCCTTACAATTAAAGAAAAATTTTGTTAGAAGAGGATTTTATAAACTTCTTGCAAGAGAAAATTAAGTTTTGAATTCCAGGAACGAAATTAATCTTCGACCTAAAGAAACACATAAGCAACAAAGAGCAGAAGATACTGCTGTGTAGGAGAATTTTTCATTGGCAACTTCGTGAGTACGTTTCACAATATACTTGAATTAAGAAATGGACGTATTTTTATATTATCGTAAGAAATGGCTGGATACGATGTAGCCAGATTACTGTATGTTCTGGAACCTATAGAAGGGCATGTGTTAAGTATGTTGTGCGAAAAGTTACGACCAGCGATGAACTACTTATGAAGTGAATGCTTTCTGTGTTACAAGATGTAGACAGTTATCATGAAAATTTAAAACAATGAAAACATAAAAGTCAATGAAACGTGTCTGACAAAAAACAAGGACATTTGCTGTGTTTACTGTAAGTCCAAATGCGTGCCTACACACACACACACACACACACACACACACACACACACGCACACACAAACACACAGACACACACTCTGATTTTCTTTAGTATATAAACAGATGTGACCTGTAGACATTACTGTAGACATACTCTGTGTTTGTATTCTGATCGTCAAAGTACACGTCAGTGACTTCAAACAGATTAGAATGACCTCTGTCTGGGAGTTAAATTCGTGCTCGGTCACACTTAAACTTATATAACATCTATTGTTAAAAAAATTACGTTCATGGAGTACTTCTGGAAGCAGGTATTTTCTACTTTGAGTATCAGCATTATTATTTAGATCTGCACTTTTGTTCGCAGCGTTCATTTCGAACTTTCTACGTACATACCAAAAAATTTAAACATAGTCTTGAGTGCATAAACATCTCATGCCACAGTCACTACGTTAGCATGCAATCATGCATTAGTGTCCCGTCCACTCTCTCACTGACTCATATAATGCGGAAAGAAAAGTGCCAGTAACACGAACTTTCTAGTGTGTCAAGAGTCTTCCCGTTGAAGTTCAATTTTATTATTATTTTAGAAACCGCGTGATTACGCTACTACTAGACGCCTTCATTTGTCCACAGTACAGGAGAAGCAGTATGCAATGTCCACGAGACGTAGCAGGTGTCCCGTCTAGGTGTCGTCTGGCGCATTTCCCCTACTGTTTCGGCAAATGTTTTCAAATCTGTTTTTTCAGTGTATGGCTGGCGTCAACCCAAAAAAATTTCTGATCATGTCTGTAAGAGCCGATTTGTTTCCCATTACAGACGGAATGGTTTATGAAGCACAATTTTATGTCCACATTTGATACAGCTGTCGCAGATTTCAGTAGCGCTATATTAGTTTCATTTGTATCCCAGGAGAAGGACTTTCCAAAATTTAATGTTTCTGTGCAGTTTCACAGGATTAAGGTGTATGGTCCATTTTTCTTTGCCGAGAACACTGTTACAGGAAGCACATATCTCGATATTCTTGAGAACCTTCTTTTCCCACAGATGGCGGCTGATTCGAACGACTTCATTCAGCCTTACATTACTGACATCCAAGGTCGCCGGACCTGATTGTATGCGATTATTTCTTGTGGAGCCTTATAAAAGACTCTGATTATGTGCCTCCGTTACCGACAACAATGAATGAATTGAGACATCGCATGACAGCAGGTGTGGAAGCTGTAACTCAAGTCATGTTCGCTGCAGCGTGGGATAAATTTGAATACCACACTGACATATGCCAAGCATATGAAAAGGTATGAAAGAAAAACTTTTGAGTTTTTCGATCATCAAAAAACAAAATTCATTGTATGTGGTTATTACACTACTGGCCATCAAAACTGCTGCACCACGAAGATGACGTGCTACAGACGAGAAATTTAACCGACAGGAAGAAGATGCTGCGATATGGAAATGATTAGCTTTTCAGAGCATTCAAACGAGGTTGCCGCCGGTGGCAACACCTACAGCGTGCTGACATGAGGAAAGTTTCCAACCGATTTCCCATACAAAAACAGCAGTTGACAGGAGGTGCCTGGTGAAACGTTGTTGTGATACCTCGTGTAAGGAGGAGAAATGCTTACCACCACATTTCCGACTTTGATAAAGGTCGGATTGTAGCCTATCGCGATTGCGGTTTATCGCATCGCGACACTGCTGCTCGCGTTGGTCGAGATCCAATGACTGTTAGCGGAATATGGAATCGGTGGGTTCATTAGGGTAATATGGGACGCCGTGCTGGATCCCAACGGCCTCGTTTCACTAGCAGTCGAGATGACAAGCATCTTATCCGCATGGCTGTAACGGATCGTGGAGCCACGTTTCGATCCCTGAATCAACAGATGGGGACGTTTGCGAGACAACAACCATCTGCACGAACAGTGCGACGACGTTTGCAGCAGCATGGACTATCAGCTCGGAGACAATGGCTGCGGTTACCCTTGACGCTGTATCACAGACAGGTTTGCCTGCGATGGTGTACTCAGCAACGATCCTGGGTGCACGAATGGCAAAACGTCATTTTTTCGGATGAATCCAGTTTCTGTTTGCAGCATCATGATGGTCGCATCCGTGTTTGGTGACATTGCGGTGAACGCTGACTGGAAGCGTGTATTCGTCATCGCCATACTGGCGTATCAGCCGGCGAGATGGTATGGGGTGCCATTGGTTACACGTCTCGGTCACCTTTTGTTTGCATTGACGGCACTTTGAACAGTGGACGTTACATTTCAGATGTGTTACGACCCGTGGCTCCACCCTCATTCGATCACTGTGAAACCCTACATTTCAGCCGGATAATGCACGACCGCATGTTGCTGGTCCTGTACGGGCCTTTCTGGATACAGAAAATGTTCGACGGCTGCCCTGGCCAGCACATCCTCCAGATCTCTCACCAACTGAAAAGGTCTGGTGAAAGGTGGCCGAGCAACTGGCTCGGTACAATACGCCAGTCACTACTCTTGATGAGCTGTGGTAGCTGCATGGGCAGCTGTACCTGTACACGCCATCCAAGCTCTGTTTGACTCAATGCCCAGGCGTATCAAGACCGTTATTACGGCCAGAGGTGGTTGTTTTGGGTACTGATTTCTCAGGATCTATGCACCAAAATTGCGTGGAAATGTTATCAAATGTCAGTTCTTGTATAATATATTTGTCTAATGAATACCCGTTTATCATCTGCATTTCCTCTTGGTGTAGCAATTTTAATGACCAGTAGTGTAGTTTCAAAAAAGTAGACGTGCCAAATCAGATGATTCTTTGTGATACACCTAGTATATTAACAGCGACTGTAAAACACGAAGAATAACGAGTACTGTATCAGCTACTGAGTAGCGCTGCTGCAGGGCGTTAGCGATCACCGCAGGTCATGGCGATGCTATCACTGCTGGAGTGATGGTTATTCTTCGTGTTTTACAGTCGCTGTTAATACATATCGATAAAAAGAATAACGCACCAGACCAATTCACGACAACTCTATCGAGTGAGCACGTAGTGTTCCGCTCTGCATATCACTTTGGTTTTATCGGGAAACAACCTGAAGTTTTTGGTAGATAGTGAGAAGTGAATGAGTGATGGAATGAGAAGTAGTTGCTTTAGCTGACTCGAGCAACTCATTTCAGAAACTAAATTAGAAATGTTGCCGAAACCCCATAGCAAATGTACCTGATTACTGCTGGAGGGACGCCCTGAAGATGACATATGCGGAAGATGAGCTAGTTACAGTATATAAATCATTCATTCAACTGTCGATAGGTTCTACGCTGTCCTCTGCCTATTGCATGCTTGTGCTTGCCATTACTTGTCTACCACACTCAACATACTGTGTTTCTTAATTTTACATTCTACTCGATATCTGTTGCTTTCATTTTTGCCTTCCACTTCTTCTTAAGACACAACAATAACTGTTCTTGAACTCTGTGACAAAATGTCCCAGAAACTGGTTCTCCTTTTGATAAGGGTCGTCTATGGTCACCATTGTCCAGCAGGTGTCCATCTGAAATGAGGCTAATTTCAGCTTCTCCAGGCTTACAATGCTCCAAATTTCGTTTCGACATGTTGCTCTGCTCCAGATGCACAGTTTCAGGAAATTAGTTCTCATTTACACACCAGTGTCTCTTTTACTGCAGAACTCTTTATTCACTTCTACCAATCAACTACTTTCTTGCTGCTGCAATCCTGTGAAATCTAACTTCCAGATCGAACTCTTCACGGATTCCACTCTTGGATCATTCCTGGTCTTTTAAGAAAGTCGTTTGTCTCCTTCCTAGTACTCCATGGCCGTTGTCTTTCCTTCGTTAACCTATCAAAGTTATTCTGTGCTAATTTTGTTGTCTGTTACCTCTGAGCCTTCGTTACGTCAGATTACAGCGTATATGTCGTCTGCGAGCCTTGACTGCTACCTCTACCTACTGCACTTTTATTGCACTTCTCAATATTCCTTTCAAACCCATTGTCTCTCCGACGTAGAAGTTGAAATTCAGTGTTAAGAGGTAATTTTGCCTTGCAGCCATCTTAACCACCGCAACACAAATGGGGGCAGGAGTATATAATTTATGCCCACCTTTTGAAAAGATTGTAATTATGTCCTTCATTTCTTAAAACTGAAAAATATATTTATTGGTTCAATTATTTCTTATAAATTCAGCACTCGTTTGGAAAGCCAAAACAGGCAAAAAAATTGTCTTAGCAGTGACTGTGAATTTTTGCACCTATAGGTTAAGACCTTTGTTGCACATCCATGTACTTTTCAACAGTATTTTGCAAATAAAACTCGACATTTAACGAAACTTGTGCTCTTTTGAAATAGTGGTCGTCATAAAGTACTCCTTCTTTCTGCCTACACATTACGCAAATTATGTTGTATTGATAATATTGAGTCAAAAGTTCTGGACTGTAGTTATAAACTAGTAACTGTTTGAAAAGTGCGTTGGTAGTAAAAGTTGTAGTATGAATTACGGAAAATGCGTTGCTGCTGCCATAGTTAAGACGAGCTGCCGAGAATTCTTCCGGGTTGTATAGCCGTGGTCCATGGAACTCCTCAGTCCCTGACGTTTCGTCCAAAGCTACGTTGGACGTCTTCAGAGGTGCTCCTGGTTGTGCTGAGTCTTGCCGACTGACGAGTCGGACACCGAAGAACGGCCTAAATACCGTGGAAAGTGTGCGTGGTGTGGATTTACTGCGATAGCAGAGATAAACCTAGTCAAGGGTAAAATAAATCCTTCCAGTATTATGTTGTGATAACGACTATCTATGAATCTGATGGTGTTCGCCCATCTTACAGGTTCTTGGCGATGACTCATAAGCACTCTGTAAAATTCTGAAGGTGATATTTCAGTTACTTGTTAAGACTTCATATATCATAATTTTGTATTTGGAGAGGGAATGCATTTTTATTGGTAAATTAAAATATTCCAGATAATGGTTTAAGTCAATCTTTGCACGTGTAATACTGCGATATAGGAGAGAATGTAAAACACATAAATAAATGAATAATAAAGTTAATGGATTACCTATTACATCCAAATCAGCTTCCTCTTATCGAAATTTCGGATATTCTGCTTCATTTTACAGACATTCGGTGTGCTTCTGCCACCTGTCTGGTGTTCCTTTTGCATTTGATAAAGGGTTTTCATTTGCATCTCGTAATATGACGACACATTCTGTTTAATACTCCTCTATTCGTGTCCTGATTCTCAATAATAATGTCATACTTATATCTTTAGCCGGCCGGTGTGGCCCTGCGGTTCTAGGCGCTTCAGTCTGGATACGCGTGACCGCTACGGTAGCAGGTTCGAATCCTGCCTCGGGCGTGGATGTGTGTGATGTCCTTAGGTTAGTTATGTTTAAGTAGTTCTAAGTTCTAGGGGACTGATGACCACAGATGTTAAGTCCCATAGTGCTCAGAGCCGTTTGAGCCATTTTATATCTTTACAGGTTTTTCTGATACACTCAGAAATTAAAATATTCTGATCAATTCATTAATACCGTTTACTAAAGACAAATAATAAAACAGCCGAATGTTTTACGAAATTTCATTTTTATTTACACGACCAGTTTCAGCATCTTATGAATTCCATCTTCAGACAGCTACGCACTCCACGTATAGAGAATCAAATACATCGACGCATGTACAGCCGCAGCCTTCAGTACCTCGGTTCAATCAATTGTTTTGTGGAGTGCATCTACATCTACGTGATTACTCTGCTATTCAAAATAAAGTGCCTGGCAGAGGGTTCAATGAAACATCTTCAATGCGTCTCTCTACCGTTCCACTCTCGAATTGCGAGCGGGAAAAACGAGAACATAAATTTTTCTGTGCGACCCCTGATTTCTCTTATGTTATCATGATGATAATTCCACCCTATGTAGGCGGTTGCCGACAAAAAGTTTTCGCAGTCGGAGGACAAAACTGGCAATTGAAATTTCATGAAAAGGTCCTGTCGCAACGAAAACTGCCTTTGTTTTAATGATTGCCACTCCAATTCACGTATATACATCGGATACTTGACAGCAGCTATGAATTAACAGAGCTTGCTTAACAGCGTGTTGGTCCACCTTTGGAACGTAATAAAGCATCGATTCTGTGTGCGACATGACATTAGCAGTGAAGGGTTTTCGGAGGAGTATGCTTCCACATCAGCGCACCGGCCACGCAGTTCCCGTAATTTGGTTCAATATTCTCATTTACTGAGTACTGAAGGATTGATCTGGTTTACTTGCTAAAAATTTTCAACAGCGTAATCGAGTAAAATGTTTATTTATTTAAGACAACCGGATTTGGATTCCGTAGAAATTTTGGAACACGTGAGGCAATACTGATCCTATGACTTATCTTAGAAAATAGATTAAGGAAGGGCAAACCTACGTTTCTAGCAATTGTAGGCTTAGAGAAAGCTTTTCAAAACGTTGACTGGAATACTCTCTTTGAAATTCTGAAGGTCGCAGGGGTAAAATACAAGGAGCGAAAGGCTATTTACAATTTGTACAGAAACCAGAGGTCAGTTATAAGAATAGACAGGCATGAAAGGGAAGCAGTGGTTGGGAAGGGAGTTAGACGGGGTTGTAGCCTATCCCCGATGTTATTCAATTTGTATATTGAGCAAGCAGTAAAGGAAACAAAAGAAAATTTAGGAGTAGGAATTAAAATCCATGGAGAGGAAATAAAAACTTTGAGGTTCGCCGACGACATTGTATTTCAGTCAGAGACAGCAAAGGACCTGGAAGAGCAGCTGAATGGAATGGAAAGTGTCTTGAAAGGAGGATATAAGACGAACATCAACAAAATCAAATTGAGGATAATGGAATGTAGTCGATTAGATTAGATTAGAAAATGAGACGCTTAAAATAGTAAATGAGTTTTGCTATTTGGGGAACAAAATAACTAATGATGAAGGAGAGAGTATATAAAATGTTGACTGGCAATGGCAAGGAAAGCGTTTCTGAAGAAGAGAAATTTGTTAACATCGAGTATAGATTTAAACGATGGAAGTCGTTTCTGAAAGTATTTGTGTAGAGTGTAGCCAGGTATGGAGGTGAAACATGGACGGTAAATAGTTTAGACAAGAAGAGAGTAGAAGCTTTCGAAATGTGGTGGTACAGAAGAATGCTCAAGATTAGATAGGTAGATCACATAACTAATGACAAGGTATTGAACAGAATTGGGGAGAAGAAGAGTTTGTGGCACAACTTGACTAGAAGAAAGGATCGGTTGGTAGGGCATATTCTGAGACATCAAGGGATCACCAATTTATTATTGGAGGGCAGCGTGGAGGGTAAAAATAGTAGAAGGATGTAGGTAGCAGTAGGTACTGGGAGATGAGGAAGCTTGCACAGGACAGAGTAGTATGGAGAGCTGCATTAAACCACTCTCTGGACTGAAGACCACAACAACAACAAAGCCAACCGGTTTCGACAGACTGTGCTGTTATCTTCAGATCTTGAAAACCTTTTACGAGATTGCATGGCCTGTGTTGTACCGAACTACAATGCAATGTCCTTTCGGTCATTGTGTGTAATGAAATAACGACACTGAAAATTTGTGGCGAATCAGAACTCGAACCCGGATTGCCCGCTTATAGCGAGCGGTCGTCTTAACGTTTGACTGTCTAAGCTCCAGTCATGGCCAGAACCAAACTTCCATATATCGTCTGCCATGTGTCTACAACCTGTCCTCTTATATCCATTACGTACATTCCCGTACAGGGGAGACATTTTACTTGAAAGTCACTTCCCTGGTGTCGTCGGGTAAAGACATTGCAGTGTCTGCGTTACTCCGAATTACAATGCAATGTTCCTTCCGACATGAATGCATGTTCGCTGGAACAAACACTGCAGCAACTACAGCCGTTATGGAACACATAAATTTCCTAATGCACGTCCTAAGGAACATTGCATTATAATTTGAAATAACACGGACACTGCAATATCGCATTTATCCGCCGATGCCGGGAAATCGACTTTCAAGTAAACTGCCTCCCCTGTACAGGAATATAGACAATGGACGTACGAGTACGAAATGCAGACATTGGTTGATGACGTATGGTAGTTTGGGTCTGGCCGTGAGTCATACTCGGATAGCCAAACTGTATGGTGGGTTCGAGTTCCGGTCCGGTACAAGCTTTCGTGCCGCACATTAGCCAGCTAGGGACGTGATAGAGCACACTGGTACACAACAACCACTAATTTCTACTACACTGCGCGTCGTGAAATGGCCGTGCGACCACCGTCGTCGGAACGACAATCGGCAGAACACACTTGCTGCGCATCGCCGTGGTATGTCTCGCGGGTGTGCGGGTGCGGGAGAGGATAATTGAAGATATCAGATAAGAACGACCTTCCCTCCACCATATCGTTCAAGATAGGAGACGACGATCGAGCGAGGTGGCGCAGTGGTTAGCACACTGGACTCGCATTCGGGAGGACGGTTCAATCCCGCGTCCAACCATCCTGATTTAGGTTTTCCGTGATTTCCCTAAAACGCTTCAGGCAAATGCCGGAATGGTTCCTTTGACAGGGCACGGCCGAAGTCCTTTCTCATCCTTCATTAATCCGATGAGACCGATATCCTCGCTGTTTGGTCTCTTCCCCCAAATCAACCCAATTCTAACTCCACTGGAGACGACGCAAAAGGCAGCGCATTACAGAGGTCGAGATGGAGGATGGATGAACAGACGAAATACAAATGGAGGTCGTCCAAGGGTTCACACAGTCTTATACACTTCAAAAAAAAATGTTTCAAATAGATCTGAGCACTATGGGTTTTAACTGCTGGGGTCATCAGTCACCTAGAACTTAAAACTACTTAAACCTAACTAACCTAAGGACATCACATACATTCATGCCCGAGGCAGGATTCGAACCTGCGACCGTAGCGGTCGCGCGGTGGTTGCAGACTGAAGCGCCTAGAACCGCTCGGCCACACCGGCCGGCATATGCACTTCACTACGAACGAGATTACAACATGGATGTTGGAGACAGGGAGGCCGTATCCGATCTACCCGTGTCTATCAATCCACAATATGATGCTACGCTCTTCTCGGAGGTGAGTGCGGAAGAACGGCTATATAGCACGGTGCTCCCAACAAGACCCCAGGCCCTGACATGCTCCCTCTTGAATTTTACAAACTGTTTTCTGACCTTATGGGACCAATTTGGTAAGGATGTACCGAGAACTCTTGAACTCCGCTTTTAAAGTACTTTCCGAGTTCATTGAGGCCCTTTTGTTTGTGAAGCAGTGTGACTGGCGGCCTTTAACACTTATCTAACCTGCCTTGGAAGCAACACAATTGTTTTTAGCACTTTGAGCACCTGTAGAGGCGTAGTGACGCTGATGTAAACATGCCGTCCCCACGGAGCTGTTGTTGCGCTGGATTTTGACCCTGCTTCTGATCGCATCGATCATGGATTCGTGCGTACAGTCTCGGAAAACACCGGCATTCCGTGCTTGACATCTGTTGTTCTTCCGTTTGATCTATGGTGCGGTCACGATAATTATGGTAAACACCTATCGGTCCACCCTCATTCAATAGGTCCATCAGACAAAGCTGTCGTCTTTCTTTTATGTTATGCGCTATTTTGCCCTCGAACCATCTCTGCACTGAGACTGTGGTGACTCTTGGTAGGACTTAACCTCCAATCTGACGCGTACACGGATGATGTGATATTTTTAGCACGGACTGGTGACGAAATACGTAAGGGGCTGTCGTGGCTCCATTAGTATGGAGTGGTGGTAGCCAGTGCGATACTGAAATCACCCTACATGAAGGTGGGGCGAGGCATCACTGCGGAAATGGGTATACCCTGCAAAAGGTCCCAATACTCAAATGATTTGGGATATAATGCCATCGACAAAAACAACGTAACAACGTACGGCGGCCCTTACGTGTCGTAATGTCTTACAACGGCACCGAACATAGGCTAGGACCTTACACCACGAGCTCGCTAGTTCAATGTGTACATGACTTATCAACTTAATCCACGTATTACCGATGACAGACACGATGGCTTCCAAGATATAGGAAGTGTTCGGACACTTGGTACGGTGTCGCAGTTTTTAAGATCCGTTTTGTTACTCTTACTTTACCCTTCCACAAAGGAGGTGATGGAATCACTCCCGTCAAGCACAGATCACTGGCGCTTTAACTTCGCTCTATGCGACGTCTCTGGCTCTCATCAACAGACAATTATACTGGCACCCTGATACCGAAGGTGTTCCCACACACGTTGTGCCCACCGTCACCTGCAGGACATTTGCCACCACCGTTACCTCATATTAGGACGTGTTTCGTGGAACACAACTATAGTGTTGGGAGCCATACCGGCGAGAAGGAACCGGTCAGCCGAAGTTTATTCTGTGTCCTCTAACGGTGGAATTCGTCTAACGACATTGAACGAGGATATCCCACGATCAACTCTACGCGGGTTTGGCGAGCCATCCACTCACCCTTCCTGTCCACTTTTGTGCGGTCAATGTGATATGTGGTCACTAAAGAGAAATTTCTGACCCAACGAAGTATCCATATCATACACCTTACTGACTGAACTGTGGCCCCTCACGCGGGTGCTGGAAACTCATCCGCCTGACATTGGGTTTCCTCCTAAGGTGACCCTTTGCTTCGTTTGTGCCCATGTACCTCTTTCTTCCCGACGCAGTCTATTTCCCGATGAACCGGGTGTATGTAGTCAATTGGGTGAAGGAAATGGTGATACATTACACGCACCGCGATGGCGAAAACGATGTCCTCCATTTATGACAATACATGATGGCCAAGTTCATGCACTTAATGAACAGAACCGAATAGCGGAACTTTTTTGCTAACTGTTTGGGGTCATCGTTCATAGCCCCACTCTCCATCTGGGGTCTGCCGGGTGTGAGAAGAAGCTGAATTGCAGACATGATGTTTCCACGACCACCATACGGTAACAGAAACAGTCTCTGACTGTGTGCAGCTGTCCCGAACACCCCGATGGTTGATAACTTGTGATGACCGTTGAAATGACGACCGCCTCTTTGTGGTAGCCCACTTCCAAAACTTAAAGAATAAAGAAAAAATGGTAAGGTGCCGCTAGCGATTAGTGGGGAATCCTGGTTCGAGCCTAGGTCCACCACAAATTTTCGTTGTCGTCATTCCATTGCACATCAGGTGGATGTCCGTATTCGCAACTGCGAATATACTTGGTGTATGAAAGTCCTTCTTTTTTTCCTATTTTTGTGAACCCCATTTATTTTTATTTTACGTTGAACTTCATGCCAAGTTATCAAGTGGAGAAAAATCACCACATTATATTTTAGTTACGTCATGCGTCTTATAATCTGCTGACTTTCATCCACTTGACACCTTGGCGTGAGGGTCAACGCAAGAATTATACGTATGACAACAAAAAGATTTTTATGACCTGAAGATATCTGCACAGCCAGTCGAAACCGATCGTCTTAAACAAAGAAATATTTTGCGCAATCTAGACTGTTGAATGTATTTAGCCCGTAATTTGCGTGTGTGATTTGTGGGCGCGGAGCTGTCGCCCGATTGCGTCCCAGATGTGTTTCTTTGGATTCAGATCCGGCGACTTTGGTGGCCAGAGATCAACGTCACTTCACTAACTCTTTGCTGAAAGCGCTGTGTGGTTCTGGTCTTGCAATACGGGCAGTTGTCCTGCCTGAAGGGCGGCCTGTCGTCCCGAGTAATGTTCACGTCTATCGGAACTGTCACGCTTCCTTCGGTTGCTAATAAACTCTCCTTGGAAGCCCAGATGAACGTCCCAGAATGGTGATACTGGCTCAACGGCCCTTCTCAGTGGTACGATGCATATTTGAGCAACTGATTGCCTGTATTATGACTTATCCGCTGATCATACGTTGTAACAAGGATCGTCGTTTATGTGCGAAAGCGGCCCGACTTCATTTAGGCACGGTCCCTTTTTGATGATAACATTCCTATTGTAGTAGCCATTAACGGTGTAGCTGAACTACCGGGGGAACAAAAGGCGTCATTTGCTGCTCAGCCCCATGATCGTGTAACACCGTAGTAAGATATTATTGAATTTTTTTTCTTCTGATTAATTATGCTTTGCATAAAGTATATTTTCTTTAATGTGTGCTCTTTGATATGTTGTACTATATTTTCTCTTTACTGACTAATTGCTTTGGTTTTATTTAGAAATGGATGATTTTGGTTAAATAATTTTGTATTGATTTGTTAATATGGGCCGGCCGGGTTGGCCGAGCGGTTCTAGGCACTACAATCTGTAACCGCGCGACCGCTACGGTCGCAGGTTCGAATCCTGCCTCGGCCATGGATGTGAGTGATGTCCTTAGGTTAGTTAGGTTTAAGTAGTTCGAAGTTGTAGGGGGACTGATGACCTCAGAAGTTACGTCCCATAGTGCTCAGAGCCATTTGAACCATTTTGTTAAAATTGGTAAATGCAATGTTTGCTCAAAATTGTTTTCTTGCTACTTTGTAACTGCTGATTCCCGCTTAGGGCTCTTGATTCATCTTATGGTAAAAGATGGTTTGGTACCCCTCTTAAACGGAAGTTATTTAGTGCGTGCAAATTGCGGTTGCTGCGAGTAAAAAGGTGAACATTAGAGTCAGTCGGAGGCTAGCTACCGGACAGTTGGCAGCTAGTGTGCAGGTGGCGAGTGAGGCTTTTAGTGCTTGGATTTATTACGCCAAAGCCTCGGGAGGATGCTCTGTGGCCTGAAAGTATTATAAAATCTGATGATCGTCGCCGTGAAGTAAATAACAGAGCATTTCAATTCCAAGGGCAAATCCATCCGCCCTTATATACTCGCCACCAATATTGCGCAATCACTGTAACAGAGAGGAGGCATTATAGTTTGTGAAGTGATGGATCATCACATTTAGTGTGTGCAAATGCAAGGTAACTCATACCAAAATTTGTGTTACTACCTTGATTTGTTCCTCATCAAAATACCTCTAAGGACCGTCTCCGTTTGAGCAATGACTTCCGAGTGTCCAGATTGTGAGAAATGATAATCAAAAAGGAAGACAATTATTTCATTAATTTGTTTGAAACTGAGTTAAAAAGGTCTATGGAAAAAAATTAATTTGGATTTTGGTAAAGTTGAGGAGGACGTAAGTGTAGCCTATGTGAATGCTTCCCAATGATTTAACTAATTAATTTTTAATTTTTGTGGACTTTTAAAATTACTTGCTTAACTTCTGGTTTCAAAAGTAAAGAACTATAATGATAACTAATAGACAACAATCCATTTTGAGGTTAGCTTTAAATAAATGTTCTTAAGGATTGGTTTGAAATGCAATACCAGGTGAACACATTTACTGTAAAATCTCTTATGAAAATGCATACAAAGTGAGTCGATATTTCAAAAGGAGAATTCCAAAAGTTTTGATTCTTTCAATTATTCATGAAAGTGTGTTAGTTTGTTTTACAACGGTGGTCAAGATTAAGGACCCCCCCATTGAAAGTTGCTAAAAATATATAAAGTTACTGGATTAACGTATACTCTCACTGATCTTGAAACTTATGTTGAGTTTTATGCACATTGTGCGATAAAAAGCGTTATATCAGTTTGTAAGTAGGCACTTACTGTTTTCTTGTCACTGAAGGTAAAGTTACTATGGATAACATTATTCTTGAACACAGTTACTTCTTTGCGTTTAAAGAAAAGTGTGAATATTTATGCAAGTGAAATTTTATTAAATTTGTGTTGTGTAGAAAATATCTGACAAAATAAGACTAGACCCATGCCCAAATTCCAGTTTAATATTGCCTTGCATTTGTTGTGTTAATGAAGTTACTCAGGTTTGACAAAGTGTTTAAAACTGATGAGTGTAACAGTGACTTTTGTGTTCGTGAGGACAGGCATGTTTTACAATAACTGTTAGTATACACTTTACCACACTTTTTGCTTGTGATTGAGTTCATTGCACTTTCGTAGGAAATAAGTATAGGCTGTGTTTTTCCACTAAAACTGTTTACTATTTCTTTAAAATAAATGTTACACATTTCTATGCCTAATTAGGCTGGCGACCGTATTCTATTTTATTGTAGCAAGTGATTAGTTACAACAATTTCTAAACTGGATCAGTTACCTTCATTGTGGTTATCAGGTTATCACTGTTAGCATTCAACCAAGATTTCTATATATATATTTCAACAACGCGTTTCAAGAGACAATGCTCTCATCATCAGGTTGTAAAGTCTATGTCATGAAATTAAACGGACTAAAAAGACAAAATACCATCACCAATAGCTGGGAAGTCCATAGAGTAAATTAAAAGCATATTCGACTGTGGGTCCTCGTCTTACATTGAAGTTGTTGACACAGGTCGATGGCCGTCCCATAGCTACCAAGTATGCTGTCGCAGTGTGCCGGCTCGGGAGCTGTTGTGGACTGACGTGCCTAGGTGTTGTGGCGTGGCTACAGCCGTGTGCTTGACGGTAACGCTATGCTATTGGGCGCCTTATTTCCTTATCGCATTTGTCTGCCATCGTTAGCCTCTCGCAACTCCGTCAGTGACATGCTAGAAGTTTAAAGTCGCATACCTACCCTAAAATAATTCTAAAAATCCGCAAAAAAATCTGATTTCTTTGAAATTAACTTGTGCACTTAGAATATTGTTTTGTTTCTTTTCATGGATAGCTATCTCGAATTCCTCTAGTAAATCAAGTTTCCTCCCTTTCTTTTCTACATGCAATATTTCTACGTTATCTTCTATGCTATTTAGGGGATGGCCTGTTTCATATATATGGTTCGCAACAGCTGATTTGTCATAATTTCCTAACCTGAACGCATCTTTATGTTCTTTATACCGGATCGCGAATGATCTTCCTGTCTGCCCTATATATTTTGCATCACAAGTTCTGCACTGAATCTTATGAACTCCCGATTTTTCAAACTTATTTCTCTTCTCGCCAATATCGTGCTTAAGGCTATACCTCACTAGGTTGTTGGTCTGAAAAGCTGTTTTAACATCGTATGGCTTAAAAATATTTGCTATCTTTTGTGAGACTGTTCCGCAATATGGCATCGTGATAATTTTCACTTTCTCTCACACGGTGCATTGTGTTTACGCAACTTCCATTTCACGTCCGATAAGCAAACCCCCTTTAGGTATTTCACGGCCAATTCTGCAAAAATCCTCACAGAGGGTAACATACTGCATCTAAATACCATAATGGGTTACAAATATCGTATCCGTACACGAACGGTGCGGTGTATAGTGTCATACGTGGCTTTTCCCGTGACAGGACTAGTTGTTCTGTTGGGACATAGTGCGTAGTAAACCAAATTTGCTAACTAATAGCAAACACCCGTAGGCACTTGATGTTATAAGCCCCACGTTTTACTCTGTGCACTGCATAGTGTGCTCTGAAGCACTAATTCCTGCACCAGAATTATACTGTGTCGTCAGATCTGACACAGATTACCGCCTATCCTGCTTTACCTAGCAGGCAATCCTTCAACCTTCACGTTCCTTGGCGAGGCGTGGAAGTCCAACACCTCGTCGACGAATCGTGGTTTGGCCGCCGTTCAGACACCTGCCACAGATACTCACGACTACAGCACGAGAGCAGCTGATCACCTTCGCATTTAGCGAGATGCTCGTTGCAATGTACAGGGCCATAACTATCTGCCCTCTGTCAAAGTCTCTTCTCCAGTTCATGTCACCATTTTTGTTCCATGCCTTTGATAGAACGATTAGCCACTACTTTCTGGGTCGTTAACATAATTTCCTTACTGCGTCACGCGTCCATAACGCCAACACGCAATATACAGCTGTATGGTATATGAGCGGTTTGATTCATCTATGTGTATTTTCATTGACACTGAGCTTTCTTTTAATTGCATTTCCAAGCGATTTACAAGATTCACGGATCTTCCGTTAATTTATAACTTAAAGCATTTCTGGGGAAATTTTTCATCACTTCATATTTTAATGTGAAAACTTTCAAAGCTAAAAAAAAAATTTTCATCTTCGTTCTTCTTGTCAAAATATTTATTTCTCAATATTGTCACCCTGCCAACGAACAAGTTTCTCCGAACGAGAGATCAATTTGTTGATACTGTCGCTGTAATTTGACTTTATTGGTGGAGCCACATCACCACCTCTGCTTGAATATCTTCATCACTATCAAAGTGAGATCCTCGAACGTCTTCTTAAAATTTAGGAAACAGATTAAAATCGTGTAACACCAAGTCGGGACTGTGTGGAGGATGATCGAAGACCCAACGTATCGGATTGTTGCAGATGTCCCACCGGTCATGTTGCGTCCGAAGGAGGACGTGCTCGACGTTTGCACGAACTTTTAGAAGTCGAAACTCCATTACAGCATGCTGTTCCTCACGCGCCTACGTATTTACACTACACCCTGTAATTTGGAGTACTCTAGCGGCAGAGCGCTGAAAACATATTGACATGAAGATTAAAGACGCAGTATATTAAAATATTTATTTTGTTTCAAAAGCTTTCAGAATTTCCACAGAAGGAATTCGGAGGCATTACTTAGCAGAACGCCCTCGTACTATTGAAAGGTGTACGTCTTACGACCCCGTTTCATATTTTTGTACTCTGCTAATGAATAATAGTTGTGATTCTGCTGTCGTGTCAAAGTTATACGATTGGAGAGGTATTGATTCATTTCTTTCGAGATCAATTATCTCTTCCCTTACTCCCTTAACGCATCCTGAATAACTTTCTAAGATGTACGGATTTGTGTGTGTGTGAAATCTTATGGGACTTAACTGCTAAGGTCATCAGTCCCTAAGCTTACACACTACTTAACCTACATTATTCTTAGGACAAACACACATACCCATGTCCGAGGGAGGAGTCGAACCTCCGCCGATACCAGCCGCACAATCCATGACTGCGACGCCCTAGATCTCTCGGCTAATCCCGTGCGGCTACCAATTTGTGAGTGACTGTTTCCAGATGTACCGTGCGTGTCGTAAAGGTCCCCTTCACTCACATCATAGCTATGGAAACCTTTCTTCACCTCTCGACAAATGTCCAGTAACATAGCATTCTGCTAACGCAGTGCTTTGCCCGCTTCTTTTAGTCCATTCTGTAGGCTACGCTCGCTTGATTATATCTTCCGTATCGCATGACATAAGAAAATAGAACCCACCTTCAACAGCCGTCAGGTCATCAGGTTTTAAGGCATTCTTTACTGGGTTCATTGACTAGCGAATATCTCTGTTGTTCGGAACGTGGTCGGTTGCAGTTCATATTGCTTTGTGTAGCTTACAAGGGAAACTCCCTATCGCAACCCCCTCAGATTTCGTGGTAAGATGGCCCAGTGCATAGCCCATCTGAACACAGATCAAACAAAAAGAAGGTGTACTGAACAGTGTAAAAATAGGCAGAATATAAACCGTGAATGATTGAAGCTCAAGATGTGCAACATCGAGCGAAATTGAATAGCCACGGCGTCGTGTTTATGTGGTAACGGCGCTGGATAACGAAAGCCTCCCTCGCGCCTCAATTTTTCCGTCCGGTAATTATGTGCAATCCATTCGGTCATTGAAGTGTCTATTCGCTGTATTGAAATTTTTGCCTGTGCCGTGATGTAAAGTCCGTTTGTAACAACGACGTGTGAGAAAACGATCTCAAGACGTACGTACCCCCTATTTGTTCCACACAAGTAGCACAAATTATGACTTTCGCGTTTCGTTTCAGAGGTTTTGACTCTTGGCTTCCTTTTTTGTAACATCGCTCACACCCGTTTATTTGTTGTTTTCATTCCTGTGAGAGATATATACGGCATCTCCTCTGCTCTCACTGTTCGACATATTTACTTGAGACGGTAGTATACTCCCACTACGTGTTAAATAATTTATAACCAGTGAATTACAGAAGAATGCTGAAGATTAGATGGGTAGATCACATAACTAATGAGGAGGTAATGAATAGGGTTGGGAAGAAGAGAAGTCTGTGGCACAACTTGACTAGAAGAAGGGACCGGTTGGTAGGACATGTTCTGAGGCATCAAGGGATCACAAATTTAGCATTGGAGGGCAGCGTGGAGGGTAAAAATCGTAGAGGCAGACCAAGAGATGAATACACTAAGCAGATTCAGAAGGATGTAGGTTGCAGTAGTTACTGGGAGATCATGAAGCTTGCACGGGATAGAGTAGCATGGAGAGCTCATTAAACTAGTCTCAGGACTGAAGACCACAACAACAACCAATGAATAGTATGACAGTTACCAAGAGCACAAAAGGAGAACAGACAGGTCAGTGATGGGCAGACAGCTTATAAATCTGTGAAAAAATTGTTGGTTACTTGGGAGATTTCAACACGGATCTCCCATTTTGCAGTTGAACAGATGTTGCACATCTTGAGCTTCGACTCTTTACTATTTACATTTAGTACTTTAAACATAGCTGCGCTACAGCAATGGTTCCACGTAAATCAAACTAAGAACAGCCGACCAGTTGCAAAGGATAAAGCAATCTTTACCTAGGTTTCAATAGATATAAATCTATCTTCTTCAGAAGATGCAGTATTATAACAACATGAAGTGATATGTCCTTATCGTTTAGGCAAACATCTGCATGATTAATGTAACTATGCAGATGTTTGCCTAAACGATAAGGACATATCACTTCATGTTGTTATAATACAGCATCTTCTGAAGAAGATAGATTTATATCTATTGAAACCTAGGTAAAGATTGCTTTATCCTTTGCAACTGGTCGGCTGTTCTTAGTTTGATTTATTTACATTTAGCTTCTTTTTTCACTTTCTTACTATTTATATTTCCCTTGTTTTTTCACTTTTCGGTACACCTTCTACCAGTTTTCAAACTTGATCTGTGTTCAGTTTTTGACGGGCTATCTTATGGGCCATCTTACCACTAAATATGAGGGGTTGCGGTGGAAGTTTTTCATGTTAGCATGAGTATAAGGCTTTTTTTTTCATTTTTTTGCGGAAGTCGACCTCTGCAGCTATTAAATTCGCGTATAATTTCTGTTTTGTGTTTGAGCTTTGTTGTTACTCTGAATCTGAGCACATGACATCAATGTACTGTATTCGTTTTTTCTTAGCTACAGTCTCTCCCCGATGCCTAACAGGCAATGCATGCGAGTTTTCCGATTCCTAATTAGTTCTAGCGTGTAGGGTGAAAGTATTTTATCTGATGTAACGGTTGTAGTCCTTCATGAGTAAATTTAACTAATCGTGCTATCATTTAATCACCGTTAGTGGTCCGCCACCGGTAGTTGAGTGGTCAGCGCGACAGAATGTCAATTCTAAGGGCCCGGGTTCGATCCTGGCTGGGTTGGACGCTTTCCCCGCTCAGGGACTGGGTGTCGCGTTTTGTCCTAATCATCATTTCATCCTCATCGCCTCGCAAGTCGCCGAAGTGGCGTCACGGTGAAAGGCTTGCTCCCGGCGAAACGGTCTACCCGACGGGAGGCCCTTAGCGATCTTTCTGAGTATTACATTGAGTCAGATTTTCCGTAGGTTAATGTGTTTAATGCTCTGTATCTAATAATGACCACCACGTGTATACTAATAGTTGATTTGTGGTTAGGATTTCGTGCCTTTACAGACAACACAATCTGCTTAGTAAAACGAACCGCTGGATCGTTGATAACTGGTTACATTATCGGAATTATTGTGTCCCCTTGTTTCTCCCTAATTAGCTTCTGTAATCACGTGGTTCTGAAGTTACTGAGCGAAACGAACTTCTACACATGTTGTAATAGTTCTGCATGTTCAGTTTCATCAGATTAATTTTTTTTTTTAATGTATTCCTGACTTTCTGCCGCAATGGAGGCGATGTGCACTGTCATAAACACACTAGAAAAATTTTCAAAAAGCCAAGATCTCTAGTAAAGCATTTATTTCGATACCAGTTTCGGTAAGACAGCGTTACCATCTTCGGATCTTATTCTCTTATGGAAGAGATTATGTGAATTTGTAGAGCACAAGATCCGAAGACTGCAACGTAGTCTTACAGAAAGTGTTAGTCCAAATAAATGCTTTACTATCGTTCTTGGCTTTTTGAAGTTTGAAGTTTTCCTTCTGAAATTAATTCGGTTTATGTCGGGATATTATGGACTTCGGATTTAGCCCTATGTGGCTCAATGTGACCAGGAGACTCTCCTTGTACCGGTATAGCATGTAGTAATTTCATTTGATCCCCCCTTGTGCGACTGGCTCATAGGCGCCGTTCCCAATTAGCCATGATTCAATGATCCCCATGTGCATGTCCTAATTACTCTCCAAGAGGGTTTATCGGTTTTATCTGATTAATTAAATGTACTAACGTTTTTCGAAGCTTTATAAGGACCCTGTGATAAGCCCACACCTACTACAGTAGTAGAAGTTTGCAGTTACAAGAGTCGAGGGGCATGAAAGGGAAGCAGCGGTTGGGAAGGGAGTGAGACAGGGTTGTAGCCTCTCTTCAATGTTATTTAATCTTTATATTGAGCAAGCAGTAAAGGAAACAATAGAAAAATTCGGTATATGTATTAAAATCCATGGAAAAGAAATAAAAACGTTGAGGTTCGCCGATGACATTGTAATTCTGTCAGAGACAGCAAAGAACTTGGAAGAGCAGTTGAACGGAATGGACAGGGTCTTGAAAATAGGATATAAGATGAACATCAACAAAAGCAAAACGAGGATAATGGAATGTAGTCGAATTAAGTCGGGTGATGCTGAGGGAATTAGATTCGGAAATGAGACACTTAAAGTAGAAAAGGAGTTTGCTATTTGGGGAGCAAAATAACTGATGATGGTCGAAGTAGAGAGGATATAAAATGTAGACTGGCAATGGCAAGGAAAGCGTTACTGAAGAAGAGAAGTTCGTTAACAGCTAGTATAGATTTAAGTGTCAGAAAGTCGTTTCTGAAAGTATTGGTATGGAGTGTAGCCATGTATGGAAGTGAAACATGGACGATAAATAGTTTGGACAAGAAGAGAATAGAAGCTTTTGAAATGTGGTGATACAGAAGAATGCTGAAGATTAGATGGGTAGATCACATAATTAATGAGGAGATATTGAATAGAATTGGGGAGAAGAGAAGTTTGTGGCACAACTTGACAAGAAGAAGGGACCGGTTGGTAGGACATGTTCTGAGGCATCAAGGGATCACAAATTTAGCATTGGAGGGCAGCGTGGGGGGGGGGTAAAAATCGTAGAGGGAGACCAAAATATGAATACACTAAGCAGATTCAGAAGGATGTAGGTTGCAGTAAGTACTGGGAGATGAAGAAGCTTGTACAGGATAGAGTAGCATGGAGAGCTGCATCAAACCAGTCTCAGGACTGAAGACAACAACAACAACAACAACAACAACAACAACAATATGGAGATGTGTCCGCGAAGTGTTCACTGTGTCGTACGTGGTAGTCGAAACTGACTATAAAAAATGTTGATCCTTCTCAGATGTTATCTACAATGTCTACTTCTCACTCAGTCTTCGATTTCCTTTGCAGAAGGTGGATATTCAGTAACTACTGCATCCCATTAAAATCCTGCCGTTATGGGAATTACTGAAGAATAGTGACTTGAGTTATGAAACATGAGATCAAGAAAATTCGACTACCACTGTGTATTCATACAGAGATTAAAGCGTTGGTCTGTAAATGCTCCGGTGTTTAATCTATAATTTTGTCAATGTCTCGGTTTACATTGAGCGTACTGTGAGTGACGATTCACTTCAGAAACCTGAACGACAATGAGAAATTCCATGTCATATGGTGAAACAGATGTTGCTACGAAGATGACTATCTAGGTGACGCAGTTACTGAAGCCAGCCTCATTCTTAGCGGCCAAGTTTTCACTTATACTCTTTTGAGTGAAAATAGGGATGGTTTCATGGTTTCAGTTAGCGATTCACACGAATATTGAGCTTCATACAACAACGTTAACTCTTCTGTTGTGTACAAATTCATATAGGCCACTGGTCACTGATTAAGAGAATTACTACTTCGTCTCAATTTGTGGAAAAGATGCGATGTTCAGTTTCCTTGTACACTCCTTTGCAATCACTAAAGTTTCTGGAACAATGTAACCACCTAGAATGAAATTTTCACTCTACAGCGGTAGAGCACTTGCCCGCGAAAGGCAAAGGTCCCGAGTTCGAGTCTCGGTCTGACACACAGTTTTAATCTGCCAGGAAGTTCAATGTTACCACCTGCCTCGCAGTAGAGAATTTAATTCATAAACCATTTTCAAACCGTGATGTAAACCAGTTCATTTCTTCCCTTGCATTTTAATCTCAATTAGATTTAGGTTCAGGCGCTCAGTCCGGAACCGCGGGACTGCTACGGTCTCAGGTTCGAATCCTGCCTCGGGCATGGATGTGTGTGATGTCCTTAGGTTAGTTAGGTTTAAGTAATTTTAAGTTCTAGGGGACTGATGACCACAGATGTTAAGTCCCATAGTGCTCAGAGCCATTTGAATCAATCAGACTTAGAAAAGACTGATAAACGACGAGTGTCACTAAATGTTGTGTATGACTGCCACAATTTCAAATATCTAGAATACGCCGGAAGGCTGAAGTCTTTATATTTCCTAGGGTCTCTGCCCGTGAGGAATACATCCTAGTTTCCGAAATTTTTGGAGTTGGCCTTCTAAACTAGTTCTTTGTGGACATGTGTATGTTTCTGGTTACCGTCACTATTTGTAAAGGAGTTTGTCATTTTTATTTCCCCATCCTCCAAATAAATTCAATGATAAAGTAGGATATCTCTTACGCTCACGTACTAATTGCTTTTACCATCAAGAAGAAGCGTTGGGGTAAAATGTTACATTCTCACGCGAATTTCTAATAGAATTCTGTTCACAACTATATATAAGTGAGACGCTACTTTATTTAATTTCGTATTAGTTTTGTTGTTACTATGGTGGTTGATTTCACCGTTTGTCTCATCATCACCTTACTCATGACTAAACGATGATGTTACGTGACGAAAATATTGGCCAAGAACTGCAACTTTTACTAGCAGTAGTTGGAAAAATAAACAGCCCGTTTATTTCGCAGTATCATAAACTGCAAGAGCAGAATAGCATGTGCTACTTTTTGCTATGACGGATTGAAATGAAAGAGGTAAGCCATCAACTCGAGTTTTTGAAGATCCTTGACAGGATGCATTCTTTTATACTTTGCAAGAGCTCAGCATGCAAGTATAGCGATTAACTGTGATTAATGAAGTACGTGCAAAATGTTCAAATGTATGTGAAATGTTATGGGACTCGAACTTCCGCCGGGACCAGCCGCACAGTCTATGACTGCACCGCCTTAGACCGCTCGGCTAATCCAAGTACATGCACAATCAGCAACTGTTTCTCTTCCACAACACATAAAAATGACAACTGAAGGTACTGATTCAGTCATACGTAAATGCCACAGAGTACTGGTGAATGAATCATAGGAATTCTTGTGTATTAACCGAAGTATATTTACAAAATCGTTATCATCGAAAGTAGCATTCTTCGAAAATTGTCAGTAATAGTGAGATATCTGTATTTTGCTGGCAAAATATGTAAGACAAAATATGTATGGTTGCAGGTAATCTGCATTACCTGCAATTACTGTTGCTTTATAGCTCTATCTGCAGACAAGTGCACAGCAACTGCTAGTGTTCCTCTATTGATCTGTCCCTCAGTACACACATGGCGGACGTGCATTAACACGATTCGTGCGACGAGCACAGTAATTGCTCCGCTTTAACCAGTCGATCAAATACTGGAAACGGTCATGCTGTTATGGAAATTTCCTGCGGACCGATTGTCACGACAGATAATATGATGAAGAGGCAAAAGAGAAGTGCAAAACAGTTCGATAACTACCCGCCGCATAAAATCCGACACTGTGATTGATATTAAATCCCTCTCCGGCTGACGCGTGCACATCGCCACGTTTGATAATTATTGAATTACTGTTGACTTAATTCGTTCTCATCTCGAAAAAAAATCGCATTAGTACTCTCTTGTTTATACACCACTCGCAAACGAGAGATTAAAAGATTCTGTGCTCCCTTCGTCGGATATTTACGTGTATTGATACCATATATCCGGCTCTTCAGACAAGCCGATTTGTTGAATTTCGTTTTATTGATAGGTTTTATGAATCAAATCTACTTCAGTTTCTTTGAAAATTTCGATTTTGACAATACTGAAGTTCTAATCAGTATCATGGCAGTCTGCGTAAAAACCAAATGTATGGTTAGGGATATTTCGGTATTTTCGAGACGTCCATTACGTGTTAGGCAAATGGAACCTTATTCATTCGCTTTTTGTTTCTCGTATGGTGCGGCTGAGATGACAACAGACTACCCCATCTCGTACCTTTGCCTAAATCAATGTAGCAAATATCACATTATCGCTACTTTATCTTAAATACGAGTTTTGATTGCCAACGCAGTCTCTCATACAGTTACTTCATCTAACTGCGAAGTAGAATTATTACTTCTCTCCTTACAGAATCTGATCAAAAGTATCTGTAGATCTGTGAAGGGATATTAATATGGGGTGTGTCCATCCATTCTGTTTGTGATAGCTGAACTCTGCTAGGGCACTTTCAATGACGTTTTTGTGTGTCCATCCATCTGACTGGAGGTTTGAGAGCCTTCGGTCGTTCACATATGTAAGAAAATGAAACAAGCACAGACGTCCGTAGGTGTCATTTATTGTATGGCTACCCGATTCGGTGCTTCAGTGCACAATCTTCAGGCCTTAACTGACGCTGAGGCAGTTACCTCCAATCGCATACACGATTCATCATTGGTCAACACCTATCAACTGGTCTTCGCAGACTCACTGCAACACCGATGTTGTGTTTTCAACCATGTTGATCGTTGGGCACACAAGATAGCTGTTACACGTAATCTGCATGAAGCAGTTTACACATGGTGATCACTGACGAATTGGGGCTTTCAAATTAAACGACTTTCAGCCACCAATTTTTAAACTTATTTTATTGGGCTTCCAGTTTCAGCTTTTTACTGCGACATCTTCAGGCACCTGACCGACGTGTTGGAATAATCTATCTCGCTCGTGATTAAAATAAGGGCAAGCAATACTGAGTTTTCTCAATAGTGTT
This sequence comes from Schistocerca serialis cubense, assembly GCF_023864345.2. Classification (NCBI taxonomy): domain Eukaryota; kingdom Metazoa; phylum Arthropoda; class Insecta; order Orthoptera; family Acrididae; genus Schistocerca; species Schistocerca serialis. The sequence continues at coordinate 71,456,191 of NC_064645.1, forward strand.
TCTCGAAAAGAACGTCACCATCCCTCAAGGAATTCTCATTAGACTTCCCGAAGCAGCTCTGTAACAGTTACATGCTGTTCGACTCTACCGGTAACAAATCTAACAGCTCGCCTCTGAATTACTTCGATGTGTTCCTTTAATCCTAGCTGGTACGGATCCCAGACACTCGAGCAGTACTCCAGAGTAGGTAGCACCAGCGTCCTATATGCGATCTCCTTTACAGTTCGACCACTCTTTCCTAAAATTCTGTCGATAAACCGATGTCGACCGCTCGCCTTCCTTACCACAGTTCTCACACGCTCGTTCCACCTCATATCGTTTTGCAACTTTACGCCCGTGTATTTAAAGGACTTAACGGCGTCAAGCAGGACACTAGTAATGCTGCAACCGAACACTACATGATTGATGGTGAACAGGAGAACGTAAGCATGCTCGATCCTGGAGGTATAAAGGGATCTACAGGAAATGAGAATACGTAACTTTTAAATCGATATTTCGGGCTTTCACGGGTTTCTTGGACACAACTAGACCCACCACAAAATCATCATGAACAGAAGAACGAACAAGGTAGCAAAGTATGAGAATGAAAGGATACTAGATAAGGAGAAGCCCTAGAAGAAATCAAGCTGACGCGAATTAACATTGTCCTCAGATGGACAAAACGAAAAAGGGACGAAAAAGGTCGTCAGGATACGCAAAATCATGTTTTAAAATTGTTCTAGGCATAGAAAACCATTATAAAATAAATAAGATACCGTAGATGACAGGTCATTGGTACAAGCAAAGAATAACTATATTTGGCTTAAATAAAGGTCGCAGTCCAACATAATTCCCTGTGTGTCGTGAAGTTAAAAGCTTTTAAAGTAAATGAGTACCAGTGATCACGCTACGTATTTATCCCACTACTTAATCAGTGCACCCTCGCGTATAAATTTTCTGGAAGGGGATGTAATACATCTTACAGTGCTGTAAAGAACCGTTACGCAGTGTATTTCGTGGACTAGATACACTGAATCAAATAGCTGGCCTCACCATTTGAGCTATTGTTTTGCCAGCTGAGGACTGTTATGACGGCAGATGGAGATAAACAGTCAAAATGTCCGCAGGACATAAGGTGTGGTTAGTGTGACGCTCGATCGTAGCGAATCCGGCATACCACACTCGAATGGCCAGTGCTTGCCGCGTCTAAAGTGAGCCGTACGCACGACGGCTGCCTTGGGAGGCGCTCCAGCGGGTATCCCGTTGCTCGCCAGCTTTGGCGGCCCACCATCGGAAACCAATAACTGCGTCTGAGGTGGTCCACACACGCCACGGCAGGCGTTGCTATCTACAACTGCTGCAGGCCGTGGTTACTGAGATACGCTCTGACGTTAGCGCGTTATTGTCGTATGTGCACTGACATTCGTGGGACCCCGTAAACAGTAAATGTTATTACTAAATTTATTACACCTACCGCACTGTACCTGTTGACATCCGACTACTCTTACTCTGTGTCAGTGTGAATGGGAACAGTACATGATATTCCTTTCTGGTGTCGAGCAGCTGTTCCGCTTATTCTTGACTAAAACACTTATTTGGACAGTGTCACAAAAACGACCATCCTCATATCTGATGTCGTTAGAAACATTTCTAATTTTGAGAGAAGCTGCCTGAAGAGCAGGCCGCTGTGGCCGAGCGGTTCTACGCGTTTCAGCATGGAACCGCGCTGCTGCTACCGTCGCAGGTTCGAATCCTGCCTCGGGAATGGTTGTGTGTGATGTCCTTAGGTTAAATTAGGTTTAAGTAGTTCTAAGTACTAGGGGACTGATGAACTCAGATGCTAAGTCCCATAGTGCTTGGAGCCATTTGAACCATTTGAACCCGTCTGAAGTTGGTCGTATAGACCGAAACTGACCATCTCGTAGTTGCTACTGCAACATATAACTTTTGTGCCGAGTTCTTATTACCTCCTTCTTGGCGTATTGTTCTTGAACGAAAAACATCCAGTGCGGATTTGGTTTAAAACTTAGCAAACAACAGAGAAATCGTGGCGAGTAGATGTAGAACATTTACTGAAGTAACAAGCTATCGCCAAAGAACCTAGTGCACAACAACGTACCGTGTGTCTTGCGGATACTTGATTGACGTACTGTGGACCTTCGGAAAATATCTGACGGATAAATATTAAGTCGACCATAATACGAAAAGTTACATGATAAAGGACATCACAACAGGGCTACTTCAACATAGCATCTAGGAAAATCAGATGAATCGCCAATACAGAATCTGAGATCTGAATCAGTGAAAGAAATGAAGAACATAATATATACACATACAAGGTGGTCCATCTGAAGTTTTGGATGAGATTATCACAAAAACTATACATCAGGTAAAATTTGTGGGTAAGACAAGTTGGTAAGCTCAAAGGTGGACATCAAATGATACACGTGACCTCCAGCCCCGACTCCCCGAGTAAGGTGGGAGGAATCTTTTAAATCTTAAATGGAAATACACATTTTTATTGCAGAATCGGATTCTGCATAAAAAAGTAATCAAGTTTTGTCTGAAACATTTTTTTAAACCATTGACAGATGACACTTAAATCGAGAAAAATTAAAATTGGAGAAGAACTTGACTTATTTAGAATGATCCTAGAAGGACGCATCAAGTCCATTACGCCAAATTAAGCTATTTTTTATACAATGTATCCTACCCGCCACAGTTTTAGATGGGGGGAGGTGGAATGGTATTAAAATCTATATCCTACAGTTCCACAGAACGCAGAAGAGACTCTTTAAGACCACGTTTGAAATCCCACTGTAACAACCTCAATGAAACTCCAACCTTTAATCTACACTCACCACTCCACTACTTCAACATCCACTCCCATCACGCATTGCAACATTGATTAAACAATTAAAAATAGAACTAAATTCCTTAGAACAGTTTACTTTACACAAATTTTCGTTTATAACGAGCCACAAATTTAGACGTTCGGTTTAACGCTTCAGGTGTTTGATATAACACTAAAAGTTAGGTATTTCTGCTTAAAACATGAACTCAGCGCTCCCGTAACTGCGCTGTCTGTTAATTAAATTACAGTAAAATGCTGATTTCAGTCGCTACTTTTCACGGATATTATTCGGAAGTAACCAATGTTTACTAACACTCGTGATGCAATTTAAATACAAAACCTCAGATCAAGAAGTCTTCAACTATCTTGACGAAGGAGATATTAAGCAACGAACTTTCGTACAAAGTATGCTTCAGACAGTCACTTTTCCCTACGACAGTCATCTGTTTTGTAACGCTAACACAGACGCAGCTATAGAAGCACACCCGTGTTGCCAGTCTTGAAGATCCTTCCTGTTGCCTTCTCATCGCAACTACGAAGCAGATTTTGGTTTTCACGCTATTCAAGATTCCTTATACAGTTTTAGGTTTGCCATTTATATCGTTATATGCCTAAAATTTGTTTCAAGCATCAGGACGAAAATAAAGTACAAGGGAAAGACGATTGGCACCATATGTCCGAGACTCCCTGTCCATTAGTTAATCTTGCGAATAAGAGAGGCTCGCCTTTGCTGAAGGCTGTCATTTTTTCCCAACCATTACTAGTCAGTTTTCTTTTCTTAAACATAGAGATAGACATAGATATAAAAGAAATGAAGAGCTTATTTCCACACTGAAGTACCTCCAACTGAGACTGTCAGCTCATACTTCGTGTTGACATAAGATTAAAAAATTGAATTTTTTTTATATGTAACTGCGTTGATATGAATTCCCGGAAGAAGCTTTTACGGGACGAGGGAGTCGCGCTTTGCGAGCAATGATAAGTAAGAGCGCAGCAGAGGAATTGACGGTAATCGCCAGCAGACAACGGCAGCTGAAGCACAGAGAACTAATCTCGAAGGCGCATTTTTCGATTTTATGCAGAATAACAGTGAGCCCAAGGAAATTTTATAGAGAAGTAATTTTAGTTTGTTCTACAAAGCGAGAAATGGACTTTGAAAATAGAACTAAACTTTAGAAAATAAAAGAAAGTTAATATGAGAACAGAAAGGCAACTAGTAACATGGTGTGAAATGTCAAGCCCTTATCCCAGAGGTACTTTATTTACTTGGGTGAGAAAAGTTTTAAAAATCTGTTTGTGTAGTCGGTAATTTACTGCCGGGAAATAAAATGCATCTCTGTCAAGAACTGTGCTCAGCTGCACCAGGTTATAATATGTGCCAACAGAAGTGTAGTAGTGTTAGAGATTCATTTATCACGGTCATCGGTATTTATATGGTGCTCATGATATTTGCCTATCTACCCTGCATTTTCTCTGCGAACAGTGGCTATTCCGAGTTTAGAGATGAACAGTGTTTACAACATTCGTTCTAGGGAAGCAACATGCTCCACAGACGAGTGCGTACTCCTGTTGAACAACAGTAGCTATTTGAACAGGACCGCATTGCAGCCCTGGAGAATGCCTCACACATTGGGCACAGTGTAGCGGTAGCGTTTTGCTGCTTTTAACTGTTGCCTGTGGAACATTCCCACACAAGTCGACCAGGTTCTGGACGTCTGCGTAGTACAGAATGGCGTCAAGAATGACCCATTGTTCAAACAACGGTGGCCGACAGAACACCATCCAGGGAAAAAAATCTGGGAAAATGTTGCACCTGCTGCGTTAGCGACGATCACTGAGAACCGTCTGCTTGCAACACTATTATGATCGCGTGTGCTTTTGGCAGGCCACCAGTGACACTATGGCATCGTAGTGCATGGCTACTCCGGTGTCATGAAAGAGTCGAATTGAAGATGGAGGAGTAGGAAGTGGAGAATATTGTTTAACATCCAGTCGACGACGAAGTCATTAGAGACGGAGCACAATCTAGGGAAGGAAGAGAAAGTTGCTGAGAAATCTGAGAATTTTGCACAATCGTTTTAAACGTAGTCACTGCCCCGCTGACAAACAAAAATTATGCAAAATGTAAATAGCTGTCAAAAGGTCAATGAGAGATTCTTTTAACGAATTTGAAACAAATATTTTATCTGCAGATTCTAAAAATAACCCCGAAAAAATTTTGGTCGTACGTAAAATCTATGAACGCCACAAACAATTCAGCACCTTCTCCTGCTGACGGTACGGATAATGTAACTGATGATGATAAACAGAAGGCCGAAATTCTAAACCTAGCTTTCAAAAACTCGTTACGGTAGAGGACTACAGTACCATTCCCCCTTTCAATTAACGAACAAACTCAAGGATGGCTGACATAGTGTTTAGTGTATCTGGGATTGTAAAACTGTTAAGATACTTAGACGCCAGGAAGGCAACTGGCCCAGACGGACAACCCGGAAAATTTTATGTTGACTATGCTACAAATATGGCACCATTCTTATCCATCATCTATCAGAGATCATTAGAACAGCTTAAAGTTCCACGGGACTGGAAGAGGCCCAGTTCATAGCAATCTATAAAACGGGTAGAAATTCGGGTGCACGTAATTACCGGCCAATTTCTCTGACATCGATATGTTGTAGAATCATGGAACATATTTTGTGTTCCGAAATAATGATCTTTCTAGACTCTGAGAAGCTCATCTGCAGAAACCAGCACGGTTTTAGGAAACAGCAGTCATGCGAGACACAGCTGGCCCTCTTTGTGCATAATACACAACAGGCTCTAGATACCGGCTCCCAGGTTGATGCCATATTTCTCGACTTTCGAAAGGCGTTCGACTCAGTTCCGCAATGTCGCTTGCTCTAAAAAGTGGGCCCTTAAGTCCTATACGACGACATGTGTGGTTGGATGGATATTTTTCTAACAGACAGGGAGCAGTATGTCGTCCTGAATGGGACTTCAACAGAAACAAGCGTAACTTCAGAAGAGCCCCAGGGCAGCGTAATAGGTCCTCCGCTTTTTACGATTGACGTAAACGATCTGGTTGATGGTATTGACAGCGGCCTTAGACTGTTTGCCGATGATGCTGTAGTCTACAGGAAAGTAGTGTCACACGAATGTCGCGAACTAATCGATGAGGATTTTCAGAAAAATAAATGGGTGGTATAATGACTGGCAGTTATCTCTCAATATTAGTAAGTGTAACCAACTGCGTGTAAAAAGGAGAAAATCACCATTAATGTAAGAGTATAAAATAAACGCCCAGTCTTTGGAAGAGGTAATATCCGTCAAGCATCTGGGTGTGACTATTCGAAATCATCTCAAATTGAATGATCAGATTACACAAGTAACAGGCAAGGCGAACTCTAGATTGCGGTTTATTGGTAGAATCCCGAAGCGTTGCAGTCCTTCAACTTAGGCAATAGCACACAATACTTTAGTTCATACAGTCTTACAGTATTGTTCCTATGGGACCCTTACCAGTTTGGTCTGATTCAAGAGATTGAGAAGGTCCAAAGAAGAGCGGCAAGATACTTGACTGGTACATTTAGCCATCGCAAGAGCGTTACAAATCTCATAAAAAGTTTGAAGTGATATACACTTGCAGATAGACGACGCCCTAAACGGAAGGGTGTGCTCACTATATTGCGAAATCCGATCTTCCCAAGGATGTATAGCATATGTTATTACCACCAACTTTCAAATCGCGCAATGATCACTATAGGGGAATAAGAGCTCGTGCTGAGGCGTTCAGACAGTCGTTTGTCCCTCGCGCGATCAGCGAGTGGAACAGACGGACGGAAATATGACTTTGGCGCGAATTGTGCCCTCCGCCACACACCGCTTGGAGGCTAGCGGAGTATATATGTAGATGTAGATGTAGAAATTGGCCGAGCCCTTTCCAAGGAACCATACCGGCATTTGCCTGAAATAATTTAGGGAAATCACGGAAAATCTAAATCAGGATGGCCGGACGCGGGTTTGAACCATCGTTCTCCCGAATGCGAGTCCGGTGTGCTAAGCACTGCGTCACCCCGCTCTGTAGAATGGAGCTCAGTTGTATTTGGTGATGAGAGTAAGTTCTGTCTGTATGTTAGCGACGGACGTATATATGTGTCGCGTAGAAATGGTGGTAAGCTGTCTATAAGCGAGTGCATTCGCCCACGACACACAGTTCCATCAAATGCTTCATGGTGTGGGGTGCCATCAGAAAAACCCGCGCCACGTTTGGCGCCTCTGCAGGTTAAATTAACCTTTATCCGCCACACACCACAGGTTTTTATCCCTATGCTATTGCCATTCTTGCGAAGGGAACATCGTTTGCTTGTTCAGCTGGACAATGCACGTCCACATAGGCCTGCTTCTAAACAACATGATCTTCGTGGTGTACAACCGCGCCGGCCAACAAGAGAAGCAGATCTGTTGCCAACTGAAGAGAAATGGGAAGTGGTGAAGAGAGAACTTACTCGTCCTCCGCTGCCTGGAAGAAGCATTGCCTACTTGTGACAAATGATGCATGATCCCCTGGACAGTACATGTGAGAATAGACCCCTTCGTTGCCGCCAGAGCGGTGTGCACTGCGCATTGATGAAACAGTTTTGTCAGCCTTTAGTGTGGCATGTGTTTCATTTTGCCTGGATTTGTTATCTTACACTCCTACAGTGATGAACTACTGACATCAATTGTTAACAAAATATCCTAGTTCTTCTGGTTGTTGCAATTTCCCCCTCAGTGTATATATTAAATGACATTCATTAATTTTTGTTTTAATACAGGTGCATCTGCTAAATAATGCATCAAGTACACTAAAACTTTATAATCTTTTTTTTTTTTTTTTTTTTTTTTTTTTTTGCTTCTGAAATCTCTGAAATAATTTTCATACTAGTGCACTTGTAATACATTCTTAATGGGTCTAGCTGTTGTCTAGTGCGCCTGTTCATCAAAGCTTCGGAAAAAATAGTTCAATAACTTGGCGATACCCTTACCGAGTTCCTCTGAACTGTGGCGTCTCGTTGTTGCACGTAAACACGAAATCAACACTGTCCCTATTTGTGTGTGCGATATACGATACCATGGACTCACTACAATCTGCTTCAAATCTTCGGTCACTAATGAGCAATATCACCATACTTTATTCACAGCCAACCTGTACCACATTAACAGTTACATGAAATACAAAGTCTTCTTAATGTACTACAGGTTGTCTGTGAATGAAGTACGACCATAATGCATGCTTATGATCGAACGTTTGAAGCAAACAATGTTGTGCTTAATTACCTGCATCACGATTCCTTGCGAGCCATGTTGCTATTTGTACCATTACTTGGTCTGGTTTTGGTAACCAAAAGCGTTCTTTGATGGTTTTCGTGTAATTCACGTTTCCGCAAATTGTGGCGACGTGCAACCAGTTTTTTGCATGCTCACCATGTGACGGAACGACGTGGGAAGACTATAGTGTCTTCGCGGCGCTTTTTCTAATTTCATCCAGTATATTTCTTTTTGTCTATTTTACTTCGTACTTTCCAGCTTTCCTTAAAATGGATTGTATTTTATTATCAACCATTTAGTGTCCTGCATTTTAATGCTTCAGCCTCTGCTGATTTTGGCATTTCACTTAAAAACTATGTAGTTCTCAGTGCTGGGCCAGTTCACTTTATGTTTTGGCTTACTGAAGCTTGCGTATTGGCTGATACTTAAGTGGAGTAATGTTTAGTTATGTCTATATACTTGTGTTGCAGGACAGATTAGCCGTTATTTAATGAATTGTTTGTCATTCACTTGACTGTCACATTTACCAAACAGTTTTGCAATAAGACTGCTAGAATGTGTTTTTGTAAGGCTGATTGCCAGCTGAATACAATAAATTAGTATTACTTGTCATTTGCTATCTTTCGGACTTGCCGCCTACGTGCTATTATCTGTTGCCTTTGTATTTACCTTGCTGCACGTTCTGCCGTTCTGCTTGTGTGTTTAATCAGTTACTACCGTAGTTTGCTACTTGTTAGCCTGAGGTCTGGAGTTTATGTCACTTAAAGTTTTTCAGTTATCTAGACTGTACGGTATTTTTGAGAACATATTTTTATGTTTAAGACAGTCTAATAAATGTCACCTAGAGGCTTTAAATTCAGCGTATTGTTTGTTGTCATTGAGCTGTAGATCTCACTACATATTAATTGATGGAATTCTTGCACATTGCGGGAATTTCAGTCAATCTCTAAAGCGCCTTCAGCGATTTTAAAACTTGTTTACATCACCATCGGCCATTAATTCAGTTAACCAACATATTTTCCTAACTGTTCGAAAACTATTACAGTTAAATATGTGTAAAATGTGTAATACTCTTAAAATTAAGCTTTGGTTTCATCGTAGTTAGTAGGTTTTATTGGGCTACATCCCGTTTGCTAAACTGCTGACTATAACCATTGATTATAGTATTTATATTCGAGTTTAATGGAACGGACTATTTTGCTGCACCCATACAATCGCCAGCAAGCAGCGTAATCTTCTTTCTGTGTTCATTTTCTAACTGTCCCGCATGTAAAAACGGTAACGTTATACACGAATTGAAAGTCATTCTCTTGCCAAGCATGTTTTCTGATTTACTTGTATTACCACAATGTGTCAACGACAAGAAAACATGATCATCTCTTGCAGTTGATGTTCAGTCACTTGCCAGAAGCCATAAGTAGAAAAAAACTGATGATGTCAATGACCTACCAGTAGATGAGGGATAACTGATGCACATTATGTAAGCCTTTTTGTAATAATGTCTTTTCTTTCCAGTGCAGTTCATTCCTGCTCGCAGGAAACATTGATTTATTAATCTTTTGTATGAATTTTATCATTTCTGTTTGATATTTTCAGCCTCGTATAAATATTTCTCTCTAAATCTTGAAGTTAAATAGCACCTGACATGATGCCAATGACATTGTCGTTTCATCATAAAAGGTTACAAATTTTGCCTCGACGACTTTTCTCTATACGAAGGAGTCTGTGCCGAAGTAAAACCTTGCGTCAGATTGAAACTGTATGCTGGACTGGTGCTCTAACCGGAGACTTTTGATCTTCAAAGCTCCCAGCTTCAGGATCCGATCAGTATTCAATTTTGAACTGCCAGCAAGTTTAATATCACCTCTCTGTCCGCTGCAGGGTGATAATCCTTTTGGAAACAATCCTCCAGTTTGTGAATAACCCACGTCTCCACAATTTTTTTTCTAGTCCCGCAAGTTTCGCAGGAGAGCTTCTGAAAAATTTGGAAGATAACAGATAAGGTAACGGGTGCTGAATCGTGCCTGAATAGCTCAACTGGTAGAGCAACTGCCCGCGAAAGGTAAATGTCCCAAGTTCGAATCCCAGACTGGCTGAAAATGGCAGGAAGTTTCAGTTCAAAGTAGTATTCGCTACTAATGATAATTTACTGAAGAATTAGGTGAAGTTTCTGGAAGGTGGCTTAACTTCAAATCTCTAAAACTCAAGGGATCAGCAGATTTCTCTCCATTTCGTTCGCACTTAGACCATAATAGTGAAGCGGTGTGCCAAAGACTAGGCTTCGGGAAGGAAGATAAAGTATATTATTTAAAATCTGTGTCTCCAGAAAATTTAAATTTCTTGGAGGAGAATTACTTTGGTGAACCGTGTCATTTTCCCTTGGTTTATTTCTGTTTGAAGTTTCCGCGCTTTCCTAGAGGACGTTACGAAGCCTCCGCGAGCGCCCTGCTAGCGCGTTCGTTGAGAGGTGGTGGTGTGCCGTGTTGGAGGGCCGAGAGAGTTGAGACGAGAGCTCGGCCCTGCACGACCATTCTGGAGCGGGACGCTCGGCCCCTCTATGCTAAGTCTGCATGGGTCCAAAAACCCGGGGCGTGAGGACACTAGAGGCCGTAATTCTGTGGGCAAAGTTTGGTTTTCGTTCATTGCCTGGGGAAGGTTTGAAGTCCGTCTGCGGCTGCCAATAACCTCCAGAAGGTGGTGTCGTCACTGAAAGTAAGATTTTTCAGCTGGTTAGTGCAACGGTCGTCGTCTGGCGGGCCCGATCTCCCGGTGTTGTGGGAGCTATTCATAACTGTGTGGCAACGTTTCTCTGCTTTGAGTTTGTGATCGGAAATTGCCTTGCTTGTGTGTTACTGCCCCCTTGCGTGATCGTGTATTTGAACACCATGCTGACTTACTTAAGGCGAGTGGCGTTAAAAAAAAATAAAAAAATTGGATTTGGACCTTCTGCAAACCGTTGTTTTCCCATGGATGGCGTAGGTCACTATGTGCATAAGCACGTTCTAAAATGTTTACGGCCGGCCGAAGTGGCCGTGCGGTTAAAGGCGCTGCAGTCTGGAACCGCAAGACCGCTACAGTCGCAGGTTTAACTAGTTCTAAGTTCTAGGGGACTAATGACCCCAGCAGTTGAGTCTCATAGTGCTCAGAGCCATTTGAACCATTTTTTGAAAATGTTTACGCAACCTTGTACTGTCTGGCAGAGAAATAGAGTGAACTGTGGCCAATTAATTTTATGGATGTCTGAACAGCAAGATTATGTTAATGTTCGCTAAAATCTGTTGTGTTTTAGTACGTAGGCGTATTTAACTATAGTCATTGTTATTGTGTATATATTCTTGTGTTAAGGAGTTTAGTCCCCGTGGCATTTCGTTGCTCTATTTAATTATATTTAAGGTAGTGCTACAGTTTCTATGTGGTAATCCTCCTAGCCACGACTGATGTCGGTTTCTCGGGTCTGTCTGAAATGATGGGTCTATTGGGTAGAGACCGTTGTTGTCTAGCTTCCTCACTCCCGAATTCCCGTAGTGGTACTACGACGGTAGTTCTGCCGGAATCTCATTTGCAGAAGTCATCAATTCTTGTGAGGACAACGAGTATTCAATAATCGGTCAGTTTCAGTTTCGTCCCAATGTTATATTAATGATGAAAAATCGTGAACTGGACCTCGTCCAATCTAGTGGCTCGTGTTAGACGGGTTCTCTTTTCAGTTCGGGTAAATGTTTCCTCCTCCTTGTGGAGCTATCGTCCTTCCAGAGCCCTGCACTGATAATAGCTGACCGAGCGTCTATTGCCGCTCAATGTTCTAGGAGAATGAAATAAAAGGTTAATTATCTACTCCACCGTTATGCCCAAGAAAGGCGAATTATAGTAGTTGTGGATAACCCAAGTATTATACACTATTAAGATAGTTCTAGGTTTGGAGAAATTGCTGTTAGGTAAAAAGTAGCCTTCTGTGTAGGTAATACGGCGTATTCTACGATCCAACATTGTTATGGAACTGAAAGATTTGATTTTGATACATTTGCTGAGACGTGGCTCAATTATTTGCTATTGATGTTAATTGCTTTAAATGAATGTTCTTTAATATGTAGTTATAATTCTTAATGAGTGATCGTCCTCAACGGTGTAACATTTAATGTACGTCTGATTGTCCCCTATGTCACCTACTGACTTCATTCGGACACTGAAATGGTGATCCTTGCCCAAGTGCATGGGACTATATTAACCGTTGATCTTTATCGTTTATGGTCTTAAATATATGTTTGTTAAGGAGGAATAATAATAGATTCCTATTGTTTATTAAGTAATTCTTAAGTTACATATCAAATCTTAAGAGTGCAAATATTCTATCATTGTTACACTTGCTTGTTCTGTGGTTTGCACTGAATGGTGTGACAATAAATGCAAAATCTAATGTGAAGCGTTGGGGAGAATTAATTCTTTCCCTTATCATTAACTTTAAAGATAACTGATTGTTTGTCACTTGTTATTGAAACTGGTTGGGAGAATAGTTTATTGATGGACCCCGTAGAAAGAGCATATCAAATGGTGTGCCAAAGACTAGGCTTCGAGAAGGAAGATAAAGTAGATTATTTAAAATTTGTCTCTCCAGAAAATTTAAATTTCTTCGAGGATAATTAGTTCGGAAATATATTCAAACAAGTGAAGCAATAACAGGGATGAACAGGAGTGTGTTCCTGTTGCCTTTCCCGTGTTTGAGGGAGACTTGGAGGAGTGGTTCCTGGAAGAGACACGGGGAGAGATTTCTATTAATTCGGTCAGAGGTGTGTCACACTCCTGCGGCGCGCGATCGATCAGCAGTAATCTCTTCATTTCCGTCCGAATCCTCGGGCGCGCCTTGTAATCCCGCCGCCTGCTCCCACCCATCTTGGGTTTTTACGCGGCTGCTGCGTTTTTTCCCACGGCTGTTCCTCTGTGTGGAAGCACCGGCCGCTTCGGTCCTGGACGAATAGCTAGCGCCCAGACCCCCTCGACGATCCCGGGATTTTCGACCGCCTTGCTGTCGACTGCAATTCGATCTTCGAAATCCTCGGATTTTGTGATCTTAAGGAGATCGACGATTGAAGACTTCGTCGCGTAATTTCGTCATCTACTGACGCGTGACGGGAAGTACGTCTTCGTCTCGGGAAACAAAATTTCGTCCTTTCTTGTGACGCATTTCCTCTACTCTACCTCTCGTTGAGATTAGTTCGGATGCGTTACAGTCTTTCTTTTCTATCTTGCTAAAGGACAGATTCCTAAATGTGGCTGGAAATGGTATGTCTATGTGATGCATTCCTGTTACTCTAACAATTTAGTTCGGGTACCTTACAGGGTCTCTTTCCTATCTTGATAGGGGATAGATTCCTTAACGTGGCTGGAAATTGTGTACCTATGTGACGCAGAAGTAACGTGATTTTTGCACAGAATAATTTCTTACTTAACAATTTGTGTTTTCAGCACGGCCTATGGTCGAGTGTAAACTCGTCAGTCGATGCCAGCAGTTTTGAAGGTAACACCTCTTGTGAGCCACTATACCCGTACACCTTTGTCTTAAGGATAGCATGCCTGAAAACCGATTGTAATGCGTTTATAATGTAACAGTCATTACTGGTTCTACTTAGCTTCTCGTGTAATGATGGTAGTCTTTTAGTCATCATTCAGTAAACTTCGTATTTCTCAGCTGTTACGCAGTATTAATCCAGCCAGTTCACTGCTACACGTTTTCCACTTGTTTCTGGCACCGTTTTCGTACCATCCTTTACTGAACTGTAATTTATACATCATTATACTGTGGTGATGTGACCACGCACTTTGATTAACTAATTTTATCTGTAGGTTTTGAGAAGTAGCGTCTCCGGTCTCGTAAACTGACATACGGCCGGGAGAGGGGTGTACTGATCATACGTCCATCCATATCAGCATCTAGTGACCCTTGTGGGCAAAGGATGACGCGGCGGTCGGTCGATACCGTTGGGCCTTCATGACCTCTTCGGGCGGGCTTTACTTTAGTTTTCATCTATATATTTTCGACTAGGATTTCACGGCCACTTCTACGACCAAGGAAAATGATTCAGTGATGATGTCACATACATTATGAAAGAAAACACAAAACTGGTGTAATATTCTAATATTGTAGAGAATTACATGAGTATTGTGCGTGTCTTCATTCAAACTGTATGAAATATTCTACCAAGAATCATCGGAACGATCAATTAATGCAATGTCACAAACTTGCAGAAATGATGAAGAAGGGTAAATGTATCAATTTGACGTGAGGGAGCCTTGTCCAGAAACGATGAGGTTTTAAGTTACAAGGAACATTGTTCTGATATACCTCTGAAAGTGGAATAAATGTACCGGTACTGTTGTTGGTAAAATTATAGGGTAGGCAACTGCGAGAGATGGTAGTATGGACAAAAACGAGAAGGAAATATCGAGTAAATATGTGCTCCAAAATACGTACTTTAAAAGCTATGATCACTATTTCATTTTCGATACCGTGAAATACATCTCTTTTGCTGAAAACTGTGATTTCCGTATTTTGGAGGAGGTAGTATGAACCAAATCACGAAAAATATTTCCAATAAACATGAATTCTAAAATGCTTAACTTAATAGCCGTGGGCACTTGTTCAGTAGAAGAGGTGTGTTTCACGTTATCGAAGATGAAGAAGTAAAAATTAAGTGATTGCGTGGCACTGGTCGCCGGAAGGCCCCATGCGGGGAAGTTCGGCTGCCGGGTTGCAAGTGTTATTTCAGGTGATGGGTGAGTTGGCTGTCGGTGACGACGCCATGATGATAAGGATAACACAACACCCAGTCCACGAGCGGAGGAAATCTCCAACCCGGCCGGGAATCGAACTTGGGCCCACTGCGTGGTAGGCAGACACGTTACTTCTCAGCTTAACAGACGGACGATGAAGAAGTGTTCAGAGCACTTACGGTATGCTTTCAGAGCCCATGTCTACTGCACATTTTTGCCTCTGCTAGTGGCCTACCTATAGTCTTAGCAACAACAATACCGGCACGTGTATTCCACTACAGAGGCATCAGAGCGGTTGTCGTTCATAACTTTGGACTCGATAGTTTTCAAACGAGGGTTTCTTGCTTCATATTGATACAGTTATACTTTTCCATCGTCACTGAAAGATTGTAACATCATCACGGAATCAACCTGTACGTTTTACTGGTTTTAATTTCCACACTTAAGTTGCTGCTGTTTTGCGGAACAGGTTAATTATTACCTGATGTTATCCTAATGAGCCTGAAACCGATTTTTCAAAAAATAAATGCAATACAGTTGCAAGATGTTTTATATGGATTGAGAATTTTCTCGTCTCTAGTGACCATCTAATCAACTGCATCCTCCCAATTAACAGTTTTATAAGTTTTGTATTGCAAATGAGATTTCGGTAGTGGCGCCAACTACGCTTACATTTTGTTTGAGTGCATGACTGGTTAGGGAGAACATGCTGACTCTCGAGTGTAGTCAATAAAATAAAAAAGCTGTGTTGATGAAGAATAAGTACTGAATTACGCCGTACACGTAATTAGTGCGTCGCTGATTGGTTACGGACTATATGCTGATTCTCAAGTCGGCTAATAACGAAGGAAAGAACCGGGTATAAGTACCGAATTATTTCGTGCATGCAATTACAGCGTCGCCGTAGTTCAACACTTCTCATTATTTTTCGATTTTAACAATAGTTGTGTCAAATTTTTGTATCTTCAATGATCCGTTAAGAGTTTTTAATTGTTTCACACGATGTCTCCCGTGAAGAACACTCAGACAAACTGGGGCTGTAGAGCTACGCAGTCCGCTGTATAATCCAACTGACTGTTTCGTCCACTCATGTATGCCAGCCAGCACTTCCACAAATTCCTGGTGTTGACGAATACGAATCTCAACCACTAAGCCCGAGCCTGTAATCAGTTAGCCAGAACTGTAAGTAACGTTTCAGAATGGAAATGTGTAAAGTTCTGAATGAAATACGTGTAGACCACTATTTTAATGTTAAGTTACGCGGAAATTTACAAATTATTGAAACTCATAGTGGGGAGAGAGGTACCATGTGATCTTCTTGAGTTCTCCGAACTAATAAAAACTGTGGAATTTTATATCATAGAACTGTTCCCAGACATAATCACTAATGAAGAAACTGACAGTGGAAGAGATCAGAATTATATTCATGTGTAGTGATGTGTATTGTTTGGACCTAATACGATTGTAACAAGTTCTACACTGAAGAGCCAAAGAAACTAGTACACATGCCAAATACCTTTCAAATGGATCAAATGGCTCTGAAAGGCTGAGGGAATCCAGTATCACAGATTCTACACACGAACAAAATGGTTCAAATGGCTCTGAGCACTATGGGACTAAACTTCTGAGGTCATCAGTCCCCTAGAACTTAGAACTACTTAAACCCAACTAACCTAAGGACATCACACACATCCATGCCCGAGGCAGGATTCGAACCTTTGACCGTAGCGGTCGCGCGGTTCCAGACTGTAGCGCCTAGAGCCGCTCGGCCACCCCGGCCGGCGCCAAGTATTGTGCAGGAACCCCGTGCAAGCACGTAAAAGTGCCGCAGCAGGACGTGGAATGGACTCGACAAGCGTCTGAAATGGTGCTGAAGGGAACTGACATCATGAATCCTGCAGGGCTGTCCATAAATCCGTAAGAGAACGAAGGGGTGGAGTTTTCTTCTGAACAGCATGTTGCAAGACATCCCAGATGCGCTCAACAATTTTATATCTGGGGAGTTTGGTGGCCAGAAGAGGTGTTTAAGCTCTGTGGAGTAGTCCTGGAGCCATTCTGTAACAATACTGGACGTGTGCGGTGCCGCATTGTCCTGCTGGAACTGCCCAAGTCCGTCGGAAAGCATACTAGACATGAATGAATACATGTGATCAGACAGGATGCTTACGTACATGTCACTAGTCATAGTCGTATCTAGACGTATCAGGAGTAACATATGATTCGAAACGCAGACGCCCCACACCATTACAGAGCCCCCACCAGCTCAAACAGTCGCCTACCGCCATGAAGGTAGCATGGGTTCATGAGGTTGTCTCTATACCCCTACACATCCATCGGCTCGATACGATTTGAGACGAGACTCTTACGTCCTGGGAACAATTGTCGGTGTTGACGGGCCCAGAAGAGGCGTAAAGCTTCGTGTCGTGCAGTCACCAAGGGTACACGAGTGGGCTTTCGGCTCCGAAAGCCCATATCGATTATGTTTCGTTGAATGGTTCGCACGCTGACACTTGTTGATGCCCCAGCATTGAGATATGCATCAATTTGCGGAAGGGTTGAACTTCTGTCACATTGAAAGATTGTCATCACTCGTCGTTGGTCCCGTTCTTGCTGGATCTTTTTCCGGTCGCAGTGCCGTCGGAGATTTGATGTTTTACAGGATTCCTTATATTCACGGTACACTCATAGAATGGTCGTACGGGAAAATCCCCAATTCATCGCTGCCTCGGAAGTGCTATGTCCCATTTCTCGTGCTCCGCCTTTAACCCCACTTTCAACCTCACTTAAATTTAGGTAACCTGTCGTTGTAACAATAAGCGATCTAACAACTGCGGCAGACTCTTGTTGTCTTATATAGCCGTTGTAGGCCGCAGCGCCGTATTCAGCCTGTTTACATACAACTGTATTTAAATACGCATGCCTACACCAGTTTATTTGGAGCTTCAGTGTATGTAGTACTCTGTATTTTACCATTGCAGCGTTCCATATTCATGATGTATACATCTACTGCATCCGACATGCATATAAGGTTGCCATTCTTGATCTGAATCACATTTCATGACACCATCCTCATCTTCACTTTCACTCACTGAGTTTAAATCTTCTTCCAATACTTCAGTTAGAACTCTTTCTAAACATGATTCACGTATTCTGTTTGAAATTTCTGAGTCTTGATGTGAACAGCAAGGAAGTGAAATAACTGAATGGAAGTATACACGGTAAATGACAGCTCAGTGTTACCAGCTATCATGAAAATAAACTGGTTGTTGAAGATAAGAAGAAAGACAACTAATAGAGTACAATGAGTGGCATTGTTGTAGATAGTGGACATACAAAATAATCTTATACTGAAAAATTTTCTGTACCAAAGAAACCTCAGGAGGGGTGGGGGGTGAAACCATATTAATAATTAAATTTACCTTTTATTTCAAATTTATTGATAATAAAGTTTCATCCAAAATTCAATAAAAGTAACTCAAAGGGAAACTGTTGTGTGACATTTACTTGGGCCGAGACCAGTTGTGGGTTCAACGAAGACTCCTCTTACGCGTCCTAGGATTAAGTGGACCTGGCTGTGCATTGCCCGCAGTAAGACACTGCAAGGTGAAAAACAATTAATTCTCATTTTATGTGGATGCACTTAAAAAGCAAATCGCATTGCAGGATGGACAAATTCTGACAGTAACCACGGTGCAGTTCCCTAAGCTCATTGATCCTCAAGAAAACGCAAGATCTGAAGAAATCGTTGTCGCCTTGAAAGAATTACAAGGACAGTTTCCCAAGCATTTGAGAACTCTGCGAATCATACATGTGTTTTTAAACTGTTTTAAGGCCGTTTTCTTGTTCAGTGGAAAGCGCCTCTCTGTGTATGCAGATGGAGCTGATTTATCTGCAGTTTAAATGCTGTTTTGAAGAGAAATCCTTTTATATTAAACCGGTCCAGGACCTCTACATCGTTTTCCTTAGGTTGAGTTTCCACGTCCCCATAATGAGTTTGCAAAAGTGCTAAAGCATTTCAACAACAGTGTCTGTGAAACCACGAAAGTCACGATTGCATGGCAAGCTGGGTGCCAAAATATGTGCAATTATTTGTCTGTCTCTATGACGAGAGTATGTATGAGATAAAAATTATATCCTCTGTGCACCAAAATTAATTAATCAGTAGTGAAAACTCGTTGCGTTTGTGATATATGTTTTTAAGAAATATGAAATGTGAAACCAAGTCATACGCAGTGTGAAAGCATTGCCGACTAAATGCAGCAACTTTGCAGTTTATTGCTCCTCAGATTTAGGCCCTCTGGTGGTGGTGGTGGTGGTGGTGGTGAGGGGAGGGGAGGGGGGTGCAACCAAGCGAAAGAACCAAGCCACTTAAGCCAGAGAATGGCTAGCGAGCCGAGTTCTAGGCTGACCGTTTGTTCAGAGAAGGATTGTCTAGGGTCCTTCCCAATAAGTAGTGAGGGACGGAAGAGAGGAAGCAGTGCATCTTTTCAGAGGTTCTAAATGAAGTTTTAGGTGAAGATTTCTAATTCAGCAAGTGAAAGTGAAGATGAGGATGATGTTACGGACTGTAATTCAGATCTGCAGAAGTGATGTGGACATTAGAGACGATGAAGATAGAGGAGAGAATGTAGCTCCAGCTTGTGACCACTAGGCTGTGACTGTGGCGAGGTCCAACGATAGCTTAGGCAAAGTCCAGAATACCTAGACGTTCTTTCGCAAATAGAGCAAGTGATCTGTTAGGAGTAACTCCACCTGGTGTTTTGCCATTCTCCTGATAAAGCCTCGATGTTACTTTTTACACTCGACATCATGGATGTTATAGCCCAACCCTGCATTCAAAGATGTGTTGTACGGGGTCCTTCTCAGGTAGAAGTGAGAGACGGAAGAAAGGCAGTGCGTCTTGTCAGAGGTTCCTTTGGTAAGAGAAGAAGCGTTAGAGAGATGCTCAGGCGCCAGGAGCAACAGGGCAGTCTTTGTTCATCAAAGTGTTGTTAAAATCCCAAGTCAATATGTTACATCAAGCTAACATAAATCTAATGAATATATCACGAAAGTAAAAGTAAAGAAACTCGATCTCGTACATAGGCTTAGTAAGAGCAGTTATTCTTGTGAACCATTCGTAAAGGGAACAGAAAAGATGGGAAGAGATAGGAGACACCAAGTACCCTTTGCCACACATCTCATGGTAACTATATGCATGAAGGTGTGCGAGCAGATATCGTCTATAACCAGACGAACTGAAATATATTGAAGGACTGCAGCTAATAATACGCCCAACATGTGAAATTTTTGTTGTATATCTTTACTAAGATGTAAAATATGCCACTTCCGTTACGGAATTAACACTGCGCTCCATAACGAAAAATGCGTTGTAGTGTATGGGACATATAATACTAAACTATCGTTTAATGTATTGATTTTAATTTACCATGACTCAACTCCTACCATTATCTCCCTTCAATGTTCCAAGATCAGCCCACATGATAAATGTATCTTTCTGTACTAGCACGCCTAGAATACAGGATTTGACAGATAATGGGTTTCTCAGTGCCTACAGCTATATTTTTAGTTTTATTTATGTAATTCGTGGTATCGACTGCCGCGGAAAGCAACTAAATCTAATTTTGGATAATGCGGTCTGCTTATTCTATGACAGGGTGGGGAGTACAGGGAAGGATTCATTCCATCGTACATTGACACTGTAAGCGATCGTGCACATTTTGTTGATCTGCAATTTCCTTACGCATAGTGAAGCTTCTAAGGTACATTAATGAACAGTGTGAACACTGAAGTTTGATCACGTCACAAAGACGAATCACTTGGAAATACGTTTAGGACAAATGATGTGGCGACAAATATACTCTGCTAGAGTGTATGTTTAGTTATACAGCTAATGTTAAATTCCTGTATCGATTTAACTACAATAATAGCTTAAGCAGCAACAGTGAGATTCCTTAGCAGTCTCTCATTAATATTCATATAAAATCGTGTAGACTAATTTAGACAACGGGCGATAGAACTGCATGAAACAATCCACGTATTGGCTTTCTATTCTTTTTGGGGGGGGGGGGGGGGGAGGGGGGGGGTGTTCACCAGTCATCAGACTGTTTGACTGTTTGACGCTGCCTGTCACGAATTCCAACCTGTTCATCTACGTCGTGAATTATTTGAAGGATGTACTCCAATCTCTGCCTTCCTCTAGAGTTTTGCCCTCTACAGCTCCCTCTAGTACCATGGAAGTCGTTCCCTCTTCTCGTAATACAAGTCCTATCATCCTGTCTCTTCTCCTTATCAGTGTTTCCACACATTCCTTTCAATTCTGCCCAGAACCTCCTCATTCCCTATCTTACCACTGCATCTAATTTTCAATGTATAAGTTAAAAAACGGAACTGCCATCATGCCACACAGAAACAATACATAACAATAGATAATATTTCTGAAGAAAAATAGTTGTTCACTAAAACATTCATCCAGTCTAAGCCATACCACCAAACACACACACACACACACACACACACACACACACACACACACACACACACACAAGGTGAAATAGAAAATGACTGTAAATAAAACAAAATTATATGAGGAAAGATGTTTCATTTCCGAAGAAATCTAGCACCACATAAGACAATGGTGACCCAATCACATATCTTAGACGATACTTAAAAATAAGGACCAACCTACGGTGGCCAAAGTGGAGAGCATATAAAATGCCCACTGACTATAGAAAGGAAAACAATTCTGGAAAGGGGAACTTGTTAATGTCTGTTACATATGTAAAACAGAGTGTATTTGTGTACATGGCGATGGCAAGGTTCTCCTCGTAAACTCCTTGATCAATTTCAGCCAAATTTGACACAGGAACAGCAGGTCTCACGAGAATCTGCACTATTGGATTTATAAAAACCTTACTTCTACAGGAGCAGATATACGGGTAAAAATTTGATTTACCCAGCCCCTGATGAATAGAGTATCTGTGCAACAGGCATCATGTTTAGTAATAGGATCGACTTGGCAGATCGCACTGTTTGCTAGGCAGTCATCATGTCAGAGGCAATACACCGTGTGGTGGCCCCAACATATAGGCTGCGCTGCATGACAGGTGTGTTGTTCTGCCTGGTGGCCTGTAAGTCAGCGGTGTAAAGAAGTGATTTTCAAGCCCCTGATGTGCAGCCTGCTCTCCATGACAGTGGACAGCCTTTGGGGGACAACCTTCGACAGACAGCCTTCAGCAGATGGCTGTCGCCTGATAATCTTTGTAAGTTCAAGATCAACGTGATGATAATTTGATAATTTATAACGATAGTTGAGGGATCGAATGCTTACAATAAATTAATCTATTTCAGATTAAGTTCTTTTCTTGAACACAACGTGCATGTCTTCCTCTTACAATTAAAGCCCAGTATTTTCTGGTCCTTAAAAGTGAACAGCCAATCAGGGCCCAGTATTTTACCGGACACTGAACTGAAACAGCATATCCGTATGTAACCTTCAATAGAACAGAAAATATAATAAATGAAGAGAATGAGCAGGCATCCTTCATTGGATGGCATTTGTCATAAGGCTCTTTGTTGGCAGCCTTTGGTGGGTGGCATTCGGCGGATGTCATTGGGAGATGTTGTCGACAGATGCCATTGGCAGAGTCTGTTGGTGGACAGTGTCAGCAGGCGATCATCAGCACGGCTGTTGGGGTAGTGTCAGTGGAGGGTGACGTTGGCAGGCGACCATCAGTGAACGACTGTTGGTGTATGGCCTTCTAATGTTACAGCATAATGTACATTTAAATTTTAGGAAGTATCATCTGAGGGTATTTGTCTGGATTGAAAGCCTGTATGGTAGTGAAACGTGGACGACATATTGTTGAGATAAGGATATAGAAGATGCCTTCAAAACGTAGTGCTACAGTAGAAAGCTGAGTATTCGGTAAGTATTTGAGTAACTAATAAGTAGGTAGTGAATCGATTTGGGGATCAAAGAAACCTATCACACAACTTTACTAAATGAAGGGATCCATTAATAGAGCTCTTCCAGTTACATCAAGTAATTACCAGTTGGTGGGAACTATGGGACGTAAAATTTGTGAAGGGTGACTTACGGATGAATACAGCAGATAGGTTCAAATGGGCGTACGTTGCAGGTGATGACAACGTTTGCAGAGGACACATTAGCATGGAGTAATGCATTAAGCCAATTTCTAAACTGAAGGCATTGACAATAACGATAGTCTCAGTAAACAAAGCAAACATCACGATGAGGTGTGTACAGACAATAATATTGGTTATAATTTCTGCCAATAAGCTACGTTTATGAGGTTACATAAATTATACCATGACATTCAGAATATCTTGTAATTGACTGAGGATTATGTCTAATAATTTCACAATAATGGTTAGCTAAATTACTACAATCAGGGAAATATTTAACATACAAGGAAAAAGATTATGGACAGATGACGTGCGATATTATAATTCATTTCGTCTGTTTCTTAATTCCTGCGTCTTCAGACTACTTCCACATGTACAACCTTCACTCATGTGTTAGCAATGATTAAATTATGCCCTGCGCAAAACTCTACCAGGCGACTTCCTCTTTCATTCCTTTCGGTCAGGCCATATTCACTCGCTAATTTTCGTTTTCTTCCTTTTTCCTACTATCGAATTTCAGTCTACCATCACAATTAAATTTTTGTCTCCCTGAACTATCTGAATAATTTGTTTCATCTTGTCATACATTTCTTCAATATCTTCATCATCTGCTTAGCTACGTGGCGTACAAACTTGCGGTGCATGGGCTTCCTGTCTTTCTTAGCTACAAAAGCGTGTTAACTATGGTGTTCGTAGCAGCTTACCCACATTCGTCTTTCCTTATTCATTACTGAACCTACTCCTACATTATCATTATTTGATTTTGTATTTATGACCCTGCATTCACCTGAGCAGATGTCCTGTTCCTCCTGCCACCTAACTTCACTAACTGCCACTATATTGAACTTTAACCTATCCATTCTTTTATACAGTGTACACAAAGTGTAGTAAAAGTATATGAACAATACTGATGGGGTTGTAGAATGTGTTCTCAGTAGCAAACTGAAAGAGGAAAACACTTTCGGAAAATCCGGCGAACAATCCCACAGAGCATCAAATTTATTCGCTCAGACTTCTGCATAAGGCCATCCCTTCAAAAGAAAATGTGACTTTGTACACTTACGAATTGCAAGTAGAGTTTTTTTTTACAATGTTCTGATCATCTTCAGGATTTTAGATGGTATCAGTTGTAACTGTGCTTCTTACAATACTGTAAACCTCTAAACATAAAACTAGCAGAGGTGAGACGATGAAGAACATCAATTGTTGGGACACTTTCCCTTAAAAATACAGTATCCTTTAATTATTAACAAAGACATACAATGTAATTCAAATTTTGATGTGAGTTTAGATTCAAGGTAACTTTATGGACGAATATTACACAGTTAATTTCAGTGGATTGAGTAGTAAGATCTATCAGTAACACCCCACCAGCTGGAGTCATTGTAAATAAAGTTACTGTTTGATTGCATTATTGATTAATTAATTAATGAAATGTCACGAGGTGATGGCTTTGGGAAGCTGCTATTGCTCGTTTAAACCCCACTACGTCGTTGCAAAAAGAATGGATTTCCACCAGTCCTCGTGGGTCCAGTGGGTATCTGTAAGCAGAGGCGTAATTGGCACTGTACCATTCACACTTGGGCAGTTTGGTGTATTTTAGAAACTAAACAAATACAATTGTGAGCACGTTTCGCATCACTTTGTACCTGTGGCTCAGATAAGGCGTTGGTAGAGTTGAGTCGTCCTACATAGAACTGCTTGTAGAAGGTCCATTCACCTACTATGTCCATCCTGGTCTGTTTTTCGATACAGACGAATGTGTACTTGTAGCTACTGCTGGCGAGCAAAGGAAGTCAGACATCACTCTGTTCATTAAGCTATACGGCGGTAGCTGCAGCACCGTATGCTGCTACCTCTTCTTCAGGCTATGCAGTCAAGTCCTAAAGAGTCCACGTCATGATTTCAGTTCCGTCTGAATTCTTATCCTGCTATGCCTATCCTTGCTCTTTATAACACTTAACAATTACATTGGCCTTCGTAACTTAGCCTTGAGTTTGTTGAAGTGTGTTCCTCATGTCAGTGGTCAGCTATGGTCAGAAGCATTGACTTTTGTACTCACCACCTTACTTTTAGTAGGGATAGCCACTATTTTTAATTTATGATCATAATTTATGTTGCATAATCCCACTAATGATTACAATACCGTATGTGTTGCCTACAGCAAACGGGATCATATTTTGCCACTGCTTCCCTGTCTGTAGTACACTCATTATTTACAGTAAAAACTCGTTATTAACCACGTGTCTATTAGCAAAGTACAATTTTGCATGCCTCCTTGACCAAATCAGTGATTGTTTTTCTTTGGGCTTTTGGAGTGAATTTTCCACACACATAACAAAAGTTAACAGTGTGGTTTCGACAGCAACGAGAATTACTAGTTGCCATTTTTCTTAGTGTAAGTTTTAACCACAAAATGTTTGCATTATCTTTGATAGGAAACATTCACTGAAGATATCTTTCACACCACTGGACTACCACACCAACCGTTTACTGACGATTTGTAGATCTTCTATCTCTCCTTCGCAAATCAAAAACAAACAATTAAACATCAAAACAGAAGAACAGCAAAAAGCGAAATACTGAATACGAAAAATAAAAAACCTTTAAAAACACATAAATGGTACGTTCTAGAACATTTTGAAAGGTATATTCGGATTCTACACAGCAGAATACATAGTAGTTGATGTATCACGTCCCAGATGCAAAACGGCTATTGACTAATGAGATGGTAGTGACTAAGTCTTGGATATGGTAAACATGTTCATGTAGATGTAAATATGCAGATATGAAAAGACTTACACAAGATAGTCTAGTATGAAGAGTTGCAAAAAAGAAAAAAAAAGTTTTCGGACTAAGGGCTACAACCACATCAACAACAACAAAAGTTCTTAGTTAATGAACATAAAGTTACCGAATTTCTCCGACTTCAGGAATGACTGCTTTTCGGTTTTGGCTTGTCACTTTACTATACTTTAAAACTACTTGTAGTTTAATTCACTTTCGAAGAACACAAAATTTTGTGCACACAGAATTTATTGGCTTTGTCTATCAGTGCAACGTTTAGTGAAGCAACGACGTTATTTTCTACAGAATTCTAGTGAAAACATTTACTATAATGTCTTACCTGCCTACCGAACGAGGTGGTACAGTGCATAGCACACTGGACTCGCATTCGGGAGGACGACGGTTCAAACTCGTCTCCGGCTATCCTGATTTAGGTTTTCCGTGATTTCCCTAAATCGTTTCAGGCAAATGCCGGGATGGTTCCTTTGAAAGGGGACGGTCGATTTCCCTCCCCATCCTTCCCTGATCCGATCATGTGTTCCGCCTCTAATGACCTCGTTGTCGTCGGTGCGTCAGACACTGGTCTCCTTCTCTTACCTGCGTAATATGACCGTAGTTGACCAGACTTGAACTTGAGTGAAAACGAACTCGTAACATACTGTTACTGTCAAAGTCCGCAGCAGTTACTTGATATTACACTGTAGTCTACTTGTTTATTTTCTGTTTAATATTTATAATCTCGGGCACCGTGGTTTACGTAGACAATTAATAAAGCCATACATAACACGTCTGGTAGCATTTCTCACTAGTCGCTCTCAAAATGGCAATATTCCAAGAACGAGTTAGGCCGCTTAAATAGGGTCGTTCACGCCGTTTAAGCGCTGTTTGGTGTGAAATATTTTTGACAGGTACGAGACACAAAACACAGGGCGTGTCTGCGGCTGGATGTTATCTGCATAGTATAGCGCTGATTCTGTCAGTTGCACTAGCAATACTTTTACACGGGATACAGTGTTTTACACCCGCGGAGCAATTGGAAGTTGTAATGCCATTCTTTTAACGACCATCCCAGAATGTGAGAACTGACCTACCGGCATTACATGCTGTTCCATTTCACATCATCACAGGTTGTTACACCTAAACTCTCTAGACGAACAGGAGTGCAGGGACTTTCCCAAGAGAAAACAGTTTTGACCACCGACTTCTGATATGTTACAAGGCTAGACGAAAAACTGCACAAAATTTCTAAATGCACATTTGAAATTTTTTTCTTCAGTATAAAAGCCGATAGTTAAATGTATGGTACCAAGATGGATGATATATTTAGAAATATAGTGGAACCTAATTGCTGTAACAACTGCCCCGTCACACAGTAAAAGGTATTCACCGTTGTGGAATATCGAAACGAATATGGGATAAGAGCGAAATTTTCATAATAAACAAAACTGATCATATACTTGGCAACTGAAAGACATAATCGGAAGTAAAAGTAGCGTATGATGTACTACCATCGTCAAAAGAGCGAAATTTTCATAATAAACAAAACTGATCATATACTTGGCAACTGACAGACATAATCGGAAGTAAAAGTAGCGTATGATGTACTACCATCGTCAAAAGTACCCGAACGACCTTAAATGCGTTCCGCCTTCCGCAAAATTTGTATACTTTGTCGCAAGTCTTCTAATAACCTTTCGATACAATCGTTTGACTACACAAAATGGTTACTACATGAGACCACTAGAGAACTTCGCTGTGTGTGGCTATCAGTCCAGAGCCAAATTAATACCACGACAATCCAAATATCAGGAATCACGTTATTAGAGGAAATAACGTTTGTAAACTCAGATTTATAACAGTAAATTACATTTCAAAAAGCAAGCAATGTTTTCTACTAGATGGGAACTCAGGACTCCTATCTATCAGATTACAGAAATGTTCGATTGCACCTATCTGATTTATCCGTGACGTCATCAATATGGCGGAAATGGCAGTTCTCAGCGTCTGCAATATGGTGCCTATGACGTCAACACACACATCCGGCAGCCAACACAAAAATACAAATAAATAAGACAGTAATATATCCCTTCAAAAACACAATCACACTAACGGGATAACCGCGCCAAAATTGAACGTTCTGTGGTTGGGACAAGGTAAATATAACAGTAAAAAGTACACACCACGATCACAAAACTCTCTAAATGACTAACAAAAAGAAATTACAACATTCCGCAACACCGAAGGAATCCACAACAATCGGAGATTTGCCTTGACCTATAGCACAACCGCAACTGTCCATACCACAGAAGCAACACCTACAACAACGAAAATTGGAATAGGATTTTTCCCTTGACCTATATAGATCAACCACCAATGTCGATACCAAAAAACCAACACCTAAAACTACGAAAAATAATACCAAAACCATAACACCTATGAAGCTCAAAAATTAAATATCCCTGCATGAATTAAAGCACAATCAGTGCACCGTAAATACACAAAAATCACAAAAAATGGTTGAAATGGCTCTGAGCACTATGGGACTTAACTTCTGAGGTCATCAGTCTCCTAGAACTTAGATGTACTTCAATCTAACTAACCTAAGGATATCACACACACCCATGCCCGAGGCCGGATTCGATTCTGCGACCGTAGTGGTCGCGCGGTTCCAGACTGTAGCGCCTAGAACCGCTCGGGCATCAGGGCCGGCACAAAACATCACAACTTGAGAAGAACAGACACAAAAAAGCCATTACTTACACCAACACATTCCGGCGTTGCAAACTCGGTCAGCTATCCAAAACACACCCACCCACCCACCCACCCACCCACACACACACACACACACACACACACACACACACACACACCAAAACAACAAAAACACAAACAAAAAGAACTTCCAAACAACCCACAAACTATCAACTCCAAACCACCCACGTCACCTCCTTCCACCACCCCCCCCCCCCCCAAACAAAAGCCGCCTACAAATAAAAACCACAAAATAAACGAAAATCATTCACACGTTACATATCAACAACTGCAAAAAAAGATCCTCCACATAATCATATAACAATACCCCCAACCCATAGCCCACCCGACTACATCCACGACCATGCCCCCCCCCCCCCCCGCGCCACCCGCACATATTAAACGCCCAGCCTGTATATATTACCCACAGCCCTCAGAAAAACAATAAAATACAATAACTCCAGGAACGCTAGTCCGCCAGCAATACTAATCTAAAAGAGAACACCTCATAATTTCACAACTAAATGATCAAAACGCCTCTTCCCCAAAGCCCTATAAGACGCAAAACCATCTGAAACGACAGTGCTCCCCTCCTCAATATACTCTTCAATAAATCCTACTAATTCCCTCTTAGTGCGCACCTCCAAAACCCTAAAAACACAGTCAGCATACCCACTCCCCTAAATAACAGCCCCCCACACCCACAACCCAACAAGAGGACCATCCCTCCTATGCTTCCTCTTCCGAAACTGCGATTCGTCGACCTCAACCACCAGCCCAGCTCATCAAACCTACTCCTACGCTTAACATACTCAGAATACACTTCCCAACAAAAAAAACTATTCCAACACCGTTCTCTCACTCACTCCAATCTCATGCGCACAAAAGCTAATCGAGGACCTACAGCAAAAATTGTATGATTTCGTCAACAAAACAATCTCTGTCATGGTCAACCTAGATGTCTCGAACCAGGTACCAGGTATAATGGAGCGCCAGACGTTTTCACGCCGACACCGTCACATACACCCGTCTCTGGTCCCAGACCGCGGATCTTTTGTCAGCCTCATATTCTCGCGGCAAATACTACACTTCACAATCTCAGCTATCAGTGCAAGTAACAGGAGGAATTTAATAACGCACATGATGTCCTCCCCCGCCCCCCCCCCCCCCCTCTACGACCGCAACATATCACTGTTACATTTCAGTGTCATATTCATACCTAACAACAGAAGCCACACAATAAATTAAACGTCTTACCGCACCACCAATAGCAAACCAATAATACCTAACGAACACGCCAAATAAATAAACCAAAACATGTAACAACTCGCTGAAAATACTTCCAATTCTTACGTCCCGAACCACAAACCACTTCACACTTCCAACACCGAAGCTCAAATTGACCCAATACTACACATTACACTCATCATGTACACACACACCGCCAGAGGATACCATCAAACACAAGGCGACATCGACAAACACAACCAACTCAGAAACACGGGTCGTAATGACGTCACACACCACAACACCCTTAAGTCACGGGTCATACTAGACGGGTGGAATCGGACGCTTCCGTTGCCCCTCTGTTGTTCCTTGTAAATAATCACGAAAGATGAAACTTCCTGGCAGATTAAAACCGCGTGCCGGACCGAGACTCGAAATCGGGACCTTTGCCTTTCGTGGGCAAGTGCTCTATCAACTGAGCTACCCAAGTACGACTCACGCACCGTCCTCACAGCTTTACTTCTGCCAGTACCTCGTCTCCTACCTTCCAAACATTACAGAAGCTCTCCTGCGAACCTTGCCGAACTAGCACTCCTGAAAGAAAGGACATTGTGGAGACATGGCTTAGGCACAGCCTAGGGGATGTTTCCAGAATGAGATTTTCACTCTGCAGCGGAGTGTGCACTGATGTGAAACTTCCTGGCAGATTAAAACCGCGTGCCGGACCGAGACTCGAACTTTGCCTTTCGCTGGGACACTCCGCTGCAGAGTGAAAATGTCATTCTGGAAACATACCCCAGGCTGTGGCTAAGCCATGTCTCCGCAGTGTCCTTTCTTTCAGGACTGCTAGTTCTGCAAGGTTCGCAGGAGAGCTTCTGTAAAGTTTGGAAGGTAGGAGACGAGATACTGGCAGAAGTAAAGCTGTGAGGACCGGGCGTGAGTCCTGCTTGGGTAGCTCAGATGGTAGAGCACTTGCCCGCGAAAGGCAAAGGTCCCGATTTCGAGTCTCAGTCGGGCACACAGTTTTAATCTGCCAGGAAGTTTCATATCAGCGCACACTTCGCTGCAGAGTGAAAATCTCATTCTGCAGATGAAACAGTTTTGTCATAGCTCTCCCAAGGCTATCAGTAGTTCTGACGGAATGTTATCTACCTTATGTGCATTGTTTCGCCAAAGTTCTTTCAGTGCTCTGTCAAATGCTTCTGAGAGTATCGTATCTTCCATTTTATCTTCATCTATTTCCCCTTTCCATTGTATAATACTGCCTTCTAGTTCATTTCCCTTATATAGCCTCTCTATTACATTCGTGCCACCTTTCAAGTTTTCCTTCGTCGCTTAGTACTGGTTTCCCACCTGTTCTTCATATTGATACACCTGATTTTGTTTTCTCGTAAGGTATTTTTAATTTCCATATACGCGGTGTATACAATAGTTGGAGATAAATGCGGAAATATTGCGAGAAATGCATGCTAGAACATATGTACAGTAGCTGACGAAGCCGTCATGTGACGCTGTCCTGTTTGACCTTTAACGGCACCTGTCTAACGACGTAAATATGTTATAAATGTCAGCCATTGTCAGAACAATGCTCTGTGTATTTGTGAGTGCATTGTGTAGGACCTAAGTGAATTAGAAATGGGCAAATCGTTGGTACTCGTATCGTGATTGCTTCCGTAACCAAGGAAGTCGACATGTTCGGCATTTCAAGACACACCATATCAAAGATTTATACGGTATTCAGGGAAAGAGGAAACCATTATCCGCTAAGTCACAAGGCAGACAAAAGAGAATTTTGACGAAAAAGAAGAGGATAGCACCTGCAAGAGTCATTGCAGAACTGAATGTCGCACTTCAAATGTCATCATGAAAACAACATGAAGTGATCTCCATAAGCTGGGAATCTCAAATGCCCGTAACAGGAAAACGTGCTGCTGAAGCTATAACATCTGGACTATGAAAGAAAGTCAGTTGGTCGGGTGAGTCTTGTACCAAACAAATTTCTGTCGTAGTTGACGTCCGGTGCGTACCGCACCAAGCCTACGACGCATACTCTTTACTGCCAAGGGTGAAACATGTCGTGGGTTCGGTGGTGATTTGGACAGCCATGTCGTGATATCCGATGGGCCGCATGGTTACTCTGCAAGGTCGCATTACTGCGAAGGTTTATGTGACCATTTTGGTTGATGAGGTCCTTCACAGGGTACAATATTGGTTCCCTCATGGTGATGCTATGATCCAGGACGGCAGGGCCCCTGTTCACACATCTCGCACCGTCCAGGACTGGTTGTGTGAGCATGAGGATGAATTGTTGTTGTATATTTGCTGGCCGCCAATCTCCAGATACAAATATCACTAAGTTTTTGTGATTGTTGGGGAGAACGGTACGTGGTCGCTATAGAGCTCCATCATTGTTACATGAATTTGTCACTGTTTTGCAGGATGATTGGTATAAGATTCCTTGAAAACCGCACCCGCGTTTATTAATTCCGGAACTACTGGAAGCTGCATGAAATGTCAACAGTTCTCTACACCGTTTTAGGCATGTTAATGTGTTGTTGTGTTTCCGTATTTTTCCCACCCGTCGTTATACGTACTTCTCTACTACGATACATACATATGTAGACTGATAGTCAGACACTAAATTACAACCCCATCAAGAGTTATGCTATAGTATACTACGGGTTTCAGTAACAGTCGAAGACGTTATAAGGGTGTTGCAAGGGAGGCTGTGCATAGAAATAATTATTAAGAAAACACTCGATAACGTTGCGCCGTTTCCGAGCTCTTTAGCATTGAAGTTAGCCGATCAGGTCGTAGTGCGCACAGATTCAAACACTTGCACGCGCCACATTGCGGTAATGCAGAGGCATCTGTGAATTGCAACTTGTGCAAATGATAATTAAGAGTGAAAATGGGCCTTTTTCGGAAGTGGTAAATTGAAGCTAGGCGATCAAAGGCTACGTTTGTTCGGGTTTGAGGAAACCGAATGAAAAAATGTTTTGCGAACCTGTCTCTGGCAGGCTGCTTGAATTTGCGCCCGTGGCGGCCTGATTGGGTAGCTTCAATGCTAAATAACTCGGACACTACGCAAAGTATTGAATCTCTTTTTTCTTAATAATTGTTTCCCAGCACGAGCTCACTTACAGCACCTTCAAAAAATTTCCCCACTGTTTGTGACTACCTTGTATAAATGACGGTGTGTTTTATGTACTAAGTGAATAATTTCAGTGTTTGCAGTGTAACTGCTATGGCCGTATAACAACCGTATGGTAGCACAACAGTGACGTTTTTATTCGGTCTCGTGCGGGTAACACGCAGTTTGATCACTGCAACACAGCATAATCTCGGAACAATTGTAGATACTGAGCCGCGATACGGCTCGCATTTGTGCCGTTAATCGGTTGGCGTTGTGTATTGGGATTGTGAACTCTCGTTTTCTTAGTGCGTTCACTGGAGCCACTGCGTTTGATCGCTTTGTCTGTTCGTAAGTGGCAGCAGCGGCGTTTATCGATAGCGAGCACTATGTTCTTTGGACCGACCCCTAGTATTTCAGAGGTCGTCGTGTGTCGGAGTTCATCTGAGGGGGCGGGGGGGGGGGGGGGGGCGAGAAGCAGTGAGGTCCGACAGTGCCTCTACTCGCCGAGGGAGCTGGCGATGCGTGGACTGCCCGATGGAAGGATGTGGTCACGAGAATGCACGACCCCGTCGAGGTCCGGATCGAGGTCCGGATTTGGCGAGTTTAAGTTGAATGGGTCGTTATATTCGAGAACTGCAACTTTCATCTGTGTGTGTGTGTGTGTGTGTGTGTGTGTGTGTGTGTGTGTGTGTGTGTGCGTGTCCGTCGAAGTGACCTCATGCCGTCAAGCTGTCAGTTGGCGGTTTTATACTCCGACGTTTCCTCTACCTGACTTGATTGGCAACGACCGATGGTTGGTCGTTCGGTCGGTCGTCTCAGAGGACGACGTGTGACTGGCCACTTGACCGTTTCTGTGTTCTTAGCGTTCATGTCTATTTACAATTCGTCTTGTTGCTGTACAGTGACTATTTTACCATTGTCTGAGTTGTTTGTCAAATTGTCTTCGGCGGTTCATGTGCATCTAGGCAGACTTTGAATGGGCAATCTGGTCTTAATGCTGTCTGCGTACTAGGATTTGGTGAAGCCAACTTGTGTAATTAAGTGCTTGTCATTTGACGATGCTAACTGATATTCTATCGTGGTATTGGTTATCGCATCTAAGGCGGATTTTGCAAGTGTGTTAGTCGGCGATTAAGCTGTCCCTAGTTTGAGTTGCCATCCCGTTAAGTGAGCATAACTCTTGGCTGCCTGTCTTACCGCTTACGCAGCTGTAGGGAAATTCCTCAGGTCGACTCTTGGATCACTCCCTTCTTTATTTGGACTGATTGTCTCAATTGTTTAAAAATAATATTTAGTTTAAATTATTCCTATTGCTTGCGGCCTTCAGCCGAGAAAAAATTGAATTCTTCTTAATAAGGCCTCCTGCCGTCAGTGTAGCTTGTGTTGCAGTTAATTTTTTTAAATACGTTTTTTAAAAATTATTTTGATATTTTTAACGTGTCTTCCTCATTTTCAGGCCTTCGGCCATTAATTGTTCTGAAGTATTGCTTGTGACCTTCAGCCGAGAAATAATTTTGAGTTATCTCTTCATAAGGCCTTCAGACGTCAGTGTAGCTTGCGTTGCAGGCATTATTTTTAAATGATTGTTTTTTAAAAAAAAATTATTTTCTTAAATATCATGTATGTGTTTACTGTGCAAACACAGTAACTGATTATGCCCCGTCTACACCATTTCCTGCTTTCCCTAAGTTCCACGTCTCATATACAACGCACAAAATAAGCACTTCACACATCAATGAATAATTTGTCGGCTTCTACAAACGTCCTTTTCGATTCACTTCTTCCGGACAAACTTTAACTACCTACAATTCGCGTTTTCTTAATTTATCCGATGAAGCGCGACATGAAGCCGCCTTCGCCAGAAGTTTTACAATTAATAGTGAAACATTCTGGATTTACTCTTTATTGTCATTAAAATTTACATAATGCATATTAACTGGACCTTTAATTACCCCAACAATGAAAATTTGGTCTACAATAACAGGAGTGAAAATCGAATGCGACAGTCATCGCCCGCTGGGTTCACTTACAGCACGATTCTGTTGTTGATTGTAAGTTACGAAAACGAAGCGACAAAGGACATTCGGAACTGCACAAAATTATACTACGTTTTTACCTTCAAACAATTTCTCGATGTATTATGTACGGGCAGCGTTAAAGTCCGTCTACAACAGCCCCGCGCATTGTACTTCGCCCACAGGAAATGCAAGATAGTCACAAACATGGTGTCCTGAGCTGTTAGTCAATCAGAGATGCCACCATTGGCCAATCTCTCTCTGTCTCTCTCTGTATAAGCTCTCTAGAATCACAGAAAATCACAAAAATGGAAGATGAATCGGTGCAAAAATGGCTGTTCCATTGTCGACTTGAGCCACATTGGAGCATTGATCTCTGATAACGATTTCCATCCTTTGGAAATGCATCGCAGGATGAAAGCATCCTACGACGGTTCGTGTATGTCCCTGTAGCAAGTTTACGAGTGGCGGACAGAGATTAAAGCAGGCTTAACTGTCTGTGCAAGTCTACGTGCCTGCGCCAAGCACGCGAACGAATACAATGGCGCAGTGGGAAAGCTTGTAAAAGGAAACGGGTATATTATTGTAACCCAAAGCGCCAACATTTATGATGTTAGGTTTGGTTCAGCACGCAATATTGTCCATGACGTGCTGCGATTCGCTTACGTCTCCCACATGTGGTGCGCCACTTCGGCTGACTGCTGAATTTAGAAATCGGCGTGTCGAGGCATGCGAGAAACTCTTACGTCATTACGAGATCGAAGGTAATGCATATGCGGACAGAATTATTACAAGAGAAGTAACCTTGGATCGATAAAGGATTGGCGCCACAGCAATTCGTCAAAACAAAAAAATTCCGCATTCAACCATTGGCAGGAAAGGTCATACTTATTCCCTTTTGGGATGCGAGAAGCGTGATTTCGAAGCGTTACATGAAGACGGATTAACAATGGCAAATAATTTGTACTTAAATATTCTATGAGATCACCTTTGTCCTGCAAACCGGAGTGAATGACGCGGACTTGTTACTGTAGATGTTTTGTTGCAGAACGATGATGGTTCTCCCCACCGTGCCTGTTGAACCGTGAATGCTTCCAACACTCACCTCACTTACCACACGTCGCCCCCATGTCAGTCTCGTTTTCGTAATGCTCAAAGAGGCGCGAGAGAAGGGAAGCATCTCAGAAATGGTGGTATGAAATCTGTGGTGCACGAGTAACTGAATCCACGACCAAAACTTTCTAGATCCCGCCATTCACATCACTCCACAAATTCTTTCAAAATTTACACATAAACTACAGTTACGGATACATTTATATATTCTTGCTAACTACATCCAGTAAATACAAAAACATGCAGATTTGCGTCAATGGTGCACCGCCTCATCTTTGTGTCAGTGCCCGCAAAAAATATTGGAAGTTAGATGTAATGAAGTTTATTGTCTCAAACGAAGACTATATATATATCCCTGTCTTGATAAATCACATCCTAGAGAAGGAAATAACGCTTTTAACACTCTCCTACATGCTTCCGGTGCTATTCCATTCAATGTTTACAGAAAATGGTGTAGAATCACATACCTAGGAAATGTATCACAGAGTGTAGGAAAAACAATGAAACCTTGCTGCTATAAGGTATCCTACATGTGGTGTCACCGCCAGACACCACACATGCTAGGTGGTAGCTTTAAATCGGCCGCGGTCCATTAGTACATGTCGAACCCGCGTGTCGCCACTGTCAGTGATCGCAGACCGAGCGCCACCACACGACAGGTCTCGAGAGACTTACTAGCACTCGCCCCAGTTGTACGGACGACTTAGCTAGCGATGCAACACTGACGAAGCCTCGTTTATTTGCAGAGAAGATAGTTAGAATAGCCTTCAGCTAAGTCAATGGCTACGACCTAGCAAGGCGCCATAGCAATTGATAGTTATCGTATGAAGCATGTCTCATCAAGAACGATGTATACAAATGATGGATTAAAGTTAAGTATTCCAGAAGCTACGTACTTTTATTTATAGCATTCATTACGTATCCTGTTTCAGACCTCACGCCATCCCGCGTGAGCTTATAGCGTGCATTTTGGCCTTCTCTAGCACTATAACACTACAAAATGAGAATATCGAGAACGCAGTATATTTTCAATAGTGTAGATAAGATCCAATAACCGGCAAACAGTGGGTACACAAAATTACCTACAATGCTAACTTTTCAAGCTATTGGGTTGGCTTAATATGAACAATGCTGAATAATGATTTCCTACTTGCTGTGCTACCTACTGAGAGAGGGGCAAAGGGACAAGCCACACTCCCATGTCCTCGACTGAGCAAACCAACCCCAGAAAACACAGCTTTCTGGAAGCCAAGTATCTATCCTAAGGACCTAATTTAATGATTAAAAAAAGTCATAAGTACCCTCTTCTACACTTCAGCCAATTCTCACAGTTTTCAAATGGATTTAAACAAGATTTTATTAGGTTGCTTTCTTGTCTGTCTGGTTCAAAAAAATGATTGAAATGGCTCTAAGCACTATGGGACTTAACATCTGAAGTCATCAGTCCCCTATACTTACAAGGGAACCTCCCCATCGCACCCCCTCAGATTTAGTTATAAGTTGGCACAGTGGATAGGCCTTGAAAAACTGAACACAGATCAAGCGAGAAAACAGGAAGAAGTTGTGTGGAACTATGAAAAAATAAGCAAAATATACAAACTGAGTAGTCCGTGGGCAACATATGCAACATCAAGGACAGTGTAAACTCAGCAGCACCGTGGTCCCGTGGTTAGCGTGAGCAGCTACGGAGCTAGAGGTCCTTGGTTCAAGTCTTCCCTCCAGTAGAAAGTTTTAATTTTTATTTTCAGACAATTATCAGAGTTCAGGCACTCACACATAATCAATTTCGCTCTCCAAAATTCCAGGACGTTTTCAGATTTGCTTGGACATATGCAGGGTTTGACGGTCTACACAGGGAAAAATTTGAAAACGTTAAAAACAGAGGTTTTGACAGAGCACAGAGAAAACTGTGCGACTGTGAAACGGTTGCATTCATTTGTTGCAGTTTATGTGACACATTCTTATGTTTTCATCACATTTTTGGGAGTGATTATCACATCCACAAGAAAACCTAAATCGGGCAAGGTAGAAGAATCTTTTTACCCATTCGCCAAGTTTGCAAGTTAGGTGGGTCGACAACATATTCCTGTCATGTGACGCACATGCCGTCGCCAGTGTTGTATAGAATATATCAGACGTGTTTTCCTGCATCAAATGTTTTCGGTTCCCATTGGAGAGGCACGTCCTTTCGTCTACTAATCGCACGGTTTTGCGGTGCCGTCGCAAAACACAGGACCAAAACTTATTACAGTGAATAGAGACGTCAATGAACGAACGGACAGATCATAACTTACAAAAACAAAGTAAGTAAACTTCTCGCTCAAAGGTACACTTGAACCAATGACCTTTCACTCCGCAGCTGCTCACGCTAACCACGGGACCACGGCGCTCCTGAGCCCTGATATGCCTTGATGTTGCATATGTTGCCCATGGACTACTCAGTTTGTATATTTTGCTTATTTTTTCATAGTTCCACACAACTTCTTCCTGTTTTCTCGACTGATCTGTGTAGAGTTTTTCAAGACCTATCCACCGTGCCAAATTATAACTAAATCTGAGGGGGGTGCGATGGGGAGGTTCCCTTGTTAGAACTACTTAAACCCTAGTAACCCAAGAACATCACACACATCCATACCCGAGGCACGATTCGAACCTGCGCCCGTAGCAGCAGCGCGGTTCCGGACTGAAGCGCCTAGAATCTCTCGGCCACAGCGGCCGGCTTCTGGCTGTTCAATACATATTTTGCAATTGATGTTGAACAACTTCCCTATAAGCTAGCAACTTGAAATTGTAAACATAGTTCAGAACTGTATGACAATGTTATATTAATTCACTTTCTTGTGTGGCATGTAGCAGAGGTTACTTCATTTACCACTGTTGTTTCTCGGTGAGCTAGGGACTTGAAACTTCCAACAGAGCTTAGAGTTGGATGAGAATGTACTGTTAATTCTGTTTCTATCGTGGTGTGAGACAGAAGCTGCTTTTGCTTGTTACTCACATTTCTTGATGAGTTGAAACTTTCAAAGTAGCTCAGAATTAATGACAGTGAAATTGTTAACACTTTTCTTGTGTGGTGTGTGGCGGAGGTTACTTTTTTTACCACTGTCGTTTCCTGATGAGCTACAGGCTTGGTTCTTTCGATACTGATCAGAATTGGATGACAACACGGTATTAGCTCAATTTCTTGTGTGGTCCGTGGCGAAGGTTACTTTAATTACCACTGTCATTTCCCAATGAGCTAGAGACCTGAAACTTTGATCATAGCTCAGAGTTGGATTACAATTCAACCTTAGCTCGCTTTCTTGTCTGCTGTGTGGCGGGTGGGAGTCCGTGTAACACTACCACCTGCCACTATCCTTCTTGCGGTCACGAATGTTATGCAGGAAGAACAATTACTAGTAAGACTCCAGGTGAGTTCCAGTCTCTTCTATTTTTACCTCCACCGCCGTTTCGAGAGATGTGCGTAGCAGGAAGCAATATATTGGCTGGCTCGGGTAAGGAGCAAAAGAAATAAATCTGACATTTGTCACATGCCTATGCCCTCTCCTGCCCCCCATGAACCATGGACCTTGCCGTTGGTGGGGTGGCTTGCGTGCCTCAGCGATACAGATAGCCGTACCGTAGGTGCAATCACAACGGAGGGGTATCTGTTGAGAGGCCAGACAAACGTGTGGTTCCTAAAGAGGGGCAGCAGCCTTTTCAGTAGTTGCAAGGGCAACAGTCTGGATGATTGACTGATCTGGCCTTGTAACAATAACCAAAACGGCCTTGCTGTGCTGGTACTGCGAACGGCTGAAAGCAAGGGGAAACTACAGCCGTAATTTTTCCCGAGGGCATGCAGCTTTACTGTATGATTACATGATGATGGCGTCCTCTTGGGTAAAATATTCCGGAGGTAAAACAGTCCCCCATTCGGATCTCCGGGCGGGGACTACTCAAGAGGATGTCGTTATCAGGAGAAAGAAAACCGGCGTTCTACGGATCGGAGCGTGGATTGTCAGATCCCTTAATCGGGCAGGTAGGTTAGAAAATTTAAAAAGGGAAATGGATAGGTTGAAGTTAGATATAGTGGGAATTAGTGAAGTTCGGTGGCAGGAGGAACAAGACTTCTGGTCAGGTGACTACAGGGTTATAAACACAAAATCAAATAGGGGTAATGCAGGAGTAGGTTTAATAATGAATAGGAAAATAGGAATGCGGGTAAGCTACTAAAAACAGCATAGTGAACGCATTATTGTGGCCAAGATAGATACGAAGCCCACACCTACTACAGTAGTACAAGTTTATATGCCAACTAGCTCTGCAGATGACGAAGAAATTGAAGAAATGTATGATGAAATAAAAGAAATTATTCAGATTGTGAAGGGAGACGAAAATTTAATAGTCATGGGTGACTGGAATTCGAGTGTAGGAAAAGGGAGAGAAGGAAACGTAGTAGGTGAATATGGATTGGGGGACAGAAATGAAAGAGGAAGCCGCCTGGTAGAATTTTGCACAGAGCACAACATAATCATAACTAACACTTGGTTTAAGAATCATGAAAGAAGGTTGTATACATGGAAGAACCCTGGAGATACTAAAAGGTATCAGATAGATTATATAATGGTAAGACAGAGATTTAGGAACCAGGTTTTAAATTGTAAGACATTTCCAGGGGCAGATGTGGACTCTGACCACAATCTATTGGTTATGACCTGTAGATTAAAATTGAAGAAGCTGCAAAAAGGTGGGAATTTAAGGAGATGGGACCTGGATAAACTAAAAGAACCGGAGGTTGTACAGAGATTCAGGGAGAGCATAAGGGAGCAATTGACAGGAATGGGGGAAATAAATACAGTAGAAGAAGAATGGGTAGCTTTGAGAGATGAAGTAGTGAAGGCAGCAGAGGATCAAGTAGGTAAAAAGACGAGGGCTAGTAGAAATCCTTGGGTAACAGAAGAAATATTGAATTTAATTGATGAAAGGAGGAAATATAAAAATGCAGTAAGTGAAACAGGCAAAAAGGAATACAAACGTCTCAAAAATGAGGTCGACAGGAAGTGCAAAATGGCTAAGCAGGGATGGCTAGAGGACAAATGTAAGGATGTAGAGGCCTATCTCACTAGGGGTAAGATAGATACCGCCTACAGGAAAATTAAAGAGACCTTTGGAGATAAGAGAACGACTTGTATGAATATCAAGAGCTCAGATGGAAACCCAGTTCTAAGCAAAGAAGGGAAAGCAGAAAGATGGAAGGAGTATATAGAGGGTCTATACAGGGGCGATGTACTTGAGGACAATATTATGGAAATGGAAGAGGATGTAGATGAAGATGAAATGGGAGATATGATACTGCGTGAAGAGTTTGACAGAGCACTGAAAGACCTGAGTCGAAACAAGGCCCCCGGAGTAGACAATATTCCATTGGAACTACTGACAGCCGTGGGAGAGCCAGTCCTGACAAAACTCTACCATCTGGTGAGCAAGATGTATGAAACAGGCGAAATACCCTCAGACTTCAAGAAGAATATAATAATTCCAATCCCAAAGAAAGCAGGTGTTGACAGATGGGAAAATTACCGAACTATCAGCTTAATAAGTCACAGCTGCAAAATACTAACACGAATTGTTTACAGACGAATGGAAAAACTGGTAGAGGCCAACCTCGGGGAAGATCAGTTTGGATTCCGTAGAAACACTGGAACACGTGAGGCAATACTGACCTTACGACTTATCTTAGAAGAAAGATTAAGGAAAGGCAAACCTACGTTTCTAGCATTTGTAGACTTAGAGAAAGCTTTTGACAATGTTGACTGGAATACTCTCTTTCAAATTCTAAAGGTGGCAGGAGTAAAATACAGGGAGCGAAAGGCTATTTACAATTTGTACAGAAACCAGATGGCAGTTATATGAGTCGAGGGACATGAAAGGGAAGCAGTGGTTGGGAAGGGAGTAAGACAGGGTTGTAGCCTCTCCCCGATGTTGTTCAATCTGTATATTGAGCAAGCAGTAAAGGAAACAAAAGAAAAATTCTGAGTAGGTATTAAAATTCATGGAGAAGAAATGAAAACTTTGAGGTTCGCCGATGACATTGTAATTCTGTCAGAGACAGCAAAGGACTTGGGTGAGCAGTTGAATGGAATGGACAGTGTCTTGAAAGGAGGATATAAGATGAATATCAACAAATCAAAACAAGGATAATGGAATGTAGTCTAATTAAGTCGGGTGATGCTGAGGGAATTAGATTAGGAAATGAGGCACTGAAAGTAGTAAAGGAGTTTTGCTATTTGGGGAGCAAAATAACTGATGATGGTCGAAGTAGAGAGGATATAAAATGTAGGCTGGCAATGGCAAGGAAAGCGTTCCTGAAGAAGAGAAATTTGTTAACATCCAGTATTGATTTAAGTGTCAGGAAGTCATTTCTGAAAGTATTCGTATGGAGTGTAGCCATGTATGGAAGTGAAACATGGACGATAAATAGTTTGGACAAGAAGAGAATAGAAGCTTTCGAAATGTGGTGCTACAGAAGAATGCTGAAGATTAGACGGGTAGATCACGTAACTAATGAGGAAGTATTGAATAGGATTGGGGAGAAGAGAAGTTTGTGGCACAACTTGACCAGAAGAAGGGATCGGTTGGTAGGACATGTTCTGAGGCATCAAGGGATCACCAATTTAGTATTGGAGGGCAGCGTGGAGGGTAAAAATCGTAGAGGGAGACCAAGAGATGAATACACTAAGCAGATTCAGAAGGATGTAGGTTGCAGTAGGTACTGGGAGATGAAAAAGCTTGCACAGGATAGAGTAGCATGGAGAGCTGCATCAAACCAGTCTCAGGACTGAAGACCACAACAACAACAACATGCCCTCTCATAACGGTGTCTGAAATCGATTGCGAAGTATCAAACACACAAGACTAAAAAGCAGAAAATTATTATTTAAATAAAATAAATATTTAATACAGTGCATTTTTAGATGTTTCTAAAACGTCAAAAACAACTTTTCCTGGAGCCATACAGATCCCTAACCGCATACAGACAGTCTTGAATTTTTAATAGCTATGGAAATACGTGGAAGATTTGTAACGGAAAACATAGGATGCATACAATATGTAATTGATACATGAACAATTCACTTCCTAACTATTATCTGCTGCATGCGCCCCACGTTTTTCCTCATCAATCTTACAAGTATTTTCGTCGCAATTAAAATTTTGCATTCACAAACTTTGAGAATTATCTGTATGGGGGTAGGAATCTCTATGGGCTAGGAAAAATTATTTTCTACTTTTAGCCCGATATAAAAGGCGTTACATTTAAATGGTAATTATTTGTGTTTATTTATTTGATCGTGTTCCTCTAAGTACCACAGCTATTCTGTGGTTACAGTAGCCTGTTCTTTATTTGACTCCCTGTCTGTATCATTTTCCAAATGTAACATCTCATCAAGCTATTCTCTGGTACCCTTGTGACGTACTGAATTTCTTTTACTGGGATCCTTAACTTAAACTTTTTGTTAGCCACTGTTACGAAAGTTTAGTATTTTTTTCCTGGTTTGCTCTTTTTATGTTTATTTACTGCTTAATTTTTAACTTTTTAGTTGCATTACCACTGCATCGTTATAGACGATATTTACTCTATGTTCTTCACTCACGTCGTTTTCTATGTTGTTCAAGAAAATTGCACCTTCTTTGACGACGATATTCAGTAAAAGTCTAATGATGGCCTTCTAAGACAAAAAAATGGTTAATACAATAAATGAATTATGTTCAGTATACACAATACTGTGTTTTCCGAAGAGGCACAATGCGTTCATCGCACCACATCTGGACTATGTCGATAAACAACGTGTCTGTAGGCTACCTACAGAAGGGCAGGAAATAGCTTGGTATCATTAGATGGTTGTTTAGTTTTTAATATTGATGGAATAATACTGGAAACATTGCAAACATACAAGACATTAAATAGGACATGATTTTTCTTGCCACGTAGTACGCACGGTGGTCGCGAGAGGCGGTACACTCAACAGCAACAAAGATGGCCGATATCGTTACTGTCAGACAAAGAACACTGCTTCACGCTATGAGGTGTGGAATTCTATCGTTCGTGTACATAGATGATTGCATTCTGTGAAGGAAAGGAATTCCACAATTCGTCCGGTGACAGTAAATATAAGGGCTGCAGCAAAAAAAAAGGTCGTGCATCCACGTCTCAGTGTCCTGAGAATGTGGTGATTGTGCAGAACACGTTCAGTCGTAACCCAGCTAAATCAACACGCCATTCAGCTTGTGAAATCAGACCTACAAGGCACGCTGTGCGTCAGGT
This sequence comes from Schistocerca serialis cubense, assembly GCF_023864345.2. Lineage (NCBI taxonomy): Eukaryota > Metazoa > Arthropoda > Insecta > Orthoptera > Acrididae > Schistocerca > Schistocerca serialis. Next base: position 71,500,575 of record NC_064645.1, read on the forward strand.
GTTGCATAAAACATTAAATTCTCAAGCATGGGAACGCCATTACGTACATCATCTGACACTAGACGACTGTGACCACATAGGGTAAAGTAGCATAGATCGCAACACCTTTCATAAAAGTTGCTGTAGGAGCCTTAAAATGTTCTATTTAGATTATATAAATAAATAGAAATGAACATTTGTGTTTTGGGTACAAAAATCATAAATTTTTGACCATTTTGTAAAACTCTGCAAATGGTGCCATTTAGGCTACTGGTTTCCTAAACTGCACCACAGCGTGCCAAAATCGCACCTGTTCCTACTATATATGGTTTTTGGTTCAAAATTTATTTTTAAATTCGAGGGTACACTCCATATAATTATTTATTTCACTGAATATATCACTCAATTAGCCTTACAATATTCCTAATAATGCTTTGATGTTATTGAAAAAAAAAAAAAAAAAGGTATCACTGTTCAGCTACAGTTTAACTTATGTACAAAATTCACACTGAAAGGTCATATCATGGTTTAAAACACCATCACATGTTTCATGGGCCCATTTTCTGCAGATTGAGCATTGCACCACATCCTCCACCACACTTTTCTTCACAAATGAAGGAAAACATCGATTTCAACCCGAAATTTTTCGAGAGATGGTGACGATCAACCAGTGGTATTTTCGTTGCTTCTCTGCTTCTTTCTTTTGAGGGTCCAAGTGCGATTTCAGCACTTTGTTTGCTGCATGAAGTGATTTTTTGTCCGTAATATCTGGAAATGTATTCTTATATGGGCTTGAAGTCAACAGTTGAGCTTTCTAAACACTTTTCTTTAGTCTTTTTCCTTGTTTGGTAACCGGTTTTGGCAAAGGACTTATTTCATGGGTGGTCACGGAAAGACTTCTGGAAGGGGTAATTTGAAGTGGCTGCGATACATTTGTATTTGCTGCGCTGGAGAGGCCTTCTACAGATTCTTGAGGCCCATTCTCAGCACCGTCATTGGGAAGAGTTGGGCGCTTACTTGCGGTTGTTTGCCTTCAAAATGACAAGGTGGTCACTTGTAGAAATATCCACGGTTATTGACTGCATCACCTAGCTTCGTTCCCGTAAGTTATTTTTACATTGTAAACGTCGGAAAAAACTGAGGTGTCACATTCGACTGACGATGTTCCCCTTACAAGTTCAATGTACGCACCGCTACCACTAAACTGAGAAATTAATATCTACCAAGAGTGAACGAGATATTGGAGTCATTCAAAAATAAAGTTTATTTTCTGCAGTATATTGTCACGGGCTGATATTACATGTCATTACTGGACAATCGCGCACTAGTCGACACCTCACGCGCCGTCAACGCCCACAGAAATCCTACAGCGCTTTGCCTTAGAGCCGGGTAATGAAATTCCACGTCTCCGCGAGAATATCTGCGTGGCCAATACCGGCACTAATCCCTCCCCAGCGCACTCGCAGTCCCGCCCAGACGAATTAGCTTATGCCGTAATGGGAAAGCTGTGAACGCCGCAACCCTGCGGATTAATTGAACCGCAAATTGCGTGCGGCGAGCGGATCGCCTGCATCGGCGGAAGCAGAGGCGGTGCCGGCGGGGCCCACATCAATCACTCGCGAGCGTAGAGGTGGCGCGGGGGGGGGGGGGGGGGGGGGGGATGGGGGGCGGGGATAGACTGCCACCACATCCCGCTAACAAGTACCGCTCTTCTTCCTCTCCGCTGCGTTAGGTCTACATCCTTCCTTTCCAGTCACACCAATTATCTCCTCCATGATTATTCCACCAACGAAGTCGTCAGAAAAAAAGTTTCTGATGCATAATTAGACACGACGCTCGAATTGCAGGCAGCATGTAGAGTGCGACATCATCAATGACGACGACGCCAATAAGAAGGTGCGCCATTTGGTGGTACCAACGTTCATGTTACAGTAGGATAGAAACGCTTTGTGATAGATGTAGGGACAGAAGCGATAATCGGAAGATTCACTCCGGGAAGTTCAAGTATAAGGTGAACTGTTGACAAACCATCTTCAGTATTCTACATCTACATCTACATCCACATCCATACTCCGCGAGCCACCTGACGGTGTGTGGCGGAGGATACCTTGAGTGCCTGTATCGGTTCTCCCTTCTATTCCAGTATCGTATTGTTCGTGGAAAGAAAGATTGCCGGTACGCCTCTGTGTGGGCTCTAATCTCTGCGATTTTATCCTCGCGGTCTCTTCGCGAGATATACGTAGGGGGGAGCAATATACTGCTTGACACCTCGGTGAAGGTATGTTTTCGAAACTTCAACAAAAGTCCGAACCGAGCTACTGAGCGTTTCTCCTGCAGAGTCTTCCACTGGAGAATTATCCGTAACACTTTCGCGATTACAAAATGATCCTGTAACGAAGCGCGCTGCTCTCCGTTGGATCTTCTCTATCTCTTCTGTCAAACCTATCTGGTACAGATCCCACACTGGTGAGCAATATTGAAGCAGTGGGCAAACAAGTGTACTGTAACCTACTCCCTTTGTTTTCGGACTGCATTTCCTTGGGATTCTTCCAATGACTCTGTCTGGCATCTGCTTTACCGACGATCAACTTTATATGACCATTCCGTTTTAAACCACTCCTAACGCTTACTCCCAGATAATATATGAAATTAACTGCTTCCAGTTGCTGACCTGCCATATTGTAGCTAAATGATAAGGGACTTTTCTTTCTATGTATTCGCTGCACATTACACTTGTCTACATTGAGATTCAATTGCCATTCCCTGCATCAAGCGTCAATTCGCTGCAGATCCTCCTGCATTTCAGTACAATTTTCCACTGTTACAACCTCTCGATATACCTCAGCATCATCCGCTAAAAGCCTCGGTGAGCTTCCGATCTTATCCACAAGGTCATTTATGTATATTGTGAATAGCAACGGTCCTACGACACTCCCCTGCGGCACACTTGATATCACACTTACTTCAGAAGACTTCTCTCCATTGAGAATGACATGCTGCGTTCTGTTATCTAGTAACTCTTCAATCCAATCACACAATTTGTCTGATAGTCCATATGCTCTTACTTTGTTCATTAAACGACTGTGGGGAACTGTATCGAACATGAGCAATTGAACTATAATTGTATTCCTTAACTTCTGTATTCGGAAGCACCTACAAATTATAATACGGTGAGGTGCTAGTAAAAGTAGCCCTGACGAATGAATACGATTGGACGTGAATGTATGCATATAACCACACACCGACACTCGCGCATCGCGTGATCCACACTGGTTCAGAGCGCTGTGTGGGCTGTGTCTGGAATAGTGCAAAGGGGACAATGGTACACGCAGTGGAGCAGCGGATGTTCGTTGCGGAAACATACGTGGAAACGATGTGTCACTTGTTTGCTGAGAAGTTTAATGATGTCAAAGAGTACCATGCAATACTTAGTTCGAAAATGTCGTCAGACAGGATCTGTTTTCAACAAGTCAAAACCCATTACGAAACCTGCCCCCACACCAGAAAATGTGGCTGCAGTTAACCAGAAAATGCTTCAGTCTTACCAGGTCAATCCAGCGCCTATCGCAAGACACGGACGTATCACCTCGATCACGCGGACGAATACTCCACCTGGACCTGCACATGCATCTCCTCCGAGTGCCTGTTGTTCATGCATTAAAACCAGAAGATGCTCCTCAGCGCATCCAGGTTTGTCAGTCACTGGCTTGGACATGGACCTGTTCCTTGTTTGATGAAGCCTCTTTCACTACTTATGTCAACTCACAGAATCACTGGTTCTGGTCAGCGGAGAATCCGCATCACTTCCACAAAGAACCATTGCATGATCAGAAGGTTGGGGTTTGGTCTGCAGTGCCTGCTTTCTTGATTATTGGTCCCATATTGTTCCTTCAGACGGTGACATCGGAGCGTTACATTGTCAACATTTTGCAACCATTTTAGTCAGCATTAAGGGAGGAGGAAAAGACATACAGCTACTTCCAACAGGATGGGGCAACTGTCCACATAGCCAGCTGAACCTTGGAGGACGTCAACACAATCTTCACGCCTGTCAGAGTTGTTATCCGATGTCAGTATGGTCGTCTGATGTGTCAGTCTACGATTACTTTGTTTGGACAGACTCCAAGTCGAAGTCTTCAAGAGCTTCAACAGAACATTTCGGATGACACTGCAGGAATTCCAGGAGTCCAGCTTCGATCAGCCTGCAGCAATTTGCTGACCAGGGTCCTAAAGTGCCAAGAGATGAACGGTGGCCACTCTCAACATCTGCTATAGTGAGGTTAGTAGTCTATTTCCTTCTCTTAGCTGCGCTCCTTTGTCACCTGGAACTATGTTCCCCGGACCACTTTTATTTACCCCACCCTATACATCGAGATATTTTAATAACAATCTACCAGTAATTAATGAGGGAGTGGCATTTCCTAAGAACTACTGGTACCGTTTGGAGAGCAAGTCAAGACAAAACTATTACACCTATTGTGCAAGATGAATCCGACAGGGAAATACCCTGACTTCACTATAATAATTCCAGTCCCAAAGAAACGAAATGATGGCATATATGAATATTTTAATAAGATGTTACTGCAAAATGCTGACACATATTATTTACTGAAGATCGTAGAAACTGATTGATGTCGACTTCGGGGACTATCAGTCTGCAGGGGTAAAATGTAGAGACCGAATAGTTTTCTAGAACTCGCGTAAAAACCAGACGGCAGTCATCATAGTAGAAGTGCACAGGGAGGCAGCGGTTGAGAAGCATTTCTGTAGCAGTCTATCGCCAATCTTATTCGGTCTCTGCGTTAGTAAGCAGTAGAGGGAGCCAAATAAAATTTGCAGAAAGAAAAAATTAAAGTTTAGTGAGAATTGAAAAAAGTTTTGACATTTGGCTATGGAACTGTAGATCTGTCAGAGACAGGAAATCAATTAATCAAAATATCCACGGGTATGCTGCCGGTCTATAGTGTCCAACGGGCACATCTGAGAACTGTATTTCGAAAAAATGGGTACTCAGAGTGGCAGATTCAACGTGCTCTCCGCCCAACCAATGCAGCACAACCTGTTGAGATGGACGCAGTCACGAGGGAGGAGGTAGGCACTGCATTTATTCCATACACAGGCGCACTCTCGGGGAAAATCGCCGGCATTCTGGAGAAACACCGGGTCGGAACTGTGTTTTGTCCTCCAAATAAAACTCGTGCACTGGTGGGGAGCACCAAAGATGACCTCGGTTTGAGGAAGGCCGGCGTGTACCACATTCCGTGTCAATGTGGCAGGTCGTATATTGGTCAGACGATGCGTACCGTCGAGGATCGATGCCGTGAACACCAGAGGCACAGTCGACTGATGTATCCGAGCAAGTCAGCGGTCGCTGAACATTGTTTGTCGGAAAATCAAGCCATGGATTATGACCGCACGAGGATTCTGGTACAGACGTCGAGATACTGGGACAGCGTTGTTAGAGAGGCCACCGAAATTCGCACCACTGACGACCTCATACACCGTGACTGTGGCTATAATCTTAGCAAAGCTTGGGAACCAGCGATCGGGTTAATCAAGAGTAAATCGAGCAAACGTATAGTTGTGACGACCACGGCGGACAGAGCCATCACACCGACGTCATCTCAGACGCCGTCACAATCTGTTCCACGCGCGACCGTGGCGCGGGGCGCGGACGGCGGAGGGAGCGCGCCGCGGTCGGAGGGTATTTAAATCGGCCGCCGTCGCGACGGAACCCAGTTCCCTCTGAGCAGTCATAGCGTACGGATCTCCGTGCCGGCACGTTCACAGGAGCTCAGTCCGTCAGTTCACCTGATGATGACGACATGTATGATCGCCGAAATATTGTGCCCGTTGGACACTATAGACCGGCAGCATACCCGTGGATATTTTGATTATCAAATACGCCGGGAGAAACTCAAGAATCACAGGAAATCAATTGGAAGAACACTTGAACGGAATGGACAGAGTGTTGTAGGATTGTGTAAGATGAATACCAAAAAATCAAAAAAAGTGTAATGGAATGTAGCGGAATTAAATGAGGCGCTGCTGAGAGCATTAGATTAAACGAGACACTAAGGTTATGTGTATTTAGCTATTTGAGCAGCAAAATAAATGATTTTGGTCGAGACAGTGAGAATATAAGCCGTTAACTGATAATGGCTAAAAAGAGAATTTGGTTCACATTGAATGTGAATTTAAGTGTTAGGACGTCGTTTGGGAAGGTATTTGGAGTGTATTCTCGTATGGAAGTGAAATAGGGGTGATATGCAGTTCAGACAATAACGAAATAGGAGCATTTAATAGATGGTGCAGCAGAAGAATGTTGAATATTAAACATGAAGCAGCTTACGCAAGATAGAGTGGTATGGAGAGCTGCATCAATCAAGTGTTTGGACTTAAGACCGCAATAATAACAAATACAAGCGTAATAATACATCAGTAGCAATGATAATTAAGTCATACTTCAAACTTAGTTTTTCCATTAAGTGGCTACACGTCATTACGTAAGTTCCCGATTTGCGAGGTTGTGTTCAGAAGAGGCAAACTAGTAGCTGAGTTTGTGGTAGTCTGTAATCACGATTTCCATCCCCACTCATCAGAGAGGATTGATTTTGCGTCTTGAAACTCTCGTTCTCAGTCACTTAAGTGGCTGATATGAAAGGCCGAAGCCTCCAGAAGTGTCATGCTGATATTTGCTGCTCTCCAACACCCTGACACAGTATGTCCACAGCCTAACTAACAGCGACGTACATATGTGTGACGTGGGTGGAATTGTTCGAAACCGGTGCTGCATATGTGCAGCTGACGGAGTGCATAGTGAATGGCTGATGTGTAGAGGCAGTGAGGCTGCACCCCCTAACGAGCTGCGGATCAAGAATCATGTAGGCTTTAAGCTATGTTGATGGCTAATTATTCAGATAATAAAATGCATCCAAAGACTCGTTCAGATGAGCTTGTGAATTTTTAATCACTATGACATTACTTGTAAGATTCATAGCGAAAAGTGAGGGAAGCATGGAATGTGTAATTCATGCATGAATAGTTCTCCTTCTATTATCTGTTGCATGCACAGCACGTTTTTCGTTGTGAATCTTACAAATATTGTTAATAGTTATTAAAAAATTTCAAGCTCTAATTTTCAGCTCTGTCTTTATGAGTTGCGGAATCTGTATCTGGCTAGAATAAATTATTTCATGACTTAAAAATACTACGTATAAAAATTTATTTTTATTCATTCAATTGTTTTCTGCTTTCAAGTCTTTTTTGTGTGTAAGTTTTCAGTGGATGTTAAACATTCTGATGAGAATATAGTGCCTATTTCAGTTGTCATTTATGTATGTACTGGAGCCTTACTCGCAACTGAATCTGTGTATGTGTATGTCACATACATACCTTGATCACGTTACAAAGTCTCAACGATGACAGAGAAGGGTAAAAGTATAAATCTACGGTAAGGGACCCTGTTCCAGGAACGACAGGGTCGAAAATTATGAGTGCAAATCGTTCTCATACCTCTGACAGTGGAAAGAATATATTGATACTATGTTTCTGAGGTTGTAGAGTGACAACTTCTGAATTGGTAGTGTGGATAGAAACACGAAAAAGAGTTCTGGCAAACATGCGTTCTAAATAGACGCCTTAATACCTACTAGCAATTGTTCATTTTCACTCCTGTGAAACACACATCTCTTCCGTTAAACAAGTGTCAATAACTCTTACGGTATTCATTTTAGAGCCTATGTTTACTGGGAATTTTTTCTTGCTTCGAAACATATTATCAGCTCTAGACATGAGGAAATTTCAGAACTTGAAGTAGAAGAGATGTGTTTCACAGTCTCGAAGATGAACAAGTGCTCTTACCATTGTTTCCCGTTTTTTGGTCCGTACTATCATCTCTGAAAGATAGCAACCCTACAGTCTTAGCAACAACACTACCAGTACATGTATACCACTGTCAGAGGTGTCAGAATGATTTTCGCTTCTAAATTTCGAGTCGGTCTTTCCCTAACCGTGGTTCATGACGTGAAATTGATATATTTAGTCTTCTCCATCATTTCTGAAAGTATGTAACATCATAACAGAATCACCCTGTATACTTCACACATCTCTACATCCTCTGTTATCCCTTCCACCCTCCCTCCTTTCATCCCTCTCTGTCTCTCTCCATCTCTCTCTCTCTCTCTCTCTCTCTCTTTCTCTCTTTCTCTGCTTAGCAATGTTGACCTAGCACATGGACTACCTTCTGGTACTACCCACACAACATGCCGGTTATGCAGGGCAGCCGAAATGTCAGGAGTTACCAGACTTTTTCACCCATACCTATCCTTTTTAGGCTGACAAGAGCGAGTTAAAATCGGACTGTCATTCATTTCTAAGCTGTGTTTATGATTTCAAGTCTCTAGCTCATCGAGGAGTTGGTTTAAAATCAAATGCTAAACTTTTACGGGAAAGACACAGACAGTGGAACTATCAGTTTGTGGTCCTTCAGAGCTGACAGGACGGGCACCAATCGAGGCTATCAATCAGTCTACCACCGCGGCCGCTGCTGGCGGCGCCTAGCACGGCCAGCGGTCTGGTGTGACGTGGCAGAGGCGCCGGCTCGCCGGTAGCTGGCTGGCCCTCCGTGCCGCGCTTAATGCACTCGACGCGACGCGCAGCGCCCCCAGATAGACGAGCGGCCAGCTGAAGCTCGCCGGGCCGCGACGCCGGCAATTACCGCCTCGCCGGAGCTGCTGATTGATCGCACCGCCGGTCCCGCCGGCTGATTGCAGCTCATTGCGGCCACCGGGCCCCGGGGCCGCGCCACGCTTCTGCACCCTGCTCTCTGTAGGCCGCCGGCAGCGGGCGCTTTCAATCGCCGTACTGTTTCACATGCCATGGGTCGCTCCGTATTGGAACTCCAGTCCTGCCGAGGGTGGCTAGCCACAATTCAGCTCTCGCTTTCTGTGGTTGCAGTATACACTACCTTATCAAACATATCCAGACACCCATAATGTAGGTGTCACGAGGCCCAGCCCATACACTACAAAATGAAGGTGGGAGAAGCGGAAAGGCGCAGAAGGACAACCATAGATAAACCAAGACCTTATGTACTGGCGGCCAGGAAACGTCAACGGTTGCAGGTTGCAGAGGACGGTTGTAAGGAATCGCTTGAAAGCGGATTCGTGAGTTTCAGACTGCTACAAGCAGTCAGTTTAGGAGAATGACAGCGCTTAGAAAGAAGGGTGCAATGGTCGAACAACTCCTCTTAGGCCACACACTGTAGTCATCGTTAAGTGAAACATGATGTGATGTACAGACAGACGCTACTGGACCGTTGACGACTGGAAAGGAGTGATTTGGACTGACCAATTACGCTATACCCAGTGGCAAGCGTATGGAAGATTTCGGAATTGGCGAACGCCTCGGGAACGTTACTTGACATCAAGTGTAGTGCCAACAGTAGAGCGCTGAGGAGCCAGCGTTACGGTATGAGATAGTTTTTCATGCGTGTGCCACAACACACTTTTTGCACTTAAGGAAACGCAAAATGCGCTAGTATATTGATAAGTGCCATTTGAGTATTAATCGATTGTACAGTAGTGTCATATCATTGCTCTCGAGCTGTTACATGTGAGTGAGCAGCGATGATGTCACCCGTATCGCAGGGTTAGGTTATCATCTTTGGTGTGCGCGTAGTCGCAGAAGCAGGTAATGGTTAGCCGTGTTTAAGTGAGCAAGCAGTTGTAATGTTATGCTTCAAATGTAGTCTCTGTTTATCGATGTGTTTAATTAAGATGGTAACTGATCTGAGAAGGAGGAAGTGTAACGGATTATTTTATTTGCGTGAACAGGAATCACAAGAAACCTTTTTCGAAATCTCACTTTTTTTATTGTAGCACCATTTCTCAGCTACTTAAAATCATGGTTTTTTCAAAAGTAGAAAAGGAACCAAGTGTGTTCCGAAAATACATCCATTTGCAATTTACAGGGAACTCATTGCCCCTCACTCTGTGTAGATACAGTAATTGGCAGCTTTAGCATAGCGGTGCGCAAGACACAGCAGTACAGCAACTCGTTATCCAGATAGAGGTATGGATTAAATATTTTGATGTTTCTTTTTATTCAATCAGGGCCAACGTATGTCATTTAGAGATCGATATTTCTGTTTTGTGCATCAGTTTTACTACTGGGATCTGAAATAAGTTTTGCAAAATTAATTATCGTAGGTTTTATGTCAAAGTTCATTATTCTGGCGCCTTATACTATTCAAAATTCTTGCAGTCAGATTATTCACTTTATCGGTATTAAAGGTAAACAAAATAGGAAAATTTCAGAGCTTGAAGTAGAAGGGATATACTAAGATAATGAGTGTATCATTTTTACAATATATCCTGTTATAAAGCAGCATTTTTGAGGAAATGCCAGCCGTTTGGTCGAGCGGTTCAAGGCGCCTCTGTCTTGAGGCGCGCGGCTTCTACGGCCGCAGGTTCGAATCCCGCCTCGGGCATGGATGTGTGTGATATCCTTATGTTAGTTGAGCTTCAGTAGTTCTAAGTATAGGGGACTGATGACCTCAGCTGTTAAATCCCATAGTGCTTAGAGCCATTTGAACCATTTTGTGAGGAAACGGTCTATGGACACTAACATTCCTGAAATCAAACCTTGGTCCCGATCTGAAACCAACGAAATACCTTAGGAATGAGCTAGGTCGTCGACTTCTCCCCTGACCCCGCCGTTCAACAAGATAACCTTCTCCGGTTCCGGACCTTGAGGAAGAATGGGCTTTCTTCCCTCCAAATATACACACACTTCTCGTTGATGGTGTCCCCAGCAGAGTTCAAGCTGTTATAAAGGTGGATGATGGAAACATCACACATTAATGTCCAGTAACAGGAGTCCAGAGGGTTTCGATCAGGTAGTGTATGTTAACATCCTTGAATAAACTCCTTTATATTGTTCGACACCCTTATGTTATAGTATACTCCATTGTTTCGTTTGTTACTGGGAACAAAGCGTTCGACACCCTTCTCACACAACAGACTGTAAATGAATGTCCGAGAACAACTAACAACTTGTCAGATACAACGTATTAAGTACTGGACGCCTGTACCTTGTATTGGATGGTGAATGTTCGTCGCAGGTATGGATTTCGACAACAGTGCCCCAGATTAGTGCTGCATGACTCTCACTCTCTACAAACTTTCTATTGGGTAGCTTTCTGCGATTGTTTGCTGTTCAAGCTGCAATGCATGGATTGTGTCTTCTTGAATGACTGTAGGAGAATACACGATGACGTATGTAGAATTTCCGTTTGAGCCGATGATTGGCAGTTTGCTATAAATGTGGGAAAATGTAAGTTAATGTAAATGAGCAGCAAAAGCAATTCTGTAATGTTCGAATACAATTTTAATCATGCGCTGCTTAACACAGTAACGTCGATAAAATATGTAGGCGTAACGATGCAAAGAAATAAGAAATAGAATACATACAGAAGGGTTTGTGATGGCGAAGGCGAATGGTAGACTGTGGTTAATTTGGAGAATTCTAGGAAAGTGTAGTTCATTGATCAAGGAGACAGAACATCTGCACGACCTATTCCTCAGTACAGCCCGAGAGTTTTTGACCCCACTCATGTCAGATTAAACGAAGATAAGGAAGCAATAGGCTAGGTATATTTTTAGTAGCTTTAATCAGCATGCGCGTTTCACAGATCAGCTCTGTAATCTCAGAACGGAATGCCTGAGGATCTTTCACGGAAGATACTGAGGAAGTATAGAGAACCGTAATTGTCGACAGACTGCAGAACAATCTTGTTGTCACCAACGACATCTTGCGTAAGGGCTGAGAAGTCGAGATAAGAGAAATCAGGACTTTAGCTGAAGCTTGTTCACATTTGTGTTTCCCTCGCTGCATTTGCAAGTGGAACAGCAGAGAGAATGTCTAGCAGGGATACAATAGATCATCCGCCATTCACCGTATGGTCACTTGCGGAATACGTATGTAGCTGTAAAAGTTATTGACTTTCTCGTAGAAAACACATGCTGCCCTCATAGAGCCTAACACTCCCTGTATTATATCGTGATGGTAGAAGGTTCAAGAAGTGGAGAACAGTGCTTAAATACTTTGTCACATTTATCTATAGGAGACAGCTGTATTGAAAGAGAAAAACATATAAAAATACATGGTTCAGTAACAATAATCGGACCATAGGATATGATCGACGCCATGTCGGACCTGGGGTTAGATAGATCGCTTCATTTCGTTCACGACGTCAACCACTTACGGATAGCACGGTGCAGCACAAGGAGTGAAAGGCTTATAAAATGAGTCCTGGGAGGCATGTCAACGACCGTTCAGGGATCTTGTCACTGTGTAAGGCACACAGAATCAACAGAAGTATGCATCTATCCTGGGGGGCCGTGTCCAATTCTACCGTCCAGGCTACAGGAGGAGAGCGTTATGGTGTGGGAAATGTTTTCGCAGTATTCCCTCGGTTCTCCGGTCATTCTGGGAGGCACAACATGCAGTTTATGTTTACTCGGCATGTTAACGTCTACCATCAGGACAGTACAATGTATCACACAAGCGTGGTTCGAAGAGTACCTTGGTGAGTTTACCGTACTTCTCTGGCCACCAAACACCCCGGATTTAATACCAAATGACAATCTGTTGGACTACCTCGATTGATCTTTTCGCGCCATCGATCACCAACCGATTAACCAAACCACGGCTTTGGAGTTGGTACAGCCCGCATCCCTGTCTGTACCCTCCAGAACATCACTGCTGTTCTCTTGCAGCAATCCGCACTGCAAATCTGGTTACTAAGCATTTTGATAGTTGGTCACTTTAACACGACTGGACAGTTTATGGATACTGAGCAACACCCATTGGCGTTTGCACTATAGTGCGGTGTGTGCGTGTGTGTGTGTGTGTGTGTGTGTGTGTGTGTGTGTGTTGGGGGTGGGAGTCAGATAGTGAGTGGGTGTGTTGGTGGATGTAGCCAGGTGTCCCTATGAATGTTTCCTTTTGTTTCCTTTTTTATCGTTTTAATTTTATCTGTTTGCTGTAGGATATTATGATGAAGGTGCAGCTCTGTGTTTGAAGTAGCCTGTGTGAAGGGTTTAATGAACTACAGCGACATAACTTAATAGTATCTGTTTACTGTAGATAACTAGAATGAATGCAGGTGTGGTTCTGTGATTGAATTATGGAAGATGAAAGGAATAAATGAATTCCATCGTCGTAACCCATATGATCCTTTGAAATTCATGTATTAGCCCTAGGTTTGAACATGCCAGTCCAGTACTGAATAGGATGAAAAAAACTGTCATATATTTAGTGTCAAGCATGCTAGAGATCGATTATAGAGATTAATTAGAAGAAGGAAATCATTAGCGACGTATTTCTGCTGACCCTCTCCATTACATAACTAGGAGTAATTTTACGAAGCGATATGAAGAGAAACAAGCATGTTGATACTGGGTAACCGTTAGCCGACCAGTGTAATGATTTGTTGAGGAGATTTTCAGAACCTGAGGTGGATGCTTGAAAGGCACTGTGTACAAGCCGTGTAAATGAAAAATTCTGGATAACTATTCTCGTGCTTTATTATTCACCCAAATGGATCTGAAGCATATCTTAGCCGTATATATAGGATGATTTAGCTGCGCCTCCCGATGTCGTTTCTTGCAACCACACACGACAGAACAATGTTGTTAGTCGGTTCGCTGTGGAGATGTAAAACACATTGTCAAAATGGTGCAGAATAACTGGAATAGTAAACAAAGACATCTTACACCTACTGTGTAAATTTTGTTTATGAGACTATGTTAGCACATTAATACAAGGTGTCATATATCACTGTTTTCATTGGGTTATGTATCAGAACGGTGTTACTTTCAAACTTGCGATTCTGATATCTCCTGTTAATTTAGTTGGTTCTGATGAAACATACTGTGTAAGGCTACGTTTCTGAACCATTTGCGAAATATTAAGAACTATAAACGGAATAAACTTACAGAGACAACAAAAAATAAATGACTACACCGCTAACTACAAACACATCAATAAGTGTGACGAATGTACGGCATTCTTTCGTCAAAAAATACCGCGTAACTCATGGTTAGTCGCCACCTGTATCTTTTACAGTATGGATCGGTTTACTGGCAGACACCCAAATGTCTGAGAGGGAACTTACATCGATTACATGCCTGTCACTTGACTGCATACCGTTCCTGATAAAAGTGTAGTGCTGGTTACATAAAACGATATCAATAGGGCCGCTGAAAAACCCTTCACCTCTTACGTGTCGTAACTACAGGGAACAAGAGATACGAACGCTTACAGAGGTATACATACAGTCTCTCTTAAGTAACTTCAGAGGTAAATAAATGAGTAAATATAGTTATTTATACATCTAAAATCCAATATATAATTTACTGTGAGTTTCAGAGTATACGGGGTAAACCCGAAATCCGACGGAAGTCGTTCAGTGATCAGTTCAGAGTATGTTAGTGTAAGGGACCAGTAATCTTTTGTGGTTCGTAACAGAATATTCGCATCTCGTTTGATGCCTCACCCCAATATTATTAGCCGTATTACAAGTGTTAATATGGATATGTTCCTCTATATTTATTGGATGGTGCGTAAGTTCGTAGCATTTTCCCATAAATTTAGTAATCACAACTGATGCACATAATAGGGATTTTAGTCGTCAACAATATATTCTCTTTCACTTTTTACAACTGTCTGACAACGATAGGGTAACTTTTCGATTCCGAAACTGTAGAAATCACGTGGTCTTCAGACGAAGAACTCATAGAGCCACGCTCGGGGCGCATTTTCATCCGGAAAGGAAGTTCTTTGAATGTTGTTCGATAGAGATCGGAAAGGTAAAAGTCTGAGGGCAAAAGATCGTGTGAATAAGATGGGTGCAGAATTACTTCCCAACCCAACTCCTGTAGAGTGTTTTTCTCAGTCTAGCAGAATGCCGGACGGGGTTGTCACGGAGTAGTATCACTTCACGCAGTCGTCCTGGTCGTTGTTCTTGGTCTGCTTCTGCAAGACGTGTGTTGTTGACAGTAAATGTTGATGGTTACATATCGAGGAAGCAATTGGTAGTACACCACACCATTGCTGTCCCACTAGATGTATAATATTTTTTGTGGAAGCGCGCAAGTCTTTGTATGGCGAGTTGATGTTTTGTTTGGACTCAGTCAGTTCTTCCTTTTTCTTATGTTAGCATAAAAACACAATTTCTCGTCGCCAGCAACGATACAGGATAGAAATAGTCGGTGTTGTTCACGAGTCAATTGACGACGAGCAGTGGGAGGTTTATCATATGAGCGCCCGCTGACTTCTGTGATTTTGGCTTAGAACATGCGGTACCCACACTACCGATTTTTGAAACTTCCCCATAGCATGCAAATATCGCAAAACGGTGGAATGATCATAGTTCATCAAAACTTCGAGTTTTTGAGTACACTGACATGGATCATTCACTAAAACCCGAAGCCTTCCTGAAGGTAGAGAGTTAGTAATGTCCTCCTTAAAACGACAAAACCATTTTCTTGCCATCCTTCATCCGTTGGCATTATCCGCATACACGGCGCTATTTTTTGAGGCTCCCTCCGCCGCTATAACCCCCCTATTGGATTCAAAGACAAGAATGTGTCTGAAATGTCCTGATTTCTCCACTTGGTCCTCCATTTTCTAGCATTCACAGCTCCACTCACTATCTGCAAATGACAAAATCACAATATATAAACACAAACACTAACACTGAACCAAATAAACCCATAGCAGCTGGAATACCAACACGCAACACAAAAACGCTACGAACTTTTACACCAACCTAATATTTAGTAAGTGACTTCAAAGTGGATATCTGCATATATCTGAAAAAGCTCGTATATCCGATGTCTTAGAGTTCTGGTACATATACGCCAAGTCGTCCGAGGTGGCCGAGCGGATCTAGGCACAACAGTCTGACCGCTATGGTCGCAGGTTCATATCCTGCCTCGTGCATGGATGTGTGTGATGTCCTTAGGTTAGTTAGTTTTAAGTAGTTCTAAGTTCTAGGGGTCTGATGACCTCAGACGTTAAGTCCCATACGGCTTAGAGACATTTGAACCATTTTTGAAAATATGCGTTATATACGATTAAAATATATATGGTAGTCATAATCATATGTCCTGACACTATGGCATACTGTAGAATCTTTTTTAACGTATCGCAGGACAACGACAAACTTTGTTCGTCAGGAAGTTCACATAATATGGGATCATAATTATTTTTTCACTTCCCCAATTGCGCCGTGTTGATAAAATAAGATTTGTCTGATGTTTGGAGAACATCATCAGTGACCAACCACTCCTTCCTGTAGAAGCCGGCATTAATCAGATATATGATACAGTAACTGGGAATATTATTGTACATTTTATTAATAGTCACTTGCCGAGGTACTGGCAGAAGTAAAGCTGTGAGGAGCGCGCGTGAGACCTGCTTCGGTAGCTCAGATGGTAGAGCACTTGCCCGCGAAAAGCAAAGGTCCCGAGTTCGAGTCTCGGTTGGGCACACAGTTTTAATCTGCCAGGAAGTTTCATATCAGCGCACACTCCGCTGCAGAGTGAAAATCTCATACTGGAAACATCCCCAAGGCTGTGGCTAAGCCATGTCTCCGCAGTATCCTTTCTTTCAGGAGTGCTAGGTCTCCATGGTCCCCAGGAGAGCTTCTGTAAAGTTTGGAAGGTAGGAGACGAGGTAGTGGCAGAAATAAAGCTGTGAGGACCGGGCGTGAGTCGTGGTTCGGTAGCTCAGATGGTAGAGCACTTGCCCGCTAAAGGCAAAGGTCCCGAGTTCGAGTCTCGGTTGGGCACACAGTTTTAATCTGCCAGGAAGTTTAATAGTCACTTGCTCCATTTATTGATTCGACATATGTAGCAAGTGAAACATGAGTTAGAACGTTTTGCAACCAACATTTAGGGGGCACTACTTTCCAGTATAGTGTCTGAGCATCACTCCATTATCAACAACGAAACTTTATGAATCCTCACCTGAGTTAATGCAAGAAGGCTACTCAATAAGAAATTCATTTTTTAAATTGGTGACAGCTATACCGAAAATGGCAAAAATGTTCAATCAAAAGATTTTGTTATTTTTTCGCAAATAATATTTGGAACTACGCTGGATGTGCAATTAATTCTCTCTGTTACACGAGGACTGGATGAAAAAGTGGTCCGCATAAAAATAAATTAATTGTAATTTAATATTTATCTCTAAACTTCGTGATGAATTAACGTTTTTTCTCCATTATCCCAATAATTGCGTGTTCGTTTGCTGAAATTGAGTAACTGCGGTCGTTTTGCTGTTTCGCGGTGTTCCGGCTGCGGCGAATCCCTTCTAGTTGCATTACAGCCGAACGATTCATTAAAATACTGGCGAATCCAGCTCTGTTCTCTCCGTGGCTGCTGCTACAGCACGGTGGGCATTTACTTTCAGCGGCTGGTTCCGAGCTTCTACAACGGCAGACGCAGTCTCCATCATTTCGTGTGCAGCAACCGTAGTTGTAAGACAGCATTTATACTGCCAGAAAATACCATTTTCCAACTTTCTGGTGTGCAATTGGCGTTTGGAGAACCAAGACTCAAAAACTGTATTAAAGTGCTATTTAAATAGACCACAAACCACTGTCCGCTTTTGCATGCATACATGTCATTACCCTTGTGACAGCCAAACCAACTTCCAGATTTACATTGCACAAAATGTGTGACACTATTAGAATTCTCGTACCGCTCTGACATACCACGTAATGTCCAAATAAGACAAATCGTAGCGTAAACCAGTAACGTTTGAAGCAGTGTGGACTGTGTAAAACACCAGTAGGATAATGTATCAGCTGCCCTACTCTACCTTCCTCAGAAACTTTTACAATTTTCCCCAAACATTTTAGCATGCGAACATATTCGCGCTCTTTCGAACATGAAAAATCACCTCAGATTCCCACAGGCGCCCCTAACTGTAACTCACTCACACCCACTAGTCCATCGTTGTTAGTCGTTCATACCCACCTACGCACATATGCCCTTTCTCACTCAATCATCCACCCTAGCTCACTGTCATTTCTTTTTGTCTAACTGCCACTGCCTACTGTCCCTCAGCCACAGTTTCCTTCGTTCTGTCTTACTATTACAGTCTCCTCTCACTGCCACTCTCTCCCTCCTGCTCTCTCTTACTGCTTATTCATCCATCCCCACTGCTGCTGTCTTGTCTCACTGTCACTATTTCTCTCTTCTTCGTTGTCATTGTCATTGACACTGTCTCTCGTTATTACTGGCTCTCCCCCAATTCCACTTTCTCCTTCGCTGTATTTCTCATCCTTTGACACTGTTTCCTTCAATCTTCTCCTAGCGTTTTGCTGTCACTGTCAACCACACTGAAGAGCCAAAGAAACCGGTACACCTGTCTAATAGCGTGTAGGACGCCCGTGAATACGCATAAGTGCCAGAAAAACGACGTGGCACGAACTCGACTAATGTCTTAAGCAGTGCTGGAGGAAATTCACGAATCGTGCAGGGCTGCCCATAAATCCGTTAAGAGTACGAGGGGGTGGAGATCTCTTCTGAACAGGACGTCACAAGTCATCAGAGATATGTTCAATAATGTTCGTGTCTAGGGAGTTTGGTGGCCATCGGGAGTGTTTAAACTCAGAAGAGTGTCCCTGGAGCCACTCTGTACCAATTCTGGACGTGTAGGGCGTCACATTGTCCTGCTGGAACTGCCCAAGTCTATTGGAATGCACAATGGACATGAATGGATTCAGGTGATCGGACAGGATGCTTACGCACGTGTCAACTGTCAGTCATATCTAGACAAATAAGAGGCCCCATATCACTCCAACTGCACAATCCCCATACCATTTCAGATTTCCCACCAGCTTGAATAGTCCCCTGCTGACATGCACGTTCTAGAGATTCGTGAGCCTGTCTTCATACACATACACGACCATCCGCTCGCTACAATTATAAACGAGACGCGTCGACCAGGCAACATATTCCTAACCATTCCTAACAGTCCAGTGTCGGTGCTGAGAGGCTCAGGCGAGGTGCAAAGCCTTGTGTCGTGCAGTCATCAAGGGTACTCGGATGTGTCTCCGGCTCCGAAAGCCCATGTTGGTAATGTTTCGTTTAATGGTTCGAACGTTGACACTTCTTGATGTCCTAGCATTGACATCTGCAGCAATTTGCGGAAGGGTTGTACTTCTGTCACGTTGAACGGTTCTGTTCAGTCGTCGTTTGGCCCTTTCTTACAGGATCTTTTTCCGGCCACAGCGATATCGGAGATCTGATGTTTTACCGGATATCTGATACGATGCACTCGTGAAATGGTCGTACGGGAAAGACCCCACTTCATCGCTACCTCGGAGATACTGTGTCCCATCGCTCGTGCACCGACTATAACGCCACGTTCAAACTCACTTAAATCTTGGTAACTTGCCACTGTAGCAGTAGTAACTGATCCGCAAACTTCGCCAGACCTTTCTTGCCTCATATATGCGTTGTCGACCGCTGCACCGTATTCTGCCTCTTGCCATAACTCTGTATTTGAATACGCATGCCTATACCAGTTTCTCTGGTGCTTCAGTGTATATTCCACTGCCACTGTGTCCCCCACTTCCTCTCACAATGCCGTCGTATCATCCGCTCTTTCTACGCCACAACTACTGTCTACTACCTTCTACTATTTATTACTTTTTCGTCTTTTTCCCTCTCCACTGTTCCCTCATCTCTCAGTATAAAAAAAGCGCGAATATGTTCACATGTTAAAATTCATGAAGATGATGAGGAAGGTAGATTGAGGCTGATGGTACAACACTTTTCAGTCAGGGATTTCTATTTTAAACAGTAGTATATTCGCCTTTTTTTGCACTGGTAGGAGCATTTTTCCGATGGTTTCAACCATTTCCATACAACACGAGCGTATGTAACTAATAAGAAAAGTACTTAAGAGGTCAGAAAAATTTGCATAGTTTACTTAATATGAAACTGAAAACAAGCAAACCTAAATTTAAACCTCTGACCGAATTTTACGAGCAGTGCTACATTATAGGTTTTTCAGAACCCATCTGATGATAGTGGAAAACCTTTACAGAAAATTTCTCCGTGACACGCCCCTTTGTAAATTACGTTTTCGCTTCATACCGTATTTTCGTGAGCGTTTTACACGAACTTGAAGTGTAACTTTGAACCTCTTTATCACGGAAACGGATAGATTTTCTATGCACTTGCAGATTTGGATATCAGGAGTGTATCATAAAAATCTCAATCATTTGCAGTATGTCGCCGTCTTGGAAATTCTGGCTAGATTCTAGTACCCGAAAATCACATTTTTGGCGGGCTTCTGCATAATGGACAAACATTTTTTCAAAACGGGAATATGGCATGCCAAGAAAAATGGATAGAGAATATATTGTTAAAATCTGAACAATTTGTTGAGTTTAGTTACTTAGATATTCATTCCTGGGGGCAAAAAATGGTGAAAAACGCTTCTCAGGAACCGCCCATGAACCAAATGTCACCTCTATAAACCTCTTAAGGAGCCTCTTAGAGGATATTTAAAGTAAAAAGAACCAATCGATTTGCTCCATATGCCTAAGATGGAGGAAATTTGAAATATTCAAACTTTGACCCTGTACTATTGGATGGATACAGGAAGACGATCCTACTGTTGGATAAACAAATGGTCCCTAGCCCAAAGGCTATCTAAACCACATGATCCAACAGTTCTATCACCCAATAGAAATCGAGATATGAGCATCCGTATCGATTTTGTAGCAGATTTTCACTATTCGTTCTTCCATTTACTTCATCTGAAATCATTGAAATTTAACTTACATTGTATTTGTCTCCATAATGAAATCAATAATAATGTTAGAAAATATTCTAGTAGAAAGGTCCCAATTCAATGTCATTATGTTGCTGCTTGGAATGAGTTATACACTTTTTGTCACACTGTTTATCTACCAGGAAAGGAACTGTCCTGAATCCGTGTATTTAGCGCTGGTTTTGAAGGACGGTTGAGGCGAAGTAAGACATGACGACCAGAGAATACACCAAGTAGTACAGAGGACTCAACATTATCCGTGAAGTAAGATGTTTGTTGCAGAAACGTTTCATCTTTTCCCATATTATTTTCTTCTTCATCCATGTCATTCACATGACTTACATTTACATCATTCAGCTACGTTAACTGTTTCCGGTCTCTTTGTCGCTGGACTCTTTAACGCCTTTTCTTTCATGTGTCTGTTCTGTAACAAAATGCAGGAGGTATTTTACAGAAAAAGGATCAAAATATTCCTACACGAATCCATTTCCATGGCACCAGTTTTAACCGAGTGACTCCCAATTCTACAGCTGGAAAAATTTAGAATAATAAATGTAGAAAAACATTTTTTTTTGGTTTTACAGATTTGATGAAGTTCTTTTCTATATTTTTTACTCAATTAATTATCGTTATCATTGTTACTAACATTGTCAAAAGGGCTTACAATAAGATCAATTAATTGGCTTTTGCTAAGTTTATAATAATTCTTCCATTTTTCTGTTTTAACAACTGATCGAAGTTCTTAAAATGTTTTATGTTTTAGTTCTGTCTTCTTTATTTCTTTATTCATTTCTTCACTATTAAAAATTCAGATCTTTTCTAGTTAACCTGATAACCATTTTATTTACAATAATTTTATAAGTCATATCTCAATCTACACTTTTCTTTGCAAAAATTTTATAAGCTATTAAATAGCTAAGCTTTCTTATCCATTTTTTTCCCATTGTAATTACAGAGAAGGAAATCTGATTTTCATTTTATTGAACCGTTTACTGTTAAATGTACCATTTGAGATACTAGGTTTGGAGGTTCTTAACTATAAAGAATAAAATTTATTAGATTAGAAACTTTTTAAATTAGAAAATGAGAATTGGTTTTCTTCGGATTGGGCAAATTACATTTTTGGTTCTTAATTATAATGAATCAGATTTATTAGATTTAGTTTTTTTTTAAATTAGAAAATGTTAATTTGGTTTTTGTGGAATGGGCAAATGACATCTTTTTGTTCTTATTTATAATGAATAAAATTTATTGGATTTGAAATTTTTTAAATTAGCAAATGAGAATTTTGATTTTTTCGAAATATGAAAATTATATTTTTTTGTTGGGTGGAACTGAGAAATTGGATTCTTGGTCGGCATCCATGGCCAGAGTCGGCATGACATAATTACTCATTCTGTGAGACAGCTTACTTAATTTCACTGAAGCGCCAAAGATACTGGTTTAGGCACACGTATTCAAATACAAAACATGTAAATAGGCATAATATAGCGCTGCGGACGGCAACGCCTGTATAAGACCACAAGCGTCTGGCACAGTTGTTAGATCGGTTACTGCTGCTACAGCGGCAGGTTATTAACATTTAAGTGAGTTTGAAAGTGGTATCAGTCAGCGCACGAACGATGGGAGACAGCATCTCGGAGGTAGCGATGAGTAGTAGTAGTAGTAGAGGGGTTTTGTGGGCGCACGACAGCAAGGTCTTCAGCGCCCGTTCAGTAACGTAGGGAGACGGGTGTCAAGAAAAATCCCAGAACAGGAATATAAAACGGAACATAAAACACGGGTAACAATCGTTGAAAAATATGTGCTCATCCACACCGAAGCGTGGGATGAAGCAGGGTGTCAACAGTAAAATATGGACAACACAGGAAGAAAATGATAGAGGGAGCTAAAACAATGTAGCAGATGGAAGTGGCTGGCTGACCACAAGGAAAAAAGGGGAGGAGTTAGCCACTCTGCAATACACTAAAACCTCCAGCCTAAAAGTTTTGGCCAGAGTCCAGACACGTCACAAAACTTAAAAACCCTAGACACACACGTCTCATCATTAGCTAAAACAGAAGGCAGATCCCCATCGACTTGTGCTTCTGCCCGTGCATCACGGTATAAAATGCAGTCTTTTAAAATGTGTCGGACAGAGATGTGCACACCACAAGCATCACAAAACGGAGGAAGTCGGGATTTTCCCATACGACCATTTCACTAGTGTACCATGAATATTATGAATCTGGTAAAACATCAAATCTCTGACATCTCTGCGGCCGGAAAAGGTATTGCGAGATCGGGACCAACGACAGCTGAAGAGAACCGTAGAACACGACAGAAGTACAACCCTTCCGCAAATAGCTGCAGATTGCAGTGTAGACCGTCAGCAAGTATCAGTGTTCGAACCATTGAACGAAACATTACCGACATGGTTTCCAGAGCCGAAGGCGAACTCGTGTACCCTTGATGACTGCATGGCACAAAGCTTTATGCCTTGCCTGGGCCTGTCAACACCGACATCGGAGTCATGACTGGAAACATATTACATGGTCGGACGAGTCTCGTTTCAAATTGTATCGAGCGGATGGACGGGTATGGGTATGGAGACAACCACATGAATCCATGGACCGTGTATGTCAGTAGGGGACTGTTCAAGTTGGTGGAGGCTCTGTAATGGTGTGGGGCGTGTGCAGTTGGATAATTACGATTCTGACACGCACATAAGCATCCTGGCTGATCAGCTTCATCCATTCACTTCCATTGTGCGTTCCGACGGACTTGGGCAATTCCATCATGACAATGTGACACACCACACGTCGCGGAATGGTACAGAGTGGTTCGAGGGACTCTCTTCGGATCTTAAAAACTTACTCTGGCCACCAGTCTCCCTAGACAAGAACATTATTGAGCACATCGGATGCGTTGCAATGTGCTTTTCAGAAGAGATCTCCACCCCCTCGTAGTCTTAAAGGATTAATGGACAGCCCTTCAGGATTCATGGTGTAAGTTCCCTCCAGCTCTGTTTCAGACATTAGCTGAGTCCATAGCTTGTCGTATTGCTGCGCATGTGCGTGCTCGCTGGGGCCCTAAACGATATTAGGCAGATGTACCAGTTTCTTTGACCATTTAGTGTATTTTTCTTGCGTAATAGATTCCATGCCTAGAGGCAGAAGATGGTGATACAATTTGGTGACGTTGATAAGAGGTGACAAAGCATCTCATTGCCTACATTTTCATGTAATCTGAAAGGGAAGGAAGTGTTTGTGTGTTTGTATGGGAAAAGAACAGGAGGGAGGATTCTAATGGGAGAGCAAGGACTGACTACGATAAACAGTCATGCGGATGTAGGTTGTGTGATGTATCATGCAGTACGAGGGAAGCAGCGTGACTTGACGTGACGGTGCTAGAGGGAGAGACTAAGATATTCTTTATTACTCTGTGGTGGTTAGCACTCAGATTATTATTCTTAGTGTAGGAAGTCTTGTTGAGAAGTAATTTCATTAGGAGTTTTCATTCTTGCGAAGTAGAAATCGACGCCGTTACTAGATTTTGAAGGAAATTGTATTATATATCTGTACATAAGCCAGTGAACAGATAATTCATGTTACGAGAAGAATTTCACTGACACAAAAGTCAATAAAAGGCTGTTTATTTCAAGAAGGTACGTGTTTATTCCACAACTGACGTATACTTCAGTTATTATCTGTTAATGGACACCAGCCCGGGAACATTTCCAACGCTGATGCTTTCTTTGGAAAAGGAGTAGTTTCATGGATCATTTAAATCCACCACTGTTGGACATTTCTAGGAACTGAAAAAAATCTGATTGCTATGCAACAGAGCCCAGACAAATATTTCTCCGCGACGTTGATTAACACTTTCAGCTTCAATACAGCGTCTGCAGCAGCTGGAGCAGCAGTTGTAACAATGGAAGTGTATAGTATGAAAGCAGTTTCACACATCGCCCTGTATCAAACCAATGGTGTAGGTATTCAACACAACAGAGAACACACGGTCACTGACACATATAAAGACAAATACAAGGTGGTGTGGGAAACATAGAGAGAGAGACACTTACTCAATATATGTGCTCATCGGAGAGACTTTATAGTTTCTGTAGTTATGCAGAAGTGATGTTTTCACGAGATACAGTGGGAATAGCTAGTTCGTCAACGCAGTCTTAGGAGCACAGCATAATGGTGGAAATCACAGGCGTTACCCTTACGTACATTCTTCATAGTAACAGTGCAACACTATCTTTATAGCCACGTAGGCAGTGGTGGTGGGACTATTTGCACGATGTTGCGCAGAATTGTATATGTACTTATAGTCCCTTACACAACTCATACGGAAGCGACGAAAGATTGAATGAAGCGGTGGATATACGAGGGCTATTCAGAAAGTAAGGTCAGATCGGTCGCGAAATGGAAAATCGGTGAAACTCCGATAAACCTTTGCAAAGATGTGTTCGGCCGTGTCTCTATTATGCCCAGCGATCACATCACGTCGTTTTTCAGCTCTGAGCACACAGTGAAGACATAAAAATGCCTAGAAAATAGTGTCTCCCGCCAAGTGTGAGTGCCCGTGGGAGATTTCGCCTGATTTCATGCAGCCCACACAACATAACTGTCATGCATTTCCATCTGGATGACAATTCTCGGCCGCTCACGGGAGGGGCTATGAGGAGGCTCCTGCAGCTTTTACGATGGGAAGCGTTTGATCACCCACCATACAGCCTGGCCTTGGCTCCCTTTCATTCACATCTCCGCTCACATGAACCTCTGGCCATGAAGACAACATTGTGGCACATCAGTGAGTTACAGTCCAGCATAGAAAATTGTCAGGAAGCACAAGCAGCTGCCTTCTACGAAGAGCGTACTTGAAATTTGGTACAGTGCTGCAACAACTCAGTCCGAGCGGCGTCTATGCGGAGAAGTACCTGGAATGTGTTCCAAATAAACTATTTTTGCTTTTCACTGTGTTTTCCATCTAGCGACCGAGCGGATATTATCTTCCGAATAACCCTCATACATACAATTGGCTAGTCAAGGAGTACAAAGCTCGCACTTACACTGGTAAAATTAATGCCGAATGTTCCATACATTATCATACATCTGGACACAGTGACCATGTTATTACAACGAATTACTGAGAGACTGAGAAAGGACTGTATATCTCACAGAGCTGTAGAGCAGCACTTGGTGTAAACGCAATAATCTTTCATTACAACCTCTGGTTTGATTTCAGCCATGTGTTCAGGATACCTGCTTCATCAGCCTGAAGAAATGAGTAATGACGCACGAAAGAAAGTACCATACAGTGCATGTAAGAGGAGCGAGGTCACAGAATTAGTTTAGACAAAAGTATCACATATGAGTACGAAACGTCGTGTGCCCTGCCACGGATATCTCCTTCACACAATGTGACTCTAATCATTCCACAGTTCAACGCGGCGAAGCCGCCTAGATACTTTCTTAAGAAGTTATACGAAAATGTAAAGAAAATAATGATTATTTCGCAACATGGATGCAGGACAAAATCAAAATGAACAAGATAAATTAGTTTCGCGGGTGACACTTGCCACCCAACCAGTCCATTCAGCTCCGTGTTGCAGACGATATATCAGCCAGCTTCTAGCGATCCAGGATAAAAATACCACGTATATTGCAAATAAGCTATGACCAGAAACACAAGGCTAAAGATTACTGTGCGACAAAGCGACTCTTGCCTCACAGATGTTTATGCAATTGAGTGATCAACGATACTTTATGCACACGCCCTTGCACTGAGCAAACATATAGATCATCAACACACACCCAGCCACACCGATCATGTTTTATTGTACAGTTTTTAATGTCTAAGGCTCTCTCTAGTACCATGTAAGTTATTCCCTAATGTCTTAACACATGTACCATTATTCTGTTCCTTCTTCTCGTCGGTATTTTCCATATGTTTCTTCCTTCACCGATTCCGCATATGAGTCGTTACTTCATCAGTCCACCTCATATTCAGCCTTCTCCTGTAGTATCATATCTCAGACGCCTCTGTTCTCTTGTGTTTCGGTTTTCCTACTATCCATGACTGACTACTATACAATGTTGTGCTCCAAACGTACATTCTTAGAACTTGCTTCCTCCAATTAAGGCCTATGCTAGATACCAGCAGACTTCTCTTGGCCACAAATGCACTTTTTTGCCAGTGCTAGTCTGGTTTTTACGGCCTTCTTGCCCTTTCTGTCACCGATTATTTTGCATCGTCTACTTCGTGGTAACCAATTATGATGAAAACTTCTCGCTATTGCAACCTTTCTACTTACCATAACTTCCGACTTTCTTCGATTTACTCTTAATCTCAATTCTGTACCTACTAGACGGTTCATTTCGTTCTACAGTGCATGTAATTCTTCTTTACCTTTACTGAGCGCAGCAATCCGAACAGTGATTCTCATCATTAATGTTCTCTCATCCTGAATTTTAACCCCACCTTTGCACCTGTTTTTTTTTTATTTCCGTCATTGTTTCTTCTGTGTGTAGATTGAACAGTAGGGCCGAAAGACTGCTGACCTCTCCTAAGACATAGCACATTTTTCGTGGTCTTCCACCCTTATTTTTCCTTATTGGTTCTTGTACAAATTGTGTACTAGCGAACCTGGCAATGCTTCGCAATTGCTGAATATGCATGACCACTGGATACAAGTCCTAATTCTCTTGTCTCACTCCCCCTTCCTCTCTATGTACCACCTGAAACCCCGCTCTGTGTCCATCATCTTCTGCCCCTCTCTTTGTGCATCTCCTCCGCACCGTCTCCCTCTCCATCTCCTACGCCCCCCTCTCCCTGTGAACATGAGCCCTGTTTACTGTCACTGCTAACGAAACCTTGGTTGGGAATTGACGGCGGGTATAATGAAACGTAAATCGGTTTCGATCATTGGTATTCGGGATATGAGAGAGACCTCTCCAGCTGCTGGATCAGTAGCTTCAATGCCAATATTTCACCTAGTTTTAATATGCAAACAGGTAGGGTTACAGTGTTTCTCACGATTCAGATTCCCTAGTAGTATTGTAATTATAAACCATTTAGCCAAAACACAACTTTATTGTTTTCTGTTGAAACAGACTGTGAGAAAAGGAAAGAAACAGCACAGTTTTACAGCTCAGAGTTTCTTACCCACAATCTCTTTTAGCAGGGAGCGTTGACAATCCCCTTTATTTATGTATTAAAATATTTAGCCAGTGTCCGACTGATTATTTATTTGAATACGTGTAAAAATTTGAAATAAATCGGACAAGAAGTTTGCGAGACTTTTATTAAGAAAATCTCTCCTTTATGTATCCTTTCAAATGTTTGTTAGAACACCGTGACAAAATTTGAAGTGAAACTGTCAATAACTTTTCGAGAAATTTTAGAACAATGTTTCCCATTTTGTATAGCACATAAATATTTACATATTGTATCTATGGGAAAATATGTAGCCTGTGTTCATCTGAATGTTTATTATTCGCAGAATTTCGAACATAACCCAACCTTTTATATTGTTGAATCCTGGATCGACAAATGCTATGAATGTGTTTTCATTCCATTGTCAAGCCCAACTTCAGGACTGCTTTCCTGGTGTCTTTACCTTTCCTAAAGTCAACATGGTCCTCATCTGAGAGACTGATTTTTTTTCCATTTTTCTGTGTATTTTGTCGGTTAGCTTCTCGGAGGCATGAGGTGTTAAGTTGATAGCGTGATAGTTTCCGAACCTGTCTGCCGTTACTTTCTTGCAAACTGAGTGAACGATATTTTTCCGATAGCTGTCCCTTCTGCCTTATTTTGTCTTAAGCCTTCTAACCTCCTTTAAGCTCTGACTCTTGGAGTGGATCCTCTATACCTTCACTACTGACGTGATTTACTTCTTGTATCACGTCATCATACAAAGCATCCCCATCATATAGGCCTGAAGTGCATTCTTTTAATCTATTCGCTCTCTCCTCTGCGTTTAACTGTGCTATTCCCATTCCATTCTTAATGTTGCAACCCTGACTTTTCGTTTCACTGAAGTTCAATAACCAAAGCAACACTTCTTTCTTATTTTTAAATCAGGTTGGTTTTGTTCATAAATCCAACATACTATATTATCCCCCCCCCCGCCCCCCTTATAGCTATAAAATCGTGTCATTCATCACAATCACCGTTCATTGCGACGGCCTTACCCAATCTTATTAGGAGAGTCTATATTCCCACATGGTACTACTCTACTGGTCGACGTAGGAGCGAACTTCTTGCTGCGTCGATAACCTCTAGAATGAGCATGTACTGTTTCCTGCAGAGTGCATCCTTCATTGGGCTAAATAGATGGAAGATGCGAAATCTGGACTGTAGAGTGGATGAGGAAGAACAGTTCAGTAAAGTTTTGCGAGCCCCAATCGGTTGTGCAGACTTGCGTGAGGACTTTGGATAGGGAAAATTTCTTTCGCAGACAACACTGAAGTCCTTTCTTCAGTATCCTGAGGGTAGTGCAGTACAGTTCAGAGAGGGTCGTTGCACCATGAGGGAGTTCATCGAACGGAATAACCCCGTCAGATTCCTAGAAGGCGATCATGATAATTTTACTGGCTGAGGGTGTACTTTTTTCTTCCGAGGAGAGAGGTGTGGCTTCAATTCCCGGACTGCCGTTTGTTCCTGGTTCGACGAGATGAACCTGTGTTTCATCGCCTGTGACGATGTTCGACAAAAAATTCTCATGGTCAGCCTGGTAACACGCAAGGAATTTTGCACAGGTGGTCTTCTTTTGTTCTTTATGTTCTTCTGCTAGGCGGCCAGGAACCTGGTGGATGAGTGTGTCGATACCACCAACAGAAGCGTCGAGTTGTGGAGCGAGGTGTCTAACGGTGATCCGTCGAACAGCTCGAGTGAGAAGAGCACCCGTATGTTCCAACGTTGCAGGAATCACAGCAATGTGAGGCTGACCGGCACGTGCGAGATTTGCGCGACCTTGTTGCGATACTGACAGACGCCAAACCGAGCGACTCGCGGCGCTTTCGTTCATTTCCGGATCTCCGAAAATTTTCTGCAAACGTCTATGAATACCCGCGATGTTCTGGTTTTCCGCCAAAAGAAACTCAAAAACAGCTCTCTGCTTGGAACTCACCTCCGTTACAAACGCGGTATTGAAGGCTATGTACTGGGCAGCACCATTCCAGAACTTCTTGAAACTATAGGCCTGTGTTTCCCAATGTGAATTACCCCCTCAGTGGTGAAATGGAAAGTTTTGAGGCGTAGAAACTGAATTATTCGATTCGGTTTCAGTAACGGAACTAAACTATTTTCAAAGTATCATTACTATTATCACAATTTTGTCAGACTCTAATATTGATTATGTAAGTTATCAATAATTATTTATTTCAATTAGTACCATTAATGTGGTGAATGTTACAGGTTCCTCACACAGTCCAGCCACTACATACATATGTTGTCCTTTGTCCCATACATCACTGATGATAAAAGTATGACATTTATCTAATATATGTTAAATTTCTCAAGAAAATGTCTTCTCCAAGTTGTAAGTACTATCTATAGTAGTCCAGAATTGGCTTCATTACTCGCTTCGAAACAGATAAATGAATTAATCGACAGCAGGAGACAGCAGTAACTACAAAGGACTACTACACTGCTGTACAGATTATTATTATTATTATTATTATTATTATTATTATTATTATTACTAGTGGTAGCTGTAGTCAGACACAAAGCATTAACAGCCTGAAGTGTTCCAATTTCTAACAGCTCAAAAGTAACAAATGCACCAGTCAATTAATTTATGAACATTTAGTGTAGTGTACAAATTTTAAATAGGATTGCTGTGTGCAAGTCAATCAAGTGTTGCGATGGAGAGTTAAAATACAGGTAAGTTTGTTTTGTAACAAGTGTCTGCCCCGACTGTGGATAGTTAGCTTCTCTATCTGAGAACGAGTTGTGGGTAGTATTTGCCATGCACCAAGAATTCTTTCGTCATTCATTGACACACACAAATTAAATACAATTAATCTCTCATCATTTTAAAAATAAAAGTGTTCCAAGAAAAATCTATCATTCTACAATTTAGTTAGGTGCCAAGGTTGATGATAGTGGTGGGGAGGGGGTGGGGGGAGTAACGTGGCAACAGACGGCAGGGTGGAGGGCGTGAGAAGTTAGATGGGAGGGGTGGGTCCAACTAATATCTGACTGCACTCAAGGGTAGTGGTCTAAGAAACAGAATTGGTTCAAATGGCTCTAAGCACTATGGGACTTAACATCTGAGGTCATCAGCCTCCTAGACTTAGAACTATTTAAATCTAACTAACCTAAGGACATCACAGACATCCATGCCCGAGGCAGGATTCGAAACTGCAACCGTAGCAGCAGCTCGGTTCCGGACTGAAGCGCCTAGAACCGTTCGGCCACAGCGGCCGGCTGGTCTAAGAAAAGTTAGGAACCACTGCTGTAGGGATTGAAGCGGGAATAATCCATCATTACTCACACATAATTCTGCATTTCTTCAGCCGAAGGTGGCTGACAAGAATTGCGTTACTTATGGAACGCCTTTCGTAGATGTAGATCCGAAGTCGATTCGATGATTCCCTGATTTGTTAGCCATTCTCACAGCCGTTGTGGCCCTACAGAGGCTTGGCGACCAGTACGACGGCTTCCCCTGTTCGATATGCTCCTCGACAGCGCCTCGAGTCGCACAGTGGCTGAGACGTCCAGACGGAGGTACCGGCGCCCGCCCGCTGCCCGCCCACCTCAGGGGCTAATGCTGCGTGGCCCAACACCGCCAGCTGCGCCGTGACTGATCGGCTGTCAGGGGGGCTGCGCCGAGCTGCGAGGTGCTGCGCCGGCGGCTGAATTATGAGCCGACAGGTATTTGCGGCTGAGGCGCGGGCCTCCTCCCCCCCCCCCCCCCAAACCCTACCCCCTCAGGCCTTCCGCCAGCACGTCGGACCTCATCTGGCGCACTCAGGCCTGCTCCTGCTAATGGCTGAACGATGGCGGGGCCCACACCTAGCATCCCAGGTCTGCCGGCAGATGTGCGCTTCCGCCTACTAGGACTCTTCATCACCTCCAGAAACCGTAGGGCTCTAACAATCTGCACTACGGTACCGTACGTGTGTTTACGTCATTACTATAGCGCGCGATGCACGCGAGAAAAGCGACAATCGCTAAGGGCTCAAACCGAATGAAATCATGTTGCATAACGCTACTAAACTGATAAGCTGTCACTGCGATCGACAGCAGAAGAATGCAGGCAATGTGGCTAGTACACAATAAAGGAGTGGTTACACTGGACCGACTGAAATAACGTAAAATACATTGGTATGCGAAACTTAAGGACGAAAGAGAGAGAAAGTAATATAAATATGCATTAATTATAAATCGATGGAAATCAAGGAAAGTCCGGGAGAGTGTTGCCACAAGACTCCCATTCGTCCACTGATATCTGGACGTCATATGACGTGAGGTCAACGTGACTACAGTGCCAAATGAGACACGATGTGGTTGAAGGAGTGGGAAAAGGCAGTCGGTGTGTTTACATGTGTGTCTGCATGAGAGTGCGTTTATAAATCATCAAACAGTTGCAGTTAACTATGATGGTGCTCCTCATTATACCATGGACTGGAGACGACTTTTGGATGACCTCACATGGGAAGACTCATCAGGAAATTCGAAGAAGGACAAATTGTGACGAGTGCAGCGCAGGTTTCGATATTGCCCGCAGCACTGATAGACGTGCATAGGGCGGGTAGAGAACAACACGCACTGCTGTCTGGTGGAGAGGAGGTGTTGGGGAATATCATCTGCAGTAGCACATGTCAAGTTTTTACATCCATTTACGATCCCCTACATAACTAGTTTAACACCACATCGCTCCCTCCTTTTTTCTCATAAACACTGAGCACTGCCATTTTGTTTAATCCAGGTCATGGATCTGTGAACTTTGCAACACTGCGTGTTTGATTACGATAGTTTTGTGCATAATAATTAGTCTGGTGTCACAGTTCAGCGTGAATTTCGTCGCCATATATCTCTTGGGACGCATGATAGTTTTCCCACTCGTAACACCATTTTATGTTGGGCTGAATCATTTCGTTTGCGAGGAACACTGAGGAATAGGAAACCGCCAGGGGCTCCACGCTCAGTACCCACTGCAGAAAATGTTGAAAGACGAGGCCATAGCCAACGTACAAAGCATATTAGTGGAAGCTATTCGGGACTATTTTTCTTGGTCGCGTCATTTCTCTCCTTGATGACATTAGTTCAAAAATGGTTCAAATGGCTCTGAGCATTATGGGACTTAACATCTCAGGTCATCAGTTCCCTAGAACTTAGAACTACTTAAACCTAACTAACCTAAGGACATCACACACATCCATGCCCGAGGCAGGATTCGAACCTCCGACCGTAGCGGTCGCGCTGTTCCAGACTGAAGCGCCCAGAACCGCTCGGCCACCAGCGGCCGGCGGTGACATTAGTTGGTTTCCTCGTTTCCCACACTTGTCCATGTGCGACTACTTTCTGGGGAGTTAACTCAGGTCATGTGTATACCAGCATGAACCACGTACACTTGGAGAAC
Organism: Schistocerca serialis cubense; assembly: GCF_023864345.2. Taxonomy (NCBI): domain Eukaryota; kingdom Metazoa; phylum Arthropoda; class Insecta; order Orthoptera; family Acrididae; genus Schistocerca; species Schistocerca serialis. The sequence goes on from NC_064645.1 coordinate 71,533,996, forward strand.
TGAAGTAAGCAATTCTTCTGGAAGTTGTTCAAACTGACAGAACAATATTTAGAGAGTGGAAGCCAACTTCCGAGAATGGCTTGAGAACTGTGTCGCTGGAAACGGCCGTCACCTGGGAGATGTTATTTTCAAGCATTAATTTTGTAAAATGGAAACGTCATTTAAGTATTATTCTGTAAACAAAAATTTTTTAAAGCACAAGTAACGATATTTTATTTTTAACGTGTATGCTTCATGCGTAGCCCTGTACAAACCTTACTTCTGTCATAAACTCGACTCCTACTAACCCATTGTTTTCCCCTATGATTTGTAATATCCTTCACACCAGCATCGAAATATTCCACCAAAGGTATATCCACACATATTTCCATATGACTGTCAGTGTTCTAAGACAAATTGTGTCAAGTCTTTGTACTATATCTCTGAATAATTACGATATTGTTCAACTTCAAAGGATATGGTATGCTCTTAACTAATCTGGTGTACCCTACATCGTGGATGATGATTAATAATCGAAACTAGTAGATGACCAGTGGGACGAATGAACAGTTGATTTTTGAAACGTATTTTACAAAATATTTCGATACCGTCTCCCTACAGTAGCATATATCTCCCAGGGAACGAAATCCACCCTCACATAATCCTATCCCAATTCCTACCAACCATCAGAGCTCTTTCTTCCATCTCTCCTACTCTCTCCTTCTCATGGTCTGGCTTCAGTCCAAGACTAGTATCCTAAACTTAAGAACATAAATGACTCTCACATGATATGTCACTTTTCGTGAGGAGAACCTAGAAAGAAATTGTGCAGTACAGTACAGGGCAATATAGTACATTTGATAACTTAGAAAAATAACAGACCAGCAGAAATCGCACTTTTATTGCAATGCTGGACGTACCAGAAGCACGTAACGCTGCCGGAAACATTGTCGAACGTGATCGTTACGGTGATGCAGGTGGTAATGTGTGGGGAGGCGTAATGTTCTTTGGTGGTACTGAACGGCAATTTTTTGAATACGTTACTCTGACATTGTACTCCTTTCCCATTGGCGTATTTTGTTGGGTGAATTCGACCCCAAACTCATTGCTGTGGATGACAATGCGTGACTTCACCAAACTACACAGCTGGTGGAGGTCTAGGAACGAGAGAATATTCGGTGAATGGAATGGCCTGCCCGTTCTCCCGACTTAAACCCCCATAGAGCACATGTGGGATGCATTACACACGTACACACACACACACACAGACACACACACACACACACACTATCCACCCTTTTTCAACAGCGCTGGTGAAGGAATGGAGCGTCATACAGAAGAACTCCTTACCAACCTTGAGGTCAGTATCGGAGAACGTTTAAGAGTATGCCCTGCCATCTGTGGTAACCACGCATCCCTATTAAGAAACATGTCCGAACTGTTGTCATGTCCATGGGGCCATCAAAAATCGCACGGGCTTCAATGTAATAATGGTCTTAAAAGCTTAAACGCGGCAGGCATTTTGCATACCAGTTTCACCAAAAATTTAGAATATACTTATCATTTTTTGTCTGATAACATGGAAAATCGGCGTGAAAATGTTATTGGTATTAAAACGCACGGTGCGCTGCGTAATCTGTCTCTCTCTGTATTAACTCGGTGACATTTTTCAATGGATTATGGATGTTTCTGGGGCGTTTACGAATGCTCAGCTCGTTGGACTTGCGACGGAGCAACAGGAAACGCTATTCCCGAGCGGGTCAGTGACCAAAGGACAAGACTGCGGCCTGGGTAGCATAAGCTTCTAGGAAGAGAGGTCGGCCCGGAACCCACTGGGGCGGCAGGCCTTGCAGCTAACATCTAGCCGGAGGGTAGTAAGGTGCCACGTACGGGACTCGGGGTCGACTATCCTTGTTTCATGATTTCTTTGGAAGGTGTGCATCTACTGTTTATAGAGAGAGAGAGCTACAGGAAAAGCTAACTGCAGCCTCGAAGTGATCCTCTGTGAGTTTCTGTTGTCCAGTTCCGAGGTTATGGACATTGGCACGAAAACATTCGGTTGGCGTAAAAATGTGCGACGTCAGATCAGAGCGCTGAAACCGATACATTTTGGCTGTAGGGGAGAGTTTCATGTTGTCATAGGAGGCCAAAAAGCTGCACTATTTCTGGCAGGGTTCTCTGTTGGAGGGAATCCTCGTGCCTAGACCACAGTGGTTCATAATCTTGCGATTGGTGGTTGGCAACTCTTGGCGGCAACGAATAAGCAGGTCGTAAGTGAAAGCCGGAAGGGAAGCAGATTGGGGTTGAAAGCGAGAGTACCTTCAACGAATTCGGGTTAGGACGCTGTAATTTCCCGATGGACTTGGAGTAGCAGCTTGGAGTCCCGCATTGATGCTGACGACTCCGTCTTCGCGAAGAGCCCGCCAAACTTGCAGCGCACAGCTCTGCTCATCCCAGTCATACTTACGGTGAGCATAAATAGCAGCACTGGCAGACAAGTTCAGTTTGATTTCACACTTGTGGAATGTTTGATGATCGCCTGTCTCATTTCGTTTTCCACCGGTAATGAATGAGTGGACTTCTGTGTCTTAGTCACCAACTCCTAGTCAATGTCCAGATCGAGAATTACTTGATTAAAGAGTTGTCAGTTATCTTTGAACTTCGGGAGAGTAAATTATTAAATTGGAATGAAGTAATTAATGGTTCAAATGGCTCTGAGCACTATGGGACTTAACATCTCTGGTCATCAGTCCCCTAGAACTTAGAACTACTTAAACCTAACCAACCTAAGGACATCACACACATCCATGCCCGAGGCAGGTCTCGAACCTGCGACCGTAGCAGTCGCGCGGTTCGGGACTGAGCGCCTGAACCGCTAGACCATCGCGGCCGGCAGAAGTAATTAAACTGATTGGGGACTGACAGTGTTTTTATTCAATCTCCATCCAAATTGGGATAGATATATTTCTCACAGCTTTGGATTGGGATTAGTCATTCCATATGTTGAACCTGTAACTGTGCATAAATGTATTGAATTTAATCATTTTTCGTGTTCGACCGCTTCACTTACTTTAAGTTGCAGCTTTGAAACTGTATCTTGTAAGATACTATTCCAGTCATATACCGTTAGTCAGAGTAAATTTTGTGCAAATTCCTTGGGCCATAATTTCTGCGTTATCCATTTAACTTCGTGCACGAAAGGTTTAGAGGCTAGTTCTTAAAGAGGTGGCCTGCCTACAGTTAGGTTTGGAGGGAGGTTAAGGGAAATTCTAAATTGCGGGCTTTTCCCAAGTGTCATTTCTAATTGCTTCATCACGCATTTCCTTCAGTTACCTTCCGTACTATACTTTAGCAGTAGTTTCTGGGCGTGATCCGAGTTTCACCAGGTTATGTTACCAGGCAATGACCGATTATTCGTCCTTAAATTTTACACACGATTGTATTTAAATCTATACCAAGTCACATATTCAGCTGCCATCCACACTCCCACATTATATCTAGCCCTTAATATTAAACTCATTGCTAGACTGAGACTAAACACCTTTCACCACCAGTACGACTCAACCTCTCCTCTTCAAATTATCCCATATCAGTGAATGTTCTTCCGATTTTACTGTAGGAAAGTGGGAAAGTACTTTTACAATGACATGTGTAATTGATAATTACAGTTTCTTCTTCAGTGCCAAGTAATGAACGATTACACGAGTTATGACCTTCCATGAGGGATTCATAATACATTTCAAGACTATTAACCTCAGTTATCACAGCACAAGAAGTTTTTTATTGCATTGGTCGATTGTGTAGTTTGTTTATTTGTTTAATCACTGTTAATTCTGCAGAATTATGAGGCTACATTTCCAACTACGAGGTTAAATGCAGGACGTTCAGACATTAAAACTTGCGGAACGCACTGGAGGGGGGCTACTTTCACTGAGATGAAGGAAGTGCGAGGTAACACACCTACTGGAACAACGGGCTCGACCAAAAGAAGCAGTCCAGGATGTGATACAACTGACCAGTGACACACATTTTCCTTGATTTACTTCTCGACACATTCAATAAGATATACTACCCAATCCACTGACATTCGTTATAGACTCTGTGAAGTTTTTGTTTCTTATTTCTGAGTAAACAAACAGTAAAGGATTCGTTTATTTGTATTAAATTAAAAGAACATGCAATAAGTAGCTTTCCAAAATTGAAAGGTAAAACACTAAAAAGTTGTTCTAAACATAAGTAGTAAACTTACTGGTATCCTGGCACACATTGTTCACACTTGTGATGTCATATGACTGAAGTCATTGACAAGGCGACGTCATCATCCTAATTAGTGAAGTCATCACTGCTGTCAATGATATCAACCTTATGAGTGACATAATCATCCTCACCAGTGATAGGTGACAAACCCCGTGCCCCATCCACCAATCCCTCCTTACCTCCAGCCAATCATTGTGCTGAAAAATAAAATACAGTGCAAAAAGCCCAGAGAGGTTAATGGGAAATTTAAAAAAACCTCCTCCTTATTATCATTCAATCACAGCACAGTAATAACCTCCCAAGATGTATGCTTTAAACAGCACAGTCCCCCTCTCTCCATCCAAAAACAGCGCAGTATTAAAATGTTGTCAAATTACATTATTTCTGATGTACACGCCTCTGCCCCTCTTATCACCGCCTCGTCGAAATGGCAGACATTGCCGACCTGTCTCGTTACCAGACGCCTCCCATAATTTCAAAAAAATCACACAATGTAATAGGTCTTATACCTAGCCAATCATAGGGCAGTATTAATAATCAAAGATCGCGAAAATAACCAAACTGAAATTAAAAGTCTCACTCACTCTACCCTATCATAGCGTAGTATTTTAAAAGATCCGGAGTTGGTGAAAACAAATCAACTGTCCTGTGCATCTCTTTTCTTTTCTCATACCAGTGAGATCGCATTATTTACAATATTTTCTGATCTGCTCAGAGTGTAGTATTAAACTCGGGTCAGATTACATTGTTTCTGACGTACGTCATGCCGTGCACCCTTTTCCTCTCCTAGCCCCCAGCAAACACAAGAGATGATGAAAACAGGCCAGTTGTGTGATGACCCCTCATCTTTTTCCAACCAATCAATACAGTGTATTTAAATGATGTGCAAAAATTCCAGCAGATAGGTAGAAAAAATATTGTGCAGCCATCACTTGGAAGGATTGATTATTTACTTGAAAAAGTCAAAGACATTCAACTTGAAACTCTCTTTCTTTCCTTGAAAGTGAGAGATATTCATTATCTGCAGCGTTAATATGGTATCAAGTTCCATTACTTACATAGAGACGAAATGTGTGCATTGTAAACCCACCCCTTATTCTTTCCAACACGCTATGAAAATAGAAGTTGATGCAAATAAACGAGTACTGTGTTCACACACCATTCCCCTTTTTATTATAGGCGAATGACTAATTCTAAACGATAAATGCTAAGGAGTAACCGTTATCTGCTCAAAGGCGAAACACAAAATGGTAAAATTCCAAATGATAAAATAATAAATAGTGAACGACAAACTAAATGATAAATGCCGAACAGTTAACGTTGACTGGTGAATACCGTATAGCGAACGCGAACTGTGAACAGTGAACGCTAAATGCTGAACGCTAAACGCTAAATGGTAAATGCTAAACAGTTAATGCTGAATGCTAAATGCTGAACACTAAATGCTGAATGGTAAACAGTAAATGGCTACCACTTAATGCTCAAAACTAAACAGTGAATGGTGAACACTAAATGGTTAAGGGTGAATGGTGAATGGTGAGTTGTGAACAGTGAATGGTGAATGCCAATGCTGAACAGTGAACCTAAATGCCTAGGGCCAGCACTGATCACTAGCCACTATTTGTCACTGAACACCATTGATCACTGACCATCAGTTGTCACTACCATAATCTTTATCAACTTGATACTCAAATAGTGTCAACTGGCCTCCTACAAGTGTATGAAATGACTTCCTCAAACTGTATCAACTTCACAGAAAAGTACGCCAGCTTGCCTCCTAAAGGTGAATCAACTTTCCCCTCAAAATACCAACATGGCCCGAAAAATGTATCAGCTTGCTCCCAAAAAAAATTACCTCCGTCATTCGTATTTAAGCTGTGAACTTGCCCCAGTAGCTGGGTGTAGAAGACTGCGCACAGTATTGTGATGTCTACACCAAATGCATTACCCTAAACACTTCTAGGCAAAACAACATTGCAGAGGGATTACAGTTTTCCGCGCTGCCACTAACTGTCTTCCATCGGGTGTTAGAATACTACATAAAGACCCAGAAACGCTTTATCTCTAATGGCATAATGCGTAACTCCTCAGGGGAGCAACCTTACAATGACTGGAATGGAATCTATACGATACTGTCATGAACAGCGATCACTGAATATAGACGTTGGAGAGAAGAACAGCAGTCGATCGTGTTATCCATAGTTTCGTTACAGCAGATCTACATTCCAACTATTACATAGTCACCTTCTGTGGACATAACAGTAGGTGACGTAAGTCCAAAGTATCATGTAGTACACAAATTGGGAGATGTAGAGCTTCAGAAGTCTTGATGTTACACTCCTTTATGCTCTTCATCAACCAATATTGTTTACTATGGCACACTTCGGACTAACGTCAGCTGTTTTTTGCACTAAAGATAACTATATAATAGTTGCAATTTACGTCTACTGCAATAAAACTGTGACTCTGACGATATAATACTGATTTTTCTCCATTGTCAACCTTATAATATCGTACAGAGGGACTACCACTTCCGTCCCACCTGTAATTGACATCCATCTGGTGTTAGAATACTATTTAAGACCCAGGGATTCTTGAGGTTCACAGGCAATGTATAATGCACAATATTCAATGCAACAACTTTACAGACAGCGCTATACAGAGAATGGGTTAGAGGGTGATTCAAGAATCTACCTACATATTTATAATCAGCATTTCTGTAGGATATCTAGGAGGATGTGATCTATCTATTCTTTCACGCATGAAAATCGCGATCTGTGGTGACACTATTAAGAGCTTTTTCGCCAGTTGGCTGTATCACTTACATTGGAGAGCATACATGTTTTCACAATGGCCCTAAGCACTATGGGACTTAATATCTGACGTCATCAGTCCCCTAGGCTTAGAACCACTTAAACCCAACTAACCTAAGGACATCACACACATCCATGACCGAGGGAGGATTAGAACCTGCGACTGTAGCAGCCGCATGGTTCCGGACTGAAGCACCAAATAACCCCTCGACCACAGCGGCCGGCCATATATGCTTCACCCGTCCTGAGAGAGAGGTATTAATATCATCTGTTGCATATTAGATTGTCTCTCGAGTTGGGGAGGATTAAGGTTCAAAAGAGACCCTTTCCCCTCTACAGGGTCTGGTTCTTTGTGTCTAACGTCCAATATGAAGTGCATCGAGAATCGGTTTTTTTTATCAATTTGACAATGGAACAACTTCAGTTGTGTTCACTCGTTACAGGCTTTCAATCACAGTACTTCGTTGTTGTCTGCTTAAAGTAAACGTTGCAGAGAGAGAGAGAGAGAGAGAGAGAGGGACAGAGACAGAGAGAGAGAGAGAGAGGGAGGGAGAAATGGAGATTACATGTTTGTAACGAACACAGCACTTGACATAAATAGACTTTATTTTAAATTATACAATACACGTAACAGTGAGACCTTCAAGTTGGATATTACTGTCTTTCAGATTAGATGATTTTTTACTACGTAACTGTCACGTCATTTAAGTACTGAGTTCTGATGGTTGGAAAAAGAGGTAGAACCGACAAGCCGTCTGTTTTCATATAAGGAAGTGAAGGTTCTTTCCATTAACACAGAAGCAATATTTCCATCATCGTGGACTTTTAATACTCTCCTTTGATTTTCTGCCGCTAATGAAGAGGGAAGAGAAAGTTACTTGGTGTGGTATCAGAAATAAAGCACACAACTGTTCCCTGTTTCCATATAAGGAGAGAGGATTTTTAAAAATCTTCCGTTAACAGAACTGTGCAGTTTCCGCCATGTTCGAGTTCTTTTATACCGCACTATGATTGGCAGGAGTTAAGTAGTATGATGCTGTGTGGCTGACTGGAGATAGGAGGGAGGGAGATGGGTTTTAAATTTCCCACGTACGCAGTTGGACTATTTCTGTCTTTTTGAACGTACAGGTATAATATTGCACTATGACAGACTAGAGGGGCAGAGGGGGAGGGGTCGGGAGTGGCCGTCCAACTGGTAAAGATGATGAAATCACTGACAGATTATGCTGTTACTGATGACAGTGATGACATAATTGATAAGGGGGATGACGGCATTACATCAGCGACATCCGTCATGTGATGTCGCAAATGTAAACAAAGTGTATCAAGATGCCTTAACATATACTGCTTACATACGAGGGTAAGTCAGTTATTATCCGCAAAGTCGTTATAAAATTTTATTGTAATCAAATAGGAAACTTACAAGATCATCATTTTGCGCCATAGTCTCTTTGTGATTCAACGCACTTGTTCCATCATTACATAAGTTTCCTGATGCCTGCTGACAGTTGGGTCTTGAACTTCTTCTTACACGGCGAATTTGGATGTTTCCGTTCCATACTAGGCCGTTTACTCTCCGGCTCGTAATGATGGATCCATGTTTCGTGACCACTAATGACCCTGTCTAAGAAGTTGCCCCCTTCGTTAACATAGCGATCCAGATTTTTTTTTTTGCAGATGCCCAAGTGCGTTTGTATATGCAACCGTGTGAGTTGTTTTGAGACCCATTTTGCATAAACTTTATGAAGCCCAACTCTGTTGTGGATGATTTCGTAGGCAGAACCGTGACTAATTTGCAGACGGTGTGCCACTTCGTCAGTAGTTAATCGTCTGTCCAAGAGAATCATTTCACGTGAACGCTCAATGGTGTCTTCGTTTGCGGCGGTAAACTGTCGTCAGGCTCCTTCATCGTGCGTAACACTTTTGCTACCATTTCGAAATTTTTCAATCCGTCCGTTGGCACTCCGTTGTGGCAAATCACTGTTCCTGTACTGTACAGAAATTCTTCAATGAATTTCGGCCCCTGATACGCCTTCCGACCACAAAAAACGGATCACTGAACGTTGCTCTTCTTTGGTGCAAATAGACAGCGAAGCAGCCATGATTAACAACACGGCAGCGATAACGAAACTAACGTAGCAGCTTGAAAATTGCAAAGATGTAACAACAGATAAACAAAGCATGCGTCTTCAAAGTAAAACGACATTATTACCAAACTAAACCAAAATATAACTAAATTGCGGAAAATAATTGACTTACCCTCGTATCTTTATAATCTTAGAAAAGGACATTCGATATTATTACTGAATTTCTATAAATTTTTTATGATAATCTGGAAACAGCTGTAAAGTAAATGGTATAATATATTTATCACATATGACTTTATCATTGATCTATGGATCAATATACTGTAATGTTTTTGCGTTGTGTGATCAGCGCTCGTGTTTTCCGTCTAAATTTTTGAAGCGTGTTATTGCAATTTTGGCCTAGATGATTTGTTCGGTGTTGGAAGATGTTGGATGCTAAAGTGTAGAAAGACAATTGTTTGTCTGAAAATTTGTGTAACAAAATAATTCTGTGACATGTTGTGTAATAAGATGTTATGTAAATAATTATGATTGTGACGAAAAAATCGAAGATGGTAGAAATAGAGCCATTTGGAGCACTCCATATATCCTACCAATCGCAGTGCGGTAGTAAAAATATCTAAGATGGTGGAAATGGAACAACTATGTCAATGGAACATTTCACTTTTAAAAAAGTGATACATGAGAGGGAAGAACGTGGAACACTTCTCGTAACGTGGGATAGAATCAAATGGATGCTGAGCCACATATAAATAAATAAATAAATTTGGAGAAGATTACGTAGAAGAGAAAAACGAAGTTACTTTCTTCATCAGTATTATTCATCAGTCGCTTCATTTGCAAGATGCATTGCAGTCTCTACTCTCCCCTACAGTTTTTGCTCTCCACAGTTAACTCTAGTACTAAGGAGGTTATTCCCACACGCGTTAACAAGCATCCTCTTTCCATACACTGATTTTTCACGACATTGTAATAATTCTCCTTATCTTGGTACACTGCCCAGTCACGTCAATGAGACCAGCTGAACAACCAGTCATTGCAGTGCGAGGCACGCAAGAAGAGCATCCATGATGTTCTTGAAAGTGCCGCCAGGAATGTGGAGCCACGCTGATTCCAGTGGCGTGGCGAGGTGCGCTGGTTTTCTCAGTTGAGTATTAATGGCGCGAACAGCCCAGTCGATGTGGTACCACAGATTCTCTATTGGGCTTCAATCCGGGGAGTGTTGTGGCTAGGGGTGTACGGTAAACCCATCCTGCTGCTCTTCAAACCACGTACGTATGACAAGTTCCACTGTCATGCTAATTGATACTATCGTGCCTAGGAGTAATAAACTGCACATGGGGGCGGACTTGGTTCCCAAGGAGAGATGCACTGTGCCTTCCAGAATGAGGAGATCCCCCACGGTATGTCCTGAAAACATTCCCCAAACCATGACGCTCACTCCTGGTTGAAAGGTATTTGCTTATAAACTCTTCAGCCGTACACGCCAACGACCATGCCAGATGGAGCATGAAACGTGATTCATTAGAAGAGGCCGCCTGTTGCACACAGTGGACGTCCAGTCGCTGTGGAGGCCCATACTCAGCAACGATGGCTGAACGGATGTTGAGGAGAGACTGTTGGTATCCCCTTTGCTCATCACAGTGGTTCATTGCTCATCGGCTACATGTGCATTCTCCCAAGCACATCTCCACAGCCGTTGTCCATCCCATTAATCTACGGCCCACGGTGTACCACAGTTGCCTCGGCGCTGGTTTCGCATAGCGCTATTTTGGTACTACAGTGCGCACTGCGGTCAAAGTTGCGGATACCAGTTCCTGTTCGATAGTGCTTTAATCTGCCAGATATATATATATATATATATAAAAATCGATGTACTTATGGGAGAATATCTGGTATATCTCCAAAGAGTCGTCAAGAGCATTTTACTATGGCCGGCCGCGAGGCCGAGCGGTTCTAGGCGCTACAGTCTGGAGCGCGCAACCACTACGCTCGCAGGTTCGAATCCTGCCTCGGGCATGGATGTGTGTGATGTCCTTAGGTTTGTTAGGTTTAAGTAGTTCTAAGTTCTACGGGACTGATGACCTCAGCAGTTAAGTCCCATAGTGCTCAGAGCCATTTGAATCATTTGAACCATTTTACTATGTATTGGCACATGTTCCTAATTTACACTACTGGCCGTTAAAATTTCTACACCACGAAGATGACGTGCTACAGACGCGAAATTTAACCGACAGGAAGAAGATCCTGTGATATGCAAATGATTAGCTTTTCGGAGCATTCACACAAGATTGCCGCCGGTTGCGACACCTACAAAGTACTGACATGAGGAAAGTTTCCAACCGATTTCTCATACGTAATCAGCAGTTGACCGGCGTTGCCTGGTGAAACATTGTTGTGATGCCTCGTGTAAGGAGGAGAAATTCGTACCATCACGTTTCCGACATAGATAAAGGTCGGATTGTAGCCTATCACAATTGTGTTTTATCGTATCGTGACACTGCTGCTCCCGTTGGTCGACATCCAATTACTGTTAGCAGAATATGCAATCGGTGGGTTCAGGAGGGTAATGCGGAACTCCCTGCTGGATCCCAACGGCCTCGTATCACTAGCAGTCGTGATGACAGGCATCTTATCCACATGGCTATAACGGATCGTGCAGCCACGTCTCGATCCCTGAGTCAACAGATGGGGACCTTTGCAAGCCACCAACCATCTGCACGAACAGTTCGACGACGTTTGCAGCAGCATGGACTATCAGCTCGGAGACCATGGCTGCGGTTACCCTTGACGCTGCATCACAGACAGGAGCGCCTGCGATGGTGAACTCAACGACAAACCTGGGTGCACGGATGGCATAACGTTATTTATTCAGATGAATCCAGGTTCTGTTTACGCCATCATGATGGTTGCATCCGTGTTTGACGACATCGAGGTGAACGTACATTGGAAGCGTGTATGCGTCATTGCCATACTGGCGTACCACCTCGCGTGATGGTATGGGGTGTCATTGGTTACACGTCTCGGTCACCTATTGTTCGCATTGACGGCACTTTGAACAGTGGACGTTACATTTCAGATGTGTTACGACCCGTGGCTCTACCCTTCATTCGATCCCTGCGATACCCTACATTTCAGCAGGATAATGCACGACCGCATGTTGCAGGTCCTGTACGGACCTTTCTGGATACAGAAAACGTTCAACTGCTGCCCTGGCCAGCACATTCTCCAGATCTCTCACCAATTGAAAACGTCTGGTCAATGGTAGCCGAGCAACTGGCTCGTCACAATACACCAGTCACTACTCCTGATGAACTGTGGTATCGTGTTGAAGCTGCATGGGCAGCTGTACCTGTACACACCATCCAAGCTCTGTTTGACTCAATACCCAGGCATATCAAGGCCTTTATTAGGGCCGGAGGTGGTTGTTCTGGGTACTGATTTCTCAGGATCTATGCACCCAAATTGTATGAAAACGTAATCACATGTCACTTCTAGTATAATGTATTTGTCCAATGAATACCCGTTTATCATTTGCATTTCTTCTTGGTGTAGCAATTTTAATGGCCAGTAGTGTAGTTTTTGCATTGTGGAGATGGAATCAGCCCACACAAATACTGATCGTCTTGTCTGCCTCGCTACTCCCTCTGTCAGCAGAAATGTCGGTTTTATTCCTAACACAAACAAAATTATTTTTGAATCGGAATGTTACCTGTCCATTCGATAGGTCACTCCCTAATTAGGCTTGTCCGTCATTCGTTTTGTTGAGTTGTATAAACAGGGACTATAAAACAATCAGCAATCCAGTTGCGACTCAGTAGCACTGCACGCTTAGCGATAGCGGTAGTAGTAAGGCAATGAGCATTCTCTGAAAGATAACGATCTTTGTTCCAGGAACTGATATGACGTGGCGGGTCAATTCCAGGAAGTGAAAAGATAATGGATTTCACCACGTTACATATCTGGTGTCACATGGCAACTGAGAGAACTGAGTATGTCGTATACCCGTGACAACAGAATTAGCACTTTTTTATCTTTGAAATTATACCACCAAACGAGACATCCTGTTACATGTCAAGTTCGCTGAGGGAACGAACTATTGCAAACGTTGCATGAAGCATCCGTCACCCCACACTCAACACTTCTGCACTCCCATACACCACGAGCTTTCTCTCTGCAGATACGTTTGCGTTGCTCACTTCCAGAAAATTCGATTGAGCACTGCTCACCAGTTCTCACATTGGTAACTTTTATTTGAAGCTATGTATCATTCAACATGGAGTATTGCAACCAAAAGATACTATATTTGTCTACAAATAATTAAAAACCAACATTTGTATATAAAATTACTTGTTTAAATTCAGTTTTTATCCCATAAACACTATTACCATACGCTCTGAAAAGCAAATAAAATCAAGTCGACTTTCACATCCTATTTGCTTCCGTCACCAGCAGACGGCTGCACTGAAGAATTTGTATTTTTATACAAATAGTTAAGATCCACTATTTACTTTATTATAAATAATAAATTAGGAATGTGTGTTTGTTCAACATGAGCTTCACCTGAAATACCGTCTCATAAACCGAGAAAACGCGAGATAATAGCAAATTCCAGTTCCTCTATTTACCAGCAGATGGCCACAAGGAAAAAGTCGGCCACAGTACGATCTTAGTACTACACCAAACCAACAGATGGGTCCAATAGCAATTAATAAACGCAACATAGTCGTAAATTATTTATTTCCTGCATCTCATAAGTTGCAAATATTCCAAAATTCCTACAAAGTACGTCAGCAGCACGAAAGGTGTGAAGTTTATATAGCTAGTAGAAGTGAAGTTCGATTTTGTAGAGCCACGAATAGAATACTGTACTATTAAAACAATTAATTATTTTCCACATCTAAAATGTCAAAAAAATTCTTAAATTCCCGGAGAATACAGCAGTAGTGCAAAAATGTATGATGGATCGAGTGGACTATCAAGAGAAATTAAAGAAGGGGCAGTCTGTAATGTTAAAGGAGATGTGTGGATCATTTACCGGTTAGATACGAAGTAAATTTTCTAAGTTCGTCATTGTAAGACATTGTGTAAAGACCACTTGACCTTTGCTTCTACAAGGGAACGACTGTGCGACAGCGTAAGGAACACTACAAGAAATCGACAAGGAAGCACTGGAAACCATTTCTGAGAAACATAAACATCCTTTGGCTACAATACATACAATGGAATTAAGCAATGTTAAAATGCGTGTGCAAATACTAGAGCTGCCTGGAAAATTTCAATGGCTTAATGTTGATGACTGTTACCTTTTGGATTTGGACATATTGCAACATTTTGTCAGGATTTCTCACAAAGTAGAGCTGTATGACTACCTAATATCAAGCTACAACTTCCGTATGGGAGGAGATTGCTAGGGAAATAGGAATGAGATTGTGGACAATGATTCAAAAGTTGGGGTAGACTGTTTAACGTGGGTGACTTCCCGTTGTAGAGTGCAGATATGTTGTTGTGGTCTTCAGCCCTGAGACTGGTTTGATGCAGCTCTCCATGCTACCCTACCCTGTGCAAGTTACTTCATCTCCCAGTACCTACTGCAACCTACATCCTTCTGAATATGCTTAATGTATTCATCTCTTGGTCTTCCTCTACGATTTTTACCCTCCATACTGCCCTACAATGCTAAATTTGTGATCCCTTGATGCCTCAGAATATGTCCTACCAACCGGTCCCTTCTTCTCGTCAAGTTGTGCCACAAACTCCTCTTCTCTCCAATTCTATTCAGTACCTCCTCAATAGTTATGTGATCTACCCATCTAATCTTCAGCATTCTTCTGTAGCACCACATTTCGAAAGCTTCTATTCTCTTCCTGTCCAAACTATTTTTCGTCCATGTTTTACTTCCATACATGGCTACACTCCATACAAATACTTTCAGAAACGACTTCCTGACACTTTACTCTATACTCGATGTTAACAAATTTCTCTTCTTCAGAGACGCTTTCCTTGCCATTGCCAGTCAACATTTTATATCTTCTCTACTTCGACCATAATCAGTTATTATGCTTCCCAAATAGCAAAACTCCTTTACTACCTTAAGTGTCTCATTTCCTAATCTAATTCCCTCAGCATCATACGACTCAATTCGACTACTTTCCATTATCCTCGTTTTGCTTTTGTTGATGTTCATCTTATATCCTCCTTTTGAAGACAATGTCCATTCCGTTCAACTGCTCTTCCAGGTCCTTTGCTGTCTCTGACAGAATTACAATGTCATCGGCGAACCTAAAAGTTTTTATTTCTTCTCCATGGATTTTAATACCTACTCCGAATTTTTCTTTTGTTCCCTTTACTGCTTGCTCAATATACACATTGAATAACATTGGGGAGAGGCTACAACCCTGTCTCACACCCTTCCCAATCACTGCTTCCCTTTCATGTCCCTCGACTCTTATAACTGCCATCTGGTGTCTGTACAAATTGTAAATAGCCTTTCGCTCCCTGTATTTTACCCTGCCACATTTAGAATTTGCAAGAGAGTATTCCAGTCAATATTGTCAAAAGCTTTCTATAAGTCTACAAATGCTAGAAACGTAAGTTTGCCTTTCCTTAATCTAGCTTCTAAGATAGGCCGTAAGGTCACTATTGCCTCACGTGTCCCACTATTTTTACGAAATCCAAACTGATCTTCCCCGATGTCGCCTTCTACCAGTTTTTCCCTTCGTCTGTAAAGAATTCGCGTTAGTATTTTGCAGCTGTGACTTATTAAACTGATAGTTCGGTAATTTTCACATCTGTCAACACCTGCTTTCTTTGGGATTGGAATTATTATATTCTTCTTGAAGTCTGAGGGTACTTCGCCTGTCTCATACATGTTGCTCACCAGATGGTAGAGTTTTGTCAGGACTGGCTCTCCGAAGGCCGTCAGTAGTTTTAATGGAATGTTGTCTACTCCGGGGACCCTGCTTCGACTCAGGTCTTTCAGTGCTCTGTCAAACTCTTCACGCAGTATCGTATCTCCCATTTCATCTTCATCCAAATTCTCTTCCATTTCTATAATATTGTCTTCAAGAACATCGCCCTTGTATAGAACCTCTATATACTCCTTCCATCTTTCTGTTTTCCCTTCTTTGGTTATAACTGGGTTTCCATTTGAGCTCCTGCTATTCATACAAGTGGTTCTATTTTCTCCAAAGGTCTCTTCAATTTTCCTGTAGGCAGTATCTATCTTACCACTAGTGAGATAAGCCTCTACATCCCTACATTTGTCCTCTAGCCATGCCTGCTTAGCCATTTTGCACTTCCTGTCGATCTCATTTTTGAGACGTTTGTATTCCTTTTTGCCTGCTTCATTTACTTCATTTTCATATATTCTGCTTTCATCAATTAAATTCAATATTTCTTCTGTTACCCAAGGATTTCTACTAGCCCTCGTCTTGTTACCTACTTGATCCTCTGCTGCCTTCACTACTTTATCCCTCTGAGCTACCCATTCTTCTTCTACTGTACTTCTTTCCCCCACTGCTGTCAATTGCTCCCTCATGCTCTCCCTGAAACTCTGTACAACCTCTGGTTTAGTCAGTTAATCCAGGTCCCATCCCCTCAAATTCCCACCTTTTTGCAGTTTCTTCAGTTTTAATCTGGAGTTCATAACCAATAGATTGTGGTCAGAGTCCACATCTGCCCCTGGAATTGTCTTACAATTTAAAACCATGTTCCTAAATCTCTGTCTTACCATTATATGATCTATCTGATACCTTTTAGTGTCTCCGGGATTCTTCCATGTATACAACCTTCTTTTATGATTCTTGATCAAGTGTTAGCTATGATTAAGTTATGGTCTGAGCAAAATTCTACCAGACGGCTTCCTCTTTCATTTCTTAACCCCAATCCATATTCACCTACCATGTTTCCTTCTCTCCCTTTTCCTACACTCGAATTACAGTCACCCATGACTATTAAAATTTCGTCTCCCTTCACTATCTGAATAATTTCTTTCATCTCAACATACATTTCATCGATTTCTTCATCATCTGCAGAGCTAGTTGGCATATAAACTTGTACTACTGTAGTAGGAGTGGGCTTCGTGTCTATCTTGACCACAATAATGCGTTCACTATGCTGTTTGTAGTAGCTTACCCGCACGCCTATTTTTTTGTTCATTATTAAACCTACTCCTGCATTACCTCTATTTGATTTTGTATTTATAACCCTGTATTCATCTGACCAAAAGTCTTGTTCCTCCTGCCACCGAACTTCACTAATTCCCACTATATCTATAGATAATAAGTTTACATGTCAGATCGCAAGTCCGGGAGTAAACGAATTTATTGGTACCGATCTTACAGATTTTTATGTGTCCAGACGCATGACTGCAAGAAAGTTTTCCATTTCCATGGCTAAGGAACATTGTATTATCAGCCTGCAAGCTACAATATAGAACTACACAACGGAACGTGTATGTGACACTGTGCAGGATTTTTAATTCTATTAGATTCTAAAGAACAGGATTTAAAACGTGCTCCACCATACTATGCGCCAATATCGTCCATGTAGTATCAGCTAACTAATAACGTACAAAACAACTCCTGTGTAACGTTTAGCAACTTTCTGCTGTTTGTCTGAGGGGGTAATAAGAATACCCGAAAAGCGATTGGTGTACAAATAACCCTTCCTGATCCTCGAGATAGAGAAATGTTTATAAATTATGCTTTGTCGGCGTACAGTGTTAATTACCTAACTATACAGTAAGTGAAGATTCTTAGCACTGACTCCAACAAAGACAAAATAAGTATTACACGTAAGTGTAAAGCAGGGAAAATATATTTCTCTCAATCCAGGACATTGTTCTCCACAATACCGTCAGATACAGGCATCGCCGAATTGTGACTGGCGCCGACAAACAATGTTATCCCACAAGTCCTAAGAAAGAGAGTAAATGTAGCCATAAGGGAAGAATATAAACTGCAACCGGAAGAAGAGAAGGCTATTACAGACGTGCAGGCAAGAGGTACGTATTGCTTTAAACATTGTGTTGGGCGGAATCTGACTACGACTGGGGAATTGGAAATTTCTATTAGCAAAGAGTAGTTACACGGCCACCGGTATACGCTGCTATTGTGACGTAAGCTGGTAGGTTTGCTGAAGTGCCATATGCGCTGCTATCCACTCGAAATCGATGATGTATTATACGTAGAATGACATGATTTGAGGACACTGTGTCAGCAGTGTCAGCTTGTTGTTGAACACCGCTGCAGCTCCCTCTTTCTGCTGCAGTCTGGTCGTTTACAGCACATGAGTGCAGGACGACAGATGACAATTTAATATTATTCAATTATAGCAAGTTCTATCCATTGTATTGGAGCACACAATCCAATAACGTCTCTACTACACTTGTATGCCGTGACTCCATCTGTTCTGCTAGCATTGAGTTGGAAGCCCCTCCGTTGTTTGACTGCTGGCGTGTAGGTGGACGATTAATTACTACATTCTACTGTATTCAGTTGTAATTAGCTCTGCAGAATTACTTTGTTAAAAAAAGGGGAAGCGTTCTTCGCGACAGTGCTGTCGGTGGTGCGGTCTGTTCGTCATACTTGGTACTCTGTCACACAAATCACTCAATTTACCATTGAATTACGTTATAACCACCGCCATTTTTTCAGACAGTGCTATATACTATTAATTTATACACAGCGCACGTATTCTACCTTACGAAACTACACTATAAACCTACGTTAGTGGAACCAGCCATCTTCGGTGGTTCTGTAAGGTATTTGCAGGATACAGCGAAATGTTTGGTTGGATGCGACATGTCTCATACACAGCGACACCTGGGGTTATACTGTACGATAAGGTCATTAGGGTTGACTGTTTATCGTGGGTGACCTTCAACTGTGGAGTGAAACTCATATAATACAATATGTACGTCAAATCAGAAGCTCAGGAGAGGGCAGCGTTAATGGTAAACACTTTATAGGTTTTATAAAATGATAAGGCAAGTGACTGAATATGCAATTACCTGGCTAGAGACGACTGCAGAATTGATCGCAACTATGATCTCTGTGCAAGACTGCTAAGGTATGTATTTGATGGCTTTTCAGCTACTCTGTTACGGAACATAGTTAAATCACTGAGGCAGTTATTGGTAATTTCGCACTTCTGTTGTCTCTGTAATCACATTATCTCATCTCTGTTTTCCGTGTAATAAGATGTCGATATTTTTGTCTCTGCAAAAGGACACTGTCATGCTGCTACAATGCAATGTTGAGGCACTACACCTCGTAACATTTACAGCCATTTTGTTTGGGTTTGCGTATTGGAAATGCTAACATTGGCGATGTGGTTGAGTGCTTGATACTAAGCGAACATTCCAACTGAGGTAGCATCATGGGCTAGTAGAATCTCCATCATCATTTCTGGCCGTGATCCAGAAATTTTGCCGGCCGAAGTGGCCGTGCGGTTAAAGGCGCTGCAGTCTGGAACCGCAAGACCGCTACGGTCGCAGGTTCGAATCCTGCCTCGGGCATGGATGTTTGTGATGTCCTTAGGTTAGTTAGGCTTAACTAGTTCTAAGTTCTAGGGGACTAATGACCTCAGCTGTTGAGTCCCATAGTGCTCAGAGCCATTTGAACCATAAATATTTGTACAACGTGACGTCTTCCACATCTACATATATGTACATTACAGGAAACAGCATGACTTCGCTCAGTGTTGTGGCATTCTTTTAGCGTAGATACCACTGGAGGATGGTCATACAAAATCTTACGTTAGGCATGTTATGATACCAGTTTGTGCCAGCTAAGTGTACGAGATCGAATTATCGTGACGATTTTGTTCATATTGCGATACAGATTAGAGATGAATTTTAATGAGTTAAACAGGCAATTTAGTTCCAGAGGGTTTAGTTTCTGCTTGCAATGGCTGAGTTGCCTTGAAATAGGTATGTTAGTATCGGGTCTGACATCTCTTTTGGAAATGTCACATGTCCCACTGTTACCATCTTTGGTCGTGTGTTTACAAGCTGAACAAGTCTTGTGTTGTCCAAATAATACTATTTTTAATAAAAGACACCTTCTACTCTCCTCCTTTTCCTAATAAGACATTTATGTACACATGTGTGTGTGTGTGTGTGTGTGTGTGTGTGTGTGTGTGTGTATGTGTGTGTGTGTGAATGTGTGTGTGTGTGTGTGTCTGTGTGTGTGGATATACACTGATGAAAAAAAAAATCGCAACAGCAAAAAATAAGTAATGTACAGTAATGAAATTTTGAGAACACATTTCTTTCGGTAACATATTTAACGTTGCAAGATCACAGATTAATGTCAGCATGAGATAAACTTGTGTTACACCACATCTTGTAGACGCGGGAAAACAGTCCACCGCGAAAGATCAAAAAATTCAGCAACTACACGTGCCGTATGGCCATGGGCACCGCCAAACACCATTGCCCCTTTTTGTCACACTGTTCCATCCTAATATTTCCCCGTTCTTACGTACAATGCTCACTTGAAACATAAACGTCTCATTGATTGAGACTGCCTTATGCACACTTAGAGGCACTGCGCATGTGGTTGAGCACATGGCTCGATCGTTGCGCCATCTGTAAAAGCTAAAGGAATCAACTGTGAGTGCGCACTGGGCTGACTATTTTTTTTTCTCCGGTGAGACTATGTGTGTATGTGTGTTTTTATGTTCGGCATCTCCTCCTAAACCACTGGATCGAACTCCTCCTAAACCACTGGATCGATTTCAGCCTTACTTGATACATATCTCCACATATTGTGTGTAAAGAATCGCTGTGGGGTAACAATCATCAAACTTTCAAAGTGGTAGGGGTGAAAAAGCGGTGTAGCCCAGGACTTGCGAATACCCGTACTTTATTCACCCAGTATTTGAGAATGAGAGCATTTTGCGATTTGCAACAAACATTACATGTGATTTTAAATCCTTGATAGTTTTTCCCGCTGACAGCCTCAACAAAATGATGAAAGGAAAACAGTTTATTGATTACTACGTGCTAACTACTCATGCATGAGTAGTGCAATTAAAATTACATGGCAGTTGACGTCTGTCGTTAGCCGCTACAGTGCTGCCAGATCAACTGCCGGCTACCGCCCTCTTACAGGCGACACACAAAACTGGTGGGCCACTTCACAAGTGTCGTTAGTGTGTAACGCGGACCCATGTTGAAAGCGGCCGCCACGAAGCAGGTCGGAAATGCTTGATTCTCTGTCGACAGCAGATTTTTAGTGACCAGTTACTGAAATACTGCAGACGGCGTGTTTTGTAGCCGGAATTTAAACTCATTCTTAAGATATGGTTCAAATGGCTCTCAGCACTAAGGGACTCAACATCTGAGGTCTTCAGTCCCGTAGGCTTAGAACTACTTAAACCTAACTAACCTAAGGACATGACACACATCCGTGCCCGAGGCTGGATTCGAACCTGCGACCATAGCAGCAGCGCAGTTCCAGACTGAAGTGCCTAGAACGACTCGGCGACAACGGCCGGCTATCTTAACATAACCATAACTTCATGAAGAGCAATGTATCTGAGAAAACGGCGGTCAGCAATCTGCGGCAGAACTGAAATCACGATCGCTTTGTTGACGGCTGCTAAAGCTAACCTCTACGAGCAAAAACAAAACAAAAAATTTCAGTTTCAGCGCTAAGAGTAGATGGAATTTGCCGCTGTCGTTGTTTACCTGAAACTATGCTCACGCAGGACACTCAAGCTGCCGCATTTCTAACCGGTGAGCAGTCCGGCTTGGTACTTAAATGCAGGTTACAAGCGACGCGAACAGTTTCCAGTCTAAGAAAGGATGACAGAAAGAAGAACAAGAGCAAACAAGAAGTGAAGACCATAATGATAAAGACACGTCAAAGTATTAAAAAACGTTGTTTGAACCAATGAATTAAATATAAATAATAATCAACGTTTTTGATGAGATTCACATATACCAATGAAGTCTTTGCCTCTGGCGAGATTCGAATCTACATGTCACGTTCGTATGTTAATCGCTGCGCTACGTCACTACACTTTATTAAGATGTTATAAATATGTCTCTGGTGTCCCAGTCCCAACGACGAATTAGCAAGATTCAGAAATACAGCTTCACGCAATTCCGTGCGTAGCTTGTCTAATGCAAGCTGGTAAATGCATACATGACGCTGAATCGCATCTTGGGTTCAGTAGTGTCTATGAAACGTGCACATTTCGTTAGCATCGTCGTGTGTACAGGGACACAACCACTGAACTATACGAAAAAAAGGCTAATTAATTACAAACTAGGGCGCGCACGTATTTTATTCAACATGTAAACGTCACTACACATATTCGGATTATGGCATGTTCGATATGCCTGCCATCATTGGCGATGGTGGGCGGTAGACGATTAGCAAAACTCTGCATAACTCGCTGAAGTGTCGGAACTTCGATGCTGTCGATGACCTCATGAATGGCTATTTTCATCTCAGCAGTAGTTCTGGCGTTATTGCTGTACACCTTATCTTAAATATCGCTCCACGAAAAGGAGACGCATGTGATCAGATCCGGAGGATATGGTAGCTAATCGAGGCCGATGCCAGCGGCCTCTGGTACCCCAGACCCAGAATGCGGTCCCCATAGTGCTCCTACGGGACATCACTTTCCTGCTTCGATAGGGTCGAGCTTCGTCTTGCATGAACCACATCTTGTCAAGGGTCACATTGAATAATGGGGCTGAAATCGTGTTCCAAAACATTCACGTACCGTTCGATAGTCACCGTGCCATCAAGGAATATCGCACCACGCAGTCACCCGTTGAGGGTGAAGAGACTTACCGATAGCGAAATTCTCCAACTTCGCTAATTGACGGACCCATCCAAATGAGAGTGGGCTTCGTCGCCAAACAAAATCATACTAATCCCCATTGTGCCGCGCGGCCAACCGTGCAGACGTTATGACGATATCATTTCGTATGAGCTCCATCAAACCAGTCTCAGGACTAAAGAACATAACAACACTTCAGTAACTGTCACCCTGTATGTGTGTGTAGCTTTTTGTGTGTGTGGTTATTATGTGTGATGAATCATGAAATAAAAGTGCCAGTCGCCGGATTCAGGATCCAAATTTGTCAACAAAGAAAGCCACAGAAGAAACTGTAAGTAAGCTAGTTACCCATCGGCAAACGGTTCGGGAGTGACGTCGAGCACTCTGATTGGAGGAAACCAGCTACAGCGCGTGTAGCGTCAACTGTAAAATAATTTTAATTGGACTAAACTAACAGTATTCACAATACGTTTTGCAGACTGGTCACTAAATATAACTTCATAACTGGGTCGGAGAAAGATGCTGACTGAGAGGGACTGGAGACGCGTTTCACGACTTGAGAATCAAAATCTCTTGCAAACGCGCCAGTAGCAGCTGCAGGCTGTGAATGAACGTCCACCCCAACCTGTTATCGAGAGCAAGTTGCGACGTGAAGTGCATTCGGTGAAAATTTGTAGTCGTTCATCTCGTAAGAGACCATTGCTCACGCAGGCACGTAGTGGTAACAGAAATGTTCACTGGCCTGCATGAATATGAGACCAGTTTCATACACATTTCCCCAACTTTTTACACCTCGATTGGCCTGCAATATCACCTGACTTCAACCCCACAGAAAATCTGTAGAACTAGTTGTAACAGTGGGTGAACCACCGACATCAGTATTCCCGCAGTTTGGTGGAACTGCACGATGAAATCTTCATGCAAGTGGCTTAACCCGATTTGAAGTGTCTGCGCAACCTTGTGGACTTACTTTCTAACCGAACCCAGTCGTCTATCAAGATCAGGGGTGGAATTACACGGCACTAAATGATGCTTGTAATGATTTCTCTAGGGGTGACTTGAGTTTCTTTCCCGCTGAACTTACATACACACTTATCTATATTTTTATAATGTGTTGGGTATGTAGCTGACTGTGAACTAATGGCGTGGGACCAGCAATAGTTCACAGAGGGGCTGGAGCCCTGACGGAAAGTACACATGATGGCACATCCTGCAGCACCTAAAGAAGACTGCTGGGCCGGTAGTCGAAATGTTGCACGTCAAGCGGAAATGCTAACTCGACTAAAGAACTGGAAGTACATTCAACATAAATTTTCGTAAATTCCACCTCCGAATGCACTATCGAATTTTCTTGGTATCCTGTGTAGCTGGTCTGAGGTCGTCTTAGATTTCTTTTCTGGAGCTGGAGCACTGTCGTAAATTTTCTTTTTTCTTTTTTAAGTCAGTGTGTGTCCACTTGGTATTGGTTTTTTTATTGATTACAGTGCTGCAGCTGTTCGAAAGTAACTCATATACCTACAGAAGAATAAGCAAAAGTGAGTGATTAGGCTAAAAACTGATTTTCATAAATTTCAACTTCGTCTTCGGTGCACTTTCAAATTCTACTGACAGAACCGCGTATAGTTCTTCCGCGGTCGCCTTGGCGTTCTTGTATGAGAGCAGCAATGTTTATACTCTCAAGAGTCAATTCATCTCCTGTCTTAACTTTTCCTTTGTAAAAAGTTCGACTTCCAGCCGTCCTGACAGGTAAATATCTAAAGCAGGTCTGGCCGAACAGGTCTCCGCGAACGCGAGCGTTCTGGCCCTTTCCTACCTACCATTCCGAGCGAGGAGGAAGAGGAGAAGGATATTGCTGCAATCGGACGCCCCTAGTGCAAGGCAGACGCCAAGCAGTTTGCTGACAATTCTATTGGGTTAAATTAGTTTTACGTTCTGCATTAGGTATACTATGGTATCTACACAAGTGTTAAAACAGAAAAATGTGGAGGAGCCGAATCACCCAACAGCGAACGAAAACTGCTTGCTGTACATTTCGTATCGTTTAAAGGCCTTGCAAAGCAAAGTGCTTAATACGCCATCTCACTATTATGAGATGGAGGAACAATTATTGGAACTTTATTACGATTCCAAACACACAGGCAATATGATACATTTGTCTTCTGAGAAACGACAGTGATTGCTGGATGGACTGAAGTCGGCCATTAGAGAAGAAACTCAGTTGAGGGTAAGTAGAACGGTGACAAGATCTTTTGTGGTCCACACCACCAATTACTTGACTTCGCTAACCGTCTTATGGCGCGGGCAGAGTTGTTTTGTAACAGGCGTAGCAGACGTGACTGATGCTGTAAAGCAAAAGTTAATCCTACAGAAAATTTGCTTCAGGTTAATAACATGGAACATTTGCCATAACTCAAACGCAGTCATTTGTGGACCAGGCATGAGTAACCACGTTTTAGCAATTAAAAATGTCATAATGAGTTCTGAAAACACATATCCCATTTGAATTAGGATTTCCCTTCTTTTGTCACACGATTCTTGCTTTTCGCTGTTAATGTGCGGCATTACTACCAACTTTACTCATTAGAGTAACCTCCAGCTCAACGACCTGTTTTTCCACCCCAAGAATTTACAAGAACTTCATAAAATGTTACCACAAGAGCAATATCCTCAACTGCACAGACAAGCCGCTATGTTTATTTGACTCTTTGGTCCTGTAACATTCGTTCAGGTTTAATACATTTAAATCAGCTTAACTTCATTTGTTTGTGTCCCGAACTATAGTTTCAGATTCATTACATATTCTAAAATCGAAATGTGCATAATTTCATAAACATCACAATTGAATGTTCAATGATTGTTGAAAAGCGTTTTATAGCTTTCTTCACCGTATTAGCTCCATCTAATATATTTATTTAATCAAGTAATAAAGTTTCGCAGAAAAATAAATGTTGAGAATAAATACACGTGATAAAAACTTGCTTGTAAAATTACGCTGCAATAATCACCTCTCAGAAGCAGTCGTGCTGTATTTCAAAAATTTGTTCCTAAGTTCCTTGTGTGTGCAGCATATAGCCACGTCACTTACACGATTGTTGGAAATATCATAGTGGTGGAGGAAGCCAGAGTGCTCGGCAGACTTGGCTCCATTCGCAGAGCCCGAGCTCCCTCTGGAATCGCAAATTTTGGCCAGATCTAATCAGAAGGGAAAGGCCCAGGGACCTTGATGAACGAGAAACGTGATCACTTCCATCTTCTGTGAAATGTCAGGAGTTGATGACGTGGCGCCTCACGACTACTACATGAGGAGGCCCCATCATGCTGGACAAACATCTCTGTAGCCAATGGAGTCTCAGTCAGTAACGTTGGAAGTTCGTTTTCAAGAAAATATCGCGAACGGTGCCCTGTAACACGATACAGTAACGCTATAGGCTCATTCAAATAACAGTCTACCGCAATACTTCATACTGTCGTAGGAAAGCAATCTTGAAAATAAGTCTACAGACAGGTATCTGGGTTTTCGTGTGACCATCGATGTGTGATGTACATTATGCGATAAAAAATATCCGCACATCCCCAAAAACATACGTTTCTCATATTAGGTGCATCGTGCTGCCACCTACTTCCAGATACTCCATAAAAATGGTTCAAATGGCTCTGAGCACTATGCGACTCAACTTCTGAGGTCATTAGTCCCCTAGAACTTAGAACTAGTTAAACCTAACTAACCTAAGGACATCACACACATCCATGTCCGAGGCAGGATTCGAACCTGCGATCGTAGCGGTCTCGCCGTTCCAGACTGCAGCGCCTAAAACCGCACGGCCACTTCGGCCCGTCAGGTACTCCATATCAGCGACCTCAGCGGACATCATGAGAGAGCAGAATGGGGCACTCCGCGGAACTCACGGACTTCGAACGTGGTCAGGTGATAGGGTATCACTTGTGTTAACGACTGTACTCGCGATTTCCTCATGTGATAGTGAAGTGGAAACGTGAAAGGACCGCCGACATTTGAAGAGGGTCGTAATGTGTATTAGGCAGACATCTATCCAGACAATCACACAGGAATTCCAAACTGCATCAGGATCCACTGAAAATACTATAACAGATTGGCAGGAGGTAAGAAAACTTGGATTCCATGCTCGAGCGGCTGCTCATCAGCCACACATCACGCCGGTAAATGTCAAACGAGGCCTCGCTTGGTGTAAGGAGCGTAATCATTGGACGATTGAACAGTGGAAAAACATTGTGTGGAGTGACGAATCACGGTACACAATGTGGCGATCTTATGGCAGGGTGTGGGTATGGCGAATGCCCGGTGAACGTCATCTGCCAGCGTGTGTAGTCCCAACAGTAAAATTCGGAGGCGGTGGTGTTACGGTGGGGTCGTCTTTTTCATAGAGCGGGCTTGCACCCCTTGCTGTTTTGCGTGGCACTATCACAGCACGGGCCTACAATGATGTTTTAGGCACCTTCTTGCTTCCCACTGCTGAAGAGCAATTCGGGGATGGCGATTGCATCTTTCAACGTGATCGAGCACCTATTCATAATTCACGGCGTGTGGCGAAGTGGTTACACTACAATAACAGCCCCTGTAATGGACTGGCCTGCACAGAGTCCTGACCCGAATCCTATAGAACAGCTTTGTGATGTTTGGAACACCAACCTCATGCCAGGCCTCACCGACTGACATCGATACGTCTCCTCGGTGCAGCACTCCGTGAGGAATCGGTTGCCTTTTCCCAACAGACCTTCCAGCACCAGATTGAACGTATTCCCGCGAGCGTGAAAGCTTTCATCAAGGCTAAGGGTGGCCAACACCATTTTGAACGCCACCATTACCGATGGCGGGCGCCACGAACTTGTAAGTCATTTTCAGCCAGGTGTCCGGATACTTTTGATCACATAGTGTATGTGATATGGATACTACCACGAGTGTATTCGAATTCGTCACTAAAAAGGATTGACGGGATTACTCGGTGATTTGCAGTTAATCAGTGACGTAATTCCAATCGTCTACCCTACTTTTCTTCTTTGTACAAGATAATGGTATCACCATGCAAACGTCGAACCACTAATGTGTGATATATTTCCTCTAGATCCCATCAAGAATGTAAACTAATTCATTACAAAAAAAATAAAAATTAAAAAAAATTACGGGATTACTCGGTGATTTGCAGTTAATCAGTGATATAATTCTTACCGTCTATCCTACTTCTCTAATTCGTAAAAGGTTAGTATATTTCCATGCATACGTAATGTCCGTCTTATTCTTCTATGCGAAACGTCGACACGTGGAGAAATTCTCTGCGTGCTTGTTGAAGAACTACGTTCTATCACATCAAGTATGTCTTTTATTTTATCAACATTTCGTTCGTTAGCAAGTTCAATGAAATATGACTGCTGAGCACTGCACAACTCTCCTGAAGCTTAGTGAAATGTCCTGTAAACTGTAGTGAATTTGGCACTCTGCGTCTAGGAAATCGTTTACCTTACTATCTGTAAGCAGCATCAGCGTTTCCGTTAAAATAACCGTCACAACTAGCGTATATTCAGTATATGTAAGTAAGTGCCCCATGCCTACACCACACAGAAGTGTTCCTTAGCAAATCTCAGTCACAGTCACACGTGAAAAATTCGATTATGTAAAGTCCAGACCAATTTCACAGTTTGAACTTCAAAACACGAATGACACTGACAGATAGACATACAAAAAGTGGAGTATCAACGTGGGAAACGGAAACCTGTATCTGCAACCAGTTGTATGTCTGTAGTGTGAACCAGTAAAAATTGCAGACATCTTGTATGGAATGTTTTATTCGAATTACCCTAGACTACCAGTTCCTAAAATTATTTGCAATTTCTCCTCAGAATCCCTACATTTGAAATGGAACAGATTACTTCAGGTTGTCGCTGCTGATGCAAAGGGCCAGAACGCGGCATAAGGGCCAGAACGCGGTATTCGATAATAGTGTGTGTGTGTGTGTGTGTGTAAGGATGTTTTTGGGTATTGCTTTTATCTCGCACTTATGCACACTGTTGGTGTCATACATTTTTCTTTAATGTGTGTGGTGTATTCTGTACAGATTTCCGTATGCCGCAGCCGATATGACAAGAATTCTATAGTGACTATAACTCCTCAAGAACAATGGGAAGAAGGGAATATGGGACTTTGGAGTATACGTCGAACATAGTTCCATAATACATTTCATGATATCTGTGAGATCGTCCGCAACAAAATTATATAACGGATGCAGAAATAGCAACATATTACTTCAATAAAAATGTAAAAACTCAGACAAATTTCATATCTAACACGGGAACCTCCCCATCGCACCCCCCTCAGATTTAGTTATAAGTTGGCACAGTGGATAGGCCTTGAAAAACTGAACACAGGTCAATCGAGAAAACAGGAAGAAGTTGTGTGGAACTATGAAAAAAATTAGTAAAATATACAAACTGAGAAGTCCATGCGAAGATAGGCAATATCAAGGACAGTGGGAGACAAGGAGCGCCGTGGTCCCGTGGTTAGCGAGAGCAGCTACGGAACGAGAGGTCCTAGGTTCAAGTGTTCCCTCGAGTGAAACGTTTATTTTTTTTATTTTCAGTTTACGTGACAAACTCTTATGTTTTCATCACTTTTTTGGGAGTGATTATCACATCCACAAGAAAACCTAAATCAGGCAAGGTAGAAGAATCTTTTTACCCATTCGCTAAGTGTACAAGTTAGGTGGGCCGACAACATATTCCTGTCATGTGACGCACATGCCGTCACCAGTGTCGTATAGAATACATCGGACGTGTTTTCCTGTGGAGAAATCGGTTGACCTATGACCTTGAGATCAAATGTTTTCCGTTCCAATTGGAGAGGCACGTCCATTCGTCTACTAATCGCACGGTTTTGCGGTGCGGTCGCAAAACACAGACACTAAACTTATTACAGTGAACAGAGACGTCAATGAACGGACGGACAGATCATAACTTTACGAAAATAAAGAAAGTAAAATTTCAGTCAAGGGAAGACTTGAACCAAGGATCTCTTATTCCAGAGCTACTCACGCTAACCACGGGACCACGGCGCTCTTGAGCTCACATTCTCCTTGATGTTGCCTATGTTGCGCATGGATTACCCAGTTTGTATATTTTACTAATTTTTTTCATAGTTCCACACAACTTCTTCCTGTTTTCTCGATTGACTTGTGTTCAGTTTTTCAAGGCCTATCCACTGTGCCAACTTATAACTCAGTCTGAGGGGGGGGGGGGGGGATGGGGAGGTTCCCTTGTAAGTAGTTTGTTCTATCCCCTGTTCTGTGATCTGTTTCCCACTGAATTTAATTTAGTGTCTCTTTATTTGTATAAAAAAACTATGAATTATGTTGAGGCGTGAAAACATTTTGCTTTACGTAATGACACGCTGGGTGACAGCGCGCATCGAGAGATACCATGCCACACAGTATTTTCAACAGACCTTTGAGTCTCTGGAAAGTGGAGAAGACCTTATCTCTGTTAATTGCTCGTGTAACGAAGGAGGTAGGTGTAATATTTTGGGACTAATACGGTCTGACATTTTGTGCAGATACTGAGTGCAATTGCCAAAATCTGTTATTGTGGTTAGTAATCTTGATAAATTAGTAATTTACAGAACTACGTTTCACCGTGGATGAGTTTTGAGCTGTGTTTGTGACTTATAAATGGTGGGAATTGTTGCGCCCGATTTTCAGAATATATGATATTAAGTCTCAGATATGAGTCCAGCGTTTTTCTAGCAGCTGTCTGAATCTCCGTTTTCATGTTTTGAGATATATTTTTGCGCAAGTTGTGGAGATGTGTGAAGAATAACGTGTTAAACAGGGCGTATAGCAGTGTCGTTGCCTTTTGGGAAATTCATTTGGTAATGTAATTGCATTTCATAAATACAACATATTCATAACTCGTTAATCCTCAACGCAGGGCGTCGCGGTGGCACAAATGCGGACTCCCTGCTACTTATAATCACGACGGATAACGGAAGGATAACGCTTTTTTAAAATGTACTATGATTAGCGCAATTCGGCTCTGATGCCGCACAACTTCACTAAACATTTGAAATTACATTCAGCTTGAGGAGGAATTCAAATTAGGTTTGAACTGAGTGAACGCGGTTTCTCTGGTAATTTACTGAACTGAAGTGATAAAATTCCTAGGACAAAGCTTTCATTCAGTCACAAAATCTCACAGAATTTAAAGCGTTTTCAGAGCTCTATTTTTAGTTACCTAAACAGAAAAATCTGCACCAAATATTATAAATTGTCATTGTAGAAGTACAATAAGTAGCCCTGTGCTGTAAGGCACTTCAGTTTTTAATCGATTAATTGCTGGGGGTGTGACTGTAACCGCAAAATGCAGAGAAGCTGGTGTTGGCTGAATCACTTATAAATATTTCGTAATTATTCCAGCCTCCTTAGCCCCTAATTATCCTTATTTAATTTCGCAATTAATATCGAGGGCCTGCCTTAGCGCCCCATCAGCGATCGTAAGCCTTTAATGGGGCGGAGGACTGCGGCAGGGCTCCACTTCCTCTCGGGCGCCGAGCCTCACCTAGCGCCATTGTACTGTGACAGCGGCGCTGATATAAAACTCCTAATGGAGGGCGCCTCGCCAAATTGCTTCTTCAGCACCCACTTAAAACACGACACCCACCCCCACCCTCTTCCGGGCGCCATCGACCTGCCGGCGAAGCCTGCGCCAGGGGGCGCCATCGGCGCGAGTGAGTGGCGAACAAGGCCATCAACGTAGCAAGAAGGAGGGACCACAGGAAGCCGTGATAGCGTGACAGAATTCCTGGATGAACCTCGCATGTCTCACCAATAGAGCGAATCGAAAAATAAAGTATTCAATTCGTGTTAGTTTCCACTGATTCTACACCTTCAAATGAATTATCATCTAACAAACAAAGTCTCAAAAAAGTGACTGGTTGCAGTTTTCCGTATTTATACTGAATACGCAGATTAGTTACATAAAGAGTTTACACGGGCGAATGTATGTAACTTTCTATACTTGTCATTTTTCTAGCGTCTGGAGGTGGAGACGTTCACTGTTTCTTGTCCCACTTTTAATATTTCTAAAAACGGTTCTATACTGTTCTGAAATTCATCTGTGAAATAATTATAGTCGGTGGTAAAATATAATAAATAAAATTCACGCAATCCAGAAGACTACAGTAGGATGAAAATGAGAAACTACAGCACCATCAGCTAAATACCGCACGCACCCAAGGTGATGAGAAGAATTATATACAGAACACGAAAAGAAAACATGTCTACATTAGTGACAACTCACAGAAAATGGGTTTGGGCTGTAGGGACACAGAGATATATAAGGAACAAGAGTGGGAAATAAGAATTGAGTACGAAGAACGACGATCTCGAGTTCAAAAGCGTGTACAACAGGGATGCAGTATTTCGGCCATATAGTTCACATCTTCGGGTCGAAGAAGAAATGACGAGAGTGGAAGGACGGTCCAGGACTACAATTAAAATCCATCACGAAAGGATATCCGTGAGCGTATTCGCTGATGGCATTGCTATGCTTATCGGAAGTGAAGAAGAATTCCGTTACCTGCAAAGTGGGAGAGGCTAACAAGCTCAAATTATCAACTCAGAGTAAACCAATGAAAGATGTAAGTAATGAGGAATAGAAGAAATGAAATTGGCGGTAAATACAGGATAAAAATTATACTACCTCTGAAGCATAAAAACACATGAGAGACGAAGCAAGGAGGATACCAAAACCAGAGTACCGCAGGAAAAGAGGGCATTTCGAGGGAATGGAAGTCTACTAGTATCTAACATCGGCTTTAACTTGAACTAATATCTGTTAATGTATCTTCGAAGCATAGAATTGTATGGAAACGAGATTAGCACAGGGAAAGAGGGCATTCCAGGTAGTATTACGAAACATTAGTCTAAAATTGAGAAAGTAATATACGTAATTTTAAGTTATGAGCACAGCATTGGATGCAAATGAATCATAGGTTGTGGGAAAATCGAAGAAGAAGAACATCGAAGTGCTTTAGCTCTGGTGCTGTTGAATAACACTGAAAATTATATAGACTGATAAGGAAGAAGGAAGTTTTCTGTAGAAGCGTCAAGGAGCAGAAAATAGGGAAAACATTGTGGGTAGAAGAGACATGAGGTACTGTATCAGGAAATAACTGCCGTAATGCTTGAGGGAGCCGTAGAGGATATACCGAGCGAGGTGGCGCAGTGGTTACACACTGGACTCGCATTCGGAAGGACGAGGGTTCAATCTCGCGTCCGGCCATCCTGATTTAGGTTTTCCGTGATTTCCCTAAATCACTCCAGGCAAATGCCGGGATGGTTCCTCCGAAAGGGCACGGCCGACTTCATTCCCATCCTTCCCTAATCCGATGAGACCGATGACCACGCTGTCTGGTCTCCTTCCCCAAACCAACCAAACAACTATTATAACAATGATACTAATCAGATTTTTCTTTCCTTCCTTCTGGGGCACATAAACATTACTCGGCAGCAGCAACATTTGCTCAAGAGAGTACTTAATCGGCATCAAAACAAACAGGAACGTAAACAAAAATGCAAACGCTATACCGCTTAGCGGACTGTGTTGTGTCGCAGGTCCCGGAGCGTTGATGTATTTCACTAGCTGTGTATGTCGGTTCTTTTTCACATTACAACGAACTGCTGACATAGAAAGCTAATATCCGTGAAACGAATTAAAATATATTTAACCCTGAAGTTGGGTAGAAGGGTACGAAGGTTACTGTACTACGAAGCTTTAGAAGCTGTGAGGTAGTGTTTTTCAACGACGTTTTCTATAGGGCGACGCACAGCTGTACTGAACTGGTGCTGGTAATACGAAAACAATACAGGCAAAACGAGGTACAATGAATTATCAGCTCATGCGTCAACACTCCTATTTCCAGTATTTGGGAAAATATTTTGCTGCCCAGGCAAACTGTTCATGATGCTAGTCAGCAGAGATATGGGAGCCCATTGTTGCAATACTCTACTCAGTCGTCGCGAAGTCGTGACCCAGCTCAAGGCGATTTCCAAAGGATGGTTGAAGGCAGAAACCCCGGTAATTGCACAATATATCAAAAATCTCAACGGATGACATCAGTTTTGGAAGCACACGTGCAGTGTGACTCACGACGACAAGAAGTTTGAAGAGAATATCAACTGCCATCACCCGACTTGGGACACAACAAGACATCTGAAGAAGATCCCAGTGGACGGACCGAAACATCAGGTTCTGTAGATTGAGTTTGACTATGAACATGGTAGCGCCTAATTACAAAGAATATTTTGCCTTCTTTATCAGCTGGCGTGGTGAGACATAATTCAGGACGAACTCTGCCACAAACAACTACAGTTGTAAGGCCTGGTTTTCCGTAAACCCGCTCGTTCCGGCATTTAAGGATGTTGTCCAAGTGGCGCTTCATGTTGGGTTTACATTGTCATGGAGCGCTTTTAATGGTCTACTCCTCTTTGGAGTTATAGCAACCCCGAGGTGTTTGAAACTATAATATTTATTTTTGGTTGCACGCTTTCTCAGCGCATTTCTGCTATGAAATCTTCTCGGGGTTATCAGATGAGTGTCGTCGTCGTCGTCGTCTTATAATAACATTTCAATGGATTACATATCAGTCTAAACCTGAAGATGATGGATACGGAATCTATTGAAACGTTGCGACAAGAGGACAACGCCACTCGCCTGGTAACCCCAGAATAATATTTATTAGCTTTCGCGGATTTGCTGAAGATTATTGACCATGTCTAGACCAAAATATAGCAGCACGGCTCTACAGTAGAGAAATCAGTGAGTTCTTGCAGTAAAGGAATCGAGGAATTCCTAAATGCCATTTTATTGTTGTTGTTCTTGTTGTTGATGTTGCGGTATTCAGACCGGTTACTTATTTGATGCAGGTCCCCTTTTAGCCAACTTTGTGCAAGACAGTTCCATACTAGAAGAGCTACTGCAGCGTACATCCATTTCTTTCCGGTTTTCTGTATGCAGTCCTTGGTCTTCCTCTACAATTTTTACTGTTACTCCCTCCTTTACCAAACTGACGATAATTCATCGCCTCAGTATTTGTACAATCAACCGATTCCTTCTTCTGATCAAGGTCAAAAGTCACTTTCCAAGTCCATTGATTATTAAGTCTTTACTTGTGCTCCCTTATCTTTAATGTCCTTTCCCAAGTTCTCCTTGATTTCTCTTAATGCTTGCTCAACGTACAGGAAAAAGGATACAATCCGGTCTCACATCCTTCTCCGCCACTGATTCCCTTTCATGTCATTCGACTGTTATAACTGCAGTCTGGTCCCTGCACAAGTTGTAAGTATCCTTTCTTTCTCTCTACTTTATCACTGCTGTCTTCAGAAATTCAAAGAGCGTATTCTTGTCAACATTGTCAAAAGCTTTCTCTAAATCTACAAACGATTTTTATTACGAGGAAGATAAGTCTATTCCAAGCTATTGGGTATCTCACTTCGGGCACGCAACGCACGTTTTTAAAAAGTGATAAATCATGTACAATGGAGGCACTGATGCAAGTAATTGAAATGTCATATACAACCTTCAAAGGTAACTGTAATTTCGTCGAGAGTTCGACGAAACAGAATCTGTTCCAGATATTCTGTTGTTTACTGCTTCGTTAATTGCTTCTCTTCGAGGATTTAAAACCAACTTAAAAAATTAAAAGGTAAATATGAAAGAGAGAGAGAGAGCGAGAGAGAATGGTAACAACATTTCATTTTGTTACGAAGATGCTGCGACATTACTTCTTCCAAACGCTGTCTCCTCCATAGCCGAATGGGAAAGAAAACTCTATATTCAGGTATTCAGTCAACTGCTTCATCTTATACACTGTTGTATTAAAAATGTCCCAGTTGTATCCTAAACTAATCCGTTTCCTTACACGACTGGCAGTCTTGCTTGTATTGAACACTTTCCTTTTTATTGCTATTGATTTGGCGTTCGCTGGAAATCATACATTCTCGCCGCTGCCACAGTTGTACTTTCCACTAAAGTCGAAGAGAATAATGCAGATGAATGTTATCAGTAGCATTAAAGATGAACACAAACAGTCCCGGAAAATGTAAAAATAAAAAATAAAATCTTTTATCTTGTGGTAAGCATTTTCAGTCAGTTTTTGACCATTTTCGGACCTTCATATCATGATGGTTGGCGATGGCGGTGAGTGGAGCAGGCGTATAGTTGCCTACTCGTACCATCATGGTATGCAGGTCTCAAGATGTTCGGAAACTGACCGAAACAGGTTACCAGAAAAAAAAAAAAAAATGCGGTCGAGACTGTTTTTGTTAATTTTTGATGTACTCTTTGCCAGACCGCTGTTCTCCACGAGAAATGTTTTCAAAAATTACTGTCTGAACGAGTGTCTGTTAGTGTCTATACTTAAGCGAAGAAAGATACCATTGCGTACAATCGTCTTAGTTATAGTTTTACCGTATAACACAATTCTAAATGCTTCGTAAAAGGTGTTATAAGAAAAATGCGGGCTATCTCTCCCTGCTTCGTGAGTAACTGGACCTGTTTCAGTGAGTTACAGTAAATTCAGCACGCCGGGCACCAAAATCTTAGTTACCATATCTGCTTCTCCACTTTAATAAATGTTCATAATATGTAAATAAAAAGGTCACATGGAAACGAGGAAGTACAAAGAAGATTTGAAGAACAAAACACTATGTGAAAAATGAGGACTCAGCGATTTCGAGTGGCGTAAATGGATCGGTTATGAATCCATTTATTGCCGTAGCAGATTTTCTTCATGTGACCCAGTTTCATGAAATAGTATCACATATCCAAAGAGGAATGCCCTACAGTCATTCACAGTACTAATCTTCGCAGTTCAGATACCAAATTCCACCATCGCGTGATCTGTGGGACTACAGCGTGTAAGTGACTATGAAACGGCCAGTGGGACTTACGTCGAGTACTTTATATGTACATCGCGTAAGCTGCTACCAAAATTCCCAATTTTTAGTCTAAGAAGTCTATGAGTTATCGCAGAGTGTAGTAAACACGTTCATCAAGACTGCACTTGAATGTAAGAAAATGTTGTAAGCTGGAAGCACAGAACTTGCTTTTCATACCAGAGGCAGGCAATTAATTCAGTGAACTGACGTCCACTGATAATACTTCAGTGAACTCCTAAGTCTCTTTAGCACCAAAGTAGTGTCTGAAACTAATATGCATTTACAGACAACCGGACCGAAGGTGAACTGCCCATTAATGCAACAGCACTTGCATCTTAAACAAATGTCGAAGAATACAAATAAATCATGCTGTTCATTCCCTGTATTTGACGCAAGTGTGGTGCTTTAAAATGTCTGAATGAGATTTTACACACCAAACGCTACGATTCAAGTTATGTTTAAAACATCTGACAACGCGAGGCATAAAACTTGAAACCTGTTGAAGTTATTCCACGATGGACATGGTACATTACCAACATACTTTATAAACATAAATAGAAAACAAATTCCACAGAGAGAAAGAAGATGGCAATGACCACATATGTCCTATGCATACGAGTGTGTACAAGAAAAGCTAACGGTTTAAAAAAGAGTAACACGAATTTAATCAAGATAGAGACAGAAGAGTACCAGTACAGTAATAATATTTCGGGTTATTTTAGAAAGTCTGATTGAGATAAAGTGGGGAAAGTTTGCACGATTCAGTGATCTACAGTAAGCTTTCGACACAGTGGACTAGATGCTCCACTCTTCAGAATTGAACAAAACTGGAAATTTTCCAGCATATGCAAAAAAGGTTCGTGAACTAAAAAACAATAAGGCCCCAGGGAAAGACGGCATAGTAGCGACTACGTGGAAAAATAAGAGGTAAAGCCTTCAAGGAGAAAATTGATAAAGTTTTTACTGATATTTATAAGGAGGAAGCAATCTCTACAGAAAATAAGTGTATTCTAATCGACCTTCTTCACAAGAAAGGTTATAAAACTAATAGAAATAGTTACATAGGGTTTTCATTGATACCAATTCCTTGCAAAACTATTTTGAAACCATATGTAAAAGACTTGAAGCAAAAATAGACCCTTTAATTGGCGAAAATTCAGCAGATTTTAAGAGAGATAGATTCTATATGGAACAAATTATCAAGCTCAAAACGATCTTACAAATCCGTATGCGTCACCTTTGAAGACTTCGAAAACCGATACAATTCAGTAGCTGTCGATTAAACAAACAAACAGTAACTGTAGCAGTTCAAAAGTTAAATTCCAAGGCGGAATGTCTCGACCTTTTCAAATAAGAACAGGGTTCCGACAGTGAGACATACTATCCCCCTTACTGCTCAACTTTGGTGTACCAAAAATAATTCGAAAATGAAAAAAAGCAGTAAAATAAATAACCACTGACAGACTACGTGAAACTAAAAGTCTTCATTATGTTTGGCTTAAGTAGGCCATCTAGTGGCCTTCCAAAAACTGGAGAAGAAGCAGTTAACTCCTTCTAAAAAGTACTCGAAATAGCAGCTAACAATGGGCTGAAAATGTCTTACGATAAAACCTATTACATGGAGGGTCTCCTCGATACCTAGACCACAGCCCACTTTTATACAGTGTTTAAATAACGAGGAAATACCATCCAATCGATAGGATTAAACCGTGAAGCAAATAAAGAGAAAATCAATAAATTACAAAAAGCTTATACAGTTACATGCAATAGGTACCATAAAAGTCAGTATGTCGTAATGCGTACTAATATTACATCACATAACTCGAACCTAAAGCGTTATATGCATCAAAGACTAATCACTATAGATGGATTATTAACTAAAGACATAAAACCCCGCCCGGTTAGCCGCGTAATCCAACTCGCTGCTTCCCGAGCGGGAAGGCATGCCGGTCCCCGGCACGAATCCGCCCGGCGGATTAGTGTCGAGGACCGGTGTGCCGGCCAGCCTGTGGATGGTTTTTAAGGCGGTTTACCACCTATCTCGGCGAATGCGGGTGGTTCCCCTTATTCCGCCTCACTTACACTGTGTCGGAAATTGCTGCGCAAACACAGTTTCCACGTACGTGTGCGTCATAATTATTCTACCACGCAAACATTTGGGGTTACACTCGTCTCTCGTCTGATATGAGACGTTCCCGGGGGCGGTGAGGGCGGGGTGGGGGGGGGGGTTGTTCCACTGGGGGCCGAACCACACAATAACTCTCGGTTCAGTGCGGGGCGACGGTGGGGTGGGTTGACTGCAGTGGCATGTTGTGGGTTGTGAACCACTGAGTGTTACGGCGGGACGAAGCCTCTCCGTCGTTTCTAGGTCCCCGGTTTAATCCATACATACAAAGACACAGAAAAAAAAGAAACGAAAATATTATATATGCGTTGAGGGAATCTGGATGAGACGGAACTCTAAGAAGTTACATCAAACTTTGGCTAAAATCTAGGGTATTTTCAGGAACAGAATACTGAAATTTTGTGACCACATTCTCAGAATGAACGATAATATATTGATCAGAAGAGTACTCATCTTTGGCCTCTGAATGAAAGTTAAGAACAATTAGACCCTTGAAAGTGAAAAAGTCCTTCAGGAAATAAGTATTACAAACAAAACTACGGGACGCAGCTGCACGCAAAACTTTAATTGACAATGTCAGTTTAAAGCTGAACCAAATACTACATCCAAGAGAACATATTTAGAGAACGTAAGAAAACTACAAGATGAAAAGATTTTGGTAGAAGAAAGCAAGTGAATCAACGAAATAAGTTTAGTCGCGCTCCATAGCAGAACATAACGATGAAAATAAATCAATAAATAGAAAAAATAAATAAAAATAAACAAGCCTTCTTTTAGATTTGTGCTTGATATTGTAATCGGAGAAGACAGAGAACGGGGAATGGATTCTATGTTATTAATTTAGCCTTTTTCTCTCGACAATCATATCACAACGTTACAAAACAAGAAAAATCATGATGATGATTACAGACAGATAACAGCAAACATTAAACTCGGAAGCAAATGTTTGCGCTGCATGGATGTTCAACGAAGATCGAAAATGAACTTACAAGCCCTTATACAAGACAAGTATACAGCAGGCTTATCATGGTAGAAAAATAAATTTACTGAGACATTTATTTGGAATATTTCTTGCTGTATTTGTAAAGGGTTGTTTGACGCAAAAAGTACAAAAATATTTAGAAGAAATAGAGGCGTGGATGTGGAGAAGTAGACACAAACTTCTAGGAGAAAAAAAATCTAAAGAACATAAAATACAGAAAGAAAATGTATTACGAAAGACTTAAGAGAATATTACAGGTAACTCAACTGAATACCTACCTTGGAAAAATAAATCTGTAAAGAATATCTTTGAATGAAAAATTGTGGGAAGTGTACCAAGAAGCAGACAGAAATTCTAGAGAGCAAAGTGTGACTATAGGATTGAAGAGCAACAGTTTTATCTGTATGTTTCATATGGTGAATGACTGGGCCCACCGACATGGCATAGTGATATCGTAAACGTAAGTGCCACTGTATAGGCACATGCTGTTTATTCTTCGACGTTGAAAACTGTACACAAAAGCACTACACAGTCTCAGCATGGGCAAAACTGATTTAGTTAACTTCGGTAGGGGAACGAATGTTACTCGCAGTGCGCAAATAATCGATTTTATTGGCTAAATCTTTCTGGAATACACGTGATTCCAGTAATCATATGAGCATCTATGGGTGCACTTTTGGCTGGCAATGAAGCGGCGAAATTCTTCCCTTTTTACGGTCGCAATTTCTTCTCTGCAAATTTCTGTGGTAACCTCAGCGCACTGTACCTTTAATTTCACTTCACTCACTGTAATGGGGCTGCATGCTTCATTTGACCGACAGAGAACTCCTGCGAACAGTATTATCTCTATTCGCGCTGACATATCTAATCGCTTTAGCGGATTTTGCGGCCTGGGAGGCTGTCTATTTTCAGCGTCATCGTAACTCACCGCGACACAAAGGCAATCGGCGGTAGGCTGCTGATAATGTGAAAGCTACCACTTGACGGAACAGCTGAAGCTGTCGAAACTTCCTGACGTGATCAACGTTCAGCATTCGCTCGTTATTGCCAATCGCTTCTTACTCACGAAATCACACACCGTATACTGCACATCGTAATGATAATTATTCCCCCCGAAATTATGCGTTTAATGTCGCTACAATCAGTGCCATAAATATGCATACATAGATACCACTTACACGATACACAAGTCCTAGTCATCGAGTAACTGAAATCTCACATACCTTATGTTATGTACCAACACTTTGCAATCAACAGATCGAGTACGGGTAACATATATTAGATGGATAGTACTGCTATATATTATCAGCTGTTTGACAGGTAATCGAACGTATCGGGACAGTAATTTCCGGACAGGTTTATTTCTTTCTTTGGAGAAAAACGGCCCTATCTTGTAGAATATCTTTCTAATTTTATTTCAAACGTTCTGCTATTTTATTCTAAGGTATATGCACGAAATGAATTACCGGAAGTATAGCCTTACGTTAGAGGATAACATTTCATATCTCTTATTAGCATTTACATTACGTAACTTCAGCTTGGTTTCGGCGAAACTTGGGGGCCATGCAATTGGCGCATCATGGCCAACCCATTAACCTAGAAAGCGGTCACTGAGAAGATCCCGGTCATCATTGAGTGGATGGGTTGTTGCACCATCCTGTATGAAATAAACATTTCGTTCTTGGTCATTCTCATCCATCTGTGGTATCAAACATTGTTTAGCACATCCAGGTACACTATCCCGTTGATGGTTCTCTCACGGAAAGAAAAGAGGCCGTAATCTTTGTTCTTGTTCAATGCACACAAAACGTTCAGTTTAGGGCTATCGCTAACGGTTTGCAATATTTGATGTGGATTTTCATTACCCCAAGTTCTACAGCTATGTGTGTTAACCTTGCCACTGAAGTGAAAAGTCGACTCGCCAGAAAAGATAATTTCGTCCAAAAAATGTTCGTTCTCATGTAGTCGATTTAACATATTCTCACAGAAGTTCTTGCGAGAATTTTATCAGTGTCTTTTATTGCTTGTACGACAGTCAATCTGTACTGTTTCAAATGCAAACGGTTTCTCAACAAACGTAGGATTTGGAGTTCACCAGATGGTCGATTTCGTAGAGCTGTTGACAAAACGTTGTCTCACTCAACGACGTCGTAAAATGTGCTTGGACTACCTGATGATTTCCCACCTCTTACCGAGCACACTGTTTCTACAAAACATTTATGCCTCTAATAAATTGTAGACCTACTAGGAGGTTCCTTAGCGTACTTGGTACGGAAATTACGCTGAACTGTTGTAGCCGACATCGATTCTTCAAACCAAAACACACAGCTAACACACTCCCACATTCTGGTCCAGTGAAGGCAGACATCTTCAATGCAACTGCCGCTAGCGCTCCTTACACTACGATTTTTCGGTATCG
Organism: Schistocerca serialis cubense; assembly: GCF_023864345.2. Taxonomy (NCBI): domain Eukaryota; kingdom Metazoa; phylum Arthropoda; class Insecta; order Orthoptera; family Acrididae; genus Schistocerca; species Schistocerca serialis. The sequence goes on from NC_064645.1 coordinate 71,576,422, forward strand.
AAATACGCGAGGCAACACGTGATATATTTCCCTACTAATTGACACTAGGGTCACCGCTGTAGGTTGTTTTTGTTGTGGTCTTCAGTCCAGAGACTGGTTTGATGCAACTCCCCATGCTACTCTATCCTGTGCAAGCTTCTTCATCTCCCAGTACCTACTGCAACCCACATCCTTTTGAATCTGTTTAGTGTATTCATCTCTTGGTCTCCCTATACGATTTTTACCCTCCACGCTGTCCTCCAATACTAAATTGATGATCCCTTGATACCTCAGAACATGTCCTACCAACCGATCCCTTCTTCTAGTCAAGTTGTGCCACAAATTTCCCTTCTCCCCAATTCTATTCAATACCTCCTCAATAGTTATGTGATCTACCCATGTAATCTTCAAAATTCTTCTGTAGCACCACACTTCGAAAGCATCTATTCTCGTCTTGTCTAAACTATTTATCGTCCGTGTTTCACTTCTATACATGGCTACATACCATACAAATACTTTCAGAAACGACTTCCTGACACGTAAATCTATACTAGATATTAACAAATTTCTCTTCTTCAGAAACGCTATCATTTCCATTGCCAGTCTACATTTTATATCCTCTCTACTTCCACCATGATCAGTTATTTTGTTCCCCAAATAGCAAAATTCCTTTACTACTTTAAGTGTCTCATTTCCTAATCTAATTCCCTCAGCATCGCCCGACTTAATTCGACTACATTCCATTATCCTCGTTTTGCTTTTGTTGATTTTTTTCTTATATCCTCCTTTCAAGGCACTTTCCATTTCGTTCAGCTGCTCTTCCAGGACCTTTGCTGTCTCTGACAGAATTACAATGTCATCGGCGAACCTCAAAGTTTTTATTTCTTCTCCATGGATTTTAATTCCTACTCCGAATTTTTCTTCTGTTTCCTTTACTGCTTGCTCAATATACATAGTGAATAACATCGGGGTAGGCTACAACCCTGTCTCGCTCCCTTCCCAACCACTGCTTCCCTGTCATGGCCCTCGACTCTTATCACTGTAATCTGGTTTCTGTACAAATTGTAAATAGCCTTTCGCCCCCTTTATTTTACCCCTGACACTTTCAGAATTTGATAGTGAGTATTCCATCAACATTAGAAAAACTTTCTATAAGTCTACATATGCTAGAAATGTAGGTTTGCATTTCCATAATCTATTTTCTAAGAAAAGTCGTAGGGTCAGTATTGCCTCACGTGTTCCAACACTTCTACGGAATCCAAACTGATCTTTTCCGAGGTCGGCTTTTCAGGTTCGTCTGCAAAGAATTCGTGTTAGTATTTTGCAGCCGTGGCTTATTATGCTGATAGTTCTGTGATTTACACATCTGTCAACACCTGCTTTCTTAGGGATTGGAATTATTGTATTCTTCTTGCAGTCTGAGGGTATTTCGCCTGTCTCATACGTCTTGCTCACCAGATGGTAGAGTTTAGTCAGGGCTGGTTCTCCCAAGGCTATCAGTAGTTCTATAGGAATGTTGTCTACTCCCGGGGCCTTGTTTCGAATTAGGTCTTTCAGTGCTCTGTCATACTATTCAAGCATTATCATATCTCTCATTTCATCTTCATCTACATCTTCTTCCATTTCCATAATATTGTCCTCAAGATCATCGCCCTTGAATAGACCCTCTATATACTGCTTCCATCTTTTTGTCTTCGCTTCTTTGGTTAGATCTGGGTTTCCAACTGAGCTCTTGATATTCATGCAAGCGGTTCTCTTTTCTCCAAAGGTCTCTTTAATATCCCTGTAGGCAGTATCTATGTTACCTCTAGTGATATACGCCTCAACATCCTTACATTTGTCCTGTAACCATCCCTGCTTACCCATTTTGCAATTCCTGTCGATCTCATTTTTAAGACGTTTGTATTCCTTTTTGCCTGATTCATTTACTGCATTTTTGTATTTTCTCCTTTCATGAATTAAATTGAATATCTTTTCCGTTACTCAAGGATTTCTATTAGTCCTCGTTTTTTTACCTAGTTGATCCTCTGCTGCCTTCACTATTTCATCTCTCCTAGCTACTCATTCTTTTTCTACTGTATTTCTTTCCCCCATTCTCGTCAATCATTCCCTAATGCTCTCCCTGAAACTCTCTACAAAGCGGGTTCGTTAATCTATGTCTTACCATTATATAATCAATCTGACACCTTTCAGTATCTCCAAGCTTCTTCCATGTATACAACCTTCTTTCGTGATTCTTGACCCAAGTGTTGGCTATGGTTAAGTTATGCTCCGTCCAAAATTATACCAGGCGGCTTCCTCTATCATTCCTTAACCCCATTCCATATTAACCTACTACGTTTCCTTCTCTTCCTTTTCCTACTATCGAATTCCAGTCACCCATGACTATTAAACTTTCGTCTCCCTTCATTATCTGAATAATTTCATTTATCTCATCATACGTTTCATAAATCTCTTCGTATCTGCGGAGGTAGTTGGCATATAAACTTGTACTACCGTGGTAGGCGTGGGTTTCGTATCTATCTTGGCCACAATAATGCGTTCACTATGCTGTTTGTAGTAGCTTACCCGCATTCCTATTTTTTATTCATTATTAAACCTACTCCTACCCCTATTTGATTTTGTATTTATAGCCCTGTATTCACCTGACCAGTTGTTCCTCCTGCCACGGAACTTCACTAATCCCCACTATATGTATCTTTAACCTATCCATTTCCCGTTTTAAATTTTCTAACCTATCTGCGCTATTAAGGGATCTGACATTCCACGCTGCGACCCGTACAACGCCAGTTTTCTCTCTCCTGATAACAACGTCCTCCTGAGTAGTGCCCGGTCGGAGATGCGAATGGGGGACTATTTTACCTCCGGAATATTTTACCCAAGAGGACACCATCATCACTTAACCATACAGTAAAACTGCATGCCCTAGGGAAAATTTACGGCTGTAGTTTCCCCTTGCTTTCAGCCATTCGCAGTACGAGCACAGCAAGGCCGTTTTGGTTAGTGTTACAAGACCAGATCAGTCAATCATCCAGACTGTTGCCCCTGCAACTACTGAAAAGGCTGCTGCCCCTCTTCAGGAACCACACGTTTGTCTGCTGGCCTCTCAACAGATACCCCTCTGTTGTGGTTGCACCTATGGTACGGCTTTCTCTCCCACTGAGGCACGCAAGCCTCCACACCAACGGCAAGGTCCAGGGTTCTTTAGGGGGGGGGGGGGGTCCTCTGTAGCTACAGTGAATTAATTTATATGAATTTTCAAAGCTGTAAAGTAATTTCAGAAAGACCCTGCATAGGGGAGAATTAGTAACGGTATGCAGACGGTAATCGTACGTATTAAATAGTTGAGGCTGGCGACTACTGATTACCTCTTGTGATTCTTGTAGCTAACTAACAGGAGGAAAAAGACAGGTGCCAATTTGATCTGTGAAACGCATGAAGGCGAGGAATATAAAATAGATAAGTGTTTTGATATTTTCAGAACACCGAAAGTAAGAGGGTAAACTTGTAGTATTTACTGATTTACTTTTATCTAAATATGTTCTTTAGAAATGTAAATCATTTTATCGTTGCATGGATAAATTGTTTTTAAAATACGGAATCTGATCGCGTTTGTGATGAAGACGATGGATACGATAAACAGTATACAGGTGTACTGCAGTCGCTAGCCATATGTGGTAAAGAACCTAATGAAGTAGTTGTATCTGCATGACTGCTTAGCCTAGAAATGAACATTCCAAAAATTACTGTCTGAATAAAAATTAATTTTTATTATAACATCTATAACTCAGGCTATAAAGTATAAAATAAATGATTCCCAAAGAGATTCCCAAACCCAGTCAGAAAGATCTAAAAACTCTATGCTTGTGAATTTTTAGTAGCCGTGACAATGCAAATAAGTTTTTATTACGAAAAATATGGGGCACATGCAATATATAACTGATCACGTCCTAAATATTGTCTGTCGTATGCATCTGACGTTTTTCGTTCTAAATCTTACATATTCACAAGTACAAAAGTCCAGAGTTGTGTATGTGGGGTTACAAATCTGTAAAGGCCTAGGAGAAATTTTTTATAGTGTATAGTTGATATGTGACGCAGTCGACCTTTTTTGCAGTGGTTATCTCGTTGTGGTCTCTCGCGCTACGTTGAATCTCTGGTTACCAGAGGAACTCTGGCGTGGCTCGTTTTAGTAGGCCGAGTACGGTGATGCTGAAGCGACAGTGTACCCAGAGGACTTCCTAGCGGAGAGAAGATGGTTGGTTGGTTGGTTGGCTTGGGGAAGGAGACCAGACAACGTGGTCATCGATCTCATTGCATTAAGGAAGGATTGGGAAGGAAGTCGGCCGTGCCCTTTCAGAGTAACCATCCCGGCATTTGCCTGGAGTGATTTAGGGAAATCACGGAAAACCTAAATCAGGATGGCCGGACGCGGGATTGAACCGTCGTCCTCCCGAATCGGAGAGAAGAGTTGGAGGCATTGTGCAACTAGCCGTACGCCACGGTTTGTTGTTTATTTCCTATTGAAGTCACCGCTCCAGATATAACTTGTGAAGCAACTTATTTCCGATAGTGAGTGGAACGCAAGCAGCTTTGGATGGGCCTTGGAGTGTGACTAAGGTATATGAGAATGTAATAGGAGCACTACCATGCTCTAAATATGCATGTCAACTTAAAATTGTGTGCAGTACGCCATCGACGTCATCAAATAGGTTTCGTTTCAGTTGCGCGTAGTAAGATGATTGAAGGACTGATAAGTAACAAACTTTCTCAATAACTTCAATTCCTTGCTTGAAATTTGGTCATTACGCCAAGACGTGGTGGTTTCAAGGCTAAAAACATTTTATTCGCCCTACGTGTTTGTTGGAAGTACTTAACAGTTGTTGTGTTTCAGGAACCGTTACTATGTGGCGAAGCTGTTTTGCTAAAATTGGTGTAAATCCAAAGTGGAAGCCACAGAGTTGGTATGAATGAGTGCCCAGCCTAGACATAGTACTTGATTTCCACTCACTGTGAAAGGAATTAGTCCAATTGCCATTTTATTGCTTATTTTTTAAATGCTTTCAATTTGCCAATAAATCTGGAATACCTTTTTCTGTTTGTTGCAAAGTTTTACCTAGAGGATTTTTTAAATTTATTAAACCTTTGAAAGTTGACGCTTTTAAATATTTAGTGTTCCTTTATTTATTGTAAAGTTCACTTCAAAATGTTTGATATGTTGTTTCATTGCAGACTTTACTTAAATTGAAATTCAGAATGGTAATGTTTTGCTACTGAAAGTAAATGCTGAAAGTGCAAAAGTTCAGGAGATATCAGAAAGTTATAGTTTTGTGATTACTGGTCACTGGGTTTCGGTACAATAAATAAGTTCTTTTAAATTTGTCGTTAAACATTTCTTGTCACAGCACCTCTCCTACTCGACAAACTTACAACTACATGCCTGGTCAAAAAAGTAAAAAGGTTTTTTTCTATTTAAAACTTTGTTTCAACTTAATTTTTTTTAAATGACGGGACAAATGGTATACAATAACGTGTTAATATAAAAAATTAGTTTTAATTTAATGAATGCGTTTTTGTTTTTTGAGCTTGTCTTTGAGAAATTGTATTAAGTAATTATTTATATGTTATTACTTGCTTCTTACCTGTGGATTCTCCTTGTACGTACAAGCCACTGTATTGAACACGTCAAGTACCCTTCTCTCTGCATCTCTTCACATCCCCATTCTTTCAGCTCAGGTGTCCCCGTTCACTGGCTTACAACCTGGAATGCATTCCGAAACTTTCGGCACAACATGCCAGTCCTTCAGGACAGCCAAGATGTCAGGTGTTACCCAACCCCACCCTATCGAATAAAACCACAAAAAAGCAAATTAATATTGTATTGTCATCCAGTTCAGACCCATGTTTCCAATTTCAAGTCTATCACTCAGCGGGAAGTTAGTTTAACATCAGCTGGAAAATTTGTACCAGAACAGACAGTCAAAGAAGAAAGCGATCAAATAAAAGCGTACTAAATGTCGTCGAATTATGATAAAGACGTGGTTAGACGTTCCACATCACTGTTTAAATATATTCGAATATTCTAATTTCCTTACAGAAACTGGAAGATAATTTAAGTGGCGATGAGTTTCCCTCATATTTCTTTCATATATTCTTCTTCGAGCTCACAACTCCCCTAAGACTGCGGATAATTACCATATGGGATGGTGGCGAATCGTATACGATCACATTCTTTATGACATTGGCCGGTAAGCTTCGCTGTATTGGTTTTTACGTTTAAAAAGAAGGCAAACAACAGCAAGGTTAAAAATCTTGCTTTTAGGTTATTTATGATGAATGTGTCCAAGGATTTTTGCTTAAGTGCGCACTATTTCTCTACTTCCCACACCATACGAACCATAGGCCAGTCGTTTTTGTATACGAAGCTGGTCCCAGATGTACTCCTTAGGGTTCAGATTAGGCAAATTTAGTGGCCAGGACACCAGTTTGCGTTCACTGTCATGCTCCCCACACCACCATAACAGTGTTCATGTCTGTGTTACCCTGGAGGAAAACATCAAGCATGAAAGCATGCGGCTGATCTCAGTAATGTTCACATACTCCACAGCTGTCGCAGTGCCTACGATTATCGCCACAGGTCCCATGAAAGCACACGAGGATACTCTCCATAACATAATACTGACCCCACATGCCTGCGTCCATGGTGCGGAGAACGTTTCGAGCACCCGAGAGCAGAGATGGCAGCACACCTGGTCACGACCATAAGCCACGTCTAACAAGATACATGATTTATCTGAGCAGCCGTCCGGCTCCACTGATTCAGCCCCGAATCTCGATGATGCAATGCCCAGTGTAATTGTATGTCATTATGTCAATGTGAGAGCATGTAGTGGTCTTCCTGCTGCAAAGCGCTACTATGTTCAACAATGTGCACTGAACGATGTGCTCAGGGTCGCCTGTGTCTGTAGGACCACTGTAAGGTGTCGTCAAGTCAGCCACAGGTCGCCGCCAGTATCCTTACAGAACGGGCGAGCATCCGACCTCCACATACTGTGACAAGGAGCTTACACCTTATCGCCTACGCGCGGTTTCAACAACCATCTGCAGGTGCACGCGACAGTATCAAGCGAACAGCTAAACAGCTTCGCTGTTTCCCAAATGCTTGTTGCATGCTGCCCGGCATTAACAACCTGGATTTTCATCAAAGTCGCTTATTACAATAAATTTTCTCGTTTGTGGCCCATATGGACGCTACAATAATTCGTCTGTACTCTGCTGTGACACCTCTTTCCTGCTTCACTTGCCCTTAACGCCACTCGAGTGCCATTCACTCTCGTGGTGGGCAGCTGTCATACTGTACAAGTCAGAAACTTGGGAGTTGTGATTTTTTATTGTTCATTTGGCGTCATTAACGACTGTAGTACGTTGGAGAGAGGCACAAGCAGTATCAGCCAATGAGACGCGAGCGGGCTGAGATGTTATTGGTTAGCGTAGTGCATAAGAGTTGCTCCTGGTATTGGATAAAGGAAAGAGTGGAGTTTTGGGAAGCGATGGAGAAACGAATTCTCATTTTTGCCTTCGGCTGCCCTGAGCAAAAGATTTCTGTCTCGGTCGTGGTATAGTAGGGAGATATTGGTCCTAATTTTCTTAGCATGTACTATTCAGAAACTTCACGAATGAGCCATAGTAATGTGTAAAATGTGGCTCTCTTGGTCATAGGTTGTGTAATGGCTTAGAGATGATCTTTAATTCACGACTGGTAGCTAATTAGTATTACAGTCCGACGTTGCTTGTTGCAGTTACTAACTGCCGAAGAAAGTTATTCTTTTTAAATAATTTCCTCATGTCTTCACCTGCCATTCTCTTTATTTCATTTACGACTGTACAATTTCGGCCTCAGGCCATTTTCAAGTATTTCAAGTATTTGTAGTTCACTGGATGATATCGGCTATTAGTGTGGCTTTTAAGACTGGGCTACTTGAATGCAGAGGTGATTCTGAATGTGGAAAACTGGTTTTAGTTACATGTGCATACTGTTCTGTTCCATTCTGCACTGACCATTTCTTTGACATCTAAACATTGCACTTTGACGCAGTGCAACATTTTCAGGTCATTATAAAAATATTTGTTGTTCTGATAGCGTAATTGTTGTGGTGAGAGTGAAATAAGGCAGTCAGCCATCGCTCTGAATAAACCTTGAACAGCTGGTCGTAACTGGTAAGTTGCGCACCTTTGATGCGAATGGAACGTAACACTGGTTCCGGGATGAGCGATTTGTGTTCTAAGCACAATTTCGTGCCGTTCTGAGCGTTCTGAGTGATGAATTTCAAATCTCGGCAAATAAAACTTCACCTTCGCTTCAAGATTTAGACAAAATGCGTTTTACGACTTCACATTTTAAGGCTATCTTTTCCGCGGTCTTCCAGTGTATCTTTCTCCTGAAGGCTTGTACTTCTTTACAATGACAGGAACCCTGTCCCCTTCTGTGCGTTTAATTTGTACCTTCATTTCTCCCTATCTTCTTCCACTTTGTCGTCTTAGCTAAATATTTCTAATTCTTTTACTACACTCTCAGTTCATGTAAGACCCATCTCTGAACAACTTTAGACAGATTTTAAGTGTCTCACTACAGCCGACTGTGTGCTCCTTTTGTCTTTACTATTCATTTATCCAATCGTAGATTCTCTGCCATCAATCGCGACAGGCAGATTTTTAGTTTCATGAAACTTTAATTTCTGTTTCTCTTCTTCTTGTTATTTAAGGATTAATTTATAGTTCCAAATATGTCTTGAAATTTATTGATTTGAACTCTGTACGTCATTATCGTAATCTAAGTTGATATCACACTCTAAATATGAAAAACTGGAGATTTATTCCAGTGCCTTGTCTTCAATAACAATTTTTGATATTACTAGGTGGTTTCGTAGTGAGCCACAACTTCAGTTTTAGTGGTGTACGTTTTCTGATTGTAGCATATGTTCATATAATCTATACATGGAATGTTGTAGGTTTGTGTCCTTGTGCTCTATTAAGTCTACATCACCTGTTTATACGTAGCTCAGAGTTCAGATGACACTTCATTTGCACTTGTGTACCTTTCTGTACTTGATTTTCTATTTTCTCATATTGTCTTTACAGACACGCTTTATAGTGTCGGTGACAAGTTAAATTCTTGACTGACGCATTGATTTCCTATCATCTCCCATGTTTTTCAGCTACCTCTGTTTATAATATAAATTTATGATTGCCTGTAAAAAAAGTGTATGGGATACCCACTTCCTGCTGTTATTGTCCGTAGTCTGTTTCTAATGCCAGAATTAAAACCTTTCGCGAAGACATTAAAAGCAGCATATGCTTGTCCGTTGTCTATGCATCGTTCTTCCTAGAATTCTCTTAATGCTAAAAGTATTATGGATTGGGGAGACTCCCTTCCTAAATCGACTACGTTTCTTTCCAGGAATGTATCTGCTGTTTTGTCAATCGTTCATTTAATATTTTAGAGTAGATTTATAAAAAGCACTGAAAAGACTTACTGAACGATCTTATCGCGTCGTCCACAACTCCATTATGTCCATCTTTATGCGAGTTAAGTCTTCCTCTCGTCAACATTTTAGTTGTGCACTGAGAACGTTATTCTATCAATAGGGAGTCTGTTGTGGTGCCGCAGTCACCCACGCCGGCTGTACGCCAACTGCGTCCCGTAAACGGGTGAGCTGCAGGCGCGTAGGTTTAAAGCTGGAGCGGCACCAGAGGCGGAAGCTGGGGCGCCGGAAGGTGGTGGCGTCGGCGTCGGTGCTGCCATTGGCGTCGCTGGCGTCGCGGCGCTGTTCAGTGTGGCGTCGCTTCTTCAGGTGGTGCGGCGTTATTTGATTTAGGGCACGGCCGCCGTTTCCCGCGAAATTGCTCTTCCTTTGAGGTTGCAGCGTTTGCTTAAAGATCACCTCCCGGCGGCAGAAGCCGTAAAGCAGCGGCGCCTGTTGGCTTAATGGCCGACACCGAAACAGCGACGCTGCGCCTGAAAATTACACACGTGTCCTCCCAACAGCCACGCAGACACACCTCGGCCTGTACCGCGCTTTTATCCCGTTAGAGAGACGTACGACTTCAGCTTCTGCCAGCCTGATAATGCAAGCGGAACGTCAGTGTCGATGGGTCTGTCACTCTTATGTATTCATATCACATTGCATTATCTTATCCAGATTTGATAATCTTCCATTTCATTTTTTCTCCTTTTGATGTGAAACTCATAGACAACGTAAATTATGAATTTCGCTCTGAAGTGAATGTTACGTTTTTCTTAAATCTTCATTCTCTCCAACAGGGATCACGTAATAATTTCAATTCCTGTTCTTTCTATATTGTTTCCTAATTGCCAGTTAAACTTTTACCTTCTACCCATCTCGCCCTTTCCTCTCTTCTCCCTGGGTTGTTTGCTGGCCTATTATTTTCTCTGCTTTAAAAGCTTTCTAAATTTAGTATTATATTCTTACGAAATTTTATTTCTCTTACATTCAGTTGTTTTGTTCTCGTATTTTCAGTTGTACTTACTTTTCTTAATTCGGTAATTTCTTTTTGCCAGAAACACAGAACCTGCTCTCATTCAGTCTGCACAGCTGTCCAATACTTCTGAAATATTCTGTATTTTGCGATTCAGTTTTTTCATCAACGGTATAATACTCCTGCAGTCGGGTACCAGTTGAGTCATTTCACCTTCCTCAGCTCCTAGAAAAATTTTTCCAAAAATTGTGGCTCACGAACACACTGTAACGCTACTGTCTGAAAGTATAATGCCAAATATGACCTTAACAGCAAGTGATACCCTCTGAGAGGAATTTTGAAAGTTTGACCGTGCATTAACCTAACGAATAGAGGGTATCGAACGTAAATATCGTATTGTTGTAATTAGTAGAAAGCAGAAAGACTATAATTTAGAAAATGATGAAAGTAGTGAAAATTTACGTAAATGAAAAAAAAAAAAAACGGTCGCCAGCCTAGTTAGGCATAATAATGTGCAAACATTATTCTCAATGTATTTGTATACACTCTTGCGAAAGAAACTTTCATAAATTCTTCCTTAGTAAAGTGCAATGAACACCTACAACAATCGGACGAACTACACAGTGGGTAGCGGTAGTGATCAACAGCATAGGTTAGCAATCACAGAAATGCAAAAGAGACCTTACTCCTGTTAACTACAGTCACCACCTCAACCATTAACTAATTCAGCACAAAAAATGATCCGAAAGACACCACGAGACTAAGTGACTCTGACAAGAGTTCAAGTTTGACTAACACACATATACACATCACAAATGCAATGATGCCGGCCGGAGTGGCCGAGCTGTTCTAGGCGCTACAGTCTGGAACTGCGCGACCGCTACGGTCGCAGGTTCGAATCCTGCCTCGGGCATGGATGTGTGTGATGTCCCTAGGTTAGTTAGGTTTAAGTAGTTCTAAGTTCACGGGGACTAATGACCTCAGAAGTTAGGTCCCATAGTGCTCAGAGCCATTTGAACCATTTGAACCATTCGAACCAAATGCAATGATTCAACACAGAAATAACACATTTCATATTCATTCCACAGTGGTAATGTTTGAGATTAATGAGCAAAAACCAGATTCAAATAAACTTTCTCCTGCTGGCAAATATTTACAGTGGCGTCCCTTAAACTGTTCCTTCCTTTATCATCAACTCTGCACACCTTACAGAAACACTTTACATTATAATAATACTCATTTCCAATCTCACTTGATATTAATTATTTTTCAATACTTTATAACCATTAGTACTGACAATATACTTAATTAACTTCAAATGATTTCAAGTTAGAATTAAATTCCAAATAAGATCAAAATTAAGTGCCTTATAACACTACTTGTGAAGCAAGTGATTTTAACTAACAACACATATGCTCTTTAGCACTGAAATTAAGGCACATATAAATTTAAAAAAGACGTATTATTAGTTCTTCACAAACAGGATTCTCGGTCTTAAGCACTTTTTAGCATAGGACCCTAATTGGTATCATGAAGTGGATAATTTCAATGGTCGAACACAAATTTTGCAAAACTTATATTATTATTGCAAAAACACAGACAAGCCCTTTGGTTCATGCTAGTATACATATCTGTCTTCCAAAGTGGTTGAAGCAGTGGCGCAATAGTGGTGACAAGCACGTGGCGTCTATCTAGTCTCTTCTCTGGCGGTTTAATGCTCTATTTCATTTCTTCCTTGCGCCGAATTAATCGCTCTAAGAGCAAATATTTACCATCAAAAACAGCCCTGATCAAAATTTATTTATTACGGTGACCGGTTTCGACCACTACTGTGGTCATCTTCAGACCAATGAGTAAGGACCTCCATCTGCTGGAGAACCACTACTCAGCAGTGATTCTCCAGCAGAAGGATGAAAACGGTCACCGTAATTAAGAAATTGTGATCAAGACTGTTTTTGATAGTAAATATTTGTAACACTTTGATCACTGTTCACTCCCACAATATATTCAAAAGTAATTTTTAGAGCAATTCCAAATGCGAGAGCACCATTTTACAGACGGAACCACATCCGAGGCCGTTCCATCATAGATTTGCTATCAGAATGCCTCACGTGGCAGCTGCGGTGTTGACTAGGCGACTGCTGGCCACTGACTGCATAACGTACTCTCTCTCTTGCCACCCAGATAGACCGCCACTTCCACATTTTCTTGCGCGTCAAGCCCCTTCCGTAATGGAGCGGGATCCCTATGCCTTTTAGGTTATATCATATAATTTCCCTAAGTATGAATCATTTAATTTCCCTAAGTATGAACCAGTTATTTACATTCAACTATGTTTTAACAAACAGGCATATTTAATGAATTTCATTATTTAAGCACATTTAAGTTAAACAGAAATACACGTCACATATTTCCATTTCGCTCCAACAGTTCAAAGAACTTAACTCGTAAATAATAAATACTTCATTGAAACATACACTCAATTACACTGTACCAACTACTCACACTCGATAATGGTGTTACAACACTCGCGGTTATTTTCACATGTAACTGACCTCTCACTTCACCAAGGTCCCCTCACTTTATCTCGCTCACTGTTCCATCGCTCATTCCCACCCACTCCCTCTTGCCCATTCTCACTTAGTCATTCAGCCGAACTCATTGTCATTATTTCTTTGTGTGTCTCTGTCACTGTCTGCTGTCTCACAGCCACAATCGCCTTAATTCTGTCCTACTATTATAGTCTCCTCTTATTGTCATTGTCTCCCTCTTGCTCTCTTTTACCGCTACTATCTCAGTCGTTCCTTCCCATTCCTGCTGTCTCTACTCACTATTTCTATCTTGCTTGTTGTTATTGTCGTAGACTCTGTCTCTCATTATAACTGGCCCTGATCCGATACCACTTTCTCCTTCTCTCTGTTCAACTCCCTTTCTCTCTTTTCTTAGCACTGTTGTGTCACTGCCCCTCAATTTCTGTTAGTCACTGTCAGCTACGTTCCAGTGCCACTGTGTCCCTCTCTTTCTCTCGTACTACCATTCTCTCCTGCTCCGTCTATAGCTCAAGCACTGTCTCTATCTGATAGTATGTATTATTTTTCCGTTTCTTCGACACTGCCAATGTCTTCTTAAGATAAAAAAGACGAATATGTTCACACTCCAAATTTTTTGGAAAAATTTTTAAGGGACTGACGAAGGCAGACTGAGGCAGCTGGTACCCTACTTCTCGGTCAGTCTTATAAATAATAATGGAGATATTCGAATTTTTGTGCTCCGGTAGGAGAATTTTTGGCATGACATAAACGTTTTTTTGGGTATGGTACCGCGTCATAATGTGTAAAACTACTGCTGCTGGAGAAAATCCAACGTTTCGGACACGGTTGCAGCGGCATTCCTCTGGGTCTACTCCAGCAGCGGTAGCTTTACACATTATGACGCGAAGGATCAAGCTGAAAATGAATAAACAAAAAAAAAGTCTGTGGCTGAAATTAGTTATCGTATTTCGACGTGCCCATGATCACACCGTAAATGAAGTTTCACGGACGGTTCTTATATAAACTTGGGTTCCCAAATGTATCTAAAAGGACTGTTGTAGCAGTTGCTACCATGTAACTTGGTAGCTCTAATAGTTTCCGAATCATCGCTGCGAAGGGGGCTGCATACAATGGATGTTTGAAGTCAGGTACCTCGCAAAACACTGTGGCTCACAGCGACGTCCCTGACATCACTTCTTACATGGACGAGACAACACAGAAGCTGCCTGACTGCAGGCGTGCGATCTGGTCCGACTAGTCGCTGTTTTACTCAGTTTTTGCTAACGCTAGACCTGGATTCCAGCCACTGTCTAAAGAAGAGTTCGACGCAAAGTGTTCGGCTGGTGATGCTGGCACCGTATCGCTGGCTATATGGTGAGTGATATATGTTTTTCATACGACATCCTGTGCCCACACTTAGAGGTTACCGCGACTATGAAGCAGGAAATTTGCTTCAACATGCTCAGGGAACAAGTTTGGCAATGTCTTCCACATCATCTTAATGACACTCCCGTCTTCCAAGAAGATAACACTTCCTTTCAGAGAGCTCCACACGTACGTTCCTGATTTGACAAACATTCGATGAGCCTCACTTGAACTGGACGTGTAAATCACCTGATCGTAATTCCATAGAGAATGTCTGGGGCGATTTGGAACAGCGGATGGAATTTGTCATTGAACAACACAGCAATTTGATAGCTATACGATGTAAAATGATGGGTCTGTGGCTGCAGATGAGTACCGGTTTTGAATTCCTGAAGAGATTTGTAGGGTGTTTTCCTTGCCGAACTGGGACCATTATCACGACTAGAGGGACTGTTCCACTGTATTAGCGCATTGTTTTCTGTCTGTGTAACTAACACTGTGTCCAGTGAGATTCTGTTGTGGCTAGCTTTGTTTGCTCCCCCTTATTGTTTCCGGTCGATTCTCGTTTGAAAGATTCTTGTTTAGTATTTTCTGATCGACACAGGGATGTGTCAGTTTCATACACTTTGAGTAGTGTAAGCTATAAAGGAGGCGATATCACGATACTGGATCATTCAGCTGTACTTACAGATGTCATTTTATCCAATCTGCAATGTTCTATCTGACTTTCAAAAACCACACACATGGTTTTCTCACTCTCTTGCACGCACCAGCGCAAACTATTAATCGTACAGAAAAAATTAATGGGACCTAATTGTAGAAAATTTAATGTCGTTACGTGTACAAAGAAACTTACAAAAGTTGCCCCCAAACGCACCTTCATCCCCACATGCATCCTCCACCCGTCTCGATTTTTGTAGTATGTTACTCGTTAAACTCCATCCTACCCCTGTACAAAAATTTCCGACTACACGAACTATTAGCGATATTCGACCTTCTTTGGTCTCTATTTATTGACTGTGACGCCAACAGTATGGTCGGCTATTTCGTTAACTTTATTAATTTAAACGTGCCAGTGAAGGTAATGAAACAAAAACGACTTTTCTAAACTTTTCGTTACAACTAATTACGTTGATAATTTGATCCAAACTTAACCGTTACAAGCACAGTAGTTTCTTAATTAAAGGACCTGATGAACTCAATGTGTAATAGCCTTTTTAATTATGTTAAAACTAATAAAAAAACGTTAATTTTACAATTTACAACTGCTAGGCTAAGCCTGTGGTGTAACAAAGACAGTCTGTGACGACCAGGATAGGTCGAATGTGGGAAAGAATTAGCTTGGTGGTAAGAGGGAGTGCCATGAGCAATGAACTAGAAATCTCTATCGGGGCTAAGTGTAGGTTCAGGGGTGCGTCGGAACGTCAAATTTTTAGGTTTGTGTTGAATAACTCGAAAACTGCGGCCTCTAGCGAAAACGTGTCCGGTAAAAAGTATCTCTATATTAATTTTGAAGAAATGCCTTTTCTTTTCTTCTTTGCGGCTAATAGTTCGCGGGTAGCGAGCGAGACAATATGAACGCCTGGTGCGTGATTACTGAAGGCCAGATATAGCATTGCAGGTTGCATTAAACTACATCTGTAGGGGCAGCTAATTCATACGGTAAAATATTCGTGTGGGACGTCGTGTCGCCAATATCGTGCCGTTAAATTTTCTGTGTGACCTAACTGATCTCATGCAAGACTAATCCGCAGCAGAATGTATTTTCTTCGTCACTGACTTTCCCTATCCGGCCGTGGTAGCCGAGCGGTTCTAGGCGCTACAGTCTGGAATCGCGCGACCGCTACGGTCGCAAGTTCGAATCCTGCCTCGGGAATGGATGTGTGTGATGTCTTTGGGTTAGTTAGGTTTAAGTAGTTCAAGGTTCTAGGGAGCTGATGACCTCAGGAGTTAAGTCCCATAGTGTTCAGAGCCATATGCTTTTTTTTTTTTTTTTTTTTTGCTTTCCCTTGTGTCAACCACTTCGCACTTCGCACTTGTGTTTCAAAACTAGACAGTTTGTTACAACTTTACTACTGTAGTGTAATAAGGAAGAAACTGACAATATATTTGAATCTCATGATCTAAACTTTTTAACCAGAGCATTCAACAATTAGAATTACGCAAGAAAATTTTCAAGAGAGACACAGATGATGCTTCACAAAGTCATTGCAATAGCTACTATGCTCTATGGACCTTAAACTTGGGTTCCCACGCAGGAGATTACCACTTCCAAAATGAAGACATTAGAAATTAATTACAAGTTGAATCAGTGCACAATAAAATATGTCTAACCAGAAAGCGATGGTGGGAACATTTACATACAGTTCATGAAAAAAGGCTTCTAATACAAATTACCTAGAGAGAAAAGATATGGGAGATCCACCGCAATGTTGAAGCGAGATAATCTATGAATGGAGGAGAACAAGAAGGTGCTAAAAATCTGCGGAATACTAACAAAGTTGCTTCCTGAAAAATTAATAGGTCTTATAATTTGTTACCTCCAATATGTGTTTCAGGACACATGTTTGTGTTAGGTATTCCGAGTTAATTATTAAGGTAAAATTCCTTAATGGCGACTAAAACGTTTAGCGACATTGTCATAGAAATACATGGTGCTTCATCGACAGGCAATGATTTACTGCTAAATGGACGTTTCACTAAAAGGAAAGTTTATATCGTGCCAAAGGTGTCATGGAACGTCTTATTTGAAGCCTAGGGTGTATGTTTGGGAGTTGGTGCCTCTTCGTAGCCAGTTCAGCTAGACGACTGAGAACATTTCTTCATATAAATTTCTTTCAGCACACTGTATTTAGTAATGCAAGTTTACAACAGTTTTTCCCCTCATATAAGATATTGGATTTTAGCTTCTTAATTTGAGCCTCACGTAACTCTAAAATAATTGTTTCTTGCTTGTCATTGCGTCATATTATTATTGTCCCTTTCAGATATTCTTTCCTTCATCTTTCCTTAATCTCCTGTTCTCTTCTTCCGCAACTGACAAAACAAATTTTTAAGGAAAGAAACACATATGCTAAGTGCTCTAATTTTCATTTACCAGTGACTTGTGCGTATTTCTCAAAACGTGTCACGTTTACAGAAGATTTGAATGTAACTGCACAGCTGCATTTTCGAACCTGTTCGCCTTGTTTTGCATGTCGATTCATGGTGAAATAGTTCATCAAAGGCAAGGTAATTAAAATCTTTCGCTTTCTGCTCCGCTGTCACTGACAGTTCAATTAGAATTTTTGTACGGGAACTCTTTTACTTTTAGACTCAATGAGTTTGTATCGATACGATCTATTCAGTAAACAAGCATTTTATCTCACCAGATGATATAAACTACTTTGGGTTTTTCTGTCGTCATACCGATGTCATCAGTAGTATTCGTGTAACACAGAAGAGTAATTGCGTTCCCTGTCCAATTTGTCATTTAACAATTTCTTTGATTCAGATTTGAATGCTGTGGCTTTCACGTAGCCACTAATCGTTGGCTTCTCTATAACCCTGTTAAAAATTATAAACATTTAATTCTAAATAATACATTTAAGTCTTTAATAGTTTATCAAGAAAAACCTTTCTCCTTCCTTTGTAAGATGAGCAAATAATTTACATTCTTCGAAATTTGTCGATGTAATATAGTTTCTCTCCACACTAAACGGATGATTATATTCGTATTTCTTGTATGTGACTCAGTTTGCAATGTGTCAATGACTAGTCCTTTTTTTACTCTGCACAGTACTAAAATTATGATGCACTGTTAGTTTTATTCGTTTCTAAACAAGGATTTGGTGTAGAGTTAAGATATACATTATTCCTGAAAAACATTGTCTCGACAATATCCTGTTTAAAGCTCTTCAATCTAACAGGTGCAATTATATAGCGTACAGGTTTGTTGCATGTAACTAATTCAACTCTTTTTTTGTAGCTAACCAGAAGTACTAGTATATATACATTATACATACCTTGACATTGATTTCTGAATGAAGCTGTGTCCATGATTCTGTCCAAGAGACTTGTTCATTGTACATTATTATCTATTTACCATAATGTAATACTCACTACCATAGTATTTTGATTCTTTGTTCTGTCTAATTTTCCAAGGTTTTTGGTAGTTTATTTAATTCCTTGATCTGTTTCTTGACTTAATTTTTATATACTTATACAAAATTTTACATTCGCTTCTTAATATGCCATATGTTTGGCGTTAAAAATTCAACGGTCACAGTCACATATACCACCGATTATGAACACTGAAAGCCTGAGACAGTAAGTCCGGAATCAGTTAAGATAAGGAGAGCTTCAACAATTGTGTCTCACAAAAAGGAATTAAATTTGCAGAGATGTGACCTATAATTTGACCTGGATTTGCACTCCCTGATTTTACCAGAAAGGTAAGGATACCAAGTGTAATGTCCGGTGTCCCGTCGATGTCGGAGTCGTTATAGTCGACAACTAGACAGAGACGACAATCAGACGAAGCTCAGAATACGTATATCCAATAATGTGGAAATTTGATATCATGAGTTGATGACTATAGGTGCCATAACAACCAAATTATGGGGTGTTAGTAACAGATTTATCTTATTTTACAGAACCATGTATTACACATTACTGAAAACAGAAACTTTTGGTAAATTTTAAATTACACTAAGGACTGTAAAGTTTTTATTTTCAGAGGAACCACAACGTGTTACAGCCTATATATGTCGCAAATACTCAAGTTGATGTTTCCGTAAGGAAAAACAAGGCAAGTAAGAGTCCGCCTACTGCTGTAATGTTATTGCATTCCACCTGCCGTTCTAATCACGGAATCGACTGAATGACGTAGTATCGCCCGACAGAACATACGTTGTACAAGTGAGGGAATTTCCATGTTTTAAGACTTGAATGAAAAACATGTTAAAGAGTGGAAGGATACAAATAGGCATAGCTGTCAACCACGACCAACGTAATGAATACCTGGCCTTTGGCTTCGTATAATCGACGCCCGTTCGAGGATGTTCCGAATGCCAAAGAGGAAGATTGTGGGCGGTCACCGCTGAAAATGAAATACAAATTAATGTGTCTTCTATTACCTCACTATCGTTGTAGTGTTCTAACAACGCTTAGAAAGCTTGTCAGCTCAACTCTGAACGCGATTACAGAATTTAGTAGTTAGTCAGGGAGTGATTGGCGCAAACTTGCATTGCTTGTGAGAAAATATGAGAGCGCTACTGTTAACTGCTGATGGATGTGATTCAGCACTTCGGACAGATATTGACTGGAATGAATGAGCAGTGTGACGTGTTACATGAGAACTTTTCAGTGACGCTCAGCTAAATTAAATAATGACGACTGAATTAATAATTAGTTCGCACGATATTTATTTGATTTATTCTGAGCAAGTGGATTATTCCTCGACATTTGAGAACTTTTACTCACGTAGGATTAGAACAGGAAGGTTTTATACTCGAATTCTTATAATTAGAGTAGACGAGTTAAGACCAATTAAGGGTTGGCAAAAATCGTTTACGTGCAGAAGATTGGAATTTTGTGGTTTAGCTCCTGGTTGTGTAGGTTCTCCCTGAGGTGGTGATTACAAATTGAAGCCCTTAGGTTCCAGGTAGATCAGAAAGTGGACAAAACGACTGAGCTACTCCCGAACAAAACTCTGGGCCGATTGAAAAGGAAACCCCCAACGGAAACAGAGAAGACATATTGCTAAGGGATTTAAAGTTCAGGGAGAAAATTTTTAAAATTTTTGGGTCCTCGATGTCATTAAAATTTTGTCTGGGACAACAAATACTCGGGAGAACAGCTGAACGAAATGGATATTTTCTTGAAAAGAGACTATAAGATGAATATCTTCGTACTGAAGACCGCACCCACAACACATTTACACATGCACCATGGTGTACCAGAGGAACCACAAGGTGTTACAGCCTATATATGTCGCAAATACTCAAGGTGATGTTTCCGTAAGGAAAAACAAGGCAAGTAAGAGTCCGCCTATTGCTGTAATGTTATTGCATTCCACCTGCCGTTCTAATCACGGAATCGGCTGAATGACGTATCACCCAACAGAACATACGTTGTACAAGTGAGGGAATTTCCATGTTTTAAGACTTGAATGAAAAACATGTTAAAGAGTGGAAGGATACAAATAGGCATAGCTGTCAACCACGACCAACGTAATGAATACCTGGCCTTGGCTCCGTATAATCGACGCCCGTTCGAGGATGTTCCGAATGCCAAAGAGGAAGATTGTGGGCGGTCACCGCTGAAAATGAAATACAAATTAATGTGTCTTCTATTACCTCACTATCGCTGTAGTGTTCTAACAACGCTTAGAAAGCTTGTCAGCTCAACTCTGAACGCGATTACAGAATTTAGTAGTTAGTCAGGGAGTGATTGGCGCAAACTTGCATTGCTTGTGAGAAAATATGAGAGCGTTACTGTTTTTACAGTTACTTTTAGGATCAAAACTTTCGTTTACGTTTCACAGATGCTCGATATGCTCTCCGTTGCAAGGACGGAAGTCTTTCACTCTCCAAACTTGTCCCATACCTTTGCGACGGTCATGTCTGTTGCTATTGTGCCTCATAGTTCATCCAAATTTGTTGGAAGGGACAGCCTACACAGTCGTTCACAGACTACCACCAAAAAGAACATATATTGTGACATAAATCGAATGGTGTGGTGCAAAGCGATATCCGTGTGACCTCTAGGTCCATCAGTGAGGCATGTCATTGTTACATAAGGCTCTCACATGCATGTTCCAGAATATGGCCCACCGTCCTTTTAAAAATTTAAATTTTAACATTTTTCTGGGAATGTTTGGAAAAAAATCACATCTCGAAAATTCACAGATATGTAATTACTGTAACCATAATGCCCATAACTTACAAGTGTCACCAGGATAAAACTTCAGTTACTAGGCATAAGTTAAAATCCACGCAAAATTTATATCTTTAGTCATGTGGAAAATATTGCAAATTTATTAGATTAGAAGAGATGGCAGTTCTGTTTCTAACATTTGCCACAGGAAGCGTATTTCCTGAGTTCGTGTATGAAGGGGAATCTCGGGATTCCAATGTCTATATTTTTGTCGAATAGTCAGTACCCTATCCAGCACATTTTGTAGTTAATCGACAGTTGGTAGAATCGGATGTGTTGAACTTGACCGTTTGGTGCGGAAGGAGGATTTCGTAATGCAACTACTAACACTTTGAATGTATCGAGTAAGGTAACATCTTGCTATGCATTAGCGTGCGCTGGTATTGCAGTAAACGGAATGTCACATTTAAGGAGCATTTTCGGTTTTAGACATTATGGTTTTAAGCACTTCATAATAATCATTATCTCTTGATAGGAACACATCACTCTCTACCCATTTCTTTTTAAAGTACGGAGTGCAAGAGGAAGTTTTGTCTAAAGTATTCATTTCATGAGCTTTCCATTGTACATCAAAAGAGCAGTAATCTTAATATCAATGGTCAGCAATGTATATATTTTCATTTATTTGAATTCCGCTAGTTAAAACAAAAATAAAGCAAAATATTTTCAAGTTATTCGTCACTGAGACTTCGTATTGAATTTGCCTTCACAAAAGGCTTGTAAAATAAGATTATCCGGACACCCATTTTAGGTCACGTCATCCGATCGCTAATTTGTGATTTGTTGTCACTTGGCTTCCTCGTATTGCACTTAGCTGAGATCTATTTAATATGAAAAGGTAGAGATATTTCTCGTAGCTCATCCTGTTGCAGATGACTATAGCCTGCACTGCGTAGTAGGGCTACGTCCATGTTATTGCACAGATAAATCTATCATTATTCGGGCCAGGTTTAGACATTGTGTAGCGCGTTTAGGGAACAGTGAGTGTTTTTCATAATGAGTGTATTTCGTTATGAGAATTCATTCACTTTAAACAGACTGAGAACACCGTTACGTACGATATGGGACTATGATTACTTTTGATTTGTATTACTGTTGTTAGGCAAAACATTATTTTGGATCTGAAACTATTACCAAGCGAACAACGTTTCGATTTAGGTTGGGAACGTTAACAGGTGGAGTCTCTTTTTCTATTTTGTGGCAGTTCTGTTCTGAACTGTTAACATGAACTTGTGACAATGGTATTGTACGAAACTCATTGTTGTTCAGAGAAGTTTTGTAACACTTTCGTTTCTTTAAACTCTTTCTTCTACTTTTATATGTGAAAAATTCTTGGTTGTATAGCGGTTCGGTGTACAGAAGAAACTATAGAACACCCTTTAAGGCAATGTGTCTGATCAAAGGGCAGATAACGTGTTGTGTTTAAACTTCCGGATTGATGACGGATTTAGTTAGATATATATAATGCAATTTGTTTTGAAATTTTAGTAGGTTATGAGGAATTGGCAGTTTCTAGCAATGCAAGTGCTTCACTCATGTGGTTCGCAGAAAAACAGTGGCAATGCAAATGGCTCTCACTCATCTTTAAAAGTAAAGCACCATCGCTGTACACCAGACGGAGGTCTTACTAGAATGCCATAGCATGAGCGATCTTAAATCACATCGCCCTTGATTGGTTTGGGAGATTTATTACCGCTAGATCAGCACCCCCAGCGACAGCTTCAGAGCAGGATCTGCGTCTTCTTGAGGAGATGAAAAATTACTCTCAGAAATTCATTGGTTTCAGTACTCCCTCAAGACCGATGCAGCGTTACTCGCTCGAGGGGATGACGTGACGGATGAAGGTAAAGGTTTAGACGATGCACATGCTACTGCACTACGGGTAGAAAAAACTTCTTTTTTCACATCTGTTTTTTTTATCTGTCATTGTAAGAAGCTTCATACATACTGAAATCTATCTCATTATCATGTCTTAGTCCTTGATTTCATTATTTATTTTAATTTATTTCGCGATGGAGGAATCTCTCTTAGATTGCTTCGTTAGTCGACAAACGTCTGTTACCTCTGAGATTCCGAACGCTCATTTCTTTTATACACAATGAGATTTCTTTCAGCATTGTGCTTCACGCCATCAGAAACTGAACATGTTCATCACACGCACTGTACCTATAGTTACCACACTTGATAACAAGAGACAGTCAACTGAGCTTAGTGACCAATAATTTGCTTGGGTTCGCGTATAATGGGTTTACATTTTTCGGCGTGCAGTTTGCAGCTGTAGCGATTATAAAACTAAGTACTGATAAAGTTATTTGTGCACTTTTAAACAGTTACTAAATTTAATAGTTTTCAGCGGTGTTTCATGATTTTTGTGGTGAAATAACTTTTGGAAACGTTCACTCGCTGTGTTTTTTAGAGTTTTCTGTGCGTTGAAGTCGTTTAGTAAACTTCGTGCTTTAGTTTTAAGCTGACGTTTCTTATTGTTTCCTGTGAAATATTTCAGTATAATTTTCATTCAGTGTTTTAACTTCGTTGAGTGTTCCAGTGGCCGCTTGAATTTTTGGTTTTAGCTAATAATTTTGTAAAGTATTGTTGGTATTGGTATTAGCTATGGTGTAGTAGTATTAATACAAGTAGTTTTCTTCTTAGTAGACAGAGAATTTCGAGACTGCTATTGTTAGTTATATAAATAGTTCTAACGGTGTAACTGAACTTAGGTTGGGTAGACGTATAGTTTTTTTCTCAGTGACTGTAAAATTTTACCATGAGTGAGAAATGTGGGCTCGCAGGTTTGTGAGTAGTGGGTTACGATGTGGGGTTTGTTGAAAGTATTTTCATTGGGGGGAATGCAGTGGGGAAGCTAGTGGGCATTCTAGGGAGATCCTCTCCTAGAAATGCAGAATCTGTAGTAGAAATAAGACTATAGAGAAGCAGGAGCATAAGATCTGTGCCCCTCATATGCAGTATAGGAGGAACCAGATAGGTTGAGAAGGATGAAGGTTGCTGGAGAGTGGGAACTGGCAGTTGCCAAGAAGGGTGCTAGGAGGTGGAGGTATCCAACAGTTATATCCGATAGATTTAACCAACTGTCAGAGTTGAGTGGAGAGTAGCTTCTTTTAGCTGTAGATGTAGGGAACAGGCAAGAGTCCTCAGCCGTTAGGATGCCTCGGTCAGTTGCGAAGTATAACAGAAAGAAGAAGGTTCTGCTGCTAGATTGTTCTCACGGTAAAGGTGTGGGACAGTAGTTGCAGGAACTGTTGGGGAGTGAGTAATAGGTCACCAGCATTGTGAAGCCTAGTGCAGGGTTGGCTCAGGTGATTAATAGCATAGGGGAGTTATGTATGAATTTTTCGAAGGAGGATCAGGAGAATAATGATTTATCTTAGCCAATAACATTACTGACAGCTAAGGGATTAAACATTCCCCTTCTCTTGGATTGCGATATTATCCACCACACGTGGACAGTGATGGATTGCCATTATAGGCAGTGAAGTGCATGTACGTGTTCAGTGGTGTGGATGAATTTCATCTTAGTCATTCGTCCACTGACGATGCACAGCAATTGCTTCAAATGCTTAAACAGTTTTTCGATATTCTTAGAGAGGTCCCGTGAGAATCAAGTACCTGACGCAGCAATATGACCAGGTGTTGGTGTGACAGGCCACTTACAGGTTACCACCTCCTAAAATGAAGATGTTGTGACCATATTCTGCGTGCCAGTGTGATTAGGTCATGTACATCGCCAATAGCGGCACCGTTGTTTTTTATGCACAGGCCTAATTCTGTTGCGTGCAGACCCGTCGTCGATCATAGGGCTTTAATGAAAAAGGTTGTGCTGCAATCGGTCCCCTTACCGGACCTTCACATTGGTTCGGTGGAGCACACTACTTTATGGTCTCGGATCTCAATCATGTATACCACCAAATACACTCCTGGAAATGGAAAAAAGAACACATTGACACCGGTGTGTCAGACCCATCATACTTGCTCCGGACACTGCGAGAGGGCTGTACAAGCAATGATCACACGCACGGCACAGCGGACACACCAGGAACCGCGGTGTTGGCCGTCGAATGGCGCTAGCTGCGCAGCATTTGTGCACCGCCGCCGTCAGTGTCAGCCAGTTTGCCGTGGCATACGGAGCTCCATCGCAGTCTTTAACACTGGTAGCATGCCGCGACAGCATGGACGTGAACCGTATCTGCAGTTGATGGACTTTGAGCGAGGGCGTATAGTGGGCATGCGGGAGGCCGGGTGGACGTACTGCCGAATTGCTCAACACGTGGGGCGTGAGGTCTCCACAGTACATCGATGTTGTCGCCAGTGGTCGGCGGAAGGTGCACGTGCCCGTCGACCTGGGACCGGACCGCAGCGACGCACGGATGCACGCCAAGACCGTAGGATCCTACGCAGTGCCGTAGGGGACCGCACCGCCACTTCACAGCAAATTAGGGACACTGTAGCTCCTGGGGTATCGGCGAGGACCATTCGCAACCGTCTCCATGAAGCTGGGCTACGGTCCCGCACACCGTTAGGCCGTCTTCCGCTCACGCCCCAACATCGTGCAGCCCGCCTCCAGTGGTGTCGCGACAGGCGTGAATGGAGGGACGAATGGAGACGTGTCGTCTTCAGCGATGAGAGTCGCTTCTGCCTTGGTGCCAATGATGGTCGTATGCGTGTTTGGCGCCGTGCAGGTGAGCGCCACAATCAGGACTGCATACGACCGAGGCACACAGGGCCAACACCCGGCATCATGGTGTGGGGAGCGATCTCCTACACTGGCCGTACACCACTGGTGATCGTCGAGGGGACACTGAATAGTGCACGGTACATCCAAACCGTCATCGAACCCATCGTTCTACCATTCCTAGACCGGCAAGGGAACTTGCTGTTCCAACAGGACAATGCACGTCCGCATGTATCCCGTGCCACCCAACGTGCTCTAGAAGGTGTAAGTCAACTACCCTGGCCAGCAAGATCTCCGGATCTGTCCCCCATTGAGCATGTTTGGGACTGGATGAAGCGTCGTCTCACGCGGTCTGCACGTCCAGCACGAACGCTGGTCCAACTGAGGCGCCAGGTGGAAATGGCATGGCAAGCCGTTCCACAGGACTACATCCAGCATCTGTACGATCGTCTCTATGGGAGAAAAGCAGCCTGCATTGCTGCGAAAGGTGGATATACACTGTACTAGTGCCGACATTGTGCATGCTCTGTTGCCTGTGTCTATGTGCCTGTGGTTCTGTCAGTGTGATCATGTGATGTATCTGACCCCAGGAATGTGTCAATAAAGTTTCCCCTTCCTGGGACAATGAATTCACGGTGTTCTTATTTCAATTTCCAGGAGTGTATAATTGACTGAGGGTTCCAAAGCGGTTACAGTATTTTGTACTCACTTGAAGTTGTAGGCATTTAGTAGAGCCGTCTTCGGTTAATCTAATGTAGCTGCGCTTCTTTCGAGACATTAGGATTCGGTTTTGGGTAGTCTAAAATTTAAAAAAGTTTGCAATTATTTGACGATGCTCTGATATATAGCAGGAGATTTTCCGAGCACGTGGAACATTTACGCCAAGTTTTAACGAGTTTACAGCGTGCTGGCCTCACAGTGAAACCTGTTAAGATGGATCAGGTTAAGTATCCATCCGTGGAGTTCGATTTGAGCAGGAACGGGAAAAGGCGATTAAGGATTTTACTCATTCCAGAAATTAAAAAAAAGTGGATACCTCAATTCATCGGCATGGTTAAATTTTTTAGAAAAGCTGTGTCTATATATGCTCACCTAGCAGCATCTTGGAATCAGCTGTGTAGGAATGTGGAACCCTTTAATTGGGGGGACAGTCGACAGGACGATTTCGATGCATTAATCCTGTCCGGGCTATTCCAAATTTGGATCATCATTCATTGCTTAACATACGCCTCTAACCCAGATCTCACTCCCGTTTTGCTTCACGAGCAGGATGGTGTCAAGATTCCATGTCGGCTATGCTTCGAGATCGTTATTCGGTTTATGAACTCGAGTTATTGGCCGTGCTTCTCACTCTAATAAAAGTTTAAAGTCTGTCTTGTACACCATTTAACGATGTTGACGAGTTTGACGAGTATACACTCCTTGAAACTCTGAATGAAGCAGAGATAAAATACAGGCAGATAAACATTGTCTGCAACTTATACTCAAATCATACTGCAGTCGTAAGAGCCGAACGACCTAGAAGTGAAGCAGTATTTGAGAGACGAGTGAGAGAGTTTGTACTCCATCCCAATATTACTCAATTTCGATATTAAGTAAGTTGTAAAAGGAACCGAAAAGAAATTATGAAAGATAACTGAAGTACAGGGATTAGCAGCACACCCACTGAACTTAGTCACTGACACGGCATTTCTGTCAGAGACGGCAAAGTACTTGGAAGGTCGGCTGTACGTTGTGGATAGTCCTAAAACGAGGTTGCCGGAGGAACATACAGAAAGTAAATTAAAGGTGATAGAAAGTTGCGAAATTAAAACAGACCATACTAAAGTGGTCTGTAATAATAATAATAATAATAATAATAATAATAAGGAAACGTAGTATTGGATGGCTCTGAGCACTATGCGACTGAACTGAGGTCATCAGTCGCCTAGAACTTAGAACTAATTAAACCTAACTAACCTAACTAACCTAAGGACATCACACACATCCATGTCCGAGGCAAGATTCGAACCTGCGACCGTAGCCGTCGCTCGGTTCCAGACTGTAGCGCCTAGAACCGCACAGCCACTCCGGCCGGCAAACGTAGTATTAAACGTCTTATATGAAGTCTGTTACTTTGAAAGCAAAATAACAAATGATTTTCGAAGTTGGATAGATGTTAAATGCATACCAGAAATAACAAAGAAAAGATTTCTGAGAATCAGAGGTTTGGTGCCGTCGAATATAAGTGTGAGAATATCTTTTCTGAATGAAAATCTTTGGTGTCTAGACTTGTACAGAAATGAAATGGGGATGACAAAGTGTTCATATAAGGAGAAAATAGAAGATTTTGAAATGCTGTGACATGACAGGATGGTGAATATTAGGCTGGTAAATCGTATAACTAATTGGGAGGTACTGAATCGAAGTGCAGAGATAAGAACTGCAAAGATTTACCAAAATTTGTAAAACGTTTACGGGTCATACCGTGCGGATCGAGGGTTTGTCAATTGTGTAATCTACGGGAGTGTGTGTATGTGTGTGTGTGTGTGTGTGTGTGTGTGTGTGTGTTGGTGGGTGGGTGGGTGGGTGGGTGTGTGCGTGTGGGTGTCTGGGGGGGGGGGGGGAATCGGAGAGGTTAAAAATCTAGAGGAGGACCAAGATTTGACTGCACCAAGCACTTCCAAATGGATGTCGATTAGAGCTTCAACGTGGGGATGTAGAGGCCTGAAAAGGATGAACTAGCATGGAGAGCGGCATCAGACCGCCCTTCAGACTAAAGAGCACAATAAGAACAAAAGTTATATGTAATTTGAAAGCTTACAAAAGTATACACTGCGCACTGTTTTCCGTCAACCTACACCCAGATTTGCATAGCGCGACAGGTCTGCTGTAATGGACAAGATGAAAAAACGAGACGCAGACGCAGCAGACGTGAGCGTCCTTCTCACTTTTACATTCGCCGCGCCGTCCATCTACGACATTTCCGGCGACTAACTGCTTTACGTGATTCAGCGCATTCTTCATCGCCAGCCCTCGGCACTTTTCCATTTCCTGTTCGTCCACAGAGCACTCCACTTCTTGCCGCCCCTGCTAAGTTACCAGCATAAATATATCTGGCGGCCACTGCGGACAGAATATTTATGGATGTGTCACGTGCTCGGCGTCTCTGCCCCCAAACGCGACGCGTCGGTGACGCAGGAATCCACCCCCGCTCGTTTTTCGTTGGCAGTCGTGAACGCTCAGAGATAATTAAGTGTCGGTACACTCTGAGTGACTGAGGACATTTTGTGCGCCACCGGATTAGATCTCGCGGCGCCATACATTTTAATGCGCTGTTATGCACGGCCGGCATACTTCAATAATCGTTCGGTAATTGGCAGATAAGATGTCGGCAAACATTCGACCCGCCGCTCTGATTTAATCAGCCGGCGGTGCTCCACCACACGAGAACTGTTTAATTCAACGGCTCTCGTGAAATGCCGCACTGCTATCTGTTAACAGATCTCGCTGGCAGGGAACAAAAAACGTGGATTGAAGTAAAAGCAGTACTCACTTGCAGTGCCGCTGACAAAACAATTTTCGCTGTGTCCCAATTTCGTTTGTTGTAGTGGATCAATGAGGAGTGTACGGCATCCATTATTAAAATGTAAAAGGAGAACGTGCTAGCACCAGAACAGGGAAAATACAGGAAACAGGATATGTGAACAAATTTATATACGGAACAGGAGGCGAAATAAATGAGAGAGTCTTTCTAAAAGGTTTTAACTGCCAAAATGAAAATGTAAGTATGCTAACTTCCCAGTGTACGGAAAAAAAACGCCATATGGCACTATATAAGGCGGTTTAACAAAAAATGTACCAACTGCAGTATGTCGTAATTTGTTCACATTGTACATCACACAGAATGATAGATTCGAAACATCGAGGTTAACCTTTTTTCTCCACGTCATTAACGTTGATGTGGGATCTCATTCATCCGTAAAGGACTCCAGATGGTACACGTATCCCTTTACACAACATTGAAGCGGGTACTCGGTAATTCGTCTCAGATAGAGATGATAAAAATATTAAAATACGGAAACACAAAACAGATAAGGACGATGGAGGGAGTTAAGGGCGTTAAAGATAAGCACCAAAACATGAAATACAGGGTTACCATGAGGTGCCTTGGTAGTATCCTAGAAATGATAGGAAAGTTGTTGGCGGAAATAATAATGACACAAGAAATAGCAAGCAGCAGTAGCGCGTAAAGAGAAATAGCAGAGGTCAGTGACTCAGGCAGGAACTGCCACAGAATCAATTCTACACGAGAAGTTCAGTACTAGATACGTATCAAAGCAGAATGAGGGTAGGGACTAAAGCTTGCTTTCTCTCTCCCTGACCGTTTGCCATAATACGTTGCCTCTAAGTATCACAGAAATTGTCTGGACTGCTTACAGAGACCGAGGCACTATACAAATAAACAGAGAGTGAACAGTCCTAAATGTAGGAATCGAATTTGTGGATAACATTCAAATGTATTATCACACAAAGAACACATTTGAATAAAATTAAAATGAACGTACTTTAATACTCTGGAGCCGTAGTAACTACAAAAAGAAGTTTAAATTAACACCGTAAATGAATTTATTAAAATAATTAGCCCAGTATAGCTAATTTGGTAACTTAAGTAGCACTACACAATGTACAATGTATCAGATAGCCCTAATCATACAGGACATATAATTGTAGAAATATCGAGATTGGAATTGGTAATACTGGACAAGTTATTACTATTGATGTGAAATATATGACCACACTAAATGCTGTTGCCCTACAGTCTGCCAAGTGTTACAAATTATCTTGGAAGAGACAGAGAACAGTGGTTATCCAGACGAATTATACTTGTAGCGAGAGAGGCATTTATTCGCTGAGATTACAGGAAAATTCTGGAAAAGTATTTCGTATCACTAACGACAGAGTGCCTTTGGGCACTCTTAAGAAAAAAGAAACGGCTCACCACGAGAGAATGATCAGAATAGGACGGAAATCGTTAGATCTGATGTACATGTACAGACAAATAAATTGTTACAGTTTTAGAAAAACTTCATGATTTATTCAAGAGAAGGAACTTCACAAATTGAGTAAGCCAGTAACATGCTGGTCCAGCTCTGTCCCTAATGCAAACAGTTACTGGGCTCGGCTGAATGACAGGTTCGCTGAATGTCCTTGTGAGCGAAAGAGTGACAAATTCCGTTCAACTGGCGCGTTAGGTCGTCAAAATCCCTAGCTGGTTGGAGGTACTGCCCATAATTCTCCAAACGTTCTCAGTTACGGTGAGGTCCGGCGACGTTCTGGCCATGGTAGGGTTCGGCAAGCATGAAGGCATTCAGTAGAATCTTTCACTGCGTGCGTGCGGGGATTATCTAGCTAAAATATAACCCCAGGATGGTTAGCCATGAAGGGCAACAAAACAAGACAGAATATCGTCGAGGCACCGCTGTGCAGTAAGGGTGCTATGTGTGACCACCAACACAACTCAACTGAACTCCTATGAAAAGAAATGGCACAGAAAAACGTCACTCCAAGTTTTTGGGCCGTATAGTGGGCGACAGACGGATTGGTATCCTACCGCTGTCCAGGATATCTCCAGACAAGTCTTCGGCCTAGAATCGCACTTACCGGAGTATAAGTGTCTTCAGGGACAAGTCCCACGTAGAACTGAACCCAAATGACCAGCGAATGTGTGTCTGGAGACACCCTGGAAAGCGGTATGGACCAGCCTGATTGTCGCCAGCCATACGATCTCACAACCGGGAGTGACGGTCTGGGGCGCTAAATCTTTTCACAGTAGGACAGCTTTGCATGTCTTCCACGCCATCCTTACAGCGCAGGATCGAAGATATTCTACGCCCTGTTTTGTCGCCCTCCATGGCTAACCATCCTGGACTTATATTTTGGCAAGATAATGCCCTCCCGCAGGCAGCGAGAGTTTGTGCTGCATGTCTCCGTGCTTTCCAAACCCTACCATGGCCAGAACGTCACCGGAGATCGCCAGAATTGGAACGTTTGGACAGTTACGGGCAGTGCCTCCAAACTGATCTGGATATTGGTGATCTAACTCGCCACGTTTATATAATTCGGCAGTATATCCCTCAGGATATCCAGCAACTCTGTCAATCATTGCAGAGCCGAATAACTGCCTGCGTTAGGTCCAGAGGTGGACCAACGTGTTACTGGCTTGATCAGTTTGTGAGCTCTTTCTCTGGAAAAAAAATCATCAAGTTCTTTTGAAATTGTAATAAATTATTTGTCTGTACATGTAAATCAAATCTACCGATTTCCCTCCCATTCGGATAATACCTTCATGGTGCAGGTTTTTTTTTTTTTGTCCTAAAGTTTATAAATGCAATCGTCCTTCATAACAAGCCATCCTGGTCTTACATTTAAGCAAGATAACGGGCACGTGGAAACGGCGAGAGTTTCTACTGTTTGTCTTCGTGCTTGCCACCCTACCTTGGGCAACAAGGTAGAGGGATCTCTCTGCAACCAAGAGCATTTGGTGTATTATAAGCGGAGCACTACAACCATCTCGGTATTTTTTCGACCCAACGCGCCAATTGGAAATAAATCGTCACGATATCGCTCAGCGTGCTGAAACTGACGCTCGTCAACCTCAACGCAAGCAATGACATCGGCGAACAAGATTCAGTCGCCCGCTGACAAATATGCCTGCTGTGTTTTGAATTACATCACAGGCAGCTACAGTTGTGGCAACTAACTGCATCTCCGTAGCCACTGGGGTCTCATACACAAGTGACTTTAGATATCCCCACAGGAAATAACGAAGGGGATTCTGGTCAGGTGACCTCGCAAGCCTCTCCTTCCAATGCAGCTACCAGGAAATACTGTACTGAGACGGTTGCAGACATGTGGTGTCCACATCCTCTCAGCTAAGGCCAAGCATATATTCTCCAACAACTCAGGTAGAACTGTTTTGACGACCTGCAAGTACAATTGGCCATTCACACTTTGTAGTAATCGGGCTCGTCCTCCTTGTTTCTTTGCAGGCAATAAAGAATGTACTGTAAATAAACAGAACAGTATGTGAAAACTTGTACGTATGTTTGTTATAAATAAGCTGGAAAACAGTAATGCTAGACGAAGCTGTAGATGAGTTTAGTTCCATATCTCCTTAAGCTGGCTTCTCTGACCCATGTTTCCCATCCCAAATTGTCTAGTGGTGCATTCTCTTCGTCATGTTACATTTTTACACGCTCTTACGGAAACACCCTGTATGTTATGTAAATGAACCCAGGTAATTCTAAGAGTTGTTTCGTCATCCGAAACTTTAACCTTATGTTGTCTCCACCACTGCTATTGTTGGCTTGATTTTAGTTCTATTTAGTGCGTGCAAGATACATTGTGGTACTGAATGCTTTGAGCGCTGGTTAAGGATCTCTACAGGCTATAGAAGATAAATTGTCTTACTGCATCTCTGTTCTTTATCCAATAAATTAACTGTGAAACTGAGCCCACGTTTGCCGAACCCCCAGCCTGAACTTAAGCAACACTATCTAGACGTCGACACTGCGAACAGGGAAACAGTCTCTGCTTTGTGAATAGACACATTAGTAGCTTAACGCGGTTAAAAGTTCGCATGTAGATAATGGGACAGGAGCGTAAACGTTTTCATGTGCACCTAAACTAAGCTCTGAATATATAAAAATCAGTGGTTCACACGAGAAACAAGCAGGACGGTCCCTGACCAACCTTTATCGCGAAGAAATGAATACGTTTCAGGTATTGAAAAAATTGCGAGGTTTTAAACATGCCACTGTTGTGTGTATCCTGCTTGTACATATAATAATGTAACGAGCCCAAGGCATGTAAAACTGATCTCCATCGCCAAAAAACTTACAGATGTATACAAGTGCAGTTCACTAGGCGTCCACCGGGTTCTAATAACCAAGTCTTGAACAGTGTATCATTGCTCAACAAAAGCTTTTTTTTTTTGTTTTTCAAACAATGACCCCTGCATTGCTTACACCAGTCATAGTACTACGTTGCCCAATCGTCCTTATGGATACTTGATTTTTAAAAGCAGCACACACATGAAAACATACTGTCTTACTGCGTCGGATCGTTCGGTCTCTGTACAGTAGGTGACTCATTGTTAAATAAGGAGATATAGCCATTATGTAAATTTTCCAGAAAGGAAATTTCGAGGGTGAAGATAATAAATACATCAAATTTCCTGTACCAACAAATAAAGTTTTATATTCTGTTTTGACTGCGTTGTGATTTTATCAAGAGGTCGTCATCATCTTATGAGGTATGTGAAAAAGTTTTTATTTTATGACGACATTTCCGTGGAGCAGCCTGTGGGCTACAACCATTCGTTGTACACGGGGAAAATTATTTAAATACATACATGAAAGAAACGTAAATTAGTTATAAACTACAGCTTGCTCTCACTTTATTCAGCATGTAAATGTCAGTAAAGACATTCGAATTTAGGTTTTGACATGTTCGATAGGCCTGCCATCATTGGCCATGATGTGTCGTAGACGAAAAGCAACATTCTGCATGGCTCGCTGAAATTTCAAAACATCGATGCTGCCGATGACCTCCTGAATGCCTATTTTCAGCTTAGCATTGGTTTTGAGGTTATTTCTGTACACCTGGTCTTCAATATAGCCGCACAAATAGAGTCGCATGTGTTCAGATCTGCAGACTATGGCGACCAATCGAGGCCAATGCCAGTAGCCTCTGGGTACACCAGAGCCAGAATG
Organism: Schistocerca serialis cubense; assembly: GCF_023864345.2. Lineage (NCBI taxonomy): Eukaryota > Metazoa > Arthropoda > Insecta > Orthoptera > Acrididae > Schistocerca > Schistocerca serialis. The sequence goes on from NC_064645.1 coordinate 71,611,155, forward strand.
CGGTCCTCAAAGTGCTCCTCCAAGACATCAGACACTCTCCTGCTTCTATGGGGTCGAGCGCCGTCTTGCATGAACAAAATCTAGTCGAAATCTGAATCTCTGTGGGTAGTGGGGGTGAAATCATCTTTCAAAATCTTCACATAACGTTTGGTAGTCACCGTGCCGTCAAAAAATACCGCGCCCATTTTTCCTGACTGGACGCTGCACACAACACACTCACCCGTTGAGGGTGAAGAGACTTTTCGATCGTGAAATGCGGGTTCCCAGTCCCCAAAATGCCCTGTACTGTGACGAAAATGACAACAACAAGGCGCGTGCGCATGCGCATACCAACATGCATAAGGCATCGCGGTTAACCACGCAGTTTGAACGTCCTAACACAAACTGTTCAGAAGATATGACGATTTTATTTCATATAGTTCAATAATTGTCACCTTGTAAGTATGGTCAGCACACGCTGGTAGCTATAGACTAGAGAACATTCACCTAAATTAGCCACTATCCACATTGGGTGGAACGTCTTTCATGCATTACACCTTCCCCCTCCCCCCACCAAGGGTGTGGTGGAACATGGAATGGAACCACTTTCATTCCTTCTATCTAAAGCGGGTACATTTTTCCTTTTTCTGCTATTTGTTCAGTGTTTAAAATTCAGTGTAGTGGTAACGAACACTTATGAGTCAAATGAAACACGTGATGTTAATGTTACAGGTTACATTCAGATGTCGATGACATTTCCTACGACGGTTTGATGAGGTTAATGGGTTCGTGCTGGATGATGGGTGTTACTGTGAGTCTTCTGGAGAAGCGTTTTCCAAGCGGTAAGAGAGCAAGTGAACCCGAAAAACTTTAAAAATGGCAGTTTTGTCAACATTTTGGAGGTACTACTTACTTTTTAAAATTTTGTTATGATTTCTGTGTTTTTAGTCACTATTTAAAACTGAATTAATCCCCGAATTAAAGAAGTTTTGCTCATTTTTAAAGCTTTTATTAACATTCAAAACACACAAGGTTTCCACCCGCTCACTAGCATTCCCAAATCATTCCATCAGAGAAAAGATTTGGGAACCCCAGGTTTGGAGGATAACGTAAGGGTAGGGAATGGGACCTCCTGATTACGAGAAGGGAAGTGGAAGAGTAATATAGGTGGGAGCTGGTGTTGTATGTTTTAGGTATTCAAATAAACATTTACAAGCGTTGTTGTAATAAAAGAGGATCTGGCTGTGTTCGAAATGAGGGAACTGATCTTGTAGGATTAGGAGATACTGGAGATCAATACGAAGGCGGCGGGATTGAACAGACTATCTAGATGGGAAAGAGTGAAATTTGAGTGAGACCACGGGTTGCTTTCTTTTTTCTTCTTTGTTTCGAGTTCAAAAAAATGGCTCTGAGCACTATGGGACTTAACATCTATGGTCATCAGTCCCCTAGAACTTACATCTACTTAAACCTAACTAACCTAAGGACAGCACACAACACCCAGCCATCACGAGGCAGAGAAAATCCCTGACCCCGCCGGGAATCGAACCCGGGAACCCCGGCGTGGGAAGCGAGAACGCTACCGCACGACCACGAGATGCGGGCTTGTTTCGAGTCCTCAGTGTTCTGTTCCGATGTTGGTCCCTCACTAACTCCGCAGCTGTGACTAACTCTTCATCTCAGAGGAGCACATGTACCCTAGTTATTTGTTGAATGCACTTCAATATCCGTTTTCGAATACAGTTTTTCAACCTCAACTACTCCCACTAGTAATGTAAAGGTTATTATTTGATGTCGAAACACGTGTCCTATAATCCTGTCCATATTTTCAGTGTTCCTTCTTTCGTCAATTCTGCGGAGAATAACTTCATTCCTCATCAGTCCACCTAAGTTTCAATATCCTTCAATAGCAGCACAACTCAGTCGCCTTGATTCTTCTCTTTCACAGTTTTCCCGTATTCCATGATTCATTGTCTTACAATGCTGAGACCCGAACACACATATACACAAATTACTACCTCAAATTGCAAACAATCCTGTTGCAACAACATCCGCAACTGAGCATTATAGCAGAGTTTGAGAATACCTCTTCAGTTGTAAAGTTCTTTTATTATCACACGTCCGGTTTCGGGCTCTTATAAGCCCACCTTTAGGTGTCGTAACTTGGTGCTGTGGCCCCCGAGCGCCAGGATGGACGTGTACTAGACGCAATGTGCTACCTGTGAGACCCTGTTCTGCGCTCATACATCCTGTAGTGGTGCTCGGGGGCCACAGCACCAAGTTACGGCACCTGAAGATGGGCTTACAAGAACCCGAAACCGGATGTGTGATAATAAAAGAACTTTACAACTAAAGCGGTATTCTAAACCTCTGCTACCTCTCATTGAGTCCTATGTTTGATACCAGTAGCCTTCTTTTGCCCATTAATGTCTTCTTTTCCTATTCTAATTTACTTTTAGGCCCGCCTTGCTCCGTCCGTCATGTGTTACTTTTATTCTAAGGTAAGAGAACTACTTAACTTCGTCTGCTGCGTGGACCGCAATTCTGATGTAACTTTTGTCGGTATTCTCGCTTCTGGTAGTTCTCATTATTTTCGTCTATCCTCGGTTTACTCTCAGTGCATATTCTGTACTGATTACACTGTTAATTACAATCAGCGCATCTTGTAACCCTTTTCACTTTGACTGAGGACAGAACTGTCGTAGCGAATCTTATCACTAACATCGTTCCAACGAGAATTTAAATCCCATTCCCGAACGGACCTTTCATTTCTGTCATTGGAACTTCGATATATAAACTGAACATCAGGGGCGGAAGAATTTCATGTTCTTTCATTCTTGTTGCTCCCTCTTGGTTTTTGTAAGTATTCTCTTTCATCCGTTTTCCGTTATTACAGGGTTATTACAAATGATTGAAGCGATTTCACAGCTCTACAATAACTTTATTATTTGAGATATTTTCACAATGCTTTGCACAAACATACAAAAACTCAAAAAGTTTTTTTAGGCATTCACAAATGTTCGATATGTGCCCCTTTAGTGATTCGGCAGACATCAAGCCGATAATCAAGTTCCTCCCACACTCGGCGCAGCATGTCCCCGTCAATGAGTTCGAAAGCATCGTTGATGCGAGCTCGCAGTTCTGGCACGTTTCTTGGTAGAGGAGGTTTAAACACTGAATCTTTCACATAACCCCACAGAAAGGAATCGCATGGGGTTAAGTCGGGAGAGCGTGGAGGCCATGACATGAATTGCTGATCATGATCTCCACCACGACCGATCCATCGGTTTTCCAATCTCCTGTTTAAGAAATGCCGAACATCATGATGGAAGTGCGGTGGAGCACCATCCTGTTGAAAGATGAAGTCGGTGCTGTCGGTCTCCAGTTGTGGCATGAGCCAATTTTCCAGCATGTCCAGATACACGTGTGCTGTAACGTTTTTTTCGCAGAAGAAAAAGGGGCCGTAAACTTTAAACCTTGAGATTGCACAAAACACGTTAACTTTTGGTGAATTGCGAATTTGCTGCACGAATGCGTGAGGACTCTCTACCGCCCAGATTCGCACATTGTGTCTGTTCACTTCACCATTAAGAAAAAATGTAGTTTCATCACTGAAAACAAGTTTCGCACTGAACGCATCCTCTTCCATGAGCTGTTGCAACCGCGCCGAAAATTCAAAGTGTTTGACTTTGTCATCGGGTGTCGTGGCTTGTAGCAATTGTAAACGGTAAGGCTTCAGCTTTAGCCTTTTCCATAAGATTTTCCAAACCATCGGCTGTCGTACGTTTAGCTCCCTGCTTGCTCTATTCGTCGATTTCCGCGGTCTACGCGTGAAACTTGCCCGCACGCGCTCAACCGTTTCTTCGCTCACTGCTAGCCGACCCGTTGATTTCCCCTTACAGAGGCATCCAGAAGCTTTAAACTGCGCTTACCATCGCCAAATGGAGTTAGCAGTTGGTGGATCTTTGTTGAACTTCGTCCTGTGGTGTCGTTGCACTGTTATGACTGACTGATGTGAGTGCATTTCAAGCACGACATACGCTTTCTCGGCTCCTGTCGCCATTTTGTCTAACTGCGCTCTCGAACGCTCTGGCGGCAGAAACCAGAAGTGCGGCTTCAGCCGAACAAAACTTTATGATTTTTTCTACGTATCTGTGGTGTGTCGTGACCATACGTCAATGAATGGAGCTACAGTGAATTTATGAACTCGCTTCAATCTTTTGTAATAGCCCTGTATTACTATTATTCTCAGAACTTCGAACATGCTGTAACTTTTTACACTATCAATCGAATTTTTCAGGTCGTCAGATTATATGAATGTTTCTTGATTTTTATTAACACTTGGCCCATTATCAGTTGCTACATCGGAGTTGCCTCTGGTTCCCTTACCTTTCCGGTAGCCAAACTGATCATCTAGCATACCCTCAGTATTTCTTTCGCATTCTTCTGAATGTACCACGGTAGACCACAGCAAACATGCGTACATTACGGTCACCTGTGAGACACAGCTCTCATCCTGCGAGTGATAGACACCTTTGTCCACGGAGGAAGACGAGAGGGCAGAAAAGCCCCTTGTGGTCTCAGCAAACAACGGCACACGAATATCTCTTTCCTCATTCCTCACATTTATTTCTGCATTATTCACAGACCTCACGTAATTATGCATGGATGGAGCGTCGAACAATAGGGTTCACTCAGAAGTGACTAGCTGCGGGAACTAGGATGGTTACAGCGAGGAATGGCGGAGGGAATCTTTGGCGCGGTGGCATGTGGTCGTTCCCAGCCCTTGCAGCGGCCTGCTTAAGAATTCGGCAGCACTTCCAAACTGAGCGCACGCGGGTCTCCGCTCTTCTCTTTTTACTGCAGCTGCACCGTCGCAGTTTCTCAGCCGCCCCGCCTACATCTCGCTGGCTGCTACGGCGAATCAAATCGACGTTTGCTGCGGTCAGGAACCTCCCGCACTCCGACGCGGCCGCGCACCTTCAGGATTAATGTGGAGGCTGTTTTTCATTCCGGCATGATTAGAAAAACACTCGCCCATTCCATCAGTCGCGATTTATGTCCCGCGCCGCATATTGCGGTGGAATGGCCTCCGCAGGCTCCGCGGCGCGGAGCAGTATTTTCGGAATCGACTGCGGCCGCTGGCGTACGTGTTGGTGCGGCGCGCAGCTAGCGCCCACGATAAACGCAGCACCCAGGCCCGCTTTACTGCTCTGGCAGAGGATTTGCGTTCAGCAGGAGCGTCCATTTCATACGCTAAAATGGAGGTGACGTATTCGTACTGTTTTACGTTTCAGTAAATCCTACAGTTAGTAAACATTTTTTTTAAATTTTCAATTTTTGATTTCAGTACGAAATTCATTTTGGTTGTTGTATTTCATTTGTTTGTAAGCAACTGGGGAACGAAAAATATGAACGTTGTGTGTCCTGCCAGGGTTGCCACTGCACTGCATTTGCGTCTGCAACCACGAGGGTCGAAATGTACAGCGTGTTTAAAAAGGACTTTACAACGTTAAAAATTCATATAAATTTACTGAAAGAAGATATAGAGCTGGCTTTAGTGTTATTTTGTAAGGAAACACATCAAGTTTTTTCATTTTAAACTAAAGATCTTATGTGTGGCTTCTGATGGTTGTCGCGCACACTTCCCACCGGAAGTCAGTTTCTTCCCAAACTCGCCGTAGCATTGCAGGTGTAACTTGCTCAGCGGCGGTGTAAATTCTTGCTGTAAGTTCAGGAACAGAGGCCGGCACAGGAGGTACAAACATGATATCCTTGATGCTACCGCACAAAAAGAATCGACTGGTGTCAGGTCTGGGGAACCTGGGGGTCCTTCAATTGGAGCTCCGCGGCCAATCCATTGACCTGGAAAGCGATTACTGAGAAAATCACGGACGTCAGCCAGGTACGCGAGACAAAACGTGATGTATTTCCCTACAAATTGACACTACAGTCATATCAGTAGGTGCTATGAATTAATTTATATGAATTTTCAAAGTTGTAAAGTCCTTTTTGAAACACCCGGTAGTGTGAGACCCTAAAGCGGTGGTGGTTTTGATAGCCTACTGGACTGAACTGAAACGTGGAAAGATAGACAGCAGATAGAGATATTGCTTGGAAAATGACAAGAAACGAGGAAATACGTGGAATGTACCGGAAGCAGTGCCGTAATGATGCTACATCTTTTTTGGACACAACTGATTAGGACACGCTTACGAAAATATACTTGTATTTCAAGGAAGAAATCGAGCATAGAATAGATTACAGAAATAAGGAATGAACTAGACAGAAACAACATCAGAGAATTGTAAATAACAAAAAGAAACCTTTTTAAGAATAAAATACTAAATGTAGAGTGGTATAAAGGCAGAAGAAATTAGAAATCGGAACAATATCGACAGACGATGTGAAATGACAACATGGGGAAATGATGACGGAGTACCGGAAAAATATTAAATTACAAAGGAAAAAGTATAACCGAAGTTGTTACGCAATAAGAGTTGGTCAATACGAATGGTAAATACGAACATAAGGAAAGGTTTGTGGTTCGAATAATGATTAACTATGAATTCCTGAAACATCATGGAGGAGAGCCCTCAGGGATGCAGAAAGAATGTACTAACAACAAATTAAGACCAAGGCTAATCTACTCAAACTGAAATTGCCGTTATTACTTGTAGACTGCTTTATACTTGAATTTTAGGAGAAAAACAACAATTTTGATAGAAGCCACTGCTCCTCCTTCTGTTCTACTCAGCTGTTGGTATTTTGTCTAATATTTAAAAGTATTTTAAGTTTATAGATGTCAGTTAGCTGAATAGGCCTATGTACTGGCAAAAGCACGATAAGTCAGAAATAAATATTTGCCCTTAAGCCGAACCATCTGGCGCTCAGACGCGTTGTCCATGTAAAAAAATGGACTGTGGTAGCACTGCAAAAACCTAAGATCTCCCTTTCTCACGAGGGAATGGTCCAGTGCGACATGTCGAGACCTACCTTGAAATTTTTCGCACAGGAAGTGGAGTATACAAATTTTAGCAGCTAAGGTGCACCGCAAATATTTTTGAAAAAATTGTTGTAGCTCTCCAGGCAGCTGGAGAAATGTACATCCCAACCGCAGCCGCAGCAAACAGCGCACTCGCATTACGCCTAGCACATAGCCTTAAGTGACTGCACATCGGTAAACAGATAACACGGCAAAACAAAATATTAATTTTTAAAGCGAATTTGAGTTTCAATTGATAGTTTCACAGGAAGAGCGTACACAAGTTACTTTCCACTCTAATTTGAAACTCATTTAATATCAACAATAAATAATAGTTGCCTTTGCGGTGTCACTAAGTGTTAACAGTGGTGGTGAAACAGAATTTACTTTCTTTGTGTTTTTTTCGTACACGCTTGTAATAGCATCTGTCTTTGTGTACGTTCCAGAGCGTCACAGAACTGTGGTACGCAATTAACGTTTTCAGCCTTGCAAAGGTAAAACAAGAACGCGGTATGCAATCGAAATCACCTACTGCTCCTGAAAAACAAAATGTATGTTATTTATTAGTTAATCCCTTGGACATGGATTCAAACAGGAAGTAACTCTGACTATTCCGTGAAGTGTGGTTCGAACGATGATTGTTGTGCTAACCAAAGTCCAGAGCAAAAACGTAGTACCCTCCTAACCCTAAGAATACACCGAGTGTATGTGCTTTCAGGGGCACATAAAAGACTGTAATCGTTTGGTTAAACGAAAGAGGGAGAAATCTCTTAAAGTTAATTTATCAGCGGCGCCTTCGTAAAATTTTAAGGTGTATGGAAGAAAGATTTACAACCAATGAGAAATATGCGCCTAAATGAAACTCATAAAAATCTGAAACACAACCTGCGTGTTCGAAAGGCTTAGAACTCTCGTGAGAATGAATGCACCGTTACCGATGAAAATCTACGAGACTTTGCCTTCGTAAATACAACAAAGATAAACATTGGTGATATCCGGGCTTCTCTGATCTGGTTAAACATATTCAGAAAACAAGACGGAAAAGGGAGTCGCAAATTTCTGAATCAAGCAAATGTGTGGAGGAGATGACATTAATAGATATCTTCTTGTTTTGAAATCCGTATCTTTCTCTTATCTCCTAAACTGCTGTGTATGGAACCAGTCAGTCAAGTTTCGTGCAATAAATGCGAGGAAACCCCTTTTTTATCATTTTGAGCGAAAGAAAGACAGGGTTAGTTCCGCAGAAGATGAATTCTAAGACAAACTGGGGCATACATTATTGCCAGTGATAAGTATTAATAGATTACTGTTTTCGCAGCTTTATATCTGCTTTCAGGATCCTCAAGGGAAATTAGGGCGAAAAACGTAAAAAAAGGTCCCGTTTTTCGCAAAAATCTTGTAACCTGGAAATATGGGGAACAATAATTTTCAGTACTGCTACCGAAATGTCTTCTTACCAGTTACAGGAAACAGTTGATTGCTTTTGTCGGTCAGTTGGCCTGGACGTAACGACACCCCTGTCTTCAGGAGGTCGAAAAAACTGTTTATATCATTTGGATTCCATCCACAAGCAATAGCGTAAACTCAACTCCTCATTAAAGAAATGTTTTCGACAGTGTAAAACGTGTTTCCGAAAATAGTTGGACATTATAATTTCCAATAAAAATTCGTCATTTCAGTTTTATCAGCGTGACAATATTGTTAAACTAAGTGATTTCTGCAATGTCTGTTTGCATTATCGCGTTTTACGAATTTGGTCAAATATGCCCGCTACGTAACAAAAAATGCAGAATATCGGCCATTTGTTATTACAGCCCAATTCCCTCAAAATGAAACTAGTACTGTGAAGTGCCTGAAAGCACTAATTTTTCTTTTATGAGGTTTATCTTACGTAAGAGAAATGTTTGTTTTTGTCATCCATTACACACTTCACACTTTCGTGACAACTACAGAAAATAAACAAGGAACGTTTTCATTGTTTGTAAAACGTACATTATTTAAAAGTTATCATTGGAGCTGTGCTACAGGAATTGTTACGAAGCATTTAGTGTCAACAAATGAAAATCACGAATGATGGAAATTGTCTGTATTTAACATAATATACTGCCTCGATTCTGTTTCCTCTGTCAATTACTACCGTAACAATTACATTTGCAACACTTTAGATATCAATATGAACGGCAAGTTATCCAACAAATTTACGATCTGAGACATTTTTGGTATGGTTTAAGTGCTAAAAATCTACGTATATGCACTTTTGGACTACAAGACCGTACGTTATTGTCTCACGGCCGTGTCTGCCTTTTCTCCTGATTGGGCGCCAGGCAGGAAGGGTGTTTATAAGCGGTTCGTCGTGCTGAAAAACTGAATAACTTTGAAAAAACAAATTAAATACTTGCTGTTCGCCTTAGCGGCTAAAATTTTTACACTGCATTTCTTTCGGTGTGTTCTTCCCGTGTGAAACCTTTCAGGGTAGTTTTTGACATGTCGGATTGGAACATTCCATTATCAGTCTAGCTATAAGGTGTATTATTTAGACCTAAACGCGAAGCTAGTAGCTTGGAACACAGCATGTTTCACATTACGTATAATAATCGGTAAGTCAAGTATAAGACATGTTTCCGATTACAACCTGTTTTGCTTTGAATTGCTTTTTCGGATTTTATGATTTTATACCATTTTATTCCAAGCGTTAATTTACGTTATTTTCCAACTAGAGCAGGGAGCGACATTATTAAGACGAGTAGGATGTCTGCAGCTGGTACAAAGTTTTAAGCTTGAGTGCGAGAGCAGTTACGTGATTTTCGTGATGGGAATGACTACAACATGCAGCTGGTACAACGTTTTAAGCTTGAGTACGAGAGAAGTTATGTGATTTCCTGACGGGAATGACTATAACATTTTTGACGATGCTGATTCTGATCCTGATTTTGTGGCAGCTGATGATCACTAGGAAAGAGAATGATACTATCGAAGAAAATACTTCGCTGGAAGAGAAGCACTGTAGTATCTGCAGCATAGATAATTTCTCGCAGCAAACTCAGTACTTCCATGACAAAAATAATTTCAAGTGGTAACATTACAAACCTATTAGAGCAAGAGAAACACCTTAACAAATCATTTTGAAAGGAGGAGTACCTGAACTAAGTGGGAAAAACTCGAATTTTGTGGCAAAGGCCTGGTAAATCTCAAATATTGCAGAATTTGTTTGCTGACGAGATGCTGTAAGCATATCAAGTGGTAGAAGTTTCTGGATCTATGGAAGGGACACGGCGTTCAAGAGCAATAAGTGTGGTCAACCAATTAACCAGGAATACAGTAGAAAGTAGTCTTTCGACTGTAGGAAAAGGCTGTGAAATAACATTCTCATTTCATTTGGATATTTCCTTAATTTGCATTGTCTGCAATCGCTCCTTTATATTGATGAATATAGTGAGTGGTGTAACAATATTAACGACCATTTGAAGACTGACAGTAAACGACTGCACATGATCCTGATATTTCGTGTTCGCTTTAGACAACGTACACAACAAAGTCTTTATACGTGTCGAAAAGAACAAAATTTACTTACAATTCTAATTAGCTGACTATTTATGTAATTTCTGTGACTTATGTGTTAAAACAACATTATGAGATCTAAGACACCGCGTTTTTCTTGTTATGCAGAGGAAAGTTTCTGGTTAATGATCTGAAAGAAATATTAGAGTTTGACAGAATTTACGTCCACGTATACAAGTATACTGTCTGCAGGAGTGGTAAATGAATAGTTCATTACTTTGTGTTTAAATATTCGGCGCTTTTATGTTTACTGCCTGGCGTACACTGCTAACCTGTTGGGGCCATAAACATTTCCTCCCTAACATAAAACTCCGCTCTAACCCTGCAGAGGGATGCGTGGTGTGAATGGAAATTGAAACTTCCTGGACCGTCAAAAGTATGTGTCTAATCGGCACTCGAACCCAGGAACTTTGCAGTTCGCAGGCAATCGCTCTACCGGCTGAGATACCCTAACGCAGCTCACGATCCGTCCTCATTGCCTTACTTCCGTCGATTCCTCGCCTCCAACTTTCTTATCAGCACACCCTCTGCAACGAAGTGAAAAATCCATTCTGGAAACATCCCCCCCACAGCGCCTCAGGCTGTAGCTAAGCCATGTCTCCGCAATATCCTTCACTCAAGGAGCGCTTGCCCTGCATGCTTCAAAGGAGAACTTCTGTGTAGTTTGGAACACAAGGGATGAGTTACTGGCGGAGGTGAGGCTGTGAGCTTGGATAGCCCAGCTGGTGATCACTTGCACGAAAATGGCGTACGTGCCGGCTTCCACTCTCGACTGAGCACACAGTTTTAATGTGCCAGGAATTTTCATATCAGGGCACACATCGCTGCAGAGAGGAAAATTCGTTTTGGATACATGGCAGTTATTTCCACATCCACTATTGTAGAAGTGCTGCTCGTTGGTTAAGGTCCGATCGGTCGCAAAATGGAAGCCACAGTGAAAATTCAATGAAACTTTGCAGAGATGTGTTGCACAACTCCATTGTACGCCCGTCGATCGAGTCGCATCGATCTTTCAAGTTCTGAGCGCACAGTCACCACATAAAGATGCCTATAAAAGAGTGGGTCCCACAAAGTGGGAGTGACTACTGAGAGAATGCGCACGATTTCATGCAGACCACATAACTTATCTGTCATCCATTTCCATCCTCACGACAGCATTCGGCCGCACTCTGCAGGGAAAATGAAAATGCTCTTTCAGCGTTTTCGATGGGACGTATTTGATCACTCTTCAGTTCGGACTTGCCTTCTCTGAGTTTCATCTTTGATCACCTGAACCGCTTGCTATGAAGACAACGTTTTAGCACAGACCACGATCAGCGTAGATAATTGGAAAGTTGGTACAACACAACGACAGATATCTCAGTCGCACCTGCAGCTACGAGGGCTGTACGGAAAGTAAGGTCTGATAGGTCGCAATTGAAAACCACAGTCAAAATAATAAACATTTTATACGCAACAGTGAGCCATACCTTCCAGCTACCTCTCTAAATAGTCGTCGCTCCGACTTATACATTTATCGTGGCGTTGTAAAAACTTCCAAGTACCCTCTTCACAGAAAGCAGCCGCCTGTGCTTGTGCCAAATCTCTACGCTGGACTTCCTTTCGTTGCTTGTGCCAAAATGTTGTCTTCCTAGCCAGCCGTTCACGTGGGCATAGCTGAACAATGGAGGGAGCCGATTAAGTGCTATATTATAGGTGATCAAACACTTCCCATCGCAAAAGCTGCAGCAACGTCATCATTTCCCCTGCAGAATGCGGCTGAAAATTGTCCTGAAGCAATAAATGCATGACAGTTACGTTCTGTGGGCTGCATAGCTTCAGGCAAAATCTCTCACCAGATCCACGTACTTGGTGGGAGACACTGTTGTTTTCGGGATTTCTGCGTGAGCACTTTGCGCTCTGAACTGAAAAGAGCGACATGAAGCGATCGACAGGCACACTAAAGACACTGCCCATCGCATCTGTGCAATATATTTACTAAAATGGTATCTGGTCTTTCGGACATGTCCGAAAGAACAGACACCATCTTAGTAAATATATAGTTACAGCTCATCGGCCACTTGACCATCTTCTTCTTCTGTGCGAATGTACAAACAATGCCCGAGCTCTTACGGGAATCGGCAACACGCCGCGAGTGATGAGTATAATGGGCTGGGGCACTACAAATGTAGTGCGGGACATATGTTGAGAATGTGGGTTTCGCGGGAGGCGTGCCAGAGATAAATCCCTGCTGTCGCGCTATCCTCTGTGCCCTCGGTGGCTCAGATGGAGCCGGCACGGTAGATCAGCGTGTTCGGTGGGAGGGCTACTCGCCCTCTGTAATATAAAAACTGAGTAAAGGAATCAACGATCAACTGGAACGGATGTCTTGTGACGTCCACCTAGACCACACGCAACGTACAATTCCGAACAAAACGAAGAAAAAGAAAAAAAGATGGATAGAGCGTCTGCCACGTAAGCAAGGGATCCCGGGTTCCAGTCCCGGTCGGGCCACACATTTTCATCTCTCCCCGTTGACGTATGTCAACGCCTGTAAGCAGCTAAGGGTGTTCATTTCATTGTAATTACATCTGTGCCAAGTTACATCGGATTTTCACAGTGGTTTCCATTTCGCACCTAATCTGACCTTACTTTCCGAATAAGCTGCGTATACAGAGAAGCAGTTGGAATGTGTAGCAAACTGCTGCAAATAAAACATTTTTGTTTTCCCTAGTGGTTTCCATTTCACGACCCATCGAGCCTTAATAAACAAATAACCCTCGTAGTTGTGAATTTCTGTGTTCATGTTGAATTCACTCTTGTTACCCAAAACAAATACCACTACGGAACACGCGTAATGGTATGTAAGTGTAAGGATCCACAGGGTGGTGAAGAAGCTTCTACAAGTTCTTCTCTTGTAAACTTAACACGGTACTATTGCAACCTTCTGCACAATAAATACATACTTCACCTTCACTACAGAGCCATAGAATATTATACTATAGTTCATAAATTACTGACAGTATGCAAGTCCTGCTGAAAATCCTCTTAGAATGTTAACAGAGTGAGAAAGGTTTATGAGTGCAAAGCAGGCCGAATAGCGTTTTCGTTAACTTACACACATACTGGTGCCACCTGAATTTCCAGGGATGTCACACGTTGGGTCTTATTCAGTGTATATTCATTGATATATAACACACACTCACACACTCTCTCTCTCTCTCTCTTTTTTTTTTTTTTTTTTTTCCTTTATTGTAATTTTCAGCACCTCATACAAGGCGGGCTGGGAGCAGATTAATACGCCGCTCTTCAGCCGTATGGGGTACAATAATATGAGATAGGTGACACAGAAAATAAAAAAAATGGCGGGCAAAGAAAGGAGTTACAAAAAAACAAAAAAAAAGAAACAAGAAGCCGTTCACGTTGGACGAAAAAACACTAACACTTGTTGACACGGCGCACAAAACACGGAGAGCTGCGACGGCACATGTGAACAGTGGAGTTGTTTTTTTTTTTTTTTTCTCTCTCTCTCTCTCTATCTCTCTCTCTCTCTCTCTCTCTATATATATATATATATATATATATATATATATATATATATATATATAGAGAGAGAGAGAGAGAGAGAGAGAGAGAGAGAGAGAGAGATCAATGAATATATATATATATATATATATATATATATATATATATATATATATATATATATCGCGTGGACCATTGATCGTGACCGGGCCAAATATCTCACAAAATAAGAGCGTCAAACGAAAAAACTACAAAGAACGAAACGTGTCTAGCTTGACGGGGGAAACCAGATGACGCTATCAGTGGCCCGCTAGATGGCGCTGCCATAGGTCAAACGAATATCAACTGCGTTTTTTTTAAATAGGAACCACAGTTTTTTAATTGCATTTTCGTGCAGTACGTAAAGATATATGAATGTTTTAGTTGGACCACTTTTTCGCTTTGTGATAGATGGCACTGTAATAGTCACAAACATATGGCTGACAGTTTTAGACGAACAGTTGGTAACAGGTAGGTTTTTTAAATTAAAATACAGAACGTAGGTACGTTTTAACATTTTCTTTGTTCCAATGTGATACATGTACCTATGTGGACTTATCATTTCAGCGCAATAAATGCTCAAAATGATGTCCGTCAGCCTTAATGCATTTGGCAATAGGTGTAACGACATTCCCCTCAACAGCGAGTAGTTCGCCTTCCGTAATGATCGCACATGCATTGACAATGCGCTTACGCATGTTGTCAGGCGTTGTCGGTGGATCACGATAGCAAATATACTTCAACTTTCCCCACAGAAAAAATCCGAAGACGTCAGATCCGGCAAACATGCGGGCCATGGTATGGTGCTTTGATGACCAATACACCTGTCATGAAATATGCTATTCAATACTGCTTCAACCGCACGCAAGCTATGTGCCGGACATCCATCATGTTGGAAGTACATCGCCGTTCTGTCATGCAGTGAAATATCTTGTAATAACATCAGTCGAACATTACGTAGGAAATCAGCATATATTGCACCATTTGGACTGCCATCGATGAAATGGGGGCCAATTATCCTTCGTCCCATAATGCAGCACCGTACATTAACCCGCCAAGGTCGCTGGTGTTCACTTGTCGCAGCCATCGTGGATTTTCTTTTTCCCAATAGTGCATATTATGCCGGTTTACGTTACCGCTGTAGGTGAATGATGCTTCATCGCTAAATAGAACGCGTGCAAAAAAATCTGCCACCTTCCCGTAATTTCTCTTGTGCCCAGTGGCAGAACTGTACACGACGTTCAGAGTCGTCGCGATTCAATTCCTGATGCATAAATATATGGTGCAGGTGCAGTCGATGTTGATGTAGTATTCTCAACACCGACGGTTTTGAGATTCCCGATTCTCGCGCAGTTTGTCTGCTACTGATGTGCGGATTAGCCGCGACAGCAGCTAAAACACCTACTCAGGCATCATCATTTGTTGCAGGTCGTGGTTGCCGTTTCACGTCTGGCTGAACACTTCCTGTTTCCATAAATAACGTAACTTTCCGGCGAACGGTCTGGACACTTGGATGATGTCGTCCAGACTACCGAGCAGCATACATAGCACACGCCCGTTGGGCATTTTGATCACAATAGCCATACATCAAAACGATATCGACCCTTTTCGCAATTGGTAAACGGTCCGTTTTAACACGGGTAGTTTTTATCACGAAGCATATACCGTCCGCTCTGGCGGGATGTTACCTGATACCACATACTTATACGTTTGTGACTATTAGGGGGCCATCTATCGCAAAGCGAAAAAAGTGGTCCAGCTAAAACATTCATATTTCTTTACGTACTACACGAATATGTAATAAAAAACGAGGGTTCCAATATTAAAAAACGCAGTTGATATCCGTTTGACCGATGGCAGCGGCTTCTAGCGGGCCAACCATAGCGCCATCTGGTTTCCCCCTTCAAGCTAGACGAGTTTCGTTCTTTGTAGTTTTTTCGTTTGATGCTTATTTCGTGAGATATTTGGCCCGGTCACTATCAATGGACCACCCTGTATATATAACTTAAGAGATCCGCCTCCCCAGAATTGGTCTGATATTTTTAAAATCATTCAGTTAATGTACCACGAAAGACATGATAAGAACCTGTTTCCTTCATCGGATCGAGTTGTAAAATACGATCCCAGAATCGTGTGTCAGAGCCACTTTTGTCAGTATTCCTGGAGCAGCGAACACACACCGATCGCGTCGGGTGGTGCGCATGCAGTACAGCATATCCTGCGTGCTATGCGCCGTGCTGGCACGAGGTTTCTACTGAGACCCCATGTGCTCAGGTGAGTAGTGTGCGCCCGTAATATACACCGTGACGTTAACTGTTCGTGAGGCGTTAATTACCTCCGTAACTTAGGTGATCGCATGACGAACTGCCGGCAGCGAAACGTCGATGTGCTACTGCGTACGGAGTGGGACAGCCAGCTAACGGGACGTGACGTCACGTCCGTCTATCACTAATTGCTCTTCTCTCTCTATCGCTCTCTCGCTGTCGCTGTCTCTCTCTCTCTCTCTCTCTCTCTCTCTCTCTCTTCCTCCCTTCCTCTTGTCAACCTCGTAATGCCTTCTTTCCAAATGACGGCGGATATTAATTTTGCTTCGTTTCCTAAGAGTGTGGAAATAATGAATGAACAGATTCATGAGTAACCGGAACTCTTTGAAATAATCGTGTAAATGTACATTTCACTAAATGAATAGCATCTTCATCTAATTAAACTGCAAGTACAGCCTTTAGATCCGGATAACGTACCAGTTTCTTCACTGGAAAGTTTCAATAACTGTTTTTGATTAGTCTAGGATTTCGGATGCGTTAATATTATCTGAAAAATACTAATCGAAAAAGTATCCGAGAGATGTGAAACAAAATGAGTTTCAGTAGCTGGGAGTCCTATTTTATTATATAATATTTTCTTCTCATGAATATTTCCTGCCATTGTCAGCTTTATCGGAGGTCACCTCAGAATCTTGTTTGTTCTTCTTATCAGAATCTTGTTTGTTCATGTTATTCGAGAAATTTATTCTCCCAGATCGCATAAAAATACGTAATGATTACTAGTTTCACCGAAATTAAATGGCCACCTTCAGATCATACATATTACTATCATTTGTATTCTATTTTAAGGCAATTCGTTCATTAAATAATTGATTCTTAACGTGACTCTGGTGTATACTTAGAGAGACAGTTTCAGGGGTGTACCGTAGTAACGTTGAATGTGTTTTACTTAAGGAACCGTTCGGAATAGGGCATAGGTTTAAACTGATCTTATCCTCTGGATGAGCGCTACATCGTGTCTCATCCAAGAACACTGACCACTCCTCCTGGGACAGACAGTATAAGGTAGCTGTGCTTACATCGTCCACCGTTACACTCGCTAAAGCTTTATAGCCTGTAACAATAGATGTAGAACCTTCCGACCGTACTGTTGAAGTGATTATGCAAACCGAATTACTCGTAAAAAAACTCGGAGGTTGCTAAATAATCAGATAAAACGTGTGGATCGGAATGCGACCTCTGTCGCCGGCTCTACTCCGCTCATTACGGAAATCTGTGTTACAAAGAAACCATTTACACAGATGATATGCATCGGAACCGATACTAGTTGGACCGGAAGGCCAATTATTTTCATATTTCGTGCCTTGACGTCGTTAGGGCAGCCGAGTTTGACAACGTTCGCAGAGAGCTAATGAAAAACCGTCGCCACCAGCTGACGCCGCTGTACGCTGCAAATTAAAACGACCCGACCGTGGGCTGTAGCTCCGCCCGCCCGAGCTCCTCCCACCACCGGAATGTCACTCGCTTATTCAGTTTCTCCAGCTTTTCCCCTGATGACGCTAAACGTTGGAGATGCACGATTCCATTACTGGGTGGACTTTCACCAAGGATCCTCAGAACATGATGAACTATTGTGAATGCTTTTACTCGTTACGAATATCGGCTACGCAAATTGCCACACCGAAGGGGAAATTATAATGCACAAATAGGAAAGCAGACTGCAGAATTGTATGGCCATATTGGTTTTACTTACAGATGACGGCGATAAACATTTGAAAAGGTCTTAAAAATTGTTCAAATGGCTCTGAGCACTATGGGACATAACATCTGAGGTCATCAGTCCCCTAGAACTTAGAATTACTGAAACCTCACTAACCTAAGAATATCACACACATTCATGCCCGAGGAACGATTCGAACGTGCGACCGTAGCGGTTGTGCGGTTCCAGACTGAAGCGCCTAGATCCGCTCGGCCACACCGGCCGGCCAAAAGGTCTTACCGTCTGCACGAGATATTTAAAGAATCACTCCTCTCAAACCCATTAATTACCTCCCATTCTGGCAGAGGTTTTTAAATTTGGCTCAAACCTTCCTCTGAATGATGGAAAAGTGTTGCGCCCTGGGAGGTCACCCTCGCTCTAGGTCTGGATGACGCTTCAAACAGCAAGATCCCAACGCATACGAAAGAAGGCCAGAGCTCACAAGTTCGAGTGAGGTGTAAAACGGGTTAATGATGCCACATTAGCAGTAGAGTTAACCACAATTCTTCCCAATACAATGGTGCGCGTGTCCCAAGATGGAAAGGTCGTCAGGTCCACCCTTACACACATTTCATCCCTTATCGTGCCATCTCTGAGACGGAGGGCGAGGAAAACATTTCAGACAAACCGCCCCTCAGAATCGAGATGAAAATGCCTCATGTGGTGGGATAAAGTGGGTCAGTGACACCAAACCTTCTCTTGGAGATTCATTCACAAACTTTGCATCTACGTAAACGGCAGTTCGCATTGCGATGAGCAAGACGTCATCGTTCTTGACGACATTGGACACTACTGACGGACGATTCAACCCTTCAACAAGGACATCGTGGGCCTGCAACCCCGTTGAACGTAATCGCGCCCCTTTGGACTGCAGAGTGACTGCAAATTTTGCCCTGATGTACAGTGTGGGATCACTAACTACAGTTCAAAATCATTCGACGAAATCTGAACGTGACCCAAAGCAGTTTTTTCAGTTCTGTTTCACAGGGGATGTGCGACATCAAAACATGCGTGAGCGAAAACGCAAAAGGCCCTTCTAACACCCCACACAAGTGCAGCAACAACTTCGGTGCCACCTGCAAATTTTTGTTGGGCACTTTAAAAGAGTCCTACGCTGAGACAGCGATTCACTGATTGCTTAGTTGTCGTGCTACAGGCAACCATTTGGAAACACCTCAGCTGAAACACAAATCTCCAGGTGTCAGACAGTCAGATAGGTACCAAATACTGTATGACGATAGAGTATCAGCCAGAACTCCGATTCAGTTAGTAGTATGTGGTGTCATCCAGCAGAACGGGCGTAAACGTTAATTAAAAAACACGAGAACTATAGATCACAGGTAAAGCGTAACTGTGAGAAAGTAATAAGCATTAAAATTAAAGCAATACGTGCCCTCGGTCGCAAAAAAGAAGTCTTTAACCTAGGTTTCGGCACTGCTACGATTGCCTTGATCGGAAGTAAACACTCAAACTGTCATGTCACGTATAAAACTAAATACCAGGTGATAAAACTTAGTCACAAAATTTTTAAAACAGAAAACCTAGAAGGCAAGCCACTACGGGCTGCTCACACGTGTCGAGCTACGGTAGCATGAGTCTCATGCTACCGTAACTATAGGTTCAATTGTACTTTGTGAACGGTCTCTGAAAGCGCAGCCATGTTCAGAATCAGAACTTTAAGTAATACGCATTGGCTCCGTGAGGAAGCTGGTAGAGCGTTAGATCGTCGTACCGAGGGTCCTAGGTCTAAACCCCAATGATGGCAAATTTTTTGCTGTATTTTGCGTGAAAGTGTTATATGGGACTATTAATACTTCCGCAAGTGTGATACAATTGTTTTTATTTGTATTGGTCCGATTGTTCATGTTCATTATCTGGAACTACAAGTGCACTACCTGCTTCATCACGTGTGGTTTTTGTTCCGTCCCATGTCCCGCGGAACACCACACTTTTCTATAGGTTTGCCACTTTCAACTAACGAAGCGAAAGCAGACTGCCAAAAGAACATTGCTACAAACTCCTAAAGTCCTTTTATTTACCAGGAAAATGGTCTCCCATGTAACAGTTTCACTTGTAAACAGTTAAAAGTATTGTGATCAGTGGGGTTTTAGCGTGGGACCTCTGGTACGACGACCTCACACTGCACCAAATACCCCATGCGATATCTGCGAAACAGTTACTCACAGATACGCTTTCCCTCTGCTCCGTATTTCTGGTGTTACTTTTAATTACTATTTAAGCATGTTCTACTAGACGACAGCAGATAGCACTAACGAAATCGCTGTTTTGGTTGATGCTATATCTACACACAACGTTTCATACCGATCTGAGTGTCTGACATCTGGAGGTTTGGGTGTGAGTTGCTCTACGTCGCTGAACAAATGCCTGTTCGTTTCATGCGAAATCTACGGGGTGACTTCATTCAAGTACTTATATGATAATGAAATGTATGGAGAATGGAGAATAATACACACATCGTAACTAGTGGAGAATAATTTAAGCACAGTTAAAATTTGTGAATCGAATGGGTTTTGCACCACAAGCAAGTTGACAATGCTCCTAGTATTACGACTCATTGTCAGCAAAGTAACGATCTTGAAAGTTGGGGGTCAGTTTCACTCTATCCCAGTCTAGTAAGGTACGAGCAAGTTCCTCTGCTCTTTCATTTCCTTAATCTTCCGTAACAGCTCAAAGGAAACACTACATTGCACAAGCAATACTCACTAACACGAAACTAACGGAAGGTACCATAATATTGTGCTAGAGTTAATGATTGAATAGTGTGACCCACCTATTTTCACCAACACACATAACGCATTGCACGGAAGCGAAATAAACAAATATATCAAGTAAACGTGGTTTTGCTACTACTATGGTCGCCTTTCTTGTAACTTTATTGGTGTTAAAGATACCAACATCAGTACAATGTTTCTAAAAAGGACCAAATATTTTCTGTTCGGAAATTCACTTGTTCTCCTCGAGACCTGCTCAGCAGCGCACCATTAAGTTAAACATGATGAACACAACACAAAATTTACTTTGAATTCGCTGAACTAGCGCACAGTTCATGTGTCCTGGCTAATGTAACTTGTCCACTTGACGGTACACAAACGGGAACCCTAAAGAAATGCCGGCCGGTGTGGCCGAGCGGTTCTAGGCGCTTCAGTCTGGAACCGCGCGACCGCTAGGGTCGAAGGTTCGAATTCAGCCTCGGGCTTGAATGTGTGTGATGTCCTTAGGTTAGTTAGGTTTAAGTAGTTTTAAATTATAGGGGACTGGGGACCTCAGATGTTAAGTCCCATAGTGCTCAGAGCCATTTAAACCAAACCTAAAGAAATACACACCGGTCATTCAATCCGTCTTGTTCACTCGAAGGTTTGTTTGAGTACAATGAGTATCACAGAAAGGAAGACATAGGAG
This sequence comes from Schistocerca serialis cubense, assembly GCF_023864345.2. NCBI lineage: Eukaryota > Metazoa > Arthropoda > Insecta > Orthoptera > Acrididae > Schistocerca > Schistocerca serialis. The sequence continues at coordinate 71,632,663 of NC_064645.1, forward strand.
TACAAGGAAAAATTGAGAGCATCAGTTGCTGATATAAATACAGAAACAGCAATCAATCAGTTATTTGAAACATCCGTTTATTCCGTTAACTAGCTTTCGTTTCTTTTCAGGCTCATTCTCAGATGGGTTACATGGGAGTTACTTGTTTATTGCCACAGTGTAATGGCCGGTATTGGCTCTCTAACGAAATGATAGATAAATAGATTTTGATGTATCGCAATGAACAATGTTTACACAGCGAGTTTGATCGAAAAATGTACTCCGTTACTCACTACGACAGCATGGGTGTTTATGTAACAGCTCCACACGAGGCAACTTTCATTGTAATTGTCAGTTGCCCACAGATCATTCATTTTTCACTAACAAGGGAAAAACTCCACATCGCACCCCCACCCTCCGCAGATTTAGTGGTAAAATGGCCCAATCGATAGCTCGTCGAAAACAGAACACAGATCAAGCATGAAAACAAGAAGAAGGGGTACTGAATAAAGAAAGAACCAAAATAGAAGCAGCGAACTGTCCAAGCTCAAGATGTGCAACATCGAGCGAACAGCAAGAACCACGGCTTGTTGGCGGTGTGGTAATGGTGTTAGACCGCAAAGGAGAGGGTCCCTATTCAAACTTCCCCGTACCCCATTTTCTTTTTTTTTCAGAAATTTATGAATTATCTATGCGGTCACTGACATGTCTGCCCTCCTCCTGTAGTCTTGGGAATTGTTACGCTATACGTTGGTAATAGCATATTAGTCATATGATAGGAATATACTATCGTCGCAAGTAAATGTGATGAACAGCAGGCGTGATGTCTCATAGACCACTCACTGAAATGAAAACTACAAATAAACGGTTAGGTTAGGTTAGTGTTGTTTAACGTCCCGTCGACGACGAGGTCATTAGAGATGGAGCGCAAGCTCGGGTTGGGGAAGGATGGGGAGGGAAATCGGCCGTGCCCTTTCAAAGGAACCATCCCGGCATTTTCCTGAAACGATTTAGGGAAATAACGGAAAACCTAAATCATGATGAATGGAGACGAGATTGAACCGTCGTCCTCCCGAATGCGAGTCCAGTGTGCTAACCACTGCGCCACCTCGCTCGGTTACAAATAAACGGGTGTGAAATATGTTACAACGAAGGAATTCAAGAGTCAGAAGTTCCAAACCAGGACGCGAAATGCATAAAATGTGGTAATTGTGTAAGACGAATAGGAGGTACGAACGTCTGGAGGTCTCTTCGTTACACTTCGCTGTTGCAAACGGATGTTACATTACGATACAGACAGAAATTTGAATGCAGCGAACAGACAAATCAAAGAGCGGACGGACAGTTCAGAAGTTTGTCAGAAAAAAAGATAAATAAAAGAGGGGCATCAGGAAGACCTGAACTCAGACCTCCCTATTTGCAGTCCAACACTATGACCACATGATCACGACACACAGGCTTCAGAATCGCTCGATGCTGCACATGTTGACATTGAACCGTTCACTGTTTCTATTTTGCTTCTTTTTACCACAGTTGAGTACACTTTCTTCCTGTTTTCATGCTTAACATGTGCTCAGTTTTTGACTGGCTGTCCAGTGGGCCATCTTACCACTACATCTGAGTGGGATGTGATGGGGAGTTTCCGTTGTAGGTATGTAAATATATTCCGACTGCCATGATAAGTCGCCAGCGTCAGCATGTGCGGTACAGTTGGTGTATGTTGCCAAGATTTTCACTCAATGATGCAACATGGGTCGGAGACAGTTTATTAATTTCGTGTGCATATGACACAAGCGACGTATGGCCAAAAACTTTGATCTGAATATCGACGCCGAAAAATATGTTAATAATGTCAGGTGTCTTGTGAGTTGCGATAATCCAACAACTCCTGAGAACTTGCAGGAAAGTGCCGTTGTTGCTTGTAATCAACTCAGCAGGAACCGATGGGAGAAATGATGAACTCTTTCATCCAACGCTTTGACCATTATAGTCACCGTCTTACTGCGTCTGAATTTTCTACGTCTTGCTGTTCTCACAGTGCATTTCAGTACTGCGAAATGATATTAAACATCCAAGTTTCTGTTTCTCATTAAGCTGAAAGCTGTGATTACTTGAATACTGTGTACGCTTTTGAACAGGTTTTTAAGAGAGGAAATCGATAGCCGAAGAGAAAATATAAGGGGTGTTAAGGAACACATTCTGCTGCTCAGATCTTCGTACGTAAGATGACAGCCATGCCGGCTAACGTCCCAGTGGTAGGTAAAAAGTTGCTTGATACAGTTTTCATTTTGCATCTGGACAAAACAATACTATGTGCGATCAAGAGCAATAGGACACACCCTATACCAAAATGAGCAAAGCGGGAACTAATGAATAATGCACCTGTTACTTTGTAACAACGCGGTGTGTGAACACTTCGTATTTTCGAGAAACAGTCTAAGTGATGCTACAGCGTATTTAGTCAATTACTTGCGCATCGCCGGCCGGAGTGGACGTGTGTTTCTAGGCGCTGCAGTTTGGAGCCGGGCGACCGCTATGGTCGCAGATTCGAATCTTGCCTCAGGCATGGGTGTGTGTGAAGTCCTTAGGTTAGTTAGGTTTAATTAGTTCTAAGTTCTAGGCGACTGATGACCTCAGAAGTTAAGTGGCATAGTGCTCAGAGCTTTTACTATTACGACCTTTCTCCCCCTCCACCCTTTAACTTTACCTTTCGTACATGGTGCGTGGGAGGAGCAGCTGCCTGTCTGTCTGCAAACTACCGTACGAGCTTCATTTTCTTCTTTTTTTTTTTTTTTTTTGTTTGAGTTTCCTGTTGTGGTCAAGTGGGAGGAAGGAATATGCTGCAAGACTTTTCATACGACTACTATCAAGATCTTAACAGTACGTCTCTCCCCGATGCAGGACGTCACACTAGAAGCGACTGCAACAGAAGTTTGTTGTTGATGTCCGTAACAGGCTGGCACTTATCAAACGAAACCGTGACGAAAGAGCCATTCTTCAGTGAAACTTCTCTATCTTTTCTGTTACTCAGATGCAATTATCAGGAGCTCGTAATGAGGAAAACCTTCTTTCGTTGGATCTTTTCTGTTTCTTCTGCAGAGAAGTTAAAATAAAGCTGACCAGGAAAGTATTTCATGCGCTTTCATATAGGCAACTCAATTGACATCATCCGTGACCAGTGCGGATGACGTAGTTTGGTTTGCCCAAGTTATGGTGCAACTTACATCATTAATAACAAGTGCAGATGACGTACCCTGCGTTACCCAAGTTACGATGAAGAAAATATCAAATGTAACCAGTGCAGATGACGTACTCCGGGTTGCCCAACTTAAGGTGCAAGAAACATTTTCCAGTCCAGTTTTGTTTTACTCAGGCTCCATCTCTCAAGCAAATTTATCGTAATATCAAAGTACTTATGAGTTCTTAGGGCTCAGTAGGACATGAAATTAAGTTGATAATCAGACCCATCACCAAAGCAGCTATTGGAATTATTTAACTATCAGGTAATGTTGAACACTTATTATGCCGCTACGTCAGTTTAATATGAGTTGTAGCGCTTCTTTATATGAGCCTCTTCTAATGGGTAAATTTTAATGAGAATTAATCTTTCACTTTGAAATTGAGTCTGCTCTGTTCCTCGCAGCTTACAGTTGTGTGCCGGCTGTCAGAAGCAAATTTCATTGTCAAGACGTTTAAATTGTGCACAGATCAGTCGGTAAAACGCATTACGCCTCGAAAGACAAAGTTCCGGGTTCTACTCAAAATCCAGCGCTATCTTTTAATCTGGTAAGAAATTTCTAAATTTTAATCGTTTAGGTATGTTTACAACTAAATGTGCTTCTAACAGCCATGACACCATACTGCGTGTCGCTGACCATTTTGGCAGAAGGTCAGCAAGTGTTCTAAGAGAAGAGCAATTAGCGGTAGAAACGGATTCGCCTGCTTATCGAAGAACGCAAAGAGAAACACTGAATTGGAGGGAAAGACGGTTCAGCTCGGTGTTGCTTGTGAAGTGCCATTAAACGGGCGGGTGACACAGGTAAGGAGGCGTGAACGCAGCGCGCGCGGGGCACTTTCTCTCTAATTGGTTGGGGGTGGATGGCAGCGCGTGAGGCGACTGGAGCGTGGCTGGCAGTGGCGGAACCCCAACCTGCCCCCACCCCCCACCCCCTGTCAGGAAACAGGGCCTGGTGGAACCCGGTCACATGGGCTCTGTTAGCGTCCGCCGCTGCCTCTGGCATCATTCCTTTCAGGACAGACGACGCCGCCGCCTCTGGGCGCACGTAATGGCGCGGAACCGTCCCCAATGACGCGCTCTAAATGTGGACCCGGAGGCGGAAATAAACAGGACGCGAGGGCGGAGGAACACGAAACGAGGTGCTCCTCACGATACGACATTCTTCTCCCGGGGAATAAGCTAGTGTGCAGTGAAAGCTCCGAGTACCCGAAGGCCGTAATATTCGTTCGCCGTGGCGCCTCGATATTGCAAAGTATTACGTCTTAAGAGTAAATTGCTTCAGATACCAATGGGAAAAAATACTGAGTGTGTCATTTGATGGAAAGAAAATCGTAAAAAATTAAACAACGAGTCATCTGATAGGGTTGCATCTAAAAATGGAGCTTGAGGTGACTTGGGATTTCACTAGGTGAAGGTAACATATTTTCCTCATTCTTATCGTGACTCCAGTCGTTCCGACCCTGTGTTTCTTCCCTTCTTCGTAGGTTTCTCGGAGTTAGGGTATTGTGTAGAACGAATATCTTTTTTATGTTTTATCTCCCATGAAAAGTCTCAATTCATCGATTGTGATGATGGTTGAGCTCTGTGACCATGGGTTACAGACCTTGAAAAAATACTACAACCAAACGTTTTTTAAAATCTATATTTATTTCAAGACGCATCTCGGGTTTTCAAAAAGATGTTCAAATGTGTGTGAAATCTTATGCGACTTAACTGCTAAGGTCATCAGTCCCTAACCTTACACACTACTTAACCTAAATTATCCTAAGGACAAACACACACACCCATGCCCGAGGGAGGACTCGAACCTCCGCCGGGATCAGCCGCACAGTCCATGATTGCAGCGCCCCAGACCGCTCGGATAATCCCGCGCGGCTCGGATCTTCACACCAATTCAGTAAGCGTAATAGATTTAGATAGTGATCGGTACTACGATTTTATGGACTGCATTTTGAACGCTGTAGCTGCTCTGTGCAAAACAATAATTAACTTACTTGCCACGTTTACCGGGTCACATATTTACATTTTTTTTTTAAATTCTTTATTTCTTTTCATAATAGTTATACAATAATGACCCACCACCTTAATGATTAGTGGGTCCTACATTCCTAAATTTACAATAGCAGCTATACATTTTTCTTAACTTAACTACAGACAGTTCTACGATTTAACTAGGCAGACTACTTCTTAGTTTACTAGCTAGCATAATTTCTAGTTACTACTACTGGTTAATACTAACTGCCTGCAGCGTTACAATTGTGCCAGTTAATGATATAAACCTACTTGATGCCCTGCTCATAGAGCTAATCCCTATGAGCGAGCCCCTGGCACAGGGCAGGCAAGGGTTAAATTATCGCTGCAGGTTCCTAACTTAATATCCTATTCTAATTAACTACATCTACTTTCTAATCTATGTCATTATCGGTGCGTTGTCTTGATCAGGATTTGCCCCAGTCCCCCTGGTCCTGGTCGTGGCGGATTCCAACTATAAAGTCGACCTGTCCACGAACCGGCGGTATGGGATTGGGGCGGTGGTCGCATTCAGTGTTGTCTATTTACTTAATCATGAAGGTCTCTCAAAAAAGTTGTCAGAACTTTCTGTGATACCTCGTTTACCAATGTATTTAGTCTGTGAAATGTCTCCTCCTGTCTTAAAAGGTCATAGGTGTTTGTGCTAGGTAATTGTTGTCTCAATGTCCCGGCTACATCATCGAAAAGGGGGCACTCATAAACCACATGGTCAGGAGTACCCTCCAGTGCGCCACAGTCACACGCAGGCGTAGCCTTTTTCCCAAACCGACAAAGATATGTCGGATATGGGCCATGACCGGTGAGAAAGTGGAACAATCCCCGAGTTGGCTTAAAGTACTTCATTTTCAATCTTTCCCTTACATCTGGTAGGAACTGAAAGGTTCTTCTACCAGTTTCATCCGATTCCCATATTTCCTGCCATAGGCTTACCTCTCTTTCCCTAATCTCACCTTTGTCCCTGACTGGTGCTCCTATAATTTCTTCTACCTTGGTGATAACCCCCTTTTTTACCCAGTACCAAGCTGCCTGTTCCCTAATCTTTATATCTAGGGGACAGAGTCCCATTATGATTAACAGGGCTCCTCCTGGGGATGTTCTGTAAGCTCCCACGGACCTTAATATCATATTTCTTTGTACTCTCCTCACCGTCATAGCAGGCACCACCCTCGTGAGCCTGTGAGCCCAAACTCCTGAACCGTAACCCATTATTGACGTCAGTATACTATTGTGGTAGAGTTTAATTAATTGAGGCGGAAGGTGAAATCTCTTGTGTCCTATGGTAATCAGATTATTTAGTGATTGTAGTGCTTTCTGGGTCACGGTTTCTATGTGCTTTGCGAAATTCCACCTTTCATCGATGATGATTCCTAAGTATCGTGTCTCTCGTCTCCTAAGAACAGGTATACCGTCAATTCTCACAGTCGGGTTTCTTATTAATTGTCCTTTGAGTAATAAGTAAGTCGACTTGGTTGGTGAAATAGTCATTTAGGTCCTGTGGCACCATAGTTGCAGTATGTCTATTGCTCTCTGTATTTTCGGCTCTATGTCCTTGCGACTTCGGCCGCCAACCAGCAGGAGGAGGTCGTCGGCGTAAACTATCACCTCTAGCACATCTTCGCTCTGTTGTAAGCTTTCCAGAAGAGGCTCCATGTGGATGTCCCAAAAAAGGGGACCCAACACGGAGCCCTGGGGGCAACCTTTAGTGATAGTTTTCCGGACTTTCCCGCTAGGAGATGATAGCCATACCTCCCGGTCTTCACAATAGCTCCTCAGACACCCATATAGCAGCCCCGGGCACTCCTTCTCCCGTAGGCAGGAGAAGAGCGAAGGCCACCACAGGTTGTCAAAGGCGCCACTGATATCCACCATGATGCCAACAACATACTTACACGGGGCTGAGCCACAGACCTCGGCCGCTAGGGCGATTGCATCAGATGCCGATCGGCCCGGCCTAAAACCGAATTTCCTGTCGCTCACCCCGTGCAGCATGCGGTGAGCAGTCAATCTGTCCGCTAGTAGCTTTTCAAGTAGTTTGCCGAAGCCGTCCAGCAGGCAAATGGGCCTGTAGGATTTGGCCTCTGCAGGGTCCTTCTCGGGGCCCTTTTTAATGATCACCACGTTCGCAGTTTTCCATATTTTTGGGAATTTGCCTTGCCTAAGGCATGCATTGAGAGTATGTGTGAGTGGCGCAACTAACTGTGGGGTTAAGAACTGCACTACCTCCGCCACAATGCCGTCCGGCCCAGGGGCTTTTCCCTTCTTTAGGGACTTAATAAGAGCAGCAACTTCCTCTTCAGAGAAGGGGAGGACCGCCACGTCATTTTCATACCTATTAAGGTCTTCTTCGCGTAATTGACGCTGCTCTTCAGTGTCTTCATTTCAATCATCGTCAGGCAACAGCGACCGGAGGAGGACCTCGGCAGTTTCCTGCCAAGATTCCGTCATCCCGTCCCCGCACCCGAGCGTTGATATCATTGTTGGGGAACGAATTTTCTCCCTTACCAGTCTATATGACACACCCCAAGGATCGAGGGCCAGCTGACTGGTTACAAAATTTTCCCAACTTGTTGTTCTTGTCTTTTGTAGTTCCTTTTGAAAGTTCTCTTTTGCCTCCCGGTATAACTGCAGCCATCTTTGCTTTTCCCACCAGACGACACTGCGCTGGTAGTGCTTCCTCAGTCTCCTGACTGACTGACGTAGTTCTTGCAATTCGGCTGACCATGGTGCCGGTATGGCCGCCACGGCCCTTCTCCTGGTTGGTACGGCTACCTCAATCGCTCTTGTTACTGCGCGTACCAGTCCTTCTGCTCTGTCGTCCACATTCATGTCTTGTCCTTCGTCTCCTTCCGGTAATGGAGGGATTACATTTAATTGATGGGTTTACTTACTTCTGTAAGTTGAAAAACAAGGAGTTACAAGCTACAGAACATTGAATAAACGTTAATGTACAACTCGCGAAACGTGTTTTAATGATCCAACGCGCTGTGACAAAGAATCCCGTCAACGAATGGTAACGATAGTCGCAACGACATTTGTTGTCCCAGCTATGGGTTCATAGTACGATCCTTCAGGCTTTCGCAGCAGGTATATTCCAGTTATGCCTCTCGGGTCTGCTGGCGTACCATGTTTCAAGTCTCAGACAATGTTTCCCCGAGACAACTGCTCAACATCTTGAAGTGGTTGCTGCTGATTGCTGCTATTGATGTTCTCCACACTATAACGGTGTTCTTACGAACAGGGCTGTACCCAATTCTCGATGTCATTGAGAAAACTACAGGCATAAGTAAGGAAAAACATGGAAAGGGGATTAACGATCAAGAAGAAGAAGACATTGAAAGTTTTTCAGAATTACAGTGTAGTGCAAGCACCAGAGACACCAAAGGGCTTAAAAGAAAAGCTGAGCAGTGTGTATAGTGCCTGGAAAGAAGGAACATGAATAAAACAACTGTAATGGGCAAAATTAATCAGGAGCGTTCATCAGAGACAAGGGTATCTTGAGGAGTGCCCCCAGAAAGTGTGATAGGGCCGCTGTTATCTTCTGTATACGTAAATGACCTGGCGGACAGGATGGGCAGCGATCTGCGTTTGTTTGCTGAAGATTCTGTGGTGTATGGGAAGGTGTCGTTGTTGATTGACTATAGGCGGATACAAGGTGACTTAGACCATATTTCTAGGTGGTCCTAAATGCTGCTTCTAAACGTTGAAAAATGTAAGTAAATGCAGATGAGTGGGGAAAACCTTTAGCGTTCAGATACGCTATTAGCTGTGTGCTTCTTGACAGTCACATCGATTAAAGAACTAGGCGTGACGCTGCAGATCGATACGAAATGAAATGACCATGTGAGAGCTGTGATAAGGAAGTAGAATGATCGACTTCCGTTTATTGGGAGAAGTTTATGAAAGTGTTGTCCGTCTGCAAAGAAGACCACGAATAAGCTGCTAGTGCAACGTATTCATGAGTTATGCTAGAGTATTTGGGATCCAATCCAGGTCGGAATAAAGAAAGACACCAAGGCAGTTCAGAGGCAGGCTACTAGATTTGTTACCAGAAGATTTGATTAAACGCAAGTAATACAGAGATTCTTCGGGAACTCAAATGGGCCTCACTACAGGGAAAGTGACGTACTTTTCGAGCAGCACCAAGAGAAAATTAAGAAACCGGCATTTGAGGCTGAACACAGAACGATTCTGCTGATGCCAACGTATATGTAAGAAAGTGATCAGAGCTCGTACGGTGGCATACAGGTAATCGTTTTTCCATCGCTCTGTTTGCGAGTGGAACAAAAATTGAAATGACAATTAGTGGTACAGGGTGTAAGCGTATTGTCCGTCGCTGACACAGAAGACCGCAAACCTTCTTTCCTTCCCGTCTGGGCAAGCTGTGCAGTGACTAGAGTAGATGTAAAGCTTACTGGGGTTGGGTAAATGTTAGCTACAATGAAGTCGATAATTCGATTGTAATATTGGAATTTTAATTTCATATCCTCCCACAACTAACAAAATTTACAAAAAAAATAAAAAATAAAAAATGTGAATTTCTTTGTCCACCCATACACTTCTGAGAATGGCCCATTAACAGTTTGCAATTACGCGCATCTATTACCGGCAGCTGCTTTGAAAAATACTCGGCACCTCGCAAGGATAACTAGCAGATCAAGAATATTAGGCAAGTTGTTAGAAGTGGTTAAGCGTTGGTGAAAATCTCGCTTCTGAGCACACAGAGAGCTCCAACCGCAGAACTCTGCACGGAACACGCGTTGGTGCAGTGCTGCGATACAGACCGTATGTCTCCCTTCCAAGACGATGGCCAAGACGCCGTCTCCAAGATCGTACCGCTCGATGGCTGAAGGTGAAGTCCTCTCTCTCCACAATTCTCCCGTCACACATGCGTACGAAAACGCGGTGGAGGAATACCCCGTTTCGGCCAATGTCAAACGCTCTATCATCGCCGAAATCCCTGCAACGGCATTTCTGAGATCTAGCCAATGATCGAGTAGGTCATAACGCCCCTAGCCAAATTAAATTCCCGTCTTCCGCACGTGTTGCCCAGCACAGGTGGCTCCGAATGCCGGGCTATTCCCAAAAGCGCCGTATTGTCCCGCGTTTCCTGTGACCACTACCAGGCGCCCATGGCGACCCGGCGAACTACGGCCAGCTGCAGACGTTGTGTTCCACAATTCTCAATTTCCTACACTTTTCACCAACGCTTTAATTTACTGACTTAATCATGCTGACATGGAGGGAATACTTCTAGAGAATGCCTCATATTCATCGTAATTCAATAGTCATGATCTGATGCTCTTGCCAGTCCCTTTATTATTAATACTAATGTTGGTAAGCTAGCGTGTAAGTGCCCAAGTCCTGGCACCTTACAAGGGTACCCTTTGCCACCCACCATACGGTGGCTTGCCTAATATGTATGTTGACGTAGATGTAGAGGCAGTCAAAGTAATAGATTAAGTAATTATGGAAGCAAAATAGCTGACACTGGCGGAAACAAAGGATATAAAATGCAAGAGAAGCGTTTCTGAACAAGGAAAACTTGACATTGAATATAAATTTAAGTGCTGTGTGAGAATATTTGTCTGAAGTAAATCTTGAATGTCGAACATTAGATGGGTATTCCGTATGATTAATGCAAAGGTACCGAGTCGAGAAACTTAGGGTAAAGCTTGACTGAAAATGTGGCATGAAGGACTCGTCAAATTGATATTGGAGGATGAGTGTGTGTTTCCCTCTCTCTCTCTCTCTCTCTCTCTCTCTCTCTCCATCCCTGTTTCTCTTCCATGTGAACGTGTGTGTTTTGGACGAGCAAGGGGGGAGGGAGTCTGTGACAAAAATTGTGCAGGGGAATCCAGGATTGGGTGCAGTAAGCGTGCGGATGAAAGTTACACTAGTGCTCAGACGATGAGACGAGTAAGATGGGGTAGAGTGGACAACTGCACCGAGTGAGTCTTTGGCAGACGCAACTATAACAGCAACAACAGCAGCAGCGTTTGCAAGACGGCGAAATCGAGAACCTCTCTGGGCCGCCGCACTCAGCGCGATTCCCCGGACAACATATCAGTAGCGCGTACAGTCGGAATCTGAGCTCACCAGTGTTGTATTTAGGAGCACGTTATGTAGGCTCCGGCCTTGAGACTCAGCACCACAAAGAGGCACGCACCACGAAAAAGGGCCTGTGTTTTAAGTCCTATGGCGCTAGAAGTAATTATTTTAAGTGGGCTTACGCGGCTGTTTCAGACCACGGGTTGTGAATTGAATTGGCACTCACGTCTCAAACCAGGGGCTCCCTCATTTCATATTCGAAATGGCGTCCGTTCAGACACGTGGCTGTTCACATGGAAAAATTGCAAAGATTTTAAGAAGAACCATTTATGTAGTTTTTGACAGTTTGATTTTGTGGAAAGCCAATTTCTTCCAGATGTTATTTCATGGAAACCGGAAAACCCTTAAAGATTTTCAATTCTAGCCACCACTCGCGATTTCTTTAAGCTTGATGCTGATGAAACCATATGCAGGTAACTTCATATATTAACGAGTTATTGCTGGAAGCGAAGATCAATGTCACGTAACAAATAGCCTATTGAATACTTATACTGTAGCATGGTCATCCGATCACTAGGAGTGTTCTAATAAGAAATTCAAGATTCAAAGAAGCGGATGCCTTTCTTTTCTTTTTTGTCAACAGAATTACAACTTCCCCTGTCATTGTGGCGTAATACTCAGAACTACGACGACAGCCCTGCACGTAACTGGAGCCGATAGTGAATAATACAAAAGAAAAACAGATATATTGCTCTAATAAGATGCGTTTTATATTTTTCTGTGTACTACGTAATTAAGGATCGACCAAAAATGCAAAGTAATGGCTCTAGAAGAACTTAAGAGCAGAAACGCCAAAAGACGGTTCATAAAATTTTTTAAATTTCTTCAATTCATTATACACAGATCAAAAAAGTTTGGCATCACCTCGGTTCCGGAACCTATACAGAATAGAGATCAACATAAACATCATTTCCGCCCTTTTTATTGCTCATGAAAACCACACATTGCATGTTGTACCACCATACAGCGAGACCTTCAGAGGTGGTGGTCCAGATTGCTGTACAAACCGGTACCTAAAGCACATCCTCTTGCATTGATGCATTCCTGTGTTTTTCGTGGCATACTATCCGCAAATTCATCAAGGCACTGTTGGTCCAGATTGTCTCACTCCAGAACGGTGATTGGGCCGAAACCTGTCAGAGTGGTTGGTGGGTCTAGTCGCCCATAAACAGACATTTTCGGTCTATCCCAGGCATGTTAGATAGGGTTCATGTATGGAGAACATGTTGGCACTCTAGATGAACGATGTCGTTTTCCTGAAGGAAGCCATTCACAAGATTTGCATGATAGGGGCGCGAATTATCGTCCATGAAGACGAATGCCTCGCCAATATGCTGCCGGTATGGTTGCACTATCGGTCGGAGGATGGCATTCACGTATTGTACAGCAGTTGCGGCGCCATCCATGCCCACCAGCAGCGTACGTCGGCCCCACATAATGCCACCACAATACAGCAGGGAATCTCCACCTTGCTGCACTGGCTGGACAGTGTATGTAAGGCGTTCAGCCTGACCGAGCTGCATCCAAACACGACTATTGTCTGGTTGATGGCATATGCGACACTCATCCGTGAAGAGAACGTGATGTCAAACCTGAGCGGTCCATTCGGGATGTTGTTGGGCCCATCTATACAGCGCTGCATGGTGTCGTCGTTGCGAAGATGGACCTCGCCATGTCAAGATGCGCATATTTCAGCCTACTGCCCACAGTTTGAGTCGTAACACGGCGTCCTGTGGCTGTACGAAAAGCATGATTCAATATGGTGGCGTTGCTGTCAGGGTTCGTCCGAGCCATAATCCGTAGGTAGCGGTCATTCACTGCAGTAGTAGCCCTTGGGCAGCCTGAGCGAGGCATGTCATCAACAGTTCCTGTCTCTCTGTATCTCCGCCATGTCCGAACAACATCGCTTTGGTTCACTCCGAGACGCCTGGACACTCCCGTTGTTAAGAGCCCTTAGAGGTGCAAACTAACTGGAGTATTGATCCTCTAGGTATGGTTGAACTACAGACAACACGAGCCGTGGACCTCCTTCCTGGTGGAATGACTGGAACTGGTCGGCTGTCGGACCCCCTCCGTCTAATAGGCACTGCTCATGCGTGGTTTTTTACGTATTTTGTAAGATTTAGTGACATCTCTGAACAATCAAAGGGACAGTGTCTGTGATACAATATCCACAGTCAACGTTTATCTTCAGGAGTTCTGGCAACTGGGGTGATGCAAAACTTCTTTTGATGAGTGTGCGTTAAACTGTGTTTTAAAATTATGCACAGTTAAGTTATCAACCTTAACTGCCGCTCTATAAACTTTCAGGTCCATAGTTTCTCTAAATTAATTTCGTAATCACAGATTTAGGCGCTGATAAATCTTGAGGGTTGGATGGTCATGGTCCATGAAACGTTTATGTAGTCTATGTTTCGTCCAAAGCTGCAATGGACGTCTTCGGAGGGCTTTCAGCTTCCCTGAATTTCATGGGTCATCACCATTCAATCCTTAAGGTTGACCAGCAGCTAAGACTTCCCGTTGTGAATGCCTTTATCATATCACAGCCTTCCCTGGCAGGGCTCTCACCACACCACAGGTGAGGTCCATGGGTTCTGTTGACGGTAACACGGCCTTTCTAGAAACAACAGTGTCCGTTCATTACGAGCAGAGTGAATTAGGAGTGAGCAGAGATGGACTCACCGGCTCGTCGTTGATGTAGAAGGAGAGCTGCGCCGCCGGCCTGGACGGCGGCGCCGTGCAGTTGGCCCTCAGCAGGTCCCCCGGGTAGTAGCGCTCGCGCTCCGCCACCAGCGTGGGCGGACCCTCGGGCAGCGCTGCGGCAAGGAGAAGCACAAGCTGAGGGACCGAGCCGTATCACGAGCCGTGGGTGCTAGTCGGTGCACGGTGATGGTACACTGTCGTGTTTACCGAGGTCGGTCGTAACGATATGAACTCCTTCCTCGTAAGGTTGTTGTTGGCCACACACTGAGGTAGTAAATCAGCTCCTTGGGAAAGCCATTGGTCGCAGAAAGAGTACGAGAAGCGTCCAATAACTAATGTAACACATTTTATTTTCTCTGCCACTTTCGGTAGCTAAAATGCGAAATTTGTTGTGGAACAAACGGGATATTTCCGCTTCAGCCCTTATAGTTTCATGAACTTCCCATAGGTGGCGGCACTATACATAACCATAAAAATTACGTCTGTAACGGAGGGGCGTTCCAAGCAGTGAGCTTGTAATGTTATATGAGCCTCACTGCCCCTTTTTTCAAACTAATATGTGTCTGATTTTATTCTGAGAAGCTCAGTAGTGTATGTAAATACCGTAAATGTAAATTTGATTCAAAAAGTACTTGAAGTGAAGTGAAGCGCAGCTGGAGAGCAACAAATTCTTTAGCGCGCAATACCCGCAACGATAGTATTTGTGAATCTTTGAGAATGGACTCTAAAAAAAAGACAATTATTTTTTTTTAAAAAAAAAGAAGAACTGTTAATCTGTATGTTGTGGAAAGAGGAGGTGTTGCTAGGCCGTCGCTACGAACGTATTGTTACATTTAATGAAAATTGATATTTTAGGGATAAAACCGAGTAAAGTATGCGTAACAGTTGCCAAACGTGTATGTATACAAATGTTCTGGAAGCCAAGTATAGAAATATCTTGTTTTTGGAAAAGGAGGTTAACTTCGTTGTCGTCGCCGTCTATCAATCGACAGATTTGTAAGTGTACAAAGTTCACTAAAATACAGGAAAAGAAATGCATTCTCTATAGTTTTCAGTCAATAAGTAACAACCTCTCATAATTTCTTAATTATAGTAATTGGATTATGTTCTTGTACAATAGTATGGTGCTGAACGCCACTGACCAATTTTCATGTAGCAGGACGTGTAGTTTGGAGGAAGTTTGTGTGCTAAGTAATCTCCTTTCCTCACGAAAAGCCGATTGCTGTTTGACCTTACTTACTTACAACAGTGGTCCCTTAGGTATGGAAAGCTACGAAAACTTGGGCTCAAAGCCATCCGCAAAACGGCCAAGTAACTAACAGAGTCGTATTCTAAATCTTAAGGAACAATAACTTCCTCCAAATTGTGATACGACACCAACTGGTGTATAAGCTGATCATTCAAGGAGGCAGCAACCAAATTCAGGTACCAGTTACGACTTAAAGTAAAAATCTCAGTCAAAAATCAATCTCTCTCTCTCTCCTAACACAAATATAAACATTCATATTATAAAAAAAGTCATTTTATACATTGCGTTTCTTTTGGCGGAAAATCAGATCATCGCATATACTCATAGGCGCTTGCAGAATATCTACGGAGACCTGGCAGTGAATAAAATCACGGAGAATCTTTGGGCGAGGCGCCTGCCATCATCGAAACAAGGTCGCGGACACCTGTCCCACCTCCCACATGCCGGCCGGCGGCACAGAGCTGTGACTTCTGCAGTTTCGGAACGTGAGGACACTCTCATTCGAGGTGTGGCTCCACACCACGTCTCCTCCGAAGGGAAAATTCAGAGCTGCACCCTCAGTTGATACAGCCATGGTGGCGGTCTTCTGGGACTCTGAAGGGGTACAACGATCATCTCTCAAGTCTATGATACCCTCATGAAATTGAAGAAATGGTTTCAGCGTGTTAGTGCCTTAAAAATGCAAACGAACTTCTTCTTGTCCATGAAAGCACGAGGCCTCACACAAGTCTACGCACTCGAGAGGAGCTGAGGAAACTTCGGTGCGCTGTTCTTCCTCGTCCACCTTGCAGCCCAGATCTTTCACCTTCCATCTTTTTGTCGTAATGAAGGAAGCACTCTGCGGGAAGCCGTGCGTGGATGATGGGGAGGTTATTTAGAGTTTGGTTCTGACGTCGACCACCTGTGTGGTACCAAGCGGGCAAATAGGCCCTTCCTGTAAGGTGGTGTAGGCCCGTCAAAATGATCAGAGACTATGTTCAAAAATAGTGTTTAACAGCCAAAAGAGTGGAAAAGAATGTGGTGTATTGGATCCTGAACAAAACCAAGGTGCATTCACAGTAAAAGTCTTACATTACTCGTTAAACGCCCCTCTTACTGCAGTCTCTTACGAGTGCACAGTGATTTTCCATTGCTGAGGTAAGTTATCGCAGTGAAGTTGAGTCGCACAATCAGCTTCTCAGCTCGTGTATGTGGCAAGAATAATATACTGTAGAATGGAATAGAAAATGGGGGATCTGTTAAATATCTTCAGAAGAAATAAGGTATCCAAAGCGACATTTCAGATGTTGTGTTTAGTAATGGGAGCAAGATATAACAAAACTCAAGACACCTTCGTATAAACGAAGACCAAAAAAATGTCAAATAGGGAAAAAAATTTTGGGAATTTGATGTATTTTTGCTGTGGTAGGCTGAAAAACCACGGACAACATACTAAAAATCTTGACGTTTGAACTGACAGAGCGGGTTTAGGGGTGGGAGGCATTTCATGCCTAGCGTTCTCGCTTCCCGCGCCCGGGTTCCCGGGTTCGATTCCCGGTGGGGTCAGGGATTTTCTCTGCCTCGTGAGGACTGGGTATGTGTGCTGTCCTTATGTTAGTTAGGTTTAAGTAGTTCTAAGTTCTAGGGGACTGATGACCATAGATGGTAAGTCCCATAGTGCTCAGAGCCATTTGAACCATTTGATGACCACAATATTTCTCAGTATAGAATTAAACTGCATTACATCTGCCAAATTTTTTTTGTCTAACTTTGGTAGTTTCAAGTTTGCAGGGAATGAAAAAACACAGATGTTTAAAACTCAGTTTTAATGATATAAAGTTAATGTTTATTGTTTTATAAAGTGGGTTAACAATTGGTATTCAATAAGTGTACTACATCTAAGTTCAGTACAACTTTATGGAAGGATAAACTGTGTTCTACACCTGTGATGGACTGCAGTGTTGAGGGGTAGAGTGGTGGGGGCGGGGTAGTGGAGGGAATTCGTGTCAGGGAAGCCAGGTCACCGGCTTGTGGTTATGCACTTCCTACATTAGTAGACTTGTGAATTGTACAGCCAGCAGGCGAGTCCCAACTGTCCCAAGAACGAACTATAAATGTTTCACAAAGTTATGCCAATCCTTCCATAACTCGTCTTAAGGATTACTGGCGACCCCAGATCACGTAAGTAACAGATTGCCCCATCGCTTGGTCTAGCAGGCAACCCTTGTCAGGAAATGGCCACCAGGCGGCAACAGTGTCACACCCTTATTTGTGGCACCAGCCACTAGATGGCACACCGTTCTGTGAAATATGTGACAACATCGTCCGAACGCATGCAGCTTTCCACCATTTGGCATCTGTGAAGTACAGCTGTTTCTGACATACCGGTGGTAGTTGATCGAATTGTCATGCAGAGGGCCTGGGAGTATATCAACCGTGGAAGGAGTAGACGGACAAATCCTGAACTAAAAATGTTCAGATTTCCCGTCAAAGATAAAGAAAGGTTGCGGAAGTGGATTTTAAATTCAGATAAATCAATAAATTAGTTACGAGTAAGAATTAATAAGAAGCCCTATGCATTCGATACTATCTAAATTTGTTGATCTTATATTCTGATATAACGTGGTAGCCCTTCCTGTGCAAGATTCGTATCATACAATTTTTAAATGAAATCTTTGCTGCGATTTGGACTTTTTTTAAACTGTTTATTCACTTCACTATCGTAATTTTGGCTGTAGAGGCATTTTTGTGTGCAATGTGAAAACTGAAACCAAGATAAGATATGGATAACGAAATGCAAAGCATAGTGTTGTAACATTTGGTAAACAGTTTAAGAAGCATTACCTTACAAGACGTTTCCCTTGGTACTTGAAAATGGCCCTAGAGCTGAAATCGCAACAGTGAAATATATGACTGATAGCCGCCATCGGTCGCTCTAAATCTTGGTATATACTAGAGCGAACGAAATGAACGAGTGTAAAACCTCGTTTACACTGCTGCAAACGAGTATTCATAGATAATTCACCAATGTTCACTGCCAATCATTTAAACTTGTGAACAAGCGTTTATACTGGAATGAAGAGAGGAGAATAGAAGAGAACGAGCATAACATGCAAACTATAGACGCTGCCTATTTTAGTTTCTTTTTTTCTGTGCGCTAATAATCCTCACACAGCTTTCACTGAAAAACAACACTACTTATAGTTACAGGTCTGTGCGAGTGCGGATATCCCCAGTAATAACTGTGTTGCAGATTAAAGCGCACGTCTGTTGCGAATATTTGCGGGTTATCTTTAAACTGTACAAAGTAAATTTTTAACATAATTATGGTTTGCCATCTGTGGACCTTCAAAGTTGACACCGCCAAAATATGCTCGAAAAACACGCTTTCACTTGTATATTACCGCGTTTGCAGCCCCCTTTCAACAACAATCCGAAATTCATCGTTTTGTGCCACTCTTATATCATTTACGATAAGTTACATGGAAAGTAAAAGAATTTAAATTTGAAATGACTGTCACTGAAATATGTCCAGCCTTAATTCGCATCATACCCGAGTGCGGATTTTGAAAGCTTTCTAGTGTTAACCTGCATGTGGAGATCTTTTTTACCACCATCATCCGTATCAGAAGAGCTGTATAGCAAAGAGGAAATAGACGGCATGGAAGGCGAGTGTAAAACCCTTGCGACTGCAATACAGTCTGCATTTAAACAGTAACTCTCGAGAAATGTTTGTGTGTTACTTTTCATTTATTTCATTTCGCATATGATTGTGACAAATAAACTTGGTTTGTAGAATTGCAGGAGCTAATCTACATTCTTAGATTGAGAACTCGGGAAAAACCACAGCCGATCATGAGCTACAGTCAGCTGTGTGACGAATGCATTCCGCGCGCAGCGCTCTAGCCGAACGCAAATCAGCGTTATTCACGTCACCGAAGATACAGCGTTGCCAATTCTGCGACGTGGACAGATCAGTTAGCATTGTAGCGTCGCCTGCGACATCTGTTGACCGACGGGAAAACTATTATTACGGTTGCCTGTTCCGCCCTAAGGACTGTCAATCTGCTTCTTACGTGATCTGGGCTGGCGACGTAGCCCGAAGCCAAGGCAGAGAAGCGTTTATTTTCCATAAAGTGCGTTAACACTACGTGGAATACAGATATAAGCTACTGCTATAACGACCGTAGGAAATGCATAAATCTCTGCCCACTGTTCTACTCTGATAGCAAAAATACTGATTATCAGCCATCCCGAACGGCATTTAATGCGTTCTGATGCATAGGATCCAATACGGAGCAACAAGATTGGAAGATTAAAAGGGAGCGAAAAAAACTTTTGCATCCAGTCCTCGATCCATAAACTGAAGAAACAATAACAGAAGAAAGATACTTTCATGAGTGGGTTTAAAATTGATGGTGAGCGAATATCAACGATAGATTCCGCAATGACAGTGCTATCCTAAGCGAAAGCATGGAAGGACTGCAGGACAACTTGAATGAAATGAACAGTCTACTGAAACCGTCGGAAGAAGAAAGGAATGAGGAGGAGCATCAGAAATGAGATTAATCGTAAATTTAACGTCAAGGGGACCACGAAGTAGACGAACTGAAGAAATTTTACTACCCTGGGAGCATGCCGGAGGAATCAAATCAGACTGGCACAGGCAAAGAGGTCATTCCTGGCAGAAATAACTCTAATCATATTAATCATGAGCCTTAATCTGAGGAAAAGATGCATGACTGGATAATAGAATTGTATGTACCTGAATCTTGGACTGTGGGAAAACCGCAAACCAAGAGCATCGAAGCGTTGGGGATGTGGTTGTTATGACCATGGGAAACTACTCTCGCCTGGCTACAACTGCGTGTTTCTTCACTGCTCAAAGAGATAGTTCATTTTTAACTACAACAGAAGCATTATTAGTTCATATTATTACCTAAATTAATAAAAGATTTACTTAACTTTAACGTATTAATTTGCCACAACATTGTTTGCTAAGTTGCAACTGTTATTCACTGTTAAGGCATAACTTGATTCACATATTAACAAGCTGTTCTCCTACTGTACAGTGTTCCACATTTAAATGAACAACATCATCAGAAACATTAACTGTCATATTGGTCCTATACTATGATGCTGACATCTACAGATGAGGTCTCAAATTGGACACAGCTCTTGCTGGCTCGTCGCTGTATGGATCTCAGTGGGATGGCGCTGCTGCAGTGAGAGGGGAGACGTGCTCTTCCGGAGAGGCTCCGATGCACCGTTGCGGATTGCAGTGAGCCCTCGTTAATGTCTGTGGAATCGATTGGAGTTGCGAACTGTGGAGCGAAGGATGTTGAAAACTAGGCTGACTAATAACAAATAAGGAGATTTTCTGCAGAGTCACCAAGTAAGCGACTGTGTGGGGAACACTGTCAATGCGAAGGGACAGAACAATAGAACATGTGATAACACATCAAGGAATAACTCCCACAGTAGTAGAGGTAGCTACAGAGAGCAAAAGCTGTAGTGGATGTCAGAGATTGGAGTATGGCGAACGAATAACTGAGGATGTTGAGTGTAAATGCTACTCTGAAATCGAGAGTTTGGCAGAGGAGAGGAGCTAGTGCGCGGACCGCACCATGCTCGTCAGAATACAGAGGGAAAAAAGTGATACATGCACTGACAGCCAACGCTTATAGTCAGCGAGAGAAATGCAAAACCAACAGTCATCACTCCATGTCGACAGTTTGCGAAAATTATGGTTATTGTTCCAGAAGAACAATAAAGCTGAGAGCAATTTAAACTGCAAATATTAGAGCATCTTGGGAGAATTCAAATAGATTCCAACGGAATCAAACCTGTTGAATGAAGTGTTAAATAAATCAGGAAGTCCTGGCAAAGGAAATAAACTCTGCTGCAGAATGCTTCAACTGTAAATTATTCCGTTGGTGTAATTATTGAATTTGTCTGCAAATGATATCTCTTAGTGAAAAGATATTAGAGCATTTTTTTAAAATTTTCTACATCCAATGGAATAATGGCAATGATAGGCAAAGAATACGGCCAAGAATTACTGACGCACTAGTGACCCGGCCACACTCCATACGTCTAGCAACAATTACCTACCACTAGAAGAATTGCCCGGAGAAGCGGTAGTAAATTATATAAAGATTCCTTCCTCATTAATCAGTCTACCTATTAATGAAACTGTATCAAATCCCTACAGTGTCTGAACATAGCCTTCACATACAGACAGAAAAACACGACGGAGGTTTTAATTTACTATGTTTCAGCCATTTTTCACTAAATATTTGTTAATTACATTTGTGAACCTTCTTCGTACACAAATGTAGCTCTTAGCGAAAACCGACTAAAAAATCCTAGAGCTATTCCTGGTACAATCTTTCGCACAGAGACAGAAAAATACTGAAAGTTTCTTTCATACAGCATATACAAATAATAAAACTCTAATAATGTCATATCGTAAATTGAAAATATTTGCCAAAAGCTGATTGCATTTCATGTATAGAGTACAGAAGAATACAATAACACTATTTTTTTTTTAAAAAAAACGAACTTTTTCTCTTTGTGCATTGCATCACGCTGATCTCCAAAACTACTACACAAATTGTCATGGGGTTTCCACAGGCAGCTTCAAATGCTTTGGGCGACATGAAGGCTTTACTCCACCAAAAACTGATTACAGAAAACAAGTCTTAATGTAAGGTTTTATGAGTCTGTCCAGGTTAGCGGTTCGGATGGTCACTTCATTGACTCGAGCACCATGGCATACTGCATCAAAGTGTCAATAGATAGCGCTTTAGCTTTTTTTTTCTTTTTTTTTAAGTCAGTAAAGCAAAAAAGTTTACGACTGTGACAGAATTAAGCGTTGCATTCTGATCTCCATGAATAGAAACTAACACTGAATATACTTGGTTTGGATATGCAGATTTTCTCATTCCACTCTGTGTATTATGGGTTAAATGTCGTGTGATTAGGGCCTCCCGTCGGGTAGACCTTTCGCCGGGTGCAAGTCTTTCGATTTGACGTCACTTCGGCGACTTGCAAGTCGATGGGGATGAAACGATGACGATTAGGACAACACAACACCCAATCCCTGAGCGGAGAAAATCTCCGACCCAGCCGGGACTCGAACCCGGACCTTTAGGATTGACATTCTGCCGCGCTGATCACTCAGCGACCGGGGTCGTACACTCTGTGTATTATACATTAACGAAATTGCGTTGCTTCCTTGGATAGGTTTTATTTATATTTGACGTCTTGGCAAGGAGAAATGAATTTACTGAGTCTGCTTTGAGTTTGGGCGTCTACATTTTGTTTATGAATAAAATTACCTCGAAACAGTTCGAGTTCTTCACAGTACACTAGAATGGCTACGCGGCCTCAAGAAGCCACTGAAGGACGTGGGGTGAGACTTGCTGCCTTTCGAGAACATCAGACTTTAACTCGCTGTTTGGAATCTCCTTCCCAAAGCGAAGCGCAATGCAACCAAGTGCACTGCTTCATTTCGCTCCTCAGAAACCTCTTCTCGAGGAGAAAAACGTCGATATTCTCGACATGTTTGCAAAACACTCTTCAACCCTTGAAAGAAATGAGAAACGACATGCCCGACTGAAAGCTGATCGACAACACCCCACATTGTTTTTAGCTTCGGAAACTTTCACTGAGAACCCAGTAAAGCTGCTGCAGGGTCTATAGAAAGCAGTCTCCAGTGGGTAGAGCGACTAAACGGTGATGGTGGGCGCCATTCATTATCTCGCGCCTCATAAACATTTACGCAGTGTGAGGAGAGCTTAAGTGATGTAACGATATTGCTACAGCTTTATAGTGCGATGACCAACACCAGCGGCGTTTAGCTATGGAGAATTATGAACGTGTGCGTCAATATCGTGACAATTTGACGGCGAGTAAAATGGAGAGAATAGATGGAATAGGGCAGGTTGAGACAAAAGAACAAAGCCAAGGTCGCCAAGAAGATGATCGACTTCGACACTCGCTAAATAGAATGTCAGTTTCGTCTGAAGATTCAGAAGCATCTCAAGAAATAGTAGCGGGGCATGCTAAACTTCCTTTGGGATGATAAAGCAGAAAGTGCATTTACATATGAAGGGGATATTTCAATAGTGGTACAAGTCCATTTTTGTTCATTCTGAGATACAGAGTCTTGAAGTTAAATGAGCGCTGAAAAATATGCAGTTGAGATACCAGAATATTTCTGGTATCTCAACTGCAGATTTTTCAACGCTCCTTTAACTTTGGGACTCTGTATCTCAGAATGAACAAAAATGGACTTGTACTACTATTGAAATAAGCCCTTCATTTGTTTGCACACAGCCCTGTAATTTATGGCGAGAGGACAGATCTGGAAGAATCATTTTGCCTGGTAATTTGTGCCATACACTAGTTCCTCTTCAGGACCTTGTTTGGGTTGGGGTTGGGTTGTTTGGGGGAGAGACCAAACAGCGAGGTCATCGGTCTCATCGGATTAGGGACGGATGGGTAAGGAAGTCGGCCGTGCCCTTTCAAAGAAAAAAGAAAGAAAAAAAGTTGTTCAAATGGCTCTGAGCACTCTCGGACTTAATATATGAGGTCATCAGTCCCCTAGAACTTAGAACTACTTAAACCTAACTAACCTAAGGACATCACACGCATCTATGCCCGAGGCAGGATTCGAACCTGCGACCGTAAAGATCTCGCGGTTCCAGACTGAAGCGCCTAGAACCGCTCCTCTCAAAGGAACCATCCTGGCTTTTACCTGGAGCGATTTAGGGAAATCACGGAAAACCTAAATCAGGATGGCCGGATGCGGGATTGAACCGTCGTCCTCCGGAATGCGAGAGGACCTTGTTTCTTCAGTTTATTTGTTCACAGGCAAACAACAACTCATGAAAGCTTTTCACTTTGTGAATATGCTTAATTGACTCTGTAGTGACTTGGCAAGACAGCCAAGCCAATCGGAGGTAGCCGAAAGGCACGCGTTTAGCTCACGCAGACTGGCGTGAGGTCTGGAACAGTTAAGGGAATTAATAGTAGCAAATAAAGTACGTAGTTGATGTAATACTTAACTTTAATCCATAATTGGAGAATATCGCTCTTGTTGATACATCAATACAATACAAATGACGTAGCTGAAGGCTATGCTAACTATCGTCTCGGCAAATGAGAGCGTATTTGTCAGTGTAGCGTCGCTAGCAAAGTCTGCTGTACAACTGGGGCAAGTGCTAGGACGTCTGTCTAGACCTGCCGTTTGGCGGCGCTCGGTCTGCAATCACTGACAGTGGCGACACGCGGGTCCGACGTATACTAGCGGACCGCAGCCGATTTAAAGGCTACCACCTAGCTAGTGTGGTGTCTGGCGGTGACACCACAGACTCTAACCGATAGAGCTGGGAAAATTAACTCGTACATTGTTACTCATATTGAGAAAACTCTATGTAGCAAGATGGCTCTACGACTTATCCAGCAGAATTTTTACATGGGTTGGATAAAAAATGGGGCAAGGTTCCCATAACATGAAGAACGTGCCCGCTCTCTGTAGATAGCAGAAGTTTAGCTGAAGCAGTGCAGTTTGCGGTGACGGCTGTTTTCGAATGAGTAGCAATTTTTACTGTTTGAATGTGCGGGAGGCCAGTTTGAGCGCCCTAAGAGTATGTTTAGGGAACACGAACAAAGTGCGTAGATCAATATTGGTGTGCACCTGGTCGCAGCCCACAACTATGTTTCCTTTTGGCACTGCGTCCCCTCATCCTTCACGACAATGCACCATGCCATACGCTGAAACCCTGCGTACGTGGGCGTGGAAGATACTGGAACAACCACCGTGTACACCCGATATGAGTCCGTGCGATTACGACCTTTTCGCCAAAATGAAGGAACCTCTTTGTGGCACACGCTGCAATTCAAGAGGAAACATCATCCGTGCCATAGGGAAGCCCTTGCGAGACATCACCTCTGTGATGGAAGATGATTGAGGTGCAGGGAGATTATATTGAGAGCATGTAATACGGTGAACGTCTCTCAATGAAATGTGGTATGAATTACCAATGTGTTACCACTACTTTTTATCCAACCAACGTAAACTCTTTTAGTGCACCTGGCCTTACACCACCGCTACGATCTCAGGTTCGAATCCTGCCTCGGGCATGGATGTGTGTGATGTCCTTAGGTTCGTTAGGTTTAAGTAGTTCCAAGTTCTAGAGGACTGATGACCAAAGAAGTTAAGTCCCATAGTGCTCAGAGCCATTTGACCCTTACAACACACAAAATCAATTTGAATAAACCATTCTGTTTCAAAATTTAAGTCGATTAAAACTATGTAAAGGGGTAAATTTTAATGTTAGTCGTAACGTACAAGCGTAAATTTTGACTGGAAGTGACGTAGCTGAGATAGTTTTTATACACCGAATGCAACTTATTCCCAACAATTTCCCATTCCGCTTTGAGCGTGCATAGTCAGCTGTGAGCTTACGTTATGCCATAAACAACACACAAAACACAAGAGAAGACGCTGCGTGTTGCGGGCACGGACATTATTGTCAGTTGCTTTTCACACGGCTTGCGTGGCTCTCTCCATTGCTTTCGAGACAGACAAGCTCTTTGTTATGGCCTCCAATCATACTACTTCAAACGTTGTATACAAAGAAGCCTTACAAGTGTTCTATCAGTAGTGGACACCATAAGATCCCGAGGAAGATCCCGGCAGAGGAATCGAAACGTCGATCATTTTAGTAGAAATATGACGCGTCCTAATAACCCACAAGATTTTAACTTCAGTGACAACGGCCACGAAAGCCTGCAGAAGTACACAAATATAAATACTATGCGTCCGGTTGTAGCTCTCAACAAAATTCACTAGACTCTCGCTAATCCGGCCATTCCTGGCACGTATGGGTGCCGAATTAGCTGAAGTACCTTATTACTGAGTGTGTGAAATTAATTTTTTGATTTATTTTGTTTTTCATTTATTTTGGAAACATAGGGCATATAGTGTAGTGTACTTTATTAAACCGAAAGATAGAATTTTAAAACACAGAGGATATACTTTATTAAATCCAAAAGTACATTAAGTTTTTAAAGAAAACTTAATCCTTGAGTGTACAATATACTGCACATAATTATACAGTCGTATCACTCAATTATGTCCCTAATTTTTAACTGTTTCAATGATGATACGCTACGGTGGCATCTTTTATCACGCAACCGCTTTACAAGCATTACATCGGTATTGCATGTTTCTGGTTGTTACATAATGTACTGAAGGAAGGCCTCGGCAGCTTCAGCCCCAGTAGTGTGAGAAATCTTCATGCTCCCTCCTCCTGCGTCCTCTTCTTCATCACCTTCATCATTACTTTCTTACAATTTTTTGATTATTTCATCTGTTAAAGTTTGGTCCGCATCACAGGTTTCCTCATTCAGTCACTTAGTAACATCTTAGTAACAGCTCCAGGGGAAGGGTTCTATAGTTTAACGGGGGATCCGAACCACGTGTAGTTTCACGCGAATATCATCACTGACCTGTGAGTGCTAATTTGAAAGATAGACAAAACAATCTGTTGTCCAACCGAAACTCGATCACGTAACTTTTCATTTGAATGGTACGCACTTCACCGCTAGACCATCAAGCCCAACGCAGATTGTGTTTCATCTTCGCTGTTCTCTTAAGTTGAGACTAGTGTTTACTTTTCTACTTTCCCCGCTAGGTACCACTTACAATGTAGCTGTCCATCTCGTAGCTCATATCATTGCCACGAGATTTCACTCCAAGGGCTAATCAAATACGGAACAGGTAGCCATCGGTTTTATTAGTAATCTTTACGGTTCTGACTGTCTTGTACATAACGCCCACCCGACTCCAAACATACAGCTGTAGGAAGCTGAAGTTCGTAGAGGAAGTTGACTTTGTATTTTAGGCGCCATCTGAGAACGAACTTCTCGAAAATCCAGCCCTAATAGAAAGAAATGAGGGATGAAATGTTTTCTGAAAATATGTCGCTATTAAGGCAACTTTGAAGCAAGATCTACGAAAATTGGAATTTCGTTTCTCGGTCATGAACACAGAAAGTCATGTTTCAGGATTTTTAGAAATTTAACGACTGTGGTTGTGAAATAGTGGGTGAATTTTTTTGTGAAAATGAAACATTATTAGAGACCCAAGGTACTTTCCAAGCTATGTCTACGAAAATTTGGTATTTGACTTCACGGTTACCAGTAAAAAATTCTTGTTTCTATGTTTTTGGAAATTCAGCGGCTATGATGGTGAAATAGGGGATGAGAGTCTTTATGGAAATATTTCATCATGCAAAAACTTTTCAAGCTATCTTGATGAAAATTTGTGTTTGCCTTCTCTGTCAGAAATAAAAAAATACGCTTTTCACTGTTTTTGGAAACTGAAACCCTACGGGGGTGAAACGTTTTATGAAAGTATTTCATTGTGAAAGCATTTAAAGGCTAAATCTATCAAATTTGTATGTGGCTTCTCGGTTAGAAATGAAAAAAATATTTCTTTCACTGGTTGTGAAAATTCAATCTCTAAGACTGTTGAATAGAGCGAAACGAATTCACCGACACAACATCGCCCAACCCAAACTGCTAAGGATAGAAACATGAAATCTGGAGAGGGTATCGTCTTATACTATAGGCATTGTTTAAGTAGGAATTCTTCGATATTGCACTCCAAAGGGAGTCAAATAGAGACGAAGGGCTTTTTGTAAATATGTCGCTATTAAGGCAGTTTTTAAGCTAGAACTGCGAAAAATAGTATTTGGTTTCTCAGTCACAAATAAAAAAAAAATGCTTCTTTCAACAATGACGGAATTCAGTCACTAAGAGGGTAAAATACTGGTGAATTTTCTTTTTAATTTTTCATTATTATTGAACTACTAAACCATCTTTAAAGCAACATCTATGATGATTGGTATTTGACTTCTCTATTAGAGACAAAAAAACACGTTTTTCACCATTTTTGGAAATTCAGACCCTAAGGAAGTGAAATAGGGGATGAAAATTTTAAAGAGGATAAATTGTCATATTAAAAAAATTAAAACTAAATCTATGTAAATTAGTATTTCATTTCTCGGTTAGACATAGAGAAATATGTGTTAGGGAATGAAAGATTCTATGGAAATATCGCCACAAAACGCAAAAAGTATGATTAACTAAAACCTTGAACTCCAGCTACCAGAATCGCATTTTGGTCACGTTTATATTCGAAAAGAAAACATGACCTTAGCAAGTTTGGAACGTGGTGCAATTTGTGAATAGCCGGCCGCGGTGGTCTCGCGGTTCCAGGCGCGCAGTCCGGAACTGCGCGACTGTTACGGTCGCAGGTTCGAATCCTGCCTCGGGCATGGATGTGTGTGATGTCCTTAGGTTACTTAGGTTTAAGTAGTTCTAAGTTCTAGGGGACTGATGACCACAGCTGTTAAGTCCCATAGTGCTCAGAGCCATTTGAACCATTTTTTTTTTGAGAATAACATGAAAATTCGATTAAAGAAGAAAAATTCTATGTTAAAAATACAGTATATGCGAGCGGAGCAGCGGGCACTAAGCTAGTAATAAACGTATATACAAACATTTCTTGTGAATCAGTCTGTCTATTAGGGAAACCTACATCAAGATCGCTACATTAACTCCTGAGATTGAGGTGAATATACAGTCCTCAAAGGCGGCGGCGGACTTTAATTTGTAGTATCTACGGAAGATACAAAACCTTCAACTTCATAGCTTCCCACCTCACAGACCCCTATATTTTTCCGTCCAGAACTCTCAACCTTAAAGAACAAATTGTTCCCTTCTCAAAACCTTTCCTCCAAGTGCAGGTCCTTCAACTGTTAACTGAAACTGCGGTGCTGTTTCCTGAAAGACTGTCACCCTGCTGCGAAGTATCTTTAAACGTGTATAGTTTTTGTCATTTGTTTTTTTAATGTTAATTTAAAAAACACTGTTTTAGAAGTACACATTACATCAACAAAATACGGCGTTTCATCGATTTTAAAAATCATTATAAATTTTTTATCTTACGATATCTGTATTACCTTCGTTACATTTTTTAAAAGCCCTTGGCTGAAGAGTGGAATGTTGTAGCACCCCACCCACCGCCCGTGGGGGAGAGGCGGGCGGTAATTACAATAAAGAAAAAAATGATTCATACACTTTTCAGTCACGCGTATCTCAAGAATTTACCTACAGCAGTAATTCACTTTCACACAATTTATTACAAGTGAGCGTGTAGTAAAATCTCCGTCGCACAGTAATAACCACGTAAATTGTAGGCAGTACTGCTTAGTAAGTCATGATCTAATTACTAACAACCCATGTTCACACGAAGACTTAAGCAACGCTCATTACCACTAGCTGTAATAGAACCTATTTATCACGCTATATACGCGAAGAATGTCATGTGTAGGTGGACTTGCGTCCGAAAGCTGTGACTTTGCTCGTACATGAAATTGAAAATCTGTCGAAAATTTCCTACAACCTTCATAAATTCCTTCTGGCAACAGAGAGAGCCTTATCGTAAATCGTAAAGGATACAGGGGTAGGGGAATCCAGGTCTCTGTTACCTATCCTCCTTTTTTCAGAATTTCCCCGCTCAGAGTTTTGCAGCGGGTGTTTTGCGACAGAATACATGTATTTCCCCCTCCCCTGGTGTTCAGCCGAATATAAACTCTCATATCCCGCGCGTTTACATCATGAACAAGTCTGTTTGATGTTTGAATATCAAACACGGGCTGCATTCTTATCGTATATTAAAATTCGATACGGATAGCCGTCCACGTAATGATTAATATTTATGCGATGTCAAACACGGTCTCCACCGCCTCGGGCAGTATTTTTTTATCTCTTTTTTCCAGCGAACTTGTGTTCACGCCAAAACTTATGTAGGGGCTTACAGGCCATGTTAAAGCGGATTTAGAGAACAAAAGCAATCATAAAAAGGGCAGGGTCATTTTTTATTATTTTTTTTTTGGAAAGTGGGAGGTTTGATCTGGTCTATTTACATGTGGTGTGACTGACAGGCAAAATGGGAAATCCGCTTCCATTACGCGCGTCGGCACAAACTTGGATAACGGCTTTTTTTACTATGAATTGTCGAGATAAATTATTGATTTTTCTCGAGTTAACGGGAAAATTACTTCAGTTTCGGAAGCCAGGTGAATTTAAATATAAGAAATAGATCTGTGAAACTGTGGTACCCACGTTCGAAAGACTGATTATCGCAAAGACACTCCTCTGCAAGATAACATGAAAAAAATTCTTACATTTATTTCAATTGAAAATATGAGGATTGTATCGTTGGCTTTGATGTTAATTGCATCAAGTAGAGAGCGAATAGAAATAAATATTTTTAACTGAAACTACAGTCGTAAATCGGCATGGAGTAAGCTGTAGGCTGAAACTTAACGACGCTTCACGTCAGGAAAACAAACAATTTCACTATGTAAGATTTTCAGCCAAATAATATTTTACCTAAAACTACGTCTTCCTGCAGTCTTCTTGTAATACGAGCTCTTGAAAAGCGATATAATGTGTGAAACGGCGTCACTATCACATTTTATCTTATTTGTCACTATACTTTTATTCTTAGGAATATGACGCATGATACTATGTCATGTAACAAGCTCTAAGAGAGTACAAGCTTGGATTACGGAGGATGTATGGAGGTATATGCATTACGTGATGTAAGGAGAGTTCGTATGAACTAAAATGAATGGCTGCATAAGGAGGGTTTATCATTGAGCTACATTGCTCTGTTCTCACCGACAGAGTATGTGAGAAGTTTTTTACGGCTGTAATTGGCAAGTGACCAGGTATTACCTCGCTTTCTAAGTCGTAGAGTGCTTATCACGAGATTGTCCCTACTCTTGTTCGGTTTTTGTCAGGGAAGAGTTAAGCTTTGTTTGAATTAGCGATTAAACTCTTTCCTCTTTCGTAACAACAACACAAAGGTGTTACCGAATGTTGATAGTCCTGTGCATCCCTCAAAACGTCCCAATGAAGCAACGTATCTAGCACAGTTGCGGCAAAGGTCCCCAACAGACGCATTTCCAGAGACAGGAATATTTTCTGCTGATTGCTCAAGCAGTTTCTTATTAGTTTCGTATCTTCATACACCGTTCCACACACACCGGTAAGTCGGCCGGAGTGGTCGAGCGGTTCTAGGCGCTACAGTCTGGAACCGCGCAACCGCTACGGCAGCAGGATCGAATCCTGCCTCGGGCATGGATGTGTGTGATGTCCTTAGGTTAGTTAGGTTTAAGTAGTTCTAAGTTCTAGGGGACTGATGACCTTAGCAGTCAAGTCCCATAGTGCTCAGAGCCATTTGATTTTTGTGATCAGTAATGCTATAATAACCTTGTCGTTGCTAATATGTATCACTGGTGACGATAAAGTAATCCTTCGCTGGTTCGACTGCTGCTTGGGAGGAACTGAAAAATTAGTCACCCTTACCTCCCACCCCACTCTGATCAAAAGCGGGGAAATACATTTTGCCCCTGTCTTGCATTTCGTACAAGAAGGTAATTAGGTGTGCTACTAATAATAAAAAAGGCGAACCTACGAAATTAGAATATAATTTTATGCTCGTTTTTGAGGCTGCGCACCCAAGTAGACATCAGCAGTGTAACAGTTGTTGTTGTTGTTGTTGTTGTTGTGGTCTTCAGTCCTGAGACTGGTTTGATGCAGCTCTCCATGCTACTCTACCCTGTGCAAGCTTCTTCATCTCCCAGTACTTACTGCAACCTACATCCTTCTGTATCTGCTTAGTGTATTCTTCTCTTGGTCTGCCTCTGCGATTTTTACCCTCCACGCTGCCCTCAAATGCTAAATTTGTGATCCCTGGATGCCTCAGAACATGTCCTACCAAGCGATCCCTTCTTCTTGTCAAGTTGTGCCACAAACTCCTCTTCTCCCCAATTCTATTCAATACCTCCTCATTAGTTACGTGATCTACCCACTTTATCTTCAGCATTCTTCTGTAGCACCACATTTCGAAAGCTTCTATTGTCTTAGCTTCTATTCTCTTCTTGTCCAAACTAGTTATCGTCCATGTTTCACTTCCATACATGGCTACACTGCAAAGAAATACTTTCAGAAACGACTTCTTGACACTTAAATCTTTTTCGATGTTAACAAATTTCTCTTCTTCAGAAACGCTTTCCTTGCCATTGCCATTCTACATTTTATATCCTCTTTAATTTGACCATCATCAGTTATTTTGCTCGCCAAATAGCAAAATTCCTTTACTACTTTAAGTGTCTCATTTCCTAATCTAATTCCCTCAGCATCTCCCGAATTAATTCGACTACATTCCATTATCTTCGATTTGCTTTTGTTGATATTCAGCTTATATCCTCCTTTCAAGACACTGTCCATTCCATTCAACTGCTCTTCCATGTCCTTTGCTGCCTCTGACAGAATTACAATGTCATCAGCGAATCTCAACATTTTTATTTCTTCTCCATGGATTTTAATACCTACTCCGAATTTTTCTTCTGTTTCCTTTACTGCTTGCTCAATATACATGTTGAATAACATCGGGGACAGGCTACAGCCCTGTCTCACTGTAACAGTACAGAAAAATTATCCGTAAGAAAACAGACCGTAATGTCTTAAGTGAAAGTAGTGAAGGCCCTGAGTAAACAGAATAGTATTAATCAAACTTGCTTTTGGTTCCTCTCTATATTTAATCACCCTTCTTTCACCGTCTAATACCATCAGAAATACAAATTCTATATCAATTTCTATTAGCAACTAGAGTTATTTACACCACGAACATAAATTTATTTTCGCAGCATATTTCTACTGTAACAGAAAATACTTGATATTCCACTTATTGACAAACTTTCACAATCATATTCCCAGTAAAAGCAGGCTCCACGGAACGTTTCAAAAATTCGAGACTGATAAATGGCCAATAAAGGAGTAAGAAACGTTTCCACCTGTTAGACACACTCTCAAGATATTTTTACGATGTTTACATATTTTCTATGCGGCCATCCGTCGCCACAGGTCACGCATCTAACCGGTAGTCCATTTATAGTTATATCCGACGCATTACGTCATGGTGACTGTAAGAACAACGGCTGCGGCGAACATTAGTCATGTATCAAATGTTAAGAGTAGAAGATTAGATTATGACGAAACTATGGAGGTATATGAATTACGCGAGATAAGGAGAACTCACATACCTAAAATGAATGACTGGATAAGAATTTTCAGCACTTTCCTCAAGTTCGCGAGTCCGCGGGCCCACCAGAGACGCTACGTTCTCACCTTCTTCCGTTCCAGTGTCAACAGAGGACATGAGAATTTCACGGGAGACTGAAATTTTTTGGGGCACTTCTTGCAAGTCATCAGGTATCGTCGCTTTATAATTCGTAGAGCGCTTATCGCGTGGTTTGATCCTGCTTTTGTTTGACCTCTATCAGGAAACTTTTAACTTCGTTTGAATTAGCGATGGAAGTCTGTCTGCTTTCGTAATAAGAATTGAGAGGTCTTACCGAAGTGTAATGGTCCTACGCATACCTCAACTGGTTCCAAGAATGTGGTGTCGTAAGTTTTGATATTCTGTGGCAGAGACGGAACTTAAAATGCTATCCTTCATGTAAACCTTCCAATAGAAAATAACAAGTTTGGCAACCGTCTTGGCCAACCGCCAGGTGAGTTACCGCAGGCACGGCCTACCCTGTGGCGTGGCGATGTATCAGTCACGTAATCTCGAATACGTTTCTGGAAATGTGCAGGGGCGGTATCTAGTTAGAATAGGAAATCCCTGACATTAGTTTCAAGTGCTGGCATGAGGCAAACTAGCAGCATGTCGAGATAGGAGATTTCAGTCTCTCAGCGAAGAAGAAAGGTCCGCACACTTCGTTGGACACGTCATTGGATCACGATAACTTCCTAGGAATTCGCTCGTGTTCGATCATTACACGTTTATTTTGTCCTCCATACGGGTGAGTTTAGACAATTGACCAATCCCGACAGCAAAAAAAAAAAAAAAAAAAAAAGGCTTCGTCATTTTAGATTAATCTGCAGTGAAGCCATCATTTTCGAGGTGATTGCGCATATCAACGCAGAACAGCTGACGCCTCACTTCATCGTCGTGGGAGGAGCTCAAAATTTTTACGGATTCACTCTAAATCGCTTACGAATGATTTTCCACAATGTTAGTTGAGGGACGTTCAGTTCTGCACTGGCTCTATAGGCGTATTTGGTGTGGTTTGGCAGCGTAGCGTCCCTTACACGGCCGGTTGTCTGATCTGACACGCGCAGTCGGCCCGAAAGTTTTGCATTGCACAAGTTGCCATCCTCCTCTAATTTCTTGTTCAACTTCACTACGCTATTGTAAACCGGTGGTGCTTGTGAAACTTGCTACACAAATCTCTGGAAACGGGTTAATTCTAGCCCACAAAATGCTCTCTCTGCCTGGTCCTTTATTTTCAGTAGCTGCGGTTGGCTACCACCACTGTCACCGGTTTTGCAAACTAACTTGCCAACATCACGCTCAATACAAACTTCGAGATTTTGTCTTTCATCTACTGCATCATGTTTACTTTATGTTTAGCCATTTACGTAATCGATTTTTGAGGTGTTTTCAAGCAGTACAACCACGTCTCTGGCAATCGATATAAGATATACGGAATAGCAGTGCCTGTGTTATTAATAAGTACGATGCAATGTTCCTTCTTACATTCCCGACATCGTACACAGGTATTGCTATTTCGTATTTATTCGCCAGTGCCGGCCGTTGTGGCCGAGCGGTTCTAGGCCTTTCAGTCAGGAACCGCGCTACTGCTACGGTAGCAGGTTCGAATCCTGCCTAGGACATGGATGTGTGTGATGCCCTTAGGTTAGTTAGGTTTAAGTAGTTCTAAGTCTAGGGGACTCATGACCTCAGATGTTAAGTCCCATAGAGCTTAGAGGCATTTAAACCATTTTTATTCGCCAGTACCAGATTCCCGATTGTCAATAAATACAAATATATCCTTCGTGAACGGGAATATACTTAACGTAGGAGTGCAGGCTGTAGATAATGAACGACGATATATAGAAGTTTAAGCCTCCGAAAGTCCATCTTCATACAGGACAGTTGAAAAGAAAATACCAAATCAAAAACACCTTCAACCGTCTACACGTACAATTTCATTTTATTCTTGCCACCATTTTCGCCATTTTACTCCGCCATTTTCGGACCTCCTGATCAAAGTGTAGAACGAATTTAATATCGTGCACAATCTAAATAAGGGCCAGATTTCCATAACTGGTATTTGCACACTTACTTGTTAACAACGCGATCCCTTCGTTCATCAATTTAAAAGAAAGTCCATGGATACAAGTTGCCGAATGCTAGTCCCTCTTTCGATGGCACATCAGGTTGGATTCTTCCTAAGCATCGGTCCGTGGGCTTGAAGTTAGCGCAGTGAAAAGCCGAAACTGGTCTTAAAAATAAAATTAAATTGGAAATGTGGACGGCTAAATCTGTTTTTGATTTGACAATACGTATGGAAGTTTGGGTCAGGCAGTGATTCGCGCACGAATAGCAGACACGGATACGGCGACAGCTCGCGTAAAGCGGAAAATCGGGGTTCGAGTCGCGGTCCGGCGCAACTTTTCTTTGTCGTCATTCCAATATGCAGCGATGACGGCTCATATTCGCAACTGCGAATACATTTCTGGATATCAGAGGCGTCTGTCGCGAGTACGCTGTGGCGCTGTTAATCTGTGGCCTAGGCGAAAGTGGACCAGTGTTGGCTGGTGCGCCACCTCAGTCACAAGTGTGCCAACTAACGAGGAATGAAACACGTGGTCCGCCGCGGTGCCTTGAGTGGCGGTCTGCCTATGTACTGATGTTGTCGGTCGTTATCCTTCGTAATTCTTTTTACGCGTTGTAGCTGACTTTTATGTCACGTTCGTGTTGTTAACGAAGTTGCCTACTGCATGTGAGTTAGTCTCTTATCAAACGGTGTATTCGTATGTAAATTCACTGGCCTCTTGAATAAGTTAGGGGGCCAGTTACGACACGTCAAGTTTCGTTCCCGTTGGCTCCGGTTTGCTAATAATTCAACGTGTCGGCTGTCGTGTATTTATGTCTGTAATCCTTTGTTCAAGGGCTGCAAAGAACTACCATGTTTTATGTAAACTTAAAAATTTCCTTGTGTCTCAAGTTAACTGGTGTACATGTCATGTATGCTCTTCTCTAGAGTTTTCTGTGAATACGTAAGACCTAGCGCGCCATTTGCGCCAAAGTATGCAGGCATTTCGATGCGTCCCAACTGAAATGATTACAAGACATGCATATTCTTTAGTACGACGGCCTGTGTGGCCGAGCGGTTCTAGGCGCTTCAGTCCGCAACCGCGCGACTGCTACGGTCGCAGGTTCGAATCCTGCCTCGGGCATGGATGTGTGTGATGTCCTTAGGTTAGTTAGGTTTAAGTAATTCTATGTTCTAGGTGACTGATGACCTCAGATGTTAAGTCCCATAGTGCTCAGAGCCATTTCTTTTCTTTAGTAAACATTTCCATCAGAATTCGCTTTAAACAGTATACTGAATAGTTGTTTGAACATTTTGAGTTCTAATATTGGCTATTAGCACTCAGTTTATAGTCTTTCCTGTAATATTGGGCTTCGACAACATTTGTATGCCTAGTTCTGTTATTTATTGTTTTAATAAAAAGTACGTGGGAGAGTGAAGCCATACGTTCTGATATCGGTTATTATAAGATTAACGATTTGTGGTCTCACATCCAAATGTAATAAATACAGGGTGGTCCACTGATCGTGACCGGGCCAAATATCTCACGAAATAAGCGACAAACGAAAAAACTACAAAACACTTAACTTGTCTAGCTGGAAGGGGGAAACCAGATGCCATGGCTGTCCCGCTAGATGGCGCTGCCATAGGTTCAAATGGTTCAAACGGCTCTGAGCACTATGGGACTTAACATTTAAGGTCATCAGACCCCTAGAACTTAGATTTACTTAAACATAACTAACCTACGGACATCGCACACATCCATGCCCAAGGCAGGATTCGAACCTGCGACCGTAGCAGTCGTGCTGTTCCGGACTGAAGCGCCTAGAACCGCTCGTCCACCGCGGCCGACGATACCATAGGTCAAACGGATATCAACTGCGTTTTTCTGAATAGGAATCCCGATATTTTATTACATATTCGTGTAGTACGTAAAGAAATATGAATGTTTTAGTTGAATCACTTTTTTTCGCGTGATAGATGGCGCTGTAATACTCACAAACATATGGCTCACAATTTTAGACGAGCACTTGGTAACAGGTAGGTTTTTTAAATTAAAATACATAACGTAGGTACGTTTGAACATTTTATTTCGGTTGTTCCAAAGTGGTACATGTATCTTTGTGAACTTCGTTTCTGAGAACGCATGCTGTCACAGCGTGATAACCTGTAAATACCACATTAATGCAATAAATGCTCAAAATGATGTCCGTCAACCTCAATGCATTTGGCAATACGTGTAAGGACATTCCATTCAACAGCGAGTAGTTCGCCTTTCGTGAGGTTCGCACATGCATTGACAATACGCTGACGCAAGTTGTCAGGCCTTGTCGGTGGATATCGATAGCGAATATCCTTCAGCTTTCCCCACAGAAAGAAATCCGAGGACGTCAGATCCGGTGAACGTGCGGGCAATGTTATGGTGCTTCGACGACCAATCCACCTGTCATGAAATATGCTATTCAATACCGCTTCAACCGCACGTGAGCCATGTGCCGGACATCCATCATGTTGGAAATTCATCGCCTTTTCTGTCATGCAGTGAAATATCTTGTAGTAACATCGGTGGAACATTACGTACGAAATCAGCATACATTGCACCATTTAGATTGCCATTGATAAAAAGGGGGCCAATTATCCTTCCTCCCATAACTGCCGCATCATACGTTAACCCGCCAAGGTCGCTGATTTTCACTTGTCGCAGCCATCGTGGATTTTCCGTTGCCCAATAGTTTACGTTACCACTGTTGGTGAATGACGCTTCGTCGCTAAATAGAACGCGTGCAAAAAATCTGTCATCGTCCCGTAATTTCTGTTGTGCCTAGTGGCAGAACTGTACACGACGTTCAGAGTCGTCGCCATGCAATTCCTGGTGCAGAGAAATGTGATACGGTTGCAGTTGATGTTGATGTAGCATTCACAACACCGACTTTTTGAGATTCCCGATTCTGATGTGCGGATTAGCCGCGACAGCAGCTAAAACACCTACTTGGGCATCATCATTAGTTGCAGGTCGTGGTTGACGTTCCACATGTGGCTCAATACTTTCTGTTTCCTTAAATAACGTAACTATCCGGCGAAAGGTCCGGACACTTGGATGATGTCGTCCAGACTACCGAGCAGCAAACATAGCACACGCCCGTTGGGCGTTTTGATCACTATAGTCGTACCTCGACCTTTTCCGCAGTTGGTAAACGGTCCATTTTGACATGGGTAATGTATCACGAAGCAAGTACCGTCCGTACTGGCGGAATGGTACGCGATACCACATACTTATACGTTTCTGACTATTACTGCGCCATCTATCACAAAGCGAAAAAAGTGGTCCAGCTAAAACATTCATATTTCTTCACGTAGTACACGAATATGTAATAAAAATAGAGGTTCCTATTTTTAAAAACGCAGTTGATATCCGTTTGACCGATGGCAGCGGCTTCTAGCGAGCCAACCATAGCGCCATGTGGTTTCCCCCTTGAAGCTAGACGAGTTTCGTTCTTTGTAGTTTTTTCGTTTGTCTCTTATTTCGTGAGATGTTAGGCCCGGTCACTATCATGGACCACCCTGTATATGTCGATATCCAACTGTCTCACATCCAGATGTAATAAATATATGTCGATATCCAACTGTCGTGATGAACCAGCGTGAATTCGCTCTTACGGTGATGTGTAAAGTTCAGTTTTGGTTTCTATTAATAAACGATGAAGTCCAGTATTTCCAGTAAAAAAAACAGCACCATCTACTCTCCCACTCCAACGCTTCCCGCAGTTTCAGTTTCATGGACTTAAAATTTGCCGTCTGTAAGGTAAATGACTTTTACGTTTTTCAGATCTAAAATCTTTGTTCTACGTTCTTCTTACGAATAAATTCATTATACCGACTGTCAGAGTTATACGACGTACCTACGTCGAGCAGAAAGCGTCTAATGAGACTTTCTCGGCGTAAACATTCACGCCGCGTTCGCCCTGAAACTGAGAGCGTTTGCATCCTTCCTGCAGCGTCTAACTCTAATCCCCGCACATCAGTCCAAACAGGGGCGTATCCGGGTGACGAAATTTGCAACATCCAATTACAACGGCAGCGCATCTGCTGCGCACGTTGCTCGAAAGCTAATACGCTGCTGCTACTACTCCGGGCACGTTCCATTACGAGACGAGGCGTTGTGACGTCACTCAGTAGGGAAAGCGACGTCTTAAGACGGGCTCCAAATGTGAAACTTTACAGCTCTCTGCAAGCCGGCTGACGACAGTTACTGACACGATTCCGAAGGCGACCAGTTCTTTTACTTTACTACCCGATACCTAAAACTACCTCTTTCTGGAGTACAACACCTTGGTAAACTTAATTGTTTTAAAGAACACTTCTCATATAAATGGGTTGTGTGATAAGTCTGGTAATATTCCATGAAATACAAGGAAGTTTTACCGAAACACAAGCCAGTGTTGTCAGTCTTGTTACGAATTGGTTCATACCCAGGAAAAGACATATTGCATAGCTACATACGTCACTTAAGAAGTTTTCAGGAATGGAGAAAAAATACCAAAAAACTGGACCACAACGGGATTAAATTTCACGTCTTGTGTTTGTGACGATCGTGGAGAAGCAAACAACACCGGGTAAATACATACATCAGCCTGTACCAGGACACCCACGAGCAAAGCGTATGAAAGAAATCCTTGCAATTTTTTTACGTTTTTCTATCGACGTTAATGATGTTACGTTGGAAAATAAATGACAACTGAATGAAATGCGGTTCTGTAAAAGCTACCAGCTATTGAATTAATTACATATTTTAAAAAGTAATTTACTGATTATTCCAATTATCTCATTAGCGCATTTAGTTGGTTATCAGATGGTTGCATTGCACTTACATAATGAAGTATGGATTACTTATCTGTCTGTATTACAGCAAGTGCAGCCATCTTAAGCCTAACAAGAAGTCCGAAACCTGTGTGGCAAGGAATAATTAAGTGTCGAATCCGGCCATTCATTTAATAACAGGTAGCTGTGACAAACTTTATTTCATCGTACTACAACGGATTCCACAAGAACTCGTCCAGCGACTAAACAGCTCAGTACAGAGTTGTCTGCGATGTATTAAGAACACAACTTTGCTACAACCGGCAGTAGCGGCAAGTAGCGCTGCAGTTGGTAGGTTATAGGTGTCGTAAAATAAGGCATTTGTAAACACAACGCCATCAAAAATTTGTCGATTTGTGATTGCATCATACAGTTGAACATGCAAACTTAGGAGCCCAAATCTCTTCATTTGAGGAACATTTTGATTTTCTGCTTTAACACGAAAAAATCTCCGGGTGAGGGTCGCAAAATTCTGGATGGGACCTACGGAGAGCCACCTGTTAGTCGACGAGCGTGTAGAGAATGGTTTCAACGCTACAAGAACGGTGATTTGACGTCGAAGATCGGTATGGCGGTCGAAGAAAGAACTTTTTCGAAACTACTGAAACAGACGGAAACAATGACAGGTGATCGTTATCTAACACAGTGAGCCGAGCACTCAAAGACAAAAGGCCTCAATGCAACGATAGCCGTGAATAAGTAATTTGGCAGCATGACAATGGTTGACACTGCGTCGCGAGATCCGTAAAAAACATCCTTGGAAACTTTGAAATTTGAAGACCCACCCCACCAGCAGTATTCTCCAGACAGTACTCGCAGTGACTAACACCTTTTTCGATCAATGGAACATGGCCTCGCTGACCAGCACTCTCTGTTATACAAAAAAAAAAAAAAAAAATGCAAAATTGGATCGTTTCATGGATGTCCTCGAAAGACGCGCATTTCCTCCATCGCGGGATTAATATGCTGCCCGAAAGATGTGAGAATCCACTACCGTATCCAATGTAACTTCAGGGGAGCAGTCGAATGGATATTCATGTTTATGAATAATCAAATCCACCAAAAATATTGCTAAAGTCTCTTCATCCTGTCCTGCACTGTCTCCCTTTGGATAACGTGTTCTTAACATGAATGCCACAATATTTAAAACGTTCCAGAGACATAATGGTTTCTTTGATCTTTGTTTTGTGTATGGGTGGCAGTCCTGAGATACACACAGTAAACACGGTAACTGATTAACAGATGACTGGAATGTAAACCCCCTACCTCCTGTAAGAGTTTAGTTTCATGTTCGAGCCGAGGGATGTCTCTTGTTATTTCTGCAGAATCCTACTATAAATCTCGGCGACTCAACGAACGTCAGAGCCTTCTAGCTATCGGGCATACAACCTTCCCTTTTTCTTATTAGGCTACTTTTTATGCAGTCCAGATAATGGTAACTGTTGCGAACACTGTAGTAAAAGAAGCAAAGAAATGTCGACCCCCTCCCCACCCTTACATGAGGACAGATAATTTCCTAGTGATCTAATAGGATTAACCTCTTTCATGATGTATGCAATAACACTGTAACCTGTAACCATGAGGCAGTTGTAGCATCCAAGAGAGTACCCATTTACAAAGCACACACATCAAGTGGAAAGATATACATAAATAGGGGGTAGTATCATATATCAAGGATAAAATTGAAACTCTTGGCTCTGGCAGAAGCATGTAAAGGAAATGTGGCTAAAACACAAGTGGACAGGCATTCTATACATATGTACCTAATAGAACACTTGCAGACGTGATCTACACTCTATCGTATTCGTCCTGTCAGCGATCCTTTAAAGAAACTCCAAATACTGGACAACAAAGCATAGAACCGTAGACAGAGAGATGCTAAATAAAGTCCGTTTCCATTTCAAAAGAGCCCTCACAAGGGAAGGTCCAGGATTTTCGCTCCATTCTCACAGCACAGTAAAGACGAGGGATGTATATTATAATGTCAGCGGCTCTGAGAAACAGTTGAAACCATTAAAATTTAACAAGCCACTGTAGATCGAATTCTGATCAGATTCTATACATAACTTCCAACTTAGATTAAGGATCTTTCCACAGAAACAAACTTTACAGCAAATGGATAAAAATAAATATACCCGTTGGTAGAATATCGAAAACTATTCCAAGTTCAGACATAATGAAGCATCTCGATAGTAATTTATTCCATGTTACCGTACAACGGTCACGAAAACTTGCGTTCAGATGCCACCCTCTGTTACATTCGGCGGATGACTGATTTCGTGAAGGAGACTAACATCGCATTTGGGGTGCAGGCTGATGTAACTATTTGAACAGTTATACCCAATAGTGATCCTCCTGTGTGGGAGAGGAAGGTCTAACCCAGGGGCTCAGATGATTCTGGGACAGTTTTCTTTCTTTCATTTTTGGTTTATCAATCTTGACTCACTTGATGCTGTGCCTGACGAATTTTTGTGCTGTGCCAAACTTTTCATTTCAGAGTATCAGTTGCAACCTACGTCCTCAGTAATTAGACAGGTGTTTTCCAATCTCTGTCTTCCTCTACAGGTATTACACTCCGCAGCTCAGTCTAGTACCATCGAAGTCATTCCCTGATGTCTTAACGGATGTCTTATCATCCTGTCCCACCTCCTCGTCAGTGTTTTTTATATATACCTTTCCTCTCCGATTCTGCGGAGACTCTTCTCAAGTCTTATATTATTAGTCCACCTCATTTTCAACATTCTTCTGTAACACCACATTTCAAATGCTTCGATTCCATTCCGGTTTTCTCACAGTCCATGTTTTACTATCAAACAACGCTGCGCTCCAAACATAGATTCTCAGAAATTAAGACCTATGTTTGATACCAGTAGACTTCTCTTGGCCAGGAATGCCCTTTTCGCCGGTTCTAGTCTGTTTATGATGCCGTCCTTACT
Organism: Schistocerca serialis cubense; assembly: GCF_023864345.2. Lineage (NCBI taxonomy): Eukaryota > Metazoa > Arthropoda > Insecta > Orthoptera > Acrididae > Schistocerca > Schistocerca serialis. The sequence continues at coordinate 71,676,004 of NC_064645.1, forward strand.
CCGTCCGTCGTTGGTTATTTTGCTTCCTAGGTAGCAGAATTCCTTAGTATCTTCGGCTCAGCGACCATTATTCCTGATGTCAAGTTTCTCGCCATTGTCATTTCTGCTACTTCTCATTATTTTAGTCTTTCTTTGATTTACTCTTCATCCATAGCCTATACTCATTAGACTATTCAGTCCATCCAACCGATCCAGTCATTGTTCTTCGCATTCGCTAAGGATAGCAATGTCATCAGCGAATCTTATCATTGATATGTTTTCAGTCTGATTTTAGGCCCACTGTTGAAATTTTCTTTTGTTTGCGTCACTGTTTCTCCGATGTTATAGACTGTCTTTTCACGAGCACTTCATTCTCAGCCGCCTAGTCTTCTTTTTTCCCTGGGTTCTTGCACAAATTGTGTACTACGCTGCTTTTCCTATAGCTTACCCCTCTTTCTCTCAGAATTTCATAGATATTGCTCCATTTAACATTTTCGAACCGTTTTTCCAGGTCGTCAAATCCAATGAATGTGTCTTGATTTTTCTTTAGTCTTGCTTCCGTTATCAACTGCAACGTCAAAACTGCCGCTCTCCATCCTTTAGCTTTCCTAAAGCCAAGCTGATTGAGATCCACGACATCCTCAGTTTTCTTTTTTATTTTGAGACAATATCGGATACGAATTACTCGCCGCCGCTGTCGGGTGGAGGATTCTAGTGTTCCCCTTAATGGGTAAGGGATGCATTACACACAGGAAGCGGCTACTGTAGTACGTGTGACGTGCATGCGGGGCACTTTTTAGAGTAGAGAAACCTGTTTTTGGAATCATAGACGTCTTCCAAAACCGAAGCTATAACAGATCGAAAAAGGTGGTACTCATTGGCAGCATTCTGTGGAGCATACTGCTGGTGGGTTAGGACTTCACATTTCAACGTTCCTGATGATGTTTTTACGGGTCTCGCGACGCTGCCCAATTACCTTTTGACGGCTATCGTTGCAATGTGGCCGTTTGTTTTTGAGTGCTCGGCTCATTGTGTTATATAACGATCACCTGTCATTGTTTTCGTCCGTTTCAGTAGTTTCGAAAAAATTCTTTCTTCGTCCGCCATGCCGATCTCCGACGTCAAATCACCGTTCTAGTATCTTTGAAACCATTCTCTACACGTTCGTCGACTAACAGGTGGCTCACCGTAGGCCCCATCCAGCATTTTGCGACCCTCACCCCTGATTTTTTCGTGTTAAAGCAGAAAATTAAAATGTTACGCAAATGAAGAGTACTGGACTCCTAAGTTTATATGTTCAACTGTATCATGCAATCACAAATCGACAAATTTTCTGATGGCTTATTTTATGTCACCTACAACCTACCATTGCAGCACTACTTGCCGCTAATGCCGGTTGTAGCAAAGTTCAGGGTGTAATACAACACAGACAACTCTGTACTGAGCTGTTTTGTCGTTGGACGAGTTCCTGTGGAATCCGTTGTTGTACGATGAAATAAAGTTTGTCACAGCTACCAGTTATTAAATGAATGGAAGGATTCGACATTTTATTATTCCTTGCGACACAAGCTTCGAACATTTTGTTAGGCTTAAGATGGCTGCACCGTACAAACGTGAAGAATGCTCATCCTCGCATGCTGGATGCAAAAAAGTTTAAAATGATACTAGTTTAATGCAGGAGCATTCAAGGAAAGGCCCCGGTATTGTTTACTTACTGAAGGTTATAATGCTCTGGTACTGTTAGGAGCAGAAAGTTGATTGAAATAGGAAGTGAATAGTAACGAAATCCTAAGCTTAATTTGGAATATTTATCGCAAGGTTAGGTTAGTCGCCAATGGCCGCGGCGTATTTCAAAAAAATGGCTCTGAGCACTATGGGACTCAACATCTGAGGTCATCAGTCCCCTAGAACTTAGAACTACTTGAACCTAACTAGCCTAAGGACATGACACACATCCATGCCCGAGGCAGGATTCGAACCAGCGACCGGAGCGGTCACGTGGTTCCAAACTGAAGCGCCACACCGGCCGGCGCGACGTATTTATTGCAATAAATAATTCTGTAATATATAGCGACTTATTACGGATTCCGAATGCGAATTACTCTGGGTGAAGTTAAGCTTAAAAGGACAATAATTCTGTAATATATAGCGACTTATTACGGATTCCGAATGCGAATTAATCTGGGTGAAGTTAAGCTTAAAAGGACTGACAAAAATGGTAGTTCTGTGCGGCTGGTCGTGGCGGAGGTTAGAGTCCTCCCTCGGGCATGGGTGTGTGTGTTTGTCCTTAGGATAATTTAGTTTAAGTAGTGTGTAAGCTTGGAGACTGATGACATTAGCAGTTAAGTCCCGTAAGATTTCACACTCGTTTCTTATTTTTTTATGGAAAAATGATAGTCGGCTGCTCTTATAGACCGCCTGGGACAAGAGTTGTAGCGGTAGAGTGCTTCAGAGAGAACTTGCACAATACCGTTACTCACTTTCCTGAACATGTCGTTTTAATAGGGGTGACATATCTTGCCAGTCATGCACTGGGACAGTCATGCAATAAAAGCTGGTGCAAGAGACAAAGATTCGTTTGAAATTATTCTGAATATCTTGTATGAAAATTACTGCGAGCAGATTATTAGAGAATCAAATGGTGATGGTAGCGTGGTAGGCCCCCTAGAAGGAAACAGATCTTAATTTAACGAATAAGATAATACAGAGGAAGATATCAGTAATCATAATGATGTCATTGAACTCTGAATACAGCTATTACGGAGAATGATAAAATATGTAGAAAAATATTTTTCGTTAACAAGAGTGAAAGGATATATTATGATGCAGGTTTTCTTAATAGTCAATAATAAATCACAAATGGGAAAAAATTCAGAAGTATCGTTCAATATGTGTTAGAAAGTATGTTCCGAGCGAGATCTTAAGGCATGGGAAAGTCATGTTAGAAGAGTGTTATGTAATCAAGGATAGCTTAAACGCAGACTCAAAACCAGCCAAAACCTACTTGACAATCAAATTCTGAACGAAGCGAAAATGAGCATAGAAGCGCAACGAGACAAGCTTTCAATGATTTTGAAAGTCATTGTCAACCGATCTGACTGAAAACCTTAAGAGGTTTTGGTCTTGCGTAGAATCCTTAGATGATTCGAAATCAATCTATTAAGTCGCTCAGTGAACATACCATATTGTCATCGAAACGGTAGATAACAAAGAGAAGACCGAAATACTGAATTCTGTCTTCTGAAAATGTTCTACCACAAAAGATCGTAATACGATTGCTTCTTTCAGTCATTGTACCGAAGTCGAAATGGCAGGTACTGAGATAACCTATCGCGGAATAGAAAAGCGACTACAGTCGCTTAGTAGCGGAAAGGCATCAGGACCAGATGAGACACTGATATGATTCTACAAATATTACGCAAAAGAGTTTGCTCCTCTTTTAGCAGCAGTTTATCGCAGATCGCTGGAACAACGAAAGGCAGATTGTGACTTAAAAAAAAAAAGCAGATAACTCCCGTTTTCAAGAGCAGCAGTGGGACAGGTGGCCAGAATTTTAGCTCTATATCATTGACTTCAATCTTTTGAAGAATTATGGAATATCTTTCATGTTAAAGAATTATGACTTTCCGGAGAACGAAAATATCCACTATGAAAACCAGCTTGGACTTCGCAGAGATCGTGCGACTCTCGCAAGGAACCCCTTGTGTGTGATTTCGTGAAAGGCCCATTTACGGCATTCCACGCCCCTTATGTCGTCTACCATGGTAGCACAATATTGGTTGATGATGGCAGCAGGGGGTGGAGTATCCAAATGTGAGCACAGCGTGAGGCTACGGAACGAGTTGAACTGCTTATTTGACGAGTAACTCACAACAGTGCTACAATACTAGTGGTGTTGATACAAAGCAGAGCAATGACAACGATAAACTGAGCAAACATTGCGTTGTATCTGTAACAATAGTTGGTTGGTTGGTTGGTTTGGGGGTGGAGACCAGACAGCGAGGTCATCGGTCTCATCGGATTAGGGAAGGACGGGGAAGGAAGTCGGCCGTGCCCTTTGAAAGGACCCATCCCGGCATTTGCCTGGAGCGATTTAGGGAAATCACGGAAAACCTAAATCAGGATGGCCGGACGCGGGATTGAACCGTCGTCCCCCCGAATGCGAGTCCAGTGTCTAACCACTGCGCCACCTCGCTCGGTGTAACAATAGTTACCGATGTTGACACATGCTTGGAAAGGAACCAAAGGAATTTCGCAGAGTGGACAGAAGTGGTAGATGAAGTGTTACCAATTCAGCAAGACAAGTCAGTGGGATGTGTCGTGTCGTATACGCTCGGAAGTGAGGGCAGTTTACATGAGGAGTACAGTGATGACGATACGTGTTTAGCAAGTCAAAGTGATACTGAAACAGGTGTCGAGCCTTGTAATTCATCATTCTTGTTGGACGGGGAGCCTCGAAACTCGTCTCCAGTGAAAAGTTGTAAAGGACAATCGTTGTCCAAGGAGAGGATACTGAACATAACTACGTAGATGGAACATCAACCACAGCCTAATAGAAAAAAAATTATGAACATATTTAGAACAATTCTGCATCAGTGTGACAGTGTAGTGCATAAGAAAAACTGTGGATATTCAAGGGAGGACTAGATGCTCTTGTCATAACTCCTGGTGTTTACTCGTTTCAAGGATGCTCGATACAATTTACACGATATGCGTGATATTGGTCTACCATGCTAGGCACATCAAATTGCGCGCGACATATATTACAGTGATCTCAAGGGAAGCAGTGGAAATCAGCATAATGTCAAACATTGCTACAGAATTGGAAGACACACGATAACGAAATTTCAAACAAAGTATCAGCCTGACGATTCACAGAAAACTGTGTAATCTGCCCAAAAGTTTGTGGATGAGATAAACAAACGTATGCCGTCGTCAAAATAGTAAGGAATTTGTTTTCAGCTCCGACCAATCGGGGTATGAAGAGGAAATGTAAATGACGAGACACCTGGAAATTAGAGGTACCAGGAAAGTTACACCCAATAAGTTAAGACAGTAGTATCAAATATTGCCAACTGTCAATCTGGGTGGTAATTCGGCTGGAAAGTAATTTATTTCACTGTTCACTGCGAAACGTTGGAGGTGCTTATCCTTCTACCAGTTTTTCTAGTGGCGTTCTCTTGCAAGAGCAGTAGGGAATATTTACGTTATAGCTAGCAAGAGTGGGAAAACGGGCGTAAGAGAAATACAGTAGGTGGTCAAAATAACTTTATTTTCCTTGATTCCTGGTCTGTATACAAAAATCGCATTCCTTTAGAGCAAAATATCCCTCCTGAAAGATGTGTGATATCTCAGATCGTACAACGTAGAACCAGTGGACAATTTCAGGCTTTGGATGTTTGTCATTTTCCGTGCTTATACATTTTAGTGCCGGCCGTGGTGGACGAGCGGTTCTACGCGCTACAGTCTGGAACCGCGCTACCGCTACAGTCGCAGGTTCGAATCCTGCCTCGGGCATGGATGTGTGTGATATCCTTACGTTAATTAGTTTTAAGTAGTTCTAAGTTCTAGGGGACTGATGACCACAGCAGTTAAGTCCCATAGTGCTCAGAGCCATTTGAACCATTTATACATTTTAGTGTGCTATCTGCTTCTACGCCTTAAACGATAGTCACTTTCATGATAGGCTCGATGACATACTGTTTTCATTTGGTTGCATTCCATCACGCTGCTACACCAGAATGCACGGTTTGTAGCTCCCAAGGATTTCGCTTTCGGTCTTGATGGTGCGTAACTTTATGACCGGTGTGGCGCGCCATTATTCATTCGGCGTTCGATGTGCAAGTTAATGGTCTGTTTTGAACATTACCGGAATGTCGACGATGTCCATTCTGAGAAACTTAATAAATACATGCCACAAAATGTTGATCTCTGCACCTCCAGGACGCTCAATTTCTGTCGCCCTCATGATGCACATGGTGCATCATTAACTAGAAGTTAATGTTTTTCCTGTCATAATTGTTAACGCAACACTTTCAAATGAGCCTTACTAAAGACTGAACCTGTGACCTCACACTCAAAGGTTTCCTTGTCAGCTCGCTCTGTTCCTCCTTCAGATCCGTAGCGCTGCAGACAACGGCACTCCGGTTGGTGCCCTGTTTCTTGACTTCAGGAAGACTTTTGACACCGTCCTGCACCACAATTTAGTGAAAAAACACGAGCTTACAGGGCGTTGGACCAGATTTACGGTTGGATTCAAGATTTCCTTGCAGACGGAATTCAACACATCGTCTTTTTATTTTTTTGGTTCATCATTCTTCTGACTGGTTTGACGCGGACCGCCACGAATTCCTCTCCTGTGCCAAACTCTTCCTCTCAGAACAGCCCTTGCAACCTCCGTCCTCAATTATTTGCTGTATGTATTCCAATCTCTGTTTTCCTCTACAGCTTGTGCCCTCTACAGCTCCTTATAATGCCATGGAGGACATCTTAACTGATGTCCTATCATTGTGTCCGTTCTCCTTATCAGTATTTTCCACATATTCCTTTCCTCTCCGATTCAGCGCAAAACCTCCTCATTCCTTACCTTACCGGCCCACCTAATTTTCAAAATTCTTCCGTAGCACCACATCTCAAACGCATCGATTCTCTTCTGTTCCGGTTTTCCCACACTCCATGTTTCACCACCAAACAATGAGGTGCTCCAAACGTACCTTCTCAGGAATTTCTTCCTTAAATTAAGGCCTATGTTTGATATTAGTATACTGTCCTTAGCAGGAATGCCCATTTTGCCATTGCTAGTCTGCTTTTGATGCCTTCCTTGCTCCATCTGTCAGTGGTTATTTTACTGCCTAGGTAGTACTTGGGTCCTCATGGAACTAAATCGATAGATGTAAAGTTAATTTCAGGAGTACCAGAAGGAAGTGTAATAACAACTCTACTGTTTACGATGTATACAAATGATTGGTACGAAGTCTCGGAAGGTATTTGAAACTCTTCGCAGATCATGCAGTAGTCTATAAGAAGGTAGCAACGCCAGAAGGCAGTATCGATTTGAAAGAGAGTGTGGTGTACTTCAGCGGCCGACCGGACTTGGTGACGAATGGTGGACCGCAACTGTATTGAAGCTGTGTGTCGGCTCCACGCTGTCCTTCCTGAATCGTTATACGATGTGTCTAGTGAGCTTCAGAACTGGCTTATCGGACGCAGTGAGCCGAGAATTGGCAGTAACCAACCATACCTATAATTGGCATTTCCTGTGTCGGTACCGTGCCTTTCCGGAGTTTTGGTTTACGAAATTCCAGGTTGCTGGAACAGCTGTCTGTCAGCAACATCATTTAATCATTATGGCGAAAAACCAGCCGAAAATTGCTAATTTTACTTTTTTATTCACCCGATAACTAATTTCGGCTCGGAACACATTTTTCGTACGATTATTGTTACGATGATTTGAAAATGAGTCTCGACACGAAACTAGTCATAGAGTGACTGAAAAAGTAAAATTTGCAATTTCCGGCTGGTTATTCGTTGTACTTAGTTTTCTGGTTAATTGTTCGAGGTTCACGTCCTGTTCTATATTAGACTTATAGCTGCTGATCCCGCTTCTGTTTCTAGGCAGCAAACTTGTGTGTGAACTTCTATGAAACTACTTAATTTGTATCTGTATTTGATGCTCCAATCTGAGTGTTATTTGGTGTACGACGTCGGATTTGCGGCGGCACGCATTTATATATTAAGTGCGTTAATTTCATCTGCCGCGTCGAGCATTACTACTTCCAGAGTCGTCTATTGTCTTACTTCATCTGTTGTCTTATTGGGTGTTTATATTACCAAGTTTGACTGTGTCTTTTTTATTTGTTTGTAAGTGTGAGGCCTCTTTATCTTAAGTAAGTGAGGACTTTATTCTGCGTCTGTTCCCACTGCTTCATATCTGTCTGTAGCGCCATTCAAAAGTCTATTGCTGTTAGTCACCGAATCGTTAGGCAACCGAAAGCGTTAGCTTGGGGTTTAGTGCTCCAATCCGCCTGGAGGTTATTTCGTTACTCCTCGCCCACGCAGCACGAGTTTGGTACAATTTCTGGTTGGCAATCGAACTTCTTGCTCGGTAACTGTATTAGGAATGGCTTTTAGGTTGTGGGTGAGTTAAAAGATTCATTGATTTGAATCTGTTAATTCACTGAAAAATTATTTATTGTTTTTCTTGCTGCTGTCTTCATTTGTGTCTGAATCATTGCGCTCCTACTACAGATCGCCTTTTTTTACTTCTAGCTAATTTAAATTGTAGAAGTGTCAACCGGCTAATTTGCCAATTCTTTTTATTCACTTAAATGCGTTTATGCAAGTGTGTCTGAGCAAACTGGACGGTTATTAATCTTATTCATAGTATGTGCTCTTTGTTTTTGAACTGGCCAAACTCTATGAGATTTAAGATATGTTAATTTCGTGGAGGTTCTCACTGGCTATTTGTACCATTGAGGACACAATATTTAACATCAGTTTTGTCTGGTTATTTCTCTTTGCGATTTGGTACTTACTGGAATAAAGGAAAACGTGGAAGGGAGTACCCACCAATATAACTTTCTTTTCACACAACCTGTTTATTTAACAATATATAAACTATTTTTACAGATAAACGAAGCATTTAACCATAAAATTTTCTTTAACAAAATGAACAAATTTGCAAAATTCTTTTGACCTTAAACCTTAAGCTGAATAAGCTTTTAACCTATGAAAAAGAAATCTGAAGTGCTGTATTGCAAAACAACAAACAATGTGACAATTCGTCGAGGTACGTACCGTCTATGCAACTAAATGAAGTCAGTTTGTTTATTGTCATACGCGTTTTGCTTCTTTTACTTGGGAAGCATCATCAGTGGCCTAAAATACATATTCTTTTGATGCATACAATAAAAGTATTATCTGATAGATATAATATGCGGTTATATTACATTTTGACGTGTTCTTCTTTTGTTTTTTAGGTTACAAGTAACTTTTGTACCACAAGTTCTGTATTGTGAGTGTATCGTTCGGTGTTACGATCTCTAGCGCTGTTAACACCAGTGTGTGGTCCTGGAGATGTATTTGTTAGTCTTCATACTCCAGCTGTCCGATTTCTGGAGTTGATTTATCCACATTTGTCACATCGCATGTTTCATTTTCTCTTTCCATTTGGTGATGGACGTATGTGTGTTTTCGGTGCGTAGTGTTGCCGACTGTTGTTGTGTGTTTGTCTTTTGTTTCTGTTGTGTACGATGTTTTTCATTTGATGTGTGTGTGTGTGTGTGTGCGCGCGCGCGCGCGCGCGCGCGCGTGTGTGTGTGTGTGTGTGTGTGTGTGTTTTGCTGTGTGTAAATGTGTGTGTGTGTTTTCTTTAATGTTAGTTCATGTGTCTTTTTGTGGGGGGAGGGGGAGGTAATACATGCTTCATCTAACAACCCGCAAAACCAAAAATTAGCAGCCCTACAACACATGTTACACGGACTAAATAACATCACACTCAGCAAAGAAAACTGTGAAAGAAGAAAAAAGTTTCAACAGTACACCTCATAGCCACAAACAATGGTTACAGCACCTATTCTAGTAAGAAAACTCAATCAAAAAATTAAAACACAGCTGAAGAAAAATCAAAACATGCAGAGAGCACAGAACCCCACAGACACTACAGAAAGGAAACACAAAACAATAACACTCATGACACGAATAACACAAAAAAACGGTACACTCTTACATACAAACACAAAGGAACACACAAAGTAGCAACTGTACTAAAGAAATAGGAATTACAAATGGCTTACAAAACAAGAAACACACTCCAGTAAGATTTACAAACAATAGAAAAACCAGATAAATACCAGAGGACAGGTATATACCAGCTTGAGTGCCAAGAATGTAAATCAATATATCTGAGGATGACAAGCAGGAACTTTCAAACTAGATATAAAGAACATATAAGAAGTTGGAAATATGAAAAATAGCCGTTTTACCTTGTCGAACACTTGATAGAACATGGATGTGAACCGTCGAACGTGGAATGTTACGTGGCAGTTATCAGCGTGAGTAATCTCAAGAAAAAGCTCCTGGCATTGCAAGAAAACTTTCACACACAAAGAGCCACTGCAATGGGAAAGAAGGTACTCATCGACCAAATCCATATAAACAGTAACTCTCTGATCATACTCGTCACCAAAACAAACCGAAATGTAACCAGGAAAAAAAAAATGAATCTCCTTCTCTCTCTCACACACACTCTCTCACGTGTGTGTGTGCGCGTGCACAATCACAAACACACACACAACATATGAAAAAAATGAAACACAACAGAAACAAAAGACAGACAAACACACAACAGTTGGCAGCACTACACACCGAACACACAGATATATTAATCACCGAATGGAAAGTGAAAATGAATTATGCGATGTGACAAATGTTGATAAATCAACGCCAGAAATTGGCCAGCTGGAGTATGAAGACTAACAAATACATCTCCAGGACCATACATACGGTATGTGTTAACAGCGCTTCATCTACATTCTCTTCCATTTCTATAATATTGTCCTTAAGAACATCGCCCTAGTATCGACCCTCTATATACTCTTTCCACCTTTATATGAAACTGGAGCCACTACTTACTTATCGTGTCCTTCCTTAATTACAGTGACTCCTATCAGTTGTAGTCGTCGCAAGAAGGGAATATATTAATCAGCAGAGGGAGTCGACCCCGTATCAAATAGTCTCGATCGGGCGGACGGTGACACTGTTCAGCTCTCGGTGGTTCATGCTGTTGTCTTGTGTGCCAGCAAACAGCGCTGGAAATCGTAACACCGAACGATACATTCACAATACGGAACTTTTTGGATGACGTGGACTGGGTAGATGGATAAAACGTAACAGGAAAGCAATGGTGAGTTCCAGTTGTTGTGCTGACCCACTAATTCACCAGATCTGAATCTCATCAAACACGTCTTTGATGTGGGCGATCTACAAACGCCACATTCCTTCAGTGGGATGGTGTGCCACCGCTGCTATCCGTACCGAATGTGGACATACATGCTATTATGTAGGTACACATATCGTGTACGTTTTATCCGTAAGTAAGCACAATGGGTCTTGGAACAGTGCCCTTTCTCTGGTTGTTAGGAACATTATTGATAGAGAAAACACAACAGTTGGCCGTAACACAACTGTCTCTTGAAGGAGTTAGGCTACTGATCCGTAACAGCACGAGGTGTGTGAGATGACTACGTTAGGAGAAGTGCAAGCCAGGAGGACGGGACCTGGTGAAGCAGGGGAAGCTTCGGCGCCGGCCAGCTGGCAGCGGCGTCGGCGGTGTTTGCGGTAAGTCTGGGGGCGGGCGGCTGCCGGCGGCACCTGTGGCCGACGCCGACGCCGACGCCGACGCCAAACTTGGAGCTATTATCGCCTCGGCAGGGCGCGCCAGAGTGTGGCGCTTAACCGGCCCGTCGACAAATTAAGCGCCGCGGAGGCACGCTGCACTGCGCCGACACGCACAGAGGCTGTGAGTTAGCGCACCCTGCGGGACCGCCAGACGAATGTTCACCACTTTCGCTCGTGAGTGCAATCCAGACCTCCAGCGCTTCGTTTCGGCCCCAAAGAGTTCAACGTTCGTGGTACTGAAGCACTGTTGCGGTATTTAACACAAATCGGGGTTGCTGAACTGTTCATTGACGGGATCGACAGCAATGGCCAGCAACTACAGTTGCCGATACATACCTGGATAGCAGTGTGCGTTAAAGCGCACGCTCTTGCGGCGAAGAGCTCAGCCTCCCCGGTTCGAGTCCGTCTGGTGGATTAACGACGAGGGCCGGCGTGCCGGTGGCTCTCCTTGTGGTTTTTAGGCCGTTTCCGATACCCGACTAAGTGAATACCGGGCAGATACGCGTGACCCGCCACAAGTACACGCTACGCGAACAGTTAGAAAACTGTGTCACAGTTGTACACACAATTTACTCTAGATGAGACACTGATTCCGTTCTGGAGAGTAAATAGGAGACTGAAGACCTCAGATGTTTACATGTTTACTCTCTTTAGCCCCGTAATCAGTCGTGTGTACATGCCGCCTTCATCTACATCTACATATATACTTCGCTAGCCACCAAGTGATGTGTAGCGGAGGGCACAATTCGCGTCAAAGTCACATTCCCCCCCCCCCGCTCTGTTCCACTCACGGATCGCGCGAGGGAAAAAGACTGTCTGAACGCCTTAGTACGAGCTCTTATTTCCCTTATCTTTGAATGATGACCATTACGCGATTTGAAAGATGGTGGTAATAATATATGCTCTACATCCTCGGTGAAGATTGGATTTCAGAATTTAGTGAGGAGCCCCTTCAGTTTAGTGAATCGTCTACCTGCAAGTGTGTCCCACTTCAAACTTTCTATGAGATTTCTAACGCTCTCGCGATGGCTAAATATACCAGTCTCGAATCTTGCCGCTCGTCTTTGGACCTTCTCAAACTCTTGATTCAGACCCAACTGGTAAGGGTCCCATACAGACGAACAATATTCAAAGACAGGGCAAACTAACGTGTTGTAAGCTATTTCCTTTGTTGAAAGACTGCATCGCTTCAGGATTCTACCGATAAACCGCAATCTAGTGTTCGCCTTACCCGTTACTTGTATAATCTGATCATTCCATTCCCAGATACTTGACTGATGTTAGCGCTTTCAAAGACTGATCATTTATTTTTTTCGACTTGTTGTACGCAGTAGGTTACACTTACTAATATTGAGAGATAACTGCCAGTTATTACACCACGCATTTATTTTCGGCCAATCCTCATTGATTTGTTCACAACTTCTGTGTGATACTACTTTCCTGTAGACTACAGCATCATCGGCAAACAGTCTAAGGCCGCTGTCAATACCATCTACCAGATCGTTTATGTAAGTCGTAAAAAGGACAGGACCTATTACGCTGCCCTGGGGAACACCTGAAGTTACTCTTGTTTCTGTTGAAGTCACCCCGTACAGGACGACATATTGCCTCCTGTCTGTTGTGAAACTTCCTATCTAACCGGATAAGTCATTGGTTAGACCGTAAGCGCGCACTTTTTGTAGCAAGCGACAGTGCGGAACTGTGTCGAACGCCTTTCGAAAGTCGAGAAATATGGCGTCAACCTGGGAGCCGGTATCTAGAGCGTGTTGTATATCATGCACAAAGAGTTCCAGCCGTGTCACACACGACCGCTGTTTCCTAAAACCGTGGTGGTTTCTGCAGATGAGCTTCTCAGAGTCTAGAAAGGTCCTTATGTCAAAAGACAAAATATGTTCCATGATTCTACAACAAATCGATGTCAGTGAAATTGGCCGGTAATTATCTGCATCCGATTTTCTACCCTTTTTATAGATTGCTATGACCTGGGGCTTCTTGCAGTGCCGTGGAACTATCCGCTGTTCCTCGGATCTCTGACAGATGACGGGTAAGAGTGGTGCTAGATTTGTAGCATAGTCAACATAAAATCTTACGGGGATAGCGTCTGAGCCAGATGCCTTTCTGTCGTCTAAGGATTTTAACTGTTTTACAATCCCAGATACACTAAACACTATGTCAGCCACCCTTTCGTTTGTTCGATAATTGAAAGGGGGAAAGGTGCAGCAGTCCTCTATCGTAAACGAGTTTTCGAAAGCTAGGCTTAGAATTTCGGCCTTCTGTTTATCATCGTCAGTTATCCGTACTGCCAGCAAGAGAAAATATTGAATTATAGATTTTAAGTACGACCTAAATTTTTTGGGGTTATTTTTAGATACTGCCGAAGATAATAATAAACATAGAAAACATTTTCCGTGGGGCGCAGTGACCTGGTAATATACTTAGGTTAAAATCAACGGTCGAGATCGCTATAACATTTGTTTATTTACCAGTTTCGGCTTAAGTTAAAGCCATCCTCAGAATTTTTTGGCTCCCTATGGCCGGTGCTGGCGTCTCCTCGGTTTTTCACTTCTACGATCGTGGTATCACGTGAAAAACCGACGAGCCGCCAGCACCGGCCATAGGGAGCCCAAAAATTCTGAGGATAGCTTTAACATAAGCCGAAACCTGTCAGTAGAGAAAAGTTATTGCAATCTCGACCACTGATTTCAGCTTAAGAAGATAAAAAGTCCAAGAGAGTAGATCAGTGCACTGAACAGATAATAAAGTCTGCACGGGAAGTTGCTAATCTACTAATATGGACGACTGGAACGCTGTACTAGGGGAACGAACACAAGGCAGAGTTACCGAAGTATATGGATTTCGTAGAAGGAGTGAGAGAGATGAAGGAATGAGTTCAGCAACAAATATTAGCTAGTAACAGCGAATAAACGGCTAAAACTTCTCGAGAGGAGGAGGTATACTCGGAAAATTTCTAGAGAAACGGGATATTTCCGGCTGAAATGCATCGTGGTCACGCAGAGATTCGGAAATCAGGCGCTGGATAGTAAAGTGTAACCATGCGTAGATAAGGGCTCGGATCTTAAGTTACTAATGATGAATAGAGAAGTTAAAGAGACTCGTACAGCATAATCATAGAAGAAAAAGCGCAATTTTAAAGCCTTATGGAATCATGAGGTCTGAATGAGATTCTCTGAGGCTACACGTTCTGCAGCACTGAATATCACAGTACGTAGCTGAGGTGAAGAGGAACGGACATCTCAGAACACACTCACAGAAGTTGAAGAGACAGCATACGTAAGAGGAAGATAATTGCAATAAAACGTGGGTAACAAAAGAAACACTTCACTTGAACAACGAGAGGAGAAATACAGAAATATTCAGGGAAATACAAGAATACAGCAATAAAATTTCCTTAGAAATGAAACAAATAGAAAGTGCACGGAAGTTAAAGCAAAATGATGACAGGGAAAACGTGAATGAATTCGATGAAAAATTGTCATCAGAGCATCTTATTCAGTGTAGATAATGGACATACGACTTAAGAAAAATAAAGACACGTTAATACGATTGGTCTACATGGAAAAAAAGGGCTGACAATGTAAAATGGTGTAAGATGTTCGAAACTCTGAGGAAAATAGTAGTAACTTATAGGGAAAGACGGGTAACAATATAATACACACAAGAATCAGAAGGGAATAATAAGAGTTGAAGATCAAAAACGAAATGTTCAGATTATAAAGGGTGTAAGACAGGTATACAGTCTTTCACCCATACTATTCGGTCTATACATCTAAGTAGCACTTAAAGAAGTAATCAGAAACTTTTAGAGTGGAATGGATTGAAATTACGGGAGAAAAAATACCAATGATAAGATTCACTGATGATGAAGTACGGAAGAATTGCCGGACCTGTTGAATGGAACAAACTGTCCAATGAACATAGGATTTTGACTGGGAGTAAACCAATGAAAGATGAAAGGAATGAGGAGCAGCAAAAATTAGAATATCGAGAAACTTACATCAAAACTGGACACCACGAAATAGCGTAAGGTAACGAATTCTTCTGCTTTGGAAGGAAAATAACACATGACAGCCTAAGCAAGGCAGAAGTAGACAGAAGATCAGCACAGATAACGAGGACATACCTAGCAAACAGGAGTCTACTAATATTTATCATCGGCCTTGATATGAGGAGAAATTTCTGAGAATGTAAGCTAGGAGTACAGCTTCGTATGGTAATTAATCACGAATTGTTGGAAAACAGTAAAGAGAGAGAATCGAAGAGTTAGAAATGTCGTGCTGTAGAACGATTTAAAAATCAACTCGACTGATAAGGTAAGGAGTGAGGATGTTTTATACAGAATTGGCGAAAAAAGGGACATTTGGAAAACATGGGAAAGAATAAAGTATAAGTTTATGCCACATTTGTTAAAATATCAGAGAATAGCTTCTATGATACTAGAGGAAGCTGCAGAGGGTAAGAAATATAGGTGAAGACAGAGACTGGAATACATATAACAGATAAGTGAGATGAGGAGGTTGCAGCAAGAGAGGAATGTGTGGGGTACTGCATCAATCCAATCAGAAGTCTGATGACTCACAAGAAAACAGCAGCACGAGACTACCACAGATGAAGAATATTGTTATCAATCATACGTCTGAATTTGAGGAAGACACTTCTGACAATGAACACCTGGAGCACAGAACTGTGTAGAGTTGAAACGTAGAGTGTGGAAAACCGGGGAAGAAGAACCAGATCCGTTTGGATAGTACGGTGCTCGAAACTAAGTCGACTGTTACAATAAGCATTGAGGTACAATTTGTGAGGAAAGGAACATGATAAAAGACCTTCGTGGAACAAGGGACGGAGGATGGCAGGACATGCGTCTAATCATCACGAAAGAACTTTCGTGGTACCACAGGAAGCTGAAGGAGCAATAGCTGAATTAAAATACAGATATTGCAGTACATCCAAAAAATAGCCGAGAACTTTGGGTTTAGTGGCTGCAAGACTAAGGAAACCAAACAAGGACAGTTTCATCAGCAGCTTGTATAGGAGACCGTTGCGAAAAAGGCAAACTAGCGATGACAGCTGTGAAACAGTTTGGTCGCAAAAGATATCACGCAGCTTGTACGACGGATGGAAGTTAAATTGGGGAATAAGTTCTGTCGCTTGTGATACAGTCTCTATAAACGTGAGTGAAATAATACTGCGAAATAATGTGTGGTCCGCAAATGCCAATGAATCTCTGCATGTAATTTTCTGCTGCAGTTATGGAAAAGAACTTTAAGTCAGTCACTTTCTACAGAAAATGTATTCCAGCAAATTAAATATTTTCGTGTAGACATTGAAAGATTTGTTTCATTTCAGATATGCATCGTTTTCGCTTTCTGAGAAACGATCTATTTTTTCATCGACTACAATCAGAATTTTGACAACATTCACTGGAATGCAGTTTTTCAAATTCCGACGGTAGGGCGGACGAACTGAAAGGAGCGAATGGTTCTGTACAGCTTGTACAGAAACTAGACTCCAGTTGTAAGAGTCGAAGGGCATAAAGGGGATACAGTAACTGAGACGGGAGTGATACGGTGATGTTGCCTATCTATTTTTTTTATTTATTTATTGTTCCGTGGGACCACATTTAGGAGAAGTCTCCATGGTCATGGAACGAGTCAATACATGAAATTATAACACGATTGTAGAAACAGATAAAATGAAATATAAGAAACATATTCAGGCGACAAGTCGTTAGTTTAAATAAAGAAAATCAAGAATGTAACACTGGAATTTGTTTAAATTTTTAGCTCTTCCAGGAGCTCCTCGACAGAATAGAAGGAGTGAGCAATGAGGAAACTCTTCAGTTTAGACTTAAAAGTGTTTGGGCTACTGCTAAGATTTTTGAGTTCTTGTGGTAGCTTATTGAAAATGGATGCAGCAGAATACTGCACTCCTTTCTGCACAAGAGTCAAGGAAATGCATTCCACATGCAGATTTGATTTCTGCCTAGTATTAACTGAGTGAAAGCTGCTAACTCTTGGGAATAAGCTAAAATTGCTAACAACAAACGACATTAAAGAAAATACATACTGTGAGGGCAATGTCAAAATTCCCAGACTATTGAATAGGGGTCGACAAGAGGTTTTCGAACTTACACCATACATAGCTCGAACAGCCCGTTTTTGAGCCAAAAATACCCTTTTTGAATCAGAAGAATTACCCCAAAAAATAATACCGTATGACATAAGCGTATGAAAATATGCGAAGTATACTACTTTTCGTGTTGAAATGTCACTTATTTCAGATACTGTTCTAATGGTAAATAAAGCGGCATTTAGTTTCTGAACAAGATCCTGAACATGGGCTTTCCACAACAGCTTACTATCTACCCGTATGCCTAGGAACTTGAACTGTTCCGTCTCGCTTATAACATGCCCATTCTGTCGGATTAAAATGTCAGTTCCTGTTGAATTGTGGGTTAGAAACTATAAAAACTGAGTCTTACTGTGATTTAGCATCAAATTATTTTCCACAAGCCACGAACTTATATCATGAACTACATTATTTGATAATGTTTCAATATTACACACAAGATCCTTCACTACCAAGGTCGTGTCATCAGCAAACAGAAATATTTTTGAATCACCTATAATACTAGAAGGCATATCATTTACATAAATAAGAAACAGCAGTGGCCCCAGCACCGACCCTTGGGGAACGCCCCATTTAACAGTGCCCCATTGGGACTGAACATCATTACCACTCTCAATATTGCGGAGGATTACCTTCTGCTTTGTGTTCTTAAAGTAGGAGGCGAACCAATTGTAACCTACTCCCCTTATTCCATAATGTTCCAACTTCTGCAGTAATATTTTGTGGTCAACACAGTCAAAAGCCTTCGTTAAATCAAAGAAAACACCTAACGTTCGCAACCTTTTATTTAATCCGTCCAAAACCTCACAGAGAAAAGAGACTATAGCATTTTCAGTTGTTAAGCCATTTCTAAAACCAAACTGTACATTTGATAGCAAATTATGTGAATTTAAATGCTGCAGTAACCTTGTATATACAACCCTCTCGATAACTTTATCAAACACCGATGGCATAGAAATAGGTCTATAATTGTCAACATTATCCCTGTCTCCCTTTTTATAAAGTGGCTTCACTACCGAGTACTTTAATCGGTCATGAAACCGACCACTCCTAAAGGAAAAGTTACAGATATGGCTAAGTACTGAGCTAACATACGTGGAACAATACTTAAGTATTCTGCTAGATACCCCGTCATATCCATGAGAGTTCTTGGTCTTTAGTGATTTAATTATTAACTCAATCTCCCTCTTGTCAGTATCATGGAGGAGCATTTCAGGTAACAGTCTCGGAACACTTTTTTCTAAGAGCGCTATATGATTCCCTGTTGGGACTAGGTTTCTATTTAGTTCACCTGCTATATTCAGAAAGTGATTATTAAGTACTGTACATATATGCGACTTATCAGTAACACGGACATCCCCACTACGCACTGATTCTGATCTCCCACGTTATTCAGTCTGCTCATTCAGAAAGTAGTACCGGAAACGAAGAAGACGTCCGCAATGTGAATTAAAGTCGAGGCTGGTGTGGCCGAGCGGTTCTAGTCGCTACAGTCTGGAACCGCGCGACCACTACGGTCGCAGGTTCGAATCCTGCCTCGGGCATGGATGTGTGTGATGTCCTTAGGTTAGTTAGGTTTAATTAGTTCTAAGTTCTAGGGGCTGATGACCACAGAAGTTCAGTCCCATAGGGCTCAGAGCCATTAGAACCATTTTGAAAGTCGATGGTGAAAAATTGAAAATTGTAATGTTTGTCAATGAAACTGTAGTCTTGTTTCAGTCGGCAACAGAGTCTGAAAACTTTAAACGGAATGGGGGATTAGGATATGAGGTGAATTCCGAAACAACTCACAGTGACACAAATGCCTGTAACAAGAAAACTACGTGCCGAAGCAATGAAAACCAGAACTATCGAACAATGGAAGGAAGTAATTTGGTTGTTTCACACTGTTCCCAAATTCTTGACCACCTTACGGCCAAAGAGTGAACTATAGCTGGGGTTCGGTGATGATTTGGGCGTTCACATAGTAGCACTCAATGCGACCCGCTGTTGCTCTGCTTGCTCCCATTACTGCCAAGGATAACGTGGCTATTTTGGTGGATCAGCCATCTCGTGGTACACTGTTTGTTCCCTAAACGTGATGCTGTATCCCGACAGGGCCCATGTTCACATACAGCTCGCAGCACCCATAACTGGTTTTATGAGAACGAGGATGAACTGTCGCTGCGCTAGCCAGATGTCAGTATTATTGAGTCTTTGTGGTCTACTTTGGAGAGAAGGTTGCATGTCGGTACCCATCTCCATCATCTTGCCTGCCCGACCACATAGATGAATGGTCA
The DNA here is from genome assembly GCF_023864345.2 of Schistocerca serialis cubense. Taxonomy (NCBI): domain Eukaryota; kingdom Metazoa; phylum Arthropoda; class Insecta; order Orthoptera; family Acrididae; genus Schistocerca; species Schistocerca serialis. The sequence goes on from NC_064645.1 coordinate 71,695,809, forward strand.
GCGTGATGGACTGCCGTCCTAAGGGGCCGTGGTTCGATTCCTGGCTGGGTCGATGATTATCTCCCCTCAGGAACTGTGTGTTGTGTTGTCTTCATCATCATTTCATCCCTATCCATCGCGCAGGTCGCCCAATGTGGTGCAATGTAATAAGACCTGCACCAAGGCGGCCGGACCTGCCCCGTCAGGGGCCTCCCGGCTAATGACGCCAAACGCTCATTTCCATTTTCATCATTGCCTGAACTTGCCAATATTTTGCAGGAATAATCGCATAAGACTCCCCTGACAACCTTACGTGACCTGTAATAATCCATTCCAAGACGCCCGGAAACTGTTTCAAATATCAATCGGTTTTCTACACCGTATTATGGAAAGTAATGCGTTGTCTTTTCGTTATTTTCATATTTTTGTTTAACCTCTGCATGTTCAAGGGCAAGTGGGTAAAAGTAATTAATTACATTTGCGCCTTTTCGTTATTCAGCATCATCGTTGAATTAACTCTCTTACTTCTTTCATGTTGCTAGTGGCACTTCCTGTACGTACATTTCCGTTATTACTGAACGAATTTAAAAATTTAAAACGCTGCTACAATTTGTACCATTAAGAGGTACTATCTTACGTTAAAGGTTTAACACAATAAGGCAAGTAATAAAGTAGTTAGAACTGAGCACATATTTCGGCGAATCGTAGCTCAGGGCGCGCAAATTACCCACACTACATTCACCCAGTGCTGGTCAATGAGAACACTTAGCGACATCCAAGAAACTTTACACATAATTTCAAATATTTTGTAATTTTTTTTCTCACTACCATCGCTCACAATATACTGAAACGAGTGAAGCCTATCGCTTACAGTATTTTCCTAGTTCATGTTATCAATGTACGAACATTACGTAGTGAAGATGGCGTCCGCCACTACATATGTGTTTCTCCAATCTGCTTTTGAGGTTCGTCATTGAGTGCTGCGACAGTTCAGTTGCGATACCACGAATTTCGCTTTGAATTCTTCGATTCAGTTAATCCAGAGTTCTAGACAATATCCTGTAGACCTGACCCTTAACGTAGCGCCACAAGAGAAAAACATAACTACGGTGATCTCCAGGACCAGGCAATATTATCGAATCCTGACATGACACGTTTACGGAACATTTGTTACATCGCTGACGTTGATTGCCTTGCAACGTGTGATGTCGCACCATCCTGTTGAAAGCCGGTTTTGTGAAGTTGTAGAATATTGTTCTCATCATACCGACTCGAAGTGGCTACAATCCACTCTCCATCTCCGAAGATGTAAACTACGATGACCCCGTGTGACGAAAGTGCACACCATACACACATGTGTGACGGGCATTCATGAGTTTTATTAGGATCGCTGCCTACATAGGCAGGCACAGGTAGTTCTGAGTATTCACGAAACATTTGAGATAAAAATGGACCTCACCTGACATCCACAGCTTGTCCTCGTTTGAAGTTTGTCACAATTTGCTGACAGGATTCTAATCGAGAATGGTAATCATTATCTTTGAGCAGTTGCCCGATCTGCAGCTGTACTGACGAAATCTGGAACAGAAATTAAGATTTCGGCGAGCACTCTGTCGAGACACTATTCTCTCGGTTGCTTCCTTGCGAATTTAACCTCGCGGGCTCCGTAAGACTGAAACATGGACAGCTTCGATACACCGTAGAGCACGAGTACTTCTAGTTCCAGTCTCTTCAAAAATTTAAATCCAAGGTTCTATCATGTGATTTGAAGGAACCTGACAATGATATCCTAGTTGAATGATTGTCTGGACTCCCTCTGCGCGCTTTTCAAACTATCATTGCTCTTGTAAAGTATTTTTATTGCAAATTGAAACTCTTTACCCTTCCACTGATCCATGATTATCCAACGGCAAGAATCGTTACTACAGTACTGCTGACATAGCTGCCACTAAGCATTTCACAAGGTCCTGTTTTTCTCTGACATCCTGCGGAGACAATTTCTTGTACCCCTGCAAACACTGTTTAGTATCAAATGTTATTATGCAGACTGGCAGCTACATTGCTTCTTATGACTTGTAGGAGTTCTTGTTTACATGTTTTCGCAGCCGCCGTCGAGTTTGAATTTGTAGTCGTGGCAGATGTGAGCGGTCGTAGTCTCACTAGTGAGGAACGCTTAGTGACAGTTGTGTGGGCACATGGAGGACAACACACAGGGCAGACAATGAGACACATTATGGGGACATTTGAGGAGGGATTTAACAGGACTCCACCGCGATAGCCAACACTTTGGATTGGGAGAGACGTTCTTTTGCTTTTGGGAATGTTAAAGGAAGGCCGCAGAGTGGTAAGAAGATGAAGACACGAGACGAAAGCCAGACAGGAGTCTGTGCTTCGACTGAACCACCTCCTATGGAGTCGACACCTAAACGTGCTTCGGACTCGGTATAACGACGACAACAATTTGAGATCACATGGAGGAAGATCTTAAGGTCAGACCTTCACGACCGACTTTCGTAAACGAATTATCGGATACCATGCGGAATTAGAGCGTTTCAGCTTTCCGTGTTTGCTTATCTCAATTTCCGAATGCAGTGAACCGTGCCAGTGTTATGTTTTTAAATAGTGTGCCATTTGTCGCAGATCACGTGCTAAAAATAGTCGTATATGCCAAACAGAGTCCTCATGGCACAGTCGAGTTGGAAAAGGACCCGTCGGCCGCGGTGATCGAGCGTTTCTAGGCGCTTCAGTCCGGAACAGCGCGACTGCTGCTGTCGCAGGTTCGAATCCTGCCTCTGGCATGGATGTGTGTGATGTCCTTAGGTTAATTAGGTTTAAGTAGTTCTAAGTTCTAGGGGACTGATGATCTCAAATGTTAAGTCCCATAGTGCTCAGAGCCACTAGAAAAGGACCCAACTCACGTAATGATACAGGCAACTATGGCACCGCTTTATTGAAGGGACTGTGAATGGCATAAATTATTTACACATGTTACAAACGTGATTAATATCTCAGCCTGACGAAAGGCGCCTCGCAGGACACATATGGTTACCGGAAGACGCAGCACTTCCTTATACGCTCTTGCAGCGCGCGAGTTCCTAAACGAACACTTTCTAGAGCGGTCGATAGGTTGTAGCTTATCTGCAACGCTAGCTGCCTTGAAATGCCCGCCCGGCCGGTGTGGCCGAACGGTTAAAGGAGCAACAGTCTGGAACCGCACGACCGCTACGGTCGCCGGTTCGAATCCTACCTCGGGCATGGATGTGTGTGATGTCCCTTGGTTCATTAGGTTTAAGTAGTTCTAAGTTCTAGGGGACTTATGACCACAGCAGTTGAGTCCCATAGCGCTCAGAGCAATTTGAACCAATTTTTGAAATGCCCGCCAAGAAGTCCTGACCTCAGCGCACCTGATAACTCCGTATGGGGAGTCATAAGGGTGCACATATCTGCACGTTATTATGCTACGAAAGGAAAACTGCGCAATGTTGTTGGGGATGCATTTCGTACTATAACACCGGACGTGCACACAAATACGTCAAGATGAAGATGAGGGCGTATAGAAAAGTGCTTATAAGAGAGTCACTCCAAAAGACATGCACACTATTTTCTTTAATTCATCTTTTATTCTACATGTTTGAAAGTTTTACAGTGTGTAGATACATCCTTTAGGAACAATATTTTCATTTCTCCGCAAAATTTCCATCCCTCTCAGCCCATTACGCCATCATGGAACCAGCGCCTGTATACCCGCACGGTAAAATTCTGGACCAACCTGTTGGAGCCACTGTTTGGCAGCGTGCACGACTGAGTCATCATCTACAAACGTTGTTCCACGAAGAGAGTCTTTAAGTTTCCCAAAGACATGATAGTCACATGGAGCCAGGTCAGGACTGTAAGGCGGGTGTTTCAGTGTTGTCCATCCGAGTTTTGTGATCGCTTGTATGGTTTTTTGACTGACATGTGGCCGTGCATTGTCGTGGAACAGCAAAACATCCTGCTATTGCCGATGTGGTCGAACACGACTCTGTCGAGCTTGAAGTTCCTTCAGTGTCGTCACGTATACATCAGAATTTATGGTGGTTCCACTTGGCATGATGTCCACAAGCAAGAGTCTTTCCGCATCGAAAAACACCGTCGCCATAACTTTTCCAGCAGAAGATGTGGATTTGAATTTTATTTCTCTTGGGTGAATTTGCATGATGCTACTCCATTAATTGCCTCTTCGTCTGTTGTGAAAAACGATGGAGCCATGTTTCATCACCTGTCACAATTCAGCCAAGAGATTCATCGCCACCATTCTCGTACTGTTCCAAAAGTTCGCTGCATACCGTTTCTCTTGTTTCTTTGTGAGCCCCTGTCAACATCCTGGGAACCCACCTGGCACAAACCTTTTCTTAACGCCAACACTTTCAGTATTCCGCAAACACTTCCTTCCTTTATCCCAACGTAGCGTGACAATTCATTCACTGTGATGCCTCTGTCAGCTGTCATCAATTTGTTAACTCTCTGCACATTGTCTGGAGTGTGTGCAGGGCCTGCCGCTGCGAGGACAATTCTCAATATTGCCGTGCCCTCTTTCATCACATAACCTGCTTGCCCATAGACTAACTATACTGCGATCGACAATAGCATCTCCTTACACCTTTTTCAACCTCTTGTGGATGTTTCCCGCTGTCTCGTTTTCACAGCACAGGAATTCTATGACAGCACGTGACCTCTGACGAACCTAAAGTGTAGCAGCCATCTTGAAGACATGCTGTGACGGCGCCACTCACTGGAACCGGTTGAACTAAGTTTGAAAACAAGCGGGAGGTATGTATCTACACACTGTAAAACTTTTAAACATGCAGAATGAAAACTATATTTTTACAAAAATAGTGTGCATTTCTTTTGGAGTGACTCCTATAGCATGATGAGGAACATACTTAGAATCTGGACACTTGCTACGTAACTGATTGGGCTAGTGCAGTGGTTAGCACGCTGGACTCGCATTCGGAAGGACAACGGTTCAAACACGCGTCCAGTCATCCTGTTTTAGGCTTTCTGTGATTTTCTTTAATTGCTTCAGGCAAATGCCGGGGTGGTTCCTTCGAAAGGACACGACCACTTTCATTCTCTATCCTTCCATAATACGAACTTGTGCTCCGTCTATAATGACCTCGACGGCGACGGGACGTTAAACGCTTATCTCCTCCTCCTCCTCCTCCTCCTCCTTAGAACGTAAGTAATACTTGTGCCAAAAACAAATAAAATTTCGGCTACCCTGTATATTTTTACAACACAGAGGTCAGGAGATATGACGTTTTAAAAATGGAAATGTTTGAAAAACTAATTTTTATTAAAATGGTGGTTCATGGTGTGGGTTCCTGTAGTCATGTCCTAGTTCATGAACCATGGGCAACGTATGAGTGGCCAAGTTAGTGGTCACGACAGTCGGGATACCAGCTACTTTGGAATAAGCCTGGGCATCTCGGACATATTCTGAGTCGTGGTCACCTCTGTGTTCATACGGCAAAGACTACCTAATCCACCGATTAGTTACTCAGCCGTTAGGGGTTAAACCCAATGGGACTCGGGGCAAGTAAGGCTAGCAACCTGCTTCCCCGGTACTTTAAATACGATACTGGCAACAATCAGAGCAAAATGTCTCGGACTTTTGGAGGTGACGGAGTCCCACCTCTAACTGACAAACCAGGGACTCCTAAGATACGACTTGGCAAACAAATGGTAATGAGATGGGGAGCTATTAATATCAATGGGGGCTAATCTGGGATGAAGGTAGAGCTGCAGAGGCTGCAAGTAAGATGGGGCTGGACGTTTTAGCTGTTAGTGACATTCGGGTAAGGGGTGAGAAAGAAGAGGAAGTGGTAGAATACAAGGTCTACCTGTCAGGAGTCAAAGCAGGAATAGCACAATGGGGTGTAGGGCTTTACATCAGGAAACAAATGGAACCCAGCGTAGTTGCAATAAGATATGTAAACGAACGACTGATGTGGATAGATTTGACAGTGTCTAGCAAGAAAATTAGGATTGTGTCAGTATATTCGCATTGTGAAGGGACAGATCAAGATAAGATGGATAGTTTTATGAGGCACTCAGTGATGTAGTTGTTAGAGTAAAGGACAAGGACAGTGTCTGCTCGTGGGTGATTTTAACGCCAGGATTGGAAATCGAACAGAAGGGTATGAAAAGGTTATGGGTAAATTTGGAGAGTATATGGAGGCCAACAGGAACGGGAAACAACTCTTGGGTACCTGTGCCAGTATGGGCTTAGTAATCACAAACTCCTTTTTTAAACGTAAGAACATTCACCGGTATACTTGGGAAAGCAGGGGAACCAGATCTGTCATTGACTATATAATAACAGATCCGGAATTCAGGAAGGCTGTGAGGGTCACACGTGTATTCAGGGGATTCTTTGATGACACTGATCATTATTTAATCTGCAGTGAAATTGCGATTGTGAGGCCGGATGTGCAGGAGGTCAGGTCCATATGTAGGAGGACAAGAGTGGAGAAACTTCAGGATAAGGAAATCAGGCACAAGTACATAACAGCGATCTCAGAAAGGTACCAGTTAGTTGAATGTAGTCAATTACAGTCATTGGAAAAGGAATGGACAACGAACAGGGACACAGTACTAGCAGAGGCTAAAGAATGTCTTGGAACAGTAGTGTGTAAAACTAGGATGAAGCCAATAGCTTGGTGGAATGACACAGTCAAGGCAGCCTGTAAAAGGAAAAAGAAGGCGTATCAAAAATGGCTACATACTAGAACTCAGGTAGACAGAGAAAGTTATGTTGAAGAAAGAAACAAAGCCAAACAGATAATTGCAGCATCCAAGAAGAAATCTTGGGAAGACTTTGGAAACAGTTTGGAGACTATGGGTCAAGCTGCTGGAAAACCATTCTGGAGTGTAATTAGCAGTCTTCGAAATGGAGGTAACAAGGAAATGACAAGTATTTTGGACAGGTCAGGAAAACTGCTGGTGAATCCTGTGGATGCCTTGGGCAGATGGAGGGAATATTTTGAAGAGTTGCTCAATGTAGGTGAAAATACGATCAGTAATGTTTCAGATTTCGAGGTACAATGGGATAGGAATGATGATGGAAATAGGATCACATTTGAGGAAGTGGAGAAAATATTCAATAGATTGCAGTGTAATAAAGCAGCAGGGGTGGATGAAATCTAGTCGGAATTCATCAAATACAGTGGAATGTCAGGTCTTAAATGGCTACACAGGATAATTGAAATGGCCTGGGAGTCGGGACAGGTTCCATCAGACTGGACAAAAGCAGTAATCACACCAATCTTTAAACATGGAAACAGAAAAGTTTGTAACAACTACAATCGCTTTAATCAGCGTTGTGGGTAAAATCTTCTCAGGTATTGTTGAAAAGAAAGAGCGAGTATTAATTGAGGACCAATTGGATAAAAATCAGTGTGGGTTTAGGCCTCTTAGATGTTGTCAGGACCAGATCTTTAGCTTACGGCAAATAATGGAGAAGTGTTATGAGTGGAACAGGGAATTGTATCTATGCTTTATAGATCTAGAAAAGGCATATGACCGGGTTCCTAAGAGAAAGTTATTGTCTGTTCTACGAGATTATGGAACAGGAGGCAAACTTTTGAAAGCTATTAAAGGTCTTTACATGGATAGTCAGGCAGCAGTTAGAGTTGACGGTAAATTAAGTTCATGGTTCAGAGTGGTGTCAGGGGTAAGACAAGGCTGCAACCTGTCTCCACTGTTGTTCATATTATTTATGTATCATATGTTGAAAACAATAGACTGGCTGGGTGAGATTAAGATATGTGAACACAAAATAAGCAGTCTTTCATATGCGGATGACTTAGTTGTGATGGCAGATTCGATTGAATGTTTTCAAAGTAACATTTCAGAGCTAGATCAGAAATGTAAGGACTATGGTATGAAGATTAGCATCTCCAAAACGAAAGTAATGTCAGTGGGAAAGAAATATAAACGGATTGAGTGTGAAACAGGAGGAAAAAAGTTAGAACAGGTGGACGGTTTCAAGTACTTAGAATGCATATTCTCACAGGATTGCAACGTGGTGAAAGAACTGGAAGCGAGGTGTAGCAAAGCTAATGCAGTGAGTGCTCAGCTACGATCTACTCTCTTCTGCAAGAAGGAAGTCAGTACTAAGACTAAGTTATCCGTGCACCGTTCAATCTTTCGACCAACTTTGTTGAATGGGAGCGAAAGCTTGGTTGATTCAGGTTACCTTATCAACAAGGTTGAGGTTACGGATATGATAGTAGCTAGGATGATTGCAGGTACTAGTAGATGGGAACAATGGCAGGAAGGTGTCCACAATGAGGAAATCAAAGCAAAACTGGGAATGAACTCTATAGATGTAGCAGTCAGGGCGAACAGGCTTAAATGGTGGGGTCATGTTACACGCATGGTAGAAGCAAGGTTACCCAAGAGACTCATGGGTTCAGCAGTAGAGGGTAGGAGAAGTCGGGGCAGACCAAGGAGAAGGTACCTGGATTCGGTTAAGAATGATTTTGAAGTAATAGGTTTAACGTCAGAAGAGGTACCAATGTTAGCACTGAATAGGGGATCACGGAGGAATTTTATAAGGGGGGCTATGCTCCAGACTGAACACTGAAAGGCATAATCAGTCTTAAATGATGATGATGATTATGATGATTAAAATGGAGAGCAAATTATCGAGACTTTACTCATCCATTATTTGATAATGAGGGCGATTTGCGACCCACAACGAAATGTAAGCATTGTTTTACGCATGGCAATTCGATTCTATAAAGAATGGTGTGTGGAGGGTCGCTGGCATTATCTAATTTCACACGCGTGGATATCACCATTTCAGTTTCGCGAGCCGAGTGCAGAGTAAGCGCCCAGAGAGCAGACGGTACGGCGCGCATGCGCGGTCCGCTTGCCGGTTCTGGCACGCCGCTATCGCATCGCACCGATGCCCGGCGTGCGTAAATTCCTCGCCCATTGCCGGCCGCGCGCAGTGTGGTCGCGTCTGCAGAAGCGCACTACCGACGCCGCCGTTCTGGTTGCAGCCCGCGGTTTAGGCTGCCCTCCGGGAGTCCAGCGGTTGCCGGAATTAACGCGAATAACTTTTCGTTTTAGCCGTGAAATACTGCAAATTGGAATCGTGTACCGGGATCGCGGCGCGATGAAAGCCTTCCGGAACGGCGGGCGGCGTCCCGGCGGGGCGTCGGCCGATATTCGGCGGCGTTCGGACGCTGGGAACAGCAGATGCTGATCGCGCGCCTCTAGATTCTACCCTCCCTCTGGCGTCCGCTTCTGCTCAATTACGTCTCGTCCGGCGCGGCGTCGTGCAGGCGGGAGGTGCGAACGCAGCCCCGAGGTTTAATTGCCCGTCAGTAGATCAACAGACTAAAAAGTCGTACGCTCCTTACGAGCAAGAGTGGATCCTTTTCGTTACCTTTTTCATTTTTATCTTCTTTCGAATCTTCTTTTTTTTCGTTTTCGGGCCAAAACTTACAGGGTGCATCAATTATTGTATGCCCACGAGGCGAGGCTGATGTACGAGTTCTATTCGTAATGTGAAGTACGATCGATTACGAAATGGAAACTGCAGCGAAAATCCGATGCAGCTTTACATGAATGTGTTGGACAGTGCATTTAGTATAACCGTCGATCGGGTCACTTCTCCCTTTTCGATTCTAACTCCACGGTGAGAGTGCAAAGATGCCTAGAAATCTGTGCCTCCCGCCAAGTATGAGGGCTGTGACAGAAATAACCTGATTACATTCAGTCCACCCAACGTAACTGTCATGCACGTTTGGTCACCCACCTCACAATCCGAACTTGGCCCCCTCTTGTTTTCATCTCTGTTCACATGAACCACTGGCTATGAAGGCAACATTTTGACGCAGACCACAAGCTGCAGATCAGCGCAGAGAATTGACAGCAAACACAGAGGGCTGCCTTCTATAACGAGAGCATTGGAAAGTTGGCACAATGGCGCGATAATGGAAGGTGTCGCTAACTGTTTCAAATAGAACACTTGTTTTTATTTTTATTTTCATTGTGGTTTCCATACCACGACCGATTGGACATTAATTTCCGAATACCCCTCGTATATCTACAAGGAGATTTTGGAATGGTGTAAGAACAGTATAACCTGAGTTCTTTCTTAAATAAGGATACACGGGAGGGTGGTCCCAGGAGGTAAGATCAGTTATCCTGGTCATCAGAGGAATACCCGTTTCAAGCTAAACGGTACGGACAGAAATATAAAACTGATGTCTCAGTAAGATCGTAAAACCGATAGAAATTGTTCAAATGGCTCTGAGCACTATGGGACTTAACATCTGAGTTCATCAGCCCCCTAGAACTTAGAACAACTTAAACCTAACTAACCTAGGGGCATCACACATATCCATGCTCGAGGCAGGATTCTAACCAGCAACCGTACCAGTCGCGCGGTTCTGGACTGAAGAGCCTAGAACCGCTCGGCCACCAAGGCTGGCTGTAAAACAGATAGAAAGCCTACGCAAAGAATCGGAAGTAGAACAAAACCTGATGACTCTTTACTAAAGATACAATTATGACAGCAATTCCAATGTCACCTACTATTTTTAAAATGCATGATACCTAATTTCTTTTGGCTGATACAACGAACCAAGTCTGAAGTACAAGAGGCCAGTCTATGGGATCGGTACATTGTAAGGAAATATCTATTTAAATTTCACAATTTCCCGTGTTTTTGTGTAATAATTTGGAACATAATTTTGATTTTTTATTTTAAAAGAAGCTAATTATCATATAAATTCCATTTGTTTTATTTTACCATAAATGGTATTTATTTCGCAGCAAGAAATATTTTTACCGAGCGGGGTGGTGCAGTGGTTAGACACTGGACTCGCATTCGGGAGGACGACGGTTCAATCCCGCGTCCGGCCATTCTGACATCCTGATTTAGGTTTTCCGTGATTTCCCTAAATCACTCCAGGCAAATGCCGGGATGGTTCCTCTGAGAGGGCACGGCCGACTTCCTTCCCAATCTTTCCCTAATCCGATGAGACCGATGACCACGCTGTCTGGTCTCCTTCCCCACACCAACAAACAACCAAACCAAGAAATATTTTGGTTACGAAATTTCTCGTAACATTTTATTATTGCTTCAGTCAAGAATTGTTTTAGTTTTCGGAAAGCAAACTCAATTTTCTTAATTCTATAAATACGCGGTGTCTGTTCTTTCGGGCACGTCCCACGCAGAATCGGAAACTGTAATACGTATTATGTAAATTTTGCATGAAATCCCAGTGTACATGACATTAATAGTCCATTTTCTTTCCTTTCCTTTCCTTTCCTTTTCTCAGTCCTCCCCCTTTAGTTTACATAAACTCAGTTTTACATAAAGAACCGTCGAAAGAGAATATAAAATGAAAGTTCATTACTTTGGCGATGTTGCATACGCCGTAATGTTAAGAAAACTCTATATCAGCATAATGTACAATAGTATATAAATATTTCTGTTTTTATGGACTTTACTAATCTCATGTGGTGTGTTTTCTTTGTAACTGTTCACTAGTGCTTGCAGAAACTATGTACGAAAGTTAATCTGACCAATTACCGGTTCTGGAAAATCCGGAACTTCATGCCTTAATACATCGTTTACCACCCACGCCAAAAGTAAATTAGTCTTCGTCTCGCGCTCGTGTGGGACAGCCTCTGATTGTATGTTCGTGTTTGGTTGTGAACAGAATGTGCGCCAAGTACGAATTTTTGTGTTGGAAGCTGTAATTCGTACAAAATTCAAAATGTCTTAACATTTGTTGGTTGAGGACAGTGACCTGCAGAAACGTGTGTATGTTCGAAAGAACACTCTCGGTCTAACGATGAGTACAGAACTCATTCATCCATAAATTTCATTGTTTTGCCACGTCTGGATGTTATATAAAGGAAAATGTGAAAAATTATCTTTATTACTGTTCGACAATCTTGGACCTTCACACCGTGAACTACACAAGAAGAATATAAACGTAGGCTTCCGCGCCTATCATCACAGTCAATAAAATTTTTCTGGGTTTGTGTCCGCATTGTCCATTCGTAAAACTACCATCGTTTCGGTCACTGTTGCAAGTGACTTTCTTCAGGGTATCTGTTTGAAAAAACAGTCTGAAGAAAGTCACTGGCAACAGTGACAGAAACGTCGCTAATTCAACGTACTGAAAATGCGCTCACAAACCCAGAAGAATTTTATTGACAACACCAGAAGAAGTTTTGAGGCACAAATACATTCACAAAGTAAGACGAGTATTAAAATTTTCGCTCGTTACATCGTCCAGTTCAGAACTGTTTTCTAACATAACTGTTTCTTTTGCTATATAACTACGCATTTACTTAGGCTTGTGACTAGTTGAAAAATTCCAACTAATTATCGTTAAATTTCGTAACAGTGTCCTTTTCAATTGGGCACAGCAGTGCTGCAGTCAGCACCGCAACGTCGGTAAATCGGTTCAGATACATCATTCCCCCACACTGTATTTTAAAAAGTCTTTACTAAGTACTTATACTTTCATGTGTGCTCATTCTCAGGTGCGTATAGCCGGGTGGAACAGCGCCCTTCTTCTAGTGACAACTGAATATACATAAATTAAAAATAAAGTCAAAGGATGACATTTTCAGTTTTTTCTCCTTGGAAATGGTGCAATATTGTCGAATGTAGGAGAAGATAGATATCTTAAACCACTTCATTCATCCATGTAAACTGTCCACTGCAAAGATCACTAAATGTCACTGCATATTGGGCGAAGATATGAGACCCAAAGACACTGTACACAGAAAGTATTGGGGTAAAGCATTTCTCATCCATTTTGTTTCTACAAGCTCTATACATGGTGTGACGTCATAAGCGCGTGACTGCGTGTGAGATCGCTCTCTAAGTTTTCATCTATTTTTAGGTTTCAGATATATATTTTAGCTGTTTTTGTGATAATATTTACTATATAAGTGACTTATTAGTGGTTTCTTCATTCACCTCTGCATTTCTTGTGTTGTGGCCTGATATTTGTGAGTGTTTCGTATCGAGCAACTTAACCTCTTACCCGTCTTTACATTCCGCGCTGACCAGTTGCAGCTGTAGCGGCGCATCGAAAGCTACGTACTAATTAATTGTTTGTGTATAGTAGTTTATTTAGGAACTTTAGTAGTCGTCAACCGGTGTTCTTGGTGTTTTCCGGTGAAATAACTTCAGAAGAAATTTTTGCGAACTGCTTTCAGTTTCGTTACTGTCATTAGACGTTTGATTTTCTTTCTGTGTTAGTATTTTGTCATATTCTCATTTGTTGTTGATTAATGCTGTCAATAATAGTAGTTACTTCCCTTGTAGAGCAAGTTTGTGATAATTGTAGCCAGTTTTTAACATCTTCTTATTGTAGTAGCAGAACTTAGATAAAGTTGTTTTCTTGTTTCAATAATTGTAAAATTTTACCATGAGTGAGAAGTGTGGGTTTTGCCGTAGGTTCGTGAGTAGTGGATTGCGGTGTGAGACTTGTTCGAAGTATTTTCACTGGGGGGAATGCAGTGGGGAAGCCAGTGGGCATTCTGGTGAGATCCTCTCCTGGAACTGCAGGTTATGTAGCAAGAGTAAGTTGATAGAGGAGCAGGAGCGTAAGATCTGTGCCTTTCAGGTGCAGTTGAAAAACGCACAGGAGGAGATAGATAGGATGAGGAGGGAGAAGGGGGTTGGGGAATGGGAGCTGGCTGTTGGCAAGAGACCTGCTAGGAGAAGGAGATTTTCAGATAGTTTTACTATGGGTGTTTGTTATAGATATGACCAACTGTCAGAGTCTAGTGGAGAGGAATCTCTAGTAGCTGTAGATGTAGGAAGTATGCAGCAGACCTCAGCAGTTACGATGGCTAGGACAGTTGCAAAGTCTAAGAGAAAGAAGAAGGTTCTGCTGTTAGGTAGTTCTCATGGTTGAGGTGTAGGCCAGCAGTTGCAGGAAGTTTTGGGGAGTGAGTACCAGGTCACCAGCATTGTGAAGCCTAATGCAGGATTGGCTCAGGTGACATTTAACATAGGGGGGTTATGTAGGGATTTTACTAAAGAGGATCAGGTAGTGATTGTGGGTGGCGCTGGTAATAGTATTGATAGGGATGGGGAATATGACATAGATGGTGACCTGGAAAAGATAGCCACTCAGACTGGCAACACGAATGTGCATTTCGTGGAACTGTTTCAGCGTCACGATCGGCCTCATCTTAATGCAGCCGTCAGACGTAATAACATGAGACTTGGAGGTGCGCTGATGACAGAAGGCATGAGTCACATTTCAGTGGTGTCGGTGGAGTCTCTCAGTAGGACGGGTTTCACTAGACATGGCCTGCACCTCAACAGGTATGGGAAAGGGAGGTTGGCAAAACTTATAGGTGACAGCATAGGTGGGGGTGGTGGGATCACTCATGGGAAATTTCCGGTAGTTGTGGGTGTTAGAGCTGTACCTTTTTTAGACTGAAGTCAGCTGATAGGTATTCCTGCTTAAGGGAAGTCTCTCTAACAAAGAAACCACTTTCTACAAAGCTTGGGTATCCGATTAATGAGGGAATTAGTATATTTCATCAAAATATACAAGGTATTAGAGATAAAGTTAGTGAACTGCTTATAGATGTTGACTCTGAAATTATTGGTATATCTGAACACTTCTTAAATAAGGAGATAATTCAGAGGCTTCCTTTACCAGGATACAGGTTGGCTGGCAGCTTTTCTGGGAGCTCTTTGCGGTGTGGGGGAGTAGCCATGTATGTGAAAAACGGTATCCCATTTGATTCAATTGATGTTTCAAAGTACTGCACTGAAAAGGTGTTTGACTGTTGTGCAGGTGTGGTTAAATTTAGTGGAGCTAAACTTCTTACTGTTGTTATTTATAGATCCCCAGACTCCGATTTCACAACATTTTTGCTAAAGCTAGAGGAGGTTCTTGGTTCACTTTATAGGAAATACAAAAAGTTAGTTATATGTGGTGACTTCAATATTAATTGTATAAGTGATTGTGCAAGGAAAAGATGCTGGTAGACCTCCTTAATTCATATAATCTTATGCAAACCGTATTCTTTCCAACGAGTGTGCAAGGGAACAGTAGAACAACCATAGACAATATTTTTGTTCATTCGTCATTATTAGAAGGGCATTCTGTTAGCAAAAAGGTGAATCGCCTTTCAGATCATGATGCACAATTTTTAAGTCTAAAAGATTTTTGTGTTGCAACACATGTTAAATATACACTCCTGGAAATGGAAAAAAGAACACATTGACACCGGTGTGTCAGACCCACCATACTTGCTCCGGACACTGCGAGAGGGCTGTACAAGCAATGATTACACACACGGCACAGCGGACACACCAGGAACCGCGGTGTTGGCCGTCGAATGGCACTAGCTGCGCAGCATTTGTGCACCGCCGCCGTCAGTGTCAGCCAGTTTGCCGTGGCATACGGAGCTCCATCGCAGTCTTTAACACTGGTAGCATGCCGCGACAGCGTGGACGTGAACTGTATGTGCAGTTGACGGACTTGGAGCGAGGGCGTATAGTGGGCATGCGGGAGGCCGGGTGGACGTACCGCCGAATTGCTCAACACGTGGGGCGTGAGGTCTCCACAGTACATCGATGTTGTCTCCGGTGGTCGGCGGAAGGTGCACGTGCCCGTTGACCTGGGACCGGACCGCAGCGACGCACGGATGCACGCCAAGACCGTAGGATCCTACGCAGTGCGGTAGGGGACCGCACCGCCACTTCCCAGCAAATTAGGGACACTGTTGCTCCTGGGGTATCGGCGAGGACCATTCGCAACCGATTCCATGAAGCTGGACTACGGTCCCGCACACCGTTAGGCCGTCTTCCGCTCACGCCCCAACATCGTGCAGCCCGCCTCCAGTGGTGTCGCGACAGGCGTGAATGGAGGGACGAATGGAGACGTGTCGTCTTCAGCGATGAGAGTCGCTTCTGTCTTGGTGCCAATGATGGTCGTATGCGTGTTTGGCGCCGTGCAGGTGAGCGCCACAATCAGGACTGCATACGACCGAGGCACACAGGGCCAACACCTGGCATCATGGTGTGGGGAGCGATCTCCTACACTGGCCGTACACCACTGGTGATCGTCGAGGGGACACTAAATAGTGCGCGGTACATCCAAACCGTCATCGAACCCATCGTTCTACCATTCCTAGACCGGCAAGGGAACTTGCTGTTCCAACAGGACAATGCACGTCCGCATGTATCCCGTGCCACCCAAAGTGCTCTAGAAGGTGTAAGTCAACTACCCTGGCCAGCAAGATCTCCGGATCTGTCCCCCATTGAGCATGTTTGGGACTGGATGAAGCGTCGTCTCACGCGGTCTGCACGTCCAGCACGAACGCTGGTCCAACTGAGGCGCCAGGTGGAAATGGCATGGCAAGCCGTTCCACAGGACTACATCCAGCATCTCTACGATCGTCTCTATGGGAGAATAGCAGCCTGCATTGCTGCGAAAGGTGGATATACACTGTACTAGTGCCGACATTGTGCATGCTCTGTTGCCTGTGTCTATGTGCCTGTGGTTCTGTCAGTGTGATCATGTGATGTATCTGACCCCAGGAATGTGTCAATAAAGTTTCCCCTTCCTGGGACAATGAATTCACGGTGTTCTTATTTCAATTTCCAGGAGTATAGTTACCAACTTTTTAGGAAAGCTGATCCAGTTGCTGTACAGACTTTTGTGAACCTTATCAAGGAACAAGAGTGGCAAGATGTTTATAGTGCTGATACAGTAGACCATAAATATAATGCTTTCCTCAAGACTTTTCTCGTGCTCTTTGAAATTGCTTTCCGTTAGAACGTTCAAAACAGGGTACTAGCACAAACAGGCAACCTGGGTGGCTGACTAAAGGGATAAGAATATCTTGTAGAACAAAGTGACAATTATATCAAAACGTTAGAAACAGTCAAAATCTAAATGCAGCAGCCCATTACAAACAGTATTTTAAGGTGCTTAAAAAAGTTATTAGGAAGGCAAAAAGTATGTGTTATGCAGATAGAATAGCTAAGTCTCAGGATAAAATTAAAACCATATGGTCTGTCATAAAGGAAGTGGCTGGTCTGCAGAGACAGGTCGAGAATATAGAATCAGTGCGTAGTGGGGATGTCCGTGTTACTGATAAGTCGCATATATGTACAGTACTTAATAATCACTTTCTGAATATAGCAGGCGAACTAAATAGAAACTTAGTCCCAACAGGGAATCACATATCGCTCTTAGAAAAAAGTTTTCCGAGACTGTTACCTGAAATGCTCCTCCATGATACTGACAAGAGGGAGATTGAGTTAATAATTAAATCACTAAAGACCAAGAACTCTCATGGATATGACGGGATATCTAGCAGAATACTGAAGTATTGTTCCACGTATGTTAGCTCAGTACTTAGCCATATCTGTAACTTTTCCTTTAGGAGTGGTCGGTTTCCTGACCGATTAAAGTACTCGGTAGTGAAGCCACTTTATAAAAAGGGAGACAGGGATAATGTTGACAATTATAGACCTATTTCTATGCCATCGGTGTTTGCTAAAGTTATCGAGAGGGTTGTATATACAAGGTTACTGCAGCATTTAAATTCACATAATTTGCTGTCAAATGTACAGTTTGGTTTGGCTTAACAACTGAAAATGCTATAGTCTGTTTTCTCTGGGAGGTTTGGACGGATTAAATGAAAGGTTGCGAACGTTAGGTGTTTTCTTTGATTTAACGAAGGCTTTTGACTGTGTTGACCACAAAATATTACTGCAGAAGTTGGAACATTATGGAGTAAGGGGAGTAGCTTACAACTGGTTCGCCTGCTACTTTAAGAACACAAAGCAGAAGGTAATCCTCCGCAATATTGAGAGTGGTAATGATGTTCAGTCCCAATGGGGCACTGTTAAATGGGGCGTTCCCCAAGGGTCGGTGCTGGGCCACTGCTGTTTCTTATTTATGTAAATGATATGCCTTCTAGTATTACAGGTGATTCAAAAATATTTCTGTTTGCTGATGACACCACCTTGGTAGTGAAGGATCTTGTGTGTAATATTGAAACATTATCAAATAATGTAGTTCATGATATAAGTTCGTGGCTTGTGGAAAATAATTTGATGCTAAATCACAGTAAGACTCAGTTTTTACAGTTTCTAACCCACAATTCAACAAGAACTGACATTTTAATCCGACAGAATGGGCATGTTATAAGCGAGACGGAACAGTTCAAGTTCCTAGGCATACGGGTAGATAGTAAGCTGTTGTGGAAAGCCCATGTTCAGGATCTTGTTCAGAAACTAAATGCCGCTTTATTTACCATTAGAACAGTATCTGAAATAAGTGACATTTCAACACGAAAAGTAGTATACTTCGCATATTTTCATACGCTTATGTCATACGGTATTATTTTTTGGGGTGATTCTTCTGATTCAAAAAGGGTATTTTTGGCTCAAAAACGGGCTGTTCGAGCTATGTATGGTGTAAGTTCGAAAACCTCTTGTCGACCCCTATTCAATAGTCTGGGAATTTTGACATTGCCCTCACAGTATGTATTTTCTTTTATGTCGTTTGTTGTTAGCGATATTAGCTTATTCCCAAAGTTAGCAGCTTTCACTCAGTTAATATTAGGCAGAAATCAAATCTGCATGTGGAATGCATTTCCTTGACTCTTGTGCAGAAAGGAGTGCAGTATTCTGCTGCATCCATTTTCAATAAGCTACCACAAGAACTCAAAAATCTTAGCAGTAGCCCAAACACTTTTAAGTCTAAACTGAAGAGTTTCCTCATGGCTCACTCCTTCTATTCTGTCGAGGAGCTCCTGGAAGAGCTAAAAAATTAAGCAAATTCCAGTGTTACATTCTTGATTTTCTTTATTTAAACTAACGACTTGTCGCCTGAATATGTTTCTTATATTTCATTTTATCTGTTTCTACAGTCGTGTTATAATTTCATGTATTGACTCGTTCCATGACCATGGAGACTTCTCCTAAATGTGGTCTCACGGAAGAATAAATAAATAAATAAATAAATAAACATTCAGTCAAGCACAGAGGTAAATTATGCCCTCAACCTCCCATTAATCCACTGTTACACTAATTAATTTATTACCCCCTGGGATTGATTTATGATTTCCTGGTGACAATCCATTGTTCTGAGAAATCCCCCACCTCTCCCCCTCCCCCTCATCCCATATCACTCCTATGGGAAAGGAGACACCTTTATTGCCACCCTTCCTCATTTCAATTCTGTGCGTATTTTCCCCTGCTAGGAAATTCCTCAAGCCCTTTCTTCCCCACCTCCACTTCCCCCCTCCCTTCCAAATGGAAACTGATCTCAAAAAGATCCAGTCTGTGGTGAGCCACTGGAGAGGTATGATGTAAGGTAGTGTCTTAATTTTTTTACTTTACTTCTTTTTGAGGGTATTGGATTCTTATCTACACTCTGTTGCCCTCCCCCCTACTCAATTACACCACGTCACCCCTACCCCCATTTTTTCCCAATTACTTGTGTGTACATTCACCTCAAAATGTGAATGCCGATTGCTCTAGTCCGCAATACCACCACCAGACAATGCTCGAAAATGTACTACAGTGTCCCTCAACCGCCCCAAAAGTCCATGCCCCCTCCCCCTTTGCCACCAGTGAATTGGCAGGAACTAGCCTGCAGTGAAATGTTCTGTTTTTTAGTTTTGGTGGGAGATGTGTTCAACTGACGGGATGTTGTTGAACTCAGAGGAGTTTAGTAAGTGTATTACCTGTAAACATACAACTGAGGACTGCATCTGTAGACTCCTACAAGAGGAATGGCAGGAACTGATAATGGATGAGTGTAGGTGGGATACTTTTCAGCAAATAATGGTGACATAACAGGATAGACAAAAGATGCATTTCACAACTCACAGAGACAAGTGCCTGTGCTGGAGCTGTTAGTGTGGCTGGTCAGTCCAGAGCGCAGGAGACAGTTTCAAACTCTTCCACCACCCCAGACTGAATGAAGCAGAAGTGCTTTGCCTTGGTGTAAGGTGCTCAACTGAAGACGCTTGAAACGGGTTTTGCTCCACTTTCCGAATGAACGTAATACTACATGATAATGTTACTGCTATCTAAACTCAAAAACCCTGCACTCTAAACTTTACTTTTTGCTATATTTTTATTCTTTCTTACGCATGTAACAATAAAAATACAAAAACCTTCCACAAAACATTCAAAAAATGAAAATTACACTAGTACTGTTTAGATGTTTAGTTTTCTTGTCAGAGGTTTCCTTCGCACTTACTGGAACGTTTTGTAGAAATTTCGCTTCAGATTGGCCTCTTGCATCAATGACAAATACAAGGTGCCTATTCTTCTTTTTTGGGTCACACGTGCAGCATGCTTTGCGTTTTTCCAATCTTCCTACAACAACTTCTACTCTTCGTTCTGCTACACCCAAAACACGAAGGATACATGAAGTTCAAAGGGTACGTGACACTTGGTTAGTGTTTTTTTTTTTTTTTTTGATGACGGGCATATGTGACATTTGTTGAGCCTCTTTTTTATCTGTGGTGTCACCAACAAATTTACAAGTTTCTTTAAAAATTAAAAAGGTTCGTCTGAGCATTGTCTTCGTAGGAATTGTGAATGACAAACGTATTCGCCGCACTTACGTCCAACATGGGGAAAAATAATACCATTGCTCGTAGTTGGAAGAGGCTTCGATGAGCGGCGATATTTAAGGCTTAATGCGTACTAGCAGCACTTCTAGCTAAAGATTCAGTCGCCACTCTCCTGTCTTCATCACTTTGACCACTTGTTTCGTTCAAGGAAATCACAGGAGGCAAAATAACTTGTCTTTACTGTCGCGTTGTTCCTTTACTGTACTATGTTCATTTTCATTTTCGTTGACACTATCTGATTCAACATAAGTTCCGAAACTGTCCTCAAAGCATTTTAAAACAGTAGCCACAAAGTCAAGGTCCATTACATATGAACAGTACAGGTAGGCCTGTCTACTGAGTCCATAACGCAAAGACCCAGATGAGGTCTGAGAGACCTCTAGCATGAAAGAAGCAGTACCAGTATAGGTCCACGTTATATCCAAGCGGCTACTGACAAAGGAAACCACGGCAGCTTCGGGATACAGCTACTACACAACGCTGCAATCTCCTACATTGGGCATTAGCAAAAGAGTAACAATAAATTCTGGCAGTCTGTGAGACCGAACCTGTTACACTAAGAGGTGTAACTGCTTAGAAACTTGTACACAGATGTTCGGTAAGAAGGAATAGGACAGAAAATTATATCTGAAGTGTAGGAAGGCCATTACACACTACCACAACTGAAGGATAATGTTTCACTACTCTAATCACAAATCGAAATTATTGTGAAAAAGTCCATCACTCATAAACAAAGGCTCACAATGCAAAACACACACTTGGAATTGAGAAACATTATTATAAAGCACCACTATAGAAAAAATAACCCCAAAAGAATGTCACCAGGAGCCTGTGGCGACAGCTGCACATGTGTTCAGCTTAATATGTCGATACAGAATAATCAGCATAGAACGAGTCTTGCCTCCCATCCTGCCTCCACTCCTCCTTCCTTCTGCACCTCCCATAAGTAAGGCCTGTTCTAGCCTGTCGTTGACTGCACACAAAGAGATCTAGGTGAAAACGCTTTATATGAGGGTAATCCCAAAACTAAGGTCTATTTTTTATAAGTACATAGATCTGTTTATTTCTACAATGGCTTACATCAGTTTACAGCTTGAACATTTAGCTATTTTGCGACATAATCACAATTCCAGTCGATGCATTTTTGTAGACGCAGTGGCAGTTTTTGTATGCCTATGTCATACCAGCTCGCCGCCATGCTGTTCAGAAAGTTATCAATCGCTTTCCGGCCAAATGTTCTTTTAACCTAGGGAAGAGGTGATAGTCACTCGGCGCCAAGTCAGGACTATAGGTTGGGTGGGTGATTGATTATCTTCCACTGAAACTGTTGCAGGAGAGCAACGGTTTGCCGAGCGATGTGTGGGCAAGCGTTGTCGTGGAGAATGTGTACGCCCTTGCTCAACATTCCTCTTCTCCGGTTCTGAATTGCCCGTTTGAGTTATTTCAGAGTCACACAGTACCTGTCAGCGTTAATTGTGGTCCCAGTGGGCATAAAGTCGACCAACAATGCCGTCTTCCGATCCCAACAAACGGTTGTCATGACTTTACCGGCAGACTGTGTTTGTTCCAATTTCCGCGGCTTTGGCGAAGAACGATGCTGCCACTGGCATGATTGTTGCTTGGTCTCAGATGTAAAGTGGTATGCCCAGGTTTCGTCACCCGTGGCAACTGAGTCCAGAAAATTGTCCTGTTCGGCTGCAAGGCGGTGAAGAAACGCGCAGGAAACATCAACTCGTTGCCGCATGTGGTCCTCAGTCTGCATGGGTGGCACCCATCTTGCGCGCACCTTCCGGTAGTTCAATGTTCCCGTTAAAATTCTGTGAGCGGTGCTTCGGGAAACCTCAGGAACGAAGGTGCAGAGATCATCCAGGGTGATCCGCCGATCTTCACGCATGCTTTGCTCCACCTTCAACACTGTCTCCTCAGAAATTGACGGTCTCCCGCTCATTTGTTCGTCGTGAATTTCGGTCCGACCAGCTGGAAACTCTCTACACCACGTACAAACATTTTTGACACCCATGCGCGACTCACCACACACTTCGGTCAATTGGCGATGGATTTCAATCGGCGCAGTGTCCTTTGCGCTCAAAACCCGAATAACTGCGCGCAATTCGCACTTGGCGGTAACATCCAAAGGAAGCTCCACTCTCAACGGCTGCCAAGCCAAGACCGAGCGCCTCAGCGCGGCGTGCTCATGTTTACACACAGCGCGTGAAGCACTTATCATAACAGTGTGACCAACTGCAACACAAACAGAGTTCTGTACTTATAAAAAAAATAGGAGACCTTACCTTTGGCATTACCCTCGTAAATACGTAACACGTAATTACACAAGCACCCTCCTACATTCTCTGCCGATCGTCCCCACAGCCACGCCGCACCAGCTGCAAGATTATAGCAATAGCAGTATCAAATACGACTGTAAATAGTTCATCTGCACTACCCTACAAAATTAATTGTTTGGCGATTTACCTGAGTCAAGTAGATGAAATAGATCACTTAAAATACTCTCCGCCACCTTACGATGATTCTTCATCGTAATATCACATATGCGAGGTCTTGGCATTTGAGAATCACAAACATAAAATTTGCAAATCAAGTAATTAAATCTGCGTCACGAATAGATCATAGCGCAAGATATATCCAAGGTCTTGTAAGCACCGACGTTTGAGGAGACAAGCACGCTCCCCTGCCATTACGTATCCAATAAACACATTTTGGTGAAAAAGAAGAGCTCTTCTGATCCCACGCACTAGCCGGCTGTGCTCCGACTGCAGCAGTGCCAGGACCGTGGCAGTTGCACGCCCATCTCCAGGCATCCACACCAAGGAGCGACCAGACGCTCGGAGGCTGGAAAGACTGTCACCGTTACTGCCCAGCCATCAACTTATCGATTTACGTGGGGGTAATAGTCGTCCAGTGCAAACACTTACCATATTGAATCTCCTCAAATTTCCACATAAAAATCGGAGAGTATACACAACAGAAGCATCCGCTTCTATCGCTGCTCAGCCAGTAGAATTGTAGGTGCTACGCTCCTGAATTTCTTTTTGTGGTCCATGTATATTCTACATGGTTGTGAACTCCATCCTGTACGTTACTGTGCTACTTTTCTAGTTTTGATATCTTTCGACCTATTCAGTGACAGGATGAGGACTAGACAGCTATCTAACTAACGGAACAATGCTGTTCGAACGTGATGCCATTCAGAGGGAATTTGCAGGGGTATGTAGCTTGGTGGGAGACTCCTCTTGCTGGTCAAAATCAGATGGATTCAAATACTATACATGTTGTTTCAGAAGTGATGGTCAATATTCAGGGACATAACATGAATGATCATTGGACACAAAAAAAGTCATTTAAACATTGGCTCTAAAACGCACAAATTAAGAGCTATGAGCAATTCTTGATATACGATACTGTGACACAAATCTCTTCTACTGCAAGTTCTTCGCTTTCCACATTTTGGAAATTGGTAGTATGGACCCAAACGAAAACAAGTAATCCAATAAACTTGTGCTCTAGAACTCATACCTTAAGAGCTATGAGCACTTGTTCATCTTCGCTACTTTTAAGCACAGCGCTTCTAATGAACAAGTCCTCTTAGTTTTTAAGGTGCGCATTTTAGAGCAAATTTTTACTGGATATTTCTTCCTTGCTTTGGTCCACACTACGCATGCCGAAGACTTCCGGCATAAGTGGTCACCCTCATTCTGCCAACGGCCTCGTCAAAGTGGGTGGAGGAATGTACAGAGGTTCAGGGCACTCTCTTGTCCTAGGGGTGGGAAACCGCCTGTAAAGGCGGAAGAATCAGCAACGATCAGTGGCATGAGGATGCAGACGGCAATGGAAACCACTGCGTTAAAGACACGTAACATATATCCACAGGACATGTGGCCTGTAAATGAAGAAGTGTCATGATGATCTCTCCAATGGCGAAAGCTTCTGGAACAGACCCCCATTCGGATCTCCGGTAGGGGACAGCCAAGGGGGAGGTTACCATGAGAAAAAGATTGAATAATCAACGGAAGGATTACCTTCTACGAGTCGGGGCGTGGAATGTCAGAAGTTTGCACTTCGTAGGGAAGCTAGGATATCTGGAAAGGGAAATGCAAAGGCTCAATCTAGATACAGAAGGAGTCAATAAAGTGAAGTGGAAAGAAGACAATGATTTCTGGTTAGATAAGTATAGGATACTATCAACAGCAGCATAAAATGGTTTAACAGGAGTAGGTTTCGTTATGAATAGGAAGGTAGTGCAGAGAGTGTGTTACTGTGAACAGTTCATTGACAGGGTTGTTCTTACCAGAATAGACAGCAAACCATCACCGACAACGATAGTTCAGGTACATATGCCGACGTCGCAAGCTGAAGATGAAGAGATGGAGAAAGTGTATGAGGGTACTGAAAGGGCAATACAGTATGTAAAGGGGGATGAAAATCTCATAGTCATCGGGGACTGGAATGCAGTTGTAGATGAAGGAGTGGAAGAAAAGGTTACAAGAGAATATGGGCTTGGGACAAGGAACGAGAGAGCAGAAAGACTAATTGAGTTCTATAACAAGTGTCAGCTAGTAATAGTGAATGCCCTGTTCAAGAATCACAAGAGGAGGAGGTATACTTGGAAAGGGCCTGGTAATACGGCTAGAGTTCAATTAGATTACATAATGGTCAGACAGAGATTCTGAAATCAGACACTTGAATGTAAGACGTACCCAGGAGCAGGTATAGACTCAGATCACAATATAATAGTGATGAAGAGTAGGCTGAAGCTTAAGACATTAGTCAGGAAGAATCAATACGCAAAGAAGTGGGATACGTAACTATTAAGGAATGATGAGATACGGTTGAAGTTCTCTAAGGATATAGATAGAGCAATAAGGAATATCTCAGTATGCAGTACAGTTGAAGAGGAATGATCTCTAAAATGGGCAATCACAGCATCCTATAAGGTGGGCAATATCTTCCTGTGGCATTACACGTCTTTTTGCCCCTTTTAGTACATGGAATAAAAATTCCTGGTCTTGAGCAGTTTCTCTTTATATGGTCTTCTGCTCCACACCTGGAACAAGGCGGCTTCCGATCACAGTACTTACGTATGTGATATAAACCTCCACAGCTGTGACAGCGAGGTACCACCAAGTAGTCCAGCACACTTATTGCGTGGAAACCAATGTAGACATTGAAAGGTGGTTACACTGAGCCACTGCGCCAGAGATTGCGCCAAAGAGTATTATTAAGCCGCCTCCACAGTGTTTGTCGAGAACTCGTAATAGTCAGTGCTTGGAGAGAACTCGTAGAAGTCAGTGCCTGTTAAGAACTCGTAGTAGTCAGTGCTTGTCGAGAGCTCGTAGTAGTCAGTGCTTGGAGAGAACTCGTAGAAGTCAGTGCTAGGAGAGAACTCGTAGAAGTCAGTGCCTGTCGAGGACTCGGGGTGGTCTGGGCTGAGATGTTGTAGCAGAGAGTGTTTGTTGAGATGTGCTATTAGGCAGTGCTTGCTGAGATGTGATATTGGAGAGTTCTGGTTGAGATGTGATAGTAGAGAGTCGGTGTGAGATATCATGTAAGGATTAGAGTGATTTTCATCAATATAAATGAGGTAACTAACTCCGTTTCTTTTTATTTCAGTGTCCTAAATAATGCGTCATTACAGGTTCAGTCAACAAAGCATCTGGCGTGTGTTCTTGTATTAGAGTTTAATTCTGCTTTCATTACGCAATTATAGTATTTGTAATTTTCTTTTATCACGTCAGTAAAATTGGTATTTAAAAATTCTTGTATTGTTGAAGAAGAACCGTGCCAGATGTGCGTTGAGTCATACTTCCACATACAGAACAGTTATACTTGTGCTTTGGTTTCGTAGGTTTCATAGTTGCTGGGGACTTAATTAATTAACTGTGCTTACGAAAATTTTCTTTCATTGTTTGTTGTTATTCTATGCAGTCAGATTGCGTAATAATACTAGTCAGGGCCAACCGATTACGAGACACAGCGTAATCGGACATACAGCTACTAAAAACTAAAAGTATTTTCAATCAGATTTAATTAAGCCCCCATGCACTTTTTTTTGGTTACCTCATTTATATTGATAAAAATCACTCTAATCCTTACATTATATCTCACACCGACTCTCTACTATCACATCTCAACCAGAACTCTCCAATATCACATCTCAGCAAGCACTGCCTAATAGCACATCTCAACAAACACTCTCTGCTACAACATCTCAGCACAGACTACCCCGAGTCCTCGACAGGCACTGACTTCTACGAGTTCTCTCCTAGCACTGACTTCTACGAGTTCTGTCCAAGCACTGACTACTACGAGCTCTCGACAAGCACTGACTACTACGAGTTCTTAACAGGCACTGACTTCTACCTGTTCTCTCCAAGCACTGACTATTACGAGTTCTCGACAAACACTGTGGAGGCGGCTTAATAATACTCTTTGGCGCAATCTCTGGCGCAGTGGCTCAGTGTAGCCACCCTTCAACCTAGTTTTGAGCTTTTTCCACATTGCGCCGGATACTTCGGCTACAAGGTGGACAACATCTCTTTCTGTGGGTTCGGATTTTCATCGTAATTTAAATTCATTTTTGAACTCATCTGTATTCATATCGTCGAAATTAAGGGTTCTTATGGTTTCACAAAGTTCATTTTTGCCTATAGTCACAGGTATGTCATACATGATTACAATGGGGTTTTTCTTTTTTGGAGGTTCACATTTTGACAGCTTTACATTATTTCTCATGGTTTAATATTTTATTTTTATCCTCTTCTGTAGCTACTACCACTATCACTATGTTTTTGGTTGCTTTGACCTTGTTAACTTTTATTTTCTCTTTAATAGGACTGATCATTGTCGTAAATACTTCCTGGACTTTCTTTGTGTCTTGACTAGGCAAGGGTCTTAGGAAGACTGCAGTGTCCAGTCTTTTCGACAATTGTCTCCCTAGTAGTTTGCCTTTTTGGTGCAGGTTGAGCCATCACACCAGCCCATGATTTGGCTAGTTGCTTACGCAGCCTTTCATTTTCTTTTTGAAGTTCTTCAACCCGCCCCTCGAGCTTCGCGTGAGCGATGGCCGAGGAGGCGAGTTCTTTCGTTAGTGTCAGGATCGCAGCCTGGCTTACATTGCCATTTTTAACATTGGTTTACAGGAACTGCGATATTCTGGCATGTCTTTCGATAGTACATTATTCTATCTGCCCCGAGCCCCCTTGTGGGGAGGGATCAGAAAGCATAGATGCCCTCGCAGGCGCACACGATTTGCATGTCTCTTCTTCGGCCATGACGTTACCCTGTTTACTTCGTGCTACCACGTGACTTGCAGCTAGTGTGATGTGTGTGGTGCAGGAGGTGAGACGTGGAGGCGGCACCTGTGGATAGGTCGCGGCCACGAAAGAAACGCAAAAATCTCACAGTCTAGCGATCAGGCAGACAGATCGCAATTGACCATCTACCAGAGCCCTATAATCACTGTAGATTTCAGTGTGACACAAACTCGTTCGCTGGTCGTACCAAGGACCAACGAAATTTGGCTCACTTATACGGCAGAGCGCACGAGGATACCAAATGTCAAGACTGGTAACACAAAAACGAATAAGTGTGCCCTTGGCAAACGAGTAGACCGAGATGTTTGAAGTCACACAGTCGGTACAGTAAGAACTTCATCACGGGCTCCCCAGTCTAAACTACTCCCAAGGAAGTCTGTCTCAGGACAGGTCCCAAGTACCAACCACACATGCCAGAGCTTCGACTAGAAGTGCTTACCAGACCAAAGTCCTGCACCCAAGTGCTTTGCATCTCTCCAGAAAAAAAATCTGTTTTCCTGCAAAGGCATGAACGACACCACCTTCACCCCATCTTAAGCCACTCACAAGGCTCTAGAGGCACTAAATCTCCCCTCCCACATTACAGCACAAACTCAAGTCGAGCCAGCGCAACAGATATGAAACAAGCCTCTCTGAAAAAAAAAAAGAAAAAAAGAAAAGAAACCGCCAATTACTGGCTTTTTCAAGTTTTCACAGAGGCGGAAGATATGATTCTCGCTGAAGTTGTTTCTTTTCCCACAGCAACAAGCGAACATGTACAATTTGAAAGATCTTTATTTAAATTGCCTGTACCTTGGAGCTTGTTAGTCCTAGCAATGAGGTATAATAAAGATTATAACTCTAGACATTTCTCAGATGCCAAAGTTTTCTTATACAACTGAGACAGCTGAGGGATGTGGTTCACTGGCCTATTTGCAATATTGGTTGATAACAAAAATATGTGAATTTTTGTTATGTGTGGCTCTGCACACACTACCCAGTTTACAACTCCACTGTGTGGACATGTTCCTTTAGACCATCGCCCAGCACAGGCTTCTACTGGTGCCGCTGCAGGTAGCACGGCATTGTTCTGCTGGAGCCCTGTCTCAATTAGGGACTGCCCTGTATGGCTGTGTGCCTGTCTGGCAAGGTTTAGTAAGAGATGCACTCGCCACCAATTGCTTTCAACGCCCAACAAGCCGTTTCTGTGAGCTAAGAATCATAAAAATACTTCATGCTTTGAATGCCCTACCAGGCTCCATTAATGTCTGCTCAGGCCGTTGCCTTTCTAGAGTCTCTCTCAAGGTGCGTCAGGTTGGAGTAAAATCTTGAATAATTATCCATATGCGAAGGAAAAGTGAGGGAGTAGCTTCTCCTCTCTCTCACTATCATTACCCCTCTTACCATTTATCTGTGCAATTTCCACAGCAACTATTCACTTGTAGATCTGAATGAGGTAGTTCTTCTGGCAGCAGCTGTAAGATTTACACCTGGCTCTTCACCCGTGGACTCTTTCGTCATGAAGTACACAGGGAGAAATTGAAAAATCACAGCTGTAAGACAGTTCCTTGCCAATTTTGAGTGGTATTGTGGACAAGAGCACACAGAACGGTGAACATATACCTACACGCGATCTGAAAGGGGAGAAAAATCTATTTCAAGCATGCTCATTTCAGCCCCATACACCAAGGCGACCACCTTTGCTTCATTCTGTCTGGGGTAATGGAAAATGTCGAAATTGTCTCCAGCACTGCGGATTGGCCGGCCATTTGAAAAAAAAAAAAACAGCTCCAGGACAGGCAATAGCCTCTGTGAGTTGCGAAACGCATCCTCTGTCTGTCCTGCTACCACACCATTATTAGCTGGAAAGTATTCCCCCAACGCTCCTCCTTTATCACATCATTCCCTTTCTTGTGTATAAGGCTGTGGACGCAGTCTTCAGTTGCATGCTTGCAGGTGATACACTTAATAAACCCCACTCAGTCGAACAGCAACATCTTGTCAGCTGCACACATTCCGCGCCAAAAATAAGACTTTTTTCCACCAACTCACAAATTGGGGCCTGGGATGTGACAGTGGAAAGTGAGCACGGTTGGGGGAGCTTCACGACAGTTTGGAGCACCCTCTCGAAATATCCATAGACGCCATCGGAGAGAGTGGGTGTGATTGTGTGGTGGGAAAGGGGTGGTGGACAGAAGACACGGTGGAGCGTGGAGAACACTCCAGCAACGTCAGAAATAAATAAAGCAAATAAATAAAGACACTATCTTACGTCCTTCGTCTCCAGCAGCCGTCTCGCTAGGAACAACCTGCTGACCAGCGGCTAGGGATGTGTCCCCAGGGAACATCTTAACCTAAGATCCAAAGACAGTCACCGTGAGATGCAGGGCAATGAAGGTAAGCGGTCGTTGGGCCAATGCCATTACGTGTTCGGCGCTGAGGTGATGCGGCAGGCCAGCTCTTCAGAGAGTGTGCAGAGGCATCTGGTGGACAGCTGTAGCAGAGCAGCACTTAGCACTGCGCTAAAGTGGAAGCTCGTACAGTGTGGGACCTGTGCATTTCCTTTGCGTGGTGGCCATTTAGTAAAATGGTATAATTTGGTACTTACTGGCCAGAGGCCAGACACTGATCGCGAATGAATAGTGTGTGGGTGGTCAGAAATGTAGTTAAGACCTTATGTGGCTCGTAAGACGATAAAACTCTTGTCTGGAATTGTAACGTCAGCCGCTACTTTGTCGCCAGGCTACAAAGTCTATTCACCCGAGCACTGCAGAAGATTTCAGGAAGATTGATGATTGGACAGTGCTGAAAAGAGGAGCTTCAGTGGGGGATCAGACGCCGTTTCTCGAGAAAAGACAGTGCATTTTCTGCTCGCAATGTCCAGCGTCAAAGCTTTTGACGAGAGTGGGAGATTGTTGCTAAATTTTTGCTGCTACTTTCCCAACCTTAACTACTACAAGACTGGCCTTTTATTTATTTATTTATTTTTAGGAGACAGGGCAAATTTGATGACGAGGTTTCTCATTGTGAGATCGGCTAATAAACCTTGTAACTGGATGGCGAATGTGTTTTTGGGGGTTTTCGGGAAGAACTGGGGTCAGAGAGGGTTTTACAGCCAGTTCCCGTATGGCTTGTAGACGAGAAATCCGATCAGAGAATTTATTTCTCTTAGCTTTTAGCTTTTGTACAAAGGAGTATTGGGACAGTCGAGAGAGGCACATTCGTGTACTGGGATCATCAGAGGGGGCTCGCATCCATCACCTAAACTGCACACACGTGGCAAGGAGGTGTATGTACCCCACATCGCAGCAGAGAGAAAAATGGTAAGATGTTCCTGCCGTGGTGAAGTGGAGATGAGAATAGTCAGGAATATGTAGTTGCGTTTCTGTAACTTAATGGGACCTTCTTTCACAATTGCAGTGAATAATTGACGGTTCGCTAACGATTCCAGCACTCTGTTGTCTAAGATATGGTATCCTCTACCAGACAGAATATCGAACCAATTATCACGTCCTCATTGGTCATATTCAACTGCCTATTCAATGAGTTGTGAATTAATGATTTGCTGCTTTACTTTACCAAAGCGTTGTGGCCTCTTTCATACTATAGTTGCATCAGAATGTCTAGAGATTTCATGCTTGAGTTTCTTTTTATTTACGAATATATGTAGCTAATGCTGTGCCATTATAAAACCACATTTTTGTC
Source organism: Schistocerca serialis cubense (assembly GCF_023864345.2). Classification (NCBI taxonomy): domain Eukaryota; kingdom Metazoa; phylum Arthropoda; class Insecta; order Orthoptera; family Acrididae; genus Schistocerca; species Schistocerca serialis. The sequence continues at coordinate 71,727,464 of NC_064645.1, forward strand.
CTTAACTGAACTTAAGATTATAATAGATTTGGGTTACTTTTGACCACATTGAAATTCAGTAGCTAGATGAATCCGCAAACCCACTTATTACTACCGATTTTTGTAAGGACCACACGCTGAGCTCATTTATTACTGCAGTTAATCTTCCGAAGTTTCACCTGTGTGATAGCATTTCATTTCAAGTCTGAGGCTGTGGTGAGACATCTGTACTTCTACAGAGTTTTTCTGACGCAGATCAGAGTGGTTACTATTGGCAGTTCCCGGACTTGGTAGGACATTGCACTTGTAGCTGGTATATGACCTAACCAGTGAAGTACAACGAGGAGTAAGGTGTTGTTGCTACCTATTTCGTACGGTTTCAAAAGTTTGACTTCCAGTGAGCCCTAGAAATTCTACCTGTGAATTATCGCTTTTTTCAACTAGGGCAAAGTTTGTTGCTGTGCAAAATACTGAACTGCACCGTGGTTCGGTGTCCAGTTAGCTCCTCCTACAACAGGCTGCGTAAGTCAGTTCAAAGGGCTGACAAAGAACGATATAGCACGCTCTATAATTAATATTTCCGTAACTCATTTTACGGGAAACAGACAGGAAAATTAATAGATATTTGATGGACACGATGTCGCATGGTACGCAATAAATGGTAATGAGAGATTTAAAATGTGATTATTATCCGATACATCAGTAGTACAGTCACGTACTGTCAAGGACCTTCTTTTGAATACCTAGTAGAGTGACAAGCATACTTCCATCAACATGGGAAGTTTGATTATGGAAGCTATGCATCGAGAACAGAGCACTAAAGTCTGAATAGGATTGTGAGAGAGACATTTCAAAGATGAAACGAATGTTAGGTAGTGATTTGAAGACAGAATTAATAATGCGATTAGAAAATATGGAACATAGCCTTTTCAGGAGCAGATGCGTCAACATTCAGAAAGCGGGGCGCGAAGAAAATTGAAACTTGTCAGTTGTGGATATGGTGCAGAAGTGAGAAAATCAGATAAACTGGTAAAGTCAGGACTGAGTGAGACAGTACATAGGAGAGTTGGAGAACATCAGAGGATGTTGCAGACAGTGAAAAATATGGAACTAAACTGGATAAACAAAATATTCTGAGACGGGATTGCCTTCTAGTGGAGACAGTTGAAGATTTTATTCCGTGGAAAAGAGGGAAGGGTATAAGAAGTTACCAGATGCTAGACTGACGTCAGTAGACCGCTAGTAGGGTACCAAGGAATGAACAGCAAGACAGAGAAACATGGAGGGCTGTGAAGTCTAAACTTGCCACAAGGCAGAAAATCAAAAGTTGGCGATGATGTTTGTGGTGTCACCGCCAGACACCACACTTGCTAGGTGGTAGCTTAAATCGGCCGCGGTCCATTTAGTACATGTCGGACCCGCGTGTCGCCACTGTGTGATCGCAGACCTAGCGCCACCACAAGGCAGGTCTCGTGATACGAACAAGCACTCGCCCAGTTGTACGGACGACCTAGCTAGCGACTAGATGTACGAAGCCTTTCTCTCTCATTAGCCGAGAGACAGAATAGCCTTCAGCTAAGTTAATGGCTACGAACTAGCAAGGCGCCATTAGCCTTACAGTGATTGTAATTAAAGTCTCCTGTGTATAGTCAAGAGCGATGTACCACAATGATTGATTAAAGATAAGTATTAATCCAGCTACGTACTTTTCTTCATAGCATTAATTACGTAGCCTGTTCCAGTACTTCACGACCGTCTGCGTTAGTCTAGCGTGCATTTTCAGCCATCTCGAACTACAAGGTGTCGGCCCTGCTGCCGACACATGAATGTTTTCTCCGTTTTTGATGCTTTAGGATTACTAGCGACCTTGTCAGTTCGGATCGTTGAATACATTAGCTGAAGCAATATGGGTAAGTAACTTATCGAATTACATCAATTTCCTTTGTTGGGTATTGGTGTGACTTGTGCAACTTTCCAGTCCTTAGGTGTGGAAGTCTCAACAAGTGAGAAGTTATATATGGTAGCTAAATATGGAGCTATTTTAACAGCATGCTTTGAAAGGAAGCTCACTGGTATACAAGTTCGACAGGAGGTCTTGCCTTTATTAAGTGATTTAAGCCACATTTCTACACCGAGGATATCTGATTCTAAGTTCCTCATGTTGGCAGTTCTTCTTGACTCTGATTCTGGAATCCATGATTCGTATTCTTTGGTGAAGAAATACTATTGTAACATACCATTCCAATGCTCAACATCTCATTCATTATGGCGAGGCACCAACTATCTTTCTCAGGCAAATCAAACAGATCTTCAGTTACATAAAATGGAAACTAAACAGCATTGTCATGATCCTGGTAGCAGGTGATGGTGTGCTTAGTCTAGGGGAGACTGTGTTGAGAAATGAATGGCGTTGTGGGATAACATTTTTACATTTAGAAATAATATATATAGTGATTTTTATTAAGCTAACAATAAACGGTGTATCATAACTTCCGACATTATGGAAGCATTTACTTGCAAGAAATCGTAAACGAAACACTGCGTTGCAATATGGATAAACGAAATGAGGTTGTGTAATTTTTTTAACAGACTCGCCTTGTACTCGACTGAAGAGAGGTTTTAATACCAAATTGGATCTGGTGATTTAGGTTTTTACTCGTAATTGTTTCCATCAATTCTATCTGGCAAATTTCTGGGTGGTTTATACCTTAAGGCCATGGTCTGCTATCTCTCCCAGCCTTACCAAACTACAACTGTACGGTTTTCTTCTGTTCTTAACATGTAACTCGACTATGTGTCCAATACCCTTCTGAAAAGTGTTTTGAGGATGAGTAAAACCGTTACTATCAAGGCTAATAACAATATTTCTATAGAAACAGAAAGGATACTGACGTCAAAAGATGACTAATAAAGGATCAGTTGACAGGACACATTCTGAGGAACCAAATTACCGTCACTTTGGTTGTGGAGGTAATTAAGGCACGACCAAGGTACGAAGACAATAAGCAGGTTCAAGTCATGGCAGGGCGTACAGGGGACATGGGAAGAGGATGGACTGTAGAGGGAGACCAAGGCACAAAGACAGTAAGTAGGTTCAAGGCGTGGTAGAGTGTATGGGACGAGGAGGAGTAGTGTGCGGATTGTAGAGGGAGAGCAAGAAAAGAAGGGAGTAAGCAGGTTCAGGTTGTATGGTTGATAGGATAAGAGGATGGGTTTTAAAGGGAGACCAAGGCACGAAGACAGTAAGAACGTTCAAGTTTCAGTGGGGGCCGGGGGGGGGGGTAATGGGGGGGTATTTGGGTATAAGGGAAGAAACACATTTTAATGTATTTTACGTAGGCTAGTTTCTAAGTTTCCTGCGCTTGTATCAGTGATAAGTAGTACCCATTGCTTGATATATCACTGCCAAAAACACCTACTTATTCGAGTTCGCATTTTGGTTTCAATTATACATTGTAGAAATAAGTATCTTTCGTTTCTCTTCTTCTCAAATAGTTTTGCTTCATTAAGCAAGTTCAGTCATGTTCTTATCGTCATCCTTGAACCTTTTTCGTATTTGTCTTATTCTATTTGAAATTTTCTTTTCTTTTACCTTCGTCATCCCTGCAAATCTTTTGTCGATTGTCAAAGTAACTAAAATAGTTTCATGTTTAACCTAATTCTTTGTCACAGGTACTATTGTGTCTCTGAATGTGTATATTCACGCATAACGGACAAGTTCTTTGACCAAAAGGAGATCGTTTAATACCATATCTATATTCTACCATTCTTAAAACACAGTTACTGGATGGAGAAACGGAAGAAATTTGTTAAGACGGAGAAGTATTTTGAGAAGCACTAGTGAACCAAATTGTTTGGACAGGTTTCTTTTTAACATTATGAATTCCTACTGGAAATAACTCGCAATGAAAGAGTTTCATCTCAGCAGTACCTTGGCTTGGTGGGTTACTTTTGTTAAACGTAAGAAAGATTTGTTCATACTTCCACTGTTTATGCATTATGCTTACTCCAAATAAATTTGTTATAATCTTATTACATCTTAAATCAAACGGTTTCAACATCTTGTAGATGCACATACGTTGTACATTTGGCGGCTTCGTACAGCGTGAGCATTTTCAAACTGTCATGGAAATAAGTTGTTGACAAAAGGTTTAACGCTATCCGTGTTCATTAATCCTCGTTTATGCCAGAGAGAATGAAAGCGAACACAAATGAACTTTCGGAGATAATTCATCAGTGTAAGCTAGCATTCGCCTGTACCTCTGAAGATGTATTTACATTAAAGAGAACGGAAGGGAATGCACTGAGCTATTGTTTTCTGACTCTAATAATCCTCACACAGGTTTCGCTCGGTAACAGAACTGTTTACAGCTACGATGCAAAACTTTGATATCGGATAGGCTTAATTTGCTTGGCGAGCGCACTGTTTTTGACGAAGCGAGTAAAGTGTTGTCTGAGAAGAAGGGGGTATGTGACTTAATGTGTACAAAATTTGGAAACGTGAGAATGTAGTGCACTAAACCCAAAACTGTAGGTCCAGCCTTCGTTAGCGCCATTCCAAAACTTTGCACACAAATCAGCTGATGCCTGCACTTGCTTCTCATTACAACTGAGGAGGAAATTTAGAAGCAGAACAGTAATTATGGACAGCGAACATAGCCTGGTGAAAAGGTAGAATTTAAAATCAGGTTATTAGCCACTGAGTACTTTCATTTTAGTTACTGTGTCGCATTTGAGTAGTTGCTGTATTTTAAATTGTTGCAACTGTCTACAGTGGCTAAGGCCATTCATCTCAAAAATTTTACTTATGTACATATTGTCGACACTGTACGATTCCTCAACCCCGAAATCTACAAACAACCTGTCACACCTACGTTGAACGTTATCAACGTGAATGATCAGGTCTGTCATATATTTTTACACGTGCATCACGTCTACCGATTTCCCTCTCAGTCGTATTATTTGTTCTTGATGAAATTTTCTTTTGTGTTAAGAGTGTAGGACGGGTTAGTTTGCTAAATTACCAACAGATCTAAGCGACCTTCACGCAACGGCTGCATGTCACTGTTCACAGATTGCTGGTAAATACGCTTCAAAAACTAGTTTTATAGTTTTTTAACATGGCTGCACATCATAAACTGTGCATGCACGAACCTCAGTCAATTAGAAATAACAGCCAACCATTTGTATAATACACTTTTACGAAACTTTGACCATATTTTCGACAGTTTTAAAACTGTCTTCTTCAGAAGATATTGTACCTATTAACAAGATAACGATATTGTGAATGTAACATTGCGATAAGCAAAATTACAGGAAATCCTTGAAAATTTTTTTTAGGGATGCATGTCACACACATATTCAGAGCTCTGAATGTGAGGTATTCACTCTCCAAAGGATATGATGTCACTTTTTAAACTTTAATGTCGTTTTAAAACAAATCTTTCAAGTGGTGTACTATATGCTGTACGTACCCAGCGTCAAATACGTAATATTTTAAAAGGGTTTAAGGCAATAGACGGCTACAACTTTCATATAATGTATTTTAAATGGTGATTAAGTAGTTGACATGCACCAGACTGAACTGACAACTCCCATATTGGCTACAAATAATGTGATTCTACGTAAATATGAATCACTAAAAAGTTTTTTGTAAATTACCTGCAATTTTACTCATTGTAATGTTACTGTATTTCTTCCACAGACAGTATCGCAATCTTGATAACAAGTACCATAACTTCTGAAGAAGACGGTTTTAAAACAATCGAAACCATGGTCAAGGTTTAATAAACTTGTATCACGCAATTAGTTTGCTGTAACATCTAATCCATTCAGTTTTTACAGTAGTTATTATTGTCAGTGTTTTATGGGGATTGTCAGGAGATCAGATCGCGGAATAGGGTAGGAGAGTTTTGCTTTTCTGACCAGAATTCTTTTTTTTATTTTCAAGTTTCTATGTAGCTTTCTTTGTATGTATTTCTATGTGTAATTTTATTCTACGTATTTATGTACATCAGTATTTACGACTGTGTTAAGTGTTACGTTGTTTACAAGGAATCCCTTGAGTGCGACGTCGCAGAAGGCCAATGATGTTCACGGCATTCGACGTCGCATATGTTGTCTACCGCAATATTGGCTGCTAGTGGCACCACGGGGCGCGACTGGAGGTATCCAATGTTGGGCAGAGCATGAGGCTACAGAGCATAGTTGAACTTTTTAGTCGCCCAATAACTAGCAACTGTGCTATAGTGCTTGTAATGTTGATACAATGCAGAGCAATGCGACGATAAAGCAAACAGCAGTTGCAACTGACGTTTCGTCAGTATAGAACCCAAGAGATTTTGCAGTGGGAGAAAGACGTGGCAGATGAATTAATAGCTTTTCTGCCAGAGTCAGTGTAATGCGTGGTGTCGCATACGTTCGACTGTGAAGACAATGCACATGAAGAGTAAAGTGATGACGATATGTTTCAAGAATGCTTACACTGTTTACAGGGTGTGCATCATAGAGACCTACTACTTTATGAATATAGCATTGCGTGCAACACATATTACGGTGATTTCAAGGGAAGCAGTGAATCATTTCGTAACGTAAAATAGTGCTAAGGATTTGGGAGACGTAAGATAACGAATTTCTTTTTTTAAAAAAGAACAGCGTCAACGTGACGATCCACAGCAAACTGCGGAATCGCCCGGAAACTTTATAAGTGAGCTAAACAAACTTATCGCATCCTTCGGTAATTTTTTTTTAACCATTCGAGATTTGAAGAGCAAATGCATATGAAAGGAAGCACGTAAATTGGAAATGTCACGACAGTTGTATCAATATCAGCTCACATCAGTGCCCTAGCGCAAATGGTTCAAATGGCTCCGAGCACTATGCGACTTAACTTCTGAGGTCATCAGTCGCCTAGAACTTAGAACTAATTAAACCTAACTAACCTAGGGACATTACACACATCCATGCCCGAAGCAGGATTCGTACCTGCGACCGTAGCGGTCGCTCGGTTCCAGACTGTAGCGCCTAGAACCGCACGACCACCCCGGCCGGCCCTTGGCGCATTCGTATACAATTAATGCGACTGTTAATCTGGATGGCAAACTGGCTGGAACATTATTTACTGTGCTGAGAGAAGTTGGAGGTGCTCTGCACTCTACAATGTGTTCTCGTGTGCGTGATCTTGAAAGGTCTTGAAAGGTCGGAAGGTTATAATTACGTCACAGCAATGAAGTGTGGGTAAATGGGCGTAGGAGAATTATAGTTACGGTACTAGCAATGGTTTTGGGAAATAGATGATAAAAAAAACTTGCTTTCTCTTAATTTCTGGTCTGCGTATACACTGGTCAGCCAGAAAATTATGATTACCAATCAACTATCGATACAAACCTGTCTGGGCCGTAGCAGCGGCACCTGGCGAGGATTGAGTGCACGTCAAACACACTCACTGTGCGTGCCGTATGAGTGAGCGTGCTGCCCGTGTCTAGAATGGGGAAGGCGTGCGATCTATCTGTGACGGACGGCAGATTGTGATGGTCCGGAGACTCGGCATGAGCATTTCGGAAACTGCACGACTTGTTGAGTGTGTGAGGAGTGCTGTGGTGAGTGTCTCCAACACGTGGGGAAATCAAGGTGACACACATCCGGACGTCGTGGGTTTGGGAGGGTGCACCTCGTTATAAATGTCGGATACCGTAGGCTCGACAGACAAATAAAACAGGACAGGCGGCGAACTGGGACGGAACTGACATCGTGTTTTAATGGCGGGCGCGGTGCAAGTGTGTCTGAATACAAAGTGGACCGAATATTCCTAACGCAGGGCCTCCGCAGCCGACACCCATGCATGTGTCAAAGTTAACACCATGGCGCTGGTAACTACGACTGAAATGGGCACGTGACCACCGGCACTGGACTTTGGCCCAGTGGCAGAGATTTTCACGGTGTGACGAATCGCAATACCTTCTCCATCATGCCGATGGGAGAGCGCAAATCCGTGGTCTTCCAGGGAAACAGCTCCTTGACACACGTACTGCGGTATGGCGACAGGTAAGTGGCGGCTGCATTACGCTCTTGGAAACATTCACGATGCCATCCATGGGTCCATTAGAGCTCGTACAAGTCACCATGACAGCCGAGGTCTATCGTACACTAGTTGCAGATCACGTACACCCCTTCATGATGACCATGTTTCGCGATAAATTGGAATCTTTCAGCAAGGTAATGTGCCGTGTCACGACGCCAGGAGTGGACTGGTTCGAGAAACACAGTGGCGGGTTCCAATTGATGTGACAGATCTGGACTCGGTCGAAAATATTTGGAATGTGATTGAAGGTGGCAGAGCTCATCGCCCCATCCCCGGAATTTACGGATATTAAGTGACTTGTGTATAGAGATGTGGTGGCATCTACCTCCAGCGACTTACCAACGCCTCACTACTTCTAAGCCACGACACGTTGCCGTTGTTATCCGTGCTAAAGGTCGACTTACTGGCTATTGGGTACGTTGTCATAATGTTCCGGTTTATCAACGTAAAAATCATATTCCTTAAGAGGAAAGTATCCTTCCGAAAAGTGTGTGACGTTGCAGTTCATACGCCGGCCGCTGGTGGCCGAGCGGTTCTAGGCGCTTCAGTCTAGAACCGCACGACCGCTACGGTCGCAGGTTCGAATCCTGCCTCGGTCATGGATGTGTGTGATGTCCTTAGGTTAGTTAGGTTTAAGTAGTTCTAAGTTCTAGGGGACTGATGACCTTTGATGTTAAGTCCCATAGTGCTCAGAGCCATTTGAACCATTTTGCAGTTCATACTACCTGGAATCATTGGACCAATTCAGCCCATGAATGTTTGTTTTCTTCCCTGTCTATAAAGGATATTATCGCACTATGTGCTGCTACGCATTACAGGATAGTCGGTTTCACGGTAAATTCCACGCCAGTCTGTTTCGCATTTGGATACATCCATCACATTCCACCAGTTCTCGTCACTCCGTTATACCAATATGTTTCTACACTCCTGGAAATTGAAATAAGAACACCGTGAATTCATTGTCCCAGGAAGGGAAAACTTTATTGACACATTCCTGGGGTCAGATACATCACATGATCACACTGACAGAACCACAGGCACATAGACACAGGCAACAGAGCATGCACAATGTCGGCACTAGTACAGTGTATATCCACCTTTCGCAGCAATGCAGGCTGCTATTCTCCCATGGAGACGATCGTAGAGATGCTGGATGTAGTCCTGTGGAACGGCTTGCCATGCCATTTCCACCTGGCGCCTCAGTTGGACCAGCGTTCGTGCTGGACGTGCAGACCGCGTGAGACGACGCTTCATCCAGTTCCAAACATGCTCAATGGGGGACAGATCCGGAGATCTTGCTGGCCAGGGTAGTTGACTTACACCTTCTAGAGCACGTTGGGTGTCACGGGATACATGCGGACGTGCATTGTCCTGTTGGAACAGCAAGTTCCCTTGCCGGTCTAGGAATGGTAGAACGATGGGTTCGATGACGGTTTGGATGTACCGTGCACTATTCAGTGTCCCCTCGACGATCACCAGTGGTGTACGGCCAGTGTAGCAGATCGCTCCCCACACCATGATTCCGGGTGTTGGCCCTGTGTGCCTCGGTCGTATGCAGTCCTGATTGTGGCGCTCACCTGCACGGCGCCAAACACGCATACGACCATCATTGGCACCAAGGCAGAAGCGACTCTCATCGCTGAAGACGACACGTCTCCATTCGTCCCTCCATTCACGCCTGTCGCGACACCACTGGAGGCGGGCTGCACGATGTTTGGGCGTGAGCGGAACACGGCGTAACGGTGTGCGGGACCGTAGCCCAGCTTCATGGAGACGGTTGCGAATGGTCCTCGCCGATACCCCAGGAGCAACAGTGTCCCTAATTTGCTGGGAAGTGGCGGTGCGGTCCCCTACGGCACTGCGTAGGATCCTACGGTCTTGGCGTGCATCCGTGCGTCGCTGCTGTCCGGTCCCAGGTCGACGGGCACGTGCACCTTCCGCCGACCACTGGCGACAACATCGATGTACTGTGGAGACCTCACGCCCCACGTGTTGAGCAATTCGGCGGTACGTCCACCCGGCCTCCCGCATGCCCACTATACGCCGTCGCTCAAAGTCCGTCAACTGCACATACGGTTCACGTCCACGCTGTCGCGGCATGCTACCAGTGTTAAAGACTGCGATGGAGCTCCGTATGCCACGGCAAACTGGCTGAAACTGACGGCGGCGGTGCACAAATGCTGCGCAGCTAGCGCCATTCGACGGCCAACACCGCGGTTCCTGGTGTGTCCGCTGTGCCGTGCGTGTGATCATTGCTTGTACAGCCCTCTCGCAGTGTCCGGAGCAAGTATGGTGGGTCTGACACACCGGTGTCAATGTGTTCTTTTTTCCATTTCCAGGAGTGTATATACATCCCTTAAGAGTGGATACTTAGCTGCACTGTTTGTAATTCCCAATATATGGCCTTCGATCTTGATATTGCATGCCGCGCCATTTTTCATTCTCTGTTCATGGGGCATGTTAATGGTTTCTTCTGAACAATTCTTGAAAGTCAATGATGTCCGTTTTGTGAAGTGTAATACGTACATGCCACAGAAGGCTGATCTCTACACTCTCAGGACACTCATTTCTTGTCGCCCTCCCGATGTACATGTTGAGTCAGTAGCGGCAAATTTTTTTTTGGCAGTAGTATTACTTGTTTGGGGTAAACAGTTTCCTCACAGATAAGCGTCCCGTTCCATTACGAGATTCTCGGATGTAGTGCTGGGTGATTCATTCTAGTCGCAGCCGATGAGACACGTTATCATTCTACTCAAAAGTAGTGAGTCCAGTCTTGGAGTCCGAAGAAATCAGCGTGATTGAACGCCCCCCCCCCCCCACACACACACACACATGGAGACGAGAGCTCTCTCTTTAAGAGAGAGAAATGAAAACGTGAAGCGCTCGCTTAAACTCTATGGATAACTTTAATCCTAAGTTCGTTCGAAGCGTTTTATGGCTCTTATTTGATTCGTTCTCTCCTCGCTGGTGTCTCAAGTTAAATCCGAAGGGAAAATGTGACTAATGTAACTCATTGTGAGTAACAACACAGTACGTTGTATGTTGTTGTGCTCTCAGTCTTGATCTGCCTCTACGACCCCCTCCTCCCCCATCCCTCTCTTCCCCCAGTGCTAAATTTCTGATCCCTTGATGCCTCAGAACGTGTCCTACCAACCGATTCCTTCATTTAGTCAGGTTGTATCACAAACTTCTCTTCTCCCCAATTCTGTTCAGTACCTCCCCATTAGTTACGCGATCTACCCATCTAATCTTCATCATTCTTCTGTAGCACTACATTTCAAAAGGTTCTATTCTCTTCTTGTCTGAACTGTTTATCGTCCATATTTCATTTCCATACATGGTTACACTCCATACAAATTCTTTCAGACAGGATTTCCTGACACTTAAATCTATACTCGATGTTAACAAATTTCTCTTCTTCAGAAACGCTTTCCTTGCCCATGCCAATTTACATTTTATATCCTCCCTACTTCGACCATCATCTGTTATCTTGCTTCCCAAACAAGAAAACTCAACTACTACTTTAACTGTCTGCCTTCCTAATCTATTTCTCTTAACATCACTTGATTGAATTCGACAACATTCCATTATCCCCGCTTTGCTTTTGTTAATGCTCATCTTATATCCTCCTATCAAGATACTATCCATTCCGTTCAACTGCTCTTCCAAGTCTTTTGCTACCTCCGACAGAATTCCAATGTCATCGGCAAACCTCAGACTTTGTATTTCATCTCCCTGGACTTTAATTCCTATTCCATATTTTTCTTTTGTTTCCTTTTTTGCTTGTTAAATACATAGATTGAATAACATCGGGGATATGCTACTACCATGTCTCAGTAACTTCTGAACAACTGCTTCACTTTCGAGCCCTGCCATCTGGTTTCTGTACAAATTGTAAATAGCCTTTCGTTTCCTCTATCTGACCTCTGCCACCTCTGGAATTTGAAAGAGAGTACTCCACTCAACATTTTCAAAAGCTTTCTCTACGTCTATTAATGCTATAAACAAAGCATAGTTACCTTTCCTTATCCTATCTTCTAAGATACGTCGTAGAGTCAGTACTGCCTCGCGCATTCTTACATTTCTCAGGAATCCAAACTGATCTTCCACTAGGTAGGCTTATACCAGTTTCTCCATTTGTCTGTAAAGAATTCGTGTTAGTATTTTGCAGCCATGACTTATTAAACGTATTATTCTCATACCTGTCGACACCTGCTTTCTTTGAGATTCGAATTATTATATCCTTCCTGAAGTCTGAGAGTATTTCGCCTGTCTCATACATCATGCTCATCAGATGGAAAAGTTTTGTCATGGATGTCTCTCCCAAGGCTATCAGTAGCTCTAACGGAATGTTGTCCACTTCCGGGTCGTTGTTTTGATGTAAGTCTTTCAATGCTTTGTAAAATTCTTCACGCTGGATCATCTCCACTATGTTTCTTTATGGCCTTTTCCATTTCCATAATATTGCCCTAAGCTACATCTCCCTTGCATAGACCCTGTATATACCCCTTTCCCTTCTTTGCTAAGGACTGGTTATGCATCTGAGCTCTTGATATTAATACAGATGGTCCTTTTTCCCCAAAGGTCTCTTCAATTTTCCTGAAAGTAGTATCTATCATACAATTAGTGATACATGCTTCTATCCATTCCTTCTTAACCATTTTGCGCCTCCTGTCGGTTTCATTTTCAGACGTTTGTATTCCCTTTCGCTTGCTTCATTTATTGCATTTTTATATTTTTTTCTTTCAGCGATTAAATACAATATCTCTTATGTTACCCAAGCATTTCTACTAGCCCTCGTCTTTTTACTTACTTGATCCTCTGCTACCTTCACTATTTCATCTCGCAAAGCTACCTATTCTTATTCTGCTGTATTTCTTTCCCCTGTTCTGGTCAATTGTTCCCTAACACTTCCTCTGAAATGCTCTACAACCTCTGGTTCTTTCAGATTATCCAGGTCCCATCTCCTTAAATTCCTGTCCTTTTCCGGTTTATTAATTTTAGTCTGCAGTTCATAATCAATAAATTGTGGTCAGACTCCACATCTGCCCCTGGAAGTGTCTTGCAATGCTAGTTGGCATATGAAATTGTACTAATGTGGTGGCTGTGGGATTGGGCTTCGTGTCTATCTTGACTAAAATATGACTAAAATAATGCATTTACTAGGCTGTTCATAGTAGTTTATCCCCGTTCCAAATTTTTTACGTATTATTAAACCTCTTCCTGCGTTACCCCTATTTGATTTTGTATTCACCACATGGACGATAACCAGTTTGGACAAGAAGAGAATAGAAGCTTTCGAAATGTGGTGCTACAGAAGAATGCTGAAGAAAAGGTGGGTAGATCACGTAACTAATGAGGTGGTATTGAATAGGATTGGGGAGAAGAGAAGTTTGTGGCACAACTTGACTAGAAGAAGGGATCGGTTGGTAGGACATGTTTTGAGGCATCAAGGGATCACCGATTTAGTATTGGAGGGCAGAGTGGAGGGTAAAAATCGTAGAGGGAGACCAAGAGATGAATACACTAAGCAGATTCAGAAGGATGTAGGTTGCAGTAGGTACTGGGAGATGAAGAAGCTTGCATAGGATAGAGTAGCATGGAGAGCTGCATCAAACCAGTCTCAGGACTGAAGACCACAACAACAACAACAATTCACCACATCAGGAGTCCCTTTCCACCTTCCAACAAACTTCACTACTGGCCCCTAACCATATCCCTTATTATATTTTGTAACCTACCTGGCCGATGAAGGGGTCTGACATTCCACTCTCTGATCCGTAGAACACCAGTTTTGTTTCTCCTGGTAACGACGTCTTCCTGAGTAGTCCCTGCCCGGAGATCCGAATGGGGAACTATTCTACCTTTGGAATATTTTACCCAAGACGACATCATCATTTAACCATACAGTAGAGTTGCAAGCTCTCGTAAAAAAATACGGCTGTAGTTTTCCTTCTCGCCACGAGGATTGGCCGCGTGGTTTAGGGTGCCATGTCACGGATTGCGCGGTCCCTACCGCCGGAGGCCCGAATCCTCCCTCGGGCATGGGTGTATGTGTTGTACTTAGCATCAGTTAGTTTAAGTGGTGTGTAAGTCTAGGGACCGATGACCTCAGCAATTTGGTCCCTTAGAAATTCACGCACATTTTTTTCTTCTCGACCGATAAGTAGCGGTTTCGGTCAAGAATACCATCATAACAACTGGGAGAGCAGTGTGCTGACTCCACGCCACTCCAATCCTCATCCTTCTCTGAGGATGACAAGGCGGTCGGATGGTTCCGGTAGGCCACTCATGGCCTGAAGACCGAGTGCTTTTTTCAGTAGAGGGAATAACTTTAATTGCCTGCTAGGTTCTATAACCATCACCTGATCAGTGTGAACATCACATCCCAGGGGAGAATAGTAACCGCTGTCACATAAAGGGGAATCAATACGTGGCAACAGGTCGTTTGTTAGTTATCGCTATAAATTGACAATATGGCACGTATTCATGTTAAAATCGGTGCATCTATCTTAATTGTGAAATAAATTACTCCAGCGTATGAGTTCAGTTGAATGAAAGGCGTGCTGAAGAAAAATCTAATGTTTAAATCTACCTTAGGAGTTCATGGTGGCCATTATTTTGATCACAAAACCTGTTCAGTATCGGCGGAATGCCATGAAAACGTATCTTTCGTGAAACTTCCTAATTTAGCCTCAATCCGAGAGACGAATGATATTGAGATCAATTTTATGTTTCTTCTTAAACAAATACTTAACTGAGTACGTAATGTGACGGTGTGTTCCACTCCTACAAAGCAGTCGAAACATACACAAAGGTGAGTTCATGAAATATACCTTCCGTAGGTAGGTGGAAAGGATCCTAACTAACACATTAACGTTATTTAGGGATCTCAAAACTGAAGAAATTTTATGTCAGTTACGTATTGGTACTATACGAATGTGGGTAATTTCTGCTTCTTTTTCCGAAATTCGTTTCGGAACAACTGGATTGGGATGAAGAAAATGGTTGCTGAGTGTATTGCAGACAAAAATAAGTTTCTAGGCTCAACAGGTTAACGCAGACGTTACTAAATAGAACAAGCGAATAACCGTTCGCATAAAAAAGCAACGGAAATTCCATTGCAACAATATTTGGGACTCAAGCTGTTGCTGTTCCCTGCCATTTACCACACTACAAATACGTTTTTCTGTATTCTTGCTAATTTAAATGCAAATATTTGAACCTACATTACCTATGAAATTTTCTGCAAAGAACTTTTTTGTACTGATACAAAATTTTTCTTTCATCTATGCGATGAGAATTAACACTCCAGGCTATTACAACAATAAGTAGATGCAGCATGTTGATTATTCTGGTAGATTTGTTCATTTCCCAGATATAATTAATATGGCAGAAAATTAGTTATGAAACTATTTAAAGGAAATGATAGCTTTAATTAAAGACAACATTCCTTTTGTGGGAATTCGTTCATTGGCAGGCACACAGAATCTGTCACATAATAATATAGACAACTTCGCTGCAATTGTAAAATTTGTAATAAGACTTTTCCATTGTTCTAAGCGTACAGAGTCTAATCTGTGAAGACACAGACATTGAAGTAAGTAAGTAAAGAAGAGAAGTCTTCGAAAGTGATCTTCATTTAAGACCTGACTGACATGTGAACGAACACAAGTGAACGAGGATCAGCGAAGAAGAACTCTGTCTGGTGTAAGTAGAAGGGGGGGGGGGGCATCTGCGAAAAGTTTTAGGTTGGAATTGGTTAGAATTCGCTGGTATTCGCTCGTGTTCATCTAGTTGTCGGTCTTTTGACGTTTTCTCTACATCAGCGCTAACAGGACAAAACATTCGTCTGCCCTTCTGTGTGAGATCTACTTTTGTTGTCGACATGACTTGCGTGAGCAGTGGAGTTTTCAGAACAGATGGTGATAGAACGATGTAACTACCGTAGGTGTTTGTAGGATCCAGCGGATCAACAGCACAAAAGACGAAATAATAGGAGTAGCTCTCAAAGGCCCAAACGGGGATGTGAAAAAGGCGATTAATTCATGAAGGCGCTCTCTTCAGGAGGGAACGGAATGAATAAGCAAAAGCTTTGTATATATTTTGAGACATTAAAAGGGAATAGGGCACTAAAATTGTCTTAAATTAAACAGATATGTATAAATATCTATTGTGTGCCTAAAACTCAATAAACGACGGCTTGCCACGTAGGACAACAAAACGAGGCACAGAATAACGTCGACGTACCGTTGAGGTGTAAGGATGTAGCAAATAACAACCATATTGTTCCTGCTATGAAAAGAAATGACACCTCAGACCATCACTCGTGGCTGTCAGGCCGTAAGAGTCAGGTTAGCATACCGTTACTGTCTGGGGCGTCTCCATACACGTCTCCGTTTGTCATCGGGGCTCACTTCGAAGCGGGACTCATCCTCGAAGACAATTCTACCCCACTCAATCACATTCCAGATCCGAAAACGTGTGTAGAGGCGCCACAGACAGCGGTGGGATACCAGCCTTTGTGTCGCCCCCATATGGCCCCATAATCTAGAGTGAAGGTCTGAAGTGCCGTGTTTTTTCATAGCAGGACCCGTTTGGTTTCCTTCCGCGGCACCGTTACAGCAAAGCGATACGTCGATGACATTCTACACCCCGTTTTCTTGCCATTCATTGCAAGCCACCCAGGTGATTCATTTCAGCAAGATAACGCCCCCCGCACACGGCGAGAATTTCTACTGCTTGTCTTTGTGCTCGCAAAGCCGTACCTCGGCTAGCAATGTCTCCAGATCTCTCCCAAATTACGAACTTTTGGAGCATTGTGATCAGGGCCCTCGAACCATCTTGGGGGTTTTGATATTCTAACGCGCCGATGGCACACAGATTGTCATGGTACCTCTCACGAGGACATCCAACAACTCATTCAATCAATGGTAAGGGGAATTGCTGTTTGCATAAGGGCCAGCAGTGGACTAACACGTTACTAACTTGCTCAATATGTGAAGCTCTTTCTCTTGAACAAATCATCCAGTTTTTCTGAAACTGTATTCATTTGTCTGCCCATTTTTTTTTCTTAGAATGTACAGAAATGCTACAGCATTTTAAATCTGTAATCTACGTGCCACAAAGGTTCTACATTTCCCGTGCCATAGATATTTGCAGTGCAACGGATAAGGGTCTCGTCTTGTGTGCGCTTTCAAGAGTGACACCGCTGTGCCGAGTAGGCGCCGTGTTCCATAGTCACGTGCTGACCACAGCGCCACTGCTCTGGGGTGAGGGAGGTGCGAGGCGCGCCTCGAACTCATTAGCGGGTGCGCTAACTGTGAGCCAGGTGTCGGCGGAGGGGACTGAGCACACAGCAACCCCCCTGAGGGCAGCACAAAACCCTTCATTACGACCTCGCGTGCCGTTGCTAACAGCCGCCTTAGCCAATTTGTTAAAATTACTGCTCCGTTGCCGCATGTCGACCCGCTGCGAGCGCCGCAACTTGTCCAGGGCGCCAGTGGAACACCGGGTTCCACTGTTTGCTGGCACACAAGACAACAGCGTGAATCAGCGAGAGCTAAACTGTGTCAGCGTCCGCCTCTGTACCCGAGCAAGACTCTTGGATATGGGATCGACTCCCTGTGCTGAATAATATATTCCCTACTTGCGAGGACTGCAACTAATAGCAGTCACTGTAATTAAGGAAGGACACGGTAAATAAGTAATGACCCCAGTTTCACATACTAATAGTAATGATTAGCATTAAGCAATCTGGCATGCCAGATCGATAAAAGAAATCAAGATACCTTCCTACAATTAGGGGCCCACAGAAAAACTTAGTCTATGTCAGCTTCAATAAGATGCGCCCAGTGTTTAGAATGTTGGTGCTAAGACACAGACAAATAATCAACGTCATCTATGAAGCAAAAGCGAGCATCAATAACGGAAGGTTCGTCTTAAGATAGATATAGGGAACGGTTGCACACTATTATTACTGTTCCTTCCTTTATTTTACTTTTTCTTTAACTTGTTCGTCAAATTAGCTAAGAAAACAGTGGAAGATTTCCATTGATGGAATAACAGTCTAACAGTTATGTTTGCAATGGCAACGTTCGCAAACGGTATGGTCTCTCTGGCCGGCTTAAATGAAGACTTCATACGTTCTGGATACAGTGGACCACAGGTTATTTATTACAGAATATGGCTTTAGCATAAAGGAAGCAGAGACACGCGTAGAGATGTGCGGTAGAAAGGACAATAGCGATTAACGTAAAAACTGAAAAGAACTGCGTAATTTCCTCCATGTAGCAAGCAGAATTTCGCATGATCACCAGAGCAAGGAAAGACACCAGGCATCAATTGCCATAAACGCACAAAGGTTTCTTTAGTAAATGTTCACTCTGCGCGTCAGATGTTGATGTGGGGCTGAATTCCAAAAAACACGTATATTTGGTGCATACGATTGTGCAGAAGTGACGTATGGTGCATTGGAAATACAGACAGCAAGAAATTGGAAGCGCTGAAAGTGACATCGTATTGAAGAACGTTAAAATGTAAATGAATCTAAGAAACTTAGATGGATCCAAACATGAAACAAAGCAGTACAAAAAAAAGGTGATGAAACGCTTCTATGGAAGAAAGTTATCAGGAGTCCGGAAAGATTAGCGGGTCATCTGCCCTACAGCAGTGGGAACTTAGGTGGCGGATGGAGTAGTATAGGAGAAAAACTGCTGTAAAACGAGATGAGCAGGACAGGTAGTTAAAGCCGTTCAGTCTGCAAGTTATGTAAGGTCTAAAAGACACCACACGATAGGAAAGGATGAAGGACAGCATCCTACGAGTCGACAGACTGCCGACGTAAAGAAAGAAGAGGGAGAGAGAGATAGGTGAAGGAGAGGATCGCCGGCCGGTGTGCCCGAGCGGTTGCTGGCGCTTGAGTCTGGAACCACGCAACCGCTACGGTTGCAGGCTCGAATCCTGCCTCGGGCATGGATGTGTGTGATGTCCTTAGGTTAGTTAGGTTTAAGCAGCTCTCAGTTCTAGCGGACTGATGACCTCAGAGCCATTGAACCATTTGAACGAAGGACAGGATGACGGTAGTCATCCCCCGTCAATTCCTCCCTTATCTCCCGGTCTATCGGATCTCCCGTCTCAGTGCTATCAGCATCCATAGGCTGATAATATACACTAATCTGACTTTCGAGTCCTTACTGTGTGGCCATACGAAGCTGTGGAACTTTTCCTGGGCCGAGTCAGTAGTTAAACATCGCTTCCAAATTTGTAAATGAAGACACTACCTGTGAACATCGTTGATGATTTGCTGTCTGAATGCGCAATAGGGAACATTCGAATTAAAATGTAGCGACAAATAAAAGTTTGTGACACGTCGGTATACGAATCCGAATCTCCGAATCCGAATCGAACCCAAATCCTTCTTAAGGAGAGCAGATACCATAACAGTCGGCATAGTGAGCACCACTTCAGACCATTCTACTATTGGTATTTTCGGTGTCTTCTTTGATAGTGCTCTCTCTTCATCCGGTTGTCTACATCCAGCTCACCATTTCTGCTGTAGTCAATCCTTCGTCTGCTTCTGCAGTAGTTCTACTCCAGCAGACTTCCTTCCATTACCCGACTAACGACTGATTATTGCCACAGGACGTGTCCCGCCGGCTTGTCCCTTCTTTCAGTCAAATTGTGGCATAAATTTATTTCATCTCCCATACCACTAAGAACTTATTTAATGTATAATGGACAATTAAATGACAACGAGGTAGATTGGAAAAAGTGATAAATTCTGTTATTTCAAAAGTAATCGTCGTAAGTGTTAATACATGAATGCCAGTGTGAGACAAGACTGAAATGCTTTCTTCCAAAAGTGTTTGCTGTTGCCTACGGAAACATGATTGTTCCCAGGCGTGAACCTCTTCGTCGGGAACAAATCAATGGGAACGAACTTCTTTCTCCAGAGCTTAAAAAAATCGCATGTGGAGGGGTCGGGACTGTATGGAGGATGTGTAATGCAATCCAGCGAAACTTCTGTAGTCCAAACAACTTCGGCAGCATGTGTGCGGGCATTATCATGTAACAGAAAGATGCCTCTGGACTTGAGGACGCGCTCCATTTAACGCACAGCAGTAAGCAAACACTTTACAAACACTCAAGGGCGCAATACAGTCCAGATGCCTAGGAATGTTGACGGACAGCATAATTCAAAAAAAAAAATGGCTCTGAGCACTATGGGACTTAACTGCTACGGTCATCAGTCCCCTAGAACTTAGAACTACTTAAACCTAACTAACCTAAGGACAGCACACAACACCCAGCCATCACGAGGCAGAGAAAATCCCTGACCCCGCCGGGAATCGAACCCGGGAACCCGGGCGTGGGAAGCGAGAACGAGCATAATTCAGTTTGCAGGATAATGCCTGCCCACTTGTTTTCAAAACTGTTACGGCTACGCTGCAGACATTTTTCATATAGTGCCCATCTCTTCCCTTGTGATTTCCATATTTTAGGAGCCCTAAAAAAGGCGCCTGTGACCGTCTATTTGCTTTGGAGGAAGAAATGTTCGGTTGGGTACAATTATGTTCCCCATAGACAACCGAAAACATTTTTAAGGAGGCATTATCCATCTCTTCTCATAGTGGTATAAATGTATTAAGAGTTATGCCAATTATTTTCAATTAATAAACAGTTTAGTTACTTTTTTTCCATCTGTCTCGTTTCCATATGATGGTCCCCTTATATGCTGAAAAGCTAAAGAAAATGGTACACCTGCCTAATATCGTGTAGGGACCCCACGAGCACGCAGAAGTGCCGCAACACGACGTGGTATGGACACCACTAATGTCTGAAGTAGTGCTGGACGGAACCGACACTGGGAATCCCGCAGGGCTGTCCATAAATCAGTAACAATACAGGGGTTCAAATGGCTCTGAGCACTATGGGACTTAACATCTATGGTCATCAGTCCCCTAGAACTTAGAACTACTTAAACCTAACTAACCTAAGGACATCACACAACACCCAACAATACAAGGGGCAGGAGATCTCGTCTGAACAGCACTTTGCAAGGCATCCCAGATATGCTCAATAATGTTCACGTCTGGGGAATTTCGTGGCCAGCGTGTTTAAACTCAGAAGAGTGTTCCTGGAGCCATTCTGCTGGAATTTCCCAAGTCCATCGGAATGCACAACGGACATGAATGGATGCAGGTTATCAGACAGGATGCTTATTTACGTTTCACTTGACAGAGTCGTATCTCGACGTATAAGTGGTCCCATATCATTCCAACTGCACACGCCCCACACTATGACAGAGCCTCCACCAGCTTTAAAAGTCCCCTGCTGACATGCAGGGTCCATGGATTCATGAGGTTGTCTCCACACCCGTACACGTCCATCCGTTCGATACAATTTGAAACGAGACTCTACCGACCAGAAAAAAAAGGTTTCCAATCATCAACAGTTCAATGTAGGTGTCGACGGGCCCAGGCGAGGAGTAAAGGTTTGTGTAGTGCAGTCATCAGGGATACACGAGTGGGCCTTCGGCTCCGAAAGCTCATATCGATTATGTTTAGTTGAATGGTTCGCACGCTCACACTTCTTGATGGCCCAGCACTGAAATCTGCAGCAATTTGCGGAAGGATTGCACTGCCGTCACGTTGAACGATTCTCTTTAGTCTTTGTTGGTCCCATTATTGCAAGGTCTTCTTCCGGCAGCATCGATGTCTTAGATATGTTTTACTGGTTTCCTGATATTCACGGTACTCTCGTGATGTGGTCATACGGGAAAATCCCCACTTCGTCGCTACCTCCGAGGTTCTGTGTCCTGGCGCTCATGCGGCAACTTTAACACCACGTTCAAACTCACTTAAATCTTGATAACTTACCATTGTATCTGCAGTAGCCGATCGAACTACTGTGGCACACACTTGTTAGTCTTATATAGGCGTTGCCGACCGCAGCGCCGCATGCTGCCTGTTTACATATCTCTGTATTTGAATAGGCATGCTCATACCAGTTTCTCTGGCGCTTCATGGTTGTTATCCAGTCAACACATCCGATCGTCAGAATTCTTCTACAGAATAACACTTAAAAAACTCTTTTCTCGTCTTGTCTTTATTGTTAATCGTCCAAATTTCACTTCTATATACAGCATTCCAACAGACAAATGCTTTCCAGAAAGACTTCCCGACACTAGCTATTTTATTGGTTGTTAATGTATAACAGTTTTTCCAGTATTTTTTTTAATGTTCACAGTTTCCAGTTTATATAGGGCCTATTCCTGCCACTTATTGCTCAAACAGGAAAACTCGCCTGTCCCCTTTCAGTGTTTAGTTTCCCCAGCATCATCTCATTTCATTCTTTTACACTTCGCTACCCGTGGCCCTGTTTTGGGTCTTTATTAGTAGCCTGCTTTCAAAGAACTATTCATTCCGTTCAGCTCACCTACGGAAACGTTTGTCATCTCTGATTGAATAATGTCATCGACGAAATTTGAAGTTCATTTTACTTCTCTACGAAGGTTAATATGTCGGTAGCTCCCTTTGCTCCTTGTTCAGTTACCAACTGAATTCTGTTAGGGATAAACTAAAAAATGTCTTACTCGTTTTTAAGCTACTGCCAATACCCTTTTTTTTTTTTTTTTTTTTTTTTGTCTTTGGCTCCCAGCCAGCCCCCCGTAATGAAAACCATTAAGATGAAATAATGAATTCCTGTTACTGCGGACTGAGGTGTCCTTCTCCTCTTGCTGCCTCTCGAAAGCCTTATATGTAAAGTGCTTGGCGTGAAGGTGACTGCAAAGAGACAGTGAGTAACGTATATCCGTTGTTTGGTTTTTTTGGCTTGGAGAGAGGAGAATCGCTGCAGATGGCCTACTCTTACATTATAGCGCTCAATGTCTACAGTTAGCTGACGGTTCATCAACAGCAGTGTCATACATCCTCACTCCATGTGAGAAGAGGAGAGTTTTCTATTATAAAGAATTGCCTATAGGCATAGCCTATCATTTTCTTTGCCGATATGTTGCTTACATTGATATTAATTCATCCGTCAGGGTTCGATCCAGCTGCCCGCAATTCGCAATACACTGAAGAACTCTACCTTACCGGCCGCGACTAGGGAAAAACGTTCCAGTATGTTCACCGAGTGATGTGTTGGCAGAAGAGCCAACACCGTGTTGCTAGAGGAGGCCGAAATGCACGCGTTTAAGCTCACGCAGACTGGCGTGAGGTGTGGAACAGTTAAAGGAGTTGAGTCTAATAAATAAAGTATGAAGCTCTTGGAATACTTAACTTTAATCCACAATTGGAGATCATCGCTCTTCTCGATACGTCAATTATAATCTCAGTATAAACTGGTAATGGCGCCTTGCTAGGTCGTAGCAAATGACGTAGCTGAAGGCTATGCTAACTATCGTCTCGACAAATGAGAGTGTATTTGTCAGTGATCCATCTCTGGCAAAGTCTGCTGTACAACTGGGGCGAGTGCTAGGACGTCTCTCTAGACCTGCCGTGTGGTGGCGCTCGGTCTGCAATCACTGACAGTGGCGACACGCGGGTCCGACGTATACTTTCGGACCGCGGCCGATTTAAAGGCTACCACCTAGCAAGTGTGGTGTCTGGCGGTGACACCACACCGAGTACATCCACATACCCGACGCAAAATTTTGTTCTTATTGGAGATTCCTGTTATTACTCGATATCTGTGATTGTGTTTCACTGATTTCATTCCATCTGATCCCACTCACTGAAATTAAGTGAGCGTAATTAAATTTGCAATTTCGATTTGTGTCACTTTAGGCGGGGTATGGAAGTGCGAACATATAGGTGTGGTAAATGATACGGGAAGTGCTTGTTTCCAGATTCAAGGTAAAGGATGCAAGGAAGTACCCAGCGACATCACCTGCCGCCTCCCCATTGTTCCTCGACACACACAGCTACCCACCTATGGAAAGTAGTTGTGATTTTCGCCACATGAACTCACGTCCTGAAAACCGCCCTACAATAGTAGCAAGTGGGACATTTACTGCGAAATCTCGGAATTATTTCGCCGTTCGCCGCTGCTCTCCTGGTTACTTGCAATTACAGGGAGGCTTAAAGCTTCCAAAACCGCTATAACCTAAACTGGCGATGTTGGTTTTGTGTTACATGCCATTCAGAAACTCAGAAACTAGTAAAATGTGAATATAGAAAGTAATCGAATGTAACTGATGTTACCTGCCTACAGGCTAAAGAAAATAAAAATTAAAAAAATAAACTTTCTAAGATATGTACGCTGAGGCAGTATGTACACACTATAAAATGGTGGCATTAATATATTTTCTGATCAATAATAAGGGTTTTTCAAGAGTAACATCTGGCCTGTGCCACGGGAGTATTACAGGACCATCACTTTTCGCATTATATGCAAACCACCAAGCAGATTACGACGGACGTTCCGTGAGGATTTTCGCGTAATATTTTATTGTCTGCAGAGAAGTTAGGGGCGCTAGAAATTTCAGCGAAATGCAGGAAGACTACGAGAGGATAGACGCTTGGTTCAGGGAGAGGCATTTGACCCAAGACAAATGTGACGTATTGCGAATACTCAGACACAGATATCCTTTACTGTATGATTACACTACTGCTGAACATCCAATGCAAGCCCTAAATGTACACCTGCATAATTACTCTGCAATTCACAATTAAGTTCCTAGCATGGACGATTCATTGAATCAGCTTCAAACTATTTCTCTACGGTGCCTATCTCGAACAGCTCGCGGGGAAAACGAATACTTGTATTTTTACGTGAGAGTCTGATTTCACTAATTTTATTATGATGTTCATTTCGCCCTATGCAGGTGGGAGCCAAGAAAATGTTTTCACACTCTGAGGCGAAACTGGTTCATTGAAATTTCATGAGAAGGTCCCGTCGCAACAAAAAAAAACAACGTCTCTACTTTAATCAATGCCTCCCCAATTCGTGTACCGTGTCAGTGACTCTCTCTCCCCTATTTCACGATAATACGAATAGAGCTGTTTCTTCTCTGAACTTTTTCGATGTCCCCCGTCAATCCTGCCTAATGCGGATTCCACACCGCACAGCAATTCTCCAGAAGATGGCGGACAAGCGTCTGTAAGCAGTTTCTTTAGTAGACCTTGTTGTATAGCTAGAGAAGGCCGAAATGCACGCGTTAAACTCAAGCAGGCTGGCGTGAGGTCTGAAACAGGATACGGAATGAATGCTATAAAGAAAAGTACGTAGCTGCTGGAATACTTAACTTTAATCCATCATTTGTATACATCGTTCTTGATGAGACATGCTTCACACGATAACTATCAATTGCTATGGCGCCTTGCTAGGTCGTAGCCATTGACTTAGCTGAAGGCTATTCTAACTATCTTCTCTGCAAATAAACGAGGCTTCGTCAGTGTTGCATCGCTAGCTGAGTCGTCCGTACAACTGGGGCGAGTGCTAGTAAGTCTCTCTAGACCCGCCGTGTGGTGGCGCTCGGTCTGCAATCACTGATAGTGGCGACACGCGGGTCCGTCGTATACTAATGGACCGCTGCCGATTTAAAGGCTACCACCTAGCAAGTGTGGTGTCTGGCGGTGACACCACAGACCTGTTGCATTTTCTAAGTCTTCTGCCAATAAATAACAAACTTTGGTTTGCTTTCCCCACAACATTATCTACGTGAAAGTTCCGGTTTAAGTTATTCGTAATTGTAATACCTAAGTACTTGGTTCAGTTTACATCCTTTTTGTGATCCGAAATTTAGCGAATTCCTTTTAGTATCCGCGCTTCCTGCTTTTCAATATATGGAGTCAATTATCATTTTGGCAACATATAGATATTTCGTCTAAATCATTGTGCAACTGATTTTGATCGTCTGATGACTTTACAAGGCGGAAAATAACAGCATAATCCGCAAAAAGTCTAAGAGGGCTGTTCAGAATGTCTCCTAAATCGTTTATGTCAATCAGGTACAGCAGAAGCCCTATAACACTTCCTTCGGGAAAGCCAGATATTATATTTGTTTTACTCGATGACTTTCCATAAGTTATTAAGAACTGTGATACTTCTGAGAGGGAATCATGAATCTAGTGACACAACTGAGACGATCCTCATAGGCACACAATTTGATCAGAAGTCGCTTTTGAGGAACAGTGTCAACAGCCTTCAGGAAATCTAAAAATGTGTACAAAGGTATCTTGTCATGGGGAGCCGCAACAGCACAAGTCCATTTTGAAAAAAATAGGAAAAACGCAGGACCGTTGCTTAAACCACAATCTTTGATTGGTTACATGACTGGTTTCGGAGCAGTTACAGTTCCATCATATGGTGTAAAAAATAAAATCATTTGATCAGCTGAGGTCATCCTCACCCTAACATTCTCATGGAACCAAAGGTGCGAGTGAAAAATGTAAAAGGGACAAAATATCCACAATACCCATTCCCCCGTCCTGTGCAACGGGGAACACAAACAGAGTGTTACAGAAAGGTATGGCCAAACGTTCAGGAAACATTCCTCACACACAAAGAAGGAAAATATTTTATGTGGACGTGTGTCCGGAAACGCTTGCTTTCCATGTTAGAACTCATTTTATTACTTCTCTTCAAATCAAATTAATCGTGGAATGGAAACACAGCAACAGAACGCACCAGCGTGATTTCAAACACTTTGTTACAGGAAATCTTCAAAATGTCCTCCGTTAGCGAGAATACATGCATCCACTCTCCATCGCATGGAATCCCTGATGCGCTGATGCAGCCCTGGAGAATGGCGTATTGTATCACAGCCGTCCACAATACGAGCACGAAGAGTCTCTACATTTGGTACCGGGGCTGCGTAGACAAGAGCTTTTAAATGCCCCCATAAATGAAAGTCAAGAGGGTTGAGGTCAGGAGAGCGTGGAGGCCATGGAATTGGTCCGCCCTACCAATCCATCGGTCAGCGAATCTGTTGTTGAGAAGCGTACGAACACTTCGACTGAAATGTGCAGGAGCTCCATCGTGCATGAACTACATGTTGTGTCGTACTTGTAAAGGCACATGATCTAGGAGCACATGTACCTTTTTGTAACACCCTGTATGCGTCGCATGAAAGTGCCTTATCCGTGCTGAATTGTTATATCTTAGGTTTCTCTGGCAACAGTGAAACATGCTTCAGCGTTTTCACTGTCTAGGTTGGCTAGCCCTACTGGCTTTGTCCAGCGACAAACTAGACGTTGTTGCATATGAAAACGCTATAGACAACAGCATGCTCTATGCACGGGAACAAGAAGAACCGAAGGTAATATAAAAATACCGGAAGCGGACTTTATAACAGTAAGAGCGATTACAGTTTAGGTAGTTGACTTCTCCATTTGCCTTATAGTTACTGTGAGTTCGAGGTACAAAGTGTATGCTACGATCAGGTCTCACACTGTCGTAAAACCAGCAGTGAAATATTATACTTTTGGCATCTGTTCAGTATAACTACCATCGATGACTAGTTCTTAGCGTTTGTCCTCCTCTATGCACCGAAAATTCACTTCTAAAAGAGAAATTGTGTTAGTATGTAAAAAGTGCAGTAAATTAATGCAAATGACGAGACATTTATATGATTTTTACTATATATTTTGTACACCTGGTGCTCCATAACAACTAAGTATTTGAAAGAGGAAAAGAAGGCCGCGGGAAAATTATTCATTCACTAGTTATGATAGAATTGTTACCATCTCTTCGATGTTACTGGGCATACTGGCTAACTGTGGCAGGCTGTTCTCCCTCATCGTGAGCATCGAATCATTAAATATTGTAAGAAACTGTAGATGTAGATGTATGGGTACCAAGTTTGGAGAATAGTAATTCTTGCAGTAAACTAGAACATTTTTTATTAGTGTTCCGATTTTTTGAAGAAGAACATAGATGCTGGGAAGGTTATAAAATCCCCTGGGCTATGGGAATTATACAGGTACGTATTCAAATTCTACATTGTATATGGTGACACTGGGACGACTCATTTACACTGACCAGTCAGTGTTTTTTTCTGATTTTTATTTTACTTTATTTCTATTTAGTTATTTTTTTTTATTTTTTACACGCAACACGCTTTTTATTGTACGAATAAATGCAGACCATTGTCTGCACTAGTAACCGAGAATCGTAGATAATCCAAAATACCCAAGTTTTAAGCGGAACCTGTTACTGACTACATTTGCAGAACTGCGTACGTGTTGTATTTGAAAGCCCACTGAATTTCTTACGCATCACTCGCTGGAAAATAACAACACGTTTACAAAATTAGTTCTAACAGACACTGTATTTCGGATAGCTTGTCTTCAGTTCGGCAGTAGTCGCCCCATTAATACCTATTGCTCCGATTCATTAACTTTATTTCTGACGACGTTTCCCATTTTTCGAAGAGTGAGCCGACCGCTGTGGCCGAGCGGTTCTAGGTTCTTCAGTCCAGAACACCGCTGCTGCTACGGTCGCAGGTTCGAATCCTGCGTCGGACATGGATGTGTGTGATGTCCTTAGGTTAGTTAGGTTTGAGTAATGCTAAGCCTAGGGGACTGATCACCTCAGATGTTAAGTCCCATGGTGCTTAGAGCCTTTTGAGAATTTTTTCCGAAGAGTGAAAATATTCTTGTCTCACATGAAGCAACAACACTTCAGCACATTACATTGCCTCGGTGAGGTTCGTAAAAGCCATTATTTAATGCAACGTTTCCACTCTCTTCCTCCATGGGACATACATTGTTCGCTGTTTCTACTCGCGGTTCATCGGCACAGCTGTTTGATCGCTCGTGGATGTTTTCTTCATCATCTTCACAATCAGAAAGTAGTGTCCTAAACAACAACATTCGTTTCAATCATCACTGAATAGACTCTGTTTTTAAACACACTTAAAAAAAGGATGTCATCACCACGGTTCGGAGAGTTCCGGAACGTCTAAAGAAAATTGGAATAGTGATCACGGCGCCCGTTTTGATGCTCATGAAAACCACACATTGCATGTTGTACCACCATACGGCGAGACCTTCAGAGGTGGTGGTCCAGATTGCTATACACACTGGTACCTCTAACAGTCAGCAGCACGTCCTCTTGCATTGATGCATGCCTTTATTCGTCGTGGCGTACTACTCACAAGTTCTTCAAGGCACTGTTGGTTCAGAATGCCCCACTCCTCTACGGCGATTCGGCGTAGATCCCTCAGAGCGGTTGGTGAGTCACATCGTCCATAAACAACCGTTTTCAATATATCCAAGGCATGTTCGATAGGGTTCATGCCTGTAGAACATGCTGGTCTCTCTAGTCGAGCGACGTTGTTATCCAAGGAAGTCATTCACAAGACGTGTACGACTGGGGCGCGAATTGCCATTCGACGACAAATGCCTGTCCAATATGCTGCCGATGACGTTGCACTATCGGTCAGAGGATGGCAATCACGTATCGTACGGCCGTTACGGCGCTTTCCATGACCTCCAGCGACGTACGACGGCCCCACATAATGCCACCCCAAAACAGCAGGGAACCTCCACCTTGCTGCAATCGCTGGACAGTGTGTCTAAGGCGTCGAGCCTGACCGGGTTGGCATATGATTTAAAGAATAGACAGCCTGAGAAAAACAGACACACGAAACTTAAATTTAGAAATATCTCCAAGATGTACAGTCCTGTGTCCCTAATTTGTAATTTGAACCAGTGAGATTCATAAGTTGTAGCTCCATTATAAGCTGTGTTCCTGAGCCTAAAGTGCTTACTAGTGTAAATTTAAGAAAAAGCTGGCCATTTGAGGTCTTACATCATTATTTACAGGCATTGAAACATACGATCAGTTCTTCCTCAACGGCTATACACTTTTCGTGAAACCGTATTTTGCATTTCACACATCGGATCATTTCTCCTATTCTTTCTTCCTCGTACAGCGCTATAATATTTGTGTGTTTTATGAGTGAGTTTCTGTGGTGGATCCACCACAGAGTTCCCAAAACAATTCCTTTTCACAGGTGGGTCTATTCTCCTTCACTTCTGTTAGCTTGATCTTATGTACTGCTCGTCAGCTGACAGCCTACTAGGCAAGGCTTCGAAGTTTCGCTTCCAGCTTCCATCATTTCCCTCTGGCGCGGCGATATTTTTTTGATGGACACTACCAGCCCACTTTTCGCCCGTCATGGTTCCTTCTACACTGAATTTGTTGGCCAGTCGGCTTCGTTGTGCGGTGTCTGACATTCTTAAACCGAATATGTTTCCTTGAAATGTAAGAATACGACTATGTTCTTCCAAAAAGTTTTCAACTTCCTTCAAAAAAATACGTTACCGCATCGAAAACTTTTATCATACCCGTTTGCATTTCTCTTTATTTACAGCATATTTCTTAATTGCTGGCTTAGGTACATTATACATCCATGCACACTCATTTAATCCATCATCCACATTTAGATATAAAGATACAGGTAAATGGATTTCATCTGTGCTTCACTTCCCTTAATGCCTCCGGTGACCATACTGGCCGACCGAAGTGGCCGTGCGGTTAAAGGCGCTGCAGTCTGGAACCGCAAGACCACTACGGTCGCAGGTTCGAATCCTGCCTTGGGCATGGATGTTTGTGATGTCCTTAGGTTAGTTAGGTTTAACTAGTTCTAAGTTCTAGGGGACTAATGACCTCAGCAGTTGAGTCCCATAGTGCTCAGAGCCATTTGAACCATTTTTTGACCATACTGCAAAAAAATTACTTCATTGAAAACTTAGGGTGATGAACGCATTAGGAAATTTACCACATCATTTCTGGACATCATGTTGGCCTAAGAATGCTAAACGATTTTCTTAAAGCTCGCTTTACCACATCATTTCTGGACATCACGTTGGCCTAAGACTGCTAAACGGTTTTCTTAAAGCTCGCTTTACGAGCAAGTTCAGTGAACTGTGTCAGTACAGTACTGGAAACTTATAGTGATACATTACGGGCAAAATCGTCAATTTCTCTCTGTCATCTTCGTGCAAACAGAGGACGAGGACATATCTCTGATTATCTGAAAACTAGGGTTGTTTCATGTATATTCAAACATAAATGAATCATTATCTTAGAATTTATCCCCTAACAATAATTCTCTTCGTCATGTACACAAAAGTTACATGAAAACTACAAGAGAATCAACATAATCTTCAGATGATATTTTCTTCATTACACAGAAATCGTAGTTGACAATATAGCTTCGAGAAATACGGAGTCTAGACTGACCTTACTGAATGTGAGATAGTACCTTCGGTACGAATTTATATTATTGGTATAAATTACGAACCGGTAAAGTATGGGCAACTCTCCCCTAACAATAGCTCTCTGTAGCTGAATTACTGTGGGCTGCAGTGAATTTCAGTGTAAAGGATAAAGCTTCATTGTTAACCAACGACAGGATGAGCAGACACGAAGAGACGTCAGGGAGCGGTGAATTTGGGAGCCTGGTTCGCGTGTTTCCCTTCCAATCGCTGGCGGAATAATCGCATCCGCCAGCACGTCCCGCAGTGTGTTAGCCACCTTCACTCTCCGGCTGAGCGCGACGTTCCGTCGTGACGTTATTCCGTCCTCATACAATAACTCCATTTCCAGATACGCCGGAAGACGTTTTACAGTACCGCCTTGCGCCATAAAGCCTGGCTCGCGAGACCCACTGTGAATAATGGTGAAAAGTTTTAACCCCCCAAGCAATTCGCGTCTGCGGCGGAACAGATATGAATGGGGACCTCCACAGCACCGCGGTGGATGTGTGTGGGAGAGGTTTTGGGGGCGGGGGAGGTGGGGGAGCAGACCAGAGACGACGAATAGGCACGAGACAGTGAGGAGAAGACGGGAGCGCAGAGCGCGTGTGAGTAAAAAAGCGCAACGTCAGCGCTGCGTGTAAGTAAATTGCCTCTGAAAGCGCAGGTGCAGTGCGCTGCGGCTTGTAGGGGAACAGGGGCCAAGGAGAGCCCAAGACACAGTTGTCTTCCGCACGCTGAAAGGGACGCGGAATGGGGTGAAGCAGAGACAAAGGAATACTTTCTGCGGGAAAACTGCAGGAAACCAAGCAACGCCTCAGCACGGGACGCGAAAAGGCTCTTTCCTGTCTCAGACTCCGTCCTTGTAACTTTCTAGTCGTAACTTACCTTAGCGACCACACAATGCAGCTGTTACCAGTGCAGTGAAACCGCACCCCGTACTGAAGCTTGACACAGAACCTACGAGAAAGCAACTACAAATTCCGATTCGCAATCCGTATATGTAAAATTACCATATCTTCATAAACCTTCGAGGCAACCTCACATTTTTAGCAACTTACGAATAACTAAAACAGTCTTGTCGGTCAAAAATCCCACCCTGACTTCAGCTCCATTTTTATGTAGACGTTGATAAGAACAAGCATCTGCAAGAAACGGAAACTGTTTGGAAGAAAAAGTGATCGTATGGCATTGCCGGCCGGAAGGCTTAAGCTGGGTGTACCGATTTATTGTACAAAATACTAATGCGTGCGACGAAAAAATTGGACACAAAACAAAGTAAAATGAAAATAGTAAAAAATTTTAAAAATACTCGTTCAATTAGCTCTCATAATGGTAATTTATAATAAAATGAGGTAATAATGATACAAACAAACTCTATAAAATAACAGTATTGTATCTCTATGCTAATATGAAACTTCCTGGCAGATTAAAACTGTGTGCCCGACCGAGACTCGAACTCTGGACCTTTTGTCTTTCGCGGGCAAGTGCTCTACCATCTGAGCTACCGAAGCACGACTCACGCCCGGTACCCACAGCTTTACTTCTGCCAGTACCTCGTCTCCTACCTTCCAAACTTTACAGAGGCTCTCCTGCGAAACTTGCAGAACTAGCACTCCTGAAAGAAAGGATATTGCGGAGACATGGCTTAGCCACAGCCTGGGGGATGTTTCCAGAATGAGATTTTCACTCTGCAGCGGAGTGTGCGCTGATATGAAACTTCCTGGCAGATTAAAACTGTGTGCCCGACCGAGACTCGAACTCGGGACCTTTTGCCCGCGAAAGGCAAAAGGTCCTGAGTTCGAGTCTCATTCTATGCTAATAGATTATTCTTTTACTCACACTCTCTTCTAGTCTCGAAGCCAACACACGCTACGCCCGCCATTACGCATTGTAAGTCATAAATTTTTAATAGTATATGATAATTTATGCTGATTGTGTATTTTTTTCCTTCATAGGTCTAGTGACCTTCTTGCAGAAACAAAAATACTATTTTTAAAGTTTTCAGAAAGCTGGCTAAACGACGAGAACGGTCGAACAATCTACGATTCTTGGTATACATTTTGCGTAGGAAAAATTTCATTATAAATTTCATTGGGTTTGTCATCAAAGGACGCTTTAAAAAACTTGCACCATAATTGCTAAGGAAAAGAAAGTGAAGATACTATTTTAAGTTGTGTGAAAGTAAAAGCTTAGAACATTCCATCAAGTTCATATATTGGCCGCTTCTCGCCAAGACTAAGATTATTAAGTTAAGAAAAAGGGAAATACTTTCTTTCAGTACAAGGTTTCTTTTAATTAATTTTCACTACAGGAAAGATATCCTGCAGCAATATTTTAATGTGATAACAAGACATACAGTCCGTGAGATTATGTTTTCTTTTATTCTTTTGTCCGTATAAAAGCTCCAAGTAGACCTGTGTTTAAACCAATTCTAAAAGCGCCTTACGCAATCCCATATTAACAAGGCGGTGAGCCACGCACTGTTGAATAATCAGAGTTCAGAGAATTATTTTACGAAAGTATAGATTGAGGTCCCACACATCATCATGATATTTTCTTGTGTCCGCTCCTTCAAATAAGCGCTCTATTCACGCTCCTGACGGGCGTAAATGGCAGTAAAGTTAAGTGGTAAAATCTTATACTCTTTCCGTCACATTTGTTGAATACATCGTAAGTGTACTTAAGACGGTGTACGGACCTGAGCGGTAGCGGCACACGAGGTTCAGCCGACGAGTGCGTGTCTTATTACAGTCGACGCCACATTGGGTGACTCGGGTGCCCAAATAGCAAAACCCATCTACTACGTTAATTGTCTCGTTCCCTAATCTAATCCCCTTAGCTTCATCTGATTTAATTCAACTATATTCCATTCTCCTTCTTTTTCTTTTATTGATCCAATATCCCACTTTCAAGGCACTGTCCATACTTTTCAATTGGTATTCCAAGTCTTTTGCTGTCTCTGACACCATTACGTTATCGGCAAACCTTAAAGTATTTATTTTATCTCCCTGAATTGTAATTCCTAATCCAAATTTTTCTTTGGTCTCCTTTACTGCTTGTCCAGCTTACAGATTGAATAACATCGGGGATAGGCTATAACCCTCTCTCACTCCCTTCTCAACCACTGTTTCCCTTTCATACCCTTCGACTCTTATAACTGCCGCCTGGTTTCTGAACAATTTATAAATACCCCTTCGCTCCCTGTATTTTACTCCTGCCACGTTAAGAATTTTAAAGAATGTATTCCAGTCAACATTCTCAAAAGCCTTCTTTAAATCTGCAAATGCTGCAAAAGTACCTTTGCCTTTACTTAACCTATCTTCTAAAATAAATCGTAGGCTCAGTACTCCCACGCGTGTTTCCACATTTCACCGGAACCCTAACTGATCTTTCCCGAGGTCGATATCTACCAGTTTTTCTTTTCCTCTGTAAGGAATTCGCGTTAGTATTTTGCGCCCAGGACCTATAAAACTAGCAGTTTGGTAATTTTCACACCTGGCAGCTACTGTTTCTTTGTAACTGTAATTACCGCATTCTTCTTAAGTCTGAGGGTATTTCGCCTGTCTTATACATCTTGCTCAATAGACGGAAGAGTTTTTTACGGCTGGCTTTCCCAAGGCGGTCAGCAGTTCTGGCCATATATCGTCTAACTCCAGGGCATTGTTGCGACTTACATCTTTCAGAGATCTCTCAAATTATTCTCGCAGTATCTTATCCCCCGTCTCCTTTTCAAGTACGTCCTCTTCCGCTTACATAATAGCTTTCCCTTCTTTGCTTAGTAGTAGTTTTGCATCTGAGCTCTTGATATTCACGGCGGGGTCAGGGATTTTCTCTGCCTCGTGATGACTGGGTGTTGTGTGATGTCGTTAGGTTAGTTAGGTTTAAGTAGTTCTAAGTTCTATGGGACTAATGACCATAGATGTTAAGTCCCATAGTGCTCAGTGCCATTTGAATCTTGATATTCATACAGCTGCGTCTCTTTTTCCGAAAGGTCTTTTTAATTTCCTCGTAGGAGGTACCTATCTTTTTCCTAGTGAAATATGCTTCTAAATCCTTACGTTTATCCTCTAGCCATTCTTGCTTAGCCAGTTTGCATTTCCTATCAGTCTCAGTTTTTATGCGTTTGTATTCCCCTTCGCTTTCGTCATTTGCTGCGTTTTTATTTCTCCGTTCATCATTTAAATTCAGTGTCTATTGTGTTATCCAGGGATTTCTACTAGGCCTTATCTTTTCAAATATTGATCCTCTGCTGCCTTCACTATTTCATCTCTTAAAGCTATTATTCGTCTACTGTAATCCTTTCCCCTGCTCTAGTAGGCCGGCCGCAGTGGCGCTACAGTCAGGAGACTTGGGACCGCTACGGTCGCAGGTTCGAATCCTACCTCGGGCATGGATGTGTGTGATGTCCTTAGTTTAGTAAGGTTTAAGTAGTTCTCAGTTCCAGGGGACCGATGACCTCAGCAGTTAAGTCCCATTGTGCTTAGAGCCATTTGAATCCTGCTCTAGTCAACTGTTGCCTTGTGATCTCTCTGAAACTCTCAACTATATCTGATACTTTTCAACTTATCCATCTCCCATCTCCTCAATTTCCTACTTCTTCCAATTGCTTTAGTTTTAATCTACAGCTCATAACCTATAAATTGTGGTCAGAGTGAACACCTGGCCCTAGAAACTTCTTACAGTTTAGTCTGGTTCCTAAATCTCTGTTTAATCATCCGGTTTCTCCGTATCTCTTCCACGTATTCAGCCTTCTTTTATGATTCGTAAATTAAATGATAGCGAAACTTAAATTACGCTCTGTGCAAATTTTTGCAAGGCAGCTTCTTTTCATTCCTTTCCCCCAATCCGAATATGTTTCCTTCTCTTCCTTTTCCTACTGTCGAATTGCAGTCCGTCCGCCATCACAGTTAAAGGAAAATACAAGCCGTTAGCAGCGACAGCCCGCGTTCTATATCATTAACTGTGAGCACCGAGATAGCGGGATCTCTCTCTCTCTCTCTGTCCTTCGCCCCCCCTCGTCTTTCTCCCCTCCCCCTCTGCCACATCAAATGCTCTATTGCTGAAGCCTTTCATACCACTACTGGCGGTAGCGATGGCTCTCTCCAATACT
Source organism: Schistocerca serialis cubense (assembly GCF_023864345.2). NCBI lineage: Eukaryota > Metazoa > Arthropoda > Insecta > Orthoptera > Acrididae > Schistocerca > Schistocerca serialis. The sequence goes on from NC_064645.1 coordinate 71,763,849, forward strand.
AGGTTTATTCAAAAAATTCCGGGAATTCGTCCACAAAAGATTTCTACTCTTACCGTTCACCTATTGTGCATGGTATACTTCGAAATTCCCTCCTGCACAATTGATACACAGCTCTCAATTCCGGAAGCAGCCTTCGTAGACCTGTTGCTGGATCGCGCGAAGCGCCGTCAGCGAATATTCTTTAGTCTCGTCTATCGTTGCAAATCTTCGTCCTTTGAACGGGGTTTTCGACTTCAGAAATTAAAATAAAAACCGGAGCGACCAGTCTGGAGATAATGGAGGCTGGGGCAGCATGGTGATTTAGTTTTTGTGCAACAGCCAGGCACCAATAGGGATGAATATCCGGACGCGTTATCGTGATGGAAGGGCCATGAATTGTCTCGCCACATTTCAGGCCGTTTCCTTCTCACATTTCCTCGCAGGCGTCGAAACAGTGTATCAGTATATTCCCTGTCTGGATACATATTTCCTAATTTTATGTATTAAATAGTTATGATAGTAAAATTTATTCCATACATTAAATAAAATGAAAGGTTTTATTGAGACTTACTCAGTTTGTCCTTTGGTTAATGATAGAAGTTTGGGGTGAGGGATGACGATTTATAGCACAAATATTGCGTCCATACGTATCAGTACCACGGTGCATTCACGTTTGTAACTTTATCTTGTTAACCATTGGCAAGTGCTAGGATATCCATACTCTTTATATTATGTTAACTTTAAATGTGCTGTTTAGCATGAAATGGTTCGCATACCTGTGTTATTTGCACTAATTCCTAAGTAATGTTCTACCACATATAATAGGATTTACATGCCTGACGATACCTACATCATAAATATCGCTTCAAACATCACTGGTTAATTAATGAATGAGTAGGATAAGTAAATGCACTGTATTATATTAATTCTGAATACAGGCAAACTTACACAACTTAGAGTTGGCCATGTGTTAATTTCACGTAAATGCGGTATATTTTCCTACTAAAATGCACTTTAAACAGCGTCAATGATTAGCTGGACTGTTATATTTATGGATGCAGCGAATATTACCGAGAGGTTTGTTACTGTTTATGTTTATGAGCAGGCAACTCTATTGTATACTATGATAAATAGGTACTGCAAAGATGTAACAACTACCAAAGAAAATAAATTGCTCTTAACCTTTCCTGTCCTACCGGACACTGAGTCCAAAGATTAAAAGAAAAAGTCACCTGCTTGTAACAGAAATTTCTTTGACCAAGACAATTTGACGCTCAGCCAAATGTCATTCAGTCAAGATGGTATACTCAATGATGAAACAAAGAAGAAATACCGACCCTTAGACAATGTGTCTAATAGTGTATTTTAAATACGAGAGTATGCCATCTTTGGCACTGTTTAACACTCGTAAGTAAACATTATAAATATGGATTCTTATATGGTTATATAATTGTTACGTATTTCACTGTATTTTCTAATATGCTGTCAGAAAACACTTGATAATGGTACTTTGAAGCCGAAATCATGATCGTGTAAATGTTAATGTAACACTGCAAATAAACAAACAGTCTAAAGGCGGTACTGACTTTAAAGGAACTATCAGCATAGCTTTGTCATTTAACCTTACCTGATGATCTCTTTTTGGTCCTGGAGAACCTTTTCCGGCCCATTGTTGAGGCTGAACTTCGATCTCAACATCGTAACCGTAGACTCACGTCCCATCAAGAGTCTTAAGTAACTCATCGTTCTCATTTGCGGGATGCAAAAGCTCTTTACAGAAAGCGAGGCGAAGCGCTCTTTCTGGACTTGAGTCATGAGCCGTGGGACGAACTTGGTGGCAGCACGATGCATTCCAAGATGCTGTGTCAGGATTTCATGAGAAGATCCAGCTGAAATGTTACATTCTTCTCCAATCTCTCGGACAGTCAGTCCTCGAGTGGCGCGCACAGTTTCGTTGACGCTCCTGACATGAGTGTCATCGGTGGACGTCCGAGGGGGTCCGGAACGAGGGTTATTTTTAACTTAAGTCGGGTCATTTTTAAACCGTGTGAGTACGGCTTCAGCACTCATCACCGTTGGCGTCCTGTATCACTTGGTGTTTCTCTGTAAAGATTTTTTTGAGTTTCATGCAAAATTTAATGCAGACACGTTGCACCTTTAACTCCACCATTTCGAAATTCGCAAACTGTGATACACACAGTCTACTGAATACGGAACGGAACAATAAGCAACAGACAAACAACAATGAAACTTGAAGCAGTTATACATTAAGCAGAAATGTATGCAAGGATGCCAACCACGTTTCGCTCAAACACGCCATTTGCGCGAAATTACGAATGCTCCCAAATTTTTTGAACAGACCTCGGACGTCACTAAAATCATTGTACTTATCTAACTGAAATGCAGCCTTACATTTTACATTTTATGTAGAAAGAATATATCTTGAGTTTAACGTCAGTTCATTGAGACATTTCCGTTAAAACAGTTTTAGTAATTTAGGATTCACGTTGAAAACGTAAGGTGCTACCTTAAAAAAATTATAGGATATATGTTCAAGTATGAAAATATCATAACGAAGTTTCTATTTAAATATCTTCGTTATTTTTGATTTGATTAGTAAAACTTGAAATTTAATGGTTTAACTTAGAAATTGAAAAATTCAGCATGATGTTCTTCAAATAAAGCAATGGAGCTTTACCCATCATCAAGCCAGTAGACGTTGGACAGAGAATTCTGAATAGGCAGTCTCGGAGGTGAAAGGCTACTAAAAGTTTATTTTAAAATCATAGTATCTGTATTTATTTGACAAGAGGCCTCTAATTTATTCGCCTTATCTGGAGAACCTTTCTGTGCTGCAGAAAATTTTGAAATTTGTTTAAAATTCAAACTGGGAACTTATTCAACATTTTGCGCTGCACGAGGGCTGGTTTCCAGCCTCCATCCGAGTGGACTGTTTAATAAGGTTCTACGTTCCCTCCGCCGCCGCAGTCGTGAACTTGTATTATGAAAATCTTGAAGTCATTCTATGTATGAACTCGTGATGGACCTAACTGATGTGACCAATATTCTACAACAAACTAGTAACTAAAAACGAACACTCCGAAAAATTCGCCGGCCGCTGTTGTCGAGCGGTTCTAGGTGCTTCTGTCCGGAACCACGCTGCCGCTACGGTCGCAGGTTCGAATCCTGCCTCGGGCATTGATGTGTGTCATGTCCTTAGGTAGTTAGGTTTAAGTAGCTCTAAGTATAGGGGACTCATGACCTCAGATGTTAAGCCCCATAGTGCTTAGAGCCATTTGAACAATTTTTTTCTGAAATATTCGCTATAGACAGATGAAGGGCAGTATCCAAAATAAGTATCAGTTTGGGCACCACACCACAAACACACACACACACATACACACACACACACACACACACACACACACACACAGACACACACAGGAAAGAAAGAGTTGTAGCACAAGCTGTCTGTTGGGGAAGCGCATGCAGATTGTCGGAACGGTGAAAGCAGCTTAGTTATTCCTCGTCGGAAATAAAATCGTGTGCCTCGGGTGACTGTGTTTGAGACCTATAGCATCCCGTAAATGTTAACTTGTAGAGAAAATTTCTGGAACTGACAGGTGGCGTGATGTTTCAATAAGCCATAAAGTGACTGACATATTAACGCAACTCAGATTTTAGTATTTCCCCTAAGCTTTTGTGTGATGCCTGCATAAAATACCTTGTGTCAAGTACATTACTAGAATTTCCCGCTTACTGAGCGAGCAAATACATCACATAACTTACCGGTCGTTAATTAATAAGATTTCGTAAATTTGGATATGGACTCAATAGCAGACATTCTAATCTAATGAGCGGCCAGGCTCAATGCGCTGATACTTTATACAAGCACTTGCTCACGATAAGGAGTTAAAAGAATCTAATACACAATCTGCCTATTCTGGCTGTACAGAAGCACTAGCACACCCGCTTCTTCAGAGAAGCTGTAGAAATACAAAAATACGCGAACAGCTTCAACAAGAAGAGCAAGGCCTTAAGGTAAACGGATCCTGTCTTCCCGTACTGCATCGAACGACCGTCTCAAGTCAGAAGAGGAGAACTGCACCGGAAATGACAGCGGAGAAGCCCTAGTACGTTAGTGCGCCAGGTACATATAGTCTGCAGCCACGAGCTCGGATCCAGTTCACCACCGGCATTGAAGGGTGAAGCTTTGACAATGCAGCCACTCGTGCTGGCGAAACGTCAGAAAAATCATCAGATGAACGTCGGCCCAAGAACCTGAGACAGAAGCCAATAGGAATTTTGTCAACAAGTGGCCACGGAAGCCTTAACAATTTTGTAATGCACAATCATTCAGAAGAAATGAGTTTATATCATTTATCAGAAAGCACGCATTACTGTCTTAATCTTACAGTAGACTATTTATCAGCTGGCCGTGTTGAAAGGTCGACAAATAACCTTAACATGACAGGTACTGCTGTGAAGTTATGTTCACTTTAACTGACTAATGTTCAGGCTCTAGCTGTGCGGATGAAATAGAAACGTAAAAACTTTAGTGAACAGGTAGGTAACACTGAATCATATCTCACTACGTGACAAAGACTGGCAGTGGTTAGGTTTTATTACGATTATTTCATTCCCACACAATGGTAGCAACTTCACAGCGGCGACGCCACTCTACAAACACGCTACCGCCCTATTATCACGTAGACTCATATCTAACGCCTCCTGATTTTTTTGACTCTATAGTCCTGACAGATACACTCTTGTTATTTACTTTTCACAAGCTTTGTTAGGAAATATACATGATGTCACAAACATGGAGAAATGATGGTACAAATACAACAAAATATTCTCTGAGCAGATTTGCGACTGGGTCGGCACAGCTGTTCCAAGCGTCATCATAACCAGCCGTATGGTGCATTATCCGAAGATAGCCTACCAGTTGAGGCCGAAACTCACCATATTTTAGATAAATTACTGAGCGATCGAGACTGTTTTTTACTAAGTTTTCTTAAGTTGGAGATTGGTATTCCTAATAATATTATCTAAAATTATGAAAATATTCTAATCTGTGTACTATGATATAAGGAACCTATGATTGAAAGTGAATATTTCAAGTTATCTTTAATGGGGAATCCTATTTCAACTTGTCTTGAATGGGCAATCCCTGTTTGTGTTTCGCTAACAAAGAGTCTACTCAACATCCATGTTGGTGGTACTACATCAAAAAAAAAAAAAAAAAAAAAAAAAAAATACGGAATCGCCTGCGACGTACTCAAGGCAAGGGATTGCCAATGGTTGCAACCTATTCCGTATCTCGACGACGGAGTATTTCCCGGACCAAGAACACACATCCACACACTTACAGAGTGGTTCAGTAGTTCATAGCGTCCATAGAGAAAAACGAATGCGCAGCGAAAAGTCGCCCTAATGAGAAGAAATTTTCACCATGGATGGAAACGGACGTAAAGCTCAGTCGCTAGAGGAGCACAGAGGTGGAAAAACTTCTCAATAAACAGTGAGTTCATTAATAGTGTTCAATAGAGTGTTAAGAGATTACTGAACAAGCTCCCGTAAATTTACGCCTGAAATGCACTCTTCTGAATTAACAGAACAGGCTTAAGGATATCGTCATAAATAAAATGGATTTAAGCACTGGGAAAGAAAACGATTTTCAACACGTAGCTCAGTTCTGTCAATGTATTATGCTACGACGCATGTATTGAGTCTTGGGTCACCAATTTGAACAATTACTATGAACTTCCATTGTTGCTGGTATGAGTATATCAACAAAAAACTATAGTTTGGTTGCAGATCATTTGTACTTTAACTCAAAGTACTGAGTTTAAAACGTGTGCTATGTACGGTTTGTGCCATTGGTTGCGCTCTGTAACGACTGCGATCCAGTCCCAGATTAATCAACCTGAAACAGTAACGAAATACTCCTCGCCCAAAATTTACTTTATGTACATTTTGTATGATTTCTTACACCTACAATTTCATTACACACTGAAATGTGAACATTAGAAATGCCCAACGGAATTTCCGCTAAATCTAATGAATTTATGTCCCCAGTAGCGTACAACTCGAATAATATGACGCACGTGTCTGATGCTAGCCAGAGTCATACACTGGCGCGTGCAGCCTGCTATAGTTATTTCTCTAAGAAGCAGCGGAACGGTATTTTGAGGGTTCTTAATATGAACAAACAAAACTCTTTCCGAAAGCTGGCTGTGAAGGACTCGCTCTTTTGCGTCTCGGGCACTCTGCCGTTGTCTTTCGATCCGACCAGACACCTTAAAAGACTGCCGTCTGTGGAATGAGGCAATCTGGCAGTACAGGGATGCTCATCATCGCCCTTTGGCTGTTCGTAATGTAGCTGTTTCCCGCTTTTCTTTGGGTTATTACGTGTTTGGATTCTTATCATTTGTGGAGTGAGTTTACAGCCGACGTATTCTTCTGATCACCCTACATAACGAGTGTTTTCCCATAGTTGGACCTCAAGTCAGCGAATTGGACGCGGCTGTTTTAGTAAATCCCTAGCTGCGTGGACATCAAATCACTCATTGGCATAAAAACGTTTACAAATGCTATGGTATAAGAAGGAAAGACAAAAGTTTATATTTCACGTTACGCCGAGGTAGATCTCATTCACCACACATGACAAGGACAGACGAGGAATATAGTAAGTGTTATCTTTATGTAAAGGACGCATTCCAAAATGATACTGCAACAGATGTTCGATATGTAGACGGCAGTGTTTGGAAGTGTTCCGTGGTAACGATAAGCGCCGGCACGACGATCAAGAAGAGAAGAACAGAAAGATCTGTGAGGCGACGTCAGCCAATAGTACGCTGACTAAACCCTCTGTAGGACGACACCGAGACAGGAGCTGCCTCTACACGGATATAATATAAGCCCTGCGCCGCCTAGCCGTCGCCGAAATGGAAGACAAGCCGCCATACAAACGCTACTGCAGTGACTTATGAACTGTATTGTTTTGCTTGCAATGACATTGTATATACCGAAGGACATTAATTATTTGGATGTCACCATGTGCTTGGGACAACTCTTCGTGAATATGTGGGGCGGCGGGTGGAATAATAGAATAAATGTTTTGTATTTATACTGTTGTTTGCCGTTCTCAACACTGGCTCTCTAACTACAATATTGGCAACCAGAAAGTGATTAGCAAAACGTGAAGCCTGTAATTAGAATTCCTAGTGCCCACTTTATCTGAGAAATACATTTATAGCTACAGCTTGTAGCTCTGAGGAATTAGGAGATTGTTTGGGATTCATAATCAAATACCATTCTCTCTAAAATGTTCCCTATATTATGAAAGTCGCAGACCAAAAAGAATCCACACAATCCAACTACCAGGCAGTTCAGAGACTAATGCGCTGATGCCACTATAACTGTTCAAATTAAATATTTAAGTAAATGCTCGCCATAATGTGATGATAATGTTCATCAAACGCCACGCTAAATAATGGTAGAATGTCTGTCCTGGGGAGGCACGTGAAAATACGAAATATGCAAACTGAAGATACATCATTAAAGCCATCCCAGAATTAACACTTCACTCGAAAACGGTTTCATGGTTACGCGTATCCCGAGTAACTTATTACTGCATCCGAGGCTGTTTGTATCAACGATACCGACGCGACGCGACGCGACGCGACGCGACGCGACCCCCGGCACAGGTGGTGGGCTAATCAGCGTCTGGAGAGAACTGGGGCCTTTCTTTTCTCGCGCAGCGTTCGTACATACAAAGCCGCGGTGCGGAAGGCTAAGGGAACACCTGACCAAATCTGTTCTCCCGACTAGCCGCTGGGCTAGTAATGCACCACTCTAAGTTATCGAATAAATCATTGCTTCCTTTGCTGATGGCCGATGAAGCTTTCAATTTAATTGTGCAATCAGCACACAAGTAAGTAATCATAATAAAAGTCTGATGTGGCTAAGTCAAATACTTTGGGCGAGAGAATTAATTTAATTACACAACACGCAGTAGACGAGCCCTGAACTTGCTCTTTTGAGATAAGCTACAGCTATAGTTTTATAGTTGTTCTATTGAAACTTCTCACATCTTTATGATTATAGCGGATCTCCCTTCTACTTAAATTTAAACGTCCTAGATTTATTTATTCGCCTACTTAATGTACCTTGCTTCCTTAATTTCTAAGACAAAAACCAGAAAATCATGAATTTCAACTAAAATTGTAATTTGTGAGATCCAGAATACTGTTTCTACTAATTTATTATTCAAAGGAATCTAAATATAAATTTTTAAGTTTCTAGCTCTTTTCTGTTGCGCCAATGATTTTTACAGAAAAACATCCAAATTTCGAAAAATGGTTAAAGTTATTGAACTGATATCCAACACATATTGATTTTGTATTACTCCTGACATGCTAGAAACGTTTCAGGTTATTTACTTCATTTTAAAGTATTGCGCATTACTTATGACGTCAGAGCTAGTTACAGCAGACTAGGCTGGCACACAATGGAAAGACTGATGTGAATTTTATAAGGCGTGAGTATGCTGCTTGCCTACAAATACACAAAGTTAAGTATTGTCAATTTAACTTACCGTAATAAACTCCATCACTACGATTTGCTTGACTTGTTGTCTAGCATTCCGAGAAAGCAGCTTCCTACGCACCCTGTATTAGACGAGTGGAATAGAGGTACAATTTTTTTTTTTTTTTTTTTTTTTTTTTTAAACAGAAAGAAAGAAAGAAAAGAGCGTGCCTCGCAGCCACAGAAATTTCTTTTGTGTTTTGCTGGCGACTTACTTCTCTCTTGTTTTTTCTTTGCAGGGATATTTACATGCTTTAATGGTCTCTTATTGTGTTTTTGCTAATCAGTGCTTTTAAGTGGACATGCAGTAATTTTCTTTGCTTTTCTACTCATTTTTCTTGCTTGCCATGTGTGCTTACTGCCTCTCTCTCTTCCAAAATGCCCACCCCACCTATCCTACTTCCTGTTCAAACGCCACAGCTTGCCAGCATCAGAAGACACGCAGCTAATGCAGATGTTTCAGCTTCAAAGCCAGCAAATATCCTCGCTGCTACACACGGGACAGCAGCTCCTGGCCAACCAAACTACTAATGCAGCACAGGCATCACCTGCCACAATTCCAAGTGCCATACCGCATTTCCCCAGTTTCATGAACAAGATGAGGAATGGCTCGAGTAATGGCAACAGTTTGAAGTCCACTTAATTGCTCACAACGTACCAGGTGCTGTGAAACAGTACAGGGAGCAGTATGTCGTCCTGAACGGGGTAACTTCAACAGAAACAAAGCCGGCCGGTGTGGACGTGTGGTTCTAGGCGCTTCAGTCTGGAACCGCGTGACCGCTACGGTCGCAGGTTCGAACCTGCCTCGGGCATGGCTGTGTGTGATGTCCTTAGGTTAGTTAGGTTTAAGTAGTTCTAAGTTCTAGGGGACTGATAACCACAGATGTTAAGTCCCATAGTGCTCAGAGCCATTTGAACCATTTTTTGAACAGAAACAAGAGTAACGTCAGGTGTGCCCCAGCATAATAGGTCCTCTGCTTTATACGATTTACATAAACGATCTGGGGGATGGTATTGACAGCGACCTTAAACTGTTTGCCGATGATGCTGTAGTCTACAGGAAAGTAGTATCACACGAAAATTGTGAACAAATCAATCATGATTTGCAGAAAAAAAATGCGTGGTGTACTGGCTGGCAGCTACCTCTCAATATTAGTAAGTGTAACCTACTGAGTATAACAAGGCGAAAATCCCCATTAATGTATGAGTACAAAATAAATGATCAGTCTTTGCAAGTGGTAACATCAGTCAAGTATCTGGGTGGTTCAAATGGCTCTGAGCACTATGGGACTTGACTTCTGAGGTCATCAGTCCCCTACAACTACATAAAGCTAGCTAACCTAAGGACATCACACACACCCATGCCCGAGGCAGGATTCGATCCTGCGACCGTAGCGGTCGTGCGGTTCCAGACTGTAGGGCCTAGAACCGTCGGCCACCTTGGCCGGCTATCTGGGTGTGACTATTCTAAATGATCTCAAATGGAATGATCAGATTACACAAGTAACGGGTAAGGCGAACTCTAGATTGCAGTTTATTGGTAGAATCCTGAAGCGATGCAGTCCTTCAACAAAGTGAATAGCTTACAATACGTTAGTTCGTCCAGTCTTAGAGTATTGTTCGTCTGTATGGAATCCGTACAAGTTGGGTCCGATTCAAGAGATTGAGAAAGTCCAAAGAAGAGCCGCAAGATTCGTGACAGGTACATTTAGTCATTGCGGGAGCGTTACAAATATCATAGAAAGTTTGAAGTGGGACACACTTGCAGATAGACAACGCGCTAAACAGAAGGGGCTGCTCACTAAATTCCGAAATCCGATCTCCACCGAGCATATATTATTACTACCAACTTTCAAATCGCGTAATGATCTTCATTCAGAAATAAGGGAAATAAGAGCTCGTACTGAGGCGTTCTAACAGTCGTTTTTCCCTCGCGTGATCCGCGTGTGGAACAAAGGGGTGGGGGGGGGGGGGGGGGCACATGACTTTGGCGTTAATTGTGCCCTCCGCCACACACCGCTTGGTGGCTAGCGGAGTATATATGTAGATGTAGATGTATTTATTATCCATGGTAGGAATTGCAGTGTTGCGACTACTTCTGAATTTATTACCTAAAGCCACCCCGAGGGAACTTTCGTATGCTCACGTTGTAGATTCGCTTACTATTACAACCAACAGGTGAATGTGATAGCAGCTAGGTATCCATTCTTTAATTGCAAAAAACGGTAAGAACAAACTTATCGCGAGTGGGTACCAGATTTGTAGATTACGACAAGGAAATGCAATTTTAAATGTGCTTGTGCCACTTTATATTCAGATGTTATGTTGACTGATGCGATCGTGCACAAAGTAACTGATGTCACACTAAGAGAACAGATTTTGAAACAGTTCGATCCATTATTTCAGCAAGTAGTGCTAATATTAGGTCACTACGATTCAGGTGTCCTATCGGCCTATAAATTTAGCCTCGATGTAGCTCCCTAAACAGGCGGCTACACGGGCGAACAGAATTATTCACGGCACAAACGCCAAGGCCCTGAGCATATGGGACTTAACTTCTGAGGTCATCAGTCGCCTAGAACTAAGAACTAATTAAACCTAACTAACCTAAGGACATCGCACAAGTCCATGTCCGATGCAGGATTCGAACCTGTGACCGTAGCGGTCGCTCAGTTCCAGACTGTAGCGTCTAGAACCGCACGGCCACTCCGGCCGGCCACACAAACGCCAAGACTGCCCCTCCTGACAAGTACAGTGTTAACGCTTGTGGCAAGAAAGGACGTGAACAATCCGTACGTTTGCAATGGAACTAACAAAGGGCTTCCGCCCACTCACAAACATCTAATCAAAAGGCCCCATGTCATTAATGCAGTATATTCAAAGTCTGCAACAGACATTAGCAAAATTAGCAAGCGAAAAATTTCTTCACTGCTACGCCTGTTTAACAAACTTTTTGTTCATTTGATTGCCGGCCGATGTGGCCGAGCGGCTCTCGGCGCTTCGGTCTGGAATCGCGTGACCGCTACGGTCGCAGGTTCGAATCCTGCCTCGGGCATGGATGTGTGTGAGGTCCTTAGGCTAGTTAGGTTTAAGTAGTTCTAAGTTCTAAGGAACTGATGACCTCAGATGTTAAGTCCCATAGTGCTCGGAGCCATTTGAACCATTTGTTCATTTGATTATTTGTTGGAAACGTGTGAAATTTCATTTGGACACGGGTGTGTTGTTACATTGCTTAACCGTAACACATATGAAATGTTGGCTACCCGCGCCTGTCTAAAACTAGCATGCAACTAACGGCTTATAATGGCCAAGACATTCCCGTTCTCGGAAAATGTACTTTGCCTACCATGTATCGCTCGCATTCGCGAACAGTGACTTCTACGGTGCTACAATCACGCAATTGCGAGGACGTATTTGGTCTTCCAGAATGAGGCTTTCACTCTGCAGCGGAGTGTGCACTGATGTGAAACTTCCTGTCAGATTAAAACTGTGTGCGGGACAGAGGTTTGAACTCAGGATCTTTGCCGTTCGCAGGTCTAATGCTCTACCATCTGAGTTTGGAAGGTAGGAGACGAGGTACTGGCAGAAGTAGGGCTGTGAGGACGGGGCGTGAGTCGTCTTGGGGAGCTCAGATGGTAGAGCCTTTTCCCTCGAAAGGCAAATGTCCCGAGTTCGAATCTCGGTCTGGCACACAGTTTTAATCTGCCAGGATGTTTCATTTTTGGCTTGATTCATTTGATTTGTTTGGCTTTCACATTCAGGACAATGTATTGTCGCTGTCTGCATTCCATCCAAAAGACAATTTAGCTAGCTTGCTTAAAGAATTCCCAGAACTCTTTTCTGAAAGTTTAGGCAAGACTACAATTTTGTTGCACATATTACTCTGAAAGACAATGCTCAGCCGAAATTTCGCCGGGCCAGAACTGATCCCATTGCATTATGGGACAAAGTCGCTGCTGAACTTTAAGAATTGCGAGATAGCGGAGCTACTATGCCCATATAAGCTAGTGGATGGGCAAGTCCACTGGTTTTGCTCTCGAAACCTTTAAGTCACCTTCGCCTCTGTGTTGACTTTAAGTCTGCTGTCAACCTACAAACTGTGATTGAGACTTACCCATAACCACGTCCAGAGGATCACATGGGTGGATTTTCAAATACCGCTCGATGAAGAATCTCAAAAAGTGTGTGTAGTGCACAGTCATTTGGGCTTGTTTCAATATTTGCGTTTGCCTTTTGGCAGTGCTTTCGCACCTGCCATTTTCCAACGGTATTTGGAACATCTGACTGCTCAAGTACCAAACTGTTCAAATTCTTTGTACGATACAGTCGTAGGAGGTGGTAGATCTGCAGATCGTATTTCAAATTTGCGTGCTTTGTTTCGTGTGTTATCTGATGCAAGATAAGCGTAGACTGGATAAGTGTAATTTTTCAAACGTGCGTTGCAGTATCTTGATCATGTCATAAACAGTCAAGGTGTACATCCTCTTCAGTCGCATTTGTTAGCCATACGAGATTTTCCAGTTCCTCGCAATGTCACAGAATTGCAGTCATCATAGGGAAAATGAACTATTATATTCGTTTCATACCAAATTCTGCTCAAACCGCAGCTCTACTGCATCGCTTGCGTCGCAAGAACGTCCCCTTTGTTTCGACACATGAGTGCCAAGTAGCTTTTCAAAAATTTAAAGATTCATTGCTCAGTGATCGACGTTTAGTTCACTTTGATCCTGACAAACCAATTGCAAGTTGACGCTTCTTCTTACGGAATCGGTGCAGTGCTTTCGCACAGAATTGGTTATAAAGACAGGCCTATCGCTTTCGCATCAGAAGTGTTGCCCACAGCTCTGTGTGACTATTCACAAATTGAGGAAGAGGCCTTGGCTATTGTGAATTGTGTCACCAAATTCCACCACTATTTATATGGCAGAAAATTCTACTTAGTAATGTATCACAAGCCTTTGCAGTCCTTGTTTCATCCGACGAAACGGGTTCCTGTATGAATAGCCAAATATTTCAAAGATAGACTTTGTTGTTGTCTTAATACAAGTATGAGATTGTGTACCGTCCGACAGCTCAACAATATTAATGCGGACGCACTTTCACGTCTTTCGATTGGCCCTGATACAGACTTTGATGCTTCTGCTGCATCTTGTTGTCACATCGATGCTCGGGGTTCTGAATTGCTTCAATCTCTTCCGCTGAACTATAGCAAAATTTCACAGGCCACCGAAGCTGATTCAGATATGAACATTTTGCTAAACTACATTCGGACATATTGGCCCCGTTCCTTGCATCGCGTAAAGAACACTGTAGTGCGCCGATTCTTTGCACGTCGATATAGCCTCGCTATGCAGAAATGTGTGATTCTTGTCCGAAAAGACAGTGGACAGTGACGTGTGTTGATCCGAAAAGCTTTACAAAAAGAAGTGTTGCAGTCACTTCGACAAGGAGACTGGGGGATTGCTCGTACGAAACAGTTAGCGCGTCGACACTGTACTTAACAGGGTATGGACACCAAAATAGAACAGATGACGTCAGAGTGTCAAGCACGTGCGGAAAATCAATCCGCTCCGCCACAAAAATTCTCTGCTTGCCCTAAGTCGCAATCACCATGGCAACGTGTGCACATAGACTTTGCGGGACCTTGTTGTGGTTGACTCTTATACCAATTATTCCTTTTGCTGTGCCAATGAAATAGACAATTCAGGTGTCTTCTATTTTTTGCCTCAAAGATTTACCTGAAGAAATAGTGTCGGACAGCGGACCTCAGTCCACGTCAAATGAATTTGAAACATTCTGTGCACGCAATGGCATACAGCATCTAACTAGTGTACCGTTCCATCCACAGTCAAACGGCGAAGCGGAACATTTTGTCAGAACCTTCAAGCAGCAGATGGCCAAACTTGGCTCCGCACACACCAGGAATTAAGTACTGCAGCTGTTTCTCCCCTCTTATCGTCCGCACACACGAGATGGAACATTGCCGGCGAAATTGCTTCAAAGCCGCCGCAATCGGGCACTACTCCACCTGTTCCACCCACCTCAGCATCCGTCGCCGAAGGCCGCAAGTATCGCTTCGCGCCGCACGACATTGTGTTTTATAGGGTTTTTAGCGGCAGCAGGCGGTGGGCGCCAGGCGAGATCGTCCGTCGACCTGGCGCTTGCATGCATCTCTTTTCGGGTCCAGACGGATTGCAGCGCCGGCATCGCAATCCAATTCGCCACTGTCATGTGCACGGTGATCCTTCTGCGTCTCTTCCCCCAGATTCACGGATCACAATGATACCGCGGGCACAGCAGCTGCCGGAGGGTGTCATCGCGACACCGAGGGAGGATCCCATGGAGACGGAGCCTTCGCCTCCGCCGCCTGCTCTCGTCTTACTCATGGAGCTGGACCCGCCCACACGGCAACAGCCGACGCATTCTTCATTAGGTTATTGGTATCAGGAGGTGGAGGCGTTGGCCTCCTGAGGTGGACGCGTACTCTTCTGGTCGTTTTCGAGGGGACGTTTCCGCCAGAGCGAACACCAGATGATGCGGTACGACCGGAGGGTCCGCAGCTCGTGGTCGTGAGGTAGCGTTCTCGCATCCCGCGCCCGGGTTCACGGGTTCGATTCCTGGCGGGGTCAGGGATTTTCTCTGCCTCTCTGATGAGTGGGTGTTGTGTGCTGTCCTTAGGTTAGTTAGGTTTAAGTATTTATAAGTTCTAGGCGACTGATGACCATAGATGTCAAGTCCCATAGTGCTCAGAGCCATTTGAACCATTTTTGAACGACCGGAGGCTTGACGTTCCCTGCAGCCGCAGTTTCCGGTCCAGCGAATTGTCCACACTCCTGCCTCCTTTGCCGTTGTCGCGGTCCGTACAGGACGACGGTTCAAATGGTTCAAATCGCTCCGAGCACTATGGGACTTAACTTCTGAGGTCATCAGTCCCCTAGAAATTAGAACTACGTAAACCTAACTAATCTAAGGACATCGCACACATCCATACCCGAGGCAGGATTCGAACCTGCAACCGTAGCGGTCGCCCAGTTCCACACTGAACCTCCTAGAACCGCTCAGCCACACCGGCCGGCCACGACGACGGTCCGTCACTTTGTGGGGGAGAAATGTTCTGGCTTACGAGAAGTGCCGTCACGACGAGCAAGAACGAAAGAGCAGAGAGGGTTGTGAGACTACGTCGACCAATAGTACGCTGACGTACCCCTTTCCAGGACGACACCAGGGTAGGTTCGGCCTCTATACGAAGGGAATATAAGCGCCGGCCGCCTAACCGCTGGTGGAGCGGAAGACGAACCGTCATACAAACGCTACGGCAGTGACTTATGATGTGTATTGTTTTGCATACAATGAAATTCTATATATATCGAAGGACAGTGATTAATTACATATCAAAATTTGCTTGCGACACACTTTTGTTAATACGCAAAATTAAGTATTGTCATTTAACTTACTGTAATAAACCACATTAATACGATCTGCTTCAATTGTTGTCCAGCGATCCGAGACAATAGCTTCCTAGGCACCCTATATTAGACGATGGTGCATAACACAACAGGAACCACAAAGTTCTAGGGACTAGCGGCAGTTTTTGTCTCATCGTGACGAAAGAAAAGAGAGGACAATATGTGTGTAATTATTACAATCAGGGATAATAGCTTAATAAGTACATTGCTTTGTACAAGAATACTTAGTGTATAAAAATGCTCGGATACGAGGAGAGCCAATAGGTCTGCCTGACTGGGGGATAAGTCAAGATCAGAAACAGGTCACAAGTGACGGCTTACGATGTTCCTCCGGCGTGATAGCAATCATTCCACTAACTCTCCAGGATCAGGGGATGTGCTCCTATACAACACATGGTGGCACACTTAGATTCTCCTGAACCTGGGGGGTTATTGAATACTTTCGCGTTAGAGGTGTGGACATTTGAAGCCATGAAGCTTCCTTTCCATCCGTTCCCGTATGCTGAAGAAGGCAGTCTCTTGTAAAAGAAGATGGTAGTCTGGTGTGAGGAAAGGGGGAAGAGAAGGGAGATTAGTTGAAGCTTCTGCTGTTCCACTGGTGTGTGGGCCGCGCGGGGTAGCCGCGCGGTCTTAGGCGCCTCGTCAGGGTCGGTGCGGCTCCCCCCGTCGGAGGTTCGAGTCATCCCTCAGTCATGGGTGTGTGTGTGTGTGTGTGTGTCCATAGCGTAAGTTAGTTTAAGTTAGATTAAGTAGTGTGTAGGCTTAGCGACCGATGACCGTCCCATAAGACCCTACCAAAGGTTTCCAAAATTTTACTGGTGTGTGATTTGCTGGTGTCGAATACGAAAGCTTCATGTACTTCCCGAAGTTGTGATGATTATGGCTGAAATGTCAGTACCCTGGGGGAGAAAGGCGCGTATGATATCAGCAACCTCCTTTCGGTAGCTCGTACGAAGAGTCTCATTTCTGCGCGTTGCAAATAAATGTAGATATTGAAACATTGCTGGACTATGAGTACACGGTACAATACGTTTGCGAAATCATGAAATACATAGTATAAGGTGGAGAGACTGGGATTTTGCACTTCGTCTCCTTTGACCGCATTTCATCGCACTAGGTACGAAGTTGGGTACACTGTGTGACGTGAGTTTGTTCACGATAGCGTTGTATTCGTATTCTTGCGGATCACTGTGAAAATGAAAAGTTTACCGATATTATTTACACCTTTTAAGCAGCACCAAGGGGCTGTCACCACACAACCCTCGAATCACTGACAGCAGTGGTGCCAAATTATTGTTTACTAAAACCCGGTGACGCGTTTTGGTCTTTAGCCTAAGACTTTAGCATATAGTCAGCTGGGGTAGTTTGGTGATTCGAGGCGTAAGACCGAGGCATCGTAGGTCCGCAACTGTTCACTACTGACGAAATTGAATATTGAATTTGGTGTCAATAAGATGTTCATTCAGCATTTGGACGAGGTATCAAGAGCTACTCAGCTGGAGATGAACTTCTACAGCGAAATTGGATGTGTTTATTTGTTTATTATTGTATAACAGTAACACCCGTGTGAAGTTCTCGAAAGACACGTGGAATTCTTCCTTTCACCTAACATTTAATCCTGGGAATTGTGGCGTCCGCTTTTTCAGTATCTGAAAAATATTACCTTATTACTGAATTTAGTATCAGTGAAGTGAAATGAAAAGAAGACAAGAATTTAAGGTCAGATAAGTACAGGTTGCTGCCAACAGCGGCAGAAAATGGTATAATGGGATTATGATTCGTTAAGAAAGGGAAGGTAGGGCAGAGAGTGAGTTAATTCTAACAGTTTCATGTTACCATGTGTTCTTACTGGTGTATAGGTTGGAGGACTGAGTGTCTTTCTGCCTATACACCAATAGCAACATAGGTTGACATGAACGGCCTCGAGTCTGCTGAGTTGTAGCGAAAACGCACTGAATTTGGCTACTAACAGCCGAAATCTAGATTTGCAAGAACGACAAAAACTAATGGGATTGTGACTGACTGCTGAGTGCCTCTCCTTCCTTAAAATCTATGGCCGCTGTCTCCAACAGTTCCTGATGGAATGAAAGTTGATTCGCTTTTCACGATTTTACAAAAAGAAATTCTGCTTCTGTTTTCTGACCAATAATTACATGACCTCTGAACACCAGATATAACCGTTTGCAGCGTTCAAGAAAATGAAATTTCTCTGTCAGCTACAATTAATACAAGAACACTACATTGAACTAAAACAGGTTCCATATAAGTGATGAAAAAACGTATCGACGTAGGGGAACTTAAGTAGCACACAAAATTTACAATAACAGATTGGGAATAATAGAGACGGCTGACCAACAAGGATTAAGAACAATAATTTCGTGTGGCTCCATGGCCTGTGGATGTCTTCCAGTTCGATGTCTCTCTGACGACTTTCTTGTTCGTAACCTATTGCAGTGAGCCGGGTTAGGGAACTTACAGTTTAACGTGGAATCTGTTTGCGTGTGGCGTTTCTGACGAGTCTGCACATCACGGAGAGGTGACTGCTAGGTTAAAAGGAAGACCGGATGTAGAGGAATTATGGGCAAAGTTTAAGTAGATTGTAAATCGTGGTCTGGAGAGTTATTTGCCTAGTAAGTGGATGAAGGATGGAAAAGACCCAGCATGGTTTAGTAACGAAATTCGGATGATGCTGAGGAAACAGAGGCTGTTGCACTCTCGATTCAAAAGTCAACCCACAAATGACAAGCGATGGTTATTAGATTCGTGCGTCTACGAAAAGATCTATGCGCGAAGCATACAACAACTACCACCGCCACACCTTAGCAAAAGATCTAGCAAAGAACCCGAGAAAATGCTGGTCTTATGTAAAATCGCTAAGCTGTTCTAAGCCGTCCATTCACTTTGTTACTGACGAGTCTGGTGTGGCAGTTGAGGACAGCAAAACGAAAACCAAAGTTCTAAATGGCGCGTTGAAGAAACCGTTTACACCGGAGAATCGTACAAACATATCTTCGTTAGACCATCGGACAGACTCGCGTATTCACGACATAGTAATAACCACTCTGGCGTGTAGAAAGAGCTGAAATATTTGAAAGCAAATAAATCACCAAGTTCGAATGGAATCCTAGTTCGGTTTTACGAAGAGTGCTCCACCGCCTTGGCTCCTTACCTAGCCCGCATTTATCGTGAACCTCTCGCCTAGCACAAAACCTAAGTGACTGGATAAATGCACAGATGACTCCATTATATAAGAGGGAAAAGAATAGACCCACAAACTTACATAGCAATATCCATAAATTCGGTTTTTTACAGAATCTTTAAACATGTTCCAAATTTGAATACAATAAATTTTCTTGAGACTGAGAAGCTTATGTTCACGAATTGCCATGGTTTTAAAAAGCATCGCTCATACGAAACTTCGTCTGCCATTTTCTCACAGTAATAGAACCCAGTATGTTGTCCTAGGCGGCGATTGTTCGTCCGAGACAAGGGCATTATAGAGAGCGTCCCAGGGAAGTGCGATAGGACCTCTGCTGTTCTCTGTGTACATAAGAGATTAGGCGTGAAGGGCGGACAGCAATCTGTCGTTGTTTGCTGATGATGCTGTGGTGCTAGGTATGGTGTCGGAATTTAGTGACTGTAAGAAGATACGTCTTAGACAAAATTTATAGTTGGTGTGATGGGGAAAAATATAAGGTAATGTGGATGAGTAGGAAGAACAAGTGATGGCGAAAAATATAAGTTAATGTGGATGAGCAGGAAAAACAAACCCGTAATGTCCGGATACAGTACTACTAGTATCCAACTTCACACAGTCAAATCTTTTAAATATCTGAGTGTAACGATGCAGAGCGGTATAAAATGGACTGAGCATGTAAGAACTGTAAGGTTCGGCTACTGTATTAGTAGCGTCCTGCTTGACACACTCAAATTATTTACATATCTGGGTGCAACGCAGCAAAGCGATATGAAATGGAACGAGCATATAAGAACTGTACTAGGGGAGGCGAATGGTCTACTTCGATTTATCGGGAGAATTTTAGGATAGAGTGGTCGCTGGTGCGATCATTCTTGAGTAATACTCAGTGTTTGGGACCCATACCAGGTCGGATTGAAGGAAGATACTGAATCAGTTCAGAGGTGGGCTGCTACATTTGTTACCAATAATTCGGACAGCACGAGCGTGTTACGGACAAGCTTCGGGAACACAATGGGAATCCCTGAAGGGAAGGCGACGTTCTTTTCGAGAAACAGTGTTGACAAAATTTAGAGAACCGGCGTTTGAAGCTTACTGTTAAACGATTCTACTGCCTTCAACACATATTGCGCGTAAGGACCACGAAGATATGATACGACGAATTAGGACTCATACGGAGGCCTATAAAAAGTCACATTTCCCTCGCCCTATTTTCGAGTGGAACAGGAAAGGAATTGCCCAAGTACTGGTGCAGGGTACCTTCCGCCACGCATCGTATGGTGGCTTCAGGAGTATCTACGTATATGTAGATGTGCACTGAAAAACCCCTGGTCCGACCAAGTTTCGATTCCGCAACTTCACCTCTATAGAAACAGTAGGACCGACACTGCTATGTTTTCAAAGCGAAAGAAGAATTGATGAATGAATAAGTCTCTACCGTCCGAAGTGCACGAATGAGGTACAATGAGGTAAATAAAGGAATGGTTTAGTAGTTGACTTAAATTTCAAAGGCAAAGTATGCCGATTAAGATTAGCTCGTCATGGCAATGCTCTGTCAAACTGAGGACGATATGCATGATTTTTGAGTGGAATGAACGGTTCAATGAGGAGAAAAAACTGAAACAAAGAAAGACGAATGTACTCTGCAACAGAAGAGATAACATTCGGGACAAACTTAACATCAAAACGTGCTACTGCGTACTACATCGGAGAAAAGACCGTAACCCAGGAAGCAAGGAGGAGAAGCTAAGCGGGCCGGCAACCTGTATGTACAGTGAGGGGCCATGTTTGTGTTGCATGATGACGAGAGAAGGGCGAGGTTGAAATCTGGGCTCGCCACATCACCCACTCATCTCGCAGAGCTTAATGTCTCTATCTGGCGCGCGGATCATCACCAACACTCTTGCAAACTATCACTCCATGAGGTCTAGAATCTCACTCAACACACTGGCGCAAAGTGAGGTGATCAAGAAGCATAGGTCATCTCCTCTCTGCCACTGATAGACAAACGCAAGATGCGAAAATTTCTTCCAGTACCAGGATTACAAATAGGTAAATCCTTACGAGCTTGCGTTCGATATGGACTTTTTTAAACAAAAGTCATTTGTTGTGCTGAAATACAATGATGTAAATCGATGTAGTAACTGTTGATGCAAGTCTTAACCATTATCAGCACAGCCTAAAAACTATTTACATCAAGAAAGGATATTAATTAGCGAAAGTAAATAAATAAAAAATGACAGACTCAGTGTACATTTTGTATCCACAACAATATAATTTTGCTAAATATCATAAACTTATTTTAACTTCTACTTGCAGATTATGTTCTTTGTGCTATGCTGATACGATGATCGAACTAGTTTGAGATATAAATTAAAGAACTGAAATGCAATAACTACCACAGAATGTGCGTTCTCCTGAAATGAGAACTTTACATGTATTACGAGAAACTACAGTCTAGAAAAATTTTGGAAGTTTGTGGTAAGATCTAACGGGATCGAACTGCGTAAGTCACCGGTCCCTAAGCTACTTAATGTAACTTAAACTAACTTAGGCTAAGGACCACACACACACATACTTATGCCCGAGGGAGGACTCGAACCTTCGACGGGGAGAACAGCGCGAACCATGACAGAACGCCTGGACGGCGCGGCTAACCAGCGCGGCCTGCATTCTAGCTCTCCACGCTATTCTATCCTGTGTAAGCCTCTTTCTTTTCTGCATAGCTATTGTAACGGACAGTCATTTCAACCTGATTACTGTATTTAACCGTTGGTCTACCTATACAATTTTTACCTCCCCCCCCCCCCACCTTTGTTGCCAAAATGGCGATTCTTCTTGCCACGGGATGCGTTCCCATCAACAGATCCCTAATTTAGTAGAGTTGTGCCACGAGTTTTCTTTTTTCCCAGAAATATTTAACTCACTATTGCTAGTGTATTCTTTCTGCTTCGGCCTGTATCAGTTATTTTCCAACCCGAATACCAAAATTTCGGAGTCTCATTTCCTAAACTAGTTGTATCAGTATCACTTGATTTATATCGACTACGTTTCAATACACTTGTTTTACTCTAGCTGACGTCTTACATCCTCTTCTCGAGATATTTTCCATCTTGTTCAACGGCTCTCCCACGTTTTCGCACCTGCGACAGAATTATAGTGGTATCGGCAAACAGCAAAGCTCTTTTTTCTTCTGCCTGAATCTTAATTCCCTTTCGTTGCTTTGCTTCACTGTTTTCTCGTTGTACAAATTGAATGACGCTAGGTAGGCTACAAAACCCAAATGCTGCTCAACCACTGATTCCCTCTCAAGTCCTTTGGTGCTTATATAACTGCAATCTCATTTCTGTCTAGGTTATATATATAACTCTCTGCTCCTTGTATTTTACGTCTACTACCCTCACAAAGAGCGTAGTCTAATCCTAAAGTACAAATTTTCTCTAAATCTAGAGAAGCAATAAGTGTAGTTTTTCCATACTTCAAAGTTTCTGCACATCGCTGGGAACAAAACGGTTCTTCTCTGTGGTCAGCTTTTAAATTCACTTCACTTTATTATTCTGTAAATAAAGCGTGTCAGTATACTGCGATCATGACTTATAAAAACTGCTGGCTAAACAGTGCAAAATTCAGGATGAAATAATGACAGCATTTGAAAAGGATTGATTGCTATTCACCATATAGAGAAGGCGTTGAGTCACCAACAGGAAAAACAAAAAGACTGCTAACCATGTGCACTTTCTGCTAAAAGGCTTTCTCCTAACGTAGAGAACATACAGACACTTAAACAAGCATAACTCACACAACATCTGGGTCTCTGGTCACTGAAGCCGGACAACAGGCAACAATGGTCCAAATGGTTCAAATGGCTCTGAGCACTGTGGGACTCAACATCTGAGGTCATAAGTCCCCTAGAACTTAGAACTACTTAAACCTAACTAACCTAAGGACATCACACACATCCATGCCCGAGGCATGATTCGAACCTGCGACCTAGCGGTCGCGCGGTTCCAGACTGTAGCGCCTAGAACCGCTCGGCCACCCCGGCCGATGGTGGCCAGAGACAGTGGTAATGAGTGTGTGTTGTGCTTGCATTATCTATGCTAGAAGGGCTTTCGGTTGAAAGCTCACATGTTTAGCAGAGATGTCTGCGACTCAACGTCTCCTTTATACGGTACACTTCTGGTCAGTAACATTCATACTTGTCAGCAATTTCATTACACCACATGGGAGGTGCTTACTGGGTTGTATGTGCTTCGTTAATGTGGAATTGCCCCTCCATAAACATACTGACACTCTATTGTCCATCAGTTCCGTCCTTCTAGATTTATTGCTGTTTTCGTGATTCACAGGACACGGAGCACTTCCAGGTGTTACCTACACGCGTTCCCGCGGCGCCTCTCATTTCCCATGCTCACGCAGGCGATGAAGTTTTCGCGAGGCGAAGTTGGGGAGCACGCCTGCGAATCTCGAGAACACGGGAGGAAATGAAACTTGGCGACAGGCGCGGGAAGGCGCCGCCGCAGCCGGCGGTGGGCGGGAACTCGGCTGGTTGGTGGTTGGCGGCATTAATCATCCGGCAGCGCCAATATAGGCCAGGCTGCCTCTGCCGCCTCCGCACACGCGCCGCGCCTAATGGATTCCCAGGCCGTCGCTCAGGAGCGCCGCCGAAGAAATCTGCCGAGAGGTCGCAGAGGAGCCAGAGCTGGTGGTGGGGTGGAGAGGGGGGGGGGGGGGGGACGGGGAGCGGAGACCACTGGGAAAAAGGTCCGCGGCCGGCTCGGCTGCCTGGCCCTGGGGACTGGCCGACGCGAGACGGACACGGGACAGCCCCGGCGAGCGCCGGAGGGCCATCGGTTTTTCGCGGACCTGCCGATCATTAAGGAGGGGGGCGAGGATGTATCCCTCGCTTCCGGAGCGTGCGTCCCACCGGCAAAAACAAGCCATCAGTCATCCACTCTTCCGGAGGTGGTGGACCCGGAAAGGCCAGACGCCGTCACAGTGTATCTGAGGCTGGAAACAGTAGCAAGGGTGCCACAGTTCCGATGTATTACATTCTTGTCTCGATGCACCAACTGCATTACATAATAGAAACCATTATAAAAAGGCATATTTATGGATTAAACATACTGCGTCTGGAAATTAAGGCCCGTTTGGTAATAGGAACAAAACAAGTATATACGCAGAAAAACTATTTGTTGAGAGAACAGCAAATATTTTAATGTTGGTTTTCAGATATGGTGTTTACATCTGACAACACTTGCAAGCGGAGAGGCAATGCTCGAAACACACTCTCTGTTCAAAGGCATCCGGAGACTCTTCTGTAGTGCGGAACTGATCACTATATTGTAACAGTAGCATTGAACCAGCGTGTTGGTACATTTGATGTTCTTTTATTACTGTAGATTACACAGTACCAATAGGCCTAGTTCAGCCCTATGGCTATCTTCAGACTATCTGCAGGCAAATACGCTTCCTTAACGTTGCAAAACTGTAACTAATAACAGTTTTCTTAGATTGTGTGTTGGTACGTAGATCCACACTGCATCGTGGCACTGTCGCTTTCTTATAATCTTATTGCTGTGTAAGGAACCTTAACTGCAGCCTAATTTTATTTGTTAATCATTTAATGAAATTTTCACGTATGATTGCTGTTGTTGGGAAATATCAGCTTAGATCTTTTGTCGATGGTATATACTGACGTAGCTTTGTAGCTACGAATGACAGGTAATTCGGCGATGCTGGAAGGTTACAATTTGTTTATTTATTTGCCGGTATATCGTAATGATCTGTGGTGTAGTAGTATAATCTTTGGTAAGTTTTCGTAGTTTTTATATCTTTACTTTTATTTTGTTTCGATTGTCCGGCTGCAGTTGCCAATAAGGCAGCGACAGCACCATTTTTCAATGTGTATATACTGTGATCAGCCAGAACATTATGATCACCTACCTGTTAGCCGGTATATCCACCTTTGGCACGGATAGCAGCGGTGATGTCTCGTGGCATGGTACCAATAAGGCAATGAGGCAAGTCACCTGATTCCTGTAAATTCCGGGAAAATGGGCGTTGAATTCTGACGCCACGTTCAATCACATCGAAGATGTCTTCGATCGGGCTCAGATCTGGCGATCTCGCTACTGTGTTCCTCGAACCACTCCATCACACTCCTGGCGTTATGACATGCCCCGTCATTCACTTGAGAAATGCCACTACTGTCGGGAAACATCATCGTCATGAAGGCGTGTGTACATGCCCTGAAAGAAGAGTACGACACTCCTTGGCCGTCATAGTGCTTTGCACGAGATACACTGGACCCATAGATACCCACGTGAATGTTCCCAGAGCATAATGGAACCGCCGCCAGCTTGTCTCTGTCCCGGAGCGTAGATGTCAATGTGCTGTTCCGTTGGAAGACGACGGATTCTGCATGGTGAAGAAGGTATCGAAATCCATCAGTCCACACAATGCTCTGAACCTGCGCCAACGGTCAGTGCCGATGGTCGCGCGCCTATTTCAGCCGTAGTTGTCGATGTCGTAGTGTTAACATAGGCAAATGTATGGGTCGTCGGCTGCGGAGGCCTATCGTTAGGAGTGTTTGGCATGCTGTGTGTTGATACACACTTGTACTCTGCCCGTTATTAAAGTCCGAGTTAGTTTCCCTACAGTTCGCCGCCTGTCCTGTTTTACCCGTATGCTCTGCCTACGACGTCCGACATCAGTACACCCACGACGTGTGGACGTGGTTTCACTTTAGTTTCGGCACGTATTGAAGAACTCACCACATCACTCCCCGAACTCCCGACAACTAGTGTCGAGCCACCGGGCCATCACAACTTGCCCTCTGTCAAACTGAGATAGATCGCACGCCTTTCCCATTCAGCCCACGGACAGCTTGCTCACTGACACTACATGCAAGGTGCGTGTGTCTGAGTAGCACTCATTCCTCGCTAGGTGACGCTGCTATCGTCCCGACGGCTTTATATCGATATCAGTGGTCCATATGGTCTGGCTGATTAGTGTAAGTAGCAACACACACTCAAACAAAATTGTTGTCAGTTGTAATGCTGCAACTGCTATAAAAATCTTATTTGCCTGCAAATACCATGAGGATGGCCACAGAGTTGAAATACGAGACCTACTTGCAACGCAAGGTCCGATCGCTCGCAAAATGGAAACCAATGTAATTTTTTTTGTTTTTATTTTTTTTTAACCGTTAGCTACACCTTCCAGCTACTCTTCTACATAGTCGCTGATCCGAGAAATTTGTCGTAGCGTTGGGGGTTGTACCAACTTTCCAATACCTTCGTCATAGTAGGGAGCCATCTGTGTTTCCTGTCAATTCTCCACGCTGGTCTACAGCTCGTTGTCTTTGCCAGAACGTTGTCTTCATAGCTAGCGGTTCATGTGAGCAGAGATGAAGCCCTGGGAGAGCCAATTACGGTCTCTATAGTGGATGATCAAACACTTCCCATCGAAAACGCTGCAAGAGCATCTTCATTGCCCCTTCAGGGTGCTGCGACAGTTGTCATACAGAAGGAAACGTATGGCAGTTATGTAATGTGGGCTGCATGACAACAGGCGAAATCCCACGCCAGGTATTCATACTTGGAGGGAGACACTATCGTTCTAAGCATCTTTACCAGTTCACTGTGCGCTCAGAACAGGAAAGTTAGACGTGACGCGATCGACGGGCATACTAGAGACACTGCCCAACACATCTGAGCGAAGCTTCATCGGGTTTTCACTGTAGTTTCCATTTCGAACCCCTTCGGACCTTACTTTCCGAATAGCTGTCGTAGTTCCATTGTTGTTCTATAATCTACAGCAAAGAGACAACTTCAGTTCTAGCTGCGGTCAGGTCCAGTACTACTTTTACAATGCGATTAGAAGATATCTACCGTACTGTGGGTCCGAGAGATAATAAATTGTCCACTAAATGTCACGAGAGGCGGACACGCGAGTATAATAACAGGTTGGGTACGTTACGCTGTCAGTAGAACAGTAGTAATGGAGGGATGGGTCGGTCAGAAGCCGACAGCATCTTTGAGTGTGAGTAGCAACTGTGAGTAACTAATGTATCATAAGTGGTTCACTGTTGCACAGTGGTGGATCTTGAAATATTACATGGTGGATAAGTGATACGATGCTCAAATTGGGTCGTTCCGAGTTACTGCATCCATGTCTAAACGATAACATACTGTACACTTTTGTACCCAGTACTACACCGCTGAGACAGTATCTCCAACACCTAATAGCATTCAAATTTTCCGGTTCCTGTAGACCACCGTCATTGAGCGCCGCAGCATTTTCAAGAGCACTTGAAATGTGTACGTGAGGAGAATAATCATTCCAGTGTGTCGAAGGAGGCAGAGTGTTAGTTTATCTACCAAGGTCGGTACCACTCTGAATGGATATGTCGCAGTAGAGAGAGAGATATGATCTGTGCTCCCTCTGTGGACAGTGTGATATATCGCAGCCCCGAGCCCGGTCTTAGAGGTTCGCTGTGAGACGAATTCTGCGTTGCTAACAAACAGCAGCGGGGACAGAGTAAACAGAGCGCGGTTTGCAACGTATTGATCAATGATGCTGAGTGTGCACTTGCATTGTTTTCTTGTACATTCTGTACATGACGGGTGATCCGCTAGTAAATGCGATTAGGACAGGCCTAGAAACACTGTGCTTGGATCAGGTACTGTAAGATGAACTTCTGCTAATTCTGTCCTCAAGTGCCCACAGTGCTAGAAGCTGTTTTAGCTCACTAGAAGCTGTTGTGAGTTGATTGTTAGGTAGCCGTTAGTAATGACTTTACATGCAACAATGAATGCCTGTTCAAGTAGATATTGTAAATATGTTGCTGAAACTTTTGTCTAATACGGAACGGTTTTAGTTATAGCTTTTACATGAGATGAGTTTTGATGTAATCTGTATTTGTCCCGAAATTTGTGAAAACAGTCCACATGCGAAGTGGAACGCGGTGGATGTTTCATAGCAGACAGGTTTGAGCAAAATTTAACCCAGAGACCTCGAATTCTTTTATTATTATTTCAACAAAGCTACTTATTTTAATATTTCATTTTTAAGAGTATGTGATATAACACTTAGTTCCCATTTTGAAGTTCCATTTTAAATATTGGTTTTACGACCATTAAGCTGCATTGTGAAGAACGCTCTGGTTTTTAACATGATATTTTATCAACAGTTCCTAAAATAGTTTCAACAGTTACAGGAGCGATCTGTTAAGGATATTGTCATTTCTTATGTGTCCGAAAGTTTTTTTAAAAATAAAAGTACAAAAGTGTACAATTCGTACTCATGTCAAGAAATTGGTCCCCGGTTTCCAGCCTACTGACCAGTATTGACACATCAGATAGCTTCTATCTCAAAACTGGAGTCAAGTTTAATAGCTACTGCACTGTCGTCAATACTTTATGCGCATCCTATGGAATCCCAAATGTGGGTATTACTAATTATTCTCTTTCGTCCAGATAGAAAGCTACAATCATGTGAGGCACAATCGTCTTAATGTACTACAACTAGAATGAGTTTCTGTTCCGTGGCCAACACGTGTGACAATAGGGACCGTTTCGGTATGAGACTGCAAAGGCGGCCGTTCTGATACAGTATCTTCAAATTTATCATTTAACGTCAATCAGTGGGACATAGCTATTTCTCAGACAGAGCTTAAGGCGTACAACGCTCAAATGTGTAGAAATATACAGTCATCCGTATATACGTGTGACATATTTTTGCGGGTCATGTCTCATAGCTTCAAATCATTTACGTACTACACTAGACTCTGAATGTTAACAAAGATAATTTCAATTGTTTTCCTACCTTTAATTCCATGAACCGAAGTTTTAGAGTGGTGACCCACTGATGTTCAAAGTTGTCTGCTGTGTCATAGAATCTGTAGTCTATTTTCCGTCTGCTAGGGTAGCTTATCTGACGGATGTGAGTTTGCGCATCAGCAAGTCGGTTCAACTTTGACGTGAGTTAGCCAGTGGTAAAACTTCGAGGAAGAATCCGTCGGCATGGCACCACGATTAGCGAACAATGTGATACTCTCTCCTTCCGCCCGGTGATCTGGTACATACACTTTGTCTTGTGATAATGAAATGTGTAAATTGAAGCGACTTCTTTCTGGATTATGGTGAGATGTTTGATGGCTGCTTACTTGTGCTGCATTTGTGTGACTGTACGTAGGATGGTCTTTCAGATTATGGGACATTAAAATTCGTTATACGAGATACTTTGAAGTGGCATTCAGCAGGGGCGGGCAACGTTAAGTCTTTTTTCGAGCTTACAGCGTCTTTAGATCACGTGGTAATCCATCTCTAACCCTTATTCAGCTAATAGAGCTTTCAGATTCTTTTTCTCGTTGCTCTTCAATCATCGCGTAACGTTTCGGGCGTTGATGTAAGTATATGGCTATTCTCATAGTCTTTTGTGTGCGGATGATCATGTAAAGAGACACGTAATCCGTTGAATGAGATCTGTACGTAAATTATGTGGGTTATTTGCAGTTTCTGTACAATATATTAACCGTGCGTATACTTCGCGATTCTCATGGCCTTATTTATCATTCCTTTGTCCTTTATCCAAATCTCCCCATACATTCGCTTAAAAACTACGTTCTCGAACGTGCTACGTCCGCTTTGCTCAAGTTTCAGGCTGAAAGGGAATAAGTTTCATACAGCCGTTATGAGATTTTTATTTAAATGATACTTTCAGATACCGAGGTAAGTTCGTGTTGCCGCTGAATTTCAAGACACGTGTTCGCTGAAAGGGAGACTTGGAGATCCCCGCTACCACATGAGCTCGGATCGTATCCTAGTTACTTGGTGTTGTGGGGTACAGAGTGTAAACACATTTGCATCGGTTGAATAACATCTATAAGGCGTCAATCTCTCACACACACATGTGTAGTGTGTAGATGAATGAGTATCTGTTGTAGCCCGTATGGTTTCAGCTTTTTCATGGATTAACTCCCTTTCGACTCACATGTTATCATTCCGTTGCGGTAAGAGAACGTCCTCGCCACTAACAAAATTTAAAAATAAGGTCATTCAGATTGCTTTTAATCATTTAAGGATAAACTTTCTTGCGATAGCCAAATGTTTCAGGTCATGAAAGTCGGTTACTTGCTCTACATGTGAAGGACAGGATCATCAAATTTATTTTAATAACTAGCTAATTATTCAGTTTATTACATATAAAATCGAAAGAAAACGTTACAGAGTCACTGAAAGTAATAAGCTAACACATTGGTAAACTTGGCCCGGGATCTGGAATGTTATTCAACTGAAATACTTAAGCGGGTCAAACACATTTTTGGAAGTGGAACCATGTTTGCTGAAGGTTATTGCACAGAGACAGAAAATATAGAGAAGGATATGCGTGTGCTTCTGTTGGCAGAGTTGAAAGCATGCTGAACCTCCAGCTGCAAATGACTCTATAGGATGAAGACTGAAATTACTTAACATCGTTCGAAATCATTCTGCTTTCGCTACAGTTTGCCTACTGGTTGTGGCTGGATCTCACCTTGATCATAATTTGCAGGTAGTGGCTGAGGTGGGCATAATTTTAACATTACTTCGATACTTACAGCCACAAACAAACGTAAGTTGTATGGCAATTGCTATGGACATAATAGTGTCCGGCTGCAGCAAGCCACGTAGCTTTACATTTGGATCTGTGAGAGGTTTAAAGGCACCATGGAAAATAACTCCTAGGAATGTATGAGAATTTAATAATGAATCAAAAGTGTGTACTCCAGATTCTATGTGCGGAGGTAAAGGGGAAAGGGAGAAGGGGCAGCGGACAATTGCTTACAACGTCGATGCCTAAGTAAAATGATAGCTAAGTTGGACCATTAATCCACTAAATGTTATGATAATATAGTTTCCTCGTTCAATCTCAATACTCTCAACGAGTTTTCGTGAGTAATCTTTGAGGCTCCTTAAACTAATATTTCATTCACATTTTTTTTTTCTGCTCGTGACAAAAATGGCTCTGAGCACTATGGGACTTAACATCTGAGGTCATCAGTCCCCTAGAACTTAGAATTACTTAAACCTAACTAACCTAGGGACATCACACAGATCCATCCCCGAGGCAGGATTCAAACCTGCGACCGTAGTGATCGTGCGGTTCCAGACTGAAGCGCCTAGAACCGCTCGGCCACAACGGCGGCTGCTCGTAACAAAGCGGAGAAATTAACGTGACTGTAGCGTCTTTACCGTTCAACATTCTAGACTATAGCACTATTGTGCAATTTTAACGGCTAGCTAGGAGTCGCTTTTGAGTCATGTGGAGGCTTTGACCGGTGCCATCTAAACAGAGCGCTTGGTGCGTACTCTGCACGTCGGTTAGAATTCCCCACAAAGCTATATACAAAGCACTCTGGTTCCTGGCTGCACATCAAATGGATACATGGAATACATACTTGCCTTGTGTTTTCGGCATTGCCGCGTTTAACCGATGACTGTTAACATCACGGTGCGTTTTCAGCAAGTGACGAGTATTCGGGTTGAAATTACGTCGCTGGAATTGTAGACGTGCTTTGAAGTAATGCAGAATTGTGTGCCTTTTCATTGCTGCATTTTGCAGTCAAACATGATGCAAGCAACGTTATGCCTTTGTTCCCTCTTATGATCTTATCATAACATGTGCTGTCGGTATTCGTTTGCAACTTAACCATCCATGAATATAAAGTGACGTAAAAGCAGTTTGCCTGGCTAGCAAGATCACGTTTCAGAAGTTGAAACTTATTTTTGAATTTATGCTCCGATGTACGGTGAGGATGTTACACGCTAAGGCCAGCTACTTGTATTCGTTCACAACGAATAATTTCATGTACGTTTTCTTCTTGAAACACGATATTATTTTTCATACCTTTGACCTTGCCAGTCTTCCTCTATTCACGAATCGCACCATGTATGTGAATGAAACTTTGTTGTATAAAAGTGTGCTCCATTCACTTTTCTTGCAATAACGCAAAGAGTAACTGTTTATGAACGCACAGTGCTTGCAGGTAACATCCGAAAGAATTTACAGCACTACAGGTAAGACTACATAACGCAATACTTCGAGGCACGTGGCGGCGAAAGCGTCATGGAAACTTATTTCTTCCACCGCACCAGCTCATTCATTTACACTTTCTTAAGCAGTATAGGTCACAAATGCCAAAACCATTTGTGATGTCTAAGTTGAACTTATAAAAATCGGGTTATTACACTTGAAGCGGAAGTACGATGTTTGCAGTCTAGGTTTTAACTCAAATTTCAGATGTATTGCTTCTGAATAACCTCCCCTTGAGCTCTCCGAAATTCCATATGACCAATATCATCTCCGGAATCTCATGTTAATGGCAGATACGCTTTTTTAATTGGCCATGTCCATTTTCTAGACGTGTACTTCAGCGCAGAAACCTGGTTCACAATATACGTGCACCGTTGAATAACTAATGCCCCAAAATATTTAAAAAACATCAATATACATTGACAAACGTCCTTCATGGTGCTTCACATTTGATGTTTTTTCTGTGCGACAGTGAAGTTTCTAACCGTTCTGGCAGATGGCATAGCAGTAATACAGAGTCAAAATGACGTCTACATACGACTCACGTTACAAGCAACGTGCTGTTATTGAACGTCCGTAAACGATAGTGTGCAGTGTATGGCGATGCTGCGGTTGATAGGAATGGCTCTGAGTACTATGCGACTTAACTTCTGAGGTCATCAGTCGCCCAGAACTTAGAACTAATTAAACCTAACTAACCTAAGGACATCACACACATCCATGCCCGAGGCAGGATCCAAACCTGCGACCGTAGCGGTCGCTCGGGTCCAGACTGTAGCGCCTAGAACCGCACGGCCACTCCCGCCGGCGGTTGATAGAGTACAGTTGGGTAGAGAAAGTTACAGCCTCAGGAAATACAGAAACAGCGCTCCATGAGCAACCACCCTCCGGACGTCCTGTCACAGCCACTGCTCCAGACGTACTCAATCCACCCTACAGTCCAGACTCCGCATCCTCGGATTTCCACCTCTTTGGGCCGCTTAGAGATTCTCTACGGGGAACACACTTTGAAGATGACGAGAGTGTCAGTCATGCAATGAAAACATGTCTACGCCTACGGGACAAGAGCTTTTACCAGCAGGGAATACATGCGCTTCCATAACGTTGGCGTACGACCATAGAACGTTATGGAGACTGCGTGGAAAAGTAGGGCATGGACAAGACACGTTAAGTAATAGAACCCAGTACGTTGTCCTCGATGGTGAGTGTTCATCGGAGGTGAGGGTATAATCTGGAGTGCCCCAGGGAAGTGTGGTCGGTCCGCTGTTGTTTTCTATCTACATAAATGACCTTTTGGATAGGGTGACTGTTTGCTGATGATGCTGTGGTGTACGGGAAGGTGTCGTCGTTGAGTGACTGTAGGAGGATACAAGACGACTTGGACATGATTTGTGACTGGTGTAAAGAATGGCAGCCAACTATAAATAAAGATAAATGTAAATTAATGCGGATGAATAGGAAAAATAATCCCGTAATGTCTGAATACATTAGTAGTGTAGCGCTTGACACAGTCACGTCGATTAAATATTTGGGTGTAACACTGCAGAGCGATATGAAGTGGGACAAGCATGTAATGGCAGTTGTGGGGAAGGCGGATAGTCGTCTTCGGTTCATTGGTAGAATTTTGGGAAGATGTGGTTCATCTGTAAGGGAGGCCGCTTATAAAACACTGGTACACCTCCAGAATGAGGTTTTCACTCTGCAGCGGAGTGTGCGCTGTTATGAAACTTCCTGGCAGATTAAAACTGTGTGCCCGACCGAGACTCGAACTCGGGACCTTTGCCTTTCGCGGGCAAGTGCTATACCATCTGAGCTACCGAAGCACGACTCACGCCCGGTACTCACAGCTTTACTTCTGCCAGTACCTCGTCTCCTACCTTCCAAACTTTACAGTAGCTCTCCTGCGAACCTTGCAGGATAGGGTTCGCAGGAGAGCTACTGTAAAGTTTGGAAGGTAGGAGACGAGGTACTGGCAGAAGTAAAGCTGTGAGTACCGGGCGTGAGTCGTGCTTCGATAGCTCAGATGGTATAGCACTTGCCCGCGAAAGGCAAAGGTCCCGAGTTCGAGTCTGGGTCGGGCACACAGTTTTAATCTGCCAGGAAGTTTCACTAGTAGACCTATTGTTGAGTACTGGGATCCCTATCAGCTCGGATTGAGGGAGGACATAGAAGCAATTCAGAGGTGGGTGGCTAGATTTGTTACTGGTGTGTTTGATCATCACGTGAGTGTTACGGAAATGCTACAGGAACTCGGGTGGGAGCTCTGGAGGAAAGGAGGCGTTCTTCTCGTGAATCGCTACTGAGTAAATTTAGAGAAACAGCATTTGAGGCTGAATGCAATACAATTCTACTGCCGCCTACTGATATTTCGCGGAAGACCACAAAGACAAGATAAGACAGATTAGGGCTCGTACAGAGGCATATACGCAGTCATTTTTCCCTCGTTCTGTTTGGGAGTGGAACAGGGAGAGAAGATGCTAGTTGTGGTACGAGGTACCCTCCGCCACGCACCGTATGGTGTATTGCGGAGTATGTATGTAGATGTAATGTAGATCATGTATATTGTCACAAAATTATGACTCTTAGCAATAAATATGCTCTGAGAAAGAAAGAATGTGGGGCATTACTTTTTGAACTCGTAATATAATAGCTCAGGCTCTGTTTCGAAAGAAGTGGTAGGTTTTCAGAGTGATTCATGGTGATGTCAACAAAATCCTGCGCCACACACTGATGGTAGGTTTCGGAGTATGGATGTAGACGTGACTTGGATAGGAGTTATGTACTCGTAGGTAGGAGGTTTGATTAAGTGAAAGCGCAGACTAGGCCGATGGTCCGAAGAAAATTTGTCGCCACGAGATCGTCTCAAGCACCCTGAATTACAGCGGGTCTTGGCGCCTCTACAGCCACAGTTCCAGAGCGCTGATAGAGACACTGCGGGAAATGAGCCGAGTGCGAAGAGAGAGTGCGGCCCTGGTCTGTCGTCTTCTCGCCCGCTTCTCTATTGCAGCAGCAATTGTGGGAGGACTTATCTTAACCGAGGCGGCTAAAGACGGCATTAAAATTTAATGTTTCATCGAAAGCCGGCAGTAACTGCCGGCGCAGTGCCCCCGGCAGTGAGGTTGCGGTGGTGCGAGGCAGGATCTGGAGGGGGGGGGGGGGGGGGGCAGAACGCGCCGACTGCGGGTCGGTAGTTAGAAGCGGGGGGCGGCGGCAGCGGCTGCGGCTGTGGCTAATCCCACCCCCTCTTGGGGGTGGCGGCGGAGGTGGAGGTGGAGGTGGAGGCGGTGGCAGAGGCTGGCGTGATTTAGGGCGGCCCCCGCACCAGCGGAGGAGGCAGTGCCGGCGCCTGCGTTTAAGGACACTTAGCGCCGCGGGCCGCCGTAACGTCAAAACCATAACAGGACTCAACTACAGGCGCTGGGAGCACTCTTCAGACTTACAGATGGCAGAAGGAATGCCTGTCGTGTCGGCCAAACTGTAAATGGATGCTGCTGCGGACATTGTAAC
This sequence comes from Schistocerca serialis cubense, assembly GCF_023864345.2. Lineage (NCBI taxonomy): Eukaryota > Metazoa > Arthropoda > Insecta > Orthoptera > Acrididae > Schistocerca > Schistocerca serialis. Next base: position 71,799,666 of record NC_064645.1, read on the forward strand.
CTCTACAGGGCTCGTAAATAAAAGTTATGTCATACACACTATGCGGTAGCAGACGGCTGCAGTGCAACACTAATTAAAGCAAACGGCTGTCATAACAGAGTACTTAGCATTGTCTTTCTTATAGGAGGTGTTTAAAAAACTGTCGAATACTTCTACAAGAGGTAGTATATGTCAGATATGAGCCACCGCTTCAACTCGGAGTAGCACTTGCGATCTATGTCCTGAATTATTTGCTGAATATATTCTTATCTCAGCCTTTCTCTGCAATTTGTACACTCTACCCTCTAATACCGTGGAAGTTATTCCCTCACGTCTTAATTGATGTCGTCCCAGTCTGTGCCGTCTACTTCTCAGCGTTTCCCGTACATTCCTCTCCTCACCGACACTGCAGTGAACCTCATCATTCCTTACCTTATCAGTGCACCTAATTTTCAACGTTCATTTGTAGCACCACATAACAAATGCTTTGGTTTTTCCACAACCCGTATTTCACTACCATTTAATGCTCTGCTCCAAACGTACATTCTCAGAAATTTCTTACTCAAATTAGGGTCTATGTTTGATACTAGTAGACTTCCCTTAGCCAGGAATGGCCTTTTCGTCAGTCCAAGTCTGCTTTTTGTGTCCTCGTTCCATCCGTCATGAGTTTTTTGCTCCCTTATTTTTTTATATTTATTTTATTTATTTATTGTTCCGTGGGACCAAATTAAGGAGAAGTCTCCATGGTCATGGAACGAGTCAATGCATGAAATTATAACACGATAGTAGAACAGATAAAATGAAATATAAGAAACATATTCAGGCGACAATTCGTAAGTTAAAATAAAGAATATCAACAATGTAACACTGGAATTTGCTTAATTTTTCAGCTCTTGCAGGAGCTCCTCGACAGAATAGAAGGAGTGAGCCATGAGGAAACTTTTCAGTTTAGACTTAAAAGCGTTTGGGCTACTGCTAAGATTTTTGAGTTCTTGTGGTAGCTTATTGAAAATGGGTACAGCAGAATACTGCACTCCTTTCTGCACAAGAGTCAAGGAAGTGCATTCCACATGCAAATTGGATTTCTGCCTAGTATTAACTGAGTGAAACCTGCTAACTCTTGGGAATAAGCTAATATTGCTAACAACAAACGACATTAAAGAAAATATATACTGTGAGGGCAATGGCAGAATTCCCAGGCTAGGTAGTAGATTTCCATAACTTTGTGATAAAACATCTTGATGTTCAGCTTTTCATTGATCTCATTTCTACGACTTCTGATACTTTCGCCTTTCTTCGATTTTCTCATTAGACTGCTCATTCCATTCAGTTGATTCTGTAACTCTCCTTCACTTTGACTGAGGATAGAAATGTCATTAGCGAATCTTATCACTGATATCCTTTCACGTTGAATTTCCATCTCATTCTTTAACCTTTCTTTTATTTCCGTCATCTCTTCTTCGAGGTATAAAATGTACAGCATGGGTGACAGGCTACATCCATGCCTAAAACCTTTTCTCATTTGAGCACTTCGTTCTTGATCTTCCACTCTAATTATTCCTTCTTGGTTCTTGTACATATTCTATATTACCCTCTTTGAGTATTCCTTAGCCTTAATTTCCTCGGAATTTCTAACATCTTGAGAAATTTTACATTTTCGAACGCTTTTGTCAGGACGACAAATCATGTGAACGTGTCTTGATTTTTCTTTTGCCTTGCTTCCATTATCAACCGCAACGTCAGAATTGCCTCTCTGGTGCTTTTATCTTTCCTAAAGCCAAACTGATCGTCGTCTAACAAATCTTCCGTTCTCTTTTCCATTATTCTGTTTATCAATCTCGTCAGGAACTTGGATGCAAGAGCTGTTAAGCTAATTATCGATAATTCTCGCACTTGTCGGCTCTTGCAATCTTCGAAATCGTGTGGATGATGTTTTTCCGAAAGTCAAATGGTATATCGCCAGACGCATACATTCTACACACCCACATGAGTATTAGTTTTGTTGCCAACTCCCCCAATGGTTTCAGTAATTCTGATGGTATGTTATGTATCCCTTCTGCCTTATTCGATCATAAGCTTCCAAAGCTCTTTTAAATCTGATTGTAATACTGAATCCCCTAACTCATCTATATCGATTCTTGTTCTATCACGTTATCAGGCAAGACCTCCCCCTCGTAGGGGCCTTCAATGTATTGTTTGCACATACCTGATCTCTCCTCTGCATTTAACTATGGAATTCCCATTGCACTATTAATATTACCTCTCTTGCTCTTATTTTCAGCGAAGGTTATTTTCATATTCCTATATTCTGAGTCAGTTCTTCCGACTATTATTTCGTTTTCATGCAGCCATTTCATATTAGCTTGCACTTCCTATTTATTTCGTTTCTAAGTGACTTGTGTACTTCTATTCCTGAAACTCCTTGAGCATTTTTGTACTTCCTACTTCCGATTTTCTGAAATGTTTCTTCTGCTATCCATGGTTTCTTGGCAGCTAACTTCTTTGTACCGACGGTTTTCTTTTCGACCTCTGTGATTGTCTTTTTCACGGAGCCCATTCCTCTTTGACGGAACTGCCTACTCATCTGTTCTTTATCGCAGTATCCATAGCCTCAGAGAATTTAGAGCGTACTTTTCATTCTTTAGTGCTTCCGTGTCCCATTTCTTTGCACGCTGATTGTTCCGGGCTGATCTCTTAAACTTCAGCCTACTCTTCATCACTACTACGTTGTGGTCTCAGTCTATACCTGCTCCGGCCTTACAATCCATCACCTAATTTTGGAATCTCTGCCTGACCATGATGTAGTCTAACTGAAATCATCCTGTATCTCCCGGCCTTCTTCAAGTATACCTCCTCCTCTTGTGATTCTTGAACAGAGTATATGCTATTGTTAGCTAAAATTTATTGCACAACTCAATCTTTCTCCTCTCTCTTTCCTAGTACCAAGCCCATATTCTACGGTAATCCTTATTTCTATTGCTTCCCTAAAACTGCATTCCAGTCCCCCCCACTTTTAGATTTTCATCTTCCTTTACGTACTTATATCCTCATATACTTTCTCTATCTCTTCGCCTTCACTTTGTGATGTGGGCATATACACCTAAAATATCGTTGTCGGCGTCAGTTGCCTGTCGATTCGTATGGTAACCATTATACCACTGAACTGTTCACAGTAACTTGCTCACTGCCCTAGCTCGGTATTCATAACGAATCTTACTCCCATTGAAACATTTTCTGCCATTGTTGATATTACCCTGTGATCACCTGACCAGAGATACTTGTCTTCTTTCCATTTGACTTCACTAACCCCCGCTATACTAGACTAAGCCTTAGCATTTTCCTTTTCACATTTTCAAGCTTCCCTAATACGCCCCGACTCGTACAGCGTTATCCTTTCGTTGAACATTCTATCTTTTTCTCGTCGTCACCTCCCCATTTGTAGTCCCCTCGGGGAGATCATGGGGAACTAGTCCGGAATGGTTTGCCAATGAAGATATCCAGAGTATTTTCCATTTGCGGTGCTGGGAAACGAAGAGAATGAACTATATTCCGAACTGTTAAACGTCAGCTAAAGAGACCATCAAAGTGGAGCAAGAATTCCCGACCATCGTAAAGAATGCGTTGGCGCAGGACAGTGAAGCTGAGCTGTATAGTGAATTCTCTGATGAAATGAAGACTACTGGAGTACAAAAAGGAGCACAATCTGAGACCTGCGTGCGTTATAATGCAGGACGAATCACAGACGATACCTAATTTCAACATATGAGAGGCATTGTACGAAGTGTATTAATGTATGTGGCACAAATAATTGTTATTGATGTAACTTTCAGAATTTGTTGTATCTATTGTTTCCACTCATATTAAATTGCCCCTTTGCAGGCAGATTATGTGTATTTTACTCTGTTCTTGCATGGACATTAAGGACATTAAAAACTGACGTGTATATAGCCGGCAGGGTTGTTACCTACAAGATTACAAGCAACCGTGACTCGGCCAAAACAGAAAATTACAAAAAAAAAAAAAAAAAAAAGAAACAGAGAACATCTGGGTAACACTAGCGACAGTTATGGTCAAGATCCCCAAAGACGATATACAAATTTTGTTGAGTCATTTCAACGCACAAAACGACAGAGAAAAACATCATCAAAGAACTGTGGGAAAATTTCCAGGGCTCAAATGTACCAACAAAAATGGCATGAGCCTCATCTAACTATCCAAGAAAAATAACTTAAAGATTATGTCAACATCCCTCAGTATATCTCCACGAAAACAGAAGACATGGAGGTCACTTATACAAGAGATGGTAGAATTCACAACAGACCATGTAACGACTTCATACCCAGTTCAGAAGGAGATCCATGACGTTCAAGTACGCAGAGGTGCCAATATTGATTCAGACCACTGTGTAACTCGAATCAAGTTCAAATTTACACCGAAGAAGATCCATCAGAAAACAACGCACTTAGAAAAGTTTGACGCAAAAAATATTATGAAATCCAACATAGAACATGAATGGGAGAAAACAGCCAGCAAACACTTGGCAAGAATTCCATAGATAGATCACACAAAAAGCAAAAGAGCATTTTTTTTTTACTATCAGAAACAGTCTTGATCACAATTTATTTCTTACGGTGACTGATTTCGACCACTACTGTAATAAATAAATTGTGATCAAGACTGTTTTTGATAGTAAATATTTGTAACACTTCGATCATTGTTCAGTCTCACAATGTATTAAAAATCATTAAAAGAGCTAATACTACGGAAAAAGAACACTGAACGCCCTTGGTGGGACTCAGAGTGTGAAAGGGCACTAGAAATACGCAAGAAAGCTTTTTAGGGCTACAACAGTAAAAAATCCTCAGAAAGCTTATGTTGTTTCCAAGGATCAAGAAAACAGGGTGCAAAACGTAGTAGGAAAACGAAGCGAAAGTACATGAAGGAGCAACTGGATGCCATAGACGTAAACTTCCGCAACCACAACATGAGAGAATTCTACAAGACCTTTTCAAGGAAGATCTGCGGGTACACACCCCAAAACTGGTGCTTCAGGAAACCAGATGGAAAACTAGCGCTAACTAACCGAGAGAACTGTCACAATTCGGCACGTTATTTCTCCGATCTCCTGAACTGCCCTGAACCTGTAACAAGATCTCCAGCACAGAAGTGTACCTCTACCCAACCAGAATCACTCCCACCAAAATGTGGAGAGATCAGCAAGCGCATACTTAAACTAAAAAAAACGACAGGACCCATGGTGAAGACGGATCCAATGCCAAGTTACTAAAGAACCTTGGACCAAAGTCACTACGTCTCTCCATCTGGCAAACAGAAAAACTTCCTGACGACTGGGAATATGCACTTATCCATACACTGCACAAGAAAGGAGATAGGACGAATGTGAACAACTACAGAGGAATCTCCCTGCTACAAGTCATCGACAAAATTTTCTCATCATGCTTACTCCAGAGAACACAAGAGCAGTTAGAACAGAAAATTGGTGAGTATCAGGCATGCTTTCGCCCCTGTAGTTCATGCAGAGTACAACTCCTCAACCTGAAAACAATTTTAAAAAACAAGGCCATCAGGAATGCGCCACTCATTTGTACCTTCATAGGTTCCAAGAAAGCGTACGATTCTGTTGACCGACAATCCTGGTTCAACGTCTCAGAAGAGCAGCGACTCGACCCAAAAACACTAGGATTAATCAGACAGACATTAGGTGACACAACATCGAAAGTTAAATTCATGGGTGAAATCTCTGATCCTTTCATGATCAGAACCGGAGTGCGCCAAGGCGACGGATTATCCCCACTATTACTCAACCTAGTCCTGGACAAAGTAATTAGGGAATGGGAAAAAGAACTGAAAACTCAAGGACACTGGAAACCAACTCGATTAGGAAGATGCCGGGACAAAATAGAAATATCAAACCTAAATTTCGCAGACGACCTGGCCATCCTATCAGACAATGAAGGAACAGAAACCAAACAAATAGAGGAACTACAAGAATGCGTGGAGAAAGTTAGGCTGCAGATCTCTTTAGAGAAGTCTGAAGTTTTCTGCTCAAAATTAAACATGACAAAATTAGACACAAAATACGGAAAAATAAAGAGAGTTGCACATTTCAAGTATCTAGGTGAAATCCTTGAACCTACAGGAGGAGAAAAGATCGCACAGAAGACTCAACTACAAAAAATGAAGAGAGCGTTCGGTACGATACAGCACGTATATAATACAAAATTCATGTCCATTCACACAAAAGTCGAACACTACAACACAGTAATCAAGCTTGAAATATTCTATGTAAGTGAGACGCTAACACTCCATACGAAAAGTGACATGGAAAGCATACTAAAGGAAGAAAGAAAAATCATGACAGAAATTCTCGGTCCAAAGCTGACAGAAGAGGGATACAGATTACACTCTAAGAAAACTACACAGAAGATGTCAAACATAGCTGAAGACGTTAGAAAAAAGAAGGCTGAAATTCTATGGGCACATCATCAGGCTATCACCAAAATGACTCACCTAGAGAATTCTAACATACATACAAGCGGTCAACAGTACCATGGATCACACCAGTCAAACTGGACCTAGACGCAGCAAAAATCGATCTGATAGGAACTGAAGACAGAAGTGTATACAGGGACAAGATACACAAGTGGAATGTGAGGTCAGAGAATGAAGTCCCAAAGGAACCAGGGACAAAGTGGACTGAAGACAGGAAGAGACTCCATGGAGAAAAAATGAGAGAATCATGGAAGATCAGAAAGAACGATCAAAAAGAGGCAGAACGTTTGAGTGTTCCTACACGGTCACGACGGATATAATATATACCCTTCATATTCATTCTCCAAATGTATTTCTGTTCGGATGTGTAATGAGTATGGGTATGGAGAAATCAACTGTCGACTTGTGTATGTTAAATATATCACAGCTTAAAGGTAGAAGTACCCTTTCTTGAAATTTATGAAGAGTTTCCTGGGGAGTGATGTATGTTTTGGAACAAAACGTAACCATTCCAAAATCTGCTTGATGATGCATAAGTTTGTGAAATATATGTTACCCTTTAAGACATCGGTAGCAAGTTATTTATAAAGCTTAACATCTGACCACCTCCTGGTGTACACACTGAAATCCTCTTACATAAGATACGAAAGGAGAGGGATACATGGGAGGGAAGACCCACGAAAACCACATCATTCTTTCCTCGAGAGTTCACATTTTCTTAAAGAACATATTACACTAACAAACCGAATACAGTATTAAGAATGGGCAAGAGGACTTTCTTTACTTTACAAATAATCGGTTTAAAACACTGATCAAAGGCCCTAAGACACAGGCAAGAAATCAGTAATAAATATAAATTTGCAAGATAAGACATTTCTTAATTAAAGCAATTTGGCGTCGGAATAATTAAGAGTTACTCTCCCAAAGCTTTAAGAACAAATTGCAACTTATGGCTCTTAAAAGAATTTTTTTTTAATTAAATTAATTCCACTATGAATCATACGAATCTTTGAAAGAATCATCTGCAGTTGTGATAACTAATTATCAAATCACAACTCCAAACATTCAATTTTCAGAAGGGACCAACCATGAAAGTTAAGGGCCAACAGTTAAGATCCAGCAAGATTTTCTTTTATGTGCATGGAATTAATACGATACGGAGGTGAAAGCAAAATAATTAGAACATCATCTCAGACATTGACCACTAGAGAAAGTGAGCTTAGTTTCCAGATATTACCTGAATAAGTATAGCCTGAATTCATCTGATAGAAAATCAGAAGATTAATCATAAATCGGATAATATTACCCTCTTCAGGAGAGACGAAAGTATTTGGCAAGAAATACACTGAAGTGCCAAAGAAACTGGTACTGGCATGCGCATTCAAATACAGAGATATATAAATAGGTAGAATCCGTCGCCGCGATGGGCAACGCCTATATGAGACAGCAAGTGTCTGGCGCAGTTGTTAGAGCGATTACTGTTGCCACCATGCCAGGTTATCAAGATTTAAGTCAGTTTGAATGCGGTGTTACAGTCGGCGCACAAGCGGAGGGTCACAGGACCTCCGAGGTAGCGATGAAATGGGGATTCTTCAGTACGACCATTTCACGAGTTTACCGTGATTGCCGGCCGCTGGTGGCCGAGCGGTTCTGGCGCTACAGTCTGGAACCGCGCGACCGCTACGGCCGCAGGTTCGAATCCTGCCTCGGACATCGATGTGTGTGTTGTCCTTAGGTTAGTTAGGTTTAAGTAGTTCTAAGTTCTAGGGGACTTATGACCTCAGCAGTTGAGTCCCATATTGCTCAGAGCCATTTTTTTTGTTCCGTGATTATCAAGGATCCATAAAAACATCAAATCTCCGACATCGACGCTGACGGAAGAAGATCCTGCAAGCACGTGACCAACGATGACTGAAAGGAATCGTTCAACGTGACAGAAGTGCAACACTTCCACAAACTGCTGCAGATTTTGAAACGTCCCCTTAGAAAAATTAGTGAATTACTGTGCTGGTAAACCCCTTACGTTATTTGATTTTCAAACAGCTGAGCAAAACTGAACGCACTCAGACATTTCTCTCTTTACTTATTCTGATCATCACTAAACTGACACACAATGTTTTTAGCGCAACGCAATCTGGCTTTCAATAATCCCTACGAAAGAATGGCCCTGACTAACAATAACCCATACTTTTCATGAATCACTTACCTCACAAAAATCTTCGTTATTCGAACTACTGCAATACAGCGAGCGCCAATACTGCCAGCTAAATAAAGGATTCTAACTACTGAAGGCACTAACTACCAATAGGCCTAGTTAGCAAATGAGAGATTTTGATGGTGAACAACAATGTATTTACCTTAATAGTGTTCGAAACTCATAATGTATGTATATATATATATATAATCAGTTCATGACATCCAGTCTTACAAATTTACTCTCCATGATGGACACACGTCCATAACATCCGTTCTCAACACTCCGCCGTCTCTCTCCCCACATCCACCACTGCTGGCGGCTCACCCCCAACTGCGCAACGCTACGCGCCGTTAACAGCCAACTGCCCAACACTACAATAGCGAATTCCAACAATCCAAACCAGCCACAGACTGCACACAGCACAGTCAGTGATTTTCATACAAAGTGCTACGTGACGTTACCAACATAATAACCTATACAGCCTGTTTACAATTTCAGTGCTGGGCCGTCAACAAGTGTCAGCGGGCGAACCATTGAAAGAAACATCATCGATATAGGTTTTTGGGGACGAAGGCCCACTCGTGCACCCTTGATGACTGCACGACACAAAGCTTTATGCCTCGCCTGGGCCCGTCAAACTGTTCAAATGTCTCTGAGCACTATGGGACTTAACATCTCAGGTCATGATTCCCCTATAACTTAGAACTACTTAAACCTAACTAACCTAAGGGCATCACACACATCCATGCCCGAGGCAGGATTCGAACCTGCGACGGTAGTGGTCGCGCGGTTCCAGCCTGCAGCGTCTAGAACGGGACTTAACATCAGAGGTCAACCGTCCCCTAGAACTTAGAGCTACCTAAACGTAACTAACCTAAGGACATCAGACACATCCATGCCCGAGGCAGGATTCGAACCTGCGACCGTAGCGGTCGCTCGGTTCCAGACTGTAGCGCCTAGAACCGCACGGCCACTCCGGCCGGCGGTTTTCAGTCCACCGACTGGTTTGATGCAGCTAACACTGCAACATACATGCTTCCGAATCTGCTTGGTGTCCTCATCTCTTGGTCTCCGTCTTCGATTTCTACCCTCCACGCTTCCCTCCAGTACTAAATTGGTGATCCTTTGATGACTGAGAACGTGCCCTATCAACCGATCCTTTCTTCTAGTCAAGTTGTACCAGATATTCCTCTTCCGTCTCAATCCTATTCAGTACCTCCTCATCAGTTACGTGAACCACCCATCAAATCTCCAGCTTTATTCTGTAGCACCACATCTCGAAAGCTTCTATTCTCTTCTTCTCTAAACTACTTGTCGTCCATGTTTCACCTCCATACATGGCTATACTCCATACAAATATTTTCAGAAAGGACTTCCTGACACTTAAATCTACACTTCATGTTAAAAATTTCTCTTTTTCAGAAATGCTTTCCATGCCCTTTTTTTTATAGAGGTGGAGCCCCTCCACCCCCACACCGGCATGATGGCCAACTCAAAAGGTCTACTGCCATCTCTGGATAAAAGGGTTAGTATTCACTAATGTGAGGTGTCGCAGGATGTGGGTACTGCGATGTTTGCGTACGTCTGGCTAAGATTAGCCATGTATAAGCCCTCATCTGGAGACAGATTGGGTCGGAAAACGGACGAAGGGTAGCGGTTTTTAAGGGCAGAGGGAAAAAAGTGCCAAGGTAAGCGCCAAGGGAAAGAAAACCTCTGCGATAATTAGGTCGGGTAGTAAGAGCAGTAGCGGATGTCTTGCTGACTGCGACAGGTCATGCAAGGGTAAGTTATGTTAAAAGCGGGTATCATGCAATCGGGTACCGTGTCATGCCAAGTTTCGTCATAAGAGATCAGTCCTAGACGGTGCTGCAGCACGGAGTGCTGCAATTTGAGATGTGAGAACCCCTACCGCGCTGTCAGTGATGACATGGCGCGGGCTGTGGCCCAGGTCGTCCATCGGCTTCTGGCGGGCGTGCGTCGTAGCCGAGTGCTCGGAGGTGAGCGACCGCGTAGCGGCACCACTCCTCAGTCGCCGGCCGTGAAGAGAGGCTCAATGAGGGCCGTGGCTGCGTCTTCCCCGTGTTGTGGATGACGTAGCCCAAGTCCTTGAGCGCCCTTAACGCCACGCTTGCCTACTCGTCGGAGCCGAGCTGCTCGGAGCCGATGGGCTTCGGTGTCGGTGCGGCGCGTTCCGTCTTCTTCCACCTCGGAGTGTCCGCCGCGGTGTGTCCGGCAGCCGGCTGCTCCGCCGGAGGAGCGGCGACTGACGTCTCTTCTCTGCCTGCTGCGTCTGCCTGGATGTCTCTGGCCATCTGCGAGCGCAGCTGCCGCAGCAGGTTGCATGCGTCCGTCGTCTCTGCGGTCAGGGTGGCCTCGAATGCCGCCCTGTCCTCTTCCGCGGCGTCTTTGAAGGCCGTAATCGCGTCCTCCGCCGCGGCCGCCAGCATGGCGCGCATCCTGCACTTGCGGCACCTGTTCAGCCGCCCCACTCTCGCTGGTGCGATATTCCGGCCGCCTGTTGGCAGTGGGAGCAGTCTTCTCATCTTCCGGCTCCGTCTTCTTACGGCGGCGCTTGCGGCGCCTTCGTCGTCGTCTCTCAGTTTGTGCCTTATCGCCAGCGCAGCCACCACCGGTAAAAGCCGGGCCACCACGCCAGATGGCCACGTGTGACCCGCCGCAGCGAGCACAGGTCGGCGCTGCTTCTCTTCTTCTGTCACAGTCTCGGGTGTCGTGCTCACCAGCGCACTTCACGCATCGTGGTGAGTTGCGGCAGTATTTGGCCACGTGCCCCTCGGCACCTGAAGCACTTTGCCTTAGGGTCCATGCACAGGGGGAGAGCTTCTGCTGTCACAGGGAAGCCTAGAAGCTTCCTTAACCCGAAGATGTCGGTAATCCAAAGCAGCCCTCTGATCAGGGCCTCGGATTGCTTCCCGTGCTGTCTTGGCGCCGTCGTCTTCTCCACGCTGGGTGGATCCACAATGTGGGCGGCCACTGCGCTCGTAAGTGCGAGGTGGTCGGCCGCACTCGCTGCCTGTACTTGTATGATAGCGCCTGAGTCAAGTGACTCGACGCCAACCTCTTCGCTACAACTGGCTATAACATCTATAACATCATATATCTCTGTCCACGACCCTCTACTGCAGTGTATGTACAGAGGGGGGACAGGTACATGAAGTTCTTCACGCGTCCGATCCGCATTCCTGCTGGGTTGCGGCGTCGGCGGCTTCTTCTCAGCGACTAGCTTCTTCTTCTGTGCGTTTCTGCCCATGCTGTGACGCTAGATAACACGACAAAGTTGCAGAGTCGTAATAACGACACACGACAATTTGCGCTAGCTTTGCGTCACAGTCAGACCACGGCTTCGCAGCTCTTCTTCCCGCCCAGAGCAGGTAGTGCGCTTCACCAGAGATGCGCGCACCTCCGCTGCTCAGCTGCTGCTTTCCTTGCCATAGCCAGTATTCATTTTATATCCTCTCTGCTTTGACAATCATCAGTTTTTTTGCTCCCTAAGTAGCAAAACTCATCTACACTTTAAGTGTCTCATTTCCTAATCTAACTCCTTTGGCATCACCTGATTTAATTCGACTACATTCCATTATTCTCGTTTTACTCTTGTTGATGTTCATTTCATATCCTCCTTCCAAGACACTGTCCATTCCGTTCAACTGCTCCTCCAGGTCCTTTGTTGTCTCTGATAAAATTACAATGTCATCGGGAAACCTCAAAGTTTTTATTTCTTCTCCATGGATTTTAATTCCTACTCAAAAATTTCTTTTGTTTCATTTACTGCTTGCTCAATATACAGTTCGAATAACATCAGGGATGGGCTACAACCCTTTCTCGCACTTTTCTCAAACACTGCTTCCCTTTCGTGCCCCTCGACTCTCATAACTGGCATCTGGTTTCTGTACAATTTGTAAATAGCCTTTCGCTCACTGTATTCTACCCTTGTTACCTTCACAATTTGAAAGAGAGTATTCCAGTCAACATTGTCCAAAGCTGTCTGCAAGTCTAAAAATGCAAGAAACGTAGATTTTCCTTTCCTTAATCTATACTCTAAGATCAGTCATAGGTTCAGTAGTGCCTCGCGTGTTCCAACATTTCTACGGAAGCCAAACTGATCTTTCCCGAGGTCGGCTTCTACCAGTTTCTTCATTCGTTTGTACAGAAGGCAAATAAAGTGTGTTGATAAACCAATATTATGACTGGAAAGCCGCGTGAACTGAGTTTCTTTAATTAAATAATTTTTGTTTATTTATTGGCCTTTAGCATTAACCATTTCGCCAGAGAAATGAGTAGCTACAGATTTGGTATACAATATCTTATTCACAGTACAGGCATTAGAAATTACATTAATACGTTAATACACATACTGGAAGAGGAGGAGATAGTGTTTAACGTCCCGTCAACAACGAGGTCATTAGAGACGGAGCACAAGCTCGGATTAGGAAAGGAAGGGGAAGGAAATCGGCTGTGCCCTTGACAGAAACATCCAGAATTTACCTGAAGCCATTTAGGGAAATCACGGAAACCTTAAATCTGGATTGGCCGGATGCGGGAATACACATACTGAACAGGATATGCGGTTGCATGCCATGTACCAGTGACACACAATTTTAAGGGGAGATTTACTATCATTGGCCCGAAAAAAGCATGTTCTTTGAGAATTTTTTTCTCAGGATGTGTTGTAATATCAGTGTCAAATTTGGTCAAAATGTTTATTGATATTTCCTCTACCAACTGAAATTTCTTCGACCGGAAATGTCGAAGAACAAAGGCGGAAGTGCCGTAGGAACGAAACAAAATTTCGATGTAGACCTCCACGCGCGGTATGTCACATGTCAGCCGGCTCGTCTGAAATCAAAATTCAGTTGACGTTAGCGAAGTTTATCAGCTTCTTTAAGAGTTGTACCTCGCTCAATTTATTTGGACCGTAGGAAACAAAATGGCGGCCATTTGAAGAAATACGGTTTTTTTTCATAGATTTTTCGACTTCTTTGGCCAAGTAAAAATATTTGTAGTTGATGGATCGGAATAAAAGTGGTACAACTCCTAGAAAATTTAGTTAGCTTCGTCGGATACAAAGAATCATGCCAATCGGTTCAGTAGATTTGAAATTACCACACCGCGCGATAAGAAAAATGTCATTTTGAGAAAAACGCGTTTGAAGTTTTGACTACATATAAATGCAATATTATGCAACTTACGTTCAATCTGCTATTCCGGGTCCATAAACTAGTCCTTTCTGTTCCTCACAGAGGGCGTTCTCTCGGTGTGGGCTATCTTGCGCTGCTCCAGAGCCGCTCGTACGGCCGGTGATAAGCGGTTTTCGGCCGCTTGAATCCAGTGGTCGTTCGAATGCTTGGGGATCTGCGTCGAATAGAGTCCCACGGTGACGTCCATCGTTGTCATGGTCTTCAGAATTGCTGAGTACCCCATTTTGAAGCTGCTCACTGTCAGGAAAGTCGTAGTCTCCACAGTCTTCGCACCGGAATGCAAATGCTTGGGGGATAACTTCCAAACACAAGCGGACAACTTTCTTTTGAATTTTGTGTGTTTCCTCCCAAGCACCGGTACAATAACTCGTCCTCCGAAATGGCCTCGTAGATCGGATGAGTCACTTTTTGAACTTCTTTGGAGAGCGGCTGGTGGTTTTGATATTCGTTCAGATGTCCGGTAGCTTCTGCAATGCGCCACTTGCAACAACTACTTTCCCCAGCTGGACAATTTTGGTGTTGTGGGTCGTCATCCGTCGAACACTTGTGGAAATACCTTGCCCAAATTGCCTTCTTCATCTGTTTCACCCAATTGGAATGCCATCGGATTGCCAGGGCGTGGTACGTAGTAAGGTCCGTGATCCCTTTATCAGTTTTAGACACGCGCAAGCACATAGACTAATTTTTCGCGGCTACAAAGTTGAAATTCCAGAAAAAATCTGGTGCGTGAGAAAGGCCGATTTCAGGTAGGTGCATTTTTTTGTTCAACCGCGAATATCAAACATTTCCATTCCGTACTCGGAAAAAGCGTTTCATGTGAGGATTCTAAACACTTTTATGGATCCAAAAAATGCAATTTTAAAAAAGTAGATTTTTTTATCCAAAAGATGGTAAACATACCCTTAACATATTGTAAAATGGCAAGAACTATGCCCCTTACATGAAGCCATTATAGATCACCTAACTCACGTTGAGCGAACAGTAGGGCTGAACAAAATGACTGACAAGGCACAATGCACCTTGTAGAGGGTATAGTATGGACGTATTGCAATAATTAATGTCGGGTGATGGTTTTAAAGTAATTCACACGACATGAAAACTTTGTAGAAACGAGTCGATTTACTGGACGCTAGTTTACCCCAGGGAAGTATTTAGAGTTGACTGTGGCCGGTTGGGGAACAGCAAAGGGAAGTGACAATAGGCAGCTTAGGGTGGCTCAAGTTCTCAGAAAGCGGTAACGTGGTGTGGTCTCCAACCACCTCAAGATGAGTGACAGAATGGGTGGTTGACCCCGAGCCCATGCTGAAGTACTGGGAAACTGACGGAGAACTTGTACGCCTGTTGATGAATGTCCATCATCCCGTTTTCTGTGAACATGCGAGAAAGCCACGCAAAGATATGGTGGAGTGGTAAACAGAGGTCTAAATATGTGTGTTCGTGACTACAGCAACTTCATGCTGAATTCACGGTCTGCAGAGTCTGAAGCAAATCAGGTGAAGAGCGACAGAATGAAATACGCCAGCTTCCGATGGAAACGTGGGACCAAGGAATTTGAGGTACTCTCCAGGGAGTCAGAATTCCGGAAAACTTGGTGTTGTGCAGACGCTAACCTTGATGGGTGGCCTGGGAAGAGCTACATAACAGTAGTTGAGAGGAAGGGAAATTTTGTGGGAATTTGTTCATTTCCCAGAGCAGGAATTGGTCGGCGCTGGGAAGCGACGCATAATTAACATGACTTGCGCTGCAATTGGCGTCAGTGATTTTGCTGGAGGGGAAACCGAGGTGAAGTGAGATGTCTCCGTAGTGGTCTTCTGTTCCCAGCTTGCCAAGAGTGCCGACACTGACGTGGCGTTGTTTACTCAGCTAGCCTGAGAAAGAGTGGGCGTCTCTGCAGTTTAGGACTTAGCAAATGGAACGATTGAGCTTGGAGATAGGAAGATTTCGTTCAGCTATTTACTGAGCAAGATAGCTAGGAGTGAGAAGACGAGCGCAGCCTTGCGGCACCACGAGGTCGGTCGACGTCCGCACAACGACAACGCTCCGCCACTCTGTATTCGGTGATATTGCACCCGCTCCAGCCATTGATTAATTTGCTGGATCACGTCAGCAAAGTTTCGACGAGGGTTTCATGGGCCATGTATTGTAGAATTCTTCTCGCACTTCGCATTACGACTGGGTCAGTCGATAGGAATTACTCATGATTTATCGCGCTTTACTCCACGCAAACGCAATTTATTACCACTGCCTGTTAGGAGAGTCATGTAATGTGATGATTGAAGGTCGTGAGTTAAAATAAATCTGTGCTAATCGACTGCATCAATTTTCAAGTAGTTGAAATCGCAAGTCACTTTCTTAATTAATTTTGTGTTCAGTCCAACATTTGCCTCTGTGTTCAATAGCTGAATATAACATCAAAGTGCACCCCTTTTTAATTAAAAGGGATCAATTCTGAACCAATTAATGTCAACACTGCCACCGCAGTTCAATCAGGAGTCACAGGGCCCTATTACTTTCTCTGTGTTATCCGACATTGCGGCAGTTTTGCACTCTCGGTTGATCTGTTAGTCAATTACCTGGGGTGAACACACACCTAAACCAGATAAGTGATGGGTGGGGTGTTACATATGGTTGACCCATGGCAGGATACGGTACTTCGGGATTTGCTAGGAAGTAGTCTTGAAAAAGGAAATTTTTCCACGTGATCCATTGCTTAGCCATTTTTAATTGAAAAACGGGTAGCATTAGTTATAATAAGTTACATTGTCCGTTCTAATTGACATTTATAGGTGCCTGTGCATTGTATTTGGAGTACTTATGGTGTGCAGTGCCGTAATCAGACGATGTTGAGCACACAGAACACAATCATTGGTATTAGCTTTTTTGGGGGAATTCTTTATGAACTGTTTGTCGGGTCATTGTTCACACCCAGTGTATTACTTTGTGTCCTGATATATGTTCTGTGTTATCTAATTATTGAGTGTAAGGGATACCTGGGTTCTGAGATTTCGTGTAACATAAAAGTGCAAATGATAACGAGGGGAAAAGCCAAGACAACGGCAGAATATAATCAGACTGTTACTCAGGAGAACGTGGGTGATAGTAGGGGAAGCTCTACCGATGAGCGTGACGAACGCGAGTTGCAACTTCCTGAAACTGCGTCTCACGACTGGTTTAGTCCGCTGAATAGCAAGGACGTTGATTCAGGCAGTGATACTGAGGGCTCGGGGGACGCAGGGAGTACAGGATTAATACATAAGTATGGATGATCCAGCCTAAGAAGCCAGAGTGTGTTGGAACAAAACAATGTCCGACGATTATCAAACGGTTCATTCACAAGTGATCCGACGGGTGCGCGGAGACGGCACTTGTCCAGTTATCGAAGGGTTCCTCAGAACAGAGGAGAAGAGTCGCATTTTCAACCACAAAAGGACGAGGACCAAAATGCGGCTACTGTCTAAAATATTACGGACCTGTAGCAACAGATGCAAACGGTAGACTTAGAGCAGAGCAGGGAGGTAAGAGAGAAGGTAAAGAATCTCGGCGTCAAAATAGAGAAAGAGATTGCCATCATCAAACGAACGGCAATTGAAGCCAAATTAATTGCGAAAGGTGCAAGGAAAATAGCTAGAGAAACTCGGGACAACACGCAAAGCGCGGCAAAAGTAGGAAAGGACATGTTATCAAGGCCTTAAAGCCGGATAACACGTGTTGAAGAAAAGCAACAAGAGCAACCGGACATAGGGCCTAACGAGATGTTGAAAGAGAAGGTTCAAATGGTTCAAATGGCTCTGAGCACTATGCGACTTAACTTCTGAGGTCATCAGTCGCCTAGAACGTAGAACTAATTAAACCTCACTAACCTAAGGACATCACACACATCCATTTCCGAAGCAAGATTCGAACCTGCGACCGTAGCGGTCACGCGGTTCCAGACTGAAGCGCCTTTAACCGCACGGCCACACCGGCCGGCGAAAGAGGAGGTGGCGATATTAAAAAGAAATTTAGAGGACGAGGTAAAACGTCTCATTACAGAGACATCAGGGAAGGAGAAGGGTGTAATTACTGCGTCGACTGAACCGTCACTTGCCGGAACACAGATAACCGCTTCACGGTGTGACAAAGTTGACACTATAAGCAACGGGAGCCACGCCCTGATTCACAGCTCTGAGCTAACGACCGAGGTAAACACGGACAGCGCGCAGCAGTCCAGTGAGCACAACTGTTGTCGGCTGATTAGATGTACCGAACAACTGTCGAACATAGAGAGGGGGAGAGATGACGATAGCGTGTCGGAACGAATTAGTCCACGTCCCGAAGTTCATACGAATCGTAAGAACGGTCGAAATGATAACTGGAATGATGACCTGTTTGACTACAAGCATTTTGTATCAGTCCGAAAGTTCCATCACTACAAGGACGAAGGTAATAGCTTGCATCCAAAAACTTTTATGGGACAATTCGAGTTATCTTTGCCCCACACTGGCCATTGATGTACCAGCTGGATTTTGTGTGCTCCCATACGGAGGGCGCGACCGCTGAGTACACGAGAAATGTAACGAAGACGAGCGTCTCGTTCGAAGAATTCAAAAATGCCTTCTTGGGTAAGTATTGGTCTAAAGAAACCCAAGAAAGGATCAAACAAGAAACTATGATGTCCAGAGATATGGAAGGGGCAGGGTACCGGAGTTCGGTCAAATTTTTTGAAAATATGACAAAAAGGAACCAGTGCCTAGACAACCCATGTAGCAGTGCGGAAATCATCAGATTATGCTACATGAAACTTCCCATCTCGTATCAACAATCACTTGCCGATCGTTGTGGTAGCGATACTGAGGTATTTAACGGCATTTTGCGCGACCTGGAATTCGCATTTCAAGAAGAACAGGCGCGGGAGAAAAATCGACAGCGTGAACAAAATAACAACCGTCGCAATAATGGACCCCAGTGGGATAGTAGGCCAGCACCAAACTACAACGGTCACAATCAAAATAAGAGTAATGACAACTCTACAACTCTAAAAGAAGGTACACGGAAGAAGTGCGACACTCTCCGGTGCAACATAGTAAACCACAAAGGACCTGGGGCGGTAATCAGCAATCGGGAAGCAACAGGAATTATGGTTACCAAAATAACAACCAGAAAGAGGTTGAAGTCCGCCCTCCGAAGCTTGGTACATCCCACCTTAATGGGCAGGATTACGAATGACTAGACCAGACCGCGGACAGGAGTTGCAAAACGTCCGCAACCTCGGAACTAGTCAGTAACATAAACATTATCGAATACGAGAATGTCACCGAGTTACTCCTCGAAGAAAAGGAAGGGCAACAAAATAAAGAAATATACCCAGTAGTCAAAATCAAAATAGGTGACTTAACGGTGGCCGCTATAATTCATAGTGGAAGCCAGCTTTCAGCGATCTCAGAAGAGGTATTTAAGACATGTAAGAATGTGCTGAACCCACCGACTCTTGCCACACAAAAGATGAAGGTCAGGGGTGCATTACTTGGAAAGCGTATAGAAATATATCAAAAGACACGTTTAGAATTCGAATGTCAGGGACATCTGTTGACTGGTATCCATTTTGTCATTCCTAAACTGTCCACCGTGATTATAATTGGTATGAATTTCCTATCAACAAACAAAGCCATAATCGATTTGGGTCGAGGAGAAGTCACATTAGGAGAGGGTGACAAAATCCATCTTCGTTTCGATGAACAGGGAATCCCAGGGCAGGTACAAAAGAGCTGTCTCAGACTACAGTTTCCAAACCAGGAGGAGTCAACAGCTGAAGCCGACGGCGGACATGACAATCGAGATAGTACTTCGAAAGAAGCACAGTTAGCAGAAATACATAAGGAAATAAGCGAGAGATTGCAGGGCATATAGGTCATAAGAGACGCAGACAAAGAAGGTTTAGACAATGTGCTAAGAAGGAATATTGAAGTTTTTCGCCCCAAGACGGGCTCCATAAAGGGCTATCAATATAAATTTGACGTAAAGAGGCACAAACCGTTTCAAGCACCGTCGTACCCGATTCCGAGGGCGTACCGGGATCGTGTTTTTATCGAACTCCTGCGGATGCAGAGGGAGGATGTGATAGAGCCAACAAAGCCACAATACAAGAACCCCCTCAGGATCGTAGACCAAAGGAGCGGGGAAATTCGACTTGTGTTAGATTCCCGGCAGATCAATACGATCATAGTTCCGGAAACCGACAGACCCGAGAGGCTCGATCAGTTGCTGCAGAAATTCCATGGAGTTTCGGTGTTTTCCTCTCTGGATTTGAAATCTAGCTTCTGGCAAATCGAGTTGGATCCAGAATGCAGAAGATACACGGCGGTCATCGCATTTGGTAGATGCTATCAATATAAGAGACTCCCCTTTGGCCTGAATATTTCGTCTGCAGCATTTATAAGAGGATTAGGAACAATTTTGGATGAGGGGTTAAGGGAGAGAATAACATGTTAATGATGATATCCTCATTGCGGAAAAGACATGGG
Organism: Schistocerca serialis cubense; assembly: GCF_023864345.2. NCBI lineage: Eukaryota > Metazoa > Arthropoda > Insecta > Orthoptera > Acrididae > Schistocerca > Schistocerca serialis. The sequence goes on from NC_064645.1 coordinate 71,820,071, forward strand.
AATCCCACAACAATCTTCTAGGAGAAGTGATTTCCAAATTAAGAAAACTTGGGGTGACGGTAAATATAAAAAAGTCCTGTTTTGGAGGAAGACAAGTACATTTTTTGGGTCATGTCATCTCAGGGGAAGGAATTATGCCAGACCCAGAGCAGATGAGGGCAATCGCAGAATTTGCAACGCCTACCACAAGGAAACAGCTGAGAGCCTTTCTCGGTGTCGTGAATGTTTACAAAAAGTTCATATATATAGAGGCAATGGCGACACCATGACAGTGTCAATTAACCAGAAAGAATGCGGCGTGAGTATGGGACAATGATGCAGAAAGCGAATTCAGTATGCTAAAATCAGCTCTGGTAAAGGCTCCGATTCTGTCACATCCTGACCTGGCGCATGACTTCTGTATGGCCACGGATAGCGCGAAAACTGGGCTAGGAGTAATGGTCTTCCAAGAATATGAAGAAGATGGAGTGAAGATACACAAAAATATCGCGTTCGGGAGTCGGGTGCTGAATAAAAGCGAACGGAACTACTCAGTAACCGAACTGGAGGCCCTCACGATAGTGTAGGGGTTCCAGAAGTTCAAGTACTTTTTATTCGGACGTAAGACACATGTCTATACCGATCATAGAGCTCTGGAGTTCTTACTTACGGCCAAATTAACGCATGGGAGGCTTTCGAGATGGATTGCTGTCCTCCAGGAGTTCAATTTCACAATAGTCTACGTACCGGGACCCACAAATGTAATAGCGGATGCGCTATTCCGTTCCCCTCTGGGGATAAGCGGTTATCAGGCTGAAGAACTGGAACAAGAACATTTCTCCTTGTTCTACCTACGAGAAGTGGCATTTGAAAACTATATCACAGTGACAATGCGTGATATTGGGCGAGAACAAGACAAAGATCCTGTGCTGAGAGGAATAAAAGAAAAGTGGAAAGATAGAACGCAAGCCAGGCTCAGGCAGCATTATCTGTTAAGAAAGGGGGTCCTGTTTTACAGAAGAAATCCGTGTGAGGCGTTGTGGGTCGTGTGTGTGCCAGAGGAAGTAATAAACAAACTCATATGGTATACACATCTCAGTTATCCTCACTTCGGACCCAGCAAGTGCTTCTTGAAACTAAAAAGCGCCTGTCACTTCAAAAACACGGAGAGACGAATACGCAAGGTTCTCGCGGTATGTAAGAAGTGTCAGAAGGCGAAAACAAGTACTGTAGCCATGCAGCCGACTCTGCACCCCATTATTCCGTAGAAATGAAGAAAAACAGCGGCGACGGACTTGATGGGTCCGTTACCAACCACACAGAGGGGTTATAGATACATCATGGTGGTCTCAGAATTAACGTCTAAGTATGTCACCACGACACCATTCAAAAGAGCAACCGGGACAACGGTGAGCAGGGCGCTACGTAGAGATTTCCTGGCACAGGTAGAGCCAGTAGAGTATGTTTTGTCGGACGATGGGCCACAGTACAGGCCGGAGGTATGGAAGAGAACACTTGAAAGTCATGGAATTAAACCAGTTTTCATATCCCGCTTCCACCCCAGTTCTAATCCCTCTGAAATAAAAACGAAGGATTTACGAAACCTTTGCAGATTGTACTGCAGTAAGTAGCACGCCACATGGGACATCTTCATCAAAGATTTTCAGGAAGTAATTAATGAGATACCCCACAGCACCACACTGTTAGCTCCAATCTCGGTACTAAAGAACCAGGACCCGCCGGATAGGCTCCGTCAGTTAGTCGAATTTCCTCCAAGAACGCGACTGGACCAGGAAAGGGAGGTAATGACAGTGGCACATAAAGTGCCCTCCGCCACACACCGTTGGGTGGCTTGCGGAGTATAAATGTAGATGTAGATCTAGAACACGGCAGCGACGTGGGACCGTCGTGGAGAAAGGCCTACAAAATATCCGACGTGCTGGCGAGAAGCGCAAAGCACGAACGGATAAAGGGGCGCGAGTATGACAATTTGTGGTTGGGGAAAAGGTACTCATTAAGACACACCGACTGTCAAACAAGCAAAGGAAGTTGTGCCACAAATTCTTCTTCGCGTATAGTGGGCCTGTGCGCGTGCGGAGAATAGCGCATGCTAACGCATTGGAAGTAGAATCCATAAAAACAGGAAAATCGCTGGGAGTGCATCCGATAACACATGTAAAGGCATTTGTGGAATAACTGCAGACTTTGTACATGGAATTGTAGTAAATATAGGATTAGAATAAGGATTTTGTTAAAGTGTCTTGTTTGTTTGTGTATATACTGATCTTAGTGGTAGAATGTCTCGTTTATATGTGCCTATATTTTGTGTTTTATTATTAATAATGATGTTTCGCCTCTCGATGTTGTGAAAGTGAAGCACTAAATTATTTTGTAAAAACACATGATTAAAGAATGGAATACAAGTATATCTGGGGGTATCCCTAGAAAATGATAGCTTAGTAACTCTGTAAATTACAGAAAAGTTCCCGTAATTGTATCTCCGTCATTGGAGAACATATTTAAGGTGGCCAATCCCTTAGGTCGTGACGAGGACGCACCGACGCATCTCGCATGCCCGTGAATACGTAAGGGGTGGACAGCTACGCGCAGTTGCGTGAATTTGCGCACCCAGTGCATGTTAAAAAGAATCGGATGTAATTATCTACAGAGCGAACAGCAGCATTGACACGCCAGAAATACTTGTTGATGCCAAGATAGTGTAACAACTGCGAGTGTGAGCAGTGAGCTATATTTGTGTTGTGCCATTGTGACAGTGCTAATCCGAAACATGTTCACAGGCCTTAGAAAACCATTCGTGACAAAAGGAGAAAACGGGAAGAAAATAAAGGAGAGAAGAAGTGTCGCAATAGAACACGATAAAGGACGCTATCCAAACATCCAACAAAAATCTTGGTAAGACTGACACATGTCTAAGTTTGTTGTGTTTTATACATGTTCGCAGGCACCATAAGAGGGACGTCTGCCACATAGGGAATTCAGAAGAAAAAACAAGATTAGGGAAAAAAAGTAGTAAATAGTAGATATGTAGTCGGGTTGTCCAACACCGTGTTAGTCGTAGGAATTGGTAGTTAGAAATGGTGATGGGATCCTGTCCAGATAATCTCGATTCCCTATCCCTTGATTGTGTATGTGTGTGAACGGCTGTGAAGCATGTTGTCTTGTACATTTAATGTTTATGTATAAAAAAGAAATTCAGTTACATTTCTATTCGAATTGATCCTGAAGCTGATTTACAAACAAGTAAAATTATTCCTTTTGTAATGAAATAAGTGCATTGTCTTCAATCAAACGCAAAAAAAAGTATGGTACTGATGGTTAAACATCAGCACTTTCCATGTACTAAAATTAGTTATCTTAGTTTGTTAAGGTGGCGTAACTGAGCGAGAGGGAGTTGAAGCTACGACACCTGGCACACCACACACGAGCTGACAAGGAACGAGGACGACAGCAATGAGGGGAGCACACAGCTGACGATGATGATGGCATGCAGACCACGCCCTGAATCGACGGGCCGGTGGTCAACTTAGCAGCCAAGGAGAGGTGAGATCCAGCATTTCTGTTTACAACAAAGAGGTCGGTCCTGGTCTCTGTACACAGTGTGGATCGGGGGCAGCAATGAAGTGGTACAATGGAGTGACAGCCCAGCTGTCCTTTTGTGCCCAATGACACCAACTTTGAGGGCCAGTGCAAAAAAAAAAAAAAAAAAAAAAAAAAAAAAAGGCCTCTCCTCTGATCACGGTCCCTCCCTTGCCCTAAAGCGTCTATAGAAGGAGCAATGACCTGTGGCTGAGCTGCGAGAGGTCACCGATCATAGATGCACCGATGGGATCTTGGGCCTGTCGGACAAGATGTCGATAACGAGCTCTTAGGTGAGAGCCATCCTGCCTCAAGAAGATGCGGGTGCCTGTGGCGCCATCTCGGTAATCAACGTTCCTCTCTTCTCAGCCGTTAGTCATCCTTCAACTTGCTAGTCAGAACTAATGTCACTTCCGTTCTTGCAAGAAACTTGCGCAATGTGTGTGAGTGTATCAGTGTGGATTCAAATGAATAACATGCACCTCAAAAAAAAAAAAATAAATAAATAAATAAAATAAAGTACTCATTTGTTCTGTTTATGAATTAAATTATAAGAAGGTTATGATTTTATAAATGTGCCATTTGTTAAAACGTCATATATTTGTCATGCCACGTCTGTTTGTGTTAGAATAAGATTTGATACTTATACCTTGTTACAAATACACAACAGTGCTTGCTCAATACGCAATGATTCTTGTCATTTTGCTTGTGTTATATATATATATATATATATATATATATATATATATATATATATTTTGTGGTGTCACCGCCAGAAACCACACTTGCTAGGTGGTAGCTTAAATCGGCCGCGGTCCATTTAGTACATGTCGGACCCGCGTGTCGCCACTGTGTGATTGCAGACCGAGCGCCACCACAAGGCAGGTCTCGAGATACGGACTAGTACTCGCCCCAGTTGTACGACGACTTTGCTAGCGACTACACTGACGAAGCCTTTCTCTCATTTGCCGAGAGACAGTTAGAATAGCCTTCAGCTAAGTCCATGGCTACGACCTAGCAAGGCGCAATTAGCCTTACATAGTTTGATAGTTATCGTATGAAATGTCTCATCAAGAACACTTGCACATCAAAGAATAAAGGATAAGTATTCGAGGAGATGCATACTTTTCTTATGAGAATTCACTACTTATCCTGTTCCAGAATTCACTCCCGTCTGCGTTAGATAGCGTGTGCATTTCGGCCTCCTCTACCTACAAGGTGTTGGCACATTTGCCAACACATCATTGGCGACGAGACAACGGAAAGGGTCTTGTTCTTTCTAATTGCTTACATTTACTTGTGTCATGGCTTCGCCAGATGTACTGTCCGAATTTTATCGCTTGCAGATTCAGCAGGCGCAGGCGTTATTGGATGCCCTTGGACAGCTCGTCCAGGGTCAACGTGCCATTCAAACCGATGCGGCAGCCGCCGCTTCACCGCTACCGCAGCCACAACATGCAGTTGCACCGCCGTTTCGCAATTTTGATGCACAGCAAGAGACCTGGACTGAGTGGTCCCGCCAGTTTGGATTTCATCTCGCCGCCTACAGAATTGAAGGTAACGAGCGGCAGACTCACTTATTGTCTTGTGTCGGCGTGCAAACGTACCGTGTGATAGTGAAATTGTTTCCCCGACGCGACATAGCAACTCTGTCCTACGAAGAAATTTTGTCTGCTTTAGATGCCTATTTCAAAGAAACAGTAAATAGCGTTGCAAAAAGGTATACGTTCTTTCGTACAAAACGTACGGCCGGTCAAACTAATCGGGAGTGGGTTGCAACTTTGCAAGGCCTTACTAGGGATTGTGCGTTTGAATGTGACTGTGGCCTTCGTTATTCAGATACTATGGTGCGTGATGCAATTGCACAGAACGTTTCTGATGTTCGTATCCGGGAGCGAATTTTGAAACTAGTTAATCCCTCCCTTCAGCAAGTGATAGACATATTAGATAGACAAGACACGCTTGACTGTGCTCAGGAATCTTTTGAAACTTCGCCAGCCGTGTGTAACATTAACCGGCTCGCCGTGCGCGCTACGCGGCCCGGTAAACTGCCCTCGCACACGTCTGCACAGCTGCCGCCACGCTCTAAACCAGGTGTGACGCGCCGGCATACAAACGCAGTGAAATCTTGCCCGCGGTGTGCTACTAGACATTCGCGTGACAATTGCCCGTCACGCCAAGCTATATGCTTTTACTGTAATAAGAAAGGACATGTTGAAAGTGTTTGCCAGAAAAAGCTCAGATCAGACACTCTTAATCATTCCAGGCCCTTTGCTTCGCGCCGGAATTGAACCAAGGACACTCAGGCTCGTGGCCCTTCACCCATGGACATACATGTCGTTAATTCCACTTCGTCCAGTGCCACTGTCTCTAACAGTGACTGTGTTCGTCCCATACGACGTGTGCGTCGACGTCGCCGGCGATCGCGTCAATTAGCAAGTAATTCTGTACCGGTGTCTATTCAAGTTGCACGAGACAGTCGCTCTTGTCGTCCGCAGGACAATAAACTTTTTGTAGATTTGGACTTTAATGGCAAGGTCATACCATTCCAGCTCGATACCGGAGCTGCAGTTTCATTGCTCAATCACGACACGTACAAACAACTGGGCGAACCTCCGTTGCGTGCCACAAATGTTCAGTTAAAAAGTTATTCAGGACAGCAGATCCCTGTGTTAGGACAGTGCACTCTTCTTGCAACATACAAGGGACAAACAAAACTTGTGTCATTTTACGTTCTTCGTTCTTCTACTGCAGTGAACTTGTTTGGTTTAGATTTATTTCAATTGTTTAACATGTCTATAGTAAATATTGTCCTATCAGTGAACCAGACTGTGCCTTCAGACAGTGTTTCTCGTCTGTGTGAAGAATTTGCAGACATTTTTGCACCGGGCTTAGGTTGCGCTAAAAACTATGAAGCACATTTGGAACTGAAAGTCAACGCGCAACCGAAATTTTTCCGAGCGCGCAATGTTCCTCACGCATTGCGTGATGAGGTCGCAAGAACATTACACGATTTAGAATCACAAGGTGTAATTGAACGTGTGCAAGCTTCTCTCTGGGCCTCGCCCTTAGTAATTTTGCCAAAACCTTCCGGAAAACTGAGACTTTGTGTGGACTTCAAGGCAACAGTGAATCCACAACTCGTGATTGCAACTTTTCCCTTACCCCGCCCGGAAGATCTTTTTGATAAACTGTGTCCGGGTAAATACTTTTCGAAGTTGGACCTAGCAGATGCGTACTTGCAAATCCCAGTGGACGCCGAATCCCAGCGCGTCTTGGTGGTTAACACGCATCTGGGTTTGTACCGATTCAAAAGACTGCCTTTCGGGTGTGCATCCGCCCCTGCATTGTTTCAGCAATATTTACAAACTGTTTGTGCATCGGTCCCTACTGCTGCGAACTATCTGGACGATATTGTGATCTCCGGAAAGACAGCCGACGAGCATTTAGCACACCTACGAACATTATTTCAGGTATTGCGACAAAATGGTCTTCGCTTGCGGAAGGACAAATGTGTGTTTTTTGCTCGTGACTTACCATACCTGGGACATGTCATCAATGCCCAAGGCATACATCCGAGTCCAGAGCACCTCCGTGCCATACAAGATTTGGCTCCGCCACAGAATATGACACAGCTACAGAGTGTGTTGGGTAAACTTAACTATTATCATCGCTTTCTGCGCAATGCCTCTTCTATTTCAGCTCCGCTTCATAGCTTAAGCCGTAAGGGTGTTCCGTTCGTCTGGACGACGGAATGCGAACGCGCCTTTCGGCAGTTGAAATCGGCGTTGCTTTCTAATACTAGCCTTACGCCATTCGATCCCCAGAAACCCCTTTTGTTGATGGTAGATGCATCGGATTTCGGGATCGGTGCTGTGCTTGCGCACAAAGTTGGCTCGTATGATCGCCCTATTACCTTTGCGTCCAAATTGCTCTCAACTGCGCTACGAAATTACTCACAGATAGAGAAAGAAGCTTTGGCTCTCGTGTTTGGTGTTACTAAGTTCCATGATTTCTTGTATGGTCGTCACTTTACCATCATCACAGACCACAAACCTTTGACGTCGCTTTTTCAGCCGACCAAGCCTGTACCTCCGCGTACGGCGCATAAATTCATTCGCTGGTCTATTTTCCTCTCGCAGTACCGCTACGATATCTTGTATCGGTCCACTGCTAAGCACGGAAACGCCGATGCGTTGTCCCGTTTGCCTGTTGCTGAGGATAAAGCATTCGATTCTTCCGAACTTGCTTGCATGTTCATTGATTCGGAAACCGATGAAGTGGTCGAATCGTTTCCGATTGATTTTCGTCGTGTCGCTACAGCCACAGCTGCTGACCCTGTCCTTGCTACCGTTTTGCGTTTTGTTGCTACGCAATGGCCTTTGTCAAAGTCTCGGATCGAGGATCCGTTGGTTCGCCGATTTTTTGCTCATAAGGAGAGACTTTTTGCTCGACGTGGTGTTTTGTTGTTGCGTTCTGATAATGATAAGTCCAGAGTCGTGGTCCCACGTTCGTTACAGTCCTCTGTTTTACGGCTTCTTCACCAAGGACATTGGGGTATAGTGCGAACGAAACAACTTGATCGTCAGCACTGTACTTGGTTCGGAATCGATGCTGCAATTACGAATATGTGTTTTTCTTGCATGGCGTGTGCCGAACAACAATCCGCACCGCCGCGGAAAGTCTTTGCTTGGCCAAAAGCCACTTCCCCTTGGCAACGCTTGCACATCGATTTTGCTGGTCCATTCTGGAATGCTCGATGGTTGGTTCTGGTAGATGCCTTCAGTAATTTTCCTTTTGTTGTCCGTATGTCTTCCACGACGTCCTCTGCCACCATCAAAGCGTTGTCTGCTATCTTTTGCATTGAACGTCTTCCGCAGACTATTGTTTCCGATCATGGCCCACAATTCATGTCCGCAGAATTTCAGTCATTCTGCCAGGCCAATGGTATTCAACATCTGATATCCGCGCCGTTTTCGCCTCAGTCAAACGGTGCCGCTGAACGATTGGTCTGGACTTTCAAGTCACAGATGTTGAAGTTGAAAGAGTCGCATTCTCGGGAGGACGTGTTGTTGCTCTTTTTGTCATCGTATCGCTCTCAGCCCCGAGATGGTCGCTCGCCGGCTGAGTTGCTCCACGGTCGTCCTCATCGAACCTTGATGTCTTTGCTGCATCCGCCGCATAAGGTTCCAGTGCAGCGGCAGACTCCTGCTTTTGCTCCAGGCGACGTTGTAGTTTATCGCAACTTTCGCGGTTCACGGCGTTGGCTCGCAGGGCGCATTCTTCGCTGCATTGGCCGCGCGATGTATTTGGTTTTGGGGGCCTCTGGTGAGGTGCGTCGGCATCTCAATCAGCTGCGCCTCTGTCGTCGCACGGGTTCTGCCGCTCCCCGTCTGCTTTCAGCGACGGTGCCGTCCGGTCAGCGCCCTGGGGACCCATCTACTGGCTCGCCTCATCCCCAGGTGTTACCGACGATGCCTTCCATTTCGCCCCATGGCGACGCGCCGCTGCAGCCGCCGCCGCCGCCGCCTGTTCTCCCGCCGGCGCCGCCCGCATTCGACGCTTCGCTGCAGCCGCCAAGCGCCTCCCTGGGTCACGCGCCGCCGATCGCTTCCCGTGACCAGCTGTCCTCCGCCATGGAACTCTTGCCCGCTCCGGACCACATGACGTCATCGCGCGTCGGCTACCCCGACGCAATGGAGGTCGACCCTTCGGCCCCTCCTGTCTCTTTACGGTCGCATACACCGCATGTTGACGTGCACCCTGGACTAGGTTTTCAGGCGTTTCCTAGCTCCCCTCGGACCGAATGGCCGGGTGCGGGTGGCACAGCCTCGCCTGTTGTTAGGCTCCCCACCTCATCGCATACGTCAACATGGGGTCCTCCCCACGGCGGGCGGAAGCCTTATAACACGACCGTTCGCCGATTTGCGGGGGAGGAATGTGATGTCACCGCCAGACACCACACTTGCTAGGTGGTAGATTAAATCGGCCGCGTTCCATTTAGTACATGTCGGACCCGCGTGTCGCCACTGTGTGATCGCAGACCGAGCGCCACCACAAGGCAGGTCTCGAGATACGGACTAGTACTCGCCCCAGTTGTACGACGACTTTGCTAGCGACTACACTGACGAAGCCTTTCTCTCATTTGCCGAGAGACAGTTAGAATAGCCTTCAGCTAAGTCCATGGCTACGACCTAGCAAGGCGCAATTAGCCTTACATAGTTTGATAGTTATCGTATGAAATGTCTCATCAAGAACACTTGCACATCAAAGAATAAAAGATAAGTATTCGAGGAGATGCATACTTTTCTTATGAGAATTCACTACTTATCCTGTTCCAGAATTCACGCCCGTCTGCGTTAGATAGCGTGTGCATTTCGGCCTCCTCTATCTACAAGATGTTGGCACATTTGCCAACACATCATATATATATATATATATATATATATATATATATATATATATATATATAAAGTACATGTGTGTACACAATCCAGACACTGGACTGGGCCAGACGTTGTTGACTTGTGTAAAGATAACACTTACACCTTGCGCAATATAAACGTCCAGAGACAGACACAAAAAAAACTTTCATTTATAAAATGACAAAGGGGGTTCACATATAATTTAATGAGAGAAACTAATGTCAACTTCACAAAATGTTACACGAATATTGTTCATGTATGTTTTTAGTAATTTAAGTCGAGTAGGGATGGATAACTGAGAGTGAATGGACCTTAAGTTATAATTGCAGGTCTTGCCATTCAAATGACAAGCACAGAGGTGCTTAAACATGTGTATTTGCCCTTTGCGACGTGTGTCCTTGTAATATAATTGTAGTTTTCTTTTGTGTACTCTGAACAATAATTATCTCAGGAATCGGCAGAGATTAAAGTAAAATTAGTCTAAATAATGACCACGTCTTTAACACTAAATCCAGTCATTGAAGGCAGGTACCCTAGTAATGAGTGGGATTGTGCATCAGAGAGGAGGCAGTGGTAATCAATCGGCGGTAACTACTCACACAAACGGATTAAAAATACCAGTTATGGAGATATTAATTTTGTACCACAGGTGGTAACACCACAGGAGTCATCACCTGTACTACAAGATTCATTTGAAGAGAGGGGCTATGTACGATGGTAAGAACTATGCCCCTTACATGAACCCATTAAAGATCACCTAACTCACGTTGAGCGAACAGTAGGGTTGAACAAAATGACTGACAAGGCACAATGCATCTTGTAGAGAGTATAGTATGGACGTATTGGAATAATTAATGTCGGGTGATGGTTTTAAAGTAATTCACACGGCACGAAAACTTTGTAGAAACGAGTCGATTTACTGGACGCTAGTCTACCCTAGGGAAGTATTTAGAGTTGACCGTGGCCGGTTGGGGAACAGCGAAGGAAAGCGACAATAGGCAGCTTAGGGTGGCTCAAGCTCTGAGAAAGCAGTAACGCGGTGCGGCCTCCAGCCGCCTTAACATGAGTGACAGAATGGGTGGTTGACCCCGAGCCCATGCTGGTGTACTGGGAGCAGACGGAGAACTTGTACACCTGTTGATAAATGTCCGTTGTCCCGTATTCAGGGAAACATGCGAGAAAGCCGCGCAAAGCTACGGTGGAGTGGTCAACAGCGGTCAAAATATGTGCGTTCGTGACTACAGCAACTTCATGCTGAATTCACGGTCCGAAGACTCTGAAGTACATCAGGTGAAGATCGACAGAATGAAATACTCCGGCCTCTGATGGGAACATAGGACCGAGGAATTTGAAGTACTGTCCTGTGGGTCAGAATTCCAGAAAAATTGGTGTTTGTGCAGACGGAAAACTTGATGGGTGGCCAGGGAAGAGCTAAATAGAAGAAGTTGAGAGGAAGGGAAATTTTGTGGGAATTTGTTCACTTCCCAGAGCAGGCATTGGTCGGCGCTGGGAAGCGATGCATAACTATCGCGACTTGCGCTGCAATTGGCGCAATTGATTTTTCAGGAGGGGAAACCGAGGCGAAGAGCGGACTATGAGAAATCTCTGCAGTGGTATTCTGTTGCCAGCTTGCCTAGAGTGCGGACGTGGCGTTCTTTGCTCAGCTTGCCTGAGAAAGAGTGAGCGTCTCTGCAGTTTAGGACTTAGCAAACGGAACGATTGAGCTTAGAGATATGAAGTTTCGGTTCAGCTATGTACTGAGCAAGATAGCTAGGAGTGAGAAGACGTGCGCAGCCTTGCGGCACCACGAGGTCGGTCGACGTCCGCACAACGACGCCGCTCCGCCACTCTGTATTCGGTGATATTGCGCCCGCTCCGGCCATTGATTAATTTGCTTGATCACGTCGGCAAAGTTTCCACGAGGATTTCATGGGCCATGTATTGTGAAATTCTTCTCGCACTTCGCATTACGCCTGGGTCAGTCGATAGGAATTACTTTTGATATATCGCGCTTTACTCCACGCAAACGCAATTTATTGTCAGTGCCTGATAGGAGAGTCATGTAATGTGATGATTGAAGGTCGTGAGTTAAAATAAATCTGTGCTAATCGACTGCATCTCTTTTTAAACAAGTAGTTGAAATCCCAAGTCACTTTCTTAATTAATTTTATGTTCAACATTTGCATCTGTGTTCAATAGCTGATTATAACATCAATGTGCACCCCGATTTAATTAAATGGGGTTCATTTCTGAACCAATTAATGTCAACATTGCCACCGCAGTTCAGTCAGGAGTCACAGGGCCTTATTACTTTCTTTGCGTTATCGGACATTGCGGCAGTTTTGCACTCTCTGTTGATCTGTTAGTCAATTACCTGGCGTGAACACACACCAATGCCAGGTAAGTGATGGGTGGGGTGCTACAATATTTCAACCTATTTCAGCCTCAATTACGCATCTTTTGTCGACTTACATTTTAATAGGTACCTGAAGATGGGGCACATGTCCTCAAACTGGATTGTGCACTCCTTTTCACAAACAAATAATATTTACAACTGTAGCGGATATTATCAATGACTGCTTGACTTCATTGGACTGCTCAATTACACAAGAGGAGTAATAAAAAAGTCGAACAGTTAACGTTGGATGTATTTTGTGTCGCTGGAGAACAATGGCTGTAGGATCAGCTTTAGTTGTGAGCCATTTCTTTTACTCTCCCAAAGCAGCGACTCGCGTTGCACCGTCGTCCCGAGGGCCGGCGCCAGCTCGTTGGAGAAGGAGGCGGTGGCATTAGGTGAGACGCCCGCCCGTGAGGAGGGTGCCTCGGGGACGTCGGGCGGCCGCGGCGCTGCGTTATCCTCCCAGGGAGGGCGCGGGTCCCCGCGGGATTATCGCTGCGGGATCAGGTGTGCCGCGAGCCGGCCAATTACAGCGGCCGCCGTGGCTCGGCGCTGCGGTCGCCTCATCCGGTTTACGATGCCCACAGGCCGAGCCAGCTACTCCCGATGTCGGCCGGCACTTGTGGCCCGATGCTCCGCGGGAGACCAAGTGGCCCGGGTCACCTTTTACGTTCGTTCCGTCAGCTAATAACGCCAACGCTACTCTGGTCTCTGCTGCGCCTGCCACCGTATTTACTACAACTACTACTACACTACTGGCCATTAAAATTGCTACAGCAAGAACGAATGCAGATGATAAACAGATATTCATTGGACAAATATATTATACTGCAACTGACATGTGGTTACATTTTCATGCAATTTGGGTGCATAGATCCTGAGAAATCAGTATCCAGAACTACCACCTCTGGCCGTAATAGCAGCCTTGATACGCCTGGGCATTGAGTCAAACAGAGCTTGGATGGCGTGTACAGGTACAGCTGCCCATGCACCTTCAACACGATACCACGGAATATCAAGAGTAGTGACTGGCGTATTGTGACGAGCTAGTTGCTCGGCCACCATTGACCAGACGTTTTCAATTGCTGAGAGATCTGGAGAATGTGGTGGCCAGGGCAGAAGTCGAACATTTTCTGTATCCAGAAATGCCCGTACAAGGCCTGCAACGTGCGGTAGTGCATTATCCTCCTGAAATGTAGGGTTCCGCAGGGATCGAATGAAGGGTAGAACCACGGGTCCTAACACATCTGAAATGAAACGTCGACTGTTCAAAGTGCCGTCAATGCGAGCAAGAGGTGTCCGAGACGTGTAACCAATGGCACCCCATACCATCACGCCTGGTGATACGCCAGTATGGCGATGACGAATACGCGCTTCCAATGCGCGTTCACAGCGATGTCGCCAAATACGGATGCGACCATCATGATGCTGTAAACAGAACCTGAATTCATCCGAAAAACGACGGTTTGCCATTCGTGCACCCAGGTTCGTCGTTGAGTACACCATCGCAGGCCCTCCTGTATGTGATGCAGCGTAAAGGGTAACCGCAGCCATGGTCTCCGAGCTGACAGTCCATGCTGCTGTAAACGTCGTCTAACTGATCGTGCAGATGGTTGTTGTCTTGCAAACGTCCCCATCTGTTGACTCAGGGATCGAGACGTGGCTGCACGATCCTTTACAGCCCTGCGGATAAGATGCCTCTCATCTCGCCTGCTAGTGATATGAGGCCGTTGGGATCCAGCACGACGTCCCATATTACCCTCCTGAACCCACGGATTCCATATTCTGCTAACAGTCATTGGATCTCGACCAATGCGAGCAGCAATGTCGCGATACGATTAACCGCATTCCCGTAGGCTACAATCCGACCTTTATCAAAGTCGGAAACTTTATGGTACGCATTTCTCCTCCTTACACGAGGCATCACAACAACGTTTCAACAGGAATCGCCGGTCAACTACTGTTTGTGTATGAGAAATCGGTTGGAAACTTTCCTCAAGTGGCCTCACTGAAATTAACACCCTGGTACTGGCACCTCACATCCTGATTTTGGTGTTCTCAGAGACACAGTGGCAGTCACAGTGTCATGTTCACATTTGGAAAAGTTGTTTTATATTTGCACCAAGACACAAACCCCATTACCTGCTCTACGTGAGCAGTCGTTTTATCATTGCGCCCTGAATCATATTCTGAATATCATCCACTGTTCCCTCCTGTAAGTGTAGCAGACACTGTGCCATCACGACAAAAGCACCATTACATACAAATGGATGCGACGGGCTGCAGCTATTATTATCCAAACAGGTTTAAATACTTACTGTATGGAGTAAAATGCATTTATTCTCTTATTACTTCGTGTCCAGTTATCAGCGGTTAGTGTTCTCATGGAGTACCCACAGCAGTGGATGGTGGATTACAACAACTCAACATGCTTTGGATTACATACGATATCGATTACCAAGGTAAAGATAAGCCTTTACAGCCCTGAAATTGATAACGAATAAACAAAAGGAAAAACACTAAATGGAATTGATTGGAGTCATAATAAAAAGAGAATAAATTTTACTCTCCGTGATAGGAAAAATTTCCGAACCATTGCTCTTAAGAACTGTCTTAAGACAGGTTGAGTAGAAATTTCTGAATCATTCCTCATAAGAACTGGCTTAAGATAAGTTGAATATCTGTCACCCTTACTTTTCAAGTGGACGTGGGGGATATGAAAAGAGAGAATGGTACAAGGATAATGCAAAGAATATAAGGAATGGAAGTTCCAGAACTGACGCAAGTATAAACTGCATGGGATTTGCTGATTATCTTGCTCGAAGCTAATAACGTTCGAGAAACCAGAAAAGATGTAAAATCGCAGCTCAGAAAATCTATCATACTATATGGTTTCGGAAAACATACCTTACGCCATTGTAATGTTATGTGTGCCTCACTGCTTTTTTTTTTTTAACAATTTGTGTCTGATTTTATTCTGAGAATCTCACTAATGTATGTAAATACCGTAAATGTAAATTTGATTCAAAAAGTACTTGAAGTGAAGAGAAACGCAGCTGGTCAGCAACAAACTCCTTAGAGCGGAATCCCTGCAACGATAGTACTTGTGAATCTTTGAGTATGGATTAAAAAAAAAATTTTATTTATTAAAAAAACAGAACTGTTAATCTGTATCTTGTGGAAAGAGGACGTGTTGTTAGGACGTCGCTCAGAACGTATTGTTACAATTAATGAAAACTGATATTTTAATGATAAAACCGAGTAAAGTATGTGTAAGAGTTGCCAAACATTTATGTATACAAATTTTCTGGAAGTGAAGAATAGAAATATCTGGTTTTTGGAAAAGGAAGTGAACTTCATTGTCGTCGCCGTCTGTCAATTGACAGAACTTTAAGAGTATAAGGTTCAATAATATACAGGAAAAGAAATGCTCTCTCCATAGTTTTCTTCAATAATTAACAACCTCTCATAATTTCTTAATTACAGTATTTGGATTATGTTCTTGTACAATAGTATGGTACTGAACTCCACTGACCAATTTTGATGTAGCAGGACTTGTAGTTCTTAAGAAGTTTGTGTGCCAAGCAATCTCCTTTTCTCACGAAAAGCAGATTGCTGTTTGATCTTATTTACTTACAACACTGGTCCCTTAGGTATGAAAAGCTACGAAAACTTGGCCTCAAAGCTATCCGCAATACGGCCAAGTAACTAAGAGAGTCGTAATTTAAACCTTAACGAACAATAACTTCTTCCAAATTGTAATACGTCACTAACTGGTGCAGAAGCTGATCATTCAAGGAGGCGGCAACCAAATTTCAGGTACCAGTTACGACTTACAGTAAAAATCTCAATCAAAAATCAGTCTCTCTCTCTCTCTCACTCTCTCTCTCTCCAGACACGTATATCAAGATTCATATTATAAAGAAATATAGTCATTTTATACCATCTCCTCCACTATTAGCAAAGAAAACTACAACAGGAAACAGGAAATCAAAACTGGTGGAAAATATCAATATTTACAAATATTTAGGTGAATTCATAACATACAACCTAAACCAGAAACTGACGTGCCTTACATCTCTCTTCGTTGTCGTATCATTGACTCTTTTCAGAATAAATGGGAACAGTTCGAGTGATATTCGCAGAAGGCTGAAATATCCGCTCGGGTAATCTCTGATTTAATATGCGACTGCAGGCACAGCGACACGTGCGGACACGTCAGTTTCGACGTATTACGAATGTCTTGGTCCTCTCAGAGATGCAAGTTTCGACAGCTGCACGAATAATAGCAGAAGTGGTACTTGCTTGCATGAAATCGATGCGTAAGAAAAGAAGCAAAAGACAGGTCTGGATTCGTGAATGGATAGAAAAAGGTGTCATTCCGGCTACTCGGCGACACGAAACCAACTTCGTAACATGTGGACGGGATTCCATACTATCAGATCTCTCCTCATGCGATTTCCCTAATTTTGGTGCCATGAGGAAGGACTTTCGTGGCCGTCGATTTGCTTCAGACGAAGAGGTGCACGGCTGCGTACTATCATGCTTCCGTAGGCAAACATATTTTCGCGACGGCGTTGACCATCTTTTCTGCCAGCGGGATAAATGCATTGACAATTTTACCGATTAATTTTGAAATAATAAACAGTTTACTCACTGTTTTCCACCTGTATAGTTTTCCTGTGGCTGCTTTTAAATGAAAAAGTGTCACCTGTTGAAGGTTTTTCCTCGTTCATTACACGAAACGGTTTTCACAAGCTTGGGTTTATTAACTATAGGTCATTGACGGTTACGAAACATACCACAGCTGTCATCAGTGCAGTAAAGAATGCAATAATACCTTATTGCTGAAACTGTTGATAAACTGATAGTAATAAAGGACACGTCACTCTAGATATACACCCTTGTCCAAAATTAAAGCAACAAACAACTCTTCCCTCGTCCTGTGTCACGATATAATCATACAAACTGCCAAACGATGTCCGTACGATCCTGTCCTGCATGAAAGATGGCATTCCGGTGAACGGAAATCCACACAAACGGTGACGTCAGGACACCTGTCAAATGGTGTAGTGATTGCCGGGCAGTCCTACATCCACAATTTAAAAGAACAAAAAATATCGTGTGACTAGGGCCTCCCGTTGGGTAGACCGTTCGCCGGGTGCAAGTCTTTCGATTTGACGCCACGTCGGCAACTTGCGCGTCGATGGTGATGAAATAATGATGATTAGGACAACACAACACCCAGTCCCTGAGCGAAGAAAATCTCCGACCCAGCCGGGAAACGAACCCGGGTCCTTAGGATTGACATCCTGTCGCGCTGACCACTCAGCTACCGGGGGCGGACAGATTCACAAATGCCGTGTACACACGTACAGACGGAGCAGTATGGCGCAGAGAAGACGCCTGCCAGTCTCTCTGCTGTGGGGGACCATGGGAAGAATGGAAGCAAAACAGTCGCAAACCGATGTGGCCCTATGTCTTAATGTAAATCTTCTGTCGTTTTTCGGATGAGGCGACAGTTGTAAGAGATCAAAAGTGTGTTCCGAAGACCAGGGGAGGGCCGACCACGTGTGACAACAGAAAGAGGGGGGCCGTTATTTAGCTGTAAGGGAACGAAGGTACCGCCTTAGTACTGCACGGAAACTGGCATCTGATTTCGCAGCGTCCACTGGGTGTATTGCAGCCAGGAAAACGGTGTACAGAACGCTTCGGCTGAGTGGCCTTTACTGTCGGAGAACCTCTGACGCGTCTTCACAGAAGGAAACTTCTAGAGTGGAGCTGTCTAAAAGCCATGTGGACGGTCGAACAGTGGTCCAATGTCCTTTTCACAGATGAGTTCCGATTTGATGTGGACAGTGATTCTCGACGAATTTGCATATGGAGGGAACGTGAAATACTATTTTGGGACCCAAACGTTGTGAAAAATGACTCATATCGAGGAGGATCCCTAATGGTGTGGTCAGGAATTAAGTTGAGAACTCGAAAAGCTCTTCATGAAATTGTACGGTTAAACTGGAAAGGTTTAACTGCCATCAGGTACCGTGAAGAGATCTTGGGACCTCACGTGCGGTTGTTCCGAGGTGCTGTGGTCCCAGACATCATATTGCTGGATGGTAATGTTCGGCCTCACAGAGCACGCACGTCTGATGTTTTCTTGGAAACTGAAGATTTTGCACGCATGGCGTGGCCTGCTCGCTCTCCCGATTTGAATCCAATAGGGCACGCTGGGGATGCATTAGGGAGACGGGTTGAAACACGTCATCATCCACCAACCACTCTCCGAGACTTGCGAGCAGCGCTGCATGAAGAATGGGCGTTGTTGCCAGAACGTGACATTTCTGACACCAATCACGGCCTTCCCTGCCGTTTTTCAGGCTTGTATTGCAGCCAGAGGTGGTCACATCCTAGACTGACCGTATTAATCAGTTGACGGAATGTGTGTGTAAATCCGTTAAGGTGGAAAAAAAGAACGAAGAACGTTTTTGTCTACCATTATGCATGCTGCTATTCTTTATTCTTTATGCAGGATGGTCGGAAACTCCCGTTACACACTTCTAGGACTGTAGATGGGTGCGAGTACATCGTATTTTGAATAGGAACCCATGTCCGGAAACGTCTTCCGAGGAGACTACAGAGCGTCAAAGTTATAGGTGCGGGCGTATGTAAATGTACGTATACACGGGGTGATTCCATGATGAAATTACAGACTTTCTAGGATGAAGGTGAACGATAAATGTATTAATTTAAAGTAAGGATCACTCTACCGGAAACGAACGAGTCGAAAGTTATAAACGAAAAGTTCTGATACCTCTGACAGTTGAATACATGTACCGGTTCTTGTATTGCGAAGAGTGTAGGGCAGGTATCTTTGAGTGGTGACAGTGTGGACAAAAACTAGAAAAAATGTCCAATAAACGTGGGCTCTGAATTGCATACCTGAGGAACTATGACCATTCGTTCTTCTTCGCTAATGTGAAACACATGTTCGCTACTGAGCAAGTGTACATAGCTGTTGAGGTGCGCACTTTAGAGCTCACGTTTAATGGACATTTTTTCTCGTTTTTCTCCACACTAACACCACTGAAAGATACCAACCCGACACTCTTCGCAACACAAGAAGCGTTAGATGTATTCAACTGTCAGAGGGCCGGCCGGAGTGGCCGTGCGGTTCTAGGCGCTACAGTCTGGAGCCGATCGACCGCTACGGTCGCAGGTTCGAATCCTGCCTCGGGCGTGGATACGTGTGATGTCCGTAGGTTAGTTAGGTTTAATTAGTTCCAAGTTCTAGGCGACTAATGACCTCAGAAGTTAAGTCGTATAGTGCTCAGAGCCATTTTTGAACTGTCAGAGGCATCAGAAAGGTTTTCGTTTATAGCTTCCGGCTAGTTCGTTTCCGGTACAGGAATCCTTACTTCAAATTAATACATTTATCGTTCACCTTCATCCTAGAAAGTCTGTAACATCATCACGGAATCACCCCGTGTATACGTACATTTACAGAAGTCCGCGACTATAACTTTGACACCGGCCGGAGTGGACGTGCGGTTCTAGGTGCTACAGTCTGGAACCGAGCGACCGCTACGGTCGTAGGTTCGAATCCTGCCTCGGGCATGGATATGTGTGATGTCCTTAGGTTAGTTAAGTTTAACAAGTTCTAAGTTCTAGGTGACTGATGACCTCAGGGCCCGCATCTCGTGGTCGTGCGGTAGCGTTCTCGCTTCCCACGCCCGGGTTCCCGGGTTCGATTCCCGGCGGGATCAGGGATTTTCTCTGCCTCGTGATGGATGAGTGTTGAGTGCTGTCCTTAGGTTAGTTAGGTTTAAGTAGTTCTAGGGGACTTATAACCACAGCAGTTGAATCCCATAGTGCTCAGAGCCATTTGAACCATTTTTTTTATGACCTCAGAAGTCGCATAGTGCTCAGAGCCATTTGAACCATATAACTTTGACGCTCTGTAGTCTCGTTGAATGACGTTTCCGGAACTGGGTTCCTATTCAAAATACGATGCACTCACTCCTCTCTACAAGTCCTAGAAGACTGTGACGGGAATTTCCGACCACCCTGTATTGTTTACTATCACCTGTTTATACTGTTTTGTGGCAAAATAAACGCAACATTGAAATGTTTCGGTTGTTGGTTTAATTTTGAACACCAGCGTAAATTTCAGTACATTCAAATCTGGGAAGCTGGTATGAATCACTCTTTGATAAACCAGATGAAAGTGACCATTAGTATAATTCTGTACAAACTACGGGAGACATAGGCAAGAGTTACTCACAAACGACCAGCATGTTGGCCGTGACAGTCTTGGTGGAGAAGGAGGGCGCGTCGGCCGTCACCTCGCAGCTGAAGTTGCCCGACAGGCTGAAGCCGACACGTCGCAGCACCACTTGAGTCGCGTTGGACGACGAAAGCTGCCAACAACAGAGAGAGCAGTGTAATTATAACGCTGAAAAGTTCTTGTGGTTATCTGTGGCACGAAACTTAAAATTACGTCGTTAATTATGGTCTTAAAGATACTCTACTCAAATATTATCTGCGTCTTTTACTGTCGTTAGAAGGGCCCGACTACAGTTCCAAGTACTCCATGAAGTTGCCGTGTGTGGACAGCTGGAACGGGAATCACTTAACTTTCGGATAGCAATACAGGAACTATGTGAATGATGTAGCTGCTCGAAGGTCTGGAAAACTGACAAAAGTTGCGAGTACGATATGATGATCAAACGGCTTCCAAATCGCGTCAGAATGAAGCCACACGTCAGAGGATGACACTTCGGCTGGTCCACGGCGCCGGATATCGAGGCTGGTACACACTGAGGTGACAGAAGTCATGGAATGCTTCCTAACATCATGTCGGACCTCCTCTGGTCTGGCTTAGCGCAGGAACTTGGCGTGATATTGAATCGACAGTCGCTGGAACAACCCAGCAGTAATACTGAGCCATGCTATCTCTATAGCCGTTCATAACTTCGAAAGCCTTACCGGTCCATAATTTTGTGCACCAACAGTCCTCTCGATTATTGGGATTCGTGTCGTGCGATCTTGGTGGCCAAACCATCCGCTCGAACTGTCCAGACTGTTCTTCTAACCAGTTGCGAACAACTATGCCACGGTGACATGGTGCACCAAGCTAAGTTGGGACTAATGTGACCAGGCGACGGTTTTCCAGTCGTCTAGGGTCCAACTGATGTGGTTACGAGCCCAGGAGAGTTACCACAGGCCATGTCGTGCTGTTAGCAAAGACACTCGTGTAAGTCGCCTGCTGCCATAGCCTCCTAAAGCCAAATTTCGCCGCACTGTCCTAACGCAAACCTTCGTCGTTAGTCCAACATTGGTTTCTGGGTTATTTCACGCAATGTACCCAGAATGAGATTTTTGACTCTGCAGCGGAGTGTGCGCTGATATTAAACTTTCCTGGCAGAGGTACTGGCGGAATTAAAGCTGTGAGGACGGGTCGTGAGTCGTGCTTGGGTAGCTCAGTTGGTACAGCACTTGCCCGCGAAAGGCAAAGGTCCCGAGTTCGAGTCTCGGTCCGGCACACAGTTTTAATCTTCCAGGAAAGTTTCACGCAATGTTGCTTGTCTGTTAGGACTAGTAACTCTAAGAAAACTCCGCTGCTCTCGGTCGTTAAGTGAAGGCTGTCAGTTACTGCGTTGTCCATAGTGAGAGGTAATGCCTGAAATTTGGTATTGCAGGCACATTCCTGAGTCTGTGGACCTCAGAACATTGAATTCCCTACCGTTTCCCGAAATGGAATGTCCCATGAGGCTAACTCCAACTACCATTCCGCATTCAGGTGTGCTAATTCCCGTCGCTCGGCCATAATCACGTCCGAAACCTTTTCACGTGAATCACCTGAGCAGAAGTGACACCTCCACCTTGCGTACGCGATACTACCATCACATGTACATGTCCTTATCTCTAGCCCATTGCCTTTGTAACTTCAGTCTATATAACGCTGCAGACTTCCTCGGACCTTTTTAAAGGTGAAACCTTCTGGGATAGTGACATGTCAGATGGTTTCTCAAAAAGTGTGTTAGAAATGCTCCTCCAGTCCGGAATTTCAAGAAAACAGCGACACATGACCACAGCACAATCTTGCTCATTCCGAGCAATCATCTATGTGAACTAGGCACAGAATGCATTTCGCATGGTGTAAACATAGATTACTTTTCAAACTACATAAACGTTTTCTTATAATTAAATTTTCCCGAAGACAGTTTCATCTTCCTCTACGATAATGATAGAAGCTGAAGAAATAAAATAAAATTTTGAACTAAGAGGGCGACTCGAGCCCAGTCTTTTTGCATACTAGGCAGACATGCTGCCCATTACACCATCGCAGCACTATGATCAACATTGCTACAAGAACTACGGAAGTCGAATGCCATCCCCAACACAAACTGCAATTTTCCCCTAAATTG
Organism: Schistocerca serialis cubense; assembly: GCF_023864345.2. NCBI lineage: Eukaryota > Metazoa > Arthropoda > Insecta > Orthoptera > Acrididae > Schistocerca > Schistocerca serialis. The sequence goes on from NC_064645.1 coordinate 71,842,897, forward strand.
TCACTATTGAGGGGGAAAACTAGCGGAAGATATGAACTGAAGTTTATGTTGGGAAGGGCATTCGACTTCAGTAGTTCGTGCAGCGTTGTTGACGTCGGTGTTGTGTTGGTATAATGGTCAGCATTGCTGCGTACTAAGCTTAAAAACCTGAGGTCAAGTCCTGGTTGTAGTATACACTTTAATTCATTTATTCAGCTTCCATCATTATCGTAGATAAACTCTTTCATGGCTGATTTGATATTCATTTCTATGTTTCATGATCTTGTTGTTTTATGTACGTATGAATAGCCCTACAATCCGTGAAGAGATTTTGGGTTCTCCTTTGTCTGTGCAAACTAATGTACCATGACATTTCGATAACATGACCAGGAATGTAAAGATAACATTTAAATGGTAACTGTAAATGGTGCTTCGTTACTTCTATTATAGCGTCCTACATGTTGTAGAGGGCATCTAGCAGTCAAAATTTTTATGACGAATCGTGTCTGGAGATGTATCGTGTAGTTGTAAAATTAGTTGCAAGACTGGATCGCTTTAAACTGTGCTTTACGATAAGCAGACAGAGGAAAGGATGATTTCTGACCTGTGTGGTCTGCAGCAGCCCGTGGCAAGGGGAACACCTCGAGTACTCGTCATATAATTCTCCTCTATGAGACGAAGGACTTTCTCTTCAGAGTTGAAAGTGCAGCGCGTCTGTAGTGTATCACAACCAACCCTCCCAGGTGCGAACGTACCATTTTCAGGGATGCGTTCTTGCAGTCGGACGAAATTGGTACGCGACGTTGTAATTGCAAGAGGGACAGAATATGGCGCCCTTGTCTCAGTTTATGTGCGTACCGTTATGCGGAAGATTAGAAAGCGATTCGTTCTTTAAATTTATTTTAAAATGGTCTCTTTCACACATACACCATGTGATCAAAAGTATCCTGACACTCCCAAAAATATACGTTTTTCATATTAGGTGAATTGTGCTGCCACCTACTGCCAGGTACTGCATATCAGCGACCTCAGTAGTCATTAGGCATCGTGACAGAGCAGAATGGGGCACTTCGCGGAACTCACGCACTTCGAACGTGGTCAGGAGACTGGGTGTCACTTGCGCCATACGTCTGTACGCGAGATTTCACTGTCCTAAACATCCCTAGGTCAACTCTTTCCGATGTGATACTGAAGTGGTAACGTGAAGGGACTACGACTGTGGCTGCCCGGGATACTGCCCACAATGAGGCTGATCCCTCATCTGTGGTAGAGTGGGAGGTCGTCTCGAGGTGTGGCAGGGGGCGAAAGACATTCCGGAGGGCTGAACGGAGGGCCTGTCCAGTTTGTCTGACGAACCGGTTTCAAGCTCTGTCTCAGGCTGTTACTGAACTTCGGCCGGACGTGGCTGCTTGTCCTGTTCCAGAGGTTGCCCCTCAGTCTGCAAGATACGGGCGGTCGCAGAGGGTGGGCTTACTGGTAGTTGGGAGCTCCAACGTCAGCCGCGTAATGGGGCCCTTTAGGGATATGGCAGCAAGAGAGGGGAAGAAAACCAATGTGTACTCCGTGTGCATACCGGGGGGAGTCATTCCAGATGTGGAAAGGGTCATTCCGGATGCCATGAAGGGTGCAGGGTGCACCCATCTGCAGGTGTGTCGCTATGGATCGGACGAAATCCTCTCTGGCTTCCGGCGGCTATCTGATTTGGTGAAGACTGCCAGTCTCGCTAGCGGGATGAAAGCAGAGCTCACCATCTGCAGCATCGTCGACAGACTGGCTCCGGGCCTTTGGTACAGAGCCGAGTGGAGGGTCTGAATCAGAGGCTGAGACGGTTCTGCGACCGTGTGGGCTGCAGATTCCTCGACTTGCGCCATAGGGTGGTGGGGTTTCGGGTTCCGCTGGATAGGTCAGGAGTCCACTACACGCAGCAAGCGGCTATACGGGTAGCAGGGGTTGTGTGGCGTGGACAGGGCGGTTTTTTTAGGTTAGATGGCCTCGGGCAAGTACAGAAAGGGCAACAGGCTCAAAGGGTGCGGGGCAAAGTCAGGACATGCGGAGAACAAGCAGCAATCGGTATTGTAATTGTAACCTGTCGAAGCTGCATTGGTAAAGTACCGGAACTTCAAGCGCTGACAGAAAGCACCGAAGCTGAAATCGTTATAGGTACAGAAAGCTGGCTGATGCCAGAGATAAATTCTGCCGAATTTTTTACAAAGGCACAGACGGTGTTGAGAAAGGATAAATTGCATGCAACCGGTGGTGGCGTGTTTGTCGCTGTTAGCAGTAGTTTATCCTGTAGCGAAATAGAAGTGGATAGTTCCTGTAAATTATTATGGGTGGAGGTTACACTCAACAACCGAGCTAGGTTAATAGTTGGCTCCTTTTACTGACCTCCCGACTCGGCAGCATTAGTGGCAGAACAACTGAGAGAAAATTTGGAATACATTTCACATAAATTTTCTCAGCATGTTATAGTCTTAGGTGGAGATTTCAATTTACCAGATATAGACTGGGACACTCAGATGTTTAGGACGGATGGTAGGAACAGAGCATCGAGTGACATTATACTGAGTGCACTATCCGAAAATTTCCTCGAGCAATTAAACAGAGAACCGACTCGTGGAGATAACATCTTGGACCTACTGATAACAAACAGACCCGAAGTTTTCGACTCTGTAAGCACAGAAAAGGGAATCAGTGATCACAAGGCCGTTGCAGCATCCCTGAATATGGAAGTTAATAAGAAAATTAAAAAAAGGGAGGAAGGTTTATCTGTTTAGCAAGAGTAATAGAAGGCAGATTTCAGACTATCTAACAGATCAAAATGAAAATTTCTGTTCCGGCACTGACAATGTTGAGCGTTTATGGAAAAAGTTCAAGGCAGTCGTAAAATGCGCTTTAGACAGGTACGTGCCGAGTAAAACTGTGAGGGACGGGAAAAACCCACCGTGGTTCAACAACAAAGTTAGGAAACTACTGCGAAAGCAAAGAGAGCTTCACTCCAAGCTTAAACGCATCCAAAACCTCTCAGACAAACAGAAGCTAAACGATGTCAAAGTTAGCGGGAAGCGTTCAGTGAATTCGAAATTAAAATTCTATGTACCGACTTGACAGAAAATCCTAGGAAGTTCTGGTCTTACGTTAAATCAGTAAGTTACTCGAAACAGCATATCCAGACACTCCGGGATGATGATGGCATTCAAACAGAGGATGAGACGCGTAATGCTGAAATACTAAACACCTAAAGCTGTTTCGCAGAGGAAGACCGCACTGCAGTTCCTTCTCTAAATCCTCGCACAAACGGAAAAATGGCTGACATCGAAATAAGTGTCCAAGGAATAGAAAAGCAACTGGAATCACTCAACAGAGGAAAGTCCACTGGGCCTGACGGGATACCAATTCGATTCTACACACAGTACGCGAAAGAACTCGCTCCCCTTCTAACAGTCGTGTACCGCAAGTCTCTAGAGGAACGGAAGGTTCCAAATGATTGGGAAAGAGCACAGTTAGTCCCAGTCTTCAAGCAGGGTCGTCGAGCAGATGCGCAAAACTATAGACCTATATCTCTGACGTCGATCTGTTGTAGAATTTTAGAACATGTTTTTTGCTCGCGTATCATGTCGTTTTTGGAAACTCAGAATCTACTCTGTAGGAATCAACATGGATACCGGAAACAGCTATCGTGTGAGACCCAACTCGCTTTATTTGTTCATGAGACCCAGAAAATATTAGATACAGGCTCCCAGGTAGACGCCATGTTCCTTGACTTCCGGAAGGCGTACGATACAGTTCCGCACTGTCGCCTGATAAACAAAGCAAGAGCCTGCGGAATCTCAGACCAGCTGTGTGGCTGGATTGAAGAGTTTTTAGCAAACAGAACACAGCATGTTGTTATCAATGGAGAGACTTCTACAGACGTTAAGGTAACCTCTGGCGTGCCACAGGGGTGTTATGGGACCATTGCTTTTCACAATATATATAAATGATCTAGCAGATATTGCCGGAAGTTCCATGCGGCATTTCGCGGATGATGCTGTAGTATACAGAGAAGTTGCAGCATTAGAAAATTGTAGCGAAATGCAGGAAGATCTGCAGCGGATAGGCACTTGGTGCAGGATGTGGCTGCTGACCCTTAACATAGATATATGTGACGTATTTCGAATACATAGAAAGAAGTATCCTTTATTATATGATTATATGATAGCGGAACAGACACTGGTAGCAGTTACTTCTGTAAAATATCTGGGAATATGCGTGCGGAACGATTTGAAGTGGAATGATCATATAAAATTAATTGTTGGTAAGGCGGGTACCAGGTTGAGATTCATTGGGAGAGTCCTTAGCTAATGTAGTCCATCAACAAAGGAGGAGGCTTACAAAACACTCGTTCGACCTATACTTGAGTATTGCTCATCAGTGTGGGATCCGTACCAGATCGGGTTGACGGAGGAGATAGAGAAAATCCAAAGAAGAGCGGCGCGTTTCGTCACAGGATTATTTGGTAACCGTGATAGCGTTACGGAGATGTTTAGCAAAGTCAAGTGGCAGACTCTGCAAGAGAGGCGCTCTGCATCGCGGTGTAGCTTGCTCGCCAGGTTTCTAGAGAGTGCGTTTCTGGATGAGGTATCGAATATATTGCTTCCCCCTACTAATACCTACCGAGAAGATCACGAATGTAAAATGAGTGAGATTCGAACGCACACGGAGGCTTTCAGATAGTCGTTCTTTCCGCGAACCATACGGGACTGGAACAGAAAAGAGAGTTAATGACTGTGGCACGTAAGTGCCCTCCGCCACACACCGTTGTGTGGCTTGCGGAGTATAAGCGTAGATGTAGATGTACAGCACAAAAGCGACCTCGTCTGTTGGCTGACAGAGACCGCCGACAGTTGAAGAAAGCCGTAATGGGTAATAGCCGGACGTTTATCCAGACCATCACACAGGAATTTCAAATTGCATCAGGATACGCCGCAAGTACTATGACAGTTAGGCGGGAGGTGGGAAAACTTGGATTTGATGGTCGAGGTAAATGCCAAACGACGCCTCGCTTGGTGTAAGGAGCGTAAACATTGAACGACTGAAGAGTCAGAAAACGTTGTGTGGCGTGAAGAATCACGGTACACAATGTGGCGATACTATGGCGGGATGTTGGTATGGCGAATGCTCGGTGAACGTCAGCTGCCAGTGTGTGTAGTGCCAACAGTAAAACTCGGAGGCGGTGACGTCATGGTGTGGTCGTGGTTTTCATGGAGGGGGTTTGCACCCCTTGTTGTTTTGCGTGGCATTATCAAACATTGAACGATTGATGAGTCAGAAAACGTTGTGTGGCGTGAAGAATCACGCTACACAATGTGGCGATCCGATGGCGGGATTTGGGTATGGCGAATGGTCGGTGTACCTGCCAGGGTGTGTAGTGCCACCAGTAAAACTCGGAGGCGGTGACGTCATGGTGTGGTCGTGGTTTTCATGGAGGGGGTTTGCACCCCTTGTTGTTTTGCGTGGCATTATCATAGCACAGGACTACATTGATGTTTTAAGCACTTTCTTGCTTCTAACTTTTGAAGAGCAACTCAGGGATGCCGATTGCATCTTTCAAGACGATCGACCACCTGTTCATAATGCACGGCCTGTGGCGGAGTGGTTACAAGACAATAACATCCCTGTAATGGACTAACTTTGACTAAGTCCTTACCTGAATCCTACACAACATCTTTGGGATGTATTGGAACGCCGACTTCGTGCCATTCCTCATCGACTGACATCGATACCTCTCCTCAGTGCAGCACTCCGTGAAGAATGAGCTGCAATTCGCCAAGAAACCTTCCAGCACCCGATTGAACGTATGCCTGCGACAGTGGAAGCTGTCATCAAGGCTAAGAATGGGCCAACACCATATTGAATTCCAGCATTAGCGATGGAGGGCGCCACGGACTTTTATGTCATTTTCAGCCAGGTGTCCGGATACTTTTTATGATATAGTGTAGGTTAATGACCAAGACTTGTTAATATGTCAGCTTACTACCCTAAAAACCTCTAACAGGAAGTGTGCAACATCCTGTATAAATACGAAATTAGTGTCTTTGTGTGGTTTTTCTCAGACGCCGAGCGCGCACGCAGTTCCTAAGTGATGCCAACGGCTGACATAGACCTCTGAGAGACGACGACAGCGGTACAGGCCACTGCCCAGCTTCTCTGAATTCCCGAATACACCCTGCCAAGAAGATTTTTCAGGTTAAGGTATGTGTATCTCGTCTCCAGTCTATCTTAGAACTCTCGCTGTTTCTCTATTGGTGGTGGTGCTTCAGGGGTAGGTAAAATTGAGCTTTCATGTTCATTTCTAGAAAGTAAATATTTGTAGGTTTCCGTATTTAATAGGTAAAAACGGAACGCTTATTGGATTGCTTTGTTCTCAGTGTGTGTCTGCCCAACTGCTAAGACATCACTTTTTCCTTGTAAGCGGTAGAGGTATCTCGTTCAGATTTGTGTCACGACCCATGAACTAAGGATCAATCATCATCTCAAATTAGCGATAGCAAGGGGACGATTTGATCCTGAAGCAACGATAATACACTAGGAAGAGAGATTTTGATCACGTGCTTTTCATACGCAAACAAATGAAATGTACAAAATTCGGGGCACTGCAGAGTATTAATTTACTTCAGTAACAGGCTTGCAGTTTACAAGTCCATCATCAGACTTTAAATTTTACAAATTCTCGTTCACGTGTCGGTACAACTAATAGCGATAAAACCAAATTCAACAAAATCTTTGTAGAATGTACTCCCAACGATCATGACGTGAGCAACTCGAAATAAAATGTTTTCTATGGGAGTTATCCAGAAAGTACTGCACTGCATTTTTTTCCTTCAACAGTTCTTTATTGAACGTAATGAGAACTACACACACGAAAGAATGGTGTTTTATCTACACAGCCTACTTTTCCAAGTAATCTCCATCCTGTTCTACGGCGCGAAACAAGGGTGTGTATGCCCTGTCGGTACCAATTCTTATCATGGTGGCGGAGCCAGTGCTTCACTGTGTGAATCATCTCCTCATTGTCTACAAAATGTGTTCGCGAATGACAACATCAGGTTGCTGCACATGCCAGGTGTGACAGCCGTGGATGGTCTCCCCAATCGCTCTGCCGTACCGCATTATGATGACGTCACACTCCGTGCCCAGCGACTAACTGTACTTCTGTTGACATCAGATGCTCCATAGACTTTGCACAAGCGTTTGTGAATAGTTCCCACAGTTTCTTTCTCTGCAGTGAGAAATTCAATGATGCCGGGTTGTTCCAAACGTACTACACATACAGACGCCAATCCGAAACTATCCTGCAGCTACGCTATCTGTTGGAAGACACAGAAACTTAGCACGTTCCCTTAGGAGACTTTAAATAACACATAGTAACATTTGGCATTCGTAGCATAGTGGTCGGCTTATAAAAAGCGCGGTGCGTTACTCTCTGGTCAACCCTCGTATATAAGACAACAGAGGAACAGCTACTAACGATCTTTTAGTCCTTATCATTTGCCAGAACTCAGAAGAATGTATCTAACAAACTCTCTCACATTCTAGCACTCTTTCTGTTGACTTTATAAACAGTATCTGAAAAGGATCTAAAGTTCAGCACAGCTCTATTGAGCGCTCCAGCTCGAGGTACCGTATGTTAACATATACACTACTGGCCGCAAAAATTGCTACACCACGAAGATGACGTGCTACAGAAGCGAAATTTAGCAGACAGGAAGAAGATGCTGTGATAACCAAATGATTAGCTTTTCAGAGCATTCACATAAGGTTGGCGCCGGTGGCAACACCTACAACGTGCTGACATGAGGAAAGTTTCCAACCGATTACTCATACACAAACAGCAGTTGACCGCCGTTGCCTGGTGAAACGATGGTGTGATGCCTCGTGTAAGGAGGAGAAATGCGTACCATCAAGTTTCCGACTTTGATGAAGGTCGGATTGCAGCCTATCGCGATTGCGGTTTTCGAATCGTGACATTGCTGCTCGCGTTGGTCGAGATCCAATGTCTGTTAGCACAATATGGAATCCCTGGGTTCAGGAGGGTAATACGGAACGCCGTGATGGATCCCAACGGCCTCGTATCACTAGCAGTCGAGATGACAGGTATCTTATCCGCATGGCTGTAACGGATCGTGCAGCAACGTCTCGATCCCTGAGTCAACAGATGGGGCCTTTGCAAGACAACATCCATCTGCACGAACAGTTCGACGACGTTTGCAGCAGCATGGACTATCAGCTCGGAGACCATGGCTGCGGTTACCCTCGACGCTGCATCACATACAGGAGCGCCTTCAATGGTGTACTCAACGACGGACCTGGGCGCACGAATGGCAAAACGTCATTTTTTCGGATGAATCGAGGTTCTGTCTACAGCATCATGATGGTCGCATCCGTATTTGGCGACATCGCGGTGAACGCACATTGGAAGCGTGTATTCGTCTTCACCTTACTAGCGTACCATCCGGCGTGATGGTATGGGGTGCAAATGGTTACACGTCCCGGTCACCTCCTGTTCGCATTGACGGCATTTTGATCAGTGGACATTACATTTCAGATGTGTTAGGACCCGTGGCACTACCCATCATTCGATCCCCGCGAAACCCTACGTTTCAGCAGGATAATGCACGACCGAATGTTGCAGGTCCTGTACGGGCCTTTCTGGGTACAGAAAATGTTCGACTGCTGCCCTGGCCAGCACATTCTCCAGATCTCTCACCAATTAAAAAGTCTGGTCAATGGTGGCCGAGCAACTGGCTCGTCGCAATGCGCCAGTCATTATTCTTGATGAACTGTGGTATCGTGTTGAAGCTGCATGGGCAGCTGTACCTGTACACGCCAACGAAGCTCTGTTTGACTCAATGCCTAGGCGTATCAAGGCCGTTATTACGGCCAGAGCTGGTTGTTCGGGTACTGATTTCTCAGGAACTATGCACCGAAACTGCGTGAAAATGTAATCACATGTCAGTTCCAGTATAATATATTTGTCCAATGAATACCTATTTGTCATGTGCATTTCTTCCTGGTGTAGCATTTTTAATGGCCAGTAGTGTATCTGTGTTGATCCACTGTGGACATGAGACGGCGGCTGATCAAATATTTAAAAATGAACTTCGTCAAACAGCAGTTCAGTTGAGACGTTGGTTTTTTTTTTTTCGCTACCAGTTTCGGTAATTCATTAAGCCATCTTAAAATATGCGTATGGGACCTGAAGATGGCGTAATGAATTGCCGAAACTAGTAGCGAAAATAACATAAAGTAACATCTCATTGTTAAGGCTGTCTGGCGAATTGCATTGATAAATAGGTATCATGTGTGGTGAAAGAAATGCATATACGCATTCGTTAAAATTGTCATTTCGACATTAATCCCTATTCATACAGAAAACTCCCTATTGATATAGGAAGAAGTATTGCGTAGAGAGTTACCCTACTCTCGAAGTTTCAGTAAAAAACATATCCACGAGGCACATTGTCTCCGTTATAACGTCCACCACGGGAGCATTTCCGTTACGGCCTTATACACACCAAACGATACCGTTACGAAACGCGCTGTTATTCGTATGCTCTTTCCTACCTCTTTTATCAGTGCTACCATGTATTGTTCTCAGACTGATTACAAACTTCTATGAATCGGTCGAACAAGTGTTTTGTAAGGCACTGTTATCGCTGATGACATACACTTCCTTTAGGATCTTGCAGCGTATCTCAGCCTGACAGCTGCCGTGTCTACGACTAGTTGTACGTGGTCGATCGATTTCTGGTTGCTCCAGCAGGCGTGTTACATTTATTACTGCCTCCTAAAGGCGGCTATTCAGCAGGCTTTTCTCCGTCAGTATCACGGTATCGGTATCTTCTTTGATATCAGTTAGGCATATGATACTACTTGGAGACACTGTATTCTTGCACAAATGCATCAATGGGGCTTTCGTGGCCGCCTCCCGATTTTCATTCGGTCTTTCCTGTCTCAGCGGTTTTTTCGGACCCGCGTTGGTAACATACTGTCTGATCGCTTTGAGGAAGAGAACGGTGTCCCCCAGGGCAGTGTTTTAAGCGTTACCCTCTTTGCCATAGCCATCAACAGTATAACGTCTACAGTGAGGAGTCCAGTACAGTGCTCCTTATTTGTGGACACCTTCGCTGTTTCCTGTTCCTCCTCCAGTGTTGCAACCGTGAGCCGTCAGTTGCAGCTAACAGTGCGGCGGTTAGAGGAGCGAGCTGCAAAGACGGGTTTTCGGTTTTCTGCCGATAAGTGTGTTTGTGTACATTTTAATCGTTCTCGTCATCTTTTTACTTTGCCTGCCTTGCATATGGGGGATACTGTCCTACATTTTAGAGACACAGTGCGGTTTCTGGGCCTAATTTTTGACTCCAGGTTGTCATGGCTGCCACACCTTCGTGACTTGAAAGCCAGAGCGCTGAAGGCACTGAACATCCTCAAGTGTCTCAGCCACAGGTCTTGGGGCGCGGACAGGGCGCGTCTCCTTCAGTTTTATGGAGCTTTTGTGCGTTCACGGCTGGACTATGGCTGCACAGTATATGGGTCAGCGAGGCCATCTTATTTGCGGATCCTTGACGCTGTTCACCATGCTGGGATCCGACTGGCCACGGTTGCTTATCGGACCAGTTCCGTACCCAGCCTCTGTGCTGAGTCTGGCGAACCGCCACTTACCATCCGGCGGCAGCTCCTGCTGGTGCGCCAGGCTTGTACGTTTCTTGCAGCTCCCAGATCGCCTGCTCACCATCTTGTTGCCCATCCACCTCTGGACCGCCTTTTTTCCCGCCGTCCCTGGGCTACGTTGCCGTTTGGGATCCGTGTGCAACGTATACGAGAGTCCCTCGGTGTGGAGTCTGTACAACCCCAAATCCAAGGTTTTAACCGCCTGCCACCCTGGTTACTGAAGAGGCCCGGAGTGATTTTAGCTTTATTGCAGTACAAGAGAGATTGCACTCCTGCCACCGTTTTTAATGCAGCATTTTCTGCCATTTTATCTGAGCACCACGACTATGTAGCTGTTTTTACGGATGGGTCGAAACAAGGGGATTCTGTTGGTTGCTCAGTTGTTTTTCCATATCGTGTCCTCAAGGCCCGACTGCCTCAGACTTTTACAGTCTTTGATGCAGAATTGTTTGCGATCTTGCGGGCACTGGAGCACATGAGACATTCTTCATCTCCTAAATTTTTTGTCTGTTCCGATTCACTCAGTGCCCTTCACTCATTGCAACGTTTGTATCCGGCAGACAAAATTGTCCAGACCATCCAGGATGCTCTCCTCCGACTACAGCGACTGGGGAAGGTTGTAGCTTTCTGCTGGGTTCCGGGGCATGTTGGCATTGCTGGGAATGAAAGGGCAGATCTCGCAGCCAAGGAGGCGTGTCTTGCCCCACAAGTATCTCAGTGTGCTATCCCCTTGAACGCACTCACCTCCCTGTTGAGCTCACGGGTCATGCGTCGGTGGGAAGATGAGTGGCTGGAAGTGACTGACAATAAGCTCCATATAGTCAAGCCCACAACGTGTGTGTGGTGTACTTCCTTTCAGCCCCATCGACGGGACGAGGTTCTCCTCACTCGGCTTCGAATAGGCCACAGCCCTATGACGCACAGCTTCCTGCTCCGGCGAGAGGACCCTCCAATGTGTGGTGCTTGCGGCGTCCAGGTCACTGTGCGCCACGTTTTATTAGATTGCGTTTTATTTTCTGACCAGCGGGTCGCGGCTGACTTGCCACCAGACCTGCTGTCTCTTTTAGGCAGCACTCGGACGAATGTGGTTAAAGTTTTAAAGTTCTGTGCCCTGTCAAATATTTTTACAAAGATTTTAGGGAGAGGATTTTAATTTTCTCACTGTGTGACAAGCTCGCCCATATTTTATGTAAGTGGCCAGCCAATAACAATTTCCTGTGACATTCTTGTTGCTATGTTTCCCCTTTCCTTAGGTTTTACTTTCTTATGTAGCATTTTCTTTCTTTTCCTGCTTTCTTTGAGTGTGTGCTTTAGTTTTCTTAGGTCTGTCCACATTCGTTCCTTTTAATGTGTGTCAGGGAGCTGATGACCTCGATGTTGAGCGCCCATAAGTCCCAACACACCACCACCACCACCATCAAGTTAAATGTGCCCATTGGTTGAGTCTTTTATTGCCTCCCCACCTATTTTTCATTTTTAAAAATTCATGATACTTGTTTTACTTCTATCTCTGAGATCTTCGTTAGCCACCTTCACTGGCTACCGATTCTGATACTTCCATAAACTGTGCGTCGGAAGTAAGTCTTTGGAAAGGCGGTTGGCTGTCAACCAGCGTCGTGCCTTCACGGTTTAGAACGCCATGTGGGTCTTTGTTCAATGGAAGTCGACGATCAAATTAGCTGTACAGCACCTTGGATTGTTAAGACGTGTCTGGTTCGGGAGCTTGAGGGAGAATGTGCTGACGGTTTCCGACACCTTTATAACCGACGTCAAAAGTGTGCCGTAGGTAACGGTGACTACTCTGGGGGCCAGTAAAGGCGTTTTGTTTGCAACTCTTGTTTCCTTTACGTTATGAGACCAATCACCGGACTTTTCAGACGCAACCCAGACGTATGTAGCACTAGATTTAGACACTAGTTTTTTTTGTATTTGTTATTGAAACTAAGATGTTTTAATTATTCGTTGAAACAGATTTGAACATGAATACAGAAAACTTCGATGACTCACTTTTTTATTTCTTTCCAATAATTATCTTCAGGATTGCATTCAGATTGGGTATACAGAAATAAGATGTCCACATACGTGGCATTATGCCCAGTACTGGCTCTGTGATAAAAAGAGAGGGAACACTTTAAAGGATTGTCATGAGTGACAGCTATAATGCATGTTGGGCTGAAAAACGACTTCCTTTACTTCATGCGGCAGTGTGGGCAGCATTGTAGCTATTGTCCCCCTAACAGCTTCCATTTTACTTTCCTGTTGGCCACAAATTAATTAATTTTCACTGCAGGGCAGTAAATTTTTCATTGGCCATCGGTCACATTACTTAACAGTACGTATTTTACCAAATGTTCTCAGTTGCCGACACACTTTGGTGGAACCAAAAATTTGCATCTGCAAGTGCTAGTAGGTATTTTGAGCTAAGATCTGAGTGGATAGCTACAGGATAAAAGGTTGTCGACTGTTTATGCCCGAAAAACTATGCGATTTCTGACGGCTTGAATTGCTCCCGCAACAAACTGAACTGGAAAGTATTATGTGAAGCATTACCTGTTTCATTATTGTATAACTTAATTCGTTTGTACTTTACTAAACAAAAAAAGACAGAATACGTGTTCGCTCTTAGTATGAGAACGCTTAGAATCGGAAAATCATTGTTCGAAGTGCGGTTAAACAGCAATATATTTTACACACATTATATGAAAATGTTGAGTGGTAAGTAAATCTCCACAACAAATATGAAAGTGAATTGAAATACATTAATATTTATTTACAAAACAGTTGGCTCACACCCACCCGTCAGTGTACGCTTTTTCTAAAAATTAAAACAAAAAATAGGTTCTATATATCCAGCCCTGCTGTAAAAAGGGTCAGGAAAAGTTTGTTTACAGTGCGGGAAAATGAAAACCTTTCATTTACTGGCTGACAATTGCTTCATTATGACCGCGAATTTACTTTTGAAGCGAATAAATGTGCCCCGGTGAGGTAATTAAAATTCTGGAGCTCAAAGTCTAAAGAGAGCAGGCACAATTTAAGCTTTTATTCCAAAAGCAGCGACGTATTATTGAGGATTTTTCAGAGCGCCCAGAGAATGTCAATGAAAGAAAAATGGGAGCACGGTTTTAAAAACTTTTCGCTTGAGAACTGAGAAAGAACGCTACGTCCTTAGCGGTCCTCAGTGGAACGTATGAGGATGCAGCGACATTTTCCAGTTAAAACAACTGTGCGCGTTAACCTCTTTTCGCACATTTTAAACGATGAAGAGAATTTGTCAGCCAAGTGGCGGTGCAAGTTTTGATTTCTCTTTGAATTACTGACTCTTCGTATTGCGTGAATTACATCATGAACGACGGCCCTCAGGGATGTGGAAAGATTGAAGTTATTTATAAAATATATAAGCAGCCACTGGTGGCTTCTTTCGTAACGTACACTAACCACTAGCGCTTATATACTCATTCTGATGATTGTAGGACTCGCTTTTAGATTACTTCATTTATGTATGTATATATTAGGGAAAAAGAACTACTTTGAAACACGCCATTTGTTTCCCCTCTGATGGTGATCAGATGAAGTAATTATCTAATACTTGAAACAAATAGTTAATTTAATTTAAACAGAACACTCATCCCTTTTACTTGGGGCTCCCAAAACGGGATATCATGAACCTACTTCCCCATACCACTTACGGGTGGTCATGTAAGTACTTCAAAATCTAATCTGGAAATTCGTTTCCAACTATTGGTTTCCAAATTCTGCGATCGATTTTCGCACCCATGTAAACATTTTGGAAAGTGCCTGGGATGTCAGGATTTGTCTTATTTTCAAAAAAATTTTCTAATATGAACGGAATGGTTTTCTGAAAAGTGAAGGATAAGTAGAAATATTAGGCTGAAGCTGTTTACACCTCGTCTAATTCAGGGAAATAGCGATTGTGCCGACTAAACCATAAACTCATCTGGTTTCCAGGCGCTATATTTAACTGGGATGGCAAATCCACTTCAGATCTTAACATGTCAACACGACAGAGAAAAACGGTTTAAGAAATCCGGTAAAACGGTTTAAGAAATCCGGTTTTCTTTCGGGAGATGTACTGCAGGTTTACGTAGTGACTGTCAGCTGTCTGTATACCGGAGAAATCTAGATACGTATAACATGAATTTTTGTGTTGACCAGAATTCCATCCTTATAGCATACGTGGGGTAAAAGTACGTGTGGGGCAAGAGTACGAATAAAGCTTCGACGTCCCTAAAGCAGAAGTTCACCATTCTCCCATCAGGAAGCGCATATGTCGTCATCTCAGTTCAGTTTAGGAGTCTCGTTGTATACTGGCGATTACAGCTGGAGAAAACGTGGTAAGTCACTTTTGTACGTTTTTGATCTAACATCGGTATAGTTTTCATTGGGTGTAAGCTGAACTTAAACGTATTTAAACACTGGATAAACTCGATAGCAGAAACAGGGGCCACAGGATTCCAATAGCTCGTTGAGGGCCATGACTTTAGTAGTGTGCGTTATCTGTAAATTGCGAAAAGAGAAAATAGTGGATTGGGGTAAAAATGCTCAAGGTTGAGGGGTAGGACATAATAGTAATCACTTTTGCTCCATCAAGAAACTATTCGCAAACTTTCGTTCCATAACTTGTACTTTGACTTCAGTATTTCCTTCTAGTGTATTCAAGCCCTTTTTGCGTTTATTTACCTTAAATGCCTCGTTCTTCACCTTAGAGCAGCAAAATTAATTTAACTTTTCTATAGTGTTCTTTTTTTTTCAAATATACCTACCTCTCAAACACGATTCCAATATGATGTTCCATAAGGATTTTTTTTTTTTTTTTTTTTTTGACTAATCGACCGAGGTTATCACCTCGACAGCCATTAACAGAGCTGCTCTACAAACAAGCTTCCAAAGTTACTGGAAATGAAAGCTATTAAAAGCATCAAAAGCTATCGGGTTTTTAGAGACGGCCTTAAGAAAACGTCTTAAAATTGTAAAATGTAGTAAGCACCTCGGCAGAATCACAAAGCTTTCTCATTGGAGGAGGAACATGCTATAGTACAGAATTGCATTCACCTCTCTGAACGTTTATTTCGGCCTTACTCTCAGATCAGTGCTACATTTACTTTCAGAAATCACTGAAACATGTATTTAATTGTAGTTGTTTGTATGTTGTTCAGCTGGGGATAAAAGCACGCATTGCGTACACTTGGCCGCGAGGGATTAGCCGAGCGGTCTCAGGCGCTGTAGTCATGGACTGTGCGGCTGGTCCCGGCGGAGGTTCGAGTCCTTCCCCGGGCATATGGGGATTAGTGTTTTTAACGTCCCGTCGACATCGGGGCATTAGAGACGGAGCGCAAGCTCGGGTGAGGGAAGCATGGGGAAGGAAATCGGCCGTGCCCTTTCAAAGGAACCATCCCGGCATTTGCCTGAAGCGATTTAGGGAAATCACGGAAAACCTAAATCAGGATGGCCGGAAACGGGATTGAACCGTCGTCCTCCCGAATGCGAGTCCAGTGTGCTAACCACTGCGCCACCTCGCTCAGTCCCCTCGGGCATGGGTGTGTGTGTTTGTCCTAAGGATGATTTAGGTTAAGTAGTGTGTAAGTTTTGGGACTGATGACCTTAGCAGTTAAGTCCCATAAGGTTTCACACACATTTGATTTGCGTACACTTGTCACCGGCCCGCGCTCTCGTACCCAACGGCCTGGGGTCTGAGTACGCATAATTATTCTCTAGGAAATCCTTTATTACCCCCTAACAATAACTGGATGACAATGATACATTTACACAATGTTACCAAGATGTCAAACTGTTTGTTACGTGAGCAATACAAACAAAACACCAAAATACCGTACTTTTACCTCACCTACCCTCTATCTCAGGATGCTGATACGTTATCTAATGAATAACTGACTATGAATCTGTTTACTTTGTGTTTAAATATCTGTGGATTTCAGTGTCTTCTCCTGTATCTACCGAGAACTTGTTACATATCTCTGCGCCAAAATACTAAATTTCATTCTGAACAGTAGGCAACGATACATCGTTTGTTCGTCTTTAACCTTGATGATCGACGGGGAAAAATATATAGACCTGTAAGTGCAAGAAACCTCAGTTTCTACAGAAAGTAAGTTCATCAGTTGTCAACACAAGATTCTAAGGGCGCACATAGAAGGAAGATTTATTTTTTGGACTCAAACTGCACTGCCCCTGACGATTACACCGCGGGAAAGTGTTCCACCGACCCCATCTGCAAGTGTAGTGAAAAGTTTCTAGGAAGCTTTTTAGTGCTGGTGGCACGTTAGATTTGTTTTCCATTTGTATTGTTGGGACCTCTACACATAGACTGTCATCCAGTGTGTATCTGTTGTTCCCTTCCTTTAGTGCATGTAAGTAATATTTATTAACTTGTAATGTCTGCGATACGTAAGATTATAGTTTAAAATATTTGCTGTTGGGAGTTGTAAGTTTGCTGTAATATTCTCCTTGATGTGTCTGCTGTTTATGTGATCCAGCTCCTTTAACAGCAAAAATATATATTCAGCTGAGGCAACACTTTTTAAAGAACACTGCAATGCACTCGAATGTAAATCACGTGGGTAGGTCGAGAACAAGATTGGATCAAGCACCAACACCTTATTTACTGTTACCCCACTCCGACTTTTCTATAATTGCTATCCCCCATTTTTAATATGATCCGCTGTATCTCAATGTTGATATAAGACTCCACCCATTTCATGATCTAATTTTCCTAGTAGAATTACGCGATCTGCACAACCAGAGGCTGTGAATACGCCAATGGGGTAGTTTATTTTGTTTAGTTTCAGAAGAGTTTGTGCTATCACATTTTTTTCTGCATATGAACCCATTTATCTCTTTTTGTCGACAACCACAATCGTACGCCAGTCCTGCGCCACTTACAAATCACAAGAGAAAAATTCTCAAGACTTACTGTAAAGGGTAACAGTGTCCTTTTTTACAAGCATCAGAGGTACCATGGTCTTTCAATGGTGACCCACAATTTTTTCTCACAAAATTTTTAATGTAAAGCGGTTAAACTGGGAGACGATAACAGTCAACATTTCTTTTACATATACTAGTTTCCTACACAGTCCTGCCTATGGTCGTATGCCAGCTTTGTGCAGGAGAATGTATCTCCTATTGGTAAAATCTCTTTACTAGTTCTTAGAGCCATGTTTTCACTGAATCAGCTACGCTCTCGTGATCTTTCAAGTGCGTTCCACGTACAGAATCCTTAGGGCACCTACACAGATTTAGGTCCGAGGGCGTCAGGTCTGGACTATGCAATCGATAAAGTAATGACGCCCACGCATTCTGGCTTATATTCGCAGGTTTCGAGACAAGGGGGTGAGCGTGCATTGTCGTGTTGAATCAAGATATATTTTGGAGTCTTTTCGTACCAAACACGTCGGAAACGGCTCTTGAATTTGTTCACAGTCTTCACAGATGGCCTTCGGCAAAAAATAAGCGAGAATGACATCATCAACATCCCAAAGGACTTTCATCGAGACCGATCGGTGACGGAAGGCCCTCTTCGTTGGCCTCGAGCTGTTCCGACATGACAAGACGACGTGGCTGTTCTTTGAGTCTTGTGTTCTGCGAAGAGCATTCGAGGAACTCATCTCGAGCACACTTCTGAAAAATCCGCGCTATTCGCCATGTCGGCAGCAGTGACTTTCACACCATGTGCCAAACGTGGTTGATTCGGAGCTCAGTAGTTATACTTACCGACACTGTAACACTTTTTACCCAAACCCAACAGCACTCTCGTCAAATGCATAACTACCCGACACTACAAACATTTATCGATGTTTCTTTTTACACAAGGAAAAATTAAAAGCGGCACGTGCCTTACGTGGACGCCATTTTGATGGACCACTACGTCTCTTCCATCTGTCCCAATTATTCGAAATTTCGATTACGTGCAGAAGAAACATCAGATTTGGAACACCTAAAATGACTTCTTCCTGTGTCCACTGACGACTATAAAATGAATTATGCCTATTATTTATTGAATGGCCTTGGTACGTAAATTTGCCGATGTCCGCATTCAACGTGAGATATGTTCACCTAATTGAAAGTGGCTGTTGTTGCTGTGGTCTTCAGTCCAGAGACTGGTTTGATGCAGCTCCCCATGCTACTCTATCCTGTGCTAACTTCTTTATCTCCCAGTACCTAATGGAACCTACATCCTTCTGAATCTGTTTAGTGTATTCATCTCTTCGTCTCCCCCTATGCTTTTTACCCTCCACGCTGCCCTCCATTACCAAATGGGCGGTCCCTTGATGCCTCAGAACATGTCCTACCAACCGATCCCTTCTTCTAGTCAATTTGTGCCACAAACTCCTCTTCTCCAAAATTCCATTCAATGCCTCCTCATTAGTTATGTGATCTACCCATCTAATCTTCAGCATTCTTCTGTAGCACCACATTTCGAAAACTTCTATTCTCTTACTGTCCAAACTATTTATCGTCGGTGTTTCACTTATATGACACTTAAATCTATACTCGATGTTAACAAATATCTCTTCTTCATAAACGCTTTCCGTGCCATTGCTTTCGACCATCATGAGTTATTTTGCTCCCCAAATAACAAAACTCCTTTACTATTTTAAGTGTCTCATTTCCTAATCTAATTCCCTCAGCAACACCCGACTTAGGTCGACTACATTCCATTATCCTGGTTTTGCTTTTGTTGATGTTCATCTTATATCCTCCTTTCAATGTCAGCCGTATTATATTTATTGCCCCATAAGTGTTCCACTGCTTTCCACGATTTCAGCGATCTGGTGTTGCATCCAGCTTTGTGGCTGGAGAAGATATTGACCCAGGCATTCCAATTTACACCATATGTGAAAACAGTGGTGAGTCTCGCGGCTCTTACTGGATTGCGTTATATTTAACATCAAGACGACGTAGCATTCTGTGCGTGGGGTTTCCAGTGCTGTAAACGTTCGTTTCTCTTGAGACACTTCATCTAACACTTCTGCTTTCAAGCTACCCTTCGGGCCTTTTATTAAATTCAAGGACGTTGGTTATATACTTTGACGACATCACGAACTTTTCAGTCATATTCCAATAAAAATAACGTCTTATTCTTCCAAGAGAAATTCCTTGCAGAAATTTAAAGTAAAGGTAGTTTTGAAATAAGAAAATTATTTTACTTCTGAAAGAAAGTTTGGTCTGTGCAGTGCATCGTTTAATATTTGTCTGCACTGTTGTTATCATTAGTTTCAGAACAATGAAAGTGGTAGAGAGATCATTTACTTTAACTCGTTCCTCTATTAAAATTTATTGTATCTGTATGCGATCATCTTGCCTCTATCCGTAGTTTTCTCCCGGGTGCCACTCTAAATTCAGAACATACAGCTTCAAGAATCGGTGAAGATCGCAAAACCAATCGTAAGTAAAAATCAGTGAATTAGTTGTCCATTAATTTTTATTCTTGGTGAAGGATCTTTATTTTTATCACACTTTACACAAACAAATGCAATAATCAGACAAAAAAAGGAGCCTACTTAACACACGTCTACTCTTAATGTAATCTCCCTCTTAATGTTGTGATCGCCGATCGCTGTAGTCTACTTATGGTATCCACTGAGAACCCATACGGTCTATTCCAATTTTTATAGAGTTCTCGGGCAAATAACTTTTAGTTCAAGGGATCTTGCATATGTCTTCCTGTCCATCTAAATTCTTATTTGTAGAACAGTAATTTTTACAAAACGAATTTCAGTGAGCTGTCGTCAGAAATTGTGGTGATTAAATGAGATACCTTGGCTGTTCAGGAAGAACACTAGATTCTATAAGAGATGGCAGTGGAAGCTTTGAGTTATTTTGATATTTGTGGTCCTTCTAAATAATTTCATTTAACACATTTTCATAAAAGCTATTACAGTGTGATCGCTTACATGTAAAATGCTCATATCTGATTGGCTATTAGCTTCCCAAGACAATCAGAGTACAGCACCACAGCACATATTTGGTGGGATGAAGAATTGCTTTGTGAAATCTAGGGAAGTTCGCAGCTCTCCCTTCATCTCTTTCGGACGCCTCTATGAGAAGCTCTGAATAAATGTGATAATTTTGGGGAGTTATGAGTTTAAATTGGCCGTGGAGTGCCGCAAAGTGAACACTGACGAGTGAGAGAGGTGAAGGCGCGAAATTATCGATTTCTTGTGAACTATCACTTTTGAGACTACTAAAATGCGTGTGGCGTATTGCGCTAATGGTTCAAATGGATCGAGTTGTGTAATACTTGAGCGATCATTCGGTCACAGATATACCGTTTTGTAATATTTTCGGTGAAAAGATTGCTTAAATACAGTAAGTTGGCTATTACAAGTGAATGTAATGTGTCAGGATGTAGAAATTGTTCCTTCAGGTTACCAAGGACTTGGCGCTGTTTTGTATAAAAATAATGACGATATACCGATTCTATACTCCACAACTATCTGCCCTTTAAAAGCTGATGTAACCTAATATTAGAAAACATTTTTGAATCCTCTAAAGACGGGTAGAGCGACTGGTTACACCACAGATTCACCAGTCGAGAAACAACGATCTTTTTCTGAGAGGGCAGGCTCATGAACCGGATTGCACAAGAAGAAATCACAGGAAGCTAAGTAGAACGGTGACATGTAAATAAAAATCCGATTTAGTGATAATCAACAAACTGTGAGTAGCAGTTGCACAAAAGCAGCACAAATGTTGTTGATAGTGATTGTTGGTTGGCTGATTTGGGAGAGGAGACCAAACAGCGAGGTCATCGGTCACTGCAGATAGTGACACACACACACAAAATTGTACAGTTTCATGACATACATGTGTTTTTACTCTACTTAAGTTGGTTTGAGAACAAGAAGATACAAAATCTGAAGAAAATGAAGCGTTGCGTATGCATTGGTTTTAACATAAATAACGATGGAAGTGCTATCGTCTTCAGCTTCATTCATTTCAAAGGATTACTGGTTGACGTAGATGGATAGGTTGTGGGAAACAGTGAATTTCGGTGGCAGGAGAAACAAGACTTCCGGTTAGGTGAATGCAGGGTTATAAATACAAACTCAAATAGGGGTAATGCAGGAGTAGGTTTAATAATGGATTTAAAAAATAGGACCGCGGACAAGCTGCTGTGAACAGCATAGTGAACGCATTATTGTGGCGAAGGCAGACACGAAGCCCACGCCTAGCACAGAAGTGCAAGTTTATATGCCAACTAGCTCCGCAGATGATGAAGAGATTGAATTAATGTATGCTGATTGAAGAAATGTATGATGCGATAGAAGAAATTATTCAGATATTTAAAGGAGACGAAAATTTAGTAGTCGTGGGGAACTGGAACTCATGCGCAGAGCATAACTTAATTATAGCTAACACTTGGTTTAAGAATCATGAAAGGAGGTTACATACGTGGAAGAGGCCTGGAGACACTGGAAGATTTCACATAGATTATATAATGATAAGACAGAGACTTGGGAAACAGGTTTTAAATTGTAAGACGTTTTCATGTGCAGATGTGGACTTTGACCACAATTTATTGGTTACGAACTGTAAACTAATACTGAAGAAGCTGAAAAAACTCAGGAATTTAACGAGATGGGATTTGGATAAACTGAAAGAACCAGAGGTTGTAGAATATTTTATAGAGAGCATTAGGGAACGATTGACAAATACAAGGGAAAGAAATACAGTAGAAGAAGAATGGGTAGCTTCGAGAGATCAAACAGTGAAGGCGGCAGAGGATCAAGTAGGTAAAAAGACGAGGGCTAGCAGAAATCCTTGGGTAACAAAAGAGATACTGAATTTAATTGATGAAAGGAGAGAATATAAAAAAGCAGTAAATGAACCAGGCGAAAAGGAATACAAACGTCTCAAATATGAGGTCGACAGGAAATACAAGATGGCTAAGCAAGTATGGCTAGAGGACAAGTGCAAGGAAGTAGAGGCATATATCACTATGGGTAACATAGATACCACCTACAGGAAAATTAAAGAGACCTTTGGAGAAAAAAGAACCACCTGTACGAACATCAAGAGCCCAGATAAAAACATGTCCTCAGCAAAGACGGGAAAGCAGAAAGGTTGAAGGAGTATATAAAGGGGCTATAGAAGGGCGATGTACTTGAGGGCAATATTATGAAAACGGAAGAGGACGTAGATGAAGATGAGTTGGGAGATACGATATTGCGTGAAGAATTTGACAGAGCACTGAAAGATCTAAGACAGGAAAAGGCCCCTGGAGTAGACAACATTCCTTTAGAACTACTGATAGCCTTGGTAGAGCCCCCACGAATAAACTCTACCATCTAGTGAGCAAGATGTATGAAGCAGGTGAAATATCCTCTGACTTCAAGATGAATATAATAATTCCATTCCCAAACAAAGCAGGTGTCGACAGGTGTGAGAACTATCGAACTGCCGTCCGAAGTGGCCGAGCGATTGTAGGCGCTACAGTCTGGAACGGCGCGAGCGCTAGGGTTGCAGGTTAGAATCCTGCCTCGGGCATGGATGTGTGTGATGTCCTTAGGTTAGTTAGGTTTAAGTAGTTCCAAGTTCTAGGGAGCTGATGACCTCAGAAGTTAAGCCCCATAGTGCTCAGAGCCAATTATCGAACTATCGGTTTAATAAGTCATGTCAGCAGAATACTAACGCGAATTCTTTACAGACGAATAGAAAAACTGATAGGAACCGACCTCGTGGAAGATCAGTATGGGTTCTGTAAAAGTGTTGGAACACGCGAGGCAATCAATACTGACCCTACGACTTATCTGAGAATATAGATTAAGGAAAGGCAAACCTACGATTGTTGCATTTATAGACTTGGAGAAATCTTTTGACAATGTTGACTGGAATACTGTACTTAAAGTTCTGAAGGTGACATGGGTACAATACAGGGTGCGGAAGGCTACAATCTGTACAGTAACTAGATGGCATTTATAAGAGTAGATTGGCATGAAATGAAAGCAATGGTTGAGAAGGGAGTGAGACAGGGCTGTAGCCTATCCCCTATGTTATTCAGTCTGTATACTGAGCAAGCAGTAACGGAAACAAAAGAAAAATTTGAAGTAGGAATTAAAATCCACGGAGAAGAAATAAAAACTTTGAGGTTTGCCGATGACATTGTAATTTTGTAAGAGATAGCAAAGGACCTGGGAAATCTGGAACGGAATTGACAGTGGCTAGAAAGGAGGATATAAGATGAACATCAACAAAAGCGAAACGAGGATAATGGAATGCAATCGAATGAAATAAGGTGATGCTGCGGGAATTAGGTTAGAAAATGAGACACTTAAAATAGTAGACGAGTTTTGCTATTTGGGAAGCAAATTAACTAACGATGGTCGAAATAAAGAGGATGTAAAATTTAGACTGGCTTTGGCAAGGAAAACGTTTCTGAAGAAGTTCTGTTAACATTGAGTATAGATTTAGGTGTCAGGAAGTCTTTTTTGAAAGTATTTTTTTTTTAGTGAAGCCATTTATGTAAGTGAAACATGGACGAGAGATACTTTAGATAGGAAGATAATAGAAGCTTTAAAAATGTGGTGCTACATAAGAATGCTGAAGATTATATGGGAAGATGAAGTAACTAACGAGGACGTACTGAACAGAATAAGGGAGAAGAGGAAATTTGGAACAACTTAAGTAGAAGAAGAGATCGGTTGGCAGGACACATTCTGAGGCACCAAGGGATCACCAATTAGTACTGAAGGAAAGCGTGGAGAGTAAAATTCGTAGAGGGAGACCAAGAGATTACTACACTAAATAGGTTCAAAAGGATGTAGGTTACAGTAGTTACTCGGAGATGAAGAAGCTTGCACAGGATAGAGTAGCTTGGAGAGCTGCCTCAAACAGTCTCTGGACTGAAGACCACAACAAAAACATCGTAAATCCATTTAGTCTGCTCTTTTATGAGTAGCACCATTTTAACCAGATTCCTTCACTTTTCTTCAGACAACCTAGGTTCACAGTGTAGTATTTCCAGCTATACCTGTTGGGCATCAGAATGCTTGACGTTCCTCCAAGACGTAATTTTCCCTGAACTCTTTAATCGCAATGAGAGTTGACGGATCCGGCAATACCCCTAGCCATTCAGCGATTAGTGTGATCCACTGTGCTTATGATATATGCACACTGATAAAATTCATTTTTTTTCAGC
Source organism: Schistocerca serialis cubense (assembly GCF_023864345.2). Classification (NCBI taxonomy): domain Eukaryota; kingdom Metazoa; phylum Arthropoda; class Insecta; order Orthoptera; family Acrididae; genus Schistocerca; species Schistocerca serialis. The sequence continues at coordinate 71,867,762 of NC_064645.1, forward strand.
AGCTGGTTTCAAGCCGTAATTTTTTTTTTCTCGTAAGTCATGCTGTTGTGCATATAGACAGAGTGATGTGGTTAGCAAAATTTTTGGGAACTTTACAGACCTTTGCCTCATTCGTGTCTCAGTGTGAGCAAATTCACGATCGCGAGACATTCTTTCACCAGAACTTTGTGCTCTGTTTCTGAAAAGTAGCCCTTTTCTGTTTGGTATATAAACGATTCCATGCAAGTAGTTCACTATAACCTCATAATCAGAACAATGTCAGCCCCCAGTAGCTGAGTGGTAAAAAAAAAAAAAAAAAAAAGTAAAATAAAACACAAATAAAATAAATTGTCAGGGCCACACAATGTCAATCCTAAGGGCCCGGGTTCGATTCCCGGCTGGGTCGGAGATTTTCTCCGCTCAGGGACTGGGCATTGTGTTGTCCTAATAATTATCATTTCATCCCCATCGACGCGCAAGTCGCCGAAGTGGCGTCAAATCGAAAGACTTGCACCAGGCGAGCGGTCTACCCGACGGGAGGCCGTCGTCACAAGCTTTTTTTTTTATCAGATCAATAATTTTTGTCGATACCAAATTCGTTACGCTAATAAATCAAATGCATTATAATACTTTAACATTACTTAAGTTGATTTCAATCATCATAAAGAATGCTAAAAACACAGTCAAGGTCTACAGGGTGTCAGGGTGGCCCTTCAGCTTTGCGATGTATATTCATTTACTTCGCTGCATAGTCTCTTCTTTTAGCTTTGAGCACTAACTTCAGCTCTACTCCTCCGTTTTGGTGGAGTTTTCCTTTCCATTTTACAATATTGTGTATTATTTGCACGTAATAATTAATTCTACAGTGCCCTGTTGTTGCACGGGCCACTGTGGCCGAGCGGTTCTTGGTGCTTCAGTCCGGAACCGCGCTGCTGCTACGGTCGCAGTTTCTAATCCTGCCTTGGGCATGGCTGTGTGTGATGTCCTTAGGTTAGTTAGGTTTACGTAGTTCGAAGTCTACGGGACAGATGACCTCAGATGTTAAGTCCCATAGTGCTCGGAGCCATTTGAACCCTGTTGCAAACAAACTACAGAGCTACTGCAGTTGTTAGAAACTCACACAAGTGCTCGCCAAGACACTGACAGAGTAGGAGCATGACGCATTGTTTGACGTATGGCGTTGGTCTTAAGACATTAATGCCCTTGAGACATCAGTGCCTTGTTTAGAAATCTGTAAACCCTATTCCCCGCCGTTCTGGCGCTTGTGTCGGAATATATGTTATTGTTCTTAGCTTTTACAGTGGGATATAACCAATAACTCAAATTTTCCTGTTTTGACGCTCGACCTGTGATTTACTTACATGCCACAACTGTCAGTTGTAGGACAGACATTAAACCGCCGTGTTGCACACGCAGCTTTGAACGTTAATGTTTACTATTTTTATTTGTTCGGATTTAACAGTTACGATGAACTGTGGAAGAACTCTCTGACCCTCCAAGAGAGGGCATATCTTGCCGGGACGTGTGGAACTGTGAGGAGTGGCAGAGGTGGTCGGTGGCGCGGAGCGGGGGCGTCAGGGGTGGTAGCTGCTGCGACGCCGGCTGAAAGCCCTTAAATGGACAGGAGGACGGCGCAGCCGGCGACTTCTTTGGCGGCGTGTTTTTCATTAAGACGCCGGCGGAGCTGCTGCTGATTACGTCGCCGCGTTTCTTTCCGGCAATTTATCAAACGGTGAGGGACGCTCCACTACCCGCGCGTCGGCGGCGGCGTCGTCGGCCGGCGAGGCGGCGGCCTGCGGGTCAGATTAAAAAGACAGCCGCGGAGCCGCGGAGCGCGCTAAACGCCGCCCCAAACTAAATTGGGGGCGGCCGCGGCAGAAATTGCGGTGGCGTCTGGCCGCCCGGCGAGAGGCGGAGGAAACTCGGGGAGGCGGCGGAGTGTGGGCAGTGGTGGGGGCAGACGCGGAGGAGGAGGCGGCCCGCGTAATCATCGCCGTAATTATCCGGCCACCCTGGCAGTAATCACAGCCGTCATTAAAATTTTCCGTGCAGTAGCTACTGCTAGTATCCGACCGGCGGCAGGGAGCTAGTGGCGGCGGTTGCGGATGGAAATTCGTGTTACTAGGACAAATTCATTCAGTGTTGGTGGGAAGCGAACTCACAGGAGCGACTGCAAATTATTTCACGTAGCTCAGCGTCAATTCAAGGCCTTATCACGAAGTCAAAGAGGGAACTTTCGACACTGGCACTTCTAGCCACACCGATCTACACGAAATTCCAGACATTGCCTGCCGTACCTCCAAAAATTATCACATACAGGGCTAACGGTAAATAACCTCCAAGGTTAGAGGAGGCAGTTGCGTGAAATTTGTAAGAGACACATAAAATAGACACATATCTGTGACCAAAACTGCCCGTAACGGCGTGTGTACTGAAAGGTGGCTACACTGAGCCACAGCGCCAGAGGTTGCGCCAAAGAGTATTATTCAGCCGCCTCCACTGGCTGTGCTTGGGCAGAACTCGTAGTAGTCAGTGCTTGTTAAGAACTCGTAGCAGAGAGTGCCTGTCGAGGTCTCGTAGTAGAGAGTGCTTGGGGAGAACTCGTGGGAGTCAGAGCTTGCTGAGATGTGATACTGAAAAGTTCTTGTTGAGATGTGATAGTAGCGAGTCGGCGTGGAGAGATTGTAATGTTTAGAGTGCTTTTCATCCATATAAACGAAGGTAAAAAAAATTTTTTTCTTTTCTCTCTCATTATTTCAGTGTCCTGAATAATGCGTCATTACAGGTTCAGCCAACAAAGCATCTGGCCTGTGTTCTTGTATTAGAGTGTAATTCTGGGTTTCTTGCGCAATTATAGTATTTCTAATTTTTTTTATCACGTCAGTATAAATGATATTTGAAATTTCTTGTCTTGTTGAAGAAAAACCGTGCCTGATGTGTACGTTGAGTCACACTCCCACACATAGTACAATTACACTTGTGCTTTGGTTTCGTAGGTTTTATAGTTGCTGGGGACTTAATTAATTAATTGTGTTAACGAAAATTTTCATTTCATTCTTTGTTGTTGTTCTATGCAGTCAGATAGCGTAATAATACTAGTCAGGGCCTACCGCTAACGAGACACAGCGTAATCGGACTTACAGCCACCAAAATTAAAAATGATTTTCAAATTTAATAATAATGAAGCCCCCATGCACGTGGCGACCGCTGCTTCCGATCGTCCCTTGGAATTCTTCTGATTGTAAAAATAGTAGACAGTAGTATTGTTGTAGTAATATGTAGTTAGTAATTGTAGTCTATTTTGCATGTGTAGATTCTTCTAATGGTATTTTCCAAAATTTAAATTTGTTGTCTTGTCTATGGGTTTGACAATTTAGTGCAATTATTTCAATTGTTCGAATAATCGTGTTTGAGGGAAACATTTCATGTAAATGGTATTGTTGGAGATAAAGTGTCATTGTGTGCAATTTTCATATAGTAACGAGTTTTGTATGATTTGTAAATGATTACGCGGTCAATGAAACAGGCAAAAATGATGAATAGTCAGAATAACGAAATTGTTGACATGGCGAACTCGCCAACACAGGACAACAGTATGATGAATAATGGAGTTGAAAACAATTTAATAAGTCGGGAAAATAGTCCGGAAACAGTTCAAAATTTTTCACAATCGAAAAATTCTCAGATTGCGTGGTTAACGACAGAAGAAATGGAGCAGTTAATGAGTGCAATATTAAATTTCGGATCACAGTTGGAATCTGAATTGAAAACAGTGGGATCTGAATTAAAAACAGTGGGATCTAAATTAAAAACAATGGGATCACAGTTACGATCTGAATTAAAAACAATGGGATCACAGTTACGATCTGAATTAAAAACAGAGATGGAAGCAATGGCAGTACCGTTAAGTTCACGAATAGGGACATGTTTCAACATGAAAGATGAATCAAACAAAGAAATTAGAGAAGAAGTGTAACCAATTTTGAATGCTCACAATAATAGTTTAATTTCAACAGAAATTAGACAAGAGGATCAGGACAGAGAACGGGAAGAAAAAGATCGCGTGATAGTGCAAAAATATTCAGAGTTAAATTTACAACGCGCACACGATAAGGAAGAAATATTTGAGAGAATCGAGGAATCCGTACCAAATGACAGAATAAATAACCTAACACAACAATATGAACAGTTAACTACCAAATGTGTTAATACTGAAACCCGAGTCGTGACACTTACGGAAGACATAAATAAACAGAAAGAACAAATAGGTGATTTATCGGAAAGAGTTGAGGAGATTTCAGATAAACTGACAAGTCTTAGTTTAAGTGGGGACAGAGATTCAGATGATACAGCACCATTGCCATTTGCAGAAACCGAAGAGTATCAGAACATAAATAAACATGTTGAAAATCAGGGAAAATTTAATGAACGCGTGAAAAAGGAATTTGAGGCATTAAAAAAGCAAGTCAAACAAATTGAAGGCGAAATCGTAGGAAAGGCCGGCAAAAGAAATTTAGAATCACAGATACCAGAGGGGTTTGATGAAAATAATTTGTTTCATTTACGGGATGCAACAAGAGAGCGCCAGGCGCGTGAATTTAACAATAATCGTCATTGTGACTGGGACAGACGCGGTAGGTCTTTGTCGCCACGAGGCGAAAACTTTGACTATACACACTTCTTAACTGTTCGGAAGATTAAGATATTTCGCAATTCTAAGAATGACATACATCCATGTGCATGGTTAGATCAATTTATGTACGCACTTCCGCCAAATTTGCCACTAAGTCACAAACTGGAAATTATGTGCGGCTATTAAAGTCCTCAGGGGATTCACTACACTAAGTGAATATGTGCCGTAGCGAGCATAGGGCCCCGAGCTGTAGTGGTGCTATTTCCCTTTTAGTTTTCTGCACCGCTGCCTACTCTTTTACTATTCTTTGCATCTGTCAAAACAACTCTTCGACTATCAATCTATCTAGACAGTAGATAAAGAATAACCGGATATGACTATTTTACCTAAAAGTGATTTCGGAAATTACCATTTGGACTTACTGTATCTTCATCAGCATTCATTCGTAGTTTAAATGAAATTTTACCTGTTTATCTTCGTAACAATATCACTTCATATGTTGACGATATTCTTATTGCTAAACGTTCTTGGAGTGAGCACAACAAAATTTTGGATTCATTATTACGTATTTTTGCAAGAGTTGGCATTACAGTGAACTTGGAAAAATCTGAATTTGGTCGTTCACAGGTGAAATTTCTCGGTCACATTATTTCTACAGAAGGTATTCTTCCTGATCCAGAGAAATTAGACGCTATTCGTAATTATGCTGTTCCTACTACAAAACGTGAGGTTCGTAGTTTCCTTGGTGTCTGTAATTTTCTTAGACGCTTTGTTAAATTGGACGATTTGGCCACACCTCGTTTATGTGAACTATCCGGAAAGAATTCTAATTGGTGTTGGGATGAGGAAGCTCAGTCAGAATTTGAACAACTCCGTGATGCTTTAGTTGCTGCTCCACTTCTTTCACATTCGGATTTATCTAAAGATTTTTGTTCGGCGACGGACTCATCATAAAAAGGCCTAGGTGCACATTTATTTCAAGAGATAGAAGAAAACGGCGTTGTAGTACAGAAAACTATTGCATTTGGAAGTCGTGTTCTTTCTAAATCAGAAAAGAATTATTCGATTACGGAACTTGAAGCTTTGGCTGTTGTTTGGGCTTTCACAAAATTTCGCACATTTTTGTTTGGCAGACATACTAAGGTTTATACCGATCACCGAGCTCTGGAATTTCTTATGTCAACAAAATTAACTCACGGCAGATTGTCACGATGGGCGTTGTACCTACAGGAATTTGATTTTAGTATTGTTTACATACAGGGTTCTTCAAATATTGTTGCCGATGCTTTATCACGTGCACCAATGGGTTTGAAACAAAGTGCTGAAGAGGAATGCAAGGATATCAATTATTGTTTGATGTATATTCAAGGTGTTGCGTTTGAGAACTTTATTTCGTCTTCGCTCCAGGACATCGCTAAGGAGCAAAATAAGGATCCAATCTGGAAGGACATTAAGGAGAAGTGGAGGAGAAAGGAAAGCGTAGCGATTAGACAGCATTATTTAGTTCGCAATGACATTCTTTTTAAACGAAAATCGGTCGACAACTCTGTTTGGTTAGTTTGTACTCCTGATGAGTGGTTTAATTAGCTGATTTGGTATACGCATTTCAGTTATGCACACTTTGGTCCCAGAAAATGCTTTCATAAATTACGGGAAAATTGCTACTTCAGTAATATGGAAAAACGTATTCGATCTGTTCTGGCCAAATGCAAATTATGTCAAAAGGCTAAGCCGCCAACAATTTCTCACAGAGCACCGTTGTTTCCTATCATTCCAGCGAAATTAAAGGACATGGCTGCAGTCGATTTGTTTGGTCCAGTGGTTCGTTCTACTAATGGTTTTGCGTACATTTTCGTAGCAGTGGAGTTGACATCAAAATATGTGTGTTTTACACCTTTACGCAAAGCAACAGCTCGTTCAGTATCTAATGCTTTCATTAACCATTTTCTTAAAGAAGTTGGTCATGTTGATAAGGTTATATCAGATAATGGATCACAGTTCCGTTCTGAAATTTGGCTTCGTACTCTACGGCGTCGTAAAATTAAACCAATTTTCATTTCACTTTTTCACCCTCAATCTAATGCTTCAGAGAGATGGATGAAGGAAATCAATAAATTGTGTCGTCTTTATTGTCATCAGAATCACAGAACGTGGGATCAGTATCGTCATATTTTTCAAAACATTCTGAATGAACTCCCTAATGACTCAACTTCTTTACCGCCTGTACCGATATTAAAAAACAAAGCACCGACAAATCGCATATCTGAAATCGTTCCTTTTCCGCCTTCACGGAAACTGCGGCATTCTGAAGTTGTCAACCTGGCTCTGCAAAATATTGTGTCTGCGGCCGCTAGAAGAGAGAAATCAGCTAAGCGTCCTGGTCGTTTAAAAACTTTTTCAGTTGGCCAAAAGGTGTTAATTAAGTCTCGTCGTTTGTCTCACAAAGGAAAGGGCTTGTGTCGCAAATTTTTTCTGCTTTATAACGGTCCATATAGAATTCGCAAAATTATTCATGATAACACTGTCGAAGTAGAAACTCTTAAATCACGACGCTCTAAGGGAATACATCATATATGTAACGTTAAAATTTTTGTGGAATCATATACTTTTGAAAAATTTTTGTGCAATGACATACTTTAGAGAAACCAACAGCTTACGTAAACATGCAGAGAATACAAGGATACCGCGCTGTGTTTTGGCGGCGGCATATACTCAAAGCAACAGTCAAGTCTGCGCGCCGCACAAGGCAGTAGTTGACCGCAAACAATTGCTTCCTACGTCACGCGCCTACAGCTGATCGAGCGCTCAGTGCGAATGCACTGACAGCCGTAAACAAATACACAGTCTAAGTTCTCCGACTAAATTCAGTATAAAGCTATAGTGACTTGATGAATTATGTTATTAACGTTCAGTATTTTTCAGGATATGGTTCTATAAAATATTTAAGAACTTCAGGTAAATTCTGTGTGTCTCCGACGTTAAGAGGACTTGCTATCGAGAAAATTTCAGAAAGAATGTAATTTCCAAGAAGAAACTAATAAACTAAAAGGTAACTATTAATTGAGTTTATTTTTCAGGTAACATATTTCCACTTAGGTACGTACTTTAGACGTAATTTGCTGCTCGCGATTACGTGATTCATACTTTGTGCTAATTTCATGTTCTATGAATTTACTTGTGAAGCGACGTGCTTGCGTACATTTGCTGATTTTTGTCTATGTTTTATTAATGAACAGGGTTGTTATCTGTATATATTATGTATCGCTTGGCTGCACTGCTTTTTCACTGATATCATTTTTTTTTTATTATGTGTCTGCTGTGCTTATTTATTTAAATTATAATTGTAACCTGATTAATTGTGCTGACTGTGATTATGTATGTAAGTTATACTTTGTGATTTATCTGCTTGCGCCTTCATGTTTACTTATTAAGATGACATATGAACATTTATTTGCTTATGCTGATATGATGCTAATGATCTGTTTATTGCGTAAGATATATGTTTACTGCTATGCGTATGGATTGCATATTTATACATTTCTGTTTGTCGTCACAACTACTCTTTAATTTGGTATATAGCAATGCTGATGTACAGTGTACGAACATAGAGTTTAGGTTACACTATGGTATAGGTTACAGATTGTTCGCTTGGCAGAGCCTCGTTGTAAGAATTGTGCTGCATCCACTTGTTGACATTCTGTTCACTACTGGTATATTTACTCGCTATTGCATGTTTTGCTTACGCTCAGTGCCTTATATTTTTAAGATAGGAAAATGAACTGCTATAATTCGACATAAACGACATTAGTACAAGAAACTTCATAGAAGTCACATGAGCTGGAGGTTTTATGAAAGCTGTATAAATGTATGCTAATAGGAAGGAAGCTAACGACATGACATACCAAAACTAGGTTTAGACCATTGACAGTTATTACACTGCGTTTTTAGTGAGCAATTGAAATAGGAAGTGACACTTGACACAAGAAATACTCCACATGTTTGCTTCTGTTTGCCATAATTCTTGAAGTGGTGTACACATTGTGAAATATTATGATCATTCACACTCCGTAATCGTACTTAATTACTGAGAGTTATTCGAACTAAGTCTGTTAGAGGTCATGTATGCATTTCTTTCGTTTATAATTCATAATGAGTAGAATATTTGGCTCAGATGGATTACACAGAGGTTGTGTGTTGACAGTGTGTCTTCGGTTTGTATGGGATGATGAGGTTTGCATTAGGATTTTATCTGTACTTGTTCGAGGAGACTGACTAGAGGAAAGAGTTGTTATGGAAGTGAAGTGATATTGGTAATAAGGTTTATATGTGTCGACGTATTGAAGAGGTATTATTGAGGTATTATTGAGTTTATATGAAGTTGATGATTATTGGAGTTTTTGTGGACAAGAGGTAAGGTAAATGATATTGGTGATAAGATTGATATGTATCAACGTAAGAGGTATTATTGAAGTATTGAGATTATGTGATGCTACTGATTATTGGAGGTTTGGTGTATAAGAGGTAAAGTAAGAGAGGAGCATATTTTTTTGTTGGTCTATATGGAACAAGGAGGATGAAGATAGCAGACTAGAATACCAAAGTGGAAGGAAGATTGTCTACACACACTTGATAAATCAATAAGCAGTACATTTTTTTTTTTTTTTTTTTTTTTTTTTTAAGAGAGGAAGTATTTGCATATCTGGGCACACTGACAGTTGTTCAGCAACAGTACATTTTGATATGGCTTGGCAAACATTGGTCTTGACATGATGACTATGACGTTGACTTAACTATTATTGACTGTTATACATTGCAGCCACTACTACTTGATACACATGATGAACATCAAATTTTGACAGAATTGCATTTACACAGTTAACACTATTCAATTACACAGCAGTACTTAATGTGGATGAAAGATGAGTGAGTGTGTTTTGTGTGTTTTCCTTTCCTAATCCTACCCACCTATCTCCTAAATATTATTTTATTTGTTTGTAGTGGCTTCCACTGACACCCGTAAATATTATATGTTTACTGATGTTTGTGTATTTGTAATAGTTAATATGACAATTATCTGATATCATTTGTGTGTTTATTAGAATTTATATGTTTAGTGTGTAAAAGCATTTGTAATTGTATTCAAACTATTGTTCATGCCTGAACTGTCTGATCAGTGATAGTGAATATTATTCACTTTTTCAACATAATGGGTGACACTTAGAAATGTTTAATTTCTGCTGATGAACTGTGTGATTAGTGATAGTGAATATTATGGACTGTTACTTGTACTTTTTCTACATGATTGGTGCCACTAGGACATGTTTATTTTCTGCTTATAAACTCTGATGAACAGTGTGATCAGTGATAGTGAATATTATGAACTGCTCTCTGGACCTGCTCAACATTGTTAGGTGCCACTAATGGAACTGCTTCTACTGAAATAATGTCACTTGTTGCTGTGTGTACCTGCTCAACATTGCTGGGTGCCACAGATGGAACTGCTTCTACTGAAATAATGTCACTTGTTGCTGTCTGCACCTGCTCAACATTGCTGGGTGCCACTGATGGACTGCTTCTACTGCAATGATGTCACTTGGTGTCTGCACCTGCTCAACATTACTGGGTGCACAGATGGAGCTACTTCTATGGAAATGATGTCACTTGTCGGTGTCTGCACCTACTCAACATTGCTGGGTGCCACTATTAGAACTGTTTCTACTGAAATGATGTTACTTCTTACTGTCTGCACCTACTCAACATTGCTGGGTGAACTGATGGATTGCTTCTACTGAAATAATGTCAGTTGTTGGTGTCTGCACCTATTCAACATTGCTGGGTGCCACTAATGAACTGCTTCTACTGAAATGATGTCACTTGTTGCTGTGTGTACCTGTTCAACATTACTGGGTGCCACTGATGAACTGCTTCTACTGAAATAATGTCACTTGTCGGTGTCTGCACTTGTTCAACATTGCTGAGTGCCACTAATGGAACTGCTTCTGCTGAGAAATGTGACTTGTTGCTGTGTGCACCTGCTCAACATTGCTGGGTGCCACTGGTGGACTGTTTCTACTGAATTGTAGCTGTCTGCACCTACTCAACATTGCTGGGTGCCACTGATGGATTGCTTCTACTGAAATAATGTCACTTGTTGGGGTCTGCACCTGTTCAACATTGTTGGGTGCCACTAATGGACTGATTCTACTGGAATAACGTCACTTGTTGGTGTCTGCACTTGTTCAACACTACTGGGTGCCACTGTTAGAACTGTTTCTACTGAAATGATGTTACTTCTTGCTGTTTGCACCTACTCAACATTGCTGGGTTCCACTGATGGATTGCTTCTACTGAAATAATGTCACTTGTTGGTGTCTGCACCTGTTCAACAATGCTGGGTGCCACTGATGGACTGCTTCTACTGAAATGATGTCACTTGTTGGCGTCTGCACCTGTTCAACATTACTGGGTACCACTGATGAACTTTTTCTACTGAAATAATGTGACTTGTTGCTGTGTGTACCTGTTCAACATTGCTAGGTGCCACAGATGGAACTGTTTCTACTGAGATAATGTCACTTGTTGGTGTCTGCGCCTGTTCAACATTACTGGGTGCCACTGATGAACTGCTTCTACTGAAATAATGTCACTTGTTGGTGTCTGCATCTGCTCAACATTGCTGGGTGCCACTAATGGACTGCTTTTTACTGAAATAATGTGACTTGTTGCTGTGTGTACCTGCTCAACTTTACTGGGTGCCACTAATGGACTGCTTCTACTGACATAATGTCACTTGTTGGTGTCTGCACCTGCTCAACTTTACTGGGTGCCACTGATGGACTGCTTCTACTGAAATAATGTCACTTGTTGCTGTCTGCACCTGTTCAACATTGCCGGGTGACACAGATGGAACTGCTTCTACTGACATAATGTCACTTGTTGCTGTCAGCACCTGTTCAACATTGCTGGGTACCACTCATGAAACTGCTTTTACTAAAATGATGTCACTTGGTGTTTGCACCTGTTGACCATCGCTGGGTGCTACTACTGGAACTAATCATGGAAAGCATGTTATGTGAACATTTGTATAAACTGATTTTTTGTGTATTGTGTAAACTATTATGTAAAGCCACATGCATGAAAGAATTTGTATTGCCTACTGTATTTTATATATTAGGTTATTGAAAGGTCTGTGCAAAGCCAAAAATTTTATCTAATTATGTGATATTAAGGTATTAATATTATATTTTATTTTTGTCTGTATTTTTGTGGACTAATTTGGTGGTATTTTCACCACCAATGCTGGCAAAAATACCATCAAATTCTGGACCGTGGAGGAGGGGCATATGAAAGGTGGCTACACTGAGCCACAGCGCCAGAGGTTGCGCCAAAGAGTATTATACAGCCGCCTCCACTGGCTGTGCTTGGGCAGAACTCGTAGTAGTCAGTGCTTGTTAAGAACTCGTAGCAGAGAGTGCCTGTCGAGGTCTCGTAGTAGAGAGTGCTTGGGGAGAACTCGTGGGAGTCAGTGCTTGCTGAGATGTGATACTGAAACGTTCTTGTTGAGATGTGATAGTAGTGAGTCGGTGTGGAGAGATTGTAATGTTTAGAGTGCTTTTCATCAATATAAACGAAGGTAAAAAAAATTTTTTTCTTTTCTCTCTCATTATTTCAGTGTCCTGAATAATGCGTCATTACAGGTTCAGTCAACAAAGCATCTGGCGTGTGTTCTTGTATTAGAGTGTAATTCTGGGTTTCTTGCGCAATTATAGTATTTCTAATTTTTTTTATCACGTCAGTATAAATGATATTTGAAATTTCTTGTCTTGTTGAAGAAAAACCGTGCCAGATGTGTACGTTGAGTCACACTCCCACACATAGTACAATTACACTTGTGCTTTGGTTTCGTAGGTTTTATAGTTACTGGGGACTTAATTAATTAATTGTGTTAACGAAAATTTTCATTTCATTCTTTGTTGTTGTTCTATGCAGTCAGATAGCGTAATAATACTAGTCAGGGCCAACCGATTACGAAACAGCGTAATCGGACATACAGCTACGTACATAAAATAAAAAATTTATTTTCAAAGATATTTAATTAGGCCCCCATGCAGTACATCTGATGGTTGTCAGCGTCATGTTTTTTATGTCTCCGTACCCGTCGTCCAACATGGGGTGTCTAGGAAACTTTCTTACTAGCTCTACATCGACATCTACATTTATACGACGCAACCCACCCAACAGTGTGTGGCGGAGGGCACTTTACGTGCCACTGTCATTACCTCCCTTTCCTGTTCCAGTCGCGTATGTTCCGCGGGAAGAACGACTGCCGGAAAGCCTCCGTGCGCGCTCTAATCTCTCTAATTTTACATTCGTGATCTCCTCGGGAGGTATAAGTAGGGGCAAGCAATATATTCGATACCTCATCCAGAAACGCACCCTCTCGATACCTGGACAGCGAGCTACACCGCGATGCAGAGCGCCCGTCTTGCAGAGTCGCCACTTGAGTTTGCTAAACATCTCCGTTACGCTATCACGCTTACAAAATAACCCTGTGACGAAACGCGCCGCTCTTCTTTAGATCTTCTCTATCTCCTCCGTCAACCCGACCTGGTACGGACCCCACTCTGATGAGCAATACTCAAGCATAAGTCGAACGAGTATTTTGTAAGCCACCTCCTTTGTTAATGGACTACATTTTCTAAGGATTCTCCCAATGAATTTCAACCTGGCACTCGGATTACCAACAATTAATTTCATATGATCATTCCAGTTCAAATCGTTCCGTACGCATACTCCCAGATATTTTACAGAAGTAATTGCTACCAGTGTTTATTCCGCTATTATATAAGCATACAGTAAGGGATCCTTCTTTCTATTTATTCGGAATATATTACATTTGTCCATGTTAAGGGTCAGTTGCCACTCCCTGTACCAAGTGCCTATCCGCTGCAGATCTTCCTGCATTTCGCTGCAATTTTCTAATGCTGCAACTTCTCTGTATACTACAGCATCATCCGCGAAAAGCTGCATGGAACTTCCGACACAATCTACTAGATCATTTATATATATTGTGAAAAGCAATGGTCCCATAACACTCCCCTATGGCAATCCAGAGGTTAATTTAACGTCTGTAGACGTCTTTCCATTCGCTAGACAACATTCAAATAAATAGTATCAATGAGTTTTATCACAAAAAGGAAACAGACAATACTAAACTTTGACTACGACACAGAAGTGTCGCGAGAAAAGGGCGACATACGAAATAAAGAAGCTTCTTCAGTATATACAATTCCAAGTCGGTGGTACTTAAATTGCACAAGCGAAGCAACGTGCATTGAGCCATCCAAGTCGCTAGTCTTGAAGCTACTCTTCTACTGGGCCGCGACTAGTCGGGTGCACCACTTACGTCCTCTCCGCACAGGAGGCGCTGCTGTCGCGTTGTCGTCCTGGAGAGGGGTCGGTCAGTGTGCGATTGGCTGACGTCTTCTTAGAGTAATCTCTTCTCTTTCGTTCTAGACTGGCTTGCCGTTGCTTGACTTCACGCAATTACAATGTTTGCAATGGTGTGGTCCCACCTTTAAACTCAAACAAAATTACCCTGATATTGACAACCTGCAACCGGGGATAACACATGTATTCATTCCTCAAGTTGTGAGAACAATACACTCTACGTTATTCAGGAGCGGTACTTGGAGTCTAATGCCGGAAAAAGTAGAGCAACTGGGTTTTTATAAGACTTGTATTATAAAAACAACTCTCAAAAATTGTAGTATGAACATTTATAGACATACAGTGTTAACTCATACTCTTTAATCTAAATTTGAGATTGGCAAACCACCTCTAGCCTCACTCGAACTTACTTAGCATATTCACGACGAAAACACAAAATCGTGTATACTGATTCGCATCGAAGTTACGAAAGCCTCCACCGTGAATTGCGCTGACAGTAAAGTGCTCTGTGATGAAAGAAGTGGAACTTAACACATTTACTATTAAAGGTTCCCTATCTGCCGAATTTAGTCGCGCGAAGAGCAATTCTGCAGCGCCGATACGCTTGGTGCTACCAGCGGTCGTGGAGGCGAAGTGCGTTACATAGCTAAAAATTCTGACTACACAGAGGACGCGAAACAACGTCTGCAAACTCCTAGGATCGAAGCTACTTTCTTGCACTGGCAGATACGAATGAAGAACACTGTTTGCTCGTAATCGAGGACCACTGACTTGACTCAGGTATGTGAGCGTAAAGAAGCACTTCGCAATGGCCCGATATCCACTAAGAAGCGCCACTCTGCCAGCAAAAACGCTATCCAGCGAACTGTATCCCGTCTACATCCGCCAGACGCTCCCCTCGTCGCGCAGTGCCCATCTTAGATCAAGCATCTCGTTAGTGTGGTCTCTTCTTGCCGCCAATCACCTCACCCGTTACAAACTTAATACCTCCCACTCTATGAGTCAACAGCTGTCAGCTAACCCCATTCACCTCATACTCTGTTTCGTAGAAACTTCTACAACAAATAGTGACGTCTCTTCCAACTGCAACGCAGTTAGCCAGATGTGTTTTTTGCTCTTTGATGGGAATACGCCTTAGCAACTTGCATGAGAACTTATGTGACTGTTAGCGCGCATCTGTGGCAGGTATTCCTCGTGCGTTCCTGTGCACTAGAAAGATTGGTGGCTGCGCTTATCAGATGCCATTTCTAATACCATCTCATGTTGCCAGCATGTCTCGACCCAGCCTCCTTAGTAATAGCAGGGCCGCGGCGAGAAGCCCCTTTCCACCTGCTTCTCAATGGGCAGCGAAGTGACGGCAGTAAACGCCCAGCGTCCTCTTTTCAGAGCCATAAACTGCCCTGCCTGCAGCCACTGCTCCGCGTCGCTTCCGGAGACTGCGAAGGCCCGCGTTCACCCCGCTGTCAAAGCCAGTGCGAAACTACACTTCAGAAATGCCCCTGCACAGAAATTTTTGTATGAGGCTACCCAATATCGACCAATAAATGATCATTAATTCGATAACGTCACATAAAATGCAATCACATATTACTAAATGGAACAGGAATTCTAAAACTTATTCATGTAATGCGGCAAAGTCTTGCCGCCTCACAAGTGAGTAAAAAGTCTTTGCAAGTTCTTAGCTGAAACTGCAGGCACTCAATATGGGGATCATTTGTGAGGAAGCAAATACCAGTATAAATCTGCAATACACTGGGTTTAAAATGTTAGGCTAACTGTCCTCGAGGACTCTGTACTGTTTTGCAAAGTGTCTTACTTCTTACTGTGGCATAGGCCATCGCCTTGTGATCGCTTAAAATGGGATCCTCTTTTCGCAAACATGATTTTTTCTTCATTTTTCGGTGCAGCCACGGTCTCATAATTTTTTTTTTCTTCCTTCTTAAGACATGCTGTGGTTCTTGTGGTTGTGAATATTTAATATTGCGTTTTTTCCTATTTCACAGTTCGTAATTTTTTCTACTTTCCCCTTTACAGTCTATGTGATGTAAAACTGTATAAAACTGTCACAGTCATTGCGAAAATGTTAAAGTTGCTATTTTCATAATAAAGGTGACGGGAAAAGCAGGAAAAAATTGACAAACTGTGAAGGAAAGCATAGTGAAAAAAAACTAGAGCATGAGTTAACAAGAAAGAAAATATACACATTTCAGGGAAACATGTCTAGGTAAAAGAGGAATAAGTCATATCTGCTCAAATTGATCTCATTGAAAAACAAATTTATTTGTAAACAAATTCAGACACAAGAGCTACAACCTAAATACAAAAAAGAAAAATTGATGGGGTCTGCACAAAATGGACATTTGCAGTCAGGAACGTCACATTCACTCACAACGGCCAATAAAGGTGATCGTCTTCAATGTACCAAACAAAACAGAACATGGACAGTAGCTTGTAGGAAGTGTGTACCCACTGTGTAGATTGTAGTTGAGGCTGGGTTGACTCTGTGATGTCTTGCGGGAATTTTTGGTACCATTGTGTGGGCCCAATATTACAGGTTACCATGACAAGATACAGAATGTTTAATTCAGTAATCTCTGTGACGAAATGTTGCCCACTCTTCTACACCCTTATGGTGAGTATACAGTGAATTTCCCTCTATTCCAAGATAACTGCTTTCGTATTTATTGGTCTGCAGGTGTTCGTGCATAACATTTATGCACCCTTTAGCACTTCGATTTGCCTATTAAATCACCCAGTCATCATCACCTAAAAAGAGTCTGGGAGAATTTCGTTCAGCAGGTGAAACTACCAATCAACATCGTAGCTGTTTTGTAGTTCCCTGGAATAAAATCATGAACTGCTTCATCTGCACGTAGCATACTTCAAATAACTGATGGACACTCTTTCTCGCCTATTTGATGCCATCATCAAGCCCAAAGTAGGTGTTATATAATATTAGCATGATCCCTGAAGACTTACGTTTTGTCTGGTGTGCTTACACACGAAGAGACGTGTGGCTCCGGTTTCAAGGCATTCAGATGGCAATTTATAGGTCAATCAGAAAGGATAAAAGAGATTCTCTGATTCAGGATTCCTCTTACTGGAAGGACAACTACGCACGTTCAGCCAAAGAGCGCTCTTTGGTCTCACAAAACGATTCAGTGGAATGAATTTAAAATTTGTATTTACTGCAAAAAAAGTGAAAAAGGAAATTTAGTCTTCAGATTGAATGGTTCAAATGGCTCTGAGCACTATGGGACTTAACATTTGAGGTTATCAGTCCCATAGAACTCAGAGCTACCTAAACCTAACTGACATAAGGACATCCATGCCCGAGGCAGGATTCAAATTGCGACCTCAGCGGTTGTGCGGTTCCAGACTGAAGCGCCTAGAACCTCTCGGCCACAGCGGCCGGCTTCTTCAGATTAAAATTAATCTTCTGCAATGAAGCTTTTCCTGGTCCGAGGCTGAGAAGGTGGCTCGTAAACCAATTAAACATACCCGATCAAATATCCAACGTATGTTCGTGTTTTCATCTACTGTACGTTGGTGGCACGGATGGTGACAAAGAATATTTTCATTTTATTGCATCGATGGTCCCACAGACATGACAAATATTCTGCGCCTCTACTATTAATGAATTTACTTGCTTGTGAAATGTGGCAAATTAAATGTGAAGGTCAGGGTGGATTCAGTGTAAAAATATTGGAGGAATTGTCACAAACATTGTTTCTGATTCTAGAATTGCT
Organism: Schistocerca serialis cubense; assembly: GCF_023864345.2. NCBI lineage: Eukaryota > Metazoa > Arthropoda > Insecta > Orthoptera > Acrididae > Schistocerca > Schistocerca serialis. Next base: position 71,885,573 of record NC_064645.1, read on the forward strand.
TAAGTCATGATCGCTGTCACATTCTCATGTGATAACTCGTTACGAACTGTGTCAACGCATATCCTTCAATTATAAGAGGACGTCTTCCTCGCAAGTAACAATATTTACATTATTGAAGCCATGGTTTTTCTTAATTTCCTTATTGACCTATGGCAAAATATGGTAGATTTCGAGACTATTCCGCCATAACTGTGCTATATTTCTCATATGTTATGTCAACTACAACCAAAAAAAGCACGTCATTGTCTACTTCGAACTCCGTTTCGAACGGACAGCCAGTACTGATTTTTATTAAGCTTGGAATCCACAAACAGATAATTCCTGTTTACGTTCCTGCTGATGCCAATACCCCAAGTTACATTTCCTGTTACGGTGCTGTATACTTATTTCACATTTAATCGGTGTAATTTTTATTTATTACTTTCTTGCACCAACGGACAACAGACAATTTTTGAAGTTTGTTCAACATTTACGGAATCCATCTTTTTCACAGCTGCATGTCCTAAATTATCTAATCCAATGCGGTATTAGATACTCGTAAGGGTGTGTCTATCACAAGGACAGTGGAGTGTATAGTAGGAGCCATTCTTTATTTCGAAACGTCAACAGATTTTAGTTGTAGTTCACGAAACTCGCCGTTTTCAATGGATTTCTGCAAATTACTTATAAACATGCTATCCAATCGGAAACTGATATTGTGAGACAGTGGCTGTGCACGAAATAGGTGATTCTTGAAAGGAAGGAAACAGGTACCAGCCTCTGTCAAAACAGCAATTTATTTACACAAATAGCAATTTTACCGCATTCGTCTGTTCACATGTATATTGCATTTGTTTCTGTTTACGTTAATTGTTGGTTTTTCTCCCTCCTTCTCGTGATGGTAACCTACAGCAAAAAACTGCCTATTCAACCGTTACTGTGCCTAATAATGAACTAAAACAATGTAAACAGATTTCTAAAGTGAAACTGTTTTACTTTTTGGTATCTTGTGGCGATATTCCCGCGGAAGCTCTGACGTAAGTGACCTAAGACAGAGTTCTAACTAAAAAAATTGTTTACGTAACTAACCTAAAATGACCACGGGTCTACCTTAGTGACTTCTGTATTATTTTTATTCGATATTAGGTGTAGTTATTGAAAAATAAGCCGTTTATGTCATCGTTTCCTGCTGTAGCGCACAATCACGCCAAGTAACATTCGGCACAAGATAGAGACAACAGCCGACAACTAATGTAAATAAACGAATAAGTAATTCAAACGTGAAAGGCTCTGTGTGGGTGAACCTGTCAGTGCGAGACTGGAAATGACGCTATTTTGCAAAAATAAATAAATAAAACAAAAATAAAAATAGCGTTATGAACGGTGGCTGAATGCTGTGTTAGCTTTTAATTATCGCCGGCCGCGGTGGTCTCGCGGTTCTAGGCGCTCATTCCGGAGCCGCGCGACCGCTACGATCGCAGGTTCGAATCCTGCTTCGGGCATGGATGTCTGTGATGTCCTTAGGTTAGTTAGGTTTAAGTAATTCTAAGTTCTAGGGGACTGATGACCAAAAATGTTAAGTCCCATAGTGCTCAGACCCATTTGAACCATTTTTTTTTAATTATCTACTTTCCACTTATAAATTGTACACAGCCTTTTCTGCACGTGATTGATTACCAGAAGTTCATCGAAGGTACCTGAGTCATACTTTTTGTTTAATATCTTTACAGAACTCGTAAAAACATCGTCCACGGAAACATTCACCACACATTACTTATTTTTGCCCAATAATATTCCATTAAACACGCACTGTAAACAATCTACGTGTCCAAAATCTGTGCTCACGCTGGTTTAAGAATAACAAATGAGAAATTTTGAAACAATACTGATGTCACATTTAGTAGCATCACGTTGTGGCTGTTCGTAGAAGCGTAAAAGGCGACCCTGGTAAATGGCCATTCCTAACAAAGGAATCGTTCTGGATAGTGGGAACTGAACTCAATGGCATGCGTGCCCGCAGTCCATTTCTCAACAATCGATTACGAACAGTCGAAGGCGACAGGTGCGCACACCTGTTGCAGATCGCCATCTTCGGCCACGCAACGCAACAGTGCCCTTACCTACACCAAAGGCGGCGTGGGACGTGAGGCCAGTCATGTCGTGTTGTTATGTCATTTACTACGCCATATGCGCGCTCCAAAATTCGGGTTCTTTGTGAAACGGTATCCCACTACCTCGTTTCGCTGGTAGTGTGGAACTCAAATTCTCACCGTTGAATTTCAGCTCCTGTGATCGGCATTTGTGCCTTGTAAACAGAGGAGAGACATCATCCGCTGTAAGACAACAGACGCTCGGAAAACCGACGTTTCGTCGATCTATCAAAATCAACTGAGAGAGTGATGTGATGTAATGAGAACCATGAGGGTAACCTTACTGATAAGGGACATTTCAGAGTTGTCAGTAGTTCTTGCGTTTGCTATTACCCAGCGATTCCCTCTCTTACATTTAGCTCAAAATTTCTCATGAGTGGCGTTGCATACAGATGGTGTATTAGATGAACGACTCGAAGTGATAATCAGCCCCACAATTATGTTATGAATACCATAAGCCTACAACTGAAATTATCTTAGACAAAAACTATTGATGCTCCTAAGATACCTAAAATCCTCTTAGAGTACCTCAGTCATGCTAGAGTTTGTAAAGAATCAAGTCTTCGCTGGACGCTGGCAATATAAGACTCCCATGAAATAAAGCGTCATTCTTAGCGATCAGTTTGCACAAGACAGCTGCAAGCTAGGTACGACGGGGAGATGATCAAAAGCTGCTGAAAGACGGTCTTGCGTCTTGGGCAGAAGTAAGATTTTTGAGAAAATTGAGTAGGATATGTCACACTACTACGATACATAAATCACAAAATTAAACACTTCAGAAGAGCTGCGAAATTTGCCTTACAGAGGACGATTAGCAAAAAAAAAAAAAAAAAAAAAAAAAAAAAAAAAAAAAAAAAAAAAAAAAAGGTTCAAAATGGCTCTGAGCACTATGGGACTTAACATCTATGGTCATCAGTCCCCTAGAACTAAGAACTACTTAAACCTAACTAACCTAAGGACAGCACACAACACCCAGCCATCACGAGGCAGAGAAAATCCCTGACCCCGCCGGGAATCGAACCCGGGAACCCGGGCGTGGGAAGCGAGAACGCTACCGCACGACCACGAGATGAGGGCGACGATTAGCAGATGCGAATCAATGTGAACAGTGAACTGCCAACTACAACCCGACAGTGCCGTGTTATTAATAACATTTGTCTTGTCATGTAGAAGGATATGATAATTTGCTCCGACATATAACACCGGATGTGACGTCTTTCGTCACGACTTGACTTCAAGGAGAAATCTCTTCATTTTAGTATTGAGGTGGTTGCTGATGTGGCCACGACAGTGAAAAGCAGTTTCCGACGACCGGCTTCATCTTGCAGATGTTGTGGCATGTAAGTGTTTTGAGCATATGTTACAGGACACAATTTTCTCTGTGAACGATCTTAGTGAGCCCGCACATACTCATTGCTGTCACAGAAGCCTGGTGTGTACGACATGTGACAGCACTGTATGGCAAACCCATTTGCCGGAGAGCGAACACTCTGGCCCGAAATATCAATCAGAGGCCAACAGAACAGGTACGTTCACGTCAATGGTGTGTACTGCCACTCGTCTCCATGTTTACACTTGTCTTACGCTGTTGAAGGACACATTTTTTTGTTACACATTATATTTCAGCTCATTATAGCCAGCTTTCTGGTAATGATGTAACATGTTTTAATTTTCTGTCTGAACATTTCTGGATTTTCCCAACACCTAACGTTTAGGAACCAAAATAAAATGTATAGATTAAACTAGAAACTACATTATCATAAAGTAGGCAGAAACAAGCTGTAGAAAACACAAATACATACAATCAGTCTGTAACAACAACAACGCTGTACTATTGTATAAATAATATTTTTTTCTGATTTTTCGATAAATTAGTGTAATCGATGTTCCGATTACATTTCTTTTTTTTTTTTTTTGTTTCATGCCACTATGTTAAAGAAACTGTAAACAATTTTCAATGTGAATATTAATGTTAATGTCAAATTTCAAGCAATATTGTAATAGAATTGGAGTGTAACAAATGTTGAAACTGTTGTAAGATGTTAAAGTTGTAATTGTGCGTCTGGTCCATACGTAGGCAATGTCTTAGGATATGTAGAATGCAAAACCTCTGGTGAATACCCTGTCTGTAAGTGAGCAGTAAAAGGTGGATGGCAGGCGAGCGCGGGAAAATGCACACGGGCGCTGCACGGCATAACGGGCTCAGCAGTAGCAGTCGGAGTTGGGCATAGGTCTGAGCAACACGTTCTGGGTCGAGGAGGCTCTCCTGGAAGACGTGGTTTCATTGAGCCTCGGATATACCGTTCCGACGCCTATACAGCATGGCAAAATTCCATAGGCACTAAATGGAAAAGTATTGCGACGCTATGAAGAAGTAAAGTGCCGATACATCAAGAGCCATTGCTGTGGTTGTATGTGTGCTCTGTGCCTCGCCATCTCGCCGCCCGCCAAGCGCCGCATCGATACGAACCGGTTGAAACTTTTAGTACTGTATTCTTGTGGACCAGTGTTACTTTTGTTCCATACTGTTCAATAACAACTTAAATTTTACCAGAACTGTCCTATCATTTAATTATCCTCATCACTAACCGAGACAGGGTCCTTTAAACATGTGGTGCAATCCGAGTGTCCCGAAATGAAGAATTAAAGTTTATGTTAATAATAATTACCTGCAGACCTAGCTATGTTAGAATGATGTTTAAAGAACTTTGTTGTTAATGAACTAATAGACGAATAACAAAGGTCTGACAAAGTTGGAAGATAATTTTGAAATTGGTTTAGTAATGAAGTTTAATTATTTCGAGACAGATATAATGGTATTTCAATGAGCAGGAAAAGAAATAAAAAGAGTAGTAACTCATATAGTGGAAATTTTGAGCACACAATGATTTCAGTAATTAAACTTTTTTATACAGTAATCATAACAGTTTCAGATTCCCCCCCCCCCTCTTTTTTATTCGTTTGAATTCTGAAGTGTTCTAGACTGATTTGATCAGCAAAGTTGAAGTCAATATAAAAAACCAAAATTTATCAGTGTTTTACCTTTATCAAAACTGACATTGTGTGTGTGATTCGAAAGTGCTATTTCTAGGGTAACCTATGCCCGATTTTAATCAGATCAATAGACAGTACGAAGTTTTGTAGTAAACATTATAGTGTAATGTTATGTATTTGTGGTTTATACATATTAGTACAGAAAGTGAAATTATCAGTTCAATAGATTTTCTGGTTATAAAAAATTTACCATATTATACAGTGTTACTATGTGTTGTTTTGCACGAACGTACATCAACTTGTACAGAGAAGAAACTCAGTTAATGCCTAGTTAGGCTGGCGACCGTATTATTAACAAATTGGTAGCATCTTCTGTGTTGTTTCTTGTCCGTCCTGACGTGTAGTTGCATTTCGGACTTGCTTGATGTATCATTGTTATTACAGAGTGGGTGTAAGTCTGATTTGCCTCCATTCAGGTACACGCGGTCGATATCTATACAAAAATCTTTTCTCATAAGGTGAAGTCCGTCAACTCACCATAGTACAGGCTTTAAAGTGTATCGTGTGTGCAAACAGCGCTGTGTTACAAGTCGTCAATTACTGTTGATTTTTCCCTCTACGCTTACCGCAATTAAATAGTATTTTCACGCGTTTCACGTTTATTTACTAAGCACATTCTGGAAATATGGACATACTATTTTGGTCTTTATAGATTAAAAACATTATTTCATCATAAAGCTGGCCAGCAATCTAATTATGTTTCTCTCTTGTTCACATATTCAGAAAACCGCTGATTCTTTGCTAGCGAAAGGTAAGATCGAAAGAAGCGTGGTTTGTTAACCTCTCGGCTTTTTAAACGAAAACTTTTTCTTTCGCTGCATTGGCGTTATTTCTACTTCAACTCACTTCGTTTAACTTCTCAACAAAAACAGATGTTAGAAATAATTAGATGTATTGTACACTCAACACCGTGTTTCCATGTAGGCTGAGTCTGAGTGCGTTGCCGGAAGATGAAGAGAGGGTGGGGGGGGGGGGGAGGGTTTCAAATGGCTCTGAGCACTATGGGACTTAACATGTATGGTCATCACTCCCCTAGAACTTAGAACTACTTAAACCGAACTAACCTAAGGACAGCACACAACACGAGGGGGAGGGAGAGAGGCAGAAACACACACACATGTATATTAGTGTAGGTAGGGTGGTTTGAATGGCTGGAGTAGAGTGAGGCAAATTACTGGACATGCCCTATATACTCAGTGAGGAGAGATTGTGATAGGTGGGGGGGGGGGGAGGGTTTGGAATGTGAGAGAAGTGGAGCAAGGATCATGGATAGTATGATGACTGAAGGGCAAGCAACTGGAAAGCGAGACTATTGGCGGTGTGGTGAATCAGATCTGAGGCAGGTTAGTACTAACTAGGTGATTTGTATGGGCGTGATTATTTGTCTCTTTCATATTACATTAAGTGACCTGTAAGTTAAATAAGTTTGTTGTTTGACACTTAGACCTGATCATGTATTAGCTACATCTACATCTATATCCATACTCCGCAAGCCACCTGACAGTGTGTGGCGGAGGGTACCCTGAGTACCTCTATCGGTTCTCCCTTCTATTCCAGTCTCGTATTGTTCGTGGAAAGAAGGATTGTCGGTACGCTTCTGTGTGGCCTCTAATCTCTGTGATTTTATCCTCATGGTCTCTTCGGGAGATATACATAGGGGGGAGCAATATACTGCTTGACTTCTCGGTGAAGGCATGTTCTCGAAACTTCAACAAAAGCCCGTACCGAGCTACTGCGCGTCTCTCTTGCAGGGTCTTCCACTGGAGTTTATCTATCATCTCCGTAACGCTTTCGCGATTACTAAATGATCCTGTAACGAAGCGCGCTGCTCTCCGTTGGATCTTCTCTACCTCTTCTATCAACCCTATCTGGTAGGGATCCCAAACTGCTGAGCAGTATTCAAGCGGTGGGCGAACAAGTGTACTGTAATCTACTTCCTTTGTTTTCGAATTGCTTTACCTTAGGATTCTTCCAATGAATCTCAGTCTGGCATCTGCCTTACCGACGATCAACTTTATATGATCATTGCACTTAAAATCACTCCTAATGCGTACTCCCAGATAATTTATGGAATTAACTGCTTCCAGTTGCTGAGCTACTATTTTGTAGCTAAATGATAAGGGATCATCTATCTTTCTATGTATTCGCAGCACATTAAACTTGTCTACATTGAGATTCAATTGCCATTCCCTGCACCATGCGTAAATTCACTGCAGATCCTCCTGCATTTCAGTACAATTTTCCGTTGCTAAAACTTCTCGATACACCACAGCATCATCTGCAAAAAGCCTCAGTGAACTTCCGATGTCATCCACAATGTCATCTATGTATATTGTGAATAGCAGCGGTCCTATGACACTCCCCTGCGGCACACCGGAAATCACTCTTACTTCGGAAGACTTCTCTCCATTGTGAATGACATGCAGCGCTCTGTTATCTAGAAAATCTTCAATCCAATCACACAATTGTTCTGATAGTCCATATGCTCTTACTTTGTTCATTAAACGACTGTGGGGGACTGTATCGAACGCCTTGTTTGTTTTCTGTTACAGTTTTCTGAATGTGTTAGTTTTCATGTGAAGTAAAGTTTTCTTATTGTTGTTTATCACAATGGTTTGCATATCGGTGCTTCTGGTGGTAATTTTAAATTGGTATTTGTGTAGGTGTATATGCTCTGCAAAAGTTGAATGATCTGTCTTAGCCGGCCGGGGTGGCCGAGCGGTTCTAGGTGCTTCAGTCTGGAATAGCGCGACCGCTACGGTCGCAGGTTCGAATCCTGCCTCGGGCATGGATGTGTGTGATGTCCTTAGGTTGGTTAGGTTTAATTAGTTCTAAGTCCTACGGGACTGATGACCTTAGGAGTTAAGTCCCATATTGCTCAGAGCCATTTGAACCATTTTTTATCTATCTTACACCTCCATGCCTCTATGCTCTTACATGTCCTTTGTATCTGCTGTCAAATGTTCTCCTAGTCTGATCTATACTCCTATCACACGTATTATCCTTAGTTAATTATTGATGATTTCTGGTATAGATCTGTTTTTTATTTTGCTTTTGGAAAGCACATTTGAACAGAATTGTTGGTTTGGTGGTCTATTTATGCTGAGCCTATTTTTATGCCTTACTTTCCGAAAATATTGGATTTTCTGTGTGTATATTTGTGGTTGAATGTCATTGTGTGCCATATTTTATTTTTCTGACTATCTTTCTCTTGTTCCTGTTATGGTATCTTTTACGTTTATTTGTGTGATATTCTGTCGTTATTGTGATGATAGTTGGGTGTTTGTTCTTTCCTGTTTGTTGCTTTGTTAATAAGTCTTCATTGTCTTAATTCTTTGTCGGTATTTGTACTGTGATAGTAATTTAGTTTGGTAATTGTCGTGTATCTAAGGGCTCCCTTTTTTGTGAGACGTCAGGCCATCTGATGTGTTTGTTGTTGTCATTCTTCTGCAAGTATCAGCTGTGTGTTAGTTTTTCTGACAGTTTATGGTAATGTCGAAAAAATGTAGCTGTCTATTTTGATCTTTTTCTATTACATAATGTATCTTGTCATGAACTTATTTCATGTCGATATGAAACAGATAAATTTTATTGTTTGTTTTATCCACCAGGCACGATATGTCATCTATAACCTAGCCCAGTACAGAATGTTTGGCACTGTTACCTTAAATCTGAATTGGTATACGTGGTACACAAATTGTTTTGCTATGGTTTGAGACACGGGGATCCCATTGATAACACTTTACTTTGTAAATAAAGTTCATTATTGAATAGAAAAAGGTTGTGTTTTGTTATTTTCTGTGGATGTCGAACGATGACTTTGATGTATTTATGTGAACTTGTGCTGTACATCTCAGCATTTTGTTCTATGATGTTTACTGTTTTGATTATTGGTATATTGGAATACATGTTCTTCTCATCAAATGTGAGGAAGGTGGCTGTGTCTGGATTCTGTATGTCTTTTATGCACAGAAACAACTGTGTAATGCTTCTTATAGTTCTCTTCTCTTGTAACGGGTAGTTACAATATTTTCAACATATTTCTTGTAAGTGTGTATGTGGGAACATTTCTATAACGCACAACAGGTGTGGCTGGGAGGTCTTTCTTGTGTAACTAAGATTTGCATTGTAAGAAAGTGCAGTGGGACACGTCTGTAACAGTTTTCTTTTTGCGTTGTCTTCTAAAGTGTGTTTAATGTGTTTCAGTGTGTCCCTCAACTTTGGAAGTATCCGGTGTTAGATCTGCAATTTCATTTTGTTTGGTGAGCTATTGCCTCTTACTGCTACATTGCTCTTCATCTATTATTACGTCTGTGTTTCCTTTATCGGCTCTTGTAACGATGGTGTACTTTCTTTTTCAGTTTTCTCGGTTTACGAAGTCTGTATCGCTTTGGTTTTAGATTCCGTTGCTTACGAGCTCTCTCGTCAGACCCATGTTTGCCTCGCTTGTTTTTGTTTCTGTTTTCCTGTATAAATGCTTTCCAACTTATCTGTGAAGTTTTCTATGTATTTGTGTATTGACACTGTGTTTCTGACTTTTTTCTAGCGCTTTTATTTCATTTGTATGCAAAAGTGTAAGCGAAGCTTATTAACCTCAGATCGAAGTGTTTTTTTCCGTTAGAGTGGACGCAATTTGTCACTGTGTTGTATGTTCTTTTTTTAGCTTTTAAAATGCAATCATTTTTCTGTGGGTTATTTCAATTTTTCCTATCACTGTATGTGTGCTGCTTTCAACCTTGCTACCAAGTTGGGAGAAAACGGCGGTATTATTCAGATCATTGTTCGGAGTTACATATGCTGTATAGGTCTCTCCATTAAGTGCTTACTTTTTCGCGTAAACAGACTTTATTCCCCTCTCTAGTCAAATTTTTCCACTGTTTATTTCGTGTTAGTGAGCTGGTAGAGCTCTTTTTAATCAGTACATTAATTAGGTGCAATAGTATTTGATCTGCAAATGTTTTTAAACTTAATATGTTGGACAGATTTATGTAGTATGACACGTATCCTTCTAAACTTCGCAGTCAGTTCTGTTTTATGTTGCCGAACACTCCTACATGGGCTAGAAGCAGTCATGTGAGCAATGCTGATACTCAGCTCAACGACACGATGAGAACGGTGGCACTCTAACACCAACCAAGTGTCCAGACTTTCAGTACAGCACTACAGGATCGCAAACGACAATACACAATGGATCGAGGCTGGGTAAGATATCTATGGATCACAGTCCCCATTCAAGAAATTTCTTCCTCATCTTCCATACACTAGGCATACTTCTAGAAAGGCTCTGTGGTATTCACAGTCTCTCCTAACCTTCTCTTAGTGATTTAGAACGACACTACAGAGCTTTCTGAAGGCCGTTTCCTAGACAAACTCTGGCGGATCAGTTTGAGCCAACCATTCCACCTACAAACATACTACTTCCACGGAAGATCTGGAGACGCTTCTAGCATACGCAAGCCAGGTATTCAAGATGCAAGGCCTTCCGTAATAAGCGAGCGATCGTACACAATTCCGAATGTCATTGTTATCTCATGCAGCAAACATAAGGCCAGATTATTTGCAAACAATCAATAAAAAGATTTTAAGAAGGCTGTAAAGACTTCATGAGGCACTTTCAAAAGCTTGCTGGATGGCTAAGCTCCGTGGTCATAGAGTTAAGATACAGAAGTGAAATTAATAACTCTTATGAATGATCACATCATGTAACTTTACACTAGTTTGTTAATATATCTGTACGTTTATTTCATATCTTCCTTGCATGTGTAATATGTGTCACATCCTTTTGTGTTTGTGGCATAACTTCAACAAATAAATAATAAATTTTTCCTTCACGTATGGGTGGATACCTCGTATCATTTGCAGTCTTAATTACATGGTCGATTCATAACAAATTAACAAATTCATTCATTTTGTGCGAGATGGTATAGTATACAAAATGATGACGTGAGTAGAAGGCCGCGGAAACTCTATTATCTAGGTGGCACAGATAATAGGCGCTTAAAAGGTAGATGAATAGGTATATTGCTTAAACTTCTTAAAATACACGTAACTTCAATGTAAATGTTGTATGGCTGTAAAAGTTGGCTACTTACTAAACTAAAGATAAAACGATAGACACTGTAGATGTGAGACTTTGAGAACAGATGGCTGCCTACACATTACATGATATGAAGAGGAATGATCAAGAGAAGACGGAGCATATTTAATATGAATGAAGAAATAGCGAAACATAGAAAAAAAAATGGAAGAGCATGTTACAAGACTGCAAGAAAGCAAAGCACTGAACTCCAGGGGCTACTCAGTGAATAAAGGCAATAGTTTTTTCTGTTCTCCAGTTTTTTGACAGCACTGACTGAGTACTGACATGCCTTGATCTCACAGTTGTATTCGTACACTACGTTGTTCCACATAATAGTTCTATTCGTAGCCGTATAGCAACATTCTATTATGACTGCACCTACACTATGTGATCAAAAGTATCCGGGCACCAGAAAAAACTTATCTTTCTCATATTAGGTGCATTGTGCTACCACCTACTGCCAGGTACTCCATATCAGCGACCTCAGTAGTCAGTATACGTCGCGAGAGAGCACAATGGGGCGCTGCGCGAACCCCACGGAATTCGAACGTGGTCAGGTGACTTGATGTCACTTGTGTCATGCGTCTATTCGCGAGATTTCTACACACCTAAACATCTCTAGATCCACTGTTTTCGATGTTGTAGTGAAGTGGAAACGTGAAGTACAGCACAAAATGGTACAGGCCAACCTGGTCTATTGACTGACAGAGACCGCCGACAGTTGAAGAGGGTCGTAACGTGCTCTAGGCAGATATCCATCCAGACCATAACACAGGAATTCCAAAATGCATCAGGATCCACTGGAAGTACTATGACAGGCGGGAGGTGAGAAAACTTGGATTCCATGTTCGAATGGTTGCTCATAAGCCACACATCACGCCGGTAAATGCCAAACGAGGCCTCGCTTAGGGTAATGAGCGTAAATATTGGACGATTGAACAGTGGAAAAACGTTGTTTGGAGTGACTAATCACAGTACACAATGTGGCGATCCAGAGTGTGGGTACGGGGAATGACCGGTGAACGTCATCTGCCAGTGGGTGTAGTGCTGTCAGTAAAATTCGGAGGCGGTGGTGTTACGGTGTGGTCGTGTATTTCATGGAGGCGGTTTACACCCATTGTTGTTTTTCGTGGCACTATCACAGCACAGACCTCCTTGGATGTTTTGAGCACATTCTTGCTTGCCTTGTTGAAGAGCAATTCCGGGAACGCTGGAGCCCCTATTCATAATGCACGGCCTGTGGCGGAGTGGTTACACTACAGTAACATCCCTGTAATCGGCTGGCCTGCACAGAGACCTGACCTGAATCCTATAGAACACCTTTGGGATGTTTTGGAACGCCGTCATGCCAGGCGTCACCAACCGACTTCGATACCTCTCCTCAGTGCAGCACTCCGTGAAGAATGGGCTGCCATTCCCCAAGAAACCTTCCAGCACCTGATTGAAGGTATGGCTGCGTGAGTGGAAGCAGTCATCAAGGCTAAGGGTGGGCCAATACCATACTGAGTTCCAGCATTACCGATGGAGGGCGCCACGAACTTAAAAGTTGTTTTCAGACATGTGTTTCAATGGTTCAAATGGCTCTGATTGCTATGGGCATTAACATCTGAGGTCATCAGTCCCCTAGAGCTTTGAACTACTTAAACCTAACTAACCTAAGTACATCACACACATCCATGCTGGAGGTAGGATTCGAACCTGCGACCGTAGTGGTCTCGCGGTTCCAGACTGAAGCGCCTAGAACCGCTCGGCCACTGCGGCCGGCCTCTGCCAGGTATCCGGATACTTGTGTTCACATAGTGTACGTCCGTGTACGTTTCGGAAGAATTAAGATGAGAGATCAGTTTTCTGTACTCTCGAGATATTAAAAGTATAGAGTTTATTCGAAGTAAGCTGTGGCAGGGCGAGGTGCTGCTAGCCGGCTTAGTGAACGAGGATAATTTTAATAGCGCAAATGTTCCTGTTTGCGATGAGAGCTACCGAATGATTTGCGTTGATCGTCGCGCTAGAGTAAATGATATTAAGTGTGATTTGGAAATCGGGCACCGTTCAGTATTTTCAATCGTCCATGAAGCTTCAATCTATAGGAAAGTGTACGATTCTTAGGTAACACGTCGATTGGTTTAAAAAAAATAATTCCACCAGAACAGGCAATGAAGGCCCAACGGTACCGACTTGACACCGTGTCACTGTATGTGGATGTGGAGGGGCATGTGGTCATGACACCACTCTCACGGTCATATATCAGTTTACGAGACCGGAGCCGTTACTTCTTTATCAAGTAGCTCCTTAGTTTGCTGCACAAGGGCTGAGTGCACCCCACTTCCCAACTGCTCTCGTCTAGCCTAGCTTGACAGCGCTTAACTTCGGTGATCTGACGGGAACCACAAACAAGAACCACTGGAAATGTCTGATTCACACGAAATACTTTGTCAAAAGGAAGGAGAAGATTTTATCAGTAGCACAGTAACCGTTGATAAAACGTGGGTGCGCTACGAGCAGCAGAGTAAACTACAGAGAATCTTGTGGAAACGTGCATCTTTGTGTACAGTAAAAAAGTTGAGGAGCGTAGGTTCTGCAGGAAATCTGGTGACAGTGTTTTGGTATTTGTTACAGGCCCAAAGGACAAAATGTGAATAGTGACAGCTACTCTGACGTACTGCCAGACATGAAATCAGAAATAAAAACGGGGTAGAGGAGAATTTTTACCTTCTTGGTCCTGCACCTCATGGAGCATTTACGTAATCCAAATTTTCGTTGGAATACGTTATTGTGGAGGTGGTGCAAGGCTGTATGAGCATGGTGCCATTAGGACCCTTCCAGGCCGGATTTACGAAGTTTCTTAAGAGATGGATCCAGTGCGTCAAAGATGAGGGGCGCTATGTAGAAAATTGTTGTCAGCTGCAATATTGTTTCACCATTCACCATATTTTCAGAAATTGTCTTTACGTTTTGAATTGTCCCCAATTCTGGGCAAGAAAAAAGAAAAAAAAGAAAGATCGGTTAGCTAAGAGAAATACACGAAAATTTCAAAATATTATTACCGCTTAAATTTTTTAACATCGAGTATAGATTTAAGTATTAGGAAGTCGTATCTGAAAGTATTTGTATGGAGTGTAGCCGTGTATGGAAGTGAAACATGGACCATAAGTAGTTTGGACAAGAAGAGAATAGAAGCTTTCGAAATGTGATGCTACAGAAGAATGTTGAAGATTAGATGGATAGATGAGGAAGTATTGATTAGGATTGGGGAGAAGAGGAGTTTGTGGCACAACTTGACTAGAAAAAGGGATCGGTTGGTGGGACATGTTCTGAGGCATCAAGGGATCACCAATTTAGTAATGGAGGGCAGCGTGGAGGGTAAAAATCGTAGAGGGAGAACAAGAGATGAATACACTAAGCAGATTCAGAAGGATGTAGGTTGCAGTAGGTACTGGGAGATGAACAAGCTTTCACTGGATAGAGTAGCATGGAGAGCTGCATAAAACCAGTCTCAGAACTGAAGACCACAGCAACAACAACTTAACTGCGCGTAGGTCCACATCTGAAACGCCGAATACAGATTCTGCGTGGCCACCGTTCACAGCCTTAGAACCTCTGACGTGTCCACGTGCGTGCTAGGCGGGGAATTCGAATCACTGTCGGACACAGAACCTACCACGCCCACCAAACCGCTGTAACATGACCCTGGCTTCTGCGATATTTATGACTTTGGAACCACAAGTTTGCATCCTATGATTCATTCTTTAGTTTTGTAGTGAGTGCTGTAGCTGAAGCATGACGCCAGAAGCGGTGTGAGAGGTAGACAGCAGATAGTACAGTGAGGACGAATTCGTTGAGAAATTGCGCTGGTGTAATAGGAGGGTATTCTGATTCGTTCCTGACACAGGTGGCAGTGCGCTAAATTTCTTAAATTCATTTACTAATATTTAATAAAGTATAAATCGGATTCAATATTCTAACATATTGAATACCCTCTCAATAGCAACCTTTGATCCACTTATTTCATATTTCATTTTTATTAAAAAAATTTATTAACATTACGACATTCATACGAAACACTTCGGGTGTCAGTGCCCTGGGAAGCGATTTTTCTGAGCTCCGGTAAGTGTGGAGCGAGGGGATGAACGGTATGGTTCGTGTTAATGGCCGCATAATTAAAATCTCGGAAGGGCGCCACACAAAATAGAATTCAAATATCGTTTCTTTGCGCGCAAAGGAGAGAAGAACAAAGCAACAGTGTGTATCATTTCTGAGCATTATTTCTGCAAAACATAATGTAACAGGATTATGACTGATTCTAATATGAACTGTGAAACGTGTGAATTTGTAGGCACATATATTCATAACGTCTTGTTAGCAGTTTATAGGTATATCTGGTTCGTGTATTATGAGTGAAAAGCTACTGACATCCTACATTTGGAACTCGACAGATCGTTTAGTAGAGCCTTAACCACCCCACTGGTTATTTTACAACCTCACTTCAAGAACAACGAACTCACGACCTGAGAAACACACGTGTTCTGAGACAAGGGTATTTATAGAAGTTCTCAGGTGAATATAGTATGACAGAGTCTCAGTATTCTACCCTCAAGTGGTAGAACACACTAGGCCTCTACCATATCCAGCATCACCAGTACAAACCGAAACAATCACATATCATTCGTGGTAACTCAGTGGACGGAAAGCAAAGAAGGACTTAAAGGGGGCAATGAGTGTTATTTGCAAAAAGACTATTTTCCTTATATTCAATATTTGCCTTATATATTCAGTATTTAGTTCAGTTAACATCAATAATGACAAGAAATCCATACTACCTCTTATTCAATCTCATCTTCGGAAAACATCTTTCTACCGCCGTAGACAGTTATCCCGCAGGAAGATACCGTCGCCTCGGGGGAGACATCAGGCATCAAGCATGAAGGGAATAGGCTTCACGCAGACCACAGCAGTCGTGGTGTCTTTTATTACTGCCGCGAGTCCCATGGAAGGCCATGGGCCCGTAGCAAATTACTGGCTGCCCCCACCAGCCAGTGGCCGTGAGGCACTAACGTGTTTTGAGCAGGCGTCCACGGATGGTTCAAATGGCTCTGAGCACTATGGGACTCAACTGCTGAGGTCATTAGTCCCCTAGAACTTAGAACTAGTTAAACCTAACTAACCTAAGGACATCACAAACATCCATGCCCGAGGCAGGATTCGAACCTGCGACCGTAGCGGTCTTGCGGTTCCAGACTGCAGCGCCTTTAACCGCACGGCCACTTCGGCCGGCGCGTCCACGGATATGGCGGCGTCCATCGACATGGTGAAATAATGCGATTCATCCGACCAGAAGACATGTTTCCATTGATCTACAGTGTAACGTGACTATTGCAGTCGTAACTGTCGATGTTGTTAGGCCAACGTAGGAACACGTAGAGGTCGTCTCCTGTAGAACCTCACATTCATGAATACGCGATGAACGGTGTGTTCCGAAACACTTAAGCCCTCACCAGCATAGCACTCTATCTACGGATGTGCCGTAGATCGCCGTCTGTTCTATTCTACAAAGCGGGCAAGCCTTCCAGTTCCACGTCCTCTGACGAGGCGCGGACGTCTAAAATCTCGTCGCCCACTTGCGGTTTCGCCGACGGCGACCTTCAACACTACACAGATACTTACAGCAGCAGCACGTGCACAGCCGGAAGTCTTCATTGTCTCCTAAATGCTCCCTACCAGGCGCTGGATCATAACATTCTGTCTTATTTCAAAGTCGCTTTCGTCAGCGGAATTTTCCATCTGCGGCCTTTATCGTCGCTAAAATTATGGTTTAAATGGCTCTGAGCACTATGGAACTTAACTTCTAAGGTCATCAGTCCCCTATAACTTAGAACTACTTAAACCTAACTAACCTAAGGACATCACACATATCCATGCCCGAAGCAGGATTCGAACTTGCGACGGTAGCGGTCGCGCGGTTCCCGAATGTAGCGCCTAGAACCGCTCGGCCACTCCGGCTGACATTCGGTTCTGTAAAGAGTTTTTCTGATGTCATCCTCTTGTTTCTCAACACAATTCTATTCTGTGTGATTTATCCGATGAATTTTTTCCACTTTCTTTATGTGCAGTATAAATTTTCGATATGATGCCTTTGCAAAATTTAAATACCGTATGGCTAGGGCCTCCCGTCGGATAGAACGTTATCCTGGTGCAAGTCTTTCGAATTGACGCCATTTCGGCGACTTGCGTGTCGATGGGGATGAAATGTTGAAGGACAACACAACACCCAGTCCCTGAGCGGAGTAAATCTCCGACCTAGCCGGGAATCGAACCTGGACCGTTTGGTATGACACTCCGTTGCTCTGATCGCTCAGTTGCCAGGGGCGCACTATGATGCCTTTTGAAACACTGAACATTTCAGCTACCTCGGTTTCAGAAACACCTGCCATACGAATACCAACAATCTGTCCGTGTTGGAATTCTCTTAGCTTCGACATAATCCACACACAGCCACACTTGTAAGTAGGACGTTTAGGTTTTTTTTATTGGTAACGCCACCTCTGTATAAAAATCACTGGCTGTGCTGTGTGCAGTCTGTGGCTAGTTTGCATTGTTGTCTGCCATTGTAGTGTTGGACAGCGGCAGCTGGATGTTAACAGCGCGTAGCGCGAGCAGTTGGAGGTGAGCCGCCAGCAGTGGTGGATGTGGGGAGAGAGATGGCGGAGTTTTGTGATTTGTCATGAACTGCTATATATATTATGACTATTATGGTAAATACATTATTTGTACTCTATCCAAATCTTTCATTTGCTAACTATGCATATCAGTAGTTAGTGCCATCGGTAGTTTGAATCTTTTATTTAGCTGGCAGTAGTGGCGCTCGCTGTATTGCTGTAGCTAGAGTAACGAAGATTTTTGTGAGGTAAGTGATTTGTGAAAGGTATAGGTTAATGTTAGTCAGGGCCATTCTTTTGTAGGGATTTTTGAAAGTCAGATTGCGTTGCGCAAAAAAAATATTGTGTGTCAGTTTAAGCACAGTCTTGTATAATTTTTCAAAAGGGGACGTTTCACACTGAACACTGTTCTGAAAACGACTGGGATTTGGAACATGTTGAGGACATTGCACACGAACCACTGGTTGTTAAATAGAACTACTTCTTCTTCTTCTTCTTCTTCTTTCGTCTGAGCCTTTGTCCTGCAGTTGCCGCAGGGTAGGCGTGGTTAAAACGGATATGGCATGGTTAATGTAAAGGACTGACCGGGTGCCCTTCCTTGTGGGGACCAGCCCGGTATTCACCTAGTGGGATGTGGAAAACCGCCTAAAAACCACATGCAGGCTGGCCGGCGCACCGGCCCACGTCGATAATCCGCCGGGCGGATTCGATCCGGGGCCGACGCGACACCCGAGCCCAGGAAGCAGCGCATTAGCGCTCTCGGCTAACCTGGCGGGATGGTTGTTAAATAGAACACCGCAGCCTAAAGAATTGACTAGCACCTGAATTGATGTTAAAGCACCCATTTCTCAGGCTGTTTCCTCAGCCTGTAGTTCAGTTAAATGCTGGAGACAGTGTTCGGCATCCGACCTACATTTACGTACGAGGCATGGTGCCGGATACACAGACGGTGACATGGGGGTGGGCGTTGGTAGGTTACGACGCTGGCGACGGCGAGTCCCGGTCGTTCACGCGGGTTGTGCCAAGTGCTGATCTATCGGAAAACAATCAGCCAGACTGTAACCTCTGTTACACGGCGGAGCAGTTTCCGCTCCATATATGTCTCCGAGGAGAGGTCGGGCGGCAGCGTGTGGGCTCCGATGCGGTCCTGGAAAATCGGCGGTTCCAGCCTCAAGTGTGCGCCTCGCACAGGTTTTACGCCGCAGCATCAGGTTGTGCGACCTGAGGTCGTCTTATTCGAACATTCGTGTTATGCGCGGCGATGAGAGTGGGACGTTTTTACTGACGGTCACGTTAGTAGATCGTAAGAAGAAAATTTACGATAATGTACTTCACTAGTGGGATATAATGACAGCTGGACATGGAAAAGTACGTAGATATCACGAAAATGAAATAGATATATTAAGTTTGGGGTGGGGCGAGGTGAAATGCTTGAAAAACTAAAAAGAAAGTGGACTGACATGATAAGAAATGATGAGCACGTGAAATAATAAACAAATAAACAAACCCACAATTCACAATCACGCAAAGGTGATCAATTAGGGACGTGCAGAACATATTGCAAAAATAGTATACATTGAGCTTGAAGAAATAGACAGTTTCTTTACAAGAAGTCTTACAATTTGTAATCACTATCACCCAGGTTAGCAACGTCATCAGCAAATTTTATGATTGACATCCTTCGATTCTGCCTTGTAATCACTCTCGTGAACCTGTCGTTCATTATCGTCTTGGCCGCTTCTGTGTACAGGTTGATGAGTAACGGAGACAGATTAAATTTGTCGTACCCTCTGTCTTATAAAATAGTAATTTGCTAATAACGGTTAAAATCTTCCCTAATTAGTACATCTGCCTTGTTAGGACAGACAATCAATTACGAACCATTTTAGAGATGTTTCAAATGCGACGGTATTGCGCAGTTTCCTTTCTATTTTTTTTTTTTTTTTTAGTGACACCAGTACGGAACCCCATGAAAGACGTTATGAAATTTAACGTTCTACATTACACTGCCTGAATGCAGTTGTGAATCTTCAGAAATGGAAACTGTCACAGCATGGATGTCCTGAACGAACAAAAATGGTTCAGATGGCTCTGAGCACTATGGGACTTAACATCTGAGGTCACCAGTCCCCTAGAACTTAGAACTACTGAAACATAGCCAACCTAAGGACATCACACACATCCATGCCCGAGGCAGCATTCGAAACTGCGACCGTAGCAGTCGCGTGGTTCCGGACTGAAGCGCCTAGAACCGCTCGGCGACAGCGGCCGGCTGAACGAACGCATCCAGACTGATACTCCAGTATTTCCGTACCCGTGTGTGTGATGACTAAAATTTCTTCAATATTTTCAGTTTCAGCAAATATAAACACTACAGGTAAGTTTCTTGTGTCTGACGTTACTAGAACTCTTCAGATAGAGATCACAGCGCACAATTCCCAAATGACGTTTACGTGCAGCTTACTGCCATCTTTCGGCCATTGAGGACTCATCGACGTAAGTGACGTGGCAGAGTCATACCAACACAAGACAGTTTGCTAGTCCAATGGCTGCCGTACGAGTAATGGGGAGACCTAACAACAATGTGGAAGGAAGACTAAGTAAGAGCGCGTCCTCATGGACTGTCGGAGTGTTTCTGACGAATGACAGCAGGTGCAACCCAGGCACTACCAACCGCAGGGCAACAGACTGCTGGAAGCTGCGTTGAGATCTCACATTGTTACGCGTCGCATAAAACTTCCAAATCACCACACATAGCAGAGACTAGCATGCTGAAGTACTAGATTCAGCTGAGCATTTTGTGGTTTCAGCGATAAATTTAGCATGCATTTTCGTGGTCATATCGATGTTAATGCGCCGATAAACGAGAGAGTGAAGGCCAGAGAAAGCATCGATTCTCAATAACTGTACGTCTCCAGTTCCTGGAGTCGCAGTGTGGAGAGTTACTGTATATGATAACTTTGCTGATTTGGTAATCGTTGAAGAGAAGAAGAATGCTTCCCAGTATGTCGTATGAGTGGTAATCAATGCTGTCACAACCTTGGTGTCAGAGGAGCCAAATGGCAAATCTCAGCAGGATAATACAAGACCCAACACTACAGTTCACACCAGCTACTAGCTTCGAGTTCAGTCCTCCGATATGTCATGTACTGACTTTGCTGGGACGCGTTAGAATGTCGTACACCATCCTATCAAAAACCTATTGACGTTAATATGTAGTGTGTCGACCTTTCAGCTTTACAATCGCTTGAACTGTGCTGCAGATACTTTCAATCAGGCGTCTCAATGTCTGTCGAGGAACGACGACTCATTCTTCCTCAAAAGCAGAAGCCAGAGGTTGTAGTGAAGTTAGACGCCGGGTTCTGAAGCGAAGTCAACATCTAACTCGTCGAAAAGGTGTACCACTGGGTTCACACCAGTACCGCGTGGAGCCAAGTCCATTTTAGGAATGTTATTGTCCAAAAACCACAGCCTCGTAGACGCTGCCTTATGGTAGGCTGCTTTCTTGTCGTATTGATGCAAACAATATTATCTCCGAATTATTCGTCTGCTGTATGCGCTGTACGAGGCTGTACAATGTGTTCACACACTTACACATTTAGTCTTTTCTTAAGCGCACTAAGAGGACCACACCCTGAGGCAGAAAACACCCTAGTGCCGTAACATCGTATCTTGCGGACTTCACTGACGGCAGTGCACATGACGATGTCACGTTCTCCTGGCGTTCAGCAAACGCGAAACATTCCATTGGATTGCCACAAGCTATAGCATGATTCATCACTCCAAGTCACTCGTTTCCAGCCATCCACTGGACAGTGGCGAGTCCACTGCACGTGGTTCGAATCCCGGTGTAGGTAACAGTCTGAAGGCGTGGGCTTTCGGTGAAACGTTGGATTTTGAAATGATATAAGAGCACGGTATATTTTATTAATTGTGACATGTCTGTCCTTGATAGCTTACATGTCACATAACATGGTTTCAGGCATGGCAAGAAATTCCTCAAGATTACTTTCAGAATCATTTCTCTTTCAAGGCATAACCAGTACTTCTTGCGCTGTGCCTTACATTTCACGTTTATGTTGATGATGAACAACGATTCCGAATAGAACGGAGGTTCAGTCATTTACGAATAACATCCATTAGGTGATGGACAGATCTACAGAGTTGCTTAAATATCAGATTGGTGGTTCATGATGCGACGCTTCCCACCAATGTGTTTTGCAATTAACTGCATTCAGAGATTGCTAGTAGTGCACAGCTAGCCGGCCGGAGGAAGAAATTTCTAAGAATGTACATTTGGATCAGAACGTTGGGTGGACGCGGATCTAGGACTGTGGGAAAACTGGAACAGAAGCAAGCGTTTGAGATGTGGTGCTATAGAAGCATATTGAAAATTAGGTGGAAAGTTAAGCGATGAGGAGGTTCTTGGGCGGTATTGGAGACGGAAGAAAGATGTGTAAAACATCGATGAGAAGAAATGAAAATATGGAGGACTTGTTTTAAGACACCAGGGAATAATTTCCATCATACTAGAGGGAGCTGTAGAGGATAAAATCGTCGACGAATACCGGGACTGGAAAATACACTGATTAGCAGAAACATTGTGACAACTTCCCACCGCGATGTTGGAGGCCACCTGGTGGCGTTTCGGCCACGTGGCGCAGTAATAAAGGTATTTAAGCGGGACAGAGAGGGTCGGGGATCACCCTAGCGAAGATATGTGCTGCAAACTGGGGAATCAGTTGAGATAAGCGATGGTGACAAAGTTCAGATTATTATTACGCAGAGCCTATACACTAGGTTGATGGTCGTTTTCACAAACGCCAACATCGAGGTGAACAGCTGATCGAATCATGCAGCACAGCTCGGACGCTGGCTGGGGCCCTATTCTGTATCGTTCATACCGATCGGTGTAGTAGGTTTGTCTCGGTAGTGACGTCATTGTCGGTTCTTTACCGAAATATCCAATTCAGTAAGCTTCTGAGAGAAGTTACCGAACGGTCCTCCCACCGATTTTATGACAATTGTATCGAGAGGTTTTGGATTTCGGTGTGGCCCTGTCGATCGGTGAGCTGCGGTTTACGTACACCTATAATTTGTTATTTTAAACATATTTAGCGGTTTTGGTTTTGGATTTAATGATTATGTTACTAAAGAATCACCAAAAGACGCATCTGGTTGGAAAGTGAGTTCATAATAGACTATTTTCCTTTGTTAGAAATATAGTTAGGTTAGGTTGTTACTGTGAATGATTACATGCAAAAAGAAATCGTTTTCGGTCAATATTCTCTCAAAATACGTGTTATTTTAATGCAAATAAGAGTTTAAAGATCATTAAATAGCAAGACATTGGCTCTCCTTACGTGTATTACATGAGTGTGAACTTACGTTACTAGCAACATTGTGTACTTTTTCCCACAAACGGCTTAGTTAGTAACTATCGAAACGTGTTTACAACTTTCAAGTAACAATGGAAAGCAATTATGTGAAGCCTGATATTGGAAACCTTCCAAACTATTACGCATTTCTGACTTATGTAGCATCGTTTGGCAACGAAGTCAGCCTACGTTCCTCTATAATAGTACAAGAATTCAGCAACGCGTATCTGTTGTTTAGCGTATCCAAGTGGTTAGCGCGCGGGATTGTTACACGTAAGGACACGGGTTCATGCATGGATGGGTGCAATTTTTTTTCCTCTTCATATATGCCACTTCATTACTGGCTGGGTTTGAACAGTATATGTGTCCTTCACTTACATGTAAGAGCGTGCTTTGTCAGTAATGAGTTTTTTGGATGCCATGACTTCAGTCAAAAAAGACTGAACTACAGATGAAATGGAATCACTTTCAGACAATTTCTCTACTGTCCCATTCTTGAATTATAGCTCTCAGTCATCACCTAATGGCTACAATTTTTAGCACAGGCTACAAATACTGGCTGAAACTGTTCAATAATAAGTGCCTCTCCATACCCAGGGTTGCTGTTTTTGTTTCAAATAAAATATCCATAAACGACAATCATAATAGCAATCCTTGACGCTCTTTCAGTGTCACTGAACTGTGAACCTACTAAACTCATTTTCGTCCGACATTTCCGTTGGTATTTTAGCAAGACTTCGTACTGCGAAAACGCTAGTTCGTTACTGCGAAGAATAGCGCGCCTGTGTCGTCTGCTAGCCGCTTTGTGTTCGTGGCGCTGTGCGAGCTGCAGTGGGCATGCGCGGATCTGCGGCCGCTTGCTTTTGATTGGCTTGCGCAACGTGAACCGACAACAGCGCTTCGGTTCTCAAGACCCGAACGGTATCGCTACCGAAATGCGTACTGAATAATGATGGGACTCTTAATTCGAGTACTAGAGCGTTCGGCGCTCTTGAGTGCCGAAACGATCGGCACAATGGCAGAAAGATACAGAATAGGCACCCTGGTGGGAGCAATATTTTTCTGCAGGAGACATTCTCCTGCGCTTGCGTGGGACCTGTTGTAGTAACCGAAGATACGCTGATAGCTGCGAAACATGAGCACCCCTTCATAACTGTCCGTTTCTCGCAGCCACAAATGTTGTGCAGTGGTTTGAGGAGCATTATAGTGAACTGACGTTTCTTCGTCGAGCAAATTTATCTAATGTAAAGTCTGTGCAACCTATCTGGGTCGCTAATGGGTGCCATTATCGCCTACGTAAATCATCAGTCTATTATATAGGCGGATTACGTGAAGTTTGCTTAGACATCTATTGCCAAAGACCTGTACAACTACCAACAAACTGTCGGATCTTTAATACTCAGAATGAGTGTTGCATTTCGTTCCAAAGATGGACAAACGAGCTATAAAGCACGTGGTCATAATATTTTGGCTCATCAGTGCAATAAAGAGTTTAGATTGTAGAATGCAAGTGCTGCTCTGAGGTGAAGCGGTTGGCACAAGAGAGTAATTCGTGGCAGGCCACATCAAACCAATCAAAGTGACTACTTAAGAAAAAAAAAATTCGGCATAGTGGCGCAGTCAGGGGTGGGTTTTTTTTTTTTTTTTTCTCCCTCGATGGGCGCAAAGTCGCGAACAGCAGCGGACTGGGAGACGGCGCCCTAGCCTGTCCTGGCGACATGCATGCATTCATGAGGACTCTGCGCCAGACACGGCCGCAACGCCGTGCCTAAGTCTGCCTCCTGCGTCGCACAGCCAGCCAGCTACGTTTCTGCACTGCACTTCTCAACGGGAAGCTTTCCCCTATGCGTAAGCACCATTCCGGAACGCGTCTTCATCACCCCAGCACTCGCCGGGGAGCTCCAAGGTGATGCGTGGCCACGCAAACTGCTTCTCACTTCTCTTCACTGGCTTCCTACGTACTTGCCTTCATCAGGGGCCACGTGGTTCGAGCAGACAGGCACTAGAAGAAAGGAGAGGCATATTTCTGTTTTTCTCTTAACAGTGCGAATCTAAGTGAATTTGAACGTTATAGTGTCATTGGAAACAGTGTGAAGTGTTTCAAGCCGTAAGTCCTGTAAGTTCCCTTGCATTGTTATTAAACTCTAAGTGTATGAAAATAATTCCTAGAGAAAATAGCCTGGATTAACCCTAGAAGTGTACACCAGGGTCACGTTTACCTTGGAGTTCTTTGTCTGTTACTGTGTATGGGCCACTGCACATATACAGCCCGCTGCCACCAAGGTTAATTCAGCATTTAGTGAGGTCTAGTAGAGGATGGTCTTTCTAATTTATGAGACACTTGTTTATTTTTTTTTCTCTGAATTGCGATTTCATTCCCCTGCCAAAACAATGAATTGTGTTATATGTTATTCTGCATGTTAGTAATGACAGTATTTGAAATCTGCGATTTGTGGGGCACTTAAAACACACTGGAGTCACACACACAAGTTAAAAGTCGCTCACAGTATAAAAACACACAGAACGAGAGACACTTAAAAACACTGTAAGCATTGGAGCACACACGAAGAATAAAAATTACAGGGAGGGGGTCTGCCGAGAGACGGGAGGCCTGGGAGGATGGAAAACAATAGGGGAGAGGAAGGTGCAGTGCGTGCGGAGGGCTGGAGGGTAGGGGGTGCGAGGAAATGAAAAGAGGGGTCGGACTGTTGTTTAATTAATCTGACAGAAAAATTTTTGAACAGTCACTGTGACCCTGGAGTATACATCTTGTAACTATTCGGTTTCCGAGCGTGAAGCACAGTTTTGTGAAAGTGACACGTTGGAATGACATGTCACTGGCTGAAAATGTAATACGGGAAGTATTGTTAGAAGAACTGAAGACATGCGCGGAAAAACGGGCTAACCCTCAATTCTAAATTTTTGGAGATAGATGTTACCATCTGTAGCTGGGTCCGGGAAGTATCGAAACTGATATTTAAGTGTGACGCAAACGTTAATATTGATCGTTCCCGTACCCAGCAACAGATGGGAAACTTATCTCAAAAATTTTTCGCTTGAGGATAAGCCAGTTTTTTCTCGCATGTCTTCAGTTCAATCGTGAATGTGAGGAGGTGACTTTCGTGATGAAAGTGATTCTGAAGCTGGCGCTCCTGCATCGGTTACGACAATGGCGAAACTAAACGGTTTGCCGAACTTCAGACAGCGATGAAGAAAATACAGCCGCCCAAGGTATGAATGGTCTTCACTGGAAGACGTCCTCCTTAAAAGAAGAGGCCTGCCAGTTGGCTATAGCATTGTAGTCCATGTTCCAAGAGTGTGAAAATAATATTGAATTGATTTATGAATAACTGAGAATACTTAAAAATATTTGTGTAATATGTGCATTTAATTATATGGATATCATCTTCATCTAATTATACTACTCACTTTCAAGTTGAATCGTGAAACAGCTTCCTGAGGTAAATTTTACTTACGGTAGTCTGGAATTTTTACAGTCCAAAACATCGCTACGAGCACAGGACGAGAGCTTTTGCCAATAGGCAATACGTACTGTTGTAACAACGCTGGTTCAAGGCCGTCGAACGTAATGGAGCAAGTGTATAAAAACAGTAGGTATGAAACAAACGTTGACTGGCCGTGTAACAAACTGTAACTCGAAAATATGAACAGAGAAGGAAAGACTGATGCATTATTTATTGAGCGACCGCAGTATTCTAAAATGGCGAACTTCAGATCCAGTTTCTGCTCAGGGGGAGCACGAGATTTTGATTGTAGCCACTTGACAAAATAAAGGTTTGGCTAAAGGCTTAAGGAAATAAGTATTCTTTTGTGACAAATGTGCTCGCGTTTCCAACTGTCACATTAAAGGAACAACGTAAATGATCGGTATGCTGTTATATTTTGAGATGAGACACTTGCTGTAACTAACGCCAAATGTAGAAAATTAGTCAGGTGATACTCAATGTCTTTAGCCATTGAGAAACTCGACTTAAAACTCTGAACTAGAGTCCAAAATGAAGTTCAATTATATTAGTTAGTCGTCGTCTACTGTTTTAGGTTATATTAGGTTCAGAACTTACATACACCCCACGCTTTCTCACGAAGCAGAAGTTGAGCATATTTTGATTCATGACTCTAGTCAGCCCCGTAATGGAAGTTTAATACATCTTCTTATTCCATTTTTAGTGTTCCGTACCTCAGCCAATGCAAATGGAATCCTTATAGAGCCACATTTTGTCCGTCTGTCTGTCTGACCGACTCTTAAGATGACTCTCTCTCAGGAACATGTAGGCATATCAAGTTGAAATTTGTCTCACTTATTAAGATCGATGGTCCCTTGGCAGTGTAAAAAAAAACTGAAGCTTGTAAGTTCAAATGATCAAATGTGCTTCAATTCCTAAGGGACCAAACTGCTGAGGTCATCGGTTCCTAGACTTACACACTGCTTAAACTAACTTAAAGTAACTTATGCTAAGGGCAACACACACACACCCATGCCGGAGGGAGGACTCGCACCTCCGGCGGGAGGGACCGCTCAATCCGTGACATAGTGCCTCAAACCGCGAGGCAGGCTTGTAAGTCAATGCAGCTACAAGATACGGCCATTTATGTCATACATGTTGAATCTCGCAAACTCTCTGATCAAAACCTGTAAGGTGCTTGGCGTTGGTCTAGAACAGTCGTTCCCAAACTTTCTCAGACCATTACCCCTGAATGCAATCAAACATTTACTAGTACCGTGGCCCTGCCCTTCTCCCTGACATCCGTTGCCTCCCATCCCCCACATTGCCACAAACTATAGTTCCTATTTAAATTGTAGTATGGGAGACTATTCTTGGAATACTCTAATATACAAACTGATGAAAGATGAATGATATTTAGTGTGTGTGTGTGTGTGTGTGTGTGTGTGTGTGTGTTAGAATCCATGATGAAGGAATTCGAAGTGCATCGCGAGTGCTGCGCAAACTCCTACTCAGATAAGAAAGCTAACTATCCACAGCGAGGGTACACACTTGTTACAAAACTTGCTTCCCCTGCATTACTCCTCTCCATTGGGGCAATTGCTTCACCTGCACACTGCAACCCCATTTAAGTCAAACAATTTCAGATGTGTACACTAGACTTCCTGTTCGTAAATCACTCCACTTCCGCACCCCTTACATCTAAATTTGCAGAAATTTAACTACCTCAGGCTCTTAATGTTTCACGTCTAACCAATAATAATAATAATAATAATAATAATAATAAATCAGTATAGTAGCCGTTATGTAGTTACTGCTGCGTCGTGCTGTCAATTAATTGATTTATCTCTTTCGAAGCGTGTGAATAAGCTATTTCTGGACTACTGCTGGTACTGTCTACAACTTGGAGAAGACATTTTCTTGAAATATGTAGCATTTGTAACGTATATGTCTCAGTTTCATCACCAGCAATATACGGGGCAAAGAGCAACATATGTGTACAGCGGTTGAACTTTGTGAAGAACCTATAACCTCCACCGCATTAATGTTACTAGTTGATAAAATGTAATTATTGATAACTTATATTATCAATACTAGAGTCTTACAAAATTGTGATAATAGTAATGATTTTTTGAAAATAATTTAGGTTCGTGACTTATACAGAATCTAACCGTTTAGCTTTTACCCCTGAGAAATATTCATGTCACCCCTCGGGTGGTAACCACCCCCACGTTGGCAACCACTGATCAAGAATAATGAAATTTGACAAGGAGCAAAGTTTCACAGTACATGTAAAGGAAAAAATTCGGCAATCGTTAATTTGTAACTATATCACGCTGTAAGGTACGCAGGTACCCTTACGTTCAGCCCATATTTTATTTCCTTATTTTTCAGTGTTTCAATTTTGTATAGCATTTGTAGATATCATGCAGTATTTAGCGAGCACAGCGGTACAGCAGAACGCACACAGTCGGGACTGATATTGCAGTTCCGACACCGGGTGAAGGAACCCCGTGGACCATATAGCGCTGCCAGTGGATGGTAGTGTGAGAACGCCCGTTACGTTAGCGGGGAGGTACGTAGGGAAGGCACAGTTATTCTGGCGCGAAGCAAGCAATCTTGTCTAATAAATGTTTGCTAGCAAAAGCCGATTTTTCCAATGCAGATACTAGTAGGAGCCTGCAGGTCAGAAGTACTTTCTTACAACGCTACAGATAAAACCATCTTCATAAACAAATGCATAATTTCTAAGCTAGCGATAATGTACGCACGGCTACGACATGTCACGAGTGTAGGTAGGAGGTACAGGCTTCTTGCCGTAGTCGCCAGACGCCAATTGCGTGCCTTCCGATCTAGTTCTGTCGTAAAACCATGCTCTCACATAACTCTTAGTTCTCAGTTAATCATTATTAATGGAGCCGGTATTATCAGTTAAAGGTACTTAGTAAATTACTACATCATAATGGCATCCATATTGAACGTTATTGCGCATAATGTACTTCCCGCTGCATCACTTACAATCACAGGAAGTAGAACAGCACTTTACTGAGAACACTACGACGCTAATAATGCTTCTGCACGAGCGTCTAGGCAAAACTGGTGGAAGGAATCCTACATGACGGTTCACTAAGGTAGTCTAAGGATGGATTGTCTTCATTTCCGCAAGTCTCGGATGGGAAAGAACGGCCAGTCATACTCTACGCCTCTTACACCATCCTCTATGGACTCACTGGCTGAACTGAGGTTTAGTACGTGTGGTGGCTTCTTGCAGCACGAAGAAGTATTTCTTTTGTCAACTGTGATCCGACTTCAGGCTTCAAAGTGAAGCATTCTCGGAAGTCTTAGACTCCATGCAAATGATATCTTTTCAGGATCAATGTCGATAAGAGCAAAAATCATCGTGTTCCACGATCCCTAGGACAGACGAACTCTGTATATACATAATTCAGTCTGTATGTAACTTTCAGTGCATGAATCCTATGAGCACCTAGCCAATCTTTAAATGGAGGTATCCACTTTTTATGTGCTGCAGTCTTTTTCTGGAATGACATAAATTACTCTGGGGAATTAAGATTTTTTTTTTTTTTTTTTTTTTTTTTGTCAAATATGAAAATATGTTTCAGATGCAACACGGTAATGTACCTAGCAACAAATATTCCATTCAACTTTAAAAGCCACGAAACTGAGAAATCTTGTCATCACTGTATTTAGTTGTCTATTTATTACATTATTACTCCACTACACACCAGTAATCAGTAAGTGAAATCAAATGAACCATTAGTATAATGAAAAACTATGTACAAGTTAAATACACATTGAAATAGAAGCAACTGGAAACTAACACAAAGTTCGTTTTCAAAGCAGGTCGTATTGTCAAGACAATAACAAATCTCTGTTAATATCACATGTCCTATGGTATAAGACAGTCTTCTCTTTCAAGGAGCAAGATGTTTCTTTCAGCTTTGACGCGATGTATCCCGACTAGAGGTATATACAAAAAAACCTTATAGCGGAAGAACTCGACGATTTATTTTCTTAGGTAAATATGCAATCGATGGGGACACTATTCAAAATATGATCTTCACCACTTCATGAGCAGCATTGAGTCATGCGGCGCATGCGCGTCACTGACAAGGTATACCTACTGTAACACCCCAAATATAAAATCCATAATAACCACCCTTTCGTTGCAAAAGAAATAGCAAAATCAGTCATCCTGACAGTGACGGCAGCTTCTGACAACAAAATATGCATTCTTGTCAGTTTGATTAACAGGGATGTTATATAAATACTAATGATTATCATAAAGAAAGGACTAAATGAAAGAATACCATGTGATACAAAAGAAAATCCATAAAGAAAGAATTCAAAAATTATTATTTACGAAGGTAATGCCCAGACCATAAACGGACCAAAGATAACATTTATCCTAGAAGAGAGATCTAGCCGCATCGAGTTGTAAGTTCGCAGTGCCTACGATGTAACTCGGCAATGGAGATGTGAACTTCACTTTTCTCTTGTACTCGGGAAACAGTAGTACGCATGTTAAGCGCTACAAGACTGTTTTGAAATCGATCTGAAGTTTAAAAGTTTTACGACATAGACTGGAAATGTTAGTCATAAGTCGGACTAAAGAAGGATCATCTTTACTATTAGACCAATAACAGGATTTTGATGTACGTGACAGAAAAGTGAATCGTGTGATTACTGATTTGTGATGGAATTTAGCCTTCGTGGTACATAAGAGTCACGAACATCATAGGACACAGAATGAGACTGATCGCCGACATAAACTCGATTATTAGACTTGAGTAGGCTACAACTAACCGCAATCGCGAAGAAATTACTATTTCGCCGTGTTTTCAGAAGTTAATGTCAAGGTCAGAATTACTGATGTTAACACATGAAATTCCCTGAATGACATATCGGTGTGTGTTCTCAGCATAGGGAGAGATAATAATTACGAAGAACAATAAACCTAAATTCAACTTTAATTCTCCGTGTCGCCAGCATCGTTTAATATACATTTAAAGTGTATTCGTGAAATTAAGTGATTATTCTGATAACATAAAAGTGCCAAGTGATTTAGTGATAATTCACTGTGAACAGTAATAACTTTACACTAAAATTACGACGCATTCTGAACATTGCTTAAGGGTATGTTATCGTTGGAGTTACGTCGTACAGTTGTTGAATACGCTATTTAGCGACGTCTTTACGACGGAGTAATAATTAGCAACTTAATATCCTCGCAAAATTTATAATGTGGCCTCGACTTGGGTGATGGAATGATGATTAAAGACGCTATATTTTTAACGTCTGAATAACCATTCTCAAACGGTGCATAAGAACTGTAGTCAGCAAGCTGGCGTAAACTGAAGGGTCTGTCGCGAACGCGCAATGGACTTTTGGTTATTTCAGCTCGATGGAGGCATCGCGTTATCGTGTGGTGCAGTCGCTACATTTATAAGTGAAGAAGATCGACAGGCAACGAACACAACTGCTTTCATTACAAGCAAGGGCGGCGCACACACTCCGGCGTGCTGCTCCATCGAGGCAGTGATCCTTTTCGAGATACAGTATCTGAAAATAAGCAAACACTAGAGGAGTTTTTTGTTTTGTTTTTTATAGTTACAGATTGGAGTTGTCATGATCAACGGACGCCGTTCCAACTCTTCTCGACTGGGACACCCATTACCATACAGCAGAGTGAGAGAACAGCACCACACTACCTCGACATCTAGGCGAACTGTGTAGTTCCTCAGATGAATTCCGACGTCGTTTTCAGCACGATGGTATCATCCCCCTCCCTCTCCATTCTTCCATGGGGATGTGATCACATTTTTCCATGAGATGTTCTTTGAGTGCTGTAATCAGGAAAGTGAGGGGGAGGATGGGGGAATCCATCGCTTGGTCCTCTCGATCTGACTCCACCGGGTTTCAGTGCATAGGTATTTGTCAGAGTCATTGTTTACAAAACAAGGGTTCCAGATCTGGTAAATATGACACAATGGATCTACGCCGCAGTAGAGGCCACAACACCTTATATGAAAGAACAGACACCACCAATCACATAATTTGATTGGCCCAGCTCGCCAGTGGATCCTTCTTCAGTGCGGATGCAAAAGTACGTCCGACCCACTGCGGGAATCTCAGAGTAGCGAGCATGGAGGGAATGGACGGGGGTTTCGGATAGGTGGCTCTCGGTGGGAATGTGGATCGGCCGTCAGGTGTGCCGACATAGTCCGCGCGGTTAGGATAGCGCTATGTTCCGGATGGCGCAGTGGTTGACGCACCTGCTTTACTAAGCAGGAGATCCTGGCTTCGAATCCCAGTTCCGTACACATTTTCACTCGTCGCCGCTAATTCCGCGTAACGTCCTGATGAAGCTAGCAGCAGTGATCTCGTCCTTTTCCTTCCCTTTCTGCCGGCCGGGGTAGCCGAGCGGTACTAGGCATTACAGTCTGGAACCGCGCGACCGCTACGGTCGCATGTTCGAATCCTGCCTCGGGCATGGTTGTGTGTGATGTCCTTAGGTTAGTTAGGTTTAAGTAGTTCTCAGAGCCATTTGAACCATTTGAACCTTTCTTCCCCTCTCTACCTTCAATTTCCATACAAAGCCGTAACACATGTCGTGCTTATGAGCACGTGACAGAAAATGATGTGCCGTTTAGACGCCTGTCAAGCTGCTAACGGTGCCCACATTGAACTGTAAGACCATGCACCAAACTGTTTCAGCTCCTGCTACAATGTTGGTAAAAAAAAGTCATAAACCTTAATAGGTACTGAAATATAAGCAAATGTTTTTGTATAACTCTAGCCCAGACACTCTTTATATTACACATCAGTTATATGTGCAGAACTGGAAATATTTTCAAATGATGCTCAAAAGTCATTCTCATGTCTGACCACAAAAAACATTAGGAAACGGCGGAAACTGCTACTGGCATTCTTCACGAGTATCAAGAATCAGTCACCAGACTGAAGTACAGTCCAAAAACCATCATGTGTTCCCAAGTGAACTAGCCTCTAGGGACGGCACTTTCGCCTACATTATTTTAATAAACAGATCGTACTTCTTCTCATGTGTTGCCGCAGTTAACCTGTTTTACATATATTTCTCCGTGACGTGACCGTCGTAAGCGTGTGGGTTCGTCTCACACCTGTAGCTAAGGAACTCTTTATTAGGGGCAAAGCCTGTTGCTACCTTTATGCTGAGCAAGTAAATTATTGCTGAAAACAATACATACGTTGCTATATTGCGTAAACTATCTTACGCTGTAGCAAATGAGCAGGTAGCTTTGTTTGGCGTTACGCTGCGCGAATGCGGTACTGATCTAACGTTATTCTTGTGTTTTCAGGAAGTAACCCACTACTCCATCCACCCTCAAGAGACACATTTCGAGCTCTCTCTCATCTACATCTACGTGGATATTCTGCAAATCACATTTATGTGCCTGGCAGAGGGTACATCGAACCACATTCACAAGTTTCTACTATTCCAATCTCGTACAGCGCGCGGAAGGAACGAACACCTGTATGTTTCCGTACGAGCTCTGACTTCCTTATTTTATCGTGGTGATAGTTCCTTCCTATGTAGGTCGGTGTCAACAAAATATTTTCGCATTCGGAGGAGAAAGTTGGTGATTGGAGTTCCTTGAGAAGATTGTCGCAACGAAAAACGCCTTTCTTTTAACGATTTCCACCCCAGATCCTGTATCATTTCTGTGACACTCTCTCCCATATTTCGCGATAATACAAAACGTGCTGCCTTTCTTTGAACTTTTTCGATGTACTTCGTCAGTTTCGTCTGGTAAGGATCCTACACCGCGCAGTAGTATTCTAAAAGAGGACGGACAAGCGTAGTGTAGGCAGTCTCCTTAGTAGGTCTGTTATATTTTCTAAGTGTCCTTACAATAAAACGCAGGCTTTGGTTAGCCTTCCCCACAACATTTTATATGCGTTCTTTCCAATTTAAGTTGTTCGTAATTGTAGTACCTAGGTATCTAGTTGAATTCGCGGCTTTTAGATTAGAGTGATTTATCGTGTAACCGAAGTGTAACGAGTTCTTTTAGCACTCATGTGGGTGACCTCACATTTTTCGTTATTTAGGGTCTACTGCCTCATTTTGCACCACTCAGATATTTTTTCTAAATCGTTTTGCAGTTTGTTTTGATCTTCTGATGACTTTATTAGTCGATAAACGACAGCGTCACCTGCAAACAACCGAAGACGGCTGCTCACACAGTCTCCCAAATCGTTTATATAGATAAGGAACAGCAAAGGGCCTATACCACTGCCTTGGAGATCGCCTGAAAGCACTTCTGTTTACTCGATGACTTCCCGTCAAATACTACGAACTGTGACCTCTCTGACAGGAAATTGCAGATCCAGACACACAACTCAGACGATATTCCATAAGGCCGCAATTTCACTACGTGCCGCTTGTGTGGTACAGTGTCAAAAGCCTTCCGGATATCCAGGAATACGGAATCGATCTGAAATCCCTTGTCAATAGCACTCAGCACTTCATGTGAATAAAGAGCTAGTTGTGTTTCACAGGAACCAGACTGCAGAAAAATTACTAACGAAGGGTGAGCGCGTTCCGTGGTGCTCACGAGCTCCTACACGGGAAGTTGGTAGCCCTGCCACCTGGCGTGGCAGCGCGCGCGGTGTATTTGGCTAATGAGCTTACAGTGCAAAATTCGGAAACTTCTCATTACGGCGCCGTGTACCGCCTCTGCTCACAGACAAATCCGCTTGCGAGCGGCCGGCGCTCGGCCTACTCCGCGATAAGTTGGCTCCCTGCCGCTGTTAACATTAAAACGCAATTAGCGGCGAGGCGAGGCCTGCTGCGGGCGAGCCGCGTCTCGGGGTTTTGCGGCTTTTCCCGTGAGTGGCCGCGACAACTACCTGCTCAGGTTCTCCAACGGCTGCGTCAGCGCGCAGTTACTTGCTTCTTACGCGGGATACGGGCATAAGCAGGATTTAGCAGCTTTACTCTCTAGTACAAATTTTGCTGAACCTTATCGTCCACGTCTACATCTGGTGGTGTATGAGGGGAAGGTATTTAGTGTACCATTCCTCTTTTCCTCTTTCAGTAGCGAATGTTCCGCGTGAAATACTCTTAATGTTAGGCCTCTGCATGACCTCGAATCTCTCTAATTACAATTCATGGCATTTTAGTGGGATATACAGTGTGAGTCGCGTAAGACGTAACACCCCTATTATTCCGGGGGCGATTGCACGTATCGACAAGTGGTGTTCGGCGAATCATAGCGGACTATGGAGCACAATAATCACAACGTTTGTATTGACGAGAGAATAAGGCAAGTACATGTTTTTTAAATGGGACGCTATACTTTTTTACCAACATTCGAACGCTCTGGAAAAGACGCGTATAGTGATGTAACGCATATTGCTATTGTGATTCAAACTTCGCTTAAAAGACGCTGGGAAATATTGTACGATTGAAGGTCGAGGCGGTCCGAAGTGGCTGCAGACTGTAAACACGCCTCGCGCGACCCGCAGGCCGCGTTGCCGTGCTCTATGCAGTATTCATGGCCTACGCTACGTAGGTACATCGTCATCCGCCCTCTTTTAAGCAAAGTTTGAATCACAATAGCAATATGCGTTACATCACTATACGCGTCTTTTCCAGAGCGTTCGAATGATGGTGAAAAAAGTATAGCGTCACATTTAAAAAACATGTACTTGCCTCATTATCTCGGTCAATATAAACGTTGTGATTATTGAGCATGTACCAACGTATGTGCCCCATAGTCCGCTATGATTCGCCTGAATCCGCATGCCTATACGTGCAATCGCCCCTGGAATAAAGGGGATCTTACGTCTTACGCGACTCACCCTGTATATTGATGCAAGTAACATAACAGTTGACTATTACGTTCATGATGTATGTTGTTGTCGTTGCTGTTGTGGTGGTCTTCAATCTGAAAACTGGTTTGATGCAGCTTTCCATGCTACACTATCCTGCGTCTACGAGTATCTACTGCAACCTCCATCCTTCTGAATATGCTTACTGTATTCATCACTTAATCTGCCTCTACGATTCTTACCCTCCACACTTTCTTCTAGTACTAAACTGGAAGCCGGCCGCTGTGGCCGAGCGGTTCTAGGCGTTTCAGTCAGGAACCATGCTGCTGCTACCGTCGCAGGTTCGAATCCTGCGTTGGGCATGGATGTGTGTGATGTCCTTAGATTAGTCAGGTTTAAGTAGTTGTAAGTCTAGGTGACTGATGAAAAAAAAATGGCTCTAAGCACTATGGGACTTAACATCTGACGTCATCAGTCCCATAGACTTAGAACTACTCAAGCGAACTAACCTAAGGACATCACCCACATCCATGCCCGACGCAGGATTCGAACCTCCGACCGTAGCAGCAGCGCGGTTCCAGACTGAAGTGCCTAGAACTGCTCGGTCACAGCGGCCGGCATTGGACTGATGACCTCAGATGTTAAGTCCTATAGTGCTTAGGGTCATTTGAACCGTTTGAACTAAATTGGTTATTCCTTGATGTCTCAGAATGCTTCCTACCAACCCTTATTCTTGTCAGGTTGCGCCACAAATTTCTTTTCTCCCCAATTCTCTTCACCACCTCCTCATTGGTTACAAGATTCACCCATCTAATCTACAGCATTTTCTTTAGCACCACATTTCAAAAGCTTCTCTTCTGTTCATGTCTAAACTTATCATCGTCCACGTTTCAATTCCATTAATGGCTACATTCCATACAAATACTTTCAGAAAATTCTTTGTGACACTTAAATCTACACTTGATACTACCAAATGTCTCTTCTTCAGAAACGCTTTTCTTGCCATTGCCATTGTACATTTTATATCCTCTCCACTTCGACCATCATCGCTAATTTGCTGACCAAATAGCAAAACTTTTGTGCAACCTTGGGTGTCTTATTTCCTAGCTTAATTTCCTCAGCATCACCTGGTACAATTCGATTACACTCCGTTATTCTTGTTTTCCTTTTGTTGATGTTAACCTTATGATCTCCTTTCAAGACACCGTCCATTACTTTGCTTTCTCTGACAGAGTTGTAATGTCATCGGCAAACCTCAAAGTTCTTATATTTTCTCCCTGAGTGTAAATACCACTCCAAATTTTTCTTTTGTTTCCTTTACTGTTTGTTCAACATACAGGTTTAATGAATCAGGGATAGGCTACAACCACGTCTCAATCCCTTCTCCACCACTGCTTCCGTTTCATGCGCCTCGACTCCATTACCTCATCCGGTTTCTATACACGTTGTAAACAGCCTTTCGCTCTCTGTATTTTACCCATGCAATCTGTGTATGGGGTCTTATATACTGTCGAGTACTTTGAGAGATGGTAGTACTCATCGAAACAAGAGAAATAAGTCCAATAAACGTGGGGGCGCTAACGCATTCTTTACGAGATAAACACATGTTTGTATGAAGGACTGCGCGAAGCTTGGTTCGGATATTAGCACAGTCGTTGCATTGGCGCTCCGTCGAATGTGTCATCAAGGTATTATGCTGTGTTACTCACAGTACTCTACCTACCATTAGGTGGTGTGCAGTCAGTTGTGTGGTTCCAGTCGTGGTGTACGCTACATTAGTTTTCGTCGTGTTGGTGTACCTTATTGTACAGTAGTCAAGCCTGGATACCTACCATGGTGTTTTATCCGCTTCCAAACGCGGATTCACTTATGTATTTACTGTTATTACCCTGTTTGCACTTACAAATGGTGTAGTACATTTACAATTCCTCTCTTCCACCCCTTGTTAGTAATGGCAGCCTACTACTCGACAAGTGAAATGGAGGATTTGGTATACTGCTATCATTTAGCAAATGGACGTAGCCTGCTAAACCCAAGGCCTCTACACTGAAAAATATTCACGGCGCAGAGTGCTCTCTGATAAGCTGTCCGGCAGACTTCTCCAGCATCTGAGGGACACAGGTACCCTGGCACCTCGGAAGACCCACAGTGGAAGACCGCGCAAAATCCGCTCGCCTGACATGGAAGACCGTATGCTACTTTCAGTGGAAGAAGCCCCTGGGACCAATGTGCGACGATAAGCCGCAGCAGAAGGCGTGTGCCACACTCTTACGTGGGGAGTACTTCATGGACAATTGCTGTACCCATATCATCTACAGCGCGGTCGGCACTGGCGCCACAGGATGATCATGGCAGACGGCGGTTCTCTAGGGGCTGTTGCAGAAGTGTGCTGCAGATCCACTGTTCATATAAAAGATTTTATTTACTGATGATGCAGGGTTCACAAGAGATGGTGTTATGAATTTCCATAACCTGCATGTGTGGGCATATGTAAGCCCCAAACAGTTCAGGAAAGAGGGCATCAACACCGATTATGAATCAACGTATGGGCAGGAGTACATGGTAACAGATTTATATGGCCATACGTGCTGCCTAAAGGATTGGCTGGGTATTTTAGTCATTACACAGGACATTTATATTTGGCAAAAATTCACTCTACAGATGTAAGAGCTGGCTTCCACAGTCATTGCCATGGTCGATAAAATTCTTCTAGCCTATTGACCGCTTGTCAGTATATAAAGCGGTCCGACATTTGGGCCACTATTCCAAATGGTCTTCCTCATGGCAGCTTTGCACAAAGACCTGAGGAAGGCCACTTGCAATAGTGGGCGAAACGTTGGACTGTTTTATATATTGTCAGGCGGTCAGCTCACCAGAAGAGTTTTATTGACAATGAATTCTATAGTTTAATTGTTACTTCTGTGTAACTACCATTCTCGATGTTTGTGTTTGTCCATAGCAACGAGCAAGAATTGTCAGTAGCGAAAATAACAGTTAACAATAAACACGGCCAGCGGAAATAGAACTGGTTGGGTTATACACTCATGGCTGTTTGAAGACCGAGGTGAAGTTATTTTTTAAATAATTCTTCAAAATTGAAATCCCTCCATTGCTGTGATGACCTACACATTTACGACGGGCGCAGTTTGTATCCCATAGTGCAACGTTTCAACTCGACATCCAGTAAATATCTGAGAGTATGTTTAAATGGCGATTTAAAGTGGAACAACAATATGAAACCAATCACAGGTAAGGCAAATGCTAAAATTAGATTCGCTGGAAGAACCCTTAGCATGCGTGTCCCATTGACGAAGGATGTAGCGTAGAAAATCCTTCTTCGGTCAATAGTCGAATGTTGCTCGTCAGTCCGCGATAAGTACCGAATAGTACTGATACATGACGCAGAGGAGATCCAAAGAATAGCACCGCGTTTCGTCACAGGATAATTTACTAACAAGGGGATGGTCTTAGAAACGGCCAACTGATTCGTCTCGCTTGTGTAGAAATTAAAATAAAAGTTTCCAAGATTTTTGCCTCAAACCGAACCCACATTTTCCTCTTATCTTTTTGTTGTTGTTGAGAAAACCACACGTGAAATTCATTATGCATAATACACTCAAAATGGACAGAATTGATAGAGAATTGAAAACTGAGCATTTTTCATCAGCATATGCAGAGTGCATAAACGCGTTTTTTTCCCTAGAGATGGAAAAGGGGGACTGTTACGATAGGTGGTTATGTACCTATGAGGCCAACGCTGCCCAACGGATGCGTCACTTGTTTAACGACCAAAAATTTAGCTGTGGGAGTGAGAATTTGTTTTCGATTCCTAATTGTTTTCTGCGACTTTTTTTCATTTACATTTTTTCCGCATCGAAAGTGAAAGAAGTAGGGTGATTAATAAGTAATCAATAAGGCATAATAACAAAGTAGGTCAATAAATTTCTCAACCGACGTGGATCAGTAAAGAAATAAAATATTAATCCTGACTGCCTTGCAGTGGGTCTTTGACTCAGTCTGTTACATGCCCTCACTTCCATTCGGATAGTTACATAGTCTGTACTCGTCATACAAATTGAAGCAAATCTACTCGCGGCACCAAGAACGTCTTAAGGAATGAAATATTCAAGCAACTACAGTATTCCCTCTGGAGATTTATCGGAAAACAGACATGCTTTACGATTAAAAATATTTCCTTTTTGATAGTGAGAGTTAATGAATATCGTCGCATAAGAAACCGGTTGGCGCAGTCGCCGTAGTGTAGTGGTTATGATACTAGATTGTTGCATGGAGGGTCGTGAGTTTAAAACTCACCTGAACTGTGAAACATTTTAATTACTTTATTCTGTTCGAGTACATTCTAGAAGTATCCACAATGGCAAGAATCATTGTACTGGAATGTTCTGTAGCTGAATATCTACCGCATTTGTTCTAGTCAGAGGCAGTTCGCTCCGCGCTCTTGTATCTGTAAGCGCTGAATAAACCTTCGTTAAGTGAAGTTAGTGTTCGTCATTCATCTAATTACACCTTCTTCTACGTGACAGTATCACGCATACGATTGCAATGCCTAAAAATCGGCACTGAAATTGATTACGAATTATGCTTTGAACTGCTGTTGCATCCACGCCGTTAGACAAATTCAGGTTCGTTTCCAAAAGCACAATGCAACTTTGAAACCTCCAAATGAACCTCTGTGTCGTGCCTCGCTGTGAACAACTATCGCGCTGTCGCTTCACTGAGATCTCTCGTGATGAATTCCCATCAGCGTTGCTCAGAGCTCTTTTCGTTGAACGACGTTACAAATGCTAATTCTTTGCTAATCTAGTTCTTTTGCGAAATTTATTTGCTTCCTTGCTATTATTCCTTGTTGTTGACTAACCCTCATAGTCGTACGGAAAAAATACAAATAAAAAGAAAAAAATCTGCAGAATATATCTGAGAATCGAACACAGGTTATCTGCTCTCCGGCGAGATACCTAGGCCGCTGCGCAAGTGGCGCTTTCGTTGAACAGCAACTACCTTATGGGTACACAAGTAGTAGTCATAACAGATTCTTTTCTCGATTTCTACGAAAATATGCGTTAACAGACCACATATATGACGATGAAAAATGCTCAGGTTTCAATGATCTATCGATACTGCCTTTATTGATTCGAGCGCGCTTTATTAACTTCAGGGATTGTTTTCTCAAAACGGTAGGGGGCTTGAGCCAAATTATCTCGGATTTTTTAATGTTATGTTATACACAATCGAGCTGACAAACTTAATTAAAAAAGTCGTCCTTTTGACTGTTAATTGTTCATTCATTTTAGACAACCATGACTTCGGCTTTACAGCCGTTCTCAAGCCCATGCTGAAATGCTAAAATGTATGCTACTTGTCTGTGAGCCGTCATTGACGAAAAAAAAAAAACATGTGTTCTTATAGATCAGTTGTAGTATTACAGTATGTGAGTAAATACCGAAGATAGAAAATACGGCTGACATTTAGCACAGTAGAGACTCATTAACTTATAGTATGGGGTATTTAACAGCCAATAAATTCCCGTAACCTACTCGTACATAATAACTGATAATGGTCGAAGTAGAGAGGATATAAAATGTAGACTGGCAATGGCAAGGAAAGCGTTTCTGAAGAAGAGAAGTTTGTTAACATCGAGTATAGATTTAAGTGTCAGGAAGTCGTTTCTGAAAGTATTTGTATGCAGTGTAGCCATGTATGGAAGTGAAACATGGACGATAAATAGTTTGGACAAGAAGACACTAAAAGCTTTTGAAATGTGGTGCTACAGAAGAATGCTGAAGATGAGATGGGTAGATCACGTAACTAATGAGGAGGTATTGAATAGAATTGGGGA
Source organism: Schistocerca serialis cubense (assembly GCF_023864345.2). Taxonomy (NCBI): domain Eukaryota; kingdom Metazoa; phylum Arthropoda; class Insecta; order Orthoptera; family Acrididae; genus Schistocerca; species Schistocerca serialis. The sequence continues at coordinate 71,928,024 of NC_064645.1, forward strand.
GAAGAGTAGTTTGTGGCACAACTTGACAAAAAGAAGGGTCCGGTTGGTAGGACATGTTCTGAGGCACCAAGGGATCACAAATTTAGCATTGGAGGGCAGCGTGGAGGGTGAAAATCGTAGAGGGAGACCAAGAGATCAATACACTAAGCAGATTCAGAAGGATGTAGGTTACAGTAAGTACTGGGAGATGAAGAAGCTTGCACAGGATAGAATAGCATGGAGAGCTGCATCAAACCAGTCTTAGGACTGAAGACAACAACAAAACTCGTACATTCCTCACTTTTGTTTATCCCTGATGGCTGTATTACTGTCCCTAACTGTGGAACCAAGCGCTGTAACTGCTTCCGGTTACGTGTGTATTGCTAGCTGGAAGGGGTCGCCATGGGTAGTTTTCTTAGTCCACTGGTGGCCAACTTCTTCATGGAAGATTTCGAAACAGAGACACTGACTTGGCATCTTGTAAGCCGAAGGTGTGTTACAGATACGTCAATGAAACCTTCGTTGTTTGGAGCCATGGTGAGCAGCAGCTCGGTGATTTCCTAAGACAGTTGAACAGCCTGAATGCCAACATAAAATTTACAGTGGAAGCAGAAAAGGACAAAGAACTACTAATTCTAGATGTGATCGTCACAAGAGACAGTGAAAATCTGGGAGACAGCGTGTATCGGAAACCGACACACACGTACCGACACATGCACAAACGATCAAATTACCTCCCAAGCCAGAAAAGAGGCGTGTTTAATACCCCCGTTACGCGAGAAAGACGAATATGTGAGCGGCAGCACCTCAGACGAGAAGTACAACATCGGAAAAGTGTTTTGAGGAGCAATGGGTACTCCACAAGTTATATTAGAAGTACACGGAACGCCAAAGAAACTGGTAAAGCCATTCGTATTCAAATACAGAGATGTATAAAGAGACAGAATACGGAACTATGGTCGGAAGCGCCTATGTAAGACAAACAGTGTCCGGCGCACTTATTAGATCGGTTACTGCTGCTACAATTGCAGGTTATCAAGATCTAAGTGAGTTTAAACGTGGTGTTAAAGTCGGCGCACGAGCGATGAGACACAGCATTTCCGAGGTAGGGATGAAGTGCGAACTTTCCTGTACCACTATTTCGCGACTGTACCGTGAATATCAGGAATCCGGTAAACATCAAATCTCCGACATCGCTGTGGCCGGTAAAAGATCCTGCAAGAACGGGATTAACGACGACTGAAGAGAATCGGTCAGTGTGACAGAAGTGCAACGCTTCCGCAAATTGCTGCAGATTTCAATGCTGGGCAATCAACAAGTGTCAGCGTACGAACCATTCAACGAAACATCATGGATGTGGGCTTTCGGAGCCGAAGGCCTACTTGTGTACCTTTGATGATTGCCCAACACAAATCTTTACGCCTCGCCTGTGCCCGTCAACACCGACATTGGACTGTTGATTACTGGAAACATGTTGCCTGGTCCGACGAGTGTTGTCTCAATTTGAATCGAATGGATGGGCGTGTATGGGCATGGAGACAACCTCATAAATCCATGGAAGCCGCATGTCAGCAGGGAACAGCTCAAGCTGGTGAAGGCTCTGTAATGGTGTGGGGCGTGTGCAGTTGGCTGGATATGGAAACCTGATACGTCTAGATACGTCTCTGACAGGTGACACGTACGTAAGCATCCTGTCTGATCACCTGCATCCATTCATGTCCATTGTGCAATCCGGTGGACTTGGGCAATTTCAGCAGGACAATGCGACACCCCAAGAATTGCAACAGAGTGGGTTCGGGAACGCTCTTCCCAGGTTAAACACTTCTGCTGCCCATCAAACTCCCCAGATATGAACATTACTGAGCATATCTCGGATGACATGCAAAACGCTGTTCAGAAGAGATCTCCATCCCCTTGTAAGGTTACGGATTTATGGACAGCCCTGCAGGATTCATGGTGTTAATTCCCTACAGCACTACTTCAGACGTTAATAGAGTCTATGCCACGTCGTGTTGCGGGACATCTGCGTGCACTCTGTGATCCTACACGATATTGGACCGTTGTACCAGTTTCTTTGGCTCTTCAGTGCATAACAGAGTCAAACACTCGGCGAAGTGTCACATCAGGATAAGAAATGTCAGGTACGGCCTTCCTGCCGTACATTCACAGAGGGACGGAGAGAATTAGCAGTACATTGTGCAAACACGGCGCAACGATTGTTTATAAACCGACAAAGAAGATCCAAGTATGTCTCAGATCAGCAAATGAAAAAAGCGACCCACTTGCTATGTCGGGAATATACCGGATATCATGCACACGTGGAAAAATTATGTTGGAGTGACTGGGCGATCAAAGAACACCAGGGTCACAGTACATAAGTGACATTGCTGGTTGGAGCAGGTGGAGAAATCGGCTGTAGCAGAGCACATGCTGTGTGAGACGGACAACATGGTAAAATTCGTAGACACGGAAGTTCTGGCTGTAGAGCAGAGCTGTCACACTCGCTTGTTCAAAGAGGCTATAGAAATACAAAAACATGAGAAGAGCTTCAACAAGAAAGAAGGAAGCCTCACCGTTAACTGAACGGGGCTTCCCGTGCTGCAGCGAACGAACCTTGCAGGTTGCAAGAGGAGAACGACATCGGAAATGAGCACGGAGAGCCAAATGGACATTGGTGCGTCAGGTGCATATAGTCTGCGACCGCGAACTCGGTGCCAGTCCTCCACCAGAAATGGAGGGTGAAACTTTGACAATGCCAGTCACTAGTGCTGGTGAAACGACAGAAAAACCATCAGACGGACGTCGAATGAAGAAGGCACTTTATCAGCAAGCGGTCTCGAAAGCCGTAACAATTTTATTTTATTTGTACCTCGACTAACAATTTTTATATCCTAGGTCTGCCTCTCATCTTAGTTGTACGTGCTTCCTTGTAAGGATTATCTTGCTTGCGTTAATCGTCCACACCTTTTGTGTATGATCGTCCTTGGGCTCCGTCTGAAAATTGATGTCATACACTACTGGCCATTAAAATTGCTACACCACGAAGGTGACGTGCTAAAGACGCGAAATTTAACCGACAGGAAGAAGATGGTGTGATGTGCAAATGATTAGCTTTTCAGAGCTTCACACAAGGTTGGCACCGGTGGCGACACCTACAACGTGCTGATATGAGAAACGTTTCCAACCAATTTCTCATACACAAGCAGCAGTTGACCGGCGTTGCCTGGTGAAACGTTGTTGTGATGCCTCGTGTAAGGAGGAGGAATGCGTACCATCACATTTCCGACTTTCATAAAGGATTGTAGCCCATCGCGATTGCGGTTTATCGTATCGCGACATTGCTGTTCGCTTTGGTCGAGATCCAATGACTGTTAGCAGAATATGGAATCGGTGGGTTCAAGGGGGTAATACGGAACGCCGTGCTGGATCCCGACGGCCTCGTATCACTAGCAGTCGAGATGACAGGCATCTTATCCGCATGGCTGTAACGGATCGTGCAGCCACATCTCGATCCCTGAGTCAACAGATGGGGGCGTTTGCAAGACAACAACCATCTGCACGAACAGCTCGACGACGTTTGCAGCAGCATGGACTATCAGCTTGGATACCATTTCTGCGGTTACCCTTGACGTTGTATCACAGACAGGAACGCCTGCGATCGTGTGCTCGACGACGAACCTGGGTGCACGATTGGCAAAACGTCATTTTTTCGGAATAAATCCAGGTTGTGTTTACAGCATCATGATGGTCGTATCCGTGTTTGGCGACATCGCGGTGAACGCACATTGATAGAGTGTATTCGTCATCGCAACACTGGCCTATCAGCCTGCGTGATGGTATAGGGTGCCATTGGTTACGCGTCTCGGTCACCTCCTGTTCGCATTGACGGCGTTTTGAACAGTGGACGTTACATTTCAAATGTGGTAGGACACGTGGCTCTACCCTTAATTCGATCCCTGCGAATCCCTACACTTCAGCAGGATAATGCACGACCGCATGTTGCAGGTCCTGTACGGCCTTTGTGGACACAGAAAACGTTCGACTGCTGCGCTGGCCAGCACATTCTTCAGATCTATCACCAATTGAAAACGTCTGGTTAATGGTGGCCGAGCAACTGGCTCGTCAGAATACGCCAGTCACTTCTCTTGATGTACTGTGGTATCGTGTTGAAGTTGCACGGGCAGATGTACTTGTACACATCATCAAAGCTCTGTTTGACCCAATGCCCAGGCGTATCAAGGCCGTTATTACGGCCAGAGGTGGTTGTTCTGGGTACTGATATCTCAGGATCTATGCACCCAAATTGCGTGAAAATGTAATCACATGTCAGTTATAGTATAATTTATTTGTCCAATGAATACCCTTCCTTCTTGGTGTAGCAATTTTAATGGCCAGTAGTGCATAAGGTGAGAATGTGTGTCTCTAGGGAAACGTGAGAGAAATAATCCCTGCAGTCGCACTATCCTCTGTGCCCTCGGTGGCTCAGATGGATAGAGTGCCTGCCATGTAAGCAGGAGAAAAAAATGGTTCTAAACCTTATGGGACTCAACATCTGAGGTCATCAGTCCCCTACAACTTAGAACTACTTAAACCTTACTAACCTAAGGACATCACACACATCCATGCCCGAGGCAGGATTCGAACCTGCGACCGTAGCAGCGGCGCGGTTCCAGACTGTAGTGCCTAGAGGGCTCGGCCACTTCGGCCGGCCTGTAAGCAGGAGATCCCAGGTTCCAGTCCCCGTAGGGGCACAGATTTTCACCTGTCCCCGTTGATTTATATCAACGCCCGTCAGCAGCTGAGAGTATTAATATATAAAATTTCGTTTTAAACAGGAAGGACAGGAAGGACAGAAGTTTGGACGGCGAATTAAAGTTTATAGCGAATAAATAAAAACTTTGAGGTTTGATAATGACACTGTATTTGTTTCAGGGAGAGACAAAAGCTGAAATAAGAGATGAACAGAATGGCTATACCGTGGAATGTGGTTATAAGATAAAAAGCAACAAAAGAAATACAAGGGTAATGGAATGTATTCGAATAAAATCTGACGATGTTGACCGAAACAGATCAGCAAATTAGACTCTAAAAATAGTAGACGAGGTTTGTTAACGGTCGAAATAGAGAGACTGTCAACAGCAAGAAAAGCTCTTCTAAATAGGACACATTTGTTGACCATGAATAGAAATTTGGAAGCAGGTGTTTCCTGGAGGTATTTGTATCGAATATTGCTTTGAATGAAAGGAAATGATGACAATAAACAGTTCAGACAATAATACACTAGAAGTTTTTGAAATATGGTGTTACAGAAGGATGTTGGAAGTCAGATGGGTAGATCTAATGGCTAGCGAGGATATACTAGATAGAATTGGAGGGCCAGCCTGTGTGGCCGAGCGGTTCTAGGCGCTTCAGTCCGGAACCGTGCTGATGCTACGGTCGCAGGTTCGAATCCTTCCTCGGGCATGGATGTGTGTGATGCCCTTAGGTTATTTAGGTTTAAGTAGTTCTAATTCTATGGGACTAATGACCTCAGATGTTAAGTCCCATAGTGCTTAGAGTTATTTGAACCATTTGAACCAGAATTCGAGGAAAATAGACTTTTTGCAGAACTTCATTAAAAGAAGTAACCTGTTTATAGGATATGTGTTTAGGCTTCAGGGAATAGTCATTTGGGAAATGGAAGGAAGTGTGTGGGATAGAAATTGTAGATGAGCTACATGGTTTGAATATATTACTCAGGTTCAGATGCATGTAAGTTGCAGTAGTTATTCAGAGATAATGAGGCTTTCTGAAGGTATGTAATCGTGAAGAGTTGCATCAGGCCAGTTTTATGACTGAATACAGGAACAAAAATGAAGTTATGTAGTCAGTTTTCTGTTTGTCTGCCGGTACATGTCTCACAGTAGTGTTACACAGTCAAATCTTCGCGCCATAGTACCGTACCACGCCGCTATGTGCGCGAAAACTCATCGGCATGTTTCGTCTTCACTCTACCAATCGGAGGCGCTTAATTGTTTTGGCTACTATAGGCGTCGTACTGTGCTGCGATGCGGATACTCCAGGGCTACATGAGTGACCTGACAACCAATCAATTAGTAATTACATAATCTTAAATTTTCCTGGAGATAGTCGAATACTTTCGACTACATCAATACACATAGTTAGAACAGTAACCAGCACAGACCAGATGCGATCATATGAACAAAAGACTGTTTATATCGTTGAAAAAGTAGACAGAAAAGAAGTGGAAAGGTGAAACTCATTGCCAACTAAAACCTGCTTTTCTCGAATAACATAATGCGGATCGCGGAGGTTAACTCTCCCAGGAATTAGGATAATCGAAAGTGCCATCTGCTTACATTTTGCTCTCGGGGGACATCGCAGGTAACTACAAAATGTTTGATAAGGACAATGGTACGAAGTGCAGATGTCAGTAACTTTACGCCACTATCCTTCCTCTCCTTTCTGACAACGTTCTGCCAGTGACCATTAACGTTCGAAATGGAACCACACAAGCGAGCGATAGCGACCTTGGTACGGAGGTCGGTACACAGAACACGCAAAGACACTGGACGTGGAAGCTGCGCAAAGACCCTCAGCTAAGGAGGCTGTGAGTAATACCAGACAGTAAATCACCTCGCAGCGTCAGTTTGTGTGAAGGTTGTTTTCTTTAACATACCCATTAGCTGTTTCCTCCTCTACCTTCCTTCAGCGACTGCGCCACCACCTCTAAAAATCACATCGACGAGCCGTTGACACTGCCCTTGTGAAGGGTTTTCTGACAATATCCAACATTTGTAGGAAAGGTCGGGTAGTATAGAAAAAATAATCCTTTTGGAAATTGTAATTTTTTTCCTAAAGACTGTACTGGGTCATTCTTCTCGCTAAATAAGGCTTAGATACATTACTTAATAGATTTTGCCGGAATTTAGTGTCATAAGAACATACGTTCGATGATTTTATTTTTATTTTTTCCACCCTATGAATTTTGGTCGTTTAAATTTTTGGAACGTTATATCGAACATGAAACTGTAGCAAAAATTTTTAATTAGACCATAAATCAGTATCAATATTAAATGGATGGAATTACAAATTATACATCGTAGTACAAATTTTTCACGTAATTACAAAGTTGTCTCAAATAAGAAAAATTTCATAACAAAGTTCTTAATTGACGTTTTTGAACAGAATAAGCCTACATAAAATTATTAGTTTTGCGTTGTATTTACGTCCTTTTCCATTAGGGCACACTTCCCCAACCCTCACACTCGTGGGACTGAATTCAGCTTTCTTCAGGGTTTCATTGATTGTAGAGTTCATCACTGAATGCTTTACGAGAAAAGCTATTTCCTAATACAGGTTTCGTGGCCAACTCTGATTTTTCGCGTAAAGCCGTAAGTCTATCACATAATGTACTTCTTTGAACTAAATATTTCTCATTCGATTCGGTAATTGTCGATTGAAGAATTATGACATATGCCACTGTAGTTTTAATGTTATCTCATCCCATTTATGTCGCAACATGTCCACATCAATCCCATAAACAAAAAAATACCGTGAAAATATATGTTTTTGTAGCATCTATTATATCCGATACACTCAATAAGCGTTTTGTCCAGTGCAATCGAACTTACTGCTGTGCTCGTTTAACACTACATTTGTTATTTGGGCGAGGAATTGTCACAGTCTACAAAGTAGAGTTGTTTCTGAAGAGAAGACAAATCACAAGAATGTAATGTTGAGTTCGTTCACAGAAAGAATCACTGGTGAAAAGAGAACTTGTAATTACGTAACACACATCTGCTTTGATTCAGAATTCAGTAAGTAGCCTTGTTCCTACATAGTTCACATTACATTGGCGCGACAGGTGTTTACAATAGCGCCGGAATTTACAAACAGCAGTTGTGAATGAAATCCAGTGTCTGACACTACCCAACCTGCCCCTACAAAGCATTATCGCTATTCAAAGTATTACGGCTTCATAAACGTTCACTCAGTTATCCACCACAAAATTGCACGAGAACATAAGACGGACTCAGAAGGGGACGAAGTACGGTTTAGCGGGTGCGTAGCGAGGAATTTATCTTGCGCCATGTGGTATAAGGGCGGCATAGTACAACAGCCTTAAATTCAGCCCGTTTCTTTTGTAAGGAACTAGAGCCAAATTAAGTGCCACGACCGTTTAACTAATTTTGGTTAATGGCCGCACTTTGCGCAAAGTAGTAGCTGTGCATGTGGGTGCGGCGGACTCATTTCCATGAGAACAATGGCCGGCTGCTGCGGGAACAGAAATGGGCGACCGCACCGCTGCTGCCGCCCCCGCCCCCGCCCCCGCCCCTGCCGCCACACAGTAATTGCGAGGCGCCGCCTGTTTAGATGCGGCGCTACACGCACTTCTGCCGGCCTGGCGGTGGGGGCGGAGGACGCAGCGGCGGCAGAGCCTCGTGCTGGCTGCGGTCTCGCGGGACGGCGACGGTGAGAGACCAGCGGATACCGCGTCCGTCGTTCTGCATACCCTCTACTGTACTTTGTGGGATCACCGTAGGTACACTAATTCAGCACACGCAGTAGCCACCTGTCGAGCGTATTATATGAAAAAGTACACGGGTACATGTAGCTTGATTCGGCTGCCCCTACCGGCCGGTTTTATGCAACCCACAACGCGTTCAAATACCGAGTGCAAATTTTTATATTCTCTCGCTCGCTACGTGCAAATTGTAACCGCAGATGTTAGCCAAGCCTGCAGATCGGGCTATTGTATTTGACTCCCAACGGCACCTACGTGTGTGCATTATAACGGAGCCCTGCGCATTCGATCTAGGACTGTTGAAGAAACATCGATATTTTTCCTAAAAGTATATACCATATATGACACTCTTTTTATCCATTCAGAGACGACTACAAGCTCTTTTGAAAACCAACGGGTTTCTTACACGGTATTACGTCTGGTAATACGTTGTGACTTTGGCCTACCCATATTTTTGTCCATCCTCTGTATGCGGATGGTGTCTGGCCAACGTTGCCTCGATCTCCAAATAGGTTGCCTACCATCGACTTCCAATGAAAACTTGCGTTTTGCTATCGTCTATCGAACTGCTCGAAGTACATGTTCATGTTTCCATCACCTTTTCAGAGATAGGTGCCAATCCATAAGGTCTACGAGTTTTATTTTCTGGTCACATGATCATGAAGTCTCAAGTCCTATGCCCACCGATGAATTTTTGTTTGCATCTAAGCAAGTATTTGACCGGCTTTTTTTGTTTTGTGCCGTCAATCTGCACAGCACAAGTTGATGGATTGAGTAGGTACCGGATTTTCTTATCTCAAAGAACAATAGTCACTGTCCGTCACTTAAGACATGAAGTGGCAATTCGGTTCGTGATTTCGGGAGTGACTGTGCCGTTGGCAGTAAATTTTATGCCAAATTACTCGAAGATATTTTGCTTCGGGAGACCTTGGTTGTGCCGTACTTCTCGTATCTTCTGAGAAATTCTCAAAATGTGGCGTATTCCGGACTGTCCAAGGCTGTTCCTCCATGCTTCTTCTTGTCACTCGAGGTGGCTGTCCTCTTTAGCAACCGTTAGAAAATTATAACAGTGTCCAATGTAGTATTTCTGAAGATCTCTGGTGACTGTGAGCATTAGTATGAAGAAAGAGGGGGAGAAAGAGTAGATACCTGATGAACACCTACAGAAACAGAAAAACCACCTGGTAACCCAGAAGAAGCTAGTACTTGAGTCTCATGGTCTCGGAGAACAAACAGTATGTGCTCATGAAGCATGTGGTACTCTGCCAAAAGCCTTTTCCAGGCCCAGGACAGTAGAGGGAGGCTGCTTTGACTTCCTACAGTGTTTTTCAATAAATATTTTCATGGGTATCAACTGTTTGTCAATCGAAATTGCGAACTACTGTAACCATTCGCATTTATTATATTGAAACCTCCGCTACACATTTGGAGGATATTATCTCTCTCATCAAGTGGTGATACATCAATTAATAATGCCATGCATGCAGGATGTGGCAGTGTTTGGCAGCAGAACATAAAGTTATATTAAAATCAAGCTTTTAGTTAGGTTATACGGGTGTTTTCATTATATACATGAACAGTAATGCAAATATAAACACCTTTCAGCGATCACATGCCTTGGTTGATATAAATCCATCTGATTAAGAATGTAAAAATCCTCCGAAATGGACACTGAGATGCTGAACATATTAAATGTGACTTATTGTGGTACCTTAAAGATTCAGTTGATATTCCCAACAGTTACGGTCTACCTAACCTGATATATTGGTACTTAAATTCATCTGTATTGTTACGGCGTAAAGTTAGCGCCGGCAAGCCAGTCGGGAACGAAAGAGAAGAGACGCCTGTGAGAAGAGATCAGCCAGTCGCACACTGACTGGACCTCCCTCCAGGAAGACAACGCGACAGCAGCGGCCCCTATGTGAAGAGCGCATAAGCGCTGCGACCGACTGGTGACGGTCCAGTTCAATAAGAGCTTCAAGTTGACGCACTTGTATAGCAGCGTCCATGCTACTGACTTCGCTTGTGCTCTCTATGTACTACAGACTTGGGATTGTCTTTACTGGAGAAGATTGATTATTTTGTATATCGCCCTTCGCTTGCGACACATCTGTGTAATTGCCAAAGTCAATGTTGTATCTTTTTTTATTGTTATAAAACTCATTAATATCACTTGTTTGACTGTTTCTCTTCCGAACCGAGTATGTAGGCTTCCTAGATACTACAGTCCTTACTAAACACATCGCTCATTGTTGAGCATTTCTGTTGTTCAATATTTCAATTTCTCAATGTATTTTTTCATCATTACAATACGTATTCCTGCCATTTAAAATGTACTGCTAAGCGAGTGAGACCTTAAAGTACGCACGGACAAATTGTCGCTGTAGTGAAGGGCTTTATAGCTTACGAACCGGAGACAATCATAGAGTACCAATGATTGCGCGAGATAGAGTGTCAAAGAGAGAAGAGAGGGAGACACACACGCACACACACACACATACACACACACACAGAGAGAGAGAGAGAGAGAGAGAGAGAGAGGGAGAAAGAAAGAGGGAGAGAGATGGTGAGAGAGGTGGGGGGGGGGGGAGAAAGAGAGAACCGGAAAAGGGAGGTAGATGGCGACCCGGCCATGCTTCTACACACGGATGGCGTATGTGAACGAAGCAGTTGCTAAAGTCAAAAGTATTGGACGTAGGTTCCACCTTTTGTGCCAGACACTGTTTTATCTTGTTATCCAAACATGTTTCAGCACCTCTTTGCCATCATCAGTTGGTTTTATTTATTCAACGACTGTAAAAATGAATGTATTTTAGGTTGTAACTAAGGTAACAAAATGAGGCCTAAAGGACCTTCATTTTCACGGGATATGTAAATTAGTTTGTTCTGCTGAAATGATTAGCATGTCAGTCATTTCGGTTCAGTAGGCATTCTCTGAAATAGCCATCCACACTGAATTCACCTGGTTCCAAAGTTCATCTGTTGTGGTTGGCACTGGGTCACACCAATGCACATGTCTTGTCACCACGTCCCACACATTTTGGATTATCGACAAGTCTGTTGATCTAGTGGGCCACGGGAAAAGGTTGAAATCCTATGAAAGGCACGTGTTCGTGCACAACATGCAGTCGTGCATTGTACTGCTGAAAACTGGTGTCCGGGGTGTTGTGCAGAAAGGGTATGGTTACAGGTTGCAGGATGTCATACACGTTAGTCATACTGGTCACAGTACCCTGGACGAGTACCAACTGTGATTTGTGGTTGTACCCAATAGAAGCCCCCCATGAACCATGGACCTTGCCGTTGGTGGGGAGGCTTGCGTGCCTCAGCGATACAGATGGCCGTACCGTAGGTGCAACCACAACAGAGGGGTATCTGTTGAGAGGCCAGACAAACATGTGGTTCCTGAAGAGGGGCAGCAGCCTTTTCAGTAGTTGCAGGGGCAACAGTCTGGATGATTGACTGATCTGGCCTTGTAACATTAACCAAAAGGCCTTGCTGTGCTGGTACTGCGACCGGCTGAAAGCAAGGGGAAACTACAGCCGTAATTTTTCCCGAGGACATGCAGCTTTACTGTATGATTAAATGATGATGGCGTCCTCTTGGGTAAAATATTCCGGAGGTAAAGTAGTCCCCCATTCGGATCTCCGGGCGGGGACTACTCAAGAGGACGTCGTTATCAGGAGAAAGAAAACTGGCATTCTACGGATCGGAGCTTGGAATGTCAGATCCCTTAATCGGGCAGGTAGGTTAGAAAATTTAAAAAGGGAAATGGATAGGTTAAAGTTAGATATAGTGGGAATTAGTGAAGTTCGATGGCAGGAGGAACAAGACTTTTGGTCAGGTGATTCCAGGGTTATAAATACAAAATCAAATAGGGGTAATGCAGGAGTAGGTTTAATAATGAATAAAAAAATAGGAGTGCAGGTAAGCTACTACAAACAGCATATTGAACGAATTATTGTGGCCGAGATAGACACAAAGCCCATGCCTACCACAGTAGTACAAGTTTATATGCCAACTAGCTCTGCAGATGATGAAGAAATTGATGAAATGTATGACGAGATAAAAGAAGTTATTCAGGTAGTGAAGGGAGAGACGAAAATTTAATAGTCATGGGTGACTGGAATTCGTCAGTAGGACAAGGGAGAGAAGGAAACATAGTAGGTGAATATGGATTGGGGGGAAGAAATGAAAGAGGAAGCCGCCTTGTAGAATTTTGCACAGAGCATAACTTAATCATAGCTAACACTTGGTTCAAGAATCATAAAAGAAGGTTGTATACCTGGAAGAATCCTGGAGATACTAAAAGGCATCAGACAGAGATTTAGGAACCAGGTTTTAAATTGTAAGACATTTCCAGGGGCAAATGTGGATTCTGACCACAATCTATTGGTTATGAACTGCAGATTGAAACTGAAGAAACTGCAAAAAGGTGGGAATTTAAGGAGATGGGACCTGGATAAACTGAAAGAACCAGAGGTTGTAGAGAGTTTCAGGGAGAGCATAAGGGAACAACTGACAGGAATGGGGGAAAGAAATAAAGTAGAAGAAGAATGGGCAGCTCTGAGGGATGAAGTAATGAAGGCAGCAGAGGATCAAGTAGGTAAAAAGACGAGGGCTAATAGAAATCCTTGGGTAACAGAAGAAATATTGAATTTAACTGATGAAAGGAGAAAATATAAAAATGCAGTAAATGAAGCAGGCAAACAGATATACAAACGTCTCAAAAATGACATCGACAGGAAGTGCAAAATGGCTAAGCAGGGATGGCTAGAGGACAAATGTAAGGATGTAGAGGCTTGTCTCACTAGGGGTAAGATAGATACTGCCTACAGGAAAATTAAAGAGACCTTTGGAGAGAAGAGATCCACTTGTATGAATATCAAGAGCTCAGATGGCAACCCAGTTCTAAGCAAAGAAGGGAAGGCAGGAAGGTGGAAGGAGTATATAGAGGGTTTATACAAGGGCGATGTACTTGAGGACAATATTATGGATTTGGAAGAGGATGTAGATGAAGATAAAATGGGAGATAACATACTGCGTGAAGAGTTTGACAGAGCACTGAAAGACCTGAGTCGAAACAAGGCCCCGGGATTAGACAACATTCCATTAGAACTACTGATGGCCTTGGGAGAGCCAGTCATGACAAAACTCAACCATCTGGTGAGCAAGATGTTTGAGACAGGCGAAATACAGTCAGACTTCAAGAAGAATATAATAATTCCAATCCCAAAGAAAGCAGGTGTTGACAGATGTGAGAATTACCGAACTATCAGTTTAATAAGTCACAGCTGCAAAATAATAACGCGAATTCTTTACAGACGAATGGAAAAATTGGTAGAAGAGGACCTCGGGGAAGATCAGTTTGGATTTCGTAGAAATGTTGGAACACGTGAGGCAATACTAACCTTACGATTTATCTTGGAAGAAAGATTAAGAAAAGGGAAACCTACGTTTCTAGCACTTGTAGACTTAGAGAAACCTTTTGTTAACGTTAGCTGGAATACTCTCTTTCAAATTCTGAAAGTGGCAGGGGTAAAATACAGGCAGCGAAAGGCTATTTACAATTTGTACAGAAACCAGATGGCAGTAATAAGAGTCGAGGGGCATGAAAGGGAAGCGGTGGTTGGGAAAGGAGTGAGACAGGGTTGTAGCCTCTCCCCGATGTTATTCAATCTGTATATTGAGCAAGCAGTGAAGGAAACAAAAGAAAAATTTGGGGTAGGTATTAAAATTCATGGAGAAGAAATAAAACTTTGAGGTTCGCCGATGACATTGTAATTCTGTCAGAGACAGCAAAGAACTTGGAAGAGCAGTTGAACGGAATGGACAGTGTCTTGAAAGAAGGATATAAGATGAACATCAACAAAAGCAAAACGAGGATAATGGAATGTAGTCAAATTAAATCGGGTGATGCTGAGGGGATTAGACTAGGAAATGAGACACCTAAAGTAGGAAAGGAGTTTTGCTATTTAGGGAGCAAAATAACTGATGATGGTCGAAGTAGAGAGGATATAAAATGTAGACTGGCAATGGCAAGGAAATCGTTTCTGAAGAAGAGAAATTTGTTAACATCGAGTACAGATTTAAGTGTCAGGAAGTCGTTTCTGAAAGTATTTGTATGCAGTGTAGCCATGTATGGAAGTGAAACATGGACGATAACCAGTTTGGACAAGAAGAGATTTGAAGCTTTCGAAATGTGGTGCTATAGAAGAATGCTGAAGTTTAGATGGGTAGATCACATAACTAATGAGGAGGTGTTGAATAGGATTGGGGAGAAGAGGAACTTGTGGCACAACTTGACTTGAAGAAGGGATCGGTTGGTAGGACATGTTTTGAGGCATCAAGGGATCACAAATTTAGCATTGGAGGGCAGCGTGGAGGGTAAAAATCGTAGAGGGAGACCAAGAGATGAATACACTAAGCAAAGGATGTAGGTTGCAGTGGGTACTGGGAGATGAAGCTTGTACAGGATAGAGTAGCATGGAGAGCTGCATCAAATCAGTCTCAGGACTGAAGACACAACAACAACAACAACCCAATAGAACCCCACACCGTAAGGTCTTGAGTTGCTGCTGTATGTATTGTGCGAATGCAGTGTCTATGACGCCGCTCCCCCTGTCTACTGCGGACCAAAATGCAGCCATCATTTTCAAACAAACAGAAAACTCTATCTGATGCCATTACTGTCCTCAGTGACGTCGTTTCATCCACCATTGCCATCAAGCAAGATTCTGCACATTCGTCGAAGGTGGGCGGAGATTTGGACGACGCACACGTAAATCATGCCGTAGTAAGCGGCGACGGACTGATATCCATGCTAGTGTACGATGTGTTACGCGCCAGATCCGAGAAGGACGCAAATCGCTCCTTTAATGCCATTCGGATCAGGTGTCGATCTTGTCGTGGGGTGATATAGGTGGTGCGACGTGACCCATCTCGTCGTCTTCTACAGCTTTCCCCAAACCATTCTGCACAAACTCGTTGCACTGCCAAAACATTTGGCCCACACAAGGAGCAATTTCCCGGATGGATGCATCACATTCTCTCATGGTAATAATGCGCCCTCTTTCAAAGTCACAAATTTGACGGTACATTTCACGCACACGTCTGCGAGGAATCCTGCACGCCTGCCCAAGTCATACTGACCCATTACCTGCTGTTTATAGTGACAAAGAGAGTTGCAGGCACATTTTACCGGTAGGTGGATTGCGCCTCGATATCAGTGTTGACTTTGAACCCGCGGGCCGACATGGTTCAAATGCTAATCATTTCTGCAGAGATGGTTCAAATGTCACTAAGCACTGTTGGACTTAACATCAGACGTCATCAGTCCCCTAGACATACAACTACTTAAACGTAACTAACATAAGGACATCACACACATCCATGTCCGAGGCAGGATTCGAACCTGCGATTGTTGCAGCAGCGCGGTTACGGACTGAAGCGCCTAGAACCGCTCGGCCACAAAGGCCGGCATTTGTGCAGAACATACATGTTCTGTGAATATGCGCGTCCTATCTGTAGTCGTTCACGGTATTCTGTTTTCTTTCTGAACATGCTTGTATTTCAGTATCTTCATGATGATGCAAAACAAGTGCACTTGTTGAAACTGGCACTTTCAATTTCGTAGCAAGCACTTTTGCTTCGAAGAAACTACAGTATAAAAAAAGTGGGTACACCTCTTTCTTCTTTCTGTTGACATTGGCAAGTATGGGTATCCTTCAAGCCTGTCAGATATAAGTAGAAGGAATTAAACCATGGTACGTAAAAAATGGCTAACATTGAAATGAGTGTATAAGCAATAGAAAAGCAACTGGAATCACTCAACAGAGGAAATTCCACTGGACCTGACGGGACACCAATACCATTCTACACAGAGTACGCGAAAGAACTTACCCCCTTCTAACAGCCGTGTACCGCAAGTCTCTAGAGGAACGGAAGGTTCCAAATGATTGGAAAAGAGCACAGGTAGTCCCAGTCTTCAAGAAGGGTCGTCGAGCAGATGCGCAAAACTATAGACCTATTTCTCTGACGTCGATCTGTTGTAGAATTTTTGAACAAAATGGTTCAAATGGCTCTGAGCACTATGGAACTTAATATCTATGGTCATCAGTCCCCTAGAACTTAGAACTACTTAAACCTAACTAACCTAAGGACATCACACAACACCCAGTCATCACGAGGCAGAGAAAATCCCTGACCCCGCCGGAAATTGAACCCGGGAACCTGGGCGCGGGAAGCGAGAACGCTACCGCATGACCACGAGCTGCGGACTTTTAGAACATGTTTTTTGATCGAGTATCATGTCGTTTTGGGAAAACCAGAATCTACTCTGTAGGAATCAACATGGATTCTGGAAACAGCGATCGTGTGAGACCCAACTCGCTTTATTTGTTAATGAGACCCAGAAAATATTAGATACAGGCTACCAGGTAGATGCTATTTTCCTTGACTTCCGGAAGGCGTTCGATACAGTTCCGCACTGTCGCCTGATAAACAAAGTAAGAGCCTACGGAATATCAGACCAGCTGCGTGGCTGGATTGAAGAGTTTTTAGCAAACAGAACACAGCTTGTTGTTATCAATGGAGGGACGTCTACAGACGTTAAAGTAACCTCTGGCGTGCCACAGAGGAGAGTTGTGGGGCCATTGCTTTTCACAATATATATAAATGACCTAGTAGATAGTGTCGGAAGTTCCATGCGGCTTTTTGCGGATGATGCTGTAGTATACAGAGAAGTTGCAGCATTAGAAAATTGTAGCGAAATACAGGAAGATCTGCAGCGGACAGGAACTTGGTGCTGGGAGTGGCAACTGACCCTTAACAAAGACAAATGTAATGTATTGCGAATACATAGAAAGAAGGATCCTTTATTGTATGATTATATGATAGCGGAACAAACACTGCTAGCAGTTACTTCTGTAAAATATCTGGGAGTATGCATGCGGAACGATTTGAAGTGGAATGATCATATAAAATTAATTGTTGGTAAGGCGGGTACCAGGTTGAGATTCATTGGGAGAGTCCTTAGAAAATGTAGTCCATCAACAAAGGAGGTGGCTTACAAAACACTCGTTCGACCTATACTTGAGTATTGCTCATCAGTGTGGGATCCGTACCAGATCGGGTTGACGGAGGAGATAGAGAAGATCCAAAGAAGAGCGGCGCGTTCCATCACAGGGTTATTTGGAAACCGTGATAGCGTTACGGAGATATTTAGCAAACTCAAGTGGCAGACTCTCCAAGAGAGGCGCTCTGCATCGCGGTGTAGCTTGCTCGCCAGGTTTCGAGAGGGTGCGTTTCTGGATGAGGTACCGAATATATTGCTTACCCCTACTTATACCTACCGAGGAGATCACGAATGTAAAATTAGAGAGATTCGAGCACGCATGGAGGCTTTCAGACAGTCGTTCTTCCCGCGAACCATACGCGACTGGAACAGAAAAGGGAGGTAATGACAGTGGCACGTAAAGTGCCCTCCGCCCCACATCGTTGGGTGGCTTGCGGAGTATAAATGTAGATGTAGGTGAAATGTATCAAAAAAAAAAAAAATAGCTGCAGGCTTAATGTCCACCTGAAACTGTCGAAACTCAGGAGACGCTTCTAATTGCAGCGTAGTATTGAGATGACAGACTTGATGGCACCAATCTTTTGGTCGTTCTTCTTCGGCCAGTTTCCGCATGTATAACTTTGAACTCGATCATGGGAGTCTGTCGGGTGTTATGGAGCCAGAAACACTGGCCTTCCTCGGCAACTGC
This sequence comes from Schistocerca serialis cubense, assembly GCF_023864345.2. NCBI lineage: Eukaryota > Metazoa > Arthropoda > Insecta > Orthoptera > Acrididae > Schistocerca > Schistocerca serialis. The sequence continues at coordinate 71,946,294 of NC_064645.1, forward strand.
TCAACCTCGTCGTTGTAAACTATCCTAACTGAGTTTGGGCCCATAGAAAAGAGATACTTACACCTCTTCGTCTATTTAGGAAAGATTGTCGCATGATTTACAGCATCTGAATACTCATTCTACTGTTCCATTTTTGGTTTCCAGTAGATTACAATGTTTTTTTTTTTTAATTCTGATACTATCAGCAGATTCCGGAGTGCCGCATGAGGACCGCCGCTTACGCAGTAAAAATGATCAAGTGCTTCCTGGAGGTAAGTAAGCCGATCGCCAGTGTAAACGATTCTTGGCATCCTGATTTGTGACTGTCTCTGTGCGCAATACTGCCGCCGGTGATAATTCCTCTGGAAATTAACATTCATGGCGCCATATTCAATGTATCTCATTCAAATATTAGGACTAAGGACTTAATAAGAAAAGCTAGTACTAAAATAGAAATATTCCTCGATAGATAAATCCGGAATGCTCAGTTTCTGTAGCGTCAGGAATCTGCTACCTTAAGGACAGAAGTAGGGCAGAATGCGTAATTGCATATAAACATAAATTTCTCGAAAAATATTACAGCTAAAATGTTATGCACAACATAATACTTGCTATTCTTTGAAATTTTTGTTTGAAAATACACATAACATACATTATATAAGGATTTGAATTTTTAATTACCAGTGTTTCTATTATGTACCTTTTCTCGGAGATTTATCAAGCAATAAAACTGGAATTCCACAGTTTACATGAGTGTAAGAGGCTAATAAAACGCATGGAACAGATTTTTGTTTGATGTGATATTTTCTCTGAAATTAATTTTTCAATTTTTTGTTATCTGGAACTGTTCTACTATTGTCAAATTCTAAATGAGAACTTTTCTCAGAGAATTATAAAGGTAAAGCGCTGTGCAAAATTATTCAGTTACAAATTCTTAAGAACAGTGGCAAATTTCAGGATGTTAACTTATACAGTTAGTAAGGAATATTGCACTATAGCTTAAAAGAGTCAGTTTAGAGTAATTAGCATTTAAAGTTTTTATTTAAGTTTTTGACTACATTGCTATACCTCTAGTGACTAATGTTGTCCATATCAATAATCTTTATTCTCTTACTCGTCTTCTTGAAGTAATCGTCTTTGCCTACTGAACTTTTGCATTTTTACTTGTGCTGCCTGAGCTTTGTCCTGTCGCACTTCATCTACGCTTCACACTATCTTCAGTGTGAATGCATCTGGTTGCAAACTTATTCTTTCCAGGCACTTAATACTACCTACACTTCCACTGCTGAACAAAAGACGAGTATCACATGCAGCTATCTTCACAACATTTGAGGACACAAGTACTGTTTTTGGACAACACATCCATATAAGGTGAGTGTAGCTCTCATTTGTATTCTGTGTTTTCCCAACGTATACATTTTTTTCAACAGTGCAGAATTGGCTGGTTAAGTGAAAGTTGGAAAATTTAGGGCGTATTCTTCTTTTAAGTTCAATAAAGAGGTGACACCGGCGCCGGATATGGGATATTGCCATTCGACAGAGCACGACATCAAAATGGTTTTCCTGTACCTTTACACGTGAAATTCGACATTTCCTCACTTTCTGAATATGCGTTCACTTTTCCGACGCATTTGGAGCAGAGCAGGTTGATATATGCAAAATTGTTGTCCTCAGTCCAGAGGTTTGATCCAGCTCTCCATGCTGCTTCATCCTGGGCAGGCATCTTCGTCACGAAGTACCTTCTGCAACCTACATCCTTCTAAATCTGCTTAGTGTATTCATCTCGTGGTTTCCCTCTAGTATTGGATGGCAGCGTGGAGGGTAAAAATCGTAAATTGGTGATCCCTTGAGGCCTCAGAACATGCTCTGCCAACCGATCCCTTCTTCTATTCAAGTTCTGCCACAAATTCCTCCTCTCCCCAATCTATTCACTACCTCCTCATTAGCTGCATGATCTACCCATCTTAACTTCAACATTCTTCTTAGCACCACATTTCGAAAGCTTCTATTCTCTTCTTGTCTAAACTATCCATCGTCTATGTTTCACTCCACACAAATACTTTCAGTAAAGACTTTCTGACTCTTAAATCTATACTCGATGTTAACAAATTTCTCTTCTTCGGAAACGCTTTTCTTGCCATAACCAGTCTACATTTTATATTCTCTCTACTTCGACCATCATCAGTTGTTTAACTCCCCAAATAGCAAAACTCCTCTACTACTTCAAGTGTCTCATTTCCTAATCTAATTCCTTCAGCATCACCTGATTTATTTCGACTACATTCCCTTATCCTCGTTTTGCTTTTGTTGATGTTCATCTTGTATCCTCCTTCTGTCAATTCCGTTCAACTGCTCTTCCCGGTCCTTTTCTGTCTCTGATAGAATTTAAATGACATCGGCAAACCTCAGAGTTTTTATTTCTTCTGCATGGATTTTTATTCCTATTCCTAATTTTTTTTGTTTCCTACACTGCTTGCTCAATATACAGATTGAATAACATTGGGGATAGGCTACAAACCTGTCTCACTCCCTTCCCGACCATTGCTTCCCTTTCATACCATTCGACTCTTAAAACTGCCATCTGGTCTCTGTACAAATTGTAAATAGCCTTTCGCTCCCTGTATTTGACTCTTGCCACCTTCAGAATTGAAGAAGTGTGTTCAAGTCAGCATTGCCAAAAGTCTAGGAAAGTAGATTTGCCTTTCCTTAATCTGTCTTCTAAGATAAGTCGTAGGGTCAGTACTGCCTCACGTGTTCCAACATTTCTACAGAATCCAAACTGATCGTCTCCAACGTCGGCTTCTACCAGTTTTTCGATTCGTCTATAAGAATTCGTGTTAATATTTTGCAGCCGTGACTTATGAGACTGATAGTTCGGTAATTTTCGCACCTGTAAATACCTGCTCTCTTTTGGATTGGAACATATGCAAAACTAAAAACTGAAATAAATTCGTAGTACGTACTATTCAAAGAAACCACATTGTAAACAGAGGAACAAGCAAAAGATAAGCTTTCTCACAGCATTCTACACTCTTCCACTGTACGTTACGATTGTGTGAACGAAAAACTGGTGCACAAAATACACTCCTGGAAATTGAAATAAGAACACCGTGAATTCTTTGTCCCAGGAAGGGGAAACTTTATTGACACATTCCTGGGGTCAGATACATCACATGATCACACTGACAGAACCACAGGCACATAGACACAGGCAACAGAGCATGCTCAATGTCGGCACTAGTACAGTGTATATCCACCTTTCGCAGCAATGCAGGCTGCTATTCTCCCATGGAGACGATCGTAGAGATGCTGGATGTAGTCCTGTGGAACGGCTTGCCATGCCATTTCCACCTGGCGCCTCAGTTGGACCAGCGTTCGTGCTGGACGCGCAGACCGCGTGAGACGACGCTTCATCCAGTCCCAAACATGCACAATGGGGAACAGATCCGGAGATCTTGCTGGCCACGGTAGTTGACTTACACCTTCTAGAGCACGTTGGGTGGCACGGGATACATGCGGACGTGCATTGTCCTGTTGGAACAGCAAGTTCCCTTGCCGGTCTAGGAATGGTAGAACGATGGGTTCGATGACGGTTTGGATGTACCGTGCACTATTCAGTGTCCCCTCGACGATCACCAGTGGTGTACGGCCAGTGTAGGAGATCGCTCCCCACACCATGATGCCGGGTGTTGGCCCTGTGTGCCTCGGTCGTATGCTGTCCTGATTGAGGCGCTCACCTGCACGGCGCCAAACACGCATACGACCATCATTGGCACCAAGGCAGAAGCGACTCTCATCGCTGAAGACGACACGTCTCCATTCGTCCCTCCATTCATGCCTGTCGCGACACCACTGGAGGCGGGCTGCACGATGTTGGGGCGTGAGCGGAAGACGGCCTAACGGTGTGCGGGACCGTAGCCCAACTTCATGGAGACGGTTGCGAATGGTCCTCGCCCATACCCCAGGGGCAACAGTGTCCCTAATTTGCTGGGAAGTGGCGGTGCGGTCCCCTACGGCACTGCGTAGGATCCTACGGTCATGGCGTGCATCCGTGCGTCGCTGCGGTCCGGTCCCAGGTCGACGGGCACGTGCACCTTCCGCCGACCACTGGCGACAACATCGATGTACTGTGGAGACCCCACGTACCACGTGTTGAGCAATTCGGCGGTACGTCCACCCGGCCTCCCGCATGCCCACTATACGCCCTCGCTCAAAGTCCGTCAACTGCACATACGGTTCACGTCCACGCTGTTGCGGCATGCTACCAGTATTAAAGACTGCGATGGAGCTCCGTATGCCACGGCAAACTGGCTGACACTGACGGCGGCGGTGCACAAATGCTGCGCAGCTAGCGCCATTCGACGGCCAACACCGCGGTTCCTGGTGTGTCCGCTGTGCCGTGCGTGTGATCATTGCTTGTACAGCCCTCTCGCAGTGTCCGGAGCAAGTATGGTGGGTCTGACACACCGGTGTCAATGTGTTCTTTTTTCCATTTCCAGGAGTGTATTTCTAGCGTACACAAAGTGTGGATCACAGCATAGAAAAGGGGGGGGGGGGGGGATTTGGCAGGCGCAGAGGCCCAAACAGGCTTTTTTAAAAATATTTTCAGCAAGAATTCGACTATGGAATTTTGGACGTTATTCTTAATGAATTAACATAATAAATTTCGCAATTTAAAAAATCCCAATTTTTTCACAATTTTATCCTATATTTGCACTTAACGCTGCAATGTAATTTACCTTAATCAGTTCTCCGACTCACGATTGCACAATAAGGTTATATAAGAACTGGTCTGGAGTTTGGATCAATAGAAATTAAGCAATTTTGTGGTGGAGGCATGAGATAACACAGTTGGTCCAGCACTTATCTTCACATGAACAGGTCCTTTAACATCCACTGTACTATGTAACAGTACGAGGAAACCGCTACATAGTCTAACACCTATCATCAAATGATTCAGGAAACCTGGTATCCTGTACACATGAAACTTAATTGTGTTAATCGATTCAAAAGATTTTTTCTATTGAGTTTGAATACTGAATTTTGTGCTCACAAACGAATTAGCTCATCTCGAATAGATAAAGCGAATAAATGATTTTAAAATAGAGAGACATGTCTCTTCTACCAGCTACCAAAGTTAATTAACCGTATAATTCTGCAGTCGTATAGATTCGATGTTTGAAGATTAACGTACGTGAAGACCACAGAAGCAAACGTTACTGAGAAAGGAAATGATGTAACACACAGACAGCTATGCCCAGCAGATAGATATGTTTCATAAATGTTGGGAATAAGATAAACATTAGCTTCTTGCACTATATGTTAAAAAACGAATTAAGTACAGAATGGTATTTGCTAGAAGGAGAAGTAGTGTTTGTCATACGTTCACAGCAGTGCAAATGTGGAGTTCCAATAAAGCGATTAAATAAAGCAGAGTGGAATAGAACTGAATAATGTCACCTCTGTGGCTTCTGAAATTGGACCAAAAATGATGTAGCATATCCAGACGGTTCCCTATTCCATACCATCGTGTTACCTAAAAAAATGATTCAAATGGTTCTGAGCACTATGGGACTTAACATCTGAGGTCATCAGTCCCGTAGACTTAGAACTATTTAAACCTGAATAACCTAAGGACAGAACACACATCCACGCCTGAGGCAGGATTCGAACCTGCGACCGTAGCAGCAGCACGTTCCAGACTGAAGTGCCTAGAACCGGTCGGCCACAACGGCCGGCATCATGTTACCTAACACTCTACATTTGCCAATAAGTACACTGTAGAACTGCCTCTCATCTAAGCCGCCCGTGAAGCTGTAAAGCGTTCACTAAACACATACGAAGAAGAAAGCTTTCTCTCAGCAAGTTAAAACAGTTGTTATTGGATCATCGCATTCATGCTGAATTCGTGGCTAGTACTCTGTCAACCGCACCTCGCAGATATTTTGCGTCTTTACTTCACCCTATGAAAATACTGCATGTACAGGTCATGTAGTTAGACGTTTGCCACTAACACTATTTTGTGTACGGTAATTTTTTGTTGCTGCCCGTTATCAAGGCTGTGTGTGCTAGTGTGCATGTTATCGAGATACCAACGAAGGAACCAGCGAACCCGCAATGCGCATTACTCAGTAATAATGGACGTAAGCTCGCCAGTGACGTTTGTTTGTATAACAGAATTGCGTATTTGTCAGTTTGTACAGCAGCAACGCAATTCTCTCGGGCTAAACAACGTCAAACGTTTTGCTACACGTATTAACGTATTAATTACGAGGCAGAATTAACATACAAAATAACCACACAATATTGATGTTGTAATTAATAATCGCTCATAGCGGAACACAGAACAAAAGCTCTGGACATTTTCACAGACGTGAAGAACAGTGTGAATAACACAGGTCATAATTAGAAGCATTCTACGTAATGCAATCGAAGACGCAAGCAAATCTGAAAATGTGAAAAGAATAAAGTATATTTAACATTTAAACTTAATTAACCAAAGATCATCCTGAAAATATGTTGTGACTGCTTACATACAGGTTGGCGTTAAAAGTTTTTGTGTACTACAACATAATAGGGGGTCAGAGATTCTTGTTTTTATACTTACGCTATAGCAGACAACCTGAAATCTAATACTAATGAATTTCGAAGTGATATCCTTCTGCGGCGTTCCGTGTGTAGAGCGTTGATCTGAATTCTGTGATGGCGTTCTGAAACACAGTATTTCCGCTCTGGAAATCGCAGAAACAACATCCTAGTCTGTTATAGATGGATCTTTGAAGAACCTGTACTTAAGATAATCCCATTAAAAATAATCACATGAGTCGAGATCGGGTCTGTAAGGGCCATAACATATAGTCCAAATGGCTCTGAGCACTATTGGACTTAAATGCTGAGGTCATCAGTCCCCTAGAACTTAGAACTACTTAAACCTAAGTAACCGAAGGACATCACACACATCCATGGCCGAGTCAGGATTCGAACTTGCGACCGCAGCGGTCGCGTGGTTCCAAACTGTAGCGCCTAGAACCGCTCGGCTACTCCGGCCTGCTACATATGATTTCCGCGTACGCTAAGATGTACAGGGGAGCGACTGGATCTCAGAACGTCTCCCGAAATAAATCTAAAGGGTCCGCAATACGAAGTGGATGTGCTCCATACTTCGTGAACCAGTAGTTTCGGCCGCGTCGTCCAGCCGGTACTAATTCATGTTCCTGTCTCTGTTTGTCCGCTGTGAGATGCTTGTCAACAAAAATGGTCCCAATGATGCATTGTGTACTGAGTGCGCTGCGAACAGTGACTTTTTTTTGTTCAGCTCGAGCAACAGCTTTAACGCATGGTTTCTCAGTAGGCCATTGGATCTAGCTTAGTTTGTTGACCTACCCATGGAGACGGGAAAGTACTTTATCACTAAACTTGATCTGGTCCATGCCCACCCATTTTAAAGGGCTTAATCATCTCATTTCCAAAAGAATATCGCCGCTCCAAGTCCCAATTCTTTACATGTTGACCTCGTTGAATGTTCTGAGGAAAATTTTATCTTTCTCTCTCACTATCCTCTGGAGAGACCGTCGTGACGTCCTGCGTTGCTATGCTGCGTGTCTTGTTGATGCAGCGGGCTCCTCACTGAACAAGGTTCGCACTCGTTCCACATTTTCCGGGGGTTACATCTAAGACTGGTTACCCTCCCTGGCCCTTCGTGGAATCGTGTAGGGATCCGGTCTTTTCAAAATATTCCATCAACGTGTTAAAATACACGGAATTATTACACAAAATCTGTATAACAGGATGCTTCAATTTTGTCGTCAAAGTCTGACTTCAGTTCTGTACCGTTATCTCACTGAGCAGTGGTCATTCCGGACTCTGTCATTCTTGGAATAAATGTCCTGCTCAATCTGCGTCACACCACAACGATGGGTGTAGAATTTGCGTAAAAGACCTTTACGATCAACAAACTCTGTTCCAATTTAAGTGCTTCCATACTGAAATATGACATATTTGTGGATGAGCTATAGAATTTTCAGAGCTTAAGTACAACAAGGGCAGAAGGAGAATCATTTACTGTTAAAGAAGAGTAGACAAATCCTTTTTTAATATCAATTTGGCGCCACTCTGTACTAACTGACTGCGTTGTAAAAAGTAGGGTATAAGTTACGTGGTATAGCCTAACGGACTATTAAGTACAAAGGAGGTCGCAGTCTCATTTTCTAGGGACAGACCATACGATACGGAACACACGGACACATTTCATGAGCGCAACTGATGTAACGAATGCCGGATCGAGAACTCTTCGAAAATCTCAACCAATGTTAGTTGTCGAACAATATTACAACCAAACAGCACTCGGTAAATAATTGCTAATGACTTACCTAGCATGCTGTGGCACCGATGGTGGTGAAGAACCGATGTGGTTTTCACTCTTAAATTTGAAATTCTTCTATCACAGAGTGATGGAAAGTTTGATAAACATGATACCGACGATGCAGACATCCAAACACTTGAATAACCGTTGTTGCCCTTGCCACAAAAGCATGGATGAGATCACTGCATGCAACAGACACACTTAACAGTGTTACATCAAATGGACAAAGGCTTTTCAACGTAACAAACACATCGTGTGTGGGAATACAGACATGTCTATTTTTATTAGACGCAACACAGACGCTAGTACGAAAATAAATAGACGTCCACAAAAATTTCGGAATAATATTGCTTCGTAATTACGGCACTTAAGGAAGAGTCCATCTGTATTCCTCTTGTGATGAGAAGTTAATTCACTTAACATTTTCCTGCCACTTCACAGATTCGTACGTCAATTCTTTTTTCGCATAATAAGCGACACTAATCGCGCGGTAGAGCGTAGATAGTAGCTGTTTAAACGCCCTGCTGTTGCGACAAGGGTAAATAAAAGAATGAGACAATTAGGTGGTGCTTACGCTTTCTGAACTGGCTAAATCACCCAACAAAATTACAAACTTAGCGGATCCGGCAAAATATCCAACTGTATTCGCTTTTCGAATGATGCAGTGAAATTCCTCAATTTTTATCACGAACAGTAATTCTTCATAGTAACAATGCAGTTAGTCATCTACATCTATAGCAGCCCGTATGTTTCCAAGGCTCTTTCCTAGAAGTATCATTGCGAAGCCATTACACATCCTCGACAAAGTTTCGATATTTCCCCATGCGGTTTCCACATTTTTGGAGTCTCGAAGACAGAAATTCGTGGCCACCGATTTGCCATTAAAGTTGCTACACCACGAAGATGACGTGCTACAGACGCGAAATTTAACCGACAGGAAGAAGATGCTATGATATGCAAATGATTAGCTTTTCAGAGCATTCGCACAAGGTTGGCACCGGTGGAGACACCCACAACGTGCTGACATGCGTAAAGTTTCCAACCGATTGTGGTTTATCGTATGGTGACATTGCTGCTCGTGTTGGTCGAGATCCAATGACTGTTAGCAGAATATGCAATCGGTGGGTTCAGGAGCGTAATACGGAACACCGCGCTGCATCCCAACGGCCTCGTATCACTAGCAGTCGAGATGAGAGGCATCTTAACCGCACGGCTGTAAAGGATCGTGCAGCAACGTCTTGATCCCTGAGTCAACAGATGGGGACGTTTGCAAGACAGCAACCATCTGCACGAACAGTTCGACGACGTTTGAAGCAGCATGGACTATCAGCTCGGAGACCATGGCTGCGGTTACCCTTGACGCTGCATCACAGACATGAGCGCGTGCGATGGTGTACTCAGCGACGAACCTGGGTGCACGAATGGCAAAACGTCAGTTTTTTCGGATGAATCCAGGTTCTGTTTACAGCATCATGATGGTCGCATCCGTGTTTGGCGACATCGCGGTGAACGCACATTCGAAACGTGTATTTGTCATTGCCATACTGGCGTATCACCCGGTGTGATGGTATGGGGGGCCATTGGTACACTTCTCGGTCACTTCTTGTTCGCATTGACGGCACTTTGAACAGTGAATGTTACGTTTCAGATGTGTTACAACCCGTGGCTCTACCCTTCATTCGATCCCTGCGAAACCCTACATTTCAGCAGGATAATGCATGACCGCATGTTGCCGGTCCTGTACGTGCCTTTCTGGATACAGGAAATGTTCGACTGCTGCCCTGGCCAGCACATTCTCCAGATCTCTCACCAACTGAAAACTTCTGGTCAATGGTGGCCGAGCAACTGGCTCGTCACAATACGCCATTCACTACTCTTAATGAACTGTGGTATCGTGTTGCAGGTGCATGGGCAGCTGTACCTGTACATGCCATCCAAGCTCTGTTGGACTCAATGCCCTGGCGTATCAAGGCCGTTATTACGGCCAGAACCACCAGGGTGTTTCCGTAAGGGAGTGAGAAAATTTAATAGGTCATAGAACATGCTCCACTGAACAATTTGAGGTAGGGAACCTGGGTATGGAGAAGCCACCTTAAGGAGATAATAGGAATAAAATCAATTACTGTGTACTTTTTTATTTACATTAGTTACAGTTAACTGCAAGTGTCATCGCTGACGCTATAAACGTACCATTTCACTGCTGAAAGTGACGGCCATCAACCTCAATGCAATCATGATATCGGCGAACAATGTTCTGACGCACCCTGAGAAATATTGTTGGTGTGTTTCGAATCACACCACAGGCAGCTACAAATCCGGGAACTAATGCCTTCTCCGTATCCAATAAGGTGTCCTTCAATCAAGGAGATTCACGTCAGGTGGCCTCGCAGGACAGGGAATAGCATCTCCCCTTCCAATCCAGTGACCAGGAAATACTTCCTAGTAATATGGCTCGTCCTCCTCGTCCCCTAGCAGGAAAGACATAAAGTACACGTAAATAAAGAGGTAAACAGCACAGTACGTGTAAACATGTAGGCATATGAGTTGTAAATAAGTTGTAAAACAGTAGCGCTGGAAAAATAGTTAGACAAGTTTATTTCCATATCTACTTAAGCTGGTTTCTGCGACTCCAGAATCCCTACATCAAATTCTTCAGTGGAGCATAATGTATGTCCTGTTACACTTTTGCACGCTCTTGCGAAAACATCTTATGTAACACGTATAAGAGGAGATATTTTTACATATGTTATGTTTTGTGTTAGAAGATTTTTCTCTGTGTATTCCCACAAATATATCATATAATGTACTACCTGGTGTTTCCTGCAAGGTCGTAAATGCATCACTTAGTATAATGCACGTGTCAGTACAGAGAAACCGTTTTGCATCCATGTATCCAGACTTCAACAACTGAGCTGTTGGCCGTGGGAAAATAAGCATTAATGGCTTGGTCTTGCCATACGTACCTGTACTTGGAAGTATTAACCAACAGAAAAACATGCTACCCCCAATCGCCATAATTACTAGTTTCCAGCCGCGCGAAGTGTCCGCGCGGTTTGCGGCGTCATGCCACGGGCTGCGCGGCCCACCAGCCGGAGTTTCGAGTCCTCCCTCGGGCATGGGTGTGCGTGTTGATCTTCGTATAGGTTAGTTTAAGTAGTGTGTATTTCTAGGGACTGATGACCTAAGCAGTTTGGTCCCTCAGTTTTTCACATTCATGTGAACTAGTCTGCAAATAAGGTAAATACTGTTGTAACGTTGTTTAATACATTATCACCAATAAAAATATCTGCACTTGCATCTGTTACACACACAAACACACACACACACACACACACACATATATATATATATATATATATATATATATATATATATATATACATATATACACTCCTGGAAATGGAAAAAAGAACACATTGACACCGGTGTGTCAGACCCACCATACTTGCTCGGAACACTGCGAGAGGGCTGTACAAGCAATGATCACACGCACGGCACAGCGGACACACCAGGAGCCGCGGTGTTGGCCGTCGAATGGCGCTAGCTGCGCAGCATTTGTGCACCGCCGCCGTCAGTGTCAGCCAGTTTGCCGTGGCATACGGAGCTCCATCGCAGTCTTTAACACTGGTAGCATGCCGCGACAGCGTGGACGTGAACCGTATGTGCAGTTGACGGACTTTGAGAGAGGGCGTATAGTGGGCATGCGGGAGGCCGGGTGGACGTACCGCCGAATTGCTCAACACGTGGGGCGTGAGGTCTCCACAGTACATCGATGTTGTCGCCAGTGGTCGGCGGAAGGTGCACGTGCCCGTCGACCTGGGACCGGACCGCAGCGACGCACGGATGCACGCCAAGACCGTAGGATCCTACGCAGTGCCGTAGGGGACCGCACCGCCACTTCCCAGCAAATTAGGGACACTGTTGCTCCCGGGGTATCGGCGAGGACGATTCGCAACCGTCTCCATGAAGCTGGGCTACGGTCCCGCACACCGTTAGGCCGTCTTCCGCTCACGCCCCAACATCGTGCAGCCCGCCTCCAGTGGTGTCGCGACAGGCGTGAATGGAGGGACGAATGGAGACGTGTCGTCTTCAGCGATGAGAGTCGCTTCTGCCTTGGTGCCAATGATGGTCGTATGCGTGTTTGGCGCCGTGCAGGTGAGCGCCACAATCAGGACTGCATACGACCGAGGCACACAGGGCCAACACCCGGCATCATGGTGTGGGGAGCGATCTCCTACACTGGCCGTACACCACTGGTGATCGTCGAGGGGACACTGAATAGTGCACGGTACATCCAAACCGTCATCGAACCCATCGTTCTACCATTCCTAGACCGGCAAGGGAACTTGCTGTTCCAACAGGACAATGCACGTCCGCATGTATCCCGTGCCACCCAACGTGCTCTAGAAGGTGTAAGTCAACTACCCTGGCCAGCAAGATCTCCGGATCTGTCCCCCATTGAGCATGTTTGGGACTGGATGAAGCGTCGTCTCACGCGGTCTGCACGTCCAGCACGAACGCTGGTCCAACTGAGGCGCCAGCTGGAAATGGCATGGCAAGCCGTTCCACAGGACTACATCCAGCATCTCTACGATCGTCTCCATGGGAGAATAGCAGCCTGCATTGCTGCGAAAGGTGGATATACACTGTACTAGTGCCGACATTGTGCATGCTCTGTTGCCTGTGTCTATGTGCCTGTGGTTCTGTCAGTGTGATCATGTGATGTATCTGACCCCAGGAATGTGTCAATAAAGTTTCCCCTTCCTGGGACAATGAATTCACGGTGTTCTTATTTCCATTTCCAGGAGTGTATATATATATATATATATATATATATCATTCCATTATAACTACTGACGGCGTTGGGAGAGCCAGTCGTGATAAGACTCTACCATCTGGTGAGCAAGATGTATGAGACAGGCGAAATACCCTCAGACTTCAAGAAGAATATCATAATTCCAATCCCAAAGAAAGGAGGTGTTGACAGATGTGAAAATTACCGAACTATCGGTTTAATAAATCACAGCTGCAAAATACTAGCGCGAATTCTTTACAGACGAATGGAAAAACTGGTAGAGGCGGCCCTCGGGGAGGATCAGTTTGGATTCCGTAGAAATGTTGGAACACGTGAGGCAATACTAATCTTACGACTTATCTTAGAAGAAAGATTAAGAAAAGGCAAACCTACGTTTCTAGCATTTGTAGACTTAGAGGAAGCTTTTGACAATGTTAACTGGAAAACTCTCTTTCAAATTCTGAAGGTGGCAGGGGTAAAATACAGGGAGCGAAAGGCTGTTTACAATTTGTACAGAAACCAGATGGCAGTTATAAAAGTCGAGGGGCATGAAAGGGAAGCAGTGGTTGGGAACGGAGTGAGACAGGGTTGTAGCATCTCCCCGATGTTATTCAATCTGTATATTGAGCAAGCAGTAAAGGAAACAAAAGAAAAATTCGGAGAAGGTATTAAAATTCATGGAGAAGAAATAAAAACTTTGAGGTACCCCGATGACATTGTAATTCTGTCAGAGACAGCAAAGGACTTGGAAGAGCAGTCGAACGGAATGGACAGTGTCTTGAAAGGAGGGTATAAGATGAACACCAACAAAAGCAAAACGAGGATAATGGAATGTAGACGAATGAAGTCGGGTGATGCTGAGAGTATTAGATTAGGAAATGAGACACTTAAAGTAGTAAAGGAGTTTTGCTATTTAGGGATTAAAATAACTGATGATGGTCGAAGTAGAGAGGATATAAAATGTAGACTGGCAATGGCAAGAAAAGCGGTTCTGAAGAAGAGAAGTTTGTTAACATCCAGTATAGCAAGTCGTTTCTGAAAGTTTTTGTATTGAGTCTCGCCATGTATGGAAATGAAACATGGACGATAAATAGATTGGACAAGAAGAGAATAGAAGCTTTCGAAATGTGGTGCTAAGAAGAATGCTGAAGATTAGATGGGTAGATCTCATAACTAATGAGGAGGTATTGAATAGAATTGGGGAGGAGTTTGTGGCACAACTTGACAAAAAGAAGGGACCGGTTGGTAGGACATGTTTTGAGGCATCAAAGGATCACAAATTTAGCATTGTAGTGAATCGTGGAGCGTAAAAATGGTAGAGGGAGACCAAGAAATGAATACACTAAGCAGATTCAGAAGGATGTAGGTTGCAGTAAGTACTGGGAGATGAAGAAGCTTGCACAGGATAGAGTAGCATGGAGAGCTGCATCAAACCAGTGTCAGGACTGAAGACAACAACAATATATATATATATATATATATATATATATATATATATATATATATATATATATATATATATATATATATATATATTTGCTGATTATTAATAAAATTGACAAACTTCAGGGATGGTTTCCTGATTGGAAATGGAGGAAAATAGGTCCTATGAACATGGACAGTGTGTTTGCAGAGACAAGACAACGTTCTGGAACACAGTACAGAGCTACATCGCATCCACGTCACAACACGTGTTCAATGTGGCCTCCATGGGATGCAGTCCACGAGTTCACAGGTCGCATGATGTAGGTTACTCATAATAGTGCCTGATGGTATGATGTAGGTTGGCTACTTGCCTGGAGCACGTACTAGGGTTAGTCATAATATCCTGTAGCATCCGGCCCTCCATATCTGGTTTACGCGCTGTCTGAAAGGACCCATTATCACACGGAAGCTCAAAAAGGTCTTGAAACGGTTCAAAAGGCTCTGACCACTAAGGGACTTAATATCTGAGGTTATCAGTCCCCTAGAACTTAGAAATAATTAAACCTAACTAACCTAAGGGCATCACACACATGCATGCCCGAGGCAGGATTCGAACCTGCTACCGTTGTGGTCTCGCGGTTCCAGACTGAAGCGCCTAGAACCTCTTGGCCACACCGGCCGGCGATCTTGAAATCTTGTGTGATGTGATTGGTGTGTGTGAGGGTTCCTGTTCTGGTGTAGCGTGCTGCCTCTTGACCGTTTTCGTCTGCTTGATCGTACACCTACAACATCTCGGCTTCTTCCCAATATGAACACCGGCAGTTCTGCTGCTTACAGTGCGCTGCGTAAATCACACAGCGTGCAGTACACAAGGGACACACGGCACGTGTTCAGAGGAACTTTCACTTGTCAGCGCCATCTATCATGACAACAATGCATTTGTTCATAGGACATTTTTCCTCCATTTGTTGTCAGAAATTCTTCTCTGCATTTTGTCGGTTTTATTAGTGTTCTAAACTAAGCTAAACTCCGTCCGAACAGGCCGTGAGAGGCCCAAGGGACCGACCGGCCGGCGTGTCATCCTCATCACAGCCGTCACTGGATGCGGTAATAGAGGGGCATGTGGTCAGCACACCGCTCTGTGTCACTTTACGAGATGGGAGCCGCTACTTCTCAGTGAAGGAGCTCCTCAGTTTGCCTCACAAGGGCTGAGTGCACCGGCTTGCAAACAGCGCTCGGCAGACAGGATGGTAACCCATCCATGTGGCTAGCTCAGCCCGGCAGCGCTTAACTGCGGCAAGGCCATTGGCTTCATTAATGTTCACCATATATATATATATATATATATTTACATATACAGGGTGAGTCACCTAACGTTACCGCTGGATATATTTCGTAAACCATATCAAATGCTGACGAACCGATTCCACAGACCGAACGTGAGGAGAGGGGCTAGTGTAATTGTTTAATACAAATCATACAAAAATGTACGGAAGTGTGTTTTTTAACAGAAACCTACGTTTTTTTAAATGTAACCCCGTTACTTTTGTTAGCACATCTGAACATATAAACAAATACGTAATCACTGCCGTTTGTTGCATTGTAAAATGTTAATTACTTCCGGAGATATTGTAACCTAAAGTTGACGCTTGAGTACCACTCCTCCGCTGTTCGATCGTGTGTATCGGAGAGCAGAGAATTACGTAGGGACCCAATGGGAACGGTGATGGAACCTAGGTACAAATGAGACTGGAACAGCACATTACGTCCACATGCTAACACCTTTTTATTGGTCTATTTCACTGACGCACATGTACATTACCATGAGGGGTGAGGTACACGTACACACGTGGTTTCCGTTTTCAATTACGGAGTGGAATAGAGTGTGTCCCGACATGTCAGGCCAATAGATGTTCAATGTGGTGGCCATCATTTGCTGCATACAATTGCAATCTCTGGCGTAATGCATGTCGTACACGCCGCAGTACATCTGGTGTAATGTCGTCGCAGGCTGCCAAATACGTTGTTTCATATCCTCTGGGGTTGTAGGCACATCACGGTACACATTGTCCTTTAACGTACCCCACAGAAAGAAGTCCAGAGGTGTAAGATCAGGAGAACGGGCTGGCCAATTTATGCGTCCTCCACGTCCTATGAAACGCCCGTCGAACATCCTGTCAAGCGTCAGCCTAGTGTTAATTGCGGAATGTGCAGGTGCACCATCATGCTGATACCACATACGTCGACGCGTTTCCAGTGGGACATTTTCGAGCAACGTTGGCAGATCATTCTGTAGAAACGCGATGTATGTTGCAATGCTCTCCGATACACACGATCGAACAGCGGAGGAGTGGTACTCAAGCGTCAACTTTAGGTTACAATATCTCCGGATGTAATTAACATTTTACAATGCAACAAACGGCAGTGATTACGTATTTGTTTATATGTTCAGATGTGCTAGCAAAACAAACGGGGTTCCATTTAAAAAACGTAGGTTTGTGTAAAAAACATACTTCCGTGCATTTTTGTATGGTTTGTATTAAACAATTGCACTAGCCCCTCTCCTCATGTTCGGTCTGTGGAATCGGTTCGTCAGCATTTGATATGCTTTACGATATATATCCAGCGGTAACGATAGGTGACTCACCCTGTATATATATATATATATATATATATATATATATATAGGGTGAGTCACAGAAGACGTAACAGCCCTTTTATTTCGAGAGTGGTTACAAATATCGAGATACGGTTCTCAGCAAATGTTAGAGCGTCCAGAGCCACGTATTTGTTTGTTTGGTTAATGTTTTTAGCGCTGGTATCAGCAGAGATATTAAAGCAAGTACTTTTAATGGAACCGTATAATTTCTATAACTGCATTCGAGAGCTCTTGAGAAGATAATTACAATTAATTATAGTAATATGCCATTTGTTAGCGCTGAATCTCAAATTTGTGGTAAAAAATTCGAGAAATTTCCTAAAATTTGAGAGCAGGGTGGCCGGTATCGGCATTAGTGATGTAAACACCGCCGAGCAGAGCTCTCGAGCTACCCTATGTCTGAATGTCAAACATTTGCCTGTTTACTTGTCTGCACTGCAGGCCGCTAATTCCTGCTTCAACATTCGTTGAGTGTAGATATGTAAACCAATGGGGAGAAGTTTGGTATACTACTTTCATATTGTTTTTCTTGATGCAATAATTTACTGTAGAAATTTATTTTATGAACTTCTTATGTCCTATCAGTTTCGGCATTACGTTAATGCCATCTTCAAGCTCCACACGTCATAGTCGTAAAATATCTATAGACGAAAGGAGCCATATAACTGGATCCGTGAATCAAATCGATATGCAACAGCTCTTGCTGGCCAGGCGACACAGACTGAGGCGGTTTGCAAACATAATGGATCAACGATGACTTTCATATTGTGACTTGGAAAGAAACGACATAAAAACAGCACAGAGGTATAGAGCGACATATCGGATCACCAGTGTCCGAGGCGCCAGGCAGTTGCACGAATTATTAAGACGCCAGTGCGTCAGGCTGCTTGAACGTCAAAAAGAGAACAAGATGGAAGACTTCTACTGATAGAGAACACGAAGAATCTGTTCTGGCTGCGACACTAATGAATCCGCACTGTGATACGAAACCTATCGCCAAGGAATGTGGAATCAGCCACACGGGTCTCATTCGCATCCTGCATTGACAGAGTGTCCGTCCCTATCATCTGTCACTACATAAGGCACTCGACGACCGTCATTTCGAATGTCGTACAGTGTTTTGTCGGTTTGCTCTTCAGAAACTGAGGGACGACCCTACGTTTTTCCAACGTGTGCTCTTAACCGATGAAGCGACGTTTAGTAACCATGCCAATGTAAACTTGAGTAATATGCACTACTGGGCTGCCGTAAATCCACACTGGATCGTCAGGTGCTACAGCAACAGCCGTGGAGCGTAAACGTATGGTACAACATTATAGGAAACTACATTGTGGTATCTTATTTCATCTCAGGAGTTCTAAATGGACATTCTCATGCTTGCTGACGAACATTCTGCCGGTTCTTCTAGAAGGGGTACTGCTGGATATTCGACGGTATATGTGGCTGCAACGCGACTCTTGTCCAGCTCACTCTTCCCGTGTTGCAACGCAAATACTGCACGAGAACTTTCCTGGACGTTGGGTAGGTCGGAATTCTGTTGTCAAATGGTCTACGAGGTCCTCCGATTTGACTCCTCTTGATTTATTTCTTTGGAGAGCACATAAATATGCAGTCTATGAAGAAGCCACAATTACGCCAGACGATATGTGTCGTCGAATCGCTAGTGCATGATTTTGTATCCCGCCTGGAATGGAGGCGCGTGGGTCTGCTCCTGTAAACTGAAATGTAGGCCGACTGTAGGAAGCGAGTGGGAACACGTGAGGTATAAATCTCGATACAGCTTTAAACTTAATAGAACATTTAATAGAGAATTTAGTCACCGACGTACGTATCTTTGCACTGAAGAGCACGTTGGTGCGAAGCCGGGTCCATCAAAGCTCACAAAAGATACACAGGCAAAACCTGTAGTGGCTCGCCCACTATGAAACAGAAACAATGTTGCTTGGTCGTCTACTCGGAATCAAATGGGTACAATGTGAAGCGGCGCTGGTGGAGCTGCACAGCGCCGGTTAGAGGGCGCTGTCGTAGTGCCAACCTAGGAACTTGTACCTACGCCGTAGCATCGTAACTATCGATACCACACATGCTCTACCATATCATCCACTGTAATTATATCTATTCATCGTTCTTTCGAATGACGATTGCAAATGTTCCTTTCAGTCCATGGTCAACAATTTGAACACATGCTTGATTAAAGCATGAACTTATTTTTCTTTGTAAGAGAAAATTTATGTTACGTGATTTCGATATTTACCAAATCATTGTTGGTAAACTGTTTAATTCACTTACGTAAGCACGAAATTGCACTGCAATGTCAAATAGGTCTACAACCTGTATTGCACGTGGCTGGTAACGCTGCCAATACGCACTTACAATCAGCATGTGTCGTCGACGTTTCGTTAAGAAGAATATTTAATTTGCGGTGAACAGTTGCTCAACAGAGTATTTTTAATAAAATGTTTAGTTCAACGAATGTATCTCATACGATATAATTCAGACCAGTGTAGGGAAAGACAGTTGTCCGACAGCATGCATTTTACCTCTAAGAAGCACACAGCCCCATACAGGAAAATGTAGGTCTAACAGTACCTCTGATATTTAATACAGCAGTTGCTTGCCGCAGCGTACAAGACCTCTTTATTTTTGAAGAATGAACAGTTGATTTCTCTACTTCAGTTCGCGTAAATCTGGAGGGATACACAAAGGTCAAATTGTTTTCCTAAGCCCTTTGTGATACGCTAGATTCTAGCGTATGTTGTATTTCCATATACAACATTCATAGGTGAACCTGCATCTAGGTCGTAGCTTGGTTCAAAGGGCAAATAAAGTTTTACTCTCGCAGCGCTGTCGCGTGCAGTTATAAAATGCACGGTTCCATTAAAAGAAAGAGTGAACCGTATTTACTTCAATATATCAGTTGGTACTAGCCCTAAAAACATTAACAAAACAAAAACCTACCTGCCCTTCGAAGGTCTAACATTTGCCGAGAATCACGTTTCGATGCGTGTAGTCGATCACAAACTAAATGGAGCTTTACGTTTTACATCACTCACAACATACATGCCTTGCATTAATACCAGCAAAAGTCGTTCTCCAATATATATTATTGTTGTTCCACAGATGCCTGCACTGGAACATTTAAGTGGGACACCACACAGAAAAACTGGTAGAAGCCGACATTGGGGAAGATCAGTTTCGATTCCGTAGAAATGTTGGAATACGTGAGACAATGCTGATCCTAAGTCTTAACTTAGAAGATAGATTGAGGAAAGGCAAATCTACGTTTCTAGCATTTGAGGACTAAGAGAAAGCTTTTGCCAATGTTGACTGGAATACTCTCTTTCAAATTCTGAAGGTGGCAGGGGTCAAATACAGAGAGCGAAAGGCTATTTACAATTTGTACAGAAACCAGATGGCTGTTATAAGAGTCGAGGGGCATGAAAGGGAAGCAGTGGTTGGGAAGGGAGTGAGACAGGGTTGTAGGTTATCCAAGATGTTGTTCAATATGTGCACTGAAGAAGCAGTAAAGCTAGCCAAAGAAAAATTTAGAGTAGCAATTAAAATCCAGGGAGAAGAAATAAAAACTTTGAGATTCGCCGATGACATTGTATTTCTGTCAGAGACATCAAAGGATTTGGAAGAGCAGGTGAACGGAATGGACAATATTTTGAAAGGAGGATACAAGATGAACATCAACAAAGGCAAAACGAGGATAATGGAATGTCGTCGAATTAAATCAGACGATGCTCAGAGAATTGGATTAGAAAATGAGACACTTGAAGTAGTAGATGAGTTTTGCTATTTGGGGAGAAAAATAGCGGAAGTTGGTCGAAGTAGGGAGGACATAATATTTAGAGTGACAATGACAATGAAAGAGTTTCTGAAGAAAAGAAATTTGTTAACATCGAGTATAGATTTAAGTGTCAGGAGGTCTTTTCTCGTAGTATTAGTATGGAGTGTAGCCATGTGTGAAACTCAAACATGGACCATAAATGGTTTGGGCAAGAAGAGAATATATGCTTTCGAAATGTGGTGCTATAGAAGAATGCTTTACATTAGATGGGTGGTCACGTAACTAATGTAGAGGTATTAAACTGAATTGGACAGAAGAGGAATTTGTGGCACAACTTCACTAGAAGAAGGGATATTTTGGCGGAACATGTTCTGAGGCATCAAGGGATCACCAATTTAGTATTGGAGTGAATCGTGGAGGGTAAAAATCATAGAAGGGTAGCAAGAGATGAATACACTAAGCAGATTCAGAAGGATGTAGGTTGCAGTAGTTAGTTGCAGATGAAGAAGGTTGCACAAGGAAGAGTACCATGGAGAGCTGCATCAAATCAGCCTGCGGACTGAAGACCACAACAACAACAACAACAACATACACATAGAAAGGATGACTGACTGTTGTGCTCTATCATTTGGAAGGGCAAGTATTTTCCTTTGCCTTAAGCGATGTTGGAAATTAAAATTTTCCAAGCAACACCGTTGTTGTTATTTCGTCACCTGTATTCAGATGGAGGATTATATAGTAAATTATCGATTAATCGGTATGCATGCGACAACAAGCTTAACTAATATGTTCCAAAATGCCGCACACGAAAGCAGGATGGTCCATTACTGATACTTCTGGTTTCATTGATGATGAAACGTTAGGGTCAGGTGTTTTGGTAAGCCCTTGGGCTAGGTACCATTCGTATACCAAAGAAAGGGATCCTCTTAGTGTCACTATCCTACAGTACAGGGTCAAAGTACGATTATTACACATCGGTTGGTTGTTTTTTCATTGAAGTGGTATACCGTGGGCATGGTGGGAGGAACGGAGGCATAATTAGTTCATGGGTGGTTCGTCACAAAACCCCAAACAAGCGTTTCTCTACTACACTTTCGCCGTCACCAGAGGACCAAAACCCAGCCGAGTATTCCGAGACAGCTAGGCCTATGCACAATAAATGCCTGAAATTTTTAAGATATATTCCTAAGATCTACATCTACAACACACTTGAAAATTTTCTTCGTGAGTTGGTCCGTTTCCAAGATACAGAGGTTCAAAATTACCTATTTTTTTCTACACGTAAAACCCGATATGCGGCAAAATTCAGATAATAAATAACGGCAGAAAATTGCTCAAATTTTGACAGTATATTTTATAGCCATTTATTTCACTAGAAAATCCATGTCCCCGTTTTCAGAAACCTTTGTCCGTTATCGAAAAACACCCAAAAAAACTTGTTTTTTGGGTACCAAAATACAGTCGTGGGTTCCGTGACGGCTATGGACGGCAAATGACTGTAACTTTTGCGATGTATTCCTAACATCAAGACCCTGAATGACCTTGAAAATTTGCTTTCTATTTTTAACGGTCTCTGAGATACATAGGTTCAAGTCTATCCTAATTTTACACGTAAAATGCGAACCCAAATGCCTGTGTGAATTGAAAACGTTGAATAGAAAATGACGTAGCACGGAGATTTATGCTGTAAAGTGTTTCCGTTATCATCGGGGTATCCCTTGTTGTCGAACTGAGCACAGGCAAAGTAATGTTTGTACGTAAAATCCGGTGCGAGGTTAAAATTCGCTATTCGTCAGTAAACAATCCAAATTTTCGTAATTTTGGAGTCATAGCGTCTCTACTTGCTTTGTAATACCTCAGAGTATTTTCGTTCCGTCGCCACAACTACAAGAAATGCTTGTTTTTCTCACCAGACGCGTTTCGCGTTATTGAGGTAAAGCATCGTCAGAGGTTGTAATTAAAGATATTTACAATCTGATTTGTTTTTAAGATCGAAAAACATTTCGTTAACTATTTGTCGGTTTATACTAATTTTTTGTTTCGGCCGGGCAGTTTTAGCACCCTATCTGGCAACTTTTGCTGCTTTCGAACTGGTTTTCATCTTTACATTAATTTTGGCATGGCATCATTACTTTTACAATGGGTATTAAATTCGGTGGTTTGTATAGTTTTATACTGATTGAAATGAGTAACAGTGGGCAACTGGGAACGCTTGACAACGCGTAATACAATACTTCATTTGTGTGGTCATACTGTCCGTATTTGTTATACAATTCCTCAGGGTATTTTCGTTCCAAAGACAATACATGGATGGTATTCTCACCAGAGATAGTAAACAACTACGGAAAATACGGAAACAAAAATGAGCCCTTGTTAAGTACTCCCAAATGGCGTCTGTTATTCATGTTAATCCGTATAAAACTGTTGAACTCATCAGATTTAATAACAAAGTAATGATCTTATGGAAATACATAAATGTAAAGATTAAAAACAGTTCGAAAGCATCAAACGTTACCAGGCAGGGTGCTAAAATAGACCACTGATGATGATTTCCCTCAATAAAGCGAAAAGCGTCAGGTGAGAAAAACACACATTTCTTGTAGTTCTAACAACGGAATGAAAATACCCTCAGCAATATCTACATTTGCCTGACCAATACATTTCTTTTCGTATGAGTTACATGCCATGTTGCAGCAGGGAAAGGTGAGAAACTAGCGAAATAATGTTCCTACATGTACACAAAAAATGTGAGTATGCTCCTGTTCATTTAAAAACTCTCACTGGAAGTTTTCTATCTTCCGCAGTACCTTTAAAAATTTTACCAAAAATTTTGGTATACAAACCTATTTATGATTTTTAATGCTGAGAGACAAGAAGACAGTGGCAGCGACAAATAGACGGGAAAGTAATAACTACTGGAAGACTGTAGTCAGTGTCTGCGTTACAGGAAAAGCGAAGGAGACATGCGAGACTGGGGAGAGTTGCATGTTAAGAAAAGCGTGAATATTTTCGCATGCGAAAATTTCTGGAAAAATATTTAAAGGTGCTAAGGAAGGTGGAATGAGGCAAATGGTATCCCACTTTTGAGAGAAGGTCTTTTAAAACACGAACGTATTCGCATTTTTTGTACTCAGGTAAGAGCATTTATCCGCTGCTAATAATACATCCACTGTGAAAGGATATCGCACCAAGCTCGTTAAATGTAAATCGCTTGCTGAGTGCCAGATACGTATTACGGACATGATATGTAATACTTTCTCGATATCGGAAAGTTAGGTGCAGTTTCATCGAAAATGTGTTTGGATTACAGGGGAAGGTAATAAGAACGAAGCTACACTCTTCTGTAATTTTTACGTCAGATATCGCACATTGAAGCCACGGAATGAAAGATCCTATCTGTCGAGGCAACCTGTAAACTGTTTGGTGACTCGATTGTTAGCGAGGCTTGATGGAAGAGTACGAGTACCAAGGGGATGAACTAGTCGCAGAAATGGGCACTTTTGTGGAACAGTGGGACAATACTTGTGTGATAATTGGTTGCACTGCATCGGAGCACCTAATGGGAAAGTTCTGGGACAAAAGCCTCGTATTTATTTGCGGCACAGGGCAGCGAAATTGACGTACGTTTACGGTATACGAGTAGTGCTGTCAAAGGACTACGCAGTTAAACGAAAATCTAAAATTAACCTTCTTGCAGCAAGAATACCATCTCCATGTAAAATGCTATCGCGCAACTTGTGATTAAATGTCAGACTAGATAACAGTGAAAATGAATTCATAGCACAGTTACACATAATACGAAATAAGATGCAAAAGTGCTACATTTTCAAACCTGCTATTATTATCATAGCTAAGGAAAGCCACAGTGGAAATGACGAATTTTAAAAGTGCTTGTGGATATGTACTGCCTGGATATGCAGGGCACTTAACAACTGTGTGAATTTGCCTAAACGATTAAGGAAATAACTCACACAGGTATTGCATGAAACAGAGGGCCAATTTCGACCATAATATCGCACAGTGAGACGAATAATCATAAGCAAAATAAGAGATTTGCTATTTTGGGAAAGTATTTCTGCCTTCATCACCTTTTACAAACGTACAGAATGATTTAAATACAACCCATTCGACATACCCGTTCTAGCAGTCTTTGAGCAACAATATGGAATTACTCAGTAAATTGAAAGCCTCTTACGGCGCAGACAACAACAATGCAAAATTTTGCTCACTTGTTCGGGGCAGACAACAAAAATGGTTCAAATGGCTCTGAGCACTATGGGACTCAACTGCTGGGTCGTAAGTCCCCTAGAACTTAGAACTACCCAAACCTAACATCCATGCCCGAGGCAAGATTCGAATCTGCGACGTAGCGGTCGTGCGGTTCCAGACGGTAGCGCCTTTAACCGCTCGGCCCCCCCGGCCGGCGGCAGATAACAATTACAAGCTTTGTATAGATAACTGACAAGAGTCAACCTATTATCCCTAGAGTTAAGAACGAAATTTTTGGCCTCATTATATATCGATTCACAGAGTCTCCTGACTATGCTGAGGAACAAATTATTTTCGTAAGCGTTCCACAGATTTTGAATGTCATTATATCTTCAGCACAGGTGACTCCCGCTCAAAACAGATTACTCTTTCTCAAAAATGTGGTGCGTTTTGTACATGCATTTCATAGGCACCTTCACTCTACGTCTGGAATGTACATGCCTTTAAACTCTGGTGCAAGTATCGTAGTTTAGATGTCCCTAATTATCTTGCTGTAGGAAAGAAGAGGGCAGCCACCACTGTTTATTAGAATTTGACTTGTACATGAGTGTATTGCTGATTTTCGGTTTTAAAAAAATTCTGTGGTGACATTGTGAAATCACTTCTAGTATGCCAAAGTGAAACTAGTCAGATAAATACAGAATTTTGAGCTACGAAATGTTGCAAAATAGCTACTTATCACACACAGAACTACTTTTACTGACGTAATTTTTCATGTTCTCCTTTGCAGTGTCTTATTTATCAGGGCGTAGACCTTTAATTGTACATATTCATTCTCATTAACAGTGCTATAGCTTACTATTGACACTACTTTAAAGTACATAAAATGGTCTGCTGACATGTAACGGGAGCACATTTTATGAGGTGGTATCCAAAGGAAATCATTTGTTCTTTTTTTCTTTTTGATGTATTTATTCAGATTGTAAACAGAAAACTTCGATCCCCAGCAAATTAGTCTGGAGCCGCGCGATCGCATCGCTCAGAGCCATTTGAACCATTGAACCCAGCAAATTGCTCTCTATTTGCACTTATAAACCTGTCTAGCCTTTTTACTGCATTTGTCAAAACAAGGTTTAAATTCATACTTTTTTATCTTCACAGCGCCTCCGCAGTTTTTGTCTTCACCTTAGGGAGCAGCAGCAAAACGTTTTCATTTGATGCCTCTTTTCATTCTAGAGAACAAAAAAAACTTCACTGTGAAGGGCGGGTGAGTATGGGCGGGTGAGGAATAGGAGTCATACCATTTTGTCAAGAGTTGTCGTACAGGCAGGGCTGTGTGAGCAGACCAGGGCCATTGTCATGATGGAAAAACCAGGCTCGTTCCGTTGTACACTGTTGCACAGTCTTTTCAAAATTTGCAAGTAGAAAATCTCTTTAACTGCTTGACTTTGCGGAACAAACTCTGAATGGACGTGTACATTCACATCGCGAAAACTAATCAGCATCTTCTTAATCATGTATTTCGTCTGATGAACTTTCTTGGGGTGAGGCGAACTTTAAGTCTTCCACTGACTTGATTGTTGCTTTGATAAAGTAGCGTAAGCATAGCACCACGTTTCGTCATCTGCGATAAGTTTTGAAATTTCAAAAAAATTTGATCATTTCGGGACTCTTCTTCCAAAACACAGCACGCTTCCTCGCGACCTTGTTTGTGTTCAGCAGGCAGCAGCCACAGCACAAATTTTGTAGCCACCCTTCCCATTCCCCAATCTTCCCTAACAATTCGCTGCACTGAATTTCAAGCCACTCCCAACAGCACCACAATTTCATAAATAGTCCGTCTTCAGTCTTCGTTCACGACTGCACGAATTATTAAGACATTTTCAAGCGTTCGGGCCGTGGAAGGACGACCAGAACTAGATTTGTCATCAATTGATATTTCACCAGTCAGATACTTGACTTTCTCCCATATCATCGTCCCTCTACACCGTTTTTAACATCTCAAGCGTTTCTTTCCTAGCAAAACGCAGAATTTCACAATTCCTTCACTATTATCAGCCATTGCAGAACAAACCATCACACAGAACAGCTTTCACTATAAACGTTGCCGTAACCAGTCTTGACGTTCTTCAGCGACGGCACTCGGTTACATACTGTGGAATGTTCGCTCTATGCGCTCCTTGCGGCAAAACGCGGTATTACATCAGCTCTGCCCACCTAAAATTTAGTTCGCTTATTTTGGGTGCCCCCTCATATAAATGAAATTATGTCTACGTGATTACTCTGCAATCCACACTTAAGTATTTCGCGAAACATTTCTCTAGAACTCTGCTCTCTAATAGCACGTGGGAAAGTAAACGTCTAAATCGTTACGTGCGAGCTCTGATTTCTCTTATTACAATCGTCCTTTCTCCCTGTGTATGTGGGAGACTGCAAAATACACAGGAAGCTCAGAAAGTAAGTTACAATGGCATTCCGCGCTAAGACCACTGGGCAACAGGTGTGGGGCTTTACCAGAAGACATTATATGATCTGGCCTTCTTGTAGATGAGATCTGACGTGCGGTACATAAAATATGTTTACCTGTCATAATAACGTATAACGCACTTTTTGATGGTCTCTCCTATTTTTTCGGCTGAAGAGGTAACTGATAACAGCTTCGTGAATATGTTTCTCTGCAGCGAAAAACACGTTTTATTGTTGCCACCCCAACTCTTTTAAGCGTTTGTGCCTCACACTCTGATCACCAGAATCAGGTTCCACAGATATTTTTCGGATTTCATTCCATTCCGCAATGTTCAGAGAAAATTGTTATCACAGATGAATGCTTCGTCCCTCACAAAATTCTGAAATACAGATAAAAACGTCTTCTACATTGATTCATGAATCTCTGTCTTTATCCTCATATATAAGGTATAAATACAGATATTGGGGTCACTGTTACGTTAATAAGTACAGACTTCAGTGCATTAGTTGTTTCTTCGCTGTGACTAACAGTATTCCTGCAAACACATCACTAAATTTCTTACATTATGTCTTCTACACAGTCGTAACTATCCTATGAAGTAAATTATTTGTGTCACAATAGAGTAATTGTCTTGCATCCAAGTGTCCACATTTCAGTAACCGACCTGCTGTCTAAGGGAAAACAGACATTAATAGTTTACTGCTGCCTTGTGTACTTGGATGTACTAACCAAAATAAAAAGTGCTGCTAATAATAGCTATAATTATTAGTTAGAAAATGAAATTCATTCTGTTGTAATGTGTTCAGTACACTGTCATCAGTCATCAGTAAATGTATGTCCACTTATACCTCTAACACCATGTGTATAAAGCAGGAGGTATGTAGATATGCATGTATGCCCCTGTATGTCTGTATGTGTTATTACATAAGGGGATAATCTACATGGTACTAGAGGGAACTGCAGACCATAAAAACTGTAGGAGACTGTAATACATCCAGCAAATAACTGAGGACATGGAGTGGAAGTCCTGGTCTGAGATTAGGAAGTTGATGCAGAAGAGGAATTTACGGTGGGCCGCATCAAATCATTCAGAAGACCGATAACCCAAAAAAGAAAAAAAGAGTATGTTTATAAATGTGTGTGTCAAGCATCTCCTCCTAAAACCTTGCATAGATTTCAACTAGATTTGATACATATACCTTGTTACATAAGATTTATTCCTGTGAGGGTTAGAATCTCCTAGCTCCCATGGGAGCTCAAAATACAGTTTTTCAACCCCTAACAAACAGCCTACCCTACATAACAGCTACACTGAGTGAGTGGTTTCGGCAGGGGCTGCATCTGTGAATGGGCAGAACTGAGTGGGGAGAGAGAAAGCTGGAGAGGGATGATGAGACAGGTGGTCGTATCAGATGGACAGAGGGAGGGGAAGAACAAACAAAGTTGTGTGACTTGGACATAGAAAAAGTGGGAGGAACATATAGGGAGACAGAGAGTGTATACATACAGATAGAATGGTATGATGAGGTGGGAGAAGCACAGACAGTAATGAGGAAGGGGAGATGGACAGAGAGAGGTTTAAGGAGGAGGTGGATAGATATAGAGGGAGTAGGAGAAGACAGATGGAGAGGCTGGGGAGGAGGATACTGGTAGATACAGTGAGGAGGGGGACAGACAGAAAGGCAACAGAGGATGGTCAGAGAGATTGGGAGGAGGAGATGCAGAGAGGGGAAGGAGAAGATAGACAGAGACAGGAGTGGGATGAGCTGGGAAAAGATTGTGGGAGGACAAGGACGAGGAGGCGGAGGAGATGGTTTGATAGAGAGGAGGTAAGAGGAAGTGGACTGAAAGAGAGGGAAGAGAAGTTAGATGGAGACAATGGAGTGGAGGAGGTGGATGGAGAGAGGCGGAAAGAGGTGGTCATGGAGAGGGAAGCATTAGACGGGCAGAGATAAGCGAGAAGGGCGAGAAGGGCATGGAGAGGTGGGGAGGAGCACATAAGCATGGAAATGGTGGAATGGGACATGGGCAGAGAAGATGGGCAGACACGTGGCATGTGTATTAAAAATATTATGGATAGATATAATGTGGCGACAATACACTCCAGCATTTTATACAGCGTAAGGAACGACCTCACAGTTAGGAATGTTTTCGGGGTGCTTTCAACTGAAAAGCACTATCGACTGCAGAATCAAAATAATATCAATCAACACAGCACTGGCAATATAGAGACGATTCCATTTAAAAGTCAGCACCCGCAACACTGAGTCGGTACCATAGAGTCATTGACAAATCCGCCTCACTTCACGAGGCAAGTGCGTGACTTGGTGGTGCCCTTCAAACTGAATATCTCGATATTAATCTGACGCCGCTGCGACTCTGTGTTTACGTCTAATGTAATAACGAATGGATAACCACTTTCCTTAATGTGGAAGATCTACCTACAGATGTGCTCTTCAATTTGAATAGTTCTTTCTGGGTGAATTGCTCGTAATTTCTACGCAGTGGTCTCTATTACGTTCCTCCCTAAGGCACTGCTAAAACGATTCACAATATTTAATTAACAATTGAAGTTTAGAACTATTAAACATTCCACAACTCCAGCACAGAGAGATGAGGGCAGGTAGAGGTGGACATAGAATAGGGAAGAAGGATATTTGTTCTATATATGTGTTGGATGCATACGTGGCGATGCCGCAGTGAAGAGGCTAGTACCTGACAGAAATGAAAGCATGTATGCATGATGTAAGTTCAACATTTCCTCCTAAACTAAAGCATCAGTTTCAGCCAAACTTGATACACATATCACTTGCCATCGAGTCACAAGAACCATCTATCTCTGTTAGGGGTAAAGGTGATTATGAAAAGACATGTAACTGAAGGAAGGTTAAAACAACGTCAACCATATTTTATATAGAGGGTGTCCCATTTATTTTCAACACCCTAAATAGCTGTTTGTACAGATGCAAATTACAAAATGTTTCAAGCAAATGTTCTTTAGCCGTCAGGGGAATATCAATCGGCATGATTGCCTTCGTTGTAGCTTTCCTTTTACAAAGATATGAACAGCGGTATAACTTTTTTAAATGTCACCCTGTATTTTTTATTCCGTAATTAATTTCCTCTCCTAAAGACCTATTCAAAAATGTATCAAAGTGTACCATCCACTGGAACAATTAATTACGTAACACAATACTGACTTTGAGCCTGGGATCACAAACTCGTCGACTTGTTGGAGCTGTCAGAAAACAAACGAAAACCAAGTAAGAACATAACACAAAACTGACTTTGAATCTTCCGTACCTTTGCCCAGGAGATGGCTCAAAATGGTTCAAATGGGTCTGAGCACTATGCGACTTAACTTCTGAGGTCATCAGTCGCCTAGAACTTAGAACTAATTAAACCTAACTAACCTAAGGACATCACACACATTCATGCCCGAGGCAGGATTCGAACCTGCGACCGTAGCGGTCGCTCGGCTCCAGACTGTAGCGCCTAGAACCGCACGGCCATCCGGCCGGCTGCTCAGGAGAATAACATTCAAAGATGCTCAAAGAGGTGACGCTGGACACCGATACACAGGTGCACTCGTTGAATGACAGAATGATTTACTGCTTCCAGTGTTGCCTGGTGGAGAGAATTACAAACAAGCGCCATACGTTCCTGTATGTACTCTGGTGTTGTTGGAATATCGCTATAGACAACGTCTTTAGTGCATCCCTAAAGAAAAAAGTCCAGAGGATTTAAATCAGGAGATCTAGCAGGTCAAGTAACTGTTCCCCCTCGACCAATCCATCTGGTAGGATACCTTCGATTCCGAACACGACGTGCATGCAGGGCATTATTTGCTGGACATCTATCGTGTTGGCACCACATAAACATTCTGGTTCTTAGCGGCACTCATCCAAACGAGGAGGAAGAATTCGTCTGAGGAACTTGGCATACGCTGTTACCATTGATGAAATAAGGCCCAATAATTGTCGTACCTAGCATCCCACACCAGATCTTAACTCTCCATTGACGTTGATGTTACAGCTGCCTAGGCCATCGTGGGTTGTCGCTGGTCCAATAATGCATGTTCCCTGTATTTACCTGTCCTTTGTTTGAGAAGCAACATTCACCTGTAAATAGAACATCGGAGAAGAAGTTCGGGTTGGCGAACTGACAGAACTTTACACGATTCTGGGAATCATTCCCATGCAATTCTTGATGTAGGTGTACATGGTAAGGATGGAACCGGTGATGTGTAAGAATTCGATGTACACTGGTCTTAGGAATGCTGATCTCGTGTTCAAGCTGTCGTGTGTTCACATGTGGATTCATAACAGCGGAAGCGACAACAGTAACTTCGGCAGCTTCGTCTGTGCTAGTGGTACGATGGTTGCGTTGTCGTAGGTTGAAACTTCCCGTTTGCTGAAGCGTCGCAACAGGACGAGAAAACGTATGTCGGGAAGGTGGATTCTTGTCAGGATATGGCTCACTGTACAGTTCCGCTGCCTGAGTAGTATTTCACCAACCTCCAAGAACAATAAAAGAATGTTATGTCGATGCATTTTGTAGGAAGGACGGTCTTTACTGTATGCCTACCCTACACAACAGTATTTAAAAGGACTAAACTACTGTACTAAATGTACCCGTACATAAGAAAACAGTATTACTATTACCGTTCTGCTAACTTACATTCCCCATATACGAATAGCATTTCCACCTTCTTTTCGTTGGTGTACACAACTCTTTAACTGACTATGGTTGATGGAATAACCGGTGTGCGTTTCACTTATGTTTACATTTGTCCTCTGCCAATATCAGCACGTGGATGTGTAACTGCATTAACCGCTGTGAGCGTCAATGTCATTGTTGGGTTATGTAATTAATAACCTTGTGTTTCAATGAACGGCACACTGTGAAACATTTTTGAATAGATCTTTATGAGAGGAAATGAATTACCGAATAAAAGATACAGACTGACATTTAAAAAAGTCATACTGCTGTTCATATCTTTGTAAGACACAAAGCTACTCTGAAGGCAATCACGAAGACTGATGTCACCCTGACGGCTAAAGAACATTTGCTTGAAACATATTGCAACTTGCCTCTGGACAAACAGTTATTTAGGATGGTCAGGATAATTGGGACACCCTGTATACTAGGCTCATTACTTGTATAAAATTACTGTAGGGATGAGACACCTCCCTACCCTTAGATATGCGGGTGCAGATCAGAAGCCG
The DNA here is from genome assembly GCF_023864345.2 of Schistocerca serialis cubense. Lineage (NCBI taxonomy): Eukaryota > Metazoa > Arthropoda > Insecta > Orthoptera > Acrididae > Schistocerca > Schistocerca serialis. The sequence continues at coordinate 71,979,211 of NC_064645.1, forward strand.
TTACATCAGAATATAGTGCGTTTGAGAACGCTGCTGAAGTACATGCAAGGTAGCGCTGCTCCGATGGGATTATACACTGATAAGCCAAAACATTATTACCACTGCCCATCGCGATGTTGGACGCCGCTTCGTGACTTTACCGCCACGAGAGGCAGTAACGAAAGTACGTAAGCGGAGCAGATACGGACGTCGGTCAACCTAGCGAAGATGTGGGCTTCAAGTGTGGAGATCCACTGAGATAAGCGACTTTGACGAATGGAAGGTTATTATTACGCAGAGTCTGTGAAGGGATATCTAGAAAACGGCGAAGCTGTTCAAATCTTCAAGTGGTACTGTCGTGAACATCTACGAAAATAGGTTCAAATGGCTCTAAGCACTATGGGACTTAACATCTGAGGTCGTCAGTCCCCTAGACTTAGAACTACTTAAACCTAACCGGACATCACACACAATCATCCCCGAGGCAGTATTCGAAGCTGCGACCTTTGAAGCAGCACGGTTCCGAACCTAAGTGCCTAGAACCGCTCGGCCACAGCGGCCGGCACGTATGTAGCAAGACAGTGAAACTGCGACTAGGAGCTAAACGGTATTGCGGAGCACACCGTTCTCGTACCTTGTTGAACATGGAACTCCGTAGGAAACTACCTTTACCTGTTCACAGGTTCGTCCAACCACATCGTCAGTTACGATTGCAGTGGACACGGGACTCTCGGGCTCCGACTCTCGATCAATATAAACGTGCTGGCTCTTGGGGTGAATCACATTTTTTCTACAGTAGGTCGATGGTAGTCTCCACAAAAGCCGTCATCGAAGTGAATGGCGGCTCAGAATGTGCAGCGCCACGGACGTAGACTCATAGGAAAAGTATTATGCTATGGAAGACATTGTTCTGAATTTGCATCGGACCTGTGGTAGTAATCGAACAAACGCTGACAGCTGCGAACCACCTGCCTCCCTTCATGCTTCATGTCTTCCCCGATGGCGCTGTCATCTTTGAGCAGTATAATTGTCATTGTCTCGGAGCCAGAAGCGTGCTTCAATGGTTTGAGGAGCATTGTAGTGTCTCGGATGCCCAATTCACCTAATGTAAACCCTATGGGATTACGACATACGCTAATCAGCGGCCCGTTATTTACGCGAATTACATGATTTGTGCGTAGACATGAAATGCCAGATACCTCCACATACCTGCTTCTAAACTGTCCGACTCCTGATACGCAGAATCACTGATGTATTCCGTACCAAAGATGGACAAACACGCTATTAAGGAGGTGCTGATACTGTTTTGGCTCATCAGTGTATATGTTGGTTAAAAATAGTCTCAAATTTTGTAAAGGCAGGTTGTTCTGTGATATGTAATTTTTAGGGGAAAATATTCAATACGTTGCGCCGTTTCCTAGGTAATTAGCATTTAACATAGCTAATCAGGCCGTGCAATTTCATGGAGCCCTCCAGAGACGGTATTTGCAAACGTGTACTTCGTTTGGTTTCCTAAGCCCAAGCAAGAGAGCGATATAGAACCGGAGGATGGAACCTGACCCAAAGGCTGAGCAGTTTCGTGTCATATCGCATGAGCTATCAGAAAAACTGACACTAATTGTATCTGGCTTGAATTTGCGCAGGCAGGAAACGATATGACTGGCCAGTCTAAATGGTAATTAACTCGGAGACGGTGCAACATATAGAATATTTTTCGTAGCAGCTCTTTCTTAGCACAACTTTCCCTACAACATCCTTACAAGCGTGTCAGACTGTTGCTGACCACCCTGTATAATCACCGACTTGCAGGCTAGTAATTAGGGTGGCATTCGTGTCTTTCGAACTGCATGCTGTAAATGCGGAGACGTGAACTATGACGACGTTATTAGCAAAGGCTTCCGAACAGGATCCACGTACTATTATTCATTTCTTGGCTGTCGCAGGACGAAAACCGGCAGACATCCATCGGAAAAGGAAGATTGTGTATGGAGGAGCATGTTTGCCACAAGCCATCTCAGGTGAAGTGTCCGGGGAGAACGAGACAAGGGGTGCTGCAGCTTCACGATAACGCAGTTCCCATATAACAAACGTCGTAATGCAGAAGTTAGGCGAACTCAAGTGGGTGACACTCGAGCAAGCGACCTGTAGTCCTGATCTCTCTCTCTGTGCGATTATCACGCCTTCGGTCCCTAAAAAAAGACCTTGAACGATCAACGAGTCCCATCGGACTACGGTATGAAGCAAGCAGTTACGGTCTCATACATGCAGCAGGACAGCCTCAGAGTTCTACGACTGTTTTTCTGATTGGTGTGATCATTCTGCATTGTACGGCTTTGGACTGGAGCTTCTTGATTACCGCTTTTAAAAATACCCGACTACGTCCGATATAGGCATCAAACCCGCAGTTTTGGTGGCCGTAAGTTCATTGGTGACACTTTCCGTGACTTTTCGCACCCTAATAGTATGGTGCAAAGACAGTGACGTATCAGCATATCTCTGTAACATCAAAGCAAAGCCGCGCCGTGTAGACGCGTGGTCTGGGGCGCCTTGTCACGGTTCGCGTGGCTCTCCTCGTCGAAGGTTCGAATCCTCCCTCGGGCGTGTGTGTGTGTGTGTGTGTGTGTGTGTGTGTGTGTGTGTGTGTGTGTGTGTGTGTGTGTATGTTGTCTTTAGGGTAGGTTAGTTTAAGTTAGATCACGTAGTGTGTAGGCCTAGGTTCTGGTGCCCTCAGCAGTTTGGTCCCATAGGAACTTACCACAAGTTTCCAATTTCTGTAACATCTAAAGCAATTTCTACAACACCATCTATCACTTGCTGCCTGGTAAAAATTACTGTGATAGTAAAATCCACTAACACCACTGGTACCAGTATGACTCATAGTGAGGGTGGAAAGGGATCGCGTAAAAGCGAACAGCAGAGAAGCCTGCAACAACTTCTCAAACATATGGTATGTAAGCCATTTCTATGAAAATACAGTGGATGTACTATATACCCCTACTAATCCAAGGGGTAGGAGTGGGTATGAGGAGGGGCTACGTGAAACAAATTCGAGCTCGAGCTGTTAGTACTTCTGTCCTATACTTAGATGACCTTCAATGCTATCTGTTTTCATTTGTGTTGTTCAATGCGTCATTCTGGTCGCAAGAATGAGCACTGCAGCGAATCTAAAGTTCCTAATTCGGCTCCAGAGGTCATGCCACAGGACTGCATACCTCGTGCTTCGGAGAAATCGACAAATAGAGATGAAACATATGTGTAATGTGTTAAATATATGTGAAATTTATGTACAAGTGAAATATGAGGGGAGTTCAATATATAATGCAACATGTTCTTTTTGTACGTCAACTTCTGTTGAAAAAATGTGGAATTTGTTGTGGGACAGCGTGGAGTACTCCAGCTGCAGCCCCTATAGCTTCACGAAGTTCCCCTAGGTGGCGGAGCTATACACAGTCTTGAAAATGATAATCTGGAACGGAGATGCGTTTCAAGCAGAGAACTGTCACTTATTTTCCTTTTGCAGAAAACCAGAGCATCACAGATATTCATTCTACAGCGGATTCACACTAGTTAGAATGTGTCCGGCATATGTAAACAGTGTGCTGTTGCGCACAGTGATTGTATGATGTAACAAGCATCTATGAGCAATATGTATATGGACATGGCCTCTTGGACAATGTGCATAATGTTTTGAAATATTTTAGCGATGACAAACGTTTGCAATGTTCTGAGTTTTATCCTTCTGACATCTTGTGCTTGAAGTTCACCGTAAAATGAACATGTTTTACAACAAAAAGTAAAGACCTGAAGATAACAGCAACGATTGTTGAAACATTCGTCTTAAATAAAGAATTTTTTTATACGATCTTGACTTTTGAATTGATTTAAAAATTATCCATAGGCACTCGCAAAATTGTACGGAGACCTGGCAGTAAGCAAAAGCACGGCGAGTCGTTGGGCGGGGCTTCTATCAACATCGAAAACAGATCGCGCAAACTTGACCATCTCCCGCGTGCCGATACAGCTGTGACTCCTATAGTATCTTAACGTGCGGACACTTTCATTCGAGGTGATCTGCTACTCAAAATCGAAGACCTCGTTGCACTTTTGAACTTGATGGCGATGCTCTTATGGGATTCTGAAGGGGATATTATGTTTGATGACCTCCCTCATTTTACAACGATAAGCTCTGAAATGTATTGTGCTGCCCTCAGGAAATTGAAGAGTCCTCATCAAAGACTTCGTCGCCTCAAATCTTCAAACGAACTTCTCTATCTCCATGATGAAGCAAGGGCCCACACAAGTCTGCACACCGAGAGCGACACACAAAACTTCACTGGACTGTTTCCCTCATCCACCATAGAGCCCGGATCTCGCACCTTTCGGCTACATCTGCTTAGCGCAGTGAAGGATTCACTCCGTGGTAAGCAGTACGTGGATGATGGGAAGGTTACTGAGGCAGCAACACATTGGCTCCGACATCAACCAGCAGCTGGTGGTGATGGTTTGTGGGGCGCTCAACTGCGCGGACATCAGCGCCCGTACTAAGTCCATTTTTTCCGCAGTCGTTTTTTTACACAGTCCAATCCAGCCACTGTCATGAATGATGATGATTTGATGATGATGAAATGATGAGGGCAGCACAGACCCCCAGTCCCCGGGCAGAGAAAAATCCTCAAACCCGCCGGGAATCGAACCCGGGCCTCCGTGATCCAGAGGCGGCAAGGCTGGCCACTAGACCATGAGCTGCTGACGCCAACCAGTAGCGTGGTACCATACGGCCATACGGGCCCTCCCAGGAAGGTAGCCCAAGGCCGTCACGTTAAACGGAGATTATGTTGAAAGATAAGGTTTATCAGCCAGAAGAGCGAGGAATCCTGAATAAAACCAATCTGCTTCCACGAAAAAAAAATATACTACATTAATCATTGAACTCCACTCGTCACTCGTATATGAGACATATGCGTATGCAAGCGAAGCCGTGGGCGAAAAGCTAGTTGCAAAATAGAACAGATGATTTTCTCCTACAACAAAATACCACATTTATATATACAAGCTTATGACGCATAGCTCTGGGATTCTAGTGACCTTTATACTGGCATACACTTATTCTGGCTTATAGAATTCATTTTCATCTACACTAATATTCTTGACAATGGAAACTCCACATCGCAACGCCTTTCCACCCCCTCCCCTCAGATTTAGTGGTATGATGGCTCAGTGGATAGTCCGTCAAAAACTGAACACAGATCAAGCTTGAAAACAGAAATGTGTGGTGAACAGTGAAAAAAGAGAAATAATATAAGTAGTGAATGGCCCAAACTCAAGATGTGCAACATCGAGTGAACTCCGAGGATCACGGCGTCGCGGCTGTGTGGTTACGGTATTAGACTGCCAAGCCGTAGATCCCTGATCAAACCTCCCTCGTGGCCCCCCCCTCCCCCGCCCCTTTTTTTTTACACAATAATGAACTTCCCGTCCCGTCCGGGTACTGACGTGTTTTGTTCTGCATCTGCTGTCCTGGCGGTTGTCACACTATATAGTGGTTACAGAATATGAGACATGTGGTATGAATGTATTACCGTGGTCAGTAAATGTGATGAATAGTGAGAGCACGCGAGATACCGCATAGATCTCTCACAAAAATGAAAGCAACAAGTAAAAGGGTTTGAACTAAATTAAATGTTTCACTGAGACATTTAAGTCTCTTTTTTATTACTCACGATAATGATCGAAGCAGACGAAATGAATTAAAATCTGTGCTGCGTTCGGGACTCGAACCCGGGTCTTTTTGCTGGCTAAGCAGAAATGCTAACCATTATACCATCGCAGTACAATGGTTAGAATTCCCATTACGTCCAGTGCTGGGGGTGCTTGCCAATATCGGAGAGCCCTGGCAGTAGTGACAATATGTAAGGGAAAATGAATTGAAGGTTGTTTTGGGGAGGGCACTCATCCTAGGTAGTTCGTACAGCAATGTTAACTACCATACTGCGGTGGTGTAACGGTTAGCATTTCTGCCTGGCAAGCAAGAAGACCCGGGTTCGAGTGCTGTCTGCATCACAAATTTTAAATCATTTCGTCTGCTTCGATTATTATCGTGGGTATGAACTATGTTACAACAAAGGAATTCAAGATTCAAAATTTCCAAACCGAACGCAAGAGTCATAACTTGTTGTAATTGTGCAGAACGAATAGGATGTATGTACGTCTGGAGGTCGCTCTTGCAAACGGACATTATGCAACGACACAGACACAACTTTGAATACAGGGAACAGACACGTCAATGATTGGACGGACTGCTCATAAAGGGGTGGGGGGCACTCGGGAGATTTTGCAGTCCAACACCATGACCACAGAACAAAGAAGCCATAACTTTTCAAATTTCCTCGATGCTGCAAATCTTGAGCCTGGACCGTTCACTGTTTTTATTTTGCTTCTTTTTTCACCCAATATACCTCCTTCCTGTTTTTATATCTGACCTGTGTTCAGTTTTTATATCTGACCTGTGTTCAGTTTTTATATCTGACCTGTGTTCAGTTTTTATATCTGAACTGTGTTCAGTTTTTATATCTGAACTGTGTTCAGTTTTTATATCTGAACTGTGTTCAGTTTTTATATCTGAAGTGTGTTCAGTTTTTGAAGGACCATCCAATGGACCATCTTACCACTAAATCTGAGGGGAGGTGCGATGGGGAATTTCTCTTGCGAAATTCATATTTTCATAAATGTTGAACATCAGTAGACTACTCTTCTCGTTCTCATATGAATATGCTTATCTTACGAACCCACAACATCCACGTCCGTATAAGCCGTCCCGACGGCACGATATTTCTGGGATTTCCGGGCCCTGCGGTTCTAGACGCTTCAGTCTGGAACCGCGTGACCGCTACGGTCGCAGGTTCGAATCCTGCCTCGGCCATGGATGTGTGTGATGTCCTTAGGTTAGTTAGGTTTAAGTAGTTCTAAGTTCTAGGGGACTAATGACCATAGATGTTAACTCGCATAGTGCTAAGAGCCATTTGAACCATTTGGGATTTCCGCAAGCCGCTCCCTTACAGCGACAGAGTTACCGATCGACGGCCGTGGCGCTGACACGTGAATAATTAACGATTTAAAATTTTCGCGGTGTCCAATCGCTCTCACCTTATCACGGTAGCCGGGGACGGCAAACAGATTAATGAAGTTGAGCGGTTGTTCATCAATCATCCATTCACTTCAGCCCTCCCACTCATTCACGCCAACTTTCGGGACCGATCAGGCGCGATATCGCCTCGCTAATTATGGGCGCTATTTATTGGTCCCTCTGGAGGAGAGCAGGCTGGCCAACTGGGCGGGAGTAATGCTCAGCGCGCTAAGGACCCATCTCACCTCAGAGACAGTGACGCAGTATCTGTTACCAGGGCGTCACTCTTTCTTTATAAAACGTACACACGGTGCCTGGATCAGAAGAAACTTCGTGATAAGTAGCGAGTTCTTAATTTAACACTGCAAAATTTCTTATTTTCCTTTCATCGATTCGTCACAAAGGGTTTGGTAGCACTATATATTTGGAATCTGATGAGAGTACAATTATTTAGGATGTGTATAACAAAGAACTGCTAGAATCCCCGAAGGAATCATTAACTGCATCGCTACATTTGTTAGACTCCAATTACCTGAAAATGACGTAAGCTAGCTATATTCTTTTTTACTTTCATCCACTAATGAATCCTCTTAAAATAAACAAACGTTTGCCGATTCAAAAAATCACATAAAATTAGTAACTCACTGGCGTATTCGAGTAATTCAAGTTGAAAAATACACAAAGAATTTAAAATGCTTATTAGTGGCTTATTACAAGAACCGGACACCTCCAGAACCGGAATTTTTGAGCTAATACCGTCTTGTTCTTCTCAGTCACCGCATCTATTTCATGGCGGAATCTGTTTCTGCAAAAGGCAGTTCTGCTTCTCTACAAAAAGCAGAATTGTCCTTGTTATTTCAACAAATGCAGCGACGTAGCTTTCTCACCCTCATGTTGCTGGACTGGTTACTTTGCACCATATCCAGTGGAAGTGTCCCAGGACTGTAGACGAAGAAGGGCGTTGTAATGACGCAACTGCATTTTCCTACAAGCTGAGAAATGGAAGCAGGGATATTCCAATTCGCAAAGTAGCATTCCCTAGTTTTCATGGAATAACCTGGAACGGACTGTACGGAGTCCAGAACATCGATGACATTTGTCGACAGTCTCAAATTCAAATGTTCGAATGTGCGTGACATCTTATGGGACTTAGCTGCTAAGGTCATCAGTCCCTAAGCTTACACACTACTTTACCTACATTATACTAAGGGACGACTCGAACGTCCGCCGGGATCAGCGGCACAGGCCATGACTACAGCGCCCTAGACCGCTCGGCTGATCCCGCGCGGCTGGACAATCTCCAAAAGATGGAAGATGTCCCCATAAAAACAGACCAAAAAAGACACCAGAGGCGATTGTTTCGTTGACTGAATGCCATATAGAGCCCTTTAAGCAGGGCTGTCACACGGTCCTGCGTGAAAACACAGACCAAGAGTACTCGTCAGAAGATTTGGCTGTAAGTGATCCACACATATTGAATTTTTACACCGGTACCACACCAGTCTTACTTATAAAAGCTACTGAGCAGTGTACAAAACTTGTAACATATGTTTTGGATATCCCCAGTTTGATACATATAATATATATATTTCATTGAACAGCCAAACAAAATCTGAGCAAAGAGGTTTTGAGAAGGGTCAGTCAGTGGAGCAAAAGATAGTGCTCTTGAAAAGATACTGTACTATATTCTAAAAGCAAAGGGCTAATTATCTATGTTTCATTTTGTTATATTGAAAGCATGCTCCTACCCTACTCGATGTCAAATTCCATTTGCTATGCAAGGCGGTTACAGTACAATGCTTTTGGGAGTTACAGTCTGGCAGATGACTATGTTTCAGTTCACCGCTGTTTTCAGTCTTAAGAGGGGGAGGTCCTAATGGAGTCATACACATGATTTTGAACTACATAAACAGCAGTCGATCAGAAAATTGAAGACATGAATTTGTTGTGCTTAGTGATGGATGTCCTGCGCAGTACAAAAGTAAAGTTACCGTTAAGTTGTTGTACAGTCAATTGAGCATCTTGAAGGTCTACAAAAGTAACAAGTGCTCTCATTTATAAGTTTTAAGAAGCGGAAGACAAAATCTGCAGAAATTCCTGAAACATGGATTAGTAGACTAGTTGAATCCCTTACATTACCTCATCCATTCCAGTTGAAGATAATGAAACGTGCTAATTACACAGGAATTAAATCTGATACCAAGCCACTCTACTTAAAAACGCGTAAACCTCCATTCGGACTGCAGCAGGTACTAATGATTCGCAATGGTGGCCCAGGGAATAGGCGTATCATCGTTAAGGTAAATCGTACTACAGAATATACTACTTTGGATCTACATAAGTGGCGGACAAGAATTCGGGTATTCACCCAGGTAAAACGAGAGTTCTTTGTAATCTGATGCAGTTCCTGAAAGAAGGAAACAAAGCCTTCTACAACGTGCTATGGCACCTCGAATGAAAATTGTAACGAACAGCAGGAGATGGTTGTTGTTGTTGTTGTTGATGATGATGATGATGATGATAACAGTTATTATGAGGATGAATGACAAGTAACATCGGGAAAGGTGGGAGTAACTAAAATAATGTTTTCAGTATGTTGTAAAAAAATTGTCTTGTGTCATTGTTACATATTTCCAGACATAAATTTGAAAACACAATAAATTGGTCGAGACAAAAATTTTGCAGCTTATTCTTTGCTTAATTTTCAGCAAATACCGGGCAAATCCAAAGAAAAATGCACCTTAAGATTTAATTGTAGACTCTGCACTTAAAAACGAGCATTAGTGGGGACCGTGTATTTAGCATACACTGAATATTATTTAGACGCTTTTCATACATCAATTTAAATGATAAAAAGTATTTTTTATTCCTCAAAAACGACAATTTCGGATTTTCCTCCTATCTGTAACAAAACCCTCATATATTTGTGTCATTCAGTTTATAAATTACTCTTTTTATAAATAATATAACTCTTTTTTTCGGAAAAATGGCTCGCCTTATCACCGAACACGCGCAATGTAGATACATTATTTTCAACACATTCGTGGTGGTGGTGGTGGGGGGTAGTGTTTAACGTCCCGTCGACAACGAGGTCATTAGAGACGGAGCGCAAGCTCGGGTTAGGGAAGGAATGGGAAGGAAATCGGCCGCGCCCTTTCAAAGGAACCATCCCGGCATTCGCCTGAAACGATTTAGGGAAATCACGGAAAACCTAAATCAGGATGGCCGGAGACGGGATTGAACCGTCGTCCTTCCGAATGCGAGTCCAGTGTGCTAACCACTGCGCCACCTCGCTCGGTCAACACATTCGTGAGGATGTGTATTGCTGTATAGGTACCAAATTACGTAGGGTCCATCAGATTTACCCTTTGATTATACTTTGTTCGCGAGGGCAGTGTCTCAAACAAGTAATTCGTGATTCAGCCCGAGATCTTCAGGTATTTCACACAGAGTATCACAGAGGAGATTCGACATATACTGTCAGAAAGTTGTGGAGAGGAATTAAGAGAAGGGCAGCTAGCTCGTGCAAGATGCTGAAATAGTTCAGCAAAATGAAACCCTCATTTAAGAATACAGTCAGGTATCATATTCCTACTGTGCAACTGTTCGATCGCCCGCTCAGACCCAAAGGAAATGATTCAGAAGTAAGAAGTTTCTTAGACAGTCGACTAAACTGCTGCTATAAACATTTTTCTACAGTTTGAATCGACAGTTTCTTCATTGTCTGAGGGAAATGGACACAATAGAGATTTCGGAGGAAAAAACATCTGCAATATCATAAGCGTATTTTATCAAGGACTTACATTACACGTAAAAATATTTACACTACAAGCATGTTCTTGTAAATTATGTAGTAAATGACCAGGAAGCACAAAGAATATAGGAAGTAATGTACTTCAGATTCATGACGGGTACTTTCACCTCTCGGTCACAAAATATCTGGTATCTTCAATTGTCCTGACAGATTAAAACCGTGCCCCGGGATGCGACTTTAATCTGGGATCTTTACCATTCACGTGCAAGTGCGCTACCAATTGACTTACCCTAGCACTACTCACAACCCGCCCACACAGCTTTGCTTCCACCAGTACATCATCTCCTAGTTTCCAAACTACGCAGAAGACATCCTGAGTACTTTGAGGGAGTAGCACTCGTAGTGTATTACACTATTTAGCTTAAAAAACACAAATGAATTGGGACTTAATGCCCCTACTGTTTAGCTTCCAAACAGGGTATGTCGAACCATCAATGTATTTGAAGAGTAGTGTTGAACACTGGGTTATTTCGTTAATACTATAGTTTAAAACGTAATACATCAATACACAATTTAGCCTGTTACAGCATGGCATACAAATTATGTTATTAAATAGAAAATATAGAGTATCCTGAAAACTCTGAATGTCGTAAAAGACTTACTAAGTCTGTTAATACCCACCAGACACAAGTCTTTTCACAAAAATGCTGTCCATAATCAATATACAATCACGAGTATTACGTTGAACAACTAACATCGATACGTCATATTGTAAACACTAAAATGAACACTAAAATGCGTTACGTAAGAACTAGATATTATGAATGTGGTCTCTGCTGCCGTTCATGCATAGTGTTAGTGTTATCATTCCTCATGGATCTATCACAGAAAGGGTATCAACCTCCACCAACACCACCAACCCTGTCCCCTCCGCCTCTCCCACTCCCCCACACCGAGGGAAGACAGAGATAAGATATTTTGAATAAACGTGGGCTGAGGCTATGGAACGTCATAGCAAGTTATGAATTACGTATTACTAGCGGAGAGAGCGATCTGAAGTAATAATAATGGTTTACTATTAAATGGAGATATATAGAGCCGAAAAGAGGAAAAAAACGTTAGACAGTCACAGGCCACACCACGCAAATGTGGTGATACAGCTTTGCAGCAGAATGAAACAATCATTTTTCTAAGTCGGTCATGTACACGATAACACGTTGCTCCATTGGTACCAAACTCCAGGAACAAGTTACACAATCAGCAGAACGTCCACTAAGAGAGAGAAAAGAGATACAGTTGTTAGCTCTTGTTACACAGAGCAACTAGCTATACTTCAGATGCAGTAACAGCTGTCAGAGACTTGACGCAGCAGTTAAGAGCTTGCAACAAACTATTAAACAAATACAATGAAACTAGGACAGCTCTAGTAAAGAAGCAGGCGACATTCCGGCATAACCAGGAGAGTCTTACTTCATTGTATCATTCGTATCTTCACAAGTATTGCAATTCCAAACTCCGAATTCAGTTTGTCGTTAGGACTGATGGCGTTCATAATGAAGCACTCGCTTCAATCATTATGACGGTGTAGTTACATCCATGAATCAGATGTTCCAGCACTTGTCACGAACAAACTGCTTCTTGCTCTGGAGATGACAACGCCAAAGCCATCACGACCAGCTACGCGAAGGACTTCGCATTCGCCGCCACCTACCACAATACCCGTAGGGAGGCTGAGGGTATTCCAACAACAGTACACGTCGAGGAGTTTACTGCACTAACATCACTGTCATTGCTGGGTGAGGCCGGCCGCTGTGGCCGAGAGGTTCTAGGCGCTTCAGTCAGGAACCGCACTGCTGCTACGGTCGCAGGTTCGAAACCTGCCTCGGCCATGGATATGTGTGGTGTCCTTAGGTTAGTTAGGTATAAGTAGGTCTAAGTCTAGGGGACTGATGACCTCCGATGTTAAGTCCCACAGTGCCTAGAGCTACTGCTGGGTGATAGGGCCGTGTGTTGCATCTGTTCCCGTTCATCGCTGCACGAATATCCGGGTGCCGGGGCCTACCTCACCAGTGGCGCTAGGATCAGTCGACACACGACGACTGCGCATTACATCCCGATGGGTCACGGGAGCCACCATCATTCTCCGGGGGATGGAGGACGCTCTAACGAAGTGTTGGAACATAACCTCACCCTAGGGCGTCGCCTGCAAGACGGCAACCCGAACGACTATGGCCGATATGCTGGAGCAACAACCTTGCCAACCGAGCCGACAATTGGAGTTAGCAGAATTTCATTGTGTCACTGCCCCACGGAGTCAGCAGAGGCTGACGGGCAGGCGCCGATCTGCAAAACTGAATGAATAAGTACTATATTCCACAAAACCATCCCGGCACCGTAGAGGTCTCTCCTCTCGGCACCCCTCATCCCTACAATATTATTCGATAAACCGTTATCTTGAGACAAGGAGAGATGAGTTGACTTGTGTTAGGAGATGCCGATTTTATCAGTTCACAGTTGTACTGCAAAATGGTTCAAATGGCTCTAAGCACTATGAGACTTAACATCTGAGGTCCCCTAGACATTGCGTTACTTAATTCTAACTAACCTAAGAAAGTCACACACATCCATGCCCGAGGCAGGATTCGAACCTGCGGCCGTAGCAGCAGCGCGGTTGCGGACTGTAGCGCCTAGAACCGCTCGGCAACAACAGCCGGGTATCGTACAGCAAAAACGCTTACTAACGAAAGTACTGTCACATCAGGCACCACACTAAATCTGTCTGGAGTAACAAATTCTTGGTACGGAGGCTGCACCAAATTACCTTGGAGGATATCGACCACTGTGGAAGTAACTTCCGGTGTGCCAAGAGAATTCTGATGGAACCCTTGCAGTTCAAGCTGTAAGTTAATGACGTGGAAGACAAAATCAATGTTAACCTCACAATTTTGGCAGGTAATGAACTTATATACAGTCTAAAAATGGATGCATTCAGAACTTCATAAATTTTCAATGTGGTTCAAAGTTTAACAATTCGCTTTTAATTTACAGATATGCAAAGTAGTTCTCTTCCAAAATTGCCTATGATTATCGTAACAAGAGTCAGAATTAGAATCAGTCAACCCATACAAATACCGGGATGTAGCAGTTTGTAACGATGCAAAACGGAACGATAACGTAAGGCTCAGTCGCAGGTAGCGCACCTGATGGCCTGCGGTTCATTAGTAAGATACTGGAAATATTCGTCAAATCTGCACAATATATTGCGTTCGGAATACTTGTGCGACCTTTCTTACAATAGCCGGCCGGTGTGGCCGTGCGGTTAAAGGCGCTTCAGTCTGGAACCACGTGACCGCTACGGTCGGAGGTTCGAATCCTTCCTCGGGCATGGATGTGTGTGATGTCCTTAGGTTAGTTAGGTTTAATTAGTTCTAAGTTCTAGGCGACTAATGACCTCAGAAGTTAAGTCGCATAGTGCTCAGAGCCATTTGAACCATTTCTTACAATACTGCCCTGGTATGTGGGAGACACACCAGACTGGATAAAAAAGGTGTATCGAGCGTATACAGAGAAGGAGAAGGTTAATTATCACGAGGTTCTTTTCACAAGGTAAGGTGATCTATTAACTCCAAACTTAACGATCATACGCAACAGCTCGATCGTAGTAAGCTCCGTTACTACAACGGGAAATTTGTTCAGTTCACACCCGTACTCAAAAGAAGTACGAGTAGGAGTAATCCACTGAATTACAACCCATATCACTAAATACATTTGCAGTAGGATTTTGGAACGTACACATAATTCGAACATGATGAATTACCTCGAGGAAATCGATCTACGGCCACATAGTTATCACGGATTCAGAAAATAACGTTCTTGAGAAACACAACCAGCTCTCAATTCACACCAAGGTCGTATAGACGCAGTATCTCAAACTGACTCCATGTTTCTAGTTTTCCAAAAGTCTTCTGATACAACTCTTCACAAGCGACTTCTACTCAAATTACGCTTCTTTCGAGGATCGTTTCAGTTGTGCATCTGGATTCGTGACTTACTTCCAGCAGGATCACAGATCATGAAAATCGACGGGAGTCGTCGAATAAAACACAAATGACTACTTCCACAGGCAAGTGTTACACGCCTTCTGCTATTCCCAGTCTATATAAAAGATTTAGCAGACAATCTCAGCACACCTCTCAGGCTTTTTGGGAAATGATACTGAACTTTACTGTCAAGTAAAGTCATCATAACAAGATCAAAACTATTTGCAAAATGGTTTAGACAAAATAACTGCATGAAGTAAAGCTTGGCAATTGACTCAAAACAATGGAAAGTGTGCGATTATCCACTTAAGAATTAATAGGTATCTGTTAATTTATCGTTACACCATAAACCACGCATATCTAAAGGCTGTCAGTTAAACTAAATACCTATCAATTACAATTACGAGCAACGTAAATTGGAACAGTACCACAGATAATGCGTTTTATTGGCAAGATACAACAAGTCGGCTGAAGAGAATGGTTACACCACGCCTGTAAGTCATTTTCTCGAGTACTGCTCCAAATTATTGGATATCTATGTAATAGGATTGGCGGAGGACATCGAAAAATTTTAAAGACGGGCAGCTCGTTTTGTGTTATCATTAAATAGGGGGGTAAGGGTGTCATAGATGACATACATGAGTTGGGTTGGCAATCATTAAAACAAACACATTTTTCTTTGTGTCGAGAGCTTTTCACAATATTTCAACCAAAAATTTATCGTATGAAAAATATTTTGTTGACTCTCACCTACATAGGAAGAAATGATTGTCGTAATAAAATAATCGGAGCTCGCGCGTCGAGCGTGGAACGGTGGAGAAATTGTCTGCAGGTGGTTCGACGAGCCCTCTGCCAAGGTCGTAAGTGTTAATTGCGGAGTAGTCATGTCGAGACATGGGAGAGCATCACGGAACCACTGAAAAATCTGAACTGGCGAACGCCTGTAGACAGGAGCGAATCGTCCTGCAAAAAGGGTTGAAAGAATGCACTGAAAGCCCACGGGTAGATTCCCCCAAGACAAAGTCAGAGAGTCCGCAGCTCGTGGTCGTGCGGTAGCGTTCTTGCTTCCCGCGCCCGGGTTCCCGGGTTCGATTCCCCTCGGGGTCAGGGATTTTCTCTGCCTCGTGATGGCTGGGTGTTGTGTGATGTTCTTAGGTTAATTAGGTTTAAGTAATTCTAATTTCTAGGGGACTGATGACCATAGATGTTAAATCCCATAGTGCTCAGAGCCATTTGAACCAAAGTCAGAGTAATCAATGAGGGAATAGTAGTAATTTATCAATTTCTCGCTCTCAATACGTGAGTGAAAAAGCAGGAGGACTGAACTCTTCGTACAATGGGAAGTACACTCCGTCATTCACTAAATACTGATTTTCGAAGTATAGTTGTAGAGTGCAAGATACTTTCCTTGCGTACGAATCATTATCTTAGGTTTCTGTATCTCTCACCAAATACGAGTATTAAGTATCCAGTTATCCGCCTTTTTGGATTTTCCCACCACCACCACCAGTGACTGTAATACCACGACATCGGTGCCGGCTAGCGGCAGCAACTTGAACTGTGTCATGGAGTCGGTATCTATACAATTGCAGCATTTTGTTGCTCTTCAAATTCATTCTTCACAGTCGATGTTACCGACCTCTCTGCGAGGAACATGTTTTTGGATCACTGTGAAAGTGTGCGTCTAACTGGGACACTACAATTTCCTGAAGATAATCCCAGAAAAATGAGTGAAATGTCGATTGCGAAGAAGAAATTTGAATAGCAACGTTACGCTGCCTAACAACATAAAATATATTAGCTATATTCATCGTCATAACACAAATTAGGACTAAATATTATTGTCATGAACAATGCATGATCCGGTGAGACATTCAGTGTTGGCAGAGCCTTACTAGTATTTCAACGTTTGGCAAGGTTTTTCGGCACAATTCTGCCATATTTGGTGTGCTGCCTAATATTCTAGAAGATTATGCCTTCAATAAATATCACCGTAAAATTTTGGTGATCCGTAAAGTTGTTTCCATGTGAGTGACATGCCTTGCTGCGGCAGAGAAAAGAAGAGAAATAGCGGAAAATTATTCCCAGCAAAGAACAAAATCGGCGAATATGCTCCTGTTTAGAAGACTGACTCAGGCTATGGCGGGAACGAAGCCTCTCCGGCATTTCCAGGTCCCCAGTTCAATACAATCCATTTTAACAACTCCACAACAGGCCACAGCAGTCCACTTTCTCCACAGCCGCCCCACACCGAACCCAGGGTTATGGTGCGGTTCGGCCCCCAGTGGACCACCCAAAGCCCCCTGGAACGTCGCACACGAGACGAGTGTAACCCCAATGCTTGCGTAGTAGAGTATTTGTGGTATAAGCGTATGTGGAGAGAGTGTTGGCGCAGCAATGGCCGACATAGTGTAACTGAGGCGGAATAAGGGGAACCAGCCCGCATTCACCGAGGCAGATGGAAAACCGCTTTAAAAACCATCCACAGGCTGGCTAACTCACCGGACCTCGACACTAATCCGCCGGGAGGATCCGTGCCGGGGACCGGCACGCCTTCTCGCCCGGAAAGCAATGTGTTAGACGGCACTGCTAACTGGGCGGGCCGAAAGTGGGGTACCAGTTGCCTCACTCTACCTTACTTAGCACTTTTAAAAATTTTAACAAAATATGTTACATGCGAATACATTGACTCTCTTTTCGATATATAAGCCACGTCCCACTCTCACAAGCTTTCCAAACTGTAAACCGCTCACATTCATTTGTAAGTCACTCATACATATCCACAACCACGTTCCCATTCTCGCACACTCATTCAGCCCCACCCTTTGTCATTATCTCTTTGTGTATCCCTAGCAGTCACTGTCTACTGTCTCACAACCACAGTCTCCTGTTACTGTCTCTTCTCACTGTCATTGTTTCCCTCTAACTTTCTTTTATTGCTACTAACGCACACATTTCTTCCCACTGTTGCTGTCTATTCTCACAGGCACTATCTCTCTCTCTTCCTCGCTGTCATTGTTATAGACTCTGCCTCTCATTATCACTGGTTCTCACCAACTTCCTCCTTGTCCTCTTTATTCCTCTCGCACTGCCACTGCAACCCTCATTCTTTTAATAGCATTCTTCTGTCACTGTCAACAATGATACACTTCCACTGTGTTCGGCTCTTTCTCTCATACCGCCAGTGTCCCTTCACTCTTTCCGTAGCACAACTCACTGACTACCATCTTACAGCACTTACTACTTTTCGTCTCTTTCCCACTGTTACTGTCTCCGCCTGTCTTAACTTTAAAAAGCGCGAATATGTTCGCATGTCAAAGATGTTGGGAACATTTTTGAAGGTACTAAGGAAGGTAGAATGAGGTAGCAGGTGCCTCACTTTTGAGTCAGAGTCTTTTAAACATGAGAGTATTCGGCTTTTTCGTGCTTTGGGTGCAGTTGTTTCTTTCTTTTCTCTGCTGCGGCAGGGCATGCAACCCGTAGGGAAAAAATTCATCAGTCACTAAAATTTTGAACGTTTGCCATCGAAAACTGAAATCACGCAAAACCAGTTTTACACCTCAAATCGGATTTTACGTCCACAAAAATTCTCCATGTACTTCATCTCTACGACATGAGGTTACCAGAAACCTCCGGGGGATAATGCAGGCACTTTACAGCATAAATCTCCGTGCTACGTCACTTTATAAACTGCGTTTCGTCTCACACTGGATTTTACATGCGTCTTTTATGTACTGTAAATCTGAATATCTGTATCATGGAAATGGTTAAAGATACAATGAAATTTTTTCAAGTTTGTTCGGGATCGGGATCTAAGAAATGTATATTAATAAAAAAGCTATATTTTAGGCGTGGCTATCATGAAGTCCGTGGCTCGGTTTTGGTACGCAAAATGTTAAAAAATACAGTTTTCTGGGTTTTTGTAGGGAATCGTCCATTAACTAATGGTGTCTGCATAATCCAGCTAAGACCTAAAGTAGACCAAATAAAACGCAAAAAGGAACCAACCGATTTCTCCTATTTGAATAATGAGGAGAAAGTGTGTGATGTTCACACTCGGACGATGTACGGTATGATAATGACACTAACTCGATCTTCGTGTTTCGTGTACAAATGGCCCATAGCCCATATGCTATTCAAAACAGTTGACCTCACCTTTCCATCAGGATCACGACCTGAAGGATCAGTGTTGGGGCCACTCCTGTTCCTTATTTATGTAAATTTACAGTTTCTGACACACAATTCAACAAAACCCGACGTTTTAATCTCACAGAATTGTATATGACTAGTGAAACTGAACAGTTAAAATTTTTATTGCTTCGATTAATAGTAAACTGTCGTGGAGAGCCCACATTCAGAATCTTTTTCAAAGATTTGAGGCTGCAATTTATACTACCCCAACGGTGTCTGAAGTAAGTGATCGTTCGACACAAAAATTAGTCTACTTCCCATATTTTCATTTTACTATATCGAATGGTATTATATATCTGGGTACCTCTTCCCAGTCTAAAAGGATATTTTTGGCTCAGAAACGGGCGATTCGAGCAATAAGTGGTGGAAGTTCATGAACCTTTTGTCGACACCTCTTCACTAGCCTGGGTATTTTGACATTGGTCTCTCAATATACAGATTCTTTACTGTCGTTCCTTGTTAACAGTATCAGCTTATCCCCAAGAATAAGCAGCTTTCATTCAGTTAATACTCGGTAGAAATCAAACCTGCATTTGGATCGGACTTTCTTAACTCTTGTGCAGGAAGGTGTGCAGTATACTGCTGCATCCCTTTTCAATAAGCTACCACAAGAATTCAAAAATCTTACCAGTAATCCACGCGCTTTCAAAATGAAACTCAAGACTTTCCTCTAGAGTCACACCTTCTATTCCGTTGACGAGTTCCTTGAAAAATTAAGCTGATTCTTGTGTTACATTGTTAATTGCGTTTACTTAAACTTATGGCTTCAGTTTTTTGTGTTGATAAACATTTTATTTTGATCTGTTGTTACTTTATTTTGTAATCTTATGTACTGACACGTTCCAAGACCTTGGAGATTTGCTTCCCAATTTGCTCCTACGGAACTTGATCTGTAAATAAATAAATAAATAATCTTCCAGAACCTTCACGTACCGTTCGTAGTCTCCGTGCCATCAAGGAATATCGCACTGATTATTCAGTGACTGGACATTGCACACCACACGGTCTCCCGCTGTGATTTAAGAAACTTCTCGATCGCAAAATGCAACGAATTGACGCATGATGCAGGGAATGGCAATTTAATCTAAATGTAGACAAGTGTAATGTGCTGCGAATAGATAGAAAGAAAGACCCTTTATCATTTAGCTACAATATAGCAGGTCAGCAACTGGAAGCAGTTAATTCCATAAATTATGTGGGAGTAGGCATTAGGAGTGATTTTAAATGGAATGACCAGATAAAATTAATCGTCGGTAAAACAGATGCCAGACTGAGATTCATTGGAAGAATCCTAAGGAAATGCAGTCCGAAAACAAAAGAAGTAGGTTACAGTACACTTGCTCGCCCACTGCTTGAATACTGCTCACCCGTGTGAGATCCGTACAAGACAGGATTGGTAGAAGAGATACAGAAGATCCAACGGAGAAGAGCGCGCTTCGCTACAGGATCATTTAGTAATCGCGAAAGCGTTACGTAGTTGATAGATAAACTCCAGTAGAAGACTCTGCAAGAGAGACGCTCACTAGCTCGGTACGGGCTTTTGTTGAAGTTTTGACAAGATACCTTCACTGAGGAGTCAAGCAGTATATTGCTCCCTCCCACATATATCTCGCGAAGAGACCATGAGGATAAAATCAGAGAGACTAGAGTCCACACACAGGCATACCGACGATCTTTCTTTCCACGAGCAATACGAGACTGGAACAGAAGGGAGAACCGATAGAGGTACTCAAGGTACCCTCCGCCACACACCATCACGTGGTTTGCGGAGTATGGATGTAGATGTAGATGTAGATGCGGATTCTCATTCCCCTAAGTGCGTCAGTTTTGCTTATTGAGGAAGGCATCCAAACGAAAGTGCGCTTCGCCGCTAAACCAATCCATACAGCGCGTACTAATTCCCATCATGCTCTGAGGCCAACCGTTCAGTTTGAACTTCCTAACGCAAATCGTTCAGAAGTTGTAAGGATTTTATTTCATATAGTTCAGTAGCTGTCACCCTGTACATTCTGCAACATGTCGTGTAAGGCTGGACTCGGGGCAAGGCTACGGACGGGGACCCAATGGCCCTAGAAATTCCTGACGCGTGTTTTACGTACGTGAGGTGAGCCACAGGGGAGCGACGTCTGGCACGGAGCGCGAAATGAAATTCTTTACGAGGCTCTAATGTCTCCAGAGGCGGCGATGCGACACACCAGGAGGTGGCCGCCAAATTTTTAGGAGATTCGTGCTTTCATATTTAATGCGGCTAGCACCCAAGTTTAAGGGTGGCAGAGGGGAGCGAGGTTTCTCACTGCCGTATTTATAGTCACGGCTCAACTGCTTAGAGACCCCTTGTCGTTGAGGGGTGGCCGGGGGGGGGGGGGTTCTCCCCCCCACTCCCACTTTCTCTAAGCCGCCGCGTCTGTGAAACTTTGATGAATTTTGAACTGTGCAGGAGACGAGACGAAGGGAGAGAGGAAGGGAAGGTGTAAGAAATGACAGAACTAGGGGATGAGAAAGGTGGAAGAAGTCAGGAGAGGGGAGGGCGAAGTTGGGGAGCAGGTGGCGGAGTGCAGAGTTTGGTGGAGGTGGCACTGCGGTGATGGCTGCGCGCGCGGGACGCCGAATGAGAGGCGGAAAAATGTTATGGGAACAAAGTTTGCCGCCACTTACCTGCGTGCGGCTCCTGCCAGAGTTAGACGCGCCGGCTCTTCGAAATTAGTCCCGAGGTGGGGAGCTGCGCAGCTGTAGCGGAAAAATGTTCGACGCGAAGGGGGCGCACTTTTCATACTCCGCTCGCACTACCCCGAAAACAACATAAGTTCTCTGACCCAACTAGTTCGGCACAATCCGTAGTACACCAGGGGATTCGAACTTGCTTAAGAAGAGAATGAAAGAAGAGAGTGGCACAGAAGGCTCCATGAGCACTTGTATGGTACCTCAGTAATGTCTCCGCACCTGTTTGTCACTTTCTAGTTTCCAAAGGATCTCATAAAGTAAATAAATCATGTCATGGATCACTGGCTCAAGTTCACGTGGTTTAGGAGCCAATCTAATTCTCGGTACTTTGCCAGGTAGAGCGTTAATTCATGCTTTTTAAAGCAGCCACAGGAGTTATGGTGACCTGCTGGTCATTGCTTCATCTCAATACAGTCACATTTACATTCGTACTTGTGCGAGTCGGAAGTCATACAGGTTAGGCCCTCCAGTATGAGAGATGGCTAAGACACCAGGAACCGCAGTGGGGGAAATAAGAGATACTATTATTGAGCTTCGACGGAATACAGGAACTACAATAGAAAACTGGCGTGAATATGAATAACTTCAAGGAATGATAGTTAATGAATATCCTACTATGGAAAAAAACTGACCATATTAAAATCGTGACTCATTAGACCTTTCATATTTGCAACATCATTAAGAATAATTTTCAGAAAATAATAACCAAACAGCGTAAAGAATACCGGTGGAGACCATCCATCTCCGGCGGAAATCCGACCTGCGCCGGCAAGCGAGTAACTTTTGGGTTGGTCATCAAAAAGTGTAGCGCATTGCACGTATGAGAATACGTTATCATAAGAAACAGTAGTAGGAAGTAATGTAATCCTTAAAGTGCCTCGAGCAAAGTTCTATTGGATTTTAAACCATTCTTAAGAGAAGACAGTGATGTTGTGTACAATACCCATCACCAATATTGTTATAGGACATCGTGATAATGGATTTCTACCTGTGGTGACTCGGCGTTGTTTGTCCACACCGACAGATCTAAGTCTGCAGGCTTTCGTGAGCCGTAGTGATGGATGACGATATCTTGAGAGCCGTCAGACAGCGACCCTTAGTACTCGACGTTTCGGTCCCTCTGCAGGGACCCATCACAGGAGACCTGAGTGGCTCAACATGGCCAAAACACAGTGTGGCGTACACTTACAAAAGGCCATTTTGACGCGTCTTCTGTTTCTTGTATATAATGAAAATGGTTTATCAGTATGTACTACGGCTGTACCATAGTTCCTATCACCTTGTACACCAATAGAAAATGTACGATAGGATATAATGTCTCTGTCATAGTACGATTCCAATCCTAGTAATGCTTTATCACTACCTCGTACTATGGCAAGTGTTAACCATGCATTACCAGGAACAACTTCTGTAGTAGTACATGAAAAGTTAATCTTGCATCCAACAAATGTGATAGGTCCAGTCAGTAGCTCTTCTTGAGAAACATTGTTAGGAACAAAACTAAAAGTGTCCACTGTTTTATACACTGGAAGTCTGCTCCTTCTTCTATACATTCTCCTCCTGTAAGGCATGGCTGTGTGCTTCGTGCGGCTGCCTCGAGTCGAATGAGACTGCTGCTGCCTCGAAACAGGATGTACTTCCTGCCCCCCACCAGGCGCGTTCATTCAGCAGCGCGCCTTATCAGTTCCTGTTGCGCAACCGCAAACTTGATTTTTACCCGCCGCGGGCCTAGTAATACTAGGGCCCGCGGCTCCCAGCTGCCTCGCTCAGCGGCTAAGTCCCACTCAAGGTCACGTGACTTACACAGCAGCATAAGAACAAGTCACACAGCCATGAAGTAAAACCCACCCACCTCCCCAGGGGTCGTAACCCCTGCAACCCACAGAAGAAAAAGATGCTTCAGTAGCACACAGCAGGAAGTACATCCTGTTTCGAGGCAGCAGCAGTCTCATTCGACTCGAGGCAGCCGCACGAAGCACACAGCCATGCCTTACAGGAGGAGAATGTATGTGTGACTTGTTCTTATGCTGCTGTGTAAGTCACGTGACCTTGAGTGGGACTTAGCCGCTGAGCGAGGCAGCCGGGAGCCGCGGGCCCTAGTATTACTAGGCCCGCGGCGGGTAAAAATCAAGTTTGCGGTTGCGCAACAGGAACTGATAAGGCGCGCTGCTGAATGAACGCGCCTGGTGGGGGGCAGGAAGTACATCCTGTTTCGAGGCAGCAGCAGTCTCATTCGACTCGAGGCAGCCGCACGAAGCACACAGCCATGCCTTACAGGAGGAGAATGTATAGAAGAAGGAGCAGACTTCCAGTGTATAAAACAGTGGACACTTTTAGTTTTGTTCCTAACAATGTTTCTCAAGAAGAGCTACTGACTGGACCTATCACATTTGTTGGATGCAAGATTAACTTTTCATGTACTACTACAGAAGTTGTTCCTGGTAATGCTGTTACTGGGTGAAAATATTTAGGCTGCTTTTGGTCAGCCGTCGTCATTGGATAAATATTCAAAGCAGATTCTGACGGAGAATCCAAAATAATATTGTTTTGGGGCAACTCAGTTTCCTTCCTGGTAGTCGTTTATGATTCTCCTTCGCCGTGGTGAAGTGCTTACTTGCGTGATAGTGGATAGCCACGAAAACGATACCCCGTAGCCGTCTCCTGTTGAAATTGTTCTCGTTCTTTGACATTTTGACTGCTTCATAGACTTTCTTTCCATAAATAATATTTTCTCTATTTATTGAGTGTATGTTCTTAAAATCCATAGGCTGATCACATTCTTCTGGTTGCTTCGCTACAGCTTATTTGACCTTTTGACTTGTTTGCGTGCTATTGAAACTTTCTATTACTGTCTTTCCGGTTTCGCAGGTACATTCTTTGCCACAACCAGACGTCACTACATCTGCAGTTTGGAGGCGGTCAGGCACGTTAGTTGTAAGTCGGAAGAAGTCTTTCACCTTTTATTGGCTGAAAAACGAAGTTCTTGGCCCATTCTTCCGTGATATTTTGCGTATGCGGTCGTTACTCTAGACATAAGCTGTAACCTTATGCCGTTCAAGAGGATCCCCATTACTATTTTTGGCATTTTTACGAGGGTCGTGTTGAAAATTAATATCTCTGAATTTTTAATGTAATCACTCGTAAAGTTTTTTTAAATAAAAATATTTTATTAATTCTACATCCTTATTCTTCATGTCTACATATTTATTTCGTAACATAGTCACCCTGACGTCGAACACATTTCTCTCAAAGAGAGAACAGCTTCTTGATACCGTCACTGTAGAATGTTTGACTTAGTTGAGGGAGCCACAACCTCATATCTGCTTTTGCCGCTTCGTCTCCATCTACATGAAGCCCTCGTACGTATTCTGTAAGTTTTGGAAGCAGACGAAAATCGGATTGAGACAAGTCGGGACTACATGGGTGGTGACCGATGACAGCAACAAAAGGCGTCGGATTGTTGCAAATGTCTCAGCGCTCGAGTGTGGTCTGACATGTCGTTGTTGTTGTGGTCCTCAGTCTTGAGACTGGTTTGATGCAGCTCTCCATGCTACTCTATCCTGTGCAAGCTTCATCATCTCCCAGTACCTACTGCAACCTAAATCCTTCTGAATTTGCTTAGTGTATTCATCTCTTGGTCTCCCTCTACGATTTTTACCCTCCACGCTGCCCTCATATACTAAATTGGTGATCCCTTGATGCCTTAGAACATGTCCTACCAACCGATCCCTTCTTCTTATCGAGTTGTGAAACATACTCCTCTTCTCCCCAATTCTATTCAATACCTCCTCATTAGTTATGTGATCTATCCATCTAATTTTCAGCATTTTTCTGTATCACCACATTTCGAAAGCTTCTATTCTCTTCTTTTCCAAATTATTTATCGTCCATGTTTCACTTCCATACATGGCTACACCTCAAATACTTTCAGAAATGACTTCCTGACACTTAAATCTATACTCTGACATTGCCAGGCTGAAGGAGAAGGTGCTCCATGTGCCGTCAGTTTCCTGAAGGTCTCGCAGTACCTTGCAGAGTTTGTGGTGGTACCTTCAGGCATGAATTCCAAATGCGCCAAATCTTGAAGGTTTTCTGGCATGAATTCATCAACCCAACTCCGATGAGTCCCGTCGGTTGGGAAACGTTGTCGTCCACTCCGAGCGCTCACGCGTTGAGGTTATAACCGCCGTTTCCTTTGTTACTGGCACGAAGAACCCAGGAACCCAGCGTCGCACATGATTGATGTACGAAGCTTTCTTTCTTCAATGGATTTCAATGGGAGGCATATTCTCTGCGGTTAGAAACTCGATTACAGTGCGCTGTTGTTGACGCGACGACATATTTGCTTTAGACACCAGCATGTTACACACTGCAATTTCGAGGCCTATGGCGGCAGATGGTTGCAAGTTGCATCAGCGAAGCGGAAAAGTAGACCAACAAATACGCATGACATTTAAATCCTCAATCGATATTGAGAACAGAATAAAAAAATTCGGAGGCATTATTTTTGAGCATGCCCTCGTATTATTAACGCTGCTTTTGAATGCCAGATTTGTGGAAAGGCCATGACAGCCGTTGGTAATCTCTATTTTTCTGAGAAAATGTAGCGCTAATCGCAAGTTCTTACTATGACTGGTATGGAATACACTCGAAGACATATTGTTCTGATCAGCTTGCTTCTAGGCTGGGTGCTGGTGCGAAGCAGAGGCTAAATAAATATTTCTGTGGTAGACTCCTTACAAACTCTGTGCCCTACAGTATAAGCGACCGAACTCCCTGTGCTCCTCCATGTTGAAGCTTTCAGATGACTGAGGAAAGTGGCAAGGTTGCTATGTGCTCATCTTTGTCGCCTGTAGCAGCTACAATTTTTACTGAGTATTTAGAACATAAGGCTTTAGTTAATGAGAAATTAAAACCACTCTACTATCTCCGCTATGTGCATGACAGGTTGTCTTTATGACCACACAGCACATAATTTCACGAACTTCTGATCGACATTCACCTGAAAATCAGGTGTGGTCACTAGCACCAACGGATGTGAGAGAACGATTAGACGTAGGTGAGAGAGAGAAACGTGATAGATCACAAGCAATGAAAAGAGGGGACATCAAATATACTTTGGCTGATCGAGAAAAGTAAAGTGAAAGAATTGTAACTGGGAGAAGGTACGAGCATTTGCTTTCATTTGACCGAGGAAACTGACCTTATATGTAAATTTTTAGAAGAAAATTAAGAGGAAGTGCTTCAACTTTTTTCTTAAGTGCAACAGGGTTTTGAAATTGGGTAGAGATCAGGTTAGCTCATCCACTGAAACGGCCATCAGAGAAAAAGAAGGATTACGGCACGCTAATGTTTTTGTTTTATGGATGGGGACTGTTATGCTAATAAAAAAAGTTACACCTTATGTTGCGATTGTGATGGGATGACTCGTAGTTGATGTACCATTGGATACTAGGGCTCATGAACTCAGTTGTGTCGATAAAGTAGTCATAGCTTATCGTAATCACGTAACATGTCTTGTCGCAACCATCGATATGGATATACGAAGCACTAACACGGTCAATTCACCGGATGTTGTAGAAGGAAAGCACACAATCCTTCATAGTTAGTTCTAAACGTTTAGTGTTCTCAGCACTCGTGACGACTACAGACATCTATCTACATACATACTGTTGTGGCGTAACAAGACAGCTACGCCACACTGAAGTAGCCGAAAGGCACGCGTAATCTCAAGTAGGCTAGATAGAGGTCTGAAACAGGATACTTATTAATGTTATAAAGAAAAGTATGTAGCTGCTGGACTACTTAACTTTTAATTTTTCCTTGTTGTATACATCGTTCTTGATGAGACATTTCATACGATAACTATCAAACTATGTAAGGCTAAAGGCGCCTTGCTAGGTCGTAGCCATGGACTTAGCTGAAGGCTATTCTAACTGTCTCTCGGCAAATGAGAGAAAGGCTTCGTCAGTGTAGTCGCTAGCAAAGTCGTCGTACAACTGGGGCCAGTGCTAGCCCGTATCTCGAGACTTGCCTTGTGGTGGCGCTCGGTCTGCGATCACACAGTGGCGACACGCGGGTCCGACATGTACTAAATGGACCGTGGCCGATTTAAGCTACCACCTAACAAGTCTGGTGTCTGGCTGTGACACCACACATACTCCAAAAGTCACGGTACGGTGCTTGTTGGAGTGCACCCTGTTCGTGTACTTTCATGCTCCACTTACAAATAGAGCAATGGAAAAACGACTGTCTGTATGCCTCTGTACTAGTCCTAATTTCTCTTATCCTCACAGTCTTCAAGCAAAATGTATGTAGACGACAGTAGAATCGTTCTGCCGTCACCTCCATATGCTGGTTACCTAAATTTGTCAATAACGTTCTTTGAAAAGAATGTCACCTTCGGTCTTGGGATTCCCTTTCGAGTTCCCGAAGGACCGCTTCTACCCAGTACCGTACGAATCGGGGCGTATCAGTGGTAAGACAGTGGACTTCTGTTCGGGAGGAAGGTGGTTCAAATTCCGATCCAATCATTCAGATCTTGGTTCTCCCTAAACAGATTAAGGTAAACACTGGGAAGATTTATCAATATCGACACGGTCGATATACTTCTCCATATTTCCTCATGATTCACCACAGCTAAAATATGGTCCGACCCTAACGACCTAATGTTTTTTCGGATACAAGTGGTCTGAATTTACTCAACAGGGTTTCCAACGTCAATGCGAAAATCAGTCTTCCCACCCTTTACAATCTTCTTCTTTATTATTCTTCCAAAAATAAATAAAGATGTCACGCATATGTACCTCTTACAATCAAAATGTAACCTCCTTAATATCATTTGCATTAAACCCCAAACGAAGTTCCCAGTGACTGTCTGTCACCTGTGCACTGGGTGCACGAATTAATACTGCTCCGGAGTATGTTTACCACTAGCAAAGCCGGCAATGCCTCGCAATCGCTAAATAGGAACAGCAGTAGGGTATGCGTTCTGTTCCTGCGAAATGTGTCAGGACGCAAATTTCCATTCCTCGTTGTGACTTATGTGAAAAAAAAGGACACATTCGTTTTTTGTTTTTATTGATTTTAAAGCTTGTTTAAACATTTTTGTACATTGCAATACTACAGGATATGCTCCGCTCTGCATAACTTAACAACAGGAACAATAAAGTAACATTAGATATTAACTTCTTGGTGGAAATGAACGAAAGTGTGGTGTCACCGCCAGACACCACACTTGCTAGGTGGTAGCCTTTAAATGGGCCGCGATCCGTTAGTATACGTCGGACCCGCGTGTCGCCACTATCAGTGATTGCAGACTGAGCGCCACCACACGGCGGGTCTAGTCTACAGAGACTCCCTAGCACTAGCCCCAGTTGTACAGCCGAATTTGCTAGCGATGATTCACTGACTACATACGCTCTCATTTGCAGAGACGACAGTTTAGTATAGCCTTCAGCTACGTCATTTGCTACGACCTAGCAAGAATTTATTCTGAGCAGATAATATTGTGAATCATGTACCGGCAAGAGCGACGTTCATCATTAATGGATTAAAGTTAAGTATCAAACTAATTGTGTCCGCTTTCTGAATTCTCATTCCTTGTCATGTTCCAGACCTAGCGTCAGTATAGTTCTTCCCTCTTCACGCCAGCCTGCGTGAGCTAAAGCGCGTGAATTTCGGCCTCCACTCGTAACACGGTGTTGGCTCTTCTGTTTACACAAAAGAAAGTGCGGAAGTATGTTTGCCAGGGAATTCCTAGTCGTGCATAGGAAGCTGGACGTCATATGACTAGAGATCAGCATAGCTGCAGCGCCAAATGGGGCAGGCCCGGACACACGGGCCAGTCGAAACAACGGGAAAAGTCAATGTGTGTCAACCGTAAGCACAACAATATGTCAGGAACTTCAGAATGGCGTAAAGTGATGTTCAGTGCTGAGAAATAAGTTAATTTAAAAATGAGCTAGATGGATTTCAACGTTATTGACGTGATCTGTGTTATGATTTGAGCAGCCTTCTGCGCTACCCACTGGAATGAACTGTGGACAATGAGATGATAGAAACAAAACTGATGAGAATCCATGAGCACCTAGGGGCTGAAAGTCTAATGTTTCAACAAGATAATGCATTTGTGTATGGTTCTACTAGAAGCAAAAATGTGGTCTGAAGATAAAAATATCGGCGTCTTGCCCTGGCCTGCACGTAGTCCGGATTCGAGCCCCGTGGAAAACGTTTGAGGAATCTTTGCAAGGCGCAACAAAAGATAATTTGAGGCTGTATGTGAGCTGGAAAGAGCGATACGAGAAGGGTGGGCGACAGTTTCGCTGCGGGAACTACAAGCCCTTTGTAATCAACATCGAAGAGAATTTTTGAGGTACTTAAGAAGAACAAATGTTGGACAAAGCACTAACGATGCATAACTCATCGGGACAGTGGGTGTCTTTAGACAAATTTCCATCCAGGAAATGGAAACGTCTTGCTTTATTACTCGCGTTATTTGAGAAACTTTTTAATTCCGTCATGATTGTCTATGTCCTGTATATAAGTACTACTTCCATAGTATCTTCAATACATGTTTACATCAGACATTGTACTATTACTTTCATGGAAGCCTGTCTTTATGCTGGTTGCCACTACTGCAACACAGACCTCTAATGATTCCTATTGGTCAAGAGAAATGGGAGCCAACAGGTATTAACTGCGCACAAAGACGTTGGCATTCTTACGTAACGCAATCGCCCGAAAGTAATGCGGGGGGGGGGGGGGTGAGGAGAGGGGAGGGGGAGCTGAAGTGAGATCTTCAAAATGGCAAGAACGTTTCCTCATCTGTACTCTGTTACTGTAAGTATGATGCGAGAAACTGCACATTAACTGGGAGTATCTAGTAGTGTAGTAATCACCTCAGCGTTAATACCGTCGTATTTATGTATAAATACTCCTTATTTTAAGTATTTTGTTAAGTTTTTTAAAAGTTGCAAAAACTTCTGGGAGATTTAGAAATCTACGTAAGTTCACGAGTGCCAAAGAGTTTATTGACATCGCGCCCCACTGGTAGATAAATGAAACAACAGTACAGTCAGTAAACGTCATTTTAGAACATTGAAAGACGCACAGATGCGGTACGATAAACAATTTTTGTACCCTGTATGTGGGACCTATATTCCACAGGCATTCCAAGCAACTCGGAAGTAGCCCAGCGTCAAAGGTAATTATCGCTCCATCGCTCTTTACGCGGGGTGTACCTGCCAAATTGAGTAACATTTTCCTCATTCTCTCCTCGATTACTGAACCGTCTCGCAGTCAAATCAAGCTAATTAGTGGAAGTACATAAATCGAAATGAGAATGGCCCGTAAACAAATCGGAGCGGAAAACGTTGCATGCTTAGTGTGGGTGATGCCCGTGGGGAGAGAAGACCGATTACGTTACAGGGCGCGCTTTTTATCCAGACAAATTGCGCTACAAATTCGAGAGACTGGCTCACATTTCTCTTTTAATTGGCCTATCTGGGTCGATCCGGTTTTGCGGCTGCGCGCTATTGAAGGAACAACTGTTGAGCGGGATCCCTTCGGCGAGAGAGCGATAAATATAGCGATCGTCGAGCGCCGCTTCTCGAAGCGAAAGCCGATTCCTGCGGAAACCTCTGCGCAGGGTCAGCGAATGTGCAGCGCAAATATTTCTCCCGATTACTGGTAATACCTGTAACTGCCCCGAGCCGAACGCGAACAAAGCTCCAAGGTAAATACCAAAAGAATATTGCTACGGTGATTAGGTGACATTTGCACTGCCGTGCGATATGTGGTATTATTTCTATGGATTAGCAGACGCAAAAGGTCGTAAACAGTGACAACACGTGGCGCCACCAAGCTGTGCATGATACATGACCGATAACTGCTGTATGGTAACTAACGACTGTTACTAAAGTTTTAAATATCGCTTCGAGAAAAGAACATAATGCCATTAATTTTTAATTTGTTTGCAGGAACAAGTGTGTCGTCCAGTCATGCAATGAAATATTCCTGCCACAGTAGCGTAGCATGCCGCTAATGTAGCCAAAACAAAATGATGTACTCCACTGATACAGTGAAGTATCGAGTGGTAATTATTTTTCTGCACCTGCATGGGACCAACGCTGCAACAAGCCGTGGCATGTTGATATTCGAGAGCGGGCTGGAAAGTAATGCCTCAGAATTCTTTCTGTGAAAACTGTTAAAGCTTTTCAAACAAAATAAACGTTATTAACATTCTATATCTTTGTTCTTTCATTTCTACATATTTATTGCTCAAAATAGTAATCCTGGCGACGAACACATTTTTACAAACGAGATACCTGTTTAACTTCCTGACAGGTGCCGGAAGAAGACTCGAACTTGCGACATTTGCCTTTCGCGGGGAAGTGCTCTATCATCTGAGCTACCCAAGCACGACTCACGACTCGCCCTCACCTCGTCTCCTACCTTCCACAGTTTTAATCTGCCAGGAACTTTCACATCAGCGTAGTTTCCGCTGCAGAGTGAAAATCTCATTCTCGAAACATCCCCCAGGCTGCGGCTAAGTCATGTCTCCGCAATATCCCTACATCCAGGAGTGCTAGTTCTGCAAGTTTTGCAGAAGAGCTCCTGTGAAGTTCGGAACGTAGGAGACGAGTTACTAGCAGAATTGAAGTTGTGACGGTGGATCGTGAGTAGTGCTTGGGTAGCTCAAATGGTGGAGCACTTGCCCGCGAAAGGTAAATGTCCCGAGTTCGACTCTCGGTCCGGTACACAGTTTTAATCTGCCAGGAAGTTTCACATTAACCAACACCCCGATCCAGAGTGAAAATCTCATTCTGGAGATCCCTGTTCTGGAGATCCCTGTTCTGGAGATCCCTGTTCTGGAGATACCGTCACTATAAAGTACTTGACATTGTTCACGGGGTCACAATCTCACCTCCGTTTATACTGCTTCATCACTAAAAAATGTAAGTCCACGAAGGTGTTTATTTAAGTTTTGGAGACAGATGAAAATCGAATGGGACCAAGCCGGAAATGTATGGGGTATGATCGATGAGTGTTAAACCAAGGCGCCGCGTTGTTGCAGCTGTCGCAGCACTCGTGTGTGATCAGGCGTTGTCACGTTGAAGGAGAGGGTGCTCAACATGTGGACGAATTTTTCGAATTGGAAACTCGATTACGGCACGCCGTTTCTCATACACCGACGTACAGGGTGAAAATTATTGAACTGTATGAAAAAATGGTTAATTAGTTAGAAACTAAGGCGTGCACACACTTTATTCAACATGTAAACGTCACTGAAGATATACGGATTTAGGTTATGATATGTTCGATGTACCTGCCATCATTGGCGATGATGTGGTACAGACGAATAGCGAAATTCTGCATGATCCGCTGAAGTGTCGGAATATCGATACTGTCAATGAACTCCTGAATGGCTGTTTTCAGCTCAGAAATGGTTTTGGGGTTATTTCTGTACAAGTTGTCTTTAATATAGCCCCCAAAAAGGAGTCGCATGTGTTCGGATACGGATAACACGGCCTCCAATCGAGGCCCATGCCAGTGGCCTGTGGGTACCCTAGAGCCAGAATGCTGTCCTCAAAGTGCTCCTCCAGGACTTCAACCACTCTCCTGCTTCGATGTGGTCCTCTTCCATCTTGCATGAACCACACATCCTGTCGAAATCAGGGTCACCTTGGATAATGGGGATGAAATTATCTTCCAAAACCTACATCTACCGTTCGTTAGTCTCTGTGCCATCAAGAAATATCACACCGATTATTACGTGACTGGACATTCCACATCATACAGTCACCCGTTGAAGGTGAAGAGACTACTCAGCAGCGAAATGCGGATTCTCAGTCTTCCAAATGTACCAATTTTGCATAGCGACGAACACATCCTAATGAAAGTAGTCTTTGTCTATAAACCAAACCAAGCATATGCACATACCAACTCCCTCATGCCCCACGGCCAGCCGTGCAGTTTGAACATCCTAACGCAAAACATTCAGAAATTATGGCGATTTTATTTCATATAGTTCAATAATCGTCACCTTGTACTTACGTTACCCACCGCCGTATTACATGCAAAAATACGTGGACCTCTATTGGCAGAAGACCGAAAGTAAGGAGAAATGAAGAATAAAGATGTAGAATGTTAATATCGCTTGTTTTACTTTAAAAGATTTTCACATAAAATATTTGGAGGCTTTACTTAGCAACACGCCCTCGTAAATGCATAGTAGCAATGCACAATCATTAACGCAATGGTTCGGGCAATGGTTCGGTGTTTCAAACTGTTTCAGCGGATTTAAAAAGTATCAACGAATTAGAACGATGTTTCAGACCATCAGAGGTTCCATGAATCGCAAGGGACCTTTGAGTTATTTCAATTTATTAGCTTTTCGTTTGTTCCCACACAGTGGGCAATAGTGGAAAGCGATAAGACAGTGTGTTCGAGGCGACTTTCACATCAATTATGATCATACGAATCTAAGGACAGCATAACAGCTATTACCCGAGCGGAGAAAATTTCTCTGCCGACCACAAATCAAACCCTGGCCTCTTCGGCTAGCAATCTGCCACGCTGACTCCGCAGCGGCCAAGGCGAACTAGACCATACACATCGAAGACCAACGTCGCTGGTTTCGGCGTGGAAGGACACGGTTTCGATTCCTGTTATCTCCTCAGACTTTATTCTGATATTTAGGTGGTGGCTATAAAAAGGTCGCGGTAGTCCACGGAGGGGTGTTTGCTCCATGTGAACGCTCCAAGTCATTCCGCACAGGACTATCACGCCAAATGTTTCTTGGGGCTATCGAATCGCGCCCCACGCTCCGTATTTCCCAGATACGGGACCCTGTAACTTCTTTTCCGTCTCTCGGGTGATGAAACCACTGAGTGGCGTGCTTTTCCATTTTGTTGAGGTGATTTTCACAAGCCACCTACTGTTGGGAAAAACGTGCCGCATTTGTGGATGAAGCTGTAACGGAGTACTAACACCTCTCACAGTTTCATAATCGTAGCTATACTTTTCTTTTCGAGGTAATAATTAAAACTGTATGTCAGGCCCTGGTTAATTAACCCACAGAACACTGTTACTTTTAGAACCCTTCCGGCGAGGAATGCATTCGTGCCTATCGACTGGCCGTTTCCTCTTAAGTTATCGTATGTGACTACTATTTGTGTGATAATTGATGTAATCTTCAGAAATATCTGTATTTACATCATGCACGTAATGTAGGTGATCACTTGACATAGGTTTCGCTCAGATTGATACTCTTATAATGAAATACGGGTTGGTTCGTTTGGAGATCAAAGACCATGGTTATGAGTCCCTTTTCCCTTAGTCACACAGGTCTCAGATTAGAACTAAACCCCAAAGGAATCCTATCGCTTGAAATCCGGGGAAGGAACAAAATGCGTGAACTATGTGTGTAAGCACACTGAACTAGAAAACGAAAGTATCAAGCCAAAATTGAAAAGATTAATGAAAAGGAAAAATGCGGTAAAAGATTTTAAAACAATTTAGCAGATGGCCTTGGCTGGCTGTTCACAAGAATAAAAAAGGATGAGCCAGCCATTCTGCAACACACGAGAATCCCCAGCCTAAAAATACAAGGCAAGAGAAACACAGATGATAAAAAGACGAACACCAAGTCGAACAGAGGGAGCGAGGAAGAGTTAAAATGCGCGTAGGGTGAGAGCCTGAAACATGAGGGTAAGGCGCCCACCTTAAATAGAATGACGAAAACCCTCTTCACGGGTAAAACGTAAAACTACGTTAGCAGTTGAGGCATCGTCAAATAAAAGGGAAGGGAGCGCGTCAGGGAGATTAAAAATCCGCCGCCGGGTGGCTAAATTTGGACAGTCAAAAAAAGATGTGGACCACTGTCAAAAGTGAACCAAAGAGACGCTGAGGTGTGTCGTCGCGACGTAGGAGGTGACCGTGAGATATCCAAGTACTGCCGATGCGGAGCCGGCGATGGACAATGGAGTACTTGCGAGAGACTCGCGTGGAGGACCTCCACACATTCGTCGTCTGCTGTAGAAAAATAGTTATTTACTTATTGGGATAGTTACATTCTCCCGATGATACCTTTCTGGTCTTGTCTTGAATAATTCCAGAACGATTATCTACCACTGTGTCAGAATACATACATGAACAACATAATGGACAGCATAGAGGGTGATTTGAGATCTCTTACTCTAAACCACTTGAAAGGTGTCTCATTTAATAAGCCATCTTTCCTATCTTCCATTAATTTACAAGTCGGTCATTGGCACTCACTTTTGCTTTTATATCGATATATTTATTTATTTACTGCAGATTTACAGATCAGTTACCTGATGTTTTAAAACATGTCGTACCTTCACAGTTTTCGTTTGTCGTCTTTTTTATAGACCTCTTTATTTTGTTTTCATCTGCAAAATTTGACAAATAATAATACTTTTTTAAAAAATAACAATTTGAGGTTCAAATATGAATAAAATTTAGTTGTTTTAAGAATATAAACAGATGATAGAACAGAGGAGAGATTTATTAGTGCCATCACCGATTGTGAGTGACGGTGAATAACTCGGAGTGGTTTCTTCGGGCTGTTGACCGTCTTTCACAATGAAATAGTTTATAATTTGTAGTAGAGGAATGGTATTGCTAATCCTACGCGTTAACATTAGGTACTCATCCGTGAACAACATTGGGTGCTTTCTTGGCTAGATCGCAAGCACCTTACACTATCTTTACTCTAGTATTCGTAATACTTTAGAATTATTTGATTGATACGTGTAATTTGTCAGTGAATTTTGGCAAGTTATGTCTGATTCATAATTCTAGGTGTCTTATGTACTGCTATATCTCATCGACCTCCTCCTAATGTTCCTCTGAAGTGTCACTGTCGCCGCTATCACTGTTGCAGTCGGTGTCCACCCTCTGGAGATTATTGTAAACTTTTTTTTAAATACTCTTTCTTAATACATTTAGTTCTCCTATTGTTCTTCGCCTCTTGCTGCTTCAAACATACACTATGTGATCAAAAGTATCCGGACACCCCCAAAAACATACAGCCTAATTCTCCACATCGGCGACCTCAGTAGTTATTAGACATTGTGAGAAAGCAGAATGGGGCACTCTGCGGAACTCACGGACTTCGAATGTGGTCAGGTGACTGGGTGTCACTTGTATCGTACGCCTGAAAGCGAGATTTCCACACTCCTAAAAATCCCTAGGTCCACTGTTTCCGATGTGATACTGAAGTGGAAATGTGATGGAACACGTGCAGCACAAAACCGTACAGGCCGAACTCGTCTGTTGACTGAGAGAGACAGCCGACAGCTGAGAATGGTTGTAATGTGTAATAGCAGACATCCATCTAGACCATCACACAGCAATTCCAAACTGCATTAGGATCCACTGCAAGTACTATGACATTTAGGCGGGAGGTGAGAAAACCTGGATTTCATGGTCGAACAGCTGCTCGTAAGTCACACATCGCGCCGCTAAATGCCAAACGACGCCTCGCTTGGTGTAAGGAGCGTAAACATTGGATGACT
Organism: Schistocerca serialis cubense; assembly: GCF_023864345.2. Taxonomy (NCBI): domain Eukaryota; kingdom Metazoa; phylum Arthropoda; class Insecta; order Orthoptera; family Acrididae; genus Schistocerca; species Schistocerca serialis. The sequence continues at coordinate 72,016,564 of NC_064645.1, forward strand.
GAACAGTGGAAAAACATTGTGCGGAGTGAGGAATCAAGGTACACAATGTTGCGATCCGATGGCAGAGTGTGGGTATGGCAAATGGCCGGTCAGTGACATCTGCCTGCGTGTGTAGTGCCAAAAGTAAAATTCAGAGGCGGTGGTGTTATGATGTGGTCGTGTTTTTCATGGAGGTGGCTTGCACCTCTTGTTAATTTGTGTGGCACTATCACAGCACAAGCCTGCATTGATGTTTTAACCACCTTATTGCTTTCCACTGCTTAAGAGCAATTCGGGGATGGCGATTGCACCTTTCAACATTATAGAAAACCTGTTCTTAATGCAAGACCTGTGGCGCAGTGGTTACACGACAATAACAGCCCTGTAATGGTCTGGCCTGTTAAGAGTCGTGACCTGAAGCCTGTAGAGCAGCTTTGGGAAGTTTTGGAACGCCGACGTCGTGCCAGGACCACCGACCGACATCGATACCTATCCTCAGTGCAGCACTCCGTGAAATTTTGGCTGCAATACCCCAAGAAACCTTCAAGCACCTGACTGAAAGTATGCCTGCGAGAATGGAAGCTGTGTTCAAGACTAAGGGTGGGCCAACACCATATTGTATTCCAGCATTACCGGTAGACGGCGCCACAAATTGGTAAGCCATTTTCAGCCAGGTGTCCGGATACTTTTGATCGCATTGTGTATTATGTCTGTTCTAGTGTAGTCTGAGTGTAGTGTGTGTGTATTGTTCGGGTTTTGCACCCAGAAGACAGTGTGATCTGGGGAACCTTCTTCCCAGCATGTGCATGTAGGTGTCGCAGACTTACGCGGTTTCAATGTGTGGGATAAGGTCTGTGTTCAATTAACCATACCGTTGCTGGAATCGACGTGTTTCATTTTCAACCGCTCCCTTACGTCAGGGAGGAAGTCGTGCAGTCTACGTCCCTTAACACTTACATCCCTCTCATCTCGCAGTGTATTCGAACGCTAACCTTTAAAGTGACGTGTTGTATGTGCCGTTACACTAGTTATTGTGTGTACCTTATCTAGTCTCCCCATCTTTGCATCGATAACACATTTCTCCGATTTCCGCATTTTCTCTGATAAATCAGATACGATCAGATATTTGTTGGCGGTCGTCTGTGCGAGTTTGGCTCAGTCAATGAGTAACGAGGGCCTTATCACCTTATTTGGGCAGACTAGTTTTCGAAACGAGGAAGTGACCACTGGAATGTGGGATACAGCAGTCGGTTGAGGAGTGTTGTTGTCACCTCAAGCAGGCAGACAGTCCTGGCCACGTATGGTCGATAGTGTTATTCTGACGTAGTCTCTTTTGGCACAGCTGCGAATGGAAGGCATGACAGCGGTATGCGATAGTAAAGACCGCCCCTACAATAAGATGCACTGATTGCGGGAGAGAGAGAGAGAGAGAGAGAGAGAGATGCATGACTGTAGTAATGAGTTCTTACTGACGACGTGAGAATCAGCAGATATCGCTCCTCTCTTAGCAAGACAAGGTACTATGTACCTTGCCTTTAGGACTTGGCATGTTACATTGGAGCAGTGTGGTTGCTTATGTCATCTTTTCCATTGTGTATCAGACTGGCGCTAACGGCTACGTTCAGTTCGTGGCGACCTTTGCTGTGTTTATGAACTGAATTTAACTCGAGGCAGGGTGTGGTAAGGGGGTACTCAGTTTACAAAAAAAAAGATTGCACTTTTCATACCGTTTCGAATTCGTGTATTAAGGAATTGATCTTAGTGGTACTATACCTCGAGCAGCAGGTGTGTGTTTGTTAATCAGTCGAAATGTCTAAGGCTTTTGTAAACTTTGAAGAACAATAATAACTGTAAAAATAACTAGAAAGTTAGTGAAAATTTAGTATCTGTATCTTAAATTCGCACCTTCCGTAAATTTAATTGACTGGAGCATCAGTTTTATCAGATAGTAGAAGAGAGCAAACGTGAAGCGTAGTCCATTGCCTTCTTTGAAAACTTAAACTATATACCGGCATACCTCATCCATGTCAGTATTCTCAATCAAAAAACCATTTCTGCCCGTAGTAGTTGCTCACAAAGAACTACTTTTTGGATTAGCAAATTATTTTCAGGTAAGTCTCAACGAGAGGCTCGAGACACTGGCTACTTGACATTTTATTGATTGTTTTGTGTTGCGATGCTGTTTCGTCGAAATATAACAAATTAACGCATGAGAGCATAAATTGGAGTTTGCATTTTTCTAACTTACGAAATTTTATATGTAACGATTTGTTCCGCTGCGTTGAGTATGTAAGGGTGTCTGTAGAAACACAATAAAGAATAGTGAGACTGCATTTTGTTAATTTCAACCTTATACACTTTTGAAGGAAGTTAAACGTGTAGATCCATACAATTTAACAGAAGCCTTCACAATGTACAAAAAGGAAGTAGTTTGAGTGTGTGCGTATTTAGTAGTCAAAAGTCAATCACTCACAAGGCTAAAGAACGGAATTTCAATGTGTAACCTGTGGTGTCACCGCCAGACACCACACTTGCTAGGTGGTAGCCTTTAAATCGGCCGCGGTCCGTTAGTATACGTCGGACCCGCGTGTCGCCACTATCAGTGATTGCAGACCGAGCGCCGCCACACGGCAGGTCTAGAGAGACGTCCTGGCACTCACCCCAGTTGTACAGCCGACGTTGCTAGGAATGGTTCACTGACAAATACGCTCTCATTTGCCGAGACGATACTTAGCATAGCCTTCAGCTACGTCATTTGCTACGACCTAGCAAGGCGCCATTACCAGTTTATATTGAGATTGTCATTATGTATAATCAAGAGTGATGTACACCAATTATGGATTAAAGTTAAGTATTCCAGCATCAACGTACCTTATTTGCTATATTAATTACATTGTCCTGTTCCAGACCTCACGCCAGTTTGCGTGAGCTTAAACGCGTGCATTTCGGCCTCCTCTAGCTACACGGTGTTGGCTCTTCTGCCAACACATCATAACCATCCTACAGTATCTAACTTCGACAAGTTGTACTTTCTATATTGTTTCCTCAACTGTAATACAGAATACAATGTAGTTGCCATGAAATCTGTGGACTGTAAACAGGCTGTGTCTTTCTAGACTTCTCTAAATGGCTCCGTAAACTTCTTTTATTGATTTCGTACTGGAATTTCACTTAACTTTAGACGTGCTTAGACCGATAGTGTCTTACTTCATCTACATCTGTACTCCGGAAATCATTGTGGAAGTCACGCCAGAAGGTGTTTCCCATTGCACAACTCGACAAGAAACAACATTCACAAGAGATGGGAGAATCATGGTTCTCATAGGACTGAAAAAGTAAGGGCATTACCTTCCTTGAAGAAAATGTGCGTTAAGAAGGAGAACCACAACAAAAACCTTCTTGTGATGGAGCGGAAGCTCGTACTGGGAAGGGCTATCGCAGGAAGTGCCATGCCCTTTGAGAGGGACCATTCCGCCATTTGCTTTATGTAAATTAGCAAAATCACTGAAAATCTTAGTACGGATAACATGACCGTGATATGAACCATTCGAGCGAATTCTCTTCTCCGTTCACCACCTTGACTTCAAGCTAACGTCGGTGAAATGAGGGCCGACTGTTCTTACTGGACTGTACAAGAGTTTGAAGATTGGTCGTTGGTTGGACTGAACTTGTCGTTCATTTTAGGGGCCAAATACAAACAGGGCTTAATAGTATGATAATGGCACTAAAATCGCACCTCTGCCCTTGTCACAAACACTAACAGTAACTCCGATTAAACGCCCATTCTGTCACTAACATTGTCCCAGCTGTAAAAGGAGACCGATGCTGTTCATCGTACCAGACGGCTTCGGAGACTAATTTTCAGGATAACGTCCTTAGTTCAAATGTAGTCTCTTAAATTTTCCAATGCCCCTTCCATTCTCTACAACTACTAAGGGATGCTCCGAATCGCAGCCATAGATAACATTTTTACTTAGTTTTGTATGACTTCGGTACACTGTCAACGGCCGTTTCATACTTCTTACAACGGTTTCCACGGGATCATTAAAGCTACGCACCGTCGGGCGAGGCCTGTACTTGGATGTGTGACCGACCAAATATACGACGTTCTGTTGCCGACTTTCCCTTTGTCTTTACCGCAGAGGCAGAGGGGACAGAGGAGTGGTGGCGTAATGCCACTGATCACCAGACTTTTGCGCCGATGTCCGGAGTAAATTCCAAACCTCGCTGCAGTAGCTTGTGAAATGAAGGTGATCCGTCCGTCGGATGCGGACTTTAAACTTGCCGGGCCTCTCGGTGATCTTCAAGAGGAACAGTCTGTGTACCAGTACTGGATTTCACCCTCTCCCATCTCTCGTTGTCTCCAACACGTACACGACATTACGTCAAACATCACACATCACTGCGGTCATCTACACATCGACACACACTACTGCGGTCGTCTACACATGCACACACAGCTCTCACACGCTGAAAAATAAAGGTGATTGCGCACTCACAATTAGGTGGCTGAACCTGCCCTTCTGTGTCTCCCTGCCATTCACGCCCTACGATTTCACTTTACTTTCGTACTAGGACGAATCTGTTCATTTGAAAAGTGCTATTGAATATCTTAAGTTTTATGTAATGGAGGAATCATTCGAACTACTTGAAAATGCCAGAATCAAAAGATTTTTTTTAAAACAACGTAAACACCAAACTTTCTTACAAATGATATCTAATGTGCATCTGGTTACGACACTTCTCATAGTTTTGCAACCAAGATTAATATTGAGAGACAAATCTATCATTCTTTTTTGTTTTCCCATCATCTTTACTGCAGAGAGACAAATCTATCATCATTTTGGTTCACGTGTTATCAGCATCAAACCTTTCTAGAACTGAATTTTCAGAGTTGACGATTATGGTGCAACTAATACATAATACCTCCACATTCACAGTGATTCCCTAGGCATAGCTGAAACGGTGCAAAGATATTTCCATTAAAAGAATCAGCTGGTTCACTGATCTTCCATGTATTCTCGACATGAGTGATAAAAATTACGGTTCTGGGTGTTCTGTCACGTTGTCGTTCGCATTTTAAGCACCACATCTTTACTGGTACTGTGAGTTTTTCTATTTGTGTACTAAATGCCTGGACTCCAACTATAGTGGCTGAACGCATTCAAGCGCCTTTAGCTTGCAAGAATGTCAGCTTTACTACGAAAATATCCAAGGCACAGGATAGGGATTCGTCAAGTGACAGTTCTCCATTTGGAGGGGCAATGTTCCTCAGAGTGACAAATTAGTGAGGCTTAGTTTCAGGCAGAATATATTGCAAACATTGTATACAAGCCCGCTTTGCAAATATCTGTTGATACTTTTTTCTACGAAAACTAAGCAAAATTTTGAGAGAAAATCAAATAGTGCACAGTTATTGTTGGAAGAAATATACGAAACTGATACTTATACTACTAAAAATTCAAAAAAGGAAACAAGTCAGGTTTTGAAGTAGAAGAAGTCTTGTGTCCTCGCCCGTAAACTAAAGCACTCCAGGTTATAGTGATCAGCATCTCACTTAATACGATTTATTGTTTCTGCAAGTGAGGGGATAGCCTACACTATTATGTTGTGTGGGGGATTATTCAATAGTCAAGTGCTTTCGGTATAGAGATACTTGGGACAAATTCTTGTGCTAAGGTCGGGAACTAAAAGACTAACTGGGAATCCTGTGAAAATTATTGGTGCTAGTGTATTACACTCGATGATGAATAATTGAGACAGTTACTGCAGACGAAACGAGTGATAAAATACACTTTCTCGTTATTGTACTTTGTACGGTTTATGTAACGCTAAAGGTGACTTGTAGTGAGTTAATGTGATCACAGAAATGCCTATCTCACAGAGGAATTTAGTACGAAGTCAAGGTATATAATTTAGGCATTACTTGCGCCGCATCCAAGAATGTCACAGCCGACAAAGGTGAGCTGCAGGTAGCTCATAACATTTGTTACTGTTACATCCTCTGGTACCCGTCAGACGACATCCCGTTGTACGGCGTGGTGTCACAATTTGTGTAGTTAGCAGGCCTGGCTGTTAGGCAACAGATGGCCAAAGAGGACACTGAATCTGACACAACAACATTACCACGCCTTTATCAGACACCAATCACGCGTCTGATGACATCACGTTGCTCAGAGGGCCAATAAGTGAGCGGCCTGTAATCCGGCAAGTGGCAGCCAGTTACGCGTATTGGGTTCACTCATCCGTGTGATAATACAATCATCGCTGCTGGGCCTCTACAGACAGCCTATTAGCAGTCGATAGCAAGTGCACAGCGTTTTCATTTCCTGACCAGTCGACGGTTGGATTCCGTGCTTGTTAGAAGACAGAGTGCAACGACCTTCAGCAGTCACCAGAGTGTGGTACCACCAGAAGTGAAGTGGACCTCCAAAAGTCGTCACGAAATTCACCTTGTATAACTAACTAGCAGACTAGTCAACTGCGAACTTAGTTACTGATAGTTACATGCTCCAGGAAAAATTGGGAACAGGGATAATGCGAGTGGTCCAGTGTGTATTCACAGGAAATAAATAATATATATATGTTCGTATTTACATGCCAAGACAAGTTCGATTCAAATACTCGCAAGCAAACTGTAAAAGGAAAGCTTTGTTTTGAATCGACACCCATCAGAAAACAACTAGAACACGTCTGGTGTTTGTCCCTCAAAACAGAGTGAAATTGTATAAGAAATTTTGCAACTATTGGGTAACCATGTTCTACATTCGTTTATATATATGTACTTCAATGAAACGAAACTATGATCCTGAAGTTAGCAGTCAAATTGTTATAGTACTGTTGTACAAGAATGACTAACTTGTAAGGCCACAAGTTTAGAAAAATTATTTTACTGCCAGTCTCGGTATACAGGGTGCTACAAAAAGGTACGGCCAAACTTTCAGGAAGCATTTCTCACACACAAAGAAAGAAAATATGTTATGTGAACATGTGTCCGGAAACGCTTACTTTCCATGTTACAGCTCATTTTATTACTTCTCTTCAAATCACATTAATCACGGAATGGAAACACACAGCAACAGTACGTACCAGCGTGACTTCACTTTGTTACAGGAAATGTTCAAAATGTCCTCCGTTAGCGAGGATACATGCATCCACCCTCCGTCGCATGGAATCCCTGATGCGCTGATGCAGTCCTGGAGAATGGCGTATTGTATCACAGCCGTCCACAATACGAGCACGAAGAGTCTCTACATTTGGTACCGGGGTTGCGTAGACAAGAGCTTTAAAATGCCCCCATAAATGAAAGTCAAGAGGGTTGAGGTCAGGAGAGCGTGGAGGCCATGGAATTGGTCCGTCTCTACCAGTCCTTCGGTCACCGAAGAAGCGTACGAACACTTCGACTGAAATGTGCAGGAGCTCCATCGTGTATGAACCACATGTTGTGTCGTACTTGTAAAGGCACATGTTCTAGCAGCACAGGTAGAGTATCCCGTATGAAATCATGGTAACGTGCTCCATTGAGCGTAGGTGGAAGAACATACTGACGAAACTAAGATGAGCTCTAACATGGAAATTAAGCGTTTCCGGACACATGTCCACATAAAATCTTTTCTTTATTTGTGTGTGAGGAATGTTTCCCGACAGTTTGGCCGTACCTTTGTGTAACACCCTGTATAAAAGACAATGTCCTGACTGACTGACTTATCACCGTCCAACCCAAACCACTAGGGACAAAAAATTGAAATTAGGAAATGTGGATATTACTCTGTAGGTGTCGTTTAAGAAGGAATTTTTCGAAATTCTGACCATAAGGGAGCGACATAAGGCTGATTTTTAAAAAAAATATTGCTATTGAGGCAATTCTGAAGCTAGATCTACGAAAATTAGTATTTGGTTACTCCGTCAGAAATAAAGAAATACATGTTTCAACATTTTTTGGAAATTTGACCATTTGAATGTTAAATATCGGGAGCCAGCTCTTTGTGAAAACATATCACTGTCAACTGCTAAAGTAATTCTAAAGCTACGTCTATGAACATTGGTATTTGACTTCTCGGATACAAATCAAAAATACGTGTTTTCGTGTGTTTCGAAATTAAACTCCTAACGGGATGAAATACGAAATGAGAGTTTTTACGAAACTATTTTATTAGGAAAACATTTTTAAAACTTATCTCTGGAAACTTAAATTTGACTTCTGAAAAAATAAAAAGATACGTGTTCACTGATTTTTAAAATTCAAACCCTAGGGGGTGAAAGTGCAGATGAAAGTTTTATGGAAAGTATTTTTGAAGTTAAATCTATGAAAATTTAGACTTAGCTCCTCTGTTGAAGATAAAACATACACATGCCACTGTTTTTGGAAATTCAACTCCTAAAGGGGTGAAATAAGGGGTGAAACGTTTTATGAAAGTTTTTGATTTCTAAAGCATTTATGAAGCTAAATCCTTGAAAATTGATGTCTGATTTCTCGGTTAGAGATGAAATAAGTACAGACTGATTCACTGACTCATCATCGCCAAGCCCAAACCGCTAAGGGTAGAAACTTGGAAGTTTCTAAGGGTGCGGATCGTATACTGGAGACATCGTTTTAGAAGCGATTGTCTGTAATTCCACACTTTAGGGAAGTGGAGTAGGGGATGAAAGACCTTTTAGAAGTATGGCGCTATTAAGGGAATTTTGAAGCTAGTATTACGAAAACTGGTATTTGGTGTCTCAGTCAGAAAATAAAAAAAAAATCTTTCAGCATTTTTGGTAATTTAGCCTTTAAGGGTGTAAAATAGAGGGTGAAAGCTTTTATGAAAAAAAATAATTACGGAAGAAATACTAAAGGATTTTAAGGCTACATGTAAGACAACTAGCATTTGACTTCTCGGATAGAAATAAAAAAAAAAAAACGTCCTTCAATGTTTTTGGAATTTCAACCCCTAAGAGACCTATAGGGGAAGAAATTATTTAAGAAAATATTTCGTTGCATAAGGAAACTTCGAAGTTAAATTTATGAAAATTGGGACGTCACTTCTCGGTTAGATATAGAGAAATATTTGTTAGGGGATTAAATCTCTCCACAAGAACGCAAAAGGCTTGATTAACAAAAACTTCGGATTTCGGATTCTGTCTACCAGAATCCCTTTTTGGTCAGAAGTACATTCGGATAATACCGTTGTGATGTGGGCTTAATTAGCGTGAAAAACTTAGATGGTGTTGTAATTTGTGAACAACACAAAAATTTGATTACATAAAATCAAAATAACAAAATCTCTGCGGCCCACAGAGTCTACCTGAGCGACGCATGGACCCGTAAGGCAGTGGTGAATAAAGTTCCAAACAGTACTGTTGGCCACGCGGGTTGCCGGTGTAACTCTTAAGATTCTTGTCAGTGGTTATTCGGCCACGCAATAAACTACTGGAAAGACAACGACGATTTCTTTCAAAATCTTCCTACTCCTTTTCTACAAGGTTAAGAAATAAAACCCTTTGCAGGTCTTCTGCATGCATAGATTTCTTGATTCAATCAGTTCGCTTCAGTGCTGCTTCTCTTAACTTATCTAGAAGCAGTTAGCGCGACAGTGTAATCATATTTATTGCACTGGATGGAATGCTTTGTATTTCCAGCTACTTGGCTAAGAAGTCCGTGTCCTACTAGAGAGTACTTTGAGACATATAATTTTAACGCGTCTGACAACAGTGAATATAAAACAATAATAAACACATTTATTCTTGCTCATTTTCGCTAGACAGTGATACAGCCGTTTCTTCTTCCATAATCCCTTGGATAAATAGGTGACACTGGACTTAAACTACTGTTTTAATTACATAATGGTGGTAATAACATAACAATATGTAGAATGGGAACCATGAAATTGTCCAGGAAAATATTTCATCCATTTGAAGAAAGGCAACCAAACTTACATCTTCCAACCCTGTTTGGAACTCGTAAGATGGGCTGCCTGTCTTATAATGGATGGAATATTTTCTGGGCTAGTTAATGTAGCCCACTCCAAAATAAGACTAAGAATTATAGATTATAATAACGAACACACTGTTGTGCATTGTAGGCGTCATACAGGAAACATACGGCAGGATTCTTTTTTAAATCGAGCAGTGGGAAGAATTGATGTGTAGGTAGCGAACTTTGAAACTGGTAATCACAAAGAAGTGTATATGCCATCAGTGACCAAAAATAGGTAGTAAAGGACCAGTGATGACCGGTTCTCAATATGGAGTTCCATCTCTCTTTGACAATATCTTTGCTTGCTGGTGACATTTTATATGCCAGAATTCGAAGATTTATTGAATGGAATGTATACCGCCTTAGGGAGAGCATATAAGACTGAAATTAACAAAAGTGAAACACAAATAAATTGCAGTCTAAATAAGCAAGTGAAGCAGAAGGAATAGACTAGTAAGTAGATCAGGAAGTGAAACATTAAAAGTAGTAAAGCAGTACTGCTGTTTGGAACTCAAAAGGAAGTAAAGACAATATCAACAGCAGACCTAAAACTACAAAAAACGCGAATCCGAAAAGAAGGAATTTGTCAATAACTATTATAAATAAATATGTTAGAAAGTCTGTGCCGAAAGTACGCTATTTATCTCAAGTCTTATACAGAAGTGAAACATGGACGTTGGACAGTACTGACAAGAAGAGGATTGAAGCTTTTGAAAAATGGTGTTCAGAACAAAGCTAAATGAGGAGGTACTGAATTGAATCGGGGAGAAAAATTTGACGCAAAAGTTTACTAACGATGGGATCGATGTTGGGACACTTCCTGATGGATAACATGATAGTTTATTTAGTAACGGAAGGAAATGTGGGGAGAATTGTAGAGAACGACTGTGAGTGAAGTAACCTGGTTAAGTGGCTGTCACTTGCAATCGTCAAGCAAAGATGAAGACAATCGCTAAGGTTCGATCAGGGTGTAGCGAGGAATGAGACCAGTCCTCGGGCTGAAGACGACGCTAACATTCTCAACAATTATTGTACAAAACTTAACTTCGGACTCATTGAACATTAAATTAGGAAATGCGTAGGTTGCAAGAATTGAAGCCTGTAACTTCCCGGCCGCTCGCTATTCCTTCAACTGAAAGGAATAATATTCTTAGGGCACGAACTTGAGGGACGTAAATCACGAAGTATTGTTTTTCTTGTGCCATGGTATTCGCCTAAAGCCGTTTTCACGAATTGCTCTTATCTGCCCTCCTCCACAATCAGTGTGTCAAACAACATCGACATCAGTGGATCGCTGAGTTTAGTCCCCTGTTGGTAAACGTTAGGTGGCATTCCGCAAGCCTGTAGAAGCACCGTGGTGTCACAGGTAGGATTTAAAATCGCGGAAATGGATTTTTCAGACGAAGTGAAAGTTTCCTAGATTGGATACCGCTACGTTAGTTTGCCTTGATGGCGTTAGTCTGTCGTCTGAAGTAGGATTGTAACATAACCAGCCATATCTTTGTGCCTGGGAGACCCCAACTAATAGGTACGAGCATCTGCCCGCAGTGGGTTTTCTTCCTCGGCGAACAAAGTCCCCGCAGCGTGTATAATTGCGTTTGAAATGTGTCTATAAGGCATAGGATGTGAGCATAGTGCAATGACGTTTTTGAGTTCTTTGATGGCGATCCGCAAGATAGCAAGGACAGATACGTGCAAGAATTAACGCAGTCAGCTTAAAATGTCGTGCAACCATATGCTTATAAGAACAATATACAGGGGAATGAAAAGAAAGTCGAAGGTGAGTTAGCTGATGATCAGTTTCGAGTTAGCAAAGGTAGACCCACGAGACAGAAATTTCTAACACTGCACTGGATTATGGAAGAAGCCTTTAAAAGAATCAAGACACAGTCACAGGATTTGTTGATATAGGGAAACCGAGAATGTAAAATGGTGGAAGATGCTTGAAATGCTAAGAAATATAGGTATAAGCTATATAGAAACATGGGTAATATACAATATGTACTAGAACGAAAGCGAATAATAAGAATGGAAGACGAAGAACGAAGTGCTACAATAAAAAGGATGTAAGACAGAGATGTAGTTTTTCACCACTGATGTTCAACTCTTACACTGAAGAGTCAACGTCAGAAATAAAAGTTGGGCCAACAGTTCGATTAAAATTTATGAGCAACCGATATCAGTGGTAAAATTCCCTGATTATGTTGCTATCTTTTGTGACAATGAAGTGTTACTGCGAACACTGAAAGAAATGAACGAACTAATGCGTAGAGATTAGGGACACAAGATCGAGTATGGCGTTGAACTTAAAATAGAGGACCACCAAGTAAACGAAAGAATTGTGCAATCTTGGAAGCAAAATAATGCATGACATACGAAGCATGGACGACATGAAAGGAGACTATCACAGGCAAAGGGGGCATTCCTGGCTAAAAGAATTCTGCTAGTAACAAACATCAACCTAAATTTGTGGAAGAAAGTTCTGGGAATGTAAGTTTGTAGCACAGGATTGTATGAGAGTAGATCAAAGGACTGTGGAAACCCATAGAAGAAGAGAATTAAAGTGTTTGAGGTGTGATGCTATAGAAGGGTTTTGAAAATAAGTTGAACTGGTTAAGAAGGAAATGAGATTATGCATAGGCGTGGGGAGGAGAAAAAACATTAACAAGGAAAAGATACAGGATGATAGGGCAAAATATCTGGGACTAACTTCCATGATGCCAGAGGCACCTGTAGGGCGTAATAACCGTAGGAGAGAACAGACATAAGAATATATGCAACAAATGTGTCAGCTCGTGGGGTTTACTTGCTACTCTGAGATGAAGACGTAGGGATGGGAGAAGAATTTCAAAGCAGTCAGGAGACCGATTAAAAAACCAAATTGGCGAGAGTGGACAGAAAGAGAGAGTGAAACCAGATGACGGTACGTAGCCTTGTCCTCTTAACAGCAACAAGGATAAACATTTTACCTGATCTCACGCCTTGAGCCACTGCGGGGAGATCCGTAACTTAATGCAGGACATTAGTGCAAAGTCTAACGAACAGGGATGATGAAAACCTCGCTGCGTTAGCTAAAGCACGGCTGAACGACAGCACTCGACTCGGATACCCGAGTTAGTTTGAAAGGACCTATATTTATGTGTCTAAGTTGTGAAGTAGTTTGCACCACGCTCCGTAAATCAAAATTCATTCAATATCTAACACCCACACTCTCCAGTATACTGTGGCAACAGTCACAAACACACAGGCATGGATACACATATTCAAACGTGCGCGCACACACACACACACGGACACACACACGGACACACACACGGACACACACACGGACACACACACGGACACACACGCACAGAGAGAGAGGGGTGAGGGAGGCAGGGAGGGAGAGGGAGAGAGAGACATAGATTGGGAGGTCTTTATCTTGCCAATAAATCTACGTGCTGGGAATGTCTTCCTGGATATCCGGAAACTGCGCTGCTGTTACTTGCGGTCTTGAAGAGTTGACTGCGCCTTGTATCTAAGCGGATGCCTGCATTGGGGAACTGCAGACGCCTATAAAATCGCGTATAAAAGTCAGCGTCCAGACGTAACTCTTTCCCTTCCACTGATATCTGCAACCACAGACAGCGTGCCTTGGTCTCGCTGTGGAGGAGACGAGAAAGATATCCAAGCGGGAAGTATTCGCGTAACTTGCACCGAAACCAGTTCATAACCAATTTTATTTGGTATAACTTTATCACAATTCAGAGATGTTATTGTACTAATATGCTGGAGGTATAAAGAACTCATCTGATCGACATGTTCCCTACGTACCTTCCTGCGTGAGTAATACCGTGTGTCGGACGGCGATACGAACTCGGAACCTTAGCTTTCACGGGCAATTATCATATCGACTAAAGACTCACAATTGGCGACTCGGTATCACAGCCTTACTTCTGATAATACCTCTCTCCTACAGGGAGGGTTGGTCGTGAGTAAAGCTTCGCTTGCTCAACGGAGAGAGCATTGTTCACGAAAGGCAGGATTTCAAATTCCAGCCCAGCTCCGGTACACAATTTTAATCTGCGAGAGAGCCAAGGATTCACTCTGAAATTTCGGTATGTTGTCGATTTGAAAATTCGGTTTCCATAGCTTCCCTTCGTATCATACCGCTATGCCAGCTGCAATGATTACTGTGCAAGTGCTTACGCTCACAATCTTCAGCTCGCAACGCCAACACGAGTAGTAACAGGGTCCAACGAGGAATACTTTTTCGATTTTGTCGGGAGCTTTTGCTACTGTGTCAGTTGAGTTTTGCAGATAAGTCCACTCGATCTTCAGATAAGGAAGGAAGATCAGAATTTAACAGGAATACGTGCCAGAAGCCAGCAGCAAATCCACAATAACATCCTCTTCCCGCGGCAGAAAAGATGGGATGATCCCAAAAGAGCAAGACCAGGTAGTTTTCTCCCGATCCTAAAATAAAGAATGGTAATAATACAACTGAACTCAACAAGACTGCAATGCATACGTTCATCCCCTTCACGTGTTTATGCTAATTATTACGCGCATTTATGCGATTGGGAATGCTCAGTAGCAGCCAGGCTACATGCCCATTTGACAGTTGTGTATCAGCAAGGGGCATTAACGAGGACATCAAAAGGGGCAATGTTGAGCAACCGTAGTAGGGACAAGATCCGATTATTCGGGAATGGAATCTTACAATCTGAGACAGTGTTCAGAGACAAACTTCCGTCACAATTTCCGCAAACGTGTCGTCAGACCCGCCTGGCAAAACTGATCTAATCGACAATTGGCTGAGAGTTTAGGAGACGAGTGGAGTGTCTCTATTGGCTGAGAGGAAAAGGTGGGGTCTCTTGTGCGTCGGGAAGACAGGGAGAGTTAGTAGCGAGACGCCACTCAAAACGCACGGTCGAGAGTAACCGGAGGCGGCTCCAAAAGAACGGTCGCGACTAAATATAGCAGTGATAAACAAGATACAAAGTTAAAGTGAGGGTAATAATTATCAGTGAATGCCACGTGTCGTGGGAAGTATCTATAACGAGTATGGGAAGTGATTAATGTGTTGTAAAGGGTTGTGTATAACGGCGTAGCCAAGAGCCGCCATATTGGAAAGTCTGTGACGTGTGTTTCAAAGTATTCTTCATTAAAACTAATATATTACAAAACGTTATTAACATTTAACTACTGGCATCGCGACATACCCCACTTCAGCAGGATCACAAAGCTACTTTGAACCTGGCGCCTGAGCGCCACTACTGTGCAACGAGGGACAACCAAAGCAATAAGAGACCAGGTTAGTAATACCGAAACCAGAGAAGTAAGACAGAGTCGTTTCCTTCTAACTACATTTCCACAGATGGCATTGTAAGTGGTCTGACCAATTTCTTGGTAGGTCATGGACGTTACGCTCCTTTCTGTTATCGGACTGGGCGAAGATAAATCTCTGAATGTGCCTGTGATGAAGAAGGCAGAACATACTGTACGAGGATGTCCACTGTATTCTAATGCTGCTAACAACAGTCGGCAAAAGAGTCAATCATCTTGGAAGACTCCATGTGAAAGAGACTGTTGTCGGACAGAATGGCAGACTCGGGACAACATCGCCGACACCATTTCCAGAAAGATTTCGGTAACACATCACCTTATCAGTCAAACCATCCGTTACGCTACAGGCGGTTACAAAATAAGACCGAGAGAGAACGCAGTGAAGTCAGTTAGTGCCAACAGTTGCGGCAGACGAGCAGGTAACGGCGCTTGCGCGACAAGGGTAACAACAACGCCAGAGTGGAATCGCAGCTGTTGGCGGTGTCTCGCCACCCAAGGAATTAGGACCACGGCGACGTGGGCTATGTCGCTGTGCTCCTAACACGTAGCAACGATGCTTGCTTAGAACTAGGGAGTCTCCCACTGCCGTCACGGAGAGGGCAGAGAACGGAAGAGTCAGATTCCACCACACCGCCCTCCGCAGAACTAAGGCAACAGGCTGGAAGTGCCTATGTGGAGCGGTGGAGTGATCTGTGGAGGGCGTCAAATAAAAACCAGGTATCTTTACTGTTCATAGTCCACTTCAGCAGTAGTGTGCTAAGGGCTACTCCCCCCTCCCCCCCAAAAAATAATAATAATAATCGGATTACCATTGCCGTGGGTGGAGCTTGTGTAGTGCGCATTACTGCCGCTAGGCTTGTATAGCGCAACCCATTGCCAGTTCAGCGCCACCTGTGTTGTCGACCTGGCTTGTTCTGTTCATCCACAGCGGTTGCTTTTGCCAGCAGATTTCTTGTTCCAGTTTAGTTTTTTGTGATGACCGGTTCAAGTGAACAACGTGCAGCTGTGAAATTTTGTTTCCTACTGAATAAAAATGCTGCTGAAACTGTTTTAATGCAGAAAAAAGATTACCAAGTTGATGCTATGGGAAAAGCTCAAGTGTACAAGTAGTTTGCCCGATTTAAAAATGGAGACATTTCAGTTGATTACAAACTGCCTTCCGGACGTCCGTCAACTGCCCGAATCGATGAAAATACTAAAAAAGTTTGGAAGAGTTTGACCGCATGAGTAAGAAAGCACAGCAGATGGAAGAGACACGCACTGTGACGAATCTGAGTGGCATACAGTTTGATAATACAACTTTAAAGGTACTCAGCAAGGGTCTCAACATTGCTACGACCCCTAGAAAGGTACCCATTTCAGGTTTCGTCAGTGCAGTAGAGCAAGTTGCAGCCACACTTCCACCTAATGTGGCAGAGGAAGTCCGCCGAGAGACCTGCAGGGCCCTCACCAAGGCCAGGCCGCCGAAATCGAACATCACAACCGAGGAGAGGCTTCCACTCAAGAAACTCCGGGAAGACAACAGCATTGTGGCACTGCCAGCAGACAAAGGGAACTCCACTGACATCTTGCAGCGGGTGGATTATGACGAGAAAGTACGCCAACTTCTGGAGGACCCGGCATACAGAATTCTGGAGTGTGACCCCACGGACAAGGTGGCCAAGAAGACTAGTGCTCTCTTGAAGGAAACAGGAATGCCCGATAGGATCATCAGACAACTACGGGAAAAAGCGCCAGTGCCACCTAGACTGTATGGTCTGCCTAAAATACACACGGAGGGCGTGCCCCTACGTCCTATTGTGAGTAATATTGGGGCCCCTACGTACACAACAGCCAAGTACTTGAAAGGTCTCCTGTCTCCATATGTGGGGAAATGTATTCACCACATCCGCAACTCAGAAGATATCCTGCAACGCCTCAAGCAACTGCACATGACAGATTCGGACATCATGGTTAGTTTTGATGTGGTATCGCTGTTCACCAGGGTCCCACTGAAGGACTCACTAGAACTGATTTCAGAGAAATTTGACGGTGCTCTGTTGGACCTGTTCACTCATACACTGACATCCACGTATTTCCTGTACAGAAACCAATATTGCGAGCAAACTGAAGGTGTAGCTATGGGCAGCCCACTGTCCCCTGTGGTTGCCAACATGTTTATGGAGAGTTTTGAGGAGAGGGCATTGGAGACAGCCACATTTAAACCAACATGCTTCTTTAGGTATGTGGATGACACCTTCGTGATCTGGCCACATGGGATGGACAGGCTCAATGAGTTTCTTGAACATCTTAACTCATGCCACCCTAATATCAAGTTCACCATGGAACTGGAGAAGAATGGCCAGCTGTCATTTCTGGATGTACTAGTCCAGAGGAAAGCAGATGGATCAATTGGCCACAGTGTGTACCGAAAACCAGCACACACTGATTTATATCTGCAGGCCAGCAGCTGTCACCACCCTGCGCAGAAGAATGGGTTCTGAAGACTTTGGTCCACAGAGCACGTGCCCTGTCAGACCAAGAGAATCTACCTATAGAGATAGAACGTCTCAAAACAGTTTTCTCCAAGAATGGATACACGGACGGACAAATTGAGAGGGCACTCCAACCAGCCACTATACCACAGGTTCCTGAAGAAGACCAAGATGAAGCAAAGAAGGTGGCATATCTGCCTTATGCTGGCTCTATTTCTGCCATAATCAGCAGAATCCTCCGTAAACACAATATCAAGTGTGTTTTCTGTCCATCCAACAAGATCGGGGGACTGCTAGGGAGTGTCAAAGACGACCAGGGGTTACGAAAACCAGGGATTTCCAATATACCTTGTCAATGTGGCATGTCCTACATTGGCTAGACGACAAGAACTGTGGAGATCAGATACAAAGAACATCAGAGGCACACTAGATTAAGAAAGGTGACTAAGTCAGCCATTGCTGAACACTGTCTAGAACTAGATCATGCCATGAAGTATGAGGATACCAAGATTCTAGCACAAACACCCAGATTTTGGGACAGTGTTATAAGAGAATCGATAGAAATTAAAATGGAAGACGATCTTATGAACCGTGACACAGGGTACCAGCTAAGCAGAGCCTGGGATCCGGCTCTGGAATTGTTAAAGGAGCAACGGGGCCAGCTGCAACACTACACAAACAGAAGAACCATAGACGTGGAAATGGGAAACGAGCCCCTGACGGACTGCCAGGTGCACCAGACCGAAGATGGAACACCCAGAAGTGGGACTGGTGGGCGTGGACCGCGGAGGGAACATTCAGAGCCGCAGCGGACGAAAAACGGAGCGGCAATGTTCCAACAGGTCGTGGTGAGCGGGGGGAACGCAGGGGGAACGCTTGGTACCCCAGACCGTAGATGAAACCCCCAGGAGCGGGTTTGGTGGGCGCGGACTGCAGAGGGAACACCTAGAACCGCACCGGACGGAAAACGGAGCAGCAACGCTCCAGCAGGTCGCAGGGAATCGGCGCGGACCACAGAGGAAGCGCCTGCAGCCGTTGGTGGAGGGGGAAGGCCATAGGCACAAATACTGGACGAGGTCCACTCGAGGAGCAGTCTCAGGTCGCACCTGATGAAGGTCACGAGCTACGTGACCGAAATATCGTGCAAGTACGACGCTGATATCCGGCAGACCACCCGACAACCCAAGATGTCATTTTACTACTGTCTACACTGGTGAGCCAAAACGTAATGACAGTCTGCTTAATAGCTTCTTTATCCGCATTTGTAACGAAATACATCACTGTTTATATGTATCAGGGATCCGAAAGCTTTTTGATAGGTTTGTGGAGGTATGAGGCATTAAATGTCTGCACAGGTCGTATAATTCACGTAAGAACTGGTCGCTGTTTTGCGTATGCGGTGATGGCGACCAATTGCGACTCACATGGGGTCTATAGGATTGACATCAGGAAAATTTGGTTTCCGAGACATCGAAGTGAGTTCACTATAATGCTCCTCAATGTACTGCATCACGATTCTAACTCTGAGATACGTACAATTATATTGCTGAAAGCTGTTGGGGGAGACATCAACCACGAAGGGATGCAGGTGGCTTGCAGCTGTTAGCGTGTCTTCAATTACTACCGCAGGTCCCATGCAAGCACTGGAGCATGTCTCCCGTAGTATAATTACTGCTTCCGCCAGCTTGTGTCCGTGGCGCGCTGCACGTTTCGAGCCCCCGTTCACTTCGAAAACAGCGTTTGTGGAGGCGACCATCGACCTAGTGTAGCAAAAATCTGATTCACCAGGAAAATCGACACGCTTCCATTGATCGGCCATCGAATGCCGATGGTTCTGTGTCCACCGCAGTCGTTATTGACAATGTCTTTGGATCAACCTGTGAACAATGTGCCATCAATGGTGTGCTTCTAAACACTTGTGCGTGTACCAGCATTGTGCTCTTTCGGCAGATATGCCACAGATCACCATCTATCCTACTTTACAGAGCAGCTAAGCCACCGAATCCCAGGTTCTGTGAAGGGTCGTGGACGTCCAACCACCCTTACCACCTAGAGGTAGTTTCACTGTCCTTTTACCTCTTTCCATAGATGCTCACGACAGTAGCACGTGAACATTCGACCAGCCTCACCGTTTTCGAGATACTCGTTCACAGGCTCTTCGTAATAATAATCTGCCCTTTGTCAAATTCACTCATCTCAATGGATTTACGCATTTGGAGACCATATCTTCGCTAGGGGGATCCCCTGTCCGTGTCTGTTCCGCTTACATACTTGTGTAATTGTGTTACGCTCCCGCAACGCTACCTGACGGCATCCAACGTCACGGTGGGCAGTGGTCATAATATTTAGGCTTATCAGTCTATGTTCACAACACATGTTGATGACAATATCCTTATACACGATCAAATGTAGGTGTAAAATTGTGGCTTGTACCACACATAATTCAGAAGATATGACGTCATAAACATTGAGATATATCTCATAGATGGGCGTTCGATTCTTTAAGGAATCCTAGTGGAAAGGGGGAAGGGATAACTGGTTCAGTCTAACTGGGCCACAATAAGGAACATCCACCACAAGCAGGGGAAAGTAGCAGACAACTAACACAGGCACAGGGTGTCCCAGGAGCAATCATCAATATTCAGGGATATGGCTGGAAAGACCATTCCAAGTAGAAAAAATCTAGTAAACATGGGCTCTATGATGCATACCTTAAGAGCTATTAGCACTTGTTCATCTTCGCTATTGTGAAACACGTCTGTCCTACTGAATAAGTGTGCATAGCTCTTACGGAATGCGTTTTAGAGTCCATATTTACTAGACAGTTTTATCTTGTTTTGGTCCATACTACCTCCTTCCAGAACATTGAAAGCAAAGAGCCTGAAGTGAAAGATTTTTTTCACAGTAGCTAACATGAAGAAACGTTCATAGCTCTTACGGTACGCATTTTAGAGCCCACTTTTACTACACATTTTTGCTCTGAATGATCGTTCTTGTCATAACACTGAATATTAACCATAACTGCTGGGACACCCATTAAACGTAACAAATATAAACTAAACGTAAAAAGCCGTCTGAAGATGAACCTATCGGTTCTGAACCGATAATGGCACTATATGTGTAAATAAACTGCGTTCTTATCTGTGGCTGATGCTTAAATGTAAACTGCAGAGCACTGATGAAGATGAAGACGTATAGGAGGTGTAGTGCCCTGGACAACGCCAATAGAAGTACAGAAGTTATCAGAAATTGTGGAGGCACTCTCATCACACCGTAGCTTGAGATTACCAAATCTCGCGGCGGGGGACTTCCTCTTTCTCGGGCCACTGCTGAGTCGCTAACGAACTAAACTGGCCGAGCATATTGCCGGGATGTACTGGAGGAAGAAATACAGCCAGCGGGGCCAGGGAAAAGCTAACACGTGGCAGCCAGCGGCCCTCCTTTTTCTGCAGGAACTTGGCAAACTGGATAAACAGTGAAAACGGCCTGGAAAGAGCGCAGCAAGATATTGGCTGGGCCATTAATCAGCTAGACCAACTCTCGCCGTTATTTGTGCAGCGCCGTGTACTTCCGTCCGCTCATTCTGCGGAAACGAATTCCCAGCCCCTCCCAGCACCACCGCAGCTACTGCACTCGCCCAGTCCCCTCCCCTACGCCACCCTCATTCCTTCCAACCCCGAGAGTCAGAGTTTTGTGGTGAGCCTTATCGGATACAAAACCCAGCCATAAATTTATTCGTCTGTGAGGCCAATAAAAGCTTCTGCGCGCCCGCTGCGTCTTACATAACTCCGCTGATTTACGAGCCAGATATGGAGTAGCAAAGCTGTGGCGTTTACGGCGGCCGCGACATCCGATATGTACACTCCTGGAAATGGAAAAAAGAACACATTGACACCGGTGTGTCAGACCCACCATACTTGCTCCGGACACTGCGAGAGGGCTGTACAAGCAATGATCACACGCACGGCACAGCGGACACACCAGGAACCGCGGTGTTGGCCGTCGAATGGCGCTGCTGCGCAGCATTTGTGCACCGCCGCCGTCAGTGTCAGCCAGTTTGCCGTGGCATACGGAGCTCCATCGCAGTCTTTAACACTGGTAGCATGCCGCGACAGCGTGGACGTGAACCGTATGTGCAGTTGACGGACTTTGAGCGAGGGCGTATAGTGGGCATGCGGGAGGCCGGGTGGACGTACCCGCCGAATTGCTCAACACGTGGGGCGTGAGGTCTCCACAGTACATCGATGTTGTCGCCAGTGGTCGGCGGAAGGTGCACGTGCCCGTCGACCTGGGACCGGACCGCAGCAACGCACGGATGCACGCCAAGACCGTAGGATCCTACGCAGTGCCGTAGGGGACTGCACCGCCACTTCCCAGCAAATTAGAGACACTGTTGCTCCTGGGGTATCGACGAGGACCATTCGCAACCGTCTCCATGAAGCTGGGCTACGGTCCCGCACACCGTTAGGCCGTCTTCCGCTCACGCCCCAACATCGTGCAGCCCGCCTCCAGTGGTGTCGCGACAGGCGTGAATGGAGGGACGAATGGAGACGTGTCGTCTTCAGCGATGAGAGTCGCTTCTGCCTTGGTGCCAATGATGGTCGTATGCGTGTTTGGCGCCGTGCAGGTGAGCGCCACAATCAGGACTGCATACGACCGAGGCACACAGGGCCAACACCCGGCATCATGGTGTGGGGAGCGATCTCCTACACTGGCCGTACACCACTGGTGATCGTCGAGGGGACACTGAATAGTGCACGGTACATCCAAACCGTCATCGAACCCATCGTTCTACCATTCCTAGACCGGCAAGGGAACTTGCTGTTCCAACAGGACAATGCACGTCCGTATGTATCCCGTGCCACCCAACGTGCTCTAGAAGGTGTAAGTCAACTACCCTGGCCAGCAAGATCTCCGGATCTGTCCCCCATTGAGCATGTTTGGGACTGGATGAAGCGTCGTCTCACGCGGTCTGCACGTCCAGCACGAACGCTGGTCCAACTGAGGCGCCAGGTGGAAATGGCATGGCAAGCCGTTCCACAGGACTACATCCAGCATCTCTACGATCGTCTCCATGGGAGAATAGCAGCCTGCATTGCTGCGAAAGGTGGATATACACTGTACTAGTGCCGACATTGTGCATGCTCTGTTGCCTGTGTCTATGTGCCTGTGGTTCTGTCAGTGTGATCATGTGATGTATCTGACCCCAGGAATGTGTCAATAAAGTTTCCCCTTCCTGGGACAATGAATTCACGGTGTTCTTATTTCAATTTCCAGGAGTGTATATAGGTTCGCGAAACGGTTTAAAATGTGAGCACTGGCGCCCTCGAAACGCCAGAGGAGGTCGTAAAGTATAAGCGGGAGGTGTTGCGCTATATAGCGCCGTTCCCGTCCGTACAAAGGGCAGATGCAGCCGGGTCAGTCATTACAGTCACATAAGGATTCCCTATACATTCTAATCTTTTTAAACTTGGAACATCATTGAGTGCTGTAGAGCTCCTAAGGAGAAAATTTGTTGAGTTTGAATGTAAGGTAGTAAATGATTCCATAACTTTAGGTTCAGCAGCTCCTCCTCCTCCTCCTCCTCCTCCTCCTTCTTCTCTGACTCTACAGTTCACTACGAACAATGGCCGCTTCAGAAATTCTCCACCAGTCACGTGGATCCAACACTAGAGTTTTCCAACCCCTGCACCCCATTTTATTACATGTACTCCATGATCGCATCGATCCAACTGGTTCTCGGTCGTCCCAATCCTCTTTGACACCCGTATTTCTATCTAACATCCTAGGTACATCACTCATCCGTGACATGTACCCACCCATGTTGGTCTAGCCGATTTCATTGTTCTAATAGGTATGATCTCTGAATACTGTGTACATCTCAATATTGTACCACTTCCTCCGTCTCCCACTTTCACAAGTTGGACCAACGTTTCTTTGAAGGATCTTTTTCTCAAAAAGGAGTAGCACGTTAATCAGCAAGCTTCCTAGGACTACGTTACCACTGCCGTTAGTGGTGTTTCATAAGTGGTTATCTTGATCATAGAAGTTACGAGTCTTGAGGAGAACATTTAATTTAAAGTATGAACGCATGGTTTCGCGGCGATATGAATTAATAAAATTTTCCTGGGCTTCCAGCCGCGCCAGGTGGTTAAAAGCCCACGAGCTTTCGACCGATCTCTCCTCAGTCATTGTCAAGTGGTAAGAATGGCTTCTCTGTCTCCGTGGCCGCGTCGTAATATAGCCGCACTGCTGAATACGACGTCGCTAGTCCTCTCTTCCTCACCATATATGGTAATGTTATCATCCCGCGTCCTTCGCGCCCGTTTCAACCTCGCGAAGGCCGGGTCCCAGGCTGTGCTGAGTTGCAAACCGCCGTCCTTGTTGATGGTGTTTTCAGAGGGTTTTACTTCAATATCTGTATTTCAATAGCTTTATTTCAATAGCCACGGGAGGTGCTTACTCCTACGCTATCCAGAAAAATCAGCCGTGGCAGAACACGCCTTAGAAAATTGACACCGAATTCTATTCGACGAATCATCTGTCGCTATGAGGACGAAGGGGTTTTGGGATAGCGTAATAAAATAAGGGCGGCGGTTTGCAGCTCAGCACCGCCTGGGACGCGGCCATTGCGTGGTTGAAACGGGCGCGACGCACGTGGGGTGAAAACATTACCATATATGGTGAGGAAGAGAGCACCAGTGACGTCACAGCCAGCAGTGCGGCTATATAACGACGTGACCACGGCGACACAGCAGTCACTGTTGCCACTTGACAGTGACAGAGGAGAGCTCGGTCGAAAGCTCGCGGGATTTTAACCACCTGATTTTATTAATGCAAAGATTTTGTTGGCAGGCTGATGATCTCTGTTTGTTTTCATAACGCCTATCACTAGAGTGGATAAATGTCGAGGTAAGATATTGAAATCAACTCTCTCAACTGTATGGCTGCCCAAAACAAGGCGCTCAGGAAGAGTGTCAGTGAGTTTCTTGAAGTTATCTGTAGGGATATAGAGCCATGGCGACTCCTCCTTTCTCCCTAGTTTCATCTGTCTCCCTCTGAATGAGCCCATGGAACAAGACAGGGGAGAAAGAGGACACCGTGTTTCATAGCAGTTTCTTCTTGAAGTTATTCACACCTTACTCCAACTATATCTTCTCTATACGGTAAATGTCAGTTATATGATGAAGCTTCAACTAATGAGCCATAATCGACACCAGATCACATATTCATAAATATGATTTTGCATCATTTTGGATTTCACGACGATCTTTACTTTTTACATTGTGATTAATCGTCCTCCAGACTGAGCCACAGATAAGAATAAGGTATTTTTTGGACATCGCATGTGACGGGGGAATTTGTTTAAATTTGATCAGTAATTGTTTTAAGAGCTGGTGTTAAATACACGGGGCGTAACGGCTATAAGCGCATATATTTATCTCTGACGCTGCTGGGGCTGTTACGCCACAGGAGATCGTGCTCATGTTGTCAGGTGTGCATCTGGCACCCAAGCGCCGCACTAGGAAAGAGAGTTCGGTGGACAGCATGGCACTGAGATGCGCACCTCTTAGCTTGTGCTTCTGAGAACCACACCGAGGGTGGTTACTCTGTTTTCCTGTTGCACGACCTAACGCTGTCACCTAATCTCAACCCGCTTTTGACTTATGTAAATCACGAAAATTCGAATAAAAAATGTAAATTACGACAACTGACAATCGACAGTTACTAGCACTGTCATGAATTTCTTTTCTCGGTATCGATAATCATTCTGATCTTATGCGCGGTTCTGTTATAATTTTATACATGTTACAGTACAGTTTTTGGAAGAAATGGTCAAAAAAAATGGTTCAAATGGCTCTGAGCACTATGGGACTGAACATCTGAGGTCATCAGTCCCCTAGAACTTAGAACTACTTAAACCTAACTAATCTAAGGACATTACACACATCCATGCACGAGGCAGGATTCGAACCTGCGACCGTAGCGGTCGCGCGGTTCCAGACTGAAGCGCCTAGAACCGCTCGGCCACACCGGCCGGCGAAGAAATGGTCACTTAACGTTAACAATACTAACTTTGAACTCTAACATTCAGTCTGTACTTAGATACATCAAAACAAATTTTTAAAACTAGAGAGGCCAGTAACGTTTTGATAAAGTTTTGATAATATCTTAGATTTGGCTCTTTCCTTATGATAACTGATGTCACATTAAACTGCTGAGTTTCTACTCAGGGATTGATCAGGGCAGAGAGAAGGAGGAGGACTGAAGCTTGAAAGTATCCAGACTTCTTCTAGGAGATGTAAATAGCTGCACTTTATCGCAGTGCTCCTTTATCAGACAGCCAGTTTTTGACAGGGCTTCATCTCAAGCAACTTCAGTCGGCTGTAAAACCACCATCCATAATCTATGGTTTATGTCTTCCTGACGACATGAGCACACATTTGAAAGTATTAAAGAAGTCCACGATGGCCTTTACGCAATCTGTATGTACTAACATGGATGTGGTGCTACAGACGAATGTTGAAAATTGAGTGGACTGTGAAGGTAAGGAATGAGGAGGTTCTGCGCAGAGTCGGAGAGGAAAGGAATATGTGGGAAATACTGACAAGAAGGACGGACGGGATGATAGGTTATCTGTTAAGTCACCAGGGAATGACTTCCATGGTACTGTAGTGAGCTGTAGAGGGCAATACCTGTAGAGGAAGACAGAGACTGGAATACTTCCTGCAAATAATTGAGGCCGTACCTTGCGAGTGCTACTCTGAGATGAAGATGTTGGCACAAGAAAGGAATTGGTGGCGGGCTGCATCAAAACAGTCAGAAGAGTGATGACCCCCCCAAAAAAAAATGAACTAACAGCGACATAGTGTTCTTTTTCCGGTCGGGAAGGAGCCCCTGGTCCCCGGCACGAATCCGCCCGGTGGATTTGTGTCCAGGTTCGGTTAACCGGCCAGTCCTTGGATGGTTTTTAGGAGGTTTTCCATCTGCGTCGGCGAATGCGGGCTGGTTCCCCTTATTCTGCCTCAGTTACACTATGTCGGCGATTGCTGCCCACACAAGTTCTCCACGTACGGGTACACCACCATTACTCTACCACAAAAACATAGGGGTTACACTCGTCTGGTGTGAGACGTTCCCTGGGAGGGGGGTCCACCGGGGGCCGAACTGCGCAGTAACCATGGGTTCGGTGTGGGGCGGCGGAGGGGTGAAGTGGACTGCGGTAGTCGTCCTGGGGTTGTGGACCACTGCGGCTGCGGCGGAGACGGAGCCTCTCCGTCGTTTCTAGGTTCCCGGTTAACATAACATAACAAACAACAATAGTGTTCTTTTTGCCATTACACGGAACAACTGCACATGAAATTTACCTGACCTGCGTTTACTCTGTTTAGCAAACGTATCAGATGGTCCTTTGCAAAAAATGGTTCAAATGGCTCTGAGCACTATGGGACTCAACTGCTGAGGTCATTAGTCCCCTAGAACTTAGAACTAGTTAAACCTAACTAACCTAAGGACATCACAAACATCCATGCCCGAGGCAGGATTCGAACCTGCGACCGTAGCGGTCTTGCGGTTCCAGACTGCAGCGCCTTTAACCGCACGGCCACTTCGGCCGGCTGGCCCTTTGCAACGTGGCCTTCTATCACCTCGATGAGATTGAGTATTGCAAGAAATTATTATTGCGAGGCAGTAGGAGTTATATATGCAGGACGAAAACAGAAGCAAGTCTGCAGTGAACATTGGACTGCTAAGACTCCGCACGTCGATCGTTAACAAGGGAAATCTTCTAGGGCCTCTTTCCCGTCAGATCGGCTTTTGGACTGTAGAGACCCCATTTCCTCTGCAACGGATAGGCGTACCAAGTTGAAACTCACGTCACACACTTAGGTCTATGGCCCTTTGGCGGTGTTATAAACGTAAGATTCTAAATCGTGCGAATTAAAAAATACGGATGTTTATGTCACATATTTTGATATTCGCAAACGTACTCGTTAAAACCAAACTCTTAGTGTTTTCCCGTTGACCCAGAATCATGAAATTTGGAAGAATCAAGGTTTCACAGTGAACCGTCAATTAGGGTGGTTCACAAACAATAACTCAAGTACACACATTATTCCAAAAACGTTATCGTGGAAGTAGGGGCCAGGAGACGCTGGTGAAATAACACACACTGCTAAGGTTATCATTTATTTTAAAAGGCTTTCTCAATAATAATATTTTTTAATCTGGCATTTAAAAATACAATTTCAAAATATATTTCGAGTAGCTGACAAATTTTCTTTATGAAAAGGAGATTGCCAGATATGACGTTAAAAACTTCCCAACAGTAAGATTTTAACTTGACATAAGACAACAATTAGAAAAAACTCTTCTAATTAGCTGGCAAATTTTCTCTATGTAAAAGATATTGCAAGGTATGACGTTAACAACGTCCCCATAATAAGATTTTAAACTTGCTATTTCTATAAGAGAACAAGTCCTTAAAAAAAAAAGTTTAAGCAGATAGTTTGTACTAAAGCTAAAATAGTTGTCTCTCGCCAGTTAAATATCTTCTGTTACACCTGTCAGTAGTTACAAGATAAATGTGAGTAAGCCAGTACACAAACCTTCACATTAAAGGCAGTACCCAAAAATTATTTCCCTTAGCTCGGTGAGGGAGTGACGCGTGTAAAGGGGTCCAAATCTCAGTAGGCGGAATAGTTATTTGTGTTCTACAGGGCCACAACAGATCAGCCCCAAAACTTACATTGCAAGCCACCACCTGCCCGAGTTACCCAAAACCAGAACCTGTAGCAAGGGCGGTGCCTGTACAGACTCTGAACCACAGAGACACACGACACCGATCCTAAAGCACCCAACCGAGGTGTGAATGAAACGGCCCGTCCAAGAAGCACTTACCACATTCCCGCAGACAGGCCAACGAAAACTGGGGTGGGAAGACCCCAACAAAACCACTAGTGAAGAAACTCATAAACTTCACTAGAACTTGAAAAACACCTTTATATATATAACTCTGTTACATAAAAAACAGTACTCAACTTCTCACACTCCACCACAGCACCGGGAACACGTTGCACTTCCAAAAGCTCATCAGAGCCAACCGCTACCAGTGGTTTCAACGGCCGATAATAAGACACACGGTCCCACTCGCTGATCTCCTGCACCACGGCTTCTAAGCTTCAAAAGGCACGTACATGCGGGTAAGGCAGACTTAGCCCCTGACAGCCAAAGTCGGCCAAAGCACGTGGCCAGCAGCTGACGACCCCCCCACAACATCAGGGCCCCGCTCGCGCCACCACCTCTCTCGGTCACCGCTCAGTACGTACAGCCTAGATCGTCACGCGACCCTACACTTGCTCCACCTCCTGCCAGAGGGCAGTAGCGATCCAAAAGGCGCACCAAACCGAAAGCGGCACCGCAAACACCAGACGCGAAGCGAAAGCACTCCGCCTGGCGCGCTTTTCGAAGAGCTGGACACAGCTAGGGCTCACACAGTACAAGTAGAAGAAAAAAATCAGAAAATCGTTAATTTGTAATTAACTCAAGGAAGGCATTTCTTTTGTTATTTTCTATGCGAATTCAAACTCAAAACTGGAACATCCTGGAAAGCCTTGGAATTACCGGGACCGAGATGTTGCCAGTATCAGTGTCGATAACGGGCACAAACCGTCTAAAATTTCAATTTTGGAGATAGATGAACTGTTTATATACCGGGTGATCAAAAAGTCAGTATAAATTTGAAAACTGAATAAATCACGGAATAATGTAGATAGAGTGGTACAACTTGGCACAGATGCTTCGAATGACATGGAGTTTCATTAGAACCGAAAAATACAAAAGTTCAAAAAATGTGCGACAGATGGCGCTTCATCTGATCAGAATAACAATAATTAGTATAACAAAGTAAGACAAAGCAAAGATGATGTTCTTGACAGGAAATGCTCAATATGTCCACCATCATTCCTCAACAATAGCTGCAGTCGAGGAATAATGTGCAAAGCACTCTAAAGCATGTCCGGACTTATGTTGAGGCATTGGCGTCGGATGTTGTCTTTCAGCATCCCTAGAGATGTTGGTCAATCACGATACACTTGCGACTTCAGGTAACCCCAATGCCAATAATCGCATGGAGTGAGGTCTGGGGACCTGGGACGCCAAGCATGACAAAAGTGGCGGCTGAGCACACGAACATCACGAAACGACGCGCGCAAGAGATATTTCAGCGCGTCTAGCAATAAGGGGTGGAGCACAATCCTGCATAAACATCGTACGTTCCAGCAGGTGTTTATCAGCGAGGCTGGAGATGATGCGATTCTGTAACATATCGGCGTACCTCTCACCCGTCACGGTAGCAGTTTTGCTGTCCAGCGCCAACTGTCGGACATTTTGTGAACTTTGTTTTTCTTTTTGGTTCTAATAAACCCCATGTCATTCCAAGCATGTGTGTCAATTTTTACCTCTTTATCTACATTACTCCGTGGTTTATTAAGTTTTCAAATTTATACTGACTTTTTGATCACCCGGCACATAGTTAAGTTTGTACGGAACCCTAAGAGCGCGAGTCCCAATCGCACCGGGCCAATTTGTTTCACGAATGTGAATAATCAGCTAATCTGTAGATATAATTGCTGGTAACGCTTACACGAATTTCCACATTTCTTCCTCTGGGGCCTAAGGTGGTGAAATACGGTTCCATAGCCGTAGCGCTCATTCAACCGTAACTGCCTCCACTCCAACGCCTCGTGGGGCGAACTACCATTTTTGCAAACGCTTGCAAATATTAAAGGCTTTAAAAAGAAAGTTTAGGGCGGGGACATCGATTAGACATTCTATCCGCCACTCCCTAATCTGCAATTTCTTTTAACATCTGATATAGGCGAATTGGAAATTAAAGCGATAAAGTTCCGAGTGCTCATGCCGACGCACTGATTGGCTCGCAGCTCGTCCAGGATGTGTGTGTGTGTGTGTGTGGGTGTGTGTGTGCGAGCGCGCACGCGCGCTGGATCCGGCAGCTTCCCCGACCACTTACTCCGTCGCTTAAACGTGCCCGCCGCGGCGCTGCAGAGAAGGGGACGACGGCCTCCAGTGATGGAAAAGCCACCTCTGCCGTAAGAGGCCGCCTCGGGAGCAGCCAGAGGTGCAGTCGCGCGTTAAAATCGATTTTTCTTGGTCGGAGGCACCGCGATAGAGCGGAATCGCTCCCTCAATATGTAGCCGCCAGCCGTTAGGAAATTGCATGGAAATGCTGTGAAATGGCGACTGCCTCCTGCCGACGTCCGCCAAAAGGGCATCGAAAACTGTAACGGAAATAGCGAGGGGGCGGTTAAGAAGGTGGTGGTTGGCCCGGGACAGCGGTGGCGGCCTCGCGCGGCGCATCTGGGAAACTGTTGCGCCGCTATGGCCTCACCTAACAGACTGCCGCGACCCTCCCGAGAAACCGTGACGCAACTGGCAGCTTCCCCAGCCGCACTGGTTTGCTACGCTGTTATACGATCTACGTAAACCGCAATTTCACTTCGGGGCTCCGTTCGGAATGCGATCACTGTGAGATTGCCACTTAGGGTCTGCTTGCCAGAGAACCAACGAAGAGGTACCGTTGGCTCGGGCGCCAAGTAACTTGCAGTGGATCGCGCTTGCTACAATCAAACCAACTTTGTTTTAATCTTTTCGATAAGTCTCAACATTTATCGTCGAACCCTTGGTGAGTTTCTATTGTGTGTTTCTAATTCAACAGTCTGTAAACGAGTTTATTTCCAACAACAATGACGATATTATGTAGACAGTGTCCTCCCCCGCTTTTTTTTCTAATGTTAAAATGGTCAAAACCTTATACATCTAGGAATGAATTAGTATGACCACTCAAGATTTATTGTGGCAACTGTGCATATTTAGAACATGAAATGGTTACGTTTAATGATGCATAGCACAAGCGGTTCTGAGATACCTGGTATTGACCCATGCAGAAACACCCACGGGCCACAGCGCAGAAGCTGACTTTGGCATCCAGTCGATCCTACAGATGGCGAATACTGTACTGGGATACGTTATTCCACGCCTGCTCGACCTGTTCAAGTAGCTGTCCCATCATATCCCACAAGTGCTCGATTGAAGGGAGTACTGGAGATTCTGCTGTCCAGGGAAGTTGCCGCAAGTTTTGCAAAAAATGGTTCTGAGCCCTATGAAACTTAACATCTGAGTTCATCAGTCCCCTAGACTTAGAACTACTTAAACCTAACTAACCTAAGGACATCACACACATCCATTCCCGAGGCAGGATTCGAACCTGCGACCATAGCAGTCTTGCAGAACATGTTGAATTTCACAGGCGTTGCGCGCTCGAGCATTATCCTGTTGAACAACACATCACCTTCCTGTTGCAAGAACGGCTGTAACAACATTCTGCACGTACCGAGCACTTGTTAGCGTCCTCTCCAGAAACATCAAAGATGAACGACAGCTACAGCTTATGGCACCGGAGACGATAAAGTCAGTGTGTCTTGGATTCACAAGCCATCTCATCTCTGCCATGGTATCTGCACGTTGTGCCACCGCTTCCCTTACTACATGACTATCCTAGCGGGAGTCTGTGCTGCGCAGACGACCAGAAACTCGTCTACGGATGTGAGAAAATTCATATGTCCACCATACCAGCTTCGTTTCACAACTGACGTAGCGCGTCCAACTTGTGTGGCAGTTCTGTGAAAGGAACATCCCGCCGCTTGGAAGGCCACAGTCTGATCCCTTTCAAACTCGGTCAGTTGGCTGTAGAAAGCTAGAGTGCTTCTCCTTTGTATGGTTGCTTAGTTGCTTCATACATTTGCACCATAATGAGCTTTCTCGCTGTGAAAATTCCCAATAACGGTAGGCATAGACGGTGCTGTCGGAAGTTTGCCAGTACGCTATCTGTTTTAGGACGAACCTGAAACCATTATCAGTACATCTGTTATCCCCCAGGTGCCATATTATGTCATCGGATCAAAATCAACGTCGTCTTTCCATGCGTACATTTCTTTTCCAGCTGCATACCTGGCATAGGTTTTACAATACACAAGTCCGTCACTTATTAAGTCACTGATTTTACGTCACCTTCAGGAACAGTCTCAACACCATCAATAAAATCAGGAAAGAAGGCATACAAAATGATTAACGTGCATATTCCCACAAATGACTTAGAAAAAAGACCCATTGGTTGTAGAAGTTTACCGGAAACTTCCGGAGGAAATCACGAACAAAATTTCTAAATATCACATCAAGTGGCAGCTAGGAAAAGAAAAGAAACACAGGAGAACTACAGGATCACACACTGCTCACAAGAGGATCAATAAAAATGGTGAACACATCAGCTTCTGCCAAAATTTTTGATGTCGAAGTTATGTCAACGTAATTCAAGAAACTAACACAATCTAAAGACATGGAAAATCCCCAGATTGACCATATTGCTATCTCCAGGAGGAAGACCATAGAAGTTCTCCATCTAAAAAGCAGAAGAGGCTTCTTCGAGTGAGACCACCCGTTACTCCAAACCAAAGTAAAATTTGAGTCTAACAGAAAACGAGCAAGGGCAGCCCAGAGTTTCCGAAATGATCCTGAATATCTAGAACTCACCAGGAAGAAAATCACCGAAGAAATCCCTAGGGTGGATGTCACAAACTTGTCTCAATTCACAGAGAAAGTGAAGCAAACAATAAAATTAGGTCAATTCCACAGAAGGAGAAAACGTAGGTGGTGGAACACCACTTGCCAACAGGCTGTAGAACATAGGATCAAAGCATGGAATGAGTTCAATAGTCATAAAACAACAAAAAAGTGGCAGGTATTCGTAGAGTTACCGAGAAACGCCTTTAAAATTATTCGACGATAAAAACTCAAAATTATAATAAAACGTTGATTGAAGTAGGAGATAACTTTATCAAGAACAACAATCGCCATTTTTACAATTCTTTTAGAGAAAATTTAGGTGGCTACCAACGTTATAGCCTTCGCATCCTACGACAGGATTGATCCCTGGAAACTAATACAAAGAGTAATTGTGAAATTCTAGACGAATATTTCAGTACACTCCTCAACTCTGAAGAGAAGTCTGAACAGCTCTAATTTGTAAAACCAGCACAGAATCCTGATTCATTCCTCTTACACACGAAAATATAGTGAAAATAATCAGATCTTTAAAAAAAACATAGAGAACCTGCCAAAGTGAAATTATTGCCGATTTATGGCAACTGGACCACAAAAACGTAACACCAAAAATTCAGAGATTAAAATCAGAAGTCTCGAAAACGGAAAAAAATCCCAAAAGAATAGAGGAGTGCCTTGATACACCGACTGCACGAGAAATGACACAAAACAGACGCGAACAATTACAGAAGATTCTCACTTCTTCCAGTAACTTATAAAGTCCTGTCTAAAACTTTACTGAACCGGCTTCAGCCGTAAGCCGACCCACAGACTGGCGAGTATCAGGCGGGATTCAGGAAAGGGAGACCCTTTATTAAACAGATCTGAGACCTCAAAACCATACTACAAGTCCGACGATGCAGGAACACTGTAGTTATATTTGTGGTTTTCAAAGAAGCTTATGCTTCTGTTGACAGACAAACGCTGATTAACAGTCTAGAAGAATTAAGAGTCGACGGAAATAAAAGAGCCATCGTTCAGGAAACTTTAGCAGAAACCACCGCAACTGTGAAATTAATGGCAGAAATCCAAAATTCACTCGAAATTCACACAGGACCCCGACAGGGCGATGGCTCATCGCCACAATTGTTCAACACGCATTGGAAAAAAAATCAGAGAATGGAAAAAGAATGTCAAAGGTTCCCAAAAGCGGACAGAGTCATTGTAAAATACCTGCCCTGTGCTGATGACCTGCCAATGTTAACAAAAGAAAAAAAAAGCAACCAAGATGAAGCCAAACTAGCGCTAGATAGTCTACTTGAAATCATCTGTGTATCTGGACTCCAAATTTCCTGTGAAAAAACTCTGCCTATGGGTACAAATCAACTGAAAAACTACCATTGGAAACACCGTATGGGAGAATCTCTGATGGCACTCTCGTCCAATACTTAGGAGAAACCATCCAACTCATAGGACTGAACACAACCTCCAATACAGAGAGAATGTTTAAACAGCAAAATGCGTACTAACCGACGTGGATTCATTACAACCAAACAGCAATCTCTCTTAATGCAAATCTACGGCACTACAACACGGTTGTTTTACCAAAAGCAGTCTATGCGGCAGAAACCGCAGTTATTAGAAGGTTGGCAAAAATTCATGATCGAGTAACAAGAACGAAAGTTCCTAAGACTAATCTAAGGCGCTTTTCTCCGAGACATAACTAGGATCAGAAGACCTACATAGGAACTCTACGAACACACAGCCGACATCACAAATAAGCTTACGAAAGGATACCTATAGTTCTATCGACACATATGTAGGATGGATGAAAACAGACTCCTAAACAAAAATTTTAACATCGTAAATGCAAATTAAAAATAAATAGGGTAAAAGAAGCACAAGAGGACCTGCAAGAATTGAAAAATTCGGAAGAGGAAGTACAGTTCAAACATAAAATCAAAAAGAAGAAACAACAGGGAAAAAATCACAAAAGAAGAAAAACATAGTCAATAGTCAATTAATGAAGAGTTTTAGGGAAGAAAAGAAAAGTGGCTCAACTTCACACACCCTCCTACAGGATAATAATCTACTTTATATATATATATATATATATATATATATATATATATATATATATATATATTAGTGTAAATAATTAAAATTGCAGTTCCAAAACCCTATAGAAAAAGAATCACAGCTCCAAATGGCAAACTTGAAGAGCATATTACTGATGCAGAGCGAAATATCACGAAAATAATAATAATAAGCAAAGTTTTACCAATAGCTGGTGCTGTAATCGTCGGAATATGCACACCAACAGATGCGCCGTACACGGTTGTGGCTCATCTTGAGTTAGAGACGCCAAACACGAGTGCCTGCAGAAACGATCGCGCGCTGCTGGTAAAGCTCTTTTACAAGAACGGTGACTGTGTACCAGTATACATGTAAGAGTTTCCGATTCTCAAGGGTAGGGAAAGAAACACTGGTCCCCTGTCTGCTAAAGGTTTGGAGAAAAAAATTACAAAACTTGTCAGGTTATTTTGAAGTTTAATGTGACAGAGGGAGGAACGCAACTGATCCGACGAATGTCGAAGATGTGGCCACAGCATTGCGGGACCGGTAGAGCAGTGGTTTGCAAACATGCAGCCGGCCGCTGTGGCCGAGCGGTTCTAGGCGCTTCCGTCCGGAACCACGCTGCTGCTACGGTCGCAGGATCGCATCCTGCCTCGGTCATGGATGAGTGTGATGTCCTTAGGTTAGTTAAGTTTAAATTGTTCTAAGTCTAGGGCACTGATCAGTTTTAATAGTCCTGGGCCAAGAATCCGCATAAAAATCAAACTGACATAGGTTTCTGTCACGAGACTGGCCCAAGACATGTACAATGTTGTGTTTACCGTTTTATGCCACAATCTGAAATCGAGACACAGCACGTTCCACTACAGGTCGGAATGTCTCCAGTTCACGTTCAGAATGCGTTGCACATTCCGTAACTTTTATTCAGCTACGTTCGTAATTAGAGCACCGAAAGCAACGTCTCTCAGATAACTCCAGAACCAGAAGTCACACGGATTACGATCATATGATTTGGACGACCAGGTAGCACTTCACTAGCTATGCAATGGGCGGAGGAACGTCATCTTTCATAAAAATGGTGCTACCTACGTATCGACGCTGTGCAACGGTTGGAATCACGTTGGTGTGCAAGAGACTGTCATAGCGTATACCAGCGATGGTACGGGTAACAGGACCCGCAGGTCTCATCTCCTCGAAAAAAGACCGCCCTACGATAAACGATGCTGTCAACCAGTACCACACCCTCATCTTTGCAGAATGAAGTGGCATCGATGTGCGTGCGGATTTCACGTTACCATTTTGCAGCTCTACATACTGACATGTAGTTGCAGACAGAAATTGACTTCGTCTGTCCATAGAACGTTCCATGACCGTTCATTATCTCCGTCGATGAGAGCAAGAACGCCCGGGTTCCCGGGTTCGATTCCCGGCGGGGTCTGAGATTTTCTCTGCCTCGTGATGGCTGGGTGTTGTGTGCTGTCCTTAGGTTAGTTCGGTTTAAGTAGTTCTAAGTTCTAGGGGACTGATCATAGATGTTAAGTCCCATAGTGCTCAGAGCCATTTGAGAGCAAGAAATTCCAGAGCGAACGTTTGTCTTGCTGGCAGGCCAGCAAGAATCAACTCCTGAACATGGGTAATTTTGTATGGATACCAATGCAGGATGTTTAGTAAGATTTTATTCACTCCGCGCTCGCAGGCATGTCCAACGTTCTGGCAATTTCCCTTGCACTGCATGTTTGCTAAAAATGGTTGAAGGCTCTAAGCACTATGGGACTTAACATCTGAGGTCATCAGTCCCCTAATCTTAGAACTAACTAACCTAAGCACATCACACACAACCATACCCGAGGCAGGATTCGAACCAGCGACCGTAGCAACCGCGCTGTGCCGGACTGAAGCGCCTATAACCGCTCGGTTACACCGGTCGGAATGGATTTAGCCATTAGATCGTTGCGAGCGCAAATCCAAGCGTACCCTCCAGATATAACTATTGTCAGTTGTTCTCACAGTGGAGATGATAGTGCACTAGACTGCTCACCTTTGGCTCGGTTTCGATCCTTACTGTTGTTCCATGTCCAATTTTTGTATTGCTCCCCTTGTTCGGTTTCAGGAAACCAAAACGATAATACGTTTGACGACAGCGTCTCTGGGGGGCGGCTTGAATTTGCGTGTGCAGAGTCCTGACTGGGTAACTTCAGTTTTAATTAACTCGGAAACGGTGCTACCACAGCATACCCTGCAACAATCTTGCAAGCTTTCCGGGCAGTTTCTGACAACCCTGAATGCAGGGCGAGTTTTCCACCGTGTACGTACTCTAGGGATTGATCGATAAGAGGATACGGAACAGAGAAGGTCTAATGAACTTACGTGCGGAAACTCATGGTTCCCATGGTATAGACCATTTATTCAGTCACACATTGTTACAGAGACTGCGCTCTGATACGCGCTGCACCATACAGCAACAGTTGCAGTATGTGTTGAATATGGTTTCCAAGTGCCTCAACACATGCGTACCGCAACATGTTCTGTCTCACACTTTCACAATGGTCAGGCTCCATCCGAACAGTGTCAAAGGCAGCATGAATACGTGGATCCAGTGTCTCCACATCTGTAATAGGCTCTGCATACACGAAACTTTTGAGATGGCCCCATAACCAGAAATCTCACGGGGTGAGATCCGGCGAACAAGCAGGTCATCCAACTGGACTCCTCGACCGATCCACCGACCAGGGAAGACACGATTGAGGTGTGTCAGGACGTTAACGGCGAAGTGGGCTG
Source organism: Schistocerca serialis cubense (assembly GCF_023864345.2). NCBI lineage: Eukaryota > Metazoa > Arthropoda > Insecta > Orthoptera > Acrididae > Schistocerca > Schistocerca serialis. The sequence continues at coordinate 72,054,769 of NC_064645.1, forward strand.
GGGTACCATCATGTAGCAGCCGCATAACCATTAGAATCACCAATGGCACTTCTTCCAGCAGGGGAGACAAAGCCAACCGCAAGTAACGCAGACAGTTCTGTCCTGTTAGGCGACGTGCAAGGAAGACTGGACCCAAAATACGATCACCAATTATCCCGGCCTACACGTTACGGCTGCATCAATGCTGTTAATTCACTGTCACCACTGATGACTGTTAGGAAACTTGAAGATGCCACTCCGCGCAAAGATGGCGTCATCTGTCAATGGATGACACAAATCCCGGAATCATGGTTCCTGGTGAAGAAACCAGTAACAAAACTGCTCTAGATGTTGGGAAGTCTGTCGCTAGAAAGTCCTGCACACGCTCTATGTGACAAGGGTAGTAACAATTGTCATGGAGAATGTTCCACAAGAGCCGCGGGGGATTAGCCGAGCGGTATGCGGCGCTGTAATCACGGACTGTGCGGCTGATCAAAGCGGAGGTTCGAGTCCTCCCTCGGGCATGGGTGTGTGTGTGTTTGTCCTTCGGATCATTTAGCTTAAGTAGTGTGTAAGCTTAGGGACTGGTGACCTTAGCAGTTAAGTCCCATAAGATTTCACACACATTTGAACATTTTGTTCCACAAGGCTGTCTTGCTTACCCTGTACCGGCGGGCCAACTCCCTAGTACAGACACGGAGATCGCCTTCCACCGTGTTAATCACATTTTTCTCTAAGTCTGGTGTACGAATATTTCGGAAATGTCCTTCACGATTCCCTTCTTTCTGAAACGACGCTGTCTCATACAAACGGCGGAACACTGTTGCAAACAGTGATTGCTATATGCTTGCTGCCCGCCGGCTGTTGCCATTTGCCTTTCCGTAATTAAACACCATGTCGGCAATCTCTCGATTCGAATACTGAACCAGTGTGACCAACGCTGCATCACAGTCACTACAAGGTGAGTCAGCAAGAGAAGTGAATCGGACACAACACTATCAACTATTGTGGCAGGAGACGGCACTAGGGCGTGACGTATGAGGAACGGTACAACCCTCCAGGAGGAAACTAGGCATACTGTAACAGTGTCTGCATGGTACAGCGCGTATAAGACCTCAGTCTCTGTAACGAAGCATGATTGAATAAATGGTGTCTAGCATGGAAACCATGTATTTCCGTACATAAGTCTATTAGACCTTCATTGTTCCGTATCCTCTCATCGATCTGTCACAAGAGTTTGTACACAGTGGAAAAAAATCACCCTACATACATATATATATACCTTGTGGTGGAAAACTGAAAACACGACGATCTGAATGGCCTACTAAAGTCACAGCGTGTGCAGTAGTTCTCTGAGCGTTCAGTTTGCAGTCTGCAAGATTGTCCTCTGGTCTCAGGTAATACTGCTTCATACACTGTCATTGTCGCATTCGTAAGAACTATGCTATTAAGTTAGTGGAAGCGAGTGTTAGTTATTACACTTTTTCACATGTTTCAAATGGCTCTGAGTACTATGCGACTTAGCATCTGAGGTCATCAGTATCCTAGAAATGGTTCAAATGGCTCTGAGCACTAAGGGACAACTGCTGAGGTCATAAGTCCCCTAGAACTTAGAACTACTTAAACCTAACTAACCTAAGGACATCACACACATCCATGGCCGAGGCAGGATTGAAACCTGTGACCGTAGCAACAGCGCGGTTCCGGAATGAAGCGCATAGAACCGCTCGACCACAACGGCCTGCACACTTTTTCATTTTAAATGTAATAGAAACACTAAGTTTTATTGTATCCGTTTTGTTCTAAGTTTCTTTCTTGAATGTTGTGAGAAAATGGATGTATGTTTCGCGACACCCTTGACTGATCTTCACGAAAACCAGGGTTTCGTGGAACACACAATAAAATGCACCGCGCTAAACATTTATAAGCGAAAAGACGCTCGTCCCATAGTTTTTTCAATCATAGACCATAAATAACATTAATCTGCCAATCACAAACCAGAGTCCTACTTAAATGAACGACATAGATTTGTAACTGAACTGCATAATGATTGTTAGAATCTTGTTAAACGACTATACGCACCTATGTGAATCGCTGTTCCTTGCGCTACAGTACGTTTTCTAGGTCTAGGGAATATTGACTACTTGAATTAATTCTCACTATTTGTTAGACAGAAAACCCATTTTTATTTTAATGGAATGTGTCCTCAATAGTAGAGTCCTTCAGTAGCTACAGCCTTCTCCCACTTCTCAGGTAACAAATGGATTCCGCGATAATATTCAGATTGTTTTGAGGTCATCCGTTCATGGTGCTAGTTTTTTGGGTCTTTAAAAGATGGGAAGTGGTGTTCGTAAATGCTACTCTGCAGAGCCAGAAAGCAAATGGTAACCGGCCGGGGCAATGTCTGGTGAATATGGAGCGTCGAAGTCCCTTCAAGCTTTGTAACATGTTGTTTGGAAATGAAGCAGAACGATTTTGTTGTGTCTCTGAGCATATAGAGCGATTCAAACTGAATATTTGAACTTCGTGGCGCATAGCATTCACCGTTTGACTCGGACACAGCAGCTGATGATACATCACAGCGACCAGAACGCATTTGACCACTCAACTCTTTCAATCGTCGAAAGCAATATCTGCAACTTGTTTCCAACAGGACATGTTCGCCATACGCTTTCACTAGCAGGCGATGGGTTGCCGCAGCCTATTTCTTGAGATGAAAGCAGAAGACTATTTTGTCAATACAAAATCAGACATTTTCAAGGCACGAAACAGCTGTTTTCTTTTCATTATACCCGAAAGTCACACAAAGATCTGAAAGCCTAGTGTTTGTACTATTAAATAGGTCCGTTGTCACCGTATGTTGTGCTGTATTAGTAAAACTACAGACCACCCTTCATCAACAGCGAGAATTAATTGAAGCTCCCAATTAGTCACAGGTAACTGAGTTTGGCCTATGATTGACGCATACACTATTGATGACTCCACTATCCGAGCCCCTGTAGTCAGTAAACTATGTTGTGAACACTGTCTGGCGTGCGTGGTGTAGTGATTAGAGCCGCTGCCTACAGATCACGTGTTCCCAAACTGTGTTCCAAGGGAACTGAAAAAGTTCTCCGCGAAACCTAATAGTGACGTTGTGTTTCATTCGACTTTTTACGATACCATTTCTTTTAATTTTATAATGTTGCTGTCTTATCATTTATGATTTAAAACTAATCACTGAATAAAACATGTATTTCTTATTTTTTAAAATTTATTGATCTTGATAATAAACAAGGGTGTTCCGTCAGTGTACAAGGATTCTCAAAGAGATCCACCACAGGAAAAGTTTGGAAATATCTGCTCTAGATCATGGGGTCCCGGGTTAGATTTCCGGCCAGGCAGGAGATATGACCCACTCGGGGATTGGGTACTATGTCGCCCGCATCGTCATTTAATGATTATGGACCCCGAGTGCAGGAAGTTGGGTCAAATAAAAAGACACACTAGGAGGCCGACCTACACCACATGGAGCCTCCCGTCCACAACATCATTTCATATCATTATTTGTGAACATTCCGAGAAATCAACATTATTGTGAAATTCAACGCACTCACTCATGCTCTCAGTCAATAATATGGTATATATGAACAAATTTTCCAGCAGTCTGCAATCTCATGTATGTGTTGGTATTAGTTCGAGTAGAAAACATAACCAAACTTTTGTAAACGTTATCGGTACTCACAGGAACTATTTCATCGAAGGCCGCTTTGTTGATAGCAATGAGGACTCTGCTTTAAGCAGAGTGATATCTCCCATGTGCAAAATTACTCGCATCGAGATACTGCTTCCAGAATTAACAATACTGGATCATGTGAGAACAGTAATTGTCAATTCCTTGAAAGAGCAGGTTGATCGGTTTGGAGAGCTGTATATGGTGTAGGTTGTACTATGCGGTCATGTTTCTTCTTACCTTGAGGTCAGCCATGACATGAGGTGGAGTTTATGTTCCAGTTGGATGTATGGAATGAGACTGGAGATTTGAGACAAGGCTAGAAGGTGCCGTCGCGTTTGGACGCGCCCGCGAATACATCGTCAGTGATGTTCAGCGAATTGCTGGTATATCACCGCAGACTGATCAATGTGTCCACAGGGGTTGGTGGACCACACACAACAGTGTAACAACGTTTAACACCATGGCCGTAAAAATGTGCTAACCGACAGCGACCAGACACCAGCTTCACGAACTGCCAGTGACAATCTGCTTAAAATACTACAGGATTAACTGCCGTTAATAAGGGGGGTGGGGGGTGGGGGTGGGGGGTGCAGCTTAACCAGTTTCAGAACCGATATTGCAAACCGAACTGCTTCCGGTGGACGTTTGGAATCGGGTACCTCACGAAAGACCATCGCTCAGATAGGAGCATAAAGCAGTACGTTTTCAGTGCGCCAGACAACATATCATGTGGACGCTAGCTGACTGGAGGCGTGCATTGCTGTCCAAAGGTGAAGAAAGCACAGTCTAATGCATTTAACCACCAATATGTGGAGGTCATATTCCAGTCTCGATGTGGTTCTGTCTCCATGTGGTCATGTTAAATTTTCCTTTTTTGGAGAAGGGGGTGGGGGAGACGGCTGCTTTCTCCTTTTCCTGTACCTTCATGATAACAGCCCTCCACAGAAGCTTGTCTTTTATATATGATGTTTGTCTTAACTTCAGACAACAAAATATCTCAAAAACGACACATCGAACGAAAAAACGAAAATGGAGACATCTGTCTGTGCTACAAGTGGTAATGAAGACAGTTTGTATGCCGCGACCGCAGTGTGGACACTTTCCTTGCTGCAAGGTAACCGGTTTCAACCGTCTTATGTTGCCTTCATCTGATCTTATGGAACTTGCTATAAAATTGTCATATTTCATTACATCAAGTCAAAGCATAAAAGGTACTCTCCACGTATACATGTCTTAATAAAAATCAATTTGATAAACTACACACAGTTGGTGAAATGCAAACAGATTTTACCAACTATCGGTATTTTATCGAATGGATCTTTATCAATACATGTACAAGTGGGGAGTGCCTTTTATGCTCTGACTCAGTGTACTGTAACATAGTAGTTTTTCTATAACCACATTCTTGGTGGGCCATCCTGGAACAGTCAGATTTCTTTATCACCGATGCTGACTAAGTTGGAGATTAAAGTGGGGCACATTACGTTGTGTGTACGTGTGATCAGGTTCACCAACCAGTATTTTATCAAGCAAAATGTTTTAGTATTTTAATTTTTTCAAATCTACATTATAGAGCATGTCTTTGTATGATGGATCAGATGTACCCATATGAGCAACATTTGTGTTCTTGGGATATAACAGTAATTGCAAGGTTAACAAGGATCTTGTATCTTTATTTATGTTACATTTTCTCATCTGTTTAATGAGATACGTTCATTTAATGACATCACTGAATACTCATAAGACCTATCACCCATGTCACACGCAGAAGTAATGTAAGAAATTACATCATGCTGAGAGAGGACAAGTTACTCTCTCACCTATTTTTCGCATATGGAAAATTACTATAGATTTCATTACAACATGATTCACCCAGAGCAAGACTTCAGAAACTTAACAGCCTGAGCAAACGTTGATGGAGCCTGGTAGGGCGCTAAAAGCTTGAGATATCTTTATGATTCTTAGCTCATGGAAATGGTATGTTGGGAGTTGAAAGCAACTGATGGCGAGCCCATCCCTTAGTAAATCTTGCCGGACAGGCCCACAGCCGTACAGGACAGACAGGGCAGCCCCTCATTGACACAGGACTCCAGCAGAACAATGCCACTATACCTGCTGCAGCGCCAGTGGAAGTGTGGGCTGGGGCAACTGGCTAAAGGAACGCATCTACACAGTGGAGTCAAAAAACGGGCATAGTGTGCAGAGCCACGCATAGTAAAATGTCACAAGTTTTCGTGTTCGCTGAAAGTGCAAATAGGCCAGTGAACCACCTCCCCCTGGCCATCTCGGTTGTATAAGAAAAACCTGGCGTCTGAGAAACGTTTAGAAATAGAATCGTTATTACACCCCATAGCTAGGATTAACAAGCTCCAAAGTACAGGCGATTTAGATAAATATCATTAAGACTTTATCTGTTTGCTTGTTGTCATGGGAAGCAACACAACTTTGGAGAAAAACGTCTCTTCCCCCTCTGTGAAAACTTAAAAAAGCTAGTAATTAGCGGTTTCTTTTTTTTCAGAGATGCAAGGTTCTTAACTCTTGCCCTAGTTCAACATGAGTTTGTGCTATCGTGTGGGAGGGGAAATTTAGCGCCTCTAGAGCTCTGTAACTGGCTCAAGACAGTGTGAAGTGAAGGCAGTTCGTTCATGAACTTTGTGGGAAAAACGGATTTTCTTGGGAGGGGGGGAGGAATGGTGCAATCCACTGAGGTGTGGGACTTTGGTCTAGTTCAGCCTGGGGAGCCTGTGGTGAAGTTCTCTCGATACTGACAGTGTGACTTCAAACGTCTCAGACTAATCAATTTCCGAGGGCACACATATTCGTTGTTGGTTTACCAGTCTTGACGTTTGGTATCCCGGTGTGCTATGTCGTATAAGTGAGTCAAATTGATCCTTGGTAAGGGCGCACTGAACGTACTGTGATTTCAGGGCTGTGGTACAGAGAAAACTGCGACCCGTCTGCCTGATCACTAGGCAGTAATATTTTTGCATTTGTTTTGTGGCCGCAGTTGATTCACAGTTGCCGCCTCCACGTCTCACCTCCGCCGTACACATCTCGCCAGCTGAAAGTTACATAGCCGCACGAAGCTAACAGAGTAATGTACTACTGCTCTAGTATTGTCGGGGCGTTCAGATCTCAATCACCACTTGCTCTCAGCTGCACCTATGTAGAGAAACTTCAGTAGATTTGATCAATCAAAGGCCGGCCGGTGTCGCCGTGCAGTTCTAGGCGCTTCAGTCTGGAACCGCGTGACCGCTACGGTCGCAGATTCGAATCCTGCCTCATGGATGTGTGTGATGTCCTTAGGTCAGTTGGGTTTAAGTAGTTCAAAGTCTAGGGGAGTGATGACCTAAGATGTTAAGCCCCATAATGCTCAGAGCCATTTGAACCATTTTGAACCATCAATCAAAGTCTGCTCAGCGTCAGATCAATTATCAATTCATATTGCGTTGTCAACATTTTCAGGGCCAGAGTATTTGACTCACTCCACTAGTTAAACTGTCTTTCCCACCCAGGATTCTTGTCCAATGTAGTCTTTCAGTTGTTTAGTGTATTCAATCAATAACTTGTTTAGCTTAATTTATGTATTTTTTAGAAAAAATAAATGTTGTTAGAACACTAAAATCATGCCAACATTCTCAATCATTTAAATAGTCCCCCTAGGGTTACTTTCCAAATACTGTAATTTAATCTGTGATTCAGTGGGAACAATGTATGCTTTCATGCGGATTATCCAGAGGGCTAAGAATTCTTTCACTGTAGTAGATTGTTTTCAAATTACGAATGGGAAGATTAACTCGAGAACTTCGGAGGTGTTTCAATTTCCCAAGAATAAGTTTTGTAATAACGCTACAGTACTATTTCACAACAAACAAGTGTTGTAGATCATACCTGAGGTCTGTCATGCCGCGTAATAAAATTGTTTTCCTTGGGAATTTATTAACTTTGTCATTATGACTTATTCAATCAGAGCGAAGTGGAGCTTAAACGTCCACTACTACAAGAAAACTCCGTCACCGCCGACCTCGGATTGTCCAGCGTTACCGACCGACCGAAGTGTCATCCGCAGTCGATAGGCGTCACATGATGAGGAAATGGAGGGGCATGTGGACAACATACCGCTCACCTGGCCTTTTTTCAGTTCCCGTGACCGAAGCCGCAACTGCCTCCGTCAAGTTGTTCCTCAACCGGCCTCACAAGGTCTGGGTGCACCCGACTGCCCACAGCGTTCGGTAGACCCCGATGGTCACCCATCCAAGTGTCAGCCAAGCCCGACAGCACTTACGGGGGACGACAGAATGACGGCCGAAAGATCTCGGAATCTTTTATCACGGAATTCGAATGCATATACATTGAAGAATTATTCCCCAAAATATTATGTACGAATCCAAAATGTAACGATTCTGTAAGCGTTTGAAGTCGAGCTTGTACAACACAAAACGCAAGTCGTTATCGATCCCATCTTTCATGTTTATACCGATTTGAGTAAACCTGTTGTGCTGGAGAGTTGTTTCGTAGGCTTTACTCAAAATGTAAAAGAAATTTTCAGTAGTCTCATTTGGTGATACGCTTAAAAAATAACATGCAGCCCAAGTGAAACTGACAACATTACTTCAAATTTGGCCGCATATCTATTCAATGTAGGCCATACTGCTCTAACGCACGTGGTAAATGCCCTTCAAGTCAAAATCGGCGATGAAATGCGCCGACTCTGTGAAGATAGAAGCACCAGCGGTGCTACACTCAACAACAAAATGGGTTCAGAGGACGAAAATGAGGGCTGATCAAGGTAGCCGCCCGTTGTGGCCGAGCGGTTCTAGGCGCTCAAGTCCAGAACCGCGCTGCTGCTACGGTCGCAGGTTCGAATCCTGCCTCTGACATGGATGTATGTGATGTCCTTAGGTCAGTTAGGCTTAAGTAAATCGAAGTCTGGGTGACTGATGACCTCAGATGTTAGGTCACATAGCGCTTAGAGCCATTTTTTGAGCTGGTCAAGTCAAAGTAGCAGAAACCGGCCGTCCACTAGCCGAGGCAATAGTTGTTATTGACCAGGTATCTAGAATGCTCCTTAAGTTTAAAGCTTTGTACCATTTCTTTATATGATAAACACTTATCAAACTTTAAATGAGTTTTTCACTATACCATGGTTTTCGGCATGGTTGTATCCCTCACACTATAATTTTCATTCGGTTTTAATGATTTTCTTCCTCCCTTGAAGAAAAAGAGTGGGTCCTATTGGTCAGTTTTTTCACATAGCTATAATTTTTTTTTGGCAAATCCCTATGATGAACTAAAACTATATCTGTAAGGATTAGTGTAATTGGTTAATTTCATGTTTCAGATAAGCACGACCGGAGCTACAGCGACAACTGTTGACTTGTCTCCTTTCAGAACTGCCTTGGGAAGAATCCCAACTATACAGTAAAGGTATTAATATTTTTCAAAAACTTTAATGTATGTTTTATTCATTGCAGAAAACCCCGTTTGTCTACTACATTCCAGTACGGAGGAGAAAGATCCTGAATTTTAGCAATATTTGCAGCCGTCACCCTGTCGTTCCCTCTTAACTTCGATGATCTAACAGGAACCGTTGTTACCACTGCAACAAGGCCGTTGGCACTACAAGTAAAGGTATTCACATATTCATTTTCATTTCACGTTACTTCAGAGGCACTATACACCCCCTAAGTCAGCCCATTTTAATCCTATAGGCAATAACTGAGTCTGTGGATCAGCGGAAGAAACGTAGCTGTCAACATCGCTGTAATTTGGTTACATTGATAGATCTAATCATCAGTTAAGCATGGCATATGTGAATAAGCTTTTGGACTCTCTTACTTACCGAATTGGTATTGTCGGTAACGGCGTGAGGTCTTCTGGGGTAAGTAATTTTTATCTATTGTGCTCCTATGCAACACTTTTATTCGTCAGCGTTGTATACATTTAACTTTAATTCAAAACTGCTCACGCTTTCGGCGTCGTTCATATCCATCACATCCGACGCTGACCGAGAAAAACCCATTATTAATGAAGCCGGATAAAGTGAAACATCTAAACGTTTTCTTTGAAAGGACAACTTTTTCTGTTTCTACTTCGCTTACATCTCACGTGGTAATACCTACTGTATTTTCCTATGGCTTAGGATTAGAATAGCCATCTGAAGTGGGCTTCAGCATTCGCCATATCGGAAAACGTTTGTCGGTCACGTGTCTCTTGCACTTATACCACTTAGTCACTAGTGCAGTACTGACTAATGCTCTTGTTTCGTATTCACTGATGATACATATCGTGAAACCGAACATCGCCGCACCCCAATTGCCGACCGTTCAATCGAATGGCCACACGATATTCAATATTAAACGTTTTTTACTGTAGGGATAAACCAGATTGACGTTATGTGTTAATACTTCGACCCGGGTGATAAGCGTAATGGGCAGTATTTTTGTGTAGTCTCCATCTAAATACCAAGAAAATAATATTGCAGATATCTACTTAAACGTTGAGAAAGTGTGCGTGGCGACTCTTCGGTGAGACGACTGGTGAAATTTGCCTGCTACCGCACTGTTCGTGGCGCAGGGCATAGGTAATAAACACCAGCGAATTTCTATAGTATTTCATTCGCGATCGAAACGAAGGAAAAGTTCTTATCTACGCGCCGTAGCACCTTTTATAATCACGATCCCTACACATGGTATGAGAAAGAGGCAGATCGTTTATTCCCCTATACATCCGAGTGGCTACGCGAGAACGACGGAAGCTTTCTTCCAGAGAGTCATACTGAAGTTGTCTGAGTATATATTACCGTCATTACAGCGAATCTTTGGATGTTTTCGAAATATTTTGCCATTCATACATCAAAAGGACGCAAAAAGCATCAGCCATACTATAGAACGGAACGCAGGTTAGTCTAGAGTGATGTTTCCTTTACACATACACAAAACTTTCGTAGAGGCATATCGAGAAAGTCGACAGATTGCAGGTGATCGTCACTTTCCACATCGATTCTCAGTATAAATCTCATGTATGCCATGAAACTAGTCTCACCAGAGCATTTTTCTTTCACAAAATGTTAAAATGTCTTCATTTGGATAGTTAATTGTTTTAGACGTTATCCAGAATATTACATATTTTACGTCTTACTGAAATTTTCTGTAAAATTCCCTTCAAACCTCTAGCGAAAATGTTAATGTTGCGGCAGATCAAGCTTTGTCAATCACAGCAGCAGGCTATACGAGACGACGGAAAAATCGTGTTAAGCGTAAGGCAATCCCAACCTGAATGTAGTTGTCTTGACATAGTAGCGGAAATCAGTATAAAGACAGCGTTCCACGAAAGTAACAATAGAAAGCCTGAAGCATACACGTATCGAATTTACTATGAAAGTAGTAGATACATACAGACAACATTTCCTGGATGGAAATTGGTATAAAGATACTCACTCTGCTTTTGTCTTATTTTATTGTCAGTACTTTGTCCAACAACTGTTTGGCGTTGAATACAAAGGGTTTGTGGTTCTTGCAGTGAAACTGTCACCCACTCTTCTTTTACAGCTCTTTTCAGCTCACATACGGCCTAAAACTAACTTCCGTTGCGATAAACACGCTTTGCAAGTATCCGCAAAGGTTTTCCACGGTATTCAAATCCGGGGTACAAGCGGACCATGGCAAGACATCGATACTTTTACTTTCAACTCCCTTTTTGGTTTTAGCAGAAATATATGTAGATGCATTCTGTTGCTGAAAGATTAGACTTTCGTCCCCTATGTTCTCATAGATTATAATCCATTTAGTCCTTAACATTTTAGTCTACTTGCTAGAGTTCATTCTAGTGTACAGCCAAGCAGTTCGTGATTTACGTTTAGTGCAGAGGGCTGCTCCAAACATGACATTTCAACCATCTAAATTTCAATTCATCCTTACCTGCTGCTCGTTTCTCAGATCATGCCAGTAATGCTGAATTACAACCTGTCCAACTAATTAAACTTGTTCACAACAATGGAGATAACTGTATCCCATTCTGAAGTCCATGACATGTGTGTCTCAGCCAACTCCCGTCCAGTCTGCTTATGTTTGGGAGTTCGAGCGGATTTATGCAGTACTTTCTTGATTGCAATATGTTTTTCATGAGACAACATTTGTCGTTTATGTCTATGAGTTACTGACAACTGTAAATCAGTAACAAGCTGAGAAGAATAATGGTTCATGGCTCTTGCTTTGCACGAAAGTAAATCTTTCTATGGCTCAGATAATTTTCCACTTTGCCCATATTTTCCGTCCTGTCCATATCGTGAGCCCAGTCTAACAAAATTATCGATCACTGTGTAAGTAGGCTGTTTAGGTTTTTATGTTGGTAACGCCATAGCGCTCCGTATGAAAATCCCTGACTGTGCTGTGTGCAGTCTGTGGCTGATTTCCATTGTTGGAATATTCACTATCGTAGTATTGGGCAACTGGATGCGAACAGCGTGTACCGTTGCGCAGTTGGAGGTGAGCCGCCAGCAGTGGTGGATGTGGGAAAAGAGATGGCAGAGTTTTGAGAGCGGACGATCTGGACTTGTGTCCATCAGAAAAAGGAAATTTGTAAGACTGGATGTCATGAACTGATATATGATTTTTGAACACTATTAAGGTAATACAAACTATCATTTGCTAACTATGCCTATAAGCAATTAGAGCCTTCAGTAGTCAGTATCTTTTATTTAGCTGGCAGTATTGGCGCTTGCTGTATTGCAGTAGTTCGAATAACAAGGATTTTTGTGAGGTAAGTGATTCATGAAAGGTATAGGTTATTGTTAGTCACGGAAATTCTTTTGTAGGGATTATTGAAAGTCAGATTGCGTTGCGCTAAAAATATTATATGTCAGTTTAGTGATGATCAGAATAAGCAAAGAGAGAAATGTCTGAGTACATTCAGTTTTGCTCAGCTGTTTGAAAATCATATAACGTAAGTGGTTTACCAGCACAGTAATACACAGGAAACCAAGAATCGTACTTTAAGTGTTATGAAATGTGTGTACATGCGTGAATGTATCACAACACTGCTATTCATGAGATTTCGTTTCTACAAATTACTACAGTAATTTCTCGACCTGTGAAATTTTATTGGTATCAAACGGTCACTGTAGCGAGAACTGCTGCCGTAAATGTTTCGGTAAGGAAGGCAAGTGACCTTGATGGAATGCGTTGCGGGCGCCGAGCTAAGCGACAGTCGCCTGAAAAGAAAATGGCCATTAGGTGGAGAAAAAAAGAGGCCAACACCCTCGCTATTGACATTTCTTCGTAGAATGCATCGCAAATATGACACGCTCATACCTGAAAACATATGATTACACTTTGGAGATCGTAATTTCTGATATTTACTGAAATGCCTAATGAAATCATGAGAAACATTTTACGTCTATTGTCTTGCTAGTTGAGAGATGTTTTACTGCATTACGAAATGCCATATTTCTAGCTGCACTGCAGCATTGGTTAAATTAAAATTTAATATCACTATTTCTGTCTACAGACCAAGTATATAATAATTTTATGATCTACTTTCTTAAAAAGGGGAGCACAAATAGACATTTTCCTTCACAGGAACTGTATACATAATTTCTTCTACGATTTGGTAACTTTTTTGTAGAGTAGGTTTTGTGATGCATCACTCTCATGTTAAGATCTGACATAGGTATTAGACATTTCCTACCTTGACTGTAATATTCTTTCTGCTTGAGCTTTACCATGTTTAGGTATAAGATATTGCATTTGCTGCTGCTGTTTGCCAGGCATAGTTGTACTGAATTTTACATTGTATTAACCCAATTTTACTACTGATTTATTTTTCTTCTTGCTGCACATTGGCTCATATCAGTTGTAATGTTGCATTTGCTCTGCTAATTTAGATATACTGCTGCTTGCTTTGCCAATTTGCATTTTTTTTGTCATTGCTGTTTGTGTTAATTGTTTTGTGCAGCTGCAGTGCCTCATCCCTTAATTTATACATCAGAGCTCAGTAGATTTAAGTTAACTTAAGATGGGGTAGAATATATAAGAGAATGAGTTGTGATGAATTGGAAGAAATGCATTGAGAATTTATATGAAAAAGATTTGGGCCAAAATGAGAATTGTACAATGAGAAATAATTATTTTGAAAGAGGATATGAATAGAATACAGAATGCAGGCATAGATAGAACTTTTGGGAATAGTGATGAACGAAGAGAGATCTCCCAGAAGTAAAGCAAGTTTTGGTTGCAAATCAAATACGATAAATACTGGAGTAAAACAAAACCCTGTCCTTTCCTTTTGCGTTATTCCGCTATGTGTTTGTGTACCCCTGTGTATCTGTGTTCTTACTGTCTTTATATGTTTATCTGATTAGAGTTATGTTGTAGAATTTTTCTAATAATATGTTATTTACTTTGTAAAGATATTTAGACATTATTTATTCTGTTCTGTTTTAACGCTCATGTGTGAAGTTAATCTTTCGAAAGCTCTTCTCATTTCTTTATTTATTTACTTATGTCATAATTCCTGTAACACTGATATATATGTTTATTTCTATTCTTTTGTAAAGCCTGTATTACTACAAATGTTATCTGTATTGTTATGTTCTTTAATGATGTATTTGTACCGTTGTAATTGTATTCTCATGTCATAAATATGTAATTGAATAGACACCAGTTCTTCAATTAAGTTTCTCTTCACTGCACACGTTTCAGTTGGTCATAGTATATGCACAATTTGCAAGAAGTTAAAAAAAGGGACTGTCAGTGTTTGCACGTGTGTTGATAATTCAGCAAGGGACTGGTTAACAGCATTGCTAGTTCTAAGGACAATTCCAAAACGTTTCTGAGTGCACAACAAGTGGTGGTTTATGGACTTGCTATATTGTCCGCAAGACTCTTTGATGGTGATTGTCCAACCGCACAGTCGCAGCAGATGGCTGCTGGCCGTCTCTACAAGGACTACAGTGGGTCTGCACCTTTGATGGCCCACCAATAATATTATCTCTACAAGGGCTACAGTGGTTCTGCACCTCTGGTGGCCCACCAATACCATAATCTCTGCCAGGACTACAGTGGGTTTGCTCTGTGATGACCTACCTACCAATATTCTTCAAAACTTCGATTGACTCTGCTGTGGGTTTGCTCTGTTGTGGCCCATTACCTGTCTGCATGTCAAGAGTTAGCACTGTCGTTCCGTTGGAAGGACAACATTACTTCTTCAAGACTGCATGAAAATCCATTACTTCCATGTGCATTTCCTTAAACTGCTCAGACTTTGAAAAAAAAAAAAATACTGCAGTTACTACTGTAAGGAATGATGAGGACTATCTTTATGGACTGTGAGAAAATTTTTGCTTTTGACGAACATTGTATCGATAAGTGTGTGCATTTGATATCTTTGTTATTGTAATTATGAAAAATTTTATTAAATCATTATTGGCCAATGCCCAAAACAGTTTGTAAATTTTTTTGTGGGGAGCAGGGGGGGGGGGGGCTATGTAAGTAGGCTGTTTAGGTTTTAATGTTAGTACCGCCAAGTAGAGCTCTGTATGAAAATCCCTGACTGTGCTGTGTGCAGTCTGTGGCTGAATTGCATTGATGGAATATTCGCTATTGTGTGCAGCTGGACATGAACAGTTGGAGGTGAGCCGCCAGCAGTGGTGGATCTAGGGAGAGAGACGCCAGAGTTTTGAGAGCAGACGATCTGGACGTGTGTCCGTCAGAAAAAGGAAATTTTTAGGACTGGATGTCATGAACTGATGCATATATTATGACTTTTGAACACTATTAAGGTAAATACAGTGTTGGTTCTCTATCAGATTCTTTCATTTGCTAACTATGCCTATCAGTAGTTAGTGCCTTCGGAAGTTAGAATCTTTTATTTAGCTGGCAGTACTGGCGCTCGCTGTATTGCAGTAGTTCGAGTAAAGAAGATTTTTGTGAGGTAAGTGATTCATGAAAGGTATAGGTTATTGTTAGTCACGGACATTCTTTTTTTGGGATTATTGAAAGTCAGATTGCGTTGCGCTGAAAATATTGTGTGTCATTTTAGTGATGATCAGAATAAGTAAATAGAGAAATGTATGAGTACGTTCAGTTTTGCTCAGCTGCTTGAAAATCAAATAACGTAGAGGTTTTCCAGCACTGTCATTTATAAAGTTAATCTAATGGGACGTTACAACTGTACCTGACCAGTTGATGTTCTCGGCAATTTGACGATCAGAGCGTTTCATTTCCTTGTAAGTACAGATTTTTGCCTTTTCATCACATGATAACAAGTTTTTCGCGTGACAATGTCACAGTCCCAGTTTTTGTAAGCAACAAGCGCTGTTAAAAATGATGCTGCTTTCCTATCTGCAGTAAAGGCACGTACGCACACACTAACACCGCAAAAAACCGACTGCCTTTATAATGAGTTCCATCCTCTACCACTTGAACCGTGGACGTCTTATTTTATACTGTACTGCTGACATTAAGTGCGATAGGGTTTGACTGCATTTGTCGGTACTCTGGATTTCATACTGTTGCATATACATTGTGCACAACTATTCCAATCAACAATGTGAATTTCCTTGCAAATACTCATGCCTTAATACTGATTTCCATTACTTTATAACGATTATCGCTATATGCTTAGGTATTTAAGCGACCCGTCAGTATGAGAGACAGGAATAATTGAATGGCAATCAAATTAAGATTGGCGTCACGATATAGAAGAAATGAAGTTATTCCGCTCCCTTGAAATCAAAGTTTTGCATGTCGAACGAAGAAAGGCGGTTATAAAAAGCAGACTATCACAGGATAAGGTGGGTTCACTCGCAAAAAGGAGTCTAGTAACGTCAAACATTGAGGAAGAAATTCCTGATCTTGTTCGATTGGAGCACAGCATTGGGTGGAAGGGAACTATATACTCTGGGGAAACAGGAAAGAAAGAAGAGAATCGAGCCTTTTTGGGATATGGTGGTATATAAGTAATTTGAGAACTGGTTGCGCTAATTAGATGAGAAATGAGATTCTCTCTAACATCGGCGAGAAGAGGGTTATGTGTAAAATATTGACAGAAAAAGAGACGAATGATGGGAGAAGTGCTAAGATATCAACGAATCGTGGTACCAGAGGGAGCCGTAGAGAGTACAGTCTCTAAGAGAAGACTGAGACTGGATTATATCCAAGAAATAGTACAGAGCACTGTATGAAAGTGCTACCGTGAGATGAAGAGGTTGACACAGGACAACCAGTCAAAAAACTAACGATAGCAAAGAAGTTCTTTCACCTATCTTGTAAGCATCTAATATCGAGTTATATATCCTTCTTACGGACATATTTTTGCAACCTGAGCATTTCCCAATGATGCTAAATTATTCGTTCTGGAATAAACTGTACATTAACTTGAGTGAAATATATTGTAATAATAATGAATGCGTTTTATTGTGAAATCAAGCGAAAACAGCGTCTTCGTAACTCATAAACAACCCAGCATAACGGAGGAGAGTGTTTGTCACGCAGAGGTCTCGGCTTCATTTGAAAGCTGCCTCATTTCGACTGTGGACGGATTTGGTAAATGAATTACACGTATCATATAATGGGGGACCATAAATTGTCGGCGTGTTCTTTATTGCGCTTGAAACGCGTGCATAAATCTGCAAACGGCCTCTGGGACAGCGCCAGATTTTAAATTTCCAGTTGTTTTAGTAGAGAACTTTCCATTAAACTAATGAATAGTGGAGAACAAATGTTTAGTGGGATAGGTCTTGATTACGTTTACATTATCGTGATGGACGCTCTCTGAAAATTTTCTGCGATGTCCGATAATCTCTGGCTGCGGAAATTAGTCTGAAAGTGTTTTGTTTGCCTGAGTTTAGAGATCACGGTAAAACAACATCGCAACTTTACGTGTAAAAGTTAGAGAACTGAGAGTACTGTGAGGGGAAGTTCACTGATGTAAAAAATTACCGTAAATCATTATCCGAAGTGTCAGGACAGTTCTGGAACACTAACTCGCAGTTTACTAGCGTTCTCTCCTTCCCCGTAGAGCGGGATGAAGAAGTGAAAAGCTAATGACGCACAGAAATCGCACCCTCACCACATTATCTCACGACGGTCTTTCAATAGCTTCCAAAACGAAATTATTACGTCTATGAAATGATTAGCAAACTCTGATAAGTTTCACGTTTTTTCTTGACATACGTTTCTTTTTATTTCCTTTACAGACAATTACTTAACACTATATGTATCGTGAGAGATTTGGGCCATAGACACTCCATCCGCAGAAATCACTGCTACCACAACACATGCTGTTAACACATTGTTCGTTATTTGCGGTAGGGAATCTGTCGTTACTGAGGATAAGTAAAACCAAAACATTGTCTACATGAAACACGTTTTCTGCGATTGTGCGCAGAAGAAAAACATAGCAGTGTGCAACATATGTCAATCAGTTTTTATCATTAGTGAGAATGTTATTTTTTATCATCATAATTTGTAATCGTTGGTTCTGCTTATAAATTACCTCCGTTCATTTCTTCGTCTCATGGTAAATTTTTTCGTCGGGTGCAAATATTTACGTCGGAGGTCTTTTTCGTATTTTCGAATGCCCTCTATTCTTTCACTTTGTACCTTAATTTTTTTTATTTCCTCACTCATCCCCATGCGTTACTATATGACCTTCTCCATGGATTTTTTGCGAGTGTATGTTATTACCAACACTTGTCCTCGTCTCTTGTCTCAGTGTTCTGTTTGTTCACTTAGTTTTCACGTGCATGTTGTGGAATCACAGTTGAAGTAACTTACAACTTTCCATTTGTCCATTTACGTTTAATCAGGTCATTCTTTCGGGAACCTCCTCCTGCCTTTCAGCTTCTGCTTGTCATCGCAGCTGCATCCGTCCTCTGTTTCTCCCGTGCTCACGTTAAGCTTGGCAATCAATTTCCAAACCTTAACATTCATATATGTTCCTCAATTTTTGTCAAACGATAATCACCACTGACTAATATCTCTGATGAATCCATAATTCAGCAGTACTAGCAAAATCTGATGTGTTCCTACCTACTTTCGTCCTTACCAGTATTGAAACTCAGAGAGCAGAATCCTAAATTTCGCTTTACATTTTCATTCGAAAGTCTACAGTTTACTTAGCGGAACGTGTAGCCATTTCTCCACCATTACTAACCTCGATAATCGTAGCCAGATGTACGAAATGTAGACTAGGTAGCTGATAACCAAAAGTGGGGAAACCGTACAAATTGTTTATTAGCTTCAGACAACTCATGGGAAAACAGCAGTACCCAGTGGCGGTTGTCAGCTGTCATCCGGCTGCGTTCTCGTAACTTGCTTGTACGCTACATATGGCGGAAGAAACGCAGATCTCCCGCTGTTTATTACACGATGACAATTACTTAGTTATACGAAGTGAAATCACCGTAACTTCTGAACGGTTTGCGTTAGGACGTTCAAACTGCACGGCTGACCGCCGGACACCGTGGGAATTAATATGCGTTGTACGGTTTTATTTAGTGACAAACCCCACATTCATTCGGATGGGTTCGTCAGTAAGCAAAATTGGCGGATATAGGGGACTGAGAATCCGCATTTAGCGATCGAGAAGTCTCTTCACCCTCAATAGCTGACAGTGTGTTGTGCAATGCCCAGTCACGGAATAATCGATGCGATATTTCCTGATGGCACTGTCACTAGCGAGGTAGTGAAGGTTACCGAAGATGATTTCATCCATATTATCCAAAAGTCATTCGTTTCCACAGGATGTGATTCGTGCAAGACGGAGCTCGACTCCATCGAAGCAGTAGACTGATGTTCTGGAGGAGCAATTTGGGGATTGCACTCCTGCTCTGGGATACCCAGAGGCCACTGTCATGGGCCTCAATTGGCCGCCATATTTTCCGGATTTGAACACATGCGGCTCCTTTTTGTGGGGCTATATTAAAGACAAGGTGTACAGCAATAACCCCAAAACCATTGCTGAGCTGAAAATAGCCATGCAGGAGGTCATCGACGGCATCGATGTTCCGACACTTCTGAGAGTCAAGCAGAGTTTCGCTATTCGTTTGCGCCACATCATTGCCAATGTTGGCAGACATATCGAACATGTCATAACCCAAATCCGAATATGTGTAGCGACGTCTACATGTTGAATAAAGAGTGTACACGCCATAGTTTCTAACTAATTTACGTTTTTCCCGTAAATTTCAGTAACTGTCATCTTGTAGTTTTATACACTGTAGTACCAGTTACTAATGAAGCTTTTTTTTTTAGGTTAAGTGGATAATAGTTGTCGTTATGAGATTTGAGCAGAATGAATGTTGCAGTTAAATGCCAAGCTTAACAAAAATTACATGCAGTTTTTACCCTGCAGTTAGTTTTGCAATGTTATTGATGCAGCTCTGTATGGGATATTATTGGTGTATGACCTGTAGTATTTCTAAATTTCAGTGCAATGTGGATTTGCATCACCAAGAATCTCTTGAGGACCTGAGCACCATCGTGCAGCAACAACAGTGGGTAAGAGTGAAGAGATAAAACACTGCAATAATATTACAGTTACAGAAGTGAATGGGTATTACAAGTAACAGTACGGTCCAACTGAGCAGGAATAGAAGTTTGCAGTGAATAAATTAGATTGTAAATAGTGATTATAGCAAGAGGGACACATTTCCTGAAAGCCATCACTTGGACTCCAGTTGCTAAGGTTGCTTAAACACTGCACTGGCAAATAATACAGAATAGTTACCTATTGGCATTTGGCGATAAATTAGCTACTTCATAGCACACTTGAATTCCTGCCTACTTAGTAGTAGTTACTATGCTTTACTAAAAGGAAAGAAGGAAAAACGTATCTGCTAGTCGCTGAGTGCTGTGCTACGGGAGACGGTGTGCCGTCAAAGTGAATTGCAGTCTGGCACACAAAGCCTAAGCAGCAACTGTGCGGCCGTGGGCATCTACGGACAAGTTTTTGAGCGATTACCCGACCCATGCATAGAGCAACAACTCAGCTTTCAGATACTGCCGTGCTTCTCCACCCTACATTTACAAGTACACAACTACGTCACGGTTCACACTTAGTGCCTGACAGAGGGTTCTTCGAACAGAAACTATGTCTATATAGGTGTCTATCACTTCATAATACAAATTAATGTACACCGTCACATTTTTCTCTCTGCTGCGTCGGGCTAATCTCAGGAAGTACTACAGGGATTTTGACGCGGTTTTCACCGCTATATAGTCTAACACATGATTAACACCAGCGAACCTGCAAAACAGGGTAGGCAACGTAGCAAGCTCGTAGCACGCGAGGAACAGCAGGCTGGTTTCTTCCATTCGTAAACTCCATCCACCCATCCATCCTGTACCAATGTCGTCTGTCGTCACTGGATGCGGGTTGGAGAGAGGTTGGGTCAGCACTAGAGTTGCCAGGTTGCCCGATTTGCGTGAGATTGACCTGGTTTTTCTGTTGGAAACCCAACTCCCTTAGAAATCCTGATTGCACTGGATCGTATAATGTTTCACACAATACATACTGTTTATTATACAAGATAAGAGCCACTCTTGTACTGAACTTAGAAATGCAGCTCGTAGCCCTAAAAGACTTGCTCTCAGCAGCCGTCCAAAGTCGCAACTTTAAGTCGGCCTGGATCAGATTCGGTTTATGACAATGATGAGACACCAATTTAGGGCAAAAATCTCGTCAGTCGGTAGGAGTCGATATGCTTCTGCCGATGCCCATTTGTTTCTGCCTGCAGCCAACGCTACCGACATAGCGGACAGTAATGGGAGAGGTAACCAGTATTATCTGCTTCGTTACTGTGTATTGTACTTCTCCCTATTTCGAGTATTTCCTTTCCTTGTGATAATTAAACTTAATTGTTACAGTTACGTGGTGTGTTGTGCCCACTCGTCAAATATAGGGTGCCTAAGAAACCTGTTTTCTCGTATCGCTAGGCAACAATTCAAGAAAATCGTATGTATGAGATTTTATTACAGTAAGATAACCGACAATACTTAACTTTGAGAAATTTGCAGCGAGATATCGCAAGTAAGAGGTGACATGAAACATAATCAATATCTTAATTATATACCACTCCAATACAAGTCCAGTAATACAATTTCTATGTCACTGCTGTAGCGTTCGTAGATCGGCTAGACGTCCATTGGGCTGCGGCTAGCTAGCTGCGTGGCTTCTTCGCGAAGAAACTTCAGTCTTCGAGTAAAGCGGAGTTCACAACATATACATGTTTTGCCTCCTATTTATTCTGGTGGTGCGTCTTCTAGGGTGATTGGCTTCTGGTTGTTTCCACTCTGTCTTCTTCTTCAGTTACAGATTATGCCGTAAGGAGCTGGGGCCATCGTGTGTTGGCATTGCGCCGTATCTTCTGCCCCAGAGAGCGTATGTACCGGTTCTCGGATTGCCGCGCCTGTTCGTAGAAGCGGCGGGCAACCATACGGACGTGGTCCTTGACTTTGCGGACCTCAGCGAGGTCGTGCAGTGGTCCAGATGGGAAGTCCCGCGGCAGGTGCAGCGCGAGGCGGAGAGCCCTGTTCTGCAGAGATTGTAGTTTCTTCAGGTGGTCGTCTGCCGCATTCCCCCAGACGACGGCCGCGTAACCGAAGACAGGGCGGACGAGCGCCCTGTACAACGTGACGCCCAGTCGCGGAGGAAGAGTCGACGTCGGATTGAGCAGGGGGTAGAGCTGGAGAAGTCGACCCCTTGCTTTGTTTACGACGCCCTTCACGTGTGGGCCCCAGGTGAGGCGGCGATCTAAGGTGACCCCAAGATACTGCGCTGTCGGTCGCCAGTTGACAGAACTGCCTCCAACGACGAGTGGGGGCAGAGCGGCTGGGATGACACGACGGGTTGCAATGAAAAATTGTGTCTTGGCGCCGTTGAACTGCAGTTTCCACTTGACGGCCCAATCGGCTAGGGTGTCGACAGCGTGCTGCAACCTCTGGCGAAGTGTGTCTGCGCGCATACTTCGTGAGTAGAGCGCAGTGTCGTCGGCGTCCAGTGCTAGATGCACACGGGGGACCGTCGGCGTATCAGCCGTGTAGAGCGTGTACAGGATCGGCCCCAAGACCGACCCTTGTGGCACGCCTGCTCTGATGGAACGGACTGTCGACAGGCCAGTTTCTGCACGGACGTGAAAAGTCCGTCCATCGAGGAATGACCGTAGCAGACGGATGTGGGATCCAGAGACCCCCATTTCGAGAAGTTTGAAGAGCAGCACATCGTGCCAGACGCTGTCAAAAGCGCGCGAGACATCAAGGAAGACTGCTCCGAAGTATTCGCGCCTCTCCAGGGAATCGAAGGCTTCTTCCACGAGTCGGAGAAGTTGGTGCTCCGTAGAGTGTCCCTTACGGAAGCCGAACTGGGCATCTGGGAGTAGAGCTTCGGCGGTGACGTGGTGCTGTAGCCTCTTCAGGTAGATGCGCTCGAAAACTTTCGAGATGGCAGGCAGCAGACTAATCGGGCGATAGCTCTTCGGCTGCCGGAGATCTTTTCCCATCTTAGGAATAGCCACAATCTCAGCATGCTTCCACTGCAGGGGAAAGTGACCGGTGCGAAAGATCTTGTTGAAGATTGCAGCCAGGTGAGTAGAGGCGTCCTCAGGCAGTTGTTTCAGCAAGGCAGGGGAGACGTCGTCAGGGCCTGCAGCTCTCTTTGGATTCAGGGCCTTCAGAGCCGCCGAGACTTCTTCAGGAGTTGTGGCCTCGATGTCATCATCGCCCACCGTTTCCAGATAGCGAGGGAGCCGGTCAGCGACCATCGCTTCATGTTCTGCGTCCAGTGGATCCTCTACAGGCCTGAAGTTCTCTTCAAAAACGTCGGCGAGGGCATCAGCCTTCGCGTTTGGTTCACAGACAGTTCCGGTTGCAGTACGGAGAGGCGGCATACGCCGCGTTCGCCGTAGGAAGTGTTTCGCGGTCCTCCAGGCAGACTCGTCGTCAAGCTGAAGAGTCGCCACACGGCTAGCCCACTCCCGGTTGCGGTGATTGTCCACAGCCACCGTGATTTCGCGCCGCATACGGTTTAGTTGCCGTTTGGTGGCGGGGTTCCGTGTACGCTGCCATTCGCGGTACACTCTGTTCTTCTCGGCAATTTGTGCAAGGAGATCGGGGGGCAGCTGTCGAGAGAGGTCCTGGCGCTCGCGTCTGGGCGGAGCCGCTTCAGAGACGGCGGCGAGGGCGGCGTCCGTGAAGTGGAGGAGGGAATCTTCAGCTTCCGCGTCGTCTACAGGTGGCATCCCAGCTAGGGACTCGGTCAGGGTGTGGCGAAAGAGATCCCAGTTGACTCCAGAGAGTGACACCCCACGCCTGGGTAACTGCAGTGGGTCGAGGTCGACGTCAAAAACAACTGGCACATGGTCAGAGGAGAGAACATTCCGTGTCGAGGCGAGGATGCGGTGCGGAATGCCTTTCACGACCGCGAAGTCGACGATGTCCGGTTGTCCATTAGCGGGGAAGATGGTGGGATCATAGGGACCCACTACCACGGCGTCATTGCGATCCACGATTCGGAGGACGCGGCGTCCGTCTCTGTTGGTGAGTCGTGAACGCCAAGCGACGTGCTTGGAGTTATAGTCTCCAGCGATGAACAGCTTGCCTCCGATGGAGAGAAGAGATTCTAAGTCCGCATCTACCCATGGATGCGACGGTGGTTTGTAGATGGCAATGAGGGTTATGGCTCCCGCTGACGTGTGCGCGACAACTCCAATCGCCTCCAGAGTCACGAGCGGCGGCAGTTGAATCTGGTGGTGACGGATCCCATTCCGTATGTAGATGGCCATTCCGCCGCCAGCAGTAGGCCTGTCAGCACGGTAACAGGAGTAGTTCGGCGCTTTGACTGCAATGCCTGGTTTAAGGCGGATTTCGCTGAGCAGACTGATGTCCACGGCTTCATCACGAAGAAATTGACGAAATTCACCAGCTTGTTTGCGTAGACAGAGGGTGTTCCACGCGACTACCGTGAGTCCTCTAACACTTCCCACTATGAGTAGTGGAGGAGCGTCTGGTGGCTGCCGGGGCGGCAATCTTCTGTGCAGCGGTCAGGTGCTGCATGAGGACATCAAGCAGATTTGTTGTGCTCGCTACAAGTGCGGTGAGTTGAGTAATCCGACTGGCGATGTCCGTGGCGGAGGCGGCAGGAGCCGTATCTTCTCTGGCGCCGATGGAAGTGGCCACCTTTTCGCCATTGTATGTGGCTTCTTCTGGGGCGTTGGTTGCGCGACCCCCGTCTTGCGCCGGCCGCCGCGGCGTTGGGGGCGTGCACCAGACGTCACGGGTAGAGCAGCAGAGGAGGGGCCCGATTCCGGGTCCGACGAATTCTGCACAGGTGGAGTGGCGCAGTTTAGTAGTGGATGTCGTGCCCCTGCGTCTTCAAAAACATCGCGGGTGTGGGAGTCTTCATTGCGCCGACGTGCCTGTGGGCCTGCATGGGCGGCGTCATCGCTGTTGGGTCGGCGGGGCGCCAGGCCTCTGGCGACAACCGTGGCGTGGGAGATTGTAGGTTCAGCCTTGGCAGACTTCTTCTGTTTCGCGGCGACTGGCTGGCCGCGCTGACGAGCACTGGCGCGTCTCCAAGCTTCACAGCCGCGGTAGCTGGCAACGTGAGCGCCCCCACAGAGAGCGCACGTTGGCTGCTGCTTCCGAGGGATGGGGCAGTCCTTCGCCGGGTGTGCACCGGCGCACTTCACACATTTTTCAGGCATGGAGCAATGCCAGGCGACATGGTTGATGCCCTGGCACCGGTAGCACTGAACAGGGTCTCTCTTGGCGCGCAAGTCTTCTGTGGTCACCGAGACGTTGGCGAGTCGGGTGAGCTCGTAGAGCTTCCTGTTCTCGATGGTATCGGTTGCGATGACGAGAAACAGGGGCATGTAGTCACGTGATTTGGACTGCTTCATCTTGACCACAGTTCTGACACTGAAGTCGAGCTCTTCGAGTTCTTCCTTAATGTGATCCGGCTCCATGTTGAAGGGCAGATGCCGGATGACAATCTTCAGGACGCGGTCCGGTGTGGTGGCGTGAGTGAAGAAAGGGATCGCCCTTTCAGACGCCTCCTGCGCCACGCGTCGGTAGTCGTCTGCTGAGCGCAGCGTAATCTTGTACATGTCTCGTCCGGCGACCTTCACATTGTAGACTGCCGTCGTCCAGCTATTGAGAAGCTGTTGCAGCTGCCGGAAGGTCCCTTCGTATTTCAGAACTATCGGCGGAAGTGGCGTATCCCTCCTTGGCGCCGTGGAAGGGCGCGGTGGTTCCTCTGGGGCATCCTCAAGGGCAGCAAAAGTGTTGGCAGTTGATGCCGGCTCGTGGGTGGACAGCACCCGTCGTCGCGCTGTATGGCGTCGCTTCGGGCGAGTGAATCCGTCAGCGTCGTCAGCAGGCGGTCGTTTCGATCGCTTCTCAGCCGGGGAGCTGCGTCCGCCGGTAGGGGCCGTATCGTCTTCTCTTCTGCTTTTGCCGGATTGCCGACGAGGTGGTGGTACGGCAGACGGCTCGTCTTCTTCCGACTCCGGAAGCGGAACTGTAAGCGCATCCATAGCGATATCCATCATGTCCTCATTCGTTGCGTGGTCCGTCATAAGTGGGGGGCCAGATGGGGCCGCCGACGTAGCAAGCTCCGCCGCACGGCGATCTGCCACACACTTCGCAGTACGTAGCTCCGTTCGCTTCGACATCTCTCGCGCGAATGGACGTCCATGCGACGTGCGACGTGCGTCGCGTGGTCTGCGTTCTGCCGCGACTCTGTCGCGTTGCGTGCGGTGCGGTGGGCTGCGGCCAGGAGGAGCGGTGCTTATATTCTCTTGGCCTAGATGCCGCTCCTGTGTCGGTGTCGTCCTAGAGAGTTGTCTGTCAGCGGACTACTGGCTGACGTCGTCTCACAGCCTTCTCTGCTCTTCCGTTCTTGACCGTCGTGCCGGCGCTTGTCGTTACGCCGGAACATCACGATATTTATTAAAAATGTCAATACATATGATTTCAGTTTCGACTGAGAAAATGATTTAACCGATTTCTACCCCTGACGTCTGCTTGCAGAAGCACATGCGGATTGTTCACACCGCACGGTGGCGTTGAATGTGGAGGCAAGGGCTTGCAGTCCGCTAACTTCCATCGAACACAGTAGCGAGTCAGAAATCGATGTAAAAAATTGTTTATTGTTATTGACGGTGAAGGATTCCTTTACAACCGGATTCGCTGTCAGTGACACTAATGACGTACCAGTGCTACGAAAGTAAGCAAAAAGTGACACGGAAAACCAATGTCAGTGACGAATGGTGTAATCTTTACTCATGACTTTACAAAGGTAAAGGTGATCAGTTGTAAAGCTCATTGTGTTGTATGCGTATCATAGTTTGGTGTGTCTCACTGAGGAGAAACTGTCGTTAAGGACGCACGTTAAAAAACTCCGATTTTGTTCAGTTTATAGTGCCATGTTCGAAAAAAAAAATCTTAACTTCGGTTTAGAAAAAAGTAGCAGCCCTGGTGAGGACACAGGTCTAGCGTTTTCGTAACCTGGGCCCCAACTACTCGCTCGAGTGGCATCTTAATTGGGATCATGAGCTCAGTGTACCCCGTTCCAGTCCTCGCACTAAAGGAAAGTCTCTGACACTATCTGGAATAGAAATCTGTCCTCTCGCATGATACAAAAATCAAAATCGTAGGACGCGACCTGTCTGCCTTCCTGCAGATTGCAGAGTAGCGATTGGGGCGTGGCACATCTGCCTTTAAACCACCTTTACCCTCCACTACAGACTGTGAAATTTTTCTGCTCTAGCATGATTTTATTTAAAGGATGTGACCATATAGTACTTTAGATCTAAGTTTATATATAGCAACGAAAATTCTGGTATTCGTCATCATCATTTGCTTTAGAGTACCACGAATTGGTATTACGTGCACGGTTATTTGGGAAAACTGTAAAACTAAATGAACATCTCTCAAGCAAACTCTAACCACAGATTAGGTACGCAGCAAAACGAAATACTTAAAGAACATTTTACGTTAGGCTTTACCTTGATTGTTATTGACATTAAATGAAACATCAATTTTACTGTTACCATTCACTGTCTATTTATCTCCACGACGCGTTTCAAACGTTTAAACGTCCATCATCAGGTAGATTTACATTTGTTATCACGACATTTGTGTGTGTGTTGTGTTACGATTTTTTGAGGAAACTTGAGGCACTGTCTAGTGGAGAAACAAAACACTATTATGGAACAAGTTTTTGGGGTTTTTGGCAAAAAATGAAACATATATCTAACGGTAAACGTAAAATAAGTAAAACAGAGTATCTCCAGTGGTCACAGGTCCCTTCCACTGTCGTAACACATCAAATGTATACTGTCACATTTCGTAAACAAATACGTAAATAAATATAAAGACGCCATATTTGTTTACGAAATATGACAATATACATGTGATGTGTTACCAGAACGAAAGGAACCTGTGACCACTGTAGGTACGCTATTATACTTATTTTACGTTTACCGTTAGACATAAGTTTAATTTTTTGTCAAAAAACCCAAAACCATGTTCTTAAATAGTGTTTTGTCTCTCCACTAGACACTGCCACAAGTTCCTCCAAAAATCGTTACACAGCACACACACACAAATGTCATAATAACAATTATAGATCCACCTGATGATGAAGGTTTAAACCTTTGAAACGCGTGATGCAGATAAATAAACTGTGACTGGTAACAGTAAACTTGTTGTTTTATTTAAAAAACTTGACCTCCAACTCTCAGGCTATGTTTACACCAGAGCTAAGGGAAGCGAACACAAGCGAAGACTGTGCATTGACAGACAATTCGCCACAGCTCACTACTATTCTCTTCTATGTATGAAGAAGACTCTTTCTTTTTCCGGTAGTAATCGTCACACGGGACACAATACTACACATATTAGCGGAACGACGTGAAACTTTGATATTCAGGAAGGATTATTACGTACGGTGAGCGCAGTGATTTTGACGAGGTAAGCAAAATGTGGTAGGAGAAGAAGATTGTGGGTGTCTGAATTTGCAGGTAAGTGTGAAATGCATGGAGGGTCCCACTTAACACTGACCTGCAGCTCCAACTTACCTTTCATTACTAATTACCTCGAAGAGAACTGTCTATTGACGCACCGTCAACATGTATTTAGAAAACATCATTCTTGTGATACACGATTAGCTTTTTACTTACACGATGTTTTGAGAGCTATAGACAAGGGATTTCAAATTTATTCCATATTTCTAGATTTCCAGAAGGCTTTTCACACTGTACCATACAAGAGGCCTGTGGTGAAATGGCCTGCTTATGGAATATCGTCTCAGTTATGTGACTGCATTCGTGATTTCCTGTAACAGAACTCACAGTTCGCAATAATTGATTGAGAGTCTTCGAGTCAAGCGGAAGTGATTTCTGGCGTTTTCCAAGGTAGTGTTATAGCCCGTCTGCTGCTCCTTATGCATACAAACTGTTTAGGAGACAATCTGAGCAGCCGTCTTAGGATGTTTTCAGATGATACTGCTGACATTGATCGTCTAGTACACTCATTAAAAGAAATTGCAAAACTATGTGGAAAAGATATCTGTATAGTGCGAAAATTAGTAGTTGAACGTAAATAGTGCAAATTGTGAGGTCATTCACATGAGTGCTAAAAGGAATCCGCTAAACGTAGGTTCCACAATAAATCAGTCAAATCTAAAGGCCGTAAATTCAACTAAATAACTAGGAATTACAATTACGAACATCTTTAATTGGCGGAACATACAGAAAATGTTGTGGGGAAGGAAAATCAAAGACTGTGTCTTATTGGCAAAACACGAACAAAATGTATTAGATCTACTAAAGAGAGTGCCTATACTACGCTTGTTCGTCGTCTTTTGTAGTACTGCTGCGCGGTCTGGGATCCTTATCAGACTGGATTAACGGCGAGGAAGTTCAAAGAAGAGCTGCATGCTTTGTAGTATCGCAAAATAGGGGAGAGAGCGTCACTGACACGATACAGGATTTGGGATGGACACCATTAAAAAAGAGAAGTTTTTCGTTTCGGCGGAATCTTCTCATGAAATTTCAGTGACAAACTTTCTCCTCCGAATGCGATGATATTTTGTTGCCGACGACCTACATAGGGAGAAAAGATCATCATAATAAAAATAAGGGAAATCACAGCTCGCACGGAAAGATGCAGGTGTTTGTTTTCAACTGCAGATGAGAATACCACTCATCAGCTTTGGACAAGTCGCGTGACTTCCGGGAATTACCGGTAAATTGGTCAGGTGGTGGTTAACCGAGTAATATAAAAAAAATTAAAAATATTGATTGTGGTGACAGTGTGGCGTCAAGTGTTTTGTTATAACAACGACATGGAATTGTTTACAAAGCGAAAAACGTAAGACCATTCGCCTCCCTTCAATCTTGCTTCCAGCATCTACAATTCAAGCAGCAGCTGACGACATGTAAACTGCACTTTAACCTTCCGAATACAAATAAATTGAGTGACTATGAAAAAATGAAATACAACCATGACAGTTAATCGGTCGAGTTACTTCTTACCTTTATTGGCCACTGAGACGTACATTCCAACTCCACATATCTTACATTCTGCTTCAAATTCATTTCTCCCTTTCTCGAAAGCCGGATATTTGCACGAAAGGACATCAGAAAATGTACACTTTCGTCGAGGTCTATCCAAATATTTTACTTAACTCACTCGGTAAAAATTACACTCACAAATCACACGTGCGCTACAGGAAGTCAAGCCAAAACAAGCGAAGATACGAAACGAAAATTTTAACTAATCGATATTTGCATTCACTTATAGGTCGATCAACGATAAGATCAACGAGCCTGGTTCCACCTACTGACACCACCTTCGTGCGTGTTTATCACGAAGGCTGTGCCTATAGTTAATGTAGTTAAGAAAAGAACAATACAACTGGACGAATTGTAAATTTAACTCTTTTACGCTCAACTTTGCGAAAAAGCCGGACACTGTAAAAATCCGCCCGGACCCTGGACAAAGAGCTAAAAAGGAGGACATGTCCGGATTAATCCGGACGTCTGGTCACCCTATGTAGATGTATTCGAGAATTTTGCAATACGTCGACTGCCGCGTTTCGCTGTCTTCTTATTACATTTAAGGAGTAAATTTAAAAGCGAAATACTAACTCTCGATGACCAATATAATCTGAAAAAAGAATGACATTAAAACTCTGGACAGAATTACGTTACTCCAGGGACTATTTCGCATTTCAATAGCGTGCCGTATCTAACGGCACGATTTTGTGACCCCTAAGAGCACCGCTGTCCGGCAATCCTGCACGGACCATCACGGGGTCAGTTCCTGGAGAGACACAAACAAACTTGATGTACGAGAAGGAAGGAAAGTCCAAGGGGCCTCACGGAGTTAGTGCGGAGCGATACTGGACGGATGACGTGTAGGCCCGACCCATCGACAATGTCCAGGCGTTACAGTGCAAGTGAGCAATGCGTGCGGCGGAAATCGAATGTAGCCATATATTTTTGAAAGAGTGCGTGATTCACATATAAGAAGGCCGAAGGATGTATCAGGATGCGTAACGATATGCAGTCCTGCGTGTAGTGTCTCCTTCTACACAACAGGCAGATGGGATGGTGGTGGTGATGGTTAGTGTTTAACGTCCCGTCGACAACGAGGTCATTAGAGACGAAGCGCAAGCTCGGGTTAGGGGAGGGTTGGGATGGTAATCGGCCGTGCCCTTTCAAAGGAACCATCCCGACATTTGCCTGAAACGATTTAGGGAAATCACGGAAAACCTAAATCAGGATGGCCGGAGACGGGATTGAACCGTCGTCCTCCCGAATAGGCAGATGGGAGTGAGAGGACACATGGCCCATATTATTCTAGGAACATTTCTTCTAGTTAGCACCTGCCTCAGTGGCATTGAAGCATCACCTGTACAAGATAAAACATCACCAAATTTGACTAGCATTCATCCTGAAATCCAACGCTCTGACGCTTGCTAACTCGGTAGCGTGTTGATATTGAGAGCATTGACGTTGACATGGCGTATTGGCTTTCGCTCTGGGGTTTCAGTACGTTTGACAGCCTTCCACGGGTCCAGTCAGAGGGCGCTACCGGGATGACGTGCGCCCCGGATCATTAGCGATATTGGTCACGTCATGCTGCTACATTGTTGTACACATTCTCAGACGTGTGACTATTCTGGCCACTATATCCGGATGACGCATTTTTGTTGAGTGTGTAATGTGGTGCCGGCCGCGGTGGCCGTGCGGTTCTTGGCGCTCCAGTCCGGAGCCGCGCTGCTGCTACGGTCGCAGGTTCGAATCCTGCCTCGGGCATGGATGTGTGTGATGTCCTTAGGTTAGTTAGGTTTAAGTAGTTCTAAGTTCTAGGGGACTAAAGACCACAGCAGTTGAGTCCCATAATGCTCAGAGCCATTTGAACCATTTCTTTTGTGTAATGTGGTGAGTGACACACTGGAGCACGTATCCTTAGCTATATCGGGAACATGTTGTTATACTCTTAGTAAGAAGTATCGCTATATAATGTTATTAACTAGCATCCCCCTCACGACTGTTGATAATCTGCTACTATCAGTTATGATTTATAGAAGGCTACTTGCCCGTACAGCGAGAATGTACTGTGCATCGTTAATTACACAATAAATTACAGACTGCCAGTATACTTTGTACCCTGTTTACAGGCATCTGACTGCGTAAAGCACAGTATCCTTTTAGGTAAATTGGAATACATGAAATGTATTTGCAGTTGCCAATACGAAAAACCATTAGCTATATAGGAGAGTGATGACAGTGAAAATCTGTATCGGACCAGGACTCGAAACCGGATATCCCGCTTTATGCGATTGGTCGCTTTAACCGCTTTCGCTACCCGTGCACAACACGACCAAACCTCCATATGTCGTAATACCTGCGTCATAACCTGTTCTCGCACACAAATTACACAATCCCCCAGATGATTTTAATTAAAAGTCGCTACCTGGTAGCGATGGATAAGTAGGATATTGCATGGTCTATATTCCTGATAAGAAATATCTAATGTTAATTCGGACATGCACGTAATATCGTATTTATCCGCCGATACCAGGAAGCGGCATTCATTTAAAATGTCCCCCCACCCTCCACCTGTACGCGAATTACACAGTGCGTGTACGAGTACAGGCTGTGAAGCAGGAACAACGACGTATGGGAGTTTGAGTCTAGTCGTGAGTCGGGCATGGTTAGCCAAAATATTTAAGGTGAGTGCTTGCATAAAGTGGGAAGTCTGAGTTCGAGTCCCGGACGATCACAAATTTTCACTGTCGTCATTCCCTTATAGATCTGATGGTTGTTCGTACTCGCAACTGAGAATATATTTCATCTATTCCATAACGACTGTACTCGCCGCAGTGCCTATCCTACAGACATGACTGCGTCTCCGAAGGAACATTGCATCGTTCTTGTTATAAACATAGATACTGCAATTCCATAACTAACGTAAATCAAATATTAAGTTGTAACAGGCAATGCTGCAAAATGGTTCAGATCTTGTGTTTCTGTCAGGAAACAAAGGATTTCATTAGGAAAGAGGCATTCATTAGGTTACCAGACGTCATACAAGTGGAAACTAATTACGTGTGGTGTTCCACAACGTTCCATCCTTACTTTGTCCTGTATGTATCAATGACGTTCCATATGTAACATTACCAGATGTCAAGTCTCTTTTGCTTGCTGATAACACAAATAGCGAATATTATAGGTTGATAAAATTTCCACTGAGATTAAAAAATGGCTCCTAGACAATTCGTTGTCACTAAACTTCGAAAAAAGACACTACATACAGTTTAGAATTTTAACAGGTCCCCCGCCATGTAGGCCGAAAATATAACAACAGTCAGAGGAAGCTGACAGCGTTAACTTCTTGGGATTAAAGCTGGATAATAAATCCAACTTGGAGGAGCATACTACACAATTTCTAAAGCGCGTAAATAAATCTATATTATCAATGCAAATAATGTCATGCATAGGTAATATAAAAGTGAAAAAGCTAACATACTATGCATACTTTCATTCCATAATGGCATAGGTAATTATTTTTTCGGCTAACTCATGGGGCCAAGCTTAAATTTTCCGGGTCCATAGGCGTGCAATAAAAATTATTTATTGGGTGAACTTAAGAACAACCTGCAGAGACCTATTAATGAACCAGGAGTAGTTGCTTGCCAATATATTTATTCCTTACTACTATTTGTCTTCGAACATTTATCTCATTTTGAAAAAGACTTTTCACAACATCTTTTAATAGTGAAGGTCGCAAATAAAAACACATTAAGTGATGTCTAATTTCGGCTGTTCATACACCCATTTTCGGATTAGTTACTAAATAAAGCGTAGTGTAAGCTGGTATAACGATTCTAGGACCAACGTCTGCACGTCGCAGTGTATTCTCACACAAAGACCCGATCTGAGTAAAATGTTGCCTGTGCCAATGAGATAAACAGTGAGCACTCCAAACCATTCTTAAAACGTCTGTCATTTAAAGTACAATGTGCTAACGATGGACGACCAAAGAATAGTCTTAATGCTTTACACAACATACTAACGAAAGACGTTTTAAGAACGGGTTTGAATGCTTGCTGTCTTATCTCATTGGTACAGCCAGCATTTTATGAGATTATTCTTATATGAGAATCCCCTGCGATGTACAAATGTTGTATCCTAGACTCGTATTACCAACTTGCCCTACACAGATCTTATAACAGATCTGAAGATGGCTGTATTAACAGTCGAAAATAGTCACCATTTAATATGCTTTCATTTGCGATCTTGATTATTAAACGAATTTGTGAAAAAATCTTTTAAGATTTTTGATTATATTTAGACAGCTTGTATCCACTTGATTATGTCAGAAATTAACATAATCAAAATATCCACGGGTATGCTGCCGGTCTATAGTGTCCAACGGGCACAATATTTCGGCGATCAAACATGTCGCCATCATCAGGTGAACTGACGGGCTGAGCTCCTCAGTCCGTCAGTTCACCTGATGATGGCGACATGTTTGATCGCCGAAATATTGTGCCCGTTGGACACTATAGACCGGCAGCATACCCGTGGATATTTTGATTATCAAATACGCCGGGAGAAACTCAAGAATCACAGAAATTAACATGTCTCTTATTTCAAACCAGCAGTTTAGTTGTTGGAATCAACACTGGAAATAAGAATGATCTTCACAATGATTTAAAGACGCTTATTTTGGTCCAAAGAGATGCTGATTTATTACTAACACACATTTTCAATAACTTGCCAGCAGCTATAACATATTTAACTGCTAATAACGTTCACTTTCCGAGGAATGCAAAGGATTTATAGGTGGCTAACTCCTTTTGCTCCGTCGATGAATTTCTTATTAGACCCTCCTGATGTGCGTATGTTACTAATAATATCAAATAATGCGGGTTCTAATAGAATACAGTTTCTGTTTTGTTGTAAAAGGATATTTCTATTTGATGTCCCATGTCTACAACAGTCTAAGAATTATCATGTGCACCTCAATTGAATGATAACATGTTTTTCATCTTTTAATTGAAAATATATTTAAGATTCATTTGACGTATTTCATATCCATGAGGATTATTTCACTGAGGTCCTGTGGAAGGACACTGGCATATTCGTTTTTCTTTGAAAGTATTTCTGGTGTACTCTAGGTTTCTAACATGTTATACATTCTGTAAGCTCTACTCACCATGGATCTGTTGCGACGAGAAATATGTATAACCGAACCTAATCTTATTCAATCCATATTGAAGACAGACGTGAAGGTTGTGTTACGTTCGTACGAGAAGTGCGGCAAGAACGTGTCTGAAGGAATCTCTTCCGTTCGTGTTGTATATTAATGACCACGTAGACAGTAGCAAAAGCGAACTCAGATGTTTAGCACGTGATATAATTATCTTTAATGACGTGTTGTCTGAGGACCGCTACAGAGACATTCAAATGTTCAAATGGTTCAAATGATTCTGAGCACTATGGGACTTAACATCTGAGGTCATCAGTCCCCTAGACTTAGAACTACTTAAACCTAACTAACCTAAGGAGAGCACACACATCCATGCCCGAGGCAGGATTCGAACCTGTGACCGTAGCAGCAGCGCGGTTCCGGACTGAAGTGCCTAGAACCGCTCGGCCACAACGGCCGGCCAGAGATATTCTGTCATATCAAAATAAGATTTGAAAGTGGTGCATAGGATAGCAAATTTCATCAAATTTTCAAAAGTGTAAAATTTTGTACGTCCTACTTCATTCAGTCTGTACAAAAAGCGTTGATGTAACAGTTTGTAGGGATATGAAATACAATTACACAGAGGATATTGAAAGTACTCAAAGAAAGGCCTCATGTATGTTTAGAGTTTAGGTGCAGCAGCTGGAGAAATGCTGTAGAACCTGAAAGGTCAGACGCTTGAAGATGGGAACGAAGTACCCCGCGAAAGCCTTTCTGGAAATTTTTAAGAAACAGTATTATTTTCAGAACGTATTTCTCCAAATCTCGTTAATGTTTGCAGAACGTCTTGATTCATCGCCAACGGCTACTGATAAAAATTCTTTATTGAATAACTAGTTTCGGTCCACGGACCAGCATCAGGTTGATAAAAGCATTTACAACATTATACTAGGCGATAGAAGCGATAGAAAACCAGTGGTGTCCCATAATAAAATCCATGAATTCGTTTCAGTTGACCTATAATACAAATTACATCGTCAGTCATCTAATGTACCACATACGGCATTCCTTCATGCTATATTTACGTACATTTAATACGTAGAATGCCCCTGTTAGTAGCGTTAATGCTGAAGTTTGAGACAGCATGAAGGAGTGTAATATGTGGCACATTATGTGACTAAAGATGTAATTTATATTAGTCTACTATGTGGCAACAGTGGCGGATTCATGGATTTTATTATCTGACGCCTGTGATTATATATCACTTAGTACGATATTGTAATTTTTATCATTAATGATGGTTCGTGGACCGTACCTGGTTGTTCTATAAAGAAATTTTATCAGCAGCTCTTGGCGGTAAATCAAGAAGTTCTCCCAAGTAGCATTAAGTGACAAGTCGAGGAACATACAACAAATCCCTACGTAGTACTGCTGAAGACAAAATTATACTAATACAACGCCTACAAAGGCGTTTGAACGATCATTGTTTCCTAGGCCCAAAGGCGAATGGTCGTGAAAGAAACCTTAGTTGCGCAACTTTGATTATCCGGTATGTGATTCCCCGAGTAACGAATGATAGTTACACTTGATTTTACTTTCTTGCGTGCTGTGTATGTGCACGAAATGTTGATAAATGAAGGGCTGCAGCACGAACGTAAAGAAGTGAGGAAGAAAGTAAAAATTCATCAGGAGGAAACTTAAAATCGGAGTAACCAGAGCCTAAAACGCACGTAGCCACGTCGTAGGAAGTGGTTACAGTGAATACCGCGGCATTTAAGACAGCCGTGAGGCACAGGTCAGTGAAAGGTCATCAACGAGAGTAGGACGCTGCGTGGAATCGTACTGATACTGCGTTCGTCACTCGCTACAGCCAGTGTTTCTCTCTCTCTCTCTCTCTCTCTCTCTCTCTCTCTCTCTCTCTGGCTCGCTCGCTTTCTTTTTGCGGTCTTCAGATGTGATTCTAAGTACAGAGTGTGCCATGTTAGGCACGGTAGTGGTCCTAGCACACTTCAGCAAGCTTTCCTCATGAGGCTCTACTCGACACCGTGATGGGAATTGAGGATGGCGGTAATGTGCCGCTGAATCTAGTCGTGTGAGACAATACATTCTCAACTTACAGCTGTGGTTGTACTTTCACTCAAATATGAACATACCTTAGCCTTAGCTGAGACAAATAAGGACTCATACAGAGGCATATAGATAGTCTTATCTCCCACTTTCTGTTTGCGAGTGGAACAAGAGGGGAAATAATCACTAATAGTTGTACAGGGTACCCTGCGCTACGTGCCGTAATGTGGATTGCGGAATATCGATGTAGATTTAGATATGGATGTAGGGTTTTGCAGTCAAAAGAGTGAGGAATGATGAACTCAGTTTCCTAATAAAATCAACGTGCTGTATTGAACGCCCCTTGAATAACAAACTGGTAATAATAATAAAGTCGTGACATTTGAAACGTCTCTGTGAAGTCGTTTCATAAGACGCTTGTCGAATTCGGTACAACTTATTCACTTTACTAGCTGATTTTAGGTCAATTCATGAACTCTTCCAGAAAGACTGAGCAATCAAATAAGGCCTACTGAATCTTATATGTGTGTTTTAATGTGGAGTTTCGGTTTTGTTTTGTGGGAGACGCTGAGCTGGTCATCGTCTGCTGGGAGCAGACGATCTTGCTTCTCGTTCGAAGGAGAGACAGGATGATCAACTTAGGTTTCCAATACCTGAACATAGAGGTTTACCCATCTTAATCGAAGGCTGTTTTTGTGTGTGAGGTTGGTGACGGAAGGCTACCCCTCTGGTAGCCTCCGCTGCACGGCGAGCTAGGTAACCTCGAAAGAGAAAGCCGCACTCGTCGTTGAACTCTTTGTGACTACGGATCGTAGCTCTTAAGGGGGGTTTCAGGTTATAAGAAGCAGGCTGAGTTAGGACTTCGTTATGTTTAAATGTTGAAATACTTAAGAACTTCAGGTTAACTGAAGCGTGTGAAGCGAGTTGAATATACCATAATTATACTGCTTTAAATAGGCAATTTTTGGGTGTTTGAGTTAAAAGTGTAGAAGTTACTTTGTTCATTTTGAACAACGTTGAATTAGAATTTCAAACGGTAAATATTATTAGGAAAGGTGGTTAGGATCATTTCAACCGTACGTGAGTGTAATAATGATTTTTATTCTTATGTTTTGTGGAAGTGGCTTTTGTCTTTGTGTGTCGATTTTGGGCCACATATTTGGTAATCAATGACCATTCTGGTCCACCACAGCACCGCAATAGGCGTTGTTTTAACAGTTTGTTTCTTCAATGACCTATAATTTCTGCAAGAATATCTGTTCTTTCGTGCGCTTTCTACAAATCAGCTCAACAGTTTGATTCGGAATGCACCTCGCGCTCTGGTTCGGCCGTTTGCAAGCAGCAGACGCAGTTAGTATGTTGAATAATTATCGCACAACCTCGTGCGTTGGTTAAACCTCTGTCCAGAATAGTGCATCCGTAGAATCGTAATGCGAATATCAACTGAGATATTTTTATGGTATGAATGCAAAGGAGATGATAGTATCACTGTCTTCCACCCCCTATTTTTGTGTTTCCTCTTGCTGTAGTTAAATTGTGCTCTGTTAGATTCTCATGTACTTCTTACTTAAATATTTTTATTTAGTCACCAGCTATGTGTAGTTAGTATGTGCTACCAAGTACTTAGATACAATAAATAATCTACGTGAAAGATAAATTTGGTGGTGTTGATCTTACCCACTTACTCCAATTTCCAATCCTGAATGAATCAAGTTGCTTCATGCACGACATAGAGTGTTATTTATCTGGCTACTTAAAGAAATGTGCATACTTGTAATGAAGTTATTAAAATAAATAAACTAATAATTTTATAGCTCCGTTTTTTCTTCTACATGGTTAGGAAGGCTTTGGGCTGGTCGCGACCCTGAATTTCTGAAATTTTATCGTTATTTGTGTGAGAGAAGCAGCGAGAAATTCGAGATAACGTATATGGCTCGATGAGAAACGCCGTAAAGATAGTAATACGAAACACATTGCGATTTCGTGAGGTACTAAAGTGTTCACGTGTCGAGATAATGGGAGTTCTCGAGTACGTTATCTGACTGCTTTTCCGTAAGTGATTTGAATAGAGTGCTGAAGGAAATT
Organism: Schistocerca serialis cubense; assembly: GCF_023864345.2. NCBI lineage: Eukaryota > Metazoa > Arthropoda > Insecta > Orthoptera > Acrididae > Schistocerca > Schistocerca serialis. Next base: position 72,094,327 of record NC_064645.1, read on the forward strand.
AAAATCAATATGCGTCCGAACGGCGCTGCATTTAAAACGGGATAAGAGGCGATAGCTGACTGAACGGACAAAACGCACCGTAGGGGTACCATTGGCTTCTGGTTACAGCGTGTCCCGTGCGATATTAGCGCCTTAGCGGACGTCGCGAGGTATCCCGTGCTGGTAGCAGCAGCAGCGTCGGCGGCCACGACGCGGGCTCTCGGTGTCCGGAAAAAGCTTTGGAGAATTTATCAGGCGGTCAGTGGCATGTGTGTGGGCCAGGGCAGGGCCAGAGGCAGCCAATCGATGTAACAGCCCCGACCACAAGGCCAGCCTGGGAGGAGGAGAAGAGAGGAGCAGAGCCGGGAGTCGCATCGGCCTGAGAGAAAGGCGGCCCCACCCGCAAATCCGGCCCCGCTGCCGCCATGTATCACGTTTAATCTTTAGGCGGGCGCGACTTATTGCCTCGGCAACCAGAAAACTTTGGTGATGTATGGCGTTAACAAAAAATCGACTCGGTGCCCACCCCCGCGCGGCCTCTGGTGATATAAGGCGCCGCCCTCCGGAGCTTCGTCCGCACCGAGCGGGCAGGGACACCGCAGCTGCGAGCGACACCCACGCTCCCAGAGGCGCTCGACACTGTGCAAGTTGGTTTTATTAACTCGTAGATTCACTGCAAAAAGAGCACTCTGTCTTAATCTATGATTTCTGAAAGCAGAAGTGTCATCATTCTCTAAGGCAGTCGGCAGGACACTCTGAGTTGAGCTTTCACAAACCAGTCAGGTTTCAGCGCTTCTGAAGGCGAACTGTACAGAGCGTGAAACTTCCTGGCAGATTAAAACTGTGTGCCGGACCGAGACTCGAACTCGGGACCTTTGCCTTTCGCGGGCAAGTGATCCACCAACTGAGCTACCCAAGCACGACTCGCGCCCCATACTCACAGCTTTACTTCTGCCAGTACCTCGTCTCCTACCTTCCAAACTTTACAGCTCTCCTGCGAACCTTACAGAACTGAGAGTTCTGCTTGGGTAGCTCAGTTGGTAGAACACTTTCCCGCGAAAGGCAAAGGTCCCGAGATCCAGTCTCGGTCCGGCACACAGTTTTAATTTGCCAGGAAGATTCATATCAGCCCACACTCCACTGCAGAGTGAAAATTTCATTTTAGAAACATCCCCTCGGCTGTGACTAAGCCATGTCTCCGCAATATCCTTTCTTTCAGGAGTGCTAGTTCTGCAAGGTCCGCAGGAGAGCTTCTGTAAAGTTTGGAACGTAGGAGACGAGATACTGGCAGAATTAGAGGTGTGGGGGCGGGGCGTGAGTCGTGCCTGGGTAGCTCAGTTGGTAGAACACTTGCCCGCGAAAGGCAAAGGTCCCGAGTTATATTTTCGGTCCGGCACACAGTTTTAATCTGCCAGGAAATTTCATATCAGCGCACACTCCGCTGCAGAGTGAAAATCTCGTTCTGCAGAGAGCGTGTTTGAAAGGCACGACAGCGTACCGCCCCTACTCCCGTACCCTGCCTCGATAGGTCGGTGAATGGGGCGCTGAGGTTTCTATTAAGATACTACGCGGCTGGATAGGTTTTATGCACATTTGAAGTTAAAATTCGCTGGTCACTCACAGATATCGTGCAGTTAATATATATCTATTTTAACGCGGTGGTATTAGGTCGCTTTCTTGTCTGTCTGTCTGTTCGATATACATTTTGCATTTTAGTTTGAATTAACTTTCCGATGAGCTGACGCCTCAAATTTTAAACGTAGCTCACAACCAAACCTCCATATGTCAGACACTGAGATCGGTACCAAACGTTGTGTGTCGATAGAGTATCAACCAAAATACCGATTTAGTTTGTACTGTCTGCTGTCGTCCAGTAGAACATGTGTAAACGGTAATTAAAAGTAACACCAGAACAACAGAGTATGGGAAAAACGTGTCTGTGAGAAGCTAGTGTGAAGATCGCTGGTACAGCCAGCATGCCGCGCGGAATGGCCGCGAGGTTTGAGGCGCCATGTCACGAATTGCGCGAACTCTTCAGCCGGAGGTTGAAGTCCTGCCTGCGACATTGGTGTGTGTGTTGTTCGTGGTATAAGTTAGCTTAAGTTGTTTTAACTAGTATGTAAGTCTAGGGACCGATGACCTTGAAACGGAACATCTTGTCCCGTTCCATATTCTACCAATAAATTTCGGTACGGGAGAACTATAGTCAGAGTGTTTTGACTCTGCAGAAGCGAATTCTGTGTATGACATACAGAAGAGAATGGACCAAGTGGTGTTTATTTATTTATTTATTCATCTTATTTCGTGTGTGATACGTTTCCTTGTATCCTTTCCGTTATGCGACCTTCGACTGTATGTGACGTACCGGAAAGCTCTGGTCAGAGGTCGTAGCATTTCATGGGTTCTGTGCTAGGATAGTACCAACCCCTTAAACGCGAACAAGTTTAGCAAAGATGGTGGGCAAGTCAGGTCAGAGAGATCGCAAAGGCCAGTGGATTGGCTCTATTAGGTTGGCGAACCATGCCCTCCACCACCTTTTGAACGAAGAACGGTTAGGCGAGGAGTCCGGTCGAGCACCTGTTCCTGGGTCGCGGCGCTCGACAGACATGAAGACGCAGCTCTCGTTTTGGTAATGTTAACGAAGGTATTAGATGGTCAAAAATCTGCTCGGTAATGAAGTCCAGATGCTGAAATCAGGTGCAGGGTTACCGCTAAACCCCAGGAGGGAATTTATTCACATAATTTATTCGAATTTCTGTAGAACTTTGCGTTTGTGACTTGGTCAGGCCATGCACCATGGGCCTTAAGCTCACGGACATATTTGTGCTCTGTGCTAAACGGAAATTCACTCATTCAATGTATTTTAATTTGCTCTTTCAGTTACAGTAATATTTTATTCATTTTTCATATGTTTTATTTGTGAACTTGCTTTCGCGCCTCGTGGTCGGTTGGAGCAACTGACACATTGATGAATTGTAGTTTCGTTTTGTACACGATGAATAATCATACGATAGTTGGCGAGTGTACAATAAGGAAGGAATAATCTTGTGTGTCCGTACTATTCTGGATTTCTGTTGGGTATCGAAACTTGCCCACGTGGGTTGAATATCATTGAAGCGATGATGTGTCTTGTGCTCGCCCATAACTATTTGACTTGTTGGCGATGTTGTGCGTTAATAAAAATACATGGTTTAAACTCGTGCCTAATTTTGTTGCTAGTGTCTTTGCAGAACTTGTTCTAAGTCACCTACAGCAATTGAATGTAATAAGCATGAGTTTATGTATAATTGTGTGAATGCATAACATTACATTGCAGCCAGGTCTGTGCTCCCCTGTCCCATTCCATAATTAAGTGGCGAAACTGATCCATGTTAACTAGAGAGACCAGTTTTGATAATGTATATTGCAAGAGCACGACTAGTTGTTGAAATACGATCGGTACTGAGTAAATATCAATTAATCTCTACCCTCAACTGATTATTTGCTCCCTCTATCATAAAGAGTAGGATAAAGTCAGTATCACAGTCGAATTCTGGGTCATGAAAGCAAGTAAAAGTTATATACTCCCTATTAAGCCCTTGCAAATGTGTCTTCTGTAGTGGTTAAAAAAATATTGCATTATCCGTTCCATTCAAATTTTTACCGGTTGGTTAAGACCTTCCGCTAGAAATTGTTAATACCCGGCGATAACTCGCTGGGGGCCCGTAATTTCGTGGACCACATGATTTTAAGAAACCATTTCCTACAGACCGTATCTACATCTACATCTACATTTATACTCCGCAAGCCACCCAACGGTGTGTGGCAGAGGGCACTTTACGTGCCACTGACATTATCTCACGTTCCTGTTCCAGTCGCGTATGGTTCGCGGGATCAACGACTGTCTGCAAGCCTCCGTGCGCGCTCTAATCTCTCTAATTTTACATTCGTGATCTCCTCGGGAGGTATAAGTAGGGGGAAGCAATATATTCGATACCTCATCCAGAAACACACCCTCTCGAAACCTGGCGAGCAAGCTACACCGCGATGCAGAGCGCCTCTCTTGCAGAGTCTGCCACTTGAGTTTGTTAAACATCTCCGTAACGCTATCACGGTTACCAAATAACCCTGTGACGAAACGCGCCGCTCTTCTTTGGATCTTCTCTATCTCCTCCGTCAACCCGATCTGGTACGGATCCCACACTGATGAGCAATACTCAAGTATAGGTCGAACGAGTGTTTTGTAAGCCACCTCCTTTGTTGATGGACTACATTTTCTATAGACTCTCCCAATGAATCTCAACCTGGTACCCGCCTTACCAACAATTAATTTTATATGATCGTTCCACTTCAAATCGTTCCGCACGCATACTCCCAGATATTTTACAGAAGTAACTGCTACCAGTGTTTGTTCTGCTATCATATAATCATACAATAAAGGATTCTTCTTTCTATGTATTCGCAATACATTACATTTGTCTATGTTAAGGGTCAGTTGCCACTCCCTTCACCAAGTGGCTATCCGCTGCAGATCTTCCTGCAATTCGCTACAATTTTCTAATGCTGCAACTTCTCTGTGTTCTACAGCATCATCCGCGAAAAGCCGCATGGACCTTCCGACACTATCTACTAGGTCATTTATATATATTGTGAAAAGCAATGGTCCCATAACACTCCCCTGTGGCACGCCAGAGGTTACTTTAACGTCTGTAGACGTCTCTCCATTGATAACAACATGCTGTGTTCTGTTTGCTAAAAATTCTTCAATCCAGCCACACAGCTGGTCTGATATTCCGTAGGCTCTTACTTTGTTTATCAGGCGACAGTGCGGAACCGTATCGAACGCCTTCCGGAAGTCAAGAAAAATAGTATCTACCTGGGAACCTATATCTAATATTTTCTGGGTCTCATGAACAAATAAAGCGAGTTGGGTCTCACACGATCGCTGTTTCCGGAATCCATGTTGATTCCTAGATAGTAGATTCTGGGTTTCCAAAAACGACATGATACTCGAGCAAAAAACATGTTCTAAAATTCTACAACAGATCGACGTCAGAGATATAGGTCTATAGTTTTGCGCATCTGCTCGACGACCCTTCTTGAAGACTGGGACTACCTGTGCTCTTTTCCAATCATTTGGAACCTTCCGTTCCTCTAGAGACTTGCGGTACACGGCTGTTAGAAGGGGGGCAAGTTCTTTCGCGTACTCTGTATAGAATCGAATTGGTATCCCGTCAGGTCCAGTGGACTTTCCTCTGTTGAGTGATTCCAGTTGCTTTTCTATTCCTTGGACACTTATTTCGATGTCAGCCATTTTTTCGTTTGTGCGAACTGCAGTGCGGTCTTCCTCTGTGAAACAGCTTTGGAAAAAGGTGTTTAGTATTTCAGCTTTACGCGTGTCATCCTCTGTTTCAATGCCATCATCATCCCGGAGTGTCTGGATATGCTGTTTCGAGCCACTTACTGATTTAACGTAAGACCAGAACGTCCTAGGATTTTCTGTCAAGTCGGTACGTAGAATTTTACTTTCGAATTCACTGAACGCTTCACGCATAGCCCTCCTTACGCTAACTTTGACATCGTTTAGCTTCTGTTTGTCTGAGAGGTTTTGGCTGCGTTTAACCTTGGAGTGAAGCTCTCTTTGCTTTCGCAGTAGTTTCATAACTTTGTTGTTGTACCACAGTGGGTTTTTCCCGTCCCTCACAGTTTTACTCGGTACGTACCTGTCTAAAGCGCATTTTACGATTGCCTTCAACTTTTTCGATAAACACTCAACATTGTCAGTGTCGGAACAGAAATTTTCGTTTTGATCTGTTAGGTAGTCAGAAATCCGCCTTCTATTACTCTTGCTAATCAGATAAACCTTCCTCCCTTTTTTTATATTCCTACTAACTTCCATATTCAGGGATGCTGCAACGGCCGTATGATCACTGATTCCCTGTTCTGTACATACAGAGTCGAAACTTTCGGGTCTGTTTGATATCAGTAGGTCCAAGATGTTATCTCCACAAGTCGGTTCTCTGTTTAATTGCTCGGGGTAATTTTCGGGTAGTGCACTCAGTATAATGTCACTCGATGGTCTGTCCCTATCACCCGTCCTAAACATCTGAGTGTCCCAGTCTATATCTGGTAAATTGAAATCTCCACGTAAGACTATAACATGCTGAGAAAATTTATGTGAAATGTATTCCAAATTTTCTCTCAGTTGTTCTGCCACTAATGCTGCTGAGTCGGGAGGTCGGTAAAAGGAGCCAATTATTAACCTAGCTCGGTTGTTGAGTGTAACCTCCACCCATAATAATTCACTGGAACTATCCACTTCTATTTCACTACAGGATAAACTACTACTAACAGCGACGAACACTCCACCACCGGTTGCATGCAATCCATCCTTTCTAAACACCGTCTTTACCTTTGTAAAAATTTCGGCAGAATTTATCTCTGGCTTCAACCAGCTTTCTGTACCTATAACGATTTCGGCTTCGGTGCTTTCTATCAGCGCTTGAAGTTCCGTTACTTTACCAACGCAGCTTCGACAGTTTACAATTACAATACCGATTGCTGCTTGGTCCCCGCATGTCCTGACTTTGCCCTGCACCCGTTGAGGCTGTTGCCCTTTCTGTACTTGCCCAAGGCCATCTAACCTAAAAAACCGCCCAGCCCACGCCACACAACCCCTGCTACCCGTGTAGCCGCTTGTTGCGTTTAGTGGACTCCTGACCTATCCAGCGGAACCCGAAACCCCACCACCTCATGGCGCAAGTCGAGGAATCTGCAGCCCACACGGTCGCAGAACCGTCTCAGCCTCTGATTCAGACCCTCCACTCGGATCTGTACCAAAGATCCGCAGTCAGTCCTGTCGACGATGCTGCAGATGGTGAGCTCTGCTTTCATCCCGCTAGTGGGACTGGCAGTCTTCACCAAATCAGATAGCCGCCGGAAGCCAGACAGGATTTCCTCGGATCCATAGCGACACACATCATTGGTGCCGACATGAGCGACCACCTGCAGATGGGTGCACCCTGTACCCTTCATGGCATCCGGAAGGACCCTTTCCACATCTGGTATGACTCCCCCCAGTATGCACACGGAGTGCACATTGGTTTTCTTCCCCTCTCTTGCTGCCATATCCCTAAGGGGCCCCATTACGTAGGAGCTCCCAACTACCAGTAAGCCCACCCTCTGCGACCGCCCGGATTTTGCAGACTGAGGAGCAACCTCTGGAACAGGACAAGCAGCCATGTCAGGCCGAAGATCAGTATCAGCCTGAGTCAGAGCCTGAAACCGGTTCGTCAGACAAACTGGAGAGGCCTTCCGTTCAGCCCTCCAGAATGTCTTTCGCACTCTGCCACACCACGAGACGACCTCCCTCTCTACCACAGGTGAGGGATCAGCCTCAATGCGGACAGTATCCCGGGCAACCACAGTCGTAGTCCGATCGGGTGATGCGTGGGACGAGCTGGCCGTCCCCGACAAACCCCCATCCGGAACCCCACAGTGATGCCCATTGGCAACAGCCTCAAGCTGTGTGACCGAAGTCAACACTGCCTGAAGCTGGGAGCGAAGGGATGCCAACTCAGCCTCCATACGAACACAGCAGTTGCAGTCCCTATCCATGCTAAAAACTGTTGTGCAAAGGACGTCTGAACTAATCTACAGAGAGCGCAAACAAATCGACACAAAATTTAAACGGTTATTAAAATACAAGATTGCCTAGTAAATGCAGTAATGCTGCTACTTGCGCACTGCTGACACACTGCTCGGCGGCGGAAGGAGATTACGCGATTTTACACTATTCAGGTACTAAAACGCGATGCTACAACTCTCAAATACTATAATACGCCCGAAATTTAGGAATTAAACAATGCAAGTACCAAAAACACGCAAAGAAATTAAGAATTAAACTATGTAACAAATGGGTGAGCTAGGAGTATACGACTAGCTGCTGCAGCTGCTTATACAACGACGGCAGGGAGCTTGCAGGAGCGGTAGGAAATGACAATGCGACGGTAATATTCCTGCTTAGGTAGAGTTTTACCACCACCAATACTGGAAGGCTACGTTACAACCTCTGCAGTTTGGTTCCTTAGGAATTCACACTCACATTTGAACATCTTTGAGTAGCCGGCACGGTAGCTCAGGTTGTTCGGTCAGTTAGTAAGCTGCTCTTCTTCTGTAGTGGTCAATCCAAGGGCTGGTTTGCAACAGCTATAATGGCAGCTAGTCTCCATTCTGTGCGTCTTTTAGCTTTTCTCTTCATTTCTTTATAGGCGTTACATCCCACATCTTTCACGATTTGATCCATGTACCTCAGCCGTAGTCTTCCTCTTGGTCTTTTTCCCTGATGCAATCTTTAATAAAAAGGCTGAGTTAATGAATCGGCGATGAACAAGCATATTGTGACATCCTCCCCGAAGACGTCCAACGGCCAGTAACGAACAAAATGAGAGAAAAGAAGTAGGTGAGTTGGTAGAGCGGCAGATCGTCGAGCTTGAAGTCCCGGGTGAAACAATTATGTGGGAGAACATTTACCTGACACATAAAAGGACTTTCCGGTGTTTGGAGCTTTTTTTTTTTTTTTTTTTTTTTTTTTTTTTGCAGCCTGCTGTTGCTTGGTTAGTTGAAAGTAGCAAACTTATGGAGTACATTTGTATAGACAGGTATGGCGTTATTTGTAGAAATGTACGTTACAGGTTTGCTACTTTCAACCAACGAAGCGAAAGCAGGAGCCAAAAGAACATTGCTACGAGCTCCGATACGTCCTTTTAGATGTCAGGAAAATTTTTTCTCATATAACAATTTCACACTTAAACTGTTATAACAAATATCGCCATAAGTGGGTTTCGAGCTCGGGACCTCAAGTACGAGGAGCGAACGCCCCATCAAATCATCCCTTATAGTTCTCCGGAATAACACTTCGCAGACACGCTTTTCCTATACTCCGTTGTTCTGGTGTTGCTTATAATTACCGTTTATGCGTGTTCTACTGGACGACAGCACACAGTACGAACTAAATCGGTGTTTTGGTTGATACTCTATCGACACACAACGCTTGGTACGAATCTGAGAGTCTGACATCTGGAAGTTTGGGTGTCAGAACTCGGTAAAGATGCGTTAACTCGCTTTCTTGTTGGCAGGTTCGGTAGGGGTCAGAGTGGGGGTGCCGCAGAAAACGTTTAGTAACGCTTGAGATATTGGTCGCCGTGCAGGACTGGCGTCTTGAGCGGATAATATTGCAGTGCATTCCAGGTACTCTGCGAGAGGATGGACATGGCTCAGCCGACACAGCGGGAGAGGGAAATGGGCAGAGGCAGGGAGGAGGAGATTTGTGCAATATATGTGACATATATATCCACGTGGGAAGCTATGGGTAAAAAAACTAGTACGTCTATAAATAATTATTTAAATAAAAAATATAATCTCATTAAAATGTTTGAGACATCATACACATACAGGAAAATGATACAGGTTTGTTGACATTGTCAACCAGGAGATATGCAATCTGTTGTCTTTTTTATGTAAGGGACTGAAACCCCATGAAACGAAGATAGCAAAAAAAACATTCTTTGCTTGGATGGACTAACGATTTCGGCAACCAATCTAGTCTTTTCGGATCTAAAATATGAAACACATTTTTACCTCATGTTAACAACATCACAACAACTTACAAAACTGCACGTATCACTGTACCAGGGTTCAAGAGTACGTACACGAATTGATTACAGAAGCCATTACGGCTTCACATATATTGTGCCAGTTACTAAATTTTAACGGCATAACGTCTTTGGTAAGACAATACATTTAACATTCAGTCATTTTAGTGGTTAGTATTCAATTAATATTCTCATATTTTCACTGCCTGTTTCTGTACTTCTATATATTTTAGTTTTATGATCATTTTTCAATTACACTGGCCACGAGCCGTGAAAAACTGTTTATGACTATGTCGTGTATGGATTTTGTCATTTTAATAAAGATTTTTACCATGAGTGCAGCCTAAATAGCACCAATAGTACTCAGTAATGTGCAGTTCCATGTGATGTTGTAAGCTGATAACATGAGGAAAAAATCTGTTTTATATCTTAGATCTGAAGATGACTAGATTGATAGCCAAAAGAAATAGTCCATCCAAACAAAGGAGGTTTAATGTGCGATCTCAACTTCATGGATTTTCAACCCCTAACATAAATAAGAAATAATTATCTAAATAAAAATAAATTTTTATGCTTTTCCTTTTGGCATCGGACTTAAAAAGATAAAATGATTTCTTGTAGCGGCATACAGAGCCCAAACCCCCATACAGACAATCCTGAAAATTTGTGTTTGATAATACCTGTGAAAATAGTTCCTGGATTTATAATGAAAAACCTGAGTCTCAGCAATAAATAACACTTGGGACGTGAACTTGACCTGCATCAATTACCTAATGCATGCGCTCCACATTTTTCACTATAACTCTTCGAAACATTGCCGTTGCTATTAATTGTCACAAGCACAAATTTTCATTGCCGTTGCTATTAATGGTCACGAGCACAAATTTTCAGGCCTACCTATATGGGGTAAGGAATCAATAAAGGGATACGAGCTTAAGAGAAATTATTTTATACCTTTAGTCAGACTTAATAACTGTTGTATTACAGTATTTTTTGTTTAGTTAATTAGTTTTAGTTCGTACTGCAAAGCTTGATGTGGAGATTTCGATGTGCCGACGTTACTCTTGTACCTTTGTTCACAGAGTAGTCTGCGGCGTACGGTACGTAATAGGTTTGCTATTACGACATTCGAATCGTGGGGCATTTAAATTCATCATATTCCTGGACAATGACCTTTTTTACGAAATGTATAGAATTTCTTTTGTTTCTAGTTCCAGTGTTCTGACCACTAATGTTGCGTGCGCCATCGTGGGTTAACTAGATTTTAGAAGTAATCACATGTTTTCTCCTCAAACGTTTTAACAGGCAATTGAATTTTCTTGTCCCCATTTTTCCCACTCAGAAGAAATTTCACTGTTTTCAGAATGAGATTTTCAATCTCCAGTGGAGTGTACGCTGGTATGAAACTTTCTGGGAGATTAAAACTGTGTGCCCGACCGAGACTCGAACTCGGGACCTTCGAGTCACGGTCGGGCACACAGTTTTAATCTGCCAGGAAGTTTCAAATTTCACTGTGCTGTACTTTGAAGTCAGCAAAATATTTCTTGACATGTCGGCACCAATGACTCCGGCCGTGTGGGTTCAGAGGTCATCCTCAGTTCATACAGGCGGTTGGCGGAGTTGGTGAAGGCGGAAAGCCTAGCTCGCGGGGTGGAATATGAGCTAACTATTTGTAATATCGTTCCCAGAACCGATCGCGATCCTGTCGTTTGGAACCGAGTGGAAGAATTAAACCACAGGCTCAGACGATTCTGCGGAGATCTGGGGTGCAAATTTCTTGACCTCCTCTATCGGGTGGAGAAATGTAGGGTCCCCCTGAATAGGTCAGGCGTGCACTACACGCAGGAAGCGTTACAAGGGTAGCGGAGTACGTGTGGAGTGCACATTGGGGTTTCTTAGGTTAGAGAATTTCCTCCCTAGGCCCGACAAGACGCCTCCTGAGACGCGAAAAGGTAGCAGTAGGCAAAACGCAACAGGGAATAACAATATTGATGTGGTAATAGTAAACTGCAGGAGCGTCTATAGAAAGGGCCCAGAACTGCCCTCATTAATAAACGGTCATAATGCCCACATAGTACTAGGCACAGAAAGCTGGCTGAAACCAGATGTAAACAGTAATTAAATTCTAAACTGAGACTGGAATGTATACCGCGGAGACAGGCTCGGCAGTGAAGGGGGAGGCGTGTTTATAGCGATAAAAAGTGCAATAGTATCGAAGGAAATTGACGGAGATCCGAAATGTGAAATAATTTGGGTAAAGGTCACGGTTAACGCAGGCTCAAACATGGTAACTGGATGTCTCTATAGGCCCCCTGGCTCAGAAGCTGCTGTGGCAGAGCACCTGAAGCAAAATTTGGAAAATATTTCGATTAGATTTCCCGACCATGTTATAGTTCTGGGTGGAGATTTTAATTTGCCGGATATAGACTGGGAGACTCAAACGTTTATAACGTATGGCAGGGACAAAGAACCCAGAGAAATTTTTTTAAGTGCATTATATGAAAACTACATTGAGCAGTTAAACAGAGGTCGGACTCGTGGCGACAACATATTAGACCTTCTGGTGTCAAACAGACCCGAACTATTTGAAACAGTTTGCGCAGAGCAGGGAATCAGCGACCTTAAAGCATTTTCTGCATCGATGATTTCATCCGTAAATAGAAATATAAAGAAAGATAGGAAGCTTTTTCTGTTTAGCAAAAGTGACAAAACGGACATTTCAGAGTACTTGACGGCTCAACACAAAAGTTTTGTCTCAAATACAGATAGTGTTAAGGAGCAGTGGACAAAGTTCAAAACCATCGTACAATGTGCATTACATGAGCATGTGCCAAGCAAGATCGTAATAGATGGAAAAGAGCCACCGTGGTACAACAACCGAGTTAGAAAACTGCTGCGGAAGCAAAGGGAACTTCACAGCAAACATAAACATAGCCAAAGCCTTGCAGACAAAAAAAAATTACTCGAAGCAAATGTGGTGTGAGGAGGACTATGCGAGAGGCGTTCAATGAATTCTAAAGTAAAGTTCTATGTACTGACTGGGCAGAAAATCCTACGAAATTTTGATCTCATGTCAAATCGGCTGGTGGATGCAAACAAAATGTCCGGACACTCTGTGACCAAAATGGTACCGAAACAGAGGATAACGGACTAAAGCCCGAAAGACTAAATGTCATTTCCCAAAGCTGTCTCACAGAGGAAGACTGCACTGTAGTTCCTTCTCTCGATTGTCGCACAGATGACAAAATGGTAGATTTCGAAATAGACGACAGAGGGATAGAGAAACAATAAAAATGGAAAAGAGGCAAATGGGATGAACATCGTGTAGACCAAGTGTCAAAGCTGGTACAAAGGGCCTGAGTTTTACTGCTTCTGTAGAAGGCAGTCCATAGCAGATAAGTGCAGTCTCTACTTTGGTAGACAGAACTGTCCATGACGGCCATGTCTTGAATGTATAATTTTTCCAATAAGATTTGGCGTCTAATGCTCGAGGGCATCTCACCTGCTTCTACTAAAAGAGCATTGGTGGGCTTCAATAGCATGGCTTCAAGACATCTACGAATGGCTCTGTATTGGAGAGTATCCAGTTAGGCGAGATGAATCTTTGCCGCATTGTGGTACAATTAACAGCCATAGTCTAGCCGAGATCGAATCATCCCCGGTACATGGCAAGTAAACTAGTCTTGTGCGCTCCCCACCACACGGGTGAGTGATCGAATTACGTTTAAGCCTTCTTCACACTTGGTAACGATGGAGCGGATGTAAGGCGCCCAGCTGAACCGAGAGTCAAAAACGATTCCCAGAAGTTTGGGGTTCCTAGTTCACAGTTACGGCATCAAGAGTCGACTTGAGCATTTTTAGAAAATTTGAAACGTCCCCGTTGGGTCTGACATGCAATGACTAGTCCACGTTCAAAGTCATTACACTCTCCTGACACACCGACTGAGGTGTATTGTTTCCTCACTTGCGACCAAAACGCCCCATCTTCTTTTACACTCGTAACACCCAGTGGTCACTTCTGCATTGCGTATAGGTGCCAGGATAGTTTTGATCAGATAGTGCATGATCGTAGAAAGTTTATGACAGCCTACGTGAATTGTAAGAATTAAGAATATGGTATACAAAAGTATCAACGCGACTTACAAATCAATAACCATCGCTAGCTGACCAGCGTCTAGTATAAATGCAGGATGACCAATAAATAGTTGGACAGATTGTCGAGACAGTTGACTACGTAATCTGTAATGTGGAAAAAGTTTTGATTAATAAGAATTTTGGAACTGCATCTCTTTAACACACGTGAGACACATCCAAAGGGCATCATTATTTTATTTTCGGTTGATGCCAAGAAAGGTATCAGCCTGAATCCATACAGCAAATTGCGGTGGAAAATCAGCGCCACGCACGCAGAAGACGTAACGGCTCGGCGCCCTTGTTAGTAAGGTCTGAGAGTGCTTCACGCCCCGGACTGGGTGCCGGTTATATTTCACCGGCAATCCCCCCTGCTTTGCGGATACGTTCGCGAAAAAGGCTCCCGCCGCCCTCGCAGAATACTTTTACTGCTCTCTTGGACGTATATTATGCATTCAAAAGTTCATGGACATAAACCGTAACGCCCTAACAACAGAGCGGACTTAGCATAAAACATAAATATTCGCGGAGACGGTGGGTTGGGCCGGAATGCACGTACGACCGCCATTCAGCAGCGCCGCGTGGCGCGCTTCCGCTGCCCGTGGCAGTTACAGCGGGGCCCTGCTGGCTCTAGATGCTTCCAGCTGACTGCGTCGCGCGTTTGCCTGGAGCCAGCATGCGCCGCAGGGACGTGAGTCCTTGCAACTAGCGCGAACTCTGAAGAACCTCAGGGACAGCCACCTCTTCAGTTCTTAAAAAAGTGATGAAAGAACTTTTGTTTACAATCTTGTGTGTGTTCTAAACTACTCTGAAGAAAGTGATTAAAATTCTTCTGAGTATTATGCCGCGTCATTGCTAAAAACTAGCAACAATAATAAACTAAAACCGACGTTTCGGCCGAAACGGTGAAGTATACAGGGTGTTACAAAAAGGTACGGCCAAACATTCAGGAAACATTCCTCACACACAAATAAAGAAAAGATGTTATGTGGACATGTGTCCGGAAACGCTTAATTTCCACGTTAGAGCTCATCTTAGTTTCGTCAGTATGTACTGTACTTCCTCGATTCACCGCCAGTTGGCCCAATTGAAGGAAGGTAATGTTGACTTCGGTGCTTGTGTTGACATGCGACTCATTGTTTGGGTAGGCATTGTTGATGATGACTTGATTGGGCCCCATGTTCCTCCATCTACGCTCAATGGAGCACGTTATCATGATTTCATACGGGATACTTTTTGTAACACCCTGTATAGAGCTGTCGAAGGTAAACTGGGACACAAAGTGTACCGGAAACCAACGCACACTAATCGGCACCTGCACACGTAGAGCCACCACCACCCAGCTCAAAAGTATTCTGTTCTGCATACGTTAACTGCCCGAGCCTACCGGACAAGCGATGAAAATAACATCAAAGAAGAATTAAAGAGCTACAACATTTTGTGCCGACGGCTATGATGACAACATCATAAGGATGGTAGCTAAAACCAAAGGGAGCAGAACACGAGAAGAAGGCAATGATGAGAAGCTTCCACAGGTACACTTACCATATGTAAAAGGCGTCAGTGAACGGCTAGGTAAGGTCCTCCGCCGACGAGGTTTCAAACCGATTTTTCGAAGCAGGATCCACGAAATGATAGGTACCACCACGGATGTAGTCAACAATCTTAACACTGTAGGTGTTTACGAACTACGGTGTGAATGCGGAGCTGCGTACATAGGAGAAACAGAGAGACCAGTCAGCTTACGTGTAGCAGAACACGAACGCTACGTACGATTACAACATAATAAATCGGCGATAGCGGAAAACCGCTGTGACTGTTAAAAACCTATGAGGTTTCAGGAAGCCCGAGAACTGGCCAAAAAGTCGTGGATACGAGAACGCCAAATGCGGGAGGCGATCTAAATTACTAAGCAGCCCGACAACATCAACAGAGAAAATGGTTACAAACTCCCGGCGTCCTGGCTGCCGGCCATCCCAGTCCAACGGGCCGCGAGCGGTCGCGGGGCAGAAGCTACACGGGACACGGACGTATCTGCACAAACAGCTGTAGAGCAACTGTCAGTCCACTTGCGCACACACCAGAGGAAAACTTACCGACCAGAAGCCGAACGCTGGTTGGCGGACAGCTACCAATCGTTGATGACACGGACAACCACGAATAGCCTCTTTCCTTCCATCTTCCCTTACGTCATGACTAGCCAGTCATATTAGACGGCCAATTAAAAGTTTTACTACAGTGACGTCAGTCATCGATAGTCTGTAATAAATAGAAGCACCTATCCCCATGCAAAACCAGACGTGCCCTGAAAATGGCCGTTGCAATTCAGCAGAAACGTTGGTTTTAGCTTATTATTGTTGTTAGTCTTTAGCAATGACGTCGCATAATATTCAGAAGAATTTTAATCACAATGACACCGGGCGTGGTAGCCTACGTTCTTATACTCTGAAAATATTTTATTCCATTACTATGATGGTACCAGAAAAATGGTTTTGGAAGGATTAAAAGGTATCTTGAGTTTATTACTTGTTCAATACGTAAAGTAAGGGAAAGGCAACTAGTCACCTATATCAGATCAATGGGCGGACCACAGAAACACATAATAGAAAACAGAATTCACTCTGCCTTTCGAGCGCTAGCTCTTTTTCTACCAATAGTACACACTTTCACACACAAAACCATACAGACACCGAAATGCACACTCCCATAGCCACAGCAACACTAATTATTGGTAGTCGATTATTGAAAGAAGTTTCCTGAACTGATGAAGTTAGACTGGGGATGGGGGAGAACTCAAGGTGGGGATAAGGGGAAACAGGCAAGAGTTCGGAAATATGTAGTAGGAGGGAAAAATAGTGGGGGAAAAATAGAGGAAGGTGCACATGAAGAGGGTACAGACAAATAAGAGGGTTTGAAAGGAGAACAGGACAAGAAGGAAGGGAGAGAAATAGGGAGAGGGAGAGAGACAGGGGCAGAGATAGATGAGGAGGAGTATATGGGGTGGAAAAGGGTGTAGGGAAGGAAGAGGTGATTGAAAGGGGGGAAAGGAGAGGAAGAAAGGGAGAGAGGAGAGAGAGAGAGAGAGAGAGAGAGAGAGAGAGAGAGAGAGAGAGAGAGAGAGAGAAGGGAAGAGAGAGAGACAGGAAGAAAGAGAAGGAGAAATCCACCTGTGTGGGAGGGGGGAGGATGAGAACTGATGTGGGAAGGCAGTGCATGATCTAGAAGGAGAAAGAGTGGTGTGGAAGAGGAAAGGATAGGTGAGGCAGTCTGAACAGGTGTGCAGGTTCTTGTGCCAGACGGACTGAGACAGCGCAGGATGTGTTGGAGAGACAATTCCAATATGGGTAGTTCAGAGAAACTTATGCTGGAAGGTCTTATGCAAATGGCCTGCTTAGGAAGCGGCTGTTGAAGTCATTTGCATTGTGGCGTGCAGCATGTTCGGCAACTTGGTGTTCATGTTTATGCTGTATTTGAACTGCTGCAAAGCTGATGTATAACAGGGTTTGCTTTCACACTTGATCTTACCTTTTATTGAGTAGGAATGCTTGTGATGGACCGCGGCAGGAAGTGGTTGGTTGATGTACGGGTCAGGCCTTGTAACAGGGCCAACCACAAAACCACAGCTGAACGACCCATTAGCTGCCGGACTAGCAGTTTGATTGGAAAATGGATGAACAAGGATATTCTGTACGTTGTGTAGGAGGTGGAAGACTATTTTGGGGGATGTGAGTAGGATTTTGGGTAGGGTATCCATCATCTAGGGCACAACAAGTGGTAGTCAAATGTATGGTGGAAGTTGTGACTGAGCCTTTACACGTCAGGGAGTGCTGGTTGTTGCTTGGTTTACTGGTGTCAGAGAAGCAGATGGCACGGGAGCTGGATAGGGTACCTCCTGTCAGCAAAGGCTCTGGTAAGTATCGGTACATTCCTACAACACCTGCTTTCCACTGCGGATGCGGCGTCCAAGGATGGCGAGGCTCCAAGTAAGAGACTTTCTGACGTGGAATGGATGGCAGGTGTCAAAGTGAGGGTACTGTCGGTGGCTGGTGTGCCTGTCTGGACAGGCACATTTATAGAACCATCAGAGATGTGGAGATCGACACCTAGAAAGGTGGCACGATGAACTGAGAAGAATCAGGTGAAGCGGACTTGGGAGTAGATGTTGGGGTTACGGAGGAAAGAGCAAAGGTCGCACTAACCGTGCGCCCTGATCATCAAAATGTCATGCCTGGACTCATTCTCCTTTCCCTCATTTTACATATTGCTCCATTATGAAATTCCATTGCTTTTAGTTCTTTGTTCCATAGATCAATTTAACCATAAATATTATGATGTGGAAAGTGTCAACATAACATGCTTAGAACACTTCCGCAATACAACAGAAACAATTAAAAAAAGTTATATTTATATGGGTACATGCTGGCCATTCACAGTCTTTAGTGATTATTTCCCTTGATATTTTAAACATTTTGTGGCTGTGAGCTCAGCAACCGTGTATGCAATTATATAAAATATAATAGTCAGCCAACCGGCTGCATACGATGTTTTAAAAAACACATTAACCCCGTTCGTGGGAAACCAAATCTTTTCTACAAAACAATGGGCTTTTTCAAACAAATTTTTCTTTTTCCTCCAAAAAATTTAATTGTGTATTGTTTTGATAATATTAACAAAACTTTATAAAGTATTGTTAACTAAGAATGTGCATTTGAAATGAAAACCAGAATTTTGTGTGCGATGTGTAGTTAGAAACTAGAAGATGTGCACTTTTGTTGAAAAATGATGGTTAAGTATAAATACCATATATTTGATGAATTACGTATTCAAATGATTTAGGTATTCAAATCGAACAAAACAAATATGGATCACAGCCAAGTTTCCTACCTCCGCCCACTGGCACACACGATTTTCAGTCTACGGTGTTACCAATTACGCCACGCACATAAATAAAATACATTCACTTATTCTTATTACACAGTGTTTCTCGAAAAACGTCAAAGCTGAGTTTTGTCTATGATCTTGTGAAAAAGATTAAAACCACCTTGTTTAAGCCATGAAGGGTGTTCCACGGTCGTGTTTGACTACGAATGAGGAAGCAGTGTCATCCATTTTCAAGGTACGTATGTACAGCAAGACAATCAGAGCACAAGTAGCGTTTAGAGAGACTGTGACCATACACGATTTTTGAAATAAAAATGACGAACTAAAGCACTGTATGATTAGCAACAATTTTTTATGGCTGTTAATATATCAGAATGTTTTAAGTTTCATTTACAATGAAATATTAATAAGAAATATTAAACATAAGTTCGACCTACTTTCGAGAGATGAACAACACCAGTGTACGAGAGCTTCAGCTGCTGACCACTCATCGCATTTGTTTGTGTTTACATCTGGTTTATTCTTAAGATGAACGAAGTATAGAGACTTATAAAGCGTGTTGTATTAAAATAAACAAGGGGAGATACTTTCGCTCGTATATCATATCACAAGATCAACTGACAGCCGCGTTGCAAAACAGTTGTTCATTCTGAAACCATCCCCCAGGCCGTGGCTAAGCCATGTCTCCGCAATATCCTTTCTTCGAAGAGTGCCAGCTAGTTCTGCAAGATTCGCAGACGAGATTCTGTGAAGTTTGGAAGGTAGGAGACGAGGTACTGGCAAAATTGAAGCTGTGACGACGGGTCGTGAGTCATTCTTCGGTAACTCAGTTGGTACAGCACTCGCCGAGGAAAGACAACGGTCCCGAGTTCGAGTCTCGGTTCGCCACACAATTTTAATCTGCCAGGAAGTTTCATATCAGCGCACACTCCGCTGCTGAGTGAAAATTTCATAGTGGAACCCTTATTAATGTCTTTCGTTGATTGAATATCCGAGTACGTACAGGGTGACCCAAAAGTCCATTAACATTAAAATATGCATCTATTCATGAAATAATGTTGCTAGACACAAACAAGCCTGAAATGACGTGGGGTTTCATTAAAACCAAAAACAAGTGAAAAAAACGGTCAATAGATGGAGCTGGATAGCAAAACGTCATTGACGCCGCATGAGATTCGTGTAAAAATAAAAGGGAGCTGTAGTAAAAGAGGGACGCTCCAGAAATTCGCAGCGTGTTGACTCTGCCAGAAAAGTCACTGTTAATGAAGCTTTACTGTCAGATTGGAGAATCCTCTACTGTAGATTTACGATCCTATCTCTCTAAGAAGGGAATTGGAAACAGTAAAGGTCATGTGGCAAGTGTCACGGTGAAGAAAGTGATGGCATAGTTCAAACCCACGGGGTTTACTGACTATCGCGCCTCTGCAGGGCAACCGGACAAGTGCTACTGCTGGTGCTGCTGCTGCTCGGGAGTTCAGAAAGAAATGGAGACTTTTGCGGATTGACCTCCCCATAGCGAGGTCAGTGCTTGTGAAGGCGCACATCACATCGGCATTCCACACAGAACTGTTTGAAGAGCAGTAAGGCGTGCCCTCCAGTGGTGAACGTACGAAACCCAGCATCACATGAACCGTTAGTTACCGATGTTATGATGCGTAGAACATTTCTGGTACGGTCATTTCAAAAAACGATGAAGATGACGATTGGTTGTCTAACGTGTTCTGGCCCGTTGTAACGTCCCCTTGGAAGAATTATACATGACTGTGCTTAAACTGACACACAATATTTTTAGCGCAACGCAATCTGACTTTCAAAAATCCCTACAAAAAAATGGCCCTGACTAACATTAACTAACCTATGCGTTTCACAAATCGCTTACCTCACAAAAATCTTCGATACTTGAACTACTGCAATCCAGCTAGCGCCACTACTGCCAGCTAAATAAAAGATTCAAACTACGGAAGGCAGTAACTACTGATAGGCATAGTTACAAATGAAACATTTTATTAGAGAACAAACAATGTATTCACCTTAATAATCATAATATATATAGCAGTACATGACATCCAGTCTTACAAATTTCAAAACTCCGCCATCTCTCTCCCCACATCCACCACTGCTGGCGGCTCACCTCCAACTGCGCAACGCTACGCGCTTTTAACAGCCGACAGCCCAACACTACAAAATACGACACGCTCAAACTTGAAAACATATGATTACACTGTGGAGCTCTTAATTTATCATATTTACTGAAATGAAATGATGAGAAACATTTCACGTCTATTGCCTTGCTAGTTGAAAGATTGTTTACTGCATTCTGAGATGCCTTATGGCTAGCGAATGACGTTTCACGCCTTGCTTTGCCTATTTTGTTTAATATCTAGTTTCTAGCTTTACTGCAGCATTGGTTAAAATAAAATTTAATAGACATACTAATGTAGTTATTTTATGCCTACAGATCCAGTAAAAAAAATAATTTTATGATCTACTTCCAAGAAAACGAGGGAGCACAAAAAGACATTTCCCATGAAACGTCCCCTTAGAAGAATTATACATGACTGTGCTTAAACTGACACACAATATTTTTAGCGCATCGCAATCTGACTTTCAAAAATCCCTACAAAAAAATGGCCCTGACTAACATTAACCTATGCGTTTCACAAATCGCTTACCTCATAAAAATCTTCGATACTCGAACTACTGCAATACAGCGAGCGCCACTACTGCCTGCTAAATAAAGATTCAAACTACGGAAGGCACTAACTACTGATAGGCATAGTTAGCAAATGAAAGATTTTATTAGAGAACAAACAATGTATTTACCTTAATAATCATAATATATATAGCAGTTCATAATATCCAGTCTCACAAATTTCAAAACTCCGCCATCTCTCTCTCCACATCCACCACTGCTGGCGGCTCACCTCCAACTGCGCAACGCTACACGCTGTTAACAGCCGACAGCCCAACACTACAATAGCAGATATTACAACAATGCCACCCAGCCACAGACTGCACACATCATAGCCAGTGACTTTCATACAGAGCGCTACGTGGCGTTACCAATATAAAAACCTAAACAGCGTACTTATACCGTTTCACACTCCGACGGTATGTCAACAACCACAATTGAAGTGTTTGGACTTCCGAAAATCCTGTAACTGTCGTGATGACCCACTGTATGACGAGAAAGTAACGGTAGGGCGTCTCTTCACCATATTAATCGAGATCGGACCTCCTGTCGCCGAAGAAATGCGGGGTATTGTTTTCAAATTGTCAGCCTCATGAGTGCGAGGTACGCCGATACTAGTATGTTACAGATCAGGTCAGCCTGGCTGATAAACATCTGCTGGAAGGTACGACTTTAGGACAGGATGGCACTCCACCCTACACTGTTACACATGTAAAGTATCACTTTCGCACATGGTTTGTTGAGGATAGTGTGCTGAGTCGTCACTTCCGTCATGGTTGGCCTGTTAGGGCCCTAAATCTCAGTGCGTGTTGGGTTACTTGAAGTCGCAAATCTACCACAATCGTCCGACCTCGTTACACATGCTAAAGGACATCATCCGACATCAAGTTTTTGTATGTCCATCCTTTTAACTGGAGGACTTGGGGACCACGGCCGTTCACTGCTGTAAGAAAATGAAACACCTATAGCCGTCATATGATCTTATTTACTTTATACTGGTAGCAATACAATAAATAAGATCATAAGGAGAGCTGTAAGCGTTTCATTTTCTTACAGCATTCGGCATCGGCTTCTCACTGTATCTGCTGATATGCTGTAGCGTACAGTTCACAATACTGGCCCACGATTTCACGTATTGTTGATGAATAACAGCCGGCAAGTTGAAGGTTTATTATAAAGAATATCGTCTTTGTTAAACATCAGGAGTTAGGCTAATTATTGCTTTTGTATCATATGAAGCACCATCTGTTGGTCATTTTGTGCACTTTTTTTCTGGTTTCCTTAAAAACCCCTGTTACTTCAAGCATGTGTGTCAATTTCTCTCTCTCTACCGGCATTATTTCATAAAGTACTGAATTTTCAGATGTTAGTCGAATTTCGGGTCACCCTCTGATCGAGCGAGGTGGTGCAGTGGTTGGCACACTGCTCTCGCATTTGGAAGGACGACGGTTCAACCCCCGTCCGGCCATCCTGATTTAGATTTTCCGTGACTTCCCTAAATCGCTTCAGGCAAATGCCGGTATAGTCCCTTTGAAATGACACAGCTGACTTCCTTTCCAGTCCATCCCTAATCCGATGGACAGATGACCTCGCTGTTTGATCCCCTTCCCCAAAATAAACCAAGAAAGCAATCGATCGCTGCATTAGATTATTTGCGATGTAAATGCACCTAATGCATCTAATTAAACAAATATTACAAGATTATGTTCGCGTTTGTGGCAGAGGAGAGATAAGCGCTGAGGGAAAAATAGGTGAATGTGATCTAGGCACGCTGTCTTTAGTCATTCATATCCACTTACCTGTTATGTATAATATGCGTTGTGTGAGAGTTTCAGTGAACTGTGGACTCAAATATTAACCATGTAAACAGCTTACAACTGATTTCATTATTTTTAATTCTCTTCATTACTTTTCCACAGAAATAAAGCGAATTACGGACACAAATGTCTGTTTCCGGTTTAATTCAGATGGCACCAGAAACGGATCCTATGCACTCCGATACGCCAGAGCGTGTTGTGGCGGAAGTCAGTGCGTGTCAGAGCTGACAGACGCAACAATCAAGGCCGCTGCAAACAGCGCCGAGAGTTAGGGTGAACCAATGCATACGGTATCAGGCAGGGGGCGCTCACAGGGCTGGTTGGCGCTGATTTTGTTTCAAAGGAGAGCGCCGTGCGTGCCGCACGTTACACAGCTACGCGTGACGTGTGCCGGGTTCCAAAGGCGCGGCAGAGCTGGGCACGATTCCGCATTCAGTACCGCGGACACCAACCGGAATGCATGGCTGCCGTATACGATTACTCAAACACGTTTTAGAGCTACTGAAGTAATTACCGGGAAAACAGTTGGTTCAACTGAAATTCTGTTGAGACGAGATGAACGTTAAGTAAGTGAATGTGCTGGATTTCGAATGTTCAGTAGTACTCAACTGCGCGTGTGTCCAAAATTAGAGCAACAACCTGCTATTTCCCGTCGAGTGTCTGACTCATTGTGCGTGTGATTTACAATATAATCGTACAAACTGTCAACAGGTGTCCGCACGACGGTGTTTTGCACGGAAGATGGCATTTCGGTCAGCGGAGAACCACGGCAGCGATGACGACAGGGCACCTGTCAAACAGGGTAGTGATTTCCAGATAGTCCCACATCCGCAATCGCTGCAGACGGTGCAGTATGGCAGACAAGACACCTACCAGTCTCTCTGCAGTGGAGGGCAGTAAGAAGAATGGAAGCTGGACGGTCGGAAACTGATGTGGCCCAACGGCTTAATG
The DNA here is from genome assembly GCF_023864345.2 of Schistocerca serialis cubense. Lineage (NCBI taxonomy): Eukaryota > Metazoa > Arthropoda > Insecta > Orthoptera > Acrididae > Schistocerca > Schistocerca serialis. Next base: position 72,118,410 of record NC_064645.1, read on the forward strand.
TCAATCGTTCTGTTGTTTTTCGACTGTGGCGCCAGTTTATAGCCGTCCGCTCTGGCCGAGCGGTTCTAGGTGCTTCAGTCCAGAACCGCAAGACTGCTACGGTCGCAGGTTCGAATCCTGCCTCGGGCATGGATGTGTGTGATGTCCTTAGGTTAGTTAGGTTTAAGTAGTTCTAAGTCTAGGGGACTGATGACCTCAGATGTTAAGTCCCATAGTGCTTAGTTCCATTTGAACAATTTTGACACTTTCTAGAGACCGACACTGTGTTCCCAAGACCAGGGCAGGGCCGACCACGTGTGACATCAGAAAGAGAGGACCATTGTTTGCCTGCAAGGGCACGACGGTACCGTCTTAGTACTGCGCGAAAACTGGTATCTGACCTCGCAGCATCCGCTGGACGCGTTGTTTCGGACCAAACGGTGTACAGAAGGCTTCGGCAGAGTGGCCTTTATTATCGGAGACCTTCTGTATATGTATGACTGACACGTCTTCACGGAAGGGAACGTCTAGAGTAGAGCCGTCAAAATACTGCCTGGACGGTCGAACGGTGGGCCAATATTCATTTCACAGAGAAGTCCCGATTTGGTCTGGAGAGTGATTCTCGATGGATTCGCGTTTGGAGGGCACGTGGAACGCGATTTCTGGACCCATACGTCTTGAAAAGAGACCGATATGGGGGAAGATCCCTCGTCATGTGGGCAGGGATTATGTTAACCCCTTAAACCCCCCTTCATGAAATGGTACCGGTTAATCGGCAAGGCTTAACTGCTGTCCGCTATTGTTACGGGATACTGAGAACTCATGTGCGATTGTTGCCAGGTGTTGTGGCCCGGATTTCTTACTGATGGACGACAATGCTAGATCTCGTAGAGCACAGGTGGTTAATGTTTTCTTGGAAACTGAACACCAACCACTCTTCAAGACTTGCGGGGTGTTTTGCAGGAAGAATGGGCGTTATTAACATGAGATTTATGACATCATTCACTCAACACCCCGTCGTTGTCAGACCTTTATTCCAGTCAAATATGACGACACCCTATGCTGAGCACATTAACCAGTTGTCGGAATTTGTGTGGGTACCCATTAAGTTGGAAAAAACGAAGACCATTTTTGTCTACTCTTCTGCTTGTTGCAGTTGTTTACATTCTGTATACTTTACTTTTTTTCTGCATTACTATCACCTGTTCACGCAACCTTGCCAAAATTCCGTTTGCAGCTTTAATTTTCGACACCAGTGTATAAGGAGTCGTACGGTTGCGAGCAAAGAAATTTGAATGAAATCACACATTAAAACAAAAATTGTATTCATTGGTTTCACTGCGATAAAAACAATCCTTATGAAAGACGATATTGATTCCATAGATATTACTGCACCGACGAACAGATACACTGAGATGATAAAAGTCATGACATACCTACTAATGTCGTGTCGGACCTCCTTTTGCCCGGCGTCGGGTAGCAACTCGATGTGATATGGACTCAACAAGTAGTTCGATGTCCCCTTCAGAGATACTGACGCATTCTGCCTCTATAGTCGACCGAAACTGCGAAAGTGTAGCCCGTGCAGGATGCTGTGATCGAACTGACCTCTCAGTTATGTCCCATAAGTGTTCGATGGACTTCATGTCGGGCGATCTGGGACCAGACCGTTGGCTCATATTGTCCAGAATGCTCTTCAAACAAATTTCCAACAATTGTGACCTGCTGAAACGGAGCATTGCCATCCATTAAATTTCCATCGTAGTTTGGGAACATGAAGTCCATCAATGGCTGGAAATGGTCTCCAAGTAGTCGAACGTAAGTATTTCCAGTCAATGACCGTCTCAGTCTGACTATAGTATCGATCTACGTAAACACTGCCCACACTATTAGGGAGCCATCATCAACTTGCACAACGCATTGTTGATTACGTAGGTCCATGACTTCTCGGAGTGTCTGCGCCACACTCGGACCCTATCATCAGCTCTTACCAACTGAAATCGGGACTCACGTGACCAGGCCACGGTTTTCCAGTCGTCCAGGGGGCACGCGATATGGTCACGAACCCAGCGGGTACACTGCAGGCGGTGTCGTAGCAAACACGCTCGCGGTGGTCGGTTTCTGCCATAGCACATTAACGCTATATTTATCCGCAATGTCCTGGTGTATCCGTTCGTCGTACGTCCACATTTATTTCTGCTGTTGTTTCACTCAGTGTTGTTTGTCTGTTACCACCAACAATCTACGAGAACACAGCTCCTCTCAGACGTTAGGTGAAATCAGTCAGCTACTGCGTAGTCCATGGTGAGAGGTAATTCTTCTCCTTCTTCATTTTGCGTTACGGCCTCTGTAGGACCACGGGTAGCCACTTCGTGGACTGCTTTTTCCTCTTCTTCTCCCAGAACCTCTTCATTGTTTCTCTTCTTCTCTCCCGCCCTTCTTCCGAGATCTTTAGTGTCCTTTTCTCCTGTCGGCTACACTGGTGACACTCTAATCTTTTCCTGAATTCTTCTCTGTCGTTGGTTTCCGGCATATTGGTCGGTGCATATTTGTTCCGCCAATTTTCCTTCCCTTCGACCTTGATTCACAATTCCAACCAGTCCTTCCGAAGTTCAACAACCCACTTGGTTCCTGTGTTTCCCCTTGTCCTCCAGCCGGCCGTGGTAGCCGAGCGGTTCTAGGCGCATCAATCTGGAACCGCGTGACCGCTACGGTCGCAGGTTCGAATCCTGCCTCGGACATGGATGTGTGTGATGTCCTTAGGTTAGTTAGGTTTAAGTAGTTCTATGTTCTAGGGGACTAATGACCTCAGAAGTTAAGTCCCATAGTGCTCAGAGCCATTTGACCCATGTCCTCCCTGTTGTTTCCCACACTCTCTTGTCATTCTGTCCATACTCATCCTAGCTATATGTCCAGCAAACCTTTCCATTATGAGTCTGATTTCTTCAGATATTGTTCTCATGTTTCGGTACAACTCTTCCCTAAGTCTTCGCATCCACCTCTTTTGGGACCTAGTACTTTTCTCAGTATTTTTCTCTCTTCTTTCTCCAGCTGCTCTGCCCGATTTCTTCCTAGTGTCATCGTCTCAAAAGCATATAATACCGCATTGGTCACTGTTGCCTTGTAGTGGCTTATCTTTGCCTCTGTGGATATATTCTTTTTATTGTATATCTCTCTTGTCGTACAGAAGGCTGACCTCATCTTCTTTATCCTCTCTGTTATTCCCTCCTTGCTCCTGTTTCTTCCAGTTATAAATTCTCCCAGGTTTTTAAAATTTGTCCACCATTTGCGCAGTGCCTTCCGGTGTTTCCAGTTGGCAGTGGTATTTAATGACTTTCGCTTGTTATAGGCGATCCTCAGTCCCACCTTTCTGGCTACCTTACTTAAGTTGTCGAGTTGTGTCTTTGTGTCTTCTTCCGTCTCACTTACTATTACTATGTCGTCGGCAAAGGCGCGGTAGTCCACTTGAACACTGTTGTCCTTTTTGTCCCCCACATGGGTCTTTCGTATTCCCATTTCCTCGTTTATTGCTCTCCTCTGCCTGATCACTACGTGTAGTGCTATAATGAACAACAATGGTGACAATCCATCTCCCTGTTAACCACCAGTCTTGATCTCATCCTTCCTTTTGTGTCTGTCATAATTTCTTTTATAAGTTCTTGTGTAGTTCCATCCAGTCCTCTGTGCTTCAGGATCCTAACAAGCGTCTATCTGTCGATGGAGTGATATGGCTTTCTGAAGTCCACGAAGGTTATTACTACTTTTTGTTTCTTAAGGCCTTATGTTCGACCAGTTGCTTCAGGATAATTATCTGTTCTATATAACCTCTTCCCTTCCTGAATCCCGCTTGGTAGTCGCCAACTGTATTTTCTACCTGTTGTTCTACTCTCTCGAGCATTAGTTTTGAGAGCATCTTGTATCCGACTTCTAGTAGCGATATTCCTCTGGAGTTGTTTGCATCTCTCTTGCCCCCTTCTTATGTGTTGGTACTACAATTGCATTCTTCCGTCCTTCTGGCCACTTCTTTGTTCTCCAGATCTGGTGGATTATGTTGGTCATGTTGTGTATTGATTTGTTGCCTCCCTACTTTATCATCTCGGCTGCAATACCATCTTCTCTACATGCTTTATTATTCTTTAAATCGCTTATGGCATGTACGACTTCATCAGTGGTTGGAGGGCGTGGCTCTCTCTCTCTTCTGTGTCAGTCCCCAGTTCCAGCTCGTCTTCAGGTGGTTCACAGTTCAGCAGGTCGTGGAAGTACTCTGCAAAAATCCGACAGTTCTCCTTCGCACTAACAGCCAGCTCCCCTTTCTTATCTCTTATAAACAGTGGTCTACCCTTGTATCCAATCAAACTCTTTTTGAATTTCCTAAAATAGTGTCCGCTGTTGTTTTACCTGAAGTTAGTCTCAATCTCGTCCAGTTCCTGCTTCATCTTCTGTCTTCTGGTCCATCTTACTGTTCGAGCCGCTTCCTTTCTTGCTCCTAAGAAAACTTTCCATTTTTCCAGGTCCTTCTTGCTGCTCCAGTCTCTCCAGGCCTCCCTGCGAGTCTCTACCGCTTCCTCACATTCCTTGTTCCACCACCAGTGCTTCCGTTTCTTTTCTTCCTTTCCCCATAGTTCAGCATGTTTCGCCATATTTCGCTTCATGTCATCCATTCATTGAATGATTCAATTCCTTCCTCATATCTGGATCGATTGTGTCTTAATTTGTCTCTGTCTACCTTTATGTTTTCTGTATTTCGGTATTCTCGGTACACTCTTGACTTTGTGGATCTCAAAATATTGAATTTCCTAACTATTTTCTAAATTGAGAGTCCCATGCGTCTAGCTCCAACTATCACTCCGCTTTCAAAGTCTGTTAATTCCCGTGGCGCAGCCATAATCACGTCGGAAAACTTTTCACATGAATCACCGAAGTACAAATGACAGCTCCGCCAATGTATTGCCCCTTTATACCTTGAATCTGCGATACTACTGCCATCAGTATATGTCCCACGACTTTTGTCACATCAGTGTATTCACCTACTACAGATTTCGTACACTTCATCATTGTGTTGTGGTGTCGTATTCAGTCCACAGACTGGATTGACGCACCTCTCCATGCTGCTCTGTCTTCCAAAAGTCTCTTCAACTCTGGATATCTATTTCTACGTCATCCATTTCTGTCTGATGACTATACTAAAGCCTTTGTTTCCGTCTACAATAACCCCCACCTCCTCTCCAAATCATTCTGACGATTCCCTGATGTCTCATGATGTGTCCTATCAATTGCTCCCTTCGTTGAGCCAAATTGTGCCACAAATTTCTTTCTGTCATTTCGGATTCGGCACCTCCCCATTAGCATTTCATTCTCTCCTCGTCTGAAGAGCTCATCTTTCACGTTCCACTTTTGTACAAATATACACTCCATAACTTCACAAAGCACTTAACAACAAATTAAAATTCGGTGTTAGCAAAATTCTCTTTTACAGAACGCTTTTCTTGCTCTAGCGAGTCTCTACTTAGGCCGTAGTTAGATATGTTTCTGCACAAATAGCAAAGGTCTTCTAATCCTATCAGTATGACTTGATTCACTTCGACTACCATTGTTTTGTTCATCTTCACTTTACAGCCAGTTTTCTGGATGCTATCCGTTATGCTGGTCTGTTCTTCCCAGTAATTTGCCGTCTCTGACAGAATTATATGTCATCAGCTACCCTCAAATTTATCATTTCTTATACTTGAACTATAATTCCATTTTCAATTATCTCCTGGGTTTCATTTACTGTTTGCTGAATGTACACACTGAATACCATCAGTGAAAGACTATATACGAGGCGTATTTTTGAAGTAAGTACCGTTTTGAAATTAAAAATGACGTGCTAAGATATCTTAATAATTTTATTTTTACACGAAAGCCTGTACCTTAAGCTACGCACTGACGCGATTACAGTCTGATTATTTCTTGTTTACGTTGTATACTGAGTGTTTAAGATGCCACCGATGGACTGTGAAGTACGGGCTGTTATAAGATTTCTTAGTGCTAAACGCGCAAAGCGATCGATATTCATCGTGACATCTGTGCAGTTTACGGAGAAAACGTTATGAGTGATGGAATGGTAAGAAAGTGGGGGAGAACATTTAATGATGGCCGCACAAATGTGCATCATGAACAACGGAGTGGGCGACCATCAGTCGTTAATGAAAGTTTGGTGCAGGAAGTGGGCAATAAGCTGAGAGAAAACAGACGCTTTACGATTTCCTCCTTGCGGGATGACTTTCCTAATGTTTCTCGTAGTGTTTTGCATGGCATTGTGACCGAGCACTTGAATTACCGAAAATTGTGCGCACGTTGGGTACCAAAAATGTTGACGGATGTGCGCAAAAGCAAACGTTTAGACAGTGCATTGACTTTCCTTGAGCGGTACCACAACGACGGTGATGATTTCTTAAGCCAAATGCTTACGGGCGATGAAACATGGGTGGCCTACGTCACACCTGAATCAAAGCAACAGTCCATGCATGTTGAGAAAGGGCATCGTCTTGCTGCAAGACAACGCCCGTCCGCATGTGGCTTATCGGACCAGAGATCTCATCACGTCTTTTCGATGCGAAACTCAAGATCATCCTTCGTACAGCACCGAGCTTGCGTCCAGTGACTACCATCTGTTCCTGCACTTGAAGAATCTCCTATGCGGTCAGCGTCTTCAAGACGATGACGAAGTCAAAGCAGTGGTGATGCAGTGGTCAACAAGTCATGCGGCAGACTTCTATGAGGAGCGTATTCAAAAACTGGTACAACGTTATGACAAGTGTCTCAATATTGACGTAAATTATGCAGAAAAGGTACAGGCTTTCATGTAAAAATAAAATTATTGAGATATCTTAGCACGTCTTTTGTTTTAATTTAAAAACGGTACTTACTTAAGAAGCACGCCTCGTAAAACTTTTTGTCCTCCTAAGCTACCGCTTCCTACTCATGCCCTTCGATTCTTCGAGTTGCCGTCTGGTTTCTGCACAACTTGTAAGCAAGATTTCGCTCCCTGTATTGTACCTTCCTACCACCAGAATTCCAAAGTATTCCAGTGCATAGCTTTCCTTATGCCTACAAATGCTATAAATGTAGGCTCACATTCTTTCAGCAACCCTTTAAGATAGGGTCCATACGGTCTCGCGTGTTCCTACATTTCTCCGAAACCCAAAGCGATGTTACCCGAGGACGCCTTCTTCCATTCTTATGCAGACAGTTCGTTTCAGTACTTCGCAACCATAACTTATTAAGCTGAAGGTAATTTTCAGACCTGTCGACACCTGGCTTCTTTGAGATAGGAATTATTCCAATATTGCTTACGTCGGATTTTATTTCCCTGCCTAATATGTCTTGCTTAGGGTAGATGCGGGACTGCGGATACACCATCGTTTTCTCACACCTCAGTGGGTCAGCGCTGCAGTCAGTGGGAAAGAGTACTGCAGCATAGCGGACGGTGCCACAAGCACGGTTCAGAGGCGGCGAGTTCTTTAAACGGTGGTCTTACTGTGACATTAAAAAATAATTTCTCTTGAATTTTGACGTCAGTTTTGCTTTTTGCTTAAACAGAGGTAAGCGTACGAATATTTTTAAAGGTAATAATTACAATGTAGGTAATTACGAGGGCTATCCAAAAAGTAAATTACGTTTTGGAATTAAAAATAAATAAATTATTAGAAATTCTTTTTATTATATACAGATGAAAGCCACACCTAAATACTACTTTTCTACATAGTTGCCATTTAAATTAAGGCACTTATCGTAGCGATGGACGAGCTTGGAAATTCCTTCGTCGTAAAATTCGGTCGCCTGCGCCTTCAACCACGTGGTTACCAAGTCTTGAAGCTGTGCGTCGTCGTCAAAACGATACATAGCCAACCACTTCTTCATTGCTCGGAATAAGTGGAAGTCGCTCGGTGCCAGGTCGGGACTGTACGGCGGATGAGGAAACAATCCCCACTCAAAAGATTCGAGAACTTCACGAGTGGCATTTGCCGTGTGTGGGCCCGGGTGTTGTCGTGGATCAGCAAGATCTTTGAGCCTAACTTTCCCCTGCGCTTGTTTTGTATTGCTCTTCTGAGGTTATGCAGAGTTTGGCAATACCTTTGAGAGTTAATTGTAGTGCCTCTTTCCAGGAAATTTACAAAAATTATACCTTTTCTGTCCCAAAAGACAGTCGCCATCACCTTCCTTGCCGACATTGTCTGCATGCATTTCTTGGGTTTTTGAGAGGAATTTGTGTGCCCCCACTGCATTGACTGCAATTTTGTCTCGCAGTTCACATGCTTAACCCATGTTTCGTCACCAGTAACGATGCAATCGAGTAATGAGTTGCCATCTTTCTCGTAAGCGTCCAAAAACGTTAACGCTGCAGCCATTCGCTGAGTTTTGTGAATCTCTGTCAAGTTATTTGGTATCCATCTTGCACAAAACTTGTAGTATCCAAGCTTTTCGGTAATGATTTCGTGCAAACAAACTTCGTGAAATTTGTGGAAAACTCATAGAGAGTTCCGTTATTGTGAAATTACGGTTTTCATGGATCGCGGCATCGACTTTTTCGACAAGTTCGGCAGTCACTATGCTGGGTCTTCCACTTCGCTCTTCGTCCTGAACGTTATTTCGGCCATTTTTAAATTTTATGACCCATTGAACCACTCCACCTTCAGTGATTATGTTGTCCCCATACACTTCACAAAGCTGCCGATAGATTTCTATCGGTGTACAGTTTTTGCAGTCATAAGCCTTATTACAGCACGCACTTCACACTTCGCGGCATTTTGAATTAACGCTGACATTTCAAACTGCCACACTAACTCAACGGAGTACAGCACGAACCTCTCACTAGCACGGCAGGATGCCGACTGAGCGGCGGAATGCCATGACACCAAGATGGCCGCGCAGGCCCCGGCCCTAACGGACACAAACGAAAACGTAATGTACTTTGTGGATAGCCCTCGTATTACGTTTTCTAGTGAACTTTTTATCATATGTTTTGTAACTTTTCGAAAGTTAGCACAGCCATTAAATAATGGTCTTCTTCGTGATGTCTGAGTGGGGTAATTTCTTCAGATTACGTGGGGCAATCTTTACAGACTGTCAATATCCACCCTGCTCTAAACTTCAGAAAGAAGTTGTTTACCCTTATGTAAGTAAGGTCTTCAGTCTAGTTGCAGATAGCGAGGACAACAAAAAGAAATGAAAGGATGTTAAATGAGCAAAAGAAACTCTAAAAAAGGCATTAAATTTAGTGAAGTTAGGAAGATCTCTGAACAGCGCACGAAATTAAGCTGAACGTATAAAAAATTACACTTTCAGATCGATTAAAATCAAATTCAGTGAATAAACTTTCCTTGGAGAGATCTATTTTTATTCTTAAAAAACGACAACAGTTAGTCAGCCATGCGACAACATTGTCACAGTTGCTCCCTGGCATTTCCCACGTTCAGATAACACAATTTGTGTGTGTGCTTACCGAGAGACTAGGCTTTGAGCACAATTTCAATAAAATTAACAAAAACTGAAGGGAAAGACTGGGTTTCAGGTTTTCAAAAGAGAAATCCGAAATTATGCTCAAGGAAACCAGCAGCCACAAGTAGCAACAGAGTTCTAGGTTTCAGTGAAACTGAGGTTTTCTTTTTTTCAACTTGAACATGATTTTCGAAAAACATGCTGTGCTCGTTTTTTGATACATGTTAAGATAACAAAATGTGTTACTTTCTTAGAATATTAATTTTATTCTGTCTGTGTTTCATACTGTTGGTATTACCCTGTACGTGTGTCGTTAGTAAGAGCAATGAACACAGGTTGCAGTTTTGAGAAAATGTTTGTACAGTGCCGAAGGTACGCGACAAACTTTCGAAATTCCTGGTAGAACTATGCGTCTAAAATCCCAGAGTCACACTGGATGTCATGAATTGTTACGTGAAAGTGACGGATTCCAAAACCAAATGGGAAATCTATTATGGCGTCGATACTGCCCTAGTTTTCCCTACAGTGCGGAATAATTGTGCTTAGCTGGCCCTTCCAAGCATCTCAATAATTCCAAGGGAATCTCGTTTACTCCAGGGCACGTATCTCATCTTCGGTCTTTCAGAGCTGCGTCAAGTATTTCTCCTAATATCGAATCTCCCATTGCATACCGATTGAGTTCCTCCTCTCTTTCTGTAATTTTGTCTTCTTTCCCTTACATGAACCCTGTGTTTTTTTCCGTACACCATTAAGCTTCGCCTTCTTTGTTTACAGGAGCTTAAAAAAATGGTTCAAATGACTCTAAGCACTATGGGACTTAACTGCTGAGGTCATCAGTCCCCTAGAACTTAGAACTACTTAAACCTAACTAACCTAAGGACATCACACACATCCATGCCCGAGGCAGGATTCGAACCTGCGACCGTAGCGGTCGCGCGGTTCCAGACTGTAGCGCCTAGAACCGCTCGGCCGCACTGGCCGGCTTACAGGAGCTTACAATTCGATGCCTTCAGATTCGTAAAGGTGCCTGTAATTTCTCCAAAGGTCACCGCAATTCTCCTAAATTTAAAGTGAAAAGTGGAACCAGTGAAGGAGACTGCATATCACCAAAACTATTCTCAGTTGTCCTGGGGGATGTTTTCAGATCCTTAAAGCGATAAAATGCTGAAACAGTACGTCTCAACTGAAAACATCTGAATCACTTTTCATCTGTTCGTGCCAGTCTACCATTTTTCTCCATTGAAGAGGACCTTCGAGATACAATGGCAGAAGAAAATTCAGGTTTCTTAAACCTTAGTGTCGTACATATAGCTGTGAAGACACAAGGGTGTCTCCAGTAAAGCACCCAAATCTTCACTTTGCACATTCCATTGTGTGTGATACAAAATATTCCCTGCTAACTGACTATCAGCATAACTGAAAAAAATACATTAACAGTAAATGGAATAGTTGTGGAGTTTTCGGCGTGTTCAGAGGATTTACCGGTTTATTATGTGGTCCAGAAGCAACGAAAAGCGAAAATTAAATTATCTGAGAAGAACTGCGGGGCGAATTTTCAGTTTACAAAAAAGTATTTAAGACAATATCAGAGCACCATGCACGAGTCTGCACAAAAGCGAGGAATCAACAAAAAGAAAAAAAAACAGGAAGAATATGCAGAAACTCTTGTCGTAGGGAAATGAGTCAAAGAGAGATTAAATTTATATGTTTAACTGCAGGTAAAACATAATGTACGGGAAAAAATTAACATTTGGGAGCAACAAGTTAGGATATGGAGACGACACAACAAGTATAGTAGTACGAAAAGAAAGTGGAAATGCTGGCTTAGGTCTTAATTTGAAGAAAATATTCTGAAATTAGAAATGAAGACAAACGTAGTGAATTACGGAGAAATGTTAGAGCATGCCAATAAATATATGTTTTTAGAATCTACGGTAGCAAAAAACAGCTGGAGCCGTGAGGAAATAAGAAGGACGGTCCCATTGGGAAAGTACGCTATAATTAAATTAAGCAAGATGAGAAAGGGGAGGAATTTATCAGTACTGACCAAAATACAAATGTCTGAAACTCGCGGGCCGTTGTAGCGGAGCGGTTCTAGGCGCTTCAGTCTGGAACCGTGCGACCGCTACGGCCGCAGGTTCGAATCCTGCCTCGGGAATGGATGTGTGTGATGTTCTTAGGTTAGTTAGGTTTAACTATTTCTAAGTTCTCGGGGACTGATGACCTCAGAAGTTAAGTCCCATAGTGCTCAGAGCCATTTTTTTTCTGAAACTCTCATCTGTCCCATACTGTTGTACACTTGAGTACGAAAAAAGTGGATCGAAAGTTGATTAATTTAAATGTGAGTTTTTTTTAGAAGGATCCTCATGACCTCATGGACAGGAAGAGGAAAAAGAAACAATCTTGGAAAAATTAAAATGAAAAAGGTTACTTTGGGCATATCGTGAGAGCAGAAGACTAAAAAAAAGCACTAATGGTCGGAAGAAAAGTAACTCGAAAACGCAGAGGAATAGAAAAAACCTAAGAAAGCACGTGTGGCGCCGGAATAAATAAGGACCAAAACAACATTCTTTAGTTATATTTTGACTAAAGTTCAGTCTTGATCACGTCATGTATGTTTTAATGATACAGGTGACCGGTTTCGGTTCTTTCTACAAAACCATCATCAGACCCTGGCTCCTTTAGGATGGTAGGCGGAGCTCTCCTCGCTGCTACGCAGTCAACTGATCAGCAGCGAGGAGAGCTCCGCCTACCATCCTAAAGGAGCCAGGGTCTGATGATGGTTTTGTAGAAAGAACCGAAACCGGTCACCTGTATCATTAAAACATACATGACGTGATCAAGACTGAACTTTAGTCAAAATATTACAATTTATTGATCACTGCTTTCCAAAAATGTTTACCAAAATTGAACATCCTTTAGTGTATGTAGGGCCATCGTTCATCATCACATCGGAGGCAGGAGACGGCTTGACGGACTGTAGCACAAAAAGACTTGGGTACTTTTTTAAGGAATGAAAATATCTATTGCCATAAAATATACATTTTCGACGACAGACATGCGTTCGTTGATGCCAGTAATTATTCAGACAATCTGGCTGTGTACTATTGAATGGAAAGTAATGCGAAATGTGGCAAAAAAATTAACATTCTCTTAATGAGGATCAAATATGAAACGCTGTATTCTTTTGCTCTGTAACTGACAGACTCAGAAGAATATTGCACAGTGCAAGTGGTTTCTGCTTTCTAATGAGTGCAGAATATGGATTGAGAGTATCGAAGAAACACAAAAGTAGCAGAAATGAGAACAGCGAGAAACTTAACATCAGGATTGATGGACACGAAGTAGATCAAGTTAAAGGATTCTACTACCAAGGCAGCAAAATAACCAATGACGGATGGAGCAAGGAGGGCATCAAAAGCAGACTAGCACTGGCAAAAATGGTATTCCCGGCCAAGAGAAGCCTACTAGTATCAAACAAAGGCCTTAATTTGAGGAAGATAATTCTGAGAATGTGTGTTTGGAGCATAGCATTGTATCGTAGTGACACTTGGACTGTGGGAAAACCGGAACAGAAGAGGATCGAAGAATTTGACAAGTGATGCCACAGAGGAATGTTGAAAATTAGGTGGGCTGATAAGGTAATGAATGAGAAGGTTCTGCTCAGAGGAAAGGAACATGTAGGAAACATTGATAAGGTCAACGGAGAGGATGATAGGGCATTTGTTAAGACATCAGGGAATGACTTCGAGGGTACTAGAAGGAGCTGTAGAGGGCAAAGCTGCAGAGGAAGACAGAGATTGGAATAGATCCATCAAATAAGTGAGGACGTAAGCTGTAAGTACTATTCTGAGACGAAGATATAGGCATAGGAAATGAATTCGTGGGGGGCCGCATCAAATTAGTCAGAAGATGCACGACTAAAAAGAAAAAAAAATAGAAAAATAAAATAGTTTCACCAGTCACTCACATAGCCGCTTCCTTAGGACATGAGGTTCACACTCCATACACGGTTGCACACAATGCACAACGCATGGCACGCACCAGCTGGCAATGTGTATGGAGTGTTCAGACCAGTCAATAGTGTCACATACTAAGCTATATGGTGATGGAAAAGTCACAAGCTTCTGAATGCAACCAAGTACATGTTTCATAACAGGACACACATTCTTTACAACATACACTCAGAATGGTCACCCTGTTCAGTTTATCATATATGAGGTCAGTTTGTGAAGCATATTGACACCGGTGTTAATGTTGTTGATATGTCTGTCTTCTGTTGGGCCGGTGTTTGTTGCTAATTTTTACAGATTTTTTTCTGACGCATGAAGGAAAGTCTAGAGTTATTAGTTCGGGAAAACGCTGGATCCGTAATTCTTTACAGACGTTGGATCACGGTTTGATTCGCTTAAGAAATGAGCAGTTTCACTATATCAGTGGTTTGTGGTCCCGTCCTGCTGCAGCCAAAAATGACAATAATCTGCCAGAAGAAGCGAAATAAACTGTGTAATGATTTCATTGTAATTGTAATATACGACGACCGCGGTACGGTACACCACATTCCGGTTTCCTGGCGTGTAACGCATTTTCGGGAAACACATGTAAATTCTCGGTAGATAAAATTCTTCTCTTTTGTTTATTCACGTATTCTCTTCGATGATTATCAGTGAATAAAACACTGTGGAGATCCACGATTGCCGGCCGTTGCGGCCGAGCGGTTCTAGGCAGTTTAGTCGGGAACCGCGCGACCGTTACGGTCGTAAGTTCGAATACTGCCTCGGGCATGGATGTGTGTGATGTCCTTAAGTTAGTTACGCTTAAGTAGTTCTAAGTCCCATAGTGCTCAGAGCCGTTTGAACCATTTGAGATGCGTGATTCCTTGGATGTCCACAAGTGACCGGAACAGTGTGCAGTACGCTACACTCTTTACCTTTTGTGACATCTTCAGTTCATACACACTACGAACATGATATGCACGTCGATGGTTAGACTCGTAAAACTTTTGAAGGCAAAACCAGCGTCACGTCTCTCGCGTCAGCTTGACCCATTTCCCGCCCTCTTCGTGTCTAACTGATCTGCATTCCCGGAAAAGGATGATTAATGTCGTTACTGCTGTATTGTCTGTCAATCCGGCATATTTAGATTTCACACGAAATCGGTCTACAAAACGTGCATACGAACGACTGGAAAGATACTGGCCGAGACTGAAAACACATTGCTGTAGGGAAATGACATGATTATCACACAATGGACTAGGCAGTACTGCTGATGATATGTGATATGTACACGTTATGTACGCCTCTGTGTTGTCGGTAACACTTGCGCTGCTTATTGCTGTGCCTGATAGAGCAAAAGCAATGTAGCTCCTGTTTAAAGACACTTTTAATTTCAGGTGTACATTGGTTCAATAGCACCGTACAAACAAAACTGTCTTTAGCATGAAATCGTGAAACGTAAAGCAAATTTTTGAGACTGTACAACTGCATCGCCTAGACCGATGTTATCTTCATTGTCCTTAAGCAAAATATGCGTTGATGACCGTAGAATCGTTCTTCAACTAGCCCCAAATGACAGTTCTCTAAATTTTTTCAGTAGTGCTCCTGGAAAAGAACGCCGCCTTCTCTCCAGTGGATCCCATTTGAGCTCCCGAAGCGTCTCCGTAATACTTACGTGTTGTTCGAAACCACCGGCAACAAATCCAGAAACCTGCCTCTGAATTGCTTCGATGTCTTCCTTTAATCCGACCCGGTGCAGATCCCGAAGTCGGTTAACACTACTTAGCAGTGGGTCGCACTACAGTCCTACATGGAGTCTCCTTCACAGATGACACACTCTTTCCTAAATTTCTCCCAAGAAGCCGGAGTCGACCACTCGCCTTCCCTACTACAAACCTTACATTCTCATTCCATTGCAAGGTTCCATCTAGGTACTTAATCGATGTGACAACGTCAATCGGCACACTACTACTGCTGTAGTCGAACATTATGGGTTTGTTTTTCCCACTCGTCTCCATTAACCTACATTTTGCTACATTTAGATTTAGTGCTATTCATAACATCAACTAGAAATTTTGTCTAAGGCATGTTGTATCCCCCTACAGTCACTGTACGACGTCACCTTCGTATACTCCACAGCAAGATCAAAAAACAGCGGCAGACAGGTCATTTGTGTGTACAGAATATACCAGCGGTCCTATCACACTCCTTCGGGGCTGTCGTCTCTGATGAAAACTTGCTGTCGAGGACAACATACTGGGTTCTTTCACTCAAGAAATCCTCGAGTAATTCACATAGCTGGAAGACTATTCCGTATGCTTGTACCTTCGTTAACAGTCGGGAGTGTGGCACCTTTTCAAACGCTTTACGGAAATCCTAAAATGTGGTATCCGCCTGTTGTCCTTCATCCTTGGTTCGCAGGATCTCGTGCAAGAACAAGGCAAGCTGAGATTCAAGCTAGCGGTACTTTCCAAAGCCGTTCTGATTTGTGGACAGAAGCTCTCCGTATCAAGGAAATCAATTACATTGAGACTGAGAATATGTTCAAGGATCCTGGACTCTGTAATTTTGCGGATTCCGTTTCTTCTATTTCACGTATGTAGAAGTCACCTGCACCTGCTCCTAGTCGCTTAGGTCTTTGCGCTAGGCGAGAGATTCGCGATAAATGAAGTTAAGTAAAGGTGTAATGCTGTAAAGTACTCTTTCTAAAATCAAACTTAAATTCCATCAGGAACTGGCGACTTATTTTCTTTCTACTCCATCAATTGTTTCTCGACACCGCCGATGGTTATTGTTTTGTCGTCCTGACGAGAGTCTGTGTGATGGTCAAACAACGCCTCATGTTTATACGATTCTCCTGCATGAACGATTTCTTAAACGCCAAGTTTAATCTCCGCTTAACTTTGATGTCTTCTATATCTCGCGATGCTGCATGATACAAAACTAAAAGAAATCCTTGTTTACAGAGTCTAATGCCAATTATTTCTTCAGGGTGAACATTAACAAAGCCTACAAACTGCTGAGACGGATTCCTGACTGGGAATGGAGAACACAAAGGGACCTATGAACACGTGTTCAGAAATGCATCGTTGCCGCAGTAGATGGGGTTGAGGAATGAAAGTTCTTCTGATCCCGTTCCGTGTGTTCCTTGTGTGATGCACGCAGTGTGGTTGGCACAGCATACCGTAAGCAGCACAGTGGTCCGTTATTTATGCCGCGAACAAGCCGGGAGGGGTTTGTATACGGAAACGGTCAAGAGGCAGCACGGCTATACTAAAACAAGTACCCTCACCCACAGCAACCACATCACACAACATTTCAAGCCCTTTTTGAGCGTTTGTGTGACTGAGGGACCTTCCAGACAGACAACGTGCTGGGAGGCGATGGACTGCGCGTACACCAGATATCAAGGACTGGGTTGTGCCTCTCGACCGTTTCCATCTTCTTGGCCGTAGACAAACTCTATATCGGTTTGTTCCCGAATAGGGCCATTACTAAAATGTCGATATATCGATGTATTTTCCAGAGTATATCGACATATGGCGATATCTTTTCACCGATACATCGATATCGAAATGAGAGTACCGAACGCTGTTATTTTTATTTTCTTTTTCGTTTTTTTGCAATGCTCGGTAGGCATTTGAAATAGATCTTTTGAAACAGCAGTAGAACATAATTTTACTTTAACTGTGTGTAGGAGTCTTACTACTTTATGAGCTTTCATCACGTCCTGTCTTTCTCTTTGATTATGTTAAGCACGAACAGGTGGCACAAAAAACAAGACCGACTCCACTAGGTAGCGACGGTGTGAGTGGAATAACAGGATTTCCAATGTGAACAAATAGCACACCAGCCGCATAAGGAAAAAAATCTATTCCTTCACATCACTATCCTTCAAAAACAGTTGTTGAAAATGATGAACAAAAATGTAAATGACAAGACTGGCCTTTGTGATGGGCGCAGCGTGTGAGGGAAAATGCTGACGCAATCAGCGCTCTGCGATTCCAACAAATACTGCATCGTTTAACTTCAGCACCCAATTTTGACACTACAACAGGTACGTCGCTGGCGTTTGCAGAAGTGAAAAAAACAGAGAAGTCGACAAGAAGTGTTCCGGAAAAATTCTATGTGTGTCAAACTGGAAGGGCGTACCAGTCGGACACATCTTGTTGTGCCACTTACAAGCAGCTACCATTCTTAACAAAGTGGTTATCGCCAAGCGTGAACGAGCATCGTCTCTATTCATGCTCTACTTGAGCTAAGCAGGCTGCTAGCTTGTTCGTGAACAGAGTACATCATTAAAAAAAATCAATACTTAAATATACAACTCTAAGACCGGCAGTTTATTTATAATCTGCAGCCGATATTTTTATAGGCCGCTACGTCGATATCTTTTCCGTCGCTATATCGATACTTTTTACGACATATGGAAGGCCGTTAATGTTTCTTAAAAATATCGAAGTATCCGATTTCCTATACTTTATAAAAATATCAAGTCCTATTCTAGACATGCCAACGGCCTTTCCGCAATGATAACACAGGTTCCCGCCAGATGACCGAAGTTAAGCGCTGTCGGGCTGGGGTAGCACTTGGATGGCTGGGCACCCAGTCTGCCGAGCGCTGTTGGCAAGCGGAGCGCACTCAACCTATGTGAGGCAAAGTGAGGAACTACTTGACTGAGAAGTAGCGGCTCCCATCTCGGAAACTGACATACGGCCGGGAGAGCGCTGTGCCCAGCACATGCCCCTCCATATCCGCATCCAGTGACGCCTATAGACTCAGGATGACACGGCGGCCTGTCGGTACCGTTGGGCCTATTTTGCCTGTTCCGGAGGAGTTTAGTTTTATTATTCCAGTCATGAATACCGGATCATTCTGCTGCTTACGCTGCACCAATCACGCAGCCTGAAACAGACAAGGAACACACGGGACGTAGTCAGAGGAAATTCCATTCGTCAGCGCCATTTCCGGACACTCGTTGATAGAACCTTTTGTTCTTCCATATCCTCCATTTCCCAACACATGTCCGTCTCTGTAGTTTGTCGGTTTCATTAATGTTCACGCTGTGTTCTAGTCATTTGGAGAGACTGGTAGCCAAAACTACACTACTGGCCATTAAAATTGCTACACCACGAAGATGACGTGCTATAGACGTGAAATTTAGCCAACAGCTATAAAATGCTGTGATATGCACATCATTAACTTTTCAGAGCATTCACACACGGTTGGCGCCGGTGGCAAAAGCTACAACATGCTGACATGAGGAAATTTTACAACCGATTTCTCATACACAAACAGCAGTTGACCGGCTATGCCTGGTGAAACGTTGTCGTGATGCCTCGTCTAAGGAGGAGAAATGCGTACCATCACGTTTACGACTTTGATAAGGGTCGGATTTTAGCCTATCGCGTTAGCAGTTTATCGTATCGAGAAATTGCTGCTCGAGTTGGTCGAGATCCAATGACTGCTAGCAGAATATGGAATCGGTGGGTTCAGGAGGGTAACACGGAACGCCGTGCTGGATCCCAACGGCCTCGTATCACTAGCAGTCGAGATGGCAGGCATCTTATCCGCAAGACTGTAACGGATCGTGCAGCCACGTCTCGATCCCTGAGTCTACAGATGGGGGGACGTTTGCAAGACAACAACCATCTGCACGAACAGTTCGACGACGTTTACAGCAGCATAGACTATCAGCTCGGAGGCCATGGCTGCGGTTACCCTTGGCCCTGCATCACAGAGAGGAGCGCCAGCGATGGTGTACTCAACGACGAACCTGGCTGCCCGAATGGCAAAACGTTATTTCTTCGGATGAATCCAGGTTCTGTGTACAGCATCACTATGGTCGCATCCGTGTTTGGCGACATCACCGTGAACGCAGATTGGAAGCGTGTATTCGTCATCGCCATACTGGCGTATCCCGGCGTGATGCTATGAGGTGCCGATGGTTACACGTCTCGGTCACCTCTTGTTCGCACTGACGCTACTTTGAACAGTGGACATTACATTTCAGATGTGTGACGACCCTTGGCTCTACTCTTCATTCGTTCCCTGCGAAACCCTACATTTCAGCAGGATAATGCACGACCGCATGTTGCAGGTCCTGTACGGGCCTTTCTGGAAACAGAAAATGTACGACTGCTGCCCTGGCCAGCACATTCTCCATATTTCTCACCAACTGAATACGTCTGGTCAATGGTGGCCGAGCAACTGGCTCGTCACAATACGCCAGTCACTATTCTTGATGAACTGTGGTATTGTGTTGAAGCTGTATGGGCAGCTGTACCTGCTGTACCTGTACACGCAATCCAAGCTCTGTTTGACTCAATTCTCAAGCGTATCAACGCCGTTATTACGGTAAGAGGTGGTTGTTCTGGGTACTGATTTCTCAGGATTTATGCACTCAAATTGCGTGAAAATGTAATCACATATTAGTTCTAGTATAATATATTTGTGCAATGAATACCCGTTTATCATCTGCATTTCTTCTTGGTGTAGCAATTTCAATGGGCAGTAGCCTAGAAAGTAAAGAGGTGATAGTGCGTATGCGTGCTGAAGACTCACGTCGACGTCGATGCCGGGGAAGGGGAAGATCTTGCAGACGGGCGTCTCGCTGGGCGAGTAGCGGTAGAACTCGAGCTGGCCGCGGTACCACTTGACGGAGTAGAGCGGCGCGCCCTCCAGGTCGTACTCGCAGAGCAGCGAGGCGGGCTTCCCGCGCTGCACGGCCGCCGGCTCCACGCGCAGGCGCACGTCCTTCAGGCACGCCACCCCTGCAACACCACCACAGCGGCCTCATTGTCACTGTGCGAACGGGAGAAAAACCCTGCTACTGAGGGGGAGCACCCACCACCAGAGGCAAGTGCTCGTGCAGGAGGGCACCAAAACAACTGAAGAGAGGGGAAATGGAGGAATTTTCAAAGTAACGAGGGAAGCAAGAGCGCGTCTCGTCGGCCACAGAACGGGGTCTCGCGCAAAAGTTGGTAGAACACAACGGCACAACAAGTAAAGAGTCGCCGTCAGACTCAGCAACAAATCAGAGACGTCGGCGCATGCACGCCCCCAAGTGTTCCCTTACAGGCCGGCCTGGGTGGCCGAGCCGTTCTAGGCGCTACAGTCTGGTATCGCGCGATCGCTACGGTCGCAGATTCGAATCCTGCCTCGGCCATGGATGTGTGTGAAGTCCTTAGTTTAGTTAGGTTTAAGCAGTTCTAAGTTCTAGGGAACTGACAAAAGTCCCATAGTGTTCAGAGCCATTTGAACTATTTTGTTCCTTTACACTGCCGCTGTCAGAAATATATTTATGTCCGAGATCAATGCCACTCAACCAAGTCTCTATCTAATACTCCAGTTTCTACATTATGTGATCAAAAGTATCCGGACGCCCTCAAAGACATACGTTTTTCATATTAGGTTCACTGTGCTGCCACCTACTGCCAGGTACTCAATATCAGCGGACTCAGTTGTCATTAGACATCGTGAGAGTGCAGGATGGGGCGCTCCGCGGAACTCACGGACTTCGAACATGGTCAGATGATTGGGTGTTACTTGTGTCATATGTCTGTACGCGAAATTTCCACACTCCTAAACCTCCCTAGATCCACGGTTTCCGATGTGATAGTGAAGTGGAAATGTGAAGGGACACATACAGCAAAAAAGCGTACAGGCCGACCTCGTCTGTTGACTGACAGAGACCGCCCCACAGTTGAAGGGGGTCGTCATGTGTAATAGGCAGACATCTATCCAGACCATCACATAGGAATTCCAAACTGCATCATGATCCACTGCAAGTACTATGACAGACGGGAGGTGAGAAAACTTGTATTTCATGGTCGAGATGCTGCTCAGAAGCCACACATTACGCCGGTAAATGCCGAACTACGCCTCGCTTGGTGTAAGGAGTGTAAACATTGGACGACTGAACAGTGGATAAACGTTGCGTGGAGTGACGAATCACGGTACACAATATGGCGATCAAATGGCAGGGCGTGGGCAAGGCGAATGCCCAGTGGACATCATCTGGCAGTGTGTGTAGTGCCAACAGTAAAATTCGGAGGCGGTGGCGTTATGGTGTGGTTGTGTTTTCCATCGAGGGGGCTTGCACACCTTGTTGTTTTCCGTGGCACAATCACAGCACAAGGCTACATTGACGTTTTAAGCACCATCTTGCTTCGCACTGTTGAAGTGCAACTCGAGAAAAGTCATTGTATCTTTCAACACGATCAAGCACCTGTTCATAAGGCATGGCCTGTGGCGGAATGGTTACATGACAATAATATCCGTATAATGGACTGATCTGCACACAGTCCTGACCAGAATCCTATAGCACACCTTTGGGATGTTTTGGAACGCCGACTTCATTCCAAGTCTTACCGACCGGCATGGATACTCCTCCTCAGTGCAGCACTCCAAGAAGAATGGGCTGCCATTCCCCAAGAAACTTTCCAGCACCTGATTGAACGTATGCCTGCGACAGTGGAAACTATCATCAATGCTAAGGGTGGGCCAACACCATATTGAATTCCAGAATTACCGATGGAGGGCGCCAGGAACTTGTCATCTTCAGCCAGGTGTCCGAATACTTTTGATCACACAGTGTATGTAAGCAGCTACTACTTTTAATCTGAACCAAGGAATTATCGCCAAACAGCAGTATGGTTTCAGAAGTTATTTTACTTAGGTGACCAGTTTCGGAATCACATTAATGCTCTCTTTAGGCACCTATGTACTCCATGTATAATCCGATAAATCGATACTTGCATGACTGGAGCCGTCAGTGTGGTGTCACCGCCAGACACCACACTTGCTAGGTGGTAGCTTAAATCGGCCGCGGTCCATTTAGTACATGTCGGACCCGCGTGTCGCCACTGTGTAATCGCAGACCTAGCGCCACCACCAAGGCAGGTCTCGTGATACGAGAGAGCACTCACCCCAGTTGTACGAGAGCCTAGCTACCGCCCAGTTGTACGCGAACCTAGCTATCGCCCAGTTGCACGAGAACCTAGCTACCGCCCAGTTGTACGAGAACCTAGCTACCGCCCAGTTGTACGGACAACATAGCTAGCGATTGCACGTGCTAAGCCTTGCTCTCATTAGCCGAGAGACAGAATAGCCATCAGCCTAAGTTAATGGCTACGAACTAGCAAGGCGCCATTTGTATCAGTGCCTATAGCTTACGAGTATTCAAGAGAGATGTATTCCAAGGACTAATAAAAAGATAAGTAATAAGCATCTACATACTTTTCTTCTTATTCATTTATAAGTTCTCATGTTCCAGACTTCACGCCCGTCTGCTTTAGCCGTGCGTGCACTATCGGCTACAGCGTTAGTCTAGAGTTCATTTTCAGCAATCTCAACTTCACGGTGTCGGCCCAGCTACCGACCGGGCCTTGCGCACGTCGACACAGCGACCGCCGCGTGCTAAGCCAGGTGTGCCGCGCCAGCCCACAAATGCAGTGAAATCATGCCCGCGGTGTGCTACTAGACATTCGCGTGAACATTGCCCGTCACGCCAAGCTATTTGCTTTTTCTGCAATAAGAAAGGACATGTTCAAAGTGTTTGCCAGAAAAAGCTCCGCTCAGACAATCACAATCATTCCAGGCCCTTTGCTTCGCGCCGGAATCGAACCAAGGACACTCGGGCTCGTGGACCTTCGCCTATGGACATTCATGTCGTTCATTCCACTTCGTCCAGTGACACTTTCTCTAACGGTAACTGTGTTCGTCCCACAAAAACTGTGCGTCGACGTCGCCGGAAATCACGTCAATTAGCAAGTGATTCTGTACCAGTGTCTGTTCCAATTGCACAAAACAGTCGCTCTTGTCGTCAGCAGAACAATAAACTTTTTGTGGACTTAGACTTTGAAGGCAAAGTGATACCATTCCAGCTCGATACCGGAGCTGCAGTTTCATTGCTCAATCATGACACGTACAAACAACTGGGCAAACCTCCGTTGCGTTCCGCAAATGTTACGCTAACTACATATTCCGGACAGAAAATTCCTGTGTTAGGACAGTGCAGCCTTCTTGCAACATACAAGGGACAAACAAAACTTGTGTCATTTTACGTTCTTCGTTCTTCTTCTGCAGTGAATTTGTTTGGTCTAGATTTATTTCAGTTGTTTAACATGTCTATTGTAAATCAGGTCCTATCAGTGGATCAGACTGTGCCTACAGACAGTGTTTCTCGGCTGTGTGACGAATTTGCAGACATTTTTGCACCGGGCTTAGGTTGCGCTAAAAACTATGAAGCACATTTAGAACTGAAGGTAAACGCGCAACCGAAATTTTTCAGGGCGCGCAATGTTCCCCACGCATTGCGTGGTGAGGTCGCAAGAACGTTACACGATCTCGAATCACAAGGTGTAATTGAACGTGTGCAAGCTTCTCTCTGGGCCTCACCCTTAGTAATTTTGCCAAAACCTTCCGGAAAATTGAGACTTTGCGTGGACTTCAAGGCCACAGTGAATCCACAGCTAGTGACTGCTACTTTTCCTTTGCCCCGCCCGGAAGATCTTTTTGCTAAACTGTGCCCGGGTAAATATTTTTCAAAGTTGGACCTAGCCGATGCGTACTTGCAAATACCGGTGGACGACGAATCCCAGCGCGTATTGGTGGTTAACACGCATCTTGGATTGTACCGCTTCAAAAGACTGCCATTCGGGTGTGCATCCGCCCCTGCCTTGTTTCAGCAATATTTACAAACTATTTGTGCGTCGGTCCCTACTGCAGCAAACTATCTGGACGATATAGTGATCTCCGGACAGACAGAAGAAGATCATCTTGCGAACTTACGAACATTATTTCAGGTTTTGCGACAAAATGGTCTTCGCTTGAGGAAGGACAAATGTGTGTTTTTTGCTCGTGACTTACCATACCTGGGACATGTCATTAATGCCCAAGGCATACATCCGAGTCCAGAGCACCTCCGTGCCATACAAGAATTGCCTTCCCCTCAAAATGTGAAACAGCTACAGAGTGTGTTGGGTAAAATTAATTATTATCATCGCTTTCTGCGCAATGCCTCTTCTATTTCAGCTCCGCTTCATCGCTTACGCCGTAAAGGTGTTCCGTTTCTCTGGACGACGGAATGCGAACGCGCCTTTCGCCAGTTGAAATCGGCGTTGCTTTCTAATACTTGCCTTACGCCATTCGATCCCCAGAAACCCCTTTTGTTGATGGTAGATGCATCGGATTTCGGGATCGGTGCTGTGCTTGCGCACAAAGTTGGCTCCCATGATCGCCCTATTGCCTTTGCGTCCAAATTGCTCTCGTCTGCGCAAAGAAATTATTCACAGATAGAGAAAGAAGCTTTGGCTCTCGTGTTTGGTGTTACTAAGTTCCATGATTTCTTGTATGGTCGTCACTTTACCATCATCACAGACCACAAACCTTTGACATCGCTTTTTCATCCGACCAAGCCTGTACCTCCGCGTACAGCGCAGAAATTCATTCGCTGGTCTCTTTTCCTCTCGCAGTACCGCTACGATATCTTGTATCGGTCCACTGCTAAGCACGGAAACGCCGATGCGTTGTCCCGTTTGCCTGTTGCTGAGGATAAAGCATTCGATTCTTCCGAACTTGCTTGCATGTTCATTGATTCGGAAACCGATGAAGTGGTCGAATCGTTTCCGATTGATTTTCGTCGTGTCGCTACAGCCACAGCTGCTGACCCTGTCCTTGCTACTGTTTTACGTTTTGTTGCTACGCAATGGCCTTTGTCAAAGTCTCGGATCGAGGATCCGTTGGTTCGCCGATTTTTTGCTCACAAGGAGAGACTTTTTGTTCGACGTGGTGTTTTGTTGTTGCGTTCTGATAATGATCAGTCCAGAGTCGTGGTCCCACGTTCGTTACAGTCCTCTGTCTTACGGCTTCTTCACCAAGGACATTGGGGTATAGTGCGAACGAAACAACTTGCTCGTCAGCACTGTACTTGGTTCGGAATCGATGCTGCGATTACGAATATGTGTTCTTCGTGCCCGGCGTGTGCCGAACAACAGTCCGCACCGCCGCGGAAAGTCTTTGCGTGGCCAAAAGCCACTTCCCCTTGGCAACGCTTGCACATTGATTTTGCTGGTCCATTCTGGAATGCTCGATGGTTGGTTCTGGTCGACGCCTTCAGTAATTTTCCTTTTGTTGTCCGGATGTCTTCCACGACGTCCTCCGCCACCATCCACGCGTTGTCTGCTATCTTTTGCATTGAAGGTCTTCCGCAGACTATTGTTTCCGACAATGGCCCACAATTCATGTCCGCAGAATTTCAGTCATTCTGCCAGGCCAATGGTATTCAACATCTGACATCCGCGCCGTTTTCGCCTCAGTCCAACGGTGCCGCTGAACGATTGGTCCGGACTTTCAAGTCACAGATGTTGAAATTGAAAGAGTCGCATTCTCGGGAGGACGCATTGTTGCTCTTTTTGTCTTCGTATCGCTCTCAGCCCCGAGATGGTCGCTCGCCGGCTGAGTTGCTCCACGGTCGTCCTCATCGCACCTTGATGTCTTTGCTGCATCCGCCGCATCAGGTTCCTGTGCAGCGGCAGACTCCTGCTTTTGCTCCAGGCGACGTTGTATTTTATCGCAACTATCGAGGTTCACGGCGTTGGCTCGCAGGGCGCATTCTTCGCTGCCTCGGCCGCGCGATGTATTTGGTTTTGGGGGCCTCTGGTGAGGTGCGTCGGCATCTCAATCAGCTGCGCCTCTGTCGTCGCTCGGGTTCTGCCGCTCCCCGTCTGCTTTCAGCGACGGTGCCGTCCGGTCAGCGCCCTGGGGACCCATCTACTGGCTCGCCTCATCCCCAGGTGTTACCGACGATGCCTTCCATTTTGCCCGATGGCGACGCGCCGCCGCCGCCGCAGCAGCAGCAGCCGCCGCCGCCGCCGCTTGTTCTCCCGCCGGCGCCGCCCGCATTAGACGCTTCGCTGCAGCCGCCAAGCGCCTCCCAGGGTCACGCGCCGCCGATCGCTTCCCGTGACCAGCTGTCCTCCGCCATGGCACTCCCTTCCGCTCCGGACCACATGACGTCATCGCGCGTCGGCTACCCCGACGCAATGGAGGTTGACCCTTCGGTCCCTCCTGTCTCTTTACGGGCGCATACACCGCATGTTGACGTGCACCCTGGACTAGTTTTGCAGGCGTTTCCTAGCTCCCCTCGGACCGAATGGACGGGTGCGGGTGGCACAGCCTCGCCTGTTGTTAGGCTCCCCACCTCATCGCATACGTCAACATGTGGTCCTCCCCACGGCGGGCGGAAGCCTTATCTCACGACCGTTCGCCGATTTGCGGGGGAGGAATGTGGTGTCACCGCCAGACACCACACTTGCTAGGTGGTAGCTTAAATCGGCCGCAGTCCATTTAGTACATGTCGGACCCGCGTGTCGCCACTGTGTAATCGCAGACCTAGCGCCACCACCAAGGCAGGTCTCGTGATACGAGAGAGCACTCGCCCCAGTTGTACGAGAGCCTAGCTACCGCCCAGTTGTACGCGAACCTAGCTATCGCCCAGTTGCACGAGAACCTAGCTCCCGCCCAGTTGTACGAGAACCTAGCTACCGCCCAGTTGTACGGACAACATAGCTAGCGATTGCACGTGCTAAGCCTTGCTCTCATTAGCCGAGAGACAGAATAGCCATCAGCCTAAGTTAATGGCTACGAACTAGCAAGGCGCCATTTGTATCAGTGCCTATAGCTTACGAGTATTCAAGAGAGATGTATTCCAAGGACTAATAAAAAGATAAGTAATAAGCATCTACATACTTTTCTTCTTATTCATTTATAAGTTCTCATGTTCCAGACTTCACGCCCGTCTGCTTTAGCCGTGCGTGCACTATCGGCTACAGCGTTAGTCTAGAGTTCATTTTCAGCAATCTCAACTTCATGGTGTCGGCCCAGCTACCGACACAACAGTCAGTACCAGGATTCCGTGAGCTGGCATTAACTGTCAAGTCACGAAGTAAACGGTCTCGTGGAATCCAAATGTTGATGGCTTCAGCTCTGAAAATAGCGATGTATCTGACTGTCTACACATGGAGTGCATAGGAGTCTGAAGATGACATTAATGACGTGCCGAAACTAGTCGTCTAAGCAAGATAACTTCTGAAAACATATGGCTGTTTGGCGATTATTCTTTGTTCAATATATGACCATCCGCAGACCTTTATCAGTCATGGATCAACAAAGACTTTTAATCTTAGACAACATTATTGTCATGGCACAGATCCAGCTGAGAGCGAATACGACAGTTATTCTCCACTCTGTATACCTCTATAGGAAATACTGCGCTTTGATGAGAAATGGTTAATTTGCAATGAACAAAGTGCAAATGTTGTAAGGTCAGCGACAGTCTCAATCACACGATTACGATGCAATGTTTGTTCAGACATGCATACGAGTACAGATTTGCATATGAGTACA
This sequence comes from Schistocerca serialis cubense, assembly GCF_023864345.2. Classification (NCBI taxonomy): domain Eukaryota; kingdom Metazoa; phylum Arthropoda; class Insecta; order Orthoptera; family Acrididae; genus Schistocerca; species Schistocerca serialis. The sequence goes on from NC_064645.1 coordinate 72,146,273, forward strand.
GGTTGCAGACACATGGTTGACAACATCTGGAAGTTTGAATATGGCTCTGAGTCATGCTTGGATAAACAAACGGTAAGGTGACTGCTAGCGATAACTGGGAAATCCGGGTTTGAGTCGCAGTCTGGTACAAATTTTTACTCTCATCACTCCATTGTTCAGCCGATGATCGTCTGTACTTGCAACTCCAGTTACATTTCATGTTTCAATCACATGTTATCAGTGTAGAACATAATTTCTGAGAATGTTAAATACTTAACCTACTCGAGCTTTAATAAATTATTAATAAAATATGTATGTGTAGCAGTATCTGCTCGACCTTCTCCTGAAGTAATCTGGTTGCTACAGTACACCACAGAACACTATTAAGAAAAATGGAATATAGAAGAAGATGGAAATGAATTAGTGTGTTAGAAGGCTTGAAAGAAAGGAGGAGTGAAACACAGAAATAATAAAAGAGAGGAGGGTACCAAAATTGTACAAAGAAGAAGAGTGAGGACAGAAAGTAAAACTGAGTGAACATGAAAATAATTCGAGAAGGAAAGAAAGAAGGAAGGAACCAATGTCACTACAGAGTGAGGAAATACGAACAGAGGAAGAAAGAAGTAGGGGAAGATGGTGAAAATTAATTAAGAAAGCTACAGAGAAATAAAAAGAAGGAAGAATAAATGAGAAAACAAATTTAAGAAACTCGTAAAACGTGAAAGAATGAGAGAAAAGGAAGCTAGAAAAATAACGAGGGAGGAAGACAGTAAATAGAATAAGAATGAGATAAAGGAGGAAGAAAGTAATGGAGATACTAAAGTAAGAACGAAATAAGAAAGAAAGAGGGAAGGAAACTAACGAACATGCAAACAAAGAAGCGATTACAGATAGAAGGTTAAAACAACATAGCAAGAGAAAGGGATGGAAAAAACATTGAAAAAAAAATTGCGAAAATAAGAAAGAAAGAAAGCAGAGGGGAGACATAAAGATTGAAAGAATAGCATAAATGTAAGAAAAGAAAACATGAAAGAGTTACAGACGGAAATATATAGGAATGAAATTGTGTACTACTGTAAAACATAAAATGGTGTGTGTTTAAGCTGTTTACAGGGAATTAAACGACACATACATAGAGCAAGTGCAACAATGTGTTTACTTTATAGTGCATAAGGCTACACAAGACGAATTTGCCGTAGAGCACCATGCCAGAACGAGAATAAAATGAAGTCCTGGCAGGGAAGGCAAAAAGCTGTGACAACGATCGATGATCTATTTGTAATAACTCCAAAACTGGTAATAGTATAAGTTAAACTTTTATAAACAATACATGCTGCTGGCTGCAGTTTAAATTATAAACCTTATAACAGTACTACAGCCCTGTTCCTCCACATGCAAACTTTTTGACAAGCTAGCATGCCACTAAATATGTTTAACAGTTACAGATCCTGGCTCGGATTCGTAACATAACAGAAAACATGGAACCATATTTGAAATTTTAACTCTATAAAATAGGTTTGTAACCCTATATGCAGGTTGTTTAAAATAGAAAATGGCGAAACCGAGGCACAAATTGTGCTGTTGCTGTTAATAGACTCTGTTGACACTTATCGTAAAGCTGTTGAGGAAAATACCGGAATATTTTACTTCGAACTGTCCATTCTTATTCATTGGGAGTATGTGGTAACTAACAATGTAGTCTTCGATGGGTGCCTATTGCCTAACCTTCATCTTTTCTCATGGAACGCTACTTACTCCCTCCACTCAGGTCTCTCGTCAGTCTGTATTTCGTTATTCCCTGACTTCCTGCTTTATTTGTCGGTACTCGTGGTTTAAGATCCACCAACTGCCTTTGAAGCTCTCACTTTCCACGTGACACTGTGCAAGCCAGCAGCCTTAAAAGTCTGCAGGGGGTGGTATTGTGTGGTGGGAGGCCGCGTCAGACAACGGGAGTGGCCCCCAGGCGTGTGGCGAGTCAACATCTCTTTGTTTTGCTGATCCCCGGTGACGCGCCCCACTGTCCCCACCCTCCCTGCTCCTTTAAAGCGACTGCGGAATCCTCTGGATCCCACAGGGTAAACCCCGCCAGCGCGCTCGCTCCTTTTTTTTCTCTTCTTTTTCCGGCTCGCATTAGAATTAATTAGGATTCCTGCGGACACAATAAGTCGTGACGCGGTAAGGGAGCCAGAGATCTGCCGGTGCGCCGCCTTTATTAGATTTAGGCCTCAGGAGAGAGCCGCGCTGCGCCGCCTGAGGCGCGAATGCTGGCTGAGGTTGCGCGGCAAACTCTCCAGGGACGGACAAAGGGGCGGCTGTCGACATGCTGACTTGGCGTTTAGCAGTCTGACAGCTAAAGATAATGGAGATGTTTCAAACAAAGTAAGCACCCATTAGAAGCCAGTGTCAATTTATTCTGAATGTGTGTGTGTGTGTATGTGTGTGTGTGTGTGTGTGTGTGTGTGGGTGGGTGTGTGGGTGGGGGGATGCGTGTGTGTTTCTGTGTGTTTGTTTGTGTGTATATGTGTGTGTGTGTGTGTGTGTGTGTGTGTGTGTGTGTGTGTGTGTGACAGTGTATATTTTTCAGTACATCTACATCTACATTTATACTCCGCAAGCCACCCAACGGTGTGTGGCGGAGGGCACTTTACATGCCACTGTCATTACCTCCCTTTCCAGTTCCAGTCGCATATGGATCGCGGGAAGAACGACTGCCGGAAAGCCTCCGTGCGCGCTCGAATCTCTCTAATTTTACATTCGTGATCTCCTCGGTAGGTATAAGTAAGGGGAAGCAATATATTCGATACCTCATCCAGAAACGCACCCTCTCGAAACCTGGACGGCAAGCTACACCGCGATGCAGAGCGCCTCTCTTGCAGAGTCTGCCACTTGAGTTTGCCAAACATCTCCGTAACGCTTTCACACTTACCAAATCACCCTGTAACGAAACGCGTCCCTCTTCTTTCGATCTTCTCTATCTCCTCTGTCAACCCGACTTGGTACGGATCCAACACTAATGAGCAATACTTAAGTACAGGTCGAACGAGTGTTTTGTAAGCCACCTCCTTTGTTGATGGACTACATTTTCTAAGGACTCTCCCAATGAATCTCAACCTGGTACCCGCCTTACCAACAGTTAATTTTATATGATCACTCCACTTCAAAGCGTTCCGTACGTATACTACCAGATATTTTACAGATGTAACTGCTACCAGTGTTTGTTCCGCTATCATATAATCATACAATAAAGGATCCTTCTTTCTATGTATTCGCGATACATTACATTTGTCTATGTTAAGGATCAGTTGCCACTCCCTGCACCAAGTGCCTATCCGCTGCCGATCTTCCTGCATTTCGATACAATTTTGTAATGCTGCAACTTCTCTGTATACTGCAGCATCATCCGCGAAAAGCCGCATGGAACCTCCGACACTAACTACTAGGTCATTTATATATATTGTGAAAAGCAATGGTCCCATAACACTCCCCTGTGGCACGCCAGAGGTTACTTTAACGTCTGTAGACGTCTCTCCATTGGTAACAATATGTTGTGTTCTGTTTGCTAAAAACTCTTCAATCCAGCCACACAGCTGGTCTGATATTCCGTAGGCTCTTACTTTGTTTATCAGGTGACAGTGCGGAACTGTATCGAACGCCTTCCGGAAGTCAAAGAAAATAGCATCTAACTGGGAGCCTATATCTAATATTTTCTGCGTCTCATGAACAAATACAGCAAGTTGGGTCTCACACGATCGCTGTTCCCGGAATCCATGTTGATTCCTACAGAGTAGATTCTGGGTTTCCAGAAATGACATAATACGCGAGCGAAAAGCATGTTCTAAAATTCTACAAGAGATGGATGTAAGAGATATATGCCTATAGTTTTGCGCATCTGCTCGACGACCCTTCTTGAAAACTGGAACTCTTCTCCAATCATGTGGAACCTTCCATTCATCTAGAGACTTGCGGTAAACGGCTGTTAGAAGGGGGCAAGTTATTTCGCCAACAGTTATTGGGAAGTTTCATTGAAGCTCTGTACACATGTGCCTCATCTGAACAAGCCTCAGAAGTCTGAATTGTCACGACCGGCGGCGACGTCACCCTCAGCCAATAAGTGTCACTGGGTGTGGATAACAGTGAGCATATGGTCAACATGCACTCACCCAGCTGTTGTCTGTTTTCGTGACCTTTGCCACCACTTATCACTCAAGCAGCTTCTCTACTGGCCTCATAAGAGCCAAGTGCATCCTGCTCGTGAACAGCTCTCGGCAGATCTGGACAGTCAAGCGTGCTATGCTGGACAGCACTTAACTTCCGTCATGTAACGGGAACCAGTGTTACACTGCAGCAGGGCTGTTGGCACATGTGACTTAAATTCCTTTAACATTGGCATTTTGAAAGCAACATCCATAGACACAGAGGAGAGTTACCATGTTGTGCACAGACGTACTCGTGTAATCTTACATTTTATTCAATTTGCAAACCATTCAGTATACGGATTGAAAGTAGCATCAGTGATTCCTGGAAGAGCTGCAGTATGTTTGCATTTGAGCTTGACTTGTGACAGCAAAACTTTTAAACCGACTAACGGTAAATTTACGAAAAATTATTTTGTGTCTACGTTATCATATTTACATGTTGGTAAAATTTTTGCTGTGCAGTCTGCTTGCACACATCACATGAACGAAAACGTGAGAACACATAAAATTATCACATGTTCTTGTAAATCTCTTAAGTCGAGGTAGTTTGAGTGTAATGTGACATTTGATGCTGCCCTCACGTATGGAAACCAAACAGTTGCATGTTTGGTTTCTCTGGGAGATCCGAAACGCAACCTTTATATTTAACCCATTACTACATTTTCATATCAAAGTGAAATAGTGGGGAGCATAGGTGTTACAACATACAAAAGACAAAAATTGTACACATTTATTTGCCTCTGAAATTTTTAAAAACCGTGCTTAAACATAAACAGTTAAGTTCCGGAGTAATACAATGTTTGAATAAACCTAGAACCATTTAGTCAGAAACAGACTTGAAATGATTTCTTTTAAACATCTGAAAGGAAAACCTTGAGGTTTTAGTTGCGCTTCGAAGTTTAAATCCTATGAAGAATAAGTAGCCTTTAAAGTGAATTTATGAGATAATTCAGCAAAATGCCAAAATTAGCTGAAAATGCATGTATTAGTTGACAGAAATCACACGGTCCCTAGCCTCAGGTCAGATTGAACAACACCCACACTGGATATAAAGAAACACACATACGAGAAATAAGTTACAGATTGCACAATGAAAGAATTGAAATAAATGTTTGATTTTCTTTCAGTGATGATAAAGCAGATAAAATGCGCACTTTAAATGTTAAAAAATATTTGGTAAAATTAATGTGTTATAATAGTTTTAACATGATGGCTTTTAAAAAATGTGCACGATTTTAAAATGACAATATACGTAGTGCCCAGTTACGATTACACTACATAATAAGCAAAATGTCACCTTTGCAAAGGACTTAAGAATTATTCGGACATGTCTAGGTAACTCTAAATGCTGATCCATACAGTGACCTAAGAAAAATATAATTGTCACTGATTAAAGCTAGGTATCACTGTATGCGAAAATCCAAAAGTAACTTTCGCTTAACGAACGAGGGTTTTCGCGAATCACTTCCTCCTCTTTATTTATGGGTAACGAAAGGTGCTCACCGTTTTCTTGGTTCGATATCTTTCGCTGTAAGTAATTACCGACTGCAACAGCTTCCAGAAGTAAGGCAGCCGAAATGAGAAACGTGCCGACTCCGATGATGCAAACCCTCATCCATGAAGGCAGACCACATTAATAATTCTTCATCTGTAGTATGCACATCGTTACCGTTGTACGACAGCCCCTGGCTGCAAGTAAATACCAGCGCAATGGGATCCACAATCAAGCCAGTAAATAGGATGAACGTACCGAGTCGGAAGACGCAAACCGACGACAAAAACGACAGAGGAGGTAGTAATTCTTCATTTACGGTAGGCACTCTTCCCATTGACTTCCACAACAAGACGAAAGCTAAGACATGACGAACAGAGAAGTTGAATGAGCAACAGAAATAGACACACGGCTGACTAACTATGTGCGGAACTATTTGTAAAATAAAGAAATATAAAATAGACTTTTAATTGAGGTGAGGAATCACATCAGTTTGGCATAAGGGAGAATAGTGATGCAAAATACATTATCTAAGTTTTGAGACAATTTTAACGCAGTGTGAGTCATTTCTTTTTACACGTTAAAACTAAACAGGATACTAAACGCAAAAACAATCTCCTACTGATAACACAAAATGAATGGGAAGAGTATTTCCAACAATTATTAAATGAGGACAGAGAAGAATATCTACAAGGAGGAACAGTGGAAGAAAATGGACATGAAGATGATGAGATCCATATTTTAGAAAGTGAAGTGTCTCAGGCGTTGAGAGCAGGAAGAAATGGTAAATCACTGGGACCAGGCAATATCACTCTGGAGTGTCTGAAATACGGTGGTGACAAAATTATGAAACTGACAACACAGCTCTTCAACAAATTTATACATGGAGATTCAGTAACCAACGAGATGAAGCTAGGTTACATTAATACCATATTTAAGAAACGGAATCGCAAAATTTGTTCAAACTATCGCGGAATTTGTGTTACAAACACATTAATGAGAAATTTTGAGAAAGTAATTAAAAGCAAACTGGAAGAAAAAAATTCAGAACCCAAGACGAACAATGTGGTTTCGGTTTCACGGCTGGGAGAACATGTGTAGACCATATTTTCCCATTACGACAGATTTTGGAGAAACATAGCGAAAAATTACAGAATAAACGATTAATTTTCATAGATCTAGAAAAAGCGTATTATACTGTTCCAAGAAAATTACTTTGGAGAGCACTACATATGGCAAATATAAATCCTGCATTGATTAAAATAATACAACAGATGAAGAAAGATAACATGTACCAAGAGAAAGTTGGTAATAACCTTTCACAGAAATTTAGAACAAGCAAAGGCCTTTCACAGGACTGTCCTATGTCACCACCATTATTTGAAAACGATATATATAATAGCCTTAGAACATGGTCTCGTAAATGTAATAGTATGGGATTAGAAATAAGAGATGGATATTACCTACATCATTTATTGTTTGCTGATGATCAAGTAGTCCTAGCACAAGATGGGGATAATGCTAACTATATGTGCAATGAACTAGCAGTAGAATACAAAACTTTGGGTTTGAAGATTAATTAACAAAAAATGAATACTTGGCTAATGATTCAGATGAGCTATACATTAAAGGAGAGAAAATCAAAAGATAAACACTTTCCATTCTTTGGGATCCATTTTAGATATCGAGGGAAAATCAGACCCAGAAATCAATAAAAGAATTAGTAGTAGGCGGAAGGCCATTGGGATGCTTATCTCAGTCTTATGGAGCAGGAATGTATTGAGTAGAACTAAAAAACTGATATACAAATCCATATTACAGAGTGTGGTTCCGTATGCAACGGAGACCTGGACAATTAAACTGAAGCACATTAAAAAATTACAAGCTCTAGAGATGGATTTCTGGAGAAGGTCAGCAAGAATCTCCAGGAAAGAGAAGATAAGGGACACCGAAATTATAAGGAGAGGGGAAATAAAAGAAAGAATATATGACGTAATGGATAGGAAGAAATTATACAGGTACGGGCATGTACGACGAATGGAGGAAGCTAAAATGCGAAAGTGGTTACTGGAGTGGAAACCTGAGGGAAGAAGGAGAAGAAGAGGACGACCTGTGACCATCTGGCTCGAAAATGTACAGCACCCAATGAGGAGAATCGGCGCAAACGAAGAGGACACACAAGATCGAAACACCTGGAGGAATATTTTGAAAATATATTTTAAGAATGTTTATTCTTTGTATAACAATTTCCGAGTAAATTACTATGTTGGAGTTAAGCCTCTGTAATGAGGAAAAGCTCAAAAAAAAAAAAAAACTGAGATGTTCTTCAATCGGTCTCAGTTAGTGATAGCGGCCTTCACGTTAATAGTCAAAACTTATGAAAATGTGGTTTTGCTATCCATGTACTTAAATCATACACGTCAAGCATTCAGGAAAACCGAACTCTCCAGTGTTCTGTGATGCCAATGGAGAAACTCGTCTGAAACTGCTTTCTTCCCAATCAGAAAGTCTTGAAGCGACACATTCACCAATGCCATTTTTCGAAGATATTATCGCTTCACACAGAGACATTTTTTGAACAGCATCATCCTGCCATTCTCCAGAGGTGACTCTTATAACAATTTCATTTCTCAGTACATCGACAATAGACTGGGTATTTTTATTATTTTTGCAAAATAACCTTTAATTTTTGTTTGTATCATTCCTACTGGGTTGAAAAAGCAGTGAAAATGTGGTATCCTATGACCGTAGGCGTGTACGTTTTGCTAGCTTGTCGATTTCGTATATCAATTGTAATTTATGGAGAGAGTTCTGTAAGTTAAGCTGTCTAAATTGATCCACTTATTACGGCGTTTCATTGTGGAAAGTAATGCTGTCGTTTTTTCACTTTGCCAACATAGACGCCTTGTCAAAAACGACAGTATGGCGGTAGGCACAATCAAGAACGGTTGTTGGTGACGTCGGTATTTAACGGGAAAACCATTGCTCTTGGTTGACATTACATGGCAATGAAGTAGACGAGACGGCGCAGTCGAACATTTGCACTCAATTATATTTTGATTAATTTGATTCTGACATTGTTCAGTATTACAGAACAAGTAATAGTAGATAAAAGATTCGCCCTGCATCTGCAAGAAATGAAGACCAGCAAAATAGTTAGCATTAAATGCTCCCACAGGATAACAAGCCGCCTGCAGGACTATGGAGAGCTGGAAATGTCGCAGTTATGAGAGTGAACGTCAGACAACCACGGGAGTTGCTGCTCGCCGGCCGGTGTGGTCGAACGGTTCTAGGCGCTTCAGTCAGGAACCGCGCGACCGCTACGGTCGCAGGTTCGAATCCTGCCTCGGGCATGTATGTGTGTGATGTCCTTAGGTTAGTTAGGTTTAAGTAGTTCTACGTTCTAGGGGACTGATGACCACAGATGATAAGTCCCATAGTGCTCAGAGCCATTTTTTGAGTTGCTGCTCGTGGAATGGGCAGCGTAAGAGCGGTTCTTTTCTCGTAATCCTCACCCCCTACTTCCATCACAACTAAAATATTCTGAACAGTCTACTGTATCAGTAACCCTAAGCGTCAGGGTGGAATAGCGGTAGTATGTATGTACTGCGCACTAACACTTAGAGCTATGTCAGACAGTCGTACATACTACCTCGGAGAAGTATGTAGTCAGCTAACACAATCCCAATACCTTTTTTCTGGAGGTCGGAATGGGAAAATGGTGAAAAATTAAATTAAACGAAACAGAACTATCAATGTGAAACTGATGGTTTTATGAGTTGCAGGAATGATAACATTTAACCACGGGATACGATGGTGAGATACTGTAGGGTTCACTCACTTTTCTTCAGATCAGTGGCAGCACTTTGTTATTTGAGATTACACCTTATCTTTGGATAGTAGCAGCCCCAAAGTTCCCAGAAGTGACTCAGTTTTTGCTAGCAGAAATATTGCGCCCGCAGTACCCCATTGTAATGTTGCTGTAAAACTTTCTTCCAAATAATAAATATTTATTATTATACAATAACTGAACTTGGGGAAGTAACTGTGGTAAATATGTGAAAGACAGCTAAGCAATAATCGACGATAGTCATGTACTGATTTTGTGATGTACCATGATTTTATTACAGTTAACGTAAAATCATCGCTTTCTGCATATTTTTCCCCTTCGGTGCCGAAAGCAAGTCGTATAATAAATTCAATAGATAAAATATTTTCTATTTAATAGAAATTCTATTCATTGCTGTTATGACGTAGCACTGAAAATTGCAGTTTATGCAGTATAATTCAACAATAACTAACTTAATTGGCAACAAATTGAAATAAGAGTAAACAATTAATGGAACTAAAACGAATTTGAAGCTAAAAAGCAGCGTTTCTGATATTAACATGTTTTAAATTCTGTTGATTCTTTCAGATTTTAAGTACCATGGTAAATTACAATATTTTGTTTCATCGAGTGGAATAAGTCTTCCACAATCACAGTTACATCTGCATTTTCTACTCATAAGACTAAATTATGCTATTTGCCTTATTCTAGTACCAAAAGTCGATTGGTTATGTGTAATTTAGTACCTTTAGAGCCCCCACAAGTCCATGTCGGCTTTATGCACTACCTCATTTGCATGTTACTTTTCTGCTTTACATTTATAATAATATTACCTTCGTCCTTTTGTTTACTACGTACTTGACAACACAATGAATCGACATATTACTTGTTAGTGATGCATTTGTGTTGTGGTATTTGAAGAGGTTATTAAAATAAAGTGCTAACCCTCAGTTTAGCATGGATTAGTCTAATCACAGTATCTGTTGTGATTTCCAGTTCACGATAAGCTGGTAACTAGTAATTTTAAATGTACAGTCTTACTCAAAAGTATCTGAACGACCTGAATTTCATTTCGCCTGATTCGCATGCAACGGGCATTACGCAGCTGTCTAGCAGGTCCTCTAATCGCTCCTTGGTACAGTCGTTTGACTATTGACAATGGCTCCAACAAGTCACCACTAGAAAACACTGCTCTGTATCGCAGTAACTCAGTAACTCACGATGCCACAAATATCAGGGAACACCTTATCACAGATAAGACTGTCCTTAAGGCTTGTAAGCTCACATTTATTACAATAAATGACATACCTGAAATATTACCACTCTTATTATTGCGTCAGATAGTTAATGCACGTAGTAAGTTCGTCGTATTCATGGTTTCCTCTTCAAAGTAACATACTGTACGCATTATTTAAAACAAAATGACATTAAAAATTTAAGTTATCTACGAGCAGTTAGTTGAGAATGTGTAAGAACTTCAAATGACACGACGAACCGTCTCGTTCTGCATATGGATTCAAACCCAGGTCAAGCAGACTAAGTAAAGTTTTCGTGACTGACGCAAACTAACAGTCATTACTGATTAGGGATACAGAGAGTGATATACCTCGATTTTAGACAGTATCAGTTAGCAAATATCAACTTTAAATTACACAACGCAAACATTTTCAACGGACGATAATTCCTCATCAGCATCTCTTGTCCCCGTTAACGAACTAGGAGAGATGTCAAATATTGCTTCTTCACAAGTAACTTACTTGAAATGCCGTGAGGTAAAGCCTTGTGCTGGACACGGATTCAAACCCAGAATCTAATCGGATTGATATCGAAACACAACCAAGTGTGAGATATCGGATTTTCTCGGCAGTAGCTAGATGTTTTAGCTGAAATGACGAGACGAAATATTAATTTTTTCCTTCCCAGGACTACAACCCGGCACCTATCGCTGTTATATTCTAGAGAAAACGAACCTTAAATATGGGTTTGTCACACCTGCAGTGACATGTGAACATGTTTGAACTAGAAATAATATCACGAAGAGTTCAGTGCTCACTGGGAATAGAGCCCCACACATTTCGCTGTTGACTACACACAAAGACACGTCAGCTACCGAATTTTTCTCCACCAGTAGCTCGGAATAACATCTTGAACTTGCAGTGATCTCGCAAATAGTTCTGTGTCCCACTGGCAGTCAAAAACGTCAGATGTCGTTAGTGTTGACAACGTATGAAAAAACATTAAAAATCAAAATTATTATCCACCAGCAGATGGGTGTTCTCATGCTAGATGTTGATAATACATAATGAAATCTTTAGTGTCGGACCAGGATTCGAACTCATTCACACGTAATATGTGGAGATGTTGAGGAATCTTCTGTTTTGAACAAACAACAAATTGTAGCCTAGCTGTATTGTCACGATGGGATCAAATTCCTCGTTAAAACCGGTCTGAGTTGTATTCTCAGTTCACAACCAATTTTATCGACATACAGAAGCTCAGATAAACGATGGAATAAGTGTCCTGCGACCCTACATAACGTTTGTTTCGTCACTAGAAATAAATAACTAGTATAAGAAAGGTTACTGGTGACAAAGTTTCTACATGTCGCCACTCCAGACTTTATTGTGGTTGAACCTAACGTCTACTTGGCTGAGAAGGAATATCATCTCTAATGTGAATTTCGGGACCACACTGCCATTATATCTTCTTCACTTGGTGTAGTCAGAAGAGAATGGAATCTCTCTCCCTATCTAAAATCATTGGCAGAAGTAGGAATCGAACGCATACCATAGGTATATGAACCCACCATCAGTCAAACAGACCATCAAACCCTCTTTTTCAGTACCTTATTTTTCTATCCTAACGCCGTTGTACCACATTGGATGAGAATCCTGACACAGAGGCTTCCTGTAGTAAATTGCAGCATGTTCAGTAAATTCATTTACTTGGTTGACCGAATCACCATGAACTAGCGGCCTCGGCTACCCAGTGCATACATTCAACTCTATTTTGTAATAACCGAAATAAAATCACGTAACTGCCACCTACACACAACTGCCAACGATGTAGGATGCAGAAATTTAAATAGGAAGTGTCCTTTCCACTCGAGCTATTCTATTGCGCTATCTGTTTCCAAACACGTCGTGCAGCGCAACAGAAAAGCTGTAACTGATCCTCTCATTGTCAGAAGTCTAGACCCGGCCATCTGCATTATCTGGCAGTGCTGTGGTATGCACAAGTTCTGGAGGAATTGTTGTTCAGCTCTGGAGCTGTTGTGTCAGCTAGTAGCATAATGATAAGTGTAGTGCACCATACGTAAGATGTCGCGAGTTCGAATACATTGACTGCTAATTTCTTTTAAAAACTCAATTCTTCTGTCTACTGAAGTTACCAATCTAATGGAACTTTGAACATAATTCCCTTCACTTCTCAACTCAAAATAGTCGCATGTGCAAAAAGGGCTAACTTCTGTGACATTTTGTTCTTTTCAGGTTTAATAGACAGCCAGGCAGCAGATGCACCTGGAAGCTTTTGTATTATGTATGGGGAGATCGCATCGTGCCCAAATTCGTCAGAAAAGTATTTTCTGCGTTAGCTGCCGCGCGGTTGTGGCATTTTATTCTTCTTCAAACATTGTTTGACAGCTTTAACTCAGAAGAAGTTTTCTCCATGCATGTAATCAATAAACTGCATGTGCATCGCCAAACTATTATACGTAACATCAGAGAATTCGCATATATCGTTGATGATTAATTTCGCTCTCATGCTTGCTATAGTTTCAACAACACTAAATAAAACCTTACTAAAATTGTGCAATGTATTATATGAAATGAAACAAAACTACCCACGATAACCTTACGACGAAAGTCTGTTTTAAAAAAACTGAGTATCTGTACACAAGCTTGCTCTATCGACACGAATTAGTAAAATACTACTTACTTAGATTTTGATATGGTCTGTGTTGAATTGACATGCTGTGTCATACTCAAGAGCTATGCAAATGTGGCATTTCATAAGTAAAGGTATGTATTCCTTGAAACCCAAAATTTGCTTGTCAGCAGCGGAAAGAGGCGTTACCTGTTGTGCAACATTGTAAGTTTTTCACCATTGCACTATGAGCCGAAAGTATTTTCTTGCGATTTCCTTATTGATGTTTGATGTGACTGCTTGTAGCTCCTTCACAGAAGGGGTAAAAACGTTTAAGTCAGTGAGACTGGAACTGCGAACCACAACAGACGCTTTTTCACAGGTCAGCACCTTACCACAGAGGTGGCGAACAGGTATGTGTTTCAGCTAACCACTTACGAGGCAAATAGTGGTTAGAACTCATAAACCGCTATTTAAAGGACGCCATTAGTTGCGATATCCACCTGCAACGACTGTCCTGTGCTGAAAACCGTAAGTTTACAATCTTTTGTTACACCTCAAGCGATAAAAACTGAGATTATTCACGGAAATTATAGGTAAAATCACGTGAACTTTGAGGTTTAATTCCGTGCACACAAGGAAGTAACTCGTCGATCACAGAGTTGCCAAACATATTTTGCGTTGTTGCCAAATCTCAGTTACAGTACCAGCAGGAAGAAGACGAACCGATGTGATCCTACAGCCGGCTGGGAGGTGACTATAGCTGGTGTCTCCAAGTCGCAGCTGCTACGTCCTGGAATACGTAATGCGACTGATTCGCATTTCTGTAACTAGGTTTAGGGACTGGAGCGTAGTTACTAATAATACTCAGAACTGACTGCAAACTATGCATCATAAATCAGTAACTCTAATAGTTGTTTTTATATTTCTTTCGTAGGTGTACTCAAAACTAAGAAACTCAATCACAGGCGTTTTCGTGCCTCGCCGATAGTGGAGCACAACAAACAAATAAAAGTAAAAAAAAGAATTTGTGTGTGTGTGTGTGTGTGTGTGTGTGTGTGTGTGTGTGTGTGTGTGTGTGTGTGTGAGAGAGAGAGAGACAGAGAGAGAGAGAGAGAGCGAGAGAGAGACAGAGAGAAATAAGAAAGAATGAGAGGGAGCTAGAACTTATGATCAGCGACTAAGTGTTAGGTCAATGAGTCGGATGCGAGTTTTGCAACTGTGAAATACTTTCGTACATTATAGAAGCGAATATTAAATTTGAAGTAATATTGCGAATACTTTGTACTTGGATAGCTTAGAATGAATATCTTTCTGTTTATTTCAAAGGAAAACAATTGATTTTCTAAAACATTTTCTGTCATACACAACTTGAAACAGGTCATGTCGACCAAATCGTATGGAAGAACTGACAGCGACGTATATCGGAAGGCAGTAAGATCTCTTGCCTTTTGGTCTGGCAGTACTCGGTAGCCATTTCTAGGCTCAAGTAAATGAAGAAAGGCAGCGCGTTTTTGTTATCAAGTAAGGTCTTCATCAGTTACTTAAGTTTTAATGTAATCTACGAGTAATTGCTGATGTTTGGTATTAACAAGAAAAGGATTCCGTAGACAGGGAAAGAACCTGTTCTTGGGAAACTACTTCTATATTCACCAAAAGGCATCAAATGATCTCCAAGCACGTGTGTTCCAGCAGCGGTATGAATAAAATGATAGTAATAATGACGGCCATAATCGAATTATCCGGTAACGTCACACTTCACAGTGGATTTTCTCGAACTAAGAAATTTGCTCAATTTCTGAAAATTCAAAATGGCTTTACTTCGAGCCTATGATGCCTAGAAGAGTCTTTACATCCTGCTGACATGAGAATAGCATAATCTCCGCGTCAGAAGCTTGCTTCTACTTAACCATTTAATAGACTCGCATTTTT
Organism: Schistocerca serialis cubense; assembly: GCF_023864345.2. Lineage (NCBI taxonomy): Eukaryota > Metazoa > Arthropoda > Insecta > Orthoptera > Acrididae > Schistocerca > Schistocerca serialis. The sequence continues at coordinate 72,161,568 of NC_064645.1, forward strand.
TCCACCGTGACTAATTTTGTAAGCTAAGCACATAATCCGTTTCAGCACACTCTTGAGGCTGGGAAATGTGGCCACAATGGTCTGGTGGAACGAATTATCACAGGTGCACTGCGTGGGTTCAGGAATTTACTTTTAAGAGGCAGAAATAGATTTATTTTACCTCTGGTAACCTTAAGAGAAAGACGTTACAATCCATAATCCACATTAAACATCACGTTCCTTCATTAACAACTGGGCAGAGCCGGTTTACGTTGGGAAATAACATAGCGGAAGCCATGGCAAACAGAAATACAGTCGCCAGTAAACTTACTTACATCAGAAATTTTTATTTTATTTGTTGAACCGATAGCCAGTTAAAGGAACAGGTCTCTTATTTTACTTGTACTTGATTTAACTAGAGACGTTGAAAAATTTGGTGCTGGACTGTGATTCGAGTTCGTATCTCCTCTTTCGAGGATATGAATCTCTCAGAACAGTATAGTTCAATCATTTCGTTCTTTTTCCTAAGACTGCAATCTTCTTTAGGTCTCCTCGAAAGGATCCAGTACAAAAATATTCATAATTTCATTTCAATCCCTATCAAGTGCACACCTACCTGCTAGTGAAAATTAACGTGCATTGTTAATCTCTGTTCATGTGTTGCAAACAATCGCAATAGGTGTCGTTATTTCTGGTCAAACATGCACACATCTTACTGTTGCTGAGTAAGCAACTGATAGTTAAGCTATATTCGTGGACGCACGGTAGGTGTGCAGTTCGATTGTCGCTTAGGCGCAAAAGTTTGTATCCTTATTTTAGATTCAAAGATCTAGCAGCTCGTAAGAAAAACCGATACGTAACATTTATTTTTCTTAGTTAACAATCCGATTACGTGTTGGGTTCGTATCTCCATCACAGAACATCACATCTTGCACTCCATCTCTAAATGCATGCACACTTTGTTACTTCAGAATGGAGGTGTATCAGACATCTTTTGTGGTTAGCTAACAGGGAACGAAAGGGTCTTGATAAGAGTCCCGGTTTATTACAAAAATTGTCGTCTTTTATTTTCAAGTTTAGATTTGGTTACTGTTATTGGCCAAAATTTCGGTAATTCATGACTCTTCATGGCTAGTCATCAATGTTAAGTGATTAGATTAGATTAGATTAGATTAATTCCTGTTCCACAGATCATGAATACGACATTTCGTAATGATGTGGAACGTGTCATTTTAAATGAAAGATTTCTTTACATACCATAATTCAATTTCTTTGCAACAATTATTTACACACTCTCCCCCTCTCTCTCTCATTTTATTTATTTCTCTCTATCTCTCTCTCTCTCTCTCTCTCTCTCTCTCTCTCTCTCTCTCTCCGTCCCTCTCTCCCTCACTCTCTCTCTGTCACACACACACACACACACACACACACACACACACAAATTCTTTTTTTACTTTTATTTGTTTATTCTGCTCGACTCTCGGCGAGGCACGAATACGCCTGTGAATGAGTTTCATAGTTTTGAGTACACTTACGAAAGAAATATAAAAACTACTACGAAAGTTACTGATATATGATGCTTAGTTTGCAGTCAATTCTGAGTATTATTAGTAACTACGCTCCAGTCCCTAAACCTAGTTACAGAAATACGAATCAGTCGCATTACGTATTCCAGGCCGTAGCAGCTGCGACTTGGAGACACCAGCTATGGTCCTTCTCAGCCCGCTGTAGGATCACATCGGTTCGTCTTCTTCCTGCTGGTACTGTAACTGAGATCTGGCAACAAGGCAAAATTGGTTTGGCAACTCTGTGATCGACGAGTTACTTCCTTGTGTGCACAGAATTAAGCCCCAAAGTTCACTTGATTTTACCTGTAATTTCTATTGAATAGTCTCAGTTATTATCGCTTGAGGTGTAACAAAAGATTGTAAACTTACAGTTTTCAGCACAGGAAAGTCGTTGCAGGTGGAAATCGCAACTAATCTCGTCCTTTAAATAGCGGTTTATGAGTTCTAACTACTATTTGCCTCGTAAGTGGAAAGCTGAAACACATACCTGTTCGCCAGCTCCGTGGTAAAGTGCTGACCTGTGAAAAAGCGTCTGATGTGGTTCGCAGTTCTAGTCTCACTGACTTAAACGTTTTTACCCCTTCTGTGAAGGAGCTACAAGCAGTCAGATCAAACATCAATAAGGAAATCGCAAGAAAATACTTTCGGCTCATAGTGCAATGGTGAAAAACTTACAATGCTGCACAACAGGTAACGCCTCTTTCCGCTGCTGACAAGCAAATTTTGGGTTTCTAGGAATACATACCTTTACTTATGAAATGCCACATTTGCATAGCTCTTGAGTACGACCCCAGCATATCAATTAAACACAAACCCCATCAATATCTAAGTAAGTAGTATTTTACTAATTCGTGTCGATAGAGGCATGCTTGTGTACAGATACTTAGTTTTGTTAAAACAGACTTTCGTCGTAAGGTTATCGTGGGTAGTTTTATTTCATTTCTTATAATATAGTGCACAATTTTAGTAAGGTTCCATTTAGTGTTGTTGAAACTATAGCAAACATGAGAGCGAGATTAATCATCAACGATACATTTATTTCTTTATTGTTCCGTGGGACCAAATTAAGGAGAAGTCTCCATGGTCATAGAACGAGTCAATACGTGGAATTATACGAGGGCAGTTCAATAAGTATGCAACACATTTTTTTTCTCGGCCAATTTTGGTTGAAAAAAACGGAAATTTTTCGTGGAATATTTTCAAACATTCCCGCTTCGTCTCGTATAGTTTCATTGACTTCCGACAGGTGGCAGCGCTGTACGGAGCTGTTAAAATGGCGTCTATAACGGATGTGCGTTGCAAACAAGGGGCAGCGATCGAGTTTCTTTTGGCGGAAAACCAGGGCATCTCAGATATTCATAGGCGCTTGCCGAATGTCTACGGTGATCTGGCAGTGGACAAAAGCACGGTGAGTCGTTGGGCATAGCGTGTGTCATCATCGCCGCAAGGTCAAGCAAGACTGTCTGATCTCCCGCGTGCGGGCCGGCCGTGCACAGCTGTGACTCCTGCAATGGCGGAGAGTGCGAACAAACTCGTTCGAGATGATCGACGGATCACAACAACTCAGTGCTCAACTTGACATCTCTGTGGGTAGTGCTGTCACAATTGTTCACCAGTTGGGATATTCAAAGGTTTGTTCCCGCTGGGTCCCTCGTTGTCTAACCGAACACCATAAAGAGCAAAGGAGAACCATCTGTGCGGAATTGCTTGCTCGTCATGTGGCTGAGGGTGACAATTTCTTGTCAAAGATTGTTACAGGCGATGAAACATGGGTTCATCACTTCGAACCTGAAACAAAACGGCAATCAATGGAGTGGCGCCACACCCACTCCCCTGCCAAGAAAAAGTTTAAAGCCTTACCCTGAGCCGGTAAAGTCATGGTTACAGTCTTCTGGGACGCTGAAGGGGTTATTCTGTTCGATGTTCTTCCCCATGGTCAAACGATCAACTCTGAAGTGTATTGTGCTACTCTTCAGAAATTGAAGAAACGACTTCAGCGTGTTCGTAGGCACAAAAATCTGAACGAACTTCTCCTTCTTCATGACAACGCAAGACCTCACACAAGTCCTCGCACCCGAGAGGAGCTCACAAAACTTCAGTGGACTGTTCTTCCTCATGCACCCTACAGCCCCGATCTCGCACCGTCGGATTTCCCTATGTTTGGCCCAATGAAGGACGCAATCCGTGGGAGGCACTACGCGGATGATGAAGAAGTTATTGATGCAGTACGACGTTGGCTCCGACATCGATCAGTGGAATGGTACCGTGCAGGCATACAGGCCCTCATTTCAAGGTGGCGTAAGGCCGTAGCACTGAATGGAGATTACGTTGAAAAATAGTGTTGTGTAGCTAAAAGATTGGGGAATAACCTGGTGTATTTCAATGCTGAATAAAACAACCCCTGTTTCAGAAAAAAAATGTGTTGCATTACTTATAGAACTGCCCTCGTAACACGATAATAGAAACAGATAAAATGAAATATAAAAAAAACATATTCAGGCGATAAGTCTTAAGAGAAATAAAGAAAATCAATTCTCTGATGTAATCCATATCAGTCTGACGATGCACGTGCAGTTTATTGATTACATGTAGAAAATTTGTTCTGAGTTGAAGCTGTCAAACAATGTTTGAAGAAGAATAAAATGCCACTACCACACGACAGCTAATGCAGAAAATACTTTTCTAACGAATTTGGGCACGATGCGATCTCCCCATACATAATACAAAGGCTTCGAGATGCATCTGCTGCCTGGCTGTCTATTAAACCTGAAAAGAACAAAATGTCACTGAAGTTAGCTCTTTTTCCACATGCGACTATTTTGGGTTGAGAAGTGAAGGGAATTATGTTCAAAGTTCTATTAGATTGGTAGCTTCAGCAGACAGCAGAATTGAGTTTAAGAAAAATTAGAAGTAAATGTATTTGAACTCGCGACATCTTATGTAATTTTTTTGTTTGTTTTGAGTGAATTATGTTCAAAGTTCTATTAAATTGATAACTTCAGCAGACAGCAGCACTGCGTTTTAAAAAATGTAGGAGCAGCTGTAATAGAACTCGCGACGCCTTATCCACAGTGCGCGATGCTTACCGTTTTTTTTTTTCTGAGACCCCTTCCACTTCAGGCGTTGGCTCCTATCACCCATATCACCCCCAAAATCCTATCTAACCTAAAAATAAAAAGATAAAATGAAAAAGAAAAAGAAAACAATCTGTTTCCACCGCCATTTTTACTAAAGAAACTGAATAAATCTTTTTTCCGTGACAAACTGCTCAATACCCGTAAAACAGAACACGAAATCTATCAAGCACTTCTGATTTGCTTTATGTCACAGCTTTTGGCAAAATTAATTTTCCTGAGGCACTCTGACTTGCCCAACTATAAAAATAAATATATAAATAAAGGCCAGTTAATTATAATGAAGCAAAATCAGTATCGACTCGCTGTAGTATTGTGCACCAACCAAAAATTACCGGTTCATTATGGCAAAGTGTGAAGTTAGAAATTTTGTAACAAAGCTTTGTATTTCCGACTCGTTTTGAGGTTGTGGTGTTCTTCCATTATATACTGTATGTACTCGTCTATACTCGTATGTGGATTCGAAACTGCAAAAATTAGTGCTTTCGACCACCAACTCCTTCATATTAACGTACCGCTTGCTGCTGGTGTAGAGGTACTTCGAATAACACTTTTATTCCATGATGTGTTCTGAGTATTGTGAAGGTGTGTACCTGAAGATAGAAACTTGGTGTTTCAGAATGCATCAGTTTCAAAGCGCTCAGATTTTAGTGTGATGAACATTTTGTGTATGGGTAATGCATTGAACTCAGTATTAAATTTCAATTCTAAGGCCTCATTATGGTAAATTAGTTTTGTCTCCAATCCAGTTCTTGCTCACTTTTCTGAGATCACTTGAAGCCTTTCTTTTCGAAATTCATCATTATATTTACAATTATCCTCTAAATCATACACATTCTATTTCCATGACAAAACAGGGTTATGTCACATGATCCGTATGAATCTGAGAACAAAAATTATAAAAGAAAACTGTGGCCAAAAAGAGCGTTTTAGACTGATTCATTTAAATCAGTCGTACGGCAGTGCACTTTTCTTTCAGATACCGTGGAAAGAGAATTTCGTTTGTGGCGGCCAAAATATCTTCGTCATTTGGGAACACTTAGTTACGGTGCTGATAGCAGATCATCGACACGGATAAAGTCACAATAGAATGGGATTTTATGATGATGTGCTTTGTTCATAGCTAATGTACTGGGAAATCGGCTAACTTTTAATTGCCAACCATATTATGTATTTTGGTTGTAAATAAGATTTGTCTAGCTGAGTTACTAAGTGCACAAAAATTAAGGAAAACCTGTTTCAAGTTACACCATTGGTCTGTCCTAAGATTCGTGAGATGTCTTAACTTTGGCACTTCACCATCAACAAAATCGTTTCTGGGAGCAATAGAGGTCTTTTTCGACTACGCTGTCGATCTGAATCATAAATTTGTACTTCAAGCAAGTCGCTTATGACAAGAAGCATAATTATGTATCTTACTGCCACTCAGACTGGTTTGAAGCACTAAGGAGCCAGACTTTTGCTGCGATGGCGCCACCTGAATCAAATTATATCCTCACCATTTCTGGAATTTCAGTGGAAAGCCATGAAATGAGACTTGGAAGAAGATACAGTCGATATATGCAGAAGAGGTGCGAATAAAAGAAAAGTGACATTCTTTGTCTTGACGAAAAGTAGTAACTCCACAACAAAACTGGCGTGAAAAACGTTTTCATATATATATATATATATATGGATCTCGGCGGGAATTCCGCAATGAAATAAATTCAACGGCGATGAATTAAATTCAGTGGCGACAAGTCAAACATTATGCGAAATCAGGATTCAAACTTAGATCACCAGCTTTACTTGACCGTCGTTTCAACCACCTAGGCTTCCCAGATACACTTCTCTCCAAAGAAAAATTTGCAACTTTTCACACAGCACACATGTAGCGTGCACCATTAATTATTGTCATTGCTCACAGCTTTATTAGATTTGTGCAGAGTATGGATATTGTGTGTATCCGCATTGATGTTACCATTACCGTCAAGGTAAGCGCGATGTCTGTTGTCTTGGAAAGACGTACACATACATACATACATACACACACACACACACACACACACACACACACACACAGACAGACAGACACACACACACACACACATACCTTCCACGATTTAAGGAGAATACATCTCACCCACAGCTTAGCAATGAATTAGATTCCGTGGTGACAAGTGAAAATTTTTGTCGAACCAGGACTGGAACCAAGATTTCTCGGTATAAACGACCTGTCACCTTAACCGTTTCAGCTATTCGGACACACATACCTGCCAACCAAAGTTCTCAACTTGTCGCACACTACATATGTAGCGTCCACCACCTATTATCCTCACAGCTCGAAGCTTCACCTAATGCCCGCAATAGTACAGATAGAGTCTGAATCCATACTGAAGCCATTATTTCTGTCAACATACATTATTGTACCTGTGGTGTCTGTTCTGTTGGACTTGTTGAGATGATATGAAGAGCGTTCATCCCGAAACTAAAGATAAGTTCAAACTACGTCATACAGTACGTTATGACAATCTTTCACTGTATTATATTATTACTGTATTATATTTTACTCTATATTTCCAGTATGTATATCATCATTATGCACAGAACAGCATGCAGTGTTAAAAAAGCAGGCATCAGCATTCTATAGATGCATTCCACAGTGCAGAAGCAGGACGTTATGAAAACTAAAAACGTTCAAACACCAAATGAAGTAACCACAATCCATTTACAACAACGTTATCTCTGTTTATAACAGTCCTCTAAACTATTAAATATACACATTGAAAGACACAACAAACACACACACACACACACACACACACACACACACACACACACACACACACATACAAATAGAGAGAGAGAGAGAGAGAGAAGCGCACGAAATTTCCCTCTCCCCCCCTCCCAATATCTACCTGTTTACATGATTTATGGAGCTAATCCATGTATTAGCCATTTGTTGGATATACCAGGTGGTCGACTCAAATTCTAATAGGAGTACAACTACTAACCAGTACATTAACCATTAAATTAAGTGCCATTCAGTGCACCCCCATAATAATAATCTCACACAAGGATCCATTCACCATTCTAGTCGAAACGGGACCACAGTCTTAACCACAATAAAAACATTGATCATATGCCAACGAACAAACAGCAGTGTCGTAGTCACACTTAAGTTCGTCTCCTCTCTTCCCCCCTTGCCCTCTACACACACTCTCTCTCTCTCTCTCTCTCTCTCTCTCTCTCTCTCTCTCTGCCTCTCTCTCTCTGTCTTTCTCTCAGTGTCCTGCCCTACTCACACAAACACACATACACACATACACACACACAATATATCTACTTAATATAATAATTTTAGTTAAAAATATATTTCCGCTGTTCGACACATTATTGTTTATACATCATCCTTGCTCACCTTACGTGTTACTGCGCCACCTTTGTTCAGTTCAGTGCGCTGAATGTATATGTAATGTAAACACGACGAGGAAAAGAGACTGGCTATGGAAATGTATGTACATTTATATTCATGTTCATCTATTTATCGACAAACGTCCACATAACGTTGACCCCTACACTAAAATAGCGTCTTTTTATTTTTTACGATGGACATAAATTGTAGTTGGTTTCCGTCACATGTATTTTCGATTGATATTCGTAATGATCAGTCAAGCCTAACTTAAAATAATCGTGTTTAAAGCGTGTTCATTGTTGTGCTGTATTTTCTAGCGGATGTTAAAGTGCTTCCAACCGATCCAGATTTCCTGTAGTCGAGAAATAACAAGCGCATACATGAGACAGTCTTGGAGTATACAAAGTCCGCAGCCTTTGCTGACCGTCCTCTCCTATCAAAGACCTTGTACATTTGAGCCACGGTTATATTTACGGAAAACATTCAGTGCCTATGACCCGAATTCCAACGATATCTTTCCGAAAACACTTTAAGGTAAGTCCCGTTTTTTCCTCCCACGCCCCGCAATGCAAGGCACTCCAGTTATGTCCATAAATATCCTTTTGGTCGGTAGCAGGAATTCCGTCAGCACTGAATTAATTAACTGCTGCGTACTAATTATGAAGTGACAGGAATTTTCCAGAGTTACTTTTATAATTGACAAATGTATGAGCGAGTTATTTGCCAAATGCGTAGTTAAAATATTCAGTTTGGTTTGTAATTTATGAGGAGTGTTTTCTGATGTGGAAGAGGAAACAACAATGTGAAAACGTACATTGTGTTGCTCAATTAAAAATTAATTTTATTTTTTTATTTTTTAAATGAATGCGGATTTAAGAAGTACTTTGACATTGTTCAAGTTGTTGTAGGATGTGTGTGTGTGTGTGTGTGTGTGAATTCTTTTTTTTTTTTTTTTGTTTTAAACCGACGTAGCGGTAACTGTTCGAATACAAACCAAATATGTAGCACAAATGCCCAATGCACATTAACAGTATATACGAGGAACACGTAATAGAATCAATATTAATTTTCTTCAACAAAGGTATTATTATTCTTAGATCATGACTTCCTCAACATTGCATAGTTCGAGGCTGCAGCAATGCGGACAGCCGTAAGCTAATCTCCACGTAAAAATGAAGTTATCATTTTTTTTCACGTCTGCGTTCATGGTAAACATTGAAATCTTCGCACCACAACTAGTGGGTTAGCAGAGACAGAAATGCGCAGCGCACCGATGGAGCAGCGTAAACGTTGTAGGAGTATCTGGCCAATGCAGATGACACGTGTCATCGTCTCGGCCGTGTGCTGGGTGTACCGCTATGACACAAGGCAAGCAAGTAAAGCAAGCAGTGGAGACCTCGGGATATGCCACTGCCAAAGAAAGAGAATATCCAACAGTCACAGGGTAAAGTGATACTATTTGCTGTTTGTGATTTTCATGGTGTATTGGTAACAGATTTTGTTCGGGTACCGCAAACTGTTGCAAGAGCATTGTGCAGCAGCCTGACGAGGTTAAGAGATACCGTGGAGACGGAGGAGCGTCGGGCGAGGCTGCCAAAGGGGCTCTTTTCGCTCCACGACAGTGCCCGTGGTGATCGTGCAAAAGACACAATCACATGTGCGTAGTAAAATGAAACAATTGCGGCCTTTTTATGTCAATATATTGCAACTAGTTTCGGTGACTCAGTACGACATCTTCAGGCCTTAACTAACATTGAAGTGTGAACTACAATCGTGTACAAAGCCCCGTCAGAGGTCACATCTATGAACCGGCCTCTGTAGAATACTACAACAGCGATGTCGTGCCTGATGGCTGCAGACATGTAACAGCAATGTTCTGTCTGATGGTTCCAGGCACAGCATCACTGTTACCGTACTCTACGAAGCCAGCTCGTAGATGTTGGACACTAACGGACGTCAGTTAAGGCCTAAAGATGATGAACTGATTTGCCGAAACTGCGTGCAGTATGATAAAATGACATCATATCGACGACTGCAGGCGTTAATTTAATACGTAAGTGAACGGCCGAAGTCCCGCAGACCATTATTCTGAAGGGCAGACGTACAAAAACAGTCGCAAATGCACCTTCTTTGGGCTGTCAAAGTCTGTATCACCTTCCCTCCATCCCATCTTCCGTTATTCTGCTGACATGGCGGTTAGTGATTTCTTCCTCTGTCCTCGTGTGACGAAACAACTGAATGACAGATATGTTCATAATGGTGGTGAGTTACTGTTCGAGGACGTGAGAAAGTGTATGACGGACGTGGAGGGATTACGGGCAATGTTTAAACTGATTGTAAATCACGTTCTTGAAACGAATGTGCCAAGTAAGTGCATTAAGGATCGAAAGGACCCTCCGTGATTTAATAATGAAATCTGGAAACTTCCGAGAAAATATAGTTGCACTCCCGCTTCAAAAATGATTGAGCAAATGTTGACAGCAAAACTTATAGAAACTGGTGCGTCTATAAGAAGAGCAATCCATGAAAGATCTTGCTGAGAACTCGAAGCAATTCTTTCATATGCAAACTCTCTAAGCGGAACGAAGGCTTCTATCCAGTCAAACGTCGATGAGTCTGCGGTGACAACAGATGACAGCTAAAGGAAAGAAGAAGTTTTAAACTTCACGTTTCAGAAAAAAGGTAAAAGAGCGGAGAAAACACATAATGATCTCACAATATTTATGTTTTTAAAAGCATAATGTTTGAACAAATAATGTTTGAACAAATAGTACTATCAGTGGCAAATCACAACACACTTTTCGTCTATGTTTTGCTTACAAATTATTTAACAGGCGGTGGTACGGCAGATGAATCCATATCATACCTATTTTTCTATCGCGTGTTCGTCTGAAAGTGATTTCTTTGTCGTATGAATTAATGTTCTGGGGTAATTCATCTACGAAAAAGAAAGTTCTCATTGCTCAAAAACGTGCTGTAAAGATAAGATATGTGCTGACACACGATTATCTGCTTCAGGGATTAGGTACTTTCACTATTGGTTCACCGTATATTTATGCTCTCAGACGTTTGCCGTGAATAATTCACTACAATTTAAAATTTACAGTGATGTACATAATTACAGTACCACAAAAAATTTACAATCATTTTTCCACATCGAGTTTGTCCACAGCACAGAAAAGGGTTGCATAATGCTTTAACCTAAGTTTGTGAAGCGATATGTCTGCCAGGCAGTAAAGTTAAATTTGAAACCATACTAAAAGTTTCTCCTTGGCAACTCCTTTTATACCGTAAAAGAATTTCTGTTTATATAATATGTACAAGATGGTAGGCAGAATTTACTAACTAACAAGAGTATGTTTAAAATATATATATATATATACATATATATATGGTCAGCATATAGTCATATGTAATTATGAATTTACGATGACTCGTACCACATCATTACGCTCGATCGTACAAATTATTCATGTAACATAAAAAGAGCCGACTAGAAAAATTATAAATCACATGTCAGGGGAATCGGAAGTAATTAAACTTTTCATTACAATTAATAATTTTATTGAGGCTTTTACTTCGATAAACTGTCTTTTGTACGCGTCGTCGCAGTAACGAGCAATTCTGAGCCACTATATTGGTACTCTAGCGCCCCTGCTACAGTCTCTCCACCACTTCGATCTTTTCATGAAAGCACTAATTTGGTTTTTTACTGACGTCACCGACAATTGCAGGAAAAACTTTTTAAACTTTTGCAGTAGGTTATGAACAACAGTTATTTAATGTGGGCCCTCTTACTTAACTAAGAACTTAGTAACAACCTTTCTGAATCGTATCCACGTGTCCCTCTGAGAGTCATCCTTGACACAAAGTTAGAACTGAACGAAATTTAAGAAGTGTCAGATGCAACAATACACACCATTTGTCAGTTACACTCTTGATAACTGAGGAAACACAGAGGTACTTGAAACTTTCTCCATCTTTAGGAAAGGGTTTCACAGTCTGTTTCATTGGGCAGAACTGTGTAGAGGTGGTACCAGAATATTACCCATGCCGACGTGGTTCTCGTGCAAAGAGACGAAGAGCAAAGCAGCAGCCATCGAAATTTCAGCTTCATGTCATAACTAACTGAAAAAGTATGTAACATAAATATATATCACTAATGCTGCTAGCAAAAACATTTTTTAACTATTTTATGTTAACTGAGAAAGAACATTATGTGTGATACAGCTTTTTTGTCATTATATTATAATTCACAACACTGAAAAGCAGAGAAAATCTCTTTTAGCCACCTTTTTCCGTCGTATACGTGTGTAACAATAAAGACCAGTGCATTGAATCGTACGTCACATTTCTGAAACTTGTTTCAGACGGCTGTTCCTTCTTAAATAGCTCACGATGGATACACGCTTACGTTTGGCCTGCGTGGCTAACACCAATTATCGGTATTCTTTGTTGTTTTCAAATAACATCAGGCCTCCATAGGCAAGAGCACCGGCTGCGGAGTTTAAGGTTCTGGGTTCGAGTCCCAGGCCAGCGCAGAGTATTCATCAGCCAGAAACTTAGGTAACGGTGCACACTCGGCTGTAGAATACTCTGAAAACAATCCAATGGACCGTTATTGAGAATTTCTTCATGATAACCTGCTAGTACCCGTCCTGCAAGATATTCCGGGGAACTTCAGTGAAATTGCGAAAGCATAAGAAGATGTACTGTCGGAAATGGGGCTGTGGGGGTGTTCGTGACTGGTGTTTGGACAGATCAGCCGGTAAGAGCATTCCCCGCCAACGGTAAGGTTCCCAGTGAGTGCTGTAGCCAGCGACTCGGTTAGTGGAACTGTTTGGGGTGTATAGGGTTAAATGGAGAGATTTCTATTGGTGACTGAGTACACTATATTTAACAACATTACATCAGTATTGACGTTATTTGCAGACGACTAATTGTGGTCATGTCTTTACGTTGGTTAGCAAATCCAAGTACATGTGGCAAGAGCAAGCTATTAAAGATTAATTTCTGCTGGACGGCTGGTCAGGTGTTGAAAGTTTGGACGTGTGAATTCCAAAATGGTTAGTCTATGCAAACAGGTGTAGTCTTCTTAACCTTCGAGAAAACATCAGTTAGTAAATTATGTGACCTGTTTGTGGAAAGACTGTTAGACACAGAAAAAACAATCAACAGGCCGATGTGTGTACATATTAAGGTAATACATAAAAATATAACTGCATTTACATCCGTTACACCCAGAATACTTGCTGTTATACGCGGCGACGCAACGTACAGGGTGACGGTTTCTGAACTATGTAAATGAAAAGAAAAAACGTAAATTACAAACTACGGCGTGCACACACTTTATTCAACATGTAAACGTCACTACAGATATTCGGATTTAGGTTATGACATGTTCGATATGCCTGCCGTCATTGGCCTTGATGTGGTGCAGACGAATAGCGAAATTCTGCATGACCCGCTGGAGTGTCAGAATATCGATGCTCTCGATGACCTCCTGAATGGCTGTTTTCAGCTCATCAACGGTTTTGGGGCTATTGCTGTACGGGGTCTATGGGCGCCTTGTCACGGTTCGCGCGGCTACCCTCGTCGGAAGTTCGAGTCCTCACTCGGGCATGGGTGTGTGTGTTGACCTTAGCATAAGTTAGTTTAAGTTAGATTAAGTAGTGTTTAAGCTTATGGACCGATGGCCTCAGCAGTTTGGTCCCATAAGACTTACCACAACTTTCCAATTTCCTTTACTATAGCCCCAAAAAAGTAGTCACTTGTGTTTAGATCCGGAGAATATGGCGGACAATCGAGGTCCATGCCAATGGCCCCTGGATAAGCAGAGCCAGTAAGCGGTCCCGAAAGTGTCCCTCCAGGACATCAAACACCCTCCTGCTTCGATGCGGTCGAGTTCCGTCTAGCATGAATCACATCTTGTCGAAATCAGGGTCACTTTGGATAATGGGGATGAAACCATCTTCCAAAACCTTCACGCATCGTTCGATAGTCAGCCTGTTATCAAGGAATTTGTTCCGTGTCTGGATATTGCACACCACACAGTGACCCGTTAGGATAAAGTAACTTCTCAATCGCGAAATGCGGATTCTCAGTCCCTCAAATTCGCCAGTTTTGTTTACTGACAGTGGATCTCACCGCTAAACCAATCCAAACTAATTCCCATAATGCCCACTGCTAACCGTGTAGTTTAAACGTCCTAAGGCAAAAGTTATGACAATATCATTTCACATAGTTCAATAATTGTCACCCTCTACGTGGAGCAAGAGAGTATACACCGTACCAGGCCAAAGAAACGTGAGATCCAGTGATTTATGGAGCGAGTAAAGCTGTGTGCACGTTGACAGCTAGCCAGGATAGTATTCAGTCTACATGCTCACAACATACACGCTGGCTACCCTCTCGTTGACGTCAGATACCGTGAACGTGGACTATGCATTGTGTTTGGCTGTTGCTGGATGTCCCACAGGAATACAATAGTTTGCCTTTATCCACGGACTTTCGGTATGTCCAGTGTTCATTCTGAGCGTCACCGCAGATATTTGTGTCGTCTACCAATCTCTCAACCTGTACCGAACTTGTAACTAGCGTTTTGTCCAAATAAAGTGAGTGTTGGCAACATCTCAAAACTATACTCGGGTTCCGTTTTCGCATAAAATTCTAATCTGCCACGGATTTTCAAATCGGAGAACACCCAGCTGCAGAGTAAAAGACTGATCCCGTAAACAGCTCCGCAATATAGAGGGTGCTTCAAAAAGAATGTACAGCTATTAAGGCTTTGTAGCATTTACTCCATTACAATTATAAATAACACATGAAATGAAATAACAACTCAGACAGTTTCTCTTGTGTATCTGGACCACAGGGAAGACTATGGAATAACGAAGAGTGAATGAAGTACGTGATGAACGCCACAGAGTCTTTCACCGGTAGCCCCAACACATCAGTCCGGAGGGCCAATTTTGAATGATCAATTCCAGTGAAATATGTGTGGAGACTTTTAAGGTAACGCTTACAACTATTTCCTCATCGTTTGCGGTTGCTACAATCTCTAAAGCCTACAGACTACCAGAGTACGTGCCAACTTTGCAAACGAAATGTTGATGCATGACGACGAAACTCGTCTGGATCGTGTCGTCTTCAAGGATGAATCAGCATTTCACCTACGTGGGAATGTGAACACACACAATGTTCGCATTTGAGGGTCAGCAAATCCCCACGAGATGGTACAGCTGTAACGGGACTCCATTAGCTTGAATGTTTTTTGCGCCATATCATGTCGCAAAGTTTATGGGGCTTTCTTTTCCCGTGATGTAACTGTTTTTTCCTTCCTTGATGCGCTAGAACTATAGCTGTTTCCCCAAATGGAAGAAGCTGAATAACAGAACTTTATTTTGCAGCAAGATGGCGCCCTGACACAATGGCATAACTCAGTATGCGACTGGTTAAGCGACGTTGTACCTGACAAGGGACCGGATGAAAGTATTTGTTTTTCATGATCTCTGCGATTTTTGCCTTTGGGGGTTGTAGGATCACGTGGATGTGCTTCCGCTTCCAGCTCATCTGAAACAGCACTGTTGTAAAATCGCTGATCAAGGTTTGGGAAGAACTAACCTAAGTGTGTGACGACTGATTTTCGCGGTGAACACTTATAAGGGTAACTTACGTGAAGTTGCTATGGAAGGAGAAAGGTGAGGCTGTGATGGCCAATAATGAATGGATAGCTCAGTCGGGAAGAACAGGATTCTGTGGTTGAGTCCAGGTAAAGTACGAGGAACTTTCAAAGCAGTACGTTCTCAGCTGCGGAGTAAAAGATTCAGTGTTAGTATTTTCAGGTTGTAGCGAAGAAGAGGACACTGAGTAACTGATACAAAGTTCAGCTTATGATCTCATCATGTATTATATATCACGCTAGTAAAGGCGACGCTTGAATGATGAATGTGAAATTGTCTTTAGTTAGGACGCAGCCAGCTGGAATTCTCTGGAGAGGAACGGGAAAGCGACCGTTAGTGCGCCCTAGAGACACGCCCGCCCAACGCCTGTCATTCTGCGAGCTCCCAGAGCAGGGCGGAGCGGACAAACGCAATTTAACGAGTTTCCCTGAGCTCGGCGTCGCGTCCTGTCGGTTGATTTCGCGGCTCGCTGCCCCTGAGATGTCGGCAGCCGGCGCTGCGCCAGGCATCCACTGTGTCGGATCGCACCGGCGGAGCTTACACGACCAAAGTTTCAAGCTGATACCGTGTTTCGAGTTAGTAAGGGCGAAGCTATGCTATCGTAAGGAAAATGTGTCTGGAAGGGTACCTCCTACTAACGAGCTAAATTACAGTCACTGGAATTTATGGGAAAAGAATATTAGATACTACCAACTATGTAAGTAAATGAAGGCCACAGCGGAATTCTTCTGAGTACGTACTCTCTCAGTCAACAAAACCAAAGTGCTTTTAGAACACAGTGAGTTCCATAACGCTTATATCATAAATGCCAGGTACGATTGCCGTAGATCTGTGGTAATTACGCTGGTGCATACATTTTGAAAATTTTAATGTTAAGTGTAAGCCTAGGTTTCCGCAACCGTTGACGTTGTCATTAAAAATCTTTGGGGTATGTTACTGCATTATCAGTATGTAAGTCTGCGTTATGGTCAAGACGCTGTGATTAATTTACAGTGTCTGACTGCCGAAAATAAAAAAATTAGATAAGTTTTGTTGATGACTGTTATAGATGAGATGATAATCATCACATCCTGAGTAAAAAAATAAATTACTCACCTCCTGGAGGTACCGCACTAATTTAGTGTAACAGTGTCTCTTGCGTTGACAATTTCTTTAATTCGGCGGGAGTGAAACTCCACGACTTTCTTCAGGTAGTCCACAACCATTTGAAGGCGCTTAACGAGGTATAGATCCCGGAGATCTGATGTTCTCTGGTATTTACATCGGATGATGTGCAAATGGGCGCTTGAGTGTTAGTCACAGCAGATACGTACGTGTACAACTCTGTGGACACAGGTGTTGCTTTCTTGCAGGACCGGAGTGTCCACAGCATACCCGTTACCGAGATGTAGAAGAAACAGCAACACTGGGTTAGTGACACTCAGGAAATAAACATACCGATTAGTGTTCATTATAGGCTGATTGAGTGTGCCCAGCTCCTGCTATGAAAAGCGTCCGAAAACAACTCATAACCCCGTTCGCCATTAACTACATACGACTTCAGCTTCAAAATAATGAGACCGATGATCCAACGCATGCGCCAACGATGAATGGCGAATAGCTACGAATCTTGAAGCCTTCTCAGTCGAATGCACTAACTCTGGTGCCTGTAGACAAATAACTGTGACAGTGGCCTTAGTTTGTTTTAGAGATGTTAATTTATTTTAGAGATGTTAATTTGTTTTGCCGGATAAATGATAAAGGTAACGAAATAGCAACGATTTTCCGTTAAGTTTCACATGAAAAACTGCAACTGAAACCTATCTTTTGCTAAAGGAAGTCGCTGGCCAAGACTGCTTAACACGTTCGTGTGTTGTTTGGTTCTTCCAACGTTTCCGAGATGGCAGAGAAGACACTGAAGGTGACTCGATCCCGGTACGAATTTTAACATTAAAAACGGATGAAAATATCTAAACAGTAAATACTCTGGTTCGATGAGACCATCATTTGAGTATTCGATCTATTGATGTAGCTGTAGAAATTGAAAAATAATGGGTAGGACAAATTTAATATGAGAAAATGAGGGTGGAACTGATGCCGATAATTGTCTTTATCCAGCAACAAGAGGCTCGTGAAAATGTTTCTTGTGGCACTTTTAATACCACTGAAAATCATCCTAATTTCTCCGAAAGATTGATAACTTGTGATAAATCTTGGTTTTGTACTTATAGTCGAGAAAATAAGAGCCAATCCATAGCCCAATCGGAAGAAGCTAGAATGAGCAAATCAATATTTACAATCGATGATGACTTTATTTTTTTATTTTCATGGAGTTGTGTATCTTCACTGCATCCCTGAATGTCAAACTATTAATCGACTTTACTACCTTGAGGTACTTGCTCAACTCCGTGAGAAAATAAGAAAAAAAAACCGTCTCTAGTTGTCGAAGAGTAAGTCAGGGGCTCTGCATCAAGAAAACCGACCGCTTCGTACCGCATTGTCTGTTAAGAGGTTCCTAGCAAAGTGCAGCATCTCATTGTTAAACCACCCATCTTATTCTCATAGCCTGGTGCCATTTTACTCTTGTCTATTCCGCAGGGTCACATCTGCATCAAAAGGAACAAATTTGCAGTCCACTGAAACAGTGAAAGGAAAAGCAGCACTCGTCATAAAGAAGCTCACAGAGGAAGGCACCCAGCACTATGTCCATTGATCGAAAATTCGCATTGAGCATTGGGGGGGATGGAGGTGGGGAGTATATTGAGGATGACAATACCAACTTTATAAACAGTCATTCTCATAAATTAAGGATAATGCTGACACATGGTGAAACAACCCTCTGGTGGGCGGTTTGCAAGTTTAAATCACCTCGGGGTTTGACCTTGCGGTGCATTTGACCTACGGCCGTCGCACGGTGGGGCTGGCAGCAGTCCACATACGCAGAGGTGTGTTGGTGCATGTCAGAGTACGGTGCAGCGAGTAAGTGTCCAGACGTTTTCAGACGTGCTAATGGTGACTGTGTGTTGAAAATGGCTTAAAGAACACATATTGATGACGTTATGGAGGACAGAATACTAGGGCGACTGGTGGCCGGTCAGACTCAGCAGGTCGTAGCACGGGCCCTCCGTAGGCCACAAAGTGTGAGCTCAAGATTATGGCAACGATTCCTGCAGACAGGAAACGTGACCAGGCGCTACAGTACGGGACGTCCACAGAGTACAACACCACAATAAGATCGACATCTCACCATCAGTGCCCGAAGACGGTCACGGAGTACTGCAGGCCGCCTTGCTCGGGACCTTACCGCAGCCACTGGAACAGTTTCCTCCAGACATACACAGTCTACAGACCACTTACCAGACATTGTTTATTCGCCCGGAGACCTGCAAGGCGCATTCCACTGACCTCTGGCCACAGAAGAGCCGGAAAGCCTGGTGTCAGGAACACAGTACATGCTCATTGGAACAGTGGTCCCAGGTTATGCTCACGGACGTGTCCAGGTATAGTCTGAACAGTGATTCTCGCCGGGTTTTCATTTGGCGTGTACCAGGTTGAAAAATGGTTCAAATGGCTCTGAGAACTGTGGGACTCAACTGCAGAGGTCATAAGTCCCCTAGAACTTAGAACTTCTTAAACCTAACTAACCTAAGGACAACACACACATCCATGCCCGAGGCAGGATTCGAACCTGCGACTGTAGCGGTCGCGCGGTTCCAGACTGTAGCGCCTAGAAACGCTCGGCCAGCGTGAACCAGGAACCAGATACCAACCCCTTAATGTCCTTGAAAGGGATCTGTATGGAGGTCGTGGTTTGATGGTGTGGGGTTTGATTATGACTGGTGCACGTACACCCCTGCATGTATTCCACAGAGGAACTGTTACAGGTCAGGTGTATCGGAACGACATTTTGCACCAGTATGTCGGCCTTTTCAGTGGTGCTGTGGGTCCCACCTTCCTCGTGACGAATGATAACGCACAGCACCACCGAGCTGCCATCGTGGAGGAGTACACTGAAACGGAAGATATCAGGCGAATGGAGTGGCCTACCTGTTTTCCAGACCTAACCACATCGAACACGTCTGGGATGCTCTCGGTCGACGTATCGCTGCACATCTTCAAACCCCTAGGACACTTCAGGAGCTCTGACAGGCACTGGTGCAAGAATTGGACGCTATACCCCAGCAGCTGCTCGATCACTTGATCCAGAGTGTACCAACCCGTTGTGCGGCCTGTGTACGTGAGCATGGTGGTCATATTCCTTTACTGATGCCTCGGTACGCAGGAAACTGTGGCCTTTTGTAGCACATGTGATTCGGGACGTTTTTCTCGACTTATGATCAATACCGTGGACCTACAGATCTGTGTCGTGTGTGTTCCCTTTATGCCTATGTTATTAGCTCCAGTTTTGCATAGTGCGACGATGTGTGGCACCATGCTCTGCAATTTTCCTTAATTTATGAGCATGAGTGTATATACGTTTCTGAAATAAAATGTTTGTGAGCAATAGTGCGTTATTTTATAGCCACATCTCGCACTAGCGACTATAAGTGCTAAACGCCAGATTTGTCAGTCAGAGCCCTCGGTGCTTTCCATCACTTGGACCGAGAAGAAAGTGGCAAGTCACTGGACCCACCCGCAACGTCTTAGTGACACACTGTGATGTTGTCAGAATAAAGATGAGCAGGTATATGTCGGGTGTGTACAGCGGCCTGTTGCGAGGTACACGTCCGCAAATGTCAAAAATGTTTTAAATGGCTCTGAGCACTATGCGACTAAACTGCTGAGGTCATCAGTCCCCTAGAACTTAGAACTACTTAAACCTAACTAACCTAAGGACATCACGCACATCCTTGCCCGAGGCAGGAGTCGAACCTGCGACCGTAGCGGTCGCGCGGTTCCAGATTGTAGCGCCTAGAACCGCTCGGCCACCCCGGCCGGCCCGTAAACGTCCATTGCATCTATTGCATACAGTACCCTTCTCAATATCCTCTCGGAAACTGGTTGTGATGGACCTGCATTCACAGACGACAGCAGGTCCTGTCACCTGTGAAACCGATCGTCGTTGACATTTATGAGACATACTTTACAGACCTTGTTCTTACGACGTGTTGTATGCCTGTGCCTGGTACACCATTACTTGTAAACATAATGGACAGTGTCCGTTGATATACCAACGAATCGGGCAGCTTCATTCGCTATGTAGTCAAGAGCTCGTCCGAAAGCAGAGGCTGCTTTCTGCCAGATATTATGTCTGTACCTCCACTCATCTTACCTCCATGGTTCGATACATGTGACAACCATTTCACTGGCACGAGTATCTACAGCAGGGGCTGGCCCGATGATAGCTTGTTACGAGTTCTACTCAGCTAAAGGTGCAGTAGCGTCATACGTTTTCTAACGCTTCAGTCGCAAGTGGCCAGTTTGCTTAGTGGAAGTGACAGTAATTGAGGTGAACAAAGTTGGTAATATCAGATGATATGGTGAATATAACCTGATTCCTCTACGCATTTTGATCCGTGGTCCCAGAAGTGTCACTTAAATTTATTCGGTATGTATTGTTTTTCAGATTGTGATATTTATTGTACGCCTGTCGGTAAAAAAGACGCCAAAGATTATGAAATAGGGTTCTTTTGGGTTGCCTCGGGTTTTGTGTTGTCGGAGCATCCATATTCACCATCCACCAGAAATTATTAGACGAGGCCACAAGCCATTTTGCCTAAGACAGGGAGACCCATTATCCCCAGTACTATTCAACCTAGTGTTAGAGGAAGCAGTATGGTCAATAACAGCAAACCCTGAAGGCAGTATTTACAGTAGACGTCTTTAAATTTTAGCCTATGCAGATAATGTGGTAATAAGTGCTAGAAGTACGGAAGCGCTTGCATCAGATTTCAAAAGAGTTTAAAGCCGCTGCCAAGAACGGTGCTTTAGACATTTGTGGCCGGCCGGAGTGGCCGTGCGGTTCTAGGCGCTACAGTCTGGAACCGAGCGACCGCTACTGTCGCATGTTCGAATCCTGCCTCGGGCATGGATGTGTGTGATGTCCTTAGGTTAGTTAGGTTTGAGTAGTTCTAAGTTCTAGGGGACTGATGAGCTCAGCAGTTTAGTCGCATAGTGCTCAGAGCCATTTGAACCATCAGAAATTTGTGAGACAAAATCTAAGTACATGGTAACTGAGAGAGCTAGAAGAAACGTAGATAATCTCCAGTTAGAAGGGTACAGCTTTGAAAGAGTAGACAGTTTTGTATATCTTGGCTCATAACTAAAGTCAGAAAACGAAGTAGAGACAGATGTAGCAAACCGAATAAAGACTGCCAACAGATCATATACAGCACTAAACTCCATGCTCAAAAGTATAAACCTGAGTAGGAAATTAAAGCTGACACATTACAAAGCGATGATCAAAGCAGTTTTTATGTATGGCAGTGAGGCATGGGTACTGGCTGAGGCACTGGAGAAGAAGCTATATCTTGGAAAGTTCTGAGGAAGATTTTTGGTCCTGTAAAAGAAGTAGAGGTATGGAGAGTTAGGACTAGTGAAGATATAAGGTCTCTGTACAAAGAACCTGATTTGGTAACGCCAGTCAAAATGGGAAGGGTAAGATGGTTAGGACTTGTCCAGTGGATGAGAAAAGAAAAGCTTCCGAAGAAGCTGATGATGGGTCATCCTGGTGGTAGAAGAAGGAGAGGACGACCGCGTGTGAGATGACTGGAAGATGTGGAAGGCGGCCTGAGAGCAGTGGGGGTGAGGAGGTGGCGCAAGCGTGCTGGAGACCCAGACGACTGGAAGTCTGTGACTGAGCAGCCATGGAGTGAGAAAGTAAGTAACAAGTCATTTTCCTTCGTTTCTTTGCTGCACCACGGAAATACGCTGCTGAAACAGCTAACACTTATCGTTACTCAGATACCATAATTTACCGCGGAAAACGAAGATATTATGCGAAAAGTGCCTTTGTGTTCACTCGTTTCCGTGTTGATACGAGCTTGTCAGATCTGCCACAAAGTATTTGAAATTTTCAGGTTTTAGTTCCTCAGAAATACTTTTTAAATTTCTTTAAGAACTGCCACCCTGGTTTATCAAATGGTTCAAATGGCTCTGAGCACTATGGGACTCAACTGCTGTGGTCATAAGTCCCCTAGACCTTAGAACTACTTAAACCTAACTAACCTAAGGACAGCACACAACACCCAGCCATCACGAGGAAGAGAAAATCACTGACCCCGCCGGGAATCGAACCCGAGAACCCGGGCGTGGGAAACAAGAACGCTACCGCACGACCACGAGATGCGGGCCCGGGTTTATCCTTCTCGTTTAACGCTATATCAAAGTGTGTACCTACTTTCCATGACTCAGGCTCGGCAAATTCTGACAGAGATAAGTGAATGCCGAGTTTTTATAAATTCTTAAAACCTCGTAAAATTACAAAGTTCTTCATAATTCCCAATATTATATGTAGTGTTGAAAAAAACCTTTGCTTGACTGTATTAATGGTTGATCTGCAACTATTTTCAATACATTTGGCCAGTTTTTGAGCGAATAGTGCTTTTCCCTAGCATGGCTGAACCACACGCACGGAGAACAGCAGAGCGTGTTGCATCCGGATTACAGTTCAAATAATATAACAGTAGCCTTAACGTATCGAGAACCTCTTAATTGGTTCTCATAGTCTTTTTCGTGTCAGGATGTTTCTCGTATTTCTATATGCTTGAAAAGAGCATAATAAAACTCTTATTCAAAGCACTTGCCACTCCCAAAAACAATGAAAAATTTCTGAAGGACCAACACATTTACAGAAAATTTTTGTACGAAGATTTTAGCAATAAGTTGTCAGTTGAATGTACATCACAATAAAGTTGCACTAAAAGCATGTCTTAATGTTTCTAAATATGGCCACTTTCATACACCAATTGTTAAAAATGAAAGACGTTTATCAGGCCTCAACACTCCCATTCCCGTGATGACATTGAGCGGGTCATACACATGGTCACGTGATAAAACCATGCAATGGAAAGCCCGCATCTCGTGGTCGTGCGGTAGCGTTCTCGCATCCCACGCCCGGGTTCCCGGGTTCGATTCCCGGCGGGGTCAGGGATTTTCTCTGCCTCGTGATGGCTGGGTGTTGTGTGATGTCCTTAAGTTAGTTAGGTTTAAGTAGTTCTAAGTTCTAGTGGACTGATGACCTAAGATGTTAGGTCCCATAGTGCTCAGAGCCATTTGAACCATTTTTTTGCAATGGAAACTACCACATGTCCAAACAGTGCTGCGATCTGCTTACTTGTGGGGATCAACATTGCTGAAAGTAACGTAATTACTAGAGGCCATGGCTGAAATTCTGTAACTAGACCTTACTTCACATGGGAACGTGGCTGGATTTGGACGGGTTCCTCCCGTAACCGAAATATCAGATCTGTGGATGGTTCTGGATGAACCGAAACCGGTCATATGAATAAAAATTTTGCAGTTAAGACGGATTATAAAAAACATTATCTCAAAACCTCCATTCTATTTTCACTTTTAAAAGCCCGGGTTCCCGGTTTCGATTCTCGGTGGGGTCCGGGATTTTCTCTGCCTCGTGATGACTGGGTGTTGTGTACTGTCCTTAGGTTAGTTAGGTTTAAGTAGTTCTAAAATCTAGGGGATTGATGACCATAGATGTTAAGTCCCGTAGTGCTCAGAGCCATTTGAAGCATTTTTTCACTTTTAAAAAATTTCACATCCGGTGTGTATATCTGCTCTATCTATTTCTTGTTTTTCATCTAATTCATTTTGTTATTGGCAGTTGGCTGAAGAGCGGGTTGCATGATAGCCGACCCCCGCCGCCCGCGTGGGGGGAGTGGGGGATGAAATAACAATTAAGAAAAAATATCCAACCGTTTGAATAACCCTGTATTCTGGATGTACTGAATGGCCTTTTGTTCATGTGAATTTAGTAGCAATTTAATGGACAGCTGTCTGAATAATGATCGCGACCTGTGTCAAAAAATACGCTCTCAAGTAAAGTGCTAGTCTCTTTTTTCCTTTCATCTGCGCCTCAATTAAACAGGCGTGGATACATCCCTGTAAGAGACTGATAGATGCTGACTCGTGAAGCGATTACACGAGGCTCACACCACACTACCTCCCTCTTACCTTTTTGCCGTCCGTCCCGTGCCGGCGTTTCTGGACCACGGCACCCCGGTAGAGCGAGCAGCGCAACGCTTTACGCAAAATGGAAATCGGGCGAGTGCCCTGACAAGGCGCTGATGAAAGCGGCGCCCGGCGCGGGCACAAAGGCCTAAGAGAATTAATTGTCTTGTTTGAAGGCGCGCGCCCCTGCGCTCGCGCGGGCCCACACACGGCAAGAATCGCGCCGGAAACCCATTACCCGGGTGTCGGCGGCGGTGGCAGCGGCGTCGCCGTCGGCGCAGCCCTCGTCGAATATTAACAGCCGCCGTATGTGCGGCCGCCGGCTCAGCCGAAGGCGCGCTCTCCCACCTCATGTGAGAGTCATGAGCCGGCGCTGCCTAGTTGGGGCGTGTCGCACGCGCCTAGCCCAAACTAACCTCGCCCTCCCCGCCTCTCTGCCTGCCTGGCTCTGCCATCGGTTGCGACACGCCGGAGTCGGGCAAAGCCTCCTAGATACAAGGCCTACGCACAGCGGCCACATTGGCACGTGACGTCACAAAGTGTTGGTCATCTTATCTTTAGTCGGCAGTCCTGTTGACGTGTATGTTGAGTTGAAAGTGTGTGCCACGTGAAACTGATACAGATTTCATAGAGTATTCGCCTATAGTTCTTCGAAATTTGGGATACAAGTGTTGCGTCCCCTTTTGCCAGGAAATTATAAATTCCAAAAAGGCATCAAACTGCACATGTTTCGATTTCCCAAATGTGCGAAGTTGAGAAATCGCTAGATTGCAGCTATTTCCGGACAGGAATTTGTGTCTACGCATCATTAAAGGCTAAGTAAATGACAAAAAATCTATAGCGTGTTATTTGTTTCCATTGCACCACATTTTCCAATTGTTTTTAAAAGCAGTTACGTATCATGTACCAGTATAATTTGTTTCTTAGTTCTGGACCATTGCTGCGAGGTTAATACGAAGCTGCCTGTGAAATGTCTCTCATATTTGCAACTATTGTCACACAGAATTGTTATATTAATTAGTGTGGCTCGAAAATGTTTAGTATTCCTTATCATTCCTACCAGATTATTGAGTTTCCAATACTTTTATTTGGAAGAGCTACAGAATGATTTTGTTCAGTTTTACATATTCCAATCTGAGTAAACCAAATTAGAAAATTGTTTTAATTAATTCAGTGTTCGACAGATACAGTAGTATATAAAGCAGAATTTCGGGGTTGGTGCATTGTCATTGAATTAACAGCACTCTGTGACACGAATTTCAGTCAAGCATATAGGAGAAACAATCTTTTCATGTTTAAGGTTCTAAAGTTCTGGAGAAACAGGGAAATAATATATTTTTTCGCATTTTGGATTTATTAAACATTATGGCAGGACGCGCTCCATTTCGTCGAATGATCTGAGTTTCGTGTGAAGTCAGCAGATTTTGAAGTGGCGAGGAAAATTTGCCAAAATAACCGGGGAAACAAATTCTTAAATTCTGTAGCAGCTCCAGCTGCTTTATTTAAAACCGAACACGTCTGCTTGTTGTTGCATATTGCCGATTTTTTAATGCTAGAAAACGTAGCTCCTGAGGTAAAGGACAGAATATAAAATTATAGTCTGTATTCAAGCCTAGAAACGCGTATTTAAGGCAAATCGTCAAAATAATTTTACATCTTTAAACAACATAGGGTAGTTTTGTTCAGTTACTTTACGCAAAGATATAAATTTCCATACTTTCATTACAAGGCCACGTAGAAGAGGAAAGCACGAGAATCCCTATGAGGTCTCAGCTCTAAACCTATAGCTGCAGAGTGCTTAACAGGAGCGTTCCGATACAGACCTGGCCATCAGTATGTGACGTCACAAGTGTGCGCCCAGGCCTGTGGTCTAGGTGGTGTTGAGTCGGGCCGCTCCGACGCATGCGCAGTCTCTACCCGTAGCCTCAATGTAGACTAAGGAAACAAAAGTGATGGGACACCTGACAATATCCTGTCGGGCCTCATTTTGCAGGTCGAAGTGGAGCAAATCGACGCGTCATGGACTCAACAAGTTGTTGGAAGTCCACTGCAGTTATACTGAGCCATGGTGGCTACATAAACGTCCATAGCTGTGGGAAAGTATTGCCACTGCAGGGGTTTGTTCACGAACTGACCTCACGGTTATGTCCCGTGAACGTTCGACATGATTCATTTCGGGCGATCTGGGTGGCCAACCATTCGCTCCAGTTGTCCAGGATGTTCTTCAGGCCAATCAAGATCAATCGTCCCTGGTGACATGGCACATCGTCGTTCATAAAAATTCCATCGTTTATTGAGAACATGATGTCAACGAATGGCTGAGTATAGTCTTCAAGTAGCCGAACATCCAGAGCGCCCGTTCCTCACAAGCGACTTCTAATCAAGCTGCGGGCCTATGGGGAATCGTCTCAGTTGTGCGACTGGATTAGTGATTTCCTGTCTGGAGGGTCACAGTTCGTAGTAATAGACGGCAAATCATCGAGTAAAACTGAAGAGATATCAGGTGTTCCCCAGGGAGGCGTCCTGGGACCTCTGCTGTTCCTGATCTATATAAATGACCTGGGTGACAAGCTGAGCAGTTCTCTTAGGTTGTTCGCAGATGATGCTGTAATTGACCGTCTAGTAAGGTAATCCGAAGACCAGTATCACTTGCAAAGCGATTTAGAAAAGATTGCTGTATGGTGTGGCAGGTGACAGTTGACGCTAAATAACGAAAAGTGTGAGGTGATCCACATGAGTTCCAAAAGAAATCCGTTGGAATTTGATTATTTGATAAATAGTACAATTCTCAAGGCTGTCAATTCTACTAAGTACCTGGGTGTTAAAATTACAGCTTCAGTTGGAAAGACCACATAGATAATATTGTGGGGAAGGCGAGCCAAAGGTTGCGTTTCGTTGGCAGGACACTTAGAAGATGCAACAAGTCCACTAAAGAAACAGCTTACACTACACTCGTTCGTCCTCTGTTAGAATATTGCTGCGCGGTGTGGGATCCTTACCAGTTGGGATTGACGGAGGACATCGACAGGGTGCAAAAACGGGCAGCTCGTTTTGTATTATCACGTAATAGGGGAGAGAGTGTGGCAGATATGATACGCGAGTTAGGAGGGAAGTCATTAAAGCAAAGACGTTTTTCGTCGCGGCGAGATCTATTTAAGAAATTTCAGTCACCAACTTTCTCTTCCGAATGCCAAAATATTTTGTTGAGCCCAACCTACATAGGTAGGAATAATCATCAAAATAAAATAAGAGATATCAGAGCTCGAACAGAAAGGTTTAGGTGTTTAGGTGTTCGCTAGTGGAATGGTAGAGAGATAGTATGATTGTGGTTCGATGAAACCTCTGTCAAGCACTTAAATATGAATTGCAGAGTAATCAAGTAGATCTAGATGTAGCACCCCATTCCATGTAAACGCAGCCCACATCATTGTGGAACCAACACCAGCTTGCACAGTGTCTTGTTGACAACTGAGTCGCCGCGCGTGATTAGCCGAGCGGTCTAGGGCGCTGCAGTCATGGACTGTGCGGCTGGTCCCTCGGGCATGGGTGTGTGTATGTGTGTGTGTCTGTCCTTAGGATAATTTAGGTTAAGTGGTGTGTAAGCTTAGGGACTGATGACCTTAGCAGTTAAGTCCCATATGATTTCACACACATTTGAACTTTTTGAACAACTGGGTCCATGGCATCGCGGGATCTGCGCCACGATTGAACCCTACCATCACTGCTTACCAACAAAAATCGGGATCCATATGCATAGGCTACTGTCTTCCAGTCGTCTGGGGTCAAAACTATATGGCCACGAGCCCAGGAGAGGCCTTTATGAGATGTCGTGCTGTTAGCAAAGGCACTCGCACTGGTCGTCTGTTGCCACAGCCGATTAACGCCATATTTTGCCGCAACTGGCTGGCTCTGAGCACTATGGGACTCAACTGCTGAGGTCATTAGTCCCCTAGAACTTAGAACTAGTTAAACCTAACTAACCTAAGGACATCACAAACATCCATGCCCGAGGCAGGATTCGAACCTGCGACCGTAGCGGTCTGGCGGTTGCAGACTGCAGCGCCTTTAACCGCACGGCCACTTCGGCCGGCTTGCCGCAACTGTCCTACTGGATACGTTAGTAGTTCGTCCCACATTGTGTCCTGCGGTTATTTCAAGCTGTGTTGCTTGTCTGTTCGCACTGACAACTCTAGGCAAATGCCTGTGGTCTCGATCAGGAAGTGAAGGCCGTCGGCCGTTGTGACAGTTAATGTGATATTCTCAGCACACTCTTGACACTGCGGATCTCGGAGTATTGATTTCCCTAACGACTTCCGAAACGGAATGTCCAATGCATTCACGTCGGAAACATTTTCACATGAATCACCGAAGTACAAGTGACAGTTCCACCAATGCGCTGCCCATTAATACCTTGTGCACGCCGTACTTCCGCCATCTGTATACGTGCATATCGCCATCCCAACAGTTTTGTCACCTTATCGTGTAGTCTGTTCATCATAAGATCAATCCTGATGTAAACATTACGCTGCGTATTATTGGCTCACATGACTCTTAAGCACTATCGGATTTAACGTCTGATGTCATCACTCCCCTAGACGTAGCACTACTTAAACCTAACTAACCTAAAGACATCACACACATCCATGACAGAGGCAGGATTCGAACCTGCGACCGCAGCAGCAGCGCGGTTCCGGTCTGAAGCGCCTAGAACCGCTCAGCCACAGAGGCCGGCTGCGTATTACTTCCCGTTTGTTATTACCGCATTGGATTCAGCGGTGTACGTTCGGGAACAATAATAACCTTAGTTTTTTTTTCAGCGACGTAGCTCGCCTGCAGTACTCAGAGAAGATTATAAAACGCACAATGCTTTACCGGCTCATTTAACCACGTAATCCGTTCTGTGTCTTTCTTTACAAGCACGTATGACGCTCGTCACAGAAACGCCAGTAAAGTCGAATGTCGTTCCTGGGAATTCCTTCAATCGTAGCGATGCATGTTTTTCCTACAAAGTGTCGAAAACGTTGAGAACCATCAGTTCTTCACCATTTTTTAAGGGTGGTCTTCTCCTATGTTTCACAAAAGAACACGATTCAGTTTCAGCCATTTTCTCAGCATGCATGGGATGCACGAACGAGTAAGAAGCAACTCAATGATTGTCTGCTTGAGTGTTGAGAAGTAGTTGTGGTGGGTTTGTTCAAATGGCTCTGAGCACTATGGGACTCAACGGCTGAGGTCATTAGTCCCCTAGAATTTAGAACTAGTTAAACCTAACTAACCTAAGGACATCACAAACATCCATGCCCGAGGCAGGACTCGAACCTGCGACCGTAGCGGTCTTGCGGTTCCAAACTGCAGCGCCTTTAACCACACGGCCACTTCGGCCGGCCTGTTGTGGTGGGGTGGAGGGGGGAGAGGATAGGGGAGGGGACACTTTCCACCCTTTTCTTCAGCATCCATGGCGGCAGAGGTTCTACCCTACCTACTGGACCTTTCTGGAGAAATGTATATGACTGAATGCTCCTCCACAGGTAGACCAATCCTTCAAAACTGAAGAAGTGTGAACAGAGAACTTTCACATACAAACGTCTATTTTCCTTCTTACAGTGCATTTACTTGCTAGTGTACAACGTAGGACGTCATTTTGATAATAATTAAAAAAGAAGAAATTAATTGATTGTGGTCTCGATACCACAGCCTTGCTTATGCAAATCAGTTACTACACTCAGGTTACCAAAGTCGTGTCGAACCTCCTTTTCCTCGGCGAATACAGCAACTCGACGTAGCATGGGCTCAGCAAGTCGTTGGGAGTCCCCCGTGGAAATAATGAACTAAGATGACTCTATAACAGACCGCAATTGCGAAAGCGTTGGGGGGTACAGGATTTTTATGAACGAACTGACCTGTAGATAATGTTCCATAAATTAGCGATGGGAATCATGTCCGACAATCAGGATGACCAAATCATTCGCTCGAACTGTCCAGAATGTTCTCCAAAGTGGACAAATGCCGTCTGTTGACATGGGACGTTACCATCCATAAAAAAATTCCATCGTTGTTTGTGAACGTAACGTCCATGTATGGCTGAAAATAGTCTCCTGATAGCCGAACGTAAGCGAGGATCCAATTCATTCAATGTGAACACAGGGCACACCATTATGGACCCACCAGCAGCTTCCGCAGTGCTTTGTTGACAATCTGGCTCCATGGCTTCACAAGGGGTCTCAGCCACTTGTTAGGCCTAACCGACTGAAATCTGAACTTATCAGACCAGGCCAAGGTTTCCCAGTCATTTGGGGTCCAACCGATATGGTCAACAGCCTAGGAGAGGCGCTGTAGGCGATGTCGTGCCTTTAGCAAAGGCACTCGCGTCGGTCGTCTGGTGCCATAGCCCATTAACCCCAAATTTCGCCCCACTGTACTAAAAGACACGTTCATCGTTCGCTCCACACTGATTTCTCTGGTCATTTTATGGAGTGTTGCTTGTCCCTTAGCACTGTCAACTCTTCACATACGGCGACATCCTCGGTCGTTAACTGAAGGCAGACGGCCACTGCGTTCTATATGCCTGAAAATTGGTATTCTGGGCACACTCTTGACACTGTGTACCTCAGAATACTAAATGCCCTAACGATTTTCGATATGGAATGTTCCATGGGTCTAGTTTCAACTACAATTCCGCGTTCGAAGTCTGTTAATTACCGTCATGTGGCCATAATCATTTCGGTAACCTCTTCACATGAATTACCTGGGTAGAAGTACTCAGTACTCCTGCTTAGCTGGGCGGTAACGTGCTCGAATCCCATGCAAGTGGGACCGGGGTCGATTCCCGGCCGGGTTGGAGACTTTTCTCCGCTTGGGGACTGGTGTTGTGTTTCCCTCATGATCATTTAGTCCTCATCACCGGCGCGCAAGTCGTCCACTTTGGCGTCTACTGTAATAATGGCGGCCAAACTTGCCAGGATGGGGCCTCCCGGCCAACGACGCCATACGCTTATTTCATTTCTTACCTGAATGCAAGTTACAGCTCCACCAATGCAGTGACCTCTCTATATGTGCATATTGCTATTCCATGACTTTTGTCACCGTATACTGTATTCATCGTAAGTATAATTCCTGATGTAAACATTACGCTGCGTATTTCTTTTTCAGTATGGGACTTAACTTCTAAGGTCATCAGTCTCCTAGAACTTAGAACTACTTAAACCTAACTAACCTAAGGACATCACACACATCCATCCCCGAGGCAGGATTCGAACCTGCGACCGTAGCGGTCGCGTGGTTCCACGCTGCGTATTCTACTTCCCTTGTTATTACCTCATTGGAGTTTATTTACCGCGGAGTCAGCAACAGTAATGACCTTACGTTTTATGCGGCAGCGTAGCTAGACCGCACTACTCAACGAAGATACCACAACGCACAACCCATTGCCGGTGCATTTAAATAGGGACTCGTACTGCGTCTTTCTTTACCCGCACACGCTACACTTGTCACACAATTTCCGATGAACTCGAGTGTCATAGCCACATGTTCCTTCTAACGAAAGCGACGGATGTTTTTCCCGATAACTACTCTAAATCACTAAGAACTATGAGTTTTTCACAGATTTTTGACGGTGTTCCTTTTGTGTGTTTCACAAAAGAACACTACCCGGTTTCAGCCATATTCACAGCTTGCATGGGAAACACGAAAGAGTGAGAAGCGCCACAATAACTGTCCACACGACTGTTGTGACGCCAATTCGATGGGGGGGGGGGGGGGGGGGCGTGGAGGGTTATTTCATCGCTTTTTCCTCAGTACTCACAATGGGAAATATTCTTTACATCTGCTACCCGCTGGACCATTCTTCACAACGATTCTTAAGCTGAAAGCTCCTTTACTGCTGGAAGCAGATGAAATGTGAGCAACGTATTGTCACTCACTAAATTCGACTTTCCTTTCTACACTCACCGATCGAGGTGACGCAGTGGTTAGAACACTGGACTCGCATTTGGGAGGACGACGGTTCAGACCAACGTCTCGCCATCCTGATTTAGATTTTCCATCTTTTCCCTTACTCACTTCAGGCAAGTGACTGGATGCTTCCTTTAAAAGGGCACGGCCGACTTCCTTCCCCATCCTTCCCTAATCCGATGAGCCGATAACCTTGCTGTTTGATCCCCTCACCCAAAACAAACATGTACTCTCAAGCGTACAACGCAGGACAACATTTCGATAAACATTAAAAAAGCTAAACTGACAGTGCAATCGAATCAACAGCGTTGGATCTACATGTCAATTGCTATATCCACTATACTACCACCGTCGTGAAAATTTTATGATACACTACTGGCCATTAAAATTGCTACACCAAGAAGAATCGCAGATGATAAACGGGGACTGATTGGACAAATATATTTTACTAGAACAGACATGTGATTACATTTTCACGCAATTTGGGTGCATAGCTCCTGAGAAATCAGTACCCAGAACAATCACCTATGGCCGTAATAACAGCCTCGATACGCCTGGGCATTGGATAAAACAGAGCTTGGATGGCGTGTACAGCTACAGCTGCCCATGCAGCTTCAACACGATACCACAGTTCATCAAGAGTAGTGACTGGCGTATTGTGTCAGTTGCTCGGCCACCATTGACCAGACGTTAGCAATTGGTGAGAGATCTGGAGAATGTGCTGGCCAGGGCAGCAGCCTAACATTTTCTGTATCCAGAAAGGCCCGTATAGGACCTGCAACATGCGGTCGTGCATTATCCTACTGAAATTTAGGGTTTCGCAGGGATCGAACGAACGGTAGAGCCACGGGTCGTTACACATCTGAGATGTAACGTTCATTGTTCAAAGTGCCGTCAATGCGAACAAGAGCTAACCGAGACGTGTAACAAATGGCACCCCATACCATCACGCCGGCTGATACGCCAGTATGGCGATGACGAATACACGCCTCCAATGTGCGTTCACCGCGATGTCACCAAACACGGATGCGACCATCATGATGCTGTAAACTGAACCTCGATTCATCCGGAAAACTGACGTTTTCCATTCGTGCACCCAGGTTCGTCGTTGAGTACACCATCACAGGCGCTCCTGCCTGTGATGCAGCGTCAAGGGTAACCGCAGCCATGGTCTCCTAGTTGATAGCCCATGCTGCTGCTAACGTCGTCGAACTATTCGTGGAGATGGTTGTTGTCTTGCAAACGTCCCCATCTGTTGACTCAGGGATCGAGACGTGGCTGCACGATCCGTTACAACCATGGGGATATGATGCCTGTCATCTCGACTGCTAGTGATACGGGGCCGTTTGGATCCAGCACGGCGTTCCGTTTTACCCTCCTGAACCCACCGATTCCATATTCTGCTAACAGTCATTGGATCTCGACCAACGCGAGCAGCAAAGTCGCGATACGATAAACCGCATCGCGATAGGCTACAATCTGACCTTTGTCAAAGTCGGAAACGTGATGGTACGCATGTCTCCTCCTTACACGAGGCATCACAACAACGTTTCACCAGGCAAAGCCGGTCAACTGTTGTTTGTGTATGAGTAATCGGTTGGAAACTTTCCTCATGTCAGCACGTTGAAGGTGTCGCCACCGGTGCCAACCTTGTGTGAATTCTCTGAAAAGCTAATCATTTCCATATCACAGCATCTTCTTCTTGTCGGTTAAACTTCTCGTCTGTAGCACGTCATCTTCGTGGTGTAACAATTTCAATGGCCAGTAGTGTATTTTTGTAACTATAGTATTACTACGTTTCTCAAAATTGTTATATTGGCATTTCATGTTCAAAGGAGAAATTTAAGAAGTATTGACAAACAAGGCCGACATCTACAGATCGGAATCAGCCATGACGTCGTTGTTCAGAGAAAGAAATTGTGAATTAAGATTTGAAACAAGAGATACTTGGCGTCTGCATTTAGCATACTGATCAGCAAACCCACTAGTATCTGTTAACGGTTTAGAACGTCTGAAAGTTTCATTAGCGGTAATGTAATACAAAATGTCTACTTCCAATGGCGTAACAACACTCGTGAACATGCCCTACGACCGCCGATCACTCGCCACGCATGTGTTTATTCACATCAGGATCGTTTTTACGACCGATACACTACAGCAGTCACGTCGTTCAAGTATATCAAATCCTACGGCCGAGCGACCCGAATAGTCTCATGTAAATGCCCTTCCTACATCTGGAGATGCGCTTAATTGAGTTATTGTTGATTTCGGCCGCATCGTATTGAACCTGACACATACAAATATTTCGGCTGCAATTACAAGGAACCGTTATCACGGTGTCTCCGTGTACACTAACCGACAGTCATCTAAAGTGCGTGACAAAAGAAAGTGGCACACCCAGTACAATCGGATGCCAATGTAACTTCGCACCCGCACACACCGCCGACGGGTATGCAAACTGCAGTTCTCTGTCATACATGTAAGATCTCGGGGTGCATTGGTATGCTGTGGTACGAAAAGGCGCGTGAGCAGAGGTAGACGTTGATCGGTCGCTACGTAGGAAAAGGAAATGCCTTGTATTCCTGCGAGACAGAGTAATCAATGGCTTTTGCATGTGACTGCGGCCCAATGCAGGACCGCCTGACGACGTGAGGGTAGGCATACTCTCTGTCAAGGTTAAGGGTTAACCATATCTGACCGCCACAACAACTATTGCTGTACTGTCCTGCTACCCCATTGTTGACCCTTTATGTATGTGCATGCCATCCGAAAACATGTAACTCACTTCCTGCAGTAATCTGTGTCATCTCCCACCACTGGTCGGAGACTTGCACCAGAGGGACTAAGGCATTAGCCTACCACGGGTAGGCTGCCGTCAACACTGTAACACAAACGACTCTGTTTGGAGTGGTGCAGTGAATGCTGATGAATTGCAACGCATCGAGTATACCGATGCTTGGCGATTCTGCACCCGGCTGACCATCTTGGCTAGTAGGCGTTATGGCTATAGGTCCGATACTTCCAATGCTTTGGAGAGACACAGCAGTGTTACTTCTGTCATGGTGTGGGAAGCGATCCCGTGTGTCTTCAGGCTACGGCTGGTAATGACCGAGGTAACTCTGGTTTCATAAACGTATGTGGCGGATATCCTGGGACCACACGTGTGCTACCTTTCATGCGACCATTCTAAACAGGACAACAGTCGTCAATGTGTGGGACGCATCACTATGAACTGGGTACTCCTGTGGTCAACAGGATCCATACCTCTGTTCTCGGTAGACGTGGGACTATCTCGGACGTCAACAATGTCCAGATTACTTTATCCATGATGCCAAGGATCAATGACAACAACTGTGGGCCATCTTGCCCCAGGAAGCGATAGAACGCTTTATGACACCCATCAGAACCGAATGAGTGCATGCATGCCGGACAGCTTTGTTGTACTGAGAAGTAGGTTCATATTGCCAAGTTCTTTGTAAACTGGAGTCGATTTTCTAATCACTAACATAAGAGCACGTACCATCACAACCCGAGAAGTTTCAATTATCTTTCTTCTCCTTTTATGAATGCTTCAATATTTACCTGCACTGTGTGAAATCCCATTATTGAACATTTCGTTGCGAAACTGGTACGTCATCACTTCACACGTATTATAATGAGTTTCTCAGTACTGCGAAGCATGCACAGTTTTATAATGAACATTCGACAAAGAAAAATCAAATATCTGTAAAGTTCTCTGATGATTGAAACATTCGCAAAGAGACCGGAGCTGCATATCTATTTACTCACATTTGTCTGACTGACCACTCAGCTGTGAGATGTTTTGATACAATTAAGGACTGTCGATACACTCCTTGTTATGGGTTACTCAACTAATCATAGATTTGGGGGCAGGTTCAACGTAGTTACAGTTGCCAGCTGTGCCAAAATCACCTACTTTCCACATCCACCAAAGTATGATCACATTCCGCCTGACGGATGCATCGGTTGGTGGATTGTGACGTGCTGGATTTTTTTGCCTTTCGTTGTTGCCCTGAACGTCGCAGCCTGAAATTTGGCGGACGGAACACCCGTTGAATTTTAATCGTGGACGGGGAAGTTCTGTGTTCGC
Organism: Schistocerca serialis cubense; assembly: GCF_023864345.2. NCBI lineage: Eukaryota > Metazoa > Arthropoda > Insecta > Orthoptera > Acrididae > Schistocerca > Schistocerca serialis. The sequence continues at coordinate 72,198,491 of NC_064645.1, forward strand.
TCCAACAGTTAACGCCAGAAATTAATTCGTGTCACATACTGCTTGTTTTCGGCAGGGCATCTGCCACCCAAACAGCAGCAGCATGAGACTTTTGCAAATGAGAGTCACATCCAGCTGACCACTACCGAAAGCAGCGGCGACGACATGTATCTTACGACACCGATGGAGCTATTCCATTCAGGAGGACGCTGATGGGTAGCATTCAGTGACTGCTGCAAGCAAAGTAGCGTATGAGGAAAAGTCGATACAAGAAGTAAAAGGGGGGGGGGGTTCAGTAAGTATTGCAGCACTTTTTCCTAACAGAAGCGTGGTTTATTCAGGGTTACAGTACACCATATTATTTCCCCCTCTTTAGGCTACAAAACCCTATTCTTCACTATAATATCCGTTCAATTTGACGGCATCAAGCCAACTTATTGGGAGGGCATGCATGCTAAGCGTGCGTTAAATTAATGAGCCAGTCACACAGGCAGCAGCTCTCCGCTGATATACATCTACACAGCGGCTAGTTAAGTTTATTAAATTTGGTACGTGTTGTCCAGTTTAAGAGGTTTGATCTCACGCTTTTGTAAAGGTATATTCACTCAGTCTGCGCGCAGTAGTTGCTCGCTGAACAGTCAGCTACGTAGCTCATTATCGTATCGGCATCCACCGGCGACACATCAGGAAGGTGGCAAGGTGCGTATCTCGGATTCTGCCTCCTTTTACAGTTTACTTTCTCAGTTAGTCGTGCTAGGTTGGTTGGGATGTGTGCATGAGGAGCTGGCCGTGGTTCGCGTACAGCTGAATGCGCTTTTGGCTTCGTTCAGTCACATTCTTTATTTTTTTCCACAGAAAGCGTTTATCGAACATGAATACAAAAAACTATCAGTCTTACAATATGAGATTTATGCATCAGTACAAACAGTATGCAAAGTACATTCTCCGAACAGTTGTGTATGGAACATTGTTTTACAATTACAGAAAACGAAAGTTATTCAAAAATTATTAAACGCAGCCTTTCACATACATAACTCCTCGTTGATGAGAAGCAAAAAGGAGAAGTGCTTAAGTTCTTGAACGGAAGAACAATGACATTACAAAAAACTCTATCAGCCAGTACAAAACTTACTTTGTACAGCAGCAATGGATTATTCACTCGTTCATGTTTTCTCCTCCCTGCTGTTGCTGGTAGGTAACTGCTGGGACAACCGTCTGCACAGCTCACCGCCCTCCACTGGAAGGAGAGCCTTCTTTGGTGACGTGATTGAGAGGACACCGTCCGATGACAGTTGCGCATGCACCTGTTCAGCGATGCTGCATGTGGCGCGATGTGTAAGCGTGCTCATCTTGACGCACTTCATGTTTTGCTCCTACCACCACACTGTAGCCCGCCACTTTTACCTTCAGTTCCTCCGGTTTGAACTGCTGGACATCTAGATTAACCTTGAACCAATCTGGATGGGAGATGCGCTAGAGCTACGAGCCGCCAAGTTAAGCCATGATCTGCAGTAACCAGACAGAGCAGGAACGACAGACAGACGAGGGAAAAACAAGTCGTCATGTGTCAGCCCCCAGCCGAAAAGCCGATAGAATAATGACAATATCGTCCAAAAAGTGGGTGATAATCGGTATCAAAGCCTTCTTCTCATTCCTTTTTTTCTTATCACTGTATCCGAGTGAAGAATTCCTTTCTTTGTAATAAAGTGATCCATTTCCATAAATGAAGAACGGGATAAATTAGTCACTTTTATACAGATGGCAACACATGGATCTTATGAAATAGCCTTTTAGAATCTTTATATTCTTCACAGCAGTGAACTAAACCACAATGGGCTAGTTAGTTTTCAAATCTTGAATATTCTTGTTGAAAGTTATTCTAGTCTTGAATATAAGAGTAGCATCTTGGTATTTGTAGCGGTAGCGACAGGAGCCGTTAAATTTCAAGCAATACCCTGTCATTCATCACAAAATAGTCTTCTCCTGTAGTGAAACACAAAATTTTCTTTCTTGTCTTCTTGTATTTTTCTTACCCTTTCAGTAACTAAAAGGATAGTGCCACGTTTCTATGACAAGTGGTATCTGTCTTCAGGCAGATGGCAAGTAATCTTTTGATGATTTAGATGTCGTCTTGTACAAACTAAAACCTACAGGTTGCTGCCTCTGCGTGTGGCGGTGGGGGATAATCTGGGACGTCGCATGGCGCACCTTAGATGCCGATTGTTTTGCCGACGGGCTCTGCTGCCTCTAATGTACCCGAACCGCTGGGTCAGCCCTCACCTCAGGCTGAATGGCGAGTGAAAAGGCATTCGCGTCACATGTGGCGCAGGACCATGATGGACACTGGCCATCTGTCCTAGCGGACACGTGGCTGCCGCTTCAGCAGGGTCCGAGCAGGCAAAATGTGGGGTCGGGGGAGGGGGGGCGGGGGGGGGGGGGGAAGGGCTTCCTAGTTATTGGGAGCTCCAGCGTCAGGCATGTTATGGAGCCTCTTAGATAGCGATCAGGTTTGGAAAGAAAGGCTACGGGCACTCGATATGACTGCCGCATGGCCTCGTCCGGGCGACCCTGCATGCGGGTATCTGGTCCAAGGTGCAGTCGTCAGCAAGTTGTAGCTCACGTCCACACCAACGATGGCTGTTGCATGGGTTCTGTGGCCATCCTCAGTTCACACAGGCGACTGGTGAAGGTGGAGAAGACTGCTGGCCTGGAGCGCGGGGTGCAAGCAGAGCTCGCAAATTGCAGCATTCTTCCAACAGTTGGTCGGCGTCCATTGGTTTCGAGCCGAGTGGAGGCTCTTAACCAAAGGCTTCATCGACTCTGTGAGGGTCTCGGCTGCAGACTTCTAGTCCTTCGTTATCCTATGGGGATTTGTAGGACTCCCCTTGATACGTAAGGCGTGCACTACACAATGGAAGCAGCTACTAGGGTGGCAGAGTGAGCCGTGGTAAAAATTACTGTTTTGAAGAGCGCGCCGCAGGGTGTAGTGTGAAGCAGTCGGCCTCCGTTTCTGGCGGTGGCGCCGCTGTGCCAATGGCAGCTTTGGTGTCTCCCTCTGGTAGGAAAGGGGGAAAGGTTGCTTGTTCACGTGCATTCAAGGGGCGCTATGAGCTCGCGAGTCGGTCAGTCTGGGTCTGTCTCTCGTCCGCATTTGTTAGGCTGTTAGTGTCTGTCTGACATTCGGAGTGCTGATATGTCTGTCGTTAGGGTCAACCCTTAAAGCCGGCAAAATGAGATTCTTTCCACTTCGCCAGTACTAGAACTCAGCGAGTGGTCGCCCGGTCGGAGCTTAGTTCCTGCATCTGAGTCTGTGCGCTGGGCCGCCGGTCTGTTCGAGTTTGTTCAGGCAATGGTCATTGGCGGTTGTATCGATCGGTTGGTCGGTCGCGCACTGAGACACATGATGACTTGTCCGTCTTGAGCGTCGGCGCATGTGAGATCGCCACGTGAGTCCAGTGGGCCACGGCGTATAGCGACGAGTAGTGATTTCGCAGTCGACACGAGAGCAACAGGAGTCAACCAACATCAGTCTGGCCGGTGCGAGCTGAAACGCCGTGAGACGGGAGATCGGCGCGGCTTCCTGTGGCCGTTGAAGCGGCTGGCAGCGGACAGTTCGGGAGAGCGATTTGGGGGTGCTGCGCCAGGTCTTCTCGAGAAATTGCCGTTTGTTAGAAGGTAAGTGAAAAAATTACAAATGGCTCTGAGCACTATGGGACTTAACACCTTAGGTCATCAGTCCCCTAGAACTTAGAACTACTTAAACCTAACTAACCTAAGGACATCACACACATCCATGCCCGAGGCAGGATTCCAACCTGCGACTGTAGCAGTCCCGCGGTTCCGGACTGAAGCGCCTAGAACCGCACGGCCACCGCGGCCGGCAGAAGTTAAAAGATTGGTGATATGTTGTTCGATTTACTCTTGTTAAACTCTACTTGTTTTCTTGGTAAGGTCACCAGCCGTTTTGCTTTGGGGTCGTCCCACCATTCTTCTCCGTTTGCCCACCCGCGAGAAGGTAGTTGCTTATAAATTGGGTGGCCTGTTTTGCCCTTGTGGAGTAGGGCCAGGCTAGCGCAACATGTGGCCCGGGTTGTTCGGTAATCTCAATATCAATCTATCGTACATTAGTAGCTGCCTCTGTCATGTTTGTCGGATTTGGTGTGTTAACGAATTTATTGCTTGTAGTGTAACGGCCTAATATCTGAAATATGTTTTGATCTTTGGAAAGTTTGATATTATTGCCTATGATCTTGAGAGGCGGTATCTGTGGACTGTAGAGCATCTTAACTATTCCAGAGTGAGATTTTCACTCTGCAGCGGAGTGTGCGCTGATATGAAACTTCCTGGCAGATCAAAACTGTGTGCCCGACCGAGACTCGATATCGGGACCTTTGCCTTTCGCAGGCAAGTGCTTTAGCATCTTAGCTACCGAACCACGACTCACGCCCGGTCCTCACAGAGCACTTGCCTGTGAAAGACAAAGGTCCCGAGTTCGAGTCTCGGTCGGCCACACAGTTTTTATCTGCCAGGAAGTTTCATATCAGCGCACACTTCGCTGCAGAGTGAAAATATCATTCTGGAAACATCCCCCAGGCTGTGGCTAAGCCATGTCTCCGCAGTATCGTTTCTTTCAGGAGTGCTAGTTCTGCAAGGTTCGCAGGAGAGCTTCTGTAAAGTTTGGAAGGTAGGAGACGAGATACTGGCAGAATTAAAGCTGTGAGGACCGGGCGTGAGTCGTGCTTCGGTAGCTCAGATGGTAGAGCACTTGCCCGCGAAAGGCAAAGGTCCCGAGTTCGAGTCTCGATCGGGCACACAGTTTTGATCTGACAGGAAGTTTCATCTTAACTATTGTTTGGCCAACCTTGTAGAATTTTATATAACATTGCTTTTCATGGAATTTTATGTAAATGATCATTTTAGTACATAAAGTTGCCACCCTTTCACCGTAAGACTTTTCTTAGAAGTTAAAATCAAGTTGCACCTTCGGTGGCAAGGTTAATATTTTAATTGTCAGTGTTTTGTACCATTTCCATCCCTCCTATGGGGTGTGCATGGTTTGTGTGCTTGTGTAAATTGTTAAAACTCTTCGTTTAAAAAAATGGTTCAAATGGCTCTGAGCACTATGCGACTTAACTTCTGAGGTCATCAGTCGCCTAGAACTTAGAACTAATTAAACCTAACTAACCTAAGGACATCACACACATCCATGCCCGAGGCAGCATTCGAACCTGCGACCGTAGCGGTCACGCGGTTCCAGACTGAAGCGCCTTTAACCCCACGGCCTCTTCGTTTAAAGTTATCTGATGTGTTGCAGATTTGCACCAGTGTAGGTTTTCAGAGGCTGTTGTGAGCGGTCGTAACTACGGTCGTGTCAAAAGGGAGTGATAAGGTTCTTTGCCCGAAAGCTCATAAAGTCAAAACTTGTTCCTTCCTGCCTCTGAATAAATTGTAACTTTGATATTTATAGGATGCCTTCTGATTATAATTTTAAATCTGTTTCTTTTAAAAAATGCTTTTAGGCACTATTATAGTGAACAAAATTCCCATTTGCTAAATGGAATTTGGCTACGATTTAATCAGTTACTCCCTGGCAACTACTTCCATGCTTACATAGTGTGATTAAATGTGTTAAATGTTCTTGACGAAGCGCTAGTAAATAAAATAAATTCTTAAGAATATTCTTTGAAAAAAAATCACGGTTCACAGAGTACTTCTGCAGAGTACATGGTCGTTTTTCAGGCTAGACGTTAGTTTGAGGTTCTCTGATGAATACTCGATACGTAGACCGCGTTCAAAGTAGAGAAACTTTGACTGTGAAAATTTTATTAGTAATCTGTCGAATTATTCGTAACAATTTTCCCCAACTTGCTGCCCTCCAGGGAAGCGCTCACTCTCAAACAATTCTTGGGACTGAGAGCTGACTGAAACCCAAAGTGGAAAGCTCTGAGGTATTTAGCGAGTGGTGGAACGCTACATAAAAACATATTAGAGGCCATAGGAGGGTGAGTGTTGATTGCAGTTGACAAAAATATTGTCTCGATTGACGTTTAAGTGAAGTGTGGCTGTGAAGTTATCTGGTCACGTATAACAGGTGTAGATGAAATCAAGTAAATTGCTGTATGTTTTTACCGGCCATACAATTCCTGTCACCAAAAGTTAGTAGAAATTCGTGCGTCTGTGAATAGGTCTATGAGCCAAGCATCCAACAATTGCCGCCGTCACACCTCAACAAAATGTCTGGAAGAGACTCGAGAAAATTCTAGTCCTATGTAAATCGCTAAGCGGGTTTTAAGGCTTCTATTCAGTCCCTTGTTGACCAATGTAGTGTGGCATTTGAAGACAGCATGACGAAAGCCGAAGTTTTAAATTTCGCGTTCAAGAAATCGTTCACGCAGGTGAATCGCACAAAAATACCGTGATTTGACTTCCGGACAGGCTCCCGTAAGGACGACATTAGTAATAAGGATCCTTGGCGTAGAGAAACAACTGAAAGATGTGAAAGCAAATAAGTCACCAGGTCAGGATGGAATCCCAGTTCGGTTTTACAAAGAGTACTCTAACATATCGGCCCCCTAATTAGCCCGCATTTGTCGCTAATGTCTCGCGCAGCGCAAAGTGCCAAGCGGTTGGAAAAAAGCGGAGGTATGTAAGAAAGGTAGAAGAACGAGCCGGCAAATTTAAAGACAAGTATCCCTAACTTCGATTTGCTGCAGAATCCTTGAATATATTTTCTGTTCGAAGGTAGTAAATTAAGCTGAATGCATATTTCTACATTTCCGAAAAGCTGTTGATACTGTGACCCGTTGCAGGCTGTTAACGAAGGTATATGGAATAAGTTCACAGATATGCGAGTGGTTCGATGACTTCTTAAGTAATAGGAATCCAGTATGTTCATCAGAGACAAGGGAATCGTCATGAGTGGCCAGGGAAGCGTGATAGGAACGCTGGATGTCGAAGTGGAGTGATTTTAAGAAGATCCAAGATGAATTAGACAAAATTTGTAGTTTGCTTGATGGTTGTGGAAAAATGTAAGTTAGGGTTGATGAGAGGAAAAACAAACCTGTAGTGTTCGGTTACAGCATTAGTGGTGTACTGCTTGATGCTTTCAAGTCGTTTAAATATCTGGGCGCAACGTTGCAAAGCGGTATGAAATGGAACGAGCATGTGTGCATGTGTGGCCTGTGGTAGGGAAAGCGAATGTTCGATTTTCGTTTATTCGGAGAATTTTAGGAAAGAGTGGTTCACCAGTAAAGGAGACCGCATATGGGACGCCAATACCACCAGTTCTTCAATACTGCCCGAGTATTTGGGATCCGTACAGGGTGGTATTGAAGGACAACATTGAAGCAATGGAGAAGCGAGCTGCTAGATTTGTTGCCGGTAGGTTAGAACAACACGTACGTGTCATGGGCATGCTTGGGGAATCCCTGGGGGGAGCATGACGTTCAGCTCGACGAACACTATTGGGAAAATTTGGAGGACCGCCATTTGAAGCTGACTGTCGAATGATTCTACTGTCCCCAACATACATTGCACGCAAGGACCGCGAAAATAATATACGAGCAATTAGGGCTTATACGGAAGCATATACACGGTGTACACTTTAAGTTGACAAACCAGAATAACTCGAAAAATAATCTTCACATTAAAAAGTATGTAGAATCCTAATTTGAATATTTTCGAAGCGGAACATATGCTGGTGCTAAAATTAGCCCGCCACCCGGGCCCCCTGTGGGTGAGGCGGGAGGGAATTTTATAATTTCAAATGGGAACCACAATTTTCCATTGCAGAATCAGAGTCTACATAAAGAACTACGTACATTTTGTCTTAAACATTTGTTTCGATTCTTGGTAGTTGGCGCTGTAATTCAAGAAAATCCATGTTCTCATTTTTGAATGGAAAATGGTTAAGGATAAAACAAAAATACTTATCTACTTCGTAAATTTTGATTCGCTAAAACTAAAACTCTCCTCACAGGGTTTGGTTTAAGAGAGAGAAATTACAGTTTTACAAACAAATCTTATCCGAATCTGCGGAAAAAAATAATATTTGTGTCTACATTTGTAAAACTCTAATTCCTCTCTCTCAATACCCTCCCTATGGGAAGAGAGGGAGAGTTTTAGTTTTAGTGAATCAAAATTTACCAAATATATATTTTTCATTCATCCGTAACTACTTTCCACGCAAAAATGAGAACATGAATTTTCTTGAATTACAGCGCCAACTACCAAGAATCGAAACAAATATTTAAGACAAAACGTACGTAGTTTTTTATGTAGAATCTGATTCTACAGCAGAAAATGGGGGTTCCCACTTGAAATTTTAAAGTGGTGGGCTAATTTTAGCACCACCAGGTGTCCCCATAGAAAATAATCAACTTTGGCTCCTACAAATTTTATCGTGTGAAGCTTATTTTTCGAGTTATTCTGGTTTGTCAACTTAAAATTTACACCCTGTATTTAGTCATTTTTCCCTCGTTCTATTTGCGAATGAGAAACGAATGGAAATGACTAGTAGTGGTACAGGGTACCCTCCACCACGCTCCGTACTGTGGCTTGCGGTGTATCTATGTAGATACAGATGTAGATACAGAGTGATACCACTCTACTTGTGAACGCAGCCGGACACGGTGGCCGAGCGGTTCTAAGCGCTTCAGTCCGGAACCACGCGACTGCTACTGTCGCAGGTTCGAATCCTGCCTCGGGCATGGATGTGTATGATGCCCTTACGTTAGTTATGTATAAGTAGTTCTACGGTCTAGGGGACTGATGACCTCAGATGTTAAGTCCCATAGTGCTCAGAGCCATTTGAACCATTTGTGAACGCAGCAGTCAACGTCATTCTGTATCTGTCCCGATCAGCCTCGTAAGGGGCAAGCAATTGCACACAGAGGATCCTTCGTTGTTCATTATGGTCTTCTGTGAGGCGGTCAGGAACCCAGCTGACAATACCTGTACCCACCCCAACTGGTGGAGAGTGTGTCGGTACTACCAACAGAGACGTCCAGTGGAGAAGCGAGGTGTTTTGTTTGTTCAGACAATCTTGTAGGTGGGACAAACACAGCTATAAGTATTCATCTTGGGTATTAATAACCGCTATAGCTGTATTTTGGTCATTTATTACTGTACCACTACCGGTTTCTTGGCGTTAAAGCCGCATCTTCAGGTGACATATATTTGAAACAATAGAGCGGAATAACTCGGAATCTCTTTTCCCATTATTCGTTGTCCGCCAAATACAAAACACCGCTAAAATACCGTAAGTCATGGATTAAAAACTGCCAAATTCCAGTATACTGTTTTGTTTGTGATTCGTGGATCACATCAAAAGAGAGTATCCGTACAATGCAATACTGCAGGAGTTAAAGCTCTGTGCGGCCGGCTGGTTCGCAATAGACAGAAAAGGCTCGCTCTACCTTGTTTCGATAATGACAGACACTTCTACAAACGACTCACCGTGCTTTTGTTCAGTATCAGGTCTCTGTAGACATCCTGCAAGCGCCTATGAATATCTGCGATGATGTAGTTCCCGCCAAAAGAAACTCAATGACAACTCTCTGCTTGGGATGCACTTTCCTTACAGACGCCATTTTGAAGGCTGCGTGTAGTGACGCTTCCTACTGGAAGTTCATGAAACTATAGGGGCAGGAGCGCGATTTCCCACAGTAATTAGCACATTTTTCAACCGAAATTGGCAGAGAAAATATGCGTTGCATTATTTATTAAACGCCCCCATAGACTGCTGGAGGTCAGGAGGGCACTACTGCCCAAAAGAAGTATACTAGTATGAAACATTGGTCTTAATTTCAGAATGTAATATCTGAGAATGCACGGCTAGAACACAGATGTATGGAAGGGGCTCGTCCATACTGAGAAAACCAGAAACGAAGCGTTGAAATGTGGAGCCAGAGAAGGAAGTTGTACTAATAAGAAATGAGGAGGTTCTGTGCAGAATCAGCGAGGAGAAGAGCATGTGGAGAACTTTGTTAAGAATAAGAGACATGATGACAGGATATGCCTTTACGCATTACGGAATAACCTCCATGGTACTAGATGATAAGGAGCGAGTGAAAACAACCAGTGAAGACAGCAATTGGAATAAATCCAACAAGTAATTGAGGACGTTGTGAGCTTGTGATACTCTGAGACGAAGAGTTTGCCGCAGACGAGATAGTCGTGGCAAGCCGGACTGAACCAACTTCAGGACTACTTGTTCTTGCCGAGTATCTACGGCTTATGCCACTCCTCCGTCCCCTGATCCCATCCTCTTCTGTCTCGACTTTGCTCAATACGTCCATATACCTTGCTTTCATTGCCTCCTCCACATCATCTCGCTATTTGCGTTTCCAAATATCTTGCTGTCTTCTACTGTCAGAATCGCTCCTATATAGTCTTTAGCTATCTCTTTCAATTTTTCCTGAAGTTTGTTGGTGGGTACGTTATTTCAGGTCAGTCAATGCAACGTGCACCTGCAACGTTTTTCACACGTTAGTTTCATTATGAAGATGTCCATTTTCGACCATCCTTGGCGTTATTCTGCAGGATTCTTGCTGTTTGTGACTTATTTCCTTTTGTACAGATTTTTAAGTAACTGAGAATAAAATATTCCAACTAAATGAGTCACTGCCAATCCCCTATAACTATGTGAGTCATTACGTAACACTTTGTTATGCACTAATGTTTTGTAACATATTTTCCATTTCGATAGAACATTTTCTCCATCTTTCAAACAGCCTCCTTAGTACGTACAACGATTTCGGGGCACCAAGCTTCACCAGCTAGCGTCAAATTCATCCATATCCTGGTGCCTTCACCTTATCACTTCTCACAGCGTACTGAATAACTTTTATATCCAAGCGCCGTAGCTCCTCCTGTCGCAGCCTCACGTCTCATCTGTGTTTAAATTCCGGTCGATTTTCCTGGCACAAATCCGTAAAATACAATCTCCAACTTCACAGCCTCGTTGATTTGATTGTTCTCCATTCTTCAGCACTCTGAGACCCACAAATCATTCTCTCTACATATTCATATCTTTCTTCCTTGCTTTTGCTTTTTAACTCTTTTCTACTTATTCTCCGTTTAGTGTCCTACATCTAACTCTAATTGTATACATTCAGGAACATCTTTTAAGCTTCTTTACTCCTTTCAGTCATCTTTGCTGTTTATACATACCACCAAATTGTTCCCTTTTTATTTTGGTCTCCTCCGAGGTCTTCTTTCGCTACTTCACCTATGGCCTACTTTACATGCCTACATTCGTCTACTATTATTATCTGGATCCTCAACGTTTTTGCCAGTCGCAGTTGGTATAAGTACTTCCTATTAACGCTATCTTCCATTATACTGTCCAAATTATGGCTTATGATCTCAGGCTGGTCAGCACAATGCCTCCTCCTCCGTCCGTCACAGCTCCTGAAAGTTTGGAGGACATAAATTTCACGTTTCATCTCACAACGGTAACTTTCACAATATGCCCTTCTTTTCACTGTGACGTCCTGAATTTTATTTATGGATCCTTTCGTTACTTCTTGGTAGAACAATTCCATTTTTAAGGCTAAATAACAAGTCAACTGTTTTTGCTCTACTGATATTTGTTTATTTCGAAACAGTTTTCCGCTCATTAGGCCGTCTTCAGAAAACGACTGACTAGAGTCTGGAAGGGACACTTTATACAAGTGATCGTATCTTCGCATATAATGTTTGGTTACCTAAGAACCAGTTTTCCCGACGCTAGTCACTTGCCTCCTGAAGATGACCCAACAGACCGAAAACTAGTTCGAAATAAACAACAACCAATAACAAAAGAAGAGTATACTTGTTATTTAACTGTAAACGTCCCGAATTTTTAAACTGGCCTTCTGGCTCAAGATTGCATAATCAATAATTCATTTCAGGAGTAATAACCCAAAAATAAAAAAAATCCATAAGCAAGTCAACATTCATGTTCACGACATGAAAAAAAAAAGAGGATCGAGAGAAATGATGAAAAGTCACTGTAAATGTAAGATGAGATTCTCGTCTCGTATAGGAATTGCATTGTATGTGTGGGAAAAAAGAGTAGTCGCTGAATCGAACTGGCACTGTAGCCTAAGCATCGCCTCCCTAACAAGTTTGTTACTCTAGGACTTTTTTATAAGCAAAAATTCGTCTTACTGTGAAAACAGTATCAAATTAACTAAATGAGAACTCACTGACGTCTCCAGTACGATTGGAATGTTGCTTTTTCCAAAGATTAATCTCTTGACAAGGTTCACGATAAAAGCTACGAATACGCCATTTGCTTCAGGACAGAATGTTCAGCAACGTTGGAACATACCAGGCACATATGCGAATCTCCATATCACACTTCATGACTCAGAATGTTATTAAACGACTGCACACTTAGTTGTGGTACTGCTATTCATCTGCTGATCACATTTACAAGGATACTGGACATGTCGTTGTGATAGAGATTGGTAACAGCAAACACAATTTATTTATACAGACCTTAAATATTTAGATTTGTAGCTCGACGAGCTCATATATTGGGTTGTTGCCTTATAGTAGGAATCATCCTGCCAGACGCAGTTTAGAGGAACTAAGGGAAGTCTAAATAAGAACATGCATTAGAGCCTCCATCCTCACGTTTATTAGATGAATCAGTTGACAACAGGGCGTCCTAGGTGTAGGTACAATGCAGTTTTCTTGATACGTTCGTGCAAAAAATACTTACTAATATAAAAATCTACAGTTCACACATTTTTCTGTAGCGACAGTTCCAAGGCACAGAAAATTTTCGTCTTGTGTACGACGAGGTCCACCATGACAATTTTCTTCTTACCAAGCACACTGTCCTTGATGCTCCGCACGACAAACTCTAACGAAATTTGCAACCAGGCCGCTTCTTTCCATATCTCAGAGTGTAAGCCATCTACAGGGATCTCGGCAGAGATTACTGAAGCCCAAGAATTTTTACCCCCTAGAGCAGAAAGTTATGGACTCTGATATCAGAATTCTCCTATCGGATGAGATGTATTACTCACGTCTTCATTGTTGATCTGTAGATTGTAAGTAATACCCAGATGTACAGGGATGAGTTATGTTGATTTCCATTTTTAACTTCCAGGTCTGGTCGTCGCGGTTTTCTCTTGATGAATGGTTCAAATGGCTCTGAGCACTATGGTACTCAACATCTGAGAGGTCATCAGTCCCTTAGAACTTAGAACTACTTAAACCTAACTAACCTAAGGACATCACACAGATCCATGCCCGAGGGCGGATTAGAAGCTGCGACCGTAGTGGTCGCGCGGTTCCAGACTGCAGCGCCTAGAACCGCTCGGCCATTTCTCTTGATAAATGATACGACCTGTCTTCAGAGAGTTGCCCTTTTGGGTGAATGCACGAGTGAGTTATGATGACTAGTCTGATGCAGATTAAGTGGAACAGAGGAACGTGAGTGTATTGTTACGAAATTATCGAATAGCGAGGATCGCACTATCGCCCGGCAACCCAGATTTAACTGTCCCCTGTGTTCCAGAAACCATTTATTCTGACAGCTAGGTGGTTTCCTACTACATCTCGACGTAGTCCTAGCGTGTGCTCTGTCTATAAAGACCGCAACAGTGACTGGATGCTAGGCTATCATCTTTCTTCCAATATACTACAGCTCAGTAGAACAATAAAGCCACACGCTGGTAAGTAATTTGTCTTAAATAATTCAGTAAATTACCATACGTAAGTGAGCCTTCAGTTGCATAAAACAAGCGTGTATAACCACCCAAAAACGTGATTGTCAGAGCCAATGGAGCAATGTATGCAGCAATCTCCTTATAGACTAGAATGAAACCAGTTAGCTCTATGAACGCTTGGTCCAGTAATAGAAGAGTGAGTGAAGGAGGTCACAGGAGTACCTAACAAAAACTAGAACAGTCAGTGAGGAATATGTGAAGCACTCTGGTTCGTCACCATGCTTTCAGGAGACAAGTAGATATTGCTAGACCCGACAGCGTGGCCAATTTGATCCGGAACTTAGAGATAAATTAGGTACAGTCGTATAGTAGTATGTTAAGTGCTTATATTTGTACATGTATGAATGAGTGAAGGAGTCTCCGTAAGAGCGTGCAAAAATGCTCCACTGAGCAATCTGAGGTAGGGAACCCGGGGTCGGTAAAGCCAGCTTCAGGGGATATGGATGTAGACTTGTCTACCGCTTTGTTCAGCATTACTGTTTTCCAGTTTATTTACAACTTACACGCGAACAAGTTTACACGTGCTGTCTGTTTATTTACACGTACATTCTCTATTTCTTTCAAGAGAACGAGGAGGACGAGATATTTCCTCTACCTGGCCGACTGAACGGCCACATGTACTTGAGATTCGTGCAAAGAGCTCTGCCTTAGTAGTCGCCGAACGTACTCTTGGCTTCAGTGTGCATATCTGCAACCATATCAACCCTGTATTTCCTGGTCGCTGGTTTGGAAGAGGAGGTCCTATGCCATGGCCTGAGAGGTCACCTGCCTGAATCGCCTTGATTATTTCCTATGGGGATATATAAAGTCACTTGTGTATGAGACCTCAGAGGACAGGGATTTGGAATTAGTTGCCAGGATTGTAGCTGCCTGTGATGTGAATCGAAACACACCAGGGATATTTATCAGGGTGCGTCAGAGCTTGTTCCCCGATGTCATGCTTGCATTGAGGTTGATGGCCCTCAGTTTCGGCACATTTTGTAAGATGCAGTATAATTGGTGCGTTCACTGTGTCAGTGATTTAACTCTAGTCAGCTGTAACTAATGTAAATAAAACAGCACACAGTAATGCTATTTTATTCCTATTATCTCCTTAAGCTGGCTTCTCCCTACCTAAAATTGTTCAGTGGAGCATTCTCTTTGTCATCTTAGATTTTTAATCTCTCTTATGGAAAGGTCCTATACTGGCTGAGAGTGGGAGTTGACTTAAATCAATAGGAGAAGCTGAAAATCTCTGCCGGAGCAGTATTCGAACTAAGGTCTTTTGATTACAATGCAGGTTTTCTACCACTAAGGCATTTCTCTTTTTTTATTATCAGAATGCTTTCGTACTATCTTGACACATCAGTAGACCATAGTCAAATCATCATGTAATATAAACTCAAAATGAGTGAAATATTTTAATTATTGCAACTGAATAATAAATAAAAGGAGAAAGGAAAAAACCGAAAAAAAGGTGACAAACGAGCATCAGGCTCTCATGATATGTATTAAGAATTGTTTTATACAGTTTTCTATATTTTAGTATACTTTATAATTTTTAATCTTTTATTTATTTATTTTATTTTTTGTATACTTTTTAGCTTTCAAATAGAATGTAAGGCAGAAGGACAACGAAATCAGATGATATTCTAAATAGCTAACCAAGAAAATCACAATTTGACTGCAAGGATTGTACACGTTTACGTATATATACGAGGGAAGGAACTTTAACAGTGGCAACTACTTATTTACAGCTCATACAAAATAGATACATGTTTCAAAGTTTTACTGGCCTTCAGTCATCATAAATGTGTATAACCCGCTGCCAGTGATGTGGAAGTCGTAGATACTATTAGCAGTGCCAGTTGTGTTGACAGTTCGAGCGTCGCAGTCTATCGACCGGCATTCGCCTAAGAACTGCTACAAATTCTTTTGGTAAACATTTTTGGAATACAGTGATCAATTGCTATATTTAGATTAAAGTTCAGTCTTGATCACGTTATGACTGTTTTAATGAGTAACGGGTTTCGGTTTTTTTCTATAAAGCCATCATCAGATCCATTGGCTCCCTTGGGTTGGTAGGTGGAGCTCTCCTTGCTGCTGTGCAGTCAACTGAGGGATGAAGTAGTGAAGGCAGCAGAGGATCAAGTAGGTAAAAAGACGTGGGCTAGTAGAAATCCATGGGTAACAGAAGAAATATTGAATTTAATTGATGAAAGGAGAAAATATAAAAATGCAGTAAGTGAAACAGGCAAAAAGGAATACAAACGTCTCAAAAATGAGATCGACAGGAAGTGCAAAATGGCTAAGCAGGGATGGCTAGAGGACAAATGTAAGGATGTAGAGGCCTATCTCACTAGGGGTAAGATAGATACCGCCTACAGGAAAATTAAAGAGACCTTTGGAGATAAGAGAACGACTTGTATGAATATCAAGAGCTCAGATGGAAACCCAGTTGTAAGCAAAGAAGGGAAAGCAGAAAGGTGGAAGGAGTATATAGAGGGTCTATACAAGGGCGATGTACCTAAGGACAATATTATGGAAATGGAAGAGGATGTAGATGAAGATGAAATGGGAGATATGATACTGCGTGAAGAGTTTGACAGAGCACTGAAAGACCTGAGTCGAAACAAGGCCCCCGGAGTAGACAATATTCCATTGGAACTACTGACGGCCGTGGGAGAGCCAGTCCTGACAAAACTCTATCATCTGGTGAGCAAGATGTATGAAACAGGCGAAATACCCTCAGATTTCAAGAAGAATATAATAATTCCAATGCCAAAGAAAGCAGGTGTTGACAGATGTGAAAATTACCGAACTATCAGCTTAATAAATCACAGCTGCAAAATACTAACACGAATTCTTTACAGACGAATGGAAAAACTAGTAGAAGCCAACCTCGGGGAAGATCAGTTTGGATTCCGTGGAAACACTGGAACACGTGAGGCAATACTGACCTTACGACTTATCTTAGAAGAAAGATTAAGGAAAGGCAAACCTACGTTTCTATCATTTGTAGACTTAGAGAAAGCTTTGGACAATGTTGACTGGAATACTCTCTTTCAAATTCTGAAGGTGGCAGGGGTAAAATACAGAGAGCGAAGGGCTATTTACAATTTGTACAGAAACCAGATGGCAGTTATAAGAGTCGAGGGACATCAAAGGGAAGCAGTGGTTGGGAAGGGAGTAAGACAGGGTTGTAGCCTCTCCCCGATGTTGTTCAATCTGTATATTGAGCAAGCAGTAAAGGAAACAAAAGAAAAATTCGGAGTAGGTATTAAAATTCATGGAGAAGAAATAAAAACTTTGAGGTTCGCAGATGACATTGTAATTCTGTCGGAGACAGCAAAGGACTTGGAAGAGCAGTTGAATGGAATGGACAGTGTCTTGAAAGGAGGATATAAGATGAACATCAACAAAAGCAAAACAAGGATAATGGAATGTAGTCTAATTAAGTCGGGTGATGCTGAGGGAATTAGATTAGGAAATGAGGCACTTAAAGTAGTAAAGGAGTTTTGCTATTTGGGGAGCAAAATAACTGATGATGGTCGAAGTAGAGAGGATATAAAATGTAGGCTGGCAATGGCAAGGAAAGCGTTTCTGAAGAAGAGAAATTTGTTAACATCCAGTATAGATTTAAGTGTCAGGAAGTCATTTCTGAAAGTATTCGTATGGAGTGTAGCCATGTATGGAAGTGAAACATGGACGATAAATAATTTGGACAAGAAGAGAATAGAAGCTTTCGAAATGTGGTGCTACAGAAGAATGCTGAAGATTAGATGGGTAGATCACATAACTAATGAGGAAGTATTGAATAGGATTGGGGAGAAGAGAAGTTTGTGGCACAACTTGACCAGAAGAAGGGATCGGTTGGTAGGACATGTTGTGAGGCATCAAGGGATAACCAATTTAGTATTGGAGGGCAGCGTGGAGGGTAAAAATCGTAGAGGGAGACCAAGAGATGAATACACTAAGCAGATTCAGAAGGATGTAGGTTGCAGTAGGTACTGGGAGATGAAAAAGCTTGCACAGGATAGAGTAGCATGGAGAGCTGCATCAAACCAGTCTCAGGACTGAAGACCACAACAACAACACGTCGCTAATAATTTTGATGTTCAGCAATTGGTTATTTTCATTTCTGCTACTTATTGCTATATTTGTATTTGCTTTTCATATTTCGTGGCCCGTATGTTGTGCACTCATTTCGAAACGTTCCGTAGGTTTTCCGGGCAGAGGGTCATTTCGGCAGGGATCCATATGAAAATACGCAGAATGCGCTCTTACTTCGCTTTCGTATTCTTTCAAAGCAAAAAAGTTAGCTCAAATCATAGCAACGTAATCACGTAGCTCCTCCTTCCCAATCTTCTCGTGAATGGCGTGATTATCTACAGTGATGTGCTAGCTCAAAAATAGGTCCTCAAACATTCAGCCTGGTCCTGATGTAATTTCAAAGTGGTGCCAAGCCTGGAAACTTGCTTTAAATTTTCTAAGAGGCTGAATTGTGCAGTTCACAAAAGAAATACAAGTAATACCTAATGAGTAATACCTAATCATTCACAGTTGGAATTAGTCAACTTGTAGAATTACCTGGGTGTAACATTTTCTATGGACCTAAAATCGGACGGTCACGTAGGCTCAATTGTACGCAAAACTGGTGGCTGACGCTAATTCACTGGCGGTTTAATAATGAAATTCGGAAGATGACGAGGAAGTAGAGGTTGTTGCACGCTTGGTTCAAAAATGAGTGCGCAAATGTTGACAGTAAATTATTGCGTTCGTAAGAAAAGCAAAGCACGTGGAGTATAATTTCCACCGTGAAAGACCTTGCCGAGAACTCGAAAAACTTCTGGTCATACGTAACATTACTAAGCAGGACCAAGGGCTTTTATCCAGTCACTCGTCGATACGTCTGCCCCAGGAAAGTTAGATAGAATCGTGTTTAGTCTCCGTATAAATAAAAGACCTTACAGACAGGTTTAGGAGCACAAATATTCTAGGTGGTGTGATGAATGACAGTTTGCTGTAAATGTAAAAAAATGTAAGTCAGTGTGGATGAATTGGAAAATACACTCCTGTAACGTTCGAAAAAAGCACTAGTAGGGTGCAGCTTGACACAGTTACGTTGATCAAATATCTAGATGTAAAGACGCGAAGCGATATGAAATGGAATGAGCACGTCAGGTTGGTAGCATGGAAGGCGAATGCTCGACTTCGGTTTATTGGAGAATTTTGGGAAGTGTAGCTCATTCATAAAGGAGACGGCGTATATAACGCTATTGCGACCTGTTCTTGAGTACTGTTCGATGGTTTCGGATCCACGTGAGATCAGACTTAAGGAAGACACCAATACAGGCGAGAGGAAGGTGCTAAAACTGTTACCGGTACGTTCGATCACCAAGCGAGTGTTACGGAGGGGCTTCTTGAACTCAAATGGAAAACATCTGGCGAGAAGATGATGCTTTTTCTTCTAGGCACTATTGAGTAAATGTAGAGAACCGGCATTTGAGTCCGACTGCAGAACGATTTTACTGCCACTAATGCACATTACGATAAAAGGCCAAGAAGATGAGGTGCGAGAAATTAGGGTTAGTAGGGAGGCCTTTAGACAGTCGTTTCTCACTCGTTCTCGCTGCACCGGTGGGTTTTAGAGTATGTACGTAGATGTAGATGTAAATGTTTGAAGACTAGGAAATTAGTGTAGAAAGAGATTACTCACTAAACATTCGTATGACATACCTTACAATATCAATCAAGTGTCTGTAACCGGCACCTAAATGGACTAACAGAAGTTATGGTTAATGAACGAATGAACGAATACCAAGAAGGACAGCAGGAACCGTCGCAGGCTTGTTCGAGCCATGGGAGAGCGTCACAAACATGCTGACAAAACTGAATAAGCAGTTGCATGAAGATGGTTACAAAGGGCCATGGCAAATACCACTTTGAACTGGCTGTAAGAGATGAATTTAGGATTGTACGTACTAGAACGCCCTAAGTCTCGCAGAGATTGTGAGGAAAAGATTTTACTGACTGCAGCGTGCAAAGGTTCATTCTAATAGCCGCACTTTCCGCATACCTTACGTGAATGGAGGGGGAAAAGAGTTATTAATGGACAGGGGGAGGTTCCCTCTGTCATGCACTTCATAACAGCCTGCAAACTATGGCTGTAGATGTCAGTGTAGACCACAGCTAAATCCATTCTACACTGCTTACCAGATGAACGGTTCTTTCGTCTTCAAAAATCTCGATGAAAAAACTTGTCGTCCTTCATTTGCTATGTTTCAGTCAAATACTATCGACTTGGCAATCACAGACATAAAATATAGCGCTAAATCTGGAAATTTACCAACGTATCTGCCTTTCCGCTATGCAGCACATGTCAACTCAAAATGGCCGCAGTTGACGAGGTGTGTTAAACGTGTCGCTACGGAGATTAACAAATCGTTGATGAGTCTCGGACGTTTATACGTAAATGTGATTTATGCATTCGCCCTCGAACTGTCACATAACACGCATCGCAATTTGCATTGCAATGCCGCAGGTAAAACGACGCTGGTAGCAGTCAATACCGAAACCGCCCGACACACGGAATAACATTCACTCACACTCTCCGCTGCGCGTTGCCTGCGGTAGCACTTTTAGCTCAACAGATTTTTATGTAAATACCCTACATTTTACACAACCGATAGAATGCAGCTAGTGTACGTCAACGATTAGGCATCTGAATTGTAACGAAATAACAGAAAATATCTGAGCGATAGTGCGCCGGCTGGAGTGGCCGAGCGGTTCTAGGTGCTACAGCCTGGAACCGCTCGACCGGTACGTTCGCAGGTTCGAATCCTGCCTTGGGCATGGATGTGTGTGATGTGTTAAGGTTAGTTAGGTTTAAGTAGTTCTAAGTACTAGGGGACTCATGACCTCAGATGTTAAGTCCCATAGTGTTCAGAGCCATTTGAACCATTTGATATATTTGTGTTCGTGGATGAAGTAGTTTAGGAATACATTTAATAAGTCTTTTCACAGCTATTACTACAACTTTTTAAATTATTTATTAACATCAGTTGCTAGACATTCAGTTTCATTGTCAAATTACGTGGCTAATTGCGTCGAATGCAACACTAGGAACTATCTGCGGCTGCGCTCCCGTATCATGATGTGTGACGATGAGTAAGTTACCTAGTAATTCATAAATATCTGGATGTACAGGGTGATTCACAAAGATATGCAAACATTTTACTATGTTATTCAACAAGTAAAACTAAAAACAAGTTCATGTAAACATAGGTCCGCAAATGTTTTGTTACGGCTACTAAAAATTTTTCCTGAAATTAGCAACTTCGCTCATATGAAGCCATCGCAAAACTATACGAGGTTAAAGCCTGATTTCCATTTAATTTGTTGTTATTCGTCTGGTGAATCTAATAAAACATGTCCCAGACGTGTATCTGCTGTAGTTCTTTAGAACATTGTTGATCATCCTTGTTAACGAACCATCTGGCATTAAGTAATCAAATTAAATATTTCGAAAGGGATCATGTGAATAAATTATTAAAACCATGCAATCTGACTAGTGTGTCTAACGACGCTATGTCGTCGAAGGACCTTTCAACTTTCTATCGCATTGATGTTAGTCAATAACGTCGTGCGCGCGAGTTGAAGAGGCCCACTAGAGACTACTTGGTTTCGTAAAACCGAACAACAGACCTATACAAAAATTTTACGTGGGACAGTAGTAAGAACAGAAACCGAGCCAAAGGGTGAGCAGTCTCGTGTGCTATCATCTGCTTTGTGAGAACTATAGCCACTAATTGTATATCGCGGACACGCCCAACGGGGTGATATTCTAGCTTCAGTGCTAATTAACTCAGAAACAGCAAAACGTATCGAATTCTGTCGTAAAAACTGTTCCTGATCACTAATCACGGCCTACCCTGAAACGCCCTTACGAGATTTTCAGACTGTCTCTGAGCACCCTCTTTTTTGCTTTATTCTGATACCATAAATGAAACTTCACACGGATGTAGGAAACTTTTGCTATCACTATATCACCAGCTGATCTACTTGGGGATCACTATAGTCAGCAATGAAATACACTGATGAGCAAAAGAATATCAAGACTCCCCACCGCGAGAATGAATGTAGCTTCGTAATGTTATCGGTTCCTGACGTCGTAAGGAAAGCGGGCAGAGACGAATGGGAAACCGTTCTAACGGCGATACGGGAAATCCACCGAATATGCAACTTTGACAAATGGCAGACTGCCATGGCCTGGTGTCTAGGAACGAGTATCTCGGAAATGAGGAAGCTGGTTGGCTGTTTGCATGCTGGTAACTATAAGGAAGGTGTTTGGAAGATGGTGACAGCGGGAGTATGCGACAAGTTTCACATCCACAAATCACATAATATGGACTTCGGAGCCTTCCCCGCTCTGTAAAGCAGGACAGGAGGCGATCTCTGGCAGACATGACAACGGAGTACAAAGCTGGTACAAGCACAAGTGTTCAGGAGTTCATGCACATTTTTGAACATGGGGTTTTCAGTGGGCATGATGTTATTGAGTTTGCACCGTGGATGAATATAAACGTGAGCGCTGGTCGGACTAATTACTTTTCTTGTTACAATGTGTCGACGCCCGTGTCCGGGTACGCTGTCAGCCATGAGAATGGCTGGTCGGAAAATGAACCGCACCAAAGATCCAAGCTGGGGAACATTAACTCAGGTCTCCGTGGGAACTGTGGTAGTAATCGAAGGACCATGACGGCTGTGGGCTACGAGAAAATTATTTAGCTACCTCCTGCATCCCTACATGCTTGATGTCCTCCCTGACAATGACGGCATTTTCCGGCAGGATAACGGCCAATATGACAAGGCCAGAATTGTGCTGCAGTAATTTGAGGAGCTTCACTATTTATGAAACTTCCTGGCACCAAAACTGTGTGCCCGATAGAGACTAGAACTAGAGACCTTTTCCGTTTGCAGGCAAGTGATCAACCGACAGAGCTAACCAAGCACGACTCACGATCCGTCCTCACAGCTTGATATCCGCCGGTAACTCGTCTCCTACCTTCCAAACTTGCTTAAGGCAAAGATCCCGAGTTCGAGACTCGGTGCAGCACACAGTTTTAATCTGCCAGGAAGTATCGTAACAGCGCACACTCAGCTGCTGAGTGAAAAATTGATTCATATTCACCTTTTGGCCACAAAAATTCTCTGATCTAAATGTGATGAAACACATCTGGAGTGCTATCGGGTGCTAGCTCCACGCCCACACACCGTCAGGCCACAATTTACGGGATTTGCATGAACTGTGAGTAGGCATCTGGTGCCACATATGTCAATAAATCTATCATGGATATGTGGAATCAGTGACACGCAATGTAGCTACATGGAATCTGTGGTCACGGTAAACGACAATCTTCGTCAGCGCTCCAGAATTCTGTAATCTCCCAAAAACGTGATGCATGTTTCCATGTCGATATCAGATCTCGAACCTATGTTGTCATCGGTTTCGTATTCCACTGTCGAGGGTGAGAACTGGCCGTTTTACTTCGTCCTATCTGTTTCACAAATGCGTCACATATGCAGCATTCCTATAGTGTGGAGCCTAGACACAATCCGGAAGGCCAACTACTGTCTTCTGAGAAGACTACTTGAGTCGAGATATGTACCATTTTCGCAATGATGAGATGTTCTAACCTCTAAAGCAATGTTTATCACCGGTAGTTACAATCAACCTGCAGCACTTTATGTAGGATGATTTTGATGAATCACCCAACGTCCGAACAACAGATGACAGGGGTGAAGATTCATAGATCTTAATACATCGTTCCAAATAGATAAGGATTTGTCAGAAGCAAAGCTACCATATAATGGTGTAATATAAGAAGATAGAGCATTTAGTCTGATCAGGCGGTTCACTGGTCATGAAATTGTGTGCTGAAGGTGACATCGTAAAAAATGTGACGAAATGGGCCAGACTTGTAGTTGACTCGCGCCTTGTTAAAAGATTTGCGACTATCTCCAAACCTGAATAAGCGCAATGTCCTATGATTAAACAGATGATATGAGTGACACCAGGTCCGATCATATCGGATCAAAATGGATGTTAGGCAGGGATGAAGTCTTTCGCCCCTAAGAAGCTGGTAGTTTCAAGAGTCCTAACTGACAAATCTTTGTCTCTTCTCATGAACCCAGAAAAACAGTCAGCCCCAGCTTGTCATGTTTCAGTCCATTTTGCAGGTACATCTAGAATACAATTTAGTTAAATAAAAATGTGGATACTTACGTTGTTGAGCGCGTAAAAGAATTGAATTGGTAGTTAACATATTGGGCGGACGACCGCGTACAACGTTTTTCACGCGGTTAGACATTAATTTGCGTATCAAAAAGAGGCACAGTACACGTGCGCCAGCCTCCGACGCCGAAAAAATTTCTCCCCACCCCCCAAGAGCATCTGTTGACGATGATGCGTGGCACGAGAGTTAAGTGCAGGTAGTGCAGGTATGTGATCTTGCTCACATACTGTCCTAGGCTGTTGTAGAACGAACGGTGTGCCTGCAGACAAAACTCGCCTAGACACACTGTCACTACGTTATCATGTAATAACATTGAAACTGTGTGAATAATTAGAACGTATTATGTCAAATGATGGTATTAAATTTGAGTGTTCTACTCCAGGAAGATCATTTATCACCAGAAACGACTTACAGCCCAAATTCTGTCGCTTCTTCTATGACAAATAAGGTACACACATTGAAATATGCTTCCTATAATACAGTGGAGAACATCAGAGACAAGAAATTGTTGCCCAAGAAGAATGTGTCTCTTATGGTGAAAAAACAGAAATTTACGTGGATTCGAACACGAGATACTTTGCACATAATGCATGTTGGTTGTTATTCAGCAACGGTGACCATTTTGGGACACATTTATTCAATGAACTCGTTCTGTATCTATAGATAACACAAACGTATTCAATTTGCAGAACAGAATTTTGTGTCAACTTGGAACAGCTCTGGGCAACGGTCTTGCCGCAGTCGATATACCGCTTCCCATCAGATCCCCGAAGTTAAGCGCTGTCGGGCGTGGCTGGCATTTGGATGGGTTACCATCCGGGCCGTCATGCGCTGCTTCCATTTTTCGTGGTGCACTCAGCCTCGTGATGCCAATTGAGGAGCTACCCGACCGAATAGTAGCGGCTCCGATCAAAGAAAACCATCATAACGACCGGGAGAGCGGTGTGCAGACCACACGCCCCTCCCATCCGCATACTCAACTGAGGGTGATACGGCGGTCGGATGGTCCCGATGGGTCACTTATGGCCTGAAGAATGAGTGCTTTTGGAACAGATACGGAATTCTGGCAAGGTCAGTTTCCTGTAATATCTGAGCTAATATTTATTCGTCTGCATGCTCGCAAGGTAAATAGAAACATATAACTGCAATCTCAGCCAGCCAGTTTTTGTTCTGGCAAGTGTAAAGAATATTAAGCACACTACACTCACGTCATTTCCGTCCCTGGGGTGGGACCAGCGTCCCCGTTGACATCCCTATCTGAGGGCCATGCGAAATAAGTCGCGTGACTGTCTCCAGCGACATCACAACCCTTGCTATGCTCAGGCGTTGGTGCGAAGTTCCTAGCCACCCATCGTATATTTTGTGGTATGAAATTTTGGCGCAAAAATGGAAATCAGAATATATTGTGTGTCCCACAATCGTTACATTTCGCTACATAGGAATTTAGATGGGAGGTATAACTATATTCTTTAGCAATATTACCTCATCCATAGCACACCATCAGGACGATTGCTTGCATCAATTTAAAGCACATGTGCAGTACTAGAGCTCGATACAATTTCAGAAAAACAACTTTTATGTCAAGTGTCACTGAAAAATCAGCATTCTGGAGGGAAAACTATTAAGGAAAAATTAGTACATAGGAATCCACATTTAGATTGAAAATGTGCGGCATTTCCTCCTACAGTTCTGAATGTTGTCAGACAGTTCTAGCTTGTTGTGTTCGTGCAAATATTTTCCAAAATGTGACAGGCGTTTGCACTGATTTTTGTTTTCCCATATCATTAACTCATGTACGTGTCTCACAGACGCGAGTATACTCAACTGCCGTTTCCAGAAGCTGTGTAATATTCCCATTTCACTTGCACTGCTTAGGAACGAAAGTCGTCAGATATCATGTTCTGAAACATTTGTATCCTTCATCGACAGTTGGACATATTAAATCGGATAACTACTTTAAGACGCCTGTGAACGGACTGAGTAAATATGAGTTAATGTCCACGTTTTTCACACTTGCGGTGAACTCATCGCCACTGGCATCAGGTGCTCTTCATTTATCTCACACATTTATTTATCTTAATAAACAGTTGGGGCCCTCGTGGGTAGAGCAGTAAACATAAGTCTTCCTGAGATATTCTTGCATGTTCATGAAAGTGCTCTAAATGCTAATACTAGTGTGTATCAGGCCTTTCTACTGTCACATAATAACAAGGACCATACATTTCAATTTACAGTGACCAGTCTGCTCTCTAGATGATCTGCATGAAACTTATCTAATAGCGTATAGGCTACTTGTAGCTGGTGATAAAAACGTGTTCAGTTAAATGAAATGATTAATTAATTTGTATGTAGCAAGGAAAGACATGCATCAGAGGTTAATTTCCGACTGTGCTTAAAAGACTGTGTGGGTGATTGTCAGTTCTTTTGTAGTGTGTTACGGACTCGATAAAATTTGTCAGGTAACAAATACATCAACAATAAGGCAGATTTGTTCCTACAAAGGATCTCGGAGACGACAACCAGTCTTAGAAGGAATCTGCAGAATCGTTCACCACGTAACAAAAAATTCAGCGTTCCCTTCTGAATATCGATCTTTGATAAATGAGTGCAATTCTCACACACGCTTCTCATCAGAAAGACTCACAGCGAATGAAAAAATATTTAAAGGATGCAATACTGTATTCAACAATACTGGAGCCAATTTGATTAGTTTATTCTCTTCTTTCAAACTAGCAGATAACGCTCAAGTCCAATAGAGCTGTAAAGCAGATGAGGCTCCCTGCACAAATGTTAAACGCTTACTGAAAGGATAAAGTACACGCACATAGCGTAAGGTATAAGTACTTGGCCGAAGTCCACTGGGTTTTCCAAGAGTGCAGCAAGATTTTGCCTTGACTTGGCACTGGCTTCGCACTCTCGATTTTGTAACCTTTGCTTTGAAATTCTTAGAAATCAATTTTGAATGTTCTGTATGCTAAGGATGATCTATCAGTCACCATTATCTTTTTGACCTCCTCAAATGTTTCCTGCAGCCAATTCGCATTAGTGTCCTGGCACATACTACTGATTTCTTTACTAAGTGATTAACATTGCTGCATTGCTTCCTTTTCCCAGCATCGTAACGTGTAGGCTTTCACGGACGATATCTTCGTTAGTTAAAACTTCCGGGTTGAGAGGCCGTCGTCGATCTGTAAAACTTCTTGTTTCTCACGTTTCTTTGCCAACTGCGGGCAACATCTTCTGAGGTGAGTCAACGACTGACTGCCAGGTCTTTTCTTTTCCTGTAACGTATATCCATTTGATACAAAGGGGGGACGGCAATGGCTTACAGACTTCACTCTTCGCTAATAGAATAACGGAAATCGTACAGGAAGACATAAAAGTAGATAGACATGAATGTTAAAAACGGTTGGTGGACGGCACATGACACATAAGCAAGGTTGACAGAGCACACAAATGAAGGCAGGCAGTTGCTCACTGAACAAAGGAACACACTGAAGAGAATGCTGATGCACAGTAACGAGGAAAAACACTGTTGCACAACACACTGGCGACGATCTTAGGCGCTGAGAACACTGAAGACAAGGGGGGCGGGCTGCCAATAGGGGGAGGGGATAGGCAGGTGGGGTAGGAGGGAAGGAAGAAGCCAATGGGAGAAAGGGAGGGTGAGGTGAGGGGAGAGGGAAGCCAGGGGAGGTAGGAAGGGGAGGGAGTGGGAAACAGAGAGAGGAAGGGAGGAAGGAGAAAGGAAGGTGGGAGGGAGCTCTGGAGGAAAAGGGGGAAGGAAGAGAAGGGGAAGATTAGATCTGATAGGAGGGGCGTATGGAGGGAACTAGGGCATCATCAGGAAGGAGGAGTTGGCAGAAGACACCTTGGGCAAGGGTATGGAGAGTGTGAAGATGGAGAGCAGGTGGGACACAAGAGTGCGGGTGCAGCAGTGGGTTGGGGTGGGAGAGGATGGGAGAGACAAGCGAGTGGGGAGGATCAAGCTTGCAGGAGTTGTATAGGATCTGTATCCATTCGAGGAAAAGGAGAAGGTGTGGGAAAGGAATCAAGTTGTAAAGGATCTGCATGGGGGATGTGAGACGGATGTGATAGGTGAGGTGGAGTGCATGGCGTTCAAGGATTTCAAGGGACCTATAGTAGGTGGGAGGGGTGTATATCCAGGTGGGGTGGGCATAACGAATGATGGGGCGGATGAGGGACTTATAAGTGTGGAGGACAGTGGAGGGGTCCAAGCCCCACATTTGGCCAGAGAGAAGTTTGAGGAGGCGGAGTATGTGCCTTGGCTTTATCTGGAAATGGAGGGGGGGGGGGGGGGGGGAGGTCCAGGAAAGGCGGCGGTAGAGGGTGAGCTGCCAGGTCGTGGAGGTTCCGTTTACATCGAGCGCTAAGAGCACACGACCATGCGTGACGTGGGGCCGACTGTAAGTCTACATCTGACTAACGTCATTATTCTCGATTGCAGGTAATCAGTTATCGCATCACTGGTGCAAAATCGACCGCCATATCTTATTAAAGCGTTCCTCTTTTCAATTGAAATTATTGTGGTGCTTCTGAAATTCTATAGCTTATCCATACATGCGTGCATAATAAATTTTATTTCATGTTCATTGTCTTTAAAAACATGTTCCGCTACAGCTGATTTGTTGTTATGTGAGACAGATAGTGAGTGCTATTGGATCGCCTATTCAAGAGTTGGCTAGACATCTGGCTTCCCTGCAACAACCACATATTGCTGAAACTGATCGTCACATTAAAAGTTCTATGCATTTTATCGAAAAGCTGAAGGAGACTATTTTATTCATTTTATTTATTTATTTGTGCATTTATTTTACCTGGCAAGATTAGGGCCTTCAGGCCCTCTCTTACACCTAACCAGGCATACTCAGATTCAACAAATTTCAGTGTCTACAGAAAATTAGGACATATAACATGTTATACAGTATTAATGTTAAAGAAAAAAATAGAGATTATAAAAGTAGTACAATTATAATTATAACAATTATAATTATAACAATCAAGAAAAATAAAAATTATAATAATAATGATAATAATAATAATAATAATGACTATGTATATGAAAGTAAACATATTTTTTTTTATGAGTGTCAGTCCTATTGCTAGTTGGGAATTTTCTCGTTATATTCTTGCAGCTTGTGAGTTATTCTCATCATGCAGAGACATAAGACGATGGAATGGGGTGAAAGAGATATAGAAGAGGTAGATAGGTTAGAGGAAGAGAAATAGAATGGTAAAATTCGAAGCTATGATGGAGAGGAGAAAGAAAAAGATGAGGGGGGGCACAACAATGGTGGCTATACCGACCCTAATATGTAAGTCTTAAGTTCCCTCTTGAATGTTGAGTGGTTTTGGATAAGACGCAGATCACAGGGGAGCGCGTTCCATAGTCGTATGGCTGAGATGGAGAATGACACGGAGAGATTTTGTGTTATGTAAAGGTACAGCCAAGATGCTAGACGTATCCGATCTGGTATTGCGGTTGTGGAATGATGATAGGTGTTTAATGTAAGAAGGTGAGTATTGGGGGCACCAGTGGCTAAGAAATCGATGAAGTAAGCACATCGTGTGGAGATCGCGTGCCTTATGTGGGCGTATCCAACCTAGCTGGGAGTATGAAGGACTGATATGATCATACAACCGTATGTTGCATAAGTATCTAACACAAGCATTCATCACTAGCTCGAGGCATCTCGAATTTTCATTATTTGTGCCATGTTGAACTACATCACAGTAGTAAAGATTAGGCAAGACTAGTGTTTGGACTAATTTTTGTTTAACATGGGTTGGAAATATTTTTCTAAATTTTTGAATTGCATGTAGGGAGGAGAGCGATTTCCGGAAAGCTGTGACTGTTTGTTCTTCCCAGTTTAGGTGTTCATCCAAGATTATTCCAAGGTCTTTTACTGTTTTTGGTATGATAGTTGGGTACCATTGAGGAGTATTTGAGGGACTGTTTCGCGAAAGTACCGACTGATTAACTTTGGATGAGATATAAGTACGACCTGGGATTTATTGGGGTTTAGTTTCAGACCTAGGTTCTGTGCCCATCGAGAAACAGAGCAAATATCTGCGTTCATACTCGCTACTGCGTCAGCAATGTTCTTGGGGCTTGCACTTATGTACAGTTGGATGTCGTCGGCATATAGATGGTAGTTGCAGGAGTGAATCACTGAAGAAATATCATTAATGTACAGTGAGAAGAGTAATGGACCAAGGACGGAGCCTTGGGGAACTCCAGAGCGCACGTTTTTCCATGATGAATTTTCCGACCCACAAATGACTTGTTGACTTCTGTTTTTGAGGTAGCTGTCGAACCAGTGTATTGCGCTGTTTGAGAAATTCAGCTGCTTCATTTTAATTAGTAATATATCAAAGTCAACTGTATCAAAAGCCTTGCTAAAGTCAAGCAGTGTTAGGATGGTGGCTTCACGTCTGTCCATAGCATGTTTAATGATGTCATCAGTTGCTTTGATTAATGCAGTTGCTGTACTATGGTGCTTTCGAAAGCCTGACTGATATTTGTCGTGGATGTTATGAGTTTTGAGGTAATCCGTCAGCTGTTCATGAACGATGTATTCTAGGGCTTTAGATATTGCAGGAAGTATGCTGATCGGCCTGTAGTCACCTGGCGACTTAGGGTTGTCAGTCTTGGGTATAGGTTGAATTAAGCTTTGCTTCCACTCAGTAGGATATGTACTACTGACAAGAGACAGGTTGAAGATGTCTGTGATAACTGGAGTAATAGTGTTTACGACGTTCTTAATCATGCCAATGCTCACTTCATCATTTCCTACTGCCTCGGAAGAGATTCTCATAATTGCCTTGTGTACTGTGCCGGTAGTGACATGTTTTAGGAAAAACTTGTCTCTCGAGAGATTGATATCTTGGGGCTGGTAATTTGTCGCTACGTGGCAGTTTACGGCTGTTGAGAAGAAATCGTTTAATTCTTCTGCAGACGCTTGATAAACAGCGTCAGATCTTCGCTTCCCTATACCGAAACTGCGCAGCTTTTTCCACAGTGCAGCAGGTTTTGATATGCCGCATATGACAGAGTGAGCATGTCTGATTTTGGCATTCCTCACGCTTTGCTTGGTTCTATTTCGGAGTTTCCTATAAGCTTCGTACGCCTCGGGAGTTGGGTTACGCTTGAAGGCCCTATGTGCAGCATCACGTTCATTCATTAACTGGCATAATGCAGTGGTGAGCCACGGGGCGGGAGCTCTCTTTACCTCGACAGTGCGTTGAGGAGCATGTTTATCATACAGTGCAATAATTTTGCGACATAATTCCCGAATTTTTCCGTCTAAAGTCGGTTCATTGCTTATATCATGCCAAGGGATGTCTGAGTAATCCTTTTGAAGAGCGTCATGGTTAACATTTTTTAGGTTTCTGTAGGTTACCAGGTGAGATTTTTCTTTGGTAGTATGTACTGAGTAATTTAAGAAAATCACGTCATGAGCAGAGAGTCCTGGAGCGGATGTCTGATTGGCGCGAATTATTTTATCTGGTCGCTTTGTTGCTATTATATCTATGAGTGTATGACTGTGTGGCGTGTGATGAGTTGAGTCCAGCGGTGTTAAACTCATATCATTGGAGTGGAACAGTCTCCTAAGTTTTTCTGCAGAGGGAGATTTTAGCTGTAAGTCGATGTTTGTGTCGCCCATAATGATTATGTGTTCATACAGTGTCACGAGCGAGGAAAGGGCAGACTGAAAGGAGGACATAGCACCGACGTTTGGAGGTTTATAGATTACTCCAATTAGCAGTTTCTGATTTGATGTATTTATTTCGAAAAACAAGAACTCTGCTTCTCCTTCGCCCTTTGCATCCGATGTGCATTGTATAGTAGGTCTCAGATCAGAGCGAATATAGGCACCCACACCACCCCCGCGTCGTGTTTCACGATCTGCCCTTAGGAGAGAGTAACCAGTGATTCGGATAGCGTCGGAAGAAATGTTTGGTTTCAACCAAGTTTCAGAGACGAGGATAATATGGAACTACTATCAGCCCAGGGGATATCCTTGTTAATTTTGATGTGGTGTCCCTTTTTACCATGGTTCCTGTTGAAGAAGCTCTTTCATACATAGCTGATATGTTTCCCACTGATATAGTAGCTCTGTTTCGACATTGCCTGTCCACAACTTATTTCCAGTAATATAATGAGTTTTACAAACATACCGAAGGAGGGCCTTGGGTAGCCCTCTGGCACCAGCTGTTGCTAATGTATTCATGGAATTTTTTTGAACAGCAGGGCTGTAGACTGCCAGTAAAAGTCCTTTGACGTGGTATCGGCTTGTAGATGACACTTTCGTGGCATGGAATCACGATGATTAGGAATGATATAGTTTCTTGGTGCATCTTTACAGTACTAATCAAAAGATACAATTTACTATGGAGAAAGAGAGTAGTAGACAACTTAATATTTTGGATGTATCTGTAATTAAACGGGCATAAAATGTATAGAAAAGATACACACACCGACCGTTACTTCTATAAGGATTCGAACCATCATCCCAAGAAGAAGAGAGGTGTTATTAAAACGTTGGTGGACAAAGCCGAAAAGATCTGTGAGCCATTTTATTTAAAAGATGAACTGGCCATTTACGAACGGATTTTAAGAAAAATGGATGCGCTGACAATGAGACTGATCGAGCGCTTCATCTCAGAAGGAAGGTGTCTGACAACGTTTAGCAACAACAACCGTCAGCTGCGAAAGTTTTTCTTCCATTTGTTCGCAATATTACGGACGGTATTGGGCAAGTTCTGGGCAAGTTGAAACAATCATTAGAGCCACCAAGAAGATCAATGAGTGTTTAAGATCAGCGAAAGACGCTCGAAAGCCCTTAGCAACGGATGGGGTATATAAAATTCCGTGACGCTGTGCTAAGGTTTATATTGGAACAATGAAAAGAAGTGTCAATACCCGCTTAACTGAACACAAAAGCAACTGTCAACCAGGAAATACTGACAAATCAGCTGTAGCGGAACATGTTTTTCAAGACAGTGATAATGAAATAAAACATCACATTATTATGTACGTATCTATAGAGAAGCTATAGAGATTCAAAAACACCACACTAATTTTAATATAAATGATGAAGACTTAAAGTTAGATAAGCTATGGCGGTCGACTTTGTTCCAACAATGTGACAATCGATTACCTTCAGTAGAGAATAATTACGTTAGGCAGAGATAGACTTACAGTCGGCCTCAGGTCACGTATGGTGGTGCCCTCTATGCGCTCTGTATAAACGGGAACAGCCAGTCTTTGCCTCACCTCGGAAAATGTTGCGCGCAGTTGGCAACGAAACGTCAGGAAGCAGAAGTTTTACAGATTGACCACGGCCTCTCAGCCTGGATGTTTTCCGAGTATTTTATATTTCCTCTTCTTCCACTAGATGAAGTAATTTATACACTCTGGATATGTAAACAGGGTAATTTAGGGGCGCTCCTGAGTGTACACACACGTGGGAGTTCTCTAATTCCAATCGTTTATATGCAACTGCTTTGCTTGTTTCTTTCAGCTAGGTTAACATTCCACAGCAAAAATATATTTCTCATGTTTAGTCTTACTGGTTTGTAATTTTACTGAAACGTTGTTCATATTTGCTTATAGTTAACACAGTTTCTACCCGGATTCTCCGGAAGTCCAGTGTTGTAATACGTGTTAATTTTCTACTTGAAAAAATGTTTGCACGAAATTTCCTGCTTCTATCCGGAATAAAGACAACTAAAACAGGCAATGACCCTTAACATGTAAATATTTAAAGGGGGTTTTGGCGTCTATTTTTCGAAATGCACTCCAAAAATCCTCGTCAAGTCCCGGTAGATCGCTGAGTTGCAGCTGACCAGATAGATAGTTCTTTGTTCATAGGAACACCTTCGGTCTTTCATTGATATTTCATGCATTATGTGAACAGTGATCTTGCGTACAACAGCTTTAGAATTGCTTATTGCTTTTCTGGTACCCAATTTATAAAAATCATCATTTGTCACCTCAACCATGACACCTTAAATGTCTCGAATCTTACAACGACCTTTTACGAAATACTCGAGGAGGAACTGTAGATCCGTTTTTAATTCATAGGAACATTTAATCGAGAAGCCCTTTCATTTTATTCACCGCAAACTCTAGATTTTTATTTGAGTCTAGATTTTATTGTTGTTAATGCAAAGGTGGTATGCAATAAGCGTGTCGCACCAAATCCTTCTTCCCTTACTTGACTTGGATGCCCGCCAATAACACGAATATAGTGTCCATTTAATGAACACTGGTGTGTTCTGAACAGACACAACATACGAAGTTCTGTATTTCAGATGCTTGAGTCTATATTGAAGCCATAGGTCTAATGAGCTTAATGCGGGATTCTGGCGAATTTTCATAGACATCTCCATTTTCGCCGGCTTATTCCAATGAATCAACAGTCTCTTCTCTTGTTCTCTCGTAAAGTCATTTAAAATCTCTTTCTGCAGAGCTAATGTGTTAAATTCAATCCTTATTTTGCAGCCCAATAATGGCGGCTCATAATGGCGGCCTCCTGGTAGCGGAATGTGATGCTCATTTTTACGTTAACTGAACAAACCGTAAACCCATGCTCCGATGTTTATTTTGTTCGCTCTGCATCCTGTCTCTGTCAACATATTTGCCGCTTCCTGGTTTGTTCTTTCAACGCTTCCTTGACTGAGTCGAGATTTCCCATGTATGATTTTTAATTGGGACCTGTACTCTTGTAAATCAGGAACAACTTTACTAGCATGCCCTCTGCCGTTGTCTGGAGAACTGATCGAGTTTCGAGTACAGTGAATATATCGTATACTACTTCCCCATGTCTCTTTGATTTAAGAGCTTTAAATTCAACAAACTTAGCCATGCGATCTTGAAATACTAGAATTAGGTAATGTTTGCCATTTGGATGAGTTTGAAAATCAATTAGGTCAACCTTGCATCGAGGATTAAATTCAGGATAAAATCAGCTGTTTTGATACTACGCCTCTCCTACAGAACTCCTGCTCGCAGGATTTACAGCTTTGTGTTAAAGCTCCAAACGATGACGCCTTTTACTAGCGTATCTAGTAGACAACTCTTTATCATCCTGTCTCAAAACCATGGCCAGTAGAAAAGTGGACCTCATGAAGTACGTAGAACAACTCAACACCTCGTACATGAAGTCTGATTGAACTACATATTTCATTCCACGGCTGCATCAGTTTCTATGTTTCCTGAAAGTTCATTACACTATACTTCTTCATCAACCGGTTTCACAACCTGAGCCGTAGTCACGTTCCTTATTTTTCCTACATAGCGATCATCTGTTGAAAGAAAACTGTTTGTTGAAGAATTATTTCTCACTATCTGTAACCGTCTATAAAACCACCTGTTCATTGCATCTATAAAATGATCTGTCCTTTGCATCTATAAAATCATCTGTCAACTACAGAATTTTCATAATCATGATGTGCAGATGCCATTTTAGGGAAAGTGACTCTCTGATACAATTGAACTCCTAGCGAACTGCTCTGAAATTGTTACAATAATGGTCTCTGTGGATCTTGTAAATGTCAGATTATTTAAAATACCTCTCTTTGCCACGGTGGTAAAGCGATTCCCATCAGGTCACGGAAGCTAAGTGCTGTTAGGCTAGGCTAGCATTTGGATAGATCACCGTCGGAATCTGCCGAGTGCTGTTGGTACGTGGGATGCACTCAGCTCTTGTGAGGCCAACCGAGGAGCTACTTGATTGAGAAGTAGCGGCTTCGGTCACGAAATCTGACAACGGCCTTCAGAGAGGTGTGCTGACCCCATGCCCCTCCGTATCTGCATCTGGTGATGCCTAAGGTCTGAGGATGACACGGCGGTCGGTCGGTATAGTTGGACCTTCAAGGCCTGGTCGGAGGATGCTTGTTTTTCTTTCTTAAGTAAACACAACTGGCATTCCACCAAAAAAAGGCAAATTATTAAATAAGTTACATTCATAAATGTCTAATTATTTCAGCATTCCATATATCACAGGCAGTCTATAATATGTCAGATTTCAAAGATTGCCGTTAGCACATATACGGGGATGTTAAGCTGCCCGTGCTGATGTTATATCATGCAAAAAAAAAACTGCGCGAGATTATCATATTTTCTCACTCATTAAGGGCGAACAGTTAGTCGCACAGAAAAAATGAACAGGGTCGTATTCGCTAGAGGCCATATTTTCGAGTTACTCAAAAATAACATACAGAAGTGATCCTCAGACTAATCCCCACTCCCACACTCAGTGCCCACCGGTCAGGATTTCGAGTACCGGTATGTTGTTCGTGGCTAAAATGGCTCTGAGCACTATGGGACTTAACTAGTTTGGTCATCAGTCCCCTAGAACTTAGAACTACTTAAACCTAACTAAACTATGGACATCACACACATCCATGCCCGAGGCAGAATTCGAACCTGCGACCGTAGCAGTTGCGCGGTTCCAGACTGTAGCGTCTAGAACCGCTCGGCCACCCTGGCCGGCGTTGTTCGTGGCACTTGCTCCTACCGCTGTATACGAATTAGAGGCTGCACGTATTGTTCCCCGTATTCGACCTTTTTCGGTCTTCATTGACAGGTCTTATTATCCAACGGCTTAGTGGGGCACTCACAAATTGTAGGCTTGACTTTTGTATAAATTTCACCTAAATGTACTGTGAATTTTAACATCATAAAATAAAATTGCACACTGGAAATCCTCACTGGTAAGGGGTAAGCGTGGGCACGGTGGTGTGATTGAAGGTCAAATTTGTGCGTTTCTATTGAATAACTTGAAAACCGTGGCTTACAGCTAAAACGCTGTCCCGTAAAAATTTTAACTTCGATAAATTTCGTACAAAAAGTTCCAGTTCATTTTTTTTCTGTAGGGCTGATATTTTGCGCGTAGCGAGCGAGAAAATATGAAAATCTCGCCCCAGATATAGCATTGCGGGTTGCATCGGGAACGGCAGCTGAAACATTCTGTGTTGTAGACTGACTTGCCCATGGCTTGATAACTATGCTTTAGCCGAATACAGTACTTTCATAGAAAAGCCACAATAATTAGCAGTTTTCGTAGACACCATTTGGTGAACAATAACCTGATTGATGACTTTCGCCGATTCCACTCGCACATTCAGCTATCGATGCTAAAATATCTGTAGTATTTCTTTCATCAGTTGCTCTTCTTTTTCCTAGGTGTACTTTATTCTTCACATTTGCAGTTTCTTCAACTGTTTTTATAATGGTTGCTGAGACTGATCGTGAATGCCTGATACGATCACAGTAGGTTACAACATACTCTGAGATGCAAAACGTCACGGGATGCCTCCTACCATCGGTCGGGCATTCTTTAGGCCGAAGCAGCGCAGCAACTCGACGCGGCATGGACTTAACAAGTCGTTGGAAGTCCCCTGCAGAAATATTAAGCCATGCTGCCTCTATAGCCGTCCATAACTGCGAACGTGTTGCCGGTGCAGGATTTTGTGCACGAAATTACTTGTCGACTCTGTCCCATAAATGTTTGATGTGATTCAGTCGGGCAATCTGGGAGCCAGGTCATTCTCTCGAATCGTCCAGAATGTTCCTCTAACCAGTCGTGAACATCTGTAGTCCGGTGACATGGCGCATTATCATCCACAAAAATTGAATTGTTGTTTAGGAATATGAGTCCGGGAATGGCTGTAAATGTTCTCTAAGTAGCCGAACAAAACCATTTCCAATCACTGATCGGTTCAGTTGGACCAGAGAATCCAGTGCATTCCACGTAAACACAGCCCACACCATTATGGGGCCACCACCAGTTTTCACAGAGCCTTGTTGACAACTTGGATTCATGGCACACTCCAAACACATCAACTCTTACCAACTGAAATCAGGACTCATCTAAGCAGGCTACGGTTTTCCAGTAGTCTAGGGTCCTACCGATGTGGTCGCAAGCCCAGGAGAGGCGCTGCAGGCCATGTCGTGCTGTTAGCAAAGGCACTAGCTTGGCTTGTCCACTACCATAGCCCATTAACACCAAAATGTCTGTGCGATACTGTCGCCATCGGTATATGTGCATATCGCCATTGCATGACTTTTTTCAGCTCAGTTTAGAACCGTACCGTTGCTCTAACAGACAAACAGCGCCGGAGCCATTTTTCATCAATCGTACACACTGTGGAAGTACAAACAGCTTCTCTGGCAAGCTGTCTGATTGCTTCAGTAGAAAACGACAGACGAATGAAGTGTACAGGAAAACATACACACCATACTTGAGACACGAGTTCACTTACTTTTCATACAGCAGGGCACCTCTTCTGATGACGCGAGGAAAGTATACAGAGACGTTATCTTGTTACCATTCCCTGAAGTTCCACACATGTTGTGCCGTCTTCGGAGGCCAATCCCAGTGCCACAGAAAAAAAAGCGCATGGTTCCGCGAAAAATGTCAGTGATTTAATTCGACAGCTATATACATAAAAAATTGCGGGATTGTTCAGAAATTCGTCACAAAATCCACTGTAACTCGAAATGAAAAACTTTTCTATATATCTGTCGCAGTGCCCAGTGTAACGTAATGACAAAAACTTTTCGATGTGGGTACCTCTCCCGTGTGTAGCATCGTTAGTGATGTAGAACAATACATTGAGACACTGGCTTACAGCAAAGACGGAGAAACGACTTATTATATCTAATACTGTGCGTCAAAGTGAGTGGAAGCAAAAAGGCTACCAGAAGATATTGTCCCGCGTTATAGTCCCGATAATTGTTTCGACTGCGTCACTGAAGTCAAACGTAATTGACTCGTTTTGGCTACACTTACTTTACTTTTCCGTGTCCGGAAACTACAATTTGTTTGCCCAGTATTGGATCGTCGAGGGTGCATCTGTGGGGGCAGGCAGGACATTGTAGGAGATGTTCCATGTCCTGTCGAGTGCCGCAGTCGCATTTGTCGCCATTTCCGTCCAACAAACCCCATTTGATCAGATTAGATTTCACAGGAGCCACCCCATTTCTGATGTGGTTAACCATTCTCCAGGTTTTCCAATCACCAGAAACTCCGCTTGGTGTGTCCTCTCTTATTGGATAATAGATGGGGGCGGGGGGCTCATCTAAGGCGCAACTTAGGAAACGGCGTCTGCATTTGAGTCTGCTGGGGCCGCACTGTAGACCAAATATTGAGTGACGGGTATCAAAGGTTTGTTTTAGCTTCTCGGTATGTTCATGGGCTTTCCTAGGCGAATCAGGGCTTCTGAAACCTGCGGCCCTGTGAAGATTATCTATGGGGGTTGGCTTCATGCAGCCTATCACTATCCTGCATGTTTCATTCAACCTAATATCTATCTTTTTTGCGTGGGCGGATCTGCACCATACCCGGCATGCATATTCGGTAGTTGAGAAGCACAAAACGTGGGCTAAGGTTCTGACCACGGCAGGTTTGGCTCCCCATTTGCTATTGGACAGCTTTCTTATTAGGGAATTTCGTGCTTCTACTTTTTTGCGTGTTTTTTCACAATGATATTTGTATGTCAATGTTCTGTCCAGCACGACGCGAAGGTAGGTGGGAGTATCTGTGTGTTCTAGTAATGTCCCATCCCAGGTAACATTGAGCCTGTTTTGGCTACAAAAACTTTTTACCTTCGACCCTCTCCTTCCTCTTACCCGCAGGGGTAGATTGAAACTTAAGAGACGGCCGGCCACCCCCGAAGGAAGTTCCGCAGGGAGGGAAAGAGACAGCTGCTTGCGATACAGGGGGTTGGACCAGAACGTCACGTAGCGACCAGTGGAAGGCTGTTGCTTGCAGCTAGACAGAGTCAAAGCAACTGCGCCGCTCGGGAACAGACTATACCACTGTGCCACTTGGATTACCCACGACGAATCTAATGCCGCCTCACAGCCTGCACACAAACACACAGCACCACGATAAGACAAGCGAAGATGATTTAGACAGAATTGTATTTAAGATACTAACACACAAATAAAAACAGTGTTTAGTATTTTATTCACCTTCAGCAACCGTTGTTATATATATCGAAATAACAAGCAACCAGTTGCATGAAAAAATTACTTTCTGAACCGATTTCCTTCACTTAGTGCCCTTCTTCAGAATGTTATACCTACCCCATCAATTGCGCTTGTCTACAATATGATGCATACAGCAGAACGTCAAGGACCATTATGTTCTTCGTCCTTTGTTCTTGTTGACAAGAAGCTAGTAGGGAAGCTGTAGCCATAAACAAACGGCGAAGAGCATCATGGTACTGGAACTTGTGAGTGGAGTCCTTGGCATTTTTCTGTATGCATCTTATTGTTGACACTCGCACATAATGTAATAGGTGTACCCTTCTGAAGAAGGATACTAAGTGGCCGAAACCGGTTAAGAAATCTTATACTTACATAAATGGTTACTCATTTATTTCGATATAAAAATCCTCTAGAATAAGGTTTACATATCCTACGGTGAAAAATGCCTTTATTTACTACCAAATTCAAAGGCTGTTACGTGATATCAAAACTATTTGTTTCTTTTTGCTTCGTCTCGAGATGACTTACAAATATTTGATATGTTGCAGTTGCTGTAAAAACTGCCTGCTTAGTTCTTATTCAACGGAAATTACATCTTTAAAAATGGTTTAAATGGCTCTGAGCACTATGGGACTTAACTTCTGAGGTCATCAATCCCCTAGAACTTAGAACTACTTAAACCTAACTAACCTAAGGACATCACACACACTCATGCCCGAGGCAGGATTCAAACCTGCGACCGTTCCGGTCACACGGCTTCAGACTGTAGCGCCTAGAACCACTCGGCCACTTACATCTTTAAAAAAAAAGACTCAATAATATTAACGTACAAGTGTGGTCATACTGCAAGACCACTATCTACAAAGTAACGTCGGATTCAAACACAACAATTAATTTTATTAACTGTTTACTGGAAGATCTGATACAAGTATGGAACTTGACTAGTGAAGCGACATGACATGTAATTTGACAGAAGTGCATATAAATACTTAGTTTCTCTTCTTGAGTGGGACTGTAGCCTGATCTAAGCTCATATATAACTATCTTTTCATGCGACGACCAACATGTCTTCTTCCAGTAGGATGATATAGATCAGGACAAACGAAACTACTGTTGTTCGTCTATAGTACGTCGTCTTTCTTTGAAATGCACTCCATTTCGAGAAATTTTATAGTACAAATAATATATTTTGAAGTGCTGTCTCATTTATTCATACCCACTTCCCATTGCTTGGGAGTAACCCTTTATTACTCTCAGAAATCGCATTTCAGATTCCTGTATTTTGTTTCTGTAATTTATTTTACTCCTCCACAACTCATTTCCGTACAACAGATTCGGTAATCCCATAGTTTTGACAGAACGTAGCCTGAACTTGCTCTCGCACTTCATCTTTCAGTGTCTGTCACATTGTTCTCCATGTATAATGAAATCTGACATGTTACTATGGTGTCACTGCCAGACACCACACTTGCTAGGTGGTAGCCTTTAAATCGGCCGCGGTCCGTAAGTATACGTCGGACCTGCGCGTCGCCACTATCAGTGATTGCAGACCGAGCGCCGCCACACGGCAGGCCTAGTCTAGAGAGACTCTCTAGCACTCGCCCCAGTTGTACAGCCGACTTTGCTAGCGATGGGTCACTGACTACATACGCTCTCATTTGCAGAGACGACAGTTTAGCATCGCCTTCAGCTACGTCATTTGCTACGACCTAGCAAGGCGCCATATTCAGTTACTATGTCTTCTGAAAAGATAATATTGTGACTCATGTACCGTCAAGAGCGACGTTCATCATTAATGGATTACAGTTTAATATCAAACTAATTACGTCCGCTTTCTGAATTCTAAATCCTTGTCATGTTCCAGACCTCACGTCAGTATAGTTCTTCCCTCCTCACGCCAGTCTGCGTGAGCTAAAACGCCTGCCTTTCGGCCTCCACTAGTAACACGGTGTCGGCTCTTCAGCCAACACAACAGTTACTTTTTCACTTTGTCGTCGGAACGAAAACATAGTTGACAAAAAAGGAGACTTGTCCAACAGGTAACATATGAGGCCGTGCTCGAAAGTAATGCCTCGGAATTTTAAATGTGGAAATTATTCAGCCTTTTAAAATAAAACTACTTTTCTTAACATAGGTATTTGCAGCACTCTGCCGCTACAGGGATCCGAAATGTAGCATCAAACGTGGTGGTGTGTAACGTACCTGTTAGTGCGTGTTTCGAATTTGAAAATTTCGTCCACATATGGGGCACTGTTCTATGCCAGACCATACAATAGCGCTGCGACATCGGCAACAATCCGACGCCTTCCCTTCACTGTCATCGATTATCCACTGAACAATACGTACTCGGACCCACCCGACTTTCATCCGTTTACGAAACTTAAAGATCACCTTCGAGGACGTCCATTGGTAGTGATGTAGTGATGCGAACTGAGGTGAGGTTGTGGTTCCGCCTACTAAGTCAAATTTTCTACAGTGTCGGTATCAATAAGTTTGTCTCATTACGAAAAATGGGCTCGTCGCCAGGGTGACTATGTTGATAAACAAAAATGTAGACGTGAAGAACAAAAATACACAGTGTTAAGAAGGGCTGTTTCATTTTAAATGGTTTAAGAGTTTTCACGTAAAAAATTGAGAGGCATTGCTGTTCAGCACTCCCTGTTTTATTATTTTAACTCAAATTGGATAAGTCACCTGGCGTGCCGTAACTTCTATCTTCATGTTGGATACCTGCTGGCAGTGATTTCTACTAATAAGATTTACCTCGAGATCACTGAAGGTTTTTTTTTTTTTTTTTTTTTTTTTTTTTTTTTTTTTTTTTTTTTTTTGACGGTTCCGTACCTCACTGAGAGAAAAGGGAATCCTGATAACACAACTTTATTTTCCGTCTGTCTGTTTGTCTGTTAACACCCCTTCTGGTATAGGTATCAAGTCAAAACTACAAACGTCTACAGTCCCTTAGCAGTATAAAAGTCTGTGGAATCAAACGACAAGGTCGTCTGTTATCGTCCATTTTTCTCAAGAAAGGGTAGAGGTATCGAGCTGAAATTTATGTCACATACTAATGTCTCCAGTCCCTTAGACCGTGCAACTGTGAGTTTCCCATAAAGTATTTTTTCCAGGAAATTCATAAAAAGGTGCGCAAGTAATCTAGCCAAACAGTCTCCCATAAACAAGACGTCATTCTGTTTGAAGACCTGGTTGTTAAAAGTGAAGAGCTTATACGAGGTAAAAAGACCAAGCAAAGAAATAAACTCGGTAGTCTCATCAGGTGTAAGGGACCATGTGTAAAGAACAAATGATGGCAGTTGTGTAATCTAGCGGAACGTTGTATAAAGATTTTTTATACCTGCAGACAACATGCAACAACTGGAAGGGAAATATGTGTCCTTAGAAAACTGAATTAGCTCATTCCTGATAGATATAGTATATTCTTTTTTGTATGCAAAGGAATTACGTAAAATCTGGAACAAGAATTTTGCAGATGGTTCCCCAGGTTTCCCAAAACAATTAACAATCGGGCATATAGAAGGATTTTCCTTGTGAATCTTTATCTGAATACGAAGAGGTGGTGCTTTGGTATCCATGCTCTTCAGTTTAGTTCAGAGGTCAGGAGAGGTAATATTACTGTTCTTCTCTAGGCATTGTTCAATTTCTATAACCAGCTGTAGGGTTAACATTTATCGTTGAATGTTATTTTCGTGGAAGAACTGGATACTATTTGCAACATTGTCATTCTTGTAGAAAATAGCAGCCCAGTTGACTTTTTCAGACAGGTAAGTAGGGGCACTACATTCCGCGACTTTTTGTAGGTGGAGTAATGAATGTTGGTATAGCTACTGCTAGTCTGTGGCCAACCAGCTTCTCCAGTCAAATAACTGGCTTTACAGGCTAGTTTTAGCTTCCCAGATATGTCACATGACGCCCTATCATGGGCTATTTTAACGTTGCCACTAGGAAAAAAGGAGATTACGAGCTGCTCAGCTAACTGCTACTGATTTGTATGTTTAACACCCTTATTTAGCATTCTATTGTGCACCCAACTGAGGTAAACTGGTGAAGTAAACAATACGCTTAGCAAAGGATAAAGGGAGAACAATTGCATCAGCTGTATCACACTGCCCTTGATAGTAAGCTTTCCTTAGCCTGTCAAGTTTGCTGAGGGGAATGTTCACGACGAGCCATTTTCCACCCTGACGATATTCAAGATACTCATCATTTCATCTAACGAATTATAAGTTAAAATTTAGAGAAACTAAAATGAAAATCGAGCGCTAGTATATTATGTTTGTCCTTCTCTTTATCAAGACACCTGAAACGAATTGTTTTGCACATTTCAACATCGAATTATTTGGAACCCGATTCTTGTGTAACTTACGGTGCTTATGGCTGTACGCAGACATTAACTTATCGCACGAATTTCGTTAGTATAATTTGACCTTCGACGATGATGGATAACTTCAGGTTTTGTTTTGTACAATACGGCTGCCAGCTCCATTGCCCAACCAGATGTTTTCTCCAAAAATATCTTCCACTCCATTAGGCCATCTGGTACAGCAATTGGATGTAGCACATTTGAATTAAAAACCGTTTTGCTTAGAAATTATTCTTTTATTAGCAACGCGTTTCGCCTGAGAGGGTCTCTCACACTAACAGCTTAGAGCACGACATGCGTACGGCATAGACACAGAAACGATATAGCAGCTTATGTGGAAACGAGGTACATAACACCGGTTCAGAGTTAATAGGGCGAGTTCCGTCGCAATTCCATGCTCCACGACACGGTTGGTACATAGTTGAAACACAGTCTG
Organism: Schistocerca serialis cubense; assembly: GCF_023864345.2. Taxonomy (NCBI): domain Eukaryota; kingdom Metazoa; phylum Arthropoda; class Insecta; order Orthoptera; family Acrididae; genus Schistocerca; species Schistocerca serialis. The sequence continues at coordinate 72,243,312 of NC_064645.1, forward strand.
AGCGCACTGCCGTATGTGGAAACCGTCGCTAAGCTCGCATCCCGCCTGGGACGCCTCCATTGCGTCAACACGGACTCCTCGGGGGCCCGGCCGCAGCTCTTCCAGCGGACAGTAGCAATGTCCGAAAGAACGGACTCTACCCACATAAAGATATGCACTTTGGGGGCAATTAATGATACCATTTTCATTCGGCCTTTTGAGGAAGCAATGAGGATAGTGGACAGGAGAAATTAAGCATGTACATGCAGGAATTTCGGTTTTACGGTAGGCACTGTCGTATAGCCGAGGCCGTTAAGGTGACCGCTTGCGGTAAGTGGGAAATGCGGGTGTAATTCCTGGTCAGGCACAAATGTTCACTTGTCACTATTGAATTTATTTCAGTGCCCGATTTCCCCACTTGTCACTATTGAATTTATTTCAGTGCCCGATTGCCCCTTTGTCACTATTTAATATATTTCCGTGCCCGATTACCACTGATGTCTGAATTTCTTTTTCGTCATTTTCAAGTATTTCCGTACTGAATTGGATATGCCCATGAATAGATTCGATCTGATGCAAATACTCGATTAATTTACTTACTCCATGATACCACGCTATGAAACTATCGACCACACATCTTTGCCCCCAACAGTTGCTACAAGGGCTGCTGATTCCAGCTGTCTCTCCTCTAAGTCCTGCATAAAGCAAACGTCGCCCGGAGAGGCAAGAGGACTACCCATGACGACGCCGTCACTTTGTTCAAAATATTCTTGGCTGATCACAGAATAGCTCGAAGTAAGAGGGTGTCGAAACTAAGTGGTGATGCTCACTTGTAACTCACTGCCTTCGTATAAGGTGATACTACAGCACAGCTCGCTAAATTGTTAAATCAGCTTATATGGGGAGCAAGTAAGGACAACCTCTAATTTGTTGACAAAATCGGTGGAATTACGTATGCAGCGTGTTTCAGCGAGAGGGTGCAGAAATTTAACAGTACGTAGAGGATGTTCCACCGAACAATTTGAGGTGGTGAACCTGGGGTCGGAGGAGCCAGCTTAAGAAGGTAATATGAATAAAATCACATTACTGTGTATTTTCTTATTTACACTACTTACAATTAACAGCAAATTCAATCATTGACGCACTGAACATACCATTTGTAATGTATCTTATAAAATGCATTGAAAATGACGGCTATCGACCTCACTGCGAGCATGACATCGGCGAAAAATATTCTGATGCACCTTGACAAATATCCCTGATGCGTTATGAATCACATCACAGGCAGCTATAATTATGGTAACTAATTCCACCTCCATGTCCACTGGGGTCTCATACACAAGTGGTTTTAGATGTCCCCACAGGCAACAATCAAGGGGATACAGGTCAGGTGACCTCGCAGGCCATGGAATACGACCTCCAATTCCAATCCATTGACCAGGAAATACAACATTAAGACCGTTGCGGATGTCCACACTGAGGTAAGACGGTGCATCGTCATGTTGTATCGACATCCTCTCACGAACAGCCAAAGGGACAACGCCACCTTACGGGCACAAAAAGTAAACAAAACCTGCATCATGACTGCCCAGTAATGAAGCTCGTCGTCATTGTTTCCTTGTAGGAAATAAAGAATTTAGGCGTAAATAAGTAGTACAGTACGTGTACACATGCACGCATGTTACTTGTAAAAAAGCTGGAAAATAGTAATGCTACATAAGCGGTAGACACGCATATCTCCTTCAGCAGGGTTCTCCCTCCCCAGATTCCTTACCTCAAATTGTTCAGTGGAGCATTCTCTATGTCCTGTTACATTTTCGCACGCTCCTACGGAAACACGCTGTATGGTGTATTTGCTTATCAATGGTCTCAGCGGGAAAGGAATATGTTTCTTTTCCGAGGAACGTCATGAAGAACATCGCGTGAGCTCTCAACGTGTAGGGTCCTCTTCGAACATATCAGACCTGTCTTACTTAATCCTTCAAGTACTTAATTTATATTACCACCATGGCACACTGCACACCTGCACTATTAGAATTTACTTCCTTACGGTCCTTTAAATTGTTTTTGTACGTGAAGCCAGGAGAATATTGCACATTGTTTAGTGTTGTTTCTTTCTATTTTTATTGCATTTGACCGTTGCAGCCGTGCCTAATTACCATGGAAGTTAAGTGATACAATTAAATACAGTGAACGAAACTAGCAGTTAAAACCAGTATCAAGGTTGCTATGAGCGTAAAGGCTTTCTAGGTATTGTGATTTTAGTGGTTTTAAGTCCAATCCTACCTCCGACCTCCAACGTAAGACCAAGTCACTCAGCCACCTAGAAAGATAGTAAAGTTTGAAAACCCAGACCCATGTATTTTCAAGCGGACACGAAACCATCAAGTGAACGTATCATTATCATTGTTTTATAGATAATGAGAAGTACGTGGCATCTCGGAGCTTAAAATCATTACACAAGCAATGTACTTACAGGAAACACACAGGGGTCCGACACTGTCAAGCCCCGAGCTAGTTAATGGTTCTATTAAATTTTCCGTGTGGCCACCATATATTCCGAGCAGATCGGAGAGAGCCTGTAATTGCAGCAGCCAGGTAGAGCGCGAATCGTAATGCCTTTTGTTTGAGCGAGGCGAACAGCGCTCTTACGGCGTAAATTACAGCCACTTAATCATCGGAAATCAATTAAAACTCCGTCGTAAATTACGTTCTCGGCGCAAGGAAGCTGAGGCGCCAGATCCGTTTGACAAGATAATGTATATCGCGGGGCAGCACTAGTTGCGATGGACGGGCAGAGACGAATTGGGCTTGCGTAACCGAAGGCGTCCGACGGAAAAACACTTCGGTTTATTACATCTACTGGTTTTTTTGTAATCACAAACGAGGTATTATGAAACATGGAAGCACAGGAAAACAATAAATACATCTGGGGAGTAGCAAAGGCCTCAAACTATCTAATTGTTAAGTCTCATTACAAACTGATCTGGAAAAAGTACCTCCCTCCCTTCCTCACATGCCTTCAATCTTGGTTGGTTGGTTTAAAGGAGTGGAGGGGGAGGGACTAAACTGCTAGGTCATCGGTCCCTCGTTCCGATTAAAATAGTTCCACAAGGCTGGGAGTAAAATAATCGAGACATACAAAACACAGCTGGGAGAAAGCAGAAAACCACAAGAATGACAGAAGGGCAACAAACACTAAAATGGACAAAGTCGGACAAGAAAACCACAGAGAGACGCAAGAAAGATGTAGAAGAGATAAAAACAAGAGAGCAGAATACCATGGCTGGCTGACCATAAGAATAAGAAGGAGAAGCCAGCCACTCTGCTACACATTAAAACCTTCCACCCTAAAAGCACAAGAGTGGAGGACGCAGAGGGACAAAGGACATACGCTAAAATTTAGACCAAATGAAAAAACCCACCCTCACGAAAAAAACGTAAAACTAAAGCTGCTGTTGAGGCATTGTCGTCCAGTACCGAAGATAGGGTGCTGGGAAGGTTGAAAGTCCGCCGCAGAGCAGCGAAAAGTGGGCAGTCCAGCAAGAGGTGGACGACCGCCATTTGTGAGTCGCAGGGACATCGAGGTGGGTGCTGGCGTCGGATTAGGTAACCATGCGTTAGCCATGTATGGCCAATGTGGAGCCAGAAGGAGGACAACTGATTCCCTGCGAGAGGACCGCTTGGGACACTTCCACACATTCGTAATCTCCTTATTGAGACGCAGTTTGTTGCGCGTACTGTTATGCCATTCCGTCTCCTAAAGCCAAAAAACCATGTGGAGTAAGACAGAACGCTGATCAGTTTCGGAGATGCCTATCTTCAGAAGCGGTTTCCGATTAGCCTGCTTGGCCAGCCTGTCAGCAAGTTCTTTGCCTGTGACTCCGACTTGTCCTGGGGGGCGGGCCGGTGTGCGAGGGATTGTGTGGGGGACATACAGCGGTGACAGCAAGGTGAAAGCTTCCCAGTCTGCCTTGGTTAAAGGCCATCTGGGTAGGCGTCCGTGGGCGTGACGCCGAGGAAGAGACAGGAAGATGGGAAAGTGGTCACTACCACACAGGTCGTCATGTGCTCTCCAGTAGACAGATCGGAGAAGGCCAGGACTGCATACAGAGAGATCAATGGCCGAATATGTGCCATGTGCAACACTGAAATGTGTGGGGGCACCTTTATTTAAGAGGCAGAGATCGAGTTGTGACAGTAAATTTTCGGCCTCTCTATCTCGGCCAGGAAGCATGGCGCCACCCCATAATGGGTTATGCGCGTTAAAATCTCCCAAAAGTAGGAAATGTTTAGGGAGTTGATCAATCAATGCTGCCAATACGTTCAGGAGTACTGCACCATCTGAAGGAAGGTATACATTGCAGACAGTTATTTCTCGCGTCATCCTTGTCCTGACAGCCACAGCTTGAAGAGGGGTTTGATGGGGCACAGTTTCACTACATGCAGAGTTCAGGGCGTAGACGCAAACTCCACCTGATGCTACAGTTCCTGTAATATCCCTTATAGCCGCGGAGGGCAGGGATCCGCATTGCTGGGAACCAGGTTTCCTGGAGGGCATTGCAGAAAGCAAGAGTAAAGCTTAACAGTTTCTGTAGCTCAGCCAGGTGGTGGAAAAAACCGCCGCAATTCCACTGAAGGATTACATGATTGTGAGTCTGGGAAGGCATGAAACACTCAGTCAGGCAATCTGCGCCTCAGGGTCAGCTGCTGCCACCGGATGAGTACCTTTGCATTTGACATCCATTGTGTCTGAGGGCTCAGCGAGATCTAGGTCCTCAGCGGACACCGTAATCTCCACCTCATCCTCAGACACAGAGCTTGTAGGTAGTGGTGTTGTTGGTGCCACCGCAGGGCCTTGGTTCTTGGGTGTCTTTTAATTTTTAAGTTTCTCTCGCTGCTCCTTGGGTTTGTACAGCTGGGAGGGCTTCACTGATTCAATAGCAGGGACTGAGGAGAACCGTGAAGCCCTACAACCAGCTACTTGCTAGTTGCTTCAGCCACTGGCAGGTGTCAGCTTTGCCACTGGTAAGAACCTGGGATGGGCGTGACCCAAGGGATCCCTTCCTGGCGAGAGGAGCCGAAGAAGACTTACGCTTCTCCAGCTGAGAAGTGGGGACTGACGACCGCGACGGGAGGGGGAGGGAGGTGTTGCTCCTGAAGTAGGTTGTGCAGGAGTAACAGGGAGAGAAGTGCCCCCCCCCCCCACCATCGAGGGGGCAGGTGGAGTCTGACAGCTCTGAGAGCCTACTGTACGTGGTGGAACGGAAGATGGTAGAAGCGTTGCCGTAGTGGCGGCGTAGGTTGACGTCATATGCACACGATGTAGCCTCTCGTTGTTTTCTCTTAGCCTCAGTGTAGGTCAGTCGGTCCAGGGTCTTGTATTCCATTATTTTTATTTCTTTCTGGAGAATCGTGCAATCTTGCGAGCGAGGCGAATGGTGCTCTCTGTAGTTGACACAGATGGGAGGCGGGCACAGAGAGTATTGGGATTTGAAGTACGTCTGCAGTTCCGACAGGTGACGCTGGAAGTACGGCGGGAAGACATATGGCACAACTCCATCACTTAAAGCACTGCATCTGGGTAGGGATATATGGCTTTACGTCACTGCGGACTGTTGGAAGAAAGCAAGCAAACGTGCATCCATCGTATTGTGCAGGGGCCGGATGTCAGGTTGTGGGATACAGTCCCATGCCCGTCAGTACAGCGACGATTAATGCTGGTTGGGGATGACGCTGGAGTTCTTGTCTGATGGTGTTCCACATGTGCTCAACTGGTGGAAAATCTAGCTGTCAAGTAGAAGAAGGCAGCACGTCGATACTCCATAGAGCATTTTGGGTTACAATAGTGCTATATGGGCGACCGTTATTCGGTTGGAAAACATCTCCTGGAATGCTGTTCGTAAATGGCTGCACAACAGGTCAAATCGCCAGAATGAGGTACAAAGCAGCATTCAGGGCGAGTGGGATAACCGCGAGAGTACTCCTGCTGCCATAAGAAATAGCGCAACAGATTATAACTCCAGGTTCAGTGTGTCTAGCACGCAGACAGGTTGGTTACAGGACTTCAACTGGCCTCCTTGTAAACATCACACGGCCATCACTGGCAACCGACCTGCGCCGTTCCCTCCAATGAACCCTCTCTTGACACCACCAACGTCGCAAGTGGCGGTGGATGTGGTCATCGGATACACGTCGTCTGGCTTGGAGCTGTGTTTGTAGTAACCGATTTGTAACATTCCGTAGCGTCACTGTAGTACCAACCGCTACTCAGATTGTTGCTGTAGATGCATTTCGATGCGCATGAGACATACAGCGAACACGATGGTCTTCCCTACAGGCAATTCCACGTACCGGTCATCTTGCGACCGTACATTCTAGTGACCATCGCTGCCAGCAATCATGTAGAGTGCGTACATTTCTGCGAAGTCTTTCTGCAGTATCGCAGAAGGAACATGCAGCTTCTCTTAGCCCTATCACACGACATCGTTCAGACTCAATGAGATTTTGATAATGGTGACTTGTCGCCTTAGAGGCATTCTTGACTAACATCAAATCACCACGTCTAGTCTCAAAGGTAACTGATGCCACGACCGTTAAGCGTGTATTTAAAGCAAACCTGATTTGCATCCTCTAATTGTCGCTACTAGCGCCACTCTTCATGGTGCGAAATTTGAATAGATATCATCTTTTAAGTGAAGAAACACGCCTACCAACTTACGTTTATGTCGCTCAATTCATTCTTGGTGTTGCAATTTTTTTCCCTTTAGGGTACTTTGAGTACTCCCGGAGAAGAGGGAAGATGAAACCTGGAGTACACGATTGATCTCTGCTTCCCTATCTTGTTAATAAGTGACTAAATGGATGGCACAAACAAATGAACAACATGAATTTTGGCCTTCAAACAACCATTACAGTTTTCACAAAGACAGAGATTATGAAATCAGTTATCATGCTACAAGGCGAACCCCAAAGCCGAAATAGAATGCAATCACAAATTAGTAATAACGGAGAGCAGAAGGACGTTTAAGAAGATTCTCTTAAACTCCGGAAGTATTAACGTACAAGGTAGTGTGGCATTTTGTTCTAAGACTGAAGATGTTGTTGTTGTTGTTGTTATATTCAGTACTGAGACTGGTTTGATGCTGCTCTCCATGCTACTCTATCCTGTGCAAGATTCTTCATCTCCCAGTGACTACTGCAACCTACATACTTCTGAATCTACTTAGTGCATTTATCTCTTGGTCTCCCTCTACGGTTTTTACCCTCCACGCTGCCCTCCAATACTAAATTGATGATCCCTCGATGTCTCACAACATGTCCTACCAACCGATCCCTTCTTCTAGTCAAGTTGTGCCACAAACTCCTCTTCTCCCCAATCCTATTCAATACCTCCTCATTAGTTATGTGATCTACACATCTAATCTTCAGCATTCTTCTGTAGCACCACATTTCAAAAGCTTCTATTCTCTTCTTGTCCAAACTATTTATCGTCCATGTTTCACTTCCATACATGGACTTCCATACATGGTTACACTCCATACAAATACTTTCAGAAACGACTTCATGACACTTAAATCTATACTCGACGTTAACAAATTTCTCTTCTTCAGAAACGCTTTCCTTGCCATTGCCAGTCTAAATTTTGTATCCTCTCTACTTCGACCATCAGCAGTTATTTTGCTCCCCTAACAACAAAACTCCTTTACTACTTTAAGAGTCTCATTTCCTAATCTAATGCCCTCAGCATCACCCGACTTAATTCGACTACATTCCATTATCCTCGTTTTGCTTTTGTTGATGTTCATCTTATATGCTCCATGCAAGACACTGTCCATTCCGTTCAACTGCTCTTCCATGTCCTTTGCTGTCTCTGACAGAATTGCAATGTCATCGGCGAACCTCAAAGTTTTCATTTCTTCTCCCTGGATTTTAATACCTACTCCGAATTTTTCTTTTGTTTCCTTTACTGCTTGCTCAATATACAGACTAAATAACATCGGGGAAGAGAGTATTCCAGTCAACATGGACAAAAGCTTTCTCTAAGTCTACAAATGCCAGAAACGTAGGGTTGTATTTACTTAATCTAGCTTCTACGATACGTCGTAGGGTCACTATTGCCTCACGTGTTCCAATATTTCTAAGGAATCCAAACTGATCTTCCCCGAGGTCGGCTTCTACTAGTTTTTCCATTCGTCTGTAAAGAATTCGCGTTAGTATTTTGCAGCCGTGACTTACTAAACTGATAGTTCGCTAATTTCCACATCTGTCAACACCTGCCTTCTTTGGGATTGGAACTATTATATTCTTCTTGAAGTCTGAGGGTATTTCGCCTGTCTCACATATCTTGCTCACCATATGGTAGAGTTTTGCCAGGACTGGCTCTGCCAAGGCTGTCAGTGGTTCTAAGGGAATGTTGTCTACTCCCGGGGCCTTGTTTCGGCCCACATCTTTCAGTGCTCTGTCAAACTCTTCACACAGTATCGTATCTCCCATTTCATCTTCATCTACATCCTCTTCCATTTCCATAATATTATCCTCAAGTACATTGCCCTTCTATAGACCCTCTATATACTCCTTCCACCATTCTGCTTTCCCTCCTTTGCTTAGAACTGGGTTTCCATCTGAGTTCTTGATATTCATACAAGTGGTTCTCTTTTCTCCAAAGGTATCATTAATTTTCCTGTAGGCAGTATCTATCTTACCCCTGGTGAGACAAGCCTCTACATCCTTACATTTGTCCTCTAGCCATCCCTGCTTAGCCATTTGGCACTTCCTGTCGATCTCATTTTTTAGACGTTTGTATTCCTTTTTGCCTGCTTCATTTACTGCATTTTTATATTTTTTCCTTTCATCAAATAAATTCAATATTTCGTCTGTAATCCAAGATTTCTAGCAGCCCTTGTTATTTACCTACTTTATCATATGCTGCCTTCACTACTTTATCCCTCAGAGCTACCCATTCTTCTTCTACTGTATTTCTTTCCCGCATTCCTGTCAATTGTTCACTTATGTTCTCCCTGAAACTCTGTACAGCCTCTGGTTCTATCAGTTTATCCAGGTCCCATCTCCTTAAATTCCAACCTTTTTGCAGTTTCTTCAGTTTAAATGTACAGTTCATGACCAACAGATTGTGGGCAGAGTCCACATCTGACCCTGGAAATGTCTTACAATTTAAAACCTGGTTCCTAAATCTGTCTTACCATAATATAATCTATCTGAAACCTGTCAGTATCTCCAGGCTTCTTCCATGTATACAACCTTCTTTTATGATTCTTGAACCAAGTGTTTAAGCTATGATTAAGTTGTGCTCTGTGCAAAATTCTACCAGGCGCCTTCCGCTTTCACTTCTTACCCCCAATCCATATTCAACTACTATGTTTCCTTCTCTCCCTTTACCTACCTTCGATTTCTGTCACCTATGACTATTACATTTTCGTCTCCCTTCACTACCTGAAAAATTTCTTTTATCTCATCATACATTTCATCAGTTTCTTAATCATTTGCAGAGCTAGGTGGCATATAAATTTGTACTACTGTAGTAGGTGTGGGCTTCGTGTCTATCTTGGCCACAATAATGCGTTCACTATGCTGTTTGTAGTAGCTTACCCGCACTCCTATTTTTTTATTCATTATTAAACCTACTCCTGCATTACCCCTATTTGATTTTGTATTTATAACCCTGTATTCGCCTGACCAAAAGGCTTGATCCTCCTGCCACCGAACTTCACTAATTCCCACTATATCTAACTTCAACCTATCCATTTCCCTTTTTAAATTTCCTGACCTTCCTGCCCGATTAAGGGACCTGACATTCCACGCTCCGATCCGTAGAACGCCAGTTTTCTTTCTCCTGATGACGACTTCCTCCTGAGTAGTCCCCGCCCGGAGATCCGAATGGGGGACTATTTTGCCAGCGAAATATTTTACCCAAGACGACGCCATCATCCTTTAACCATACAGTAAATCTTTCATGCCCTCGGGAAAAATTACGGCCGTAGCTTCCCCTTGCTTTCAGCCGTTCGCAGTACCAGCACAGCAAGGCCGTTTTGGTTAATGTTAACAAGGCCAGATCAGTCAATCATCCTGACTGTTGCCCCTGCAACTACTGAAAAGGCTGCTGCCCCTCTTCAGGAACCACATGTTTGTCTGGCCTCTCAACAGATACCCCTCCGTTGTTGTTGCACCAACGGTACGGCTCTCTGTATCGCTGAGGCCCGCAAGCCTCCTCACAAACGGCAAGGTCCATGGTTCATTTGAGGAGGAAGACTGAAGATACGCGTTAGAATTTCTCAAGGGCTATAAATAGTGTTGTGATCTCTATAGACAATAAATAGTTGAGCGGAAGAGGGACAGACATCTCTGGAAAGGACCATCATAGTATCTGGAGAGACATACGTGCGGGGGCGGTAACTGCGAAGAAACATTATGGTGCTCAAGAAATGTCTGAGTTGTTCGACGAAAGAAGGATGTAAAAATCGTTCACAGACAGTAATGAATATGGAAATACTATTCACTGAGAAATGGAGTAAATAGGAAGTGCAGGAAAACCAGGGCGAGAGATCTGCAGGGAAATGCGAAGAAATCGAGAAAGAAATGGTCGTCGAAAAGACAGATTCAACATACAGAAAAGTCTAAACAACTTTCGGTGAAATTATAGCAAGGTCAGCAACATCGAGAGTGCAGCATTACACATTACAGGGGAGAGGAAGAGAGAGAGAGAGAGAGAGAGAGAGAGAGAGAGAGAGAGAGAGAGAGAGAGAGCAGACAGGGGGAAACAATAAAGGCCTCTATGAGTGGAGGATTTGTCTGATGACGTAACTGAAGAACAAATCGGAATTGACAAAGTTTAATATAGTTATGGAAGACTTGCGATCATACCAAATAACCGGGTTAAATAATACACCTTCACAATTTCTGAACTAAGTTTGGCGAATGGCAACTAAACGACTGTTCAGGCTGGTTTGCTGAATCCGTGAGTCTGGAGACGTATCATTAAACTTTCGGAAAAATATCATCTACACCCTTGCAAAGATAGTAAGTGTAAGTAAGTGCGCCAACTATCATGAACCAGTTACCACCTCATGCATCCAAGTTGTTGTTGTTGTGGTCTTCAGTCCTGAGACTGGTTTGATGCAGCTCTCCATGCTACTCTATCCTGTGCAAGCTTTTTCATCTCCCAGTACCTACTGCAACCTACATCCTTCTGAACCTGCTTAGTGTATTCATCTCTTGGTCTCCCTCTACGATTTTTACCCTCCACGCTGCACTCCAATACTAAATTGGTGATCCCTTGATGCCTCAGAACATGTCCTACCAACCGATCCCTTCTTCTGGTCAAATTGTGCCCCAATCCTATTCAATACTTCCTCATTAGTTATGTGATCTACCCATCTAATCTTCAGCATTCTTCTGTAGCACCACATTTCGAAAGCTTCTATTCTCTTCTTGTCCAAACTATTTATCGTCCATGTTTCACTTCCATACATGGCTACACTCCATACAAATACTTTCAGAAAGGACTTCCTGACACTTAAATCTATACTCGATGTTAACAAATTTCTCTTCTTCAGAAACGCTTTCCTTGCCATTGCCAGTCTACATTTTATATCCTCTCTACTTCGACCATCATCAGTTATTTTGCTCCCCAAATAGCAAAACTCCTTTACTACTTTAAGTGCCTCATTTCCTAATCAAATTCCCTCAGCATCACCCGACTTAATTAGACTACATTCCATTATCCTTGTTTTGCTTTTGTTGATGTTCATCTTATATCCTCCTTTCAAGACACTGTCCATTCCATTCAACTGCTCTTCCAAGTCCTTTGCTGTCTCTGACAGAATTACAATGTCATCGGCGAACCTCAAAGTTTTTATTTCTTCTCCATGAATTTTAATACCTACTCCGAATTTATCTTTTGTTTCCTTTACTGCTTGCTCAATATACAGATTGAACAACATCGGGGAGAGGCTACAACCCTGTCTTACTCCCTTCCCAACCACTGCTTCCCTTTCATGTCCCTCGACTCTTATAACTGCCATCTGGTTTCTGTACAAATTGTAAATAGCCTTTCGCTCCCTGTATTTTACCCCTGCCACCTATAGAGTTTGAAAGAGAGTATTCCAGTCAACATTGTCAAAAGCTTTCTCTAAGTCTACAAATGCTAGAAACGTAGGTTTGCCTTTCCTTAATCTTTCTTCTAAGATAAGTCGTAAGGTCAGTATTGCCTCACGTGTTCCAGTGTTTCTACGGAATCCAAACTGATCTTCCCCGAGGTTGGCTTCTACTAGTTTTTCCATTCGTCTGTAAAGAATTCGTGTTAGTATTTTGCAGCTGTGACTTATTAAACTGATAGTTCGGTAATTTTCACATCTGTCAACACCTGCTTTCTTTGGGATTGGAATTATTATATTCTTCTTGAAGTCTGAGGGTATTTCGCCTGTTTCATACATCTTGCTCACCAGATGATAGAGTTTTGTCAGGACTGGCTCTCCCACGGCCGTCAGTAGTTCCAATGGAATATTGACTACTCCGGGGGCCTTGTTTCGACTCAGGTCTTTCAGTGCTCTGTCAAACTCTTCACGCAGTATCATATCTCCCATTTCATCTTCAACTACATCCTCTTCCATTTCCATAATATTGTCCTCAAGTACGTCGCCCTTGTATAGACCCTCTATATACTCCTTCCACCTTTCTGCTTTCCCTTCTTTGCTTAGAACCGGGTTTCCATCTGAGCTCTTGATATTCATACAAGTCGTTCTCTTATCTCCAAAGGTCTCTTTAATTTTCCTGTAGGCGGTATCTATCTTACCTCTAGTGAGATAGGCCTCTACATCCTCACATTTGTCCTCTAGCCATCCCTGCTTAGCCATTTTGCACTTCCTGTCGATCTCATTTTTTAGACGTTTGTATTCCTTTTTGCCTGTTTCACTTACTGCATTTTTATATTTTCTCCTTTCTTCAATTAAATTCAATATTTCTTCTGTTACCCAAGGATTTCTACTAGCCCTCGTCTTTTTACCTACTTGATCCTCTGCTGCCTTCACTACTTCATCCCTCAAAGCTACCCATTCTTCTTCTACTGTGTTTATTTCCCCCATTCCTGTCAATTGCTCCCTTATGCTCTCCCTGAATCTCTGTTCAACCTCTGGTTCTTTTAGTTTGTCCAGGTCCCATCTCCTTAAATTCCCACCTTTTTGCAGTTTCTTCAGTTTTAATCTACAGGTCATAACCAATAGATTGTGGTCAGAGTCCACATCTGCCCCTGGAAATGTCTTACAATTTAAAACCTGGTTCCTAAATCTCTGTCTTACCATTATATAATCTATCTGATACCTTTTAGTATCTCCAGGGTTCTTCCATGTATACAACCTTCTTTCATGATTCTTAAACCAAGTGTTAGTTATGATTATGTTGTGCTCTGTGCAAAATTCTACCAGGCGGCTTCCTCTTTCATTTCTGTCCCCCAATCCATATTCACCTACTATGTTTCCTTCTCTCCCTTTTCCTACACTCGAATTCCAGTCACCCATGACTATTAAATTTTCGTCTCCCTTCACAATCTGAATAATTTCTTTTATTTCATTATACATTTCTTCAATTTCTTCGTCATCTGCAGAGCTAGTTGGCATATAAACTTGTACTACTGTAGTAGGTGTGGGCTTCGTATCCATCTTGGCCACAATAATGCGTTCACTATGCTGTTTGTAGTAGCTTACCCGCATTCCTATTTTCCTATTCATTATTAAACCTACTCCTGCATTACCCCTATTTGATTTTGTGTTTATAACCCTGTATTCACCTGACCAGAAGTCTTGTTCCTCCTGCCACCGAACTTCACTAATTCCCACTATATCTAACTTCAACCTATCCATTTCCCTTTTTAAATTTTCTAACCCACCTGCCCGATTAAGGGATCTGACATTCCACGCTCCGATCCGTAGAACGCCAGTTTTCTTTCTCCTGATAACGACATCCTCTTGAGTAGTCCCCGCCCGGAGATCCAAATGGGGGACTATTTTACCTCCGGAATATTTTACCCAAGAGGACGCCATCATCATGTAATCATACAGTAAAGCTGCATGCCCTCGGGAAAAATTACGGCTGTAGTTTCCCCTTGCTTTCAGCCGTTCGCAGTACCAGCACAGCAAGGCCGTTTTGGTTATTGTTACAAGGCCAGATCAGTCAATCATCCAGACTGTTGCCCTTGCAACTACTGAAAAGGCTGCTGCCCCTCTTCAGGAACCACATGTTTGTCTGGCCTCTCAACAGACACCCCTCCGTTGTGGTTGCACCTACGGTACGGCTATCTGTATCGCTGAGGCACGCAAGCCTCCCCACCAACGGCAAGGTCCATGGTTCATGGGGGGGGGGGGGGGGCATCCAAGCTACTGAGACAATAAATCACAGAACAATAAAAAAGGGAACTGCCGATCTGTTAAATGGCGAAGAGGTCTGATGTTGCACACGAAAATGTGAGAAAGGCTGAAAATTGAGAAAGAAACTATCATAGAATGTGTTTACTTAGAAGAGGTGTTCGACAGCGAATAATGACTCAGGTTGTTCGGAATTTCAGAAGTTTGTGTGGAAGATATAAGGAAAATCTAGTAATGTAAAATATGTTCACTGAAAGTGAAGGAACAATAAAATTTGAAGCCGAAGGACGAAGTGCTCGGATTGAAAAGAGTGTGAGAGATGAATGCAGTTTTTCGCCCCTACTGTTTAATCTATACATCGAACAGGCAACGACGAAAACCTAATGAACCTTCATCAGTGGGACTGCACTTCACGTTGAGAGCATATTTTTCACAAGATACGCTGATGACATTGCTATTCTCGGTTGCTCTCCTTGGTGGAATTGAAGAGGAACTGCAGGACCTGTTGAATGAAATCAGTCTACTGAGTACAAAGTGTGGCTTCAGAGTATAGCGAAGAAAGATGTAAGTAGTGAAGAGTAGCAGAAATCAGAACAGCGAAGAACCTTTCGTCAGAGCAGACGATCAGAAAGTAAAAGTGAAGGAATTCTGCCGCCCTGGATTCAAAATAATACATGATGGACGAAGCAAGGAGCACATCAATGGGGCACAGTAGCACAGGCAGAGAGGATATTCCTGGGCAAGAGAAGTCCATTAGTATGTAATATCGGCGTTAATACATTTAAGGAAGTAATTTCTGGGGATGTCCGGTAGGAGCACAGCATTCTATGGTAATGAAACACGGATTGTGAAGCAAGGAGGACGTTAATCACAAAGCAACACAAGTAAAGAGGGTATATCTGGGCAGGAGAAATCTACTAGCATCTAATATCGGCCATAACAAATTTAAGGAAATAATTACTGAGAATATCCGCTTGGAGCACACCGTATACGGTAGTGAAACATGGACTGTGACAAAACCGGAGCAGAAGAGAATCGAAGCGTTTCGTATATGATGCCCTTTAAGCATATCGGGAAAAAAAGGAACTGCGTCCACGAAAGCTTGCAAAGAATCGTGGACCGATAGAGAATACAGATCAGTTACAGACTATATAACAGTGAATAGCGCAGTACAACGTCAAATGAAAGGTACAACAGTATACAATCATTTTAATTGCGAAACTGATCTCTATGATCATTGTCCTGCAATATGTCAAGCTGACTGTTTCGCTAAGTGCAAAAGGGAGAAACCTTTATTACACAGAGGCAGGAAGAGGGGTACAAAATATATTCACTCGTGGATTAAGGGCCTATATCAGAATAGATTAATTAAAGGGTCTTAAAAGTTAGCTATCCATGTCACCACTGAAGAAGAACAGATAAATGTTGAAGGATCAATGAAAAAGTTATACATGAGGCAACAGGAAAAAACGAAATATCGCCGAAATCGTGGATTAAAACATTGTCGGAAAAGACTACACTAAAAAATAAAGAAATCTCTACACAAAACTCGAACTGTGCAAACGGAATAGTGAAGGAAGCCCACCTGGAAGCCTTGGACAGACACATTAGTAATACAGAACACGATATTCATGGCCATCTGGAGATAACACATAAATCATGGAAAACGTTACATGAAACAGAAAAGGATACAATTCGTTTGAATATTATTACGTAGGAAGTGTGGATTAAATACTATAAAAAATCAATGTAAGTTACCATGTGACATAACAATAAAAGAATTCACAGAAGCTTTGAAAACCACAAGAAGTTGAAATGCAATAGGATTAGGTGAAATTACAGCGAATATAATTAGATTTGGTGGGCTATCACTACACTTTAAATTTTTTCATTTATTTAACATGTGCTAGAAGGAACATGATGTACCGCGAAACTGGAGGAAAGCAAAAATAATATAAATACGCAAGAATAGCGAAAAAAAATTGTGGAAACTGCAGAGGCATAAGCTTACTTGACAGTCGACATAAACTTTATGCAAAAATGTTAAACACAAGAATGAAAATAATAGCAGAATATTTAGTAGTAGAAAAACAGGTCAGTTTCAGAATGCAACGATCAGCGCCTGATGCAATTTTTATTTTACGAGAGGTTATTTGAGAGGGGAGAGATTTTAATCAACAGATACATACTGCTTTTAAAGATTCTAGGAAGGTATTTGATAAAGTAGCTAGAGGAAATTATGGAGAATAACGGGGCACAGAAGTCACACTTCACTCCTTGTATCAACTATCAAAAGTCTGTATAAAGAAACATGAGTAGATTTAAGTACAGACGGCATACATGCAGAATGAATACAGGTAAATAATGGAAGAAAAAATGGCTCTGAGCAATATGTGACTTAACTTCTGAGGTCATCCTTCGCCTAGAACTTAGAACTAATTAAACCTAACTAACCTAAGGACATCACACACATCCATGCCCGAGGCAGGATTAGAACTTGCGACCGTAGCGGTCGCTCGGTTCCAGACTGTAGCGCCTAGAACCGCACGGCCATTCAGTCCGGCAAATAATGGAAGAGACAAGGCTGTAGCTTATCCCACACACTGTTTAATATTTTCACTCACTGTGCAACTCGGAGATGAAATTCTATGATAAACGCTGGGGTACAACAAAACAATGCGAAAGCCTAAAATTTCTGACATTATGAGACGATTTTACTCTTACTTTTTCAATAGTAGCTGGTTTACAAAAATAGATTTTAGAACTCAATAAAATGTGTATATAGTATAACGTGAAAATGTATTCTAGTAATCCTAAGTCAATGGCATTTTGTAGAAAGTAATTAGAGAATTAAAAGAGTAGTTAATGAGAAAACAACTGAACATGTAAAATATCTTAACTATCTTGGATGTAAAATATTGTATAAAAAATAATATATGAACATTAAGTTGAATAGATTTGGAAGCATTTCACATAAATTCAAATACAAGTATGGAAGTGAATCGTGGGTACTGAACAAAACACAAAAAGTAAATACAGTTAGTAAAAATCAGATTTCTTGGGGTGGTGAAGTATGTAGAGGAATAAATAAAATATGAAAAGAAGATTTTCGATGGATGCTGAAAATTGAGGTGTGAAAGGAAAGCTGGACCAAAAAAAGAAACAAATGAAAAGATCATCTACATAGAATGGATCGAGCGGGACCACCATGTCTGATAAAGAGATACTCGCAGAAAGAGAAAAAGATTGTAACAGACTACAGCCGGTCTAATATGGGAAGTCTAGACGAAGAAGAAAATATGTGTGTAATTATCTGTATCACTATTGTTCAACAGTCATTTGAAGCTAGACGAGCGAGGTGGCGCGGTGTTTAGCACATTGGACTCTGATTCGTGAGAACAACGGCTCAAACCCGAGTCCAGCCATCCTGATATAGGTGTTCCGTGATTTCCCTAGATCGCATTATGCAAATGCCAGGATGGTTTCTTTGAAAGGGCGCGGCCGACTTCCTTCCTCATACTTCCCTAATCAAACGGGACCGATGACCTGACTATTTGATCCTTTCCCCCCTCCCCAAATCAACCAACCAAACTTTGAAAAAAAAAAAGTTTCAAATGGCTCTGAGCACTATGGGACAACATCTGAGGTCATCAGTCCCCTAGAACTTAGAACTACTTAGACCTAACTAACCTAAGGACATCACACACATCCATGCCCGAAGCAGGATTCGACCGTAACAGTCACGTGGTTCCGGACTGAAGTGCCTATAACCGTACAGCCACCACGGCCGGCTCCAAACATTCAGGGTAGTCAGTGGCAGAGACTAAAGAGAGGTAAGGTTATCGTGGTGAACTCAATACCATTGGTTTGTGTTAATTTGTTAAACATTGCGCTCTTTCACTCGGTGCTGTAAGGGAGGTGGAGTTTACGACAACAGAATTCGAAGGAGTGAGGGAATCCAGCCGACGTTAGAGAGGGCGAGAACTGGTCGGATAAAGAGAGCACGCAGCAATGGCGGCCTGCCGAGTCTACTTCCTGAATCCCGTAAGGGCGCTAACATTTAAACCTGTACAGACGGTTCTCCCAGCTAACGCGATGACAAGGTAAAAATTTACTGAGCGCATTACGACGCTCTAGGTAACACAGCAGGAACATTTCGGAGGGTACAGGTGTCCGCTGTGTTTCACAAGCAGAAATCCAGCAAGCCCCATACATCTCGCTAAAAAACTTGTCACGCCAGCGCAGCGCTGTACGTCTCGACGCACGCGCGTTACCGCCAGTGCACCGGCTTTCTGCGCGCGACACGGGGATTAGCGAATATTTCACACGCATCCGGACGCGGAAACCAAGGAAATATTGCTGTTTGCGTTGTCGCGCGCTCTCCGGCGCCGCCGCGGATTATATCATATTATGTAGGCCGTATATCTGCGGCCTGTCGAACCGGCAGGAGCGCGCGCACCCACACACGCGCGCGCGTATACACGCACCACTCCACCGTGACGCAGTACTGCACAGTTAGTTAAATGGTGCCGCCCGCGTCCGGCCGGACTCTGCAAACAGGCCTCGCAATTTATTACTGCCCGCGCGCGTGCTGCGTGCGTGTGTGTGTGTGCGCGCCCGGTAGCTGGCTGGCGCTGAAGCTCGTCGCTGCGCAACAAAAACACTGAGAGGTGATACGGTGCGCGATGGCAACAGAAAGGGGGAGAGTCCAGAAGTGTCGGAGCAATAAATACAGCAATACAGCGGGCGCGCCAGCGGCGCCGGATGACTGCGGTGCCGGAAGATGTAGCAGTGCAGCGCGCGTTAGCTGCTGCGCTATCGCGAGTTTCCTGCGATCGCTAACAGCGGCGGGGCGGTAAAGCGTACAGCCGCGCGGAACACGTATTTATATGCGGACTGACAGCGCTCTTGCCTCCAACTGCGAATTTTGTTTATTGCACATGTGACTTTATCGGAGCTGTTTTCGACATGCTGCTTCCCTGCGACGTCTTACAAATAAATTTTGGTATTTTCAGTTGGGTCGCCCACGGCTGGAACCTTACGAGGGAGAAGGAAAGCTTACTGCTTCAGCAGCGGAAGCTCGCTTACGTGCGGTTCACAGTGAGAGGAATAGAAATGCGGAGACGACACAATATAATAAAGGTCACGGAATTCGACAGTTATCGGTGGACAGTCGGTTCAAAAAATGGTTCAAATGGCTCTCAGCACTATGCGACTTAATTTCTGAGGTCATCAGTCGCCTAGATCTTAGAACTAATTAAACCTAACTTGTGGTGTCACCTCCAGACACCACACTTGCTAGGTGGTAGCCTTTAAATCGGCCGCGGTCCGTTAGTATACGTCGGACCCGCGTGTCGCCACTATCAGTGATTGCAGACCGAGCGCCGCCACACGGCAGGTCTAGAGAGACTTCCTAGCACTCGCCACAGTTGTACAGCCGACTTTGCTAGCGATGGTTCACTGACAAATTACGCTCTCATTTGCCGAGACGATTGTTAGCATAGCCTTCAGCTACGTCATTTGCTACGACCTAGCAAAACGCCATTATCAGTTACTATTGATGCTGTAAAACATGTACCGTCAAGAGCGATGTTCACCATTTACTGATTAAAGTTAAGTATTCCAGCAGCTATGTACCTTTTTTGCTAGTCTCATTTCCTTGACCTGTTCCAGATCTCACGCCAGCCTGCGTGAGTTAAAACGCGTGCCTTTCGGCTTCCTCTCATAGTGGGTTGGCTCTCTTGCCAATCCACAACATAACTAACCTAAGGACATCACACATATCCATGCCCGAAGCAGGATTCGAACGTTCGACCGTAGCGGTCGCTTGGTCCCAGACTGTAGCGCCTAGAACCGCACGGCCACTACGGCCGGCGTGGACAGTCGGGTTCCCACTAGAATGATACAACATGCACTACTATTCTGTAGACACATCTCACTGTACAGCAACCAACAAGCCAGCACAAATCTCGTTTCTCGTTTCAGTGTCAAAGACAACCTTCAGAACAGGTCATTATTTTGGATAATCATTATTTAAAGCTCGTAAAAACTGAAAAATGAAAGCAGTTACGGTGTGCAGCTATATATTGCTACAAATTTCGAACACAGTTCAGCTCTGGTTTCTCGTGAGCTCCCCCAAAGTGAACACAAATTCCACCAATTCTACAAAATGGGCCCAAACAGTTTTGACCTTCTGGAGCAACTACAATCAGTTGCTCTGACAAAGCAAGCCACCAGTTTTCGGCTTGCTACTTCTTCTGCTAAGAACTTACTCCTTAGAATAAGGAAATTGATACAAGTGTGAGATTGATGTCGAAAATGACACAATTCAAATCTCATTTTTAGTAAGACTTTGTATTACGCTACATTGTGTGTGTGTGTGTGTGTGTGTGTGTGTGTGTGTGTGTGTGTGTGTGTGTGTGTGCGTGATATTACTTAACGATGAAACAGCTAGACGGATTTCGACGAAATTTGAAATAGGGGCAGCTTATACCCTGAATTAACACGAAGGCTACATTATATGTATTTCTACCAATCAAAGGAGTGGGGGCGAATAAGAAGTGTAGCCCACAATTCGTTTAAATTTATTACTTCTTTACTACTCGCAACATCTAGCTCAGCTGTTGCCGAGCGGTTCTAGGCCCTTTCGTCCGGAACCACGGGGCTGCTACGGTGGCAGGTTCAAATCCTGCCCCGGGCATGGGTGTGCGTGATGTCCTTAGGTTGGTTCGGTTTAAGTAGTTCTAAGTCTAGGGGACTGATGACCTCACACATTAAGTCCCACAGTGCTTAGAGCCATTTGACCCATATAACTCAGTCAACATGCACATGAACCACTTAATGTAGTTAAGATATTATTTGATTGTACAATACATAGTTCGCGAGTCACGACTTGATAAACAATAAGTTGCGTGAAAATGAAAGCAGGTCAAAATTTGCTAGAGATAAAGGTGAAATGTGTATACAAATTCGCCTGAAGTATGTTAAAAACATGGGAAATACATTTAAGATGTGCATTCGTGGGCGCAGCCATTGGTGCAAAGCTCATCCTAAACACATGGAATGTTGTCAACCAACTTTCACACACATATTAGTTACGATTTAAAAAGAAACATTGTAGAGGTAAGAACCACCAGTCTCCTTTAAGGGGGGCAGGTGACGAAGTGGATAGACATGGAGCAGAGGGTAGAGACAGATTAACAGTAGGGAGGAGGAGATGGAATTATATAGATGGCAGGAGGATTTGGACAGAGAGAGACGGGAGGAGGGTGGAACAGTGGACGGAGACAGGTGGACGATGAAATAGACAAAGAAATGGAAGTGAAGGAGATGACAGGGAGAGGGGAGACGATGGACAGAGAAAGGAAAGAGGAAGAGATGGACAGGGAGATTAGGAAGGAGGAGATGGTGAGAGTGGGAGGAGGAAATGGACGGGGAGGGGAGGAGGACGAGTTGGACAGACAGGAGAGGAGATGGACAGAGAGAGGAGGGACGATGACATTGATGAAAGGGGGTGGAGGAGGTGGTTCAAATGGCTCTGAGCACTATGGGATTTGACGTCTGAGGTCATCAGTCCCCTAGAACTTAGAACTACTTAAACCTAACTAAGGACATCACACACAGCCATGCCCGAGGCAGGATGCGAACCTGAAACCGTAGCGGTCGCGCGGTTCCAGACTGAATCGCCTATAACCGCTCGGCCACACCGGCTGGCCCGCTTATTTTCCCACTACAAGAACGAACGCCGTCAACTGGCTGCAGGGTATGGTATTACATTTTGCAAGCCGCTCCCGAAAACGCTCTCGACTTGTGGGTACTCCTGACATTGATTCATGAGGCGTTCCAAAACCATGCATTGTACCGCACACGACTATCGAAATATTTAGGTGCATTATTCGAGGATCCTTCCGCCCATCGGGGCGTTCCGAGTACTAGAAGGCCGACTTAAAAATGATTCACGGCACATGATTGATCCTCAGAGCAAACGGTTTACAGGGACTCCCCCTTACACTCATTACGCGAAGACGACTCGGAAGCTTCTGGTGGCGGTTGCAGGATCCCGTTTACAACATAAAAAAACAAGAATAATACTAATAATATAAGAACGGATATATATATATATATATATATATATATATATATATATATATATATATATATATATATATATATATGTGTGTGTGTGTGATTGTGTGTGTGTGTGTGTGTGTGTGTGTGTGTGTGTGTGCGTGTGTGTGTATTTGGCCCAATAAACTTTTCTTGGTCCTACAGAACCCCTTTCCTTCCCAGGCTATGGGAGGGCGGGAACGGGACATTGAGGCCAGGCCTCGGAGGATGACCCCTGCCCTCTTTGCCCCCGACCGTTCTCTCAGGCCCTTAATTAAAAAAAAAAAAAAAGTGGTCAGCATGACACAATGTAATCGTAAGGGCCCGGGTTCGATTCCCGACTGGGTAGGAGGTTTTCTCCGCTCAGGGACTGGATGTTGTCCTAATCATCATTTTTTCATCCACATCGACGCGCAAGTCGAAATCGAAAGACTTGCACCCGGTGAACGGTCTACCCGATGGGAGGCCCTAGTCACACGACATTTACATTTGTTAGTTGAGTCGCTTCCAATATGTTTCTACGCGCTTTCCCGATGCGAGTTGCTTCTGCATCTAATCGCGAGTCGCTTCGCCTATCATGCGGCACGTGGTATCGTCTCGGTGAGATCTGCGCCTTTCAAGGCTACCTCTTCGATTTCCTTCATACAAACAATTTTCTGAAGCAGTACGACCTAATTCTAGTAAAAGAGAACTTGAAAAACAATGTCCTTTAAAGATTATAAGTTTTCAGAGTAGTGTTAAGTTCAAAACACTTAGAACACTAAACTGAAATCGTTGGTAGCAGAATAACATACAAGTCTAGCAATAGTGGAATCGCGGGATTACCTCTCGTTTTTACTCATATTTTATTATTTTGTCAAAGCAAATTGTCAATTAATAAATACTGAATCACATTTTTAATAATATTAACACCTAGGTTTCAGGTCTTTTTTTTTTTTTTTTTTTTTTTTTTTTTTTTTTTTTTTTTTTTTTTTTTTTTTGGTCTCACACTAGGTGCACCCTGACAGACCGCGATATTTAAATAACCATAAAAATAGCCCTCACCAATTGCAGTGAAAGAATTCAGTTTTTTACGCAAAAAAATACAATAATACCGAACTAAAATTACATGCAAACAAATATTAAAGATTATTTTTACGGAAAAAATACATTTAAACAGAAAACCACACAAAATTAATATAATGTTACACGACAATGTTAATTCTGTAAACACTCAAATATGTTGTTGTTGTTGTTGTTGTTGTGGTCTTCAGTCCTGAGACTGGTTTGATGCAGCTCTCGATGCTAATCTATCCTGTGCAAGCTCCTTCATCTCCCAGTACCTACTGCAACCTACATCCTTCTGAATCTGCTTAGTGTATTCATCTCTTGGTCTCCCTCTACGATTTTTACCCTCCACGCTGCCCTCCAATGCTAAATTTGTGATCCCTTGATGCCTCAGAACATGTCCTACCAACCGATCCCTTCTTCTAGTCACGTTGTGCCACAAACTTCTCTTCTCCCCAATCCTATTCAATACCTCCTCATTAGTTACGAGATCTACCCACCCAATCTTCAACATTTTTCTGTAGCACCAAATTTCGAAAGCTTCAATTCTCTTCTTGTCCAAACTATTTATTGTCCATGTTTCACTTCCATACATGGCTACACTCCATACAAATACTTTCAGAAACGACTTCCTGACACTTAAATCTATGCTCGACGTCAACAAATTTCTCTTCTTCAGAAACGCTTTCCTTGGCAGTGCCAGTCTACATTTTATATCCTCTCTACTTCGACCATCATCAGTTATTTTGCTCCCCAAATAGCAAAACTCCTATACTACTTTAAGTGTCTCATTTCCTAATCTAATTCCCTCAGCATCACCCGACTTAATTCGACTACATTCCATTATCCTCGTTTTACTTTTGTTGATGTTCATCTTATATCCTCCTTTCAAGACACTGTCCATTCCGTTCAACAGCTCTTCCAAGTCCTTTGCTGTGTCTGACAGAATTACAATGTCATCGGCGAACCTCAAAGTTTTTATTTCTTCTCCCTGCATTTTAATACCTACTCCGAATTTATCTTTTGTTTCCTTTACCGCTTGCTCAATATACAGATTGAATAACATCGGGTACAGGCTACAACCTTGTCTCACTCCCTTCCCATACACTGGTTCCCTTTCATGCCCCTCGACACTTATAACTGCCATCTGGTTTCTGTACAAATTGTAAATAGCCTTTCGATCCCTGTATTTTACCCCTGCCGTCTTTAGAATTTGAAAGAGAGTATTCCAGTCAACATTGTCAAATGCTTTCTCTAAGTCTACAAATGCTAGAAACATAGGTTTGCCTTTCCTTAATCTTTCTTCTAAGATAAGTCGTAAGGTCAGTATTGCCTCACGTTTCCAACATTTCTACGGAATCCAAACTGATCTTCCCTGAGGTCGGCTTCTACCAGTTTTTCCATTCGTCTCTAAAGAATTCGCGTTAGTATTTTGCAGCTGTGGCTTATTAAACTGATAGTTCGGTAATTTTCACATCTGTCAACACCTGCTGTCTTTGGGATTGGAATTATCATATTCTTCTTGAAGTGTGAGGGTATTTCGCCTGTCTCGTACATCTTGCTCACCAGATGGTAGAGTTTTGTCAGGACTGGCTCTCCCAAGGCCGTCAGTATTTCTAATGGAATGTTGTCTACTCCCGGGGCCTTGTTTTGACTCAGGTCTTTCAGTGCTCTGTCAAACTCTTCACGCAGTATCGTGTCTCCCATTTCATCTTTATCTACATCCTCTTCCATTTCCATAATATTGTCCTCAAGTACATCGCCCTTGTACAAACCCTCTATATAGTCCTTCCACCATTCTGCTTTCCCCTCTTTGTTTCGAACTGGGTTTCCATCTGAGCTCTTGATATTCATACAAGTGGCTCTCTTTTCTCCAAAGGTCTCTTTAATTTTCCTGTAGGCTGTATCTATCTTACCTGTAGTGAGATAATCCTCTACATCCTCACATTTGTCCTCTAGCCATGCCTAATCAGCCATTTTGCACTTCCTGTCGATCTCATTTTTGAGACGTTTGTATTCCTTTTTGCCTGCTTCATTTACTGCATTTTTATATTTTCTCCTTTCATCAATTAAATTCAATATTTCTTCTGTTACCCAAGGATTTCTACTAGCCCTGGTCTTTTTACCCACTTGACCCTCTGCTGCCTTCACTACTTCATCCCTCAGAGCTACCCATTCTTCTCCTACTGTATTTCTTTCCCCCATTCCTGTGAATTGTTCCCTTATGCTGTCCCTGAAACTCTGTACAACCTCTAACTCAAATATTGTGCACTCTTAATTTTACTTTTCGCTTAATTTTATTGTTTATTTTACATGTAATCATAAAGACGTAAGAAACCCATATTAAACTTTCAAAGAAAAGAAAATTAATCTCTTCCTCATTCGTTTTCTCCTTTTTTTTCTTCACAGTAGATTTCTTTGCACTTGCTGTAAGTTTCTGTAGCGTATTGAAGACAGATTAGCTTCTTACAACGACGGCAAACATAGTACGCCTACGTCTTCCTCTTATTTTTTGGGACACAGGTAGAACGTGATTTGCTTTTCTCCAGTCGTCGAGCAAAGATCCCCCCAGGGGGTCCACAACTCTTTTGTGGATACGTGCGTGGCGAGCACGGGGCCCCGAGCCATTGCAGCCTTCTTTCTCTCCCGGGCTGCATTTCCTTGGTCCCCCTCTGGGGTTTGACCTCCATTCCAAAATTTCTCTTCCGTAGTGTGAGCCATTTGGGGAGGAGCACCTTACCTAGTGTCTCCGACGTGCGCCCTCCTAGTACATTCCACCTTTCCTTTTACGTCGTTGTCTGATGCTAGGGTGCATAGCCAGCACGGTAGCCAGCCCGTGTGGCGGGGTCGCTATGTACCCTTTTGGTTGAGCCCCCTGAACACACAGGGATCACACTTCTGATACCTGAGCTGTGACCTCCTCATGCATGCCTTGGAGTGGTTGCTCGTCATCCTGGAGCATCGGAACTCCCGGCAATGGCCGCCGTGCTAGACGGCCCTTGCTGTGGCTGGGTGGCGCCCGTGAGGAGAGCCCCGATCGGAGTGGGTGGTATCAGGGTGGTATCAGGGCAGATGAAACGCATACGGGTCCAAAACTCTGGCCGCTCTTCTGCGGCCGTCTCTCTGCGTGGTACTGATTCCTCAAGTGCTGCTTCTCTTGCCCCTTCGGCCTTCCCTTTCGTGGCTACCCCCTGGGAGGAGGGTCAGGCCCGTCGTCTAGGGGCAAAACCTTTCCCCCGTTATCTAGTTTGCACCAGGACTGATGGAGATACTTTCACCAGTGTCAAACCTTTATTCTTTGTGGAACACATTGAAGACAAGTTCGGCGAAGTGGACTCCCTGAGCAAGATGCGGTCGGGTTCGTTGCTGATAAAAACTGCTTCGCCTGCCCAATCTGCGGCCCTTCGTGCCTGTACCCATCTTGGCACAATTCCCGTGTCCATTACCCCTCACCAGTCTCTAAATATGGTACAAGGTGTGATTTTTCACAGAGACCTCATCCTTCAAACTGATGAGGAACTTCGGGACAATCTCGGACGGCGGGGTGTTCACTTTGTTCGGCGTGTTCAGAAGGGTCCTAAAGATAATCGTATTGATACTGGTGCCTTTATCCTGGCCTTTGAAGGGGATACCCTTCCTGAGAAAGTTAAGATTATGGTCTATCGCTGTGATGTGAAGCCGTACATCCCCCCTCCTATGAGGTGTTTTAAGTGCTTGCGTTTTGGCCACATGTCTTCTCGCTGTTCCCAGGACCCTCTCTGTGGTGACTGTGGACGTCCACTCCATGAGGGGAGTCCCTGTGTTCCCCCTCCTGTATGTGTAAATTGTCATGGTAGTCATTCTCCACGTTCAGCAGATTGCCCAGTCTATAAGAAAGAAAAAAAGATACAGGAGTATAAGTCCCTTGATCGTTTAAGCTACACAGAGGCCCGTAAGAAGTATGCACGATTGCACCCTGTGTCCATGACATCTAGTTACGCCTTGGTTACATCTTCATCCCTTCCTCCCCCTTCCTTACCCCCATCCCGGACCCCTCTCCTTCCCCCCTCCCCTGCGGCTCCCACACCTTCTCCTCTGGGCGCTGCTCCCCCTCCCCAGCCGGAGAAGTGTCCCACTCCTTCGGCGTCTGCCGGTCAAGGGCGCCTCTCCCGGGATGCCCCTTCCCGGCACCTTCCAGGTCAAAGGTCTGCTGCAGCGCGGCGACCGCGAGAGCCGCGGTCTATCGGCCCCCAGGTCGCCCGGTCTCTTTCTGTTCCTGATCTTGCTGCAGCTGGCTCCATTATGCCACACAGCCCTCCTCGATCTCAGCCTGAAAAGAAGAAGAAACATAAGTCCCGGGACAAAGAGCCTCTGGTGTCACCGGAGGTCCCTTCCCCGACTTCACAACCGGATTCTGACCTGTCGTTTATGGATGTCACCCCCTCCTTGTCGGTGACGGGTGGGGACCCGGCGGTATGACTGGATTTAGCGTGTTCAGCCCTCATTTAAACCATCGTTCTGTGGTTCTCCAATGGAATTGTAATGGCTACTATCGTCACCTTCCGGAATTGAAATCCCTTCTTTCGTCCTACTCAGCAGCTTGTGTGGTTCTCCAGGAATCTCATTTTACTGATGCTCACTCACCGACCCTCCGTGGGTTCCGTGTTTTCTGTCGAAATCGGGTCGGACCCTTGCGGGCTTCTGGTGGCGTTTGTACGTTGGTCCGTACAGACATTGCTAGCACATGGATTCCTCTCCAAACTACACTGGAAGCGGTTGCTGTTAGGGTCCACTTAGACTCTGCAGTCACAGTATGCAATCTTTATCTCCCTCCTGACAGGACTCTTACACCTGCTGCCTTAACCATCCTTCTTCAGCAACTTCCTCCTCCCTTCCTCCTCCTTGGGGATTTTAATGCTCATCATCCTTTGTGGGGCAGTGCCTTTCCATCTAGACGAGGTCTTCTTATAGACCAATTTATTGCAGACCACGACCTGTGCCTTCTTAATGATGGCTCCCCTACTCATTTCAGTGCTGGTCATGATACCTTTTCTGCCATTGATCTTTCTCTTTCCTCTCCCTCTCTCCTCCCTTCATTACACTGGTCGCCACACGGCGACCTTTGTGATAGTGACCATTTCCCGTTGATTATCACGTTCCCTTCCCGCTCCCCGATGGACAGGTTACCTCGTTGGTCTTTCCACCGCGCCGATTGGCCTCTATGCACTGCACAGGTCGAGTTTTCTCCCTCTTTGTCGGGTTGTATGGATGACGTCCTACGTGACGTGTCTGACGCGATTGTTCGCGCTGCTAACCTTGCTGTCCCGCGCTCATCTGGACAATTTCGTCGTCGGCAAGTCCCGTGGTGGAGTACGGCCATTGCCATTGCCATCCGTGATCGCCGTCGAGCTTTGCAACACTTTAAGAGGCACCCATCTGTAGCCAGCCTTTCTACCTTTAAGCGCCTTCGTGCTAAGCCCGTTATTTAATCAAACAGAGCAAGCGGATATGTTGGGAACGATTCGTTTCTTCCCTTGGTTCCACTGTCCCTCTGTCACGGGTATGGGCTACCCTTCACTCTCTCCAAGGTTGCCATCGGCGGTCCACCCTCCCAGGCCTTCACCTCCCAGATGGCATTTGTACGGACCCATTAGTTCTCGCAGAACATCTTGCGACCCATTTTGCAGTGGCATCAGCGTCGGCCTCCTATCCAGCTGCTTTCCTTCATCAAAAACAGCAGGCTGAAGCTGTCACCTTATGTTTCACCACTTGTGAGTCAGAATCTTACAACGAACCTTTCACTGAATGGGAATTTCTTTCTGCTCTATCTTCTTCTCATGATACGGCCCCTGGCCCAGATTCCATTCATAACCAGCTGCTTCAACATCTCAGTGCTTCACAACGGCACCAGCTTCTTCGGGTGTTTAACCGTATCTGGCTCCAGGGTGACTTCCCTTCTCAGTGGAGGGATAGCATTGTGGTTCCTGTCCTTAAGCCTGGTCAGAACCCCCTATCTGTTGACAGCTATCGGCCAATTAGTTTGACCAATGTTGGTTGTAAGTTACTTGAACGGCTGGTAGCCCGTCGGCTCACTTGGGTCCTCGAATCTCGGGATCTATTGTCCCCTTACCAGTGTGGCTTTCGAGAGGGACGATCTCCAATCGATCATTTATTTCGCTTGGAATCCGCAGTTCGGCAGGCTTTTTCCCAGCGCCGCCATTTGGTTGCAGTGTTTTTTGACCTTCGCAAGGCCTATGACACGGCCTGGCGCCATCACATCTTACTAACCCTTCATCAGTGGGGTCTTCGGGGCCCACTCCCGATTTTTATCCGCCAGCTCCTGATCCATCGGTCATTCAGAGTTCGAGTTGGTACTGCTTTTAGTTCTCCACGGACCCAGGAGACGGGCATCCCACAGGGTTCTGTCTTGAGTGTCCTTCTTTTCCTCATTGCTATCGATGGACTTGTGGCCTCTGTCGGTCCCTTGGTCGCCCCTGCCCTGTATGTGGATGATTTCTGCATTTGGGTTAGTTCCTCCTCGATGCCATCTGCAGAACGGCAGCTCCAGGTGGCTATATGGCGTCCCTCTGCATGGACCCTCTCACACGGGTTTCAATTCTCTCTTTTAAAATCGCGGGTGGTCCACTTCTGTCACCGTACTACGGTCCACCCTGATCCAGAGCTCTATCTCGCTGCACAAAGATTGCCTGTGGTTCCACAGTTTCGTTTCCTAGGTCTTCTTTTCGACAACAAGCTCACTTGGCTGCCCCATATCAGACTCCTGAAGGTAGGATGTTTCCGTAAACTCAATGTCCTTCGCTTCCTTGCCCACTCCTCTTGGGGTGCGGACCGTTCCCTCCTCCTCCGTCTTTATCGTGCTCTAGTTCTGTCACGTTTGGACTATGGTTGTCAAGTTTGTGGTTCAGCTGCTCCTTCCACGCTACACGTGCTGGATCCAGTCCACCACCGTAGTATCCGTTTGGCCACCGGTGCCTTCCCTACTAGCCCTGTTGATAGTCTCCTGGTTGAAGCTGGGATCCCCCCCCCCCCCTTTCTGTTCGGCGGTCCCAGCTTCTGGTGTCCTATGCCCTTACTATCCGTTCTTCTCCCGCTCATCCTTCCTATTCTATCCTATTCCCAGACCATGGACGTCGCCCGCCTGACTCCCGCCCTCGGGCGGGTTTACCGGTTGGGCTGCGCCTTGCTTCTCTTAACCGTGATTTTCGGCTTCCTTCTTTGTCCTGTCTTCCTCGCTCCCTCCCCTCCACCCCTCCTTGGTTAGTTCCTCGGCCTCGAATTCGGATGGATCTCCGCCGCGGTCCGAAAGATTCCATCCCCCCGGTGGTGTTCCGTTCCTTTTTCCGCCAAATTTTATGGGAGTTTCGGATGCTGTTGTTTTTTACACTGATGGCTCTAAATCTGCTGATCATGTTGGGTATGCCTTCACGTCCTTTGTTGGAACAGAACATCATCTGCTGCCACCCTCCTGTGGGGTGTTTACTGCGGAATTGATGGCAATTTCCCGGGCCCTTACCTTTATTAAACAATCCCAACACAACCGCGTTTTGTTATGTACGGACTCGATGATTGGCCTTCTTGCTATTGACCGGTGTTTTTCGCGCCATCCCTTGGTCTCTGCCATCCATGACCATCTCGCTGATCTTCACTGTGGTGCTTGTTCCATTGACTTCCTATGGGTCCCGGGCCATGTGGGTATCCCGGGTAATGAGCTCGCTGATCGTTTGGCTGGAGGAGCAGTTACTTACCCCCCGTTTTCTGTAACCCCTCCTGCAGCGGATTTACGGCTTCACATCAAATCCCACTTTGCACAGTCATGGGCCAATTCTTGGGAGGCTACTCCACTGCCTAATAAACTTCGTGCCATTAAGGTGAATCCAGGCCCATGGTGTTCTTCCTTTCGCCTCTCCCGCAAGGACTCGACCACACTGTGTCGTCTCCGCATTGGCCATACCAGGCTGACCCATGGTTTCCTTTTGCGTGATGAGCTACCCCCGCTATGTGGTTGTGGAGCCTTCCAGTCAATGGCCCACATTTTGGTTGAATGCCCCCATCTTTTGGCTCTGCGTGCTAAGTATAGACTCCCCCACACTTTACCTTTGATGTTGGCTGACGATTCCCGGATGGTCTCTCTGGTTCTAGGTTTCCTCCGGGAGAGTGGTTTTTATTCTCAGTTTTAAAGTTTTTAATCTCCCTCTGGTGTTGGGGCAGGGCGGTGAGTGTTTGGGTGTCTCCCACGGTAGGCAGTGTTCAGAGATTCCCGATTCACCTCCCTGACCTAAATCCTCTTTTCTTTCCCTTTTACTCTGTTTTTACCCCTTCTTTTTAAGGCTTGGTTAGTTTTTCTATTCCCATACGTACTTTCTGCATTATAGCAGTTGTACCTTTTAAGTCACAGGTGGTCTTGCCTATGCTGCTTCAGCATAGTGTTGGGTTCGTTCTCTTGCCAACTTCCCTCATTTGTTTTTACTAATGACAACGTGACTGCCCTTTTACGTTTCCCCTTTTTCCGTTTTATTGTTCTGACTTTTCTGAGATGTCCCGTTAGCAGAATGGAGTCTGTTTGAAACAAGGGACTGATGACCTTGCTGTTTGGTTCCTTTAACCTCAAACAACCAACCAACCAACCAATCGAGCAAAGATTTCTTCACTTAGTCCTGCTATACCAATATGCAGCTAATGGATACACAAAAATGCTTTTAGTTCACATAAATAAACTTTATACCAAACATTTAAAATATTTTCAGGCTTTCCAATATTTATGTTGACAGTAGTCCATTTCAACATCATAATCAAAATACGGTCAGTCATAAGCAGATTTCAAACATTACCAGCACCTAGCGCATTACCTACTTGAACAGGAATGCTGCCGAACACCAAATTGCTTGAGAAGCGGCTTCGACGATCAGCGATATTTGTTTCGACGAAACATTTCTCCAGCAGAACCTTTAGCTAAAGATTCAGTATCTACATTTATGTCTTCTTCACTCTAAGCACTTGTTTCATTCAAGAAATTCACAGGTAGAGGAGCAAATTCGTCTTCTTTTTCACACTGTTCACATTATGAATTATGTTCATTTCCAATTTCGTTGTCACTATCTGACCAAATTTCAATTTCTAAACTGTCCTCAGACCACTTTGAAACTGTATCTTCAAAGTCAGGTTATGTAACACGAAAGGTAGAGAAAGAGCTGGCTGCTATATCCATAGCGCAAACACCTATGTTCGGTCTCGGAGAACGCTAGCACGGAAGAAGCAGTAATATTGTCTGTCCACGTCACGCTCAAGTGACTGTTGACAAACGGGACCACGACAGCTCCGGTAAAGAACAACTAGACAATTCCATACTCTCCTACCCCACTACTATGCATTAGTAACAATGAACACTAGCAGTCTGTCAGACCGCACGTGAGACGTTAACGAGGTAACATCTTAATTTTCAATAGTATTTGCGTGAAAGTAGACGAATTAAAACGATACTGGCTTACGAAAAGCCTTATTGTTGAAAGAAAAAGAATATGTATATTCATCAGTAATATTGTTCAAATCCTTGAAATAAACAATTTTTATTTTTTTGATGTTTCGCTTTTTGTATAAAATTTTAGTTTATTCTGAATACTGCTATTTTCATTCCATGAGGAACTAAATATAAAAACCCGTTATATTTCAAAGATATATGATATTCGTTTGATAACATTGCAAGGGTTTCATATGTTTTCTGCTAAGGTAGATAATTCACGTTTGCTGTACTCGGACAAAGACGAATCAGCACATTGTACGAATAGTGAGTAAGATATTTCACTGAGTGTATCTGTGGTTACTTGCTGGTCCGTCAGTTGTGCAGCGCTAGGGAATACTTATTTGGGCATTGTAGTGAGCAGCGCCGGCCGTGTGGCCGAGCGGTTCTAGACGCTACAGTCTGGAACCGCGAGACCGCTCCGGTCGCAGGTTCGAATCCTGCCTCGGGCATGGATGTGTGTGATGTCCTTAGGTTAGTTAGGTTTAAGTAGTTCTACGTTCTAGGGGATTGATGAGCACAGATGTTAAGTCCCATAGTGCTCAGAGCCATTTGAACCATTTGAACCATCCGACGTATACTAACGGACCGCGGCCGATTTAAATGCTACAGCCCAGCAAGTGTGGTGTCTGGCGGTGACACCACAGTTTTACTCATTTTGCAATGAAGGAGATTTTTGTAGGAATTTATCT
The DNA here is from genome assembly GCF_023864345.2 of Schistocerca serialis cubense. NCBI lineage: Eukaryota > Metazoa > Arthropoda > Insecta > Orthoptera > Acrididae > Schistocerca > Schistocerca serialis. Next base: position 72,277,025 of record NC_064645.1, read on the forward strand.
AAGGTAAATCTTGCACGTACAAGGATAAGACGTTTGTCTGTCAGAACTATTAATTCAAGGAAATCTTTGATAGTCAGATAACGAATAATATTTATTATTAGTGTTAACTTCTTTTTTATCAGTATCTAAATTTCAGAAATGATTGAGATGTCTGTAATTTTTGTAGTGAGAGAATTTCGCAGTTGTTACAGTCTTCTTATGTTGTAAAGCTCATTTCGTCCATAAACAGAATTTAATTTATTAAGAACGCTTTTATTTAAAGTAAAATCAACTTCCATCATTCTTAGTAAAGTTTTGATTATTTTGTCGTGTGTGCACTGCACCTTACGCCATTCGCAGCAAGTGGTTGCTTCAGAGATACATAAGAAATTACAGTAGATTATTTTTCATCAACTACTACATCTGCTGGTTTGTATTTGCTTTCGAGAACGTCAGAACAACAAAGCAGCATGCTGAGCAAGAGGAATGTCACATTTATTTCCGGCCAGACCTCATCATGCGTTCCTGTGAGGAAACAGTATGTAGTCAGAATTTTCTGGTGCTGTGCTAAGCAAGGAGATTAATTCTGTATGTACAGTGCAGGAAATGCCATACAGTTATTTTTTTCTTAGTAGAGCAGTAATGTAATTCTGTGGTTGTTCCAAGTCAAACATATTACGCAACTTTCATAATGTACTGCTGTACTGAGTTTGAGTTATATAGTTTTCACCGAGCAAACAATTAGTTTCTTTTGGCAGTTAATTAGATTCATTTTAATTTTTTCAAAGTCTGCAATTCATTAATTTTAAAGTTTCGTTCAGCGACACTGTTCACATGCGCAACGCAGGGCAAACAACAATCAGTTTTGCTCAATAGTTGAACACGATATCTAAAGTTTGGAAAACAAAATACTCAACATTCACACATACAGACAACTTTTTTTGCTGAAAGCTTGCAACATTTACATTCACTAATAAATATAGAGTTTAAATAAAAGTAAAAAAAAATGGTTGGTATAGGAAAATAACTTAACCAGCGACTACGACGTTGCTCGACCTACACGCCAACCACTTTTTATCACTGACACTCTTTACGTAGTTTTACTTAATTTTGTTTAAAAAATAGGTTTCATACAACACTTACTCTTCTGCATAAAATAGTAGTTTTTGTACAATGAAACATAAAGAAATTTCGAAGGAACAACTGGCGCCAGACGCAATCGAACATGGAAATAATTTGGTGGTGACAGTTGAAACTTTTGTGCCGGCCAGGACTCCTACCCAGCCCTCCCGTTAATCGGAGATATTGGCTTAACTGCCTGTGCCATCTCGGCAAGCCTTCCGTCCAACACAAATTAGTTGAAATTTGACGTTTACCGCCGCTGTATCACCGAAATTCAAAGATTATTCTGTCCGTTCTAAGATCTATACAAGCAACCGTCAAATCAGACGAGCACTCACAGATAATGTAGGTCTCACAGAAAACAGAATAGGTATTAGCTACCAGTCACAACTTTCGGATGGTCAAAATTCTTCAAATTTAACGAAGTTCAGAAGCCTTCAACTCTTTAAAGAAGACTTTTTATAACTTTTTTTAATGAATACCTTGTATTACTCCAGAAAGATTATGCCTTTGCAGTGCCCACCAGGTCCGGTATGGATGATATCAAAATAGGTCAGTCCGCAACGTCTCTTTTATAGACTATTCTCTTATTTGACAGCGACCACGTGACCTGTAACCAGGCAAGCTTCCCTCAAGAATGACTGTAGCATATCAAACTGTCAGAATTTCTAGATTTTTTCTGTTTCCTGAAATATGTACATTTTCCATCCCATCCGCAAATCATGTGCTGCTTTCAGTTCGTTTACTGTTCGAACACAGTAACCTGTCTCGCCACTACGTTAAGCTACATCAGATATCAGTCACGGTCGAATATAGCCGCAAATAGCCAAAAAATGCTGTAAGTTTCAGGTATAACAAAGGAAAAATAACATTTTCTTATGCAGTCACACGTCCGCAGTCCGGATAGAGTGCAAAATCACCGTAGTGCTGTACCGCAGCACGTCTCTGGAAACACGTCGCAGACCATTGATAAAGTTAAGTAGCATGTAGTAGCTATTTTTCTGCATTTGAATGGGAAAAGCGCTGCAAAATCCATCCCTCGTTGGTGGCAGTGTACTACAGCAGGCACAGTCATGTGATACGGCGATTAGGTGGTCAGAAGCTTTCATTTTGGTCAGACAAGTCCGAATGACGAAGAACCAAGTAGTCGAACATTTCTCTATGGTTAGTGGAAAATGCCAAGATATTCACACAACCAGAAACGTCCTGTCAAGTGACGAGAGGAGTATTCCTTGGTACTTGGTACAAAGAAGAAATGGTGTATTAGACAATTAGCCAAATCATACAAATACCAGGGTCTAACAATTTGTAGTGATATGAAATATAACGATCATACAGGCCCAGTCATAGATAAAGCGGGTGCCAGACTTCCCTTCATTGGTAGAATGCAATGGCAATACAACAAATTTACATTTGAGATTGCTTACAATTAGTCACTCGTGCAAGCCATCGTGGAATATTGGCCAATTGGCCTATTGCTCAGATGTGTGGGTCTCATAACAAATAGGACTTACCGTTGATGTTGACAGTATACAAGAAAGGGCAGTACGAATGTCGACAGGTTTCTTTGAGCAGTGGGAGACAGTCATGGAGATGATAAAAAATCGTCCTGATAATGACTGAAGAACCTGATTCATATGATGAATCGAGGAATGTAAAACAGCTACCTACATAGTACTCTCATACAGATCGCAGAACACAGGATTAGAGTAACTGAAGCGTTAATATTATTCTTCCCACGCTCCACACTTGAATGGAAGAGAAGGAGGTGATGATAACTCGAACAGAGGGAAGTATCCTATACTATTCACGTCACAGTGGCTTGGCAGTACAGATCTGGACTAAGATGTAGTAAGCGCCGCAAAATTGTTGCGAACATGGCCTCACCGGCAGGCTGTTGTAGCCGAGCGGTTCTAGGCGCTTCAGTCCGGAACCACGCTGCTCCTACAGTCGCAGGTTCGAATCCTGCCTCGGGCATGAATGTGTGTGATGTTCTTAGGTTGGATAGCGTTAAGTAGTTCTAAGTCTATGGGACTGATGACCTCCCATAGAGCCATTTGAACCAAGGCCTCACCTCTGTGGGACATTTAAAAAGTAATACCACATAGTCTCGTTTCCAGCTCCGTCTTGAAGGTGCAGTTGGTCTATGCTTCGCCTACACGATCAGTAATGTTTGTAAACGTCAATTGGTTCTAATGGATAGATTTTCCACTGCTGACGACTTTTATCCCAAGATCGACACATTGGAGTCCTTCTATCCGTTTCGAATATCGCATGTTGTCAACCTGGTCTGGAAGAAAACTGCACAACATCAGTTTGTAACTGTTTCCGTTGCAACGTGTCGGATAAGTATTGAATATTTGTTCATTTGGATTCAAGAAATATTAAATTTGGGTATGCATTATAAGAACTTCTCATTACCTGATGGAACTTTATTTTTCATCTTTGATAACGACAGGAGCTGAAGAAGTGAATCAGCATTTGTGCCACAGCTGGCACTTGAACACAGGTCTCCTTCCTCGTAGGCAAATGTGCTAGCCATTACACCACAGTAGCACTGTAGCTGCCACTGGCCCACAACTTCTCATTACTTCACTCAAGCAGGGCTGTAGTTCTAAACCCAGCAAGACAAGCAAGCATAGGCGGCAACTGCTCTGCGACAGATGGTGTGAGTTGGGTGACGATCGACGAAGACCATAATGTGAGAAACGCTGTCGGCGTAAAGAACTGTGTGGCGGCATATTATTTTCGTTTATACGTCAAAGCAAAATCATTCAGTAACGTATTACAGGTAACAGCCATCAACTAGAATAGAATTATAAAATTCTTTATGCATAGTATTTTAAAATGGTGTCACATATCTTTACAATATTGCTCCAATACCGATGGTAATTCATCCTGCAGAAATTGGTGACATGCTTCACCTGGCCCCATGAGTCAGTCTACATGTACACCTGTATCTGCGTGGATACTCTGCAATTCACACTTAAGTGCCCGACAGAAGGTTCATCGATCGTGCGGAAAAAACGAATACCTATATCTTTCCGTGTGAGCTCTGATTTCCCCTACGTAGGTCTGCATCAACAAAAATATTTAGCCAAAGCAAGAACCTTACAAATCTCATAGAAAGTTTGAAGTGGAACACAATTGCAGATAGACGACGCGCTAAACGGAAAGAGCTGCTCACTAAATTCTACAATCCGATCTTCACCGAGGATATAGAGCATATATTATTACCACCAACTTTCAATGACAACCATTCGGAGGTAAGCGAAATTAGAGTTCGTACTGAGGTGTTCAGACAGATGATTTTCCCTCGCGCGATCCGCGAATGGAACCGGGGGGTGGGGAATATGACTTTGACGCGAATTGTGCCGTCCGCCACACACCGCTTGGTGGGTAGCGGATATATATGTAGATGTAGGATATTTTCGCATTTGAGAAGATTCCGCCGCAACGAGGAACGCCTTTGATTTAATGATGTTCATCCCAAATCTTGTACCATGTCCGTGACATTCTCTGTCCTATTTCTTTATAAAACGAAACATGCTGCTCTTCTTTGAACTTTCTCGATTTACTCCGTTAGTCCTGTCTGGTGAGGATCCCGCACAGTGCAGCAGTACCCCAAAAGAGAACGGACAAGCATAGTCTATGCAGTCTCTTTACTAAATCTGTTGCATCTTCTACGTGTTCTGTCAGTAAAACGGAATCTTTGGTTCTCTTACCCCACAACATTATCTGTGTGTTCTTCCCAGATTAGGATGTTTGTAACTATAATTCCTATGCATTTAGTTCAATTTACCGTCTTTAGATTGGACTGATTTATCGTGTAACCGACTCATGACGGACCTCCTCTGAATCTGTATCTTCTGTGCTCCAGATGAATGATATTTACAGGTAGACATCACTCACTATCATTAGAATCTAGATGATTGCTCGAAACACTCAAGCTAAAACACAGCCACAGTGTTCCCGTGTTATTTATTGGATGAAATGTGAAGCCTTTTGTATTTCTGGCAAAATAACGTATTCAGAACTAAATTTTCGATTTATTTGATGCCAAAAGCTTATTTTCATTCATTTTCTACCCAATACCAAAAGCCCTTTAAAAACAGGGTACATTCAGAGCAACGGAAAGATGTACGCTCAGAATTATGAAGAGGTGCAGAGTAACAGCCTAGTGGTCAGTGAAGTTTGTGACAGAATGAAAGTGAGATTCACAGAGCAGGTATGCAGATTTACAAATGTTGACTAGGCCGCAAGACTTCTTTCCTAGGTTCAAGGATCTATGAAAATGTCACCTGGAGAAAATGCGAAAGTACGTGTAATTCACTATCGAAAATTTATTTTTCTCTTTTTCGCTCGGCCAACAGTTCAGCCAATATTTAACTACAAGATATTCTTTACAGAAAACGAGCTTTTTACCCAAGGCTGTGCCAAACTGACATTCACATGCGGATATCTGAACATGGAGCAGGGCTAGAGGCCTCTCGGTTTGCGATGACAGGTATGAGAAAGGAGATTTACTACGGCAGAATAACTCGAAGGCATTCGAATGCTAAGCAACGCCCAGTCCGCAGCAAGAGCAGTCTTTTCCAAGTTATGAAACTCTTTCGCTTGAATCACTGCTTAAAAGCGCATTTTGTCACCAACTTCGTTTAAACGAAGCAACATCATGAAATTTTGGTATTAGTTGCATATTTTTCCTACTACAACAACAGAACAACAGAGAAGTTGCGAAAGCGCCTTAAAGGTTTTATTTCAAAAGTAACTGTTAAAATTACTTTAAATGTATTCACAATTGCGAATAATAAAAAACATCGGCTGTAGAATGGAATGACGAATATGAAAGTTCGTACCGGACAGGGACTCAATCTGAATTTCCGGCTTATGGCGAGCGGTTCAAATGACTCGGAGCACTATGGGACTTAACATCTGAGGTCATCAGTCCCCTAGAACTTAGAGCTACTTAAACCTAACTAACCTAAGGGCATCACACACACCCACGCCCGAGGCAGGATTCGAACCTGCGACCGTAGCGGTCGCGCGGTTCCAGACTGTAGCGCCTAGAACAGCTCGGCCACCCCGGCCGGCGGCGAGCGGTCGCCTTACAATTTGGCTATCCGAACACTTCCCACTGCCAGACCAAAACTTCCATATATCGTTAACCACGTGTCTACGACGTGGACTCTTACATCCATTGTGTATATTCCCGTACACGTCGGACGTTATACATAAAAGATGCTTGCCTGCTGTCTGCAGAGAAATACGATATTGCAGTACCTGTGTAATTCTGATTACGATGCAATGTTCCTTTGCACATGAATGCATGCCTCCACTTCGTTCTACGTCTAATGGTTGTCATTATTCGCAATTTTGAATTCATTGTAAATGCCGTGTGGCTAGGGCCACCCGTCGGGTAGAGCGTTCGCCGGGTGCAAGTCTTTCGAATTGACGCCATTTCGGCGACTTTCGCGTCGATGGGGATGAAATGATGATGAGTAGGGAACCACAGCACCCAGTCCCTGAGCGGATAAAATCTCCGACCCAGCCAGGAATCGAACCCCGGCCTTTAGGATTGACATTCTGTCGCGCTGACAACTCAGTTACCGGGGACGAACGCGAACTCATTTAATGTATTTCGGAACAGCTGCAGTCGCGGCAGTGCTTGTTCCTTTGAACATGCGTGCATGTCGCAATCAGAATAACATAACAACTGCAATATCGCATCGCGAAAAAAGAAAAGCGGTTGTGCCACTCTAAAACAAGACATCAATGCCTTCCTAGAAAAATGTTTGCAGTTAAGCTTGTGAAGCTGTACGCGGTTTGTTATTATAGTAACTAGAAGAACTACTCAGCTCCTTTGACAATAATGTTTGGCATTTCTGCGTATCAATAATAGTCTGTTCCAGGGTACAGTTAATCGTGCAGTTGAGTTTGAAGTTGCCATTTACTGCGCCAGGTGGAAAGCAGTGTAGCGTGACACAGCTCGCAGTTATCCGGAGAAGCTATATGTGACATGTGCTTCACTGCTTGAGAGTTTAGTACAGATCTGTTTATTACAAAAAGTTACTGCACATCTGAAAGTTCAAATGTTAATGATATTTTCCGAAGTTGGAATTTCATCCATTGATCGGCAGACGTTTTAAACTTTCCCATAATCTGGTTTCTACTTTTTGCTTTTCATGTTATCGTGGTAATGATGTACAATTATAAGCAGTTAGTTTCCTTAGTAAGCTGCCATTACAGATTACTGGCCAGTTTTCTGTTCGGAATAAAAGGGTAATTGTGTTCTCTGTTAGCGCCAAGTTTATTGGTGTAAGCGAATGGACATTCTGGGGGAGTGACGTTAGTGAGAAGTCACTATTTCCAGATTGATGCCAGTGAGACTAGTGATTATAGTCTAGAGCTCAGACTGTAGTATTACCTGGTCTGTTTCAGAAAATTAGTTACACTTGTGCGGTGCCGTGTTACGTACAGAAACGTAGAGAAATGTTATTGTCACTGGTATTTGTACTCTGACATTCTGTTAAAATAAAGGTCTCACTAAAGCATTACTGAGTAAGATGTCTGCGTGGGACATTGTATTTAAGCACATTTACACTACTGGCCATTAAAATTGCTACACCACGAAGATCACGTGCTACAGACGCGAAATTTAACCGACAGGAAGAAGATGATGTGATATGCAAATGATTAGCTTTTCAGATCATTCACATAAGGTTGGCGCAGGTGGCGACACCTAAAACGTGCTGAAATGAGGAAAGTTTCCAACCGATTTCTCGTACACAAGCAGCAGTTGACCGGCGTTGCCTGGTGAAACGTTGTTGTGATGCCTCGTGTAGGTGGAGAAATGCGTACCATCACGTTTCCGACTCAGATAAAGGTCGGACTGCAGCCTATCGCGATTGCGGTTTATCGTATCGCGACATTGCTGCTCGCGTTGGTCGAGATCCAATGACTGTTAGGAGAATATGGAATCGGTGGGTTCAGGAGGGTAATACGGAATGCCGTGCTGGATCCCAACGGCCTCGTATCACTAGCAGTCGAGATGGCAGGCATCTTATCCTCAAGGCTGTAACGGATCGTCCTGCCACGTCTCGATCCCTGAGTCAACAGATGGGGACATTTGAAAGACAACAACCATCTGCACGAACAGATCGACGACGTTTGCAGCAGCATGGACTATCAGCTCGGAGACCGTGGCTGCGGTTACGCTTGGCGCTGCATCACGGACAGGATCGCCTGCGATGGTGTACTCAACGACAAACCTGGGTGCACGAATGGGGAAACGTTATTTCCTCGGATGAATCCAGGTTCCGTTTACAGCATCATGATCATCGCATCCGTATTGGTGACATCGCGGTGAACGCACATTGGAAGCGTGTATTAATCACAGCCATACTGGCGTATCACCCGGCGTGATGGTATTTGGTGCAATTGGTTACACGTCTCGGTCACCTCTTGTTCGCACTGACGGTACTTTGAACAGTGGACGTTACATCTCAGATGTGTTACGACTCCTGGCTCTACCCTTCATTCGATCCCTGCGAAACCCTACATTTCAGCAGGAAAATGCACGACCGCATGTTGCAGGTCCTGTACGGGCCTTTCTGGATACAGAAAATGTTCGACTGGTGTCCTGGCCAGCACATTGTCCACATCTCTCACCAACTGAAAACGTCTGGTCAATTCCTGGATCGTCATCCAGGAACTCTGGCGAAGGAGACTGTAATAGGTGAAGGGAACGAGTAACTGTCCAGACTGTAATAGGCGAAGGCAGCGAGTAACTGTCCATGTCGCAGGCAGCAGAGAATGTAATAGGTGAAGGTAACGAGAAACCTTCGGCCGCGCGCCTCGCAGTCAACAGAGACTATAAAAGGTGAAGCCCGGCCGGAGTGGCCGTGGGGTTCTAGGCGCTACAGTCTGGAATCAAGCGCCAGCTACGGTCGCAGGTTCGAATCCTTTCTCGGGCATGGATGTGTGTGATGTCCTTAGTTAGGTTTAATTTGTTCTAAGTTGTAGCCGACTGCTGACCTCAGAAATTAAGTCGCATAATGCTCAGAGTCATTTGAACCATTTGAACCATTTGAACCATTAGTGAACGGTGAAGGCAACTAGTATCAGTCAGCCTCGCAGGCAATGGAGACTGTAGTAGGTGAAGGTACCGAGTAACTGTCAGCTTCGCAGGCAACAGCGACTGTAATATGTGAAGGTAATGAGTAATAGTGAGCCTCACAGGCAATGGCGACTCTAACATGTGAACGTAACTAGTACTCATCGCCCTCACTGGCAATGGAGACTGTAATATGTGAAGGTAAAGAGTATCTGTCATCCTTGCAGGCAATGGAGACTGAAATAGGTGAAGTTAACGAATAGCTATTAGCCTCATAGGCAATGGCGACTGTAATATGTGAAGACAATGAGTACCTGTTAGCGTCACAGACACCAGAGGTTGTAATAGGTGAAGGTAACAAGTACCAGTTACCTCTGCAGGCAACAGTGACCGTAATAGTTGAAGGTAACAAATACTCATCAGCCTCGCAGGCAGCTCTAATGGAACTGGCAACGTATCCCTGATGATCCCGGTCCGTCTGTTTGGGAAAACATCATACTTAAAGTCTGCAAGCCGAAAAGTGAGAGGATTTTCATCTACCCAGGTGTGCGAATTATGCATTTTCACACGACCTTCTCTAGTAAACATGGATTCATCTGTCACCAGTACATTCTGAAGAAACTGTTGTTTCCGGACTGTCCGAAGAGCCATGTGCAGAATTAGCTATTCCTGTGTAGCCCGCTTCGTGAAGATGCTGAACTCCGTAGTTATGATAAGGGTACAGTCATATGAGATGTTCCCACCGGACATATTAAGCTTCTTCTACTTAATGTGGGTTGTTCTCTAACTACATGTTGAATTTCCTCCTTGTGTCTTAAAGCTGCAGCGTTACCTTATGGCCAACAACCCTAGCATCCAGCGTGAGGAGATTACAAGTCTCGCAGCCGTTGTTGCACTGCAGGTTACTGTTGAGGTGTAGACGCGAGGGAGCAAAGCGCATAGTCTGTAGTGCCAGGGGTCAATCACTTCGCGACCTAAGAACCAACATGTAGAAAACATCAGGTTGCAATGTTTGTGACATGTTTGTGGGAAGACAGTTTGACTCAGAGATAACACAACCAACACACTGATGTGTGTACATATAATAGCTGCACTTACACCCGCTGCACACACTATATATATATATATATATATATATATATATATATATATATATATATATATATATATATATATATGTGTGTGTGTGTGTGTGTGTGTGTGTGTGTGTGTGACTGAGTGAGTGAGTGAGTGAGTGAGTGTGTGTGTGTGAGAGAGAGAAAGACAAAGAGCGAGTGAGCGCGGGAGGCGGGAGCGGGGGGCGGGAGGGACGTTGTTGTGAGGTTTCAGTTAAACAGTGTGGTAGTTGAGAATGATGATGAATGTACGAATAGCATCGACTAGAAACTTGTCAAATATAACTATAAGAGACTGGGGAAAGTTTGGAAATGCAGATGCAGGCACTCAAAGAGGCTGGAAGTGCTTGTCCTCGGCTTGTTGTGTCAAGTTCTCTAAGCTGATGTTTCTTTCGTATTAATACCACGTAACTAGTGTAACGGATCGCCTATTATGACCGTTAAGATTTGCTGTATTTACAAGTACACAGTCAAGACATCAGGTATTTAACATATATATTCCCACTGCTGCGAGATCGAAGGTCCGTAGGTTCAGGGAATTTTATGTGTGCTAATATTGATAAATGTGTTGCAGAACTATTCAACTGAATGAGCCACGCTGTCATTGACGCGGCCGGCAGACTTAGTATACCTGACCATCTACGTCAGCTAGGAAGTGCCCATCGTCCTCGCTGAATTAAATGAAAGTACTTCGGTAAGATATTTATCAGGTCTAATTTGAACTGAACAGAGTTAAAAATCTATGTGCCGAGCCAAAGCTACTTTAGCTGACTTCACTGAAATTGAACTTGACTTAAACTTAGATAGGGATATTGTGTATTGCCCCATATGACGAATAATTGTCTTGTATCCACGGAAGTGACAGTCAAGCCTTACGACTTAAGAACAGGGGAAAGCTTCACGAACATAACAAGTAATGAAAAGTTATGAAGCAGGCAGGCAGCACCAGAGACGACAACAAGCTTACACAAATCGTCAGATGCTTCAAGGCACGTAGAAGGAACCTTTCCAGCCAGTGGAGCTAAGGGGACACCAGCCACATTTACGAAATAGCACTGTAAGCCGTAAATGTCATTCAGAAGGAGACAGAGAGAGGGTAAGGAAGAGACTCTCCATAAGGGGCACAATGTCATAAAGAATCTTCTTCAGGTCCAGGACATGTGTTTACAACAGACGCCTCCCTCCCTCCTTTCAGCTTCTGAAAAACAGTGCATAATTATTGCCAATGAAATGGCGAGGACCCTTTAACATTACGCCAAGTCTGTGACTGGCGGGAACGAAGGCGGAATGAATTAGAATTCGGATGCACGCTCTCAGAAGGGAGAGTGACGGCAGTGAGAGCAGACGTTCACACATGTTCACATGTGTGTGAAATCTTATGGGACTTAACTGTTAAGGTCATCAGTCCCTAAGCTTACACACTACTTAACCTAAATTATCCTAAGGACAAAAACACACACCCATGCCCGATGGAGGACTCGAACCTCCGCCGGGAGAGCAGACGAGAGAAGAGGATACAGAGGACAGGCAGGCCCTAGTGCAAAGTAGTGAGATATTACTAGTGGCAGAAAGAGCCCAAGTTATTAGCTGATCAGAGTTATCTGCAGTTGTTTTACCAGCCTGTCTGCGGACTCCTGCGTGTAGCATCGTAGAAGCACAGGCTGTTAGTACCGACAGATTCTTTGAATAGGTGCTAGTCTCGGTATGAAAACCTGGTCTTCTGTGGATTTCGAGTAAATGTATTCTCCGGTTAAGCTATTCTCTGAACAAATTCAGAAGTTGTAAAATACTCAGTGTTCGTCACTCAGTACTAATTTCAATCCTTGCTTTTGTTGTATGGGAATATTAACAACGTAGTCAGCCTAGATTCCCTCTCGCTACAGCCAACCGACTATTTTGCTTTCTCTCCGAACCCTGTTGCCCAATTCCAAGCAACACTCGCGTTTGGGAAATGACAGAAGAATCTTAACTGGTGTCAGACGTGTGAGTAGAAAAACAAAATGTTACTCAGTGTACACTGAGTTGAGTCGCAACAGCGAAAGTGGAAAACAGCAGCTGGAATAGTACCTCGTTACGGCTTTTAGCCATACAGAAATTCATGCCGCGACAATAGAGTCAGACATAAAGAGTCCTAGCAGGATGCGGGGCGACGGAGGCTAACGCTACCCCAACGCCGAAGCACAAGGCACAGGGGTGCCAGACCAGCAAACAGCCCGCGAGTCCGACTCCGAGGGTCCGGTAGCGGCTGAAAGAGACGGTAGGTGGACAGCGGTGGGCAGGCGCCAGGCCGCGCCCTCATATGCAAGTCCAATGGGAGGGACCTGGCCCACCCAACGACAGCGACAAGGACAACGCAGCGCCGCCGACTTGTGGCAGAGCGCCGGAAGAAAACGGCATGTATTCAAGCAGCTTGTAACAATTGCTGCTGTAATTCTAAAACAAAATGGTCCAAATAGCTCTAAGCACTATGGGACTTAACGTCTGAGGTCATCAGTCCCGTGGGCTTAAAACTATCAAAACCTAACTAACCTAAGGAAATCACACACACCCATGCCCGAGGCAGGATTCGAACCTGCGACCGTAGCAGAAGCGCGGTTCCGGATGGAAGCGCCTAGAACCGAATTCTAAAACAGTTAGTTGTGAGTCTTTTAAATCACCCTGCCCCTCCTCCCATAGCGTTGCTAACTCATCGGTAAGCAGTAATACATGTGTGCTGGAAGCGTTTTGTATTCTATGGAAATCTTTTGACGTCAACAAGAAGGACCTGAGGGAATTCATTGAAAATAATGATTCAGCATTTGAATTAGTGAAGCCAGAGGAAGGTAGAATCCCTTTTACATTTGTTATGGCAAAATATACAGGTCTGGAAACATCTAAACTGAAAGTACGTGACAGAACAGGTACATGCGAATGAGAAAACATATCTCAGAACAGAACTACACGAGTAAGCAGACGATAGACTACTATGCTTGCCAAGGCCATGGGGAATCAATCTCTTCACGGTCTAACAAGATTAATTAATTGTGAACTTGCTCCAACCACTATTTATTAACATTTTTACAACATGATGATTTTATATTTTGCTTTTCATGGAGAGCTAATATTTTTCTTAATTTATGGCCAATTTTGAGTTTGATGCCCTGCAATATATGTTAATGACATAAACTCAATCACTTGAAAATGGCGTAAAAAGCCGAAATTGGATCGAAATTAAATAAACGAAAATACAGTCAAATGGTGGTGTCTTAATTTAAAAATTATTGTATGACTGTAGCATAGCAACATCAGAAATTGGATTATCTGCCACAGTAGAATTAGCATTACAGGAAGAAAGTGCAGTATTTTAAGTAAAAGAACAAGAAGTGTGGGTGAACGCAAAACACTGAAGTCAAGAATTTTTGGTTCCCTACGGTTGGTGCTGGCCGCTCTTCGATTTTCTCGTGATTCCACGAGAAAACCGAGTAGCTGCCAGTACCAGCCGTAGGGAGCCGAAAATTCTGAAGATGGCTTTAACAAAAACCGAAACCGATAGATAAACGAATATTATTGCGATATCAACCGTTGGTTTTAACGTAAATGTAGCACCAGGTCGCTGTACTCCATGGACAATGTTGTCTAAATTTATGATCTGTGCACTATGCAGTCAAAATAATTCACTCATTTCTGCTGTGATTGTGATAAACCAGATCACACAGGTTAGGAATTCATGGCGTGAACAACGAAATAGACTCCAGCACGTTTAAAGGGAATATGCAGAGAAGCCAGTGCATTGCATTCACTCTGTGAATGGAAACGCCCACAGCGTAATCTGCTAGGTACCTGTAGAGTACCGTGCGCCAGAGTACACAACGTGACTTATTTTAAGTGTCTGGGACCAGGGCATTAAGCTAACGACTATCATGAAGGGCCTTGGCATGCCTGGAGGAAAAATCACTGTTAAAACTTTTAATGGACATAGGTGCACTGCTATGTTTGTTGAAGAGTAGTATTCCCAAAGATTGCACAGTGAGAATCGATGCAACCATAAGGCTTCAATTAAGAGTTGTAACCACCGAATCAGTAAGAACTTAAGGAGTGGCGAAAATACATATAAATGTTACAGGTTTCGAAGACTTTGAACTCACGTTTCATGTATATGGGTCAGGGTTAGACATCCCATAGGACGGACTCATCGTAAGGGATTTGTTTGTTAACACAGCATAAAATTAGACTATACAGGAAAAGCGTTAAATTTACGATGGAAAAACGTACCTGCAGCAGTGGGAAACATACCGAAAACACATGAGTTCGAGAGCGATCAGAAGTCGAAAGAAGAAATTGGACCCCGCGATTGAAAGTGGAAGACAAGGTGCCGCGAGAAGGGGCACAAGACAATAAATTTAAAAAGGAGTATATGTTTCGGAATCACTAGTGGAAGCGTGAAGTAGTAGGTGGGTAATAGATGCAATATGTCTGTCAGAAGACAAAGTGCAATTAAACAACGTCAAGCTGCTGACTGAAGTATTTGAGTAACTAGCAAAGGCACGCAAGGTAAAAATCAGTGAGAAAGTTGTAGAAAAACAGGAAATCATGGTAGCACTTTGCTAAAGCAATTGAGAGTGGATCCTTTAAATTTCGAAGAAAGGGTTGTATTAGTGGAAGTTTGCACAGAGTATATTTATGTGTTCCATCAACCGGCTGACAACTGTCACACACCTCCACAGTGACGGTATAGAATCCCGACAGAACAAGAACTTGCAAGGAACGTGAGAAACGCTTTTCGATACAAAATACATAAGACACAGAAAAATATTTTGAAAGAGCAAATGTGCCTGGAACGCACCTGTACTGTTAATCCCAAAAAAAAAAAGAGGCCAGGCAAATCAAAAATGGAGAATCGTAATTGACTACACTACTGTAGGCGATGCATTTCTTCTACCAAATATATTCGATACCGTTGATCGCTTAAGGCAGGCGAAGTGCCTTTCGATGTTTGACCTTGCAAGTGGATACTACCAAATACCGACGTACGAGAATGACAGGCGGAAGTCTGCCTTCATCTCAAACTATCGACATTATGAGTACAAATGAATGCCTGTGGGACTGAAGGGATCGACAGGATGTTTCCAAGGTTTAATGAACAGATTTATGGAAGGTGTGCAATGTATTAAATGTTTCATGTGCCGAGACGATATAGTATGTCACCGAAGAAACCTGCAGGAGCATAACGGGAAGCACCGTTTAATGTTTGATTGATTGTGGGAGCACAAATTAAAGCTGCAGCCAGATAAGGGAGAGATCTTAAAAAAGTAAGTGATTTTCTTGGGCCATCGTATCACGGATAAGGAGACCACAACGGAAATGACAAAGAGGAAAAAGGGAAATTCTTTCCATAGCTAATGAAAACGAAAATCTTAAAGGGTTCTTAAGATATTTCGGGTACTACAGTCTGTTTCTTGCGAATTTTAGCAGGTTCGTGAAGCCTATACATAAAGTGCCAAAGAAATATATAAAATACAAATGGGGCGTAAGGCAATATAATGTTTTTGAAGAACTAAAGGAGGAACTAGTCAACACAACACTACTTCAGTACCCAGGGTTTACGAAGCTGTTCGTAGTGACAGCAGTTCAGCTCTAGGGCCCATCCTCTCGGAAGGCAAAAAAATGGTCGAAGATTTGCCCATTGTGTATGCATCTGGACCATTAAACAAGACATAATTAAATGATAGTACCACAGAGAAAAAATTATTGGCGGCAGTATTTGCAGTAAATCAATTCCTGCCATACAATTATGTACAACGGCTTGTAGTCGTAACAGGCCATAACATGGATT
The DNA here is from genome assembly GCF_023864345.2 of Schistocerca serialis cubense. Taxonomy (NCBI): domain Eukaryota; kingdom Metazoa; phylum Arthropoda; class Insecta; order Orthoptera; family Acrididae; genus Schistocerca; species Schistocerca serialis. The sequence continues at coordinate 72,293,169 of NC_064645.1, forward strand.
TTAAGTGTAAAGGATCCCAGTTCAATACTCCTGAAGCGGACACTGAAATTCGAGAAATGAACCGGGTATGTTGAATAAGAATGCCGACGCTCTTAGTAGGATACAGGCCAATTAGAGTATCCATACTGACAGAGGTCAGCTGGAAGGAAAGAACAACGATAATTAGGTAATTCAAGATTGCTCTACGATGAAACAGTAAGATGTGAACAGCCAGAAAACCAGATTCACAGTGTGGAGGACAATATGAAGCAGTCAGAATAGACAATCCGAATGTAGTCATAAAATTAAGAGGAAAGAAAAATACATGCAAACTGACAGAAAACAGACCTTTTAATTTCAGATGTGACACAGGCAAAAGAAAGAATACTACTGTTACTACTACTATCACTAGCAACCACATCAAGAGCTAAACTATTGTCAAGAAATTACAAAGAGTCAAAAATAGGAAGTCTTCAGGACTGTACTATGATACTGTAGGAGAAGTAGAAATATACACTATCACATGGAGGATTGTACCGTATGTAAATTTAGGTGTTATAACTGAACGTTTTCCGAAAGATGAAAGATCTGGGAAAGTAGTAGGAAAGAGATGTAGTGACACTAGAGAAAGTTGCTACAGTTTAACAGTATGTCGTAGTAAGTCGCTTGCTACAACATTATCTGGCACGTCACACAGAAACCAGTTACAGAGGTTGGTACGAGGTGCATTCAAGTTCTAAGGCCTCCGATTTTTTTTCTCCGGATTGGAAAGAGATAGAAACATGCGCATTGTTTTAAAATGAGGCCGCGTTCATTGTCAATACGTCCCAGAGATGGCAGCACCGTACTGCAGATGCAATTTTACCACCAGCGGCGAGAATGAGAACTGTTTTAAATACTTAAAATGGCGACGTTTTCCTTACTTGAACAGCATGCAATCATTCGTTTACTGAATTTGTGTGGTGTGAAACCAATTGAAATTCATCGACAGTTGAAGGAGACATGTGGTGATGGTGTTATGGATGTGTCGAAAGTGCGTTCATGGGTGCGACAGTTTAATGAAGGCAGAACATCGTGTGACAACAAACCGAAACAACCTCGGGCTCGCACAAGCTGGTCTGACGACATGATCGAGAAAGTGGAGAGAATTGTTTTGGGGGATCGCAGAATGACTGTTGAACAGATCGCCTCCAGAGTTGGCATTTCTGTGGGTTCTGTGCACACAATCATGCATGACGACCTGAAAATGCGAAAAGTGTCATCCAGGTGGGTGCCACGAATGCTGATGGACGACCACATGGCTGCCCGTGTGGCACGTTGCCAAGCAATGTTGACACGCAACGACAGCATGAATGGGATATTCTTTTCATCGGTTGTGACAATGGATGAAACGTGGATGCCATTTTTCAATCCAGAAACAAAGCGCCAGTCAGCTCAATGGAAGCACACAGATTCACCGCCACCAAAAAAATTTCTGGTAACCGCCAGTGCTGAAAAAATGATGGTGTCCATGTTCTGGGACAGCGAGGGCGTAATCCTTACACATTGCGTTCCAAAGGGCACTACGGTGACAGGTGCATCCTACGAAAATGTTTTGAAGAACAAATTCCTTCCTGCACTGCACCAAAAACGTCCAGGAAGGGCTGCACGTGTGCTGTTTCACCAAGACAACGCACCCGCACATCGAGCTAACGTTACGCAACAGTTTCTTCGTGATAACAACTTTGAAGTGATTCCTCATGCTCCCTACTCACCTGACGTGGCTCCTAGTGACTTCGGCTTTTTCCAACAATGAAAGACACTCTCCGTGGCCGCACATTCACCAGCCATGCTGCTATTGCCTCAGCGATTTTCCATTGGTCAAAACAGACTCCTAAAGAAGCCTTCGCCGCTGCCATGGAATCATGGCGTCAGCGTTGTGAAAAATGTGTACGTCTGCAGGGCGAGAAGTAACGCCAGTTTCATCGATTTAGGGTGAGTAGTTAATTAGAAAAAAAATCGGAGGCCTTAGAACTTGAATGCACCTCGTACATCAGTTAACAAGACTCGAGACGAGAAAGAGGCCAGTTTAACTTCAGTGGTGAGGTAAGTAAAATGGCTTTCGGTACGCTAGATGAAGCTGATGGCATGTGTTACAGGGAACACGTATAAGAAATGAAGGATTGCAAAGATCTTTTGAAGTTAGAGGTTAGCTAAGGAACAAGTGGTACTGGTAAGAGCCACATTAACAGGGGTGAATAGAACAGTAGATGCCGGAAAAGAAAACGAAGGCTCTTTAAAATTTGGGATGGAATGGCTAAAAAAGTGCGACGTTTATCAAGTTCCCTGGTGCTGCTGTGTTTTATTGTACTTGAGACCGGGTGAAGCGCCACCTTCGCTTTAGCTGGTTGTGTATACAATATGTTAACACTGTACTGATGGTCGCCCCTAATAATTATTGTCAGCTATATCTCCTAATCGGTTTCAACTTGTCTTCTTGCCATGCTCAGTAATATTTCTTTTTTTTTTTAAGTGCGAGTGCTTCAGCAATTATACACTGAAGAGACAAAGAAACTGGTACACCTGCCTAATATCGTGTAGGGCTCCGCGAGCACGCAGAAGTACCGCAGCACGACGTGGCATGGACTCGACTAATGTCTCCATTAGTGCTGGAGGGAACTGACCCCATGAATCCTGCAGGGCTGTCCATAAATCCGTAAGAGTACGAGGGGTGGAGATCTCTTCTGAACAGCGCGTTGCAAGGCATCCCAGATGTGCTCAATAATGTTCATATCTGGGGAGTTTGGGAACCAGCGGAAGACTTTAAATTCAGAAGAGTGTTCCTCGAACCACTGGACGTGCGGGGCGTCGCCCTATCCTGTTGGAACTGCCCAAGTCTGTAGGAACGCACACTGCAGGTGATCAGACAGGATGCTTACGTACGTGTCGGCTGTCAGAATCGTACCTAGACGGATCAGGGGTCCCATATCACTCCAACTGCACGCGCCCGCCGGCCGCGGTGGCCGAGCGGTTCTAGGCGCTTCAGTCCGGAACCGCGCGACTGCTACGGTCGCAGGTTCGTATCCTGCCTCGGGCATGGACGTGTGTGATGTCCTTAGGTTAGTTAGGTTTAAGTAGTTCTAAGTTCTAGGGGACTGATGACCTCAGAAGTTAAGTCCCATAGTGCTCAGTGCCATTTGAACCATTTTTTTGCAAACGCCCCACTCCATTACAGTGCCCCCACCAGCTTGAACAGCCGCTGCTGATATGCAGGGTCCACGGATTCATGACGTTGTCTCCGTACCCGTACACGTCCATCCGCTCGATACAATGTAAAACTGGATCGTCCGACAAGGCAACATGTTTCCAGTCATCAACAGTCCAATGTCTATGTTGAGGGGACCATGCGAGGCGTGAAGCTTTCTGTAGTGCAGTCATCAAGGGTACACGAGTGGGCCTTGGGCTCCAAAAGCCTATATCGATGATGTTTCGCTGAATGGTTCGCACTCTGAAACTTTTTGGCCCAGCACTGAAATCTGCAGCAATCTGCGCAAGGGTTGCACTTCTGTCACGTTGAACGATTCTCTTCAGTCATCGTTGGTCCCATTCTTCCAGGATCTTTTCCCGGCCACAGCGATGTCGGAGATTTGATGTTTTATCGGATTCCTGATATTCACGGTACACTCGTGAAATGGTCGTACGGGAAAATCCCGACTTCATCGCTACTTCGGAGACGCTGTGTCCCATCGCTCGTGCGCCGGTTACAACATCACGTTCGAACTCACTTAAATCTGGATAACTGTCCATCGCAGCAGCAGTAACTGGTCTAGCAACTTCTCCAGACACTTGTTGTTTTATATGGGCGTTGTCGACCTCAGCGCCGTATTCTGCCTGTTTGCATACCTCTGTATTTGAATACGCCTGCCTATGTCAGTTTCTTCGGCGCTTCAGTGTTGTTCGTAACCATATAACAATAACTTTTAATCTGCACCTTAAACTAAAGTCAACCAGTCTCTTTCGTATCTTTTCTACTATTGTGAGAGCTGCTTGCATATTCCGTGGTGGGCCCTCCAAAGCAGCTTCAGCTGCCGGCAGCATGGAACAGTTCATTTCATCAGGAGGTTACGTCCTCGCTCTGCACTCAGGCTGCAGACTCGGGTAGTGCCTTATCGCTCACTTGTCGCTGTACAAGGAGACACTTCTCGTCGGTGTACTATTTTTAAGAAAGTCCATTTCAACTTTTAAGAAGCTACCAGTGTATGGCCCCTCCCGTGAAAATGTTATGGGACACCGCAATAGTAATATATGATAAAAGTCCAAATGAACAAGAAGACTCAGTATGTTTTAAAACAGACGGGAAAGATAGTTGTAAAATATGGAATGTAATTATCACAGTTATGAATGAATTGACACAGAGTAAAATATAATTTAAATATAATTGTGAATGGAATGTAAACTGTGTTGTTCAACAAGAAAATAAATTGAAAATCTAACTTTATTTTAAAAGAAGACAAAATTTAAAGATATAGTGAAAGAATCAGATTTGGAATTAGAATATATCAAACTATGTAACCAAAAGCTTATTTTATAGAAAACAATGTTGTAATGGGGAATAAACGTTTCTGTTGCAGTTCTCTGTAGAATAACGTGAATTACATCAGCAGGGGAAATGTCTTGTGGTCACTGAAATGACAGCCCAGCTTTAAAAGTTAATACCTGGGGAAAGCTTCACGACCATAACAATGGAAAAGTTACGAGGAGGCAGGGAGACAGCACCAGAGCACCGCAAAGGGTCTGCATAAAATGACGGATACTTGAACTCACGTAGACAGAATCTATCAATCCTGTGACGCAATAGAGACGCCAGCTGCGCTTAACAAATAACACTGTAAGTAATAAATCTTATTCGGAGAGACAGTAAGAGAGGGGTATGGGGAACAGTGCCTGGAAGAGGCATATATTCCTCATGAAGAGCCTACAGGAGGTCCGGAACGTGAACGACACTTTCCTCTCTCCGCTCAGCTTCTGGGAAACAGTGCATAATTAGAGCCAATGAGATGGCGAAGGCTCTTCGACATTGCGCCAAGTCAGGGCGTGGCGTGGGCGAAGGGGAATTTGATTAAAATTCTGATGTAGACGCTCTGCCATTAGAGCAGAGAGAAATAAAGGATATGACAGGCAGGGCCTAGTGCAAGTGGAGAGAGAGAAGTATTAAGAGAAACAGAGAAAGTTATTAGCTGAGCAAAGCTGAGCAGAGGTATCCGCAGGGGTTCGGAACAAGAAATGTAGTTCAGGCTGAGAAGCTGAGGACTCCTGTGTGTCGTGTCGTGGGTGGGACGCATTTAGTACTGACAAGTTCTCAGTAGATGAAACGGTGTTATTTAACCACAGCCTCTGTGTAAAGACCTTCCATCAGTGGATAAAACTCACGTAAAGCAAGTACTAATTTCAGTCCTTACCTTTTGGAATAGGGGAATTTTAACAACAATGTCAGTTCAACACTTTCTCTCATTTAGGCCAATCGATATTTCCTTTCTCATCAAATATTATCGTCCAATCCCAAGCAATACTAACGTATGAGACGTGATATTTTGTATTACCAGAACTCCTTTAGTTTTCCTTGTAGGCTGAAGTTGTGATATGGCCTTCGTATTTAATGATGACTGAAGTCAAAATAATTTACTTGGACAACCGTAATTCTACACGTGGCTTACAACAGCAACCATAAACAAACTTACAATAAATGACGTGTACGGGCAAACGTAATAAGCCTTGACCATATTATAGTAAAATGAAAGCATAATGTCACATAGCTTATATTACTATACAATTACAGCAGACAATCTGAGCTGAAACGCTCAAGTCAGATAGCCGAAATCATACATTAAGACGTCCATGATTTCTGCTACGTGGTTGGCGCCGTATTTCGGACGCATGAGAAATGCGCATCGAATTCCTATCACGTCATTCGTACTGTTGTCTGTACTTTCCACTAGATCCATTGTTCTGAGGTTATTAATGTGACAAGGAGGCGGCCAAATTCATTGCCCATCCTATTCAAGTTTCTGTAATCTACACCTGCAGATGCATCTATATTTTCAAGGAACCGTGTGGTGTGTGTTGGAGGGTACTTTGTGTGCCACTGTAATCTCTCTCCCTCTCCTTTTTCAGTCGTGAATGGTCCGTTTGAACATCGATTGTTGATAATTCTCCACTTATGCCCGCACCTTTCTTATTCTACCTTCGCGATCTTTTCGTGGATGTACGTAGGAAGAATCAGTCATTTCGTTGAGTCTTCAACGAACTTAACAGCATCGGGTTCTCAACAGTAATTCATGCTTTGATCCACAGCGTTGTCCTTGCCACTTGAGTCGCATGATTATCTCCATTATTCTCCGTTACTAAATGGATCTGTGCCGAAGAGCTGTGCTTTACTTACGGTCCTCCATATTTCATCTATGAGCCCTCTTCGGTAACCGTCCCAGACTGAAGAGCATGGTTCAAGTATCACTCGAACGAGGCTATTGTAAGTTACCTCCTTCGGTGATGGACAACACTTCCGGAAGATTATTCCAATAAATCTCACACAGGCATCTGATTTAACTGTGATTGGTTTAATGTGGTCGTTTTACGTTGAATCGCTTCGTACAGATTTCCAGATGGCTTTTGACACTGTACTTCACAAGCGGCTTGTAGTCAAATTGCGTGCTTATAAAATAAGATCTCAGTTACGTGACTGGATTCGTGATTTCCTGTCAGAGAGGTCACAGTTCGTAGCAACTGACGGAAAGTCATAGAGTAAAACAGAAGCTATTTCTGGTGTTCCCCATGGTAGTGTTATAGGCCTCCTGCTGTTCCTTATCTATACAAACGAATTAAGGAACAATCTGAGGAGCCGTCTTAGGTGGTTTGCAGTGAATGCTGTAGTTTATCGTTTAGTGAAGTCATCAGAACATCAAAACAAATTGTAAAATAACTTAGAAAAGATCTGTATGGTGCGAAAATTGGTAGTTGACCCTAAATAATGAAATGTGTGAGGACATCCACATGAGTGCTAAAAGGAATACCTTAAACTTCAGTTACACGATACCTCAGTCAAGTCTAAAGGCCACACATTCAACTAAATACCCAGGAGTTACACTTACGCACTACTTAAACCGGAAAGAACACATAGAAAATCTTGTGAGGAAGAAGTACCAGAGACTGCGTTTTATTGGCAGAACACTTTGAAGATGCAACAGATCTACTAATGAGACTGCCTACACTTCGTTTGTCTGTCCTCGTTTGGAGTACAGTTACGCGGTGTAGGATCCTTACGAGGTAGGATGAACGGAGAACATCGAGAAATTTCAAAGAAGGCCAACACTTTTTGTACTATCGAGAAGTAGGGGAGACAGAGTCACTGACATGATGCAGGATTGGAGATGGACATAATTAAAACAAAGGCGTTTTTCGTTGCGGTGGAATCTTCTCACGAAACTTCAATCTCGGGCTTTCTCCACCGAATACGAAAATATTTTGTTGACGCTGACCTACATAGGGAGAACCGATCATCATAATAAAATTTGGGCAATCAGAGCTGGCACGGAAAGATACAGGGGTTCGTATTTTCCGTGCTCTGTTCGAGAGCGGAATGACAGAGAATTATTGTGAAGGTGGTTCGATGAACCCTCTGTCAGGCAGAGTATCGATGTAGATGTGGATGTACCGTTACTAGTACACTGGGTGGCTGTGACAGCTTCCAGGGATATTTCTGCCATCGCGTATTCATGTAGACATTTCACCTCTTTAAGTGCAACGCATTACTCTTATTTCTGTTTACGGTCAACTACCATTCCCCACATGAAGCTCTGGAAGTCTTACTAAATTTCGCAACAATTTTCTAGCGTTGCGAATCACGAGACTATCGATAAAATCGAGTACGTAATTTCTACATATTGCCAAAAAAAGTTGTCGCCGAAGGAGCTTTAATCCGTAACCTTCCTTTCTTTCTCAAGATGATAGTAAGAGAACAACACGCAGTATTGTCACTGATCGTTTCTGTGGAGTCGGTACATTCTTTGTAACTGACGGGAGATTCCAAAATATAATGGCATATGCAACTGAAGTGTGGAATGGGAGAAAATATGGTAAAATACAGTTTTGTATGACTAAATATACCGGATGGGTGTGATTAGGAATCGCGCTCTGAGGGCCTCGTACAGACATAATTACGTGATTACACTATGTGATAAAAAGTATCCGGACACCTGGCTCAAACTGACTTATATGTTCGTGGCGCCCTCCATTGGTAATGCTGGAATTCAATGTGGTGTTGGCCCACCCTTAGCCGTGATCACAGCTTCAATTCCCGCAGGAATACGTTCAGTCTGATGCTGGAAGGCTTCTTGAGGACAGGCAGCCCTGTCTTCACGAAGTGCTGCACTGAAGAGAAGTATCGATGTCCGTCGGTAAGGCCTGGCACGAAGACAGCGTTCCAAAACATCCCAAAGATGTTAGGATACAAGTCCGTTCTCTGTGCAGGCCAGTCCATTACAGGGGTGTTATTGTCGTGCAACCACTCCGCCACAGGCCGCGCATTATGAGCAGGTGCTCGATCGTGTTGAAAGGTGCATTCGCCATCCCCGAATTGCTTTTCAACAGTGGGAAGCAAAAAGGTGGTTAAAACATCAATGTAGGCCTGTGAGTGATAGTGCCACGTAAAACAAGAGGTGCAAGCCCCCTCCATGAAAAACACGACCACACCATAACACCACCGCCTCCGAATTTTACTGTTGCCACTACACACACTGGCAGATGCCGTTCACTAGGCATTCACTATACCCACATCCTCCCATCGGAGCCCACATTGTGTATCGTCATTCGCCACTCCATACAACGTTTTTCCACGGTTCAATCGTCCAATGTTTACGCCTCTTACAACAAGCGAAGTGTCGTTCGACATTTACCGGCGTGATGTGTGGCTTATGAGCAGCCGCTCGACCATGAAATCCAAGTTTTCTCACCTCCCGCCCTTCCTAGTACTTGCAATGAATCCTGAAGCAGTCTGAAATTCCTGTGTGATGGTCTGGATAGATGTATGCCTGTTACACATAACAACCCTCTTCAACTGACGGCGGCCTTTATCCTGTACTTGTCCCTTCACGTTTCCCCTTCACTATCACATCGGAAACAGTGGACCTAGGAATGTTTAGGAGTGTGGAAATCTCGCGCATAGAGGAATGACACAAGTGACACCCAATTCACCTGATCACGTTCGAAGTCCCTAAGTTCCGCGGAGCGCCCCATTCTACCTTCTCACGATGTCTGATGACTACTGAGGTCGCTGATATGGACTACCTGGCAGTCAGTGGCAGCACAATGCACCTAATGCGAAAAACGTGTGTTTTTGGGGGTGTCCGGATACTTTTGATCACATAGCGTACATAGGTCATGTGTAGGTTTTGATGAGTGCGTTTGCGAGTGTCAAAATATGTGACAGCAATGGCCGTATCTTCTGAATGTATTGAGTTCTAAGTTAAAATTTTTTACACTAACGAGGGACCGTAGTTCGTAGTATTCGACATAAATTTCAGCTTCATAGTTACATCCATTCCTGAGATCGAAGCGGTCTCAACAGACAGACAGACGGACGGACTAAAAAATGATCCTATAGGGGATCTGCTTTTACCAGCTGAGGTGTAGAACCCTGAAAATGTCATTTACGTGAGGAAGATAAGTTGCATAATAAGCTTATAAGAAGTTCAATTATTTGTTTTTGGCTTGACTAGTGTCTATCTGTTAACTTCCGGCGAACGGTTCCCCTCGTAACTTTTAATGGCCGCTTCGTGTGTGAGGAATGATACTGAATATGAGTCCGTTAGCCACTGATGATAGGGCGCAGCTGTTGGATGCAGATTTATAATCTTTGCACTGTTGTCGCCCAATTAGGTGAAAGAAGCCATGCACATAGAAGTAATTTATCGTAATTACATGCAGCTATATACAATGGTTATCAAAGTAATACAATCAAGCGTATAATAAACTGTTTTCATGTAAATTGTAACCGTGTTGGAAAGTTGCTACGACAGCAGAGAAAGCTACACAGCCAATTTAAACTTAGCCGAAGCTTCACAGACAAAAGAAGCTGAACGAAGCCGAAATTAGCGAAAGAGACCCACGCGTGAAGCATCAAACAAATTAGAAAGTAATGACAGAGAATCATAAGAAGTTATGGTGCTATGTTAAATCAGGCAAAGAATTGACGCTATCAGTCCACACGCTCTGTGATCATAATGAAATCGAAACAGAGACTGACAAAGAGAAGACCGAAATACTAAAGGACTTCTTCCAAAACTGTTTGACTGAGAATGATCTCACTGTAGATCCTCCTTTAAACTGTGAGCCGAACGTCAAAATGATATATAAATCAGTGATATGGAACAGAAAATTAACTTAAGACTTCCAACGCAGGAAACGCTGCTGGACTTTACTGGATATCAGTATGGTCCTACATATAGTATGCAGATAACTCGCTCCTCTTCTATCAGCTGTGTACCGTAGGTCGCCGCAGAAGCAAAGAGATTCTAACGTTTGCAAAAATGCACAAGTCATTCCCCTTTCGAGGTAGGGTCGTAGAACAGACGTACAAAACAATAGGTTTATATCTCTGACCGCTGCCTGTTGTAGAATTTTGGAACATGACTTACGCTAGTGTATTATTACGTTCCTGGAGATCTAAAATCTTGTCTGTATTAATCAACATGTATTCCGAAAACAACGATCGTGTGAAACACAGTATGTCGAAAAGATCCAGAAAGCAGTAGACATCGGCGTCCAGACTGATGCGGTGTTTCTCGACTTCCAGAAGGCGTTCGGTATAGTTTCGCACTCAGACCCAACGAACAAAATACGCTATGGCCATTAACATTGCTACACTAAGAAGAAATGCAGATGATAAACGGGTATTCATTGGACAAATATATTATACGAGAAATGACATGTGACTACATTTTCACGCAATTTGGGTGCATAGATCCTGAGAAATCAGTACCCAGAACAACCACCTCTGGCCGTAATAATGGCGTTGTACGCTTGGGCATTGAGTCAAACAGAGCTTGAATCGAGTGTACAGGTACAGCTGCCCATGCAGCTTCAACACGATACCACAGTTCATCAAGAGTAGTGACTGGCGTATTGTGACGAGCCAGTTGCTCAGCCACCATTGACCAGACGTTTTCAATTGCTGAGTGATCAGGAGAATGTGCTGGCCAGGGAACCAGTCAAACATTTTCTGTATCCTGAAAGGCCCGTACAGGACCTGCACCATGCAGTCGTGCATTATCCTGCTGAAATGTAGGGTTTCGCAGAAATTGAATGAAGGGTAGAGCCACGGGTCGTAACACATCTGAAATGTAACGTCCACTGTTCAAAGTGCCGTCAATGCGAACAAGAGGTGACCGAGACATGTAACCAATGGCACCCCATACCATCACGCTGGGTGATACGCCAGTATGGCGATGACGAATACAGGCTTCCAACGTGCGTTCACCGCGATCTCGCCTAACACGGATGCAACCATCATGATGCTGTAAACAGAACCTGGATTCATCCGAAGAAATGACGTTTTGCCATTCGTGCAAACAGGTTCGTCGTTGAGTACATCATTGCAGGCGCTCCTGCCTGTGATGCAGGGTGAAGGGTAACCGCAGCCATGGTCTCTGAGCTGATACTCCATGCTGCTGCAAACAACGTCGAACTCATCGTGCAGATGGTTGTGGTCTTGCTAATGTCCCCATCTGTTGTCTCAGGGATCGAGACGTGGCTGCACAATCCATTACAGCCATGCGGATGATATACCTGTCATCTCGACTGCTAGTGATACGAGACCGTTGGGATCCAGCACGGAGTTCCGTATTGCCCACCTGAACCTTTTTGTTTTTTTTTTCTTTATTGTTATTTTAACACCTGAACAATCAGATAGGCTGGCAGCGGCATGCTACGCCGCTCTTCAGCCATAGTGTTGACAATAACAGTACAAAAATGAACACAGTGACGGGCAAAAAATAGTGGTCACAGATACACAAAAAACACGGAGCCGTTCACACTCGACGATAACGACACTGAAAACACGGTGACACGGCGCACAGAACACTGATGAATCCGACGGCACAAGTGAACGTAGAAGCGTGGCGGCGGACACTAAAAACACAAAACGACGTCACACACACGAGACACAGATGGCGATGATCTCCGGCGCGCGAAAGTCCACAGGGCGTGTGCGAGTCTGGGGACCTGCCAAGAGGGGAAGAAGGGTGAGGGAGTAGGGGAGAGGGTTGAGAGGGGAGAAGAAAGATGCCAATGGCTGAGGAGATGGGAGGAGGAGTAGAGGGACAGGGGAGGGGAGGCCCGGGGGAGGAGTGGGGAGAAGGGGAGGAGTGACGGAGAGTGCCCAAAGGAACAGACACAGGAAGAGAGAGGGAGGATCAAAGTTGGTAGGAGGGGTAGATGGAGGGGAGGAGGACATCATCACGGAGGGGGAGCTGGCGGAAGGCACTTTGGGAGAGGGTAAGGAGGGTGGAGAGATGGAGACCGGGTGGGACATGGGAATACAGGCACGGCAGCGGGCGGAGGTGGGAGAGGATGGGTGAGACAAGCGGATGAGGAGGATCGAGTTTGCGGGAGGCGTACAGGATCCGTATCCTCTCAAGGAAAAGCAGGAGGTGGGGAAAGGGGATGAGATCATACAGGATCCACGTGGGGGAGGGGAGACGGATGCGATAGGCGAGGCGGAGAGCATGGCGTTCAAGGATTTGGAAGGATTGATAAAAGGTAGGGGGGGGGGCGGAGACCCAGGTCGGATGGGCGTAACAAAGGATGGGGCGGATGAGGGATTTATAGGTGTGGAGGATGGTGGAGGGGTCCAGACCCCACGTACGGCCGGAAAGGAGCTTGAGGAGACAGAGTCCGGAGCGTGCCTTGGCTTGGATTGTCCGGAGATGGGGAGTCCAGGAGAGGCGACGGTCGAGGGTGACGCCAAGGTACTTAAGGGTGGGAGTGAGGGCGATAGGACGGCCATAGATGGTGAAATAGAAATCAAGGAGGCGGAAGGAAGGGGTTGTTTTGCCCACAATGATCGCCTGGGGTTTCCTCCTGAACCCACTGAGTTCATATTCTACTAACAGTCATTGGATCTCGACCAACGAGAGCAGCAATGTCGCGACACGATAAACCACAATCGCCATAGGCTACAATCCGACCTTTATCAAAGTCGGAAACGCATTTCTCCTCCTTACACGAGGCATCACAACAACGTTCCAACAGGCAACGCTGGACAACTGCTGTTTGTGTATGAGGAATCGATTGGAAACTTTCCTCACGTCAGCACGTTGTAGGTGTCGCCACCGGCGCCAACCTTGTGTGAATGCTCTGAAAAGCTAATCATTTGCATATCACAGCACTTCTTTCCTGTCGGTGAAATTTCGTGTCATTAGTGTACAAGCATGCGATCACACCAGCTGTGTGAGTGGACTGAAGAAGCAAACTGAACACTGCGATGTATTCTCAACAAAGAGAAGTATTTGGACCTAAAAGCAACTTCTGGTGTGCCAGAAGAGAGGTACTGGACCTGCACGTCTCACAGTATGTAAATGAACTTAATGGATAGCCTCGGGAGTTCAATGAGCCTTTTTGCGAATAATGCTGTTGTATACAGCGAAGTTGCAGGTCTGGATGACAATACACGATATCAGTACAAGGTCTGGAAGCAGTCAAACCACTAAATATGTAGTTGTATTGGTACAGAGCGATTCAATGTGGAACGGCCAGATAAGACAAAACGTAGGTTGAGACAGATGCCAGACTGAGATTCAGTGGAAAAATCCTTAGAAAATGTAGCCCACTCACAAAGGACGTAGCTTACAAAACAGTCGTTTGACCAAAACTTGAATACTACTCGTCAGTATACGATATATACTACAGGACTGGTAGAGGAAAAAGAGGAAATCCAAAGAAGAGCAGCGTGTTTTGTTACAGATTCATACGGTAAGCGTTAAATCTGCCAATTATAGTGGTAGAAGCCGCATGAGAGGTGTTCTGTATGACGTTGTAGTTTATTGGAAGTTCCGAGGGCGTATGTTCCTAGTTGTTCCCAGCAATATATTGCTTCCTCCTTTGTATATCTCGCAAAGATATCATGAAGATAAAGTTAGAGAGATTAAAACTCACACAGCGGCTTATCAACAATCGTTCTTCCCGCCAATCCGTCGAGACTAAACTAGGAAATGGAGGAAGGGCATTCGTATACAGAGTACCCTCCACCACATAGGACAAAGTGGCTTGCGGATTGTAGATATTGATTCTGACATCTGATTATTCGCCCTCTGCGATTGTCTTTGTGTTATACTACTATCGGGTTTGTGTTGGTTATTCATCCTAGCGACTGGAAGGTGTAAGGCAGTTATGAATGAATTCCTTTCATTAATGCCGAATGGTTATAGCGTTCTGAGGTTTCTAATGGAGCAATAATGTCACAGTCCGTGTGCTGTGATTTGGCTGAATGAGGGATCAGCAGATCAGTCCTGCTGTGACGCTAATATGTCGTGAAATGGAACCGTCAAAAAAGGAGAACTGGATATACGCGCTTATGCATTTCTAGAAATTGCTATTCTAATTGCTGTTTTAAGACGTTAGGTTCCTGTACAGTGAACATCTGTGTTCTGGATACTGTTATTAATATTAGTTTCAGACAACCACTGGGCCTGAAAAACTTTGTGTGAAAATGATACAAACAGGACATCTTCACTACGATGTACACATAACGTCAATACAGCATCGTTCGCAAACATTTATGCAGGTTGGAAAAGGGGGGGGGGGGGGGAGTATTTGAAAAATATGAACGAGCTGGTCAGTTTAGAGATGTGTCGTGTCGCAAGAACAAGAGTTTTTGAGGTGACGGTGAGAACCGATAGTTATCTACTCGCTTGTAGAAGTGTATGGGAGTTCTCTAGCGAATGAAAAATCTGTACCCCAGATTCCAGAGAGAGATGTCATCACTGTCCACTCCCCATTATCCCTCGTGTATACCCATGTACAGAAGTAGGTGTAATAAAGCGAAGGAAAACCTAGAAAATTTAAAAGATGAATCAAATTGCAAATATCTATGACAATGAACCCACTCATTAACTTAAATACTGCACTATGAGAAAAATTTGTATTTCCAATGTTCGTGATGCCTTGTGCCGTATTTTGACTTCAATGTTCGGGCATTACATAGATTGTCAGAGATGTGGTCAAGGCTTTCGGGAGGTCCCTTGGTTGTAAGGTAACAGCCAGAACCTCCTCCTAAATATTGCGAATCGATTTTCCGTTATCCCCACCGCCAGTTCTCCTTGTATTTAACTGAAGAGTTAAACTTCGTAGGCAAATGGCCGAGATTTATTCATATTGGATGCGAGACTGACAGTTACGTTACAAGGAGGGTTTCTGATAACCACACGATCTGCGACGCTGATGACCTCTGAAATAGCCTGGATTCCCGGAAGTGAAAAGTCTCTTCACAGTCTAAAGATTACCGGTAACTGGAGTGAATTAGACTAAAAATGTAAGTTTAACAGATGCTATTATTGGACTAAATAGGTAGAATACGATAGAACAAAGTTACAGAGCATTTTAGACGTGTTTAACTCAGATCTTACTCCAAATTCGTTAATTTAATGGCAACACTTGCAATAATTAAAGAAGTGCAGCTCCTGATGGGCCAATTGTGCCCCTCTCTTGGGAGACAGACATACATAGCCTTGAGCAACAGGTTCTACCGCTTGGAAAGCTGATATGGAAGAAGTACCTGATTCAGCTTGAGATCGAAAGCGTACAGCTTCTGACTTAGTCATCTTAGCGGTCAAAGTTGATTTGGCATATTCGATGCCTGGATTCACTGGTCTTGTATTAATTTGCGACCTTGTAAAGAACCTGAAATAAATATTAGAACCGTTATAGCGTTACAAGCCACAATCGCACCGAAAAGCCCGATTTACATATATTGTGAGCACTATATTAGTTGTATCAGGTACATGATTTCTCAGTTTTTCTTCCTGCTACAGAGGTGATTTCAGTAAAACATTTCAGGAGTCCACATGGCTACTACCATTATTTATCTCTTCATGTCTGTACGACGTCTGATTTCTCTTATTTCATTAGGATGCACATTTTTCCTTACGTAGGCTGGCGACGGTAAATATTTTCGCATTCGGAGGAGAATGTTGGAGATAGAAATTTCGAGAAAAGATCGCTACTCCGACTCGTTTCTCGTATCCGTGACACCCTCTCCTCTATTTCAATACGAAAAGAGCTGCCTTTATTTGGACTTTTTCAGTATTATCCAACAATCCTAACTGATACGGATCCCATACTGCGCAGCAGTACTGTAGCACAGCCCGGGCAAGCGTAGTACGGGCAGTCACTTTCGTAAAACTGTTGCATCTTCTAAGTGTACTGCCCATAATACCCAGCCCTTGGATTGCCTTAGCAACAATTTATGTTGTTCGTAGCTGTAATACCTAGATATTTATTTGAACTTGCAGTCTTTACGTTCGTGTGATTTGTCGTGTAACATAAATGTAATGGGCTTCTCTCCGTAGGCGTACTCATGTAGATGACACCACACTTTTCCTTACTGGGAGACAATTATCATACTTCACACCATACATGTGTCTTATCCATATCGTTTTGCAGTTGGTTATGATCTTCTGATGAATTTTCTAGACGATAACTGAAGGCATCAAATGAAAACGAGATTGTCTCGTGAATCTTTTGTATAGATCAGGAACAGCACACGGCCTACAACACTTACTTGGGGATCGTCAGATGTCACTTCTGCTATACTCGACGATTTTCTGTCAATTACTTCCTTTCTCACAGAAGATCACGAATTCAGCAGCACCATTGAAACAATGATGATGATGAAGAGGTCCCATACTCCGAAGAGCGTAGAGAACGATGCGGGAGACCCGCACCGCCGACTTGGCAAGGTCCTAGCCGAGATGTTTTGCCATTGCCTTCCTCCGAGCGTAATAGGGATGATGACGTCACAACACCACCCAGTCATCACGAGGCAGGGAAAATCCCTGACCCTGCCGGGAATAGAGCCCGGGACCCCGTGCGCGGGAAGCGAGAACGTTATCGCAAGACACGAGCTGCGGACATTGAAACAATAGGCACGCAATTTGGTTAGACGTCCTTCGAGGAACAGTGTCAGAAGCCTTCCCGGAATCTATAAGTATGGAATCAATTTTACATCCCTTGCCGAGAGTACTCATTACTTCATACGAATAAATGCCTTGTAGTGTTTCACAAGAACGATATTCGTATTACAACAACGATATACGTACTATGTGTCAATAGACCGTTTACTTCGCGGTAATGCATAATGTTCGCATGCAGTGTATGTTCAAAAATCCTATTTCAAATCGATGTTTGCGATATAGATCTGTAAATCGGTGGATTACTTGTATTTCGTTTCTTGGATACTGGTTTGACCTGGGCATATTTCCATTATTTTACTACGGGTCGACTGAGCGGTTGTGTATGATTGTTGAAAATGGCTTTTTTGTATCAGTACATGCTGAAAGGAACGTAATTGGTAAATTATCTGCATCGCAAGCCATGCTTTTGTCGATTTATTGAATTAAGCTGCTTCGCTATACCGAGGAAATCTATTGTTAACTTACTCAAGTTGGCAGCTGTTATCGATTCCATTTCTGGAATATTTACATCTCTCCTTGGGTTAAGGAAGTTCGCAAAACCGTGTTTAATAACTCCGCTTTAGTGGCGCTATAGTCGGCAATGTTACCATTAGTATCACACAGCGAATGTATCGATTGTATCTTGCTGTCGCTGTACTTTATATACCATCAGAATACCTTTGCGTTTTGTATCAGTTTCGTTATAGAAGCTATTAAAAGCATCTCGCATTGAACTCCGCGCCAACTTTCGAGCTTCAATAAAACAATGCCAAAGTTGAAGATTTTTCTGGTTTTCTTTCAAATTAGTCAT
This sequence comes from Schistocerca serialis cubense, assembly GCF_023864345.2. Classification (NCBI taxonomy): domain Eukaryota; kingdom Metazoa; phylum Arthropoda; class Insecta; order Orthoptera; family Acrididae; genus Schistocerca; species Schistocerca serialis. The sequence goes on from NC_064645.1 coordinate 72,311,157, forward strand.
GTTTCTTTCGTTGCTTTTCCAAAGGGGTCTAACCTGTTTTGTGTACTATGGGAGATCAGCAACATCTTTTATTTATTTGGTCGAAGCAAATCTCTCAGTTGCCGTCGATACTGTTTCTTTGAATTCAAGTCACGTCTGGTCTGCACTTACGTAGTTAATTGGGAAGGAGCGGAGAGTATCTCTTAGGAAGGTGTCAAACGAATTTTTAGTTGCCTTTTCAAAACAGATATACTTTGTGGTTATTTTTGGTGGATTTGAATTGTTCCGTGGGCTGCCACTCTACAATAGTCTTCTAGTCTCAACCTACCCCCGTACCTGTCACGATTCTCGCAGGTTACTCGGGATGATTTGTTGTTGAGAGGTAAAGAATGTTTTCGCAAACATTTACACTTAGAGTGGGCTCCTCAACTAATTGCTCAAAATAATTTGCGGAGAAAGCATTTTGTACAAATTCCGACTTTTTTTTAATTCCTAACAACAGCTTTGAACATGTGTTTTCACCAGCATATCGACGGTAGATTGAAGTTAAAACCAAATATAATTGCGGCAGTGGGGTACTTATTTGATATGATATTCGTGTTTTCTTTGAATTGTTCAACAATTAAACCGTCGACTCGAGGGATCGGTAAAAGGAAACACTTATTAATTTATTCCGGTTATGAAGTATAACCTCTACCCATGCTAACTTACAGGAACGACATAAATTTCTTTAGAAGAAAAACTACTTCTAAGAGCAGCAAGCACGCCGCTACCAACTACATTTAATCTGTCACTTCTGAATATCTGCAAGTTCTGGAGGAACTTTGTGGTCTTCTGCCTAGATTTTATGATGAACATACATTCGATTAATGTCGCAACTAACCATCATAACAAATCTTTAGCAGTTACCACATTCAAGTAGAATTTTCGTATATAAATTTGGACTGAACGTACAATAATAATGTAAACAGTTCTAATATTGGTTTGCGCAGCCTATTACTACAACACAAAGCTATGCCGAGAACTGAAGAAATCTACAACATAGCTAGTTGCGTACGTTCTATTACTAGTTTTGTAAAGCTACAACCGAATTTTTTTTGCGACTGTACATCATTGCTACTATTATTACAATACCAAACAACAGTTATCTATCTAAAACTTAACTGTTTTAACTATGCCACTGTGGGAACCACACTTCTTTTTGCTATCGTTCTGTCCATTCTTCTATTAATAATTTGTATCAGTATTGAAGAAGCATGATTTATTAACCTAAAAGTAATATTTACATCTACGAGCACCTGTATTCTTCACAGTTCAAATTATTACAATATTCTTTTAGTGTGAGGGTATTTCGGCAGTCCCATATTCCTCGCAAACCAGGTGGAACAGTTTGATTGTGGCTTGCACTCCGAGAGATCTCAATAACCCTAAAGTTGTCTACTCCACGGGCGTTATTCCAACCTAGATCTTTCAGCGCTCTGTTAAATTCTTCTCGCAGTATATCTCCGATCTAATTTTCACCTATTACCTCGTCTTCTCTTTCTCTAACATTCTCCTCAAGTTTCTTCCTCTTATATATACACCCTCTTTATATTTCTTCCACATTTCAGCTTCCCCTTCTTTGTTTAGTATCGTCTTGCTGTCTGAGCTGTTGATAATGATACAGGTGCTTCTTTTGTCTCTTTCATTTGCTATATATCTCTCCCCAATCACACATACTTACACACGTTTGCATTTGTTCTCAAACCCTCTCTGCTTAGACATTTTGCAGTTTTTTGAATCTCATCTGGTAGGCGTTTGCATTCTCTTTCATATGATTCACCTGCTGCATCCTTTCACCAATTAAATTAAATATTTGGTATTTTATCCGAGGGCCAGTAGGCCTTGTCCTTTTCGTCTACTTCATTCTGATCTCTTCTATATTACATCTCTTCTACATTTAATCTTCTGTTTTAGTCCTTACCACTGTTTTAGTCTATAGTTGCTCATACTACCTTTGAAACTCTCAGAAAGTCTGATTCCCTCAATCTATCCAGATCTCTTATGTGATTCAACCATTTATTGATTCAACTCCTTTTGTCTCTCAGACGTTACAACTACCAGATGACGGGTAACGTACAGAAGAGAGCTAGTTGCAGGTGTTCCACGTGAGCAGAGACAGGGGGCGCAGGTGATGACGTAGCGGACTGCACTTCGCTGCCACTACACAGGCTGCCCGGCTGCCACAGCGCCGCAGGCCGCAGATGGCCTCTCGAGCAGTTAATCTATTTACCGCTTGCAGCTTTGCAGGATTCCGGTCACGTACGCCGTTCGGTAATCGAGTGCCACTTCGCGGCGACACTGCTCGCGCCAACTGAATTACGCGTAATCGGGAACGGATTCGATCCCCACGAGCACCCGATAATATATTGCGGTCCGCGCAGGACTTCAGTTCAATGAGCCGGTCAACGTGCTCGGCGCTCGAGCACCACTGAGTCTGAGAGGGGCCGATACCCCCCCCCCTCCACCCACTCCCCCCCCCCCCCCGCCCCCACAGCCGCGCTCCTCGCCTCCTCCCTCCACACAGCCCAACCACTCTCAGCGGTCTGCTGCAGTGTCCAGTGACTGTTGTGTGACGAGTGGGCCAGTCAAACCGAGTGCCGGGGATCTCTGTGTCGTCAAAACGGACGATGGCAGGTGTATTCACTTGCGTCATCAAATAACTGCGGCGTGGTTGCTCTTTCACCGCCACGGCTCAGTTCTCTTTGTTGTCATCACTGACGAGCTCCAGCAAAGTAATTCACCAGGCATCTGTTGATCGACTCGATTATTTTACCTCTGTGGTCGAACAAATGTACCGTAACCGGCTGTAAATTTGTGAATGCACTTCAAATTCCATTAGAAATAATCATGCTTTCCCACTCTGTGGCATTCCTCTATCGTTCGTAGACAAACAGAGGAATACGCTGTCCACCCCCTTAGCTCCCTAGTGTGTCTGGCCACCACGCGGAGGCCCTGCGTTCGTTTCCAATCTCCATCCTCCACTGAAGCTAATTCCTTCGGTTGTCCGCTACGGAGCAGAATAAAATTGATATTTTCCTGTCTGCTTTACTGGAAAGCGATCATTCTGATTTTGTGAACAGAGAGATTGAACTCGAAAACTATTCTAGTGTTCGCCATCCTCGAGGAAGATCATTTCAATACAAATTACAAATCAGTTTATTGCCGCACATTTACTTCCATTCAATAGAGGCGAACTAATTGAAACACCAGTGTCTAAAACAACTTATGAAGTCTACATCTCCATTCAGCAAGTCTCACTTGTCTGTTACATTCGCAGTTAGAATATAGGAAGGCCGACTGGCGTATGAGGTCAAATTTCTCTAACTTTCTTTTCGTTGTGTTCGTTCTGAGAGGCAGTGGGAGGCAGTCTATATCTTCTTTGAACGTACGTACGCTCGTGGAAACTCATTATCTGTCTTCCCCGCAATACACAATGGCTCTCTTGCAGTGACTACCAGAAGAGCCGTCGATTTTTCCCGTAAAGCGCTTACCCTCACTAAACGAGTCAGTGACGAAACGCGCAGCTCCTCTTTGGATCTCATCTGTTCAGCTAACCTTCTGTTAATCATACTTGTCAGGGTCTCAGCTTGATGGACGGTCCTTCTGAATCGGCCGAACAAGTGTTATGTAAGCAACTTGTCCGGTGAACTAATTACAGTTCCTTAAGGTTCTTCCAACAAATCTCAATCTGTCATTTTCTTTTCGTTCTTTGTTGTATGTGGTCATTCCATTTCAGGCCGGTACGGGCGGTAGCTCTTAGACATTCTACGGCTGTTACTATGTGCTATGAATTTACCAAGACTGCCTAAAGGAACATCAGTGGATATCTTCACTGTTTACGCGAAATCTGTTACATTTATTTAAGCTTGTGGTGAATTGTCAGTCCTTGCACAACTCATTGATATTCTCCAGCTCATTCGGCATTTCCCTACAGTCTTCCAGGGTTGCAACCTGCCTACAGACAACAAGATCGTCTACAAAAGCCTCTTACAACTTCCGGCGTTATCCACTGGGTCGCATATACATAGCAAATAGAGATACCCCTTGTAAACGCTTTTGGAGTACATCAGAAGTTCTATCTACATTTCTGGATTTTATTCCGTTAAGAATAAAGTACTGAGTTGTGCTACTCAGTTCTAAATCAAGTCACAAATCTAGTCTGATATTTAGTTGGTTCAAATGGCTCTGAGCACTATGGGTCTTAACATCTGTGGTCATCAGTTCCCTAGAACTTAGAACTACTTAAACCTAACTAACCTAAGGACATCACACAAGCCGGCCGAAGTGGCCGTGCGGTTAAAGGCGCTGCAGTCTGGAACCGCAAGACCGCTACGGTCGCAGTTTCGAATCCTGCCTCGGGCATGGATGTGTGTGATGTCAAACAAATGGTTCAAATGGCTCTGAGCACTATGGGACTTAACATCTGTGGTCATCAGTCCCCTAGAACTTAGAACTACTTAAACCTAACTAACCTAAGGACATCACACAAGCCGGCCGAAGTGGCCGTGCGGTTAAAGGCGCTGCAGTCTGGAACCGCAAGACCGCTACGGTCGTAGGTTCGAATCCTGCCTCGGGCATGGATGTTTGTGATGTCCTTAGGTTAGTTAGGTTTAACTAGTTCTAAGTTCTAGGGGATTAATGACCTCAGCAGTTGAGTCCCATAGTGCTCAGAGCCATTTGAACCATTTTTTTGACATCACACACATCCATTCCCGAGGCAGGATTCGAACCTGCGGTCGTAGCGGCCACGTAGTTCCAGACTGAAGCGCCTAGAACCGCACGGCCACACCGGCCGGCGATACTTAGTTCACTCGTATTTTGTTCACGAAACGACAACGGGAAAATTCAGTTAACGCCGACTGGAAGTCATTATATTACGCGGGATGGTTATAAATACGCATCAACTGAAGTTTTGCTGCATCTCTTTTCTCGAAATTAATGGCACAAGAAAAAAAACTGGTACTGAGGTATGCGCGTATATTCATTAACAATACGTCGAGGTAAGTAAATAAAAAAAGGAAAACATTTGTTTAACAACAAAACCGTCTGTTTACATGGATAATTTCTCACAGCAACATCAGTACTTGGTGAAATACCGACTTGCTCGATGCTGGCGTGAATCGGTCGTGGCACAGCACTAACATCATCTCAGGTCTAAACTGTCCCACCCTTCAACGGTGATTCAGCATAAGTCGCGGAGACGACGCGGTTGTTGTCGACGTCCAAAATCTGCTCATTTCAATCGATTCCCCCTCCCCCCCACATGTTGGATTCGATACGTGCCAGGGGAACAGGCAGGCACTCAATTATAGAGACCCTAGCAGGCGAAGGAACGTGTTCACGAGAACAGCACGATGAGCAAGTTATCATACATCAAGAAAAAGTTGTCACCAAAATATTGGCGACACGGTCCCAGTGCTGGTAGCACAATCTCGTCCCTGTACCACAGAACAGTAAGATGGCCCTATAGAACCAGGGTAGGTGTACGGTGATCTCATGTAATGCCATCCCACCTTGCAGCACATATGGAATAGAGTGCTGGAGAGACGTTCAATATTACCAATTTGCCCCCAAACATTTCGTCTGGCATTATCAGGCCACAAAAGGATTCAAGTTTCCTCCTCAAACAACAGCCGGCGCCAGTCCTGTGGCGTTCATTCAACAAGACTTCTTGCTCGTCTTTAACGGGGTAGATGTTGATGTGGTATACAATATGGTGCTCACCATGAAATGGTATGCTAACAGTCTGATGATATACACGACTTCTGGTGCCTCTTCGAAAGGAGAATTCCGTTCTGGAGCCTTCAGCCATCGGTTTCTTCCACTCAAAAGTCGTAGACATTGACCACCCTGTGCCCCTATCAAACGTACAAGACCTGTGCGGTGGAAGTCCTCAGCAGTACCTGTCAGCTGTTAAAGATTCCATGCCCGCAACACATCGCTTTGACTCTGGTGCACATGTCGAGCAACTTCCCTGATCGATCAGCGACGGGATTAGGCGGACCCGAACATCTGTTGCGACTGTCCGTGCCGGACGGTGTAGCCAAGAGGTTAAAGGCGCTACAGTCTGGAACCGCGCGGCCGCTACGGTCGCAGGTTCGAATCCTGCCTCGGGCATGGATGTGTGTGATGTCCTTAGGTTAGTTAGGTTTAAGTAGTTCTAAGTTCTAGGGGACTGATGACCAGAGAAGTTAAGTCCCATAGTGCTCAGAGCCATTTGAACCATTTGACTGTCCGTGGGATGATGAATGTTTACTCTAATGTTCCACAGACGTCCCTAGTGCGTCCCTACTGGTGCTTCACTTTCAAATGAAATGCTGCGATTCATTCGAATGTGGCGATCTACCCGTAGGTTGCGTTTCATGGTAATGTGTACGTGTTTACAAACCACGTTAGGGGAAACCTTCCGACCTGTACAGAGACAGTCACAACAGCTACACACTTGCACGAGATTTCAAGATGACGCAAAACTGTAGTTGATTTGTGCACAAAAGTAGGCATCTCTAACAGTATTAGAAAGGTACTGGTGGCAGTGACGTAAAAATTACGGTAGATATTTCTTGTTTTACCCGTGACAGTTTGCCTTTTTAGCTATGCCGTCGTCGTGTTTGACTGTCTTGCTGAGGACCTGGATTTAATTCCGTTACTACTAGGTATCTTAATCCTTGAGAGAGATCTGGAACACGATGCTGTAAGCTCGTGATGTCAATTAAGGCACCACATCCTGCTTATCTAGCCCATGTTAATTTAGGCATGTATTTGACCCATTTCTGACAACGCTATTTCATGCAGGACCTTAATATTTTTACTGTGTGTTACTTGATGCTAATAGTCAACTGTACTAAAATCTACTCTATCCATTTTATAATTTTTAAGAAATACTTTCTCAAATTTATTAACAAAAAATATTAAGTCTTTTCTTGCAGAAAATATTTTATGTGAACTTCCTAATGGGGGAATATTAATGAATGTAGTACCAGAGGTGGCTTTTTATGTTTTGCAGAGTCTCTGAAAATTTCATTATTTATCTATGATAGTTTCTGATATAATGCGGCATATGTACTGAAAATTTTAGTTTGCAGGAAATTGACTTTAAAGAAAAAACATTTGAAATTTGTTACTTACAGTTAATTTAAACTGTTCTGCTGCATATGATGGCCCTTCTTTCGCCTCTAGCAGGTCTTCCAGCTTCCTGGATGTCTTGCTTTCTTGGCCATATTAGATACAGACCTGTCTGCGTCGGCTATCCTCACTTTATCGCAATGTTGCAGTCCAGTGATCATATTTTCACCAGGATTAATTCCCAGATTTGTCAGTAACCAACACTTTCCAATATTACCACAACTGAATGGAGTAACAGCATCATGAACTCCTAGTTTCATTGTTGCATGCCAACAAATACAGTTTTTCGCAGGCGGTTCCAAATTATGCTGTTGAAACATTCATTTGGATTCTGTGTCTACCCATGCAGACATTTCTTTAGAAGGTCAGGATGAGGCAGGTCTCTGAAAATAGGTTTAATTGCTGTAATAACAGCAGCAGGAAGAAAATGCTGGTGAGACTAAGATACTCCAGTTGCCTGAGACCGATTGTATTTGCACCACGAATTTTCTCCTGATGGACACAATCCATGACATGGCTTGTCATCAGTGGAGGACTTATGGAAGAATATGGCCCAAACATCTCTCTTCATTGCCTCCAATTTTTGTTTATTTCAACTAACTGCCTACCCATAGTATACCTGCAAGTTTTCTATTTCAGTTTCAGTTCACCGACCCTGCCCGGTCAACAATTTTCCATCTTGTAATTCTTTTCTCTCATATCAACAGTCAGTTTTCTCTGCCTTGTTCCCAAACGTTTTTGAACGTGGCCTACACATTCTATTTTGCTAATAATGGCATCTGCATATGGCTTAGAGTTGACAGTGGGATGGTTGACAGTGGTTGACAGAAAAGTTGGCGTGCCACATACACACGTGGTAGGAAATGGCTTGAAACGTCTACCGCGTTGCGTTGAGGGAACAGTATTATGCTACGCAGAGCATTCACTGGAATTCCATGCGACCTATTGCGGTAATTTAAAATACCGCAGGAACTATAGACTAAGTGAACGTAATTTAAGAAAAAATGTTCAAACGTGTGTGAAATCTCATGGGACTTAACTGCTAAGGTCCTCAGTCCCTAAGCTTACACACCACTTAACCTAAATTATCCTAAGGACAAACACACACACCCATGCCCGAGGGAGGACTCGAACCTACGTCGGGACCAGCCGTACAGATCATGACTGCAGCGCCTTAGAGCGCTCGACTAATACCGCGCGGCGTAATTTAAGACTGCATGGATTACTTCATGCTTGATATATTCTCGGCAGTGATGGCATCTACCAGAAGTATCAGTTTTCGTGCCATAAGAACGGACTTGTGCTGCAGTGGTTTGAAGATGATATTGATGGTGAACTCACGCTGATGCTTTGGCTTCCAAATTCCTGCTCCAATTTCCTCAGTTTAACATATCTGAGACGCTATGGCGGCCGTAATCCATCGGGCCGTAATATACTGGAATCATATGATCTTTGGGCAGACATCAAGTGCCACATACTTCTGGAAACCCACCAAAGGCCTGTTGAAGCCAAACGGCGCAAAATCGCAATTGCAGTTCGTCCCATGGGTGAACAAACATGCGCTGTTAAGCAGGTGGTCGTATTCTTCTGTCACATCAGTGTACTTAACACTTATAGCCTATTATCTCGATAGTTGAAACATAACACTCATAGATTCGTGTGTTAGTAGTCTTTGTTACTTGGTATACAATGTGTAACGCGTGTAAGTGCAGATATATCTATTGGTGACTGAGGACGGTGTACTGAGCAACATTACATCAGTATTTACGTCATTTGCAGACTAATAATTATAGCTATTACAAGTCATACGTCTTTAGGTTGGGTAAACTTCAAAGCACATGTTGAAAGATCAAGCCATTAATGGTTATTTTCGCCTGGGCAGCAAATCAGGTGTTGTAGTGAGGACATGTGCATGCAAAATTTTTGGTCCATACTGAAAGGTGCAGCCTACTTAGTGGTGCTGTTACAACCATGTCAAAAACATCAGGTGCTAAACTATGCTACGCGACTGCAGGCACACTGTTAGAGAAGAAACAACCAACACACTGGAGTGCGTACATATTAAGGTACTATATACAAAAGTAACTCCATTTATACCCGTTATAGCCTGTGTATTGTTATATTAACGAATGATTTGTCTAATTTACTAAGTACTGAAGGTTAAACAATCAAATGATGAAATTAGAGCTGGAAAGTATCTCCCATGCTCGTTGTAATCTGCGCCTACGTGCTCATTCACTCTTCGTCTTTCGGTTTTGGTCATTCACAAACAACGAAGATCACAGCTTGCAAGAATTTTTGTTTCATATGCACTATGTCCTCACTTCAACAGTGGTCTACGTTCTCTTCAGTCTATCACTTGATATTTTCCGTCTCCTTCTCAGATTACATGTATCTCTGTTTCACCTATTCCAGAAACTGCTGAAATATTATATGACATTTTCGTTTTCCGACAGTGATGGCACCTATCAACGGAATAAAGGGCCGACCGGAGTGGCCGAGTGGTTCTAGGTTTGGAACCGGGCGACCGCTACGGTCGCAGGTTCGAATCCTGCCTCGGGCGCGGATGTGTGTGATGTCCTTCGGTTAGATAGGTTTAAAGTAGTTCTAAGTTCTAGGGGACTGATGACCTCAGAAGTCAAGTCCCATAGTGCTCAGAGCCATTTGAACCATTTGAAAAGAATTAAGCATAATGTCATAAGACTAGACGTGCCTTGTCTTCCCTTGCGTCTCCTCTGACATGTCTTTCTCTAGTCTTCTATCAATTACTTTCACATATTTTAGTTGTACAATTGTAACCTTAGCTAACTAGACCTCCCCGTCTGTCATGGAATTATTTTCTTCATAGTATCAAACATAAATTTGCACCTCTGTCACTAGCGTCCGTTATTATTATCTCCAATATCTTTCTTATAACTTTCTTTCCTGCCTCTTACAGTGCTCTAATGTCATCGAAAATATGTACGAGGGTTGCCCAGAAAGTAATGCACCGCGATTTTTTCTTCGACAATTCTTTGTTGAACATAATGGGAATAGCACACACGAATGTATGATGTTTTATCTACACACCCTACTTTTCACGTAATCTCCATCCCTTTCTACGACATTCCTTCAGCGTGAAATAAGTGCGTGTACGCCCTGTCGGTAACAGTTCTGCTCCCGGTGGCGGAGCCAGTGCTTCCCTGTGTGAGTCACCTCCTCAGCGTCCTCACAATGTCTTCCACGAATGGCATCCTTTAATGAGGAATGACGACATCAGCAGGCTGCAACATGTGAGGTGTGACAGCCGTGGATGGTCTCCCCGACCGCGGCTAATCGTGGATCTCCGCCGAACCACCTTCTGATGACCTCACCTTCCATGCACAGAGACTAACAGTACTTAGGTCGACAGCAGATGCTCCATAGACATTGCCAAGCGTTTGTGAATATCACCCACAGTTTCTTTCTCTGCAGTGAGAAATTTGCAGGTTGTTTGTAACGTACATCAGCTACAGACGGCATTTTGAAAGTGTCCTGCAGTTACGCTATGTGTCGGAAGTGACGGAAACTTGGCGCGCTCACTCAGGAGACCTCACATAACACATACGTAACATTTCGGATTCGTAGCATTGTGTTTAGCTGAGAAAACTGCAGTACATTACTTTCTAGGCAATCATCATATTACAGACTTCCAGGTGTGACTACTAAATTTAATTATCTGGTTTTGGTTTTGTTCGAGAGACTTTTTATTCTGGGTATCTATACGAACTCGTTTGTTACATCTAGGTCAACTTCCATCTCCGTGACATTTAACCCAAATACTTTAATTTAACAGTTTTGTCAGTATTAACATTCCGCTGCGGACGAATTGGGCAAGTCTCCTTGATAGACTTTGTTTCATAAAAACGCTTTACGTCTAACGTTCTCAGTCTCATTCGTGACGTTACACATTTTCTTTTCGATATATCTACACAAGTGTCTATTAGAGCAATGAGTACCAGATAACATTTGAAACATCTATGTGACGTCTGTAATGGAAGTGTGAGCTGAAACTTTACCATCAATTCCTCGCTTCTTATGGAGATCAGCAGCAGTTGTGCCACTGACAGCATTTGAGAGCCAGTGACAGGCAAAAGAAGAGCGGGTCTCCACAACGTGAGAGTCACTGGGGCGCTGTTCTGCTGCTCTACCGTACGGCCGCGGTGGGACGATAGATTGCCGACACTGACGTGGTGGCAGGGGGGGAGGGAGGGAGGGGGGAGGGAGGGAGGGAGGGAGGGAGGGAGGGAGGGACGGAGGGACAGAGAAAGAGAGACAGATAGAAACAGAAATAGAGATAGGGCGCAGGATGGCGCGTATTTGTGAGATCCGTTCTTCCGCAGCCAAGCCCAACCACCCTTAAGCTGTCGGCACACGGTCCGTGCATCCGAACTTTGAGCGTCGAGCGTGCCGAGTTTCTGACGTCATAGCGTGGAATAGCACGTTCGGGAGTCTTTCCGAACGTGCAGGGCAATACCTAGCATATCATATATTCTGAGCGTGCGTCTGAGCGTTGATCAATGAGATGGCACAACGCCACCTACGTAACATGCACGCAATCTGCCTTCAGCACAGAGTTGTGAGGCGCCATATTGGCATTAATTTCAAGTATATATGCCGTTTCTGAGCACCAGCAAATTGAGAATCACTCGAAAACCCGTTGTTAACTCTGTGATTCGTTGCAATAAAATAATGAGAGACATTATATTCGTGGCAAAAGCATCATTGTAACTTGCATATTATGAGAACATGCACTTTGAAGGCGGCAACACACAGAGGATCCACCAAAAACTCATTGATGCTGGTACAATTTGTTATAGTTAAATTGCAATTAGTAACACAGCTACGATTAAAGCAAGTGGCAAGATGCTAGATTTGGCTGTTTGATGTTATGTCGTAGTATTAGCTTAGTACTGGGAAAATATGTTAGTTATGTCATCCACAAACTTGGGTTGGACAACGAGATAGAATTCCGCGTTTACTTGAAGTGTGAATATGCAAAAATCAGCACGTATCGCAACCACAAGAAGCACTACGGCAACATGCTGAAGATCATTTTTGAAAGAATGGGTGTTGATTAAATATGTGGAACCACTACAACACCTTGAACGAGAACGAACAGAAGAGAATTAAAAGTCACTTGGTTTCTTATTACTATTTACTATTGCCTTGCTTCCGGTACTTCTATGTTACACGAAAAGTTTTTTTTTTTTTTTTTCAAAACAATTTGTTCAGAATTACTCGTGTTCGACTTCCAAAGTATTTGTGTGACTCAAGAAGAATTGTTAAGTTTTTATCAGTGTTCCGTTTCTACTCAGAGAGGAGGTTTCTTTGTGTTTCTTACTTCCGACAATGGGAATTTTGTGTTAAGATTTCTGTACACTTAGTGCTATGACCCAACAGGGAACATGAGAAAAGGGGTGGGAGGGGTTTGGGCCTCGACGCACTGGCAGTGCTGTGAAGAGACCCCACTGCTAGTGCGCCGTGTACCACGCCCTGACCATCCTAAAAATTAAAAAAAAAAACAATAAAAAAGTGGTAAAAAATTGGATTGCTGGAAAAAATAATGGATAAAGCGTCCGCAAAAAGTTTTAAAAAGATGAAAAAACAAAAAAGAAAAAAGTGAATATCATAACTAGCTGTCTATATGATGCGTGATGTGGTGGTTCGCGTACCGCCTTCTTGAAATTTTTTTCCCCTAACATTAGCGTTTTTAATAGGTTCGGTTGTTTCATTATTAGTTTAATATAACTTTATACCATAATTTTTTACGTTATGTAAATATAAGTTCACCTTTTTTTTTTTTTTTTTTTTTTTTTTTTTTTTTTTTTTTTTTTTTTTGAGGAGTGAGTTTGTTTGATTGGTTAATATGCGGGTCAGCTTGCGCTACTTACACTCCTGGAAATGGAAAAAAGAACACATTGACACCGGTGTGTCAGACCCACCATACTTGCTCCGGACACTGCGAGAGGACTATACAAGCAATGATCACACGCACGGCACAGAGGACACACCACGAACCGCGGTGTTGGCCGTCGAATGGCGCTAGCTGCGCAGCATTTGTGCACCGCCGCCGTCAGTGTCAGCCAGTTTGCCGTGGCATACGGAGCTCCATCGCAGTCTTTAACACTGGTAGCATGCCGCGACAGCGTGGACGTGAACCGTATGTGCAGTTGACGGACTTTGAGCGAGGGCGTATAGTGGGCATGCGGGAGGCCGGGTGGACGTACCGCCGAATTGCTCAACACGTGGGGCGTGAGGTCTCCACAGTACATCGATGTTGTCGCCAGTGGTCGGCGGAAGGTGCACGTGCCCGTCGACCTGGGACCGGACCGCAGCGACGCACGGATGCACGCCAAGACCGTAGGATCCTACGTAGTGCCGTAGGGGACCACACCGCCACTTCCCAGCAAATTAGGCACACTGTTGCTCCTGGGGTATCGGCGAGGACCATTCGCAACCGTCTCCATGAAGTTGGGCTACGGTCCCCCACACCGTTAGGCCGTCTTCTGCTCACGCCCCAACATCGTGCAGCCCGCCTCCAGTGGTGTCGCGACAGGCGTGAATGGAGGGACGAATGGAGACGTGTCGTCTTCAGCGATGAGAGTCGCTTCTGCCTTGGTGCCAATGATGGTCGTATGCGTGTTTGGCGCCGTGCAGGTGAGCGCCACAATCAGGACTGCATACGACCGAGGCACACAGGGCCAACACCCGGCATCATGGTGTGGGGAGCGATCTCCTACACTGGCCGTACACCACTGGTGATCGTCGAGGGGACACTGAATAGTGCACGGTACATCCAAACCGTCATCGAACCCATCGTTCTACCATTCCTGGACCGGCAAGGGAACTTGCTGTTCCAACAGGACAATGCACGTCCGCACGTATCCCGTGCCACCCAACGTGCTCTAGAAGGTGTAAGTCAACTACCCTGGCCAGCAAGATCTCCGGATCTGTCCCCCATTGAGCATGTTTGGGACTGGATGAAGCGTCGTCTCACGCGGTCTGCACGTCCTGCACGAACGCTGGTCCAACTGAGGCGCCAGGTGGAAATGGCATGGCAAGCCGTTCCACAGGATTTCATCGAGCATCTCTACGATCGTCTCCATGGGAGAATAGCAGCCTGCATTGCTGCGAAAGGTGGATATACACTGTACTAGTGCCGACATTGTGCGTGCTCTGTTGCCTGTGTCTATGTGCCTGTGGTTCTGCCAGTGTGATCATGTGATGTATCTGACCCCAGGAACGTGTCAATAAAGTTTCCCCTTCCTGAGACAATGAATTCACGGTGTTCTTATTTCAATTTCCAGGAGTGTATTTAATGATATTTTGCTCCTTTTTCCGTTATGTTTCGTAATTCACGAGTTGTAAAGATTCTGCTACTGGGTAGCAACAGTGATCAAGTAAGAATGGCCTTGGAATTTTACTGAAATGTGGGAATAATGAAATAATATATATCTTATGTGGAGAACTATTGCAAATTTTTATCGCACTGTTTGTAACGGAACTTTTATAAGCCTGTGTCCTTATGGGTATTGAAGTTTTTATTTGTGCATATTATATATAGAACAACGTGACTAGCATTCGGACACTCGAGGAAATGTGCGTTTTAATAGAGCTAACGTGGGAATTTTATGTGCGCCCATTTAGTGAACAGTGTGATTTACGAACTAGAAACATCTCGCAACTGCCTTTAGAGTGCGTTCTGATCGCGTATACAACGCTGGGGCCCACGTACAGTACCCACAAGTCGCATCGTTTGTGAGCATTCAGCAGCACGTTGAACCCAGCACGCTCAATGTTGACGTTCGACAGCACGGTCCGTGTGCCAACGGCTTTAAACACATGGCGGCTTGCTTCTCTCCTACTGTTACTTCATTGTTCAGTAGAAGTGGGTACTGCAACTGTCGTAAATCATGATGTCACGTTCCACATAGCTGCTCGTCGATAGGTTATATTAATATTACCGGTTTCAGTCAAGTTACCGGACTCTTCCAGATATATGCAATGCGTACCAATTATTTTGACCACACCGAATACACTTTTGTTCAAAATCGAAAAAAAGTGAAAATCCATGTTTTTTTGTTTTTTTTTTTTTCTACAAGATGGGCTGATCATTTCTCTCTGCAACGCTTTTGGAAGGTTTAATTCTTCATTATCATGTGGACTTAGGCGGATTAATGTCAAGTACGGCACGTGTTGTGTTACGACTTTGGAGTATTTTGTGCTGTGGTCTGTCTAGTACCGGGAAACGAAGCACCATTTCAGAACAGGATTTACAGTTTTGTAGAGGTTTTCGACTAAAGGATGAACTAAATGATAAATGTGAATGTAAAGTAATTAAAATAAAATTATCTCCATTGTTTACAGGTCTCTTTCTCTGTCGTGATACATCACACATACATCATCATTTGTAAACACTGAAGGAACAAAGATGGCGTCCAGAAACTAATTTGTTAAGGACATATAGCGAAACACAATGTTTATAAGTGGAAAACGGGAACCGGGAAACGGGAAACGGGAAACGGGAATACCTTCAGTGCTCACAGACTCTTTCCTGTCATTTTTACATAGACCTCTAACTTAATACTTCGCATTTTTTTTTTTTTTTTTTGTTTTTTTGTTTTGGGAGAGAGACCTAACAGCGAGGTTATCGGTCTCATAGGATTAGGGAAGAATGGGGAAGGAAGTTGGCCGTGTCCTTTCACAGGAACCATACCGGCATTTGCCTGGAGCGATTTAGGGAAACCACGGAAAACCTAAATCAGGATGGCCGGACACGGGATTGAACCGTCGTCCTTCCGAATGCGAGTCCAGTGTGCTAACCACTGCGCCACCTCGCTCGGTTGCACATATTTAATTAATGAGGATGGTATGTTAGGAACGTTAAGTGTAATGATTATGTTGCCAATTGTGTTTCTCACAACGGCAAAGTAGGGTTTGTTTATCTATATGCCCTTTGCATTTGCAGTTTTTATTTTCTAGACGCCATCTTTGTTCCTTCAGTGTTTACAAAAAGAATGGCGTGCGTGATGTATTACGACAGGTAAAGAACTCTCTCAACACTGGAGGTATTATTTTTTCTTTTATTTTACTTCGACATTTATCATTTCGTTCACCCTTTTACTGAAATCCCTACATTTAAATACCATCTTCTCTAATAGTGTTTTGTTTCTCTCTAGTAAACAGTACCATAAGTTACTTTAAAGTCGAGATACAACACAGAAAGCCGGCCGCGGTGGCCGAGGATTTCTAGGCGCTTCAGTCTGGAACCGCGCGACTGCTACGGTCGCAGGTTCGAATCCTGCATGGATGTGTGTGATGTCCTTACGTTAGTTAGGTTTTAGTAGTTCTAAGTTCTAGGGGACTGATGACCTCAGATGTTAAGTCCCATAGTGCTCAGAGCCATTTGAACCATTTTTGAACAACACAGAGATGCAATATTAATCCACATCAGTCCACCTGATTTTTGAATTTTGAACCTTCCAAACGTGTGGAAATAAGCAAATAGTGTCTGGTAACATTTTATAACAGTCGCGGCAAAGCCTAACCAAGCGTGATGTATAAAGTGCCTAGGGAAAACTAGTCACCATGGTTGCCTTCTTGTAACATCCATTAACCAGCATGGCTACCTTTGGTTCAAATTTGTTCGTTACAAAGATACGTACGTCTTTTTCAAATAGCACCTTATGTTTTGTATTCGGTAATAAACTTCATCTCCTCAAGAGCAGTTCAGAAACTTATTACAGTGTACCACACACGTAAACATGTCGTTGTTAAAAGCGAAACACAGACTTTGTATTAGCACACTGTGCAGGTAAACTAACTTGCCGACTTGCTGGAGTTAGTAGCACGCCAGTGAAAACACAAAGAAAATGCACATTGGTCACCGAGCCATCCATTGTGTGAGTACCACGTACACTAACAAAGATAAAGTGTAAAGGCTGCTCATCTATGGATAATGTAAGTTCAGAGATCAGTAATGACTGGCGTGCATTTTCCTCGTGTTGCCAATTGTTTACTATCCACTCCAGTAAGTGATCGACTTACGTTATACCCAATAACTACACTGTATGCTACTACAAAAGAGTAATCAGTTTTGTGTTTTTTTTTCGTAACGCCTTGTTTACGCGAAAGGTACACTGTTAATCGTTTTTAAACAGACCGTCAATAGAGGAAGTGGGTAACGGAATAAAGAATGTAGTGTGCTGTTTCAAACAGATGTACTGCTCTTCATATCTTAGTCAAGAACAAAAGTCACATTGCAGGCTCTTAATTAAAGTACCAGTATATGTAATAGGGTCAGTGACATGTGAGTAGCTCGAAGACTTTTGAAGTTGTAAAACCAAGTACGTTGTCCTCGTCAACGAGTGTTCGTCAGAGACAAGGGCGTCGTCAGGAGTGCCCCAGAGAAGTGTAACGGGACCGCTGTTGTTCTCCAGATATGTAAATGATATGGCAGACAGGGTGTGCAGCAGTCTGCAATTGTTTGCTGATAACGCTGTGGTGCATGGTAAGGTATCGACGCTGAGATACTGTAGGCGGATACAAGATGAGTTACACAAATATCTAGTAGGTGTGATGAATGGCAGCTCGCTCTAAATTCGGCAAAATTTAAGCTAATGTGGATGAGTAGAAATAACAAACCCGTGATGATCGGGTACAGCATTACTAATGCCCTGATTGACAGAGTCCGTCGTTTAAATATATGGGAGAAATGGTGCAATGCAATATATAGCGTATTTCAAAAAGAATATCCGTATTTTTACCTCTACAGCTCGCTCTGGAAACATGGAGGCAATTCCCTGACGCCTTAACAGGTGTCAGACCACCGTGTTCCTTTTTCTTGTCAGTGTCTTCCATATATTCCTCTTCTCGCCGATTCTCCGGAGAAGCTACTCATTCCTTAACTTGGCAGTCCATCTCATTTTCAACATTTTCCGTGGCAATATAGCTCAAACGCTTCGATGCTCTTCTCTCCCGCTTATCCCACGGACCTTGAACGACTACAATACAATTATGCTACTCTGTTTTTGATGTCCTCCTTGCTCCATCCGTCATTGGTTATTTTACTGCCTAGGTAGCAGAATTCCTTAACTTCATCTACCTCCTGATGTTAAGTTTCTCGCTGTTCTCATTTCTACAAATTCGCATTAACTTCGTCTTTCTTCGATTTAGTCTCAAGCGATACTGTGTACTCAATATACTGTTCTTTCCGTTCAGTAGATCATTTAATTCTTCTCCATCTTCACTTAGTATAGCAATGTCATCAGCGAATAGTATTATTCATATCCTTTCACCTTGAATTTTAATTCCACTCTTGAACCTTTCTTTTATTTCCATCACTGTTTCTTCGATGAACAGACTGAATGTCTAAGACCCTTTTTAATCCGAGCACTTCGTTCTTGGTTGTCCACTCTTATTATTCCCTCTTGCCTCTTCTATATATTGTATGTTACCCGTCTCTCCCTGTAGCTTACCCCTATTTTTCTCAGAATTTGGAACATCTTGCACCATTCTACATTGCGAACCCTTTTTCCAGGTCGACAGATCCTATGAACTTGTGTTCATTTTTCCTTAGTCTTCCTTCCACTATCAACCACTACGTCAGAATTGCCTCTCTCGTGGCTTTACCTTTTCTAAAGCCAAATTGATCGTCATCTAGCAGATCCTCAGTTTTCTTTTCCATCCTTCTGTATATTATTTTTGTCAGCAACTTGGATGCATGCGCTTCTAAGCTGATTGTGTGAAAATTCTCACACTTGTCAGCTCTTGCAGTTTTCAGAATGTGTGGATGATATTTTTCTGAAAGTCAGATGTTATTTCGCCGGAGTCATTCATTCTACACACCAACGTGAATAGTCGTTTTGTTGTCACTTCCCCCAATGATTTTAGAAATTCTGATCTACCCCTTCTGCCTTATTTCATCTTAAGTCCTCCAAAGCTCTTTAAATTCTGGTATAAGTCATATTCTACGAGGTTTATGGGTTGCAGCCGTTTGACTTCGACATCTTGCAGCGATGTTTCTGTTGACAACCATTCAGCCATCTTCAGGCGAGTTTCACACTGTACATTCCTGGTGCACGTCGCTGACTTTGAATCAAAAATTTCCACGGTAGCGCATGTGAATAAGTTTTTTTCGCCGTAACCGCCCTTTGCAGAGTTTAACGGCCTCTATCGAACATTGCTCCATCTGAGGCGCACAGACGCAAGCACATTGGTGTTACTGAATGCCTCTGTCAAACTGCAGGCCTCCGGAGTTGAAATTCGTTTGATAAAATATTTAAATTAACTGTCGTTGAATCCGTAATTAGGTGTAATGTCTCTCTCTCTCTGTCTCTCTCTTCATTCTTCAAAGACATCAGTTAGAACACCGGGTCCCAAGCCCTATCACACTGAAAGGCGCCATTACTATTTGATAAGATATTCAGCCAAAAGAGTTTCCACGGATTCCTTAACAACTGAATATCTAATGTATCTCGTCGCGAACAAGGTTTCCGTGGCAGAATAACCCATATGATGTCCTATTAGATACAATATTCAGCTACGACCGACATTAGTGGGCTGCGAAAGTAGAGTGCGGCGGTTATTTTCCACGAACTTTTCTTGAACTGTACTTGTAGTATGACCAATACACGGTTTACCACTTTGACATGGTATTCTGTAGAATCTAAACTTCCGTAGACCCAGGCCATCCTCTGTCTAGCAGAGAAGAGCACATGTTTTGTAGATGGTCGAAGATTAACACAATGATTCTTCAGCATCCGGCCACTTTAGATACAAAGTTGGCCACAGATGGGAAGAATGGTCTGGACTTAAACAGCTCCTTCTGTTCTTTATCTTGTGAATTTTCACTTTTACTACTTGTTAAAGTTGTTCTAATATGACGAGAAGAATATCCGTTGTTTTTAAATACAGCTTGAAGGTGTTCTAAATTCTTTGCGAGGCCGACTAGCACAAACGTTTGCTCGTCGCATCAGCGTATGAAAGATGCCAATAGTTTGTGAAGGATGGTGTCAGCTAACCGTCTAATTTTATGATGTGTATATCGCCAGAAAACTTTTGGCTTACGTTCGGCCGACTCGAGTTGCCTCTGCTCGAAGTGTTCCAGAACAAAATTGTCCTAAAAATAAAAATAAAATTCAGAAATTGGAGTGATGGATCAGATTTGTCATATCGGTTTTGATATTAGTTCCAGTGAGTGACAGCGAATCCATTAGAGGAATCATTGTGAAAAGAGTCGAAGAGATTTCAGCCTATTAGTAAAGTCACAAGAGTTTCGAATGTGATGTGCACATTTTACCACGAAAGGTATCAGCAGCCAAGCTACAAAGAAGTTTAGCTAACAATCAGGCGTCCCCAGCCGTGCGATCGAGTTTTTGAAACTGTCCTTACGCTGATGTGGGTTAAGCTCCCAGGTATCACAGAGTGTAGCCATTCACCAACGTGCGCCCTCGCTTGCGAGAAGCTGACGGACAAAGAGACCAGATTATAAAGTCTGGTTGTGTGATGTAATGGGTAATATAACAGCTTCAGATGTAAAATGATGTGAGTTAGAATCTTACTGACTGCCAAAGTACTTTATTCACTTTTAAATCTTCGTCGAAATTACTACGATTGTAACTTTTATTCAATTAGGTTTAAATGTAACTTTTTATTTCCGTTCCTTTTTCACATAGTTTTAATCACTGTATTAATTTTTCAATTTGTTTTATTTTTTTCTTTATATCATTCTGTTGCATTCTGAATTTTGTTGAAAATGAAGTTAATTACATTTATCTATTATAACCTACAGTTACTGGAAAAATCCGATCTATCAGTTAAAACAGTTAAAAAACAAAAGACGAAATAAGCTATTATTATCGTGCAATGGTGTAGAAAATGTGTTTTCTTTACCAAATGTGTTATTTTTTGCGTACCTATCGTCATAGAAACATTTAAATCATAAATTAAGTTATAATTGCACTATGGAGAAAAATAACGCAGGTGAAAATTTAAATGAAAGACGGATTTGCAGGTGAAACGAAATTATATCAAAATGAGGAACAGGAATAACGAACGCAATAATGTGGACGAAAAAACAGGACGATAAAACAAAAGAATATAATCGAAATTAATACATCAAATTAATTAAAAACACATGAACAAATATTTCGAGTCGAGAAAGAATGATAGGAAGAAAAATGAACGCAAATGAAAATGTTAAAATTACGTGACAAGTGAATGGATTTAAAAGATTACATTTAAATCGATTAACTGAATAAGAGTGATGAGAAAAGTGAACTCGATAAGGATTTAAAAATAAAAGAGAAATTCTGGTCGTGATGCGACTCGAACCTATAACCGCCTGCATGTGAAGCTGTAATTCGCTGTACCACGCAAACAGCCCATCAACGCCACTTTTTTAATGCTGTTGAGAGTCACACAAAATTCCGAATTTCTTTCGTAAATTATTTGCAAACAAGGGCTCACTAGGGTGAAATGAAATAAAATGAACGTATGGCATTGTTGGCCGGGAGGTCCCATGTGGTGGAGTTTGGCCGCCGTATTCCAAGTTCTTTTTAGTTGACGCTACTTCGGTGACTTGAGGTTCAATGATAATGAAGGACACACAACACCCAGTCCCCTGCCGGGCATGGAACCTGGGCCCCCTTCGTGGTAGGCGGAAACGCTACCGCTACGCTACGGAAGTGGAGGTTGAATAGCTGCAATGTGTGATACCTGGGATCTTAGCCTACATGACGGTAGAGATAGTTTCAGAAAGACGATCGCACCGCTTGGGACCTCTCCTTGTAAGTGGCAAGTTTCACAATTCGCAATAGTGGTAGTGGATTTTCGGAAGAGCATATAACTTTGTTCGAGTAGAGCTGTGAGGTCTTGATATTTTGGCAATTTCTTGCTTAAGAGACGAAGATTATAACAACGCTGACGTTTTCCTTGCTACTCCTGCAGCGACTTTTTCAGTATTCTCAGGTTCACTCAATAGGCTGGAAAGTTATTGTTGTAGAAACCTCGGTGGAAAAATGCAGCGGATTTGCCATTATCGGCTGGAAGCACCGCGATTTAAGGATATTCCTGTATCTTGTGTAGTGCGTCCCTTTCTAAGGACAAAATATTATTTTCTTGAGGAGGGTTTGTTCTCTATTGGCATAATGTTTCACGCTGTATTCCTTTTGCTGCGTCACTGGGAAAGTTTCTGACAGCTTTTACAATAGAACTAACGAAATAATTTAAAGGCATAGTTTTGGGCACTGGTGCGAAGTTCGAACCTTTTCCAAGTACAGAAAACGTTGCGTTGTCCAGCATTTTATCCGTGGCAGTGACTGCGTTACAGTGACGTTGCTGCAGGCTGCCGAATTGCGATGATTGTCATGAAGAAGGGTTCTTGTGGACCCAGTCCGATTGAACGCTATGCGTATGCGCCACCGCGCCAATTCCATCATAAAGTCAGCAACGTGTACAAGCGGTCTCCAGTGTAAACGTCACCTGAAGATGGCTGAATGATTGCCAGCCAAAATATCCTGGCAAGGTGCCGACGTCATCAGGCTGCAAGCCCAGAACCTCATGGAATACGCGCTACTCGGAGAAAACTTCCATGAATAACTCGTAATTGTGCTGTGGCTCTGTAAGGGGGACTAGAAACCACGATAAATGATACGAAAATGGAAAAATATTTCTGAATAGACTTCAATATTTTGTCGGTTATTTTCTAGATAAAGTAAAAAAAGGTACTCAGAAATAAGAAATATCAGTAAATACTTTGCATGCAAATTCTTCACCAGATAGAAGTTACTAGAAAAATATCTAGTTGTGTGAATATAAGCGTCATTTAATTACTATTTCTCGTTTCATAAATTGCAGTAGATTAGATCATATTAATTTTTCGTTCTATAGACCCAAAAATGCGACGATTCTCGTGGGTGCGGAACACGTGAGAAAGTATATCATAAAAAACAAAGAACATTTGAATATAACACTCACTTCCCTGCTAACTTCTCGGGAGACTGACAAAATATGTGAATACATTACAGTAAACTGGAACTGTTAATATTTACAGAATTAATACAGTGTTATAATTAAACACAGTTACACACTTTTAATAAATTTATCATACATAAAGTACCTAATCTAGACTGTTGTGACCAAGTGCTGTCAAAACTGGAATCTAATTGATAGTTTACTTAAGTTAGTGCAGCAGGTCCCGTTAACTTTGATCTACAGAGTAGAAAGAATTGCCTACCAAAAAGTCTTTTAAACTCTGTTTAAACTGTGCTTTATCTGGAATCAATTTCTAATGGTTACTGCCAACTTAATGAAAATTTACATCTCTAAATATTGGACCCAATATTGGACCAAGGTAAGTGACTTTAGGTCTATAGGTAGATTCTTCTTATTCCTAGTATTGATATTACCCATAGAGCTATTGGTTGAAAATAAGGACATATCATATGCAACAAATGTCATCAGAGGATAAACATGGTGAGAAGCTGCGGCCAGAATACCCAGTTTCTTGAACAAATTTCTACGTGAAATTCTTGACGCTCTCTTCTAGACTTTCTCTTTCATATGTAAATGTCTCATTGTCTAATTTGTAACTGGTTTCCTTCAGAATTCATAACTATTCCAAAGCGTGACTTGTCAGCCGTTATACAGATGCGTTCACAGAAAGTAGAAAACATGGTTTGAGATTGTCTGGTATGAGCATCACAACCGTTTCCCATATTTCCGTGATTGATAATTACAAGCTTCACATTACACTGAAGGAGTACCCGCCAAACTTATACCTTATCTGTAACCAGCTGTCCCATCCTCATTTCGTTCAGCGGATGGTGCAACACACTGACAATGCAGACACGTCACGAGATACTCAGAAATAAACGCAGCCATAGAATAAGTGTTTCTTATGGGATGGCACGTGTACGCTATGCTCCTGTGGTTTGACCTGTGACGCGGTCTTCCTTCTAATTGTTGTACCTTGTGTGCTATTTAACTGTACAGTAACAAAAGGGAAGTGGAAGGAGATGGCCGGCTGGAGTGGCCGAGCGGTTCTAGGCGCTACAGTCTGGAACCGCGTGACAGCTACGGTCACAGGTTCGAATCCTGCCTCGGGAATGGATGTATGTGATGTCCTTAGGTTAGTTAGGTTTAAGTAGTTCTAAGTTCTAGGGGACTGATGACCTGAGATGTTACGTCCCATGGCGCCCAGAGCCTTTTGAACCATTTTTTGAAGGAGTTAGTTTAGATTATTACTGTCTTTTCTGCCTGAAAACAAACAAGAAAACGCCATTAATTGCGTATAGCTTTCGAAAAATCCACCTTGTGATGTCTGAACACTGGATGACTTCATACACTCAATTAGTCTGAAGATTCTTTTACCTACTTACAAAGACACTACTTACATTTTAACTATGACATTTACGCCTACATCTGTAATATGACATAATATGATGTTAGATTAATGCTATTTTCGTACTTTACACAGATTCTCCTTCCAAATGTGACATTTGCTCTTAGACTAATTTCTTGAAAGCCTTAAGAGGGAATCATAATTTATTTTCAAGCTATCCGCAAAGTGTTCCCGGGTCGCAGTAATATATTTTCACACTGTGTCTGGAGACTAGCCCTGGGAATTCTGCCAGCTAGTTTCTTTGCTAGATAATGTGCACGTTCCTCTTAAGAGTTACCTCTTAGCCATGAAAGTCTTTCTGAAGGCAAGGAGGAAGCACATGAGTTGGTATTATTGGATGCAGTATAACGAATACACACAGTACACACAACCTGATTATAAGACCAGAGAAATAGTAATTCTGCAATATGCCATTTAATATATTTATCTTCAATGGATTGCTATGGAAGAATATTAAACACAGTTGAGAATAGCTGTGAGAAATCAAATGAAAATACCATGAGGCAGTTCGACGGAAGGCAGGCATAGGTAAGAATGTGTGAAAAACATTTGTGGATGCAGTAACGGGTCAGCTGTGTTACACACGGTGTGGAACATCAAAATAATGTGAATTCTTCACAATTGAAAAAAGGACCCTTTTCAAATTAAAATGCTCATTAACATTTAAATTCTCACTCTCAAGGAAAATTCTCATGCAGAGAAGCTATAAAGAGTCCACATCAAAATCATATTCCAGTGGACACTGCAAGGAATTTCTGTCATAACTCGGGGCATGTCCGAAAGAAGAGACCCCATATCCATATAAGTATATATTTTTGGCAATACCGGCCATGACCTTCTTCTTTTGTGCGCATGCACACATATTACCCGAACTCTTACAGGACTTGGTAAGAATGTCTTCCACGAGTAATGGGTGTGTTGGGTAGAGACACTACGAATGTAGTGTGTGTACATATAAGGTGAGAATGTGGGTCTCGCGGTAGGCGTACGTGAGATAGTCCCTGCAGTCGCACTATTCTCTGTGCCCTCGGTGGCTCAGATGGATAGAGCGTCTGCCATGCAAGCAGGAAATCTCGGGTTCGAGTCCCGCTCGGGCACACGTTCTCACCTATCCCCGTTAGCAGCTGAAAGTATTAATATATAATTCTAATTTCCTTATAAAAAACTGTGTCAGAAACTTCAGGGTTTTATTCTTGACATCAAAAAATCCCAAAAATATCATATGAACATGATTCTGAAAATCCTTCCTTAGAGAGCTATGACAGGAATTCCTTGCGGCATCCACTGATTGTGTATATTACATAAAATACACCCTTTTACTGACCTTCTCATTTGCAGCTGGTCACGGCGCTTGTTTTGTGTTCTTTGATTGTGGTTTGTTCTGTTTTACAGTCATTTCCATCAAACGATATCACAAAAAGATTTTCAGTGTCTGAAATGTCTTATAAGCACTACATGTACGACCTAGCAAACGGGAATTAGAATTAAGATCGTCAACTCTTACACTCAGCGTTGCCCTCTGGGGTAGTTACGTCGTGCAAGAACGTTTGTGCGACTCCACCAAAGCTTACGATAAACAGGCCCGTTTGAGAACAGAGTTACGGGTGGTAGAAGACAACGCTGATCTTGAAGAACTGGTTCTTTTTAGTGCGGATGAAACTTCATCAACGAGTAAGAGGAGAACTGCGAGCCAGTAAGGCGTTAATCACATGACGATCTGGATCATTCAGCACAAAAATATCCTGCAACCGTGTCACAAAGGAGTATATACGGCAGACTTTCATTCAAGAATAGTTTATTGTCAACTCATGTTCTACATCTAACTATGTCTATACCCTGCAAAGAACTGTGATGTAAATGGCAGGGGATATGATTTAAATGGCAGAGGATACGTCCCATCGTATCAGTCCTTAGGGGTTTTTCCGTTCCATTCACGTATGTATCGCAGGAATAATGACTGTTTAAATGCCTCTGTGTGTGCTGTAATTAATCTAATTTTGTCCTTACGTTCCATACCGGAGTGATACGTAAGAGGCGGAAAAGGAAGGGGGGGGGGGACTAGTACATTCCTACAGTCGTAGTTTGAAAAGCTCTTGGAACTTCGGAAGTAGGCTTTCCCGGCGTAGTTGATGTCTATCTGCAAGAGCCTGTCAGTACACTTACAGCACTGACCTGGGTTTCTGTACCTTATTCACTAAATCGATCTACATTTATCATAACTGTGACATAGGGCTTTTGAAAACCTCCTTGAAGTGCGACAAGACAGACTTCAGCTGGGTTCTGCTTAAACGTTTGTGTGGAATCATTTATCATCATCTCGTTGTCCCCTACTTCCTTCTCCAAAGCCTTACTGGACGATCGAATCTATAGTTCCTCAGGCAAGAGTTCATTCATTTACTTGATGATATACCTCTAGACGTCATACAGTTAATGTATTTACGTATGATGGTTCTCCACCTCACGTTAAACGGGTAGTTTGCCAGCATCTCGAGAACCAGTTACCGAAGAGTTGGATAGCTAGAGGGAGAAAAACTGCATGGACTGCCCGATCGCCTGATTTGAGCCCCACGAATTTTCTTGTTGGGGAAATTATAAACCCTTCGTGTATTCAATTCCCGTACCCAATGTAGATGTTCTGAGGAAGCGTATTCAAAACGTACTCGACCAAACAGGGATCACAGCATGAGTTTTCCACAACTAACGGCAGAGTATGGAACACAGCCTCAGGGGATGCATGGAAACAACTTTTCGAAACATAAACATGTTTTTATATGTATTATTTTTGTACCATGAATAATAAATCCTTATATAACTCCCTAAAGATAGATTTTCGGACCAATGTTCAAATGAAAATTTTGTAACATTATGCCGTCAATAATAAAACCCTACATTTATGAAACATGGTTTAATACACTCTGAACGTGTATGAACTACTTTTTGTGCGACATAATTTTTACATGGGAGTTCAATGGGCTTAAAATAATCCAACAGTTTAAGTAACAAAAGAAGAAAAAACATAGACGATTCTTAAAAAATTTTGTGGACTGTTTTGACTTCCTTGTAAAAAGCTATGGATATGATTTTAATGTGGACTCTTTCTGGCTTCTCTATTAGTTGTTAAACCACCTACATGTCCACGACAATCTATTTTAGACCTATGAAAGTATACTATTTACAATATATTGGCGCGCGATCATGTGTTTGTGTGTGTGTGTGTGTGAGAGAGAGAGAGAGAGAGAGAGAGGGGGAGACAGAGACAGAGAGAGAGACAGAGAGAGAGAGAGAGAGAGAGAATTGTAATAATAGTTTTAATAATAATAATAATAGAAGTAGTAATAATAACAGCCACTCACGTCAGGATGGGGTACCCAGTTTCCGTGGCGTAACTCACCTGAAACAAGAACAGCAGTGGATGTATAACGATTGTCAACGCGAAAGCTGAAATTATGGAAGCAATAATCTAGTGACACATTCGTATTGCTAAGCAATCGTACTAAAGGACTGAAATATGTGTTAATGCTTATTTTAAAGAAATTATTTGCTTTGAAACAGAGAAATTTGGGTATTATATAGTGGTTTTTATGCATACTGTTTCCCTGAAACTGAAAGTGTGTAATCTCAGAAGTCTGAACCGAAAGTTCCTGTACGTTGCACTCGATGCCACAACAGACAGTGTCGCAGTGAAGATGACTATCGTATCATCGTTTGTAACTCTAGAAGAATGTCCTGTTACACAACATCTCACAACATTTTCCTCCATCTCAGGACCGCTAACTGTTTCCATCGTAAAATCAAACAACAATTGGCAAATCCACACAGCAAGCCACACAGCGCGCTTTATTTTGGGACGAATGCACAAGTGAGGAAACTACGTCAACGTATACGATACTAGGAAAACCAGTCTCCATACTTTGATAATGAATTCAGTTCACCTAATCGTAACATTGTGGGGACCACTTCCTTTCATACTACATCCATAGCGAGCTATCTAGCTGGCTCGTGTTGAAGCTGGTATGTAATGAGAATCAATGGACATATATCAAAGGTAGTTAATGTTTGTACAAGAACGAAAAGAAAAAAATAAGAATAAAATAACGAAATGATCGAATTGGAATAGGGATTAGACAAGCGATATGAGATGGAACGAGCATGAGAACTGTGGCAAGGAAGGTGAATTGTTGACTTGGTCCTATTGGGAGCGTTTTAGAAAAGAGAGGTTCATCTGCAAAGGAGACTGCATACAGGACGCTGGTGCGACCTGTTCTTGAGTACTGCTCTAGTGTTTGGGGCTCGTACCACCTCGGACTGAAGGAAGCAATTCAGAGGCGGGCAGCTAGATTTGCTACCGGTAGGTTTGAACAACACGAAAGCGTTACGGAGATGCTTCAGGAACTCAAATGGGACGCTGGATGGGAAGGCGACGTTCTTTTCCAGAAACACTATCGAGAGAACTTAGAGAACGGTATTTGAAGCTAATTACCGAACATACACTGAGTGTAAGGACCACGAAGACAAGACATGAGAATTTCAAACGAAGGCACAGGGTACCATCAACCAAACACATTGCGGCGGCTTGCGGAGTACCTATGTAGATGTAGATGTAGAAACACTATATATATTACACACTCATCGTTACTGATGTTGTATATAATACACAAAAAACTTCCTCGTGAGTCTGTCTATTAGAGAAAGCAGTATTAAAATCTTTAGAGTACTTCCTGAGACTGGCCTTTTACATACAAAGCAGAGCTGGGGACTTTAATATGTATACATATTAATGTATTTGCTTGACCTACATTGCAATTTTATTCACAGAGAATCCCCTGATATCAATCGAATACACCCTATTTGCATTGTATTACAGTTCTTATGTACATCCTGTCCCATCTGTCACGGAATTACCACGTTATCGACAAAGGGCAAACTTTTTTGGTTTTTGTCCCTGAACATTAGTTCATTTCTCCGCGGATTCCTTTATTGCTACCTCTGTGTATGACTTGAATGCTTTCGGTTATAGACCGCGTCTCTGTTCACAAAGTATTCCTCTTACTACTCCTCAGGAGTGCTGGCTACCGTATGAATCCCCAAGCGAATTATGAAACAGGTAGGTCCATCAGAGCAACAGGCCACCGATCACACCGCAACACATCAACTACAAGAATTTGCTTTGTTGTGTCAAAGTTCTGTTCCCCGGCTGCTAAACGGCGTCACATGCTTAGTGTAAATGTCACTCGCTACGGCAGCAGGAGACGTGGTAGTATTGGTGTCTGGTTTCAGTAGGATGGCGTCGCCAGAAAGCCATTTACGCACAACCAGCGGTCTTTCGCACATAAATCTTTGTAACTGCTGCATTTTTTGTGGTACATTACTTCCGAAACTTCCAGGAAATTATTCGCTCTAGAACATTATCCATTTTAGTCTTACGTTAATAACAGTTATAATTCGCAGCCTTGTACAGTCTAGCGTCGCAAGCCATCCACAGCTGAGGATAGCAAAAATTTTCTTTCTTTCGATGAACACCTGACCGCTTCATTAACAACATGAGTTACCATCACGACCAGTCTTATATCTGCCTACAACTTTAACCCTAGGTTGTACTGACGCGACCACTAGAGTTTCCCTCGCAAGTACTGGTATGTCACACAGAGTGCTGCAGTTTCAAAAATGGCTCTGAGCACTATGGGACTTTTTGTGGATTGGCAAGACAGCCAATCCACTACGACGGGAGGCCGAAGGGCACGCGTTTAAGCTCGCGCAACCTGGCGTGAGGTCTGGAACAGTTAAAGGAGTTGAGTCTAGTAAAAAAAGTACGTAGCTTCTGGAATACTTAACTTTAATCCATAATTGGTGAACATCGGTCTGACGGTACATGCATCACAAGATAAAGAGCAAATGATAATGGCGCCTTGCTAGGTCGTAGCAAATGACGTAGCTGAAGGCTATGCTAACTATCGTCTCGGCAAATGAGAGCGTAATTTGTCAGTGAACCATCGCTAGCAAAGTCGGCTGTGCAACTGTGGCGAGTGCTAGGAAGTCTATCTAGACCTGCCGTGTGGCGGCGCTCGGTCTGCAATCACTGACAGTGGCGACACGCGGGTCCGACGTTTTCTACCGAACCGCAGCCGATTTAAAGGCTACCACCTAGCAAGTGTGGTGTCTGGCGGTGACACCACGGGACTTAACTTCTGAGGTCATCAGTGCCCTAGAACTTAGAACTACTTAAACCTAACTAACCTAAGGACGTCACACACATCCATGCCCGAGGCAGGATTCGAACGTGCGAACGAAGCAGTCGCGCGTTTCCACACTGTAGCGCCTAGAACCGATCGGCCACTCCGGCCGGCTCTGCAGTTTGAATAAAGTAATTTCCTGTAGCAAAACCCCTAAACTGGTGTCGGCCTGATCATGGCGACTTAAATGTATCAAACAATGCGACACTTCTTGCGGATGTGAGACTTGTTGGCTGTTCTTTGTACGTGGTTGTGGTGCAATCATCTTTTTTCTCCTTATATGAAAACTGACTTTCTGTTCAAAGTGTTTTCGGATTGAGAGCTACAAGAGACTTACTGGTGTCCGCAGCCAGTGGCCTTGCGGTAACGTCCTCGCTTCCCGCGCACGGGGTCCCGGGTTCGATTCCCGGCGGTGTCACGGATTTTTCCCTGCTTCGTGATGACTGGGTGTTGTGTGTTCTTCATCATCATTTCATCATCATTGACGCACGCAAGTCGCCGAAGTGGCGTCAGCTAGAAAGAACTTGCAATGCGGCGGCCGAACTTCCCCGCATGGGGCCTCCTGGCCAACAGTGTCATACGATCGTTTCATTTACTGGGGTAAGGTTCATGAGGGACGCAAAGCTTGTATTCGAACACTTCCACGAGACATATAGCGGTAGCAACGACTCGCATTTCCCAGACCCAACACTACAAAACCTTCCACTTGCACTATACTGCAGGCTACAGGCGGCATCTTGTCCTGAGGGAACGTTCGCTTGCACGCAGATTTTTTGTTGCTCAATCTTTTTGTTTTCGTTTTCTTACAGACACGGTCTCACTAAAGTTTAGTTTAGTTTAGTTTTAGTTACATCATTTTATCGATATTTTGTGGAACAAGTCAGATTACAATATATATATATATATATATATATATAGTGCTAATATTAATATTACTGATACTTTTTTAGTTCTACACATGCAACTGCATTGAAAGGTATGATTTTTTTTACCAGTTCTGAAACAGAAACTCGTCCATAGAACAGAAGGAGTTGTCCAAAAGGCATAATTTTAAGCTAGATTTAAAACTTGACTGCTACCTGCCAGACACTTTATGTTGTTGGGCAAGTGATTAAAGATTTTTGTTGCTGAACAATGTACTCCTTTTTGAGCAACTGACAGGTACAGTAACGGAAGGAAAGGTCATTTTTCCTAGCGTTGTATGTAAGAACATCACTATTCTTCGCGAATTGAGATGGATTATTTATAACGAATTTCATTAGCGAATATATGTACTGTGATGGTGCAGTTAAAATACCGAACTTCTTGAACAGGTGGCTACAGGACGTCACTGGGTGCACACCACTAATTATTCTCACTGCTCTCTTTCGTGCAATCAGTACTTTATGTCTAAATGGTGAGTTACCCCATAAAACTATTCCATAAGACATTATTGAGTGTAAATATGCAAAGTACGTTAGGAGGCTGATGTGTTTATTACCAAGACTAGCGATTATACGAAGAGCGAAATAAGCTGAACTTAGTTGTTTGAGAAGCTCAGTAATACGCTTCTTCCAGTTCAAATTGTCATCAGCGTGAACACCCAGAAATTTGGAGATATCTACCATGTTAACTGAGCTCTCTTCATACGCTACATAAATTGTCGGTATGGCTCTTTTTGGTGTACAGAACTGGATAGAGTGAGTTTTTTTTTCAAAATTAAGGGAGATTCCATTTTCTGATAACCACCTAATAATTCTTTGAAAGACATCCTTAGCAATATCTTCAGCTGCATTTTCTCGAATGGGATATATTATAACACTCGTGTCATCTGCAAACAGTACTAGTTCCGCTTGCTGAACGTTAAGAGAGAGGTCATTCAATGAATAAGGAACAGCAGATGACCTAAAATTGAACCCTGTGGGACTCCCTTTGTGATAACTCCCTGTTCACTAGAATTTACCACCCTCCCAACATTATTTGTGTTGTTCACCACAACGTTTTGCTTTGTGTTCATTAAGTATGATTCAAATCAGCTGTGTGTATAGTTTAATGACACTGAACAATGTCAGAAGAAGGAAGAGGAGGATATTGTCTTCAGTGTCTAAACGTAGAAGTAAATGACATCTTCAACTTTTACAGTCCTGTCTTCCTCAATTGCACCTACAAAAAACACCAAACCAAATATAATTTACATACACACACACACAAAAAAGCGTACTCAAAGAAATACATTTCACACAGATCCATATGCAATCATATCACAGAAATCTATAAAAAAAATTTTAAAAATCGAAAGTTGACAATAACCTTCTATCTTTGACATTAACAACCGACAGTCGGCGACAAAAAATAAAACAAAGTTTCAAAAGAAGTGTTCAGTTCCTAGTGCTGTGAAGTGTGGAAAACGAAAACCGAAAACAGCACCACAAACGGAACTGAAACACAAAATGAAGAAAATAATCCACGGAACGTGTAAGTAGAATTTAAAATATTACTACGCCATAGAAAAACGAGCCGCCAGAACTGTTTATAACCTATATACACACTGTTCCCAAACTCAAACAAAATATTAAAAATATGTACATATTCCAGGCCACTGAAGACGCAGATAATAGAAGCAAAACGCGTATGGGACCAAATTTGTGTTTCATTCAGTTGTAGTTAGACGGTCAATAAGTAAAAATTAACAGTATACCGTAATAGTAGAAGTAAGTGATAAATTTGAGCAGGCGGAGCATATGAATCTAATATTTCTTCGTAGTAAACAGTTCCCAAATGTAATCGACTTGCTGGAAAAGGCAACTAACATACAGTCATTGCCTTGTTATCTAGTTACTGTTATTCCATCCAACTGATTTGGACCGATATTACAGGTTACGTTGTCAGAAATAATTAAAATAATATTTGGTGTAGCTGAGGCACTCAGAAAAGAAGCTGATAAGGGAAGCAATCTCTGAAAAGCCAAAGGAAGCCTTCAATCACATGCAGTACGTCATGGAAAAAGCGTGACAGAATGAAGTTTGTCTTTTCTTAGTATCTTTGTAAAGGAAGCCATGCATCATGAAGCAACACAAGTGACAGTGCAGATTCAAGCATGTGTGAAACCGACCGTAGTACAGGTTAATCCTGCCGAATATTTGGCGTGTGCAGTTTAAGGATCTGCAGAGTAAAATTGCGTTTTGGTAAGTTTTGACTGTTAAGAATCAGCAACTGAGTCAGAATGACGTTCACCTGAGGAACTCAGTCTTAATCATAAAAATAAATCCCTCTCAATATTGTCATTGCAACTATTGCTGTACTGGGGTAGTGTGTACTGTTTTGACTCTTTGTTTCTGTTCCATTTCGGTATGTCTTCTCACCTCTATTAACGGACGTAATTTTTTGTAACGTTATAAGCAAGCTGAAGGTTTGATAAGAAGAATTAATAACAGATCATTATGAACCGAGAACTCCTTCTCTCTTAGTGAACCCAAACAAGCAACCATTGAGATTTTGACGCGCACCCCATGTGCCACATTTAACTCGTTTCGCCTCGTCTTGTCTCGTCTCTTCTTAGAGATCCCCGACAAATGAAAATAAGATGCATTCCTAAGATTTAGTTCGCTTAATGTGTTCATCTGAATTCAGTAACAAAAACGTTTCAAGGATGCCGGAACTTAGGAAACACCTTCAGAAAATGAATTTTCTTAAACATATATCGCCCTAAAAATAAACAAGTGGAAACATAGGGCAGTTCTTCAACGCGACACAATCTTTGTACGTCAAATAGCTTGCGAGTTTGAGCAGGCTAAATGAAATATAAGATCATAAGACGTGTGTTCTATGATATACGGGAAACTCAGATAGGCACCAAATGGTTCAAATGGCTCTAAGCACTATGGGACTTAACGTCTGAGGTCATCAGTCGCCCAGAACTTAGAATTACTTAAACCTAACTAGCCTAAAAACATTACACACATCCATATCCGAGGCAGGACTCGAACTTGCGACCATAGCGGTTGCGCGGTTCCAGACTGAAGCGCCTAGAACCACTCGGCCGCACCTGCCAGCAGCTAGGCACCTCCACGTGTTTTTGCCAGAGTGTCAATCCCATAGAAGTTCTAAATAGACTGTAGTGCAAAACTATTATTAGTAGGCCTATCATCACTGGAGGTAGAAAAAAATTACTTATATTGTGGCGTGATTCTAAAGCTCCTATTCTGTCTCAACCCTTAACCTAGTTACTGGCACACAAAAGTGTAACCACATATTCATGAGGAATAGCTCGAAGTGGCTTCCAGACGAAACACAAATACATAGTTTGATGTGGTAATATTGAGTAATAGAATTTCGTCAACCTCCGTGACCATTTAAACAGCAGTAACCGGTTCAAAAACACGCCAGGAATTGTTTCATAAAACTTCTACGTTTCTGTTCATTGAATGTAGAATCAGAACACGAAATGTACAAGCAGCGAAGTACCTGTGTCTATATCTGCGACCGGTGTATTTTATTCTGGCGCTCAGAAGGCGAACAACTGAAGACACCGGTCACCAAGACACTTGTTACCTCTCATCTGAAACCCATGCCCAAACGTAATATTATTCGCAAAGAAATGGGCAAAATATACGAAATCTCGGGCATGTTGTGTTGGGAACAGTTCCTAGGTGTTATTCCTGTCAGCTTCATATGGAAAGTTTAATGGATGGTTATTGGATTAATGCAATATAGTCGTGGCGTTTCTGCCACATTTCTCGCCCACATTACGTTTTTATCTCACTTCTACTTGTTATTACTCGGATAAGAACTTCAGTGGCAGCGAGGCAGGGGGAGAGTACTGTGTACTGAGTTGTGCGGCAGATGGTCTCAGAGCCTGGGAACGTGCCTGGTAGCGGTGACCGTACCATTCTGGAGCATCGTATACTCGTATAGACAAACAGGAAGAGCATGCTGAGCGTGGCGTGAACCAGTAAAATGTTATTAGATAACATGTCTCATCTGAACACTGCTATGGTCGCCCCAGCCATACAGACAACATTAGTTGCACTCATGGAAGTTCATGAATTTCATAAAGTCATTAACTAAAGCAAACACGTAAATGAGAAGGACATTTCAACGTAGATGTCATTCGTGGGAGACAACGGACCAATGAGAAGCGTGCATTGAATAAGCAGGCGCCAAACAGCTACTGTAACTCACTACGAGTCTTCTAGCGGGTACGAGCGAGGCAATGTACGTCGGTACGGTGAAGTGGAACACGATGCAGATACTTTATTCGTCGCAGTTAAGAGTGCCTCTCGAAACGTTTTTGTGTAACAGCCATTAATTTACATGAAGTATGAACAAAACCGCACCTATTAGCCAAGCGGTAAGGCGCTGCAGTCATGGACTGTGCGGCTGGTCCCGGCGGAGGTTCGAGTCCTCCATCGGGCATGGGTGTGTGTGTTTGTCCTTAGGATTATTTAGGTTAAGCAGTGTTTAAGCTTAGGTACTGATGACCCTAGCAGTTAAGTCCCATAAGATTTCACACACATCTCAACATTTTTTTTAGTATGAAGAAATGCAGTATGCGCTTCGGGCGGCATGGTGTAACGAGCTACCGCAAATCATTTGCCATGCCTCGGTGAACGGTCGTGTGCAATTTTTAACATTTGTAATATTGTCAATCGTTAAAATGTGTCTTGTTGCGGTGTTCTGAATACAGTTAGCTTCCGTGGAATTTGATTTAATGAATGAACATAATGAAGCTCTTATCTGAGTTTCTTGATTACCGCTAAACGATAACGACAAGAAATCAAGTTGCATCCTATGTTCTGATAACTTTCTTTCGAAGCACTGGAGTTTCTTCCACTCTGCCACTTCCATATGGCTCAGGTCGTTGTCTGCACGTATCGTCCTGCGCCTGTATTTAGAAGAAGCCAGTCGGGGGGAGGGGGGGGGGGTGTCGACATCTTCGAGACAACTTTACAAGACGTGGGGTAAGGAAACCAAAGTTAGTGACGCTAAGAAAGTGAGGATACCCTAATAAACTGTAGTAGGGTTATAGATAGAACGCGGCATTTCTGCAAAAATGGGTAAGGCATTTTACAAAACACAAAGTGGAACGGATAGGTAGTCGAAAACTATACTAATAATCCAATGTCGCTATACTTCCACTTTTTTTAAACGTAACACAGTGAAATACAGAAAAGTTTTTAAACATTCATAGCAAATCTACACTATACTTACCGATTATCAGTTTCACGGCTTTAAAAAGAAAGAGCTGGGATGTCCGTGTTCATCTGAAGGAACCAAGAAGCTAAGCGAGTAGCAGTAACTTCCCCAGAAGGAAGCGATATCAGACTGTAATAAACTTTATACGATCGAACTTCCACTGGCTTTCCAGTAACATGAATTTTAATGAACATTGTGTGAGATCCACTAGAATATAAATGAGTCCAACGGTGACGTCAAGAAATTATAGCTTCAAGGAAATGAAAGTACTCTTAAATGTGGAAATGAATTAGAGATGTTGTAAAGGTCTGAAATAACCCAATATGACAGCGTCTGATATGACATCATGAGGACGAAATACCGTGTTAATCAAGCGGAAATAATCTGACAAAAAACCCAAAGTGCAATACTACGAGTTTAGTCTTAGTAAGGCTCATTTGAAAGTCTCGTTTTAACAAATACGACAGGAAAAATATTAGTTGCTAATGGCTCGCCATGTGCATCAGCAGGGCGGCAGAAAGTGAGTATCCGAGGGGTGCAGAGATCAACCATCTGTGGGATGTATATATTACACTTCACAAAATGGACATCGTCGACATTCAAGAAATGTTCAAAACAAACCATGAACAATGAATAGAAAGCGGTGCGCCACAGTGATTATAAAGGTTCGAACCTTCAAGAGCAGAGGCGAACTCTTTGGGGGTTACAACCGCGCAGGCTCTTCAGCTAGATATCCACTCTTAAAGAATGCACATAGAATCATATTGGCGTAATCGAGTGATAAGAAATGATGGAACCGAAAGCTAATCTCTTGTGGGAGTTGTCGTGAAACTGGATACCATTTAAGGCGTGGCCGCAGACCCCTAGATTATTTGTTTTATAAGCACAGGAAAAAAACAGACATCCAGACACTGAATTTGTACAGTGGTTCTAGTGGTATGAACTGCAATATCACACACATTTTAGGAGGGGTAGTTGCTCTAAAGGAGAATGATTCTTATACGCAGACCAGGAATCACGCCAAAGCTAGTTATTTTGACCAGCTGTTGGACAAAAGCATTGCTCATACCGTAGATGTGGTTCTCCTAGCCCATTTACCCACTTTCGATAGCTGTGATGTAAATGCCTGGCCCTGCAAGATCCCGCACACGATAAAAAACCGTAGGTGGCACAGCACCTCCAAAATCTCGTAGCACAGTAAATAACTTCCAGCCAATTTACCATCAAGATTAGCAGTTGCCGCAGATGTATGCGAATGCGTTAAGGCATTCATGTTAGCTAATATTGATACAACGCTCCTCTTATTGTGGGGGATCATTTCATATTCATTTCCTCTTCAATTTCCGATTGGTCCAAAGAAAAATTCCTCACTGAAAGAGGGTTCAAAAATGGTTCAAATAGCTCTCAGCACTATGGGACATATCTGAGGTCATCGGTCCTCTTGATTTAGAGCTACTTAAACCTAACTAACCTAAGGACACCACACACATCCATACCAGAGGCAGGATTCCAACCTGCGATCGTAGCAGCAGCGCGGTTCCAGGCTGAAGCGCCTAGAACCGCTCGGCCACAGCGGCCGGCCCGAAAGAGGGGATAAGTTTGTCCATTACATCTTCAAATTTTAGGGCCCATTTCGCGGTTTTTTGTGTATCGTCAAGTTGACGATTTGCTTCAAATTTCGCTATCTTACGTCTTCCGATTCTGCAGCACTGTGTGAAATTATGAAACAACCCACAGCTTCCCTTGAAATCACTGTAACCCAAGTCGCATGTTTTTTGATTCGAATAATGGAGTAGGTCACTATCATACACAGCCTGTTAATTGTATCGAGCATCCGTGAATCGCGGAAACATCAGTTTTTGTAACCAGTGCGCCTTGACCTCCTAGAATATCTGTAGTTTTCTTATGCGGGTAACGAAATATTTTTTTTTTGTTTTTTTTGCCGATAATCTTCCACGTACGTAACTGAGTTCGACAACGATCGTCCGGTACTACAGTTTACTAGAGACGGGAATTGGGGTTCCGTGCCCGACGAGGATGATGAACTACATCTGTCTCAGTATCGTTTTCCCTGGATTACCACATATCATCGTCATTGTGCTCCTCATGTAGATTGATACATTGTTCATACAGTCGATCGTGTCCGACACTACACATTCCACTGACTCATCTTGCAGAAACGCTGATATTTCATCTACCACTTCTTTCTCACTCGGCGAAATTCCTTGGGTTCCTTTTTCACAAACTGTCAATTTCAGCAACTGCTGTTGCAGATATGATGGCATATTTACTTTGTTTTTCGTTGCCATTGCTATGCTTTGTATCAGCCCTCACAGCAGAAAGAGCTTCACAGCTTGCACTTTTTAGAATATGATCGCTTTAGTATGTAGTGGCAGACTGCGTAATGGTGTGCTGGTAGAGAACAGGTGCGCACCCGTGTGAAAAATTAGTTGGGAGAAACTGAACTGAAAGAGAAAATAAGGTCTTGAAAGGAAGAAGAACAACAGCTGGAGCACTCTTGTGAGTTACTCGTCGACTAAGCAGTTTAGCTATGCTTCATACTCTCATGCCTTGCTCACCATTGGATTCCTCCAGTCTTGCCCCCTTGTTGCCATTAGCAACGAATATTGTGGTTATATGGTAGACAACAAGTGGGGAGTCGAATGCCGTAAACATCATCGCCTTTTGCGAACTCGCACTCAAGGGATTCGTTGTTAGAGCATTTTTTTTAGTTTCCCGTCTGCTAATGTCTTATTTAAATCTTTGGTTTTTTATGATACTCGAAGTACAGAGTTACAATATCTACTTTTCCTGCTGTGTGGTGAGGTAAGCGGGAATTGGGTGATTGTGCGCAGTGAGTAATAATGGACGTTCAATATCTGAACCTGACTACCAACATGACCTGACTATTGCTGTCCTCTTCTGTTTTCCTTAATTAACAAGCATGGTCAATAATGAAGCTCCATTTGGGCTGTGGAATGGATAATGGCAAATAAAAGAGGTCAGTTTCCTCTTACACTAAAAGACAAAAAAAGCGACACACCACGAACGTATTATCCGAATGGGATGGAAGTCGGCATATGTGACTTACATGTACAGAGTTGCAAATGATTACAATTTCAAAAAAATGGATGATTTACTCAACAGGCAGAGTTTCACAACTATAACCATTCAGAATCTGATCGCTTTAGTATGTAATGGCAAACTGGGTAATGGTGTGGTACAAGAGAACAAGTGCGTACCCACGTGGTACAACTGAAATGAAAGAAAAATAAGGTCAGGAAAGAAAGAAGAACAAAAATGGGAGAGCACTAGGTGGGTGGTTAGAGAAACCAGAAAGAAAGATGAAACTGAAAGTGAGGAAGAAACACTAAGAATCATCGGAGATATCGGGTGTTTACAGCACTTGTTATGATGATGATGACAATGATTATGATAAATAATTTACCATCACTATCTACATGTAGCAAAGCACCTAAAGAGCCTATGTTGCTTCTGTTGGAAAGCAGGCGCAGACAAAGAACTGTGGTACAAATGGCTTGCGTGTTCTGCTTGGAATCTTGCTCCATGTTACTTTATTACCGTATTTCTTAAGGTGATAAGGTAACTTGCTGCAATACTAGAGAAGGTACCCCAAACCCACGTATGTGATGACTGCTCGCCCAAGCAAAGAACTTTCTAAAAAATTTTGAAATATGAATACACATTCCGAGGTGCCATTTAAATTCTTTTCGATATTGTAATGTACTAAAAGAAACTGGCAATCAAAGTCGCTACTATTTTCACTCCTGTACGTTTAATACAAGCTTCCCTTCCCAGGAGCACAATTCCCCAACCACGAATATGTAGGATGTGGGGTCGTGCGCTATCGTATCTTTCTGACATTTGCAGTTATGCTTAATCCTACAGTGCTTTTTTCATTTAAAGTGATGCAGAACAATAACAGTAGAAAGACTAGTTCAATCGTACATAGAGTTGTTTTAGATTACTTATCGCCAAACTGTCAAAATCTATGCTTGGATTCAGTTTCTTATTATTTCAATAATACTTGTTCACACATAGAGTAATCCGGTCGCACACGATGTATGTGCTATTCTGTAACAGAGTCTAAACAATATTATGCACTGGCGCGAGACCCAGTTCCTGTGGATATGACGCTTATTGCTTTGCTCATCGGGTTATTCGACACCAGAAACTATGCCTCCACACAAGAGAAATGATAACCCACATCCGTGATAAAACAGACTCATTCCATGTATTTTACTTGGAGTCGGAGTTCCACACCGTATTAAAATTTCGCCGTTTCGTCACAACTGCTGTTTCAGAACACTGCATCATGAACAAAACTACGATTATGTTTGATGAACCGGAAATATTATACGATGACGACTTTGTCATAAAAAGAGCCGTTGAAACACAACGTACTCGTACGACAATTTTTAAAAACCAGGACAGTGACTACGAACTTAGTGTTGCGTCAAAGTTGGGACAGAGTAATATGCTGGGTCATCCACCATCTAAAGAAATTAGCTTTGCTACCAAAGTTCTTCCACCATAGACATCGACACAATCTCTTCTAGGATACGGAACTTATGTGGCAACAACGTCTCCAAGACGTAATCCGTCCTACTGGCATCTTCTGAAGATGGGGATAGAGCAAAGCGTCGAAAACCCTACGTTACACAAAAATATTACATGGCAAGAAAGCCTTCTTCTTGCGGATTACATACGACAGGCGACAGTTCTCCGCCCCCTGTCCCCATCGCTTTCTGATTTGACTTTCCTCAATATTCATTTTCCTGACCTCCCGTTGCCTTCTTCATATAATCTTCCCAATTGTGTCGCTGGCGACAGCTCTCTTTCGCTGGGGTAGTATGCGTCGTAGTGTCCTGTTTGGTGTTCCGTCTTCATTCACCTTATTCACAAGGCCAAACCAAATCAGCTGTTTTTATTGGATGTTGTCGCACATCACCCTTTGTCGAGTTATGTTATTTTTTATCCCATGCATTGCACTACGGCTTGAGCATGAAGTTAAGTAATCTATCTGAGTGGCAAACAGTGTTGCTTTTTTTTTTTTTTTTTTTTTTTTTTTTTTTTTTTTTTGGCCTCCAGGCATCCGCCCATCCGCCCTGCATAAAAAGCTGCACGCTGGGCTATATGGACTATAGTGTCATACATGTCCTTCGTCGTCGTTCTTCTTATCCCTTTGTTCGACAGATCAGGGTTCATTGCCCTTCTTATAGCTCTTTCCTTGTTAATCTAACCAGTGATTTTGTCATTATTGTTTATCACACAACATCCCAAGGTATTACGCCTTCCTCACCAAACCTTTACTTCTCCATCTGCCTCCAAATTATTTACTTTCCCTGTTCCAGTGACCAAGTATTCACACTTCTTCATAGTCAGCCTTATTTTGCTCCTCTTTTAAGCTTTCTTATCAAGCAGCTCGAATCATTCCCATCTTTAGCTAGAAAAACATGTCTTACTGCCCTCTAACTGTCACTCCTATAATATGACATTTTCTACGTTAGGTTGCAAGACTGTAAGCTTAAAAAGAGTCTCTGAAAGCCCCTGTCCCCGGCACAAACCTTCTCCTAAAATTCTTCTCTCCAACTACTCACAATCTTTCCTCTTGCTACTTTACTTTCATACAAATTCATAACAACCTGTAGTAATGTTTGATCCAGCTCCACCTCTTCAAACATTTAACACAGTTCGTTGCTAGGTACATTAACACATGCTTTTTTCTAAATCAGTCAGTGCAGCAAGCGTCTCCAACCTAACCTTCCCTCTTTTCGACACCCTGCCATATTTCCCCATTCCGAAGCAGAATGAAATTTTGCTCATAGATACCTAGAAGCTTCCTTTGAGTCTTAACGTGGGTTAATGTTGTCACACTGGCACCAAATTTCAACATAATTCTGCCCAACGCCACCGACGAAGTGTTACAAGATACAAAGGTCGTCATGGCCTCCATACCCCATTTCTTTTGATGCTTTTACGGTGGAGATTAGAGACGCGGTGAAAAACACGCATTTTTCTTATTAGTAGAGGGGCAAAACATTTCAAACATATCGCCACTCGGAATCGACAAGAAAGACCTCCTCAGGCGATGCTACAACAGACGTCAATGAAACCACCCCTTCCTTTGGGGAGATTACATACATATCGCGCTGGAAAAAGAGTGTTCAGGACGACGCCACCGACACTTCCAGCAGCATTTATCCATTGTCTATGGACATCATGAGGTTGCCACGCCGTTGAATGTTATCTGACCCTTTTGGAAGGTAGCGCGACCGCAGTTTTTCCTTTGGAATACAGGGTGTAACACTAAGGACCTTCAAAACTATTCGACGAAATTTGAAAGACAACCCATAAGACAACCTCGTGATTTCAACGCTGGGCGTCGCGTTTCTGACCTCCATCGCCGAGGTGTCAAAAGAAGGGGTGAAACTTAAGGTAAGAGGGAAGTGCACGTCCACGGTGGCGTTGGGCAGAATTATGGTGAAATCTGGTGGAAATGTGACTCGACCAAACCATAACTCACATTACACTTCACATAAACTTCCGTGATCAGGCCTTTTATTCCTGCTTGTGTTGATACCTTGCTGCTTGAACGTCGGCGTCCCCGAGGGTGACATCGCAGGGCGTCCCGCTGGTGTAACATTACAGAGGACAGGTGTATGTATTTTGAGCCAAATGTCGCACTTCTGCTCCGAAATGTAGGAAAATGACAATGTCTCCGAAATTTGATCTTTTATTTTTTCGGACACTGTGCTTTAGAGTTTATTCTTCTAACGAAAGAGAGCACTGCCAGTCCTCTATAGTTACTTGTATCTTTACGTGACACTTTCTTAGGCACCCATGCTACGTAACATGTAGTCCATTTTGATGGAACATCCTCTCCACTAAATACACTTTCAAATAGCTTTCTTACCTCGCTTCTACTCTTGCATCCTCGTCTTCCAACTTGTGAAAATTCAGACTGATTTTTGTGGAAAAAGGCTTCAAAATTCTTTGTCAACTGACCATGGCTAATATTATTATGCTGTCACATTTCAATAGCTGAGACTCACATTGGCTTAATTGTTATTCATGCCTGAGCACTCCGCGCACCACCAATCATCCCATTTACATATTCA
Organism: Schistocerca serialis cubense; assembly: GCF_023864345.2. Lineage (NCBI taxonomy): Eukaryota > Metazoa > Arthropoda > Insecta > Orthoptera > Acrididae > Schistocerca > Schistocerca serialis. The sequence goes on from NC_064645.1 coordinate 72,355,271, forward strand.
CATCTTTCTTCCCACACATTAATTTTTTCCTTTCCGACATCTCTCTTTTTGCGTTTCTATTTAGGGACACATATCTCTCACAACTATGATTATCATTCACATTCAGGAACTATCGAGTGACGTGGCGCAGTGGTTAACAAAAAAATGGTTCAAATGGCTCTGAGCACTATGCGACTTAACTTCTGAGATCATCAGTCCCCTAGAACTTAGAACTACTTAAACCTAAGGACATCACACACATCCATGCCCGAGGCTGGATTCGAGCCTGCGACCGTAGCGGTCGCTCGGCTCCAGACTGTGGCGTCTAGAACGGCACGGCCACTCCGGCCGGCAGTGGTTAACATATTGGACATTCATGCAGGAGGTCGACGATTCAAATTGGCTCCTGGCCATTCTGATGTAGGTTTCCTGTGATTTCCCTAAGTCACCCTAGGCAAATACTGCGATGGGTCCTCTGAAAATGTCAAGACCGATTTCTTTCCCGATCCTTTCGTAATCCGAACTTGTTTCTTGTCTGTCATGACCTCGCTGTTGACAAGACGTTCAACACTAATGTTCCTTCATGTTTCGTGCAGGAACATCAAATTAGTTCCTTTGTTCCTTTCAGTCATCTATGGTATTTTAATATCGTACCAAACTGGTTTCTCTGTCTTTATCCGTGGGCTTCTTTCGTTGCTTCGTCTAAGGTCTTCATCTGTTCTCATTCCTACTATTATCTCCTCATTCTCCAATTTTTTGACAGCCTCTGTTGATATAGGAGCTTACTGCTACCTTTCCTTAGACTGTCCAAGTCACACCATGTGATGTCAGGCTGATCAGCTCGTTGCGTTCTCTTCAGCTCGGCACCGCTGAAAGTACAGGGGACACGAATATTACATTTCACCAGATGACGATCGCTTCCAGAATTTGCCCCTTTTTTAACCCTCACATCCTGAAATTTAAATTAGTCTTTTGTCCCCATATCGGACAATCTGTAATTGATATTCTTGTGAGCAAATAACATATTTTCCACTCGTAATCTATATTGCTCCAAAGACTCCACCAAACGTTCTCAACTCCCTAACATCCTTCCCATACATGATAACAGCATTACTAACCCCCTGTTTCCCTATTCTGTAACAAACTCACCTGCCAGTATTAGTTGAAGACCACTTGGAAAGACTTCTATAGTTCCTAACAGCATATGTTCAAAATTTTCTTGTACCTTTAACGGCGCGTCGTACAATCCCAAGAAATCCATGAAGCATTTGTCCAAGAATGTTGCCATTAAAACCTGCGTTCTCAGTTCCTATTGCGTTTACAGCTTCGTGTGTTGAAGTGGGCAATGGACTTAAGCCTAGAACTTAACTTCCAATGCCCATTACATGCAGTTCCTTTCGTAATGTTAGCTCTAAAACTCATTGTGATGGACGTCCCTTCACCGACAGCAGCAAATCCTGTAAGGTTTGAAGTAGATTAAGTACATTGTTACTGACGAGGTGGGAAACACATCTTCGGTCCCTGTCTGTTCCGATCATTTCGCAGTCACTGTTATTACGCCGTCTTAGACGGTTGCGTTGTTACACCATTCCTTTTAGACACGCCAGACAGTTCACGCTGATACACCAACAAATCGGGCAAATTCATTCACGTTGTGGTGCTGCGGAGGTCCCAACGCGATATCTCCTTCTGTCTTACTTCACTCATTCCATACAACCAAGTGGGAAATGCAGATCATTTCTTCAATTACCGTTGTCCTGTCGCCCTCAGTTGCGTGTAATATTATGTTGAAAATATTTGCGTTACGTCCGCTACACACAACGTAACGAGATGAATTTCATCATCCCATGCACAGCCCTCCATTATTTACTTTTGAAAGGCACCATGAGTGGAGAAGTGTATAGATGCTGCTCTACATGTGATCTTGTTCCTGTTCTGATTTCAGAACTATTGTACTTTCTATCATTCGACTTTTCATTAGCCTAGCCCTAAGAAAATGAACCCTCGTGTACTTCATGCTATCAAAACGTGAAAACTTTTGTCAATATCTACCTGGGGTCAATACGATACATTTTTCCTTTTGCTTACCTTTTGCATGCATTACAAAAAATGTAAACCTGGATAAATTTTATTGTAATCATAACACAGCAACCAGAATTAAGAGTAAGTATCGACTATGAGTGTGAATTAAGGTAAAGAGGTTACAGATCAGTAGAGGTTGCTAAACCTGGTACATTCAGTCAAGATCTCGACTAATATAACTTATTTATGAGAGCAATTTTAGAATATTTTGGAGAAGTCTGATAAAATGCAGCACAATGGTGGCCGAAACACCAAAACCATTCGCTCCGTGATGTCTGTCGGCACATTCATGCGAAAAATGTATTTTGCTTTCAGTGCGTCCTTTCTTTTATTCATACGCTGTCTTTTATTATCGCGGAAAATTGAACCTTTGTTCGCTTTCTCTGATCAGTATTGATGAATTTCACCCGGCTCCAAGCCAGCAACGTTAACAGAGACCTACAGTGAGAAAAATACGGTGGGGTCTTGGCACCTACAATTAAAAAAATTGCACTGGATTTTTATAGGTTGAATGTGGATTAACATGTACGTAACTGTAATTGAAACGATGTGTGCTTGATGTCTAGCTGCATGGTAAATTTCTCACTCGGATATCATATGTGAAGCATGTACAGTACAAGCTCCATAAATGTCAATAATTTCACCGACGCATACCTGTTTATGTATGCTCCGCAAAATGAGTAGAGTAGCTGCCATCAAAATTCTAGACGATTTTGAAGGTGTAAAGAAATTTCACTTAGTGGATAGTTTTCTAAACAGAGGGTCGACTGTATGTTTGTGTGAAAACTACAGAATCAATGAGCCGGACTGTATCCCCAACGTGAAACCTTTCCTTTGACGAAGACTGGGAAGTACACTGGTGAGCAAAATTTCAGGACGAAAGTAACTTTCGTATCATATAACACAGCCGAGTAGCACAGCCCGCTATACTTAGAAAGAACTGCTGCAGCATAGTACGGAAGATAACTGAAAGACAAATGCAATGAGACAAGGAGAAAAGATACTTCCATTCAAAGCCATTAACTGTACTGAATCATACTCGATTTACGATGGTCAACATCTACATCTACACAGATACTCCGCAAGCCACCGTACGGTGCGTGGCGGAGGGTACCCTGTACCACCACCTACCATTTCCTTTCCTCTTCTATTCGAAAACAGAGCGACGGAAAGACAACTATTTATATGCCTCTGTATAAGCCCTAATTTCTCCGATCATATTTTTGTGGTCCTTACGCGCAATTTATGTCGGCGGCAGTAGAATCATTCGACAGTCATATTCAAATGCCGGTTCTCTAAATTTCCACAAGAGCGCTTCTGGAAAAGAACATCGGCTTCCCTCCAGGGATTCCAATTAGACTTCCCGAAGCACTTACGTGTTGTTCCAACCTTCCGGCGGCAAATCCAGGAGGGCGCCTCTGAATTCCTTCGATGTCTTCCTTCTGTCTGACCTGGTGCGGATTCCAAGCACTCGAGCAGTACTCTTGAGTAAGTCGCACCAGCGTCCTATATGCGGTCTCCTTTACAGGTAAGCCACTCTTTTCTAAATTTCTCCCAATAAACCGAAATCGACCATCTGCCTTCCCTACCACAGTTCTCAAATGCCATACCGGTCTGCAACGTTCCGCCCAGATTCGACTGTGTCAAGCAGGGCACTGTACTCCAACATTAAAGGTTTTATGTTCCTACTCCATACCAACAAACGTCCATTTTTTCTCATTTAGGGCTAGAGATTTTGGTTATACATAAAGCACACCAGTGGCAAGACGCAAACAGTACCTTCACTGCGCGATAACAACGGTGAAGTAACTGATGATAGTGCCACAAAAGCAGAGTTATTAAATAGGGTTAGCCAAAACTCCTTCACCAAAGAAAACGAAGTAAATATTCCTGAATTACAACAAGAACAATTGACACGATGAGAAACATAGAAGTAGATATCCTCACTGTAGCAAAGCAGCTTAAATCACGAAATAAAGGCAAGGCCTCCGGTCCAGATTGTATACCAGTCAGGTTTCTTTCAGAGTACGCTGAAACAAAAGCTCCATACTTAGCAATTATATACAACCTCTCACTCAGAGAAAGATTACGCGATAAGTCACATAAAACTGAAGGCTGTAAATTCAACTAATTACTTAGTCATTACAATTACAGATAACCTAAATGGGAACGATTACATAGATAGTGTTGTGGATACAGCAAACCAAAGACTCAGATTGATTGGCAGAGCACTTAAAAGGTGTAACAGGTCTACTAAGTGACTGCTTACAAAACGCCTGTTCGGCCTATTCTGGAGTACTGTTAGGCAGTGTGGGATACGCGTCAGGTTGGACTGACAGATAACATCGAAAAAGTTCAAAGAAGGGCAGCTCGTTTTGTATTATCACGAAGTAGGGGAGATAGTGCCACAGACATGATACCTGAATTGGAGTGGCAATCATTAAAATAAGGGTGTTTCTCGTTGCGACGGGACCTTCTCACGAAATTTTAATCACCAGTTTTCTCCCCCGATTGCGAAAACATTTTGTTGACACCCACCTACATAGGAAGAAAAGACCATCACGATAAAGTAAGAGAAATCAGGGCTCGCACTGAATAAATTTAAGTGCTCGTTTTTTTCGCTCGCCGTTCGAGAGTGGAACGGTAGAGTGACAGATTGAAGGTGATTAATTGAACCCTCTGTCGGGCAGTTTATTGTGAATAGCAGAATAATCATGTAGATGTAGATATAGCTGCCGTTCATCATACCAACTGGAAATTTTGTCCCTGGATATTATAAAAGGTGGGATGTTGTTCTTAATAGGGTATGTGATCAACACGGACGGCAAAGAATGCTCTGCATCGTGCTCTCATTGGCCAAAAGGTCGGTGAATAGTTCTTGTGGTAGATGTTTAACTTCTCCCCAGCACGACTTACAAATTGTGGGTGATTGTTAGTGATCGTCGACGAGCAGCAGTACGTTTCCCCAACGTATCACACACATTCTCGATGAGATTTAAGTCGTGCAACTGGAGGCCTAGTCAATTAGCCAAATATCCTCTCGTTCAAAAGAGATCTTTCGTTAACGCTGTTCCATGGGCTCGCACATGACATCGATAAAAATGACGTCCTGACCGAATGCAGCTCTGATAAGACACACATGTGGAAGGAGAAAAGTGTCGCAATAACGTTGACCTGAAAGTGTTCCGTGCTCAAAGATTTGGAAGTCTTTATGCCAATGTAACGCTATGCCTCTCCAGACCACAACACCTGGACCGCAAAAACTATCATGTTTGACAGTGCTGGACGTTTTCCGCACCCATGAAGATTGTCAATGACTTTCAATATTTTTCTGTATTATCAAAATATCTACAAAAGTTAGATAATATGTCATGGTTAACGATTTATTAGGACAATTGTGGCCCCTACGTTCCCATTCACTGTTTCATACGCACACAATGTGATCAAATGTATCCGAACACCCAAAAAACATACATTTTTCATATTAAGTGCATTGTGCTACCACCTACTGCCAGGTGCTCCATATCAAAGACGTCGTAGTCATTAAACATCGTGAGAGAGCAAAATGGGGCGCCCCGTGGAACTCACGGACTTCGCACGTGGTCAGGTTATTGTGTATCACTTGTGTCATACGTGTGTACGCGAGATTTCCACTCTCCTAAACATCTCTAGGTCCACTGTTCCCGATGTGATAGTGAAGTGGGAATGTAAAGGGACACGTACAGCACAAAAGTGTACAGGCCAACCTCGTCTGTTGACTGACAGAGACCGCCGACAGTTGAAGAGGGTCAGAATGTGTAATGGGCGGACATCTGTCCGGACCATCACGCAAGTATTCCAGACTGCATCAGGACCCACTGCAGGTACCATGACAGTTACGCGGGAGGTGAGAAAACGTGGATTTCATGGTCGAGCGGCTGCTCATAAGCCACACATCACGCCGGTAAATGCCAAACGATGCCTCGCTTGGTGTAAGGAGCGTAAACATTGGACGATTGAACAGTGGGAAAACGTTGTGTGGAGTGACAAATCACGGTACACAGTGTGGCGATCTAATTGGAGAGTGTGGGTGTGGCGAATGACAGGGGAACATCATCTGCCAACCTGTGTAGTGCCAACAGTAAAATTCGGAGGCCGTGGTGTTATGGTGTGGTCGTGTTTATCATGGAGGGGGTTTGCACGCCTTGTCATTTTACGTGGCACTATTCCAGCACAGACCCACATTGTTGTTTGAAGCACTTTCTTGCTTTCCACAGTTGAAGAGCAATTCGGGGATGGCGATTGCATCTTTCAACATGATCGAGCACCTATTCGTAATGCACGGCCTGTAGCAGAGTGGTTACACGACAATAACACCCCAGTAATGGACTGGCCTGCACAGAGTACTGACTTGTATCCTAAAATCTTTGGGAATGTTTTGGAACGCCGACTTCGTTCCAGGCCTTGTCGACCGACAGCGATACTTATCCTCAGTGTTGAACTCCGTGAAGAATGGGCTGCCATTCCCCAAGAAATCTTCCAGCATCTGATTGAAAGTGTGCCTGTGAGAGTGGAAGCTGTCATCAAGACTAACGGTGGGCCAACGCCGTACTGAATTCCAGCATTACCGAACTTGTAAGTTATTTTCAGCCAGGAGTCCCGATACTTTTTATCACATACTGTATATCTATGACGACGTAAAATAACACTCTATTTGTCATGTCCTCAGTCAAAACAGTTGTCTTCATGGTTACCACTTATTCTTTGTATATACTATTTTTAATATCTACGATAATCTTTGTGATGACGCATTGACACTACAATATGATCTGTTAACAAACGAAACCGGTTGAGTAATAAACTTTGGAGTAAAATAGTTGACAGCAGTCATCAGTTTTCAACATTTCCTAAAAGTTGCAGAACATCGCCTGCTCGAAACAATGCAAATCTGTTTAGATTAAGTGCCCACGAAAGCTCCCTCAGCCCATAGTACTAAAGTACGTGCATGTGAGTAAGTTATTACAGTTGTTTGTATTACATTTAGTTAGTATAAGTCATTCGCTGCTGTGACTTAGACACGATGAGTAGCAGGCCTTCCTTTTTTCAGTTAAGGTAGTAAAACATAGAGGTGACGGTATTATACAGTATTACGGGTATATTAAAGTTCACTCCAACCCTTGGCTGCCTATCATCAGTAACATTCCACCATCTGGCTTGCAACGCCAAGAAGCGATCAGTCGTGAATGGAGGGTGTTTCATCACCTCTACTACTCCTACTACCTTCCAGTTCATACAATCTTAAATGACCCTCTTCCAGAATTCTTGATGTCACGCACTGCCTTGTGGCATAATGAAAGAAATACCGAGAAGTTTGACATTAAAGAAGAGTGGTGCAACAGATGGAATGTTGCAACAATAGAACGTCAAGGTGTTCAAGAGCAACCTGCCAGTCAATCACCATTTGATCCGATGACAAGTGATTGGACGAGACTGGGCGGGTGCAATCCCAGCCACACCAAGTCTAATGGTATGATGCACGAGTGGGGCGTCCGAAACTCTCCAGCCTGCGACTGTGGGGCCTATGACCAAATCGTGCAGCATATAGACAGGAACTGCCACCTTTGAAAACTTCCAGGACCATTCAGTGGCATTATCAGTATAGCTCCCTCTGCTACCAGCTAGCTTCATTCACTAGGTGTTGACCTGCGATTAAATGTATCTGTGTCAATTAACAGCTATAATCCCAGTATGAGATTTTCACTCTGCAGCGGAGTGTGCGCTGATATGAAAGTTCCTGGCAGATTAAAAATGTGTGCCGGACCGAGACTCGAACTCGGGACCTTTGCCTTTCGCAGGCAAGTGCTCTACCGATAGAGCACTTGCCCGCGAAAGCCAAAGGTAGCCAGGAAGTTTCATAGCAGTCATAATCTTTTAGTTTAATTGTTGTCCTTAAAGTATTATTGAATTATTAATTTTTAGAATTTAAACAAATTAGCTTGTGCCTAAAAAACTTAACGTATAATTGTAATCTATATTTATTTGCTAATATTTACTGTTCTAAACGATAAATAAATAAATATTAAATTTATTTTTGTCATATTCTAGAGCTACGGGCTTATGTGCAACAGGGTGTCAGTTAAACTACAATTTAACTGTCGAAAACCAGTGTTCGGCCAAGATCGCACAAAATGTTTTTTATTCAACACGACCGGTTTCAACCGTCTTAGCTGTCATCTTCAGGTCTTAAACCTTTTTTTTTTTTTTTGGTCGTAAAACATGTTCATTTTCCGCTGAACTTACGCACAAAATGTCAGGCGGATAAAATTCAGCGCATTATAACCATTTGTCATCGTTAAAATATTTAGCGATGGCAGACGTTTATAAAATGCTGAGTTTTATCCACCTGACACTTTGTATATGAGGTTCTGCGAAAACGAACATATTTTACTCCAAAAAAGTTTAAAACCTGAAGATGACAGCTAAAACTGTTGAAACCGGTTGTCTTGAATAAAAAAAAATATTTTGTGCGATCTGGGCTTTTGCATGGTTTTTAACAATTATAACAGATCGCCCTTCAATACCCTCATAAAGAGGAAATTCAGTCAAAATGTAATTTAACTATAGACTGTAAAACTGTGGAACAGTGTATGAATAAAATGGAGGTGCTAAATTAATGTAAAAGTGAACGTATAACCAAGCCCTAAAATTCACATAACCCTGTAAGACTTCTATGTACCTTTGAAACTCTTTAGGCTGAAGAGCAGAGTACTGTTAGGCTGCCAGACGACTTTGGACGCCGTAGGATGAGGTAAAAAGACACCAGTAAAGAAAAAAGTAAAGCGGTTCTCCACTTCATTTAAGTTTAAAAATTTCTTTCGTTCCAAGAACTTTGCTCCGAACGAGAATCAGAAAGCGATAAAGATATGTATCACATCTCTAGTCATGCTACGGTCGCAGGTTCAAATCCTGCCTCGGGCATGAGTGTGTGTGATGTCCTTAGGTTAGTTAGGTTTAAGTAGTTCTAAGTTCTAGGGGACTGATGACCACAGCCGTTAAGTCCCATAGTGCTCAGAGCCATTTGAACATCTCTAGTCAACATCCCATTTTCTCTACACATACTAATAGGATACACCCCTTTGATGTTATATTATTACAAATACCGCTTTGTTTGTTTTAAAGTATTTATTAATTTGATAATTTGTATAGAGCACTGTAATAGATAAATACCTAACCATTGTAATAGTCCATTACCTCTGACTGTCGTCGAGCTGGCTTTACTAAACGAATATACATTCTGAATCGACTAACATATTTCCCATTGTCGCCTTGAATTGTGATTTACCTTGCTGCCACCACGGCCTAACGTTGTTACGCAAAGTACGAGCTGCAATCTCAAAATACAATTACAGGTTATTGTGGCGTTAAAGATATACCAGGTAGAAAGTGAACACTACGTTGTAGTATACACATTTCGCACTTATTTAATTCTTTGTGTTTTATATTCCTGTTTCTGATTAAACTTCTCTTCAGCAACAGGTAACCATAAATAGTACGTTCGAAAGTTATTTACAAGCAATAATGCACGGAGATAAATATACAAGTATGTATCATAAATTCATGATTATTTTCGCGTCGTTCGGTTCCAATTTTTGGAAATTTGTGGTAAGGTCTTGTGGGACGACATTGCTGAGGCCATTGGTCCCTAAGCTTACGCGCTGTTTAATCTAACTTAAGCTAACTTACGCTAAGGATAACACACACACCCATTTCTGAGGGAGGGCTCTAACCTTCGACGGGGGAAGCCGCGTCTACCGTGACAAGACGCCTCGGACCGCGTGGCTACCTCGGGCGGCGTACGGTTCATTTTTAAAGATAGTTGGTTAGTTGATACGGCGGAGGTGACCGAACGGTGTTCTCATCGGTACTATCGGATTAGGGAAGGATGCGGAAGTAAGTCAGCTGTGCCCTTCCAAAGGAACCGCCCCAGTATTTAGAGAAATCACTGAAAACCTAAATCAGGATGGCCGGACGCGGGTTTTTAAAGATGTTTCTCTTCATCACCACAGTTACCCTTATCCCCCCGACTACACTTATTCCGAATACATCCATTATTTGAAATTATGGAAATGAGAAAGTTCCTTTCGGGTCAGATTTGAAACTTCTTGGCAGATTAAAACTGTGTGCCGGACCGAGACTCAAACTCGAGACCTATGCCTTTCGCGGGCAAGTGCTCTACTATCTGAGCTACCCAAGCAGGACTCACGACCCGTCCTCACAGCTTCGATTCTGCCAAATACCTCGTCTCCCACTTTCCAAACTTCACAGAAGAAAAATGGCTCTGAGCACTATGGGACTTAACATCTGAGGTCATCAGTCCGCTAGAACTTAGAACTACTTAAACCTAACTACCCTAATGACATCACACGCATCCATGCCCGAGGCAGGATACGAACCAGCGACTGTAGCGGTCGTGCGGTTCCAGACTGAAGTGCCTAGAACCGCTCGGCCAAAACTTTTCAGAAGCTCTTCCGCGAAAGGCAAAGGTCCTGAGTTCGAGTCTCGGTCTGGCACACAATTTTAATCTGCCAGGAAGTTTCATACCAGCGCACACTCCACTGCAGAGTGAAAATCTCATTCGGGTCAGATTTGTCAGATATTGACGGAAATTGCTATCCTGGTGATGTGACGTGATATATGTTGAATGATCAGTGAGAGTGGGTTGTAGAGAAATGAAGAAGATTTTGCTGTAAAAAAAAAAAAAAAAAAATCATTTTGACCAGGCTTCCCGCGAAGATATATTGTTAGCATTGTTGCGAGTGCCTTTTGTTCCGGTGTCTTAGATACGACACCCTCGTTCGCAATTTCTCAGCACGTACGTTGTACTTACACGTTGATACTTCCATCTCGCGCCGTACTCCCGTCCCCTCTCGGAGATCAAATATCCGCCGCGCCGTTATTACGCCCTCTCGTGCGCCAGCCGCGGTGGCTCGGCGGCCAGACGGGCGCAACGCCTACGTCCCCTTGTCGTCCGGCGTATTTACAACCGACCGCAGCGCGGCGTCGCTGTTTTACGCGTCTGGTGCGCCGCCAAAGCGGTGGCAATTCCACAATAAATATCGCGCGCCGCGGGTTGCAGACGCAAAACGAAAACTCCGAATGGGGGTGCGGACAGCGAGAGCGCTGCGCTCCGCGCCGGCTACTGGCCTGGACAGAGCGGGTGGCCCGCTTTTCAGGCGTCGCGGAAGAACGCGCGCGCCCGCAGCAGACGTCGGGCGCATTCTGCGCGGACGCTATTATTCGCGCACCGAAAAATATAACTCTCGCCTAGGCTTACGCGAATGAGAACTGGCAGCTTAAGCTCCGCTGCCGGCTAGCACGAATTCGCCGCAGCAGCTTCCAGAGGTGTTTAATCCGTCACGTGCCCTTCTACGAGTAAGTGCGCTACTCGTCGTGTAGCATTTGAAAAACCGCGTCGAGAGACTCAGACTCAGCGTACCCTTAACATGTTTATTTTGCGTGGAGAAAATACAACTAAAATTTTACTGTGCGAGGAAGATTAAATCGAGGCACCCACAAGTAATTTTTTTTTTTTTTTTTTTTTTTTCCGCAACGACTGCCCGCAAAGATAATAGCCGGGAAGAAAGAAACGATATCTTTGTAAGTATCTCGCAGTGCCAAGTGATATTCCGGATTTATGTTGAATGTAGTATGATGAAAGTAGGCGACATCTCTTCTCGAAATTAGTTTCGAAAACGTGAAAATGTGGATTGATAGCCACAGCATAACAGTGCACGTGGGAGTTGGTGTTAGATATGTAAACATGAGTCACACGTCAGAAAAGAACTGTCCATTCCCCATGCGTCTTGTACGAGGGCTATTCGTAAAGTAAGGTCCGACCGGTCGCGAAATGGAAACCGCTGTGAAATTCAAAAAAATTTTATTTGAAACAGTTAGCTACACCTTCACGTCTACTTCTCTCCACAGTCGCCACTCGGACTAGACAAATGTCGTAGCGTTGAACCAATTTTCCAACGACCTCGTCACAGTAGGCAGCCTCTTGTCCTTTCCGCCAAATCTCTACGCTGCTCTACAGCTCGTCGTCTGTGCCAAAATGTTGACATCTTAGCCAGCGGTTCACGAGAGAAGAAACGAAACTCAGTGGGAGCCAATCACGGGCTGTATTGTTGCTAAACAAACACTTTCCATCGAAAACGTTGCAGGAGCGTCTTCATTGCTCCTGTAGAGTGCGGGCGAGAATTGTCATGAAGAAGGAAATGCATGACAGGCACATTATGCGGGTTGAATAGAATCAGGAGGAATCTCTCACCAGACCCTCACACTTGGCGGGAGACACTATTCTTCTAGGCATCTTCATGTCCTCACTGTGCGCTCGAAACCGTAAAGAACCACGTGACGGAATCAAGGGCCTTACTAGAGACTGCCCAACGCATCTGTGCAAAGTTTCATCGGATTCTCACTGTTGTTCCCATTTCGCGATCGATCGGACCTTTCTTTCTAAATGGCCCTCGTAACAGTTCTTTCCCTCTCGCAGGCCCGTTGATTAAGCATGTCTTAACCGTAATGAAGACTGAAGTTTCTCTAAAGCTGTTACCGAGCGAGGTGGCGCAGTGGTTAGCACACTGGACTCGCATTCGGGAGGACGACGGTTCAATCCCGTCTCCGGCCATCCTGATTTAGGTTCTCCGTGATTTCCCTAAATCGCTTCAGGCAAATGCCGGGATGGTTCCTTTGAAAGGGCACGGCCGATTTCCTTCCCCATCCTTCCCTCACCCGAGCTTGCGCTCCGTCTCTAATGACCACGTTGTCGACGGGACGTTAAACACTAATCTCCTCCTCCTCTAAAGCTGTTACATGATCTGTGTTTCTCAGCGATGCCGCAATAACTATTTTTCATGGTGCAATGTGGGCCTTTGTCATTGTCATAATGCAATGGTTACACATGAACTATAAACACACTGACGTGCCATGTAGACTTGATTGCACAAATAATGTTTGTGACTGAAATTTGTATTACACCTTTACCCCTGATGTTACGCAGGAACTGGTCACATTACGAGGTGCACAGATCTGCTCATAAAAGTAAATAACACTTATAGTAGAGAATGCAGTGGACCTTTAGGACAGTTAGCACAAGGACATTCCCTCTAAAAATACAAAAGGAAACTTCACCGCGCCATTCGCAGTATTGCAGACTGTAATGGGATATCCTCCTCTATCATTATTTCCCTCAACAGTAGTTGTCGATACTAGTGTTATTTTTCTGATTTTGTACAGGTCAGAATTATCTCAGTTGCTTTCCTGAAAACTATCATATAATTTTATTCACAGATGTTAAATTGCTGGCTAAAACTTATGAAAAGGAATTTCTTTATAAAATATTTTAATTTCGATGTTATAATCGATAAATACTAGTTCTGAATGTACAAATAAAATTATTTTTTAGACGCATTTGCAATTACGAATTATTTGAGCACTTAAAATTTCTGTTATTAATTACGCAATCCTGTGCTGTTTACTTTGTTTATTTCTGGACTCATTTATGAAATAACAATCGACATTAATAAAGTAATGAAAACTAGTAGGAATTAATTTGTTAAGAAAAATTGTAAACCCTTTGGATAATTGTTATTTCCGCAGAGTGAGGGCATCGTAAGCTTGCCTCTGATGTCATCGGACGTATTATAATGATGCGAACAATGTAATTTCGGATTTTTTAAGGTAAAAACTGAAAATTATGTACGATATATTAAAATGTGAGAAAATCAGTGGAACATATATTTACGTAAAAAATTCTGCAACAACAGTCTTCCAATTTATTTCGTTCAAACCAACCGTGAGGACGTGATGTTAGATTTTCAGCTTCAAGAAACAGACCGTTAGACAAGAAGAACTGGAGCCGTCTCAACATGACAAGCCAAGTAAACTTGAAAGTCTATTGTAATCTTCCTCACTCTAAAATCTTCGTAAAAGACTTTGCTTATTAATTACTTGGACTGGACATTGTTTAATGTGGACAGTTGATAGAAGAAGGAAGGAAGGTGGAGATTACATTTGGAGTCGAGAGCGGTAAGAAGTAGGAAAATTTCGACAGCTGTTGGCGCACCGCGATCGATCAGGAAAATCTCCACCGTCTATAGTAAAAAAAGCTGAGTGAAGTTTTCATTCATTGAATTTGAGAGATAAGATGCGACATAACGACAGAATTGCTGAGGCATTGGTGGAGACAAAGAAGCAAATGGAAAAAAAAAAATGGTAGAATTGATAGGTTACCGGACAACTGTCTGGCGACAAAGTTTGGTTGATATCTGGTTTAGTGCTTATTCTGTTCATTTTTTAAATAAACAGTAGAAATCATGAAATTAGTAGAAATAATAGTTTTTTATTGTTTTGAGGTTGCGATTTAATATATCACAGTCGTTTCTCGTATCCCAGCTTCAATGGTTGTATATCTTTCCAATCTTCCACCCGGAAATTCTTCTCTGACAAGCTCTGCTCACTCCCATATTGTTTTGGGGAGTACTCCTCCTCCTCCTCGTCACCGTCATCATCATTATATTCTTCTTCTTCTTCTTCTTCTTCTTCTACCACTCGGAATCCATTCAATATTTTTCTTAGGCCCTCTACCGTCATAAAATCAGTGAAAAAACAGTCTATATTGCAGTGGTACTTTATTAAAATGAATGGTCTCGGCGACTGAGGCCAACTGACTGTTCTACGGATCGTAAACTTAAGCTGATGGTGCTGTCTGAAGAAGGTCTATGCATAGGCCGGAACAGGCCTTCACGATGTAGACTGTTTTCTCTGATTTTATGTAGATTACAAGATCACTGCTTTCAGAAAATGTTACCAAAAATTCATCGGAACTTACCCAAGCGTCTTCCACGCACATAATGTAATTGTCGTTTTGCATCGATTATATGCGGTCTGGTTGCTTGTATACGTTGGCAAATGCTGTTCCATTTAGAAGCGTTCACAGATCTTGCTACACAAAATTTGACGTCAGGTGCATCTCACTTCTCTGGTAAGCAAATAATCGAACATTCCTAATTTAAACTAATGGTTAAACCCCATTTCTGATAGTGTCTGTGCAGTTTTCTAACAGCATAGTGCATGTCAACGTTGCACTCAGCAAAGGAGTTGGTCATTAGCAAAACTGGTAGATAACGAGCATGTCATCAATTACACACACGCCATTATTATGACAGGAACATTTCCGTAACATTAGGGAAGAATTCAACTATATCTTAAATAATGTAGGTACTATCGCGCATTCTTATCGTTAATGTATGGTCACTGGTATCTATTTTACTTACTTTAATTCTACGAGGCGAGCCACTATAAAAAGCTGAAACACCTTGAAAACTTAAATAGGTCACTACATTTTCTAACACTGCAGCCCACGGTTTACACAGGGGAGTGCTGTAGTTTTGCTTAAGACCAATGAAGAAAATTTGCTTTTCTAAATTTCCAGGGCAGTCTTTCTTCCATGAGCTGTCTTAGACAAAATACACTGACAACGCACAATCCTCCAGCAAAGAACTCATTCTGTTCTACTTCGTCCAAAACAGTGATTCGATTCTCGTCTTTATAATTTGTCCATACACTGACGTGACAAAAGTCATGGGACAGCGGTATGTGCATTTTAGTCATTACCTCTCACCACGGACAACGCCGTGGGCGGCGGGCTTCGCTTAACGACCGAGAGCAGCGGCGTTGGTGTAGATTTCTCAGTGCCAACAGACAAGCAACATATCGTGAAATAACAGCAAGAATCGATGTCAGACGTATGGCGAACGTATACGTTAAAATAGTGCTGCGGAATTTGGCATTACTGTGCCACGGTAGCAGATAACCGGCGCTAGTGCCTTTGCTAACAGCATGACATCGCCTGCAGGGCCTCTTCTGGCCTCATGAGTATTTCGTTGGACCTCAGACGACACCAAAACTGTGGCCGGGTCAGATGAGTCCCAGTATCACTTACAAGGGGAGGCCGCCAATTGTGAAATTCAGATTCGATTCATACTGCGCATAATAAAAGCTCATGGCCAGAGGTGTAATGTGGCAAAGCACCAAGATGCACTTCTCAGCCGATGTCGAGAAAGTCGACAGTTAAAAGAAACTGTTGCAGTGAAATACTCTCTACGATTAGTAATTTTCCACAGGGTCGTGGCGCAGCGGTAAGCGCTCTGGTTTGTAATCCGAAGGTCGCCGGGTCGAATCTCGCACCATGCAACTTTTTTTTTAGTATTTTATACATATATATATAATTCCCCGCAATCAGTTGCAACAATTATGCATATAATAAGTTGTTGAATGTCGTTTGTCGTGGAAAAACTGGCGACTTCGAACATCATTATGTTTTCCGCAAACAAAATTGTATTTCACAAATGTTATTAATTGTCTTCATAATGTTAACCACGTATAGTAAACGGAAGACGTAGAAATGATATTCCGAAACGAATACGTATAGCGTAAGTCAGACGTTCGAATTAGAATAGAGACCCCACGAACACAAACTCGCTGTGGCAGGTATGAAATATAAACTCCGTTACTCGCTCGTTACACTTGAAGGACAGATGTTGAATGGGCCGAAACGAGCCGCCGCATAACAGCGTAGTTGCCTGATAACTTCGAAAGAAGGTAGATGCGGTCCCTAGCGCAACTTCTAACATCGTCGAAAATCAATGCGGACGGGAGAGCTTTGGTGCACCCTGTTAAAAAACGGAAATATGGAGGCGGTACAATTGGAGAGCGATCCGCCTTCACCAACATGCATAAGCAATTCATTAATATATATATATATATATATATATATGAATTACAAAAAACTAATAATAAAAAAAGTTGCAGGGCGCGAGATTCGATCCGGCGACCTTCGGATTACGATCCCAAGCGCTTACCGCTGCGCCAGGACGCTGTGAAAAGTTATTAATCGTAGAGAGTATTTCACCGCCACGGTTTCTTTTAACTGTCGATTTTATCGACAATGGCTGAGAAGTGCATCTTGGTGCTTTGCCACATTACACCTCTGGCCATGAGCTTTTATTATGCGCAGTATGAATCGAATCTGAATTTCACAATTGGCGGCCTCCCCTTGTTAGTAAGAGCTAATGGCAGGATTCGAGCGTGGCGCAAACTTAACGAAGACATGGACCCAAGCTGCCGATAATGCACTGTGCACGCTGGTATGGTCTGCATATTGGTGTGGGGCGTGTTTACACGGAATAGAGTGGTTCTTCAGGTTCAAACGAATTGATCTTTATCTGGAAGTGGTTACGTTTGGCTACTTGGAGACCCTTTTCAACATTTCTTAAATTTGTTGTTCCCAAACAACGACGGAATTTTTATGGACGACTATGCGCCACAATTGTTCGCGATCAGTTTGAAGAACATTCCAGACAATTCGAGGGATTGTTTTGGCCATCCAGATCACCCGACATTAATCCCATCGAACATTTATGGGAAATAATCAAGGCCTCAGTACGTGCGCGAAACCCTACACTGGCAACACTTTCGCAGTTATGAACGGCTGTAGAGGCAGAATAGCTCAGTATTTCTGAAGGGGACTTAGGAGATACGGCACGATATTAGGAGGTACCTTAGTGCATAATCTAGAATCACACTTTGTTACAGTTACTCCTCTATAATTTGTCCATTTCTTCCTGCCACCCTTCTAAAGTATGTAGGATGTGTGCAATGTTTTCTGTTCACCTGGTCGTTGTTCCATACGTAGGAAGCAAGAAATAACATACGTCATTAATTCCAGACATTTCGCTGGAGCACTTTTGAGCAGCTCGATGGAAAACCGGTTTGGATATGAATCTTTTACAGGCTACGTAGGCAAAAGCATTTTTCTTACTTCTTCACTTCTTTCTCCACTTAGAATTCATCGGAGATAAACCTTTTCGTATTTTTTTTTTTTTTTCAAATAATTCCGGGCGATTATCAGCAAACCCATAGCACCTCCTCCAGTGTTTCAACTAATTAGCATAACTGGAATCCTTTCCGTCCTGTTACATCGCAGAGATGTCGGTGTTCTCCATGCTTAGCTACTTCCTACACCTTTAGTATATTGATCATTCATCCTGCATCTACTATCCCACACTACCTTCTGTGCATTTTTATGTTTTGTATTACTATTTTTTTGCCTCTGATGCCAGTTATATACTGTACGTCTCTTTTTTACCTGTGCCAAAGTTCTCATTCCACCGTTCATTACTTTTCTGGACTTCTTAGTTGATTTGCAATCCTCTCAAAGCTTCCTTAGCTGCTTCCCCTACATAGCCAACAATATCCTGAAATTTACTTTTCAAATTCAGTTAACGCCTTTACAGCAGTGTTGTTGATCTATGCTCGAAAATTTTAAGGCTGTACTTCACTTCGCATATCTCTTCATCATCGCACTCTGCCTATTTTATAACATATTTTATTACTGAGAAAAATATTTTAATTTTCAGAAGGTAATGGTTAGTACCACAGCCTTCACCTCTATACACTCCCACGCCATGAAATGTTAAAAAGATTTATTTCTACTTATAATGTATTTTCTCTGTAGCATAGTGTGTGTCCATGTAAATTTATGTATAACTTTATGCTTTTTTTTTTCTTAGTGGATACCGCTGACATACGACTATGTCTACAAGGCATTTGCGCGTTATAATTCGCACATTTTTCCCCTTATGATCCCACAATTGCACCAGTTATTCTGGGCCCATCATGACCATTTAAATAATCCGTGCCTGATGTTAACACTGACCAGCACTTGGCTTAATTCCTCATCAAGCTCATCTTCGGGATTAACTCTTATCATTAATTTAATGGAACCGACACTCCAATTACAACAATTTCGTACCCTTTAACTTCATGCTTTATTTTTATAAGGCACTCTTCTACCGTATCTCAGTCCTTAATGATTTAAACTAAAGTTTTCTTGAAGATATAGAAATTCCACCCATTTCTCGCGTGAGATTATCGACATCACTGTATAACTGGATGTAACCTTTCAGCTCTTCACTTTTTTTTCTCTTCCGTCCAGTTTCGGTAGGGGCCACACTGTGCATTTGTAGCTGACTTACTTCATCCACAGCCCCCGATATATTTATTTGCAAAACTTTTATATACCATTGTGACAAAACAAAACACCTACAGCCGTCCTTATCATTTAATTTTGTTGCAACTAGTTTCGATGCGTCATCTTCAGGCTGTTGTTGATGCGCTACAGGTTGATATGATCCCTATATACACCACATCGGTTGCCAGCATTACTGGATACGCAGATAATGTGTCAGCACTCCAACCATCAACTGTCAGCTGACTCGAGAACCATTCAATACGGTGTGGTTTAGGTGTTGTCTCTGAAGTTTTTTTTCAAAATTCCACCCGTACGGGGGTGGAATAGGAGATGAAATGGTTTCCGAAAGCATGTCGCTATTAAGAAAATTTTGAAATAAGACTACCAAAATCAGTATTTGGTTTCTCGGTCAGAAACAAAGAAATAAGTGTTTCAGAATTTTTGGATATTTGGCCCCTACGGGGATGAAATAGCGGAGGACAGTATTTTTTAAATAAGTAATTATTAGAGGACCACTTAATTATTCTTAAAGCCACATCAACGACATTTGGTTTCTGACTTCTCAAATGAAAAGAGGTGAAATAGGGGATGGAACTTTTATGACGTATTTCATGACGAAAACAAGTCTAAAGATGAATGTATAAAAATTTGAGTTTGGCTTCTATGTCAAAAAAAGAAAAGAAATATGTGTTTCACTGTTTCGGTGATAGCAATCACTCGTGAGTTCCAAAGTTCCTGCGGGCAGAATATTAGTAAGGCTGTTTATATCCCAGGAATTTTTGATTGAAGGAAGAGCATGTGAACGTCCGAGGAGTTGAATACAAAAATTATTCGGTTGCTGGAACGCCTGCCTTTGAGCGAAAACTGTCCATGAAAATTTATTAAGTCCACGTGCTGAATAACATAAACAGGGCTCTCTCCCTCTCTCTATCTCTCTCTCTCTCTCTCTCTCTCTCTCAAACACACACATACACACAGAGCATAAAAATGCTTTTGGCTGCGTGAACTGCAACAGTAAAATGTAGAAAACGAATATGTAATTGAAAATGGAAAATAATCTCCACCTTTATGTGGGATATCGAGCATTTTTTTAAATTTTTAGTTTCTATTTTTGTCATTCGTTATTATAATGCGTAGAGTCACCCGCCTGGAAAATTGTTTGTGATTTTTTACACAATAGTTACTTTTTATTCATGCAGTAACTCACTTTGTATATCCTGTCTGCCTGAGGCTGGATCTTTTTCAATAATAACTCGTTGATTACAAAAGCGGCGGAAGTTTATTTACGCGCCAGTTATATTCCACGTACATCCTCTAGCAGCAAATAATCTCAGCTAATACTGTGTGATTCTTACGCCAGTGCACCATAATGCATTACCACTAAATTGATTGATCATGCGAGTGTTTCATAATTCACGAAATTAGGCTACTTTTCAGAGATATTTTCTGAGTTTATCAGGAAAAAGAATAAATCATTTCAAACAGCCATGGAAACTAACAAGATGAAGCGAGATAGGCAAGAAATCTACAAACTGCAGCCAGCAGCGCGCTTACCTCTTGTGAAAAATATCAGTGACCAGTTAGGTAAACTTTCTCGCCTGGTTGATGTCCAGCATATCGACCACAACAGCCCCAAGTTCCAGGATACACTATACTCAGTGAAGGGCAAAATAGACGCTTTACACATTGCAGTCGTGTTCAAGAGGGAATGACCACGATGGCACCGAAACAGAGGACGACCGAAGAAAGGCAGAAATACTGAATTCAGTGTTCCGAAACTGTTTCACTGCGGAAAATCGTAACACGGTCCCTGACTTCAGCCGTCGCACGGACGCCAAAATGGAAAATATTGAAATAAACGATATCGGAATTGAAAAACAACTGCTATCACTTAGTAGCGGAATAGCATCCGGACCAGACAAGATACCCTTAAGATTCTACAGTGATTATGCTAAAGAACTTGCCCCCTTTCTATCAGCAATTTATCGTAGATCGCTGGAAGAACGTAAAGTACCTAGCAACTGGAAGAAAGCGCAGGTCGTTCCCATTTTCAAGAAGGGTCATAAATCAGATGCGAATAATTATAGGCCTATTTCGCTTACGTCAATCTGTTGTAGAATAATGGAACATGTTTTGTGTTCTCGTATTATGACGTTCTTAGATAATACAAATCTCCTTCATCATAACCAACATGGATTCCGCAAACAGAGATCATGTGAAACTCAGCTCGCCCTATTTGCCCAAGAAATTCACAGTGCCGTAGACACTGGCGAGCAGATTGATGCCGTATTCCTGGGCTTCAGGAAGGCATTTGATACGGTTCCGCACTTACGTTTAGTGAAAAAAATACGATCTTATGGAATATCGGACCAGGTTTGTGATTGGATTCAGGATTTCCTAGAAGAAAGAACACAACATGTCATTCTTAACGGTTCAAAATCTGCAGATGTAGAGGTAATTTCGGGAGTACCGCAGGGAAGCGTGATAGGACCTTTATTGTTTACAATATACATAAATGACTTAGTTGACAACATCGGTAGCTCCGTGAGGCTATTTGGAGATGACACGGTTGTCTACAAGAAAGTAGCAACATCAGAAGACTCGTACGTACTCCAGGAGGACCTGCAGAGGATTAATGCATGGTGCGACAGCTGGCAGCTTTCCCTAAACGTAGATAAATGTAATATAATGCACATACATAGGGGCAGAAATCCATTCCAGTACGATTATGCCATAGGTGGTAAATCATTGGAAGCGGGAACGACCGTAAAATACTTAGGAGTTACTATCCGGAGCGATCTGAAGTGGAATGATCACATAAAACAAATAGTGGGAAAAGCAGGCGCCAGGTTGAGATTCATAGGAAGAATTCTAAGAAAATGTGACTCATCGACGAAAGAAGTAGCTTACAAAACGCTTGTTCGTCCGATTCTTGAGTATTGCTCATCAGTATGGGACCCTTACCAGGTTGGATTAATAGAAGAGATAGACATGATCCAGCGAAAAGCAGCGCGATTCGTCATGGGGACATTTAGTCAGCGCGAGAGCGTTACGGAGATGCTGAACAAGCTCCAGTGGTGGACACTTCAAGAAAGGTGTTACGCAATACGGAGAGGTTTATTATCGAAATTACGAGAGAGCACATTCCGGGAAGAGATGGGCAACATATTACTACCGCCCACATATATCTCGCGTAATGATCACAACGGAAAGATCCGAGAAATTAGAGCAAATACGGAGACTTACAAGCAGTCGTTCTTCCCACGCACAATTCGTGAATGGAACAGGGAAGGGGGGATCAGATAGTGGTACAATAAGTACCCTCCGCCACACACCGTAAGGTGGCTCGCGGAGTATAGATGTAGATGTAGATGTAGATGTAGATGAGGCTGACAGCATCACGCGTACGAGAACATGAGCGATACATTCGTCTATGACAGCACAGTAAGTCTGCAGTGGCCGAACACCGGCAAGATTGTGGCAAGGAAATCAGATGTAACGGAGACGAAGGATGCAGTCTGGCCTCGGAGTCCACCAGGCCGCACAAGCGATACGTGACTCGAGGGCTATCGGCGAGAACCAGCCGCCGAACGGCTTGGGGCTAGCACGAGGGAAACAAGAGGCCACGCCTCATTCGCCGATGCGCACAAATCGTAGCGAACAACACAACAAGCAGTAAACAACAGCAACTCACCAGCTTTCTCCCCCTTAGCAATTTAGTATCACCAGCGGAGAAATGCTCTTATCGGAGCACACAAAGTGCAAATATGTCCATGTTTACTTAAAAGACTGACCGCAAAGTGGGATACTGGCTGTTTCATTGTACCTTTCTCAACACCTTTAAAAATTTCCACACTCATTTGGCATGCAAACCTATTTGCGCTTTTTTTTCTTAACGTATAGCTCACTCCAAGCTTCTACAAGCTCTCGTACCTCTAACTCACATCCACACACACACTACTCCTTCGCTGTAAGTCGCTCATATCCATCCGCT
This sequence comes from Schistocerca serialis cubense, assembly GCF_023864345.2. Taxonomy (NCBI): domain Eukaryota; kingdom Metazoa; phylum Arthropoda; class Insecta; order Orthoptera; family Acrididae; genus Schistocerca; species Schistocerca serialis. The sequence continues at coordinate 72,378,397 of NC_064645.1, forward strand.
CCAAGTTGCCCTTTCTCACTCCCTTATTCAGTCCACTTCATCGTAATTATCGTTTTGTATCTCTCTGTCATTGTCTCCTGTGTCACGGCCACAGTCTTACTACTACTTTCTCTTCTCACTGTCAGTGTCTCCCACTTGCTCTGTCTTACTGCTATTATCTAATTCATTCCTTCCTACTGCTGTTGTCTCTTCTCGTTGCCACTATTTCTCTCATCCTCGATGTCGTACACTCTATCTCTCATTATCGCCAGCTCTCACCCACTTCCACTTACATTATCCCACCATAACCCCCACCCCTGGCACTGTGTCCTTCAGCTATCCCCCCATAACCCCCACCCCTGGCACTGTGTCCTTCAGCCTTTCCCTAGCACTGTTCTGCCACTGTCAACTATGTTGCTCTGTCGTCATGTCCCTCTCATTCTCTGACGCTTCCACTGTCTTCTCCGCTCTTCACTCTTTCCGTAACAAACAAAAAATGTAAATTTCTGGTAAGATCTTATGGGACCAAACTGCTTAGCCCATCGGTCCCTAACCTTACACACTCTTTAAACTAACTTATGCTATGGACAGCACACACACCCGTGCCCGAGGGAGAAGTCGAACCTCAGACGAGGGGTTGCCATAACATACCACTGCTGATATCGAATTTATTACTTTCTGTCTCTTTGCCACTGCTACTGTCTTCTTTTCTCTCAGCATAAAAAGGCGCTAATGTGTTAGGCATGCCAAAATTTTTGGGAAATTTTAAAGGTGCTGAGGAAGGTAGAATGAGGCAGGTGCTAACCCACATTTCAATCAGAGTATGTTAAATAAGCAGGAACATACTCGCATTTTTTGTGCTCCGTTAGAAGCATTTTTCCGCTTATTCTCTTCGTTTTACTGCTGCTCCAGAACGTTTTCAAGATTGTGCGAGATCTGGATCTTCGGAGTGTAAAAATTACAGCCATTTGCTGCGTGTAGCGGTCTCGGAATCCGCAGATGTATTTTGGTACAAAAGAAAACAAGGTTTTGGGATGTTTCTCGATAACGCATAAAGATTTTTGAAAATGGGGAGACGGCTCTTCTAGTTAAATGCTTACAGATTATACTGTTAAAATACGAGCAATTTGCTGCAGGTATTTGTTATTTAGATTCCGCGTCACACCGGATTTTACGTGTGAAAGTAGGGTGACTTTGAACCTCTGTATCTTGAAAATGGACAAAGATATCAAGAAAATTTTCAAGTCTTTTATAAAAGTCAGCCATTCCTTGGTATATAACCGTCTCGAAATCGTCAGCTGGGTTTTGGTCCCATGATGACGCCGAAAATATAGTAAGAAAAACCATTTTAGGGCGGTTTTCCGAGGAGCCGCCTATGAAGTAATGGTAAGGCAAGGTAAACCACATCAAATTTAAAAAGAGCCAATCGATTTGCTCCAGTTGCCTAAGCGGGCGGAAGTGTGTAATATTCATCCTTTGACTTTTTACTATAGGATACTGAGACTAACTGGATCCTTCTTTTGGGTATACAGATGGCCCCTAGCCAACAGCCTACCTTTTTATCACAAACAGAACACGGGGTATGAGCGCCGGAAAATCCGTTTTTTGTGCGCAGCGTTTTGGAACATACTAGGTACGCACGCTGTTGCACGCGGTACGATAGTAACCTTTTATGTTAATTGACTCTGGTCCCGGAAGCCTATGCATTTATATTCTTTGTCGTTTCTTCGTGGGTGTTTTATTTACACCTTGTATTTATCAGAGTGATAGCACTCCACTCGTCATAGAAATACCGAGATCTTGGGTCCGAAGCTAACTGGGTGGTTCTGTCAGTTAAGCTTACCACATTCGCCGACGTAAAGAGCGACAAATATTCTCTGTAATAGTTCAGAGAGGGAACAATGCGTTCTTAAAAAATTAGACAAAAAAGGAGAATGCAACAAGACTTGGTGACACTTCATAAAAAAAGTATGTGATTCCCATATTCAACGTCCCGCTACTTCATCGAATAAAATCTCCATCATTTCACCTCTGATATAGTAGAAAATGGGTCTCCTACCTGTTATTAGTTGCACCACTAGTAAAAAATTTATACTCACGAGAAGAAAATTAATGATATGCGTTCTGATGCGTTCATGGACAGCGCAAATGTAGAAGCTTATGGCAAACTGAAGTTTTCACATACCGAGAGAAAAGTGACTGTAGGAAAAGCTCATGTTACGTCACCGGCATCACAATCACCAAGGATCAACGAAAAATGACTTTCCGTGAGAAATACGTTTTTGAAAGAAATTTTGATTTAGCATACGAAAAATGAGAATCTAAGATTTTTTATAATAAATCTCACACAATCTTACGAAGTCAGCTCAAAGAATTCGGTGGTTTCACTTCGTCCACGAGAACAGGGTAGTGTAGGTGACTAATTTGAGGTATTGAAATGAATATCTACAATAACCTTCAGTACAGCAGCACTGCAGCTTCACCTGCAGATAGATGTAACGTTTACATGCACCTCTACGATAAACTCTTCCCGATATTTTACCGACCTAGCACTATTTATCTTCGGCGTTGCGAAAAATCGCTTTGTATACCTTTCGAGCGTAAAGTACCTAGAAATGTTTGTATGATTCGTTTTGTTATTGTTTATATTTGGAAATGCCTGCAGCTACGTACGAAAAGTATCCCACAATAAATGCAAGTATTTCCTGTTATGTGAGCGAATGACTAAACTAGCGTTAGCAGTCACCGCAGTTGTTCCCATTTCGAAGTTGACGCTGTGTGAGGTTAGGGCGAACACTTTTGTTTCTCGGTACCAACTTGGTTATGATAGCACAACATACGTAGCGAGAACGTGAAGAGCTCATTATTTCAGGAGTGGCCTTCATTTACAAAGAGGGAGGTGGTTGCTGCCGCATGTCACGCAGAAAAACAATTCTTTCTTGTTAATAAACCTCATTATTCAGTATATTAAGACTCTTTGACACGAGAAACGTTAAGATAAGCAGTTATTGAAGAGTCGTAAGAATGGAATATGGTAATGCGAATTTTGGTGCAGTACTGAAAGGTGTTCAACAAGTCTATAGCCGGCCGCGGTGGTCTAGCGGTTAAGGCGCTCAGTCGGGAACCGCGCGACTGCTACGGTCGCAGGTTCGAATCCTGCCTCGGGCGTGGATGTGTGTGATGTCCTTAGGTTAGTTAGGTTTAAGTTGTTCTAGGTTTCTAGGGGACTGATGACCACAGAAGTTAAGTCCCATAGTGCTCAGAGCCATTTGAACCATTTTGAACCAAGTCTATGAAAATATCTTCGAGACAACATAATCACATTCCTTTGTCGCTTTGTTATTGCTGAATGACTGAAACGTTTGTAGAACATGAATGTGTTGTTTCGTTCCGTGGAAATCATGAGTCCCTGGACTTATACTACATCACTTGTAAACTGCTCATGGTGCACTCACATGTTAGACCATAACACACTAATGCAATCCCGCGTCCGGCCATCCTGATTTAGGTTTTCCGTGATTTCCCTAAATCATTCCAGGCAAATGCCGGGATGGTTCTTCTGAAAGGGCACGGCCGACTTCCTTCCCTAATCCGATGAGACCGATGACCACGCTGTCTGGTCTCCTTCCCTAAAACCAACCAACCAACCAACCACACTAATGACAGCATGGTTTCAGAAAACATCGTTCTTGTGCAACGCAGCTAGCTCTTCATTCGCATGAAGTAATGGCCGTTATCGACAGGGGATCTCAAGTTGATTCCGTATTTCTAGATTTCCGGAAAGCTTTTGACACCGTTCCTCACAAGCGACTTCTAATCATGCTGCGGGCCTATGGGGTATCGTCTCACTTGTGCGACTTAATTCCTGATTTCCTGTCAGGTAGGCCGCAGTTCGTAGTAATAGACGGCAAATCATCGAGTAAAACTGAAGTGATATCAGGTGTTCCCCAGGGAAGCGTCCTGGGACCTCTGCTGTTCATGATCTATATAAATGACTTGGGTGACAATCCGAGCAGGTCTCTTAGGTTGTTCGCAGATGATGCTGTAATTTACCGTACAGTAAGGTCATCCGAAGACCAGTATCAGTTGCAAAGCTATTTAGGAAATATTGCTGTATGGTGTGGCAGGTGGCAGTGGACGCTAAATAACGAAAAGTGTGAGGTGATCCACATGAGTTCCAAAAGAAATCCGTTGGAATTCGATTACTCGATAAATAGTAGAATTCTCAAAGCTGTCAATTCAACTAAGTACCTGGGTGGTAAAATTACGAACAACTTCAGTTGGAAAGACCACATAGATAATATTGCGGGGAAGGCGAGCCAAAGGTTGCGTTTCATTGGCAGGGCACTTAGAAGATGCAACAAGTCCACTAAAGAGACAGCTTACACTACACTCGCTCGTCCTCTGTTAGAATATTTCTGCGCGGTGTGGGATTCTTACCAGGTGGGATTGACGGAGGACATCGAAAGGTTGCAAAAAAGGTCAGCTCGTTTTGTATTATCATGTAGTAGGGGAGAGAGTGTGGCAGATATGATACGCGAATTGGGATGGAAGTCATTACAGCAAAGACGTTTTTCGTCGCGGCGAGATCTATTTACGAAATTTCAGTCACCAACTTTCTCTTCCGAATGCGAAAATATTTTCTTGAGCCCAACCTACATAGGTAGGAATGATCATCAAAATAAAATAAGAGAAATCAGAGCTCGAACAGAAAGGTTTAGGTGTTCGTTTTTTCCGCGCGCTGTTCGGGATTGGAATGGTAGAGAGACAGTATGATTGTGGTTCGACGAACCCTCTGCCAGGCACTTAAATGTGAATTGCAGATTAGTCATGTAGATGTAGATGACACCCAGACGGATAAATAATCAATGGAACAACTATTTCACGAAAGTTCTACACTCAGTAATGTCTGTGCTGAATGTGTTTCCGAAAATTGTATAAGTGAGGATTATTGTGAATGGAAAGGAACTAGATTATTGCAATAACGGGATGGCCCTCGTTCAAGGTCTCATGGACATCAAGCGCTTATTAGAGGAGCATATATCAAAAAGATCGAAAAACGTTAATTTTACTTTTCCATAAGGTTGAATCCCATTAGTTGCCTTAAGTGAAGAATGAAACAACGGAAAACGTTTTAAAACGGAGAGCTGTGACTTCAAATAGCGCTTCTCTGACATACGACTCTACTAACCTAACAAACACTCCAAATCATACGACATGTTAGTGAAAATAATTTCCGGAAACGTCATCCTATTGGCCCATTCGGCATAGAGCCATTGGCGAAGTGGATTATGTGATACACTGAAAACATTGGCGAACCATTCTGTTCTCTGACTGGCCGATTACCATACAAAATTCATGGATATGGTGAAAAAACAACAGTCTTCGATTCAGAACTCGTTTTATTACTTTATTTATTCAAAACGCGTCTTTTGCCTAACACAAGGCATCTTCAGATTGACCAGTATAGTTTTGGTAAGTAGGTGTTGCGTGCCACGATTAGGGCACCGGTAGAAATAAACTGCCCTCGTCGTACATAGTGTATTAAATAGAAGCATGTATGTGCTCATGCCAGGGACCAAAAGTGCAACATCCGATAACGTTCTGTGTGCCGTATACCAGTGGATACAAGGCAGAATGAGACCTCCCTACTGTGTACTGGTTGCTTCACGACCGCACCATGAAATGGAAATCCTTTACAATTACGAACATTGATCAAAGCTGTGTCCAAAGTGTACGTATTTCGCTCGATGACGTCCTAGAGGTGGCCAGTAGAAATTATATTAGAGCGGGATGAGTGTGATCCAGTAAGGGGCGGTAAGCAAAGCCGGGGAGAAAAGCTGATGCACATGAATTTAGGAGATCTGTACGCCTTCTTTCCTGAAGGGAATGACGTGTGTGACTACCTCAGATTCTTCTTCAAAGTATTCTATAAAATAGGTGACGATGTGTCCTCCTTGCTGAAAGTCGCATACGAGGTAGAGTAAGGGAACTAACGTATGATCGTGATACAACAGTTGGTCCTGTATCATTCCCCTGTAAGGGCCGTATTATCGGCCTGATTATCCATCATCCACACTGGAACACTGTAACCATCAGCAACAGAAATATCCCATGGTATCACATCCTGTACGTTCCAACGTATCTGCACCCTGCAGTCGACTTACCGGCTGCATCCACAACTACATCGATTAAAGATATCTTTTATCATTCTTCGGCCACACACTGGCGATGTTATTGTGTCCATAGTGAGTTCTGTATAGCTTGTAACTGTCGATCAAAATAAGTACACGTTTCAAGTTGTGGTGGAATATCTCCCAGCTCATGGCGGCGACATTTCTCTTACCGTTTAGCTGTACGGTTTTATGTAACGTTTTCATTTTTACACTGAGGTGACAAACGTCATGGGACAGCGACATGCCAATATACAGGGTGTTACAAAAAGGTACGGCCAAACTTTCAGGAAACATTCCTCACACACAAAGAAAGAAAATATGTTATGTGGACATGTGTCCGGAAACGCTTACTTTCCATGTTAGAGCTCATTTTACTACTTCTCTTCAAATCACATTAATCATGGAATGGAAACACATAGCAACAGAAAGTACCGGCGAGACCTCAAACACTTTGTTACAGGAAAGGTTCAAAATGTCCTCCGTTAGCGAGAATACATGCTTCCACCCACCGTCGCATGGAATCCCTGATGCGCTGATGCAGCCCTGGAGAATGGCCTATTGTATCACATCCGCCCACAATATGAACACGAAGAGTCTCTACCTTTGGTACAGGGGTTGCGTAGACAAGAGCTTTCAAATGCCCCCATAAATGAAAGTCAAGAGGGTTGAGGTCAGGAGAGCGTGGAGGCCATGGAATTGGTCCGCCTCTACCAATCCATCGGTCACCGAATCTGTTGTTGAGAAGCGTACGAACACTTCGACTGAAATGTGCAGGAGCTCCAGTAAAGGCACATGTTCTAGCAGCACAGGTAGAGTATCTCGTATGAAATCATAACGTGCTCCATTGAGCGTAGGTGGAAGAACATTGGGCCCAATCAAGACATTACCAACAACGCCTGCCCAAACGTTCACAGAAAATCTGTGTTGATGACGTGATTGCACAATTGCATGCGGATTCTCGTCAGCCCACACATGTTGATTGTGAAAATTTACAATTTGATCACGTTGGAATGAAGCCTCATCCGTAAAGAGAACTTTTGTACTGAAATGAGGATTGACACATTGTTGGATGAACCATTCGCAGAAGTGTGCCCGTGGAGGCCAATCAGCTGCTGATAGTGCCTGCACACGCTGTGCATGGTACGGAAACAACTGGTTCTCCCCATACAGTGACGTGGTCAACGTTACCTTGTACAGCAGCAACATTTTTGACGCTGACATTAGGGTTATCGTCAACTGCACGAAGAATTGCCTCATCCATGGCAGGTGTCCTCGTCGTTCTAGGTCTTCCCCAGTCGCGAGTCATATTCTGGAATGTTCCGTGCTCCCTAAGACGCCGATCAATTGCTTCGAACGTCTTCCTGTCGGGACACCTTCGTTCTGGAAATCTGTCTCGATTCAAACGTACCGCGCCACGGCTATTGCCCCGTGCTAATCCATACATAAAATGGACATCTGCCAACTCCGCTTTTGTAAACATTGCACTGACTGAAAAACCACGTTCGTGATGAACACTAACCTGTTGATGCTACGTACTGATGTGCTTGATGCTAGTACTGTAGAGCAATGAGTCGAATGTCAACACAAGCACCGAAGTCAACTTTACCTTCCTACAATTGGGCACACTGGCGGTGAATCGAGGAAGTACAGTACATATTGACGAAACTAAAATGAGCTCTAACATGGAAATTAAGCGTTTCCGGACGCATGGTTCAAATGGTTCAAATCGCTCTGAGCACTATGCGACTTAACTTCTGAGGTCATCAGTCGCCTAGAATTTAGAACTAATTAAACCTAACTAACCTAAGGACACCAGACACATCCATGCCCGAGGCAGGACTCGAACCTGCGACCGTAGCGGTCGCGTGGTCCCAGACTGTAGCGCCTAGAACCGCTCGGCCACCCCGGCCGGCAGTTGCATGACACTGTCCTGCATTTTTGAGACAAAGTTCGTCGCCTAACTATTGTGCTGCAGAAACTATGCAACATTCGCGGTAGAAGGAGTACACCCCAAAAACTATATTTATCATACTTCATGCTGTACAGTCATCAGAAGTTATTGTAAGTTTATGTGTAATTGCCACATTGCGTGAGATAGCATTGTACTCGCTCGACAGCTGTAAGACAGGGAGATCGATCTATTCCAAGCAATACAACTCATGGAAGTAGCGTGCCACAACCTAAAAGAACTTCACCAGGACTGTATTTTACACTTCCGCCCTGTGTTTACGGTAGCAGAAGAAATTGCTGAGAAATTTGGCACTGAGATAAAAGCTCCTACAACAACCCCCCTACAGATGACTCGAAAGAATTTTCCAGCTGAGTCACATGAAGAATGCTTTAGCATGGCAATGTGGACTACTTTTTTGGATTTTTAGTGCGACGGAGTGGCCTATAGGTTCCCAAAAGCACACCTTGAAACTGTTTGTCATTTAAAGAAGCTAACACCAACACACATTTGTGATGGGTCCACTGGGAAGTGTTCAAGAGCGCTGAAATATACTAAAATGATCTGCCATGTTTCGCAGCTTCGGAGGGGGAACTAATGATCTATAGTTAGTTGTGGAGAAAACAAGGCTACAGGCCAACCTATCCACCAAAAGCTCGTAAAAGTTCACCTTGTGTTCCAACTTCGCAGTCCTCTTTCAGCTCCTATCGATTACGCCCATCACTGCTAGCACAGCAGAAAGATAATTTTCTGCACTGCGACACATAAAAACTTCTCTTCGTAGCACCATTGAAAAAAGTGGAGCGAATGGCTTAACTTTCATGCACATCAGCAAGAACATCAAATTTACAATAGAAAAATTGCTAGAAGTTTTCGGTCGAAAAATTAACTCAACACTAAACTTGCAGTATTTTCGCGAGAGCAGTATTTTTCAGAGTATATATTATTTTATACCTATATAAAACGTCTGACTTACTTTGCTGTAATTAAACCAGTAAAATTTCCATAAAACATTGCATCTGATTCAGATTAAGTCTTTGCGAAGACCTCCTTGAACTTAACGCATAGGTACCTTATCATAGACAGATACACAGTGTTCTGCTGTGACATGGATGATTGTTGACGTCAAAGCTTGTGTCTCCTCCGCATTACCAGGAAAATACTCTAAATCCACCCCTGACGATGCAGATTATGTTTCTCACGACAGGGGTTGGGGAGGGGGGTTATGTGATGGTAGCTGAGACGGATGTGATGTCACAAGTAGTACTGCATCGTGTTCTTCCATTCCATGCAAGAAGGCTCATAGTTCCTTGCATTTCGTGGGCAGGTTCAACACTTTATCGTAAATCATCATACATTTAAAGTTCTAAAACTGATTTATTTGTGGAAATAGTGTGTTCAGAATCGATGGGAGTGTGATAAGTCGCAGGAAAAGTAATCACACGCCGGAATAAAGACTGCAAGTGTAAGGTTGAGTTCGGGAATGAATTTCCATAATTGAGGCCAGTTGCAGAAAATGTTAATGTAGACAAGGTATTTCTAATTTTTCAGTGTCATAATAGACCTATTTAGAAAATTATAATATGGCGCTAATTGAAGTGTTATTTCATTTCAGAGAACTGCGTCTGAGCTACATACGTGTTTCGCACTGTTAAACATCTACCAGCAGCACGACGTTGCATGGACTTAACAAGTCGTTGTAAGTAACCCGCATAACCCGCAGAAATATCGATCCATGCAGTCTTTATAATCGACCATATCTGCGAAAGTATTGCCCGGTTCAGTACTTTGTGCACGAACTGACCTCTTATGTCCTACAAACGTTTGATGTGATTCATTTCGAGTGATCTGGGTGGCCAAATCATTCGCTCAAACTGTCCAGAACGTTCTTGAAACAAATCGCGAACAATTTTGTCCCGATGACATGAAGCATTATCATCCACAAAATTTCCATCGTTGTTTGTGATGCCCACGAATTTCTGCGAATGGTTTCCAAGTAGTCACACATAACAATTTCCTGTCAGTGGCCAGTTCAACTGGAGCAGAAGAGCCATTCCATTCCATACAAACACAGCCCAAACCATTAAGGGGACATCACCAGCTTGCGCTGTGCCTCGTTGACAACCTGGCTCATGGCCTCGTGAGACCTGCGCCACACTCCAATCATATTGTCAGCTCTTACTAACTGAAATCGGCACTCATCTGACCGGGTAACTGTTCTCCAGTCATCTAGGGACCGATCGATATGGTCACGAGCCCAGAAGTGGAGCTGCAGGCGATGCCGTGCGGTTTGCGAAGACACTCGCGTCGGTCGCCTGCTACCATTGTCCATTCACGGCAAATTTCGCCGCTCTGTCCTAACGTATACGCTGATCGTACGTCTCGCATTGATTTCTGTGGTTATTTCGTGCAGTGTCGCTTGTCTGTTAGCACTGACAATTCTACGCAAACGCCGCTGCTCTCTGTCGTTAACTCAAGGCCGTCGGCCATTGCGTCGTTAGTGGTGAGAGGAAACGCTTGAAATTTGGTATTCTCGGCACCCTCTTGTCACTGTGGATCTCGGAATATTGAATTACCTAAAGATTCCCCAAATTAAATGTCCAATGCGTCTAATTATAACTATCATACCTCGTTACCGAGCGAGGTGGCGCAGTGGCTAGACACTGCACTCGCATTCGGGAGGACGACGGTTCAATCCCGCGTCCGGCCATCCTGATTTAGGTTTTCCGTGATTTCCCTAAATCGTTCCAGGCAAATGCCGGGATGGTTCCTTTGAAAGGGCACGGCCGACTTCCTCCCCCGTCTTTCCCTAATCCGATGAGACCGATGACTTTGCTGTCTGGCCTCCTTCCCCAAAACAACCCAACCCACACCTCATTCAGTGTCAGTCAATTCCCGTCATGAGGCGATAATCAGGTCGGAAATCTTTCAACATGAATCACGTGAGTACAAATGACAGCACCGCCAATGCACTGCCCCTTTATGCATTGGGTACGCGATACTACTGTCATCTTTACATGTAGATATAGCCATCCCACGGCTTTTGTCACTGCATTATATATGTGAAGTGTGGCTCCAATTCTAATGGCTCTAAGCAATATGGGACATAACATCTCAGGTCATCAGTCCCCTGTGAAGTGTGGCTGAAGTATTTAAATAAACTGTTTTATTTTTATTATAGTAACATTTTGCAATTAATGGACTGGATATCACTTTTAAAAAATAAAAAAATAAATGAACCCGAGTTCCAAAATGATTCTAATTAGCCGAATCATTTTGTATTTGTTCAAATGGTTCAAACTGCTCTGAGCACTATGGGACTTAACATCTGAGGTCATCAGTCCCCTAGAACTTAGAACTACTTAAACCTAACCAACCTAAAGACATCACACACATCCATGTCCGACGTAGGGTTCGAACCTGCGACCGTAGCAGTCGCGTGATTCCGGACTCAAGCACCTAGAGCCGCTCGGCCACAACGGACGGCTTTTGTATTTGTTGATACCCTTAGTGTTGATAATGAGCAATCAGAGATCGGTAAATGTTTAATGGGGAAGGGATGAAGATTTTAAAGCAAAGTTAGCAACTACGATAGCCGGCATGGTAACTCAGCGTGTTCGGTCAGAAGGGTGCTAGTCCTCTGTAATAAAAAAACTGAGTAAAGGAATCAACGATCACCTTGAACGGATGTCTTGTGACGTCCGCCCAGACCAAACGCAACGAACTATATCGAACAAAAAGAAAAAAAAAGTGCAGTGTATAATTTTTTCTTGCCGGCACGGTAGCACAGTGTGTTCGGCCAGAGGTCTTAGCTACCCTCTGTAACAAAAAAAAAAAAAAAATGAGTAAACGCATCGACGAACAACCTGAACGTGTGTCTTCGGACGTCCACCACGAAAAAATTCTACGAACAATATAGAACAAAACGAGATAAAAAAAGTGTTCAGCGCGACAGAATGTCAATCCTAAGGGCCCGGGTTCGATTCCCGGCTAGGTCAGAGATTTTCTTCGCACAGGGACTAGCTGTTGTCCTAATTATCATCATTTTATCCCCATCGACGCGTAAGTCGCCGAAGTGGCGTGTAATTGAAAGACTTGCACCCGACGAACGGTCTACCCGACTGGAGGCCCTAATTTCAAAATACATTTACAATTTTACTGAGAGAGAAATTATTCTGCGTAATGGACACCAAACTGAGGCATCAGCGAAGCAGTAATTCAGCCGACGGTATCTCAGTTACGATGAAAGTTGCAGCGGTTTTCATAAGACTATGCTGCCTAATGAACGAAGGTTGAGAACTGTGTGCTGCTCTGAAATGTGCTCCTCTGACAGGTGTTGAATGTATTACAAAAAATATGTGCAACACATATAAAAAAAGTACATGTGTCCTTATTTTTCCTCACCGCTTGACCTCCGTGCCCATTGCCACTTCACTACCAGTTGGCGGGCACGGGAGCTGGAACAGCCTAAAGACAAGTGTCCTGAACTGTTGCGTCGGCGACAGTATTCGCTAAATTGAGGTACCCTCGAAACGGTGGCACGTGAAAGGATATCGATTGTCTGGTAGACGGCAAGCGGCACGAGGTCGTAGCACACGACGTGGACATATGAATGTTCTCTCACCAAAACAGCACCTGTCCACACTAAAGAGATCAAGGATGGAGAGTAAGGGCTCAACAACCAGTACACTTCGAGGTCGTTGCAGACGAAGGGCAAATTCGGAGCCGGGCGAGAAAACCGGCCACTTTTTCCAAATGGTATTTGCAGGAGAGCTTCTGGAAGGTAGGAGACGAGATACTGGCAGAAGTAAAGCTGTGAGCACCGGGCGTGAGTCGTGCTTCGGTAGCTCAGATGGTAGAGCACTTGCCCACGAATGGCAACGGTGCCGAGTTCGAGTCTCGGTCGGGCACACAGTTTTAATCTGCCAGGAAGTTTCATATCAGCGCACACTCCGCTGCAGAGTGAAAATCTCATTCTGGGTATTTGCTATTTAGGGAAACATAAATCAGGACGAACGAAAAGAGATCTGAACCACCGTCCTCCCGAATCGAGCCCAGTGTACTAACCATTGTTCCGTTTCATTCGGTTCCTCGACTGCATTGCTCTCTTAAGGGGATACTCTGGTAAAAAAAGAAACTTATTCCATAATTAATAAATTGGTCACAAATTTATAAGATACAATTTCTGTGTATTACTAAACATAACTACAGAGTTACAACTCCATGTACCAAACAGTTTTTGAGTACTTATTATTTCATTATATTCTGAAGGGTTTTTGAAAATTTTCTGTCACGTAGTAATTTTTTTAATGTGCTTAAGCAATTGAAGGCTGTATTTAATAATATAGAGGAAAAGTTTCGCGTAAGCTATTTGGATTCCTCTTAAGGTAGCTTTCAAATTAATTTTCAATGTTCTGAATACGTTTATTGAAATAATAAAGACATTCACTGATCAATATCTCCTTTTCTAAGTATTTTTGTTTTTTCCAAAATTATAAAAAAATGGTTCAAATAGCTCTGAGCACAGTGGGATTTAACTTCTGAGGTCATCAGTCTCCTACAACTTAGAACTACTTAAACCTAACCAACCTAAAGACACCACACACATCCATGCCCGAGGCAGGATTCGAACCTGCGACCGTAGCAGTCGTAGTGCCTAGAACCGCTCGGCCACCCCGGCCGGCTCCAAAATTATACTCAAGATTATTAGCACTGATAGTAAGATTATTCTATAAATTTCATGAAATTTAGGGCGTATTTACTATGAAAAAGTTGTATTGGAATGTTCAGTTTCACAAATTAGAGATAAATACAGCCGAAGTTGCACAACACAATACCTCCCCGTCCTTTATTTAAAATCCAGCTGGACTCTAACTCCTTCTTCCTGCTCTCTTCTGAACTTTCTCAACTTGAATAGCCATCAGTCTGGCTCCATGTCGTCTTCTTTTTCAAATTCTAGTCACCGTTTGGCCTTTCGCTTCTTTCTTCGCTCGTTTCTCACTTTGCTGCTTCACTTCCTTATGGCTGAGAGTGGAGAGATCTCTGTTGACATTGTTGCTTCTGTCAGAGAGCACAGTCAGAGAAAGGTGAAGCAGCTTCTGTCACAGCTATTTCTACTTTTCTTTTGCACAAATGCATTCTTGGACACTTTCCTTAGATTATACTGCATAGTCACTCATTTACATTTTGAGTCTTTCCAGCATTCCATCTCGAGAAAATTGAATCAGATGCCAGCTTCTGATAAACATACATCATTCTAACAACCACAAATGGTCTGAGAGCAATATGGATAGCAGTTTTATGTGATTCTCCTTTGTCATGGGCACGATTAAAGAAATACCAAGCATTCTCACCTTTTTTCACACTTTATGTATTGCGGTTTCTCGTCTGTGCTCATGCAGTGACAGTGTGGCATCGACTGCACTCTTCATTACCGTAGTAACTGGAGCATCGTCAACAACGACTCTTCTATAATAATGATTCAGCTATACAACTGTTTCTTCTTTCAAACTTCCACGTGCTTTTCTACCGAGAATCACGTTTTGTGCTCGACTTCCCTTCACCATATTTTTTCTGTCGCAATGTGATTCACACACCCTTCCTTCACAATACCTGTGTTCCCATACACATTCAGTTGAACTAATTATATTTTTTTCTACATTTTTCTTTCGAATTTCACAAAATCTTTCAATTCGAATTATAACAGTGCATATACGAGTGAATTTTTTTTAGAAAAATTCAGTGTTCTCTTACCGTACAATCACTTTAATAGTTAATCTTCGGCTGCCAGAAGAAGTATATACCAACGCCCCTGCATCGTTGAATACACCGGTTCCTCTGAGATCACGGAAGAAACCCAGGAGCTTGGTCATTACTGAGATCGGTAAATGCCTAGGTACGCCGCGTGCCTATGTCTGCTTTCTGTTTGCCCGTACGGCAAAGGGAGGTGAGGTGGGAGCTTAAAGTTTCTGATCATCAGATTTTGCGCCTACATCCTAGATTAAATTCCAAATCCCTCAGGAGTGCCTCAAGGAGTGAGGGCCTGTGACACAGTTAATAGTGATAGGCCCCTTGGAATGGTACATTAAGATTGGTGGACCCCTTGCTGCTATTTGAGAAGACTCGTCATCATCATAATCATCATCATCATCATCCAAGAGAACATGATACCACACGAAGCACACCCATTCCAGTCACCTACAATCACAAGATACACTTAAACACACAACTGTTACACTTCACGAAGGACAGCTGCCATTGTGGATGAAGGACAGAAAAACAACTAGGTAGGGTACAGTGCCCTTCAAGGATATCCCAGACAACATTGGCGTGTTCCTTTACAAACAGGAAAAGAATATGAAGTACCCTTCCAGATATGTATTTATCTCTAAGGATGGAATAGCGATAAACGCAGTATGTGAGCAGTTCCTCAGCAGAAGTAGCGTAAGGAAGCATAGTAGAACCCCTGCTGCCTCATATAGGGTGTTTCGAAAGTACTTCTACAATAATTGGAGACATGTTCTTTAAACCAATACAAGAAAAAACTTGGGCCCTAAAATGGACACCCTAAGAGGTATGACCACTTGTTCTTCGTTGCAACTCTGAAACACACGTCTTGGTATGCTTTTTAGAGACTAAGTTTATAAGTCATTTTTTCCTGGTTTTGGCGTAAGGAACCTATTCTCAGAGTTTCGTGAAACACCATGTTCACATAGAGGTATAAACGCAGGTATTTTTGTTGATGAGTGAGGATAACGTACTGAACAACATTACATCAGTGTTTAGTTCATTTGCTGACTAATAATTACAGGTACTAAGAGTATTATGTTTATAGACTAGTTAGTAAGTCCAAGTACAAGTGGTAAGGGCAAGCTATCAGTGTTCATTTTTCCCTGGACCGCACGTCAGGAGTTGAGGTGCGAACACATGGTCACAAAACGGTAAGTCTATACTGACAGCCATAGTCCACACAGTTACGTCCATGCAGAAAACATCAGGTCGTAAATTATGCAACTTGTTTGCAGGAAGACTTTTAGACAAATAGAAGTACCTACCAACATACTGAAATGGGTACGTATCAAGGTACCAATGGCACAATACCAGCACAATACCAGCGTCTATATTTACTATGTCATAATATTCCTGATAATTCGTAATTAGTACGAAGCTTTCTGTTAGCATTAGCATGCTCTAGAACAGGGATCAGTAAACTTTCTCACAGCAGGCCGGATAACTGACAGATCTCGAGCACAGGCCATATCATCATTCCATACAACACTTGCAGACCAGAATGAAAGCCCCGGAAAAAAGGAAAAAAAAGGAAAAAACGAGAAACTAAGTTTATCATTCCATGTTTAGCATGGGTGAGTGGCACGGAGAGTCCAAATAACACAAGGACTACCAATATATTTATTCACTAAAAAGTTATAAAAATGGCGGCCTTAGCAAAAATATAGGTTCATCAGATCTTGTGTGCGGGAATCTCTGAAACGAAGCAGCAAGAGAAGTCTGCCTGTGTGGCATTTTGTCTAGCGCATCGGCCTATTGAGGCAGGAAACCTGGGTTAGAATCCTGAGATGGTACAAATTGTCATATCTCACATCAGTTTGCATATGTACATCAGAGATGTCTGAGACTTGTAAAGGTTTGTGGACCTATACAGGGTGAGTCATCTAACGTTACCGCTGGATATATTTCGTAAACCACATCAAATACTGACGAATCGATTCCACAGACCGAACGTGAGGAGAGGGGCTAGTGTAATTGGTTAATACAAACCATAAAAAAATGCACGGAAGTAGGTTTCTTTAACACAAACCTACGTTTTTTTAAATGGAACCACGTTAGTCTTCTTAGCACATGTGAACATATAAACAAATACGTAATCAGTGCCGTTTGTTACATTGTAAAATGTTAATTACATCCGGAGATATTGTAACATAAAGTTGACGCTTGAGTACCACTCCTCCGCTGTTCGATCGTGTGTATCGGAGAGCACCGAATTATGTAGGGATCCAAAGGGAACGGTGATGGACCTTAGGTACAGAAGAGACTGGAACAACACATTACGTCCACATGCTAACATCTTTTTATTGGTGTTTTTCACTGACGCACATGCACATTACCATGAGGGGTGAGGTACACGTACACACGTGGTTTCCGTTGTCAATTACGGAGTGGAATAGAGTGTGTCACGAGATGTCAGGCCAATAGATGTTCAATGTGGTGGCCATCATTTGCTGCACACAATTGCAATCTCTGGCGTAATGAATGTCGTACACGCCGCAGTACATCTGGTGTAATGTCACCGCAGGCTATCACAATACGTTGTTTCATATCCTCTCCTTTAACGTACCCCACAGAAAGAAGTCCAGAGGTGTAAGATCAGGAGAACGGGCTGGCCAATTTATGCGTCCTCCACGTCCTATGAAACGCCCGTCGAACGTGTACTTCACCCCTCATGGTAATGTACATGTGCGTCAGTGAAAAACACCAATAAAAAGGTGTTAGCATGTGGACGTAATGTGCTGTCCCAGTCTCTTCTGTACCTAAGGTCCATCACCGTTCCCTTTGGATCCCTACGTAATTCGATGCTCTCCGATAGACACGATCGAACAGCGGGAACAGCGGAGGAGTGGTACTCAAGCGTCAACTTTAGGTTACAAAAAAAAAATGGTTCAAATGGCTCTGAGCACTATGGGACTTAACATCTGTGGTCATCAGTCCCCTAGAACTTAGAACTACTTAAACCTAACTAACCTAAGGACATCACACACATCCATGCCCGAGGCAGGATTCGAACCTGCGACCGTAGCAGTCCCGTGGTTCCGAACTGAGCGCCTGAACCGCTAGACCACCGCGGCCGGCTTTAGGTTACAATATCTCCGGATGTAATTAACATTTTACAATGCAACAAACGTCACTGATTACGTATTTGTTTATATGTTCAGATGTGCTAACAAAACTAATGCGATTCCATTTTAAAAAACGTAGGTTTGTGTTAAAAAACATACTTCCGTGCAATTTTTTTATGGTTTGTATTAACCAATTACACTAGCCCCTCTCCTCACGTTCGGTCTGTGGAATCGATTCGTCAGTATTTGATGTGGTTTACGAAATATATCCAGCGGTAAAGTTAGGTGACTCACCCTGTATAGTTTCACTTGATTAAAGCACCTACGCCTGGGTTGCAGGCAGGATCTACCCTTTAGTTCAATGCTGAGGTGCGATTCCAATGCAGCTGGTGAGCCTCTGCACTGCTGTTTGAGTTTACAGGGGATACGAAGTGGGCTGAGGCGTGAGAGGGAATTTGGTGTGAGGAAGGAGGGTGCCACAGCAGTCCGTGCAGCTCGGTGCAGCCACTGTGCCAGGGTGGCGTGTGGTTAGCTCACCTGTCTAGTGATCAGGAGACCCGGTGTCGAATCCTGACCTTCGTACGTACAAACTTTCATTTGTCGCTTTAGTCTGCATTGTACATCATAGACATCACAGATGTCTGAGGCTTCATAAGTTTCGTTTGAGATTGTAGTGAGATCTGGCTTTCAAGACATCATCTATGTTTGCTTTGGTATTTTTGCAGTTTTTAAATGTTAATCAGTCAATCTCGTTCACTGTACTGCCTTAACATACTTAACTTTCGAAAACATTTGCACACTAACATTAGATGTGCCAAACACTAATGCCATACAAGCATCAAATTTCTTCAGTTTCGGAAACTCAGCATCAGGAAACAACGGTAAAATTCAACAAGTTTTTCTTGTTTGTGCTCCTCTTACATCAAGCCATTTTCTTGCAGATCAGTGACCTCCAACTGTAGCTCAACTGGCACACCATCATGGATATAATGAAATGGATTTTGGAACAAAAGACTGTCACCCTGATTTGTGTCAAGATATTAAAATCTCTCCAAAAAGTACCTTTCCAATCACAAAGATTTTTCTTGGTTTTTTTTTTTTTTTTTTTTTTTGGAAAAATTAAGGTTGGTGTCTCCGAAGATTATAGCAAAAACTCTGAGACAGTGAAATGACAAAAATTTCCTTCTTCCAGCTGTGCCTCAAAACACTCACAGCTAACTCCGAAATAATTCTGAAGAAGTCATTCTTTCCCCAAAATTTCAAGTTTATTTCACTGACGTGGAATGTGATGTCGATGAAAAATGAGAAATTTGAGAAAAAGGTAGTATCTGACAGCTGAGCATCACCTGTATCTTTTTCCATGAGAATAAACATCAATTTCGGTTCGGAGCTTGTAGAAGTGAAACAAAACTTTACCACAGCTGAGCCACCTCACTGCTGTTTAATCAGACAAGTCCAAGAAATTCATCATCCGTTTCTGAAAGGGACTCGTGGAACTGTCGATGATTGAGTGAATGTCCCCGAATGAAGTTTACAACAGAAACAACTGGTTTCAGTACACAAGAAGTACCTAAGTCTTTCCCACTGTTGTATGATGCAGTGTATGAATAGTGCGCCCAGAATTTGCAAATCTCCCAACTGTGTCCTGATGATTGAGCACAGTAAATCTAAGGCACAAAGCAGCCAGGAGGTCTCCACCGTAGCCGAAACCTCCAAGTATTCTAAATATAAAACTTAAGTGTAAACTATGTCATAACGCCTCTGTTGCTTATATTTTATCAAGGATACTGGAGTCCAGTTGGCGGGACGAATAAATTAATATCTTGGGCTGAAACTGGCCTGCGAGCCGTAGTTTGGTGGCCTCTGCTCTAGAGTCTAGAGAGTGTGTTTTGGTGTACGATTAATCCTAGCAATACCAACGCATTTTCTGTAACGCGAGTTAACTGAGGGGGACGTTATGTCCACCCAAAAAAAAAAAAAAAGAAAAAAAACGTTTTTGTAAAATGTTATGGATTTACATTAACAATATACTTGTAAAGAGATACTGACAAGTAAGTTGAGCCCAGGACCTGATAAAACATTTTAGCACACTCGTAGCAATATCAAAGCATTTTTAATGACACTTAAAACCGACAGGTGGATAAAAATGCAAAAATCCTTAGTTTCGCTGACTTTTCCCCACAACATACTTTCTAAAGAGATAGTGATGTGTGAGTCAAATTCTAAACCTCAAAATTTTGAATATGCCATTCACCGGGGAAAGAGGCCACCGCTATTAACAGTAAATTTAACTGAAAAATTTAAACCAGTTATGCAATTTGGCAGAAGAATTCACTAAAAACAATAAATATATATATTTTAAAAATTTTAAATAATAAAGTAACTGGCAACACGATTACTGGCAACACGACAATAACTTCGAAATGTGTGCACAAAGCACACCCGCTTTTCATGTATAGTGAGGGTTAATATTCGAAACAGTTCTGTTCACAAGGATACAAATATAATTTAGAGAAACCAATGTAGTTCTTTCACAAAAGTCTGTAGCTCATGGAAGAATAAGAATGAGCCCTGTTGAGCACTGTTTCAAGTCAAGAGATACGAAACAACGGTTGCTTTCCAATCATCAGTTTCAAAATAGCACAATGGATGGGTGTTCCTGCGTAAAAGTTGCCTTCAGACTTCGAAATTTACTATTTTACTCCTTACATCAGCTATAAAATGTCTTAATAACGTAATTTTTTCGCACTGCAGAAAGATGTATTTCTCCCTTAGTTTGGCGGTTAAATTCGGACCGTTATTAGTCTAACGAACCCACCTTACTGCACAGTATCAGACAGTAAAAGCATACTTCAAAAACTTTAGCGAATTGTCGAAAATTAGAAGTGTTATGACATAGTTGTAGTTTTTTTTCTCCAGTATTCTGGCTGGTTTAATGCGATCCGCCTAGAATTCCTCTCTTCTGCAAAACTCACCGTCTCAGAGTAGCACTTATTCGCTACGACCTAAATTATCAGTTCGATACCGTCCAGTATCTGTCCTCCTCTACAGTTTATGCACTACATAGCTCACACTACTAACACGGAAGTTATTCCCAGAGCTCTTGAGTCTTTTATGTTTTAATGCATGTGTGTGTGTTTGTGTGTGTGTGTGTGTGTGTGTGTGTGTGTGTGTGTGTAGCCGGCCGTTGTGGCTGAGCGGTTCTACGCTCTTCAGTCCGGAATCGTGCTGCTGCTACGGTCGCAGGTTGGAATCCTGCCTCGGGCATGGATGTGTGTGCCGTCCTTAGGTTAGGTAGGTTGCAGTAGTTCTAAGTCTAGGGGACTGATGACCTCAGATAAGTCCCATAGTGCTCAGAGCCATTTGAACCATTTGATATTGTGTGTGTGTAAGTGTGTGTGTGTGTGTGTGTGTGTGTGTGTGTGTGTGTGTGTGTGTGAGTGTGTCTATATGTGTGTGTTTGTATTCCACATCTCCTCGTAAATCACCACCGATTTCAGCCAAACTTGGTACACGCATCCCTTACAATTAGGAAGTAACCTCTGCCTGCGTAAGAACCACCTGCCCATCATAGTTCAGCAGATATGACATAATAAGAAATGAAATGCGTGAAAAACAGCCGCGTCATGCTTGGCATTTCAATTTATTACTTCTGTGCTACAAAGTCTAGTCACAATAAATTTCGCAGAAAGTATCCACATACGTTGCTAAGGGCACCTACAGAATTGTATTGCAGTACCACACATATTTCAGGAAATGTGACGTCATAAACCTTTACATGCGTGAAAAACTACCGTGTTTTGCATGCCATTTCAATTTATTACTTCTTTGCTACTAACTCTGTTCACAGCAAGTTTTGAAGTTCGTATCCACATGCGACACTGAATTTACCTAGAGAGATACAGCATTATACAGCACATAGTTCAAGAGATACTAAGTCATAAGCAATGACATGCGTGAAAAACTACCGCATCATGAATAACATTTAAATTTATTTTTCATATTTGCAACAAACTGCCGGCTGAAGTGGCCGTCCGGTTCTAGGCGCTACAGTCGGGAGCCGAGCGACCGCTACGGTCGCAGATTCGAATCCTGCCTCGGACATGGATGTGTGTGATGTCCTTAGGTTAGTTAGGTTTAATTAGTTCTAAGTTCTAGGCGACTGATGACCTCAGAAGTTAAGTCGCATAGTGTTCAGAGCCATTTCGCTACAAACTCTATCCACATCATATTTCGCAGGCAGTATCCAGATACGTCGCCGAATGTACCTACATAAATACATCATTGTATGACACATAATTCAAGAGATATTACGTCATAAACACTGAAATGAACGGTAAAGAGCCGCATCACGCGTAAAGTTTTAACACATTTATTCATTACTGTGGAGACACAGTTCTTAATTGGCAAACGCGTAAAAATATAAGTTATCACTTACTTATACAAAAAGCGGGAAGTGAACTGTTTTATAATATACGAATAATGTATATGAAACAAAAGTGTATCATAACTGTATCATTAAATATCCCACTGATAATGGCTTAAAGTAAAAATAGCCGAAACGCTTCTCGAAGAATAAAAAACAGTGTAGCAAGAGAAGACGATTTTTATTTACAAAACAAATATTTCTGTGCTTGCTGCGGAGGAAGACAATGCAGACAAATACGTTGTCTTATAGTGTAACTGGACTCTTATTCCTAAATGTATTTTGTTTCACCTCTGTTACGCATTTTTCAATCAATATTAGTATTAATCCATCCAAAATTTCAAACTACGTAGTCTTTCATACTAACATGGAGGCTTTTCATGATGAAAATTGAAAGTTATCCCGATCTAATGGCTTTGTTTGCAGTTTAATTAGATGGTATTCATTTCACGAAATACACATGTCACACAAATTTTTGAGGTGTTGCTAATTGTTTGAAATTCATTCATTCTTCAATTATTTCCACACTCTTGGAATATGGGCTACAATATTATCAGCAACTGGTCGGTCTCTTCTGATAGGGAGACCTGTGTTCCAACAGTGATCACGCTTTGCCGTGGAAGATTGTATTTTCTTCATCGCCGTCTGAAGGTTTGACAGACTGAACATTTTTGGCGTTGTCCGTAAATGCTGCAGGAGGATCAGTTTCTGAATCACTTGCACCAGAAAATTCACTTACGTTACTTTCATGATTGAGCTTTCCTAACCATGCTTGTCGCGCGGAGTGTCCGCGCGGTTTGAGGAGCCATGTCTTGGTTTGCGCGGCCCCTCCCACCGGTGGGTCGAGTCCTCCCTCTGGCATGGGTGTGTGTGTGTGTTGTTCTTAGCATAAGTTAGTTTAAGTAGTGTGAAAGTCTATGGATTGATGACCTCAGCAATTTGGTTCCTTAGAAATTCGGACACATTTGAACACTAACGATGCTTCCCGTATAGCATCCTCCGTAGGTAAAATGTCATTCCTGCACACCATTTTCGCATAAATGTCCTTCACACTCAGCAACAGAATAGTTACACAATGTGTACTCTACGGACACGATCACTGATCAAGAAACACTCCTGTTAAATTAATTAAACAACAGTGTCTCACAATTTACAATGTCCGTCCTGTGGTAGATCTTAATCAATGCCAAATTTACGTTAGTGGTAGTGGGCTGTGTATGTGCGGTGGCGCATGCACAGGAACAAAGAAGTAACTCCAGAGTCAGACTGACCCCGGGTGCCAATTTCTAGGGTTAAACATGTTCTCTAGGACAAACTCCTTCCGCTTTACCTTGTGAATTCGCTGACATTCGTAGGGAAGATGTATACTATCTCTATCACAAATATAACGAAATCGCTGTTAATTTCACTGCATCGGGAAGACGAAGATGGGTCAGCTTACAGGCACGATTCGTGTAAAAAAAGAGACACTCGAATACGGATATTTGATAGGGGTAGCAAGATAGGTTGAGGCTTAACAGTTAAGCACGGCAGTGAAAAACGGTTTCCCAATTTCGGTTTCCGGCTTCAGTTAACTGAGTGGCACTTCAGCACGGCGACATAAGGGAAGTGTGTTCAAACGCCTTTAACCGACGGGGGAGTTAACCTTCTGAAGCGTTGCAGATTCCTCAGCAGAGCACGTGAGAGGCCCTGCTGCTGTGTTGGCGCTCCGTGAAGATTACTTCCTCCGTTACTCTTCCATTCGAATCTCATCTGCGATATTGAAGCGCAAGAAGGAGAAAGAGGGCGGGCATTTCCCTCCAAACGTGCTGGCGCTCGCCACCACGAGACAAGGCGCCGCGAGCGAGCGAGGAGGACAATCCTATCTCGAAATTAATGTTCCCGCGGCGGTCCCCGACTCCCCACTTTCTTAGCGTAGCTGCGACCCCAGCGCGTGGGCCAACACTTCCGTGATTGCTTGCCTTGTTTTGTTCGAGTGGCGAGTTTCCGGCGCAGAACGAGTAGCGCAGCCCCCCCTCCAACAACCCTCCTCACACACACACACACACACACACACACACACACAAACACACACAGAGAGAGAGAGAGAGAGAGAGAGGTTCGCGAACAAAGCTCACTCGTACTGAACGCCCCCACATGGAGCAAGCGTAACATTTGAATCGCTTGTTTTGTAAACACCGCTACTGCAATATTCCACTGTGAAGTGAGATGGGCTTTCGACGCTTAATGCACCCTTTGTTAAAAAGAGAACATACAAGTGCCACTCCTTTTTTCTTTCTTTTGTAGTTCTGTGGCCCGCCAGCTTTAAATTGGCACCGACTTTTTATACATACCAAGTGTACCGGAGCGTAAACACGATGACATAAGCGGCATGTAATTTTGTAACCAAAAATATCCATTTCTGTGTACTGCAAATAAATGTCGTTAAGTGTTACGGTACTTCACCTTCATTAGAACATGGAAGAAGTATCTCCTGCTTTTCCCCACATAGTTCGCAGCGTTAATTAACGCATATGGAACTAGATTCAACTATTCTGTTAGCTTTAAGTATTTTACTTCTTCGGGCGAAACTATATACACTCCTGGAAATTGAAATAAGAACACCGTGAATTCATTGTCCCAGGAAGGGGAAACTTTATTGACACATTCCTGGGGTCAGATACATCACATGATCACACTGGCAGAACCACAGGCACATAGACACAGGCAACAGAGCACGCACAATGTCGGAACTAGTACAGTGTATATCCACCTTTCGCAGCAATGCAGGCTGCTATTCTCCCATGGAGACGTTCGTAGAGATGCTGGATGTAGTCCTGTGGAACGGCTTGCCATGCCATTTCCACCTGGCGCCTCAGTTGGACCAGCGTTCGTGCTGGACGTGCAGACCGCGTGAGACGACGCTTCATCCAGTCCCAAACATGCTCAATAGGGGAGAGATCCGGAGATCTTGCTGGCCAGGGTAGTTGACTTACACCTTCTAGAGCACGTTGGGTGGCACGGGATACATGCGGACGTGCATTGTCCTGTTGGAACAGCAAGTTCCCTTGCCGGTCTAGGAATGGTAGAACGATGGGTTCGATGACGGTTTGGATGTACCGTGCACTATTCAGTGTCCCCTCGACGATCACCAGTGGTGTACGGCCAGTGTAGGAGATCGCTCCCACACCATGATGCCGGGTGTTGGCCCTGTGGGCCTCGGTCGTATGCAGTCCTGATTGCGGCGCTCACCTGCGCCAAACACGCATACGACCATCATTGGCACCAAGGCAGAAGCGACTCTCATAGCTGAAGACGACACGTCTCCATTCGTCCCTCCATTCACGCCTGTCGCGACACCACTGGAGGCGGGCTGCACGATGTTGGGGCGTGAGCGGAAGACGGCCTAACGGTGTGCGGGACCGTAGCCCAGCTTCATGGAGACGGTTGCGAATGGTCCTCGCCGGTACCCCAGGAGCAAGTGTCCCTAATTTGCTGGGAAGTGGCGATGCGGTCCCCTACGGCACTGCGTAGGATCCTACGGTCTTGGCGTGCATCCGTGCGTCGCTGCGGTCCGGTCCCAGGTCGACGGGCACGTGCACCTTCCGCCGACCACTGGCGACAACATCGATGTACTGTGGAGACCTCACGCCCACGTGTTGAGCAATTCGGCGGTACGTCCACCCGGCCTCCCGCATGCCCACTATACGCCCTCGCTCAAAGTCCGTCAACTGCACATACGGTTCACGTCCACGCTGTCGCGGCATGCTACCAGTGTTAAAGACTGCGATGGAGCTCCGTATGCCACGGCAAACTGGCTGACACTGACGGCGGCGGTGCACAAATGCTGCGCAGCTAGCGCCATTCGACGGCCAACACCGCGGTTCCTGGTGTGTCCGCTGTGCCGTGCGTGTGATCATTGCTTGTACAGCCCTCTCGCAGTGTCCGGAGCAAGTATGGTGGGTCTGACACACCGGTGTCAATGTGTTCTTTTTTCCATTTCCAGGAGTGTAGTTAAGTACGCATACCGACTGTTGTGACCGAGCGGTTCTAGGCGTTACAGTCTGGAACCGCGCGACCCCTGCGGTCGCAGGTTGGTATCCTGCCTCGGGCATGGATGTGTGTGATGTCCTTAGGTTAGTTCTAAGTTCTAGGGGACTGATGACCACAGCAGTGAAGTCCCTTAGTGCGCAGAGCCATTTGAACCATTTAAGTACGCATAATTTCAGAAAATTCCTTCCTTTCTCTCTTTTAAGTGCATACATCTGACTTACGCATCCTCGTATTCTTTCTCCTTCACTCGCTTTGGTCCTTTCATGGTCCTGGTAAAGAACTGCCAATGACTTTAGTTTTTTTTCCAAATAAGCCTTCATTCGAATGCGGGACTGTTGTTTGCGATCTTCTGATTACTTTACTCCAGTTCCCTGTTTTTGGTTTTCTCCGGGGACGGGAAATATAACGTTCTATCCAAAAATAATAATTTCGAACTTCATGTTGTTCAGTCTTCATCACTTTCGTGTCACCTCTGATTTCTTGGAGCCACTTGCACCAGAAAATTTTTTGCCGTTGAAATGTTTCAAAAATGTCTGTTGCATATTCTTTTTTCATTCGTTCGATCCAGATGGCCGTAAAAATAATTGTAACATTAAGATGTTTAATGTTTTTGTACGGATCTTCGTTATTGGTGCTCCTGTAATTCTGAATATCTGTTATATGTTATACTGACTCAACTATTTTTATGAGGGTTTTCCTTTTCCTTCCCACGGCTTCTGTTTCTCCTTTTTTAGACAAATATCAGCATTCAGCCTCATACAAACATTCTGCATCTACGTTACTGTAACATAGTGCATCCATAAGTTTCATTTATTTCATCAAGTTAAAAATTGCATCCTGGGGCAGTTCTAAAATGACGCGTTACATATCGGCATCCAACTAGGTTTCTTGTGTGAACATCGCACCCATTCTCACGAATCGTCCACATGTAGGCAGTTAATCTACCTTCTGCGGCTCATGAAGCTTATTCGTAATTAATTAGAAAGTACTTCAGGTTTTACCCATTACCAGTCGACTTGTCATTGTATAAAAGTCAGCATCATCCAGTTTGTATTGATGTTGATGCAATGCAACATGCACTTAGTTCGAAAACATCGATCCTCATTTTTGCTAGTAAGCTGTTATACTTTTGTTATGTTTCCTACCTATATGATCGAATTTAACAAAAATTTCTTGCAACACAACATTTCAACCAGCTGCATTGTAATGGGTGTTTTCATTCCGTGCTCATGTGAGCGCAGTGGTAGAGTTTCACATTTTCTAGTCAAATATCTCAGCAGGCTCGGAGGGTGTATTTCGGGTATTTGTATCATCACCAGCAGAAACTTTCAGAAAACCATGAGTGAAATTGGAGGACTGAAAGCATTTTATATTTATCTCTGTAAAAACGTTGTCTGTTGGCATAGACAAAAATACAACTGTGTGTGTTTGTGGGCGTGAACGTGCGTGTGTGTGTGTGTTTTCCTATGTTCGGTCTTTGCACCCTGCCTGTATGTAGGCCATATATTTCCTATTACTTAAATTTGATGCTTGAAGTCTTAACGCCCGCATCTCGTGGTCGTGCGGTAGCGTTCTCGCTTCCCACGCCCGGGTTCCCGGGTTCGATTCCCGGCGGGGTCAGGGATTTTGTCTGCCTCGTGATGGCTGGGTGTTGTGTGATGTCCTTAGGTTAGTTAGGTTTAAGTAGTTCTAAGTTCTAGGGGACTGATGACCTAAGATGTTAAGTCCCATAGTGCTCAGAGCCATTTGAACCATTTTTTTGAAGTCTTAACCGCATTTGATCTTAGTTTACATCTTAAGTGCCATAATTTGTTGTACAAAATTATCTGATAAAGTACAGTTTTATTTAATCCCTGGGTGTTTAACAAAATTCTGTCTCAACTAAAACCACGTAATTCCCTAGTAATGATGAGATAAATAATACGTTGTTAAATATCTCGCCTCCAAGTGCCCTAAGATTGTAGGTTACTGCAGTTAACTCAAAATTAAAACTAAGGCATTTTCACAGTCAGCGGAAGCATGCCAATGTACCAGATGTACCCAACGCAAACAAAGATCTTGGGTACCCCAAAAATTAAAGATAGGTCAGCCTTTTACCATAAATTTCGATAGTAGCTGAACCGATTATACTTCTTCGAATCTGCAAAACAAGCGATGTCAAATCAGCTGTACCAAATACTCATTCCAAATTTTGTCCAAAACACTCAGCTTCACTGCAGCCGTTACCAATAGCGGACGGAATCGTAGGTGCCTATAATAATAAAATCCTTGGCAGTCATATACCTAGATACTGCTCAATCTTCCGACTATGGCATAATAGGTCATCGTAGAAGTCAACAAAACTGAAATTCCCATGGGATATTGTAAGATTAATTCGTTCATATCTTACAGACCGTAGTTTCAGTGTGGCGATTCATGATACTGCTAATGTCTACCCTCAGAATGCCATGGTACTACAAAATTCCCTATTAAATACATCCTAAGCCGAAAGAAACGATGTAACACGAAGGAATTATCCGAGTAGGACTGAAATCTGTAGGATGCACTGCACTCGCACACACAAACGATTACAACTGCAGAAAAATTGGATGATTTAGTCAAGAGAAAGAGCTTCACAAAGTCAGCAATCCAATAACACGTTGTTCCCCTTGTGGCTTTCATTCAAGCAGTTATTCGGCTTGGCATTGGTTGACAGAGTTGTTGGATGCCTCCCTGAGGGATATCGTGGCGAAGTGTTTCCAGTTGGCACGTTAGATCGTGAAAATCCTGAGCTGGTTGGAGGGCCCTGGCAATTATTCTACAAAAATTCTCAATTGAGGAGAGATCCGTCATCCTGCTGGCCAAGAGAGGGTTTGAGAGGCAAGGAGAAAAGCAGTACAAACTCTCCTCTGGTGCGGGTGGTCACTATCTTGCTGAAATCTAAACCCACGATGGCTTGTCATGTAGGATAACAAAACGACGCGTAGAATGTCGTCGAAGTACCTCTGCGCTGTAAGTGTCACTTGGATGACAACCAGACACGAGATGGACCGCAGACCATCACTCCTGGTTGCCATCTTTGATTACTGGTTGCTGCAGAGTAAGGCAGGCGACAGGTTGGTATGCCATCCCTGTCTGGGGCGTCTACAGCCTCGTCTTCCCTGGCCACCAGGACTCAGTTTGAAGTGGGACACTTCCCAGAAGACAAGTCTACTCCAGTCAATGAGGTTCCAGGCCGAAGAAGTGTCTGAAGATGCCTGAACAGCCGTGTGATGCCGGCTTACTGTCGCCCGCCATACGGCCCTACAGCCATGAGTGATGGTATGGGCGGGGGGGGGGGGGAGGGCACTTTTCACAGCAGGGCCCATTTCGAGCATATGCTGTTCTCGAACATTATGAATCACCTTGAAGAAAATGAATTATTGATACATAACCAATACGTATTCAGAAAATATCGCTCTTGTGCAACACAGCAAGCTCTTTATTCCCAAGGGATGTTAGATCGATTCCATACTCCTAGATTTCCAGAAGGCTTTTGATACCGTTCCTGACAAGCGAATATTAATCAAATTGCGTGCATATGGCGTATCGTCTCAGTTGTGTGAGTGGATTCGTGATTTCGTCTCATAGAGGTCACAGTTCGTAGTGATAGACGGTAAATCATCGAGTAGAACAGAAGTGATATCTGGCGTTCCTCAAGGAAGTGTCATAGGCCCTCTGCTGTTCCTGATTTACATAAATGATCTAGGTGATAATCTGAGCAGCCCCCTTAGGTTGTCTGGAGATGACGCTGTAGTTTATCGTCTATTAAAATCATCACACGATCAATTCCAATTACAAAATGATCAAGAGAGAATTCCTGTATGGTGAGAAAAGTGGCAATTGGCACTAAACAAAGAAAAGTACGTGGTGATCCACATGGGTACTAACAGATATCCGATAAATTTTGGGTATACGATAAATCGTACAAATATAAGGGCTCCCAATTCCACTAAACACATAGGAATTGCAATTAGGAGCAACTTAAATTGGAAAGTCCTCATAGATAGTATTGTGGGGAAGGGGTAACAAAGACTGCGCTTCTTTGGCGGAACACTTAGAAGATGCGACAAACCCACTAAAGAGACAGCCTACATTACACTTGTCCGTCCTCTGCTGGAATATTCATGAGCGGTATGGGATCCTTAGCTGGTAGTACTGACGGAGGACATCGAAGAAGTGGAAAGAAGGGCAGCTCGTTTCGTGTTATCGCGCAATAGGGGTGAGAGTGTCACTGATATGACACGCGAGTTGGGGTGGCAGTCACTGAAACAAAGGCGGTTTTCTTTGCGGCGAGATCTATTTGCGAAGTTTCAATCGCCATATTTCTCTTCCGAATGCGAAAATAGTTTGCTGGTACCCACCTACGTAGGGAGAAATGATCGTTATAATAAAATAAGAGAAATCAGAGTTCGAACGGAAAGATTTAGGTGTCCCTTTTTCCTACGCGTCATTCGAGAGTGCAATGATAGAGAAGTAGTATGAAAATGGTTCGATGAACCCTCTGCCAGGCAGTGAAGTGTGAACTGCAGAGTAACCATGTAGACGTATATGTAGATATAGACATTCCACCCACCGTTTCGTTACCCTTCGCAGTAAGCTGTCCTTGGTTTACGTTATAGCAAGCTAATGCCTGTCTGCGCACGGCGAGAGTTTCATTTGCTTGTCTTAGTGTTTGCCAAGCCCTTTGCCAAATTCTACCTTGACCAGAAAGTTCGCCGGATCTCTAATCAATTGAGAATCTTTGGTGGATTATGGGTAGGGTCCTCGAACCAGCTCGCGATTTTAACGATCCAATTCCCCAATTGCACCGTCTTTGCCACGATACCCCTTCAGCGAACATCCGTGCCAAGCCGAATAACTGCTTACATAAGGGCCAGAGATGGATCAAATCGTTATTATCTTGCTCAATTTATGAAGCTCTTTCTCTTGTTTAAATCACCCAGTTTTCCTAATACTGTAATCGCTTGTTTGTCTATAAATGTAAATCACATCCACCGATTTCCGTCCCATTCGAATAATTCATTCGTGGTGCGTCGCATTTTCTTGTCTTACGGCGTATATATTTATCTGACCTACCAAACTTCCGACCTGATTTGCATCCCATAATTCGATGTAGGGATATATTAGATCGACTACGAAGTAACGAACGTTCAGGACAAACTGCAACGATCTCTAATTATGTTTGAACAACGTTTTCGAGTACTCCCATTGAAAGTATATGTGGGTAAATGTTAGACCACATTTTATACACGAACGAGGCAAGATGCACAAACCTCGCTGCAGTTTTTCCAGTCAAAGCCCTCCCTGGACTGGATTCGCCGAACGTTTCAGAGTTCACTTGGGCAAACTCCTTCCCTTCAAGAAACATATCACAAAATAAAGAATACCACGTGTTAGATGCTTCATACTCCAAAATAAACCGTTGGTCGTCTCTATAAATGAAATCCACACTTTACAAATCGAAAACAGAAACCGTAACGTAATACGTTTGCTCCATATAGCGTCAAGCGGCGTCTATACATACTAACAAATTTCGTATCATCTAAAACTAGAAAACTCGAATCCGTGGTTCGTTACAAACCCAACAATTCACAGTGATTTAGTAATTAGATCTCCTCCCGAAGTGATTTGCTCCACATCTGAAGGCTTTCGCCTCAATATTCATTACACAGTGACCACACTTTTTCGTAGATAATACACGTATGTCATCCACGACCAGAACAGAAATAAACGTCGAATGTTGGTATTGTTAGCATGTCAGTAATACTATGCACAGGGTATATTATAACTACATATCCCTGCATATTACCAGTGAAGCATATTGTAAATAATAATTTGTTCATTTTATGACAATGATATGTGTTGTCGATTTCTTGTATGTAAGAATACTTGTAAAAATAGCTTTGCTTAAAATTTAACTACGAACTATCCAACAGTAACGAAATCATGGATCTATGTTTTATATTCATCTATATTCTTGATGTGTGTATATAATAAATAATTCTACAATTATTTAGAAAATAATAAATCATTTTAGCAAGTCTCTGGTAAATAAATCATGTATATGACTCCACAGAAACAACAAATTTCTTACCTTTAACTAATAAAATGAATATTGCTTTCATACATATTTTTCTGTAAGTTACAGTGATACATGTCATCTAACACCATCTATTGTTGCCATATCACAAACAAGGCAGACAGGGTGTAGTAAACTGTGGCAGGGCGCGACCAATGTGACCCATGTTTCATCAGAACAGCATTTGCTGTCAGTTGAATAATGGAGACACGCCGGTTCTGTGTGGTGTACGCTGTAGCCAGCACACCGGCCAGGAAAGAGGTTGCAAGGAGCTTGATAACAGGCACTGAATGAAACGCGCCTATCAGGAGAGAGGCCAAAGACAGGCTCGCAGGCAATGTACCGCCAACGCGCTCTCAACTCTGTATTTAGATCGCCACTGCGGACCAGACAATCAGTGCAGTCACAGACACGAACAGTCGCAGTCTCAGTCTGAGGCACTAGCCCAGCCAGACAGTCTGTCAATAGTTTTGTTACTAGCTCAGTCTCTATTCCTCAGTCATTATTCTAGTTGGCGCCCGTTAGTCCACGTCTACAGATTCGTGAGTGTAGTGTTTTTAATACATGTGTGAAGTATTGTTGTAGAAAGGTATGAAGAGGATACGGGCCACAAAACAACATCTTCTCCTTTCTTCCCATGGTACAGGACTTTACAGTGACAACGAGACGACACAAATGGTTCCTACTTTAAAGGCTACAGAACATGTCACCCTGCTTTGGTTCACATCGTCTGGACCTGTTCAAATCTTTCTTCTCTTAATAATAAAGACACAATTTTTAGTTACTTGCATTTCGTGCATAATGGCCAGCACAGTCTGAAAGTTTATTGCGTGTAGCGCCATTCTTCTCCATCTTAGATGGCAACTTTCTTCCCACTTAAGCAGAACATTGTAACAGTCTGAACTACAGTTTTAAGCGTTATTACTTGATCAAGTTGTATTAAGTTCATTTATGTAATCCATATTCGTCAGTGATTTGAAGATTATGAATTTTGAGTCTTTGATTGTGACACGATAATTCTGAACGATTAGAATCTCTGGACTAAACAGAGCATCTGTGCAGCTGCTAATCCAGCACCAGTACATAATTTTTAGTCAACTATATTCCGTTGCAAGACAGTGTTTGATGGTAAATGCTATGGTACACATTTTTGAAGTTCTGGCTGACCACAATAGCAGATGCTTATTGACTATAGTATTCCAGACAGCCTTTTACTGCAACAGCATAACAATGCAGCTTCGTCACGTTTTCTGTCTGCAGTTATCATGCATTTTCACATACGTTTTCAATTTACTTATAAGCCCTATATTACATGTTTCTGGGTGTGGGGATAGGGTGATGAAGTTTGGCTTGTGGGGGCGCTCAACTGCGCGGTCGGCAGCACAGCCCAATCTAGCCACAGTCACGAATGATGATGATGGTGAAATGATGAGGCCAGCACAAACACCAAGTCCTCAGGCAGAGAAAATCACTAACCGGGCTGCGAATGAAACTCAGGACTCCGTGATCCAGAGACAGCAACGCTAGCCACTAGACCACGAGCTGCCGACGCGGGGATAGTGGGTGACAGGTTTAAAAAACGAGAGCGATGGGTGGTTCAAAGCACATTTTCTTAAAATTTGTAATCCTGCATTGATGAAAAACTGTGTTGTTAATTACCAGATATATTAAAGCTACGGTTTGTAATAGCTACGTACTTCCTTACATGAAGTGTAATTTGTATGAAAATTCTACATACTACTCCGTTGTTGGGCGGGTAATTTTCAGGTACGTATCAGTTCTTCCCATTTCCACATTTTGGTCTTTCATTTGGCTGGATACACTACAAAATACAAAGGGAAATAAAATACCAACGCTTCTGGAGGACTCAGAGTAATCTGGCATTTTCAGTTGTGAGGAGAATGGAAGTGATCGGGAAGCTGATTTTGAGATTTCTCTATAAATGGCGTTTGTTGTATTTGGAAGAAGTTAACATCCATTATCTTTTCTGTTTTTCTTCAGGATAATATTGCATTGGTACGTCTATTAGTGAAGATCACAAAAAAAAGTCTCAGGGACTTGTAGGGGGGGAGGGGGAAGGGGGGAAGAGGGAGCGAGTGGACAGCTGTCCTCTGTCCTCCCCTGCCCTTGCTCGATACACCCTTGAATCGCATTTTACTGATATTATTAGAGTTAGAAATTTGTCCCATCTGATCCTTCCCTTGCACTTTCAACAACACCAGTATTCTGTATTTCCTACCCTGCTGTACCCCAAGCCTCTGTCCTCACTCCTCTCCTTTCTGTCTTCTACAGATATCCTTCAGTATGTTTTCGACACTGCTTTCTCTAGATATCCCAACTATTCCTCCAACTTCATATTAACCAGTTCTCCATCTGGTGTATCTGGAGATATAATACAAAGAGTATAATTATAGGACAAGTCACCCAAAACTTCCATTTTCATGACTTTTACCTAACACTTTACGACGGCCCTATCCAGTTAACTAACAATCTTAAATATCTTGGACTAATTTCGGCCAGTAGCTAACATGGAAACCTTACCTTCTATGCATGTAACAAGAAGGCCACAATGAAAGTGAACCACTGAATCTACTTACTGGCCGAATACAGGAATTTCAAGCTCCACTTTCTTCCACGCTTAAAAGCTGTTGATCTGACTTGACCTTGGCTGCATATTCGTTCAGCTCAAGTTTTATAACTCTCTCCAAATACTGAAGAGCCATGCACAAGATGTTTGTTGTTTCCTGTATCTGTTTATCTTTGTCATCACGTATCACCTACTGTTTCTTACTCCCACCTCTCCTAACACACACTGAACACCTCCGTATATCCAATTGCAAATAACCCCGTTGCTTCTCCTTTGATGATCAGTCTTTGTATGCTGCCGAATCTCACCATACACCCACTTAAACATGCACCATTCCCTGTCCCAGTGCAACTTACCTCAGCAATGAAATCACCCTGATATTTATCCACTTCATCAACTGCATCTCTGCCCATGCATGTCACCCCACATCAGAGTTCCCCTCCTTCTCCACTCCTGATCTGTCCCTGTCCCTTCTCCTATTGGGTCTCCCACACATACATCTCCTGCTCCTTTTCTGTCTTCACACTACACATCCCAGCATCAGTCTCCATTCGCACTACTCAATAGGCCCTCTATTTATACTCACATCTTTAAACTCTGCAAAAAAAAAAAAAAAAAAAAAAAAAAAATAGTTCGCCTGTGTTCTCAGAACTGTATCTTACCCAGTCCAGGTCCTTCAAGTATAAACTACAGTTTCTCCAATGTACTTTCTTCAACTATGAGTGAACTTCAGTGCTCGTTCTGTAAAGAACAACGTTTTCTGCGATGTGTTTTAAAATTTGTATTTTAACTCAATTTTATTAAATTGCACACATTTCACAGTTGATTTGAAACAAACTTCTAGGTGATTCAGGGGCTCCAAATCTTAAACATACCTCAGAGGTGCATGACAACGCATATTTCTTGTCTGTCTGAACGACAATTTGGGGGGGGGGGGGGGGAGTAAAAAAAGCCGTTGGTAACGCCTGATGTGTCGCCTGCCTTGCAGGACTGGTGTGTTATGCAGGTAGTATACATGGAGCTTGAGAACAGCCTATATATGGCAGTACTACATCAGCCAAGTGCTAGTATCACCTCACAAGGCCACATCTACCTTGATGAACAATTAGTGCTCATGTCTACACCATAAATCTAGCTGTGCCACAGCTCTGACTTCTGATGTGCAGTCGCTGCACTCTCGTACCATTCTCATTAGATACCATTTGGTCTCAGCTTTCGCTGCGCTTCGGTGTTTGCTCTTGTATTAGAAGTCTGAAGTTTTCTGTGCTGTCTCCATTGTTTATCTTCTTTTTGTTTTTGTCCTCCTGTTCCCATTCAGCTAACTGCTGTTGACGATGGATGGCTGCTCGGGCAGTCTCTGCAGTTCTTTGAGATGTTCAGGGTCCTTCTCACAATAGTCAAAAACACACAAAAATTGCACACATAAAAGACTTAAAAGTATAATATAATTTCTCCTAGAACCATACATATTCCTAACCACAGAGAGATAGTTCTGAAATTTTTTGATTGAAAATTTTTAATAAATATGAAAGTAACTGTAAGATATAAAACACTAATGTGGGTCATATTCCGTAAATAATATTTAGTACGTGAACTATTTATGCACCAAATACGTACTGCATGTGCCCCACGTTTTCGTTTTAAATCTTCAGATATTTACATAGCCATTATAAATTCACATCACCGTATTTCAGAGCTGCCTGTATGGGGTTTAGAGGAGGAGGAGGAGGAGAGTTGTGTTTATCGTCCCGTCGACAACGACGTCATTAGAGCTGGAGCACAAGCTCGGAAGGGAAAGTAAATCGGCCGTGCCCTTACAAAGGAACCATAGCGGCATTTGCCTGAAACGATTTAGGGAAATCACGGAAAACCTAAATCAGGATAGCCGGAGACGGGTTTGAACCGTCGCCCTCCCGAATGCGAGTCCAGTGAGCTAACCACTGCGCCACCTCGCTCGGTGGGGGCTTAAGAATCTCTTTGGAGGTAGGAGAAATTGTTTTGTACTTTTCAGTCCAATTTAAACAATTCCTTTTTAATTAAATAATTTTTTTCTTTTAGTTCTTCGATTCTGATAAAACAATTAAAGTTCACCATTGTAATGTTTTATAAATTCCGTAAAAATCCATTTAATTGTGATTTTTTAAAAAGCGTTTCTGAAAATTTTCACTGCTCATCAGCTTTTCTTTCGCCTTTGTCTATAAAGCTTTTTGACCACCAGCAGAATTCTGTACCGTTCCATCCTTCGCCTTTATGAAGTGAGGAGGATGAAATAAGAGAAAAAAGAACATCGCATCGGATTGACCTTCCACCGTCCAACGTCTCTCGCCGGCAGTGATGCAGTCCAGTTCCGTCTACTCTTGAGCAGTATGAGTTGGCGAGGCAGATTTCTGGCGTCGAAATAAATAATTCCAGAGCGACCAGTTGCTGGCTGTGTACCCAGTGGATCCGGCGC